>NC_092505.1:106014601-108414601 GCF_047511675.1 Marmota flaviventris | reverse complement strand
TCAGTTCTGTCTGTAGTTTTTTATTATTATTATTAGTTGTTCAAAACATTACATAGTTCTTGACATATCATTTTTCATACATTTGATTCAAGTGGGTTATGAACTCCCATTTTTACCCCATATACAGATTGTTTTAAGGAGGTCTCATCTGATCCTCTCCCCCATTTCCAATTTCCGGATTGTCCCGTAATGCCCTTAGAGCAAACATGTCCAGTTCCCCGCTCTCCTTTGCAGTAAGTTGTCATGTTTCTTTAAGTTCCTGGAACTTAAAAGACCTTTTGTGGCACTTTTATAGGTTATAGGTCATGATTTTGGATCATTTCTATCAATTTGGCTTATCTGATAGCTTCTCATGATTGGATTTGGAGGCATCCTTAATAGGGAAGTTAGTGATGCATGATTAGTTTGCATTTTCTGAAATTTTGTATAAATGGAATTATGAAGTCCGCACACATCACTTTGGGCCAGGTGCCTTTTGCCATAATGACTTTGCAATGTGCCTGTTAGAGGGTCTTTCCCGGTAGCCCGTTATTTCTGTCTCTGCACGTACTCCATTACCCGACTGCATCAGAATTTGTTTATGGGCCCACCCCCTGGTGAATATTTTAGTTATTCTCAGATTCAGGATGTAACAAGTAAAGCTGCTCTGAAGGTTACATACAAGTCCTTAAAGGACATATCCTTTTATTTTTCTTGGGTAAGTACATAGGAGTGAAATTATTGGGTCCTATTTAAAAAATAATAATCCACCAAAATCATTTCCAAAGTAACTGCAGCATTTTGTTCTCCCATCAAAGGCAGGCAGGGTTCTCAGGCTGCACTTCCTCAGGGTCCTGGAATGTGCTCTGCCTGACTTCTAGCCATTTACGGGGTGTGCAGCGAGTGTGTCTCATCGTGATTTTAATTTGCATTTACTTAAAGCAACCCGTTGAGCATGTGATTATTCGTTATCCCTATATCTTCTTTGGTGAAATGCATGTTCAAAAAGGTCTTTCTTTCTTTCTTTCTCTTTCTTTCTTTCTTGCTTTTTGTGTGTGGGGGGGTCAATTTGGGCTGTTTGATTTTTATTTAGGTTTAAGAAGTACTTTCAATTTTCTGGATACAAGTTCTCTCCAAAATTTTGAAGAACATTTTTATAAAGTCTAATTCTTTCAAGTGTTTTAAATAAGTACTGTGCTTTTTACTTAAAACATTTCTACTAAACCTAAGTTCCCTAATAGCTTACTTTATTTTCTTGCAGAACTTTAGTAGGCTTTGCTTGTATATGTAGGTCTAAGAAGCATTTTGTGTTAATTTTTAAAATATATGAACTGTGTGTAGTGGTGCAATTTGTAATCTCAGCTACGTGGGAGGATTGCAAGTTCAAAGCCAGCCTCAATTTGGTTAGGCTCTAAGCAACTTAGCAAGATCCTGTCTCAAAATAAAAAATCAAAAGAGCTAGGGATATAATTGAGTGGTTAAGGAATCCAGGAACCCCTCAGAAATGGAATGAAATAAGGGTGGAAGTAAAATTTATTCTTTAAAATGTAAAAATTGTTTCAACATTGTTTATTTGGAACATGGAATTATCTGGTTGAAAATCCAATTGACCATGTACATGTACATGTGTATTTTTGGACTCTCTTCCATTATTTTTGTACTGATCTTGATGCAAACAACACAACTTTTCCTCCCTTTGGCAGATGGATATCCACAGGCCTACTTCTGTTCTCTTTGGATATGTGTCCTTCTTTCTTTGAGTGCTTCCTTGCCTGTTGGTACAAAAATATCATCTAAGTTTACTTTGTGTCCGTCCTGCCTTGGAGCTGATATCAGCCTTTTCTCCAAGGAACCCTATTTCCTTTTGGTGGAGAATGATATTTAGAAACCAAGATCTAAGTTGCAGATATGTTTACTACTATAGTGTGTCACTACCTGCAGACCTTTCAGTGGACAGAGCTATGGAAGATGTGCGTGCACACACACACACACACACTTGATATGTACATAAATGTGTCACAAGCACATTTATACATGTACTTATTTCTCTGTCTACATAAAGCCATTATTCCACACTGATACCACCAACTGCAATCCAAGGTTAATTCTCATTTTTCTTTGCAGTCCTTTCGGTTGGAATCAGACAACTGCCCACGGTTTTTTGGTCAGTCCTTTACATAACCAACGTCCACTGCTGCTTCTCCTTTCCTGCATACACACCTTTTTCCTTGTTGGACATCCCCGTGTGGAACTTCTTTCCCATTCTTAGGTTATGTTATCTCATACATAGCTCTTCCCCTGCCTGCACACAGTCACCCCAAACCAGAGCACTTTGCTGCTGAGGGGGGCGGTCCCCATACTCTCTGCAGACACCTACCTTTATTGGCACCACCTAATGGTTTTAGAATTGAATTGTTTTGGAAAGAAAAGGAGGAGAAAAAAAGGAAGATAAAAAAGGAAGAGGAATAGTGATAGAGAGCCCCAATTTTCCTAACTGCTGCAGGATTTCTGTCTTTTATGTTTGACGTTTGAGGACTTAGCATGCTGTACAGTACAAGGAAGGCCCACAGACATGATTTCTTCTCCCCTCAGTCATTAATTCCTCAAGGCAATGCTGATAAGAATGCACAAAGGCATCCATTTATAGCCGTTGAAGAAACCAAGGCTCAGAGGGTTCACGTGATATGGTCATGGTCACGCAGGTAGGAGAATGTGAAAACAAGACACATATCTGTCTCCTGATAGCATATCGATTCTTCTTCCTGCTTTAACATGGGCAATTTTGTTATTGTACAAAGAAAAATACTCTTTAGTACAAAATGGACATGAATTCTATATTATTTGCTTTAGAGTCTAACATGTATCAAATTCAGGGCTGTCATAAACCCCGTGGGAAAGCGGCAGAATCCTGGAATCTAAAGCTAAGCCTGCTCTTGTCACACCACACACGTATTCATGTCACACAAATCCAGCTGTTTCTGCAGAGTGAGGGGACAGAATGTAAGTGCTCTGGTTCGTCTTCCAGCCAGAACGCACTGGTATGTGTCCATGGGTAAGCACGAGATTGGATTCTTGAATCCGCTGCTCCCCAAGTGACCTCAGGGTCCTCAGCCCCCTCAAGTTATCTTACAGACGGTGCTCCTCGTCAGAGCTGCAGGCAGATCCCATGCAGGTGAAAACTGATCTAGTCCTAATAAAAGGAACTGTGCACAAGGTCTTTAGTATTAAACATGATAGTAAGCTTTGAAAGAGAACTTGTATTCTGAAGAATTCCACACACTAACCACTAACGAGGACAGGGTAATAAAACCCCTTGTGACCAACACCCAGCTACTGCAGTGAACAACCCGGAAATAGTCTTATCCCCGCCACCACAGCCTGATTGTCTTCTTCACTGGATTATTTTGAAGCAATTTTCCGGCATTTTGAATTATACCACTTTTAGAACTGAGAAGATGGTATATAATGTACTTAGTTGGGGCTTTTTAGGGCTTTTCTAGGGTAATTTTCCATGCAAATGCTTCACATGTAAAATATTGTTAATATCATAAAACTCTCATGAAAGAGTTTGCTATATCCACTGTAGTGGGCAGGCAACAGAAAGGTGGCCTGTGGTCACCAAACAGGTGACCGAGAGAGTCATGGACTCCAACTCATATCTCCAGAGCGGAACCTTTTACCACTAACATACACAGCTTTGTTAAGTTTAATTGTGTCATCTTTTAATTCAGATTTACTAGCAACAAAAGGTTTTTAAGCCTTCAACTGATCTTAGAGAAACACTCATAGATAATTAAAGGTTACAGTTCGTCTACTATGTTTGATGCAACCTACAGGAAGTTTTAATGGTAAAGAGGGTGTTAGGAAGCAGATATCTGAGGAGAAATACCTTCAGAATGAGTCAGTGTTAACAAGTTGAACGGGAGACAACTGACAGAGGAAGAAACATTTCTAATGGCAAGAGACGAAGACAGGCTACTCTGCGAACCTGTAGGTTCATTAATGATTGATTTAGAGGGGAAAAAAGATTGACCAAGGGTCAGCATTGGCCAGATCAGAAATGCCAGCCCATGTGTGTTAATTATTTTCTAATTTATAAAATATTACCAAATATTATCAAACTATTTTCACTTGAGAAACACAAAAATATTTTTTTTGTGTGTAAAGCTCAACCTACCGGTGGTATGGAGAGTAGATGTTGGCATGGTATTTGGCAAGCAAGAAGACAGAAGAGTCCAGGACCGATGTTGATTTGTCCTGCTGAGACATATTAAGGACTCAGAGACAAGAGCAAATGATGCAGAGGTGATCAAACCCAGGATACATGCTTTTCAGACTTCCAGGACGTGCTCACCTTGAGATGCTGTGTGTCAGGCCCATCAGGGCAACTTCCAGAGCTGGGTGTGCGAGTCTCAGCACAGGAGAGGTATCTGGGCTTGGGGACCAGATGCGGGGATCATATGAGGCCGGCAGGTCATTGAAACCATGAGACTGATTGTGACTTAGAGAAAAAGATCCAGTGGAGAGAGTGAAGGCGGGACCCTCTGCAGCCACAGACTGTAAGGGGCAGAGGGAAGAAGGAAGGCCTGTCTCATTTCTCAGGGGCAGAGAAGACAGAGAAGCTGGAGCAGAGGGTCGGGTGACACCAGCCACCAGGAGGCTCTTCAAAGAAAAGAGGAGGAAACTACATCTCAAACCCAGAGTATTAACATTAAGGAGTCATGTGATCAAAGTGCATAAAAGCAGTTATTCCTAGAAGCTTGGGTGATTCCTTGGGTGGTTCCGTATGAATGCACTTGTGTGTACACAGTGTGGACATAATTCTAAACCTTGTGCTGAAAAGCTCGTGTAGATTTATATAGAACTCTGGTAAATTACTAGATGCCTATTTCACTTATTCGTGAATTCATTTAACAAATGTTGGTTGTGCATAAGACACTGGGCTGGAGTGTTATTATCTCTTTCTCTGGGAATTGAAAGAGATTTTGGTGGCAGGCCCTTCTCCCGTGGTAGCAGTGCCCCCTGTCCTGGGGAGTGGACTGTCTCCTAAGAGCAGGTGCACCCGCCTGCCCTGGGCCCACTGGGTGAGAACAATGTCCCACACACAACAGAGGGCAGATGATGCCTGGTGACAGGGCGGAGCCGCAGTGGGAACAGAGGCCTTTGTGAGGGATCTGTCCATCAGCAAGATATCCCTTGGCACTGTTAGAGAGCACATTTCTCGCTCAATGGTCTGACTCAGAATTGCTTTCCTTGTGCTGCTTAGAAGACCCCGTGAAGTCATGGATGATGAGATGTTCATGGCCACAGAATGCACCTGCCTTGCTGCCACAAAACCTCTTCTGTAACAAAATCATGTTTTTCTATTTATTTGGGACTTGTTCTGAACACTTTTATGACTTCTGAGCTATTTTTAGCTCCCTTTTAAAATTTCCTGATGATTCTTGTCTTACTTTCTGCATGTTTTCTCCCAGGACCTTTGGGGGTTGGGCTGGGCCCCTCTCTTGCTTTTGGTTGTCACTAGGCCACCATTAATGCCATTGCATTTCTGAAGATCAGACCCTCTGGTCTGACACACTGAAGTTCTCTCCACCTTCATCCTACACATCCCTCAAACATGTGTTAACATTTCTTTTTATCCCAATAATAGAGCACACCATTTTTGGTTGTTTCAGTTGTTCCTAATTATGTTTTTGTAAAAAATATCATCTCCTTTTGACTTCCCACTGTTTAAATATGTTAAGATTCTTTGAGCTGCACTCATTTTTAAATTTAATTTTCTTATTTTTTATATTATTATTTTTTAGTGGCAGATAGACACAAAATCTTTATTTATTTTTATGTGGTGCTGAAGATTGAACTCAGTACCTCACACATGCAAGGCAAGTGCTCTGCCATTGAGCCCCAGCCCCAGCCCCTTATTTGTTCTTTTTAGTTATACTTGTAGTAGAATGTACTTGGACATATCATACACATATGGGAACTGCGCCCTTAAAAATAAGTTAGTATGTATTAATTTTTATTTTTGTATTGAATTACTTATCCCTCACTCCTTAATTTTGTAGTAGCTCTTCTACAATTACAATAAAGGAACCATATTCTTTTATTTAGATTCAATTCTGAGTATCTAGTTTCAAGTAATTTCCTAAGTAGCGCAGGAAAACACATTCTTAAAGTGCAGAGTTTTAAAAGCAAAATTTCTGAATGTTTAGACTGACAATCTCTCTGTTACTAGAAAATAGATTTTATTAAAGAAGACTTTCCTCATGTATGAAGTCATGAAGGATGTGACTCTACTTTGTTTACAACCACAGATGAAAAGTTATGCTCTATATGTGTAATATGAATTGTAATGCATTCTGTTGTCGTGTATAACAAATTAAAATTAAAAATTAAAAAAAGAATTTCTGTCTTTTGCAAGTTATTTGTATTGGAAAGACTCTGTATGGAATTTACATAGAGGCCATCTTTTAATTGCAAAAACACAGGCACAATTCTTTTGAGTTTATAAGAAATAACTATTTTTGTATATTGTCATTCAACCAAGATCACAGGTACAGTGACATTCCACTATCACATCCAAACTGGTAACTGAGAAACTCAGAGTTCCAACTCATGCCTTGAGGGCAGTACCTTTCAACACTAGCACACACAGCCTGATAAGTTTAATCTGTATCATCTTTTAAATTCAGATTTCTCAGGAGCAATAAAGGCTTTTAAAGCCTTCAACTGATCTTAGAAAAACACAGTTACATCAAAGATTATATCAAAGCTTACAATTTGTCAACTGTTTGGTGCAATATATAGAACATTCTAATGGCTGGGAGGACTTTACAAAGTACCCTATATGTCAGCCACCTTGCTGGATACGATGGGTGACAGCAGGTGAGTGGCTCTCAGTTCCTGCCTTCAGCTACTCACCTGATGTGGGAGACAGACAGATGGAAAGTATCTTTAATACATGCCAGAAAAGAGTCATTGTTATAATGGAGACTTAATGTGCGACAGAAATATTAAATAACACACAGTAGGAAGATAATGATATGGACTGGTTTCTATGGAAGAGATAGGATTTGAATTGAGCCCAAATGGTTTGAAGAGGCTTTGAAAGAGCACATCCTAAGTAGTGGTGATAGCTGAAACAAAGACAGAAACCAAAGAGAAGACATTGTTTAGAGAAGCAACACTAACCTCTGGTGTTTAGAGGTTTGTTTTCTAGGAATATAGTGCCAGACAAATGGACAGTTTTGTAAAAGAATCCTGAATGTCTGGCTGGGTAATTTTGACTCAGTGAGAAAGAGCACTGAAGAAGGGTACTACACAGAAATGTGCTGTTTTCCTATTCCTTTCTCCATGGCATTTAGAATTGAAATCATAGCAATATACTTTAATATGTATTAATATCATTAATATGATTTTCCTTTTTCCTTTCCTGAGTACCACGTTTCATATTGTGTCATTCTACCTCAAGGAAGGCTCACATCATTACATCAGAGAATAAAAGGAGCAAGCAGAAAAGGAGAGGGGTCAGAGGAGAAGGCAAGGGCAGGGAGGAGTGGGGAACGTCAGTGCAATGGTGAGTCACAAGGTTGCATTTTGTGTTCTGAGCAGGATAGTGGTCTTGAGTATTAATGTTTTTCCAGTATAAAAGGATTTTCTCCATTTCTGTGGCTTTCTATGATCTCTCTAGATCATAGCTCTCCTTCTCCAGTGTAGAGAGCACTCTACTCTGGGGCTCAGCCCCCTTAGAAGCAGCAAGATGTGATGCAGAAAAGAAGAGGTGGTAGATAGCCCAGCACTCCTGCTCCAGCATACCGAGGGCTCAGAGGGGAAGAGCATCTCCTGGGGAGGACTCTTGGTTACAAAATGGTGGTCCACAGTTTCTGTCTCTGTTGCCTCCACATAGTTAAAAAAGTCCATTGGTACCAGAGTGCATCTCTCCAAAGAACACTGGAAGGAGAAGGCACCTGGAGACCCGCCCATGGAAGACAGAGCAACCGGAAGAAATAGGACGTTGAGAAGAGATGAAAGGCCATAGTCTAGGATATTGAAAGTTGGTCTGCTTTCCCTTTTACCACTCAAAGACATGGGGTTTAAAGACAAAGTAGCTCCATTAGAGAAGAATAGACTACATTTGCTTTGTACACCTCAGTTCTGCAGGTAACTTGTTTACCACTCAAAGTGTTTTACCCATTTGTAAAGAATTATTTGTTTTCATTGTGTGACCACAATCAGATGATGAAGGACTAACGCCTTCTCGCCGACCGATCAAACCTGGTGGACACCTGGGTCTCTCTCTTGTTGCCTGGATCACAGGGCAGAGCAAGCAATTCAGGGAGTTAGGAAGGCAGCTGGCGAGACTTGCGTGACTTCTGAGAAGGCAGAAGAGGAGCAGGGGAACAGGGAGGGTAAGGAGACCAGAGCACAATGCCTGGCAGAGAGCCTGTGACCCACCATGCTGAAGCCTCAGATTATTAGGGTGCAAGGGATCACTGCACAGCGTCACGGTCCTCCACTTTGAGGTATGGGAGGCTGTGTTAAATTTATGCCTTTTAATTTCATTTAAAATTATCCTTTTCTTATCTCTAATTCAGCCAATTTCATAAAATAAACTTAATGCTCTTTTTCGCTTCCTTATTGCCATTAAGCATTTAAACTCTCAACTAATCTCCCTGCATCCATTTAGGAGTTGAATTTGGCAACACTAACAAATATTAATAGAGAGCTCAACACTTCAACATGCGCTCACAAATGCATTTGTCATTCTGTGTAAACCTGTCTTGTTTTAAACAAAGCATGAATGCAAGAAAATTAGAATGTATGGCTAGTGATGCAGATCAGTGACTGCGGGGGATCCAGGGGAAGGATTAACAGCAGACGGAGGAGAAGCTCCTGCAGATGGGGGCAGTGCTCCACATCGTCCATGTCCTCCTTGTACTGACCACATGGGTGCGTCCACTGGTGATGCCCATGGACATGGACACTTTAGTGGGTATGGTTTCAACAGATCTAAGTTATCTTCAATGAAGTCAACTGGAAAACAAAAAGACTATGGTAGACATAGAAATTTTGTCCAGTAGTTGAGGTTTGTTGATGTAGGTTTGAATTCTTGCTGGGGCCCTTCCAAGCTGAGGAACCCTGGATGAGTGACAACCCTCTAAGCCTCAGTTTCTCTATCAAGTGGGTTAACAGTGATATCTATTTCCTAGTGATTGTGTTAGGAAAATGTGGCAATGCATGTCAAGCCCATGGGCAGGGGGCCAAGAAAGCTTAGCTGTACCTATACCTGCACCTGTAGAGTCAAAGCGAGGGAATAAGAAAACTGTTACTAAACGATTTCAATAATATAATCCCAATTATAGAACATGGTTGATAGACAGCTAGAGTCAATATATATGCTTACATATATGTTATCTTTACACATTTTTCTACCATAAAAATATTCTTGCTTTATATTTCATTATTTCATGAGAAAAATGTCAGATTCAGTTTTTTTAAATTTATCTCAGAAACCTTACATGGATGAGGTTTTTATTGTGCTTTTAGGAGAGAGGATCGACAGCCTCCTAATCCTGCTGTTGGAGGGTTTTCATTTCCCAGGCTCCAATGTACATGCACCAATAATAAAAACCAAGAACTTTATAAGATCTTATTAAGAATAACTTCCTTTAAAAGTAAAAGATATCCATCTTTGCTTCGTAACCACTTTTGGAATGTTCTTTTAAGTTCTTATAAATCATCCTAATTTATGGCTCCAAGTGTCGTGATTACTTCAGTATGAAGTTAATTTATTTAAACACAGTCCGGCTTCTGATGCTGAGATTTACGTTGTACCCAAAGATGGTATAAAACACATTTGCTCTCTCAGAATAAAATAATAAGAGTTATTGCTCTTGGCCTCTCTGTGACTGTTCCAGTGAACAAATGAATTGGCTTTTTAAAATGACAGCTAAAATCCTCACCACCTCAAAGATGGGAAAGGAAAGTGTTTACCACAAAATGCTGAAGTGGGGTTGCCCCAGAAGCTAAGAAAAAAAAACAGAGAAAAATAAACTCTAATTTATTATTAACTTATTTGCAACTTATGTCTTACTTCCACTTGAATTCCAGGGAAGGCATGAAGAGAAGAATTCCAGGGAAGGCATGAAGACGTGCAGATTGTAGATACAACTGTCTGCTTAGCAATGGGGTGCGCTCTGCTACGTCATGGAATGTACTGCTCTTGGGTCTGGGTTGCTTTGTTCCCACTGGCAGCACAGCAGGGAGGTTCTGTATGTTTCCCGTTATGCAGGCTTCACCAGCATCGCCACAGACGTGTGCAATGCAGACGTGCACATGGCTCCGAGGTCACTAGCAATAGGGCTTTTCAGCTCTGTTATAACCTGTGGGACCCCGTTGTAGGTGGGGTCTTTCACTGGGTGAAGTGTCCTTGTGTGCTGCAAGGCTGGACTTTAGAAAGCTTGGAAGGAAGAAGAGGAGTGGAATTAGGCTAGACTTAAAATCATTTGAATAAATGCTGAGTGTCTTGAATCCACGTTAATGATGATGGCGATCACACCACTTCTGCTACATCCTGGTGAATATGCCTGTAATTTTGAACCGAGTCAATGACCATGTTGTGTTCCAGCATCAAGCCTCCCCACAACCTGTTCATTGTAAACCATTTACAATAAAGTAGGTAAGAGTGAGCATCCTGGTGGGCAAAGCCATGATGGAGCCTGGCTCTTCACTCCAGTGGACAGGTAACACGAGTGCCATCTCTCCAACTTAAGATAGATAACCACGCTGACCAGCTCGTGAGGGTTTGAAGGATTCAAATTGGTAGCTCAGGACACAGCCTGTTTTCTACTTCTGGTGCTACTCAGCTTGCCCATGGCCTCTCCCCCTCCCCACAGAGACCCTCCTGTGGCCTGGGAATCATGGTAAGCCCATAGCCATTACTATGACACGATTTACAATCTCCTCTTCAAGGTTGCTCTGTGCAAAATGCATGAGGCACACTTCACACCTGAAAATCATGTCTTCCTACAATTGTGCCTCATCCCTCTTTTAACCAGCTCACACATTTTTCTTGACCTTGTAGCCTGGACTGTCTGTGCCCTGTAATACCTTTTCCTCTCCAGCCTCCTTGACAGATGCCAGCAAGCCCAGCCTGTGCCCTCTACAGTGGGTCACTGCATGAGCTTCCGGAACCATTTCAACTCACAAGTCTCCACGCAGATGTCCACCCAACCAGTCACATGAAAAGTGAGTGTGTAGGTGCTGCGGGAGGCTCCGACTGAGGCCCGCTTTCCATCAGCCCTACTTCCCGAGGCCTCCTGCTTCTACCTTCCTGCTCCTGGTGACGACATCTTGGGGCCGTCCCCTAAACAGTGAGAAATGACTTCCTGCTCTTCTGCCTTACTATTTTACAGATCCTGGATTTCCTCCGACTCAACACTGGCTCCCTCACCTCTGCCACCCACAGGACCTCAGGTCCTGACCAGATGGTGACCTTGGGTCCTGACAGGATGGTTCTTTTTTTTTAGCTACACATGACAGTAGGATGTATGACTAAATGTATATTGTGTTAGGTCTATTTGGGCAGAATATACATACATGAAGTCTAACTTACTCTGTTAGGCTCCCAGTCTTGCGGTCATATGTGACATGGCGTTACCCTGGTCATGTGTATAAACACAAAGCTGGAAAGCCATGTTCATGGAATTTTTCTCTTTTCTCTTCCCTCCCCTCTCTCTTCCTTCATTTCTGAGTTGGTGCAACCACTATGGAAAGCAGTATGAAGATTCTTTAGCGAACATGGAATACAGCCACCATTTGAGCCAGTTATCCTACTCCTCAGTCTGTACCCAAAGGACTTAAAGACGGGATGGTTCTTACCCCACATTTTCATCCAGCTGTGCACTGCACTTAGAATGTTCTCTGAACCAGCACAACTCCAAGGCCCAGCTGTTAGGAAGCTCCCATTCTAGTAGGCTCAGCAGACAATGAGCACAAAACTATCGAGTCAGCGACAACATCCCGTGACAACCACTTTGAAGAAATAAGGAAGGGTGATAAATAGAGTGAATGCAGGGTGCAGCTGCAGTTAAGGTGGTCAGTGTTCCATGTGAGAAGGACCAGAGCAAGTTCCATGATGGCAAGTGTGATTGTCAGCCACGGCTACCGTGACCCCAATGAGCGAGTGGACAGGAGTGCAGGAGAAGGTGGGGTGGATGTTTGTGGGTTTTCACTGGGTTGTACAACACCTGGGGTTCCTACCTTTGCTAATTTTTCTTCTTTTAAAATTTATTTTTAACTCATACTAACTTAAAATATTATCTTTATAAAGCATTTGAAATTCTTACTGGAACGGGGTAGTATGCTTAAAATTCTCATATCCTGCCCGACATCCAGCTAAGTTGAGATTATGAAAGATATTCAGAAAACATTTCTATGATTATCTTGGAAGACTACAAATATATTCAAATATCATGTGAAGTTCCATTGAAATGAGCCAAGAATTCTGTGTGGTATTAGATAAAGTAATTTGTCATGAAGTTTACATAGTACTGTGAACATCTAAAGTAAAATAGGAGGTATCACATGGCTACTTTAAATAGTGTTGGCCTTTTCCTTGAGTAAATTTATTAACACTATTCCAAGAGCATATCATGATCATGGCTCAGTTTGGAAGTTTATTCATTACCATTTCAAACCATGAAAAATGCTGCCCAGGAGCAATACTTCATTGTGATTTTTTGAAAGTTCCACCATAAGTGTATAAATTTTCTTCCAATATTTCCAAATCAGTTTTAAGCAATTAAAATAATACAAACATTTAATTGAAAAATAGATTCTATTAACATAAGCTTTGAAAGCTTCAAGTAGTTTAGTTCACACTGAGCATCACTATGTATCTGGAAGAGTCGGTTACAGGATGAATTATTATGTAAATATATGGTGAGGAGACAGTTTCCTGGGAAGAAGGTGGGCTGGAGTCCACAAGCACATTTGAGCAGAAGGCCTTCACAAGGAGCAACCCTGGGGAAGCAGATCCAGAAGCAGGCCACACACGGGGACCCTGGTTTCTGGAGGCCATGGAAGATAGTATTTTCCTCTGATGGTCACTAGAGCCTCTCCACCCCACATGCCCTTTTCCGATGTCACCCTCTTACTTCAGGAGGTGTGGGCAGATTTCCCCTCACCCTTGAATCTGAGTTGTACTTGGTGACTTGCTTGGCCAAGAATGTAGCAATGAAACATTCTGTGGCTTCTAGGACTGTCACCATGAGTCTTGCTGCTTCTACTCACAGTTCTTGGGGTGGTCACTTGGGGTGGCCCTTCAGGGCATCCAGCTGTTGTTCTCTGTGGAGCCCATGCCACCCAAGGATGCCAAGGGCAGCTACTCACCAGTCTTC
The DNA here is from genome assembly GCF_047511675.1 of Marmota flaviventris. NCBI lineage: Eukaryota > Metazoa > Chordata > Mammalia > Rodentia > Sciuridae > Marmota > Marmota flaviventris. Next base: position 108,401,222 of record NC_092505.1, on the reverse strand, counting down.
ACAGAGCCCCACATGAATTACCAGCCACATGAGTGAATAATCCCTTTGGATGACTTCAGATAAATGCAGGCCCGGTGGACGTAAGCCTGGAACCACACAGACACTGGGAGTTGGAACTTTACAGCTGGCCCCATAAGTCCCCACTATCATAAGAGCCCAGAATACATTACTGCGTAAAGCCAGTTAGTTAATTGTGTGTTTTATAATATAGCCATAGATAATCAGAAGAGTGGGGGTTCAAACATAAAAAAGAAAAAAAAAAGCATGGAAGTACCTAAGAAGATTCACCTCACAGGGCCTTGGAGGGAGGTAGTCACCAATATCTCCTTTTGCATGGCAGTTTTTACCTGCACCCAGCTCTGTTGGTACCTAGAAGATGAGGCAGACGTATTCTTGGACTCCTACTTTACAAATAACTTCATAGAAATTTTGGGTGCCTGTCCCACACAGGTCTATCAAGATTTATAAAGCAAGATTAGACTCAAAAGAGTAAATTTTCTTTTTCTACTTAATTCTCTACAGGATCTTGAATTGTATTTTGTTTTTCTCATATACAGTGTTACAGTTTGGATATGAGGTTTTCCCCAAATCGCCTGTGTTAATGGAGGGATGTCTAGAGGTGAAATGATTATGAGAGTTATAATCTACTCAGTGGATTAATTTATTCCATGGCTTAACAATTTTAATGGACTAATTGGGTGGTACTGTGGGCAGGTTAGTATGGTGGGAGGAAGGAGGTCACTGGGGGCATGTCCTTGGGGATTGTATTATTTTGGTCCCCAGTTCCTCTCTCCCTGTCTCTGGCTGCCATGAGCTGAGCAGCTTTCCTTCTCCACACTCTTCCGCCATGATGTTCTGTCTGACCTCCAGCCAAGAACAATGGCATCAGCTGACCTTGGACTAAGACCTCTAAAACTGAGAGCCCCAAACAAGCTTTCCTCCTCTAAGTTGTCCTGGGCAGTATTTTGGTCTTAGTGAGGAAAAGGTGACTATCACACAGAGGCTCCATTTTTATCTATGTACTTACTTTCCAAGAACTTGCATTATTGGGTTACTTAGAGACCTTTTGTTTTTTTTTTTAAAAAAAATCATGCTTGAATTCACCACAAGAAAATTCATTTTTCCCTGAAATACCCTTTGCCTCCATTATGTTTTACATTAGAATCTATACAGCCTTCTGCAATTTCCCATCTCTTCCTGATTTAGCTGTCTTGATTCTGGGATGACTGCAAGGTCAATATATGAAAATGTGTCACCAAATAAGATTTGGAGTTTTGCAAAACACGTCATGTCCATGAAAGTATGATTGGAAAAATACTTAGGTCTCATTCAAAGCCACTGGCAAATGAGCAGTTAACAACTGAGAAGAAAAAGTAAAGTTTCAAGTTTGGGTACAAGGAAAAGTGTTTCAAAAGAGAATGATTTAAAAATCAAAAGCTTAAGATGGCTAAGAAATATCCTTGCAAAACTTGATTGAATACACATACACACATATTTGTCTTTCTTGAGATCTTTACATATTTGCAAAATTAATCTTTATTTTACTGGGAAAGTAAAATGTGTTCTGTATGGTGTGGTATGCATGAAATGCTGTAAACTTGTCAGTGAATTACACTAAGAATAGAACAATGTTGTTTGTTTTCTTCTAAGAATTGAACCACATTTGCAATTGTAAACAAAATTTGGTTAAATATTAGATTATATTTTATTACATTTTTTATAATTTTAGTTGCATTGTTCAAGACAAAATTCTAATCAAAATCTTTTCCTCTGTTTCAAAAATGAAATTGTGGTCTCACTTTAATGCTGATTCATTTCAGTGCCTTTCTTTGTATATTAAACATATTAATTATCCCCTGATGAGGAAAGAAAATAATATTTGGCCTCCCAGATTAGTGAAAAATAATTTATTTGATGAAGGTTTTCATTGGCAAGTTAATGGAGCATACATTCTTAAGTAACTTGGGGCTTGCAAGCTAAATAGGTTTTAACAAAATAAGCTCCCGGTATTGATTTACACAAAACAGCCACCATGATGGTTATGGGAAGTATAATTTTCTCCTAGGGAAGGATGAATCCAAAGGAAATTTTTTATTTGATTTTAGATCCCATAAGACAGTATCCAATCAGTCTTGGAATTGTAAGACACTTTCTTTTCTGATCTCCTTTCATCCCTCCAGGCAATTACTGTTACTCCACCATTTTCTGAGGAAATCACTGGGCACAAGACAAAGTCCCACCTGGTTCTGGGTGGAGATTAGCCAGAGCTGTTGATGTCTGAGCTGTGAAATCTGTAGAGCATCAGAATGAGAGTCAAGGACAGGGTGGACCTTGAGAAGGGAGTTTGCTAAACTACGGGGCTCTGGGAATCAAAGAGAACCCTCTTGACAGCCACCTCCAGGAGCAAAACACCCTGTCTTGGTCTGGGCAGTCAGTGAGGAACCCTGTGTGATTCAGGGGACAGGACTCCTGGACAGGGGTTCAGCACCCACTCACCCGTCTCCCACGACTCCATTTGGCTCTATGGTGGGCACAATCCCTCAGACCTGCAGCAAGTACCTGCTTACATCCTGTGGGCTCTCGGTGGAGGGCTCCAAGACCAGACAGGGAGATGGCAGCACATTGAGTGGGAGGCATGGTCCTCCCTCTCCCCTGCTGCTGTGAAGTGGCAGCTGCCCCCTCGTATTAGATGCCTGGAAAGTCCCTTACCCGTCACTAGAGAAGCGGCAAGGTGGAGCCCCCTGAACCTCCACCCAAATCAGTAAGAGATGCCCTGTGCAAGGAGGGGAGCACAATGGGGGGAGGGAGGAGCTGGGGTGCTCCCCTCCACATGTGCATAGCCACAGGGGAAAGAGCCCCCTCTGCACAGAAGCAAGGGCAGCCCTGGGAGTCTGCAGTGGGGGTGCTGAAGGAGTGCTGTCCTCATTCCCAGCTGCACTTGTCTGTGTGAGTGGAATGTTCAAGGCAGAATCCAACACACTTAAAATTCTGTCAAAAAACTTTAATGACAGCTAAGTTTAAAAATATGGTATTTGGACTGGGGTTGTGGCTCAGTGGCAGAGCGCTTGCCTAGTATATGTGAGGCACTTGGATCAATTCTCAGCACCACATATAAATAAATGAATAAAATAAAGGTCTATCAACAACCAAAAAAATATTTTAAAATAGATATGGTATTTATATACCTAACTTAGGTCTAATCTACTGGTCTCCACCCTCCTCTCTAACCCTGGCGATGGGGTAGCTATGAAGACTTGATAGTTTCTTGGATGTTTTTAGACTCCAAACAGGTTTCTCTGATGGTAAAGTGATGTATATAATTTATGAACATCCTTGTGTTGCTGACTTTTTAAAAGGTCCCATAATTCCAAAATTGGGTGACATAGCAATAGTACTTCTCCTTAGAGCACCTGGGTGGTCTCAGTGTCATTCTTAACACACTCTGTAGAAGAACAGGGATCTTAGTGGAGTGGAATCCAAGGAAACGTTCATACAGACAGACCTTAGTGTCAGGCCAATGGGAAATCAAAAGGCTGTGGGGGACAGCAGCCTACAATGATATGAATGTGATGCTGGTGGCCATGGGTTTCCATCTAGGGCCACTTTTATTTTGAAGGCAAGATCCTGTCTTATTCTTGAGCATAAAAGAAAGATAATGTAATACCCAAATAAACTCAAATGATTTGTAGCCATGTGATGGTTTCCTTTTTCCTTCCTGTTCCATCCATCTCCTTCTTTTTAAAAGTCATTTCCCTGCTTCCCTGTGTCCTCTTTTCCTTCCTCCATCCCTATCCTTTCTTTATATGCAAGCTTACAAGGATGTCTCTTAAGCAAAACCCACGTGGGTCGACAGTGTGGTTGAGACAAGGGACCCAGGCTCGGGGGCTGTTTGTCCGGTCCCCATTGCTGTCCCTCTGTGTGGGCCTCTGAGCTTCTTCATTGCATCAAATGACTAAGAAGACACAATTGGTGTTGTTAGAAAGCCCATCTGGCTCACCTCGGAAGAAGATGTAATGTATGGGTCAAAGGCAGAGCGTCCTTGGTCTGAACTGGTCCACTGATTGGAGAAATGAAGTGAGAGTCTGTGGTGGGAACGTGTTGGATGGTGGGAACCTGCAAGAGCTGGAGGGATTGCAAGAGGGAACCAGAGGGAAGAGTCACTGTGAGCAAATGAATGCAGAGGGTGGTGGGCTGGAGCCCTGAAACCTAATGACATCCTACTTATCGCTTCCAGTTTTTTATGCCTTGAGATGGATGTTTCTCCCTTTGGTTCCTCTGATATTTTCCTGCACGTCTCAAATGCATACACAAAGAAATGTAGATTTTTCTTCCAGTTCGAAGTGAATTTATTTTGCTTGGAACCAGGGGAACTGTGATGTATATAGAAGCTTAATTGAGAGAAAAATGCCCCACATGATGGATAGCCTTTGCTGTACACTTTAGTAGGTACGGAGAATTGTAGAATGTGCACATTTTATTTCATAAAGTGTTATTTTTAACAATCACAGAGAAAAGTAAACCACGCAGCAGTATGCGAAGGGTTAATGAAGGATGGTGTGGTGGTGTGGGCAGCAATTGTGTTGCCACTTCAGATGTTTTCCAGGGGTGTTTAACAGGGGCTGTCGAGGTCCTCTGCTCCAGGAGGTGATGTCTGCATGGAAGGTGGCTTTGGGACATCGCAGTGTCTGTCCTGCACGTACCCGTCTGTAGTAACATGCTTAGCACTGAGGCAGCTTTGATCTTCTATGACTGTTGAGTAAAAAGGACGCTTGATTGAACATCACCAACAGAAAAGTCCCGCAATGGGAGAAAACCAACTTAGCTCACACTGAACACAGCTCATCTTCTCTTCAACATCATTTGCCAATTAGCTTCAATGGAAGCTACAGAATGTTTTAGTATGATTCCAAATATGTTACAGATTCCAATGAGTATATATATAGTATTCATTTAGAATGATTATAAGATATATGCTGAAATGTAATAATCTCTGGATGTTGGAATTATAAGCTATTTAAACAATATTTTCTGGGAACTTTTCTATAATGAAACATTTTGAAATATGAAATGATAGTTATAGTTTTTCATTTATTATTTATAGCCTGTTAAAATAAGCACCATATGCTGGTTTTATAAACAACAAAATCCTATGTTGTATTCCACACTTAGTAGACTCAGATATCACCTTCAAGGCACTCTGGCTGCACTTCATATTAACACTCATTATTGATTTTTCTTCTGTTTTCCAGTACTATTGGAGGGGTTCTGTTTAGTTATGGATTCCCAAAAAAACAAATATTCTTTTTATGAGGATCTGCCTGAGCTGGAATTTATTGGGAAATAACCTCACATATGATTCAATGATTCTGTTGGTGTAATACATAATTCTGGTTTCATAAACTCCTGAGCTATGTAGAAGACAGAATTCTCCAAGGATTTCACAAATCAATAATAAGCTTTGATTTTCGGGACTATAAATGTCTTAACCTCTACATGTACTGATTTTTCCATTTGCAAAGTGATGTGTCATAAGCAAACCTAAATGACCTCTGAGGATAGGGTAAAATGTAGTACAAGTTAGAATAACAAAAAATATCAGAGTTAATGATGGCATAAACAGATAAAGATGTAAAGTGTTCCAACACCTTTTCAGAAAGGAGTATATTAAAGGGCCAGGGACACTTGATTAATACCACCAACAGAAAAGTCCCGCTATGGGAAAAACCAACTTAGTTCACACATTGAACACACACACATCTTCTCTTCACCATAGAGTAATTTCCCAATTAGTTTCAATGGAAGACCACAAGAAATATCAAATAAAAATCCTGAATGTGTGATATTCTATCACTCCTTCCTGTACTTGCCCACCCACCCCCAGTCCCTGGTAGGGTCTATGGTCTGGGAAGCTAGTCAGATGAACGTGGTTCATTAGAACACAATGATAACAAGCCAGTGGTCATAACTAGTGCCTGCACCCTCAGGCTTGAATCAGAGGTGGGCACTCCTCCTGCCAATCTGTCTTTTATTTTGAAGCTGAGTATTCACGGTCTAAGAAATAATAGCCATTAACTAGTGACTTCATTTTGTGTACCAGGTTATGGATGGAGAGTTTTTTATACATTATATATAATCTTCAGAAAATGACTAAAGTAGATTTTTGAATCTTCTTTATCCAGAATAGGAAATGAAGGCACAGAGATTTAAAATGATTTTCCCAGTGCCACTTGGTTAGTGGTATTAAAACTAGTTTTTATATATTCATTTTTTATATTTTTAAAAAATATTTTTAGGTCTGGATGGACACAATCTCTTTATTTTATTTACTTATTTTAATGTGGTGCTAAGGATCAAACACCGTGCCTCACATGTGCTGGGCAAGTGCTCTGCCACTGAGCTGCAATCCCAGCCCCAAAGTACAGTTTCTAAAGCACAAATTGTTTCTTTATACTTTGATGCTTTCTTCTTGTTACTAAGTTTACAAGGGTGAGATCTGTGGTGATAACCAGTGTCCTAAATGGAAAGGAACTAATAGGCATCCAATAGCTTTATCTCTATTTGTGGACAGCATCTTAGAGCATATTATTTTTCCTACAGGTTTGAAGATTTATTAGTTTTCAAGTTGCTCATAGTTGCTATCTATTGCTGTGCAACAAATTGCCCCAAATCATGGCAGCTTAAACACTGGCAATCTCAGTTTCTGTGCATAGTTTAGCGGGGTACCTCTAGCTCAGGAAGTCAAGCCTCAGGTGGACCCTGTTCTTGTGTGAGGCTCAGCTGCTGTGAGGAGTGCAGAGATCTGCTTCCACTCCCAGTGAGGTGGTCCCTCACCAGGTGAGCCCTCTGACACGGCAGCTGCCTTCACCCAGGATGGTGGTCCAGAGGAGAACATGAGAGAGCATTCAAGACAGCAGGTGTGGCCCTCGTGCCTTAATCTGAGAAGTGACATCCCATCCCGTCTGCCATATTCTGCTCATTAGATCCAGATCATGTTCACAGGGTAAAACTCGTGTAGGGAGATGCCTACCAGAAGGGTGGGGATCATTAGGGATAATCTTAGAAACTGCCAATCACATGACATAGATTATCGTTCTGAAAATAGAGGATCAGGGTACCTACTGGCAAGGTTCTTTAACTCCAGAGTTGTTACTGTCGGTCACCAGTGTCAACTAACAGAAGGCCAACTTGTTATGGCTCGAACAAAAGCAGAAAATTGATTTGGTTAGGTATCTCAAGAGCATGTGTGGGTTGGGTTCTGCCTCTTCTCCCCGGGGCCTGACTTTCTTCCACACGGCTTTATCACCTGGCAGCCCCACTGTGCGTCATGCAAAGGTTAACTCTGCTAGCTCCAGGGGAACCTCCCGAGAGTGGGCAGCGTGTGCTTGTACAGTGTCTGGGGCTGCAGGCTTTTCTGGACAGAAAGATAAAGTTCTCTGAATCGTTAAAACCACATCATGTGCCATCCTTGGTGTGGCGCTGTGGTCACTTCTACTTGAATCATGTGAACTAAGTGTTTTAGGGAAATTTGGCTCAAACAAAGAAAAAGTTACAGGGAAAGGGGGTCATATTATGGACAGAAAAAAAATATAAGATAAAAACAAAGAAAAACAGCCACAATGTTAGGGACTGAATTGGGTGTGTACCCTCTAAATTCACGTGTTGACGCCCGATCCACAGTGTGACTGCACTTGGACTGGATGCCCGGGGGGAGGTAACAAAGGCTGTGAGGTCAGGGCCTGGACGACATGCCAGAGCTCTCTCCTCTCTCCAGGGACACATGGAGGAAAGGCCAAGTACAGCCGCACATCCAGACAGCCATCTGCAAGCCAGGGACAGAACCCTCCCCAGAATGAACTCACCAGAACCTTGACCATGGATTTCTAGCTTCTAGTACTTTCAAAACTAAATTTCTGTTCTGTAAGTTGTCCATCCTGTGGCATTTTGTTATGGAAGCCCAGATAGACTAAGACGCACAACAAAACAGATGTTCCTATATATTTTCAACAGTACTGTATGTTTTATGTACTATGTAGAAAAGTACATTTCAAATTTTGGTTTTAGAAAATTATAGCACATTGGCCTTGATGATTTATAGGAATATTTTTCAACTATATATAAAACCCTGTCATGTTCAGTAACAAATAACCACATACTGTGTGGTTTAAAACAATAGAAATATATTCTCTTGCTGTTCACGAGGTCAGAAATCAAAGTTTTGGCAGAGCTTGGTTCTTTCTGGAGGTCCCAAGGGGGGACTTCCTCACACCCTTCACAACTTGCGGCCTTGCTGGGGATCCTGGTGCTCCCTGGCTCGTGGCTGCATTACCCCCATCACGGGCCCCCTCCCTATCTGTGTGTCCTGTCTTCTTCTCAGAAGGACATCAGTCATTAATTTAGGGCCTGTCCCAATCCAATATGAGCTCATTTTAACTTGATTATTCTGCAAAGACCCTTTTTCCAAATAAGGTCACCTTCTCAAGTACTGGGTTTGTGATTTCCACCCATCTTATGGGGGAACATGGCTCGACCCACAACACTGGGTCTCGTGATTCTTTTTTTTTTTTTTTTTTTTTAAAAAAAAGGCATTGAAAATGGAAAGAATTTCTTTTAGCCCTCATTTCACTTTACTGGTTCCTATGAAGAAACCAGAATAATTTGTAAAAGAAAAGTTTGAAATTCCTAAATTGATTAAGAAAGACCCTCAACTGGGAGAATCCAACATATTATCAGTAAAACTCACCTTATCATGGATTTTTCATTAGCAACAGGACAGTACATAAACTGTTAAACATTGCTCGCTTTCTGATTTATACTTTCGCGTAGGATCTTTCCGCACATGGCTCTCTGTAATTTGGGCTAGGTGCTCAACATCACTCCCCTCTGCTGAGGTGCCTGGTGTAGACACATCACAGGCCGTGACACAGGACAGAACCCTGAGCAGGAACAGTTCTAGCTTCTTCCATTTAAAGTCCTTATGGTATTTACAAATGCAGGCCAAGTGCAGGTGGCTTGGTGGGTTTAGTGGTCACTCTCTTTGCACGCCCGCCGCACCGTATTCCTGGTGAGAACACAGACACTGTCCTGCTGTGGAATTCTCCTTCCCTGTTAGCTGATGCTTGTCTCTCTGTCACCAGGACATGAGTTCTGATCATCTTTTTCCAAGCTCTGTAAGTTTGGTTTGGATTTTTAACAAGTTCCATTAAAATGTTCTTGTTTCTTCATTTTGAAACTTTTATATAAAACTTTTGAAACTTTTGTATAAAAATGCAGTATGTAGCTACTATCTGGTGCAATGATTATCACATTTTTGCATTTTGTCATTTTCCCACTCTCTTAGCTAGAATACCATGAAACACAGTTGAACCAGAACGTGTGCCCCAAAGCTCTCCGGTGGGGATGGGGTGGTTATGCGCCAGGGCAAAGAGAGATGAAAGAGAATGGGGACATGAGACAAGGAATGGGGTGGATAGGAATCCAGGAATGGCGATTCCCCAAGAAAATGCGATCAGTCATACAGTCATGTGGGATATGGACAAGGCTCATGAAATCACCATAAGTGTGGGGGTCTTAGGTGGGGAAGGGCATGGGGTGGAGGCACCAGATTTATCCAGTGGCTCACCATAAAGGAAACTCCAGAAATGGTGGCACCTCTCAGTATGCACCGAGCACTGACACATGGTGTGCACAGAAGCTCCCCCAGGCTGAGGAAAGAACCACCCAGTTCTAGCACAGATGACAGCACCTGTGACTCACCTAGGGAGTGCTCCTCATCACTAGCTAGGTTGGAAAACTTGTGAGTTGGAGGGATCAGGAGGAGTATACAAAAGAGGCTCATCAGCAAAGAGGTTATGCAGTAGTACAGTAAGCACTATTCTGAATCGGCCTAACAAATCACAAAAGCAAGACCCTGGACAAAGGAATTGTCTAAGTAACTTAATACTATTACAGAACTAGGATCCATGGTTTTGTGTTTACAGGAAAACAAAGTCATCCAACCTTCAATGTAATTGGCAATAATCTTTTTATTAAAAAAGAAAGAAAAAAATATTGTAGACTTACAAAGAAGTAAGACAATGTGAGCCCCATTAAAGAGAAAACGCAATCAATTAAAATCAGTCTAAAACTGGCATAAATGTTAAAATTCACATACAAGGGCATTATTATTATTTTATAAATGTTCAAAAAGCTAAGTGGAGACATGGAAGATTTAAAAACTATCAAATTTGATCTTTTAAATATAAAACTGATGTGTTATAAAATGTATGTTAGTTAGGATTAAGTAAGTTTAAAATTGTATAAGACATTTATTAAACAGAAAGACAGAAATTTAAACTAACTAAAATGAAACTCTGAGAAAAAGTAATAATATTAAAGATTATAGAAGAGACAGTGGTCTTTGGGACAATTTTGGGGAGTCTATTCATATGTAGTTGAAGTCTCTGAAGAAGATTCTATTATTTAAAAAGTGACTGAAAAATTTCCAGAACCATCAGGTACAAGAAGTTCAGTGAACTCCCAGCAAGGAATCATGAAAACTGAACCAAGGCATATATCTATTACCAAATTGTAGAAGATCAGTGATAAAAAAAATATATTAAAAGAAACTAGAGAAAAACACATTATATACAGAAGAACAATGCTCAGAAGGCAGGGGACTTCTGTAGAATAACAATAATGAGAACAATAGAAGTGAGAAATCAGGGGAACCACCAGTTTCATTTCTAAAAGGACAAAATGGCGCCCACTTTATTCTATACCCACCTATATTATCCCATTCTATAACCCCCCACTTTTTTTTCAAAAAGTAAGGAGGAAAAATATTTGTTTAACATATTTCAAAGAAAAAAATCATCATAGGACATGCAATACACAAGATGTGAAAGACAATCTTTTAGCAGAAGGAAAATGATACTGGATGGATATCAAGTGAAAAGCATTGTAAATAGTAACTTCATGGGTATATGATTTTTATTTCTTACTATTCAAAACTTAAAAAAATACACTTGACTGAATATGATAGCAATACTTTGTGGGCATTATTACACATATAAAAATAAAATGTGTGACAAAGTTTATAAGGTTTTTACATCATAGGTGAAGAGAATGGATATAATATTACTTAAAATTAGACAACCACAAGGTAAAGCCTTTCACTCAGTCCTCAAGAAAACAGTGAAATACAAAATGATTGCCCCAAAAATCAAAGACAGAGGATAAAATGTAGTAAGAAAATAGCATTTAATTAATTTAAAAGGTGGGAAAAAAGAAAATAAATAACAAAGGAGAAAAATAGAAAACAAAGGCAAGATGATAAACTTAAACATAACCATATCAGTAACCACATCAAATGTACATGGCCTTCATATCCTAAGTGAATAATGTAAGTCAAATTTGATACAAAGGCAAGATTCTCTCATATCCTGACTGTAGCAGATACAGCTTCATAATAACAAATGGATTAAAGACCTTGCAACAGAGGTCCTGGTGGGACAGCAGAGATACAGCAAGAGCTTAGCATGTGCAAGGCCCCCGGTTCAATCCCCAGCACCAGGAAAGATACTGAAATTGATATACCATGAAACATGAAGTAGAAGAAAGCAGAAACCAGAAATGAGTCCCCCTGTAACCCCAGGTACCTGGAGGCTGAGGGACCAGGATCATAGGATAGAGGCCACCCTTGGCAATTTAGTGAGTCCTTGTCTCAAAAATCTCAAAATAAAATTTAAAAAAGAGCCAGGCATGTAGCTCAGTAGTAGCACACTTGCCTAACATATGCAAGGCGCTGATTTCATCCCCCAGCATTGCAAACAAGAAAACAGAAAGAAAAAAGATTAAGCACATAAGCTAGAAGTCTATATGGCTATTAGACAAAAGAGGTTTCTGAGTGTCCTTTAAAATCTTGATTTCACAATGGTGAAGTCTGATTAAGGACATGGTTGAAAGAATGTAAATACCAGCCACGGAATGAAGAAAATAGTCGCAAGTTGCATAACTGATAAACAATTTGCCTCCTGTATTGATTAAGAGCTTTCAAATAATTGATAAGATGATAAGAATGAGATCTGGGTAGATCTATTGATATAAATATAAATCAATGTCACTTTCCATCCATGAGGAAATTATCATTTCCCAATAATAAATAAAATTTAAAAAGTAGATGTAGTAAGTCCATAGAAGAGCTATAATATGATTTTATTAGTTGTTATTACTTTAATTGTATGCATTTTGGGGGTTCATTGGGATAACATGACATGTGTATACAATATGTAGTGACCAAATCCCAATAGTTTGCATTGACATCTCCTTAGACATTTAATAAAATTTTATTAACCTATAATAATTATACAAATTTATGAGGTAGAATCTGATACTTCAATACAGGTCTGCAAGGTGTATTGATCTCATCAGTTAACTGACATGGACATCTTCGTAATGAAGGAGACTGGTGGTCAGCATGAGCATAAGGTTGGCATTTTGAAGAAGCAAGCCACGTCTCTCACTCCAGTGGGCAGAGGCACGTCCCTCAGACATCAGTGATGATTCTGCCCTAGTTCTCCATCTGTTTTAAGGGGTAACTGGAACAACAATGCCACTGTTTCCCATTTAGGCTTTCATTGCTTTTGATTTAATCTCTGAGTTTGCTATTTCTCTTTTAATTTGTTTTAATTTCTGTTTTTTATTACTTTTCCATGAAAAATCATGGCACCAGTTTATCTTTTCTCCACCTGATCACAACTCAACCGAGATGGATTTCTTGTCTCATTGATTTTGTGCCTTGGGGAATGAGTCAGATTTTCTGAACTTCGTTCCATCACCACTTCCTTTACAAGTATTTGGTCTGAGATCTGGAAGCGGCTGTTCGATAGATGTATTTCCTCTGTTTCCCGAGTGTCTTTTTCTTTATTCTTTCAAAACTGTGACATCTGTGAATGATAACTCGCAAAAGTTTCTGAAACTGAACTTGATGCACACCACAGAGTTTGCACAGGCAAACAGTAGATGCACCTAACTAACGTTTCCCAGGGAGAATAATATGCCTCTGTCCTTCATTACACAGTCTTTCCAACTTTCTGTGGAAGTGTCCCTACACTGCAGTTTTCACACTAAAGGGTGGTTTTGTCCCTTGGTGAGGATGCCTCTGTCAGCACGATGAGCAGAGAAAAGCCCCGGCTGCACTGGGGAGTGTATTGGAAGTAAAGGGTCTGTGTTGGTGCTGCCTTTTCCTGTCCTGTGTCTTGGTACATACCCAACTAGGAGCCTGAGAGCTGAAGGCACCAAGATCTCGGGGCTCACAGCTATGATGAAGCACTAGCTGGAAAGTTTGAGGCTGAACTCCACCTCGAGTGAAGTGACCCACCAGCTCACCGAGAGTGCATGAGATCAAATTGGCGACAGAGAAATATTTCAAATGACTCTGAAGGCCAGAGTTGCCTGGGAATTGTTTTTCCTGTATTTCAGCATTCACAAAATATTTTTTTTAAACAAATCACAGAGTGTAGCTAGTGATTTTCCATTTCTAGATGAATACCAAGTCTCTAGATTCCTTGTTCTTTAATTATACCAGGCCAAGTGAAAGTATGATCCTCAAGGTCCTGTGGCAGTTTTACTATTTGTGCACTGCTTCTGAGAGATTTCTCAGCATCTTAGATCCTCATTCCAGTCGTCCATTAAGCACTTTTAAAATCCACTGTGGTCTTAGCATTTTGTCCACTTCCTGTAAGTGAAGGAGGCTCTGTTCACTTACAGACCCTACAGTTTAGTTGGGAGAAGAACATAAACAGACCATGGCAATAGAATGTGCAGCATGCCATATCACAGGGAGGCACAGAGAAGTGAAAGACACATCAACTTTTCCTCTTGTTTAGGCTCCAACCTTGAAGAATTTGAATTCATCAGCTTTCTCTGTCCATCCTCAAATCCTGAACATTGGCGATGCTGTAACCTGCAGCTTGATGCTGTAACCTGACACATCAGGCTAGCCAATGTGACCCAGCCCCGGGTGCTTCTGTCCCCACCAGGAGCAGATCTGTCACTTACCTATTCCAGTTTAAGTTATTACAATGCCTATTGAGAAAGCCACAAGAAAACTGGTTAGATCTGACTGACTCGAAATAGAATTTAGTCACAGGAAAAGTGTCTGTTTTAGGTCAAAAGTTTCAGAAGAACAAGGAGTTGCTAGGTAACTACCAAGTGTGATTCATATTCTGCAAATGATAGAGCTATAAAAATTAGAAGTTAGTTTGTTGAAAGTATTTCCTCGTTTTCTCTGATGGTGTTAAGTTGGGAACTTCTGATTCTACAGCACAAACTGACATCAAAGCAAACAGATGGTTGGCTTCTGCAGCAGGGAGGTACCAGCTTTCCCCAGGCCTGGCTGCAGACACAGCAGGATGTGATGTCCTGAAATTTGAAGCAGGTTTTCCCTTCATTTCCATTTTCTTATTGGTATCAAGAAGAAGAAAGAAAAAAATGGTATTAAGTGAAAGTTTAAAGAGTTAATGAGTTGTGTGATTCCAAAGAGGGCAAAGAGCAATAGAGGTTAGAGGAACATCCTGTCAGTTTAAACTGATTTTCCATTTTCTAGTGGGACAGGTAGCCCCTGCAGGTAGAGACTATCCTCACTGCATGCTGGTGACACTCAGGACTCTGCCCAGTGCTTGGTAAACACTCAGTAAATATTTGGCAATGACTATAGAAATAACCAGATGAAATTACTTTAATTTCACATTAACATATTCTGGGAAGGCTTTGAAGAAAAAGTCAACTGGGACACTTCCCCCTTAGGTCTTTGCTCTTCAGGACAAGCCCCAAGCATGCTTGCCTTCTTATTAGAACAGTACGCATTATTTTCAAAGGGCAGGAGTGTTTTCAGTAGCCAGAGTCAGACTGATAGAGTCAGACTGATTGAAATAAACACGTCTTTACAATTCTGATGTAGCGTGGTCAGAAGTCCTGGGCCTGGTGGAAGTCTCCTTCACAGTTCCCATGAGGGAGGACCTGAGAGTCTGCTTGACTTCTCGCTTCTGTTCAGCTGCCTCAGAGCACCTCCACAGCACGGGCAGGAAGGAAAGCCAGCGTCTTCACAGCAGCAAAGATAACTCGTGCTGAGCCATCTGTATTTCTGCCGCTAAAAATTGATTTTTCTTAGGAGCGGTTCCTTTTATACATATTTAACTCTCAATGGCTGGGGGCTTCTCTGTTAGCTTTGAATTGTCAGTTATTTCAATACTGTGTTTTATTTATTTTTCCTGTGAAAACAACAAAAAAAATTTCTTAGGAAAATGTAATTTCTATAGAAGGAAGTGACACTGTCTGAAAGTCATTATTAAAATGATGGGCTGAATGTTAAGCTTCTTAAAGCAAAGGAGAAAATTTACATTCATTTCTAATTATGCTGTATCAGCAGATTAAAAAATACAAAGAGAGCGTAAAATTAGCATGTCTACAAATGAATCAAAATTGCTTTTAAGATACTTTCTCTTTGTTAGGCGATCAAAATACTTACTTCTCCTCTGTAGGAAATGTCTTCTGCCCCACATAGACCTCCTGATTGGCTGGGTGACTCTCCACCACTGGGTCTTTGCACATCTCTCCCAAGTGTAGCTCTTCATTTTGCATCTTATAGTCTCTCATGGTCTGTCTTTTAATAACCAGTTCCTTGTCCATCTAGGTCTCTCCTTCTGACAGTCTCTGAAAAAGACATACACACCTCTGTGTTAGATTGAAGTCTGCAGTGCTGTGGGTAATCAGCCCACTGCTCTGACAGCTAATAAGAGCAAAAGGATAATAAATATTCTTATTCATCCGAAAATATACTAACGGCTCATTAATAGAACATGAAATAGAGATTGAATCTTCAACAACTTTTATTTATCTTTCCATCTCAGAGTAAATTTGACTAACTTGGTGGGCGTGTTAAAATAAAATGTTTTGCTTGATTACCTTTTAGGACTTATTAATATACCCGTGGAATTAAAAAGAATACAGGGGACTATAAATTAAAAATTGAGCTGCCTTCCTAACGCTGTGTATGACTGCGACCAAGTCAACTCTGCTATTTTCAAGTGGGTTATGAAAAAATAAAAAGACACTAGGGTTTTCCAAAGCTCAAGAGTAAATAACTCCTCCAACAGTTTTATAAAAATATTATTATAAGAATAGAAAACTGACATGCAAGTAGAGAAATAATACCTTATTTTAGTCTTCTGCCCGGTTGGTGATATTGTTTAATTAAAGCTACGTTTAATTATAATTGGATAACTGCCATGATGGTGGGCATCTTCATCTTCACGTGTGACAAACCATATGTCTGAAAATGACTTTCAGCCTCACCTTCACGGTTATCACCTGCGAGCAAAGAACAAAGGACTTTTCGTCTCTGTATCTTTCCATTTAGAATTACTAAGGAGAAAGGTCAATAAACACAACAAAATACAGTTCTTTGAGACAAGTACCTGAGCATTGTCAGTACAACATCAAATATTAAAGGACTTCTGCCTCCAGAACTATAACGGTCATTATGTTCTCAAATTAAGCCACAAAATGCCAGCTATGTCATTTCAGTTGGGTTGTGTGGGAGGAAAGCATTAAAGACACAGGTAACATTATGAAACTACATTTTTCATATCTAAGTTCTAGTCATGCAAGAAACAGCCATAAAACTTTGACTCCTCAAATCCTGTCACAGCTGCCTGTCATTTCTTATGTTCTCCTCCATGGTTCTCTGGTGTTTTTGAACGGATTCCCTTTAATGCATGTTTTACGAGGACTCATTGTGTCACACATGTCGGTTTTGAGATCCTACTCTAAGCACACCCAACTCGCCCCCACCCCCACCTGCCATTTTTTTCCTGGAATAGTTCGAAGTGACATTAGCAGGGAAAAAATATACTTCTTTTGGATTGTTTCTTCTCTTTAATGTTCTGGATGGTAGACATCTTTTTGAATGTGGACTTATATCCTATAGATTAGTGTTACGTGAACATGAGATGATTCATTAGATAAAATAGACAGATGTAAATAATCTATTCATAGGCAAGCTAATTATATCAGTCCGAATAAAAATGAAAACTCCCTATTTGGATTTGTCCATTGGCATATAAATGTAAGAGGCTGGCCAAAATATAATTTAATTCCGTTTGGACTGATATTTAAGGAAAACAAAATAAAAATGCTCAAGTTTTGCCAGTTCTTTTATATATTCTTCTCTGGGCACATAATAATAAAAACAACTTAACCGAAAGGGATGAGTTTGTCCCCAGTCCCAAATTCTTATTTCTCTTTGATTGTCAATAAAGCAACCAAGTTACATTTTTATTTTTTAATATAAATTCACCTCTCCTTCTAAAGTTTTACAGAAAAAATTTTTTTTCACTAGCATTAAAAAAAAATTCCAACTAAAAAGAAGTCAAGCCTTGAGGGAAAACTGAAGGTCAAGAAATTAATTGAAAAACTCTCCAACTCTGTTGGAATAGTGCAATGTCACCCACACCTTCCTAGCAAAACCACCAGCCAATCTGGGTTGAAAACATGTAGCTTATTTAGGCAAAGGAGAGCATGCAAGGCGCAGGCTGGCAAGCGCAGACCCTGAAGGGAAGGGGATGTGCCACCCAGGCTGCTCTGCTCGGTTTCAGCCACGCAGGGCGCGGGCTCAGAGTCAAAGTGGAAAGTGGCCTTCTGTAATTTTTGCTGAGCCCCTGGGAAGAGAAGATAAAAATGTAATGGCTACCAAGGCAGTGCAGACCCAGGGGACCAAGATCCCAGGGGAAAGGGATCTGCAGAGAAGGGAGGTCAAGATCTTGCCTGGAGAAGCAGGCCAAGCCTTAAACTGCAGGGCTCAAGACACTGACAACCAAGAGAACAAGGCCACGGAGAACTCGGCCAGTGCCCGACACTGCCAAGTGTCATGAAGTGACCGGAAGTGGATGACTGCCCAGGGAGAGGGTCACAGAGGGGAGCCTCGTGCTCTTTTCTTTTTCTTTTTAACATTTTCCATTTTAATTGTACAAATATATGGGGATATGGTGTGTTAATTCAATACATATACACAAAGTTTGATGCTCAGATCAGGGTAGTTAGCATTCCACTCTCCTAAACTTTATAAAAACTTTTTTTTTAAATGGGTAATAATTGCACATATTTATGGGATTTGGTGTGGTATTTCAATACATGAATATGATATGCACTGATCAAATCAGGGTAACAGTTTCATCTCTTATCACTACTATTTGGATCCTGGGGGCTTCTTTGTTTTAGTTATTCATAAACTAGGTAACAGGATATTGTACACTCCAGCCACCCCACCATGTTATAGAACACTACAACTCATTCCTTCTAGCTAACTATGCTTGGTACCTGCGTAGTGGGTCCACACTTTCAGGAGTAAGTGCAAAGTAAAGATGTTACATCCTCTGTAATGCCTGACACTAATCTCATACTGTATCACTCCCTGATTAGACCAGGGGAATCTGTGCCTATTCTATGGGCTAGGATAACTAAATCCTTTTTAAGAAAGATAACATCATCCAGAACTTATCTTGGTATTTTAAACATGGACAACGTTCAGTATTCAATAAAAAAACTTGGCAGATCTAAACCAGAAAAGTACCAAATGATCAAAAAATGAGAAGCTGGTATTAGAAACAGACTGCAAATCTGGTTTTAGACTTACAAAACAAGCACTTTAAAATAACTAATTAATAAATTCAATAAAACAGATAATGTAATGAAGAATTTTGGAACAGTATGGGAAAATATAAAACAATTACATCTAAGTTCTTGAACTGAAGGATAAAATAATTGAAATTCAGTATTCACTGGGTAAATTCAGCAGCCAAGCAGACACAAGAAAACCAAAGTTTAGTGAACTGGAAGATAGGTGTGAAGAAAATAACCAGACTGAAATACAAAGATAATAAAGGATGGAAAAAAAGAAAAGGGATGAAAGAGATAAGGAATATGGAAAATGGCATAATGTGGTAGAGCAGAGGGGGAGGAGGGGAGGGATGGGGCTGGGCCAGAGGGGGAGACACATGCCAGCCATGCTCCAGGGCTGAAGGCAGAAGTCGAGATACATTCTCAGAAGACTGCCTCCCAAATCACAGATGAAGAAATACTTTCACACTACTGAAACTGATGGGAAAATAAAAATAAAAGAAAATCTTAGCCTACCCAGAGAATGTTTTAAAAAAGACAAATTATTTGAGTTTCAGATTATAAAATGCATTTTCTTGCATGCTCATAGTGGCCTATTTCTCTAATTTAACTCAATTATTCAACTCATCCCACCATCTCTTATCTTAGGAACTTGTAAAAAATACCAAAAACAAAAAATATCTGGACTTAGACAATTTGAATGGCAGAGAATCCTGGTGTGTGTGTGTGTGTGTGTTTAACCTTTATTTTGTTTTTTTGCTTTTATGTGGTGCTGAGGATCGAACCCAGTGCCTCACCCATGCGAGGCAGGCGCTCTACCACTGAGTCACAACCCCAGCCCCAAATCCTGTTCTTTTAAAAGGAGCTAGTTTGTTCTCCCCCTTTCCAGGATGCATTTCCCCCCACTGGTTATTTCACCCAGGTGCCAGGGGTGACCCCTCTGCTTGGCTGACTGGGAGTTTTAATCTGCAGCCAGGCTCTTCCTGCTCTGCAGACCCTCTTGCAAATCTCTCCCCCACAGCAGGGCAGCGAACACATTTGCATAGTCCCGCATTTGCACTAACTAAGAAACTTGCATCGTAGCTCCATCATGAAATGCTTATGACTCAGGGAGTAATTATTCCACATTTAAGAAGACCAAGATATAATTTTCTCAGTAATATACTTAAACAGACAGTGGCCCCTCATCCTGGTTTCTCTTAGAATCAAATTTAAAAGAGAATAACAGGATAAATTTCATTTTCTTTGGATTTCTATCTTGTGCATTTTTGACTGAGAGATACGTTCATCTGAACGAGGAGGGACAAGACAAGCCTGGTGGATGACCCCTGAAATGGCAGTGCGGGAAGTGATGTAGTAAAGCACAGCTAGAAACCAGGAAAAGTAGAGACAAGAATTGTTAGCATCAATAGGAGAGCATTCTAGATCAGAGGGAAGGAGTGAGGTTTATTGTCAGGCATCTTACTGCAGATTCCATTGTAGATATCTGAGCCTCTCTTATGGGTCAGTCTTGGTTTCAAAACTCATTCTGAACAAAATGGGAAATATCTGCTTTCAAGAAACGTGTGTGTGTGTGTGTGTGTGTGTGTGTGTGCGTGTGTATTCTAGCTGTGATATCCGTTAAGATGATGTTGGCTGTTTTTAAAATTTTTTAAAAGGACGCAAAATGTTTTTATGTAACATTAAAACAACAACATACCCCTGCTGGCATGGTAACTTCACCATCCCAAGACGCTCAGCTCCCATGTGGATTTTTTTCTACCCACACATGGCAACAATGACTTCCATCTTCAAGGTAACTCACCCTTCAGGACAGCTGTGGGGTACCAGCCTTCATGTCTATTGCCAGATGTCTAGAAGAGGGAAGGAGGAAAAGGCAGAAAGAGACTATCGTGCTTTAGGGAAACCTTCGAATGGTACTTCCCTAAGACTTCCACTGACACTTCTTAAGTAAACTTCACAGGAGACTGTGGTGTGGACTGAGCTCCTACACTAGTTCTACCAGAACAAACCAAAATGGAGCTGCTCGTGCTAACATTCCCCATTGCCAAGCTGGGGCTGGGTTCTTTATCTGACTTGAGGAATCAGGAAAGAGAGGGGTAGGGGGAGCTCAGCCCTCAACCAAGCCAACCTGAGCCAGCACAACAAGGAAGTCTCCTCTGCTTCAACTCAGATGAGGAAAGTAACCTAGACACAAGCAATCTGATTTTGCTATTTCTCTGTTCCCAGCTCCTTGTGTCTCAAAGCCAAGCTCTTGCTCAGCTCATTGGAACTATAATTCCATTTAAAATGAAGTGTTGTTTGATTTTTAAGAAGGCAATTAAAATCTTCAAATTTATTGTAATTTTGTCTTTTGACAACTCATTGATCAGAAACTATTCATATGAAAACCTTTAACTGCAAGGACGGTTGGGGAAAAGCAGCTTTGTTACTGCTCCAAATATTGGATTGTTCCTAAAGCAGACAGACAATGATACTCTGTAGGTATCCAGTTGCTCTGTCATGGATGGAAACACGTGAACATAGTTATTTAAATAAAATATGACTGAATATCCTAGTGTAATTATAAAAAGCCCAGCATAGATTTTGGCTATTATTTTGTGATTTTTTTTTTTTTTTTGCTCTTATGTTCTTCAGGCCATGGATATACTGATAATTATGGGAAAAAAATTTTCAGGTTGACTGAGGGTCTGTTTTCCTTTGCTGGCCCCATCTGTGATTGTTCATCTAAATCTACTTCTGTTCTTGTTCAATTTCCAAAGAGCACATTTTTTTAATGAGACTTGAAAAATGATATAAGCTGTACAATAATCTTACAAGATTATTTACAAGTACAAATAATGCATTTGAGTTCCTGATACTCTCATATCCAGAGGGTTTGCAGGACACACTCTCAATCCAACCCATTTCCAGTTACTTATGTCAGGAATACATCTAAGTATGTTCCAAAGGCATCTTCAAAGTTCCACCCCAGTGTCCTTCCTTCTTGTGGTTAGTTACTAGGAGCAGCAGGACCACCCTTCTCTTTCATGGACTAGTTTTGTGAAGCTGAAGCCCATTAGAGAGTTAATAGGGCATATTGATTACTCCCAGCCCTCCTTCCCTCCTCCACACTATTTGAAATTGAATTAATAGTTAACTCCTCTGGATAAATAATTCAGTTTCTTAGTGCAGAGGCTTGGCCCTTCCCAATGTGCTTTCCTGTGCACCCAACTTTATTCTCTCAATCATGCTCTGACGTAGATTTGCGAGTATTAGCCCTGCTCTTTCAGATTATGGAGGCTACCAGGGGAAGGGTGAATTACACAATTGGACGGTGGCCGATTGAAAATGAATTTTACTATAATTACTGTCCTTCTTACCTTCCCATAGGAGATGGAATTTTTCAGCTAAAATTATTTCCCTGTCCTCCTTTTAGCAATATAAAGGGCCAAGAAAGTTCCGGTCCTTTGCTTCTCCCTCCGCCGCCTGTTGTTTACAATCATGCCTTCACCCTCCCCTCTCTCTCCTCTCCAGGGCAATTTGTTGTGTAGCTCTCCCTTAATTAATGCTTATTCTTCACCCATTGGTAGGGAGAGCAGGAATGAAATATCAAAACTCACTCTGTAATTACAGATTCACTCCTGCTGTGAGGCTCAATGACAGGAAGAAAATTTCAATTAAGCAATTACCACCTGCCTCTGCAGGCCTAGTGGCTCTCCCTCTCCGTGACGTCAGCAGCCCCCTCTGCCATATGCTGCATCTCCATTTCCCATGGTGTCCTCTTATGCGGAGACCTCCACATGGGACACGTGTGTCATGGAGGAGCACCACATGGGGCCCCGTTTTGTGCTTCTCCAGCCCACTCGCTTCAACCTCTGTGACAAGAGTAAAATGGGGACCAGCAAGAGGCCCCACATTTTCAATGCCTTGTCAAAGGCTGGCTGTCCCCAGCCTGTGATAATATGGAAATGGCCCTCTCCTTACTGTGCAAGCCCCGCTCACATGTGGATTAGCTCTTTGAACACCGGGTCCATTTCTTTGCTCTTATTGTTAGCACTTGTAAGCCAGACCCTGCACAGAGACAGACCATCCAGTTTCCAGCTGAGAAGACCTACTTAGGAGAGCCTAAGAGAGGAAGGGCATCAAAGCCTGTGAAAGTGAGGTCGCTTTCCAGATGCCAATCAAGCCAACTGCACCATGCTTTCCTGCCTGAACGAACCGACATCAGATTCCAGCAAGTTGCTGAGCACAAATTATCATTATTTGGACACCCATGGCTGTCCACTGGAATTAACTCAGAATAACAATATATTCTATGGATATTTCTTATTGATGTGAATTTCAATAAGATTACAAAGTATACATTTAAAACTATATTTTCAGGGATAATTTCTATAGTTTGTAGGTATAATACTATAATACTAGCATACTATGATACCATTAACAAATATTTTGTTACATTGACATTGTGATTTAAGACTGCTTTACATGTTATAACCATGGCTTTAAGTCAAAGTGCCTATTTCCTATGTGACTAATGACATTTGACTAAGGATACCAAAAGTTTTGTCTAGAAAGTTTCATATTTTTATATCTTGTTTTTCCTTCTGTATGACCGACTTTGATGTTTAAGAAACAAAATGTGAAAGAAGCACTGCTCTTTTGTATTATTCTTTTATAAAAAGGGATCTAGGATTCTGAAGTGGGAGTGCTCAGGAGGAGTTTATTAAATATTAATACCATTGGAAATGTATTGCAGAAGTTAGGAAAGTTATAAAGAGGATTGTAGAAAGTCCTTCAATTTAAAGAAACATGAAAAATGTAAAAAAATATATTATTAATTAAATCTTCCCCCCAATCCCATACTCTGATATGACAGAGCCTGACCAGGTAAATGGAGACCACATTCCCCTTTGCAAACAGAGGGTTTTGATGGCTCCCTACAGGACCAAGCCTGTACTTTTCCTGTTTGTCTTCTAAACCCTGATAGTTTGACCAAGGCCTTGCTTAACCTCTCTGATCCTACTTTCTCAACTGAAGTTTCAGTCAAAACATTTTACTGTAATATTCTGAATAGTTCTAAGCATCTGCATCATTCTTCGTGAATTCTGTCAGCCTACAGTGATTACTCATGGTTATGGGTTCCTCAAAATAGATGAGTTGGAGTCATAACTCATAGCACCCAAGGATGTGACCTTGTTTGATAATGTGTAATTGCAGAATGTAATTAGGTGAAGATGGAGTCATACTGCAGTAGAGGGGCCTTCAATCTAATTTGACTGCTGGGTTTGTAAGAGAAAGTCACATGGAGACCCAAACACATGGAGCACACCATATGGAGACAGAGCCTGGAGTGCCGCACCCGAAAGAACTGTCAACCGTCATCAAAACCTAGGAGAGAGGCATGGGACAGATGCTCCCTCGCAGGCCTCACTCCTTGATTTTGAACTTCTAGCCTACATAAATGTGAGAGCATAAATGTCTTCCGTGGCGCTTTGTTATAGCAGCCCTAGGGGATGAATGCCCCTCCCTTGCCAACCTTGCCACCTACATGTCTCTGGAGTGGTTTGCACTTATGCACCAGGTCCCCTGAGCCCTCTCTGAAGGAGTTGTGTATCGCGACCCTTGTGCCTACCTCGCATTCCCTCCAGCCATTGCCATGGTGACCAGTTGCCCACAGATCAGCCTGACTTTACTCACCTCCACCACAGTGCCAGTCCGTTGAATTCCTCTGGAGCCTTCTCCTCCACCTGCAAGTGGACTTCTCTAGACTGCCCCACCCACTCATTGAACCCAGAGGCGTAGAACCAGCAAGAGTCTCCACCCCAGGAAGCGCCTGCAGAGGGGATAGTGGGCACACACCCCTCTGCGAGCAGCCTGGGTGGACAAGTCCGAGAGGCGTTCTTCACGGCAGCTGGCAGGCCCCCAGTGGGACAGAACCCTCATGACCCACAGGAACCAGCTGGACACAATAGGCTTGGATTGCCTCCCTCCTTCCGGGTTTCATTTTCCCTACTTCTCTCCACTCCCTGGGACCACTGCCTGAAATCACCCCATTCATGAGACCTCTAGTCTCCAGTGGTAATTCGCAGGTGGAGGTTGAGCAAGGGAAGAATATTTCCTCACATCTCCACTCTTCACGTGGAAACCCCACCTTTCAAAATTATTAGAGTGTGCATCAGAATCTTCTGGAAACAGAAGACCTCGTGTAGCCTGGTGACACTGTGGTGGCTGTCTTCACGGTGGGCATGCTGAGTGGCCTGGCGTCACTGTGTAGGGCCCAGGCAAACACCAGGAGCAGATCCTTACTCTATTGTCTAAATATGTAAAAGTAATAATTTAACCCTAATAAAATGTTAAATAAAATCCACACTCTCCTTCCATTTACACAAATATGTCTTTATAATGGCTGGAGGGTTGGGTTCAGATTATCTGGATTCAATTTTCTGAGTAATTTTAATAACTCTCTGGTTTCCTTCACTTAGGAAAGTTTACGTATTTATTTTTGTTATTCTATTTTAACCAACATTTTGTTTGCCTTTTTCTATTTTTTTTAATTATCTTTAATGTGCCCTATTAGTGACTGGAAAAATGACAATGTGGTGACACTGTAAAGCAACTCATGCACCTGGTTCTTTGGTAAGTGATTTGTAAAAAGCATAATTGAAAATAGTCTTTTGTTTTGAGCTCAAATGATACATATCATAAAGCTGTATAAATTCAAAGTTTTATTATTATTATTTAGTTCTGAAAAGGCTTTTCTCTATCGGTTAATTATTTTGCTTACTTTTTTTCCCACCGGCTCCAACCATGTTCTTCATAAGTCACCATAAAATATTGTTTATGAAGTGTCTCCTTAGAGAGCAAGTCCATTGTGAAATTCTCCCGTGTATGCCAGTCTCTGAGCTTCATGTTTGAGCTTGTGATCATGAATAGAAGCACCAAGATGTGTCCAGGTATGTTTAGCTCCACTGACCTCTGTTCTCCTCACCCCTGCCTTGATGACTTGATGGATAGTTTCAAAATATCTTGGAAATGTGAGTAAAAGTGCAATGTCTGCTATTTTCATGGTATATAATATATACTCTAAAGAACAAAACATGGAGTTGACCGGCCATGCTGTCAAAGACCAGGTTGTCCACTCTAGCCAGGACGACCCTCAGGCCTCCCCCATTGAGAGATTCCTGAATTATCTGGACTCAAGTTTGAACAAACTTTTTATTCAGATAAAATGGCATACTCAGATAATGTAAGAAGTTTTCCAACACATGGTGCTGGAAATGCTGAAGAATTGTGACCGAAATATTTTTAAATGTGTAGTTGAAAACACAAGGAGAAGGTGAGATCTCTGAACCAGTAGTTTAAGTCCATATGTGGGGCCAGATCCTGGTCAGGGCTCTCTAATTTCTAATACATTCTGAGGTGAAATGATAATCACCACAATTTTTCAATCTGTAATTGATACAGCAATTGCCCGACTAGAATAGCATTTCATAAGTTAAGCTGTTATTGTCATTTCTTGTTCTGACCTACTTTGTTGCAAAAGATCAAGATCCAATGGAGGAAAATACACAGAGGTGGCAAAGGACGCTTCCGAAGAATCCATCACAGGCATTTACAGCACTATGGCGCACACATGCAGTCATTAGAAAGCAATGCTGAAATGTGTTACTCCTGGCAAATTTGCTGAGAAATATGTCAAATACTCCATGAGTCTAGTCCTGATGGGATGAATTCTTAAATAATTTATATTTTCTTCGAGGAAGGACTAGCTAAAAACTGTTTAAGGAACTACTCGGGAGAGCAGTGCTCACCAGAGATGGTGATTCTGCACTTTGACACTGTAACTCCTATAAGGACAAAACCAGCAAAACTGGTCTATAATCTTCCTCATGTGAACTCCTGATGAAGAAGATTCTTTTTTTAATTTCTTTTTTATTTTTTTAGTTGTAGATGGACATAGTACCTTTATTTTATTTATTTATATGTGGTGCTGAAGATTGAACCCAGTGCTTCACATGTGCTAGGGAAGCACTGTACCCCTGAGCCCCAGCCCCAGCCTCTGACAAAGAAGATTCTATGGACAGAAAATTTCACAGCTTCTTCATTTTTTTTAATAAAAGTGAGAAAGTTGTAGAAATGAATAATCTAGGAGGTCAAAGTCATCAATGGCTATGTAGCATTTAGCGTTTTATATATTTATATACACTAATTGTTACTGTTATACAAACATGCTTTCCTCAAATTGGAGTTTTTTCATTTAACAAATGTATCTTGATCTTTTTTTTTATATTCCACCACATTTGGCTTTATCTCCATATTTAATTGCTACTCCATTAAATGGGTCTATTATTATTATTTCCCCCTCACAAGGGACATTTGTTTTCTCAGCTACCAAAACAAAGCCAAGTCAGCAGCTTTGTGTGTATGTTGCTGTACTTTGAGGTTTTATTTTTGGAGGATATGTTTCTAGAATTGAGCTATATGAAAAGACAAGATCATTTCCGGCTTAATGAATACTTCCAAACTATTCTTGAATTAACATGGCACCGAATATAACCAAAGTGGTAGAAGGATCTCCTGCTCTGAGGGATTTCAGTTTTATGTTAATTGTAAATTCATGTAGGGATCAACAAGATTAAGGTTTCCCATTCAGAGACATGCTATCCCTGTACTTCACGCAGCTTGTCTCTCCTTGCTTTGGGTGAGTTTTCTCTACAGAACCCTCGCACTAATGCACATGGGGTGTGCACAGTGACGCTCACAGGCTCAGGATGGTGGCCTGGCCTAGGGCACTTGTTTGGGATGTGGGAGGCCTGGCTGAGGTCCCAGCACCACCAAAAAACCACAAAACCAATGAAAGACACAGGTCACGTCATAAGCTGCTGGACTCCCATTTTTTTTCAGTTCCATTTTGGTTTAAAACTTGCCTTACATGATCTTTTGCTTACCAGATGAGCTCTTTTCAAATAACCACACAGTCATATTAACGTCAGTTCCCTGTGGGCAGCGGTGAAGTCTCTGGTGGTTACCTTGAGTTCTCAGATCAAGACACAGCTTGGCCCAAATCACAGCCTCAGTCAATTCTTGTGAAATAAATCAACAAAAAGTATTTATGAATGAATGAATAAAGAAACCCAAGGAGACATTTCATTTCCTAAAAATGAAGTGAAGTCCAATTTTTCCCTGGGCATTCGTTCCCTTCTTCCCACCACACCACCCTTATGTACGTGAACCATCTTGATTCTCTAAAAGGCTTTCTTTTTGGGTGGTGAGCAGAGGCAGCTCCTCTACCTCAGGACTTTCTCCCTGGTTGGTCCTTCCTCTTTCCCTGACAGTTCTCCTTCCTATGTGAATAAGCACTAAGTAGCTGCATATATGAAGTAGTGCAAAGATCTGCTTTAAAAGCAGAACATTTCCATGGAAGAGCTTGCTGAAGAAGCACCTAAGAGCAGTTTCCATGAAGTGCCACTAAGATCAGAGTATTATTCATGCTGCAATTTGAGAGAGAAGTAGGAGGGAAATCAGCAACTCTGCCGCTGCTCAGCTCACCCCTGGGAGAGAGGGAAGCACTCTGAGAACAACAGGAAATGGGAAATTCGTGACTCTTCCCAGCTAATGGTTCAGTTTAGAGTGAACTGCCATCATGATTTTCCAATAACAGCCTATCACGAAACCAAGGTAAATTTCAGTTCCAAAACAATGCTTTCATTGTATCCAGAATCAATCATTTGTTTTGCTTAAGATGTGGCTCACTAAACTGACGAAATTCGTCACTCAAACAGCATTTGATGCAAATTGTTAAGACTCGGTTCTTTGGATCTTGCTATGAGAAGCTGCCATGGAGCTATAATATAGAGCCCACAACTGGTTCTACCTGGAGGGAGAATGTATCAGTGGAGGTTCCCCAAAATGAACACCGTACCTTCTAACTAAAGAAGCTAGTGCAGGAATGCCAGCCTCTGGTTTCTTAGTGCTGTTTGCAACTCAATATAGAAGAGGTTACAAGTAACCTAAGGATCAGTCAATTTAGACACAATCCGTGACTTCAAGGAGCTCCCCAGCATTGAGATAGCAACACTGTAAATCCAGAAGCCTTCATGGGTCCACAGCAGTGGTTTCAAGTGGGGGGGTTCCTTCCCCCAGCTCCTCTCCTCCCTCCCCTCCCCAGGATATTTGGCAATATCTGGAGAAACTTTTGGTTGATACAGTAGGTGGTACTGGGTGGAGCAGTACTTCTGGCCTCCAGTGGGGTGATAAGCATCCTAAATCACAAGACAGTGCCAGACCATGCTACTATCCAGTGCCAAAGCTAGCAGCACTGGTATTACAAATCCCTGTGCTACATCAATGAAAAAAAATGCTTGCATTTCTTTGTAATGTCAGTTATGACGTAGGGTAAGATGACCAAGGGAAAAATAAAAATATCTTGAACTAAGTATTGAGTTATACTTAAAAGTTATGCCTTTAAATTACCTTAAACTACATTATAGTGCATGATAGATGAATGCTGCTTAGTGTGGGTTAAATAATCAAATATATTTTACAAATATAGAATAAAAAATCAACATTATTAATTTTCATAGTTTGGGGAGAATTTGACATATGAGTGTCAGGCAAATAAATATACCTCTTCATTCAGACCCAGGGCCAAAACACCATCTGATACCTATTGGCATGTTTCCACCATGGCAGATTTTGCTTTCTAGAATAGATGTGCACATTCCTTTGAAAGTTTGTGTATTAAGCAGACTGAGTCCTGAAGTCTTCATTTTTCAGAAGCTCTCTGTAGATTTGGCCTCAGTTTTTTTTTTTCTTTGCATAACACGTTACGGCTCCAGCTTTGAGCAGGGTAAGTGAAGGCACCTGCCTCTGCTGGCCACGGCTTTCCGGGTTGACCACAGAGGTGTCATCAACAGGCAGTTGTCCACTGATAGACCGGAAGTGGTAGCTTTGTTGTCATCTAGATGAAAAGTTTGTGATTTTTATTTTATTTCAGAATACTTGTATTTTTTATTAGATTTCATCTTTTAATGAGTTGATCTCATATGCTTTTTGGACAGACTATTTTGCTTCTTGCATTTGACTTTTCCCTCTCTTTTCCATATCTTATTCTCATGCTTACATGTGGGCGAGCAGGGGACAGGGGACAACAGTTCCTGTGAAGATGGCCAAGAGCTGTGCCACACAGAGGCCCTTGGGGGTACAGTGGAGACAACCGACTCAACCCAGCTCTCTTTTGGTAAGAAGACAAAATCTGAAAAGGAAAGGCAAGTTTCTTAGTCTTAGGGGATTGCCTTTGGCTGTTTCTAAAGTCATTTCTGAATCCTAGGGACTCTGAGACCTGGCTAATCTGCAGCCTCTGGCTTCTGTAATTATTTCGATGGTGCTCAGTCCTTGAGGCTGTGGCTCCCCTGGCAGAGTTGCTGCCCATTAGCTGGGTCTGAGGACTGAGTCTGAGAACTGCAAAGGCTCTTTCCCCATGTCTAGTACTCCTCAAGAAGGGAACTGGACATACTTTCTAGACCCACTTTAAAATTCTGTGATGGAGCGTCTTTACCTTTTCCCCATTTTAGAGGATCCTGAGGACAAGCAAAGATTACTTGGTTATTCCCTGCAGAAAAACCTTACTCCCGATAAGTCTAGTTAGTTAAAACAGTTTGTAAACCAAAAGTCATATCTTACTCATCAAGCCTTGCTTATAGGATCTGTCTCAGCCTCATGTGCCCTCGTGGGTTCAATGACTCAGAATTGATATAAAGGGGGTGACTCAAAGTGGGGTAGGGAGGAAGAGATGAGAAGAAGATTACCACTAAATAGGGAAGAGAGGTGGGAGGGAAAAGGAGGGAGAAGGGGAATTGCACAGAAGATGGAAGGAGACCCTCATCGTTATACAGAACACATGTATGACGATGTGAGGGAAAAAAAAAAGAAGTGTGTCACATTAGATTGGGTAGAGAGAAGTGATGGGATGGGAGGGGAGGGGAAGGGGGAAAGGAAGGACAGCAGAATAAAATAGACATTATTTAAAAAAAAATGACTCAGAATTACAAACTCTACCCAAGAACAGCTACTTTCTTTTTTTCCAAACATTTTTAGTTTTAATTTGTGTATCAATAACAGCTATTCTCTTACCTTTCAACATGCACATTAAAACAATCCCCCTGAGGCCCTAAAATCCTACATTTCCCCCACACTGCCTTCGGAGACACTCCTCAGACTCCCTGCAATCTTCGTCCCATGTTGCAGGAGATGTAATAAACAACTCGGCTGTTACCAAGGGTTTTGTGATGATCTCTTAGAAAGTGAAAGATAGTAAAAATATCACAAGCAGGGTCAAGAAGATTGGGGACCCAAAATGATAAAGAGATCTCACAAGTTGTTATCCTTAAGAGTGACAAACCTCAAAAGTGACCTTTATGGAGAAAGAAAAACTCTTAAAAAATAAGAGCATTTTCTAAATATTTCTGGACGATGGTATTTTGTATAAATATGCATAATTATACATTACATAAGAGGAACTCATAGAATATTATTATTATTATTATCCATTTTTTTTGCTGTGTTGGTATCCAAACCAGAGTCTTGCACATTCTAGGCTAGTGTTTTACCACTGAATGCTACCCATCGCCCCTTGGGATGTAATTATAAAAACAAAAGTTATAGAAAACAATTTTGTATTATTTATTTCAAAAAGCCAAAAGAAAAGCTATGAATGTTCTCATTATGAAGAAATGATAAATGTTGGAAGGGATAGATATATTTAACCTGACTTGAAACATTACATAGCACCTCATTAATATGTACATTTTATGGGTTTTTTTTATGAATCAGTTAAAAAATAAATACAATGAGGTGAAAAAACCAAATTCCCATTCTTACAGTGGAAAAGCACCATTTTTTTTTTTTTTGGAGGATTGGTTAAGGGGTAGATTTGTAAAACATCTAGTTCTTCATAATGATAAAAAGCTTAGGTGACTTAAGCTGAATTCTCTCCTTTCCCTTCAAGCTGGAATTTCCTTTGAGTTACTGACTGTAGTGTAAGGTGGCTGTCTTAATTCTCTTTGTGTCCTTCTGGTTCACTTCTTGTTCTACTTGCTCTCTCTCTCTCTCTCTCTCTCTCTCTCTCTCTCTTTTAAAGAAAGAGAGAGAGAAAGATTTTTTTTAATATTTATTTTTTAGTTTTCAGTGGACACAACATCTATATATATTTTTTTAATTTTTATGTGGTGCTGAGGATCAAACCCAGCACCCCGCGCATGCCAGGCGGGCGCACTACTGCTTGAGCCACATCCCCAGCCCTTGCTGTCTCTTAATTTAGAAGAAACTGGCAGGTTGGATTATAGGAGGAGTTAAGGATAATGGAAGAAGTAAGGCAGACAGGAACGCTCATATTGGACAGTATTGTCACGATTTCTGGGCATCACAAGGATTTAGAGCCAACTCTTCCCTTGGGGGCACTCTGGTGGGCTCTCTGAGGTTTCAATCTGGAATGCCTTTCTCCAAGCCACCTAGGCTGGGCATTGTTGCCAGAACCTCCTCCTAGGTGAACACCCCTCATACTTTTCCATGATTAACACCTCGTGACCCCTTTGAGAGAGAAAGGAAGCAACCTCCTAGTCGCAGCCTTCCATTCTGTTGCCAAAGATTGTTGGGGGACTGAGAAGTGGGTCTCAGGTCTTGGGAACTCAAGGGAAGCTTTCTAAGGACCCCCACATCAGAACCTCACTTTGTTTGACTTGGCATTAGTCTTACCCTGTGGGGTTGTGATTTCTAGAGCCCTGGGTGATGCTCTTGAAACTTCATTCACAAAACCTTCTCTTTCATGTCAGCTTTCAAGCATTTCACATTTTAAAGAAGGTTTAGGGCTTTAACAGTTACACAGTCATTTAGAATTATTTTCCTTGTAAATTTTTATGAGATATAAAGACTACTTTGGAATGGAGGAATGTCCAGCATATTATATTTTATCTTGATGTTTGGCCCAAATCTTCAATTTTAACAATTTGTTAGACAATGAAAAAAAAATCAAAGTAATTTACAGATAACAGATACCTACTTATAGGTATACACATAACAAAGCAAACCCTACATAGAATGTAGCAGCGTATTTAGGGAGTTACACAGCCCAGCCAATTCTATTTGATCTCAGGAATGCAAGGATGGTTCCTGTTTAAAAAACCTATTGACTTTCTATTAATGGATGCAAAAATCTATTAATATTCTATTAAGCTATTAATTTTCTTCAGTATATTCCATCAAATATTTCACCTTAAAAGGAAGGTACAGTTTAATTTTCTTCAGAGTAATTAGCCAAGACAAAGATTTGTGTGGGAAAAATGTATTTCTAATAAATATGGCCTCATGTGGTTAGCTGTAAAATATGAGAAGCATTCCATGAATATTACCAATAGATTGATTTCTGCTCTGGTAGAATGCTAGATTCCATTTAAAAGAGAAGAGTGGTATGAAAAGTGAAAAATGTAAAGGTATGATTAAATTTGATGGTAGGAAATTTATTTGGAAAACTTAGGAGAAATACCATACAGAATATTAATGGCCTTTGTTATGTTTGTAGAATGGAACTCTACAAGGGCCATTATATAATAATATGGATTTCCTTTTGGTTTCTGCATAAGCCAGCTTGATAATGGCCTTTGTTATGTTTGTAGAATATAATAGGAAAATTTAGTAAGGTAGTTGCTTTCAAAATTGATTTTTAGATGGCAATAACTCATATATACATATGAACAGAATATGACATATAATGAAATAATATCCTGCTTATGACAATAAAACATTCAATACTTTGTAAAAAGAAAGTTAACAAACTATATGAAGAAAATGCGAAAATTCTACTAGAAGATCGATTACAAATCTAGAATAAATGATAAATGATGTTCTTCCTGGATAAGACATCCCAATATTTTAAAGATCCTAAGATGTCCCTAAATTATAATACTTAGTAATGGCATTACATTAAAAACAACTAGACCTTTAAAATACTTTGGCAACCTGATCCCAAAGCTTATAAAGAAAAATCAGATGAGAATACTTAAGGAAATTAGAAAAGAGTCATGAGGTGGGAATTATCCTCATTACATATTAAATATCATATAATCATGGCAGACATATGGCTGATTTTTCTCACTATCTTCCACCTGTGTATTCTCACTTTAAGCTGATGAGCTGGTGGTAGTGTCTCCATTGTGTTTGCCTGTGCTTGATTGGCCCCTGAGCAATGCATAGGCATGGCCAATGCCACTGAGGAAGGAGTCCAATCTCATCCTCTGTCTCAGGATACCAGCTGTGTCCCTTTCCCTGTGAAAACTGCTACACACCACCTTCCTTCCTGCCTGCAGATAAAGTCAACTGTGGGGACGTGGAAACAGAAAAATGGAAAGAACGAAGTCGCTGATGCTATCATTGAGTGAAATTCTGCAGGAAATGGTCTGTGCCCAAAGAACTTTAGAAGGGCCATTTTATAACAGTGTGGATATCCTCTGGCTTCTGCATATGTCAGCTTGATAATGGCCTTTATTATGTTATAGCCAGAGCAAATTTCTTGAATATATATACCATTAAAATAACATAAAAACAGTACATGAAGAGGCAGAAACACAGAATAACAAATATAGAAATGGTCCCAAATATATGAAAAATTCCACTTCAGAGAAGTGGAGAAAATAGAATTTTTCTCTTAATGATATCGGGACAACCTGTTTAGATTTTTAGTATCATGTAATACTTTATCTCTTTATTCAAAGTAAAATGAACTCTAGATGTGTCAAATATTTACAATGAAACAAAATTAAACTGTCAAAGAACTAGTAAAACTCTCAGGCACTGCTTGTGGAAATGTAGAATGGTATACTTTGTTTGCAAATTTTACCATCCTATTAAAAATTAACTTGGAATTGTCAATACATTTCATGTGTAGATGTTGAGAGAAAATGAAAACATACATCTGCACCAAGACTTGCACATTCATCCTTATAACAACTGTGCTCAAAATAGCTCAGAAGTGGACGCAACCCAAATATTAACCAGGTAAACGGATGAATAAATGCAATCTCCATACAATTAGACACTTCTCAGCAATAAAAAGGAGTAGACTGCGGATGCCTACAACAATTTAGATGAACTTTAAAGTCACATTGCTGGTGGAAAGCAGTCAGATCCAAAAGAAGACACCTCATTCAATTCATATAAAATCCTAGGAAGTATAAACTACACTTCGTGACAGAAAGCAGAGCTTCAGTTCCCTGAGATGGAGACAGGAGGAAGAATAAACCCAAAGGCCCAAGCTGTCTTTAGGGAATCCTGCAGCCTTCTACATGTTGGTGTGGCCATGAATTCATTGATGTGCAAAACTCAAGACTGAGAAAAAAAAAATCTCACAATTAAAACAGATGCAGCCTACCTCGGAGGAGTTATTAAGAAACGTCATCTGGACCCAGGGGCACTTAACCACTGAGCCACATCCCCAGACCTTTTTAAAATTTTTATTTTGAAATACAGTCTCTCGGAATTTCTTAGAGACTCACTAAGTTGCTGAAGCTGGCTTTGAATTTGCAATCCTCCTGCCTCAGGCTTCTAAAACGCTGGGATTACAGCCGTGCGCCACCACACCCAGCAAGAGAATATATTTTATTATCTTTAAGTGGGGCAAGCCCAGAATTTACAAAGGAAAAAAAGTTAACACATAAAATTTTATGACAGAAACATCACATGTAAAAGCAACACACAATAGTAAGAGTGTGTAAACTTGCAACACTGTGAACACATAAAAGGCTAATTTCGTTAAAATGTAAATCACTTCAAACAATAAGAAAAAAGTCAGCAAAGGCCTGAGCAGTTAGTAGAAGCAAAAGTGCAACTGAATCGTGAATGTGAATATATATATGTTCAGTGTAACTTAGAATTCAGTAAAAGTTAAAACTTAAGACTTAAAAAAAAAAAAAAAAACTAGTGTAAAAACAACCTTAGAGAAGCTAGCATTGACTGTGTGGGATCAAGTTCTTGGTGAGAGCTAAATTAGGTACAAGTGTTTTGGAGAGCAATTGGTGATTTATTTTGACCTAAGACAGTCCATACTTTTGCCCTCTAAATTATGTGTCTTGCAATTTATCCTATACTTTAAGTTGAATATACAAAGAGACATATGCATAATTTTATTATAGTACTCTTTGTAACAGCAAGCTACTGAAAGCAGAAAAATATGCATCGAGAGTGAGCTATTTAAGCAAGTTACAGAATAGACATTTCCATTGTAAAATAAAATTCATCTGAACAATGTAGCTTCTTTTTGCTGATGTAAACACTTTCCATGATAAGTTATAAAATATCTAAAACAAATAAATGAGAATTATATATTAAAGGAACTTTATATTTTAAAAAAGTGTGAATATACATGTTTGTATATTTATACATACATAAACTTTTTTTTTTTTGGTACCAGTGATTGAACAAAAAGGTGCTCACTGAGCCATATCCCCAGGCCTTTTTCATATTTTATTTAGTGACAGAGTGTAAGGGTCCGGCGAAGTGTCGGAGAAAGAGACCACCAAGTGACCACTCATGCAATTGGCAGAAAGGGATTTATTGATCTAGCATGCTAGGGCTCCGTGCCCACTCAAGAAGGGAGAACAGCCCAGAGCCCCGAGCAGGGGCTGAGCATTGCTTAAGTACACTTTTTTGGGGGAGGGCAGGGATTTTACATACATCACAGTCTCCTTTAACAAATCATTATACACTGCGGGAAAATCAAACAACAACTCCTAAACATGATTAGTTCATTCATTGGCGGGAACAGGTCAGGCTGGAGTGATAGGTCATTCCTAAGGAGGGTACACGTTCAAACTGATTGGTTTTAGGGCCTAAATGACTACGTGACAAGTTGCACAGAGTCCCAAGTTATTGGACAACCAGGGAGTCAGTAGGAATATTTACTGGGCAGTTCCAGTATTGTCCTAACAGCTACAGGGATTTCAGGTTTTGCAGGTAGCATAGAAACCTAACAATACCTAATCCTTTACATTTTAACTCAGACCTTGCAGCTTAGAAACTTTACAATGCCCGGTATTTTACCCTTTAACTTTTACGCTTTAACTTCAATTTCTTTTACTCTTACAAGAGTCTTACTAAGTTGCTGAGGCTGGCTTTGAACATGAAATCCTCCTGCCTCAGCTTCCTAAACTGCTAGGATTATAGGCATGTGACACTGTGCTTGGCTATTTTTTAAAGAAGATAAAAGAACTTTTGGTATCTAGAATTGGAATAAAAATTTATTTGTATTTTTTTTGCATTATTTTGAATATCTACTAGGTTCATATATAATATTATAAAGCATGATATTGAAATTGAATATATATATCCTCTCTATATTCATATTTTCATCATATACAAATAATATAGAATGTTGAATAGAATTGTCTTTTCAATAAATGTCTTTTATTTAAAACCTGAAAACATTAATTGGCTAATTTCATAGTCGGAAGCAATGCTGAGCTACTTGGGGGACGTAGGCAGGAGGCTCACAAGTTGAGGCTGGTCTGAGCCACACACTTGGCCATTTTCACTATACTTCTTGGTTAACATACCGTGACTCTGTCTCAAAATAAAATTTAGAAAAGGACTGGGGATACACCTCAGGGTGCCAGGTCCTGGATTTAATTCACAGTACTGAAAAATAAAAAATGCTGAAAAGAAAGCAAGATTTTTCTCTGTTACACCTTGCCTATTAAAAGTGTAATGTTGAATGAGAATTAAATGATAAGTTTCTTTAAATGTTGCACAATAGTCATCTATTTTTTCTTTTGTCTTTTTTGGGGACCTTACCCCTTATGTAGTGAAATGATATTCTTTGAATTAATTATGTGCTTTCATCCATGGCAGCGGAAAATGCATACGCAATTTAACAAATCTTTAAGGAGTAAAATAATTTAAAAAGTATCATTACTTCATGTTAGTGAATTACAGTGAAAAAAGAGACATTTGAATTAATTCATTATGAAGATGTTAATTGGGTTTCTATCAAAATATCATTTTATAAATCTTTAAACCCATTATTAAGAAAAAAATATTTTTACCTTTGATTTGGCATCATAGGAGTAAAACTGGCCCAATTTAAAGTAATTACAAATAAGAGCTATCAAAATAGTTTTCATTCAATCACTTGGAAAATAAAACTATGCATTTTAATTTGATCTTATTTTGTATTTTTGAAGTGCAAAGATACAAAGTGGGCAAGTACCTGACTGCTTTACTAACCCCAGGCTCTCTAATTACCTATTTTAACTACAAAGATTCAAATCAATTGGATCTTCTGTTAAAATTATATCTGCATAATTAGAATTCAGATTTCTTTGTTTTCTTCAAAGTATTTTTGATTCAGAACAGGCTCAGAAACCACATCATGCTTAGTCATCTACACAATTTCTTTTTCCAATTTAATTTTTTCATGAGAAGAAATTGCCTTAATTCTTAGGAGTTCCATAAAAATGAAAACTCTTCTTTTTTATGCCAAGGTAAAGTGGATTAAGAGCTGAGTCGTCAGTGACTTTGTGCGGGCAGATGGGCCTTCCATGCTATTCTGGGCTGGATACTCAGAACCTGATGGAAAACCTGGGCACTTCACTCCTTAGCTGGGTCAAAGCTTGGGTCTGGTGGCTTAGGCGGGTACCACAGGAGATATTTCCTGTCTGATGTTTTGGTAGAGGATCCAATCTGTTTTAACTTGTTTCTCTAACAGACTCTTTGTTTTCTCTCTCCTTTGTCTTTTTAGTCAATTTCTGTCCCTTAGATTCTAGGACTGTTATGCCAACCTTCCTAAAATGTCTCTTCTTCTTGTCATACTCACACAATCTCAATTTAGAAACTGGACACAGCAATTAAAAATTGGTGGGCTAATTTTAATTTACTCAAAGGAAAAGCTTGCTGTGGCACCCACTGGTGCCCCCACTTACTAGAG
Source organism: Marmota flaviventris (assembly GCF_047511675.1). Lineage (NCBI taxonomy): Eukaryota > Metazoa > Chordata > Mammalia > Rodentia > Sciuridae > Marmota > Marmota flaviventris. The sequence goes on along the minus strand of NC_092505.1, from coordinate 108,362,614 downwards.
CAAATATTTGATAGTTGATTTTTGAGTCTACTTTATATGTCAGGCATGCTGAATGTCGGGCAGGGAGGCTTCCTGATGAAGGGGTCTCTGAGGAGGAGGAGGTCAGCATGGCTGAGGGCTGAGGGCTGCTTAGATGTGCATCTTCCAGTTGAGAATGTTCTGAGAATGTGGAAGTGACCCCTTCCTGAGGAACCCAAATGCAGCAAGAGAATGCTCAGAGCCCCAGGATCCTACAGGCCAGGAGCTGTGGTCCAGGGAGCAGGCAGGGGAGGCTTGGGGGGATGAGGGATGCAGGGGGCAGGGGGGAGAAAGCACTGGAAGGCCAGGAAGGATATCATGCCTCGTCCTAGCTTCAGAAGGCCAGTGCCAGCCTCAGAGTAATGAGAATCGGCTTCTAGAAAGCTCATCTTGGCTTCAGTGTGAAAGACGGTTAGAGGAGGAGCAGCAGCAGGCAGACCAAGCAGGTGGGGTGCACACGGCCTGTCCTCAGGAGGAAGAGCCTGGCAAACTGTTGCTCACACAATAGATGTTCAATAAAATGCGCTGAGATAATGGATTAGTGAAACAATGAAAGGAAAAATTTTGCTGGCCTGAAATTCTATGGAGTCATTTTATGAATTCACTGGTGAACATATCATTTTAATAAAGATGAGCAACTGGATCCATCAGTATATCAACCTGTGGAATTTGCATGGATTACCCCAGAAATGTGGGGCCATGCTCTTCAAACACTGTGTGCATAAAAATGGTCTCTGCTATACAGTCTTTACTAAGCAAAGACTTTTCCATCTTTTTAATTCAGACCTAAATTACAGTTTAAAATTTAAAAAAACGGAATCATTTAATATCCTTTAGAAGTGATTCTTAAAATGACCTGTTTTATTCCCTAGTAATCATTTGATCAAAATGTTAAATCCTATTAACCAAATTCGCTCTTCCCAAATAACTTATATAGTTCCAGACATTTGACTATTATACTCATTATTTATGATAAATTAAAAGATACATAAATTAATTTTGGTGGGGGAATGATTTTATTGCTCTATCTTGGAATAATTCATTTAATGATTTTCAGTAGTGGTAATAGTATTAAAGAATAGTTTTATTAGTCTGTGATTATAGCTAATATTTTATTAGCTCTGTGATTATTACAAAACAATTCTATTATTGCTGGAATTGTTACACTACCTCTGTGATTGCAAAAGCATGTATTTTTATTAAGATTATTTTGGTCTCAAGAGAAGCCAAAGTGAGGTCCTTGATCAGCAGTGATCAGGGAGTGCTGTGTTGGAACCACAGACTTGTGGCCATGGCTCTGTGTGCAGGCTGTGTAGACAAGTGGCAGGTGTTGAGCCCCTGGCAGGCGGGGTCAGCTAGAATCAGAGCTGGTGACTTTCAGGCACGTGGCTGGGGGTGTTGAAAGGCAGCACTGATGGTTTGTTTTTGTTCTTAGAAATCTTCCAGAAACAAAGCGTGTCCCTGAACCAAGACTCCCTCCCGCTGCCCCTCCACCTGCACTGGTTGAAAGGCAGAGCCCTACAGCACATGCTCCCTGCCACCCTGTCCCCTGGAGCTCTTCCTCAAATGCATTTTGAATGCAATTTTCTTGAAGTCAGGCCGCATTCAGCAAGAAATGATTATGTGTGGCTCTGAATTATTTGTTCCTTGGAGACATCATTAGTTCTCCCTTCTACCATGTTTATATATGAGAACAAATGGAGCGGGGTTAATTACCACGTTTTGCACAATAATAAACAGTTGTTGAAACCAGTTCTTCTGTTTGTTATTCTAACACAAAGTACTACATTTCTGGCAAAAGAAGGGTAAGTAATTAATAAAAACAAAAGCAGATAGTGTAAGAAAAGCAACTGGAACTAACATTCATTCTGAGAAAGGCTCAGAGTTCTGAGAAACTTATTCCAGAGGAATATTTAATACTTGACATCAGTCATTTTTCTTCTCGTTATTTCAAACACAGATTATTACAGTTGTGATTTTTCTGGGAGTAGCATACAGAATTTTTAGGTAGCAAGTCTTCATTCTATCTTGTCTTCCTTAATGAAAGAATCCTTTTTCTTCCATGTCTAGATAACAAGTATTATCATCATGGGATACACATAGACAATAAATATCATTCCCATAAAAATTCAAGCTTGGTGGCCACAAAACCTTAGGAATGAGATAAATTAAGACAAATTAATGAAAATTTATGTTAACAATGAAAAAGATATGGTATAAATATTAGTTTAATCAGTTAATATTAGCTTAACTAATAGGAGCTAAAAAGACCAAAAACGATCATTTGGAATATTAACAGGTCATTCTAGTCAAGTCTCTGATAAAATCAGGACAAAAATATCAGGTCTACTGCTAATGGATGTGTGACTTGGGAAGGTTTAGAATTCTCTGGTTTGTGAGTAACTTCATCTACAAAGAAGAGGTGGTATTGATGAGGGAAAATTCATATTTTAGGTAGTTTTCATTAATGAATTACAGAGGGATATGGACCTGGTAAGTTCAACATCAGAATCAGGAGTGCCCTGGGAAATAGCATATCAGGCTACTACACCATCCTATAAAGAGCTGTAAAAGAGAAGGGGAAAAAAAAGACGTGTTAGATTTGAAATCAGATGACGTGTTTATATTCCGCTTTCTGGGTTTCTTCAATAAGCTGTCAAAGGTTGTCTTACAGCAGGGTCAACTGAATACCCAGCATTCTACCACACCCCCACCAAGGGAGCACAGTCTGTCCCTTCTACCTGCTGCCACACTTCCAGATGACCCTGGCACAGAGCACATGTTGAGGAGCAAGTAACAACACGGACCACCCGCAGCTCACTGGCACTTGGGTGTTCTTTGAAGATGGTGAATATATAGTTTTAAAAATGTTACAACATATGCAAAATACCACGTGACTTTTTAACTGATAAGTAAAATATAAATGATGCATGAATTTTGTTTCTGCAAATGGATAGGGAAGGAGCACACGGTGTCAGAAAACCAGAATGTGTGGTACCCTGGATGGTGGTGGTGGTAGGTGAGCAGACACAGGAAACCAAGCTATCAGGGTCCATAGGAATGTCAATGTTGATTCCAAAATCCCTTGAAAATAAGTTTATTTTAAAAAATGGAAAGGCACAATATAATGTGAGATGAGTAGCTGTCCTATATGAATATCCATCCCGATCACTGTAACCATGGCTATGTGACAATCGAGCATCTTGAACAATCCTCCATAGAACCCTGATAAGTGGAGACATAGCTCCTGTAAAATACATTTCCACCTTCTACTGGTCAGGTATGGAAAGGTCATCTTGTTCCCTAGAGCTCTTTACTTTGCAGAGAAATAAGAAATAGATGTCACGAAGAGTCAAGAATGAAAGCACTTAGGAATACATCGACATATTATTGGTCACTCATTTATTATATGAACTGAAAATGCATTTTCAAAATAATGCAACTAAAATTTTTAATAAGAGGTTGAAGTGTCATTGACTAAACTTTTGAAGGCAAAATCAATCTAATGGAATGATATGTTATTGGAGCTAATTCTGAGAACCTGAAAAGATGCTTTTTTATTTTTTTAAGTAAAATTTAAAAGTTTTCCAAGCCTAACTACCTTGCCTTCAGGGGCAAGTGTGAAGGTGTCATTCTTTCTGTTCTCTGAAGCACTATTTTCTAGATAAATTAGATAGAATTTTAAAATACCATCTCCTCACAGTCTCTGGTACTGGGATCTTCTTTGAAGAAGGCAAAATCAGAAATTTATTTGTCACAGTTCTGGAGTCTGGGGAGTCCAGGACTAGGGCTCCAGCGGGCTCGGTGTCTGGCGGGCTGCTCTCTGGTTCAGGGACAGTGCCTTCTTGGACTGTGCTCCTGGGGTAGAAGGGCACTGATTGTCAGAGCATGATCCCATGGATAAGGGTGGAGCCTGATGGGCCTCCAAGTTCCCCTCCTCCTAATCCCACCATCTCGGGGGGCTGGGGTGGGCATGTAACTCAGCCCACCAGGTTTTCCTCAGCATCAGAGAGGCTGCTGTCCGAGCAGCTTTCCCTCTGCAACCAAACTTAAGGAGTCCAGGAGGCCAGTGCTCTTCCTGCAGGTCTAAGTCCTCGCTGCATTTCTGATCAAATCCCAGGGAGTGCTTCCAGCCAACTCCCAAGGAGGAGATTAGGAAGAAAGCTGTGGAATGAGGGAAACAGGGGTTATCACACAGTGGGCTTTGCTCTCTTGAATCCTTTGACCATCTATTGTAATTTTATGCTTAGGAATTAGTTTGCTGAATTGGCATTGAGCTCACGCCAACCTTGCTCTCCCTTCTCCCAAGGCTGGCCTGTAGCTGAGGCTGGACGCCCAGTGAACAAACCCTTTGCTGGGCATGGTGTCTGCCTTATTGCTTCACACAGGCAACCTGAGAGTCACAGTTAAGCCTTCGCTAACCCCCTCTAACACATGCTAGTCTTCACCTTCAACTTGCTGCGGGCCTGAATGCTTGGCCAGAGAAATGACCGGCTCTGGCAGTTGTGCATTTTGTATAAGTGTTTATGTATTGGAGAATGTTTTCCTTGGTCTGGTTTTTATGGGCGTTGTAAATCATGACAGCAGTTGTAAATTAACAAAAATAATTTAGCAGTTAGAGAACAGAATTCGTACCCTACGTACCATATTTATTCAGAGTTAGGAAAACACAATGTTTTTCGTTTAGTTGATCACCCTGGGTGCTGTTGAAGACCGACCCTATGTGTTTCTGCTCTGTGTGTTTCCATTTGTAATGGTATTTAACAACTGAAGCTAACCCTTCCTCTAGATGCATTTTCCGGAACCTCTAGTATTTGTAACTTGACTTGTAATGATGCTGTTTCTATGTCATTCTGAGTCCTAATGTTAGCTGTTTCATGGTGGCACTATTTTAGTAGTGCCAGAGATCACAGAGGGTCACCTCAAGCATTTTTAAATTGGATTTTCTATAAGACAACCCACTGAAGACAGATTCCTCACAACTTAAAAACATATGTATTCAAAATTCAAACAGAAGTGCTTTCAGATCTATGCTGACAATTAAAAATATTTATATTTTTCAGTGTTGCACATTCATAGATTCTTTCCCTGAACCAGATCCTGGGTGAGGCTCTAAAGGAGGGGGACTAAAAGGCCTAAGATTGCCCCCTCCTAGTGCATAGAAGGAGGAACCCCCAGTCTGCCGCAGTCTGGCTGGGCACAAATCACGAGCCACTCAAGCAGGAACAAACTTTATTTCTGAACTCCAGTGCACGCCACCCACGCAGCCTTCTCCCGGGACACACCACACACCAACCGGAAATCCCTCCTCTGGAAATCCCTCCTCCAGCACTCCCCAACCAACTGGAACTCCCCGGGAATCCCCGTGAGAACTCCAAAGTAGCAGGCCGAGGCGGATAGCAGGGGTCTGATATACAATTGAATACACAGCTTAACATAACCATCATCATCTCAATGGCTTGCTGGCGTCACCTCTCAACCACTCGTTCTGGCAAAAATGCCATGCGTCATCCCGACTGGGCTGTGGCCCTCAGCATCTCCCCCCTTCTGTTTAATTAAACAACAAGCAATGTGGCTTAGGGACCCTGCCTGTTAGGTTGTCCAATACTACATATGGTCCTTACCCGTCATTGGATGAGCTGACCTCAAGGCGTCAGCCTCCTGTCTTAGGTTGGTACCACTGCAGTTGGATCTTACCCGTCACTGACTACCGGTCCAGTATACAGCCATACTTGTGGATAGGCCTATGCACCAGTGGGGGGGGGTGAGGTTCTTTGCCTCACCTCTGTTGGCCCCCAAATTTGGCCTTGGTGCCAGTGGGGGGTGAGGTTCTTTGCCTCACCTCTGTTGGCCCCCAAATTTTAGACCTTCACTAGCAGAAGGGAGGAGGATGCAAAATGCCACGACACCAAGCCAAATGATGGCTCTTTTTGGAAAAATTGTACCACTGATGACACCATCTGCAAAGATACACCAGCACTACCACAATTCGCTGCACCAACAGATAGTTCACAATGCATACAACTGATACATAGTCCAGGCAAGTTCTGCAAGCAGTTCAAAGCAGAGGAATCCATCAATATGTCTATTTCCTCCCAAAGTAAATCGACTCCTTGATTGAGCATTACTTGTTGAGTTATTATTCATTGCATGATGCATCAGTTTATACAGTTTGTTGTAATAGCTATCGTAGAAGCTGTAGTTTGGTTTTATCTTTGTCTTCACCAGCACTGGAATGAAGATAGGAATTCTGGCAATGATGCTAAAAAAAATTATGTAACATTCCAACAGGTACTAAGAAAACAAATTTTCTGAGCAATTTACATTATCCTGAACAGAATTATTAAATATAATGAAAAGGAAAGGTGAAAGTAAACAAACAGATCTGTTAACCTCCTTTTTTGTTCACATATTAAAACAATCCTCAACAGCTGTTTACCCAATTTAAATTAAACCATTTAAATCATGTGAATTAAAAAAAATTTGGATCCATTTTTTCATGAGCGTTCCTCATATATGATCTATGACATACGCACATACAGACATACAACACAAAATACAAGTGTGCACACATAACACACAACACATAAGACAATAGTAAAGGCCTTGTAGCTTTATACAGGTGAAATCTCCATTGCAATGTTTAAAAACTCCACAGTCAAAAAATAAAACTGATTAGAAAAACATTAACCTAGGTCTGTATGAGCTCAAAAAATAAAATAGAACTTTATGATGTGGGAAAAGGCAAATAATAAAATAGATAACTGAGAAGTGCTGAAAGCCTTACTCCAGGTCAAGGTCAGGTAGGTGAGCCTGGCTCCCCTACTTATGAGAAATGTCAATGCGGGCTTCTCGGAGAGGATGGCGTTTGAATGGGAAATGTTGGGAAAGTACATCCAGAAGGTCAGGAAGGAGTGTTTTAAGTACACACAGGGTAAGGCATGTAGACACTGACAGATGTGAAAGCCCAGGGCACCATTAGGTGACTCTGCTGGTGAGCTTGAGCAAGGGAGGCCTGTGCACGGTGGGGTGTCCCCTGCATGAGGAGTGGCTGGACGCAGGGCCGAGCCATCTGTGATTTACTCTGTAGGCTGTGGTGGTTTTTACAGAGGGACATGGTATCCTTGGCTGGTCTAGTGTGTATGGAAACCTCAGTGCTGAGGTTGAAGAGGGCAGAGGGTGATAGGGACAGGCAGGTGGGGTCAGAGGCATTCAGCCGTTCCCACCTGGAGCAGCCTGGGACTGTCCCTGTCTGAAGGGATCTGGGTTTGCCTCTCCCTGGTGTCTTTCAGGAGGAGGGCCTGGGTGGGTGGAGAGGAACAGGATTGCTGCACATGTCCCTTGCGTACACCGGACACTGTAACGGGAGCCAGTTATTTAGTCTAGGCCTGAAGGCCATTTTTCTCCACCACTCCCTTTTTCTGAACATGTCTGCTCACCTCACGTGGCTCTGTGGTCTGGGATGGCTCCTGGCCTGGCTCAGAGCGGACAGCTGGGGTGACGCCTTCCTGCCACAGGCTGCCAGTAGTCCTCACCTCTGTGAGGAAGTGGAGCGAGAACACAGGTAGGCCATGGTAAGGCTGGCCTTAGGCCTGAGCCTAAGCAACTCCATTTTAAAACTCTACTTTGATAAACACCTATGGAGCTCTCCAGTGTGGCCCTCGGGCACAAACAAGTCACTTCTCTCCACCCTGTCAAACTCAAGAGTGAGGTCTCTGGCATGTTGTCCTCACCCCATAAGGGGGAGAGGCAAGAAAATCAGGGTGGGGACCACCAGACCAGATGCTTTAACCCTAGGGTAAATGACGTCACTGAGACACCCAGTGGCAGCTGATAGGGATTGAAAGGTGGTCAGAAGCCCTCAAATTGAGTATAAATGAAGGAGCAAATGAACAGACATTCAGCCAGCTGACACTGATGCCCTCATGCTCAGAGCCTGATGAGGACCTGGACTGACATCCCAACACTTCTGCTGATCCTCTGTGTCTTCCTCACCACTCCCAAACTCTATAGCCACATCTAGACCCAGTGAGAGCCACAACTTCTCCCTAGGACTCTCTCCTCAGCCAGCCATCAGCTCCACCCCAGGAGAAGCCTGCCTTGGTTCTGATTACCACGGTCTGAGTGAGTGGGCATCTGCTGGACTCAGAGCCTAAGGATTGAGACTTTTGATCTGACACTTGAGCTGAGCATGCAGAGGGAATGTCTGTCACGAGCCTGTCACAATTAAGTGTGTTTGCAGTGCTTAGAATTAAGCCAGAACTCTTTGCTGTGAACTGATTATGTCTATTGCAATGCCTAGCATGAAAAATTGTTGTTTTCTTGATTAAGAACCTATAGAGTGAAATTATATTGAGTGATTTGAGTGAATAAAGCATTGAAAAGGGCAGAAGCGCGTGGACATTCTTTATTTTTCCCCCTTGACTGCATAAGTTGCACCTTTTGCCCACAGCGACAGCCTCCCTCTGAAGGTCAGAAACTGAGGGTGTGTAGGCCTGGAGGCCGAGGCCCTGGCGTTTCAACATGGGAGCCAGATTTGGGGGTGTGCTCTCAGTGGGGGGGGGTTGCCAAGGGCCAGGCAGGAGGACAGGCTCTTTCCCCAGCTGCTCTCGTCCTTGGCTTCTGTTTCTCCCATCACTGTCCATCTCTTAGCTTCCTGGCACCTCCTGTCCCCTCTCCAGGGCCACCTTTCTCCCTCTGACTGCTAAACTGGCTGGACCATATCTCCAGGGTTTGCTCTTCAACTAAAGTGATCTTAAGCTACATCTGAGTGGAAATGTTCACTGGAGAGGAAAAAAATTAGAAAACATGGTATAGATTCAGGCATCATCGGCTTAGATTGGGGAGCTGGGCCCTAGGCTTGTATGGAAGTATCTAGAAAGAGCAACAGAAGTGACGAAAGAAGGGGCTGAAAGGCAGAGCCTTGGTCTCCACCAAGTAGAGTGGTAAACGTGGAGAGAGAGAGATTTTACACAGGAGGGGGCGTGGGGTGGAATAGGTTGATCCCAGCCAAAAAGGAAAAAGGATTTTCAGACATGAGGTATGAGCAACTCTGCTAAATATTGCAAAAAGGTCAAGCACAAAAAGGGCTGGTAATAGCTATTGAGTTAGGCAAACAGATGACCATTGTTCATTCTTCGGAGGTATAAAAATTTCCAACAAAATAAGAAGGTGTTGCCTAAAAGCAGAGATAAATAGTGAATGAGAAAAGAGTGCTCATACAGATGTGTGGAGGGTGGTAAGAGGGAGGCAGTGATTCAAAGAAGCAATTTATCCACTTTGACCAATGTTGAGTTGCTAGTGTGTTTCAGGTAACTAGTAAAACCTAAATGCTAAGGCAGATAGTGTTCCTGCCCACAACGGTTTGTAGTCTTGTGGGGGAAGTTTATGAACTAAGGCACTGAGAGAATCTGAGCTAGAGAAAATACCTTAACGCCTCAACAGTTATATGATGACGTTGTGCTGATGTCTAAAACATTCATTTTGTTGTCTGTTCATTTGTTTGTGTGCACATGTGTATGAGCATGCACACACACACAAATAGTCTAAAAGTTGAAACTCTATAACATTTTTTTGGTCTCAGGGATTGAACCCAGGTGTCCTGTACCACTGAGCCATATCCTCAGCCCTTTTTATAGTTTTTATTTTGAGACAGGGTCTCAATAAGTTCTGCAGGACCTCCATAGGTTGCTGAGGCTGGCCTTGAACTCATGATCTTCCTGCCTCAACTCCCTGAGCCACTGGAATTACAGGAGTGTGCCACTGCCCCCATTTCTATGTTATTACTTAAAAGCAAATTAATTTGCTTAAAATTATTTGTCTGGATGTGCAAGCCCAGAGCCCGGATGAAGTCTAATCTACAATATGACGACCTGTCTTAGGGCAGCAATCGTTTGTCTATAACTCGAGGGCTGTGTCCTTCTCTTACAAGACAACTGGGCAACACAAGGATGAGGGTTGAACATCCTCCTTTCTGATAAACTGGAGATGATGTTGGTAGAAAGAGACAGCACACTCAGTTAAATGCACTAGTATCTTGAGTTGTTTTTTTTTTTTTTTGTTTATTTTAAAAATAGCAATAAGAACTTTCTCTATTATGTATTTTTTTCTTTAGTTAATGATAACTGTTTCCAAACAGTACTACTAAGCTTTGCACAAATGGAAGATTTTAATATTTTTAAAGGCACACCCCTATGTGTCTACTTTTTCCAATAAAAAGGATGCCAAGAACAAAATTCTTTAGAAGGGAGGCTCCTGTTTGTGAGTTACCATGTTCTATTCAGAGATACTGAAAAACAGCTCCTCGCTATCTACAACTGAATTACCTAGCCAGGGTTCCCAACCTTGGCAGTGTCAAATAACCCCTCTCAACATTGTTCCAACTCCACCCAAGTTGAGATAATTAATCAACCTCAGCACATTCTTATTTATATTTTTCCAAATATTCTGGTGCACTGTGTGCATCTTAGTGCGGGTTCACCACTGTGTGGTAGAAGGAAGGGCAGTTCAGTTGCTGAGAACTAAGGAGTGAAACAGATGCACTGAGCTAATACAGCTTGAGAGGATTTATTTATTCATCAAACAGTCCAATGAGAGAGAAGAACTAGAATAAGAAGTACAGCCTCTGTTCTTGAATTTTATGTTCCCTCTCACTTCGAATGTTTTGAAGCAGTTGCCTTTCAGATGATGGCTCCTTTCCGGCGTCCAGATGGATGGGTTGAGGTCATGCCTTCTTAGGATAGGCCACTAGGAGTATCAGGGTTTGGTTATGAGATGTCTCCCCAAAGCTCCTGTTAATGCAGTATTCATTGATCAAATGATTGAATTGTGATAGTCTAATGTCAGCAGTCCCTCCTAGTTTGAATGGACTGACTGGATGGTTGGCATAAGCAGGTGGGATGTGGTTGGAACAGGTGGCTCACGGGGTCATGCCTTGTGACTCCCCCACCCTCATTTCCTGACCTACCATGAGCGAGCAGTTTCCCTCCTTGCTCTGCTAGGCTTTTCCCCAACATGCTCTACCTCCCCCTGGGCCCAGAGCAATGGAGTCAGCTGCCTGTGGACTGAGACATTCGAAATCATGAGTCCCAAATAAAATTTCCTCTTTTTAGTTGTCTTTTTAATTGTTCTTGTCTGGTATTTTCATCATAGCAATGAAAAATTAATACATTAAAAATTAGAATCTGGAAGTGGGATCGTAGCTGAGACTGAGATGACCATGTGATTCAGATGCCTTTAGAGTTGGAAGAATTTTGAAAAGTTTAGAGATGCAGGTGGAAAAGTTTTAGAATGTTGTAAGTAGAGCTTAATGGATGAAACTGGTGGGAACTCAGAAGACCAAAATGATAATAGGAATGTGGATGATGCTCACGAGGTTTTGGAGGAAATTGTGCACTTGACACGAAATTGGACTAGAGGCCACTTATGTTATATTCTGGCAAAGAATTTGGCTATATTTTGTCCATGACCCGAGACTTTATGCGATTCAATTTAAAAGTGATCAACTAATTAATCAGCTGGAGGAAACATAAAGGAGCCCAGCATTCAGTCAGTGGCATGGATCAATATCCATGGCAGTTTGTAGCCAGGTTTACTGTGAGAACTGGGAGCAGAAAGCACAGATAAGGGATTTTAAAACTTACAGTTTGACCAAAATAGTGCTTGTAAAACTGGGGCCAAAAAAAAAAAAAAAAGTGCTTGTTGAGAGATTTTAGCAACTAAACAGATGCTGAGTACTTTGCACAGGGAGTATAGGAAGGCTGTCTGGATGGAATCTTGGGAATTTGTAAGAAATATCCTCTACAGGTTCATGGACATAGATGGGAAATTCCTTTGTGAGGAGATCTTGGGAACACCATACTGCACAGAGGGACCTAGGAAGTTGTTTCATGAAGCTGAGCAGCGCAGGCACTCAGAGGCCACCGAAGCGCAGTTCTAGAAGGCAGAGACAGCAGCAGAACGTGGTGTCATCCATTTGGTGGTGATTCTGGAGGAATGCAAGATACTTGAGTTAAGGAGTCAAGGAAGCTTCCATCAAGATTTCAAAGGAAGGCCCCGGAGGGCAGGCAAAGTGTAGCAGGGTCAAAGTCCACCTTGGGCAGCCCCTGGGAAGGCAGTGCATGAAACTGTGAAGGTGAAGCTAATGCTGGGATGGAGACACCAGGAATTAAGAGATGCAAGTAACTTGGGCTGTCTGCTGAGACAAGCTGCCAACTGCAGAGAGAGCCAGGCTTTAGGAGAGCCCGTGGGAGCTTCAACCAGCAGGGCCGAAGGGATAGGGCTGCCCAGAACTTTTGGGAAAGACACCTTGCAGCCAAGTGTCCTAAATGATATATGCAGAATTAAGGGACCTGTTTGCCTGGTTGGGTTTTGGTCTTGTTCTGTTTCTATCCCTTCTTTCTGTGCCCCTATTTCTCCCTTTCAGAATGGTAAGGCTTACTCTGTTTTATATATATATCTTGCTTTTGATTTTTATAAGGGCTGAGGCAACAAAACACTTGTGGTGAGTTTCTTGGACTTGGACTTTTGGGTGATGCTGACACTGCTAAGACTATGGGACTCTTGGAGATGGACTAAATGGATATTGGGTTGTGAGATGGACATGGGTTTTGGGGGGCTAGGGACAGAATATTATGGTTTGAATGAGATGTCCTCAAACTTCCCATTAACATGGAATATCAGGAGATAAAATGATTAATTATGTGAGCTGCGACCTAATCAGTGTATCTTAGTTTGAATGGACTGACTGGGTGGAAACTGTAGGCTGTGGGATATGGCTGGAGTGTGTGGGCCCCTGAGGGCCTGCCATGGAAGGGCTCATCCCTTCCCTCCTTTCTCCTTCCTGACCTTGGTGTGAGTTGGACCGGCCTTCCTCTGTGGGGCATTTCCTCACGATGTGCGGCCTCAGTTTGGGCCCAGAGTACTAGAGTCAGCCATCAGTAGACTGAGACCTCTGAAACCATGAGCCCCAAAATAAACTTGACCTCCTCTAAGTTGTTTTTGTTTGATATTTTGGTCACAGTGATGAAAAGTTAACTTAATAAAGAGTCATTGTTGATAATTTAAGACAATAACTATTATTAATTGTCAATAATCTAAGATAATGATTATTAAAGTGGAACAGAGAAAACAAGGTACACCTCACTCTGGAAAATTGCAATTGGTCCTCAAATGATTATTATATAAAAAGTACATTTTCTGGGGCTGGGGTTGTGGCTCAGTGGTAGAGTGCTTGCCTAGCACGTGCGAGGTCCTGGGTTCGATCCTCAGCACCACATAAAAATAAATAAACAAAATAAATGTATTGTGTACAAATAAAAAATAAATATTTTTTTAAAAAAGTACATTTTCTTCTTTTTACCTGAAATGTTCTGATTAGATCAACCTACTAACATGTACCTCAGTGTTTATGTGTCTGTTTGCTTTATGCTGTTTATTAAGATTTAAGAGCAGAATTTCCAAAAATATTGGAAGTTGACCCTTGATTACACTAGACCCAAATCTCTTCTTTTGTCATAACTTTTCCTCCATTAGGTTTCTTCTGTCTTATTCAATTATTTCAGCCATAAATCTAGGTATTAACCCCATTCATTTCCCTTCTTCATCCTCACTCATGAAATATGTCAAAATCCTGTCATCCCTATATGCAAAATATACCCCAATCTATCTGCTCTGGCCCAGCCCTGAGCTTCCTCCTGTCCGCGGGCCCTGGCCTGGTGCCATTGTCCTTGCTGGCTCTCTCCCTGTTGTGAGGCTTGTCCTGAAGACGTCATTCAGGTCATCCTTGGCAATGGGCTTGTAAGAGTGAGTTTCAGCACAGGACGCCCTGCACGTCCCTCTAGAGTTCTTAGAATAAAATCCACACTCCTTCCCACGGCCTGTGAGGCCCTATGGGACTAGGGACCCCAGACACACTGCTGGGTCCCACTCCAGCCACATGCCCTTTGGTCAGTTCCTCGGACTCTCCAGCCCTGGGTCCATCTCAGGTCTTTGTACCTGAAATTTTCTCTGTGTAGGATATACTTACATCTGAGTACTGCACAGTTTGATTATGGTCATCAAAGAGAATTTTAGTTAAATTTAAAAAAAATATATATGTTTTAATGTATGTCATACAAGCCCAAAATTTAAACATTGCTTGGGTTTTTAAACTTGCATTAAGATATTGGAGACTATAAATTGTTCTAATTACTATGGGGCATAATAATCGCACCTAAATACAGTGGCATAAAACAACACTACTTTTAATGTCCTCGTGGTTTCTGTGGATCAGGGATTTTGGAAGTGTTCGAGTGGAGACTACTTGACTTGATCATGTCCAATTCTCATCCGGGAAGTTGCTAGCACTTGGAATGATTTGAGCATGCTGAGGTTGGACCTTGCTCACGGGATCAATGTGCTGCTGCTCGGTATCAGCTGGGAACTCAGCTGGCTCTTTAGCGTGACTGCTTGGGCTTCTTTACAACACAGCAACTACATGCCAAGAGAGCGTGTGGACCTCTTGCTGCTGCCATTTTCCACACACATCTTAGAAAGCAACAGAGTGATTGGCTGACGAACAAACACAGGTATCAACATCAAAGGTGGAACCCTGGGCAAAATGGACCACTGGCCTCACTCAGAAAAAAATATTTATGCTTGTTTGCATCAGTTAGTTTTTCAATCACAGTACATTTAAAATAAAAATGTGAGCTGGGACCTAATCAGTGTATCCTAATCAGTGTATTTTAATGTAGCCGACCAATCTAAAGTAGCAAGGGTAATTTCCAATAATGTAATTGAAGGCATAATTTTTTATATTACTTACAAGATAATGTTTATGATAGCTTATGGCAAACAAATAAGAGACTTCAAACCACCACATAGAAGATCAAAGAGGTGGGAAATCAATACACTCAAGGAGATAAGAAATCAACCTATTTTAGAACTTGCCGACTTGGCAGTGCCTCACATTTCTAAGATATATATTTTGATTTTTTATTTTAAATCACAAGAGATAAAAATGTTGGGACATCATGCAAAGAACAGCCAAAGGATTTTTCATTTACCATATCCCCAAATACAGTACTTAAGCTATTTAAAGACATTTCTCCTATTGCTTTCAAATGTCTTCCTAAACATGAAGATCTCAACTATTCATTCCTTCAAACTACCCTAACTGTCCTTATCTGATGATTAGAAGCTAAAAATAGGGGTGAATATTTTAGAGATGAGGCATTACCTCTTTAATTATGTGTATATTTCATTTAGCTTATTAGTTAAATATTAATTTAAAAATAAATTATGATGGTAACATAAGATTTTGGGTAAAAATAGATGATTAAACTTCTTGGCAAATATACCCAGAATGAATGTACATGTATATGCATACTCTGGGCACAGACATTATCAAGGGAATAATTTAAAGATTTTTTTTATTGACATAATTTGAGTTTGCAAAACATGAAACCCTAGCACTATAGATAATATTTTTTGAGGTGAGAAATTTTGATCCATATGTATCAAATATGTCTTTTGAATATATATTTTTAAACTGTTGGTTGAACACTTGTAATTCAATCATGAAAATGTTGATAATTTAGCTTTGGCAATTCAAAATTTTAAAACTCAACATTGAAACAGAATCCTGAGTTTATTCCTTTGCCATAATTCTTTTCCATAAAGAATTCTTTACATTTTATTAGCTCCTTAGTAAAAAGCCTTTTCATCCCTAAGGTCTCGCTCAAGGATTTTCCACTCTGTTTCCATGACTTAAACTCTGCTACAGAGCTCACCACATTTCACTCTAGTTACTGTGGGTCTGGAGTTTCCTGGAGCCTTGCGAGCCTTGGTACCAGTGGGGCCACAATGAGGAGAATGACCGATATACCTTCTGTTTCCCCAGCTTGCTCCAGAAGAAGCCTGGTGCCCTGGCAGCTGCCTGCCAATACCCCTTGTGGTCCACTGCATTCTCTGCCTGCACTCCCGAGCCAGCTCCTCAGTGACACCCATGGTCTGACACCAGGGTGATGATGGGTGCTGCTTTGTGGACCATTTCCAGCTGAGCACCATGGTCTCTGCTGCTTGTCTGACGTGGCTACTCTATGCAGTAATGACATGTCCCAGGCAGAACTTTCATGGCACCGAGAAACGTATGTGTTGGCAGAAGAAGAAAGAATTTTTACCTCTTCTGTGTGTTCTCTGCTTTCTTGCTGGGATATGAACAATTCTTCTAGTGTTCCTATACCTTAGCGGGTTTTCATGAAAATATATAAGAATCAATACACCAGATTCCATTCCATGGGGGTTATCTTTATTCTCTTGTCTTTCCAGTTATGGCAGATAATAAAGTCCCAATCTTTTATTTTCACCCAAACTAGAAACAAATACATACTCTTCTATACCTTCTCTCTACAGCCACATTAAAACCAACTGGGCTCTTTGACCATGATATAGACATGGTGTGTTATTCAGTTTTCCATTACCATAACAAAATACTTGAGATAATCAACTTGAAAAGAGGAAAAGTTTATTTTGGCTCATGGTTTGGGAGGTTCCAGTTCATGACTGGTTGGACCATTGCTTTGGAGCCTGTGGTGAGGCAAACAACATGGTGGGAGTGCATAGCAGAGGAATACTGTCCGCCTCATGGCCAGGAATGAAAACGAGAGAGGAAGACAAAGGGCTGAGCTCTCACATCCCTTCAAGGACCTCTACTAGACACAACACCCCTTAACTTCTCCACCATTACCCAGTGGCACCCAGCTGATGATGAGCCTTCAACGCAAGCCTTTGGAGACATCCAAATCCACAGAGGAGCACGTGGTCAGAGGTGACTGGTCCACGTTGGCTGAGGTGTCATGCAGCCTATGACACTTCACGCACATCAGCCTCAGGGGTTTATAAGTCCTTGAAGACACAGCTCAACTCTTTTTTCTTCTCTGCATTGAATCAAAACTAAAAAATGTATTTAAACCAATCTCATAGACCATCCATTAATTCTAAGATAAGCAAATTAAGAACTCTGAAAATTTTATGTAGCTTAGAGCTAGTGAGTTAGTCCACCACCACTTCTACCAGTTGGGAAAACTGGCAGAAGCTACAAGTTTCCTGGATCAGAGACAAAACACTTCATTACTCACAACACAGCAAGAAAGGCAAGCTACCTGTTTACCTCAAACCCTTGTCTCACTGGGACGAGGAGGAGGTATATCACAGCTGAGAAGCCCAAAGCTCAGGAGCCCAAATTGCAAAAGCAGCCTTCCCAATTTTTGCCCAGGGCAAAATACTATCTTTATTATACTAGAGAGCAAGCAAACCTGCCCTCTGCTCAGGGCATACTCTGCTGCTAGCTTCCAGGGACATTCACTATACAAACCTCCTTGAAAAGATAATCTTTTAACTCTAACAAAGACCTCAGGGGCCTCTGCTCATGGGACCCACAGATTCTCAGAAGACCCCTGAGAACGGTCACCCCATGGTGTCAAGAACTGAAATGATCTCACATTGCAAGAGGCAGTAACGCAAGACTAGAACCCAGGCCACGATCCAGGCATTTCTCCAAGTGAAGCAGAAACAGAAAAGGACATTGCTTCCATGTCTTTGATTAACAGTGCGAAGAGCAAGCCAGGCCCTGCCCAAATGTATTTTAAAAGTTTTAAGGTCACTGTGCTTATCCATATGCTGTAATGAACATCATAATATTAACATATAAATTCCAAGCCCTTTCTCAAACCTCGATATACTAAAAATGTAAAACAAAGAAGAAAGCAATGTATAACAAGGTATTGGCTTACTCCCACTGTGTGAGTCGGGACACAAAACGATTTGACTTTAAACAATAAGCATAGAATTTATAGGCTTACTTATAGATATTCACATGGGAGGCATCATATTTCCAAGTCCTGGGGCCTGAGAGACCAAGCTCTATTTTTCTGCAATCATGTATTAGAAAGTAATTGTCAGAAAAAAAAAAAAAAAAAAACACAAAACTCATTGTTTGAGGAGGTCACATTTTGTGAAATAATGTCTGGGAAAAAAACTCACTGGCGCTAAGCTGCCAGTGTTCCTTGACCAATGTGCTGTTTAGGGTGTTCTCCAGGCTGCTGCTGGGTGTGGTCCCAGGATGTTTTTGTCAGATACTGAAGAAACTGGTGCGGTTCCCAAGAGCTCCTCACCGTGAACTCACCCCAAGTCTCAGTGTGAAAGTGATCTTAGGATGACTCAGCCCCCCGGTTCCATCCTCTCTTAAACCATATCCTTCCAGACACACACCCGAGTCATTCTCTATGAAATCCAAGCAATGAGTAAGAAAATCAGCACAAGCTCATGGGTGCCTGCAGGTGACTGGAAGGGATCCCAGTGACAGTAAAGAATTCTGGGATCGATTCCCAGTTTCCAATAAATGAGGGGAGGAAAACAAGCACTTAGCCATTTTTCTTACACAAATTTCACCTAAATTCAATTAAGGAGTTAATCCCTGTTAAAGGTGAGGGGTTGATGAGTGTCAATTGACCTAGGAGAAGCAATTAACAAAATCCAGGCTGAACAACATGGAAAAGGTGCTTTTTATCAACAAATAATTTGCAAGAAAGGGAGTGAGAGAGGGAAGGGGAAAGAAGAGAGAAAGATAAGAGAGTTGAAAGGAGACTTAGGACATATTAGATACTTGCAATGAATGGTCCTTTTAGAAATCTAAAAAAATACACTAAAAATTAGGTTTTAATGAGCCAATTAGGAAGATTGATGGAATTAGCGAATCATTGTTATTTTAAAGGTAAAATTATGGAATTTGTTTAGGTTTAAAAGAGTTTCTATTTTTGTAGTGATACCAACAGAAACGTTTGCAGATAAACAGTTCCTGGAATTTGTTAGCATTATACAAGCTGCTATCAGCTGCCCAATTAACTGTGTGTATCTTAGACCCCCTCTGGTGTCTCTGTCCATCAACTCCGGAGCAGTGAGGTAAGCAACATGGTGTCTTCTAACCTTAGCAGACTCCGCACAGTTGGCTCCCTCCTGGACTCTTTTCTACCTTCTCACGAATTCAGGTCCCAGCTTAGAAACCTTTTTAGTATAGTTGAAATAAAACTCAGTACGAAGAGAAGCACCCCAAATGTTAAGTCAAAGGTCTAAGAATGAAAATTTTCTGTACTGTCCAGAAAACATGTAAATATCAAAATATAGGGCAATTTTGCTATGGAAATATTTATGAAGTTTATTGCTGATAGTTCACCCTCCTCCACAATTTTTTTTTCTGGAATTATATTAATATGAGCCACCCACACCACATCAAGGATATAACCAAGATACCATTGCCTTTACTGATGGCTGTGTTAGGCTCATGCTAAAATAACCAACCACCCCCAGGACAGATCAATAAGAGACTTTGTCTTTGAAAGTATGTGACAGATCGCCAACTGCAGAATCCTGTGGAGACCAGTCAGCCAAAGTGCATACAGTGATGTGGCAGGTCTAGTCTTTTGGTATCTGTAGTTTGGTGTTGTTGAGTTGCTGTTACTAACTTTTGGTGTTCTTGACTTAACTGTTGTCCCTTAAAGAGCATAGTGATTCAGAAGACTGCAATGTAACTGGTTGCACAGAAAAACAGGAGTCGGCCTTAAAGAAGAATTTAAAATGTACTGAGTTTTCAAACAAACAAACCAACAACAACAAAAAAAAAATGAAGGAGATGTTCCCTTTTCTAAAACAAACTGAAAATTGCTTTTTTAAAATAGCAATATTATAAAGAAGCTTATTTGGGAGATGCTTAAAGTGCAGGTAGTGTCACTGCTGTCGTTTAACCATGGTGTTGGTGAAGAGCTACCAGAGGGAGTGGTGTGAGCTCCCCATAACTGCAGAGGGAAGCCTCAGGCTGCGGGGTCTGGTCCTGCTCCAGGCAGGAGGTTTTCCATTCAGACCAGATTGAAATGTAACAACAGGATAATGCTTGTTATTACTGGCTTCTACTTACCCTGGAGAAATTAAGAGGCATTGTTCACCTCAAACAGAGGATTTCCTCTTTTGAATGGCCCAGGAGCCAACACTCACTTGCTCTGATTGCACTTGGCAATGTGGGCACAGAAAACGCAGAGAGAAAAGCTAAATTGACATCGGCGTGAATTCCAGATGCTCCCAGTGTTAGACTTAATGTGGGGACTGATTATAACAGCAGCAAATAAGATCTCTGGGTTTCAGTATCTATAAAACGCTTTGCTGAAAATCTTAAGGCATATATACTGAGTGACATACAACTCACTCCCCAAATAGGGATACTTTTGAGAAAGAAATGGGGTGCTACATATAGTTAGGCTGTGAATAAGGAAAATCCTGGCAAATGATCACCTTTCTACATACATAGTCAGAGAAAGGCAGTATACAACATTTGACCTGTATTAGTGCGTTTTATAAAACATAGAATGCAGTACAAGCCAATATATTATCCTATTTTATTTGATTGAAGAGTATTTTTTATACTGAGTGTCATACTTTAGGGAACCATAAAATTGAACTTTTTGTTATATCTTATCTAATAAAATCTCATTAATAGAAGTGTTCATCAGAAATAGAAATCAATTGGTCAGATAGGCTAGAAAATGAGGTTGCTTGACAATCTAAATTGATTTCCCTCTTTAATTGCTTTCGCATCTACTGCCCGTGGTGCCCAAGTGTTATCAAGTCTAATTCACTCATTTTGCGGATAGGCAAGTAACTTAACTTCCAGAGCCGGGGCGTAGCCTGGGTTGGAGGGCAGGGCCCTGAGAGTTGCCTCCATGAAAGGCTGCCTCATTCTTAGTGAGCCAGGGCTGGAGTCCTCTGCTCCCTGTTGTCTGCCTCCACCCTCCCCTCTGTGGGGCTTTCTGGGCCTGGCCCATGCCGGCACTACCCAGGGCTAGTACCTCTTGGAGTCTATGCAAATAATGAGTATATATTTTATGGAGGATTTCATAGGACAGACAAATAAGAAACTTAACACTGAACATGCTCAGCAAACAGAGTGACACTCCCCTGTTAGACCTGTTTTGTAATAGATACTTGTAGAAGTCTCTGATACCAGGTTTTCCTCTCTTTCTGGATATATGGAAATACTTCTCAGCTCCTTAGGTCTGGGAGGAATCACATGCCAATCCCAGTGGGATACGTGTGAGCCCACTCAACCTGTAATCCAGTGAAATGTGTCACCTCTAGGCATCTTATCATATATAGGAGACCTACTGTCTCATCCCCAGCTCCAGTTATCATGAAGCCTTAGGTTTGGAAGGTGGAGACAAAAGTGGCAGTGTCCTGGATTGCTGAGTTGCCACTTAAGGGCAATTGTCCTGGACAGCTGCCCAGACCATGCACGGTGATTTACAGATAAGGAAACCTTTGTTGTATTAAGACAGCTGAGGCACTGAGCGGGAGGGTTGTGTGCTGCCCAGCCTGACTCTGTTTCTCTTGCCCAAGATGCGTCTCTGCTCTGGGTCTTCCTCTCTGCCCCAGTGTCCCTCCAACCGAGATGGCTATCAACTTGCACCCCCCATTGTGTTTATCTGAACAAACGAGACCTTCAGATGACTGACCTGAGCCTCTTGGGTTGGAATTTTTCTTTCTGTGTGTGTTCTCACAAGTGTGCTGGCAACACAGATAGCACTGTCAATTCTTTTGCTGATAAATCTGCGAGCATCTTTTACTGAATCAGACAGCAAAGCTCTTGAAGATGAGAGAGTCTTACCTGAAGGTCTGTATGTAAGCTTCAACCTTGATGTCTCTGGAAATGTTATCCTTTTTTTTTTCCCCTGGGATGGGATTCTTACACATGTGCACATATTAGCTCTAGTTTTCATTAGATTTTCAAGAGAATATTTTAGTTTAAAAACAAACAAAAATTCCCTAAGGAGAGCAGCCTTAAGTTTGAAAAGAAGGGAAACCTTATAGAGGCCTGCTTGCTGTGATATAGATTTTTACCAAGGTCCAAGATTTAGCAAATCCAGAAAGATTACACCCTCTGGTGAGTTCTTGATAACCTGATGTATATTAGCCAGAGCACAATTAATTAGTGAAAACAGATCTTGGTCTGCTAGGTAGAGAGGGTGCTCTCAAGGAGGGGCAAGTTCTGTTTTCTTGCTCTCTTCATTTAAGAAAATGACAGAAGGCTAATTATGAACTTTTCTTTCTAAGGGAATAGGCTTCACCAGAAATATTGCCATCAGATGGACTGCAGTTCAGCTGGCCTGAAAGTGACCCTCCCTTGGACCATGTTTGGACAGGAAAAGCCAAGGAAGGATCCCACCTTCCCCACATTCCTTTCTCCTTCCTCTTTTTCACTCCTTCTCTCATCTGAAGCTAACCAACACTTGTTCTGCAAGATTTCAAAGGCCTGAGCCATTCTATCATCTTAACACCATCTCTGCTCAGACTTCATGAGCTGATTTATAATTTATAATTTAATAACCAGAGAGTCAGAGTATTACCAAGATACTAAGTAGCTCCTTACCATTCCCCCCACCCCATAGCTACCTTGTTCGTAGGTGCAGAGAAGTTAAAATGAAGGACCAATGTTTGCATTACATTCTCAAACTTGTGACACTGTAATTCTTCATATATCTTATATAATATACATATTATATAAGGCATATATATCATATGCATGACTCTAGATGGTGGCAAAAGAAAATATGCTTTTACAAAGTATTTATTTCTCTCACTTTCAGTTGATTCTTTCTTTTTTTTTTTCAGTATTGGGGACTGAACCCAAGGCCTTGCTCATGCTAGGAAAATGTTCTACCTCTGATTTACATTCCTAGTCTTTCTGTCATTCTTTAGAATAGAAAATTTGACACTTTAAAAATATTAACTGAATTTTTACATAAAATTTGGAAAGATGAACTTCAGAAAGTATTGCTCTGTTGATGACATTGAACAATTTTACTCAATGGTCACCCAAACAGCCACATGGAGAGGATACAGCTTCTGGCAGGAGCATCGGGGTTTGTGCAAGGAGGTCAGAGGTGCCGAGTGGTTCAGTTATGCAGCTCTGGGGGCCTTGGACTCACAGGGCTTTGCTTCACCTGGGGATTGTAGCAAATGGATTCTCATTGAGGTGCTCTGGACTGGGTCCAGGCATTCTGCCTTTCTCATGCTCTCCTAGGCAACGTGGCTGGTGCTTAGAGGTGAAACTCTGAGTAGCAAAGCTCTGTACACAGGGTGACATCACTAACCTGGGATATGTTCCATTTGGGCTGATGTATTCTGTGACATGATCACTGACCTCTCTCTCCCCACCCAGTAACTCGGTATTTTCACTTTGGGACAACAGATTATCACACCAATCTTGCACATGTTCACTGAAAGAATGTAAGGGGTGAGTAATTTTATTTCTTCCAGAATGTATATGTATAATATTTTCCACTAGAAAATTGAACCAAAGTCACAGCCCAGTAGCCTGCACCTTGCAAGGTCTCTGGGTTGAGTGAATCGTGCCATTTATCCTTCCCATGTTCACATTGTGCCAGGATAAGGGGCATTTGCTCAGGAATTAACAAAGCTACATGTTGTGGAGGAGTTGAAGGAGAAGAAGTCTTGCCCGAGAAGGCTGCCAAATATCCCATAGCAAGAAAATCTTAGCATTTTTTTTTCCCCTGTGGAGCTTATACAACTTTTCTTCCTCTCATTTGGATTTGGAATCCATCTTCTGTTGTATTGGCCTTTGATAGCATGTGACCCTGGACACACATGAGTAGTTGGATCCATTGTCACTTAGTGTTGGTAAATGTGCTGACACCTCACATTTTTTTATATTTAAACTCAGATTGCATAAATGCCACAGACACCTCTAACAGGGGCCGGCATGGAGACACTTTCAATTATTGTCATGATTTGAGAGACTCTGCCTTTCAGAAAAGCCTGAGCAGAGCATTACTGCTAAGCCTCACATTTCTCATCTATGAAATGGGATAGCACCAGCAATCGCCTCTGAGGTTGATGGAGATCTTGGCTGGACCCTTGAAAACACCTTCCATCCCCACCTTCCACATCCTCCTGAAACAGGAGATTAGGAAAACTGAAATATCTGCTTTATTTCTTGAATTTTATTATTGGGATTCCCAATCAACTGAATGAAGTATTTTGTGTTTTGTGTTGTCTTTCGTGCATTATATTCTATTTGCTATATTAAGAGGGTAAAGATTTCTGGGGACCTCTACAGATCCTTGGGGTTCATCACTCAGTGGTGCCCCTTTCTCTGAAGGCACCACAAAGCTGAGAACAAAAGCCTTTGCACTAAAGGAAAATCTAGTATTTGGTTAAAATACAGTAGCCAAATCAAAAGGGAGAGATACCAGACGAGAGTGAGAACACAGATTAAGGGATGAGAAGAGCTCATGAGGGCATTAGTAACTCCCTCTTTTTCCATGACTCATTGAGTGTGGGTGATGAGACAGTTCATTGGTTCAGTTCTCCACCCACTTGGGGTGCAGAGCCCTGAGAGTCTGTGGTTCCAGCAGGTTCCCACATGGTGTTGCAGAGATGTGGACTGTGGGATGTTGTTGTGTCTGTGAGCCGCTCATGCCCCAACCAGCACTTGGTGTGGATGCGAGTGGGACAGGGTGGGGAAGAGGTTACAGAGCTCTTGGTGGCAATCTGTATGCCCAGGACTGAAGTGGCAGAGAACCATGAGATCCCGTGGATGGGGACAGCTCAGGGCAGCTGGCCTTGTGATGTCACGATATGGATGTGAGGTGTCCCCCAAAAGCTCACTTGTGAGACAAGGCAAGAAGGCTCAGAGGAGAAATGGTGGGGTTATGGGAGTCTTCACCCATTCAGTGAATTAATCCCCTGATAGGGATTAACTGAGTGGTAACTGAAGGCAGGTGGGGTGTGGCTGGAGGAGGTGGGTCCCTAGGGGTGTGCCTCTGAGCTATATATTTTGTATCTGGCAAATGGAGTGTCTCTCTCTGCCTCCTGGTGCCATGTTCCCAGTGCTCTCCTCCACATCCTTCCGCCATGATGTTCAGCCTCACCTGGAGTCCCAAGGAATGGAGCCAGCCTTCTGTGGACTAGGACCTCTGAAACTGTGAGCCCTCAAATAAGATTTTCCTCCTCTATAGTTGTTCTGGTCAGATCCTTTAGTCATAGCAACGACAAAGTCTAACTTAAACAGGTGTCTTGCTGAAACCCCAAGGGCACTGTCCCTAGGAGCAGTGAGCAGAGCCGTCAGGAAGAGTCTGTGGGGTGGACCATCCACTGGGGAGCATGAGGGACAAGCCCCATAGTCTCATATGCAGTAGGAGAAGCCCAGCAGAGTTCCTGAAGAGGCAGAAACTGAGAGGATTCTTTAGAGGACCAGCATTTGGGAACTGGTCACGCTTGGGCATTCAAGGTCCACTGTGTGATGAGAGGAGAGATGGAAACACCTGCCATTGACAGGTGTGCTCTGAACATGTTCTTCTCTGTCCTGAGCAGCCTTTGTGCTGGGACAGAGAACACTAATGTTTAATGAGATTGACTGATTACACAAAAAGAGGTTTAGATTTTAGTCACTTATCTGACATCACTAAGATGTCAGATAAGTTATATTATACTTAAAAAATTGAAAATACACAAGTTGTCATGTTAATCTTTCTCATTACCCTTGCCCATTAGCTCTGAGCTATATATTTTGGGGACAGGGACTAAATGAGCATTATTAATTATTTGAGATAGATTTGAGATTCTTCAGTCAAATCTGTAATACTTTTCAAAGATTCATTCTCTTTATACTCAACTTTTGGCATAGTTTTAACTTTAATAGCCAATGTTTCAAGTACTATTTTTCATAGTAAATATTTCTGAAAGAGTTATGCACAAAAATATTTTTGAATGAAAACCCTTTGAATGAAGAACTGATAGAGCCAGTAATTTCCTGGAAAGTCATTCAACTCCTCATTGGTCCAGTAGGCCTTCTGTGGTCCACCAACTGTCCCCCAGCCCTGACTACCAAGTCAAGTGCACTCTAGGCATGGATTCCAGAGTCAGACTTCCTAGGCGCAAGCTGGACTCTGTGACTTCCTAGTTTTGGGATATGGGACCATGACTGAACCCCTCTGTGCATTAGTGTCTTTGTAAAATAGGAATGACATTTGCTTTGTGGGGCTGCTGTGATGATTAGGTTGACCATGTCCAGTCCCTGGGTGCATGACTGGCACTTAGCAAGGCCAGCTGCTACTATTATTTCTCTTCCTGGTAATTTTGCCCACACACACTTGGGCAGTGCTTGGACGTGGTTGAGAAGATTGTTAGCTAGGCTGTTTTATTGTGTCATCTTAGCTCTGTCCTTTACATCTCTGTAATGTAAGAAAGCCAGGCTTCTCCAGGCCTCTCTCTCCCTTTATCAAGTGGAGGAAGTTATCTGTTTGGACTTCTTCACTGAGCTAAGAGGCTGTAAGCAACTGCTCTGCAAATATGAACTTTTAACTAAGGAGGCCCGGGAGACACACAAAAAGACCCTGACATGTGACATTTCTTTCTACCTTTGTTTTCTTTCTTCTGCCATGGTGAATTAGTCTAACTAGTGACAAATCATTAAACTGTAGTTGATTGACAGTTATAATTCCTTGGGCTTTTACTTTGTCTCTTTCAAATATCCTTTTTACATTTTGTTAGTTCAGTGTTTTGTTATTTTTATATTTTGTTTCACCTGAGTAATCTATTTTCCCCAGTTTTTCTCCTTGCAAATCATGGCATAGGTTGTCATTCCCAAATGCCCTATCTGCCATTTTTATAATGTCTTTCCTTGATCTGCAGACCACTGCTTCCCACATTTTAATGTGCATAGAACACTCTCGGAATCTTGTAAAGTGGAGGTCCTCATTCAGTAGCTCTGCATTCATAATGAGCCTGCAGGTGAAGCAGGTAGGCCAAAGACATACCTTGAGCACATTCTTCTGCAGAGGAAGTAGTAATAATTATGATGACGAGGACATCACCTGTAGTACACTTGTCCCCCAGTACTGTTCTGTGAGCCTCAGGCACATTGACTTACTCCCCCTACAGCTTTATGATACACAGAAGATTCTTTTTTTTTTCTTGGTGCATAGAATTATACTTGGGAGTGGGATTCACTGTGACCCAATTGTACATGCACATAACAGAACTGGTCAATTTTATTCCCTAGAACTTCCCCTGAGATAGGCAGCAAGGAGGCTAGTAATCAGCCTGAGGGTATGTGATGGTGAATGCACACTGACCACTGTGTCCTGTGACTTAATGGAATAACTGGCCCTCAGCTTGTTTGCACTCCTCATATCAAACCATCCTTGAGTTGCATCATTATTGAACCACTTAGTTTTATTTAGAGCCCGTGCAGGTAAGTGGAGGGGAGGTGTGGCTCACTGTCCAATCTGCTAGATGCTATCCACAGGGGCTTGGGACACTCAATATGTGAGCCATCTGAACTGAAATGAGTTTAGTGCTCAATTTGTAAGTGTGAAATACAAAGCAGATTAAGAAAACAGCATGGTAAACAATGTAAAATATTTCATTAATAATTTACAATAAAGAATTTGTCGATAAATAAAATAATAAGACAAAATAAAGATCCATTAATGATTTTATAATAAATAATGATGAAATACTATTTTGAATGAATTGGGGTAAATATAATATTTTAAAACAAATTTCCACCAGTTTCTTTTCAGCTAGGCTAGCAGGCCTTGGGGAATTCTGGTTGCGACTCCGTGTCTGTGTGATGTTCCAGAACAGGCGATCGGCAGGGCCCGTCTCCAGTTTGCTCACTGGCACAGACACAGCTCCATGAAACAGGGCCTGTCTAAGACTCAGGGAATGTGGTGAGCTCGGGTGGGGCCTGTGGGTAACCAGCTGCTGACAGGGCGGCCGGCCCTGTCTGCTCTCCCTAGGCCTGAGTGTTGGTCCTACCCACAGTGTTCACAGTGAGTGCCCTTGAAGCCTTCAGTACTGAGCAAGTGACCACCCATTGGTGTGTCGATTTTAGCGTGAAGAAGTCTTGATTCAAACCCGGGAAGGCATGTGCATTCTTCCAGGGAATCAGCTTCTGTTTATAATTTGAAGGAGCGAATTAGACTACCTTTAAGATTCCTTCAAGATTGAAAGTTGGAAAACTGTTTGCTAGCTGGTACATGCAGGAACAGGTGACGTGTTTTAAATTCATGGAGGCAGGGCGGGGGAAAGGCCATCTAGCTCCAAGATACAGGAGTGAATGTAGAAGGCAAACATTTTCCATTGGCTCAACTCACAGGCTGCAGGACTTCCGTAAGCAGACAGCTAGCTTTCCTTGTTTTTCAGGGTTGAGAGTGTTCAGAGCCTCCACAGGTCACTGTGGTCCCTCCTGCTGCTGGAGTTGCCCAACTCAAAGACAAAGAAAGGATTCTGGCTTTTAAATGAGTCTCCAAAGCCCAATTAAATGGGCCATAAAATCAAGGGTTCTGAGTTTGCTGTACTTTTCTTGTAACTTCTGAGCCACACCCAGAGGTGAAGAATAACTGATCTGAGACTTATTTTTCCTATTTCAAGTTCAAAGTTAATTCTGTTTATTTAAAACATTCTCATCTCTGAATTGGAAACATTTGTTTTTAGAAGAGTGGGATCATGTGGACACAAAATTTTTAAAATTAGTCCAATATAAAATAATAGAGGTGGAAATAATGATTCCAGATACATAATGTATAAGTCTAAACTTTGGAAAAATTAATTTTGGTCAATGTGATTATTGAGCTCAAGCTTTTCATTGACCTGATTAAATATGTAAACACATTTTAATATCTTTAGTGTTTAGGAGAATAGTATTTTGTTCCTATAAATTTTTTTAAATGATTCATCTTAATATATACTGGAATCTTTAATTTGTTCAGTGCTATTAAGTGCCCTCTGGCAGAGGCATAGAAAAGAACTTCAGAAAAAATAAGTATCCTGGCAACTAGTCCTTGAGTTACCATTAATTTCAGGGATTAGTTCTGTGCTACTTTGCACACATGTCTGTAATTTTTCAACCTTTACCTTCATAATGGCAGGTCATTTTAATATCAACTCATTAAACAGAGAACAAGAAAAGTAAAGGCAAATACATTTTTGGAAAACTTTTAAAACCTTGAAATCATTTTAAATATCAACTTGACATTTTGTACTTTGGGGTTTGGCCTCAAACACTATTTAAACCAGATGGCAAAAGGGCGGATTACATTGTGATGACTTCTTGGTGAATCTTAGTGGAATACCCAAAATGCAATAGGTTATAGTTATTAACTCAGAGTATCACGGATTCAAGTTCTCCACTACCATGCATGTAGTAAAACCATTGGCTACTTTTAAAAAATTAACATGGTGAGAACTTATCTTTTAAAGATTGAAAAATGTAAACACTCATCAAGCCATAGTTTGTAAATAGGTTTGCCTTTTCTCTAGGCATCTAATTTAGTGGCCGATAGATTATTTATGTTTATATCATCATTTTTTTATCTTTCAAATAAACTGTCTGGCATTCATTTCTTTATTGAATTAAAAGTGTATCTCATTTCCATAGTGGCTTTTGTTTGATTCAATTCCCTTATAAGTATTAGCAAACTTTGACTTTAAAAGGGATCCATTACTAAGTGGAAAGCTCTAACGTAAGAATAAATGCAACCTTCTTTCAGGAAGAATAACCCCGGCAGCCAGCTCCCACAGCAAGCACTGATTCAAAAAGGAGCACTTGTGCTTGAAGATGGTCACAAATGGAAATGGAAATCCTGAGAGAAAAGATCACCGCATGTTTTGAGGATGAGTTGGCATTTCCTTTTGTAAGGACTTGGTCATGCCATAGGCATTATTCTTTAAAAGGTCAAGTTAAATTTCTTTATGTGTGGTGGTCTGCCCTCTCCTGGGCCAGAGTCTTATATGAAAGATTCATTGGATTTGTAAAAAGAAATTCAGCTCCAAAAGAATAAAAAACTGTAGTAAATGAAGTTGGTGGTGAAATCTTAACATATAATCATGACCCTGGCACCTCCTTGCAGAATGCAGCCCTTTTTAAATATCTGGGGAGATCTCAGGTGTGTGGTTCTTCTATTAATTCCCTTCTTATCTCCTTTTACCCGCTTTGCTTTCTTGCAAAATAAACACAGCTTGGCACTTTACATCTTTCCTGATCTCTCTTTTAAGATTATTTCAGATGTAACTGAAACAGAATTGCCCCTTTGTCCATTTTTTTCCATTGAAGTTTTCTTTATTAGACATGTTGTAATATGAATTTGTTAAAGAAGACAATTAGAGAATAGGAAAAAACACTTAAAGTAACTTGTGAACCAGCTGCAATGATACAATCACTGTTGACATCTGGGAGACTGAATCTTCAGGTATTTTGTGTGCACGTTGGTTCTAAATATTTGCATCTGTATCCATGTTGATGTAAGTGTCATCTATAGCTTTTTGTTGGTTTGTTTCTGGTTCTGGGGAAGGCTCCCAGCTGTCTGTGCTCTACCCCCTGTAGGAGCCCACCCTCGCCTTTCCAAGCCAGAGGCCCTGGCTGTCAGACTGGGAACTGAGACTTCTCCCCACCTCCCTGAGCAGTGCTAGATGGTGAGTATCACAGGCCGGGCCAGTCAGGTTCCAGTTCTCTCTCCAGGGAGTCACAAAGTAGAGTTCATTGATGACTTTTCTGCCTTGGTGGATGGTAGCCGTTAAGCTAAGGAGGTTTTAGGAGAGAGAACAAGAGGAGATGAGCATACAGGGAGATTGCGTTCCTGTCACCTTGCCGCGTTGATCCCAGACATTTTTCAGTCTGACCAGTTGTCTCCCAATCTGTGAGATGAGCTCAAATCCTTTCAGGTAAGTCCTTTTTTGATTAAGAGAACTCAAGTTGATTTTTGCCACTTTAACTCACACACAGAGTATGCTGGTGACGACGTTTCTGCAGGAAGGAGAAATATTGGACGGGACAATCATCCCTCCTGTTCTCCCTCATGTGTGTCACCTCTCAGGAAATGATCTTGTATTAAGCTTCTCCCGTCTGGCAGATGTGAGCAATCTGTCACACCTTCCACTGTCCTCAAAGCTCCTTCACAGTAAACCAGACGAAGCACAGAACCAGGTGGGGGAGACAGAACAGGCACTCAGCAAGCAGCAGCTTGGAGCTGCTGGTGAGGATTAGCTGATGACATTTGCAGCGTCAGGTGGCACTTATTTTCTGCTGCATTCTTCAGTGGACTCAGTGGCTTAGTGTTGTTCCTGAGGTGGTGTTAGCTAAGGTTCCTGAGGAGCCCAAGGCCAAGAGCAGTGCCATGTTTCTAATTAAGGAACCCAAACTACTGTGCCAGCTTCTGTAAATTGTCAATGGCTAAAGGGTCAGCTAAGGACACAAAAGCATATCCTATGCCACGTGATGCCAGATCCAAGGGGAAAGTATTTTTTGCCATTTTCCCAGATTTTGGGGGACCAAATTGTTTTAAATCTACTTTCTAGAAAAAAAAACTAAAACTAAAAACTACTTTCTAGAAAAAAGACTAAAATTAAAAATTACGAAATTAAATGATTTGAAAATATGTCTGTCATGCCGAAGAAAGGTAAAAATGGCAGGCACAGTTTAAATTGTCTTAATCAGTGTGTTGAATTAGCCCTCACTTTCCACTGCAGACTGAAGGGTGCCTAATTTAATTCCAATTCACCAAGTTCCTGAATTAACCACCACCCTTCCTTCTTCCTATGTCACACATTGGCAGTCCACGTAATCCTGGGTGCTTAAGGCTAGTGGATTATTTTTTAACACACACATCAAACAGGTGGTGTCGAGTGGGAAGCAGTAAATGATGGGAATTAGGTTGAAAATTTGACATCCAAAGTCCCTCTCTGTGTCCCTGTCTCTCTTTATCTGACTCTCTGTCTCTGTCTCTCTCTTACACACACACACGTTTCTGCTTAGTTTTGAAATCGACAAAACAGGGAAATATTGCTGTCGTTTTATGGGCACGTACTCTCTGAAATAAGGCGAAGTCTAATCAACCGCACTCTGTCCACCTGAGAGGCCCTGACAGTGAACTCAAATCTGCTCATTCCTGTACTTAGGTATTTGAGAATTAAGGATATATCTTTTTGAAAAGTACCCATTTCACTTTTCTGATTAACTGGCTAGTTGTCTATCCCAACATGTTGAATTGAGAGGGATCACTATCTTATAACCAGATGGGTTTTGAACCAGATTCTTTCAATCTGTAGACTAATTTTTTAGTAGGATTTTGACTCATGAGGAAATTGTGGTCATTCTTTCCTTCTAACTCAGACAAGTCACGCCCCTGGAAGAACTATCAATTGCTCCAGGAATTCTGTAGTGTGTTTAAGTCTCAGAGAAATGGAGCAGGTGAATGGAGTGTCTCTTACTTAGGACTCTGAAATCACTCCTAGTGGGCAGCCAGAGCAGAGACGTGGCAGAGGAACAAAGTGGCAAAGGTCTCCTGCACATTTGTACTCATCAGTTCAAGGGCAGGAACAAAGGGACACTGAACTTGAAAATAAGTGATGATAAAAAGTACTAAGATATAATAACCCAAGGTCGAGGTGATGCCGAGATGATATACAACCCAGAAGCAAAAGTTTATTCTGTTAATGTAACAACAGCAACAAAAAGTAAAATCATCATAATAAAAACAGAAAACTAATGTTCGGAACATGTATTACAAGCCCTGTTGGAAACTACAAATCAATATGAAAATGATCAGCAATCCATCAGAAAATGAGCAGAGCTATGTACACAAGAAGGAACATAAAATCCATAGAGAAAGAGCTCCGAGTGGTTGTTAAACATGCTTAAATTCTTCATCCTCATTGACAGAACGAGAAGTTCAATTAAACCACAGCTGACATGCCATTTTTTTATTCCTGTAAGACTGACAAACTTCAAAAGTGTAATAGGGATTTCTTGTTAGGGTGAAGGGGACAGTAGCTTTATGCACTGCTAGTGGGAACACTGTGACAAGGTTTCTGAAGAGAATTTGTCATTGTCTGTCACAATGACAAATGTGTCCAACTTTCTGTCCTGTAATCCCCCACTTCTTACTTATACACTCCTGGTCTGTGAACTTCCTTTTCCAGCACTGTTTATATGCATTAGGAACAATATCTACCCAGACACATAGGTGATGTCACATGCATGTAATTAAATATCATCAATCCAATGGCCACAGAAAGGGTGATTTTCACTTCCCTCCATGAGGTATCACAAGATGTCCAGGAAAACTCTTCCACTGAACGTGGTTAATTAATGTTAAAATATTGCCGATACAGGGCTAAGGTTGTGTAATGTATGGAAGCCCTTAGGAGCCACACGTGGAGCTCACACACACGTGCAGGGTAAGTGAGTGGTGGATTAAGAGCCCCCTGAAGAAGCTGCCACTGCGCCGAGAGCTGGATCTTCTGGGTTCAGAGCCGCATAAGACAGAGGAGGCGGCCAGACTCATGCCTTGGGGGGTAGACGCTAAACTACCTGTCAAAGGGCCTGGCCCTAACTAAACTCCCTAACTATACTTTTCTTAGTTTGGGTGGGGGTGGAGAGACCCTGTAACACAACATAGGCAACATATGGTCATAATTGAGACCAAAGAACACAGTCTCTCTTCTTGCAAAGTGGAGGCACAAGTTATCCCTCATACAGGTGTGTGAGCCAAATTTGAACTTCCTCCCGGGACCTGAAATACCTCAAGCAAATAATTTATTTTTGTGAGCTAGGTTAATACTGTAACCCAGCATTAGAAAGAAAAAAAGGGTCAGGAAGTGGGGAGATCTCTTCTGTAAGGTCATATAGGTTGTATATAGTCTAGGAATAAAAACATCCATTGAACAATGTAATACAACTTGTGGGGACAGTGATCTAGCAGTATCTATCACAATGGCAAGTGCACATAACTTTTTGTCGTGTAATTCTACTACTTATTTACATGCTATGTGTAAGGTCTTGCTTACTATCTGGATGGCCATCTTAAGTGACAGTGGCCATTTTAAATTTTGATTTTGCGCCCAAGGGCGTTTCTGAGAAAGACTCACCATTCCCTCATATCAACCCAATCCTTCAACACCTGTATTAGTACCTACCTGGCTTTAATCCCTGAGCCTGCCCCATAAAAGTCCTGAACCCCAAGCCAATTTTGCCTCTCTCTGTCTATGGAAAGATAGCCTTTATTTGGCTATGACAAATAAACTCTCTCATGAGTATCTCTGCCTGGTCCATCTTTTATTTCTTGCTCTCTCATCTCCCGGTTCCTTGCTTTCCTTTCAATGGTGCTGAAACCCGGGATCAGGTTCCCTTGTGTGCCTGCTCTCCTCTTTAAGGGTCACTGAGCGTCCCTGGGCCCCAATCCAGATTCCATTGTGGGACCAGGCCCTCCCTTCTGCCGAACGCCCTCTCTGCACCCACCACTCAACAGTTCAGGTAAGACCCCGGTCTCCGGTCAATGTAAATGACCTATGGGTCCTGGGAAGTGACTGTTGATCATCAGGCATTCCCAGGGTTTCTGTGAGGTCAGGGGCACACCCGGCTGAAGCTTTCACAGCTACGGCTGACCCCTAGTATTGACCAGGTCTATAGGTGGGCTTTTATTTGGGTCCTGAGTTTTGAGAAAAACCACCAAGGGCGTTTGGGAGTTGTTCCTGGTAAGACTACCTCTTAACCTTGGGTTAATCTCTGCAGGCTTCTCCCCTCTGTGGTCCTAGCTGGGTGCCCAAGTGCCTCTATAGGCCCTTCCCCTGATGCTTCCAGAGGTGATGACGCCCTGAGCATAACCGTCCTCTTGAATTGATTCTAGAGACTGGGGGACTCCCCACCTCTAAACTCACCTCCTCCATCTTACCATGGGCAGCTCCTGGTCCATTCCCTCCCATAGTCCTCTAGGCTGCCTTCTGGCTAACTTAGGGTCTCTCTCTCTCTCTCTCTCTCCCCCAGGACCTAAACCCCCCAAAACTTATACATTTATGCAATCAGATCTGGTCTCAATATCCTTTGGACTCTAAATGGCCACTTAACGGCACTCTAGATCCCAATATTATCAGGGATCTTTTCAACTATTGTGAGTGTTTGGGAAAATGGAAAGAGATTTCATACATTCAGGCCTTCTCCTTTCTACGGCCTAAGCCCTCTCTCTGCAACTCCTGCTCTCCCACATAAGTCCTCTTAGCCCTCACCTCCCCTATGCCTGCTTCTAAAGGGACAGAAGATCCTACCCAGGACTCCTCCCCCTTTGACCCAGTGGATGAGCCCTTGCCATATCACAATTCTATTTCTGATGAAGCCGCTGTGGCAACTATCCCCTCAGCCCCTCTGCTCTTCTCTCCTCTCACCACATGTATATGGGTTGCTGCTGTCTAACCCGCATCTCTGTGTCCTCTACGCTAGGAGGTGGGATAGATGGTGTCATCTGGGTTCCTGTGCCTTTCTCTTTGTCACATCTTTCACAGATAGAAAAGTGGGTTGGGTCCTATACTTTAAGCCCCACCACATACATCAAAGAGTTTCAATATCTGACCCAATTACATGATTTGACCTTCCATATGATCTTGTCTAACACCCTCCTGCCCAAGGAGCACAGGCGAGTTTGGGAGCAAGCTAGAAATTATGCTGATGAGGTACATCAAACCCCCCTCCACCGCCGCCCATCCAATTGGTACTGAAGTGGCCCCTGGTCAGAACCCCAACAGGGATTATAATTCGCCTGGAGGAGTAACTAGTAGAAACCACTTCATTACTTGCCTCATGGCAGAACTTAGAAAGGCAGCCCATAAGGCTATCAATTATAAAAGGCTCCAAGAAATCCTCCAAGATAAAAATAAAAACCCTTCAGCATTTTTAGGTCACCTGACCAAGGCTTTATTATAATATACTAACCTGGACCCTGAGACTCCAGATGGGAGACAACTACTAATGACCTACTTTTCCCGGATATTAAGACCAAACTAAGGTGTCTTGAGAGGGGGACCCTAACTCCCCAAGTTGAGGTTCTGGGAGTGGGTTTTAAGGTGTATAACAAGAGAGACGAGAAGGACCAGAAGCAGAAATATCAGATGCTCCCTCAAACCATCCATCCATCCTCAGCCTCTGTCCCTGGTTCCACTGGCCTGGGGAAGGGTCCCTTGGGACCGCCCAGACCCTGTTTTAAATGTGGTCAGATGGTCACTGGGCTTGTACATGTCCCAAGCCTCGAAAGCCTCCAGGCCCTTGTCCTAAATGCCATCAGGAGGGACAGTTGGCTACTGACTGTCCCCCAGCCCATAGTGGCCCATGGCCATCCAGCCCTTCTGGTTCTCCTTCCCAACTATTGACTGGCTGCAACGGACCATCGAGACCTACCTCCCCATCACCCGACTGCTACCATCACTCCATGGGAACCCAGGGTAACTCTGTGTATTTCAGGCAGGCCTTTGTCCTTCCTCCTAGACACTGCGCTATACATTCAGTCCTCAAGGAGTTCTGAGGGCTACTACTACTCATTCTGTGACCTCTATTGTGGGGTAGAGGGCAAACCTTACCAATCCCACAGACACCTAGCCTTGTTTGCGCTTTTGGCTCTCTAATTTCTACCCACTCCCTTTTGGTCATTCCATAGTGCCCTATTCCCCTCATGGGAAGGGACTTCCTCACAAAGTTGGGGGCTACACTTTCCTTCTCCCCTCATATTCGCTTCCACCCACTCTCACCT
Organism: Marmota flaviventris; assembly: GCF_047511675.1. Lineage (NCBI taxonomy): Eukaryota > Metazoa > Chordata > Mammalia > Rodentia > Sciuridae > Marmota > Marmota flaviventris. The sequence goes on along the minus strand of NC_092505.1, from coordinate 108,325,973 downwards.
GCCACTCCCCTGATCCTCACCCTGACCTTAGGACCATCCTCTATTCCATCTGCCAGTGCCTCCCATTATCCCTGTCCAAGGTGGATGCTACTATCTGGGATGTTTCAAGTCCTTCTATGGCCTCACACCAGGAGCCCATTCACATCATGAGTTCAAAGCACCTTGCCATTGCTGAAACTGGCTTTGAACTCATGATTCTCCTGTATCTGCCTCCTGAGCGGCTGAAATTATAAGTGGTGTGTTCAGGGCTAAAAATTTTAAAAATCTTATTTGTGGTATGTACTCAAGGTTAAAGCAACCTCAAATTTGATGGTGAAACATTAAAAAGCATTCACTTTGAAATTAAGAATGTATTGTATCAAGGAGCATATTTATAATATTTAACATTTAACTTATTATTTGAACCTGTACAATAATACAAGTAAAGGGTGGAATTATTTATTAAGAAAAAAACTATTATTTTTTGCAGATATGAGAGTCAACAAAATACATCAATGTAATCTACTAAAAATCATTTGGTGCTAAAAATTGAAGGGTTAGCTTTGGAAAGTATCAATATGCAAAAATGTCAGTTGCTTTGCTAAACATCAGTAAATGTTTAATTCTAAAAATAATAAATTTTAGAGAAAAAGGAGAATCCAGAAATATGATAAAATATGAGAATTTTTATGTAGAATTTTATAAAAGATTTTATTAAAATCATTAGAGGGAAGTACTTCTAATGAAGAAGTAGATATGTCATATTCACCCATGGATGACTTAATATTATAACATTATTAATTAATTTATGCAAATAAAAAGACCAAAGATAGCCATAACCCCGGTAAAAAAAAATAAAGTGGGAGAATTTACATAAGTAAGTGTCATGATGTTTTTTATTAAGCAATAAAAATCAAGAGGGGCAGCTGGGCACAGTGGCACGTGCCTAATCCCACAGGCACGTGCCTAATCCCAGAGGCTCAGGAAGCTGAGACAGGAGAATCCCAAGTTCAAAGCCAGTCTCAGAAATAGTGAGGTGCTAAGCAACTCAGCAAGACCTTGTCTCTAAATAAAATACAAAATAGGGCTGGAAATGTGGCTCAGTGGTCGAGTGCCCCTGAGTTCAATCCCTGGTACAAAAGAAAAAAACAAGACGAACAAGAGGCAGACATAAACCACTGGCACAGGAAAGAAAGCTCCCAAACAAGCTCACAAAATTATGAAAATTGAATGTATGTCAGAGGTCCATGGCAAGTCACAGTAAAATAGTGGGGATAAAATGGACATTATTTGTTTTAAATACAATTAGGCATTCAGGTGGAAAAATCAAAGATGATGCTGACATCATACTGTAGGAAGTCAATTCCAAATGGAAGGTGAAAAGCGACTTATGTGCTGGTATAGGGCAATTTTTTTACAACCTCCTGACAAGAAAAGACTTTCAAAAGTTAAGCAAAAAGCTAAGGCTAAATATGAAGAAAATGATGGACAAATTCTACTATATTAAAATTAAAAACAAGCTATTTATCAGGAGATCATATGTAAGTGAAGAGAGAAGCCCTGAGCAGGAGACATGTTCATAGCTTGTCTACTGACAAAGGACTCCGGCCAGACAATACAAAGAATTCCTCAACTCCTTGAGAGAAATATAACTCGCAGGGTGTGGTGGTGCAGTCCTGTGACCCCAGCGACTCTGGAGGCTAAGGCAGGAGGATCACACGTTCAAGCCAGCCTCAGCAACTTAGTGAGGCCCTGTCTCAAAATTAAAAATAAATAGGTAGATAGATAGAAAGACAGATAACTAAAAAGGGCTGGGGAACTACCCCTTGGTTCAATCTCCAGTACTAGGAAAAAGAGAGGAGGGGGGAGAGAAATATAACTCAATAAAAGACATTTCACAAAAGGTGAAATATAAATGGCAATATGTGAAGTAGTAATAAAAAGTAAACTAAAAATGGAATTTACAGTGCTAGATCACTAGGAACCTATTAGATTATTTAGGGGCGGGGGGCGGGAAACCTGGTCTAGAAATGGTAAATATCTGGAGAGGCGGGAACTGTCACAGCCTTCAAATGGACATGTGATTTTGATACAGCCAACTGGGAATCAGCCTGGCACTCTGTCGAAGACATGAGCCCAGCCTGTGTGCCCTGCTCCATAGGCCTGCCTGGTGCTCCCTTGCTTCTGCTCCAGGAGATACTTGGAGGAATGTTCACACAGGTCATGACTGAGGCCAGAGGTAACCAGTGTCAGGGAGGAGTGTCATGGAGAGATAAGGGTGCTGTGTGTTTCTTGAAATCCTATCAACAGTGAACCAGATCGAACTGAAGCTACCTGCCAGATGTGATGTGTCTTGCCTGTATTAGAAGTGCAAAGCAAAGTGACAGCATTTCGTCCTTATTACTATTATCATACTCATAGAAGATTTCATTCATTCCTTTTGGCACTGAGAATTGAACCCAGGGGCACTTTACCACTGAGCTACATCCACAACCCTTTTTGATTTTGATTTTGAGATAGTGTCTCACTGAGTTTCTGAGGCTAGCCTCTAACTTGGGATCTTTCTGCTTCAGGCTTTCAAGTTTCTAGGATCACAGGCATGTACAGGCACCTGGCTAGGATGTTTTATTTTTATAATGTTTTATTTTTATAACTGTCCATTTTTATACATGGACACACTATGCTCTATTAATTCGAAATTTTGTGCGTGTGCTTTTATGCATGTGTATGATGAAACAACCAACAGTAATAAGAAAGCTATTAACATAGCTCAGAACAATGGCTGTCTCTGGAGAAAGGAGAAAATTTTGTGAGCCGAGGTGAGGTGCTTCTGTAAGAACTGGTTTTACCAGGGTTGCGCTTAGAAAAGTCTGATTTCTGATCATTTCTTATATCATGCATACATGTGCTCATGTTGGTTACAACTCATGAACGCATACTTTCAAGAGGATGAAATAATCAGTGGACAACAAACCTCTTAAAATATTCCTAACTTAGTATGTAATAATGGAAAAGAAAGTGAAATGAGATGTAATTTCACATTTGCTAGATTGGTAAGAGTAAGAAGTGTTGCGATAATACAGAAAGGTGGCAGCAACTGTGTAAATCCACAAAAGCACGGTAGAAAGCAACTCTCTGTGCTTTAGGAGAGCTGACAATGCGTGCTCAGGCCCACCCTGCCACCCTTCCTCCACCAAACACCTGCTGCAGGGGAACTCCAGCACTGTGCAGGGGCAAATACTACATGCTCACCATCATTCATAATGGCAGAACCCCAAAACTCACTCCACTGTCCTCACTCAAGAACAGGTGATCCCACCTGGACACATCTGCAAAGATGAGAATTAATGGACTGCCACTAGGCACATCAACAAGGAGGAATCCCATGCACAATGTAAATACATGGGGCAGAAGCACAGGAGGTTCTTTTTCTTTCTTTTCTTTTCTTTTTTTTTTTTTTCTCAAACACAGGCCATATGAAATTAACTTTAGAGATGTATATGCTATAAAACATTAAAGAATATCAAGAAAGTATAAAATCTGAAACAATTTTTTAAAGCTCTAGGTGGCAAATAAAAGAGACTATACAGAGTGATGCACATAAGTCTCAAATTTATTGACAACAGTCTCAATCCATAAGATAGCCAGTGGTGGTTGTTTCACTGTTATTCTATATATCTTCAGGGACTGTATGGATGCACATGCTATATGTGTATGTAAACATATAAACATGCATAAATGCAGACAATGCTATCTATATATCTTTATCTATCTATCTATCTATCTATGCAAGTAATCATAACTTATGAATGCAGTCTACAATCCCTAGTTTAAAAAGAGTTGATGGGAAAAGGAAAAAAAATGAGATGATTTTGTGTATAATGAAATGGGAAAAATTAATGGTAAAAAACAGAGGCATGGAAAATTTGTATAGAATGCTAGGATCAGTAAATATAATAGAGCAAATTAAGGATCCATGCACATTTTGCTCATTTGTGTTGACTGAGTATGCCCAGGACCCTATCGGCCAGATGTGAGTCAGAGAGAGTGGGAAGAAGAGCTTTCTAACTTCAGATGACTCTTAGGCTGAGCAAATATGACTAGTAATCATTAAAATTTAAAAAGTAGGTGATACTATTTTACTCACATGTTCTGATTAAGCTGGGTCCTATGATATATCAAGATGGCAGGGAAGGAAGGAGAATCTGGTAGCTTCTAACTGAGGACCAGACCTTGCCCCCGGCCTTCTCACCTGGAGAGCCTGGGATGAAACCTGGGGGTGCCCTCCTGGTGTTACAAAGAACAGGTGATAGGAAAGGAACACCAACTGTGAAGATTAGTTTTACAAACTGCAAATAATAAGTATGAAATAGTAGAACGGGAGGGAATTCAGTAATGTCAAACCAGAAAATCACACGGTGTCAAGGGTCACACCAGTTCTCCTTAGCAGGGCTCACGCCAGTCAGGTGCACTGGTTTCCATAAAGACCAGCCAAAATTTCCAATCGTTACTGGCCTTAGAAATCTGACTTTCTAACAAAAACTAGCTTATTATATTCCTGCAAAACCTCAAGGTTGAGCAACACTGGAGAGCCACAGGAGAGGACTTACCAGTGAGCCAAAGTAAACCCACTTATTTATGACATGCTCTGGCCAATTTTTCGAGGTTCATATTTTACAACACTTTCCACTGTTCTGGAATTTTCCTTCTATTAAAAATTATGCAAAATTTACTAAATATATGTCAGTTGTGTAAAACTGACAAATTTATTTCAATAAACTGATTATTTTTTAATTTGTGATTTTTTAAATGCCTTTCGGTGGCACAGCATAAATTCTTTTTTGCTGGTTTGTGAGTTTGCTGTGCTATCATAAGACTGAGAACTTAGGACTTATGGCAGAATCCTGAAGTAATCCAGGTGCTAATGTTGCTATATAGTTATACCTGTTAAAAAACATTTGTGTGCCTACTGTGGGTGAAACTCTGTGAGTGGGAAACATGGGAATATACATGCAGCACTTTTCGATAAATCTGTTTGCCTGTTTGTATGAGGGCCCAGATGTGCGGTGACTAGGGGAGGAGAGACAACAACAGATAATTACATTTTTTGCCGTGCCCTGTAGGCAGCATTTGGGGTTGGCAGAGAAATCTGGCTTCCACAGGATGCAGGGCAGGAGACACCTTTTATCTGAATCTTGGGAGATGAGACCACGTATGAAAAGAAAGAGCAAAGAGACTTTAAAGAATCAGGAAGAGCATGAGCTAGCGGAGGTGCATCTTGCAGAGGTAAATTGCTTATTTGGAAAGCAAGGGGTGTAAACAGCCCAAGTTTCCATAGGCAGAGCACCAAGGCTGGCCACCTACTGAGGGCCACGAAGAGCAAAGCGGCGCTTGCTCACGCACACCGCTGTTTGCTCACAGGGCCATTAAATAGTTCTGAAAACGTTTTAGAAAATACTTTAACCTGAAACACATTTTCTCTAAAAGAAGAGATATTTAATGAGTCCTCTTGTCCATCTGCCAGAAAATGGATGGATTTGGAAAACATAAAGTTCAGCAAAATAAGCCACACGCTGAAAGAGGAGGATCATGTGTTTTCCCTCATGTGGAAGCTGGAGAAGAAAAGGAAAAGAACTGTCAAGAGAGCAGAAGAGGCACCCCTGGGACTGGGAAGGGAGGGGGAGGACAGGGCAGGGAGAAACAGGGGCAGGGTGGGGTGGGGCATGTGCAGGGATGCCACAGCCAAGGTCACCACTCTGAGCAACTGACACACACTCACCTGAGTTACCTAAGAAGCTAGGAATACAAGACCACAGTAGCTTAACAAATAGATATTTTTAAAATGGTGACTAAATAAAAAAACACATGACATACATGTTTCCACAGGTCTGACAAAGAGGGAATACTGCAAAATAGATGAAGTAAGGAATCTATTTCACTAGGAAGATGCCCTTGAGTTGGCCAGCATGGGCCTTGACCAGTAATGCTGCCCCTTGGACCTGGAATACAATGGAGCTGGATGGAAAAGTACTGGGTAGGAGGAACAGAAAGGTTTGTATGGAGTAATGCAGTAAGTGAGCGTAACACCACTCCATGGGTCCCCTGGCTGCCACACAGGCAGCACCAAGATCTAGACACAGTCAGAGCTGCCCGTGCCACCTTGTGGCCCCAAGAGCCTTCCCTGCCTTTGAGCAGCTCAGAAAGCGGAGAAACCAGCATACATATCCCCTTATTCTGTTTCCACCAGCCTTCATGGAAACAGGAATAACCCAGAAAGTTTCCCGAGCCAGTAGACTTTGCCGAGCACACACAATGTATTCCTCCAAGTTCTACATTTTAAAGATTATAATTAAATTTACACGGTGATGTATAGTCAAGAAGGACAAAATTTTATATCCTAGAAGAACATGTGGTCATATCTAAGCACAATATTATGATGTTTCCATATCTTATAGAATTGCAATGGGGAAACACAAATTTGTTTTCATGAGTTTATTGCAAAATCAGCTGTCAGATAAGCTTTAATTTAAAGATAATTAGCTTTTTTTTGTGTGTGTAATTGGAGACATGTGAAGAATGTTGTAAAATACCCCAAAGTAAACAAACCCAGTTGGTGGAGTAAATTAGTTTTGATTTACATGAGATTTTATATGCCGAGAGATTTTGGTTTGGAAGAAAGTGAACTTTTTGAATACTAATGCAATTTTAGTTCATTTTATTTCTTCTGTTTGCCTAATACTGACTTTATTGACTTTTATTCCTATCACCAACTTTCCCAAGCCTTTGAAAGTTGTTTTATCATCTCTTATGATCATTAGCATTCCCATTAGATGAATTAAATTCTAGTGATAGAGATTTTTGGTAATCTTCAAATTATGTGGCAGTTATAATAATAAAAGTCTGCGCTGGAGGGTGATGTTCCAGTGTGACACACAATCCCTGAACAGGGACTGACTTCATAGAGCCCTGAATCGTCCGGTTAGGAGAATAAGCTGAGTGGAAGAAGGGGTGGGAGGGGTGGTTCTGCCTGCCCATGTTTTAGGATTTCAGTTTTGATTTCATATGGGCAAATGAAGAACTCCAGGCGGTTTCTGTTCATCACCAAATTAAGATTTCCAAGCTCATTTTCTTAACATCGTTTTATGATTTAGTCATTTTGCTTATCAGAACTGGAGAATTTTTATATATTTATATATAATATATATTAAAAAAATACATGTTTTATATATTAACATATTTTATATTCATATGTTAATGTTTTATATATTAATAAGAATATATGAATATTTATATATTCATATATTTATATATCTTATATATTTATTGATAATCATTAAATATATAAATATATTTTATATTATATATAAATGTTTTGTATATTAATATGTCTTATATATTAATATATTACATATATAAATATGTGTGTGTATATATGTGTGTGATATATATATATATATATATTTAGCACCAGGGATTGAACCCCTTTACCACTGAGCTACATCCCCAGTCCATTTTTTGAAATTATTTTGAGACAAGATCTCTTTAAACTGCTGAGCCTGGGCTTGAGCTTGTAGTCTTCCTCTCTCCTGAGTCGTAAGGTTATGGGCGTGCACCACTAGACCTAGCCAGAAGTGGAGAACACTCCATGCTTTGGCCCTAAAGTGTTCAGCTAAAGCCTAGTGACATTCCTCAGACTAAAGAGCATCTTTGGCTAACTGGTGATGGAGGGTGATGTTGCATACCTTCTGATGACCTTTGGCTGTTGGCGCGAGGGTGTTATGATCCCTTTCAGAAAACTCGGAAAGAGCTCGACATTCTCCCCAGCGAAGTCCCCTGTGCACATTCATTTGCAGTCATAAACAACTCCAGAGATCCACACCCTTCTTGAACTATCTCAGTGTACCCCAGGTCAGGACCAGAAGTTTAAAGAATTAAATCTATAGGAGAAAGCTTAAAGGCTGAGAACTAAGCATTTCCCACCTGACCCCGTGTTCTCTTCCACTACTGTGTAGGATGGAGCTCCTGCAAAGCCAGGGTGACTCCCCACCCTCTCCAAGGCAGGGGCGGTTGGCATCCAACAGCACTCTATGCTGCTGTCCTGATGACTGGATCTTGGATAGCCTTTTTTTCCTGTTATATCCCCAGTTTTAGCAGATCAATATTTAAATTAGATTATCCTTCCAAAACATTATTTTTAGCTATCAGCTCACAGTGAATTCTCTTCTCTGCAATTATAATTTGCAACACTTTCCTGGGTGTGTGGTGGCCCCTGGGTGTGATGGTGACCCCCAGGAGCTTAGGCTTGCATGTCACACCCAGGTTCCTTCAGTGAGTAGCTCCTCGGGGAAGCAGGGTGCTGCTGAGGCTGCTGCTGCCTGCTTTGCCATGTCCCTCCAGGGTGACCCGCACAGGCAGTCACAAGACACCTCGCAAGTGATGCCCCGTGGTATTTCCCTCTCAGAGCTGACTTCCCCCGCTGTCTGCTAGAAAGCTGGGAGCTGGATTCTGGTCAAAGCCAGGACTTCTCGGCATGCTTCCGTCTTGCTTTACCACATTTCATTTTCCTTTTATGCAAATTTCCTCACAATGTTTATCTTCTGATAATATCATTTAAAAACACAGCTGAATGTCCTTCTTGGAAAAAGTTGGAAAAACACAATAAATAAATATATTATGCGAAACTCCCCTGCATAATGATGATAACTACAACCGCAGTGAAGGAAGGGGAGGGAGGAGAGGAAGACTGGAGAGAAGGCCCAGAAAGGAGTGTCAGCTTCACTCATTTCAAAAGGGTCACAATAATTTGTATTTAAATAACTCCCTCTCTCAAGCCCTGGCATATCTTTTCTTGCTCTTTGTTGATTGTCTGTATCTTCCTACAGGAATATCAGCTCCATGAAGGCAAGAATTCATTTTTTCTGTATCCGGGCAGTGACGCATGCCTGTAATCCCAGTGACTCAGGAGGCTGAGGCAGAAGGATCACAAGTTTGAGGCCAGCCTCCGCAACTTAATGTGACTCTGACTAAAAAAAAAAAAAAATATATAGAAGGGCTGGGGATGAGGCTAAGTGGTAGAGCACCCCTAAGTTCAATCCCCAGTACAGTTTAAAAGAAAAAAGAATTCACTTGTTCCTTACCTATCCCCTCAACCTATCACTGTGTCTGACCCTAGGTAGGTATTCCACAAATAATGAAGAAATGAATAGAATAAATAGATAATAAACATAACAGCATCACATGGACACAGGGTAAAAATTGTCTTACCAAACGGAATTTATACCTTCCAGCTCTGTGGACTCCAATACTAGTTTTCTGGATTTGATTCAGTTATATTATCTTCCAGTTATATTTCCTTCATTTATCCCCTTCACAACATCTTAGATTAGATGAGTTATAAGATTCAATGCCAAGTTCTTTTCCTCAAATTTTATCAAAAAAGATAAAATTTGATTTTAAAATTATTTTAAAAATGTTTATTATTCAATAAGAATCCATAGAAAGGATAATTGTTTCTAAAAAATTCTCATGTTCTGTTTTATAATTCCTCTGCAAAGGTATTTATTTCTGGGTCAAGACTATCTTTTCTTTATTTTTGAAAGATTACAAAGCCTCATACATGCAGATCAGCAAACTTAATACTAACCGGGCAAGACAGACCTTAATAGCTTTATTCTGGGGCAATTTTGCACAAGTAATTGTTCCTGTTCTGAAAGACATCAGCAGTGGCTCTGAGCTTAATGGAAGTGTCTTGGGCAGTGAAGTCAATTGAAGTAGATATGGATCCATTACTTGCTGATTTTATGCACGAGGACAGCCGTGTTCTACAGGTAGGACGGGAGCATGGTGCCCTGAAGCTCCTCTTCGGAACTGGCCGACTTTCTGCATTTGTGCACAATATCTTTACGTTTCTGTGGCTCCTTTCCCTATGGCATTGAATAACAAGGCTGCTTTATGTATTCTTCAAACATTTCATCTACGTAGGCTCATTTTCATGGCTGGAAGTAAAACACTTCTTTTCAGGGCCATCAAAGATGCTTTGTGGGACAAATGTATTCTTTGAAAATTCTAGAGATTTCAGTTATTCACGGCAACATTCTTCCTCACTTGCTGCATTTGGGCCTCTAGTGGGATCCCTAGGTGAACAAGTCCTTAAGGAGCTCAGTTTGCTGGGAAGGGAGTCACACATGTATCAATATTTATTGCTAAAGTGATGTGGGGCAGTGATTCCAAGGCAGAGTCCCAAGGTTGGCGTTTTCCTACATTAGGTGCTGTGGTCCAGTCCTCTCCCCTGCCTGTCCCACCCCAGCTCAGCAGAGGGAAGTTCCCTCCTGCTCTCCATGATCCTGTGATTGGCTGCCTAGGAAAACCACTCCCCTAGCTGACCATCCCCTCTTCCTCTAAACCACAGAGGCCAACTTCATAGTGAGTGTGGTGGAGAGGTGGAGGCTCCCTCTGTCCCACACACTGGTGTCCAGGTGCCTGGGGACACTGAGAACTTGACCGACTCCACCCAGCTTCACCCAGGGGCAGAGGTTCAATGCTGGGGGAGGCTGGAGGCTCCTACCCTGCATGGTGCACAGAACTAAAAAGAATTAAAAAATTTAATTAAATATAGCATGATTAAAATTTTTCATGTGATCATAGATTCAGGAAAAGCACTCAACAAAATTTAAACTCTGTTTTATCATAAAAGTATTCAACAGACGATGCATAGAAGGGAATTTGTTTCACTCTGATAAAGGAGATCTATGAAAAAATCACAGGTAACATGTATTTACAGGTAAAAGATGGGATGTCTTTTAACTAAAATCAGGTGCCAGGTGTTTTTCTCTGGCCACTTCTACTCAGTGTTGTGCAGGGAGGGCCGCCCTGCAGACCTACAGTGCTAAGCCTTATCAGTAAGGCTTCCCAAAGGCTTACCTGGTTTTAAATTACCATGCCAGACTGTGTCTCTCCCCATCCCATCCCAAAGCATTTTGACTTGCACAGTCTGAAAAGTGAGCATTCACTGGAGTTTTAAGTGTTCTAGTTATAATGAGGGCTGAGCCTGTTTCACGTGTTGCCTGTTTTCTGTAGTAGTTCTGCAAATGTCTCTTGTGTCTCGACTCATTTTTATTTGCTATTGATTTTTTGTAATGATTTTTAAAACTTTTTGTTTTTTGCACTGGTGATTGAACCCAGGAATGCTCTGTGCCTGAGCTACATTCCCAGCCCTGTTTATTTTTTTATTTTGAGACAGAGACTCAGTAAATTTCCCAGGCTGGCTTTGAACTTGAAAGCCATCTGCCTCAGCCTCCCAAGTTGCTGGAATTTCAGGCATGCACCACCCAGCTTGAAACTTCTTAAGTAATAATACATTTTATATGTGTGTGTTTTGCAAGCTTTGTTTTTTTACTTTGTCTTTTGACCTTGAGTATGTATATATGTACATAATACACATACATATATCCTCAATGTAGATATTATTTTGTCAACTTTATCCGTTGTGTTTTGTATCCTGTCTAGAAAGAGCCCCCTATTTTCTACACAAAAAAATACGTCTCTTGCTTAGTTCTAGGATATTTACATGTTGGCCTGCCCGATATTGTTATGTCAGGACAGAAACAGGAATCAGTTTCACCTCATCCCAACAAATATTTGACCAGTGCTTCTTTTACAGGTTAGGTCTGGGGTGTCCTCCAAAAACTCCTGTGTTAGCACACTAGGTGCAATGATTGGCTCATGAGAGCTGTCATTTAGGCACTGGATCGAGCCATCAGATGGATCAGTAGGCAGCTGGGTGTGGCTGGAGAAGTGGGTTTCTGGATGCCCTTGTGGTTATACCTTGTGCACCTAGCCTCCCCCTCCCCTGTGCTTCCTGCTTGCAATGAACTGAACAGCTGTCCTCCATGATGTCCTTCTGCCACCTTGCTCCATTATCGTGGGCCCAGAGCAATGAAGGTGCTGACCATGGACTGAATCTCTGAAACCACCAGTCCCAAATAAGTGTTCCTCCTCCGTTAAGTTGTTCTTGTCAGTGTCTTGATCACAGCAACAAAAAGCTGACCAAAGTCTCCCTGACCTTTTTTTAAAAATAATCTTCTTCCTATCATGGTAAAATGTCACATTATCATTTGGTAAATCACTGTGGGGGTTTTAAAAGCATATGTATTGGGGCTATTTATCACATTCTGTTTCCACTGGTTTGTGAAGGGAAGCAGCCTACCATGGGAATTGATCATAGCAAAACAATCTTGCAGAGCGTGTTGCAAGGCTTAGTTAATGTTTGGGGATACTGAGTGGTTCTCCTTGTTACCCAGGTAGCTAAGCAGGTAAACAGATCATGCACTGTCCATGTCCTGCAGTTGACTGGGATGGACTGAATTGCTACAATGTTTACTGTTTGCTCAAAAAAGTGCCAGACCTTTGGTCCTGGGTTCATCTCTTTCAGTAACACCTTCTGGGAATGCAGGTGTCATGTAGGTTATTTTCACAGTTCTAGTGGAATTTGGGGGCAAGGATATCCACTGTAAATGTTTTCTTGTTAAAAATATAATTTTTACAACTAGACATTTATGTAAATCAGAGTGTCTAGATTATGCTGTGAAAATAAACCACTGAAATTTTAGCAGCCCGAAACATTTTTCCCACAGACCACACTTCTGGCACAAGTTACTGAAGGGGAGGGGGCTGGGGGGCCAGCAGTCTACAGCTAAGGTATCTGTTTCCTCATCACTCGCCAGGTCAATGCCACGTGTTTCAGGATTCTGACTCAGGAACACAGGTTCCCAGGGCCACTATCTGAACCAGTCAGCACTTGATCTTGTATCAGCAAAACTTCCAAAACTTCCAAATGGTAGAGACTCACCACACAAAAATTTCACTTCTTGCACACATAATGGCTCAATCTCTATGTCCTAGTTAGCGAGACATTCTCCACATGGGTTTTGGGGACGAAACTTTGCTTTCCTAGGTTCTGGAGTTTGTCTCCATTTCCTCTGAGGGAGGAAAAGGGGATGGAAAACTGTGTGAGTGGGAGGATTTTGCAGCTCTGGAAATCATACCCATCATTTTCACTTTTGTTTCATGGTTTCACCTCAGGCACGTGTGTCACGTCATTGCAAAAAAGATGTGAAAATAGTCTAGCTGTGGGCCCCAAAGGAACCAAAAAGTTGTTCAAGAGCAAACTATTTGTTAAAGCTGTCATTTGCAATCTCGGTGATTGACAGGGTGTCAATTGCCATATTAGCTGGGGGGAGAAGTGGGACAAAGGGCCTCAGTGGCCAGAGCCTCATCTTACATGAGCTTATGCAGTGACTACCATAGTTGGGGGGCAGAGTTTGGAAGAGTTAAAACAGATCCCAGAAATCAGTGGCCTTAGAGAGCTAGCTGGAAAATGTAACTGCTTCTGGACCTTAAACCCTGTGATGGTTGGAGAAAGCTTGGTGTATTTGCCTTCTCCGCCTGTCAGGGAAAAATAGCAGAGGCTGCAGCAAAAACAACAGAACTTTATTTTCTCACAGTTCTGGAGACTGGTAGACAGATGCGTCCCAACAGTGCTCACATGGACTTTTCTCTGTGCATACATGCAGAGGGAGAGGGAGGCAGAGTGAGTGAGTTGGTGAGCACTTTGGCATCTCTTCCTTTCCTAGGGGCACCAGTCTTAATGGCTCAGGAAGCCACTGTTAGACCTCATTTAACCTTAATTCTCTTTCTAAAGGTCCTATCTCCAAATACAGTCATGTTAGAAGTTAGGGACTTAACATATTAATGGAGGGGGAAGGGAGTTCAGCCCATAATGAGAAACAAAGGCCCAAGTTTACACTTCTCAATACAGCCCCCTGACTCAGCAGTGTTAATATTTCAGATGACCCAAGAGATCAAGTCCTGCTAGCCTATTAGCCATTTTGTCACTGATAAAATTTTGTAATTCTGTTTTTAACTTTGCCGTATAGTTGTCCTTTAAAAAAAAAAATCCAATTCCAAGTTCTTACAGAGCCTCACTGTTGACTTACTGATTGGCTGTATTCAATTATCGGGAAATTATTTCTCTTTCTTCTGTTCACGTCTGATCTCCCCTGAGGCAGACAGTGCAGATTTCACAGGTCATCCTCTGTCAAATTGGTTAATGATTACCTGGTGCTCTGGGAGCTAGTCTTGATTTGCTGACTGAGGGTGTTTCTTGCTCTACGAGGTTAAGGTTCAGATCCTGAGCAGGGTGAGTTCATTGAGATAAATGTGATTTGTGAGTCCTTATTAAGACGGTGAGCAGGGCAGAATGTACCACCCTAAATATTGCCACCTTGGCGTAAGGATTGTTTTGAGCTTGTAGCTTGAGAAGCATGTAGGTGCAGGAGGAATACTCTGACCTCCTCCTTCCTAAAAACTGGAGATAAAACTCCCCCAGGCGTCTCTGCTTCCCTTGGTCTCCTCATAGGTTGTGGTCACTTTTCCAAAATTGACTTTCTCTTTAAAACCTAGTATACAAGCATTAGGTTTTGCAAAATCTCTTGAGGCCTCATTTTCCCACTGGGCTCCCATGTATGTGGAAAACCTTGGTAGCTTTTCTCTGTTGGTTGATCCTGTGTCACTTTAGCTCTCAGGCCCAGCTAGAACCCCTGGGAGTAGTGGCAAAGTCCTGCTTCCCTGAGAGTGGCCAGTCCCTCCTTCACAGGCTGCTCATATTTACTACAGATGCTATGAAATAATACTGGGGAGTGATATTGACCAACTCCTATGGTTATATTGTGTGCAAGTGTGGCTATCTAACAACAGATCCCACCGTTGTGTACAACTATCGTGAACCAATGAAAATAGAGGGGGAAAAAGCTACAAAATAAGTGAGTGACTCCCACCCAGGTTAAGTTAGTTAGGAGTTCAACATCCAAGCAGACTTTACTAAAGCTACTACAAACATTCTCAGAGGTATAATCTGTGTAAAATAATGAAATATAGTGGAATTTCAGGATAAATTATGCCCTTATTTCCCAAAATATAATTCTGGAAGATGATGTTCAATGACTTAATGTATAAATCCAACAAAATTCTAAGCAGAAGTTTAGAAATAATTTTCTTGTGTGATCCCAAGACACAGATGAAAATAAAATTTATTCAGCACATACATTAACAAATTAAGAAGTGCAAAGATGGGGTAAGAAAGGAATGACAACTCCAGGAAAGTCAACACAATGATTTTGGGGTTACTTGATGAATCAGGAATAACAGAGAATAAGATAATTAGGAGTAGGAAATGGATATGTACCGTCTTCTACAAGAGTTTTGAGATCGGTCATGGATCACCTTAACTGTAAATGGGGGGTGACAAAAGGAGCTGAAATTCAAGGAGTTATTGAGAAAAACACACTAACTACATTATTATTTTAATAGTAAAATGATAATACATCAGGCTGGAATGGTCTCTGAAAACTTGAAGTCCTAAGTGTGTGTGTGTGTATATGTGTGTGTATGTGAGTGTGTGTGTGTGTGTATGTGAGTACAGGTGTATGTACATGATTTCCAACAATGACGGAATCTGGGGAAGGCAACTCCCAGGTCACTGAGCAGTGTGCCCTCTCCACTATTAATACGGCAGCCTCACAGCCATCTACACCTGCCACTGAGACATCTGTGGTGAGTCACTACTCACAGAATCATAGCTCTGTGGTCCAGAGGTTTGATCATCCCACTCGACTGTGGGCACGTCCCCACTGGAAGGCTTTGTGCACTTCTGAGTGCTGTGTTTTCAAAAGCGACTACTAAGCGCCGTGTTTGTATAAAGGAGTAGAGAAAACTGAGTTATGGAAAATGGGGTGGTTTTGTAGAAGAAATGGGGAAGAGATTCGAGAGATTTTCATCTTGAAATAAGAGAGCTCTCAGTTAAACATGCTAGTTGATTTCTGATATTTCTGATATTTAAGTATTTAATATTGGAATATCGGTATGTGGGCATGGAATTGAAATTCTCTACCTACAAATTGCATTTGACTGGTCATCCAGCTAATTTGTAAAGAATCCCCGGCTTCTAAGATTTTATGATTCTAAGATTTTAAGGACTTCAATGGATCTGTGACAAATCCCTGGAAATAACAAAGACTAAACATTAGAAAGAATAAAGCAGAGCTGAACCCAACATGGAAACATTATTAACAAAATCATATTGTAGGTGGGTGGGAGTACAGGCTGTTGAGATAGACCTTCAGGTTCAAATCCCACTTCTGCCATTCACTTGGTGTGTGAGAGTCGGTAGGTTACCCTTTCTTTTTTTATTTTTATTTTTTAATTTTTTATTGTGGGTTGTTCAAAACATTACAAATTTCTTGACATATCATATTCCACACTTTGATTCAAGTGGGTTATGAACTCCCACCTTCACCCCATACACAGATTGCAGAATCACATCAGTTACACATCCATTGATTTACATATTGCCATACTAGTGTCTGTTGTGCTCCGCTGCCTTTCCCATCCTCCACCCTCCCCCCTCCCCACCTCTCCCCTCCCCTCCCCTCCTCTCTCTCTACCCCCTCCACTGTATAACCCTGAGGGTCTAGGTTACCCTTTCTGTTCCTCAGCTTCCCCCTCTGTAAATCAGGGAGAAGTAGTAACGTCCAAATCATAAAACCATTTTAAGGAGTAAGTGGGCCAATGGAGGAGTTGGAATATGACTGTTCACACTTCAGGGCAGATGGTGGGTGTTCCATAAATGTTAGCCGTTATTATCATTAAGGTTGGGAAGTGGAGCAGGCCACCTAATAACAAGTCACACTCGCAGAGCTGTTGTTGTTCATCGAGCTTCCTGGGGAGAACCTGTGATCCCAAAATTTCTTCTCAGGAATGAGGCTCATGGGAAAGCAATACCAATGCCTTTGAGGGTGCTGCATCTTCCGCCCTGATCCAAGCAGGTGGGTTGCTGATGGTGGTCCTCCAGAGGACAGACCTTGATTTTTAAAAATAAATATAAATATAAAATGAATTGTAAGCACTGCCTTCCAGAAAATATCACAGTCTGCAGAGTGCTCAAATATCAGCCACTGGGTTGGGGCCATTTCTATTTTACAGGGGGTAAGAGTGGCGCAGTGAGGTCTAAATCTAAGGCCTCATACCTGGAGCAGGGCACACACTGTGCGTCCTCCCCAGCCACTGCCCTCTGGAGCTACCAACTTGCAGGTCCTCTGTGGCACTGTGACACCTTCTCATACACAGCAGACCACACACTCAACATCATGGTACTGTCACAAGACCAAGTAAAACACATCTACTTTCCAAATGGAGTGTCCAGTTGTAAAACTGGGCTGGTTTTCCTTCTGTCTCACAGGATTTTGCCTAAACCTCTCCCAGAGCAGTTATTTAAATCCCCAGTTGATCTCTTACCTCTGACAGGGAATGTGCTTTGTCACTTCTGTGCTGTGAACCGTGTTCAGCACAGTACTTCGATCATGGGAGGAATGCAAGCATTTTCTGAATAAATGCATGAAATTACTTTTAAAAGTTGAAACTATTGGTACCATTAAAGTAATGATCGTTTTGTCAGTTTCTACTTGTTGAAGCTTGGTATTGAGATGTTTATAAAAACAGTAAAGTCCTTAAATTGTGAGCTTATTGAAAACAGAACTTTTATTTACATTTGCATTTCCAGGTCATTCAACAGTTCCACAAACACAGAAAATAGGTGCATACAATGTAACTGGATTCATGCCTGACCTGGTGGATGACTGAAAATGTTCTGACGCAATTAACAATAATAATTATTTAAAAATTGTTCTTGACATTTCTAAGTCTTATTGTAATTTGCTCTGATAAGTACCTAAAATACATTTTCTCATTTAATCCTCACCATAAGTCTGTGAAGTATGTATTGTTATTATTCCTATTTTGTAAATAAAAATTAGACATTTAGAAGCAAAGTAACTTGTTGTAGGTCATACAACTGGTTTGCAGTAAATTGTTGATTCAATGCTTAATCTATTAGATTAAAAAAATTCTTGCCCATAACTGCTCTGTGGTATTTCTTGTTATATCACCTGAGCATGGCAGCATACTGACTGACGGTAATGGATTCCCTAGGGCTAGGGCTTTTAGCTTTCTCCAAATTTCTCAGTTATTGTTGGGACTGTCTTAACAATATGGTATATCAAGACTTACTTACAGAGCAGATGAATTTGAAGCTTTAATGGAAAAAAAAAAAGAACTTCACTGACCTTGTTTTACACTCAGAGTACAAGCAAAGCTTCCCTGAACATCACAGCTACCTGCTTAAAAGCATGTGTGGTTTTGGAGACTTGAGTTCAACTCCTGCCTTTGTTGCTGTGGGCATTAGCAAGTCGTTTAACCTCAGTGCTTCAGTGTCTCCTCCTGCAAACTGGATGCCAAGAAGCCCTTTCACAAAGGAGCACTATATTGGCGATAAGATATGAATATTTGTAAAGCAGTTAGAACAGCGTCTGGTACTTAAGTACTCTGTAAAAATTCCCTGTTATCGCTCTTCTTATTACTGGAGGTTCAAAGCAGCTATCTGAGAGGCAGTGATAATATAGTGACAAGTACTGCATTCCCAAATAACTCTGGAAAGTTTTATAACCCTCTGTGCCACTTTTCCTTTATCTGGAAAGTGGCAATGTGACTATTACCTGCCTAAGAAGTTTTGCAAAGAGTAAACCAGTTAACACAGGCAGAGCCCCTGGAACAGAGCCCCACGGGAGCCAGCCTCCGATGTTCAGGGTCCACCAGTGCTATGGTCACTGTGGCAGGAACCACCTGTGCAGAGTAGCTTAGCGATGCCTCTCTGACATGTCCAAAAACCTCTGGGTGCCCCTGTGTACGGCGGGGGGGCAACGCTGTCAAGGGCTTGTGCCCTGCTGAGGCAGCTCCCACGTGATGCCAGGGGTCTGCAGCACTGGCAGGTGAGGCTTGCTATACTGTATTCCTGGTGTTGCTCTACCCAGGTGTTTCTGATGCCACCTGTATTCGTTTCTAGGAAGATCGTTCCTGAATCCTATGAGATCAGCGGCTTAACACATCAAACCCATTCATTTACAATGCCAGAGGTGGGAAGCAGGAAGTCAGAGTGGCTGGCCCGATCCCTCTGAAGGCCTCTGGGGAACCGCTCTTGTTTCACTCAGTGTCCTCCTGCTTCACCTGGCCTCCGTTCTTCTCACCGCTGCCCATCTTCCGTGTGTGTCAGATAATGACATGTTCCTGGGTTCCAGACCCACTGGGATAATCCTCCAAGATCCTTATTTATATTCACAAAGATAGTTTTACCAAATGAGGTCACGTGAACAGGTTGCAGGAGCTAGGAGGAAGGAGTATATATTTGGGATAGGGGACACGATTCAGCTCATTACATTGTTGTAACAAATTATCTTAAACTTGGTGGCTGAACTTGCTTCCTAGAAGTCTGAACTTGGCTAAAGTCAAGATGGTACAAAGTCTGGATGGTGGCAAGGTCATCCTCCTTCCATGGCTCCAGGGCTGACGGGTTTCCTTGATTCTCTGGGTTTGGGGAAGCTGCCCACATTTCCTCCTTTGACTTCCAAACTGGCTTCCTTGCATTTCTCGTACCTTCTTCTTGCATGGTCATATCTTTCCCTGATTCACAAACTCATACCACACAGCTTTGGGCCTGTCCTGAAGTCCGTCATGTCTGCACACTACCTGGTCATGTGGGAGGGCACATTCAGAGGTGTGAAGACTGGGACATGGGTGTCTTCAGACACTGTTGCTCTGGTGCCCACAAGGCCTGGGGCCCAGTGGTATTTCAGAAACCATCTTGAATTCTTATTTGAAGACTGGCGAATGCTGCTGCCCCAACAGGAGCTAGAGACCCGGCCTCGGTAGCTGAGGCAGGCAGACATCCACGGTGTCCCCTGCTAGGCCAGCACCTCAGCCCAGCAGGGCCCTCTGCTCCTCACGTTTCCAGCATGAGCTTCAGGCCAGGCCTGAGGGGCCCGGGATGGTCTGGAGAGATGCCATGCCTAAGCACCTGCTCCACCCCACGGCTCCTCCAGGTGCCATCTTCCTCAGGGTCACCTGTACCCGCAAGGCATCCACCATACTTCAAATGCCTCGACATAAGCATTTACCCGAGGGGCGAGAGGGCCACTGGATGGCTGCACTGAGGCACAGCCCTGTTGTCCCCTGGCCCCCAGACCCCACATTGTCCATCTCCCTTCAGCAGCAGTATGTTGCTGAGGCAAAATCGTAGGTTCCTCTTTTTCCATGGAAGGGATACTTCCTGACTGGGGTTTGGCCAAGTTTATCTTGGTCTAACTGAACGAGTTTTAAAAATGTCCTTCATGGAAGATGGTAGGGAACAAATCTCCTTCCAAAATATATTTTAGTAATTCAACCAGAGTTGCTTTTGGTTGCGTGCAACTTAGAAAGCTGATTCAGAAACTTCTTCAATCTGCTCAGTAGGTCAAACTATTTCAAAGGCAGGCTGAGTCTCTCAGTGTGATGTTAATTCTCTTAGACAATTCCATTTTGCCTCCATATGTTGAAATATTTTAATTATAATATTGCTATTTTCCATCCAGTTGCATGATCTAATGTCATTTCCTTTGGATGTCCAGTTAGTAGCGGGCATAAATGGACCAGAAAGGAGACACACACGCACACACACACACACACACACACACACACGATTTGGTCTAAAGCATCCCAAAAGTAAAATAGATCAGTGTCAGCAAGCAGGTTATAAGGGGCATTAGGATCTACTGCAATGACTTTCTGCGTTTTGATCAACTGCTCTGGATATCAGTCTCTAAATTTTTACTGTGACAAGCAAGAGAGATGAAATCAAATCATTATTGTAAAAACTATGCAATGTTGCCTCTTATTGAGAAGGTAAATGATAAATGCCTGATGGTTGAAAACATATATTTTTATTTTATATAAATATTTTTGAACTGGGCTGTTTCCCAAGAGCGAGGTCCATCTGAGAGTTGGTAAAGCCCTCTGGGCCAAGAGCCGCCTGGGCCTCCCAGCATTCTGACCACTTTTAACTGCGCTGCTCTTTCTCATGGGGGCTGATCCCCGCACCCCGCATCTGCCCAGCTCTGGAGTCAGTCAACTTTTACTGTGTCAGTCAACAGGAAGCCTGGAGAGACCATGGATGGGTGGGAGAGAGGTCCCCAGTTCACAGCACCCAGGTGACTGGGTCTCCTTCCTCCTGGGACTGCAGCCTGGAATGACAAGCTGCCCAGCCCCTGCAGCCCAGCCTGGAGGGTGGCTTCTCCCCCCACAACAGCTCGAGGTTGCCTCCATATTTGATACCTGACCTTCCAGCTGTTCCTAACCTTTGTGTCACCAAATTTAAATCCTTAGAGCTGTTTCTGTTTTTCTAGTTGGACTCTGAGCAATACAAACCTCAAATCTGAAACAAATAATTATAAATGTTTAAGATCTACATTGCATGGGAGGCTGGGGCAGGAGGATCACAAGTTCAAAGCAGGCCTCAGCAACTTAGTGAGTACCTCTCAAAATAAAAAATAAAAATGGGCTGGGGACATGGCTCAGTGGTTAAGCATCCTTGAGTTCAATTCCTGGTACAAAAAAAAAAAAAATCCACCAAAACTATATTACAGATTTGGCTTTCTCTGCCCTTCAGGTCAAAGTTGAGGTACTTTTTACAGCTTAAGAGAAACAGTAGTGCCATAAGTTGAACACTGAAGCTCTGCCTTTACTTTAGCTCACACGTCTTTCTTTTTGGTGGAGGATACCAGGATTGAACCGGTGCACTTAACTACTGAGCAACAACTTTTTAATTTTATTTTGACACAAGGTCTTGCTAAGTTTCTTTGGGCCTCAGTAAGTTGTTGAGGCTGGCCTTGAACTTGTCACCCTCTTGCCTCAGCCTCACGAGTCACTGGGATTACATGGATGCCCAGTTTAAAGTTCTTTCTAAAACAGAAATCTTTTAAAAGAATCCTTTTTATTTACTAAACCAGTACAGAGAACAGTTTTGACATGAGACCTAGAATACTATAGCTTTAGGTCTGTCCTTTCTGAGAACCCAAGTACATACAGTAAGTGATCTGAACCAAATGGGCTGTCCTACAAATTTTTGTTGTTGTTGTTCCTTCTCCACGCAGCTCCCCAGTGCCTTCCGGTTGCTCCTGGAATGAAGACTCATGTCCATAAAGTGACTGAAGTCCTCTGGGAGTGGCCTCTGCTGACCTCTCCAGGTTCCTCTTAGGCTGATCTCATTTCCTCCTTTTCTGTCCCCCACCCTGGGCTTGCTACAGAGTTTTAAAATGTACCCTCAGTGTGTCATCGTCATCGTCACAGGGACCTCCCTCTGCGTGGAATTCCCTTTCCACAATCAACTCCCACTTTTCTGTCATATCTTGGCTTTTTGTTTGGGTACCCAGCATGCATGTCCCAATTTTCTATGTCACAACAAAAACCAAAGAAAAAAAAAAACCTATAAATCACTCTATAAAAATATATTCCACCCATAGACGAGAAAGGGGGGAAGATGGAAAGAAAGAACAAAGGGAAGAATATCAGCATTTTGCTGACAGATATTAGATCTTAATAAATGGAAAACAAATTATGTTTTTGAATGGTATGGCTGTCATAGGAATACACAAGATATGTCAGGTAGATTAAAAAGTCATGAGTCAAAATAGCATTATAGGAAATGCATAATTCCAAATGATTTCATGAGAAAGAACTTAAGCACTAACTCAGGAAGAAACCGCTTAAAGAAAAATTGAATGAGGAACAGATTTAGCATAAATAAATAAATATTCACCATCTTAATAGATGAAGAGCTCTTAAGAATTAATCAAAAATGTTAGCAGTCTACTAACAGAGACTATTCTGGAGAAGATGTTCACAGGAGAAGAACTAATGCTCAGTTGCAGCCTTTGTGCAATGCTCTGCCTGTTTGGTTCTTGGGAACATTCCTCTCTTACTGTCCTTTTGAATGGATGTCCTAGTGTAACCATCCATTAAAATGATCTGAGAACAGAGTAAGATCATTGAACGTTCACACTGCCGACCTCCTGATTCTAGTTTTAAGACTGTTTTGTGAGGAGTTAATCCAGAGCTGACATGTGTGCTGTCCACCAGAGGCTGCAACAGTGTGGCTTTCAGGAGGATAATGAGGTGCAGACCTGGTCTCTCCAATTCTCTGCTGGCCGCAGGGCCTGCAGTTGGCTTATTGCATTCACTGAAGGTACCCGTTGTCACTGGAATGGCTTCTCCAGATTCACAGAAGACTGGGCTGCCCGCCTGGTTTTGTGCTGGCATGGCTCCTGGCTGCTGCTTGTCCATTGCCCCCAGTGTTTCCCCAATGATGCCCTCTACCCAATGTCCCCCATGTCTTCCATCCCAGGCCTCTGGTGACTGTGGTTCTCCTCTGTTTCTGTGTGGTTGACTGCTTCAGATCCCGCCTAGAAGTAGGACAAGTTCTGCAGAAATGCATAGTTGAAGCCTACTTTCCTGCATGGGTGGGCACTTGGAGCAGGTGGGCTCAGAGGCTGAGCCAAAGTGCCCTTCAGATGCCTGGGTCAGGCCAACCCTATGCTCTGCAGAAATGGACGGTGTGCACAGACAGTTCTTCTTGTCATTTTACCTAAACAATAAAATTTTTATACCATTTACATACCACACATATGTATGAATTTTTCTAAAATGTTTAATATGCTGAGTTTTACATACTGATTTTTAAATGTTACACTAACATTAAATTCTAGTGAAAAACCAAACATGGTCATGATCTATTTCATAAATTGCTAGATTCAATGTCCTAATATTTTGTTAATGATTTACATTTTCTAAAATAATATTTTGTTACCAGGGATTGAATCTAGGGGTGCTTAGCCACTGGACAACACCCCCCTCCTTTTTTATTTTTTATTTTGAGATAGGGTCTTACTAAGTTGCTTAGGCCCTCACTAAGTTACTGAGACTGGCTTTAAACTTGCAGTACTCCTGCTTCAGCCTACTGAGCCACTTAGATTAAAGGCATGAGTACTGTGTGCAGCATGACTTACATTTTTATAAGATTGGAATTATCTTTCCAAAATGTTTCATAAAAGTGCCTATAAAACCATCTGAATCTCCATTTTTAAAAAATAAATTGATCCTATTTTTGTGGGGGGCAGGTGGGTGGTTGGGGTACCAGGGATTGAACTCAGGGCACTTGACCACTGAGCCAAATATCCTGCCATATTTTGCATTTTATTTAGAGACAGGGTCTCACTGAGTTGCTTAGCACCTCACTTTTGCTGAGGCTGGCTGTGAACTCACAATCCTCCTGCCTCAGACTCCTGAGCCGCTGAGATTACAGATGTGTGCCACCATACCCAGTTAAAATGATCTTAATTATGATTTCATTTCTTTTTTATTTAAAGCTCTATTCTAATTTTCTGTTTCCTCTTGTGTCATTTTGGGTACTTTTATATGTGGTATTTTTACATTTTATTTATATCTCAGTTTTCAAATTTATTGCCATAAAGTTCTTCAAATTTCTTTACTATCATCTAAATGTCTTTATACTCCATTGTATTTAGCTTCTCTTTCATTCCTGGTATTGAAATTTATGTATTCTTTCTTATTATCATTTATACACATAGATAGATTTGTATCAATTTTATTGTTATTTTTAAATATTGTTTTTGCTTTTATTGATTTCCTTTTATTTTTCTCTTCTATTCCAGTGATTTCTATGCTCATTTTTGTCTCCTTCCTTGTGTTACCTTGGTTTAATTTGCTCTTAATTTTTCAGTATCTTGGAGACTTAGATTGAGAGTTATACCAAAGAAGATAGAAAGGTAAGTTCAGTTCAACTAAGAAGGTCCTGCGTGACAACCAGAGTCTAGTTTCTTTGGGCAGGTAATAGGGAGACCAAATGATTACAATAGCTCGAAGCTGGATCAAGTCTGTGGAGTGGTAATAACAGCGTTAAGATGCCAGTTTCCCACACAGTGATAGACTAAAAATTCTGTAATCCTCACTTGACAGGAGCTAAAGGGGTAGAGAGTGAGATCATGATAATCCGGGGGTGTAGCCCAAGGTAGAATGGGTGCTTAGCCTGTGTGGCCCCTGAGTTCAATCTGCAGCACCAAAAAACTTTAAAAAACATGATTATTTAGATTTTTTTTCGCATCAAGAGAAAATTAAAGTGAATTGCCAGGTTCAGAGTCAGGGATGAAGTTCTGGGGCTCAGAAGAATCCTGGCTGGATGTGAAATTTAGCCCTTAAACCTGCTGAAGTGGGTTTCATCTTCACAAGATTATAGCAGTGAAGAGCAGCAATCTCACCCCCAAGCCCTGGATGTGCACAAGCAGAAGCCAATGGAATTCAACCATAAGAGAGAGTCAGACAGGGAGACCCTCAGGGTAGACAGGTCTCTAGAGAAGTGTTAAATCAGTCACCACTTTACTGCTCGGCCTTCACTGCTAGTACTGCTTATGATTTGCTCAGGTCTCAGGGGCTGTAAGCTGGATTCCCAGGCTGTAAATTATCACAGAGAAAAATTAAGCTACCACAACTTCTAAGGAAAATTAAAGATTTTCAACAACTTACAGAAGTGAAATTATCAACAAATCTCATTCAAAATCCCAGTGAAATCCAGGAGGTTAAAATTTATAGGATTTATTTTGCCTATAAAAGCAAAGATACTCAAAAGTTTAAACCTCTCACCTAGCTCTTATTTTTACAGGTTATGGAACACCAACCTGGAGTGTGGAATAGGAATCAAATGGTATCTTAAACATCAATAAAGCTCAAAATATTAGTAAAACATCTGTAGATAAAAGTGCCCATTTGTAATAATGCCTGGAAAACAAGACCTAAAGTACAACAGAGAAACTTAACTTGCTTAAGGGTGGCTGTTTTAATCTATTGGTGTTCATGCTTTGTTTGTATTTCTGGGGTCTAGGAAGTGAATGAAACCATCCTAATATCACTTTGGGGTTCTGTGTTGGTATTAGAGTTGATCTGTGTCCTTAAGTTCTCCGGAGATGTGACCTGTCCCCATGGACTTTGTGTACCATGTGCTACTCTGGAACAGAGGAGATGGCAGGACAGGTGCTGCAGGAGTTGGGTTAATGGCCAGGGATAGTAGCCAGGGATACTTTGACTAAATTGGGAGACTCAGGGCCAACCCTCTTAATGGAAATACATCATTCTACCTTAGAGGTCAGCAGGGTCAAGGTTGACTACCCCTGTGCAGAGAACCTGTGGTCCCTGAGGCAGTCAGAAAACAGACCTGGGTCCAGCTGTCTTCACAGGGATTAAAAGTTCCAACCTGATGCAGAGATGCTGAAGTGTCTTGGGTACAAATACTTTCTACCTGTGTGATTTACAGGTCAGACCACTTTTCTTCAAATACAGCATAGGACTGGAAATGTGCAGCTAGCTCCAGTTTGTTTTGATCCTGAAACTTTGTTTCCCAAAATCTAAGAATAGAAAAAGATGTGGTCATCGCACCTCTCTTGTGAGATGCAGCCATGACGTATTTGTGGCATTTTATTTGTATCCTTTAATTTTCTGGCCAAGGAATATGTGCCCAACTAGCTTACCAGCAGGGACCACCAGTTCAGGCTAAAAGCTGGTCACTGTTGACAGGGATATGGTTTTATGTCTTTGCAGCAATTTAAAATGCATATAACCTGTGATTTTCAACTTTAGTATCAACACATAGTTTTCTATGTTCACTCCTGTATAAAAAGGCAGGGATTTTAGATTTTTTTTTCTAATAAAAACTCTTTTTAGCAACACTGTCTTTTACAAATTCCTAAATGCAAATAAAAAAAATGCTTTACTTTACTTCCTATTACTTCCTTTACTTCCTATTGCCTTTGCAAAATAAGAACACTATTATAATAAACTGAAGTCAATCCAAAGAGGACAAAGGGTACATAGGTGAGGCACCTAGATTATCAGATTCATAAGAAGAATGGTAACAGGTTTTTTCTTTTTTCTTTTTTTGAGTACTGGGGATTGAACTCAAGGGCACTCTACCACTGAGCCACATTCCCAGCCCTTATTTTATATTTTATTTAGACCCAAGGTCTCACTAAGTTGTTTAATTAATCAGAAGCGGGGAGATGCTGAGAGCCATAGCCAAGTAGGAATGATGCATGGCATTTTGGTTTGAAAGGTGACCCTGCTCAGGGATTAGGGTGGCTCCAGGTTTAGAGTGGATCCTGCTGGGAATAGGGCAGCTCCAGGATTAGGGCATATCCTGCTGCCTCAGGCGCCCACTCTTTGGAGTTCCCTTTGAGTTCTCGCGGGGTTCTGAGAGTATTGGTACGCAGAGCCCAGTGGAGGGAGTGATTTTTCCCAGAACGTGCGTGTAGAGTGTTGGTGAGAGTTCGGGAATAAAGAGTTGCTGTTGGAATCTACAAGTTTTTGTGGTAGCTCGGTTATTTTGTGCCCAGACAGACTGCGGCACTTGGTGGCCCGTGTGGGGAACACCTGAAGCTTGGAGGTAAGTGAAATTGCTCGTCCCTGAGGAAGAGCGAAAGAATGGGTGACCAATTCAAAAAACAATGTGTTCTTGTTTTGATTTATTTTGTTTTTATTTCAAGTTGCCTATCCCTAGAACTTTCTCAGGCAAACTGGGGAAAATGGTTGACTCAAGGTTTGACGTTTTTCACCTCCGAGGAACAGAAATTGTTAGAGGAAGGAGGCACCCCAGTAAGACCAAGAACAGTTAGGACATATGTTGATACAATACAAAAATGTAGCCCATGGCTTTTTAAAGTGGAGTTGTTAAGAATATCACAATGGGACCGTCATGCAATCCTGTAGAAAGATTTTTCTTCAACAAGAAAAAGATGGCTAGTTCTGTTTACTACACTTGTCTAAGATCTTGGTTTTTACAGACATCTGATTAATTTACAAAGCTAAAGTGCTGAAACATCAACCACTAAATATAAAATCAAGTACTCTTTACTTATTAAGTTCCATAAGGCAATATATTTAAACATTATGTGTATTTTCATAAATTGGTAAATGAAAAAAAAGTTTAATATTGCTTTGTGTCTATGTCTTTGCTGAAACAAGGTTACTAAGAGTTAAGATTCTATCAGGTGTAATTTATATACAAAGTGTATAAGAAGTTTCAATTGGGTTTCAATTATAGTACCATAAAAAATGAAAATATTTAGAGTAATTTATCTAAATTCAGAAACTTTATAAGGGTTGTTTCAAAATATGAATTTAAAAAAAGGGTTAACAACTAAAAAAAGAGATATAAAAAGATTCAAGATGTGGAAATATGTTTTAATATGAAAGCTGAAGAAAAAAGAAATGTTTTCAGATGAGATAATCTTTGTGTGATAAAGTAAAAGGTTGTAAAATGTCTAAGTAAGTTACAAAAGGCTTTAAAATGTTAAATTAAAGGTGGTTAAGATGCCTTCATGGCAGAAGAAAGATTACATCATTTGAAGCCTAGTTAATCTTAAAAACATTACTTAAAAAAACATGAAAATGGGAAGATAATAGGATAAAAAATATTTGGATAAAAAAGATTCAAAATTTGAAGTGGAAAACTTTAAAGATAGAAGTACAGAAAGGTAAAAAAAAGATAGAAAAGATGTAGAAAGATACAAAAGATGTAGGAAGATAAAAAAGATGTAGGAAGACAAAAATTTAAAACCCCCAAAATAGGAAACAACAACAACAAAAAAAAAACTAGGAGAAGAAAAAGCAATTAAGGGTGAATGTACAAACCTTAGAAGAAAACTAGAAGATAGAAGCAAGATAAAAAAATGGTTAAAAATGTCAAATAAAGGTATTTCAGATAAAAAATACAAAAAGCTAAGACAACTATTAGATACAGACATTCAAGATAGAAAAAGGTACAAGAGAGAAGTTTACAGTCAAATATTGGATAAAATAAAAGAACAAGGAGATTATTAGTAATTTTTTCAAAAAGCCCATCAACTTTAATTTCTGGTGGTGCAGATATTAGAAGTCTCAGATGAAGGTGTTAAAATTTATAGACAAGAGCCAATTTAGATAACATTAAACCAGAAGGAAATTGGTTTAAAACCACATCAAAAAATTAAAAGGACTAAAGTAATTCTAAAAACTAAGGCAAAATGCTTTTGGAAGACTTGAATTTAAAAGGATCTTTAAATTTCCAAAGGATGCGTATAGGATATTTTGGAACATCATCCCTGAAGAAAATCAGTTAATGTTTTACTTAACAGGAATCCTATACAATCCACAGGGACAAGGCATAGTTGAAAGAGCTCATCAAACTATTAAAATGTACTTATTAAAGCAAAAAGAGGGAATTGGGAAGGGGTATATATATCCCCCAAAGATAAACGTAAAATAACCCTTTTTACTCTAAACTTTTAAAATTTGGATTCATCAGGACTTAGTGCTGCGGAAAGGCATATGTATCCAAAAAATGTACATAAGCCTAAGGTACTTTGGAAGGATATTCTAACAGGAGAATGGAAAGGTCCTGACCCAGTGATTGTCTGGAGTCGGGGTTCTGTTTGTGTGTTTCCACAGGGAGAACAGCAGCCGATTTGGATTCCAGAGAGACTAACCAAAGCAATTTCTACAGACCAAAAAGAAGATGATTTGACTCAAATCCATAAAAGCTGATATCCAGAGCTCCAGCTTGGCTATTCTTACATCTGCGACAGTGATTAACCAGGATGCTTTTTTCAATATCTATTATTATTCAATATCTATCTATTATTGTCTTTTCCCACATCATAAAGTTCTATTTTATTTTTTGAGCTCATACAAACCTAGGTTAATGTTTTTCTGATCAGTTTTATTTTTTGACTGTGGAGTTTTTAAACATTGCAATGGAGATTTCACCTGTGTAAAGCTACAAGGCCTTTACTATTGTCTTATGTGTTGTACGTTTGTGTGCACTCTTGTGTTTTGTGTTATATGTATGTGTGTGTGTATGTCCCTATATCATATATGAGGAGCGCTCATAAAAAAATGGATCCGAATTTTTTTTATTCATGTGATTTTAATGGTTTAATTTAAATTGGGTAAACAGCTGTTGAGGATTGTTTTAATATGTGTACAAATAAGGAGGTTAACAGATCTGTTTGTTTACTTTCACCTTTCCTTTTCATTATATTTAATAATTCTTTTC
The DNA here is from genome assembly GCF_047511675.1 of Marmota flaviventris. Lineage (NCBI taxonomy): Eukaryota > Metazoa > Chordata > Mammalia > Rodentia > Sciuridae > Marmota > Marmota flaviventris. Next base: position 108,295,921 of record NC_092505.1, on the reverse strand, counting down.
AGGATAATGTCAATTGTTCAGAAAATTGTTTTCTTAGTACCTGTTGGAATGTTACATATTTTTTTTTGGCATAATTGCCAGAATTCCTATCTTCATCCCAGTGCCGGTGAAGACAAAGATAAAACCAAACTACAGCTTCTATGATAGCTATCACAGTAAACTGTATAAACTGATGCATCAATGAACAATAACTCAACAAGTAATGCTCAATCAAGGAGTTGATTTACTTTGGGAGGAAATGGACATATTGATAGATTCCTCCGCTTTGAACTGCTTGCAGAACTTGTCTGGACTATGTATCACTTGTATGCATTGTGAACTATCTGTTGGTGCAGCGAATTGTGGTAGTGCTGGCGTATCTTTGCTGATGGTGTCACCAGTGATACAATTTTTCCAAAGGAGCTGTCAATTGGCTTGGTGTCCTGGCATTTCTGTATCCTCCTCCCTTCTGCTAGTGATGGTCTAAAATTTGGGGGCCAACAGAGGTGAGGCAAAGAACCTCACCCCCCACTGGTTCAAAGGCCAAATTTGGGGGCCAACAGAGGTGAGGCAAAGAACCTCACACCCCCACTGGTGCATAGGCCTATCCACAAGTATGGCTGTATGCTGGACCGGTAGTCAGTGTTGGGTATGATCCAATTGCAGTGGTACCAACCTAAGACAGGAGGCTGACGCCTAGAGGTCAGCTCATCCGATGATGGGTAAGAACCATAAGTTGAATTGGACAACCTAACAGGCACGGTCCCTAAGCCACATTGCTTGTTGTTTAATTAATCAGAAGGGGGGAGATGCTGAGAGCCTTAGCCAAGTAGGAATGATGCATGGCATTTTGGTTTGAAAGGTGACCCTGCTCAGGGATTAGGGTGGCTCCTGGTTTAGGGTGGATCCTGCTGGGAATAGGGTGGCTCCAGGATTAGGGCGTATCCTGCTGCCTCAGGCGCCCACTCTTTGGAGTTCCCGTTGAGTTCTCCCGGGGTTCTGAGAGTATTGGTACGCAGAGCCCGGTGGAGGGAGTGATTTTTCCCAGAATGTGCGTGTAGAGTGTCGGTGAGAGTTCGGGAATAAAGAGTTGCTGTTTGAATCTACAAGGCTTTGTGGTGGCTCGGTTATTTTGTGCCCAGCCAGACGGCGGCATTAACCAACTGGAATTATCTGTTTCTTTCATTCAGACAGTAATTTTCAGGCTTTTAGAAAACCAGTGGAATTCTGTATATTTGTGCCTAGAAATTCTCCATGTCAAACAGAGAGAGGTGAAAGAGTTGGACTGAGTTGGAAAGGAAGAGCCCCCAGTCACCATCATCTTGCCAGCGAGAGCATCCTTAGATCACGCGCCAGGACTCCACGGGGCTGCAGGTTGAAAGTCGTTGTTGAAAGTGCCATGGGCAGGGAATACAGCTTACTACAGGAGCAGAGCAGATGGATTCAAATGACTGCTAAATGAACGAGTGGCATGTCTGAGAACGAGAGTGCAGGAAACGCCGGGTAGTCAAGAGGTTTTATAAAATATGCCACGAAGGCTGCCATCTAGGAGGAAAGCAGCTCAGTGAGGTTGTCTGGGACACAGTGGGAACAGCAAAGTGGGCCTTGAAGACCACAGTGTTGGAGAGCAGACACAGTGACAGGTGTCACCGTGGCAGGAGGCTGTGACAAGTCACTGGCGCAGGAGAGGGGGACAGTGTACAGGATGACAGGCGGATAGAGAGTCACAGACGACTGGATACTAATAAGAAAGATTTAGAAATGCCCAGGGTTACACCCTTCAAATCTGAGCTCTCCTCTCATGGCTATCTAAATGTACTTTGTCAACTGTGACGCACTGTGCCCACTTTACTCAGGAACCTTGGGTCATTGCACAGGTTGCTACTGCGAACAGTCAGATGATTTCAGCTGAGAAGCACTAAGTGATGGTCAAGGGCTCTTCTAACTCGAAGACTGATGACTTTTAAGCTTAAAGGTGAGGAATCATTTGTGCATGTATTTATTCCTGCTTAAATTAAAGATATAAGCTCATGCAATTGTCCCTTTTTTTGACTGGTCACGTTCAAATAGCCAAACTTAATTTATCTTTTAAAAATAGAATTGCATTAAGCATGCTCCATAGTACTTCCATTCTATTTGAGAAGCCATAACTCATGGGGAAAATGGACTTCGAGAAGCACTTAAGAAGGGAGAGTAGAGCAATATAAATCGTATGCGTGTCCTTCTGGAAAAGCATTGATGTTTAAAACTCTTACAAATCATGGCTTATAGTCGTTGCTTTAGGACGAGAGATGATTATGTTACTGTGCATGTACTTTTATGATTCCATAAAGCTAACCACTGCTTCAATGTATAAAGGGGTCATTATGTGAACTAAAAGACCTTTATTTCCTTGGCATGGGTTTTAAATATCTGAGCTGGGTAACACATCCTTGCTTGCCACTGTCCTGAGTTTAGAGAGACAATTTTGGAAGGGATATTTTACCATTTGATCAATAATAATCAAAGTAAACATATCCCTCTTTCTCCTTTTGGCGCCAACAATTTGAACTTCACACAAATTTAAAGATGAAATCTTCACAATCTGAGGAATTTTCCCAGTAGCAGTGAGGAATTGCCCACCTGTTAAGGAGTCCAATTAATCTAGTTTTTACTGATTCGTCTACTCCTCAAGATTCTCCTTAATGCATTTAAAAGATATCATCCTACCAAGTGGGTAACGTAATGATTATTATGAAGGGAGGTCCTTATTAATTTCTCTTTCAGATGCACTCAGAGCTCCTGAGTGCTGGTTCAGTTCCCAACTCAATAAATATTTGCTAAATCAACTACTACATTCTGGATATCATTCTGGCTGGAAAGATTACAAAGTTGAATCATGCCTTAGTTAATTTCCTCAAAGGGTTTCCAATCAAGATAGGAATCAAGACACATAAATAAGAAGCCAGAATTCAGACCAGAAGAAATATCTAAATAAACTACCATGAAGAAACCAAAGGAAACAGTTACAGTAGTCCCTTAATCCACTGGGGATAGTCTCCAAGACCCTCAGAGGATGCCAGAAGCCATAAATTGTACCCACCCTGATATACAATGTATTTTCTCCATACACACAGGTGTGTGAAGAAGTTTAATTTATAATAGGCACACTAAGAGTTTAACAATAACTAATAATTATCTAGAAAAATAATATACTGTAATATAAATGATGCAAATGTAGTCTATTATGTCTATTATGTAGTCTATGTCATTATCTGATTGGACTATAGATGTGGGCAAGGTCAACCTTCAATTTCTTTTCGTTTCTTATCAATTACAGAATTTTCACTTAAAAGATGCACTATATGGCTTCCCTTTTTCATACCAGCATTGCCAGTATCACTGCTCTTGCACTTGAGAACCATTACAAAGTAAAATAAGGGTTACTTGAACACAGCGCTGGGATGCTGCCATAGTTGAACTGACAATCAGGACAGTTACTACGCGAAGGGTAGAAAATACAATGTGAATACACTGGACAAAGGATGATTCATATCCCTGGTGGGATAGAGCGGGACAGGAAAAGATTTATCTCACTTTTCAGAAAGGTACAAAATTTAAAACTTATGAGTTACTTGTTTCTGGAATTTTCCATTCGGTATTTTTGGGCTATGGTTGACCATGGATAGCTGAAACCACAGAAAATAAAACATTGGAGAACAAGAGACTATGGTACTCCCTACTTCAGAGAAATTAAGAGTATCAGTAGAGGTGGCTACATGCTAGTCAATTTGGGTGTAGCAAGTAGGAAGGGCCAAAGAAGAGGCTGAAGAAAAAACTAGAGTCTGAAGTGACGATATTTTGGGCCCACAGTGCTGCCTAATCTCGTGGCTGTCCTCCCAGTAAGATGACTCATCATGGGTGACCTTCCCAACTTGCTCTGCGGCCAGTGACCAACAGCATGTAGTGGCAGCCAGAGGGCAGCTTCTGGACCCGCGCAGACATAGCCTCAGATACAAGCTCACAGGTACTGGTTATGTGACCTTGAACAGAGTGTGTACTACTCTGAATCTCAGCTTCTTATGTTTGATATGAGAATAGCATTAGTTAATCTAAACTGCAATCGAGAACACTGATTTTAAAAGTCCCATAGACAGCAATTGCTAAGAAAAATATACAAAAGATATACCACAAAAACACTGTACATAAATCAAGAAGGAATTCTAAAAAAAAGTCTGATTAACTCACAGGAAGGCAAGAAAACAGCAGCAGTGTACCAAACCAAAACCAAATAATACAGCAACAGACCTGACTACGTTAGCTCCAAACACCAAATGGTCCAGATGTCCATCAGTGGGTGAGTGATTGATCAAGCTACATGTCCACCACGGAACACCACTCGGCAGTTACAGGGAACGAGCGCTGATACAAACAACTTGGAAAGTCTCAGAAAATCCATGCTGAGTGAAAAAAAAAAAAAAACCCACAAAACCAGTGCTAAAGGTTATAGATGGCATGAGCCCATTTATGAACCATTCTTGAAGTGACAAAACTCTCAAAAGAGAAAATATATTAGTGGAATAATTTAATATTTGATCATGGCAATTACTTGATGTCCAGATGAGTGGGTAAATAAATTATGGCATATGTACAATGGAATATTCACCTTAAAAAGGAGATTCTGTTGTTTTCTATAACATGGATAAACTGAGGGCATTACGCTATTCAAAATAAGTCAATCCAAAGAGGACAAAGGGTACATGATTCCACTTAGGTGAGGCACCTAGATTATCAGATTCATAAGAAGAATGGTAACAGGTTTTTTGTTTTTTCTTTTCTTTCTTTTTTTTTTTTTTTGGTACTGGGAATTGGACTCAGGGGAACTCTACCACTGAGCCACATTCCCAGCCCTTATTTTGTATTTTATTTAGACACAAGGTCTCACTAAGTCACTTAGGGCCTCATTAAGTTATTGAGGCTGGTTTGAACTCACTATCTTCCTGCCTCAGCCTTGAGAGCCACTGAGATTACAGGTGTGCACCACCAATGGTAACAAGTTTTGAGAAAAAGGGGAATATGGGATTATTATTTAGCAGTATTGAGTTTCAGTTCTGCAAGGTGGCAGGAGTTCCATGGCTGGATGAAGGTGACAGCAGTATGACAATGGAAATGTCCTTATGCCACTACACTGTGCACCTAAGATGGCAGGTGTTGTGGAGAAGGTACTTTTTTTACATTTTTAAAAAATTTAAATGGACTTTATGGAAGCTTGTACTTAGAGATGTTCTTAGAAGAGCTGGGGATGCATCTCAGTGATAGAGCACTTGCTAGGGTACCCAAGGCCCTAGGTTTTATCCCCAGCACCTCTCCCCCAAATGAAGGAAAGACAAACACCAAAAGAATTTCAGCTCTGTCGCTGGTTTCGCCCATCCACCTCTCTGACTTTCATTTCTAACTCTCACTTCTTCAGCCAGAGCCTTGAATTTTGGAAGAGAGTTAGAGAGATCCCAAAGACGGGGTCTTTGCCCTCCTTTCCTTTGTGCTGGGCTCAATCCCAAGGCCTTGTGCAAGCTAAGGCCACTTCCTACCCCTGGGCCACCCCCACCCCTCACTCCACTGCTCCATAGTCTGCAGAAATCTGAGAAGTTGGTGAGAGGGCATTTGATTTTTTTTTCTGTATTTAGATAGAAGAAAGCCATTTCCTGGTATTCATATATCTCGTTTTTATATGACAACCAATTTAATCACCCAAGTTTGATAAGATAATAAGTGTTCCCATAATGTTGCCTGGATACACTGGCATTAATATTCTTGAGGTAATGAAAAAAAGGGAAGCAATTTAATAAAAAAAAAAATGGAAGAACTGTGTCTAGTGGAGAATTTTTCTTTCTATTGTTTTAGTGGAAAGATATATTCAGTGTTCTTCATATTCTGCGTAGAGTTAATATGGACATGACCCTAGAAACTAGTGCTCACACACAGCAGACTGGACATGTTATCAGACAGAAACTCCTCAATCTCTCCTCTTGCATTTCCTAAAGACTACCTTGAGGGATTTTAACATATCATCAAAACATCATATTGTTAAATAAGTTTGGGAAACTTTGAATAAGCAATGTTAAGCATTTATTTACAATTGTACTTTTCAGACACCTTGTGCAATAATTTGTACTTTTTATCTCCAAGCAGAAGCACAATAAGTTAAAATCCTCAGACTTAATTATTCATTCTAATACTTGTTCTCAGGATTGCTGAAGGACTCTTTGGGACACAGTGCAAATTGGGATTGAGATGGATGAGGCTGGGGCATTCTGCCCATGAAGAAACTAGAAAAATTCTTTGTTAGTTTTTTTCCCAAACAGGAAGAAAAGACAAATGCTGACTTTTCTTTATAATAAAAATGTTGGTACTCTGTGAGTTACACTAGGGAAGATTTGAGAAGCTCAGCATGGTGAGATGGTGATTCTCATTTAACATGTGTCAGCTAAGCATGAGACTCCGTCTATTAGAGAATGTGATAGAGGAGTGGGCAGGAAAAGAACCCAGGATTAGGAAATCAGGGAGAGAAAGCAAGGTATGGCCAAAATAATTAGAATATACAACCTAAAAACATCATGTTTAACCTGGATCAAAATTTAACTTGGAACAAATCAAACAAAAGATATATAAGAATTATGCATCTCAAAGTATAAAGTTTATCCAGAAGACTTTAAATAAAGTTAAGTTTCTGGTCAAATACACTGTGTTTTAGTGTAGAAAATGCAACATTGTAAAGATGTCAATTTTCCTAAATTGAGGTGAAAATTCTGTGATTTTTAGATAAAATCCCATCAGGGATACTTTTGAAAATTGACAATACGATTCTAAAATACATATGGAAGATAAAATGGCCAAGAATTATGAAGAGATTTCATAGAAGAAAAATGAGAAAGAAAGGCTCATTTTATCAGATAGTAATACTAGTAATGAAGCTTTAGTAATTAAGAGCATAGTATTGGTGCATGGAGAGACTAATCAATCAACAGAACTTAAGAAAGAGTGCAATCATAAATGGAACTTTGGTATACGAAAGAGGTGACATTGTGGATCAATTGTAAAAGGATGGACTATGCTATGGATTATATGTGGTGTCCCCCAAAAGGTCATGTGTGAGACAAAACAAGAAGGTTCAGAGAAGAAATGACTGGGTCATAGTCTTAACCTAGTCAGTGAATCAATCCCTGGTGGGATTAACTGAGTGGTAGCCAGAGGCAGGTGGGTGTGGCTGGAGGAGGTGGGCATTGGGGGTGCGGCTATGGGGCATTTACTTTGTATCTGGAGAGAGGAGTCTTTCTGCTTTCTGATCATCATGTGAGCTGCTTCCCTCTGCCACATTCTTCTGCCACGATGTTCTGCCTCACCTCCAGCCCTGAGGAATAAAGCCAGCTGTCAATGGACTGAGACCTCTGAAACCCTGAACCCTCACATAGACTTTTCCTCCTCTACAGTTGTTCTGGTCTGATCTTTCAGTCACAGCAGCAAAAAAAGCTGACTAAAATCGAGCATTACAAAATAGAGCTGAAAGCACTTGGTTAGCCATATGGAGGGAAAACGTGGCTTCAATTCATAAGGTGAACATAAAATTTGACTTCATATTTATTAAGGTCAAAAATAAAATTTTGAGACTTTTTGAAGAAATTGTATTCTAAAATATTTCGAATCTTAGCTTTTCTTAGAAAAGATATAAAAATTAGAAGGAAAGAAAGAAACCATGGCAAATTATTACTCATTAATATCAAGTATTGTTCTCAAAAGAAACCTTAAAGGAAATATTCTAAAAATAACAACCTGGAGTATGGTGCACACCTGGAATCCCAGCAGCTTAAGAGACTGAGGCAGGAGGATCACAAGTTCAAGACCAGTTTCTGCACCTACCTCAAAAATAAAGCTGGGGATGTGGCTCAGTGTTTAAGTGTCCCAGGATCAATCCCCAGTACCAAAAAACAATATAGAAAAATATATTTTAACACATAAGATAATTGAAAGAAGATTAAAATCAAGAATAGGTGTATCCAATATGTGACTGGCAAAAATTAAGTAATCTTGCATTACTCAGAACAGAAGGTAGAGATCAATACTACCTCCTCTGTGAAAGCAGTGGAAGTGCACATTGAGGCAAATTCTTTGGAAACAGTTTATCATTGTCTAGAATTCAACATGTGTCTATGCCATGACTCAGACTTTCTGCTTATAGTTGAAAGCGAGGCACTTGGACACCTGCACAAGAATATCAATCTCAGTGCCTTCTTCCACAGGAAAGCAACCCAACTGTGAGCATCCCAAATGCTTTGTTAGAAGAAGAAAGAGTTGTGCTATCTAGCCACAGTGGAATATTATGTGGCAATAAGAAATCAGCAAACTACATCTAAATACAACCATAGATAGAGATCTTAGTGCAGCCAGTTTGAATATAAAAGCATTTTAGGAGACTAAAAATAGTATTCCTGCAAAATAAAAATATAATTTTTAAACATACATGTATATGACATATACTTAACATTTATAAAACAAGAAAATGAGAAACAAAGTTTCAAGAAATAGTTCTGACAAAAGAATGAGTAAGTAATCATTTGGGTCCAGGCTTGGACAGGATGATTTTGAGTTATTAGTAATAAGACAGTCTGGGTTTAGGTATTATCTATTTCATTTTTTTCTAATGAATAAATAAACGGGCAGGCTTCCAGTGGACCATTTATGGTATTGTTGATAATTAATGCAATTCTGAACCTCTGATACTCTTAAGCAAAATAAAGAAACATAATCACATTTTGCATTTAGATGGTTCTACTGTACCCACGAAAGCCATGATTAAAATGCAAACCAGCTGATTCCTAAGACTTCCAGGGTTGAGAAAGACTTTTTGTCCTGCTTCTATCTACAGAAGATCAAGAGGTGTTTACGAACTAACCTTCCTTGATATGTGTGAAAACAAAAAGAATCTTCCTAAGTGGCGGATGGAAGACTTCCTGGATGTCCATTGGAGATAGTTTGAATGTTAGTAAAATGTCTTTTTTTTTTTTTTTCAGAAGGCTTATTTTTACTGTAATCATCCTGCTTTGGAATCTGTCAACCACTAAATCAAACTTGTGCATTTTTTCTGATGATGAAGGTCAGACCTGAGAAGGTAGAATTCCTCTGGCACCAATCTTGGCACTGAAATGGGAGTGAGCTCAAGCAGGTCAACCTTCTCTTGAGCTGTGCTGAAATCGACCTCACAGTCGTCTGAAAGCAGCAGTAGCTGAAATGCAAACTCAAGGGTGGTTTTCCTGAGTCATGGAAGCTCCTCACAACTGGTTACTCTGGTGGCATCTCTGGCCTCCTTGGAATGCTTTAAAATGTCCCCTTCTCTGGCAGTGAGCGGGCCTGCTTTCCTGGACACCCATTTTCCGTTGGGCCTGTTCCGGCCTCCCTGGGCTAGGATTTTAATAGCTACCTTTCTCAGTCAGGAAGCAGCTTAACTAGGATTCATTCAGATTGGTAAAACTAGATCTTTCTGGGGACTACAATCTCCAAGTCATTTGAGCAAGACATCTGAGAAGCAGAAGGACTCAGAGAAAACATCACTGTTCAAGAAAAATGCAATCATTTTGTTTAATTGGGAGATGATTTGTAGTTTAACTTTTACATTTTTTCCCCAATAACCTAAAGTAGAAGTAAAAGGCTAATTTTGATTTCATTTTCAAGTTGTGATCTTTCCAGTCTGTGGCTCAAAGGCTAAGGGTGCTATTTAACAAAGCAAAACAAAATTAAAGAAAGCAAAAAAAATAAAAAACCAGCACATTGAAGACTAGGTGAGTGGTGACTCTGAACACTCAGTTTGGAGAGACAGAAGGACGTCACCCTGTCCCCCATTCTCCATCCCCAGGGAGCTTCTGCTTGTGAGACACCAGGGATGTAGATTGATTCAGATCTGTTAGAAGCACAGAGCGTGTATATAATAGGATTTATTCCCTCACATTAAGGATAAATCAAGATTTTAATCTCTCACTAAAGCACAGAAAACGTTTTTCTAACATTATTCAATATAAAATGGAAGTTTGAATATCAAACTATTAGGAGAAATAAATTTAGCCATTTCTTTTTCTTTAGGATTTTCCCATGAGCTTAAAAATTATATCTATAAATCACACTGCCTTATATTTTAGAGCATTACTAAAGAAATGAAATCTAGAATATCTTTGTGAGCCAAAATTGCTGAAATATGTTTTTAATATTTCTCATTTATCCAATACCATTCTGGACTGTGAATTACCTTTAAGGCCATGAAACCATTCAAACCAAAACAATGCTTTTGGGATAAGGAGGAACTCGAGTAGATTTCATCACAAATATAATTCCAATTTTATCCGCAAAGGTCACATCTTCAGTGTGCCCGGTGGAGCAAGAGCAGATCCAACAGGGATACTGTTGGGAATTTGGTCATGCTTATCTTCTGTTTATTACTAGCAGATTTCTTTGCTGTGTAGGTTCCCAGAAGGACTGGTTACTATTGAGGATTGCATCTCTGGTACCCTAAAGTATAGGAAAATCCCAAACATTTATGCAGACTCTGATTTCTTAAGAAAGGCCTTACTTCCTGTTACAAGTAAGATATTTTGAAGAATTTCTTTTAAAGAAAGACATAGCTAAAATCTCATTTGTAAATACACTGGGTGAGAATGAGACCATAGACCATGATGCTCTCGTTTGTGAAAACCAACTTTGACAAAATGTTAAATAGAAAAAAAAATGTGTTAATGGAGAAGTCTCAGGAATGGGACTTTAGCAATATCTATTGGAGTTCTCATTTTGTTTTTTGTTTTTGGTGCTGAGGATTGAACTAAGCAGCACTCGACCACTGAGCCACATCCCCAGTCCTATTTTGCATTTTATTTAGAGACAGGGTCTCACTGAGTTGCTTAGCACCTCACTTTTGCTGAGGATAGCCTTCAACTCTCTATCCTCCTGCCTCAGTCTCCAGAGTTTCTGGGATTACAGGCGGGCACCACTGCGCCTGGCTCTCAATTTGTTTTATTCCTATTTATCCTTATAAGTTACACTCAGACTTTACGTTCATAAAGAATGTCATGCCATGAAAGAAATGAAGGAGAGTACAAAAAATAAAACAAAAAACACCAACAGAAACAAGAACACTTCAAGATAAAACCATATAAATGTAGAAAAGCATTACTCCCTCAGATATGTATTTATCGAGTGCTGTGTTCAGTGAATTGCACTCACTCTGCTTGGGAATGCAGATACAGCAAACTAAAATCTCCACTTTCTTAATTTATAATGCTGTTGAAACACCAGAGAAATGAAGTGCAGACTTAATACCAAAAGTGTACCGTGGTGGTGGCCATGTCTCCTAAAACTCAAGGGAATATGAGGCCATCTGAAATGTCCTCTCCCACAACTCTGTGAGATTTTGCCTTTTTACAGTGCTGAGCACAATTCGTGTTTATTTACTGATTTGGGGTGTTTTCTTACAGCTATCTTTGGCCTCTCTGAGACGGTCAGTTTGATGACAGAAGAGTGACCCCTGCTTTGCTGGACATGTTTTCTCAGCACCTGGTGTAGAATCTAGAGCACAGAGGCACTCAATAAACGCCATGTAATCAATGACCAGATGAATGGACACTAGGGAAATGGCAGAAAGACATTTATTTGAATACTGAATTTAATCAAGTAATCATGATTATTATATTGTTGAAATATTCAGATCACAGGGAAAAAATCAATATCGATGCAAAATTATACACAAAAACTAATCCAAGTGAAAACAAACTTTTAAAAAAGGAAACCGATATAGTTTCCCCTTTTGGTAAAATATGAATTTCATTCTCTCTCACATTCTTTTCAAATTTTCTAAAATGATCAAGTACTTAATTTTAAATACAACTCATGAAAGATGCATTAAACAAAGTTGACCAATGTTCTATTATGGAGTTTGGGGGAAGTTTTAAAGAGATTATGAAAGAGTAAGGGACCTAGCTACTTGGAAAACTGAGGCAGAAGAATCGCATGTTCAAGGATAGCTTTAGCAATGTAGCTGACCCTGTCTGTAAATAAATAAATAAGCATAAAATTAAAATTAGAGACAAAAGGCCAGGGATACAGCCCAGTGGTAAAACACCCCTGGGTTCAACCCCCAATACACACACACACACACACACACACAGAAGGAGATTACAAGGTGAAGAGCTTAGACTCAGTAGGCTAACTTTGATTGCCAAGGCAGATGCCTGAACTTGTCCTTACTCTAGGGCATGCCTGAGCCCTCAACAATTGAGGTTATTAGAGATCATGATCATTAAAAACAAAAGTTTGGGGTAGCTAATCTGTCTTATTTAGGAAATCCTAACCCATAAGGAAAATTAGGCTTACTTCATAGGCCATTTGATTTGAACTTACTTTATAGTCATTTGAACTTTTCATTCAATACTAATGAAGTCACTCTAAATAGTATTGAAAGATAGTTTATATAACAACATTGCCATGTTTATATTCCTATACCCAGACTCCTTGTTCTCCCGAGACATATGGGAGTTCTTTTCAATTATAAATTTTCTATAAGCCAAAAAATGGTAGGTGCAGTCAAATTTGGGGAAATTTAACAAGGCTCACTAAGTATAAACCTGTGAGAAAATTAGCCGGTGTTCCCATTTCCCCCTCATCATTGTAGGGAAGCTGTCAAATATAGCACAGGGTTTTTTTGTTTTGTTTTGTTTTGTTTTTTGCTGTATGTATATGTGTCTGTAAAACCAATGTGATTCTGCAACCTGTACATACAGAAAAATAAGAAATTATACCCCATTAGATTCAAATGCATGATATGTTAAGATCATTGTATTGTCATGCGCAACTAATAAAAAAAAAAAAAAACATAGCACAGGATTGAGAGTAATGCATGTGAGCACCCCCAGACTCACACTTGTTTGCCATTAATACTGTATTTAGTGCACATTCACCCCGTCCTCCTCCTGAAATCCAGCAGTGGAACACAGCTAACTTTGTGGTGCTTCTCAAAACGACAGGCGCACTTCGCTCCACGAATTTCAGCATGCATTGTTAACCAGAATTTAATTTTTCTTATAGCATTTGATGTTCCTCTGAGACCTATAAAAGGGGACATCTCACGTGTAGGTTGGCTCAGGCATGACCAGCGAACGCACTTGGGTTGTTCATTGCCTTTCAGCATGGACTGTGCCTCACTCCACAGGTTTCCTTCCTGTCGCCTGCCAGCTGGTCCCAGGGCGTTCCCTGATCTCTTATACCCTGGGCTGGGACTGTGTATATACAGGATGGTGCAGCGCATGCCCTCCGGGGACTGCGTCACTCACTCAGCACGACAGGTCTCAGCTTGGTCTGTTTCTGAGAGCATCATCAATTTATCCTGCTTTACTGCCAAGTGGGGTCCCCTGCGTGTGGGGCCTGCAGGTTGTGGATGTGGTCCTCTGCAGCCGTGTAGGGCCGTGTCCAGCTTGTGGCTGTTCTGACTAACGTCATGTAAGAGTTGCTCATGGGAGCCTCAGCGATGCCTCGGTGACACAGTGGACCTGGTGGCTGGACTTCCAAGCAGAAGATGGGAGGTGGCCTGTTCAGAACAGGTCACACAGATCTCCAACAGTGTCCACACTCCATGGACATAAATATCTCCAGGCCCCAATAACGGTTCTTTGGGAGAACTTCTCCAGAAAGAGCAAAACCTAAAAACCAAACAAAAAACAAAACAAAAAAGCAAGTAAACAAACAAACAAACAAAAAAACAACACAGAGATGCTGGTGAATGCTTCAGACTAATGTGCAGGAAGCTAGTCATTCAACTCTGACGGGGGCTGACACTGCAACAGGGAAGGGCCTTGTGCAGAGCCACCTAGTGCATTCGTTCCTGTCCTTGGGACACTCACAACTGTTGGCTTTGACAGACTTTTATCAACCAGTTTCCAGAAGCTCCAACAAAGCTTGGCCACTTGCTGTTGGGGGACTTTGGGCCCCTTTGATGTCTGCCTTGGGTGTGGCCAGTGGTAATTTACCCACAGATAAACAGCATGCATGGCACCCAGAGAGAGACTGCTCTTAGTAGATTCAAGCTGCATAGGTGGTTCAATGACACAGGTCTTTCAAAATGTCTTTTCCTTCTCTTTCCTTCTCTTCTCTAGAGTAAATGTGCAACCATCCTGCGTAAATAACGAAAGAAAATTATACCAGAAGAAAGGAAAGCCCAGAGTTTGTTTTATGGTTTGAAGGCAAGTGAAATTGACTGAGATGAAGGAGTCCCAATATCACAGGGAAACCATGGATGCTTTGCTAAAATAAATTTCTTATCTTTAAAATCCCTTCATAAAAATTAAAAAGTTACCAGACACCTATCCCACAACCTCTTGCTCTGTTACTGGCCCAGGAGTCATTCACTCCTGAGACTGGCTGCCTGACCTTCACGTCCCTCAGTCGGCCACACCCAGGAAAAGGAAACTTGAATGCTCTCTCATTTTACAGAAGGAAAATGAGGCTGCAGTGAAGGTGTTATCAGGGACAAAAGAGGTGCCCAAAGAGTAGTCCCTGACTCTAGGGGCTACACGCTACAGTTGAGACTAAATCAGTCAATAAAGGCCAGAGCCCTGGTAATGTGAAGAAGCTTGAGCAGAAGGGTAGAGAGGTGATGGACCTAGAACTAAAGTACACTGATCAGCAATGGGTGGTGAGCTTCGGGAAAAATCAGATCAAGTAACTGGTTAGGTTTAAACCGGCCTCAGAGAAGAGGCAGGGGGACTGTGGAGAGAGAGAGAGAGAAGTCACAAGATCACAGTAGAGGCCTCTGCGGCATTTCCTGATATTTCTTTGTACTCTGGAAGTCAAATTTATAAACAGGTGCAACATATTCGTTTGTAGAGATTATTGGGTAGTTTATTAACTTGGATATTCTCTTTGCTCTTTGTACTGTAAGTCAACACAGATTTTACAGCCTTTGAATAATTAAGCAATGTTTTTATCTGAGTCATCGGCACCACTGTGGATCTTACAGACAATATTTCTTGCTAAAGATACTTGTGAGCTGTTTGGGGCTCACTTTTGTAGATGTAGAAAGTAAGTCTACCTTTGATACAGGAACTTTTTTTTTCTTTTGCCTCTTAATGCATTTCTCATCAAGGAATTATATTTGTTTTACCTTAAGATGACTCTATGGATATCTCAAAGTTGTCTTCTGAGCTCACTGACCACATTTTCATTTGCAGTAGATTTCTTTTGTTACTAAACAGAAAGAAGGTGAAGAAGTAGAGGAAGAAAGAGAAGAAAAGTTAAACTTTCAACAAATCTGAGTCCTTCCTTTAAATTTGCTTTGTGTTGATTTTTAAACTGTCCATGAAATGAGTCACTAAATATGAAAGAATATGAATCGTTGTACAAAGTATTTAAAAATTTTACTTTCCTTTTAGATTTTCTGTCTTCTGCCTTTGTTGTCAATTGCTTAGGCACTCCTCGATGACTTAAGAAAAGAAGCCTACTATTCTCTAAAAGTTTGATTTGAATTTTTGGCAATGTTAGTACATGAGCAGAAAAGACTATGAAATACTGAATATAAAAGGAGATTACTGGTCAGCAAAAGAAACCCAATTTACAGAGGCAAATGTCTTATTCTCTCTCTTTTCCCCAAGTCCAGTTTCTTCCTCTAAGTTCTATTTACTTCAGAAATTTAAATTCATAACTAATCTCATTTTTTAATCTGAAAATGAGGATTCTTAGATTACATGGTTTTTGTTTCCATTCAGTGTTAATAATTAATTTTTAATAATCAATACATTATTTTAGAAGCTGCCTGCAAAGTCAGATAATTGCAATAATTAGATGGTGCCAATATGAAAAAATGTAAGGAAGTTGATACTTTATTTTTAGATTTTCACATTTTTGCTATAATTTTTAATCATGAAAGACCAAAACTATGCTAGTAATCTTTGGATTCTCTCATATTAATTTTAAAATTAGCATAGTAAAAAATAGCAATACTATAAGTATTTAGTTACTTATAGTAAATATTTTCCTAAATTTCCATGATATTAATTGATCTTTTCTTTTGGGGAGGGGGGATTACCAGTTAGACATATTCCCACCGTTATTTTTTCAAAAATAAAAATTACTGAATGTCTTATAGTCTGAATGTCTCTTATTCCTAATGTTCTGCAGAGGCAAACTCAGTGGAATGTGTATTATAAGAAGGAAAAAAGGCAACAGAAGTCTTGCTGAAATCCTCCTCTTCTGGATTTGCACAATTTCTCCTCGCCAGAACTAAGAAACAGAAGTTCTGTATTCTACTCCCAAAGGCCAGTCATCCAGGAGACAACTGAGGTTTCATGCACCTCATTCAATGCTCAGCTACACTTTATTTGAATTTTATGGTGAACACTGTGAGACACTGTCAAAATTGCTCTTCAGGGAGGAAGCACTCTTTCTCTCACCTCCGTCAGGACTGCTGGGAGATGGTGCCTTGAGGTCCAGCCTCCTGTTATTCCCTGAACTGGAGAAAGCTGCTTTGTCCAAGGCAGCATTTCCTCCAGGGAAGCAGTGTCCATTAGCTCATCTGTAAGTGCTTGCCCCCCTTGATCCAGCTCAGTATGATTCCATAGAACTGCCGTGGACAATGGCCAGTGAGCCCTTCAATGGGATTCTCCCCTGTCCAATCCTGCCCAATCCTGCTCTCCTCCCCTGTTGTACACAGGCATACGCATTGATACCCATCTCAGAATCTGCTTCTTGGTAAATCCACCTTGGACAGGTGATGGTCCACAATAAGGAAGTACAAGAAAGCAAGTACTAACCTATGATTTGGAAATGGGTCACCTGCAATCTAGCTGTCAATGGGACTCCTTTGTGTTTCATGCAGGAAGTTCACAGGGACCTGCAGCATTGGCGAACCGGGATCCTCTATTAACAGAGAATGCATGAGCTGGTGAGATGTGTCAGGTGTTGGGGAAATATGGAGAGAATGATAAATATGAGACCAGTGGAATTAAATTGCTATTGCTAAAGTCCTTTGAAGTTCTGGGGAAAGAAAACAGAAAGTTGAGAGCCCTTAATAGGCAATTAAATTTTAGTGTAGAAGCCAGCGGGTCTTGCTTATCCTGTGCTAAGAAAGTAACAAATACCCTTAATCTTCAAAGTAACCAAGTTCCAAGAAAGGTTTAAGTGAGAGCCAAGGTCTGATCCTTCTACTGTGTGCAGAGTCCTGTTTGGGAAAGAATGGAATCCTGATACATTTGTGTCCATGCATGACAATCCTGGATCCTTCAGATTCCTCTGGGCAGGCTGAGCCTGCAGAGATGGTATCATTCCCCCTTACCAAGATCCTACAGGGACCAGAAAGACATTTCACTACCCCACAAGCCCATGGGTTGAGGATCTTCCCCAATCTTCCTTCTTTGGCTGCTAGATCAATAACTATGATTTCTTCCCATTGTAAGTGGGGATATTCTGTGTCTGCTAGGGGAAAAAAGAGATGTTTCCCTGGAAGAACTTCAGACCTAGCCATTAGGTATTGGCAGGGCCAAGGAGATTTCTCATGGGTCTCAGGTTGCTAAACTATTTCATATTCTCCTCCACCCTGCCTGTCCTTTCTCCTGGAATACAGAATTGATTCCCTAGGAGATGCTGCAGGTATCCAGATGACTTTCAGAAGCATAGAATAAGTGATGGCTGGTATTAAGTAGAAAAGACAGAATTGCCCTTATAGTTGATGAAAGGAGGGTTAAATGCCCAGAGAATATGCATTTAAAATGGGCATGAAACCTCCCGAGACCTCTGCTCCACACAGTGACCCATAGGGATGTGCTGCTGGCGGGCCCCAGCATCCATGGGCTGAGAAGAACTGCTCTTCCCTGGGCCACAGCTGGCTGTAGAAGAAGTGTCCACAGAACTGCGCTCACGATTGCTACAGGGGATGAAAATGGTTTGTGGCAATGGAGTCCCCTTGGCAGGGTTCATTGTCAGCCTGCAGGTAAGAGTTGTAAAAGGTTCAAGGTCTGTGCTGGGAGTCCCACTTCCAGCAAAGCAGTGGGAATCTTCCTGCACCGGCTCCCTTGCTCCTTGCACCCAGCAGACAAGAGGAAGAGCCAGCGTCTTGCAGAGATCAGTGCCCCTGCTCACTGGACACAGGCAAAGCTGCTGCTCTGCAGGAGAACAGGGAGGAAGGAAGGCTCCAACACCTGGGTGACCCAGCCGGTGGCCCTCAGTACTCCCTCTGTTTCACCTGTTAGCAGGCACATTTCTCAATACTGCTCTAAAGGGGTCCAGTGGCCATGGGCTCAGCATGCTAGGGACCAACCAGGGGCTAGAAACCTAGACAGGAAAGTTAGTCCAAAAACCTGATAAAATTACTTCAAAGGAGGTTATAGAAGATGCAAAAACACTACCTAGTCCTCCAAAATGTTGAATCCAAACAAGCCACAAATCCAGAGCAGGAGACGAAGGGCAGAGAAGAAACCTTGGAATGTCGCTGGGGGTCATCTTCTCTCTTCTTTCCTACACTCAGCTTTCCTTGCCTCCACTGAGGTCCCAGGCGACTGGCTTCTTTAATCCAGCCCAGATGCTAGCCACTTCTAAAAGCCTGGAAAAAAGATTTACTTCTAAAGTGAACATTAACAGCTTTCTGGATTTTAAAACAACATTAGAAAAAAAAAGTTTTAATTTTATGCAGGTTCCTTTGGTTTTTTTTTTTTTTTTTTTTTTTTTTTGGTACCGGAGATTGAACTCAGGGGCACTGGACCACTGAGCCACATACCCAGCCATGTTTTGTATTTTTGGAAATACAAAACAGGGTTGGGGATGTGGCTCAGTTGTTTAGCACCTTGCTGTTGCTGAGGCTGGCTTTGAACTCGCAATCCTCTTGTCTCGGCCTCCCAAGCCGCTGGGATATCACGCCTGGCTGAAGGTTCCTTTTTAAATGATTTTAAACCCCTGTGTCCTGCTTATATGGGCAACGGGAGAAAAAGCAAAATATAAAATAAAGTGATTCCTCATAATACTGAAAATATAGAAAATATGTCTGCCTCTATTATATATTTTGCCTTCTACTTTTTTTTTTTAAGGAGACTGAGGTGCTCTGTTTGGGGATCTGTTGGGGTGGAGCATGTTCTCAACCCCTGTGAAGTTGTGATTATGTCAGACGGCCTATGCCTTTGATACTGGAATGAGCTCAATGCCAAGATTCACACTGGAGCCCAGTCCCTTAGGGTTGCCGGCACAGCTTCATTCTTTGACTGAAGGATTGAGGAAATGGACTTTGATTTATGAAATTGTTATTAGGATGATAATTATCAACACACCTATTAATCGTGCCAGTGAGTGGGTCTCATCATGCATGCGTAGATGGAGCATTGATCCGTCCACTCCCCACACCCACCCACACCCCTTTCCCATCCATCATAGGCTTTCTTCTACTGTCAGGGATTTGTGGCTGTTGCTTTGCTTTTACATTTGAGAGAAAACATGTAATACTAGTATTTCTGTGTCTGGCTTATTTCACTTAACATGAGGGCCTCCATCCATCTTGCTGTAAATGACAGGGTTTATTTATGAATGAATAATAGTCCATTGTAAATACATACACCATGTTTTCTTCTCCATTCTGCTGTGACCTGCATGGCTAAACCCTAAGGACTGGCAAGGGGCAATGGGGAATTAAGAAAGACACACAAGCATTTACAAAGAGAAAGCTAGGACCAGGTGGGACACTGACCTCTGATGGGGGAACGTGACCCAGAGCCAGAACAGCCCATTTATTATACAGGTTTAATCATCAAAAGGTTATATGTGGGAAAGTTTCTGCAAGGCAGACAGGGTTGAAGGTCATAGCACTTGCAGGATATTGTGGTTGCCCTGTTATGCTCAGACTTCTCTATCCCCAGCACTGCTGTCTTGCTGAGACTGGCTTTGAACTCATGATCTTCCTGCCTCAGTCTCTCAAGCCACTGGGATTACACACACGTACCATGGCTTGTTCTTGTTTTTTATCTTAGAGGAAATGCTTTCAGTTTTTCTCCAATCAGTGTCTAGGCTCAAGGTCAAGACCATTGTTGTTCCATACTTTTGCATCACCCTAGCTCCTGGGCAATCTCATCCTGCACCTCTGCACAGAAAGTCCCCAGGGCAAAGCACAGCCACAGCTCTGAGGTAGTCAAAGACCATGGTCCAAATCACCGCTCTCCACACCATTCAATGGTTGATGTGCATCAAGGCTGGTTCCACATCTTGGCTGTTGTGAATAGTACCACCATAAACACGGGCACTCAGGTGTCTCTTTGGTTTCATTCCTTCTGAGGGTATACCCAGGACTGGTATAGCTGGATCATAGGTAATTATTTTCAGTTTTTTGAGGAAATTCCATATCTTTTCTCATAGTGGCTATACAAGAGTGTACATGGGTTCCTTTTTCTCCACAGCCTTGCCTGCATTTGTTATTTTTGTTTTGTTTGATAATAACCATTCTAACTGGGATGAGATGGAGTCTCAATGCATTTTTGATCTGCATTTCCCTGATGACAAGCAATACTGAGCATTTTCATATGTACATTTCCATTTGTACTTCCTCCTTTGTGAAGTATCTATTCAGATTGTTTGCTCATAAGTTAACTATATTATTTGTCTTTCTATTTTAAATATATTCTGAATATTAAACCTTAAGTTAGCAAAGACTTTCATCCATTCTTCAGGCTGTTTTTTTTTTTCACTCTTTTGGTTGTTTCCTTTGCTGTGTGGAAGGTTTTTAATTTGATGCTACCCCCTTTCTCTGTCTTGCTCTTGTTTCCTGGGCTATTGGTGTCTTCAGGAAACGGCTGCCTGTGCCCATATTGTGAAGTGTTTCCCATCTTTTCTCCTCGTACTTGCAAGGTTTCAGTTGTTACAGTATAGTCTTTGATTCATTATGAGTTGAAATTTCTGTGGGATGAGAGATAAGAACTCAAATTTTGGTCTTCCAAACGTGGATATCCAGTTTCCCCAGCTCCATTTGTGGAAGAGACAGTCCTTTCTCTAATTTGTGCTTTTGGTGCTCTTGTGGAGAATCAGTTGGCTAAAGATGTGTGGATTCATTTCTGGATTATCCATCCTGTTCTATTGGTGCATGGATATGTTTTCATGCCAATACCATGCTGTTTTTGTTACTATGACTCTGTACTGTGTTTTGAAATCAAGTAGTGTGTTGCCTCCATTATTGCTCTCTGTGCTCAGGATCTCTTTGGCTATTTGAGGTCTTTTGTGTTTCCGTATAAATTTTAGAATTGTTTTTTCTAGTGCTCTGAATAATGTCAGTGGGTATTACACAGAATCTGTAGATTGTCTTGTGTGGTATGGCCATTTTAACAGTATTCAGTACCCCAATCCATAAACATGGGCAGTCTCTTGCCAGAAAGTGTCTTCTTCAATGTACTTCCTCAGTGTTCTGTAAGATCCATCATAGAGGCTTCATGTCCTCAGTTAGGTCTATTTCTAAGTACCTTTTTGGGTATATGTGTGTGTGGCTATTTTGAATGGAATTATAGTAATATCCTGATTTCTTTCTTAACTACTTTTCTTTATAAGCTACTTATTTTTGTATATTGGTTTTAAATCTTGCTACTTTACTAAATTTTTATCTATTTAAAAAGTTCTTTGTGGAACCTTTGGGGTTTCCTGTGTACAGAATCATAAAATCATCTGAAAATGAGTAATTTTATTTATCAATGGTGAGTTATTGAAGTCACCCACTTCCTCCTGTCTTATTTGTATGCCTTTTATTTCTTTTTCTTCCATGATTGCTCTGGCTAGCATATCTAGTACTATATCAAATAAGAGTACTATCTTGTATTGTTTCTTTTTTTTAGGGAGAGGTATCAGGAATTGAACTCAGAGGCACTTGACCACTGAGCCAGCCCTATTTTGTATTTTATGTATTTAAGACAGGGTCTCACTGAGTTTCTTAGCACCTGGCTTTTGCTGAGACTGGATTTGAACTCATGATCCTCCTGCCTCAGTCTCCCAAGCCACTGGGATTACACACATGCACCCTGGCTTGTCTTGTTTCTTATCTTAGAGGAAATGCTTTTAGTTTTTCCCCAATCAGTATGAAGTTGGCCTATGAGTTTATCATTTGCAGCTTTTATTACATTGAGGTATGATCCTTCCATACCTGATTTCTTCAGGACTTTTATTATGAAAGGATGTTGAATTTCTGTTCAATCATGTTATTTAGTCTCCATATGTTTGTATAGTTTCTGCAGTTTCTATTGCTCTTGATTTCTAGTTTCATTCCATTGTGATCGGATAAGTTGAAAGAATTTTATTTCAAAATTTTCTTGTTGACATGCATTATATGGCCTAATATATGGCCTGTTTTGGAAAAAGCTCCATGTGCTGGGGAAAATAACATGTATTTTGCAGCTTTTGGATGGGATATGCTGTAGAGGGCTATTAAGTCCATTTAGCCCTCTAAATTAAGTCCATTTGATCTATAGTTTAATTTAACTGTTATTTCTTTGTTCATTTCTTTCTGAATAGTTTATTTATCGATGGTGGGTTATTGAAGTCACCCACTAATGAAGTATTGGTCTCTGTTTCTTTATGTCTAGTAGCATTTGTTTTATAAAATTGGGTGCTCCGATGTTTGGTGAATATATATTTATAATTATATCTTCTTAATGTATTTTTTAATAAATACACAGTGACTTATTGTGTGTCTTGTAACTGATTTATTTTCAAAGTCTATTTTGTCAGATACAAATATAGCTACTAAAAGGGAAGCAAGGAACTGGGAGACGGGCGAGCGAGAAATGAAAGACAGAGACCAAGCAGAGATACACACCAGAGTTTATTTGTCAGAGCTGACAAATAAAGGCCATCTCTCCATAGATGGAGAGAGGCAATACAGGTTTAGGATCCTCGACTTTTTTGGGGCAGGCTCAGAGATTAGATCCAAGCAGATCCTAATACAGGCGGTTAAGGGTGGGGTTGGTATGAGAAAGTGGTGAGCCTTTCTCAGAAATGGTCTGGAGCAGGAAAGCAAATTTTTTCTTATAATAGTGGCTGTCACTTAAGATGGCTCTCCAGATGCTAAGCAAGGACCTTACTGCTATACCTGCTTGCTTTCAGATTCCATTCCCTTGGTATGTGTCTTTCCATTCTTTTGCTTTCAGTCTGTGTATGTCTTAGTAGGCGAGGTAAGTTTCTTGTAATTAGCTTAATGTTGGGTTTTGTTTTCAAATTCATCCAGCCAGTTTGTGTCTTTTAACTGGACAGTTAAGGCTATTTACATTCACAGTTATTATTCAAAGGTACATAATTGTTCCTATCATTTTGTTGATCTTATTCTGCTTGTTTTGGATACTCTATGTGTATTTCTTCTGTTTTTATTCATCTTAGAAATTTATTAGTTATTGTGGTTCCTAGAGTTGAGCTGTTCCCTAGAAGTTCATGTGTAAGGCAACGAAAGAAAGTTTAGAGGTGAAATTACTGGGTTATGTGAGCTTTAACTTGACGAGGCCATTAGTCCACTGGTATGGATGAACTGGGTGGTAACTGTACGGGGTGGGGATGCTGAAGGCATTCCTTTGGGGTTTACATCTTGTCTGGTGAGCATTGTTTCCTCTGCTTTCTGATTACCACACCCTGAGCTGCTTTCCTCTGACATACTCTTCTGTCGTGATGTTCTTCTTCACCTCAGATCTAGAGATACATAGTGGACCATCCTGAGACCTCTGAAACTGTGAGCCAAATAAACTTTTTGTCCTTTCATTGTTCTTGTCAGGTCTTTTGGTCACAGTGGCAAAAAAAAAAAAAAAGAAAAAAGAAAAAATTTACTGTATTGATAGCTTGATTCTTTCCCATTTCTCATTGTGTGTCTACTCTTTTAGTGACGTTTTATGTATTATAATTTTGTTTACCTTTCTTTCTCTTCTGAGTGTAAGATGACCTTAATCATCTTCGATAATGCTGTCCCACTGGTCATGAATTCACGTAGTTTATCCTGAAAGGTTTTATATCTTCTTTAATTCTGAAGGACAACCTTGCTGGATACAATAATCTTGGTTGGCAGTTTCTTTCAGGACTTGAAATACGTTATTCTGTGACCTTCTGCCCTTCAGAGTTTCTGATGAGAAATGTGCTGTTAGTCTAATGGTTTACCTTTAAATATAACTTGACATTTCCCTAATGCAGTTTTTAATAGTCTTTCTTTTTTCTATGGTGCTGGCAATTTAAATAGATTATGTGGTTTAGAGGTTTTCTTCTGGACCTGTCTTTTGGGGATTCGGAATGTTTCCTACATGAGTATCTATGTCCTTCCAAAGACTTGGGCTATTTTCTGTTATTATTTCATGGTATCTGCTTTCTATTCCCTCTGCATGTAGCTCTTCTCCCTCTGTGGTGCTAATTATTTGGGACATTGGGTCTCTTGATGGTATCCCAGAGATCTCTTTCTTATTTTTTTCTTTATTGCTGCCTCCATCAGCTCTGATATTATTGCTTCTGATTGATTTAGTCTGTTATTGAGGTTTCAACTGAAGTTTTCTCTGACTTGTTGAGTGTTTCCTTTTCAAGATTTCTATTTGGTTCTTTATCACAATCTCTAGTCTTACGCCTTAACACTTGTGCAGAGTGAGGTGCTGTCCTTGGGGGCCAGGCCTGGAGTCCCAGCTCCCTCTGCGGGACTCTCTTTCTTACCCACTCTGCACCGGGCTGCGGCTACGATAGAGAGGGCACCTAGGAGATGTGCTGTCAGCAACCACTGTGTCTTCTCTCTTTGAAACTACTGTCGAGCTGAACCTCAGCCCCCCACTAGCTGTGCCCCTGAGGGGTTGGTTCAACAGCTGGGAGCCCATGTCCTCCCTTTTCTATAAGTGGAAGTGTCTCCAAGAGTTTGAGCAGGACCGGGCTGTGGTCAGAGCTGAGTTTTGTTCCTCTCAGCTGGGCATGTAGCTCAGCAGCTGAACACACACCCAACTGCCCCACACCCCAGACTCTGCTCCCAGCACTAGATTTAGGAAAAAAAAAGAGAGAGAGAGAGAGGGAGAGAAAGAAGATATGTCTAAAAATTAAACAAAAATGAAAACTAAAACACTTAAGGGTAATAAAGAGGAAAAGACTAAAAATAAAAATGAAAAAGAAAGTGAAAAAAGTCTAAAAAATTCAATGAAATAAAAAAATGAAAAAAAAATAATTTAAAAACTTTAAACAAAGGGGGAAAATATAGAATAGATGAAGATTTAAAAAATGGGTCAACAGCTATCGCCCTTCTCGGACTATTCCCTGAGGATCTTAAAAGAGCGTACTATAGGGATATTGCCACATCAATGATCATAGCGGCACAATTCACAATAGCTAGACTGTGGAACCAACCTAGATGCCCTTCAATAGATGAATGGATAAAAAAAAAGGTGGCATTTATACACAATGGAGTATTACGCAGCAATAAAAAATGACAAAATCATGGAATTTGCAGGGAAATGGATGGCATTAGAGCAGATTATGCTAAACGAAGCTAGCCAATCCTTAAAAAACAAATGCCAAATGTCTTCTTTGATATAAAGAGAGCAACTAAGAACAGAACAGGGAGGAAGAGCATGAGGAAAAGATTAACATTAAACAGAGACGAGTGTGGGGAGAGAAAGGGAGAGAGAAGGGAAATCATATGGAAATGGTAGGAGACCCTCAATGTTACACAAAATTACATATAAGAGGTTGTGAGGGGAAAGGGGGGGGGGAAACAAGGGAGAGAATTGAACAATAGCAGATGAGGTAGAGAGGGAAGATGGGAGGGGAGGGGAGGGGGGATAGTAGGGGATAGGAAAGGTAGCAGAATACAACAGTCACTAATATGCCATTATGTAAAAATATGAGTGTGTAACCGATGTGATTCTGCAATTTGTATTTGGGGTAAAAATGGGAGTTCATAACCCATCTGAGTCAAATGTATGAAAGATGATATATCATGAGCTTTGTAATGTTTTGAACAACCAATAAAAAATAAATAAAAACAAACAATATTTTAATCTAAAAAATAAAAAATGGGTCAAAAATCCCTTGTAGCTGAGAGCTTGGACATGCACGTGGGGGCAGGTGGTAGTGGGCTTTGCTGATCTCATCTTCTAAGGCTGGAATCTACCACATACGGTAGGAAAGGAGGGTGGAGGGTTGTAGACCTGCTTGTTTAAATTCCCTCAGCTCTTGCCAAACCGGTTATGGCAGAATGTAGCCTGCCGGGTATTTCCCATGTAACAGGTCAAGGCAGAATGCTGGCCTCCCCAGGATATATCCTCTTCAGGTATTTTGAGTCTGCGGTCTGTGCACCTGGGACTTGTCACATGCTGAAGTCTCCAAGGCCTGGTGCTGGGGGCAGGCATTGAACCACTGAGCTCTGTGGCTCCTGGGGGTTCTTGCAGGAACCAAGCAACCTGTTACCCTCCATCCCAATATGCTGCCTTCAGATCTGGCCTCTGCGTGAAACTAGAGGCAACAGGCATTGCTCCCAGTGACTGAGGGCAGGTCAGCTGGAGCTGCTGATTGCAGAGGGCAGTGGCCTCCCCTTGTGTCCCATTGCAGCTGTGTTCCCTCTGTATAGACCTCTAGGCAGTTTGTGTCAGAGACACCCTCCCAAGCCACGAGTGTCTTTTATGGCCATTGTTTGCCCTGTCAGAGGGTCAGAGTGTCCATGGGGAACACTGAGGTTTGAGTTTGCTCTGACCCCCAAAGCAGCAGAGTTTCCAATAGTAAAAACTCTCAAGATGGCCCCTGGCTAAAGCACCCTGAGAGTTTCCTGAGAGATACAGTGAATTTCTAGATTGTTTCATGAGTTGGATGTGGCAGTGTGTGCCTGTAATCCCAGGGACTCGGGAGGCTAAGACAGGAGGATTGCAAGTTTGAATCCCACCTCACTTACTTATGAGGCCCTAAGCAACTTTGTGTGACGACCCTGTCTCAAAATGTTCAAATAAATAAAGAAAGAAAGAAAAAAGGAAAAGAAAAAAAGAGAAAGAAAGGAAGGTAGGAAGGAATGAAGGAAGAAAGGAAGGGAGGGAAGGAGGGAGGGAGGGAGAAAAGAAGGAGGACAGACCTGGGGATGTAGCTCAGTGGCGAGGCATCCCTGGGTCCAGTCCCTGGCAATATGAAGGACACCAGCTTCGCTAACTTTCCTTCCTGGTGGGAAACATGAGATTAGCTACGAATAGCACATTCAATGAAAGGGAAAGGATGTGACCGCCAGGAGACGGTCTCCATCCTGAACAGGCAGAGGGGTGCCTGGGCCCTGGGAAGACGCTCTAAGGGAACTGACTGGGTGTGTGAGTACCTCTAAATCTTCCTTCCACTTCTCTATTGAGGAACCACAGTACCTGGTGGGCACCTGGATTTTATATTGTAATTCAGATCACTCTGCAGACGGGCCATCTCTGCATGTTTGCTGCAGCCCCACACATCTTGGGGCAGGCTTTGCTCTGGACTGCCTCTGGCTGTGCGGGTTGTACACACACAACTACGGACCCTTCTTACTGACCTGCAAGAGAACATGAGCAAGTTGGGGAACGGAGCCCACTCATCTTTTAATGCCTTTTCCTGTAATCTTGTTCTGTAAGTATTTCCTTTCAGTCTTAGTATTTTTATTCATATTTGAGCTGCTTTTCCTTCACCCTGGAATCTTCTGGAAGGATCCTGAGCTGCTTTTCCTCACCACCACAACACAGCCAGAAGGCCCAGCAATGGCGCAGTCCCAGCCCCATGGGATTCTGTCTTTGCCCTGCAGTGGGCTCCTCTTCTGTCTCCCTGGCCCTCACCCTTACATAGAGGATAACATAGCCCTCAAATAAAAATATATTATATTCCAAAATTTCAGGATAAACTTTGGAGCCCTCAGCAAAACACACGGGTCCTTAACACCCTCACAAGTCTCCACTGACTGTTGGACCCAAGGTCAGCACCACACACTTGACAAGTCTGAATGGAAGACGGACCTTGTGCTCTGTTCATGCCCATCCTTCTCCCTGAGAGCCTGTCCTGACACTGCGTGTGGAAATGTGGACTCACGCTCCAAGATGCGGACACCAGCACTAGTCGTGCCAAGCTCTGCTGCCCAGGTTAGCACCCCATTCACCCTGACTCACCCCCACTCACCCCGACTACCATGCCTTCTTCACACTCCAAGTGGAGGGACCTGCTGTGTATCTGCTGCTTGGGCCCCACAGCGCCTTGAAGTCTGGGACCCTGTTTCACTCACATTCCTATTTACAAAGCGTTAGCAACTGGAGTCATTAAATAGACACAAGAGTGACTACGTCCCCAAGGTTCACTGTGTTTCCTGCAGTACCTTTGGTAGAAGTACTGCTTTCTAGCCAAGTTTAAATACACTTGTAAATAAATGTACTGCACACAAAGCTCGTTATTTTTACAAATGCTCATCAAAAAATTATTAGTGTACAGTTAACAAAAGATACAAAGGAAAGTTGAAAGATGTAAAATGATAGGTATTTATAAAATTGTAAGCATATTTTATAAAACCATTTAAGTGAAGTGCTCTTGTCAGTCTGTTCCTGAGGGTGGTTTCCTGTCATCGAACCTTTGTTCTTTATCCTCCTCCTAAGACCAAAAGAGTTGAGAGGACTGGTGACAGGAACCCACCTGCAGGTGACAGACCTGAACTGTGAACCAAAGTTCAACTCAAATGCTAGAGAGAAACAGCAGGAAGCTAGGCACAGTGGCACTCGACTGTAATCCCAGTGGCTCAGGAGGCTGAGGCAGGAGGATCACATGTTCAAGTCCAGCCCCAGCAACTTAGCAAGGCCCTAGGCAACTTAGCAAGGCCTTGTCTCAAACGAAAATAGAAAAAGGTCTGGGGATGTGGCTCAGTGGTCAAGTGCCCCTGGGTTCAATCCCCAGTACCTAAAAGAAAAGAAAGAAAAAGCATGAAGAACATCATAACCAAGCAAGAACATGAAGAAAACTCTGGACACATATTAATAAGAACACTGAGGGTATGCAGTGATTTAGAAACCAGAAAGTTTAAAGATTTTTTTTTTTTGAAGGAGGTAAGACCACGTTGGATGAAGCTCTAACAGCGTCCAGAAATTGAACGTTCTGTGGGGAACAAAAGAGCATGTGGAGTCGGAAGCCCACGTGTGAGGCCTCAACAGGCCTCTGTGTTGAAGGGCAGGGTCCTGGCCTTTTATGTTCTTCTGATGCAGGCGGAAGAAGGTTCAAGGACAGGAAGCCAACCTCAGGAATACACAGGATGAAAGAGGACTTCTTGATTCACGTGGTCTTATAAAACATGTTTATGGTTTTATAAATACCTAGTCATTTTACATCTTTCAACTTTCCTTCACATCTCCTGTTAAGTCCACACTAATAATTTTTTTGATGAGTATTTCAGCAAATAATGAGCATTGTATATTTATTTGCTAGGGTACTTAAACTTGGCTCAGAGACAACTCTGAGCCATGGGTGAATGTGAAAGGCAAGTTCACTGAGGTGAGCCCAAGGTGGCCTTAACAAGAAAGAGGAATCACTTTCCTTTCAGAACCCCGAGACTCCACATAAAGGGAGCTGGTAAATAGGCAAAAGAAAGGAATACACTGGCTGGGGAATCTGGCCGACAGGGGTCACGGAACCAGGGAGTGTGAGGACACTGCCTCATCCTCCTGAACACTGGCTGAGCACCAGTCTGAATTAATGATAGGAAATGTTTGGTTAGAAAAAAACATGTCCATAAATACGAAGGATTTAAATTGAGTGAGCAGAGAGAAATAAAGCAATGTGTTCTTTAGAGACCTTGTCTCTCAAACTGCCCACACTGGCCTTCACCAGACTAAGGCTCACAATAGGCCCCGGTCCATCCCACCACCAGCAGACACCCGCCAGAGCCCAGCCTCCAGCACAGGACTGCCCCTTCCAACCAGCAGAGTACCACAGGAGCTCAAGCCCTGACCAGATCTGCCTTCACCAACTTACACGGGACCCAGATCCAGAATCCACACTGCAAGAAAGTAAGACAACATGAAAAGGAAAGGGAGGAAATTGCCCCAACAAACCAGGACATTGTAATAACAGAACCTATGGACAGAGCGGTTGATAAAATGTCAGAGAAGGCTCATAATCAAAATAATCTGTGAATTAAAGAATGACCTAAATGAGCAAACACAGGCAAAACTGATCACTCTAACAAAGAGATAAGAGAGTAAATACAGGTAGCAAAAGATTAATTCAAAAAGGAGATAGAGACCCTGAAAAATAAAAGCAGTCAGAAATCCTTGAAATGAAGGATATAATAAACCAAATAAATATCTCAATAGAAAGCATAACCAACAGACTAGATCACTGGAAGAAAGAACATCAGATAATGAAGACAAAATATACAATCTGGAAGATAAAGTTGATTACACAGTGAAGATAGTAAGAAACCATGAACAGAACATTCAAGAATTATGGAACATCATCAAAAGAACAAATCTAAGAGTTGTTGAGATAGAGGAAGGCACAGAGATTCAAACCAAAGGAATGCACAATCTCTTCAATGAGATAAATTCAGAAAATTTCACAAATATGAAGATGAATTGGAAAACCAAATACAAGAGGCTTACAGGACACCAGATATACAAAATTACAACAGATCAACACTAAGGCACATTATAATGAAAATGCCTTCCATTCAGAATAAGGACAAAATCTTAAAAGCTGCAAGGGAGAGGAATCAGATCACATATAGGGGGAGACCAATTCATACCTCAACAGATTTTTCAACCAGACCCTCAAAGCCACAAGATCATGGAACAACATATACCAAGCTCTGAGGGAAAATGGATGCCAACCAATATTCTTATATCCAGCAAGACTAAGCTTTAGATTTGATGATGAAATAAAAACCTTCCATGATAAACAAAAATTAAAAGGATATACAACTAGAAATCCTGCACTATAGAACATCCTCAGCAAAATATTCAATGAAAAGGAAATGAAAAGCAATGATGAAAATCAGCAGAGGGAGGAATTGCACTAAAGGAAAATCTAATCAGAGGAGAAACCAAGTCATGTTAAATACCAAAAATAAACAGAAATCGCTGGGAATGCAAATCATATTTCAATAATAACCCTGAATGTTAATGGCCTAAACTCACCAATCAAAAGACATAGACTAGCAGATTGGATTTTTTTTAAAAAAAAGACTCAACAATATGCTGCCTTCAAAGACTCATAGCAAAAGACATCCATAGACTAAGGGTGAAAGCTTGGGAAAAATCATACCACTCACATGGACTGCAAAAGCAAGCAGAGGATTCCATCCTCATATCAAATAAAGTAGACTTCAAGCTAAAGTCAATCAAAAAGGATAAAGAAGGACACTACATACTGCTCAAGGGAACCATACACCAACAAGACTTGAAAATTATAAATATATATGTCCCAAGCAATGGAGCATTTACATTCATCAAACAAACTCTTCTCAAGTTCAAATAGACCACAACATAATCATTCTGGGTGACTTTAACACACCTCTTTCACCACTGGATAGATCTTCCAAACAAAAGCTGAACGAAGAAACTCTAGAACTCAATAATACCATCAATAAATTAGACGTAACTGACATATATAGAATATTACAACCTTCATCGAGAGAATACACTTTCTTCTCAGGAGCACATGGATACTTCTCCAAAATAGACCATATGTTATGCCACAAAGCAACTCTTAGCAAATATAAAAAAGTAGAGATACTACCCTGCATTCTATCAGATCATAATGGAATGAAATTAGAAATCAATGATAAAATAAGGAATAAAAGCTACTCCAACACCTGGAGACTAATTAATATGCTACTGAATGAACAATGGATATCCAGCAAGACTAAGCTTTAGATTTGATTAAAAAATTTCAGAGGTGAATGAGAACACAGATACAACATCTTGAAATCTCTGGGACACTATGAAGGCAATTCTAAGAGGAAAGTTCATTGCATGGAGTTCATTCCTTAAAAGAAGAAAAAGTCAGCAAATAAATGACTTAAAATTACATCTCAAAGCCCTACATAAAGAAAAACAAATCTACACCAAAAGCAACAGAAGATAGAAAATAATTAAAATCATAGCTGAAATCAATGAAATTGAAACAAAAGAAACAATTGAAAAAATTGACAAAACAAAAAAGTTGGTTCTTTGAAAAACTAAATAAAATTGACAGACCCCTAGCCATGCTAACGAAGAGAAGGAGAGAAAAAACTCAAATTACTAACATTTGGGATGAAAAAGAAAATATCATGATGGACACCACAGAAATACAGAAGATAGTTAGAAATTATTTGAAAACTTGTACTCCAATAAAATAGAAAATATTGAAGGCATCGACAAATTTCTAGAGTCATATGATTTGCCCAAATTGAATCAGGATGATATACAGAATTTAAACAGATCAACTTCAAGTGACAAAATAGAAGATCATCAAAAGTCTACCAACCAAGAAAAGCCCAGGTCCAGATGGATTTGCACAGCCAAGTTGTACAAGACCTTTAAAGAAGAACTAATATCAATACTCTTCAATTTTATTTCAGAAAATAGAAAAAGAGGCAGCATTTCCAAACTCATTCTATGAAGCCAATATCACCCTAATTCCAAAACCAGGCAAAGACACATTAAAAAAAAATTCAGACCAATATTGCTAAGGAACACAGATGCAAAACTTCTCAATAAAATTCAAGCAAACCGATTACAAAAACATATCAAAAAGATAGTGTACCATGATCAAGTGGGATCCATCCCAGGGATGCAAGATTGGTTCAACATACGGAAATCAATAAATGTAATTCATCACATCAGTAGACATAAAGATAAGAATCATATGATTATCTCAATAGATGCAGAAAATGCATTTGACAAAATAAAGCACCCCATCATGTTCAAAACACTAGAAAAACTAGGGATGACAGGAACATATCTCAACATCATAAAGGCTATCTACACTAAGCCCCAGGCCAACATCATTCTAAATGGAGAAAAATTGAAGGCATTCCCTCCAAAAACTGGAACAAGACAGGGATTCCTTATTTCTCTACTTCAATTTAACATAGTTCTTGAAACACTGGCCAGAGCAATTAGACAGATGAAAGAAATTAAAGGGATACACATAGGAGAAAAAGAACTCAAATTAGCACTATTTACAGTGATATGATTCTTTACCTAGAAGAGCCTAAAAGTTCTACCAGAAAACTTCTAGAACTAGTAAATGAATTCAGCAAAGTAGCAGGATATAAAATCAACACTCATAAATCAAAGGCATTTCTGTACATCAGTGAAAAATCCTCTGAGAGGGAAATAAGGAAAATACCACATTTACAATAGCCTCAAAAAGAAAATGAAATACTCAGGAATCAACCTAACGAAAGAGTTGAAAGATCTATACAATGAAAACTAAAGAACCCTAAAGAAAGAAAACAAAGAAGACTTTAGAAGATGGAAGATCTACCTTACTATTGGATAGGCAGAATTAATATTATCAAAATGACCATACTACCAAAAGCACTATACAGATTTAATGCAATTCTGGTCAAAATCCCAATGGAATTCCTCATAGAAATAGAAAAGGCAATCATGAAATTCATCTGGAAAAATAAGAGACCCAGAATAGCTAAAGCAATCCTTTGCAGGAAGAGTGAAGCAGGTGGCATCACTATACCAGACTTTAAACTATACTACAGAGCAATAGTAACAAAACCAGCTTGGTATTGGCACCAAAACAGACTGGTAGACCAATGGTACAGAATAGAGGACACAGAGCCCTATCCACAAAATTACAATTATCTTATATTAGACAAAAGTGCCAAGAACATGCATTGGAGAAAAGATAACCTCTTTAACAAATGGTGCTGGGAAAACTAGAAATCTATATGCAACAAAATTCAATTAAACCCCTATCTCTCACCATGCACAAATCTCTACTCAAAATGGATCAAGGACCTAGCAATAAAACCAGAGACCCTGCATCTAATAGAAGAAAAAAATAATCCCTAATCTCCATCATGTAGGACTAGGCCCCAACTTCTAATACAAGAATTAAAATCAAGAGTCAATAAATAGGATGGATTCTAACTAAAAAGTTTCTTCTCAGAAAAAGAAACAATCTGTGAGTAAATAGAGAGCCTACATATTAGCAGCAAATCTTTACCCCTCACACATAAGATAGAGCACTAATCTCTAGGGTATATAAATAATTCAAAAAGCTAAACACCAAAAAAAAAAAAAAAAAAAACAACCAAATAACCCAATCAATAAATGAGCCAAGGACCTGAACAGACACTTCTCAGAAGATAATATACAATCAATCAACAAATATATGAAAAAATGTACATCATCTCTAGCAATTAGAGAAATGCAAATCAAAACCACTCTAAGATTTCATCTCACTCCAGTCAGAATGGCAGCTATTATAAAGACAAACAACAGTAAGTGTTGGCAAGGATGTGGGTAAAAGGTACACTCATACATTGCTGGTGGGACTGCAAATTGGTGCAGCCAATATGGAAAGCAGTATGGAGATTCCTTGGAAAATTGGGAATGGAACCACCATTTGACCCAGCTATCTCTCTCCTCAATCTGTATCCAAAGGACTTAAAAACAGCATACTACAGGGACACAGCCACATCAAATGTTTATTGCAGCCCAATTCACAATAGCTAAACTGTGGAGCCAGCCTAGATGTGCTTTAGTAGATGAATGGATACAAAAATTTATGACTTTTATACACAATGAAATATTACACAGCACTAAAAGAGAATAAAATCATGGCATTTGCAGTTAAATGGATGGAGTTGGAGAAGATGAAGTTATCCAATTCCAAAAAACCAAATGCTGAATGTTTTCTCTGATATAAGGAGGCTGATTCATAGTGAGGTAGGAAGGTGGAGCATGGGAGGAATAGATGAACTCTAGATAGGGCAGAGGGGTGGCAGGGGAATGGAGGGGACATGGGGTTAGCAATGATGATGGAATGTGGTGGACATCATTATCCAAAGTACATGAAGACATGAATTGTGTGAATATACTTTGTATACAACCAGAGATATGAAAAAATTGTGATCTATATGTGCAATAAGAATTATAATGCATTCGGCTGTCATATATCAATTTTAAAAAAATAATTTAAAAAGGAGAAAACTTTGTCTCTCCAAAGAACCTACACACATAAAAAAGAACATTAAGGGCTGGGGCTGGGGCTCAGAGGTAGAGCACTCGCCTCGCACATGTGGGACCCTGGGTTCGATCCTCAACACCACATAAAAATAAATAAGTGAAATAAAGGTATTGTGTCCAACTACAACTAAAAAATAAATTTTTTAAAAAAAGAACATTAAAAGGGAAATTTACCAATCAAGAGGCAGAGATGATCAGCTTAGATAATAGAAAAATCCAGTTATAGCTGCCTATAAGAGATACAAAAAAATCAAAAAGAAGACTAAGGGCACATTTCTTTCCACCTTCAAGTCAAGAGTATGAAATATCATGGACAGAACCGAAGCCTTTGGTGGGCCTTGCCAGGGTTGCAGGCCCCCTGCCCATTCGCCACAGCCATGATTCTCTGAGGGCCTTGCCAACCTCCCTGGGTGTTTCCGAGGACTGCTGTTCAGTGTCCCACAGTGAACAGTGTGTCTGCCATCCTCACCCTTCAAACCTCAAGTGAGTCAGGCACAGGATGGAGCTTCTGCACTGCCTCATCTGAAGGCCTCTTGCAGTGCCCCAGGAGATGGATGTGGGTGGACACTGTCCCTTAGACTCTGTTATCTTGCAGGATTCCTGGGAAGATCCAAGGTGAGGACCAAAGTGCTAGAAAAGAGCAGGGAAAAGAGGGCTAGTCCTCAACTGCTGCCCTCAGAAGCCCTCACCAGAGCCAGGAGGAGAAAGGGCTGGGGGCAGAGAGCAACTCTGAGCTGTGCTCACGCAGGAAATCACAGCCCATGCATTTAGGAGTCCACAGGGGACACACACCAGGCGTGTCCCCACCCTGTGCTTCCCTCTGCAGCTCCAGGACACCTTGATCTGCTCTGGCTTTGAAGGGTCAAGTTAGTCCAGCCTCTCCAATGCCTTTCATAACCAATCAGGTTTGTGCGCCTAAAAGGTTAATTGCCAGGGAGGATGCCCATGTAGAGTGGCACCTCAGGGAGAGGGAGGAGGCCCCAGGACCAGGAGTTGGGCAGAGTCCTTCCCATGGGCCTCTCTTTGCATTTAAGTCATCATGTATAGGTGGATGCGCTGAGGTCAGTATCAGGGAATGGAGGGTGTCCTTCCAGGATGCCAACCTGGGACAAAACCACAGGCACAGTGCGCAGGAGTGCCACCTGCTGTGGGAGGTCTGGGTTGGCGCCACTCTCTCCTCACCCTTTGCAACCTTTACAACTCAGTGTCAGGGACCAAATTCCAGAAAGCAGAAGAGAAGCAGAAGTGGAGTGAAGACATTTGGAAGGCAATTTCATACGGGAGTCGGGGGGAATCACATAGGAAACCAACACTGTTCCAGGAGAAACGAGTTAGAAACCCAAGCCGCTGCCTTAATTGGCCTGGGGAGCTCTCTTAGGACCTGCAGCAACCTCCTGCAAGTGCAGATAAAAGACATTTGCTTCTGTTACTGCATCTGTGAGGACATATTTGATGAGGTGATAATAGTTATGGGGAGGACAAAAAGATCATTTTTATGTAAAATAAACTAAAATGGGGCTGAACAGCAAACTAACTTTCAGGATATAAAAGCTTAGTCATATTGAAAACAAGTCCTCGAGGAAGAAAATTGATAAAGACCCCACACGTCTGAGTCTTTGGAAGAGATGGGGTTATAAAATGGTAGAATGAAGTAGCAAATCGGGCCAGAAGGGGTGATTCACTCCCACGGTGGAGCTACCGCCTTCAATGAAGGGAAACGAAGCCCAGTTAAGAGGAAGAAAAGAGTTGTTTTGTGATTTGGGCAGCACATCCACATCCACATGATAGCTTCAATGGAAAAAAATAGAAAATGCAGAGGAAAAGAGTCCATGATAAATATCAGTGCTTATTAGAATAAACCAGAAGATGAATTTGAGGTTCCTTAGTTTGGTTTTGCTGAACTTAAGATTCATGCAGCTAAAGAGGCGGAGAGAGCAGATGGCTGAGTAGGGACCCTCAGGATCATTTCCCTACAGGAGCACCACATCGAGCAGCAAGCTCCTCTCTCAGCACACACCTTCAGGAGGACCAAGGAAGTAAGGAGACAGACTGCCCCTGTCACTCTTCGCCCACACCTAGGCAGCCCAGCCCCGAGAGGGCTGCCTCCCACCTGGAAGAGGGAGGGCCAGATTTGATAGCCGTGCCCCCAGCGCACCAGCACCCCACAGACCCAGCCCTGGAACTGCACGGGCAGAAGTGATGCCCAGCATGATCTCATTCACACTTGGATCTGAAACGTGGCCTCTAGAAGTTGAATGTGGAGTGGTGCTTACCAGGACCTGGGGGTTGGGGTGGGGGTGGAGAAGCTGGGTTAATGGGTACTAAGTCACAGTTACTTAGAAACAGAACTTCTGGTGTAGAATGTATAAAGAACTAAAATAACTTACTGCCAAGACAAACAACAAATCAAAAAACAAATAACCCATTAGCAAATGGACAAAAGAACTGAATGTCCACTCCTCAAAAGAAGAAATAC
The DNA here is from genome assembly GCF_047511675.1 of Marmota flaviventris. Classification (NCBI taxonomy): domain Eukaryota; kingdom Metazoa; phylum Chordata; class Mammalia; order Rodentia; family Sciuridae; genus Marmota; species Marmota flaviventris. The sequence goes on along the minus strand of NC_092505.1, from coordinate 108,258,286 downwards.
CAATGGCCAACAAATATATGAGAAAATGTCCAGAAATCAGGGAAAAGCAAATCAAAATTACCCTGAGATCTCATCTCACTTCAGTCAGAATGGCAATGATCAAGAACACAAATAACAATAAATATGGGGAAAATATATATATTGTTGGTGGGACTTGAAATTAGTGTCACCACTCTGGAAAGTAGTTTGGAGAGTCCTCAAAAAACTAAGAATTGAACCACCATATGACCCAGCTGTCCCACTCTTTGGTATATATCCAAAAGATCTAAAACCAACATGCTATAGTGATACAGCCCATGAATGTTCATAGCAATAAACATAATAGCCAAGCTATGCAACAAACCTTGGTGCCCTTTTCAACGGATGAATGTATAAAGAAATTGTGATATATATATATATACATATATATATATATATATATATATATATATGTATATATATATATATGTATATATATATATATATATGTATATATATATATATATATATATATATATATATATATATATATATAATGGAATATTACTCAGCCATAGAGAAGAATAAACTTAAGGCATCTGGGAAATTGATGGACCTGGAGAACTTCCTGCTAAGTAAAATATGCTAGCAGCAGCGAGACCAAGGGGAGAAAAAAGAAAGAAAATAAAAGTAGAGGAGTTAATGACAATAGAAGAGAGATCTATGGAGTAGCGGAAGGGGATTGAGGGGAGGGAGGAGGGACAGGAGACTGGAAGAGTAGAAGAAGGCATCTGACGTGACTTTCCCATGTACGCACATGAATATCACAGTCACTTTCACCTTCATGCACAGTCACAGGCATTAGTAATAAAACTCCAAAATAAATAGTAGAAAGATTAGTAAAGTACAGGTAAGGGAATGGGGGGGGGGGGGACAGGGGGAGGAGGGAGATGGGAGGAGGATGACAGGTGGGAGGAGGAGGACAGAGGGAGGAGGAGGACAGAGGAAGCACTAGACTGAACTGGAACAGGTTGTAGTCAGTGCTTGTGTAATTATATCAAATGATCATTCATAACTAAACTGAACTAATAAAAATGGAAGTAAATATCTCACTACCAAAAAAATTGGCCAAATACCTATTCACTTCTGAACACTTCATTTTTTTCATCGGTTTATATATCTGTGTTTATGAGAGTATCACAGTTTTGATTACCTATCATAGCAGTGCAATATATTAAACTCTGATCGCTACACTTAAATAAATAAATGCCATACAAATAAATAAATAAATAAATAATTTTGTAAAGATCCAGATCATTTTCTTTCTTCAAGGAAGATTGACAGTTTCCCCACCGGGAAGTGACTCTTTGAATCCTGTAGGACTGATAAGAACCAGTCCTACTGTTATGGAAATTACGGAAAAATAAGGGAAATTATGGCCTATACTTGAAGATGCATAAGAGCCAGGTTTACTCAGCACTGGTGTGGGCTCCTTGGAGTCTTCTCCAAAGGCTGAGGAGATACAGCCCTTTGTTCAGTGTCTACACAGTACAGACTTCCGGGTGTCAAGAGGTTCTCCTGCAAGTAGCTATGATGTGTCCCCCTTTCTCTGGAAAGCTCTGGTTCCTGCCCAAGCTGCTGAGCAAGCAGGATTATAGGAGCAGAAATGAGCAGGTTGCAGCTATTAACAGAGATCAAAAGAAACATTTTTGGAAGAACTTGCTGCCTTCACTAGGCTGTGGTTTTTAAGGCTCTATCTCCACTCTTGTGTAGCCTTTGTTCCTGGAGTGTAGGTATCCATGATCCTTAGAGGGAGAGCTTGGTGTCTTCAATGCCAACTGTTCTTCTGATGAGGCCTTAGTTATAATCTTTGGGTCCTTGGTGTCTGAGCATTAAAATTAGATAAACCCCATCCCCCAATAAAAAGGCCTGGTGTGCTTTGCACAGTAGGCTGACTATAAATAACAACATAACAGACATTCCAAACAGCTAGAAGAGAGGATTTTGAAAAAAAAAAAAAAGTAATAGAGTTTGAGGAGACAGGTATATTAAAGCTGATTTGGGTATCAGACAGCGTATACATGTATAGAAACATTACATGCTACCTCATTCAGACATACAATATTTATTTTATATATGTTAACAATAAATTTGAATTTTTGAAAAATAAATTTAAAAAACTGTGAAAACTGCAAAAATAGATTCATATAGCTAAGATATGCTAATTCTCAGTCCCTGCAGTTAAAACATATAGAATGCACACATTTTACTCTACGGAAGAAATGCACATTTACCTGTCTTTCTACTCATGGTAGGTAAAGAGACCACCTACCTTCAGTCAAGTATGACTGCTTATAAATATGCAGTGAATTCATATAATATTTGCAAAACATTTTCTGAGGGAGATTGGATTAATTTGCTAACCAAGGTGTTTCTTATAGCAAGGAAAATGTTCTGCAAATAATACAAAATCCATTGTCTCATTTTATTGTTTGAAAATGAAAATATTAAAGAACAATTAAACCAAGGCTTTGGTTCAATTTGTACTTCAATGGGGTATAAGAAATTTTTCAGAGATCAAATATTTGATAATGGAGGAACACACTAAAAGTGAATACACTTTTTCTATAATAAAAAAATCACTCAAACATTTGGAATCATGCTCTGTACTCTCAAAGCAGTTGAACATGGCTTCATAGGTAAACATTCTATTAAACTTGAGATTCAAATTAGATATGGGTATATGAAATCTCCTTTCTTATTTTTACAATAAAATTAAATATATTGCCATGAACATATTATTCTAATAGATGAAATTTCGTTCCTTTAGATAAGGAAGAAATTTACAAAGTCTTAGAAAGTTATATAGTAGGTAATCATAGAAATTCTGAAATTATCACACTAACTTATTATTTTCAATGACCACTTCTCTTTCACAAAATTTTTTTTCTTTTTCTTTCTCTCTCTCTCTCTCTTTTTTTTTTTTTTTGCAAAGCTTGTGAACTCACTCTCATTAACAAGAATATAGTCTTCTTTCTCTTTTAATATACTGACATACTGCCCTCTTTGGAATAAATGCTATCGTTAAATAAGAGAATGATATTAACAATTGTCAGAGTAAAGCCTAGTGCTGTTGATCAAAACCCTTTGTGAGTTTAAAGTCATCTTTCATAACCAGGTTAGAAAATGATGCTTGGCTCTCGAGATTTGGCTACATTTATTGTACACTAAGGTACATGTACACTAAGGTATTGGATTCTATGACTACTGTGTTCTTCATTAGCTTGTGCTCAAATTCCCATGTTTGGCCATAAGAAGCTAAGAAATAATCTATCTGGCATAATAATTACTTAGTAAGAAAAGACAGAAAAGTCAAAGATCTTTTCCAATAATTGCCATCATTAATATCAGAAAAAAAATTGTTACTTATTCCATATTCCAGTAATCATAGATCAGAATTGTCAATTGTTAATATTGTATAAAGTGTTTGGTACACAAATAAAAGATATTTTGTTGCTGAAACATTAGTCTTTGTAAAATAAAAAAGGAACTGAAGCATTCAAATAATTAGCTCTTGCAAACCAGATTCAATAAATTAATCATTTTAACATTTCTGTTTTGTATCTATTAACTGATAAATAATAATGTACTACTGTGTTTATAATATGTCAACATAATATTTGTATTAATCATAATGTTTAAAGGAATAACTTGCATGATTTTTTGTGACATATGCGAATTGAAAAATATTTTTCATGGTAGTCTTACTTTTTATGTCGTACTTTATTATACATTCATGATCAAATGTTACAATTCATGTTACAGTTACAGGATAGCTTACAGTTTAAAGTGTCTCACAACTAAATACCTTTAAGTTAGCAAAATCAGGAGATTTTCATAATAGCATGAATAAAATATAAATAAATAGTTACTATATAAAGAGAGTGTCAGCTTGTTGAAAATTTCAACTTCAAGTGTTCACCCAGGTGGAAAACTTTCCTGGGTCCTTCCCTACCCAGCTACTCAAAATTCCCAAACTGCTCCACAACTTCAGCTCTCCCTCTCACTGTTTAACTATTCTTCACAGTATTTATTACCTCCTGAAATATTACAAAATGTATTTAATTTTTTATATTTGCTACCATGTCCACAGCACCTCTAATAATTCCCATGACAGATCATTCATTAAATAGCTGAAGAATGAGTGAATGACAGGCTCCAGTATAAAATAAGAGCCTATTTATAAATTCAAAAGTTGAGAGGAGTTTAGTGAATTCAATACCACTTCCTGAAAACCAGTTAGCTCTCTCTATGCCAGTAACAGACAATATAAGAAATTGAATTGAAACAAGACATTTACCACACCAGGACTTGTAGAATCTAGGTTGCGTCTACAAAAGATATGCAAGAATTTTTTTTCTGTGAAATTATTAAACCTTAGGGAAACAACTTCAAGGAGATCTAAATACAAATACCATGTTTAAGGATTCAAGGCTGTGTAGGGCAAAGATGTCAGTGCTCCTCAAATTAATCACCAAAATTTTAAAAATCCCTATCATTTTGTCAATGCAAATATTATTTGGTAGTCTAACAGGCAAGAATATCCAAGAAAATCTTTAGGACAAGAGACAATGAGTGCAGATAATAGCAGTGCATCCTGACAACACAGTGTTTGCCTGGGATGGGCCCGCAGACCAGGAGAACTAGGTAGAAAACCCAGGAACGGTCATGGATCGTATACATTTATTTTAATATATTATAGGATCACATCATATGTGGCTTTCCCAGCAGAAAAAAAAGAGAAACTGAATCCCTAACTCACTTTACATTTAAAAACTTATCTCCCAGTATGCTAAATATGAAAGGGCAAAATAAAAATTCTTTTTGAAAAAAGTTCTCGGAGCCATCTTAAAGATTTTGAGTAAAAAGTTATTTTACATAAAATTGAAAGATTTTTATAAACATAATGCAAAATATATAAGTCTCATAGGAAAAATGGAAATATTCATCTACATTAAATTCTAAAATCTGTGTTTATCAAAATAGCATGAAAGAAATTTTTAAAAATCTGAGAAGGGAATTTTCTCTCCTTATCATCATTAAAATACTGCTCTCCCAAAATATACTAACTTAATCTCACAGAAATTGCTAAGAAAATGGCAATCAATAGAAAACTGGATAAGGGCCTAATAGAACATCTACAAAATGCAATTTTAGCTAATAACCATAAAAAGATGCTCAACTTTGCTAGCAATAATACAGCAAGTTAAAACCAACAAGGTTTGCACACCTCAACCAATCATTAGAAAAAATATTTAAAATCTGACACCATCACACAATGGCATATACATGAAGCAACAGGAACTTCTGTCCACTGGCAAAATGATGCGCAGTGTGGTCCAAACACATGCAAAATTCAACTGGCATTCTGTAGGAAGCTAAATAGACATGACATTTGATCCAGGGATTCCATTTGTGAACTAAAGGCATGGTTATGTCAACAAAAAAAAATTACAGATGTAAACAAAATGGAAAATGCATTGTAGAATAATCTGAAAACGCAATACTTTTCAACAGAGGAGCTAAATAAAGAAAGGTTCCTCCCCGTGACTCTACCCAAACCTCAGAGGGAATGAAGCAGAGCAAAGCAGATGGTATCAAGTAGCGTTTAAAATCATAAAGTTCAAACACAGGAGAGATATATCCATAAGTGATAACTTATTTAAAACCAAAGGAAACATGTGAAGATCATCATAAAAGTCAGCATGGCCGGGACATCTGCGTGAAGGGGTGATGGTCCCACGTTGGAGACGGGGCACAAGCCCTCTAGTTTTTAACCTCAACAGTGGGCATGTGGGTATACATTTTATTAAAACCCTTTAAGAGAACGCATATACACTCTGTGTCAATGATATTTTTATAGCATTATACATTCTTCTGTGTAGATGGTATTTTTAATAAAGAAAATGGAAATTCCCTAGTGAAACGAATCGTTTTTCCAGCACTCCCCAGTTGAATTACTGTGCTTGTCCAAGATGCTGCATCCAGATAGGAGGTATTTGGTTATAATTTTTCTCACTCTAACACATTCCAGTTTTGAACTCTTGACTCTTCAAAATGTCAAATATAATTATAATGTGGTATTTTTCTTAAGCATGTGCAATTAAAAGGGCACCATTGAATTGTGGTAGTGCGTAATGTTTTCCAACTGCCAGAGGTACAGAGTATCATTTTATGTGTATTTTCTGCTGCTGAAGACTATTTTGAAGGTTTGTATAATGGTGGAAGGCTCTCCTTCACTCCACCAAACTCTTCTAACTTGGGATAGAAGTCAAGATGCTGCTTCCAGAATCCCAGCCATTTAGAACCATTCCCCAGGCATCATATGGGCAGTTTTTGAAGCTAGAATTGTCCAAACACGATTGCTGTTTCTTCATAGTTTGTAGGAATCAAGGATGAATTTGGGCTGTGCTGAGAAGAAAGACATCCCTGTTCAGTTGATTAAACATGCATTTCAGTAAGTAGAGAAAGTTCATAGCAACAAATTATAGTTCTACTTGGTTTCTCCTACACCATCTTTTACAGAAAATTCTTCAACCCAACATATTTCATACCTCAGCATTTTCTTCTTTCCCACGATCCCTAACACTTTGTTCTATTTTGTAAAATGAGACGTGTCACAGTTTTTCTCCCTGGATACTTCACTCATACAAGATTCTGTGCAGAGTCCAGAATGAAACACAGTATTTAGGAGTGTTTTTCCTCTTGCCACATCTTGTTAAACATAGTTTTCTTGTTAGTTTATATATTTATGAATAGGCACATTTATCTGAAGATTCTACTTAATCATTTTTTCCCGTAATGTAGGAGAAAATGGGCTTTTCTACTGAATTTTAGCCCTTTTCCGTGTAAGTCATGAATATATTTTAAGACTATGTTGTAGTGAATATATAAGTAACCGTGTTTGCACCATGTAATACAATGGTCACAGTATTCACGGAAACGCCATGGTCTGAATTTAATTCAACTTGGCAAAAAAAAAAAAAAAAAACCAAAACACTCCTTTTATAGAATTTACAATCACATGTATAGAAATTTCCACAGGAAAACATGTCTGCATGCTCTTGAAGTGGAGTTTAAGACATGCAACCAAAGTGGTCAAGTTTTCTTCAAATACTCTGGAAATTAAAAATATTTAAAGCAAAACTACAATTCTTACTCAGACATCCATAAACATGTGAATGTATATGTGTATATATATCTATTTATTGATTTTTTTGTTCACCTTAAATAATAAATTGTAATGAAGTCAGTCTGATTCTGAGAAACAAAAAATACGATCCAGTTGATTTATGAAGATGGGTCCCTATAAAACCAATTAAAATCTACATATCTTAACATCTACATAATTGTGATGATTCAAAGAAAATGATTTTATTATGGCATTTACATTTGTTCTGAGCACATTATATAAAAGTATATTATAGATATAAAATATATTGTATAATGTGTCATATGTATGTAAAAGTATTCATAATAAAATTTTCATAAAATAAACATACCAGTACAAATAGGACCTAAATCCAGAGACAGAATAATTCAGTTTCCTAAAAGAGTCCATCACACCCCTTTCTAGTCCCTACTGTCCCCAGAAGAAGCCACTGTCTGACTTTGAGCACCATAGATTCACTCCAGCTCCTTTGAACTTATGTAAATGAGATCACATGACACACTCGCTTATGTCTTTTTCCACTCAACATGAAGCTCGTGGGATTTATCTGTGCTGCTTTACATATTTGTATATGTATATTTTTCTCACATGCATTGATGTTCAGCATGAAATAATGACCTCAAGACACAGCCTGTTATGATAAGGCAGACTTAGCTAAAGCAGAAGCATCTCAAATACTCATTTGAGAGGCATTGGTTCAAACCCAGTGGCCAAACTGGGCATGAAGGAGATGGAGGAGTCAGAGGAAAGCTAGCAGCTGCAGTCCCTTTTAACTCTTCCATCCTACATAGAAAAAAATAAAAAACAATGTATGCCCCCCTCTCAAGTGGCCAACCTCTATCAAGTCATTTACCGTATTTCTGATTTAGTTGATCAGCTAGCTTTTTAAGTGGAAGGGAAGAGGCCTTAATCCCCTTTTTTCTTATCCTTGCCTCTTCCTGCCTTGTTTCTAGAGTTATTCCTGAGCCTCAGCAACCCTTTTAGGGCCATAAAGTGTGAACATGAAAGTTAAAAGATAACGCACTAAAAGGAATAAGCCCCCAAACCATGATATTCAGAAACTTGATTATACCATTGTGGTCTTAAACCCATGTTAAGACTCATTGTTAAGTAAAAATGGAAATTTTCTCTCTCTCTCTCTTTTTTTTTAACCAATATTTGAGTTTTCTGTTAACATAGCTAAAAAGTCTGTCTGATACACCATTCATCCAGAAAATTAAGATAGACACAGGCAGTTGTCTTGCCTGAAATCTTGGAATTACACCACACTTTATGCTGAATTTTGTTTGTTTGTTTGTTTGGCACCAGGGATCAAACCCAGGGGCACTTGACCACAGAACCACTTCCCAAGAACTTTTTATATTTTATTTTGAGACAGGGTCTTGCTAAGTTATTTAGGCCCTGGCTAAGTTGCTGAGGCTGGGATTGAACATGTGATCCTCCTGCCTCAGCCTCCCAAGTTGCTGGGATTACAGGTATACACTGAGTTCTTGAATATCAACATATTTTGCTTAAAGAGTAAGATTGGGTTAGTCTCTGTGTCCTCTATGCTGTACCATTGGTCTACCAGTCTGTTTTGTTGCCAATACCATGTTGTTTTTGTTACTATTGCTCTGTAGTATAGTTTAAGTTCTGGTATAGTGATACCACCTGCTTCACTCTTCCTGCTAAGCATTGCTTTAGCTATTCTGGGTCTCTTACTTTTCCAGATGAATTTTATGATTGCTTTTTCTATTTGTATGAGGAATTCCATTGGGATTTTGATCAGAATTGCATTAAATCTGAATAGTGCTTTTGGTAGTATGGTCATTTTGATAATATTAATTCTGCCTATCCAAGAGCAAGGTAGATCTTTCCATCTTCTAAAGTCTTCTTTGATTTCTTTCTTTAGGGTTCTGTAGTTTTCATTGTATAAGATCTTTTACCTCTTTCATTAAGTTGATTCCCAAGTATTTTATTTTCTTTTTGATGCTATTGTTAATGGGGTAGTTTTCCTCATTTCCCTTTCAGAGAATTGTCACTGATATACAGAAATGCCTTTGATTTATGGGTGTTGATTTTATATCCTGCTACTTTGCTGAATTCATTTACTAGTTCTAGAAGTTTGCTGGTGGAACTTTTTGGGTCTTCTATATATAGAATCATATCATCAGCAAATAGTGCTAATTTGAGTTCTTCTTTTCCTATGTGTATCCCTTTAATGTCTAATTGTGCTGGCCAGTGTTTCAAGAGCTATGTTGAATGGAAGTGGTGAAAGAGGGCATCCCTGTCTTGCTCCAGTTTTTAGAGGGATGCCTTCAATTTTTCTCCATTTAGAATGATGTTAGCCTGGGGCTTAGCATAAATAGCCTTTATGATGTTGAGATATGTTCCTGTTATCCCTAGTTTTTCTAGTGTTTTGAACATAAAGGAGTGCTATATTTTGTCAAATGCTTTTTCTGTATCTATTGAGATGATCATGTGATTCTTATCTTTAAATCTATTGTTGTAATGAATTATATTTATTGATTTCCATATGTTGAACCAACCTTGCATCCCTGGGATGAATCCCACTTGGTGATGGTGCACTATTTTTTTAATGTTGTTGTATTTTATTTGCCAGAATTTTATAAAATTTTTGCATCTATATTCATAGAGATATTGATATGAAGTTTTCTTTCTTTGATGTGTCTTTGCCTGGTTTTGGAAATTATAATTATCTTATATTAGACAAAAGTGTCAAAAATATACATTGGAGAAAAGATAGCCTCTTCAACAAATAGTGCTGGGAAAACTGGAAATCCATATGCAATGAAATGAAACTAAACCCCTATCTCTCACCATTCACAAAATTCAACTCAAAGTGGATCAAGGACTTAGAAATTAAACCTGAGACTCTGTGTCTAATAGAAGAAAAAGTAGGCCCTAATCTTCATCATGTTGGATTAGGCCCCAACTTGCTTAATACGACTCCTATAGTGTAAGAATTAAAATCAAGAATCAATAAATAGAGTGGATTCTAGCTAAAAAGTTTCTTCTCAACAAAAGAAACAATCTGTGAGTAAATAGAGAGCCTACATCTTAACAGCAATTCTTTACCCCTCACACATCAGATTGAGCACTAATCTCTAGGGTATATAAAAACTCAAAAAGCTAAACACACACACACACACACACACACACACACACACACACAAAGTAACCCAATCAATAAATGGACCAAGGACCTGAATAGACACTTCTCAAAAGAGGATATACAATCATTCAACAAATATATGACAAAATGTTCATCATCTCTAGCAATTAGAGAAATGCAAATCAAAATTACTCTAATATATCATCTCATTCCAGTCAGAATGGCAGCTATTAAGAATACAAACAACAATAAATCTTGGTGAGGATGTGGGGGAAAAGGTACACTCAAACATTTCTGGTAGGACTGCATATTGGTGCAGCCAATATGGAAAGCAGTATGGAGATTCCTTAGAAAACTTGGAATGGAACCACCATTTGACCCAGCTATCCCTCTCCTTGGTTTATACCCAAATGTCTTAAAAACAGCATACTACAGGGACACAGCCATATCAATGTTTATAGCAGCACAGCCTAAATGCACTTCAGTAGATGAACGGATAAAACATATGTGTTATATATACACAATGGAATATTACTCAGCAATAAAAGAGAATAACATCATGGCATTTTCAGGTAACTGGATGGAGTTGGAGTTGGAGAAAATAATGCTGAGTAAAGTTAGCCAATCCCAAAAAACCAAATGCCAAATGTTTTCTCTGATATAAGGTGATTGACTCATAGTGGGGTAGGGATGGGGAGCATAGGAGGAATAGACAAACTCTAGACTGGGCAGAGGGTGGAAGGGGAAGGAAGAGGGAAGGGGGCTAGAAATGATGGTGGAATGGGATGGACATTATTATTCAAAGTACATTTATGAAGACACAAATTAGTGTGAATATACTTTGTATACAACCAGAGATATGAAAAATTGTGATCTATATGTATAATATGAATTGTAATGCATTTTGCTGTCATATAAAAATAAATTAATTTAAAAAGATATAAATACCTATAGATCTTCCCCCCCAAATTGGAAAGAAGTACAATTTACTGTCATTACAATGCTTAACCTTTTGCCTTATGATAGAAACCTATGAATGATATCGTATCATGAGCAGTTTTCCATGCCATTATATCCTTGCAGGGTGCTATGAAAATAAATCAGACAAAAAATATATGCATCCTTCAAGAAATTTTTACTGCTTGTTTCATCTCTGTGTTTGAATATCTAATACAACTCAATTATTCTAATCCTTACATAAAAAAATAAAGAGCGAGTTTGGGCGTCCAGTCTACAGATGAGTCCTGTTGATACACACCTGAAAGTCTTTCAGATGCTTGGTATTTTTAAAGAATACTATGAATTTCTTGCTCCCACAGTGTAACCTGAAAAAAGATTCACATACTGTAGTATTAGGGCCCCTGCTGGCCCACTGGTGGTAGGTGTGGCTAAAAAGCTGGTAGAAATCCCCAGCTCCATGACTGCAAAGATGCTTGTCACACTAAGGTATTAGAAATATCCTTGTGTGTCTGCCTTCAAAGAGGCATAAGCTCTGTGATGGGAGTCACGAGATGACGGGTTGTCTCATGAAGTGTTTCCCACACAGGCCCTCCTTGGTCTCTAGTTTGGGGGTTAGAATTGTGTGGAAGGAGTTGGTGATGGAAGTTCAAGAACATGGAAGTCTTTGTTCTTTCTGTTGACAACTGATCCCTCTTTTATTTACAGGTAATTATTCTTATTTGAACCAAGTCCCTTTTTCTCTCACTTATTGTTTTTCTGTGGCTGCGTCTACGTGAGAATAGATTTGATTTTAGGCAAAGTGTTTTAGGCCAAGCAGCTCTCATGGTTTGCAATTCGTTAGCTCTACCTTGGTGGCCAATGCCGAGCACTTGGAGCTACCTTGCAGCAGAAGGTTCTATGAGCACTTCTGCTTCCCATGCCGTGGTGGGGTGGGATGCTGTGGAGCTGGCTTGTGCACCAAGGCAGAAGGCTGCCTCCAACCTCATTGTTAGTAACATTTTAGTGGAAAAACTCAGGAATCACAGCAAAGTACATATTAAAACTCTTGTTTTTCTTCCTTGGAGAAGCACTGGCTTTATACAATTAAGGGTCAAATTAATGAGTTTTTGTTATTTTGTTTTATTTTAGCCATCAAATCAGGCTTTCAGGGCTTGAAGTACTCTTTTATGGCCTTTGTGAACCTGAAAAAAAAAAGAAAAGAAAAGAAAAAAAAAAAAAACCTCTGGATACTCAAATCTCCTGCTCTTGATGAGTCTAGACTCCTCTAATGGACCTCACCACAAGCTAAAATCACACTGTGGCATGAAAGGAGAGCAGATATTTCCCAGAAAAGCCAAAGCAGCAATGAGTAAATATCCATAATTTTGTAAGGTGGCTTTTATATTCTTATAAACCACTGACTATAACCCTGGGGGAATGAACCCCATAGTTATAAACTGATTTTTCTCTTTAATGTACTTTTTCTAGTTTATATTAAAACTATAATATTTTAATAAATTTAAGGAGATGAATAGGAATATAAAATCTCAGACATTTATTTATGGAAATAAATAGACATAAATATACACATTTCCCCTAATGATGAATTGTGATACAGCTGGGCCCATGGACACACAGTGCTAGTCCCCTTTATTGGCCAAGAGGCAAAGAAAGCACCATGTGGACGGGAAGCCAGCCTCTGACCAGCCCTGGCACCTACACAGGAGTCGTACTGGAGGAGATGTAAATTTATTTTGAACAGTGAATCAAATGTCCTCTGCACAGATAGGGTTTTCTCTAACCCTATGGGCGGGCCTTTTCTACTTACATTTCCTGGAAAATAAGCACATATTTGTAACCAGTTTATGAATACTGAAACACCTTCTCATGAATGGCAGACTTCAGAAGGGTTAGAATTTTAACCTGGGTAAACAAGCATATATTTATAAGTCTGTCTAGGTGTATGTGTACCTACCCTCCGGTCCACAAACCGCCTCACAAAAAGGGTTTCTGAAGCCCTCTCCTGCCCCCACTGCCCACTTTTGATGAAGGGGGTGGGTGAGCAGCTCTTCATGCTAGGGCTCTGTTACGTGCTTCTGTCTCAGGACCGGCTGTGGAAGCTTTAGAAAGGAGAGCAGCCTTCCTCACAAGCTCTCCCTGCCTCAGTAGCACTCTGGGAAGAAGAGAGAGTAAGTGTCCTCATTTATCAGGGAGTACAGATGCTTCTTGCCATTGGAAAGAGCCAAATAAGAAGTTGATTACTGTGAAATAGAACAAGAAAGACCTCTGTGCCCCATTAAGTGAGGAAACAGAGGTTGAGGCCAGTGGTCATTGTCCAAGATGTGCCAGGCAGGGGGCTGGTCAGGCCTGAGGGACTGTTCTCTGGATATTGGCACCTCTTATTGCATTCAGCATTTAATTTAAAAAAACAAACAAACAAATAAAAGAAAAAAACCTCATGTCAGTTATGTCCCATAGAGCTGAGGGAAAAGGTGAAGTCACCTCTCAGTCCCCACCTCATATACAACTTAGGTGGACAAAGAGCTCTCAGGACCCCTGAGGCCACAGAAGGTACAGTTGATCTGCAGATGGCTACTGGCATCTCTCCATGATCAGGTTCCCAAGACTGAATGAGATGGAAACTCACAGACAGAGATACTCAGATGAACATTTAGATCCCATTTACTATTTGAAAAAAATTATTTTAAAGAAATCATAATTTATATGTTGTTTAATATCTGGAAATTTAGATAAATTTATCAGCTTTAGTTGGCTAAGTAGAGGCTGGGCTTTATTTTTATCTTAAATAATTCCCCTGCAATTGGTATCAGTTAATAAGTGGCTCACGGTGCCTGGATATGGTTCCCTTGACTGAATGGGATGCAAACCTTGGAAATGAAGATTGTTAACCAAATGTAAGAGTTTGCTTTCTACTCAAACTCACAATTGTACAAAAAGAATTTAAAAAAAAACTCCTGAGAAAGTTCAGTGTGGTTGCTGTTCTTGTGTATTTGACTTGTATGAATTACTATTACAATATAATCTTAAGTTTTCTTTCTTTATCAATTTCAAAATGCTATTAATTTGAAAATGGTAATGAATTGCAAGTTGTGTTTGTGCTATTGCTCAACAGTGGCACCCGTATAGGTGCTGAACAGAAATACCAGCTCTGTTTTGTTGTAATGAATCCTGGGTTTTGCAAGGATTTGTTACGCAATAGGTTCAGAGATGCGTCTATTGCATAAATGTGGCCAGCTGTAATTATGTGACCGTTGTGAGTTATCCAGGCAATAAAACAAATGAAGAAAGTCAAAGTCATCAACCAAGCCACTAAGAAACACGATTATTGTTGTTAACGATTAAAAAATGCTAAAATAATTAAGAAAATGTGGATTTATATTTGTTTACATGATACAAGATTACAGTAAGGTTAGAAGAAATGCTGATGTCAGTTAAGTATGCATATAGTTAAATATGGAACCCCCAGAAGTATACACCACCCCTATTGCCACTTCTAGATTGGAAGGGGCACAAGTCCCTGGGTGCCTTCAACCACAGGGTCTTTCTCCTTAGGTCCCTTCACTCCTCATGGCAAAGGACTGTATACTGTGTTCTTCCAAACTACACCTCAAAGTGGGCCCTGTTCCTCTACCTGGGTTGGCTCTGCCCTGTCCAGTCCTCCCCACATGTCCCTGGACTACACCCAAACTTCCTGAGCAAACTTCCTCCCACTCTGCAGCCTAAAATTGCTTCTTGGAGCAACAGTGGCCAGTGTTTGCTATGCCCAGCATTCAGGGCCCGGGACCTACTTTGAGTCTGGCACCCTTCGAGGCCTTGAGGCTGAAGCCAGCAGCCTGCTGGTCTCCAGCTGCTCCAGCTGTCCCTTGCTTGGGCTACACACGCCACCCAGAATGTGTGTCCTCCTACTTCTTCCCCAGGTTTACTTGCACCAGTCCTAGCAGATTCAGCAGGAGGCATCACATTCTTAAGGGAGAACGCTGTGGCCCACCTCTCCCATCCCTCACCCCAAAGCCAGGTCAGGAGACGTGGCTAGGGGCTCATGGCTGTTTCAGAGTTCCCTGAGAGTTCCTGTCTCTCAAGCTGACCTGAACTTTATTGTTGTAGCTTATTACTTTTCTTCTTCATGCTGCAGACTGTGAAATCCTCCCGAGACGAGGAGCTGGGTCCCTGTATATGGCTTTAGACCATGACCCAGGACTTGTTGGAACACTATTAAGGAAAAAAAAAAGGCCCAGACAACTGAAATTCAGCATCACAGAGTTATAAGGTAGAAAATGAGAGAGTCTCAGGCTCAGAAATCCACTTTGGAATTTTCCTTTTATTCCTTCTCCAAAGGTTTTAGAGCTTGGTTGGCTGTGAAATGCCTTAAGTGAGGCAGGGATCATGGAAGAGGAATAGGCTTGTGGAGAAGAAAATGGACACAGCCAAAACCAAACCACTTTTAAGCTTCCAGCTGGGGGATTATATACAAGTTATATAAACACGCGACTCCGTTTTTTTCATTACTTTCTCAATAGTTGACACCGAGGTCATGGACCGATCCATCTTCCCCTGGACAAGTTAAATGTGGTGGTGACGCTAATAGCGAGATGAGCCCATGAGGCATGAGCTCTATTTAGAGGAGCCCAGTACAATGTGACCTGCGGTTTTGTTTTCCACAGTTTCAGTTACCCACAGTCAACTCAGGACCAGAACTACTGAGTGGAAAATTCCAGGAATAAATAACTCACAAGTTTGAAATAACTTTTATTGTAGTATAGTGTTATAATTGTTCTTTTTTTTTTTTTTTGCTAGTAGTTATTGTTAGTCTCTGACTGTGCCTGACTTATAAATTAAACTTCATCACTGGTGTATGCAAATAGAAAGAACCCAGCATACAGGGTCAGGCAGCCAAGGGGGTCTTGGAAGGCATCCCCCCCGCCCCCCCGGAGGAGAGGAGGGCTGTTCTCCTGCAACTGGAGACTTCTGGCTCTTGTCCTGGAAGTCGGGCCACCCCTCAGGGCCTGTCCTCTGCATCCTCCTACTTCTCCGGCAGAGGAATGCCGTGGGGTGTATTGGGCACTAGTTTACAGCCAAACATCATTTTTTCTGATCGTTCAGAGAATGTTTTTCTAAGGTTCTGACTGAGCAAAGAACATTGAATCCACATGTGTTGTTTTCTCTTGTTGCCACCGACGTCTAGTAGTCGACATCTGGTTCTGTCTTCAGTTTTTAGATTTTTTTTCCTTTCTTTTTGTTCTAATGTGCCTTTCCTAGTTTTCTAAACTGACTGCAGATGCCAAGACTGCCTCCGTGCTAACTTTTTCTCCAGGGCTTTATTTCCTAGTGTGGAAGAGTCAACGGCTACAATCACTCTGCTCTGTAAATAAAGGATGATAATTGGCTGTTTAAACAACAACAAAAAAAAATTTAAAGCCGAATTTTTATGTTTTTCTAATTAAAGGGAGGGATTTTTTAAAACTAATTGACAAAAGTTGTCCATCCGCCTGCACAATACTGTAATATCACTTTCATCTTGGCTCAGGATGAATCGAGTTGGTTTTCTGAAGGCTAAGGGACTTTTTCTGTCAGTGCTAAATCCATTCATTTCTTAGGCTTGGTTTGAAATACATAATGGTGTGTGTGGAATGGAGGTTGAGGAACTAAGGACACCCTCTGAGTGTCACTTGGAAGAAAAAAAGAGTCATATTTGGATGCCTTGGAGTTATTCTTATATTCGCCCATGATCACCTACCAAAATAAAAGGACCCTGTATTTTTGGGAAAAAAAGAGTGATCAGAAGCTCTGATTAGCCATAGTTTCAACCCCTTAAAAGAACCAAAATGCTCTGTTTTAATCTTAAACCCATGTGAACTTCTCGAATCTCAGCTGCTTCTATTTGATAGTTGGAAAGTACCAGACCCACCCTGAAAAGAAAAACAACAGAAGATTACTTTATCCTTTAAAAAGAAAAAGGTTCATTAAGTAAATATTGATTTTCAAAAGAAAATCTCAAACTGCAGACATCCACACCCAATATCTAGCTAATGTAGGCTGAATGCCCAAGATGAACAGGCAGAGCTAGAAGATGGAATTCCAGCTTTTACCCACAGCAGGACAGGTGTGGGAAGACTACCAGAAGATCTCAGCTGCCGAGAGCTTGCTTAGGTTGCCAAATGCTTCACTGCTTTGGTTTTAAATATTGAATGGATTTTTTATCAAATTGTTTGAATAGAAAGTGCTGCTTAAATAGATCTTCTTGGTGTTCTCACACCCTTCCCTATGACTAATGATTGAGAAAGCCCAGTCAATTCCCCAAGATGGTGTTCCAAGCTCTGTCGCTTCTTCACCTCCAGTGTTCGAATGAGCACCGCTGTCATTCACACTTCCTGCTCAGCACCCTCCAGTAAGAACAGGAGGCCTGGGCAGGTATGAAGTGATCTGCGAAGTGTTCACACTTCAATCCACTGCCATCATTTCAAATGCTTTAATGTTAATATGGGAAATTAAATTATTCTCTTCTTGTATTTACTAATGGATGTCACTATGTTCCAGAATTTTCTTTTATGAAATTGATTTGTACATGCAGTATTATGAAATTTGTTATTAATATAGAAACCCATGATTGTGGACATACAGTCAGAGCTAGTGTATATTGACTAGTCCTATTCATGACTTATATTTGTGGAAAACAGAATCATAACAAAATGTGTTCTGATGATAAGGATGAGAGTGTTTCTCAGTAGAACACCACCTGAATATTTTACGCAGTACCTTATTGTCTAGAAGTCAGCTTAGTAAATAATATGGAGATAAGAAAGCTATTCCCCTCACTCCCTAGCAATGAAGGCCTCGTCAGTGCCTTGGTCATCTTTCTGAAGGATTGAGTGTCAGGGTTGTCACCACCATCTGGCTTCGTTTTTCTCACTCTGTTTTTACCAACAGTTAAGTTTCCTTCAAAGCAACTCCAGAGCTGGGGTAGAACTCAGAGGTGGAGCACGTACCTGCATGTACAAGGCCCTGGGCTCAGTCCCAATGCCACACACACACACACACACACACACACACACACACACACACACAGGCAAACTCTGCTCGGGGTTTGAAGCAGAGATGAAGTTGAGTCAGGTCTCCCGGTTGCACTCCCTCTAGGTGGATACGGAGCCACAGGAGCCCACCCTGTCTTCGTGTGTTACAGGAATCATGTAGCAAACAAGGAAAAGGAATAAAGACAAGATCCAAGAAAAGGGAACAACCTCCTTAATACCACGTCATGACCAGGCACTCTGGTGTCTGAAGGTTTTTTTTTTTTTTTTTTAAAGAAACGACTTTGTCTCATCGTATGAGTTTCTTGGGATTGAGGAATAAACGTTCAGCATACAGAAAGCAATAAGTTAGTCACTAGAAGTCACACCTGCTGGAGGATGCCCAGGGTGTCATCAAAACTACAACAGCAATGGTCTTGATGATGTAGGACAGGCACATTCCGGGCCTACCCTGTGCTCTGGTGTCCACCTTCCTCACCAGGACAAATTCTCACCAGTGAATCCAAGTTGGATACTCCAGAGGCCTCTACAGACATCCAGTTGTTGACAGAATCATTGTAATCCTTGAGATGGATTTTTTAAATTTTCCCATTCTAGATCAAAGCATGAATAATGCAATTTTTTAAAAAGCGACCTTGGTTTTCTTTCTTCTCTGTCTGCACAAACTTGCTTTCAACCACTCAATGGTTTATCTGATGGGGATCTGATTGACAAGCAGCAGGACTGAGCCACCCCGTGCCTGGATTCTCACATGCTGGGGTTAGAAGGGACCCTCAGATCACCGACTCCCTTGTTTGTAAGATGACGTACAGGACCCCAGAGGTGGAGGATCACTCAAGGTGACACGGCTGGGCAGTGGAAGGCTTGCAGAAGGCTGGCTGGTGGAGACCTGTGTCATATGTCCTTTGGATGGTGAAGCTGCTCCTGTGAATTATTCCTCTGTCTACTATATAAATGTTCTTTTAAAGTGACCTAGCCTCCCGCCTGACCATGGGAGTGGGCCTCACCAGGCTGGCCACAGGCAGTGCGGGCTGCTGACACATGCACCCGCATCCTTTCTTGGGCAAAGAATGGGGTAAAGAGTCACTCTTGGCTCTTGTTTTATGTGATACTATGGATTATACCCAGGGCCTCCTGCAAGCTGGAGGGCAAGTGCTCTACTACTGGGCTACACCTGCAGCCCCCTTTTTATTTTAAACTTTATTTGTGAGACCGGTACTCACTAAATTGCTGAGGCTGGCCTTGAACTTATTATCCTCCTGCCTCAGCCTCCCATGCAGCTGGGATTACCAGCACACACCACCCTGCCTAGCTCTTCAGTGCTCTCAATGGACATGAGAGTAAGGAACGACAAGCAGTTACTTTCACAGCTTTTGCAATATTTAGGGTTCGGACGTGCAACCTCGACATTGCAAGTGATGCAGGTACAGAAGTTCTCCTGCTGCAGGAAGACAGTTCTGGAGGCAGTCCTGGCAATGGAGCCATGTGACGCCCAGGGTGGGCAGGGTGCTATCTGGCATCCTGCAGCTGTGGCCGGAGCAGTCATTTCACTGTTTCCTGAGGAATATTTGTGGCCATGCTCCTGGTACTATCTTCCTTAGTTCCTGTCTGTTTTGAGCTTAACACTCTGGCTTTTTTGGAAACTCTGTGATAACATTTTGAGAATTCCTTTAAGATTTAGCTCATTTTGAGTTAGTTTTGGTGGCTTCCAATGACAATTCTTGGTAGCTGTGACTGGGTTTGAGTAGGAGAATATGCCCCGGGTCTGGGACTCTCCGGAGAGGGTGCTTTCTTGGCTGTGGATGGCACCACCAGGTCGTGTAGTCAGGGCAAGCTTAATCCCTCAACTGCCAGTAAGTCCTGGCTTCTCTTTCTAGCCTTTCCAGAATTTTCTGTATAAAATCAGCAACTTGTGAGAGAGAAATATTCCATCTTGGGCTGGGGATGTAGCTCCGTGGTGGAGTGTGTCTCGCATGCACCGAGCTCGAGGTGGGCCCCATCCCCAACACTGAAAAACATGCCCTCCCTGTTTTCTTTTTCCTGATGGTGGATTCCGTTCTTCCTCTGTTATGTCGGCTCCATCCAGGATTTAATAGAAAATTGCATCTGGTGTAGAATTTTCTAATTTACTAAAATTTTGTTATTTTTATGTACTTCCTCCCACCTAGCATCCTGATCAGGAGAACACAGATCACAGTCGCGTTTCCCTGATTATCTGTCACTGTTGCAAATCTCTCCAGCCTTCTGGACACCAGTTTCCCCAGGCACAAAATATAGGGAGGACAGTGGGGAGATCTGCCCTGTCTTCTTCTCAGTCCACCAAAATGTGCATCATTCACTGTCTTTCGATTAAATAGATGATAAGAGAGGCAATAAGAGAGGACAAGGGGGAAATGCCAAGCCTTCTTTTTCTTTTGTAGCTGCTCATGAAGTAGAGCCGGTTAGTTTCAGTTTTTGGTAGTTTGGCTCCATTAGTTAATCATTGCCTCAAAAAGCCAAACACACGCAGGTCCAAAGCTTTAAAAGAATTCATTCATTAAAATGAAGGCAGGATCCAGGCATAGGTACAGTGGTATTTTTATTTTTATGAAGCACTGGACTTGTAATTTTCCAACATCTGTGGGGAGTTAAAAAACAATCAGTACCATCCTGTCGGTGACTCCACAGCACATGAGTCATGCTTAAGCGCTTTTACGGTCCCACAAAATCATCAAATAGATTTTTCAAAAGTGTTTGCAGTAAGAACCGCACCTCTTTTTTTTTTTTTCTAGGCATGGAAAAACCACGTAAAACAGGCTCTCAATGAAGCTGCAATTGTAAGTAACAGACACAGAATTTATTTTTAGAGACTAGGTTACCATTAGCACATAGCTGGACACATTTTAGTCTGTCTCAAAAATGTAAAAAACCTTCCCTAATCATTTATAGAGAAAGGTCTCCTACTCTGCCCTACACAGAATATAAAATATTAAGAATTCTAATAATAGGGGCATACTTAATGCTTTCTTTTGCAACACAATTAATTTGCTCCAAGCAGCCTCTGCTTTCTGAGGTCTTGGGTTGTCAGTCTGGATAGGTGTGTTCTGCCCGGATTTCAACACCAGGCAATGGTAGACACCATTCTTTTCAGCTACTTAAGTTGACCTTGGAGTCTTTTCCCTCCCTATTTAATATCCCTTTAGGGAGATCCAGTCAATGGACTTCCTGTTGTCTGTCACCTGCCTATAAAGCCTGTCACAATGCCACCAAGGCTGCCCTTGGTTGAAAGCTGACTATTAAAAACTGCTGGCAAACAGCTGGAATGGAGAAGCGAGTGAGGGAAGAGACAGCTCAGCGCCTTGTTCCCTCTTATCATGGCCATAAACAGATGCTGTCTAGAAGGCAGGAGGTCCATTCTGCTGCTGATGAAAACCTGGGGGAAACACGGAGTGAAGGCCAGCCTCAGGCAAGATGAAGACGGGAGTGTATTTAGACAGGCTGGATTCCTAGAAGTTACTTTATTTAGGTTCTAACTTCAAATTTCCCTAGGAAAGGAAAACTGCCTTCATTCAACTTTTCAAACTAAGATGTTGAGGGGTGCTGTGCTGACCTCCAGTCCCGTGACAGTGCAGGGCTGACTCCATGGTCTTCTGAAGGAAAGAAGAACATGAGTTTTTAAGAAAGTCTGGGGAGTTGGGAAGAAAGTGTAATTCATCCACAAAGAAAGGCAGGAATCTGGGAGGCGGCATGAGTGAGTGACTGCGGCACCGGGGGCTGGAGGGCACCTTCAGGGTGGCGGATCCTCTGTCAGGCCTGGCTGGATGAGCCCAGCCCGTGTCAGGCCGATGTGGGCCACAGACGTCCCCTTGAACTTCTGCTTACTGAGTGTCCTCGGCTCTGGTACAGGAGCCCTTTGAGTGCAGGGAACATGACAGTTTTATTCACTACTTGATCCCTAGCTCCTAAAAAGTCCCTGGCACATGGAAGGGACTCAATAAACACTTCTCACAGGAGGGAAGCAGAGAAGGAAGGAAAGAAGGGCGGAAGGGAGGGAGGGAGGGAGGGAGGAGCAGAGCCCCCCGTTTGGTGGGAGGAAATCTGGGGTGTGTGGTTTTCAGTGTCCAGTGTGCATGTGTTTGCAGAACCTCTGCAGGATATGGACAAATATATTCACAGAACCCCAAAGTAACCAGTAGTGTGACAGCTGAAGCAACACCCTCTTGTTTGCTACAGTTTGTCCCACCCCCTGTGCCCACTCTCCCGGAGGTTCTCTTTGCCTACTGAAGTCCCCCCCCAGGCTTAGTGCCCCTCCCAGTACCCAGACCTGTCTGCTGTGTCCAGTGTGCCACCTTAGACGTGGGGGTAGCTGCTGGTCCTTAGATGGCACCCTACATTTATTCTTGCAATTCACCTGGGATGACTGGCCTTGAGATACCAAGTCTGCATACAAACCTGTGACTCCCCTGAAGTTTCAGGTGGGCAGCGAACCCTCATTCTCAAGAATGCACCAATCTGGTCACTTCCCAGCCTTTTCTAGACCTGTGAGATTCAGTCTTCAGAGGAGGGAACCAGAAGGTCACTTGTGAGGAGCTAGCAGCAGAAGGGCTTCAAGAAAGGGGAAGAGAGAAAAGGAAGAAGTGGCCAGGATCGGGGAGCAGGGAAGCGGGGTGGGAAGGAGAGTTCTCTGTATATTTTAAAGCATGGCCCTGGATCCCTCCTGTCCTGAAGGCTCACTGTACCAGCCTTAAAGCACCCAAGAAATTAACAACTATGCAGACAAGGCAAATTGCAAGCCAGTTTTAGTAAGGGATCACCCTGCCTTTCCCTGCAACCTCCTGTCTTGCAAGCCCAAAGGGAAATGGTTTGTTCTAGTCAGGCCTGTCATTGCTTGTCCCACCCTTAGCTCCTGGCAGAGGAGCTTTCCTTCAAGTCCCTGCTGAACACATATGACATGCTCAGTGTCCTTACCCATAAACTTCCTTCAAACTAGTGTCTGCCTTGTAAATTGTAATTGGGATTAAATGAATCCCGCCTGGAGTGCTCACAAGATTGCTGCACAGACAGCAACTAAGACGCATTAGCAGCGCTGTTCACGGCCATGATAAGAGGAGGCACTAGTGATTGTGATGGTAACAGGTCACCGGCTCTGCTAACAGGACCAGAAGTGCTTCCCAGGGCGGACCACCCAGAAGCTGCGTGGCATTGCGTTCAGCGGTCCTGTGATTGTGTGGTTGGTTTCAGAAGGTCAAGTGGACAGACAGACCTCTTACAGACAGAGCCAGGCCACGGTGGCTGGTGAGCGTCAGGAGGTGGGAGGCCCAGGGCGCAGTGTTGTGAACTTGGAAGAGAAAAAGCAATGGAACAAAGAGCAAGAGAAAGGGGGCTGCTTAAGAAAGAACCAAGAAGCAGAAACTTGGGAAGAGAGTTCAGGAGAAAAGCCCAGGGCTCCCACCCGCGCCTGCCCCCCACTCCACCTGTCTCCTCCCATCCTGAAATGTCCCCTGTGGTCCGACTTGCACACTCAGTAGCTCGTTGTAAATTGCTATGGTCTTGAGTGTTTCTGGTGTTTCTTGAGCCCAAAGAATCTTGACTGGGTTTTCAAAATACTTTGATAGCATAATTAAGCAGAGCACAAAAGGAGGTAGCTATCATCTGACTGCAAGACTTCCTCTCAAATATGGCTCGCACACTTCAGAGCATACCAGTGATTCTAAGCCTTGATTGACAGACTCGTACCTGGGAGCCTTGGGTGTAATGGAGAGGCCTCCTACACAGGCTTCCCCAGGTCCACATAAGAAGATGGCTGGGCAACCGAGGCTTGAGCCAAAGACGAGCAGCAGAGGACAGGGGTGCCAACTGAGGTGCCACAGGGACACTAGCACACAGGTTGGGGGTACGAGAGAGGCAGGAGTTCTGCCAAACAGTACATCATTGCATCCCTCCAGCTCCTTCCTCAAGATGGAAATTTTCTTAAGATCAGAGTTCTTTTGATGGATGGAAATAGATTCCCAATAAAAAAAAATCCTGGAAATACAAACTTCTAAAATTTTTAAATCTTCTGCTCTTTGAAAAACAATTGAACACAAGTAAGATATGGCCCAAAGAAAATGCCAGCTGAGCTGCCCGTGGGCACCCTCTGGTGCAACAGCCGGGCAGCACCCTGTGGAGGCAACAGAAGCCTCACACGGTATCACACTTCCTGAGAGCATGGCCATCTCTGCCCTGTGCTGTCAAAGTCAGGAGGGAAGATGCACTTTGAGAGCTTTTGCAAGAGGGAAATGAATACATTTACATCAACATTTGTTCAAAATATTCAAGCAAGAGTGAACATAGTGACCGAATTGTGGATCCTGGTGATAATGATGCACATATGAAATGGTGTCGCCTCCCTCGGACACCTGAGTCTCATTATGCAGCTGACCCACCACCTCCATCTCAGCAAGTGTCTAGGAATTCATTTTGTGTGGGACATTTTCAAAACTAAGAAAAAGAGAAAAAAAATATCCTCGTGGATTAGATGACATTTGTGACTTTTGGACATGTGTTTAAACATTTGACTGTGGAAATAAAGTAGTTTAAATGATAGACACAAATATTTTAATTTCTACAGAATAATGTGCTCTAAATTTTTCTTTTCTTTCTTTCTTTCTTTCAATTTTCAAGACTGGCCTAATTAATTAACACAGGGTTAAATAGGTTTTATTTGTCTAGCTTGGTTTGCAGGTGAAAATGTTTCTTAAAAAGAGCCACGATACTTCACTGAAATACATTCATTACACAAGTGGGTTCCTCAAGTTCAATAGATCTCAGTAATAGGCAAGTAGCATGAATGAAGCAAGAAGGGCCAGGTGTCCTACCATGGCCGGCAGGGCCATCATTTCTGGGGTTCAGGGCCATCCTGAAGCTTAGCTTCTACATCAGAGAAACTGTAAGGCGTCTTATATTTTCAAGAAAAACCAGATACTTATATGTTTATATCTAAAACATTTTCAGCTTATTCAACCAAAAGAAAAGGGTTTTCCCAAGTGCAGGGGCCCTGGGAGGTAAGCGTGGTTGGAGATTATAATTTAGTAATAGCCTTCTCTCTATGGTCCTTGCCTTTTGACTTATTTTCAAAGGACCCCTGGATCCTTTTGTGAAATGTGGGTCTTTTGTGCTCTCTCTTTTGCTCTAAATTCTTTAAACTGTTTTTAAGGGAGACACACCTCCTTTCCCCATCCCTCTTCAACCTCCTGGTGACAAAGCCAGTGAGTGCTCTTTGGAACTCTGTCTCTAGTAGGAAGACGCACTCGCTATTCTGCTGTCAGCCCCGTGAGTAACAAGAGGCTCCGGATAATCACTCACCCTTAGAACAAAAACCAGCCAAGAACTTGGAAATCAACAGCTGTTCTTAGAATCCTTTGAGAACTGGATTTTCAAAGCACACTGATACTGGACATAGGATAGGTGGGATGGGCAGGAAGATGGCCCCCGGGGGACAGGGGCTAACCCTGGGACCCATGCATACTCTATTTCACACAGCAAAGGGGCACTGAGGTAAGAGATGGAGCTGTGTTTGCCAGTCAACTGCTACTTAGGCAGAGAGATCATTTGGGATGACCCCCTTAGGTCCAGTATAACAACAGGGTCCTCAAAGGCAGAAGACAGAGGCAGAGAGAACTGCACAGATGCCCTGGGCTCACAGGAACAGGCGACAAGGGGTTGAGTCCACCACCCCAGGAGTGCAAGTGGCCTCCAGAAGGTGGAGAAGACAAGGCAACCTTCTCCTCTGGAGTGTCCAGAAGAAAAGCAACCTACCTGTCCATCGATTTTAGCCCATAGCGACTCATTTTAGAATTCTGACTTCCAGAACTTCAAGATGATGAGTCTGCATTGTTTTGAAACTCCATGTTTGTGGTAATTGGCTGCAGAACTAATGGGAAAATAAAACAGGTGAATCTGGAGAAACACGGGGCAGCAGCTGAGTAGGAACAGAGGTCACCAGAGGCCCACAGGCTGGAAGAGCACCCACATGGTAGCCCACTCGATGGCTGGTGGCTAAGCGTGCTCTAGTTGAAAGACCTGGGCCACAGTCTTAGAAAGCCTCCAACACTCTTCCTGGGTTTGACCTCCTGGATCCAAGAAGACCCCTTGTGGCTCTGGTAGGGGAAGGAGAGGCTAATCCATATGAAGTGCACCCACAGAATTCTCCCCAGTAAAGGACACGTTCAAAGAAAAAGACTTCAGCTGAGCTGTACCCCAGCTGGAGAAGGGCGATCCTGCCACTGCAGCACCCTCTCGCCTTCTGTCTTCACTAAGAGGGTGAGGGAGGTACCCTGCAGGCACTAGAGAAGGCCACAGCCCAGAGTCAAAGGCTGAGACTTAGTCCCTAGTAGTTGCAGGCTTCCCCTCCCCCACACCTCACCACCACACCCACAGGACTCCAGGTGACAGCAGAGGATGCCATCTGAAAGGATTGTGAGATGCAGACCCCAGGGGCCCAGGTGCTCAGGAAACACAAGTCCAGAGGAGAGAAAGTCAAGGAGAGCAGAAAGCATCAAGCCTCGGGCACCTGCAGCCAGGACAGAGGTGGAGCTACCCAGAGCCCCTCCAGGTTCCTGAGTCACAGTCAAGGGCTGTTCTCCCAAATTCCAATCATGCAGGCCACTCATCAGGCTTTCAACAGAGATTACAAGACATACAAAAGAAGGAAGCAGCAGCACCCCTGTGCCCCAACACACTCCCAAAGTCTGCAGAGGAACAGCAGCACGAGGATCAGACACAGGTAAGACACAGATATTTGAATTTCAGAAAGAAAATTTAAAGTGACCATAATAAAAAACCAAAATAACCATGATAGATATGTCCAAGGCAGTAAAGGGGACAAACAAAAAGTAAGTTAAGGAAAAAACGAAAGTAAAATAAAATGTAACATGTTTCATTCTTAATTGGGTTAATATCAGTTTAAAGTAATGATAACAATGAACTGGAGGGTCATGGCCTATGGTGACCACGGTCAATAAGGCAATTCCGAAGGGCCAGCAAGGGAGGGTGAGGAGAGCCCGGCAGGAGCACTCTGCACCATGCGGAAGGTGGTAGATTTGCATTCATTAAGAAAGGATGCTGGGCACGCTAAGGCACCAATAAACAGGCTTGGAAAGAAGCACACTTAATACAAAAGAGAGATTAGATGGAATCTGTAAACGGTCCAGTGGAAAGCAGAGGGATCAGAAAAGAAGTGTGACCCCCAGGGAAAAAAGAAGAAAAAAATTGAAAACCGTTACAAACATGGAGATATCAATCCAACAATAAATGACCACAATTACTTTAAATGTGAATTGTCTAATCATGTCAATTAAAAGTCACAGTTTGTCAGAGTGGGCATAACACACACACACGCACGCACGCACGCACGCACGTGAGCGCGCGCGCACACACACGGTGGTCAATGTGTTGAACACAAAAACCCACCTTTACCCATTAAGTCCCAAGTTTTCAACTCTATGGATATTCAACAAAATCAGCTTTGTACATTACACTAGGTTAGAAATCATAATCTAGAGCTTCTCATATAATTTCAGTATCATTAATAATGTTAATGATATAATTATTAATATTAATGAATATTAATGAATAAATGCATATTAATTTTCTTAAGAAAATATAAATACTTACTTCAAAGTTTACCTCTACGGTATATCTGTTGCTCAATTTAAGTTTTATAGCTGTCCCCTATATGGGACAATGGGACATAACAGATTAAATATAGACTGACCGGTTAAAGGTGGAATGGAGAAAGGTTTTTCATGCTAATACTGGTCAACGGAACGTTGGATTAGCTCTGTTAATTTCTGACAATGCTGATATCAAAACAAGGGAAATTTTCAAGACTAAAAAGAAAAATAGCTGTAATATTCAGCTCCAGAGTCCATAGCTAAACCCCATAGATTTGGCAGCTTGAGTAAAAGAAGCAGTTAGAAATAACACAGGAGTCAAAGAAAACTCACAGGACATCAAAATGAAATTAAAAGAAAAATACAACTTATCAAAATGTGTAAGATGCAGTGAAAACTGTTTGTAGAAAGAAATTCACAGGATTTAACACATGTATCAGAACAGAAAGAGAAAGATCTAACGATCAATAACCTCAGTGTCCATCTAGAAAATGAGACAGAAAAGAACAACCTAACCAAAAAGTGAACAGGAGGAGAAAAATAATAATTACACAGAAACTGATGACATTTGAGAATAGGAAAACAACAGAGAATATCAATGAAATCAAAAGCTGTTTCTGGAAAGTCTAATGAAATTGCTGAACCTCCTGCCAAGCTAAGCAAGGGCAGAGGAAAGAAGAATCTAACTGTATTGAATCCAAAGAGGAATTGCCACCAAAATTCCCATGGAAACCTGAGGATCAGGAGAAGAGTATAAGGTTACAAACAGGTAACAGATAAAACAGGCCAATCCCTTCCGGAACACCAACCATCAAACTCAAGAAGAAATGACAATTTGATTAAGTATAGATATGGGTATTGTAATCACAAACATATAGAAATAGCTGAATGAGTATAACATATGTAAATATCATATATAGTGTACAAATATACACTAGTTAATGGTAAATAGCAGCACAAGAATGTGTAGCACTTTATACTTTAAATTGAATAACTAAAAACTTCTCAAAAGCAAAGCACCAAGACAAAATGTTTTCTCTAGTGAATTCTACAAACACTGAAGAAGAAATATGTGAATTCTCCACAATCTCTTTCAGATATGAGCAGAAGGAATGTTTCCTAACTCATTCCATGAGGCCATTATCACATTAATAACAAAACCAGATAAAGATATAACAAAAAGTGGCATTACACACTCATGTCTCTCATGAACACAGATGCAGAAATCCTCAAAAAGTATCAGCAAATTAAACCTAACAATTCAAAAAGGAATTATATGCTGTGACCAAGTGATAATTATTCTAAGTAAGTGTACATGGTTGATACAATATTTATAGTGGTTCAAGGTAATTTACCACTTCAACAGGGTAAAGAAGAAAAGCCATGTTAATTGGAATAGAAAAAGCATTTGACATAATCTGGTATCCATGCATGATAAACATGCTCAGCAAACTGGGAAGACTAGGAAACTTCCTCTAGTTGGTAAGGAAACCCCCAGGAACTGCACAGCTAACACTATACTTAATGGTCAGAGACTGTGGGCTTCTGCCTGTGACTAGAAGCAAAGCAAGAATGACCTCCTCCATGATTCCTTCTAGACGTCGTGCCTCTGCAATAAGATAAGAAAAATCAGTGGACACAATTTGACTAAATACAGATTTAAAAGAAAGAAAGACAATTATATCCGCAAATGACATGATTGTCTATTTAAAAATCCCAATTACAAAAAGTTTCTGTAACTAATGATGACACACTGAAAGATTAAAAGATAGAAGATTGATACAAAAAGACAGTTGATTACCATTTACATCAGTGAACAATTCATCTTTGAAATAAAATATTCCATTTATAATAGACGCCAAATTTAAAAACTTTGATGTAGATCTAATGAAATATGTATATGAACTGTCTGTAGGAAACCACAAAACATTGATGGCTAAATTCAAAGACCTTAATGAAAGGAGAGATTATACACACACACACACACATATATATATATATTTTAATTACGTATGTATACGTAAATATCATACACACACATAAAAGAGAAAGAGAGAAGGAAGGATGGAGGTAAGAAAGAAAATATTCTATTCTATATTATCACATTTGTAGGTGTTTACCTAACTGGTTTGAAACTTTTGTGCACACAAATATGTATACATATTTTAGGAAAAACAAAGCTCAGTACTTTGTTTTGTTTTCCTTGTTCAATCCCCGGCACCACATACACACACAAAAAAAATTCCTTGTGTTTAAAATTAATTTCCATTCTTATCAGAAATTTCAAAAATAAACTTTTCAGCTGAAGAAAAGGAAAAGACTTCACAGCTTGTAAACAAACCACCATTGTGTTAAATAATTTTTCATCACGTGCACGTGGGAATAAAGGTTTTGTTGAGGGTAACTAACCAGAATTTGAAATCTTGATTAGGAATCTTTCAAACATAAAACTTTATATTTATGAATTGCATTATTAGAAGTCAATCATTAGGATATTTGGGAATTATTTTAATTGTAGTTTTTATAAAATTATTTTATATCAATTAAAATCACTATAGCAAAAAAAATCACTATAGCATTTGCATATATCATTATCATAATGATATAATAAGGAAAATGTAGTGAACACTTATGCCAATCTCCATTGATAGGTCCCTGGGTCCCCTTAGGTTTACCTTTATGTATTTTATAGTACTTGACATGGACTTGGTGTGAACAATTAGGGGAAGTGCTAGTTTAGGACAGAGGCTTTAAAGGGTGGTCCCCGAACAAGCAGACCGACATTGGAGCTCGCCTAGTCTACGGAGTCGGAAGCCAGGCCTGGGTCTCCCTCCCAGGGGATTCTGATGCAGCGAGCACTGGAGCAATGGGGGCTTTCAGCAAAAGGAGGGCTGGGGGGTGCACACCTGTGTCGTATTTTGAATGTGTCCCCCAAACCCTGTGTTGGAGACCATCATACTGCAGCAGCGTGGAGAGTGGGCCTTCAGAGGTGAGAGGGACCTGAGGGCCGCTCTGGAGAAGGGACCTATGCTGCCATCTGCAGTGCATCAGTCCTCACGAGTGGGCTCCTGGTGAAGGGGGTCACCCTTCCGGGGTCTCTGTAGTCATGCTCCCTTGCCCTCCCACTTTCTGCCATGGGATGAGCAACAGGAAGGTCCTGGCCAGATGTGGACCCCTCGGCCTTGGATTTCCCATCCTCCACAAGTGTAAGAAAAAAAAAACAACAACTTTGTTCATTATAAATTACCCAGTCTCTCAGGTATTCTTTTATAGCAGCATAGAAAACGGACCAAGATACCTGCCTCAACACGGACTGGCTCTTGGTGTGAAAATACCCTGACATTTATTTTGCCTCCCACACTTGGAAAAGAAGTCAGGAGAAGCAGGAGGCCTGGAACAGTCCCCTGAAGGTCACGTTTAGGAATAAATACACCAGGAGAAGAAGCTGCAACCAACTTCCTAAGCTGGAGGCTGGTGAGGGGGTAGCAGGGAGGGGAGGAAGAGGGATCAGCCAGGGCCCAGGGCACTGGCAGTCCCAGGGGAAACCGAGGCAGCAACATGGCCCTGGACATTCAGGCTGGTAAAGCCATTGCCCTCAGGGAAGCTCAGGGAATTTCCTGCACCCTCCGACATTCTCCAGGAAGGTTCACAGGGAGGAGAGAAATGTTTACAAAAGGCTGAAGCTTGCATTCAAAATGTTTACTGAAATGAAGTGTCTTTAAGGGACTAACCTCGCCCCACCCCTCCTCCCAAACACTGACCAGATGTCTAAGAGCTGGTGGAGTCACAGATCAATCGCAAAAGAACAAAAATGTTTTTTGCAAAGCAGTACAGAGAGGACATGCTTCAACAGACCACATATAGTCACCTGATATTTTATTTTGTCATTTAGAAAATATTTCAAATAAAATATCATTACTCCAGATTGCCTTTGTCAAATAGCCTCTAAAACGTGAAGGCTGAGTGAATTTAATGGAAAATATTCACTCTTGGTCAGAGATGCTGCAGTGACAGATGAAAACCGCAGGGGGGCAGTAAAAGCACACGTCTTACTGACATGGTAGATCAGTTCATTACAACCTCCAAAATAAGCACTTGGCCAGAAGATGCGTTTTGTCTCTTAACCTTGCATTATTTGCTCTGTGTGTGTGTGTGTGTGTGTGTGTGTTTGTGTGTATGTTTTCACTCAGAGATGATAGAGTAATAAAATGAGCTGCAATCCTCGCAGAGAGCAGGCAGAGCTCCTTTGGATACCCCTGCAGCACCTTCACTTTTTCTTGTCACTGTCCTGCAAACCCGCCATCCTGCCTACTTTCCATCACCACGTTAGAGCAGTCTTGGGCAAGTCTCAAGCTTCTTTAGGTGTTAAAAAAAGAGAATTTTCAAGTTAATGTTAACCCCACTCCCCCCAAGAAATGTTTCATTTTTGTCACCATGAGACCCAGCTCTGTTTGAAAGACCAGTTCCCAAATATTAGTGAAATATAATACAAATTAAAATTTATATTTTTCATATATAAATACATGTTAACTCATTTTCATTCACTTATCAAACACTACAAATATGCTTTTCTTTTTCTTTTTTTTGCTTTATATAACAGCCGATATTGAATGTGGTAACTAGTTAACTATTCACCAATTTTTATTGCTTAAATTTCTGGGAATTTCATGTAGATGGTGAGTCTATTTTAGGAAATTCTGAAGAGAAACTCCATTCAATTCAAGCTACTGCCTGCACAGAGGAACTTGTTAAGTTAATCGGGGATTTATTGTATGCTATGTGAACAACACAACTTCTTTGGAGGACTGCTTGGATGTTTCCAGGAGAGAAGAACATACACCTGCGATGTTTCCATGGAAGTTTTTCCTGTAGATTCATACCCAAGAGAAATACAAACATATGTCCACTAAAAGGCAATGATGTTTACTACGTCTTTATTCATATATAGAAAAGCTCTATGGTGGTGGAATGAGACTCTGGGCAGTGTTCTCTTCACTGAAGACGAGCCAACTGTGTCTACCTGTACCCACACAGACACGGACATCAGAGACTGTCGTGGGACGGCAGCTTAAGCACAAAGATGTAAATACTATAGGATTCCTTCATCATGAAGTTCAAGAACTAGTGCGATTCATAGATGATGTATTAATTTTCCTTTTCTGCTGCACAAATAGATGAGCACACATTTAGTGGTTTAAAGCAACACACATCTATTATCCCTCTTCCCGGGGCAGGGGGGGGGGAGGTCTGGAAGGGGCCAGGTTGAAGGTTCCTGAGCAGGGCATTTACAGAGTAGTCCATGATTGGAACAGGCTGGCCAGTCCTGTCTCTCTGGTTCTGAGCACAGAAGAGACAGGCAGACCTATCACACAGTTCGATAGCAGGATCATTTCCACATCGGCTGACTAGCCAGGTAATATTTTCCTAAGGGCAAAGAGCCACATTTGATGTAAATGTCATCTGCCTTATCACACCTTCCGACTGGATTGGCGCCGACTCATGCTGTCATCACTCAGATCAGGGGAAGAAGAACCCTGTTCCCTAGTTGTGACCACATCTGCCAGGCGTGGACCAGGGCTCTCCCATGGCCAGAGGTGAGTCAACCTCACCAGATTGTTCGCCTTTCCACTCCCTCTCACCTGCACCTCCAAACCCTCCCAAAGACCCTCTGGTAGTCCTCTGTTTCCACCAAGAAGAGGCTGATTTACAGTTGTACAATCTCAACTGCTGTTGCTCTGACCCCTGGGGAGCCCCAGATTCCTGCTTATGTCTCTGCCGACACCAGCTCTCTGAGGCCCAAGCTGGTGGTCTTTACTCCCACTTTGAGGAGGGCACCAGGGGTCTGAGGGTGGCACGGCCTCACAGGGCATTTGCCTGTTCTGGCTGAAACCTGGCAGGGAACCAGCATAACATCATAGCTTGTGAGCCCGACAGTCTAGGATACGAGGACATGTGACACTGTCCCCACTAAGGCACTCTTGCAAAGGGTGTCCACCACACACTCCAGAAGCCTATTGTGTGGCCCACTTCATGGATAAAAGTTCTAGCTCAGGAAGAGGCCCACAGCTTTGACCAAGGACTAGCAGACCCCGGGCGCCCTGTCTCCAGTTGTTTAATTTTTAAGAACATAAACACCACTCTTATAGTTTCTAGGTCAACCTCAACATTTGTTGTGTAACACTGACTGGAATCAGCAGAATTCTAATGGAGATAGATTGATTAAAATATGTTCTGAACTCTAAGCACTGAAGTCACCTGGAAAAAATTTTAAAAGGAAAACAGAAGACTTGAATCAGAATTTCTAATCGAAACAAATATCACCCTTTATTTCTGTCGATATAAAATATTCATATATAGAAAAGCTCTGGCCCCCCAAGCCTGGAAATCCCAGGTCTCGGGACTAGAACTCTTCCTCAGAGCTTCCCTGGATGGGTAGGGCCTTCCCTCTCCTCTTACAGCTCCAGGGACATCTGCCCACAGACGGGAGGGAACACAGAGCTAACCAAGCTCTCCCAAGTCAGCAGGGAGGATCAGATGTACTCTTTGACCTTAAACCTCAGCTGAACTCCCAAACATGCAGACTTCTCCAAGTCTCCTGGAAGGAGGCCAGCAGAGAAGGCCAGCCTCCGCCTGATGAGAAACTGCTTCTAGTGCACAGCAAACAGGGCAGAGGTTCTGCAGAACTGACACTTCTTACCCCCAATTCTGCTTCCCTGAGATGGTCTTAACGCTCTAAGAATTCAGCTTTTCCTTCCCAGATTCTTCTCCAGTACCATCATATTAT
Source organism: Marmota flaviventris (assembly GCF_047511675.1). NCBI lineage: Eukaryota > Metazoa > Chordata > Mammalia > Rodentia > Sciuridae > Marmota > Marmota flaviventris. The sequence continues at coordinate 108,223,581 of NC_092505.1, read as the reverse complement.
CCAAACATTAAAATACCTTCAAATGGCACCCATATTGGACAGGTAGGTAGATGGGATCTGGAGAAAGCCCAATTCACGGTTTCAGATGGAGCCAGGATTGCTCTGGACAAATAAAAGCTCAATTCTGTCACTTCCTTCAGCTTCAGAATAGCCATTCCTTAAATCTCACAGTGAGAACCGCTGTCCCTTGCAGGCATCGTGGGACATGCCAACACTGAGACTATTGGTCAGATTTATGCCTCTCATTTAGTATTTATTTATGCCACTAATATCTGTTTCTGATTTTTCAAGATTTCTCAAGACTCATTTGAACTAAAAATCTCAGTTCTGTGAGGACCAGGACTTCATTCGTCAGAGGGTCAGTCATGTCACCGTTCCAGTGGGTACCAGACCCCATCCCCACAGCCCACCTAAGTCCTATAGTATAGCCATCCCCGTGGGGGAGAGTTCCTGTTCTCCCTTCCAGGCCTGGTTCTGGATGGTTGCTGAAGTCAGAATTGTCTCAACTCAGCCTTCATGATGCTCCCTTTGAACCCCCTATCTGAAACATACTGGAAATGATGTCTTAGGGCCTTCTGACATCTGTCAGTCTTCACAATCATGTGGGTTAGTTAAGTCCTATTCACTTACTTGAAAAATGGACAGAATATTATAATTCAAAGCTTTTCCTGCTTAGGACCCTAGTCTTCCTCTTCTGCTCCCAAGTCCTCTAAATGGAGATATGGGATTGGGAAAAGGAAGCAACAATCTTTTTACTTAACTTGCAGCCTCTGGTCTTTGGAGTCCTGTAAGTGAAGCCTCCTCTTGGAGTGTCCTGGCTCTGGAGTCCTGTGCTGTAGGTCCTCTGCTCTCCATCCAAGGTTCTCCACCTCTGCGCAGCTCCAGCGTGCTCCTGGGGTTGTCTCACCCAATGACGGTTTCCTGGATTGAGGACCAGTAAGATGGTCCAGGCCTAGTGACCCTCCACTAATGGGAAACCCACAAATCCTCGCCAGGCTAACAAGGCTGCCCTGCTGCTGTCTCTCACATCTCGGCCACATGGGTTCACTCAGCGACCTTTTAACCTTCTCAGGCTCCTGGATAAACAAATGGCTGGAGCTGCTGCCTTCATGTACACACCCAAACATCCAGGGTACGACACTGGTTCCCTGAGGATTCTCTGTGTTCCTGCCTTAAAATCAACTTTGTCTTCTTCACCAATCACATAAAAAACAATTTTATCATCTGAGGGTCCTGATGGGTCTTCTGCTTCACACCCTTCCTTTGAGAGAGAAACCAGTTGGCGCATGCTGACCCGGGTACACAACTGCTGGGGCCCAGGGCAGAGGCTCTGTAGTGTCTTAGTCTGTTGAAGCGTCTACAGAAAATCTGGAAGACTTGGTAACTTACACATTCATCACTCAGTGTCAGGCAGGATGAGAAGTCCAAGATCAAGGAGCCAGGAGATTTGGTGTTTGGCGAGGGTCCACCGTCCAGAGACAGCAAGCGGCTTATTGCTGTAGCCACAGGAGGAAGAAGCCCCAGGATGCTCCCTGGAGGCCCATTCCTGAGGACAGAGGGCTCCAGACCTAATCACCTCCAATGATGACATTAATCTTGAGGGCACACCAAGATTCTGACAAGAACCTATGGTCCTTGCTCATTCAGGAGTTGCTCTGGAAGCAGAGTCTCTAATCATGGGGCTTGGGAAGATTTATTAAGGCTCAGCTCAGAGTGCAAAGGGTTGGTAATGTCCACTTTATTTACAAAGTCTCCTTCTCCAGGTGTAAACATCAAGGATAGGAGAGAAAGACTCAAATTTGGATACAAAAAGAGGACTGGATTTTTTTTTTAAATGCTATTATTATAAATTCTTTGCTAGCCTCACTAACATCTAACAAGATAAGTAAAATAAGTATAAACAAAGTGGTTATATTTTTAAAGTGAGAAAAGACAAATTGGAAAAATGGAAGTTTTATTTTGATTGGGGCATTATGGTTGTACATAATGTGGGATTTTTTTGTTACCTATTCAGAGTAGTGGATATTTGCATAGCCAGTTATTAAAGTTATTCTGCAACTACATGAAAGGAATTATATTCTGTGTGTGTGTGTGTTCCATGCCCTTTTGACACATCCCCTGTCTGTCCCAAGATACTTTACATGCATCTCTGTTATACATAACCAAATGGCTCCAAAGAAGCATGAAGCACTTGAGTCTTCAGCAGATCTTCAGACAACCACAGGATTTCCCTTTTTTTCCAGACAATGTCTCGTGAGAGCAAGTGGGGCTTACCAGAAGTAATGTGACAAGGCTCCAGAAATTTCCTGGAAGAGCATCTTACAGTCAAAGTGTAGGAAAAGCCTGAGGCTTGGCTGTGAACTCTGTCATCCTGATAGCAAATCAGACAAGGAGGGCCAGCAGGGCACCCTGGGCGTCAGGAACATCGCCAAGGAGCTGGTGATGTATGAGGAGCAGGTCCTACTTTATGTCATGTACTCTCGCTATTGGGTTTCTTATCTCCCTTGTAGTAATATTTATGTGCATTATCTTCTTTATGAGACCATGAAGCTCTGAGGACATGGTTTTTAACTTATCTCCACCTCTTCCTATCAATCAGCGTGAAGTGTTATTAGCCTTTAGGATGTACTTGATGGTTTTGAATGGGTAAAAAGGATTTGGGGGTAGGACTGACCCAATTCCCACAGAAAATTCTGACCATTGGGGATCATTTGTTTGAAAACAAAGGGGTTGTGTCTTTAAAGAGAGAGTGTCCCTGGCCACTATCTTGCAGCTGAGCAGTGGTTCTCCTTTGGAATGTCTCCCCAGCCACTCCTGGGACATTTGATGATTCCTGCAGGTGCTGTTTGGTTGTTCCCAGTAGGATAGGGAGTGCTACTGTCCCCAGGTGAGTAAAACCAAACCGAGGGATGGAGCTAAATGTTCACCACGCCCAGAACATCCCACCATCCACCCCTGGAGAGATATCTGGCTCCAGCATTAAGTGTCAAGGCTGATAAACACGGAACTGGACTTCCTGTGCTCAAAGGCTTGGTCTTGCTCACAGGATCAGGAAGAAGATCCTGAGCTTTGGCTGCTAATCCCAACAGCTGGTTGTGGGCTATGGAAATACAGCATTCTCTGTTTATTTCTTTTATTAAGAGTCCAGGGTCTTGCCTACCTACTAGAAACCATATTTCTCATCTTCTTTTATAGCAAGAATTAATGGTAGGAATGAATTCTAGTCAATGGAAGGAATGGAAGTGATATCGACTTTGGGTCCTTAAAAAAAAGGAAGCTCTCGCCTAATGATTTTGAATTAAGTTTTTCTATCCTATCTGCTAGCCAACTCCTTCAGTTTTTCTTTAGGAAATATTTGCAGTTACTGACACAAAAATGATTGAATTATAAACTTGTGTTAAAATGAATCTTTTCTCTAAATAAATCAATCAGAAACTCTCAAGTGTCTCCATTCTCTCCTCCCTGCAAGGCCTAACCCGGTTGTGGAGGTGCAGGGGTTCTTGCAGATATGGATGACATCACAGAAGATGGAGGAGCAATGGAATGGAAGGAGAGGTGTCCCTTTGTGACTTGGTGGGGCAGAGTCACCTACTGGTGTTGCCCTACCTGTTTTCTGCGAGAAAGACATGAACCACTTTGACCACAGCACTGTTGGGACTCTGGAGATTTGGTGTTTGGCGAGGGTCCACTGTCCAAAGACAGTGTCTTGTTGCTGTAGCCACAGCGGGAAGAAGCCCCAGGATGCTCCCTGGCTCAGCTTTTTCCACTAACTCACACAAACTGAGAGCAGGTGTCACTCCAAGAGGCAGGCAGCCTCGCTCCTGAAGCTCAGGACATGGGAGGCAAGTAATGAAATCGGCTCCACAGGGCATGATGCCAGACAGAAGCAAGCAAACCACATCCCCAGGGAGGCCACACCTGCCACGTGCCACAGCCTGTGCAGCAGCAGCCAGGGAACCAGTGGGTCACACCAACAATGGGGCATGTGAGGACCTGATGTCACTGGGATGGTGCAGTTGCAGGAGTTTGAAGACACATTGATACTTTACCTGTATTGGTATTGTTTTCAATGTGCGTGTTGATAAGCTTAGGAACTGTGTTAGGATATATGTCTAGTGAAAAAAGACACTGGTGTTTTCTGGAAGAATGTTCTATAGGTAAAAGAGAGAGACGTTTGACTGTTACTGTGAGCATTAGAGATCTTAAGAATAATGCAGGAAAATCTGGGCACTCGAGCTTCTTCAGCCCCTACCCAGTGCCTGGCCCTCTGCTGGTCTCTGCGGTGGGTGGAACTCAGAGGAGGTCACTGCATTTCCCTGCGATCCTCTCAGGTTGCTGTCCTGATCTCCACCTGGCCAGGGAATGGCTTTTGCTCCTCTCCAGGGAGGGAAAATGCAGCTGAGAAAAAGGAAATCCACTGATTTCCTGAAGAGAGATGTTAAGCCAGTTGCAGCCAAGCTTTCTGCGAGCCAAGGTTTTTGAGATCACAAAGGATTTTTGAGTTACAAAAGGTTGGGCCTCTGGAGACAGCTGAGCAAGGAGTCTGGGGAGAAAGCTGGGGAAAAGCTTCCTGAGATAAGAGTACTTTCCCACACAGAAGGAGGGGCGTTTAGCAAGTGCAGGGGAGAATGTGTTTACAGGGAACCAGAGTCTGGAAACTCAGACTGCATTTTGTGAGGACTCCCTCCCCTGCACACTCTGGATGGTAGAATGCAGAGCCCCAGGGCTTTGGCAGAGACCAAGGACATAGGCTCTCTGAAAGCTGAGGAATTGAAAGTCTTGAGGATCTGTCCTCTCCGGACACACGCACTTCATCCGGTCATCATGATTTAGCAAGAGGAGAACATAATTAATCATAGAAGGCCACATACACCAGATCCCAGGTTCCTCATCCTTTGGGAATAGCAGAGAAGGGCTTCAGAAAGTTGTCCATGTCCTGGTGAGAAACACAGAAGGCTGAACGGGGGTCTGGCCTGATTTACAGGTGGAATGCACTGGATGCAGAGTGGATTGCCGGGACACAGCAGAGGGGAGGGTGCAGGGGCATGTGGTTGCCATGGCAGCAGGCACTTGTGAGCTAGAGGCTGTTGATACCAAGCAGACCCCAGTCCCAGATGGAGAGAAAAAGAGGTAGAAGCATCTGCACTTCAATATATATTAGTAGAACCTGGACTCCCCCAAAATAATGTATATTGGCCATTCATCCAAAGGAAAGCAGAAGCCTCACTAGCAACTGAGTTTCGTTTTAATTGTCTGGGTTGTGTCTAGGACTTCAGCAGAAACTGGAGAGCAGGTAGAAAGGAGGGTGAGGTGGTCACCAGATATGCAGAAGTTGCGAAATGTCCATTTTACACCCCTAAACTTTCTGGCTATGTAATTTGTTCTGAATATGAAAGTTTCTCACCCCAAGCCCACCTGTGGCATGGCTTGCAGCTTGCTTAGAGCAAGTGATTTTGGAAATAAAAAATGTCCTGGGCAAAAGGAGAGGGATGGAAGATGATTTTAGTGTTCAGAGCATGAAATCTGATGCTAGATATGTCCGAACTTTTTACAAAGTGTAAAACAACTACTCCTGCCTGTCGTCTCTGTAGTCATAGGTGTGATCAAAGCAGAGTACAAAAGTCCTCCGCTATTCCTTGCAATCCTTCCAAGACCCGCTGGGTGCTATACCAGGGACAGAGGCAAAACCTATGTGCGTTTTTCCTATACAGACATGATAAAACTTAATTTGTAAGTTAGGTACAGTAAGAGGTTAACAACAATAACTCATGATAAGATGGAGTGATTAGCCTCGTGCTGTACCGAGCTCATGCTCTTGCCATGTGTGAGATGACACAATGCCCTTAGTACCAGAGGAAACTAGGAGGCCAACATCTAGGCGTTGTGACAGACTGTAGGGCTGCTGTGTCAAACTCAAGCACTGTGATGTTATGACAGTTGACTTGACAGCCCAGGTGATTGGTGCATGAGCTGTGTCTAAGGCACAGATGCAGTGAACGCAGCAAACTCTCACCGGCAGGATGGAGTGAGAGGTCGTCACAGAGAGCAAGCCATTTAAAACGCATGAGTCATTTAATTCTGGAAATTACCAATTAATATTTTGGGGCTGTGATTGGCCTCAGAAAACTGAAATGGTGAAAAGCAAAATTGCCAATTAAGGGTGCTACTGTATAGAGTCCTGTCATCGCCAACCCTGATTAACCCTTGACTTGAAAGAGAGAGAGAGAGACTGAGTGTGAGAGAGGAGAGAAGGAAGGAAGGAGGGAGGGAAGGAGGGAAAGAAGGTGAGTGGGAAGCTGAGACAACCCACTGTCTTTGCCAGATCCAGCCCAACCTGGACATCCTGAGTTAGGGGCGAGGTGGGGAAGGTGTGGGGTCCTGGGGTCCAGTAGTGGGAGGAGGGACCCTTCTACAGGAATACACAGTGACCTCCAGTGAGACAAGGTGGGAACCCTCACCATCCATGAGACTTAGGCTAGATACAGGGGACATGCCCCTCCACTGCCCCACAGCTCAGAGCATGGAGACATGGACTGGGAACAAAGGTTAAAGTTTCCAGATTCTAAGAGAGAACAAAAGTAAGTGCTTTCTGAACACAGCGGAGCAGGAGATGTGGTAGGATAATTTTTGGGGGGGTGACACATGAAGCTTCCCACAAACTTCCCAAAAGACTTTGATGGCAATTTCAGAGTCTGGGTAAGGACTATGTCAGAAGGGCAGTGGAAGGAGCTTAAATAGGTGATGTCGGTTCCTGTGGTTAGATCCTGATGGTCCCCATGGGTCTTGAAAACCAGTGCTTACTAGAGGAAGAGCCAGAGTGGCAGCAGCACAGGGTGTTGAAAGGGCAAATTTCTAAGATGTAAAGAGTGCCAAGCTGTGAGTGGAACTGCCACAAGAGGAAGAAGGCCTGGGGATCGGAGTGTGCTTTACTCAATCAGCGACACGGGCAGCCAGGCACCAGGGCAGGAGCCTGGAACAACCAGGGCACCTCCAGGGACTGTTGTGTCGGAAGACGGAGTTTTCAGCCTCCCTGCCTCACCACTGCCCCACTGCTCAGAGCAGTGGGTAGCAGAGGAATCAGCACCACTGTGGTTCAAGTTCCCTGCTCATGGCCAAGTCTGTGTACAGCCATTGAAAAAAAAGCTCAAAACACGTGGTAAAAGCTCAGTTATTAAGATTTTACCTGTAGAAACAAGACAGAAAACAAAAAGATGGTGTGGCCTAAGCCAAGATTAAAAAATATATATATATGTGCACACATATGGTACTGTGTGTGTGTGTGTATTGCCTTATTTTTACTGGATTTTAAGAAATAAAATATAAGTAACTCAAGTCCACCCCTACTCCACGCCATTCCCTTACTCTTTTAAGAATACCTTGTGTTTGCTTTTCATAGATGTGAATCCTATGCTGTACTACCCACAGAAAACTATGACCTCTGAAGTGGTCCCTGGGTCTTGGGCTGGACCTGGGCCTGGGGCTGGGACAAGGCTGAGTCAGTCCTGAGCCTGGGTTGCCATTGTGGCTTGTTCTACGCTGGCTTGGCCAGGAGACAGGGCTGAGGTCATGGCACAGGCTGGCCCTGGTGTTGGGCCTGGGACTAAGTGTCCATCTAGAGGTCAGGGCCGCTGCTGGGTGGCAAGAGGCCTTACTCCTGATCAAGCCAGCTGATAAGGGAGGTTTATCTAGATGGACTCTGAGAAGGTCACCCACACTGTTACTATCAACACCTTTTAAGTGCAAACTTTCATTTAAATTTAGAAAATTCAACATCTGAACTTTAATGTTTATCAAGAGAACAAAAGTAGAGATGCAGCTTTAGTTTTGTCAGAACACAGAGTCTTAATAATTCATTCAGTTTAGGGTTTGGGGTTATTTTAAATCTTGAAAAATTTTTAGTTATTCATATTTTATAAATTTGAAAGCACTAATTCATAATTTAAGCAAAGTATTCTTTTGTTAGTTATTTGTATTGTTTTTGGAATCAACATTTTGTGAATATCTGATTTTGTGAAGCTGGATCATGTTTTAGACACTGTGTGTTAGAGACCTCATTTCGTACCTTGACAACAACTTTCCAAGTTTGGCTTTTCCTTTAACTTGACTTTTGTTCCAGGTGGCTCTTCAGACCTCACTTGGATAGAAGAGCACTGTCTCACGGAGTTGTGAGGATCTGCCAGCTAAGAGGAGCGACCTAAGGGATAGACCAGCAGCCCTCTCTAAATGTCTGTTCCCTGGGTAGGTCCAGGACGGCAGTAGTCAGCTCCTTCTTTCAGCGCTGGTCTCCTGGAGAGAGCAAGCTACTTTCAGCAACAGCTTTTCAGTTGAGCAAAAAAGGCTGCAATGACCTCAAGGCCATAAAGCACTCATGCTAACTGGCTGAAGTGGATTCGCCTGGAACCCATTTTGCCTGTTTGGTTCTTGCTGAGGGAAAATCACTGCCATCAAAGTTTCCCGGGCATGTCTGGCAGGAGAGACTCAGGTTCTCACTTAATGTTCGTCACGACATCCAAAGGGGCATTATTTTCCCTCCTGGGAATATGAATCTGAGAGAGGCTTCCTAACTTGCCCCTGGCTGTGTGAATTACCAGATGTCAAGTTCACATCCTCTGACCCCGTCTAGGAAGCTGTCTGCCTTGTCTTGTCTCTGACTGCCGTGGTGCCTCAGTAGGTGACATTGGTAGCTCTGACATGTAACCTAGTGCTTGCCTTCTGGTTCCTGACACTTGCTAGGTCCCCGTCCCTGGCTGTTCTTTAGCATAGAGACATGACCACTCCCCTCTTGAACAGGAGCCTCAGCCTGTGACTCACTAACCATTCTCTTGACGTGGTGCCCAAAGCTCAAGTCTAATGTATATGAAAAGTTACTTTAGTTTGGACTCATATAATGATGTAGAAATTAAGATATATGATGTATAAGTTGAGGGAAACTAATATAGTAATTATGTATTTTCCTAAGTGTGTAAGTATATTATTTAAAACAAATTACAAATTTTTTAGACAATTTCTCAAACCTATCTAGCAAATACACTGCTGTCTCCACCAGTGTTTGCAAATTAATTTTAATATTGACATAAGGCATTTGCAAGGAAGGGAAATCTGTTTTTAAAACATCATATAATTCAAATTTCATTTGTATGTCTCTTTGAATAATATTGCCTGTGGCCTTGCTTCATCTAGTGGCACAGATGGTAGAAGTGTGTCTGTATATTCAGTTTTATTGTGTGTTTCCTACTGATTTTGTTCCTATTCTTTGGCCCTGTCAGTTGAGACAATTTCGTTTATGGAGATTTTAGCCTAGGTCTAGCAAGTAACCTGTTCAGCTGCTTTGAGTAAACTGGTCCAGGAAGTGCAGGGTCATGAGAACATCATTAGCCATGACCTTGACGAGTTAGCATAGCAAAGAAATCCAGAAAGAAAGTGTCCTTGGCCACACAAACTTGCTCATACCACTTATTGTAAAAAAAACAAATATTAAAAGAAAAATGAGAAAGCCTTCCCAGAGCTGCTCCTTATTGCTGCCCTGGAGTGGCTGACATCATGGTGAACGTTGTCCCTGCCACTGTGCACATGCTGCCAGGAGTCACCATGGAAGAACTCTTTTTACTTTATTATTTTCCATTAAGAGGAACTTGTGAATGGTAAGCCATTCAATTAGCTTGACGAAGCTCTGGCTATTAAAAACAGTTTAAAGAATGCTGAGAGGAAAATTGAGGAGAACTAACAATATCATCGAGTCCTAGAAAGGTGGCCTTGAAAAGGAGTTGTGCAGCTGGTGCTAGGTTCATGCACTACGACCTGCCTAAATGCTGACCTGCTATGCATTCTGTAGTATTGCAAAAATAAGAAGAAAACTTATAAAACTCATGCCATCTTTGTTCTCCCTTTAAGTTAGATTTTTATACTCTAATCGATGCAGGCAATTCTCTCTGGAGGACATTCCCCAGATAGCTGCTGCAAAGACGCTTACAGGAGAAATGCAGCAGAGTGGTAGGAGGGACCTGCTGAGTCAGTTACCTCTCAAGTCCATACAGGCTGATTTTCTTGGAGATGCCAGAGTCCACGCCCCTTCCATTCTGCTCTTTTATTTATTAACTCCACAACCCTTGCAGGATACTTGCCCGTGGACATTCCCATCCCTACATCTGTAAAATGATAGTCATATCCAGCTTATAATTAAATATGAGGACACAATGACTTTATAGAGAGCCATTGGATCCCACAAATAGTAAGCACTCAATAAATACTAGCTGGGATTCCATCTATGTAATTGTAACTACAGGTCAGGATGAGTTCCTCTTTTATTAAATCTACATTCTTTCAATTGCTTCTTATAGGACAGCAGGATGCAATCTCAGATCCTGACCTTGGCAATAGACTGAGTGGACAAGGATGCATTACTTGCAGTGTTCATTAGACACTTCTGACATTTCATTGCTTCATCTGGGAATAGGCTGGCAGCATCTGATTTTAAAGTTTGCTCTGGGGAGTAAATGTGTGAATATCTTCACAATGCCAAACACCAAATAGACACCAGTCACAAGGGACTCTCTTGACAATTACTTTTTTACATGGCATGCTTCTCCTGCCATCCTAGGCTGTCCCTGATCAAAGGGTTTAGTGCATCAACATGTGGAAGAGAATATGTGATCACTTCCACTTTTGTGGGATGTTCTTGTATTTGGTTTAATCTTAGCTCTGAGGACTCTTACAGATGCATGGAAATTTCTTGCATGTGAAAAGTGTCTTGATAGAACATATGAGGGTCACTCATTGTGCCAAGTACATAAGGCTCATCACACAGTATCTTTTCCAAAATAACACCATGAGGCACAATGTCCTCATTGTGCCCATTTTGTGAAGGAGCTGTGTGGCTTGCATTCCAGTTTGGCCCGTGAGTTGGTCAGTCCCTGTGGACTGAGGGTTCTTTCCTTCTCAGGGCAAATGGTAGGACCCACTGGTCAGACTCAGCCATGGCACAGTTTAGTCTACACTAGTGTCATGGCCACAAACATTCATGGCCAAGTTCAGCATCCACAGGTGAGGTCAAAACTCAGCAGGAGAGGCATACAGGGAGGCACTGCAGAGACATATGACAAAGGTCACAGATGCTCAGAGCGAATAGGAAAAAACAAGATCTCAGCTGATAAACAGTGTTGCTATCTAAGTGACAGCAACACTGGGGTTCACTTACTATTCCACCTTTTTATTATGTTTCATTTTTTGCTAAAAAGAGCTAAAATGTCAGATTATTTGAAAACAAATATGGCAGTGATCCTTTATCAGTATTTATAGACCATAAAGTAATAAACAAATACATGTTAATCATCTTTAGATAATATACACATATAAGTGGTTAACTCCATCTTAGATAATTTCTTAACCATGAGGTATTTCTAAATTGTGAAAGATCAAATGAGAAGCCCACCATGCTTGCTCTTTCTCAGAAACTTCTGAGTAATATGTGCTAACCTAAGCGACTGTTTCCCAATAAAGCCATTTCAGTTATATGATTAAATACCTCCATAAATATCTTCTAATGGTTACCCAGTGACTTCGCTAAATGAATGATCTTTGCTCTTTTCAGTGTATCAATATTATAGATAACAGCAAAAAAATACAATTCTGATCCTTTTCCCTTAACAAATTCTACATGATCAAATTGTTGCCCAATTTACAAACCCTTTATTTTTCTGTTCCCAGGATTGCACAATCACTTCACATTTTTGTTTGGTGGTATGATGTTATAGAGATTATTTAGCCCTTCCCTTTATTCATCTAAATCTTACAATATTTAAATTCACACAAATCCTTTAGAATTATGACATGAGCTTCATCTTCATTACTCTAAGGCTCAATATACCTTCCAGAAACGTGAGAAAGCAGAGGCAAACATGTTTAAGAAATGTTTATTAACAGTGCTTTGCCTAAAGAGACAAACATTGACAACTGACCTATCCAGCTCATTGAATGTAGATCCTTATGCCTTAAACAACAATAAGAAGTTATAAAAATAACACAATATTCTAACAAATTAAAATATTTTTTTAAATTTTTTTTATTGGTTGTTCAAAACATTATAAAGCTCTTGACATATCATATTTCATACATTAGATTCAAGTTGGTTATGAACTCCCAATTTTACCCCAAATACAGATTGCAGAATCACATCGGTTACACATCCACATTTTTACATAATGCCCTATTAGTAACTGTTGTATTCTGCTACCTTTCCTATCCTCTACCATCCCCCCTCCCTCCCCTCCCATCTTCTCTCTCTACCCCATCCACTGTAATTCATATCTCTCCTTGTTTATTTTCCCATTCCCCTCACAACCTCTTATACGTAATTTTGTATAACAATGAGGGTCTCCCTCCATTACCATGCAATTTCCCTTTTCTCTCCCTTTCCATCCCACCTCATGTATCTGTTTAATGTTAATCTTTTCTTCCTGCTCTTCCTCCCTGCTCTGTTCTTAGTTGCTCTCATTATATCAAAGAAGACATTTGGTATTTGTTTTTTAGGGATTGGCTAGCTTCACTAAGCATAATCTGCTCTAGTGCCATCCATTTCCCTGCAAATTCTATGATTTTGTCATTTTTTAGTGCTGCGTAATACTCCATGGTGTATAAATGCCACATTTTTTTTATCCATTCATCTATTGAAGGGCATCTGGGTTGGTTCCACAGTCTAGCAATTGTGAATTGTGCTGCTATGAACATCGATGTAGCAGTATCCCTGTAGTACGCTCTTTTAAGGTCTTCAGGGAAAAGTCCAAGAAGGGCAATAGCTGGGTCAAATGGTGGTTCCATTCCCAGCTTTCCCAGGAATCTCCATACTGCTTTCCAGATTGGCCGCACCAGTTTGCAGTCCCACCAGCAATGTACAAGAGTACCCTTTTCCCCACATCCTCTCCAGCACTTGTTGTTGTTTGACTTCATAATGGCTGCCAATCTTACTGGAGTGAGATGGTATCTTAGGGTGGTTTTGATTTGCATTTCTCTGACTGCTAGAGATGGTGAGCATTTTTTCATGTACTTGTTGATTGATTGTATGTCCTCCTCTGAGAAGTGTCTGTTCAGGTCTTTGGCCCATTTGTTGATTGGGTTATTTGTTTTCTTATTGTTTAATTTTTTGAGTTCTTTGTATACTCTGGATATTAGGGCTCTATCTGAAGTGTGAGGAGTAAAAATTTGTCCCAAATTAAAATATTTGAAGTCAAGAGTATTTTCACATGAGAAGTGACTTGAATAATGCTGATTTGAAAATAAATTGGACCCTGGATGGACTCAAACTTGATTCCATGTGTGATTTGAACATGACAAGATCTATTTACAATCAACTCAGCAGAGTTTGGTGATGTTTACAGAATGAAACTGACCAGGCTGGAGAGTGCTGGAACTGAATTTGGAAATGAGTCAGGATTCTCACAGCTGCTTTTTGATCTATTTGTCACTGATTGGGAAGGAAAGATTTCAGCAGCTGCCTGTGATCCATTTCAGGGAGTGGACAGGCAACTAGGAAAGAAAAAGGCTAGTGATGACCTGGCCTACTTCTGCAAACATGGTAAAATCCCACAGCCTGTAAGACAGATTAACGATGTTTTCTAGAGAGTTCTTATCTATGGAGTGGTTTTGGCAGAATTTTCATGGTTTAGGATTCAGGTATTAATAAATGAAGATATAATCTGACTTCATGAAGCCTGAGTTACTAGAAGCTATCTGGAACTTTAATATCAATCTATCGTAACCTAAATGTTCAAATAACCTGTGAACTTTCCTTGGTACTTCCTCTGTTACTTTGGGTCAGAAAGTCTGGCATGCCAGAGCTCTCTCTGCCTTCTCCTAACCTTGAAGATATTAGCAAATATTGATAAAAGATGATATCTTTTCTGGGAAGTAAGGTTATTTTAAAATATTTAGATACCGTTTAATTTAAATCTTGGTATTTGCCAAAGACTAATTTGGACAATGTGATTCAGACATGGTGTAATCGTGCTAAAGATCAAAACAAGTATCATTTTGTGAATAGTTATAAACAATGATTAGTAAAAAAAAATTAGTTAACTATTCATAAGAAGTATTAATTTTACTGATAAGTGTACTTATGCCAATAAATCAAAAATCATAAGTAAACTGTATACTGAATACTTGATCTCTAATCAATACTTCATTGCTATTTCAATACCTCAATAGAAAAAAAAAACATAGTTATAAAGTGAGATTGCTTGTTACAATCCACAATGAGGTGCAGGTACTTGTACATCTGGGCATTTACCTTTAGAAGTCTGCATTCTTGGGGGCTTTGGAAAATGTAGAAGCATTGAAAATGGTTCGCCTACAGAGGGGCATGAAATTTTTCATGAGTTTGAAAAAAAAAGAAAATAGCTTGAGAGCTTTGCAGTTGATGTTGACCGCAAGGCTCTTAAGATACCTTAAGAAACCCTGCCAAGGGGGCTGGGGATGTGGCTCAGTGGTAAAGTGCTTGCCCAGAATGCATGAGGGCCTTGAGTCCATTCACAGCATTGGGGGGGGGGGGTGGAGTTTGATTATTTAATGTTATAATTATCATGATAAAATGTTTCTCTTTACTGACAGGCCATCTATAAATTTTTTAAATGGAAGATGAAGTCAACCTTCCCTACACCACGGAATTACATAAAGTGTGTCTTCTGTGGGTGGCATTGTACCCTGTGCCCAGAGGTTAACAGAGGTCATGATATGGAGGTAGTCCAGAGAGTGAGCTGGAGGCTGGCCTCTCTGTGAGTCTTTACTCACTTCCTTGACTTCTTGGATCACTTGGGTGTTTCTCTTTCACCACCTACTGCCCCATTTCCTGTGTGGTTCCTGAGCGTGGAGAGATAATAGGCACATGAATGATGTCCAGGAAAGACTGATGGGGAATGAACTTAGGAGACAAATCTACACTAGAGACAGAAGCTGGTAGATTGGACAAAAGGCAGGATAAGGACATGGAGAAGAGGAAGGGAAAGATGCATCCCTGTGTCCCTGAGAGCATGGGCAGACGGTGGCAAGTCTGTTGAGGAGCACAGCGAGTGCAGTTCTGGCCTCATTAATTGATCTTCATGAGAGGGTGCACAGAGAGGCAAAGGCGTGTGGAGACCTGCGCAGGCAGCACAGGGAAGAGGTCAAGCCTAGAGAGAAGGCACGGGTCGAGGGAGGAGGAGGAGGATGGAAGAGGGCATCGGGGCCAGCACAGCAGCCCAGGAGGGAGAGTAGGACCAGGGACACAAAGTCATCTGACTCTTCAGTGAAACTAATTTTCTGTCTTCATTGGAGCCTTCATAAAAAAACAAAACCCTTCAGGAAGAGTCCTAGTTTGAGAACCCTTGAATAATTCCACATTCACATCACTGCAGGCTGAACAGCCCAAGTGCCTGTGTGGTTTCGCCACCAAGAGAGACACCACTGAGAATGGGCACCGGCGAAGGAACTGCTCCCTCATCCGGTGTCCCTGTAAATGCCCACCCTCAGGCAGGTGCTTCAGACCTGGACTCCTTCTGAGGAGGATGGGCATCCCGTCCAAGTCACTCCCCAGCACAGGGACCTGCAGTTACAACCCTCTTCCATGTACTCTGACCCCCGGGCAGATGTGCTTGCCCGAGCACCCCCGTATACCTACTTTCCTACGAGAACCTGCGCTAACTGAAGGCCAGCGATGTTGGCTGTTCACACCTTAACCAGCAGCGACATTTCTGCCAGCACAGGTATCCGGAGAATATTTGTTGAACAGGAAGACTTGTTGTGGACGTGGAAGGCTGCCACAGAATTCTGCCTGTTTCTGCAATACAGTTTTCATGGTCGTTCTGCATGTGTTTAGGCCCCAAGGTCATGCCAGAGCTTAGCACACCTCCCCAGTCCCTGAGACAGAATTTGATAAGCAAACATGAGCTGGAATGAAACAATGGAAGGATGGACACAGGGAGAATTTTCTGGGCCCACCGATGTGTGGACACAAATGGAATCATCGAGTACCAACGCTTTTTCTTGCTTATGCTCAGCCCACTCAACATGTTTAAAATAACGTGATGAGTGTGTTTATGTAAGACCATTGTGTTAGTCAGCTTTTCGTCACTGTGACCAAAATACCTGAAAGAACCACTTAGGGGAGGAGAAGTTTATTTTGGGCTCATACTTTCAGCGAAGCCATCCATGGCTGGTGGACTTCACTGCTCTGGGCCTCGGTGAGGCAGAACATCATGACAGGAGACTGTGCTAGAGGAAAGTGGCAGCCAGGAAGAGAGAGGTTAAAAGGCCAGGGTCAGATGTAGTCCAAGGCCACGTCCCCAGGACCCTACCTCCTCCAGCCACTCCCCACCTGCCTACAGTCATCACCCTGTAGTCCTGAAATGGATTAATTCACTGATGAGGTTAGAGCCCCATGACCTAATCCTTACTTCCAAACCCCACCTCTGAACCTTGCTGTATTGGGGACCATGCTTCCAAAGCCTGAGATTTTGGGGGCATTTTAAAGACCCAGATCATAGTGGCACCAAGATGGGTTCATGCTTCTGCTTCTGTTCTGGATTCTTCTCTGTGGCATTCTCCTGGGGTCATTGAGCATGAGCCTTCTGACTGATCACCTTTCTCCCTCCCAGTGGCTGCTTTCACTTTGCTGCGGGGTCACAGATTCTCACAGGGGCCACCATCACTACAAACATCGCATGTGCCACTCAGACCTCAAAACAGCTTGATATTCTGAGATCAAGTGTGGGAGAGTCTTTCTTCTTCATTTTCAGTTTTGACTGTCTTGGGGTTTAGGGGGTATTTTGCAAAGTTTGTAATGAAGCAACTCATCTCGAATTAGTTTACATCCATATTGCTCCATGGAACTCAGACAGCTATCCTGGGGGGTTGGGACAGAAGAAAACACCAAATGACCCACACTGTGCTGTGCTCAGAGTCACCCTTCATCCTCGAGGGCCTTGATCCTGGACCAGAGAAGCCTGCTTTTGCCTGTTTGACTCTGTGCTTGGCGTGGTTGAAAAAGTCTGTCCTGTTGTGAGCACAGTAAAGGTTAAAGTTGAGGTGATCATTTCTCATTTCTACATATAGGTGCCATAGATTGTACCAGTGTAACAGCACACTGACAGAAATATTTATTACTCAGTTTTTGATCTGTTAAAAGAACCACAGGAAATGTGTATTTTGTGAGTTGAGATGCCAACCGCTTGAGTAACTGTTAGTAAATCTAAGGATGGGTCCCCCCCCCCGTCCTTTTATCCTACCCTGATAACATCAACGTTCACTGCAGATGAACTTAAATGAAAAGTTTTTGAAATGAACTTTTATATATTTAAGCTTAGTACAATTTGGATGAAGGGTGACTCTGTAATTACATCCATTAAATTGGTTTCAATTGCTCTACTGTGTCAACAGTTAAGGCTTAAGTGAAGGAAAAGACATTTTCAGGAAGAAAACAATAATTCCCACCCCCACCCCCGCTCATATTCGTCTCCTCTCATTGAAAGTGATGCACATAACGTTCTCTAAACAGCCTTCCCATTTAGACCTTTGGGGTAAAACTGTTGGTGATCACTTGGATGACATTTCAGAAGAGATTGTCACAGAGAGGTCACATTTCTTCAGAATCAGAAAGATTTAAGTTTCAAATCCAGCTCTGACCCTTTCTTTGAAATCTCCTTCACAAGGCTCTTCTGCAAGATGGTGATACAGGCCAGTGTGGCAAAGCTCTTGGCAGCCTAGTGAGTTACACAATAAAGCTAATACTTTTGAACCGTATACACACATCATCATGCCATTAATTTTTAAGTATTTGTCAACATAGGTTTACATTGGGCATGAAAAGGATCATAATTTTCCATCTTTAGAAATTAGGTCAAACCTCTGTTTCTGCAAATAAAGTTAATGAGTCTAGGAAACTTTGCATTTGAATATGCTGTTTGTTATTCAAAAGGGAAGTTTGACCTGTGCATAAGAGAAAAAGGAAATCAATGGAGAACAACCCCCAAATGACCCCGATGTGACTCTAACAGACCTGGATTCCAAGCATCCCTTAAAACTATGTTCAAACATATAGAAGAAAACATAAGGGGCAGCAGAATGGCATCTGGAACCCGTGTTTGTACAGATACCTGCAATTATCCACATGAAACACTTATTTACTAGTGTTGGCAGAAAATAGCTTGACCGGGTATATCCAGAGGAGCATCAAATTCCAGTTTATTCTGTACATGCACTCATGAATAATAAACAGTAATTTAAAAAAGCTTTCTGGATATTAGGGAAACAAAGACAAACCAAACAAAAAATAGGTCTGATTTTCAACTCATGGACTCTGGATTTGACATAAATCGAAACAAGTATAATAGGTGGTTAAAAAAAATAGTGCGTTTCATATAAACAGCACTTAGCTGTAGCCCAAAGCCCCAGGGGTACTAAGTTTTACTTCCAAATTTGGGGTGAATTGGACATAAGGGAAAGCTTGAAGGAATGACCAATGAACAGATGAGATGAACCTAATCAGATGCTTGGGAGATTTACATGCAGCCAGGGTGGAACAGAAGGGAGCAGCCAGGGTGGAACAGAAGGGAGCAGCCAGGGGGGAGCAGGCATATGGACAAGGTGATCTGGAGAAGGTTCTGAATACAGGAGTGGAGGGAGCAGTCCTCCTAGAGTACATGGTGCACCCAAGGTGCAGAGATAAGGTAAGAGGAGCAGGTGAGTCCAGGTTACAGGACACTGGACATCCTCTGAAGACATCAGGAAGCCAATTAAAGGACAAGATACAAAAGCTCAGTGTTATTTCCTTTGTAAACTACAATTCCAGAAACAATTTCCAAAATTGATCGTAATTCCGACAATTACTTAGTTAAAAAGCAGATGAAATAGCTCTTGTAATTTTAGTGTAGAACCCTTTAGTTTATTCAGGATTAAGTTACCACATGATAGATTTGAGCACCAATTAAGAATCAAGAAATTTGCTATAAAGTTTTTTAACTTTTTAATTATAAGATATATGTAAGTTTATGGTTTGACAAAATATTCCAATGCACTAACAGAAAGAATCCACCCTTGACATTCCTTGGAATGGCAGTAGAGGAAAGAAATTTAATTTTATGTGTACAAAATGAAATCCACACATAAAGCACAAGTTAAAGTTAAATTATAGGTTGTTAGTTTTGCAGAAATAATACTTCTTTCCTAAGGTCTTGTGTGTAATGTGTTCTGATGAGGAAATTAAGGAGTTCTGTTTCTTAGATAACTTACAAAATTACATTGAAAAATTTTAACATTGATAACGTTGAGACATGACCAAAATACCTTATAAATTCTTAGGGGCTGTGGGTTTTGCCAAATTGTATGGTGCTTGCCTAGTATGCACAGGGCTCTAGGGTTTGATCACTAGCACTGCAAAGATAGAAATGGAGATAGAGAAAGAGATAGAGATAGATAGATAGATAGATAGATAGATAGATAGATAGATAATATTAAATTCACAGCAAATGTGTTTTATAATAGTTCAGGTATTTAGGGTCTAGTAGGATTCACTGGAAATATTTGAGGATTTTGAAATATTAGAATATAATGCCATCAGAGTATTTCAGACTGGGAAAAGCAAAGGAATTTTATGTCCCCGAATTCAAAATGCTTATTTTATCCTTCATGTTACTCCTTACAGCTAATGACATCAAAGAAAGGAACTCAGACACATGGCAGTGGTCACACTTGGTTGCATATCAGTGAGTGATTATGTAATACTTGTATGACTTTTAAAAGCAAACACAGCACAAGTCCCTGCCCCCACACCCTACTCTGTTTTGTGGCATGGAATGGTGCCTAACCTCCTGGGACCATCTGTGTTAATATGGACATAATTATTCCTTATGTTCTATAATTGCATAAGGTACATCTTACAGAGAACATTTCCTCCAAGGGTCTTATGCAATGTTCTATGAAAACAAGCCTTCTCTGGATGTGTGAGTCACTGTCTCCCAGAAAACGTCTTCCTTGTAAATGATTCCAGCGCTTATAAAACAAAAGAAGGGAGGAGAGAAACCATGACCTTTTTCCAAAAGGGAAAAACTAACCCAAGGGACAGGGGATTGCCATTCCATTTCCTCTTATTTGCTGGTTTTGTGATAGTAAGACTTTTTAAAGTTGGTTATTTAATCAAGAGCAGAAAGCCTGATGAATTTTGACCTATTTCCATGAACTGGTGGTCAAACGGGGAGAATAAAATTCCAAAACGGCACAATCATCATAAAATCCATGTACTCACTTTTGTTCTGTTTTATTTGGCTTGAGGTTCCTCAGTTGTCATTTTATGTTCTACACCTGAAATTTTTGCAACTATCCTTGGCATGTCTCTAGTATTTTGATACAATACCAAGAATTGTATTAAATTTAAATTTCCTAGATTGCCTAAATTTCCAAGCACAAACAAATCTATTTTCTCCCTTTGCTGAATTATCTCTTCAGGTTCTTTCCACTGATAACCCATCTAACCAAAAAAACCAAAACAAAAACAAAAACAAAGAGTGATTAGTGATTAAATACACATCCACCTCAACACATGGTCAGTGTAAGGAAATATGCTTGAACTCATTACACTGCTTTCTGAATCCTTGTTACTTTCAGTTTTCTTAAGAACACAACTCCTAAAAACGACATCTGACAGAATATATCTAATCTGCTATTTGGCTAGGTCTGGGATGGTACAAATGAGAATCACCGGAGAACTTGGCCAACACAGTGGCTGCGGGTCTGCCCCCTGACTCCAGGCACCAGAAGCTCGCTCCGGGTGAGAAGTCTTTGAGCACCTGGGGCTGGACCTCTTGAGTTCATGGGTGGAGAGCCCCTCACTTTCTCCCCTGCTTCCCACCGCATGTCCAGGTGCCACGCGCCTCTCAAGCTTCAGTTCGGAGCCCCTCCTGATGGACTCTGGGTCTGGAGGAGCCAGGCCGCCGACGGCTTGCTGGGAGCGGGGGCCTTGTGCAGAGCCAAGTCACCCTCTGAGCGCCGTGAGGGACTGCCAGCCCTGCCGCAGCCTGCTGGCCAGCATCTCCCTGAAGTGGTCGCCCAGCAGGAAGTAGAAGACAGGGTTGACAGCGCTGCTCAGGAAGGCCAGCGGACGCGACAGCACGTACAGGCAGCTGATGACCACCTGCGTGCAGCCCTGCCCGCCGCCCAGGCGCGAGGCGATGCGCACGTTGCGCAGCACGTGGTAGGGCGTGAAGAGCACGGAGAAGACCACCACTGCCAGGACCACCAGCGCCAGGGGCTTCTCCAGCGTCTGCGCCACGCTCAGCTGCCGGCTCCGCTGCCGCAGAAAAATAGTGATCTTGTAGGAGAAGAAGCACATGACGGCCAGCGGCGCCAGGAACCCCACCAGGGTCAGGCACAGGCTGTAGACGAGGTTGTACCGCGGGTCCCCAGAGCTGGCGTAGTCGGTGCAGCTCGTACCCTCCTCCGTGGTGACCGGGCCGATCACGTGGAGGATAGGCAGCAGCTCCAAGGTGACCAACGCCCAGATGGCCAAGGAGATCAAGACGGCCAACTCCTTCTTCTGCAGAAGGTGCTCCCGGAAAGGGAACTTCATGAGCAGATAGCGGTCGACGCTGATGAAGGTGAGGAAGAGGATGCTGGTGTAGAGGTTGGCGTGCAGCACGTAGCGGTTGCTCACGCAGAGCACCTCGCCGTACTGCCAGGCTCCCTTGGCGTAGCTTCGCATCAGCATGGGCAGCGTGCACAGGAAGGCCAGGTCCGAGATGGCCAGGTTGAACAGGTAGACGTTACTGCTGCTCCAGTTCTTCAGACAGAAGAGGTAGCCGAAAACCACCGTGGTGTTCCCAAGCATTCCCACGACGAACTCAAAGCCGTAAAAGATGGAGAGGTAGTACTTCTCCAAGGCCGACTGGACCTCCATCCAGTCCTTGCACGTTTCATTCCACGCCTGAAGAAGACAGGAAATGCAAGGGCAAAACATGAGAATGTGATGCAGGACAAGACTCTACAGACCGCCGTTAACAAAAGGAACACTGGAGGAATGATAGCAGTGAGCTAAGCAAAATTCCTAGCTCAGTGTTCACTCTCTTGGGAAATTTTAGGAAATATCCAGGCGTGGTGGTGCACGCCTGTAATCCCAGTGGCTTGGGAGGCTGAGGCAGGAGGATCACAAGTTCAAAGCCAGCCTCAACAACTTAGTGAGCCCTTAAGCAATTCAGTGAGACCTCAGCTCAAAATAAAATATAAAAAGGGTTGGGGAAGTGGCTCAGTGGTTAAGCTTGATTTCCAGTACCAAAAGAAACAAATAAATAAAAATTTAAAAAGTTAGAAAGTCAGGAAATAAATAAATGATGCCATATAATACCAGATGCTATAAATAAAAAAGGAGGAAAGCTAAAATTTTAGAGTTCTTGGAGTAGAGGGTGGCTGTGAGCTATTCTTATATATGATGTTCAGGGAGCTGCTTCTGTATGGGATTACATTTACACAGAAATTTCAGTGGAGAGGGAAAGAGCCATTTCCCTATCTGGAAGAAGAGTGTTTCTGACACAGGAAGGGCATGTTCAAAGGCCCTAAGAAAGAAGTGCACAGAGGGCTTAACAAACAGCAAGAGTCCAAAGCAGAGTGTGGTAAAGGAAGTGAAGAGGAGAGTCTAATTTGCTTTTGTTTCTAGAACATACCACAGTCCCCGGTGCATCATCGCTGTCCAACAAATTCTGCTGAGTTAAACTGAATTGAACCATAACCTAGAGAAGGAAATAGGGATTGTTAGAAATCCAATCTACAACTGCAATCTTGAAATAGACTATTTCAAAATTTACAATGTGAAACTGAGCATCTTACTAATGATAATAGTGCCTACTGTTTTTGAGAGCTGATAGTGGGGCAGGCACTGATGCACTACTTTCCAAGAATTATCTCATTTAATGCTCACAGTGACATAATGAAAGAGGGACTCGTGTTCTTTTCATTTGACACATAATTTCTCTGATGCTTGGAAAATTAAATACCTGCTATTTTAGTCTAACCCTGCTGCTATAGCAATTTACCTTACAGTGGGTAATCTATAAATAATAGAAATGTTTTCCTCACAGTGTGAAGGGTGGGAAGTCCAAGGTCAAGGTGCCAGGAGCGACCATGTCTGGTGAGCTGACAATTGCTCTTTGCTCCAAAGATAGTGCCTTTTGATGCTCACAGCAGTGGTGCAAGGCATCCCCCTGAACCAGATCTCATTGATGAGGCAGAGTCCTCATGACTTACCTATTCCCCAAGGACCTGCCTCTTAGTACTGTTAGGTCCCAATGCATGTACTGTGTGAAGCCCCCAATACTCAGAGCACAACACTTGTTGAGGTCAGATGCTAGGGCTATCTTCTGAATACAGACCATGAAAACAGCAATCTAATTCAATAGATCTCAAACATCTTGCTAACTCTTCATTTTCTCCCTTGTCATCAGACCAGATTGTGGTTGGATAAGGTATTTCAAAGAATTTGAGTTATCTAAAAAATGTGCTGGATTGCCACTATTCAATATTACATCTTACTTATCTCAAGGTTGAATTTTCTAAATAAAAAACCAACTTCTTATTAAATAGGTTTTAGTGGCAATGAAATGATTCCTTCAATTGAAGAATTTGGGTAAGTACAGCAAAATAATAAGTGCATCTGAACTGTTTTTATCAAGAAGCAGCATCAAACATTCAGTAGAATCTTCTACCATAGAAGCTTCTGGAAAAGTTGCACGACCTCCTTCCAATTCAAGTGGCTTACCTAAAGGCTGGGAGGAGAGGGAGCAGGGCCCTGGGTCACTTCTTAGACAGGAGAGCACAATAGCCCTGCAGATATTTGCTAAGAAACTTACAAAGAGGCTACTTTAAAATCAGGACCTATGTGACGATCGGTGACACTCCAAAGGAGGAAAAGTGCCTGGTTGACATTTTGATGGGACTAAAGGCTGCATGGATACACTGAAGCTGTCCCCAGGGTTGGGCAGGGCGGACTTCCAACCTGTAGATCCACACAAACCCCTGTGGTGGGCGGGCTTGGGCGCCTCTCTCATGGGACCAGTCCCTCCTCGGGAGCTCTGCTTTCTTTATGCTAATCAAGTAAATCCTGTTACTTTCTCTCACCCTGTGTGTGTGTGGATTTTATCCTTCAAACTCGTGAGACAAAGTCCCCACCTCTGCAGCACTGAGTGTTGATTTGTGAGGATGAGTCTCGGGCCTGCAGCCGAGCTGGGCCTGCCTGGGGTCCGCTTAGGCTCTCCGGACCACGCTGTTCGTTCCCGATGTCTCTTCAGCCTTCTGGTGGGTCTCAGGGCTGCTTCTCCACCAGGGTCACGGCTGTCGTGGGATAAGCCTCAACAGCAGGAGCAGGAGCAGGTGCAGGTGCAGGCACTGCTCCCTGGCTTCATGGGTCACTGCCCCTCCTGGCCCAGCGTCTGGGAGGACCTGTCCCACTGTGCATGTGGCCCAATACTGGACCCTGGGAGCTGCCCTAGCGCCCACCCACCCAGCCACCCCACAGAGCTCCTCTTCCCCAGGCTCTATTCTGACTTCTCAGATGCTTCTCACACCAGGATTAGAGAAAACGCCCTCCTGTCACCTTCTGTCCCCTCACAGCCTCCTGGTTTTCCTCCCTCCACCCTGGCTGTGCTCTGCAGGCTCTTCTGTGGCTCAACTGGTAGATCCTAGGTTCAGGGCTCAGCTCTGGGGTTCCTTCTCTACATTCGGCCTAGATAATCTCATCCACTTTCGACCTTCCAAAGCTGGCCATCCACCAACAACTCCTAGATTTACAACCAGCCCAGACCTGTTTTATAAGCTCTGGCTTTTATACTTATTGTCATGTATTATTTCTCACCAATGTCTCTGCCATTAAATCCTATGCTAAGTGACACTGGCACCAAAACAGACATGAAGATCATTGGTACCGAACAGAAAACACAGAGACAGACCCACATAAATATAGTTATGTCATACTAAAAAAAATACCATAAACGTACATTAGAGAAAAGATGTCCTCTTCAACAAATGGTGCTGGGAAAACTGGAAATCCATATGTAGAAAAATTAAATTAAACCCTTATCTCTCACGGTGCACAAAACTCAACTCTAAGTGGATCAAGGACCTAGGCTTTACACCCAAGACCCTATACCTAATAGAAGAAAAAGTAGGCCCAAATCTCTATTGAGTTGGCTTAAGAACTGAGTTTCTCAACAAGACTCCTAAAGTGTAAGAAATAAAATCGAGAATCGATAAAAGGAATGGAATCAAACAAAAAAACTTCTTCAGAGCAAAGGAAACAATCAAGAACGTGAAGAAAGAGCTTACAGAATGGGAGAAAATCTTTGCCACCTGCACCTCAGATACAGCATTAATCTCAAGATATATAAGAACTCAAAAAACTAAATCACACACACACAAAAACATATGACCCAATTGGTAAGTGGGCAAAGGAACTGAACAGACATTTCACAGAAGAAGAAATGTCAATAAACATGAAAAAATATTAAGCATCTCTAGCAATTATAAAAATTCAAATTAAAACTACTCAAATTACATCTCACTCCAGTCAGAATGGCAATTATCAAGAATACAAATAATAATAAATGTTGGTGAGGATGTGGGGAAAAGGTAAACTCATACATTGCTGGTGGGACTGCACATTGGTGCAACCACTTTGGAAAGCAGTATGAAGATTCCTTAGAAAACATGGAATAGAACCACCATTTCACCCAGTTATCCCACTCCTCAGTACATACCCAAAGGACTTAGAATCAGCATACTACAATGACACAGCCACATCAATGTTTATAGCAGTTCAATTCATAATAGTAAGCTATGGAACCAACCTAGGTTCCCTTAAACAGATGAATGGATACAGAAAATTGTGGTACATATACCCAATGAAATATTTCTCATTCATAAAGAAGAATGAGACTATGGGACTTGCCAGTAAACAGATGGAACTGGAGACTATCATGTTAAGTGAAATAAGCCAATTCCCTAAAACCAAAGCTCAAATGTTCTTTCTGGTATGTGGATGCTAACACACAATAAGCAGGGGTAGGAGGGAAGAACAGAAGTTTGTTGGGTAGACAAAGGAGAATGAAGGGAAGTGGGGGCTTTCTGGGAATAGGAAAGACAGTGGAATGAATCACATATAACTTTCCTATGTTCGTGTATGAATAACGACCAGTGTAACTCTACATCATGTACAACCACAAGAATGGGACGTTATACTCCATGTTTGTATAACATGTCAAAATACATTCTACTCTCATGTAAACTAAATAGAATTTAAAAAAAGAAAGCCTATGCTAAGTTCTTCCACTTCCTTACCAGTGTTGCAGAATATCCACCTATCTCAGTAAAATTGTGTCATCATGGACCCAAGTGTTCACCACAGAACTCTAAGCAACGACCTCAAAGTCATCCCTTATTTAACCCCAGTAATGAGTCAACTCCCACATCTTGTTGCCTGTCATTCCAGATGTTTCTCAAGTTCATCATTGTACCCACACACCATATTCTAGTCTAAGCCACTGTTCTCTCTATCTTGGATTATGTCACATTCTCTTACTGTCTCACATCTTCTCCGGACCTTTTCAATTTATTGTCGCTATAATAGCCACATAATCTTGAAAATAGAATCACATTGCTCTCCTAGACTTCAATGACTTTCCACAGTCCAAGGACTGCAGTCTGAATCATTGATGGGGACCCCACACCATGACCTGGCTCCTGGGTGCCACTTGGCCTGCCTTAGCGTTCCATGTTCACCTCTCCTCCCACCTGCTCTTGAACACACAGAGTGGTCCAGGGCTGTCTTCCTGAAGTGACTCTATTGTGTGACATTATTCATCTTACATGTAGACTTCTTTCAGGACTCAAATCAAGTGTGAGTTTCCCAGAACAAGCTCTCTGGCCCCCATTCTAAGCCAGCCCCTCCCCCTGGCGCTGTGGGGCAAGTTGAACTTCCTAGCACCTCTTGAAACTTTGTTTGACTCATTGTTTATCTTCTACATCTGGCCCAGTGACTAGCAGATGGTAGGTGGTTGGAAAATGCTTGTTGAGTGAAGATAGAACTGTAAACATCTGACTGTTTACCAGGAGTTTTATAAATAACTCCTCCAAGTTCAGAGAAGTAGCATGTCCACAAAACTGAACCACAAATTGCTGTATTTCATTACAAAATATGACACTCTGTATAATATAAATGATATTAAAAATTGGAAACGGTAGTACCAATAGCTATGGCTTTGAAACATTTATAGAAAATGTGTGTGTCTTTCTAGGATACATTTAATAATCCAAGGCATTTAATTAAGAATTCACACCTGAAATTAAGAAACATTCGAAAGATTTGCATCAAAGTGTTGGTAGTTTCATTCCTAACAATGATATTCCAAATAGTTTTTTCCATGTCCTTTTTCCTTTTAGTCTCTGACAATTTTTTTATAGTAAGGCAGCATGTATTCAGTAATATTAAAAGTTTTAATTCTTAGAAATATAGAAAAAGGGCCAAGGAACTTCTCTGTGTAAGCTAATAGTCCTTGTTTTTTCAGATCAGTGGTCTTTTTCACTAGCTCCAACTCTCCTGCTGCTGCTGCCGTTCCCAGCCTCCTGGAAGCATGCGCTCCCTGTTTTCTATGATGTGCCAATCTGGTCCCTCCAGTCCCTACTGCAGACTCCCTTGTGACTGACCCTTCTTTGCCCAAGTTTTAAATGGCTGGACAGTCTAAAGGTTCAATCTGGATACCTTTGTTATTTGGGGAGCACCCAGAAGGTGGGGTGCACACTTAAAATTGAAATTAAGATAGTAGAAAATTTCCTTCAGACAAGAAACTCACTAGTTTCAGTTTTGAATTTCCTTTTTCCAGTCATAACCAGGAACCAGGTCGTATTTCTGCCTAGTAAGTGCTGGCTTTTGTCAGTAGTTTATGCAACTGTGCGCAGCAGAAAGTTTGGACGATCATGAATGGAAACTGTGTCTATGAGGACAGGCATGACTTGAAGCCAGATTGCCACCGACCACCACTCAGGCAAGTTAGGGACCTCGTGGAAATGATGAGGAGCTCTTCTACTTTCCAAAGAGGCTGGATATTGAGGGAGCTAGCAAGGATAGAGCCCTGCAGGGTGGAGTAAGGAAATTAGGGACTAAACTCGCCTGTTCCTTTCCTCCATTAATTTATACCTGCATGTTGCTTCTCATAGAGCGGTTGCCCCATAAAAAAAAAAAAAAACCTTTAAAAATATATGTATGGGGCTGGGTTGTAGAGCACTTGCCTAGCACCACATAAAAATAAATAAATAAAATAAAGGTATTGTGTCTATCTACAACTAAAAAATATTTTTTAAAATGTATGTATGAAATACATACTAATTGTATAATACCTATCGATGCAAATAGGCAAAAATAAGGGAAAAAAGATCTTTAAACCCATCATTTATAATATTAGGGTACCATTCTACACTTTAATATTTATTTGAATTTGCATTTATAAAAATGAGATGATGTTTTTAGTGATGTTTTATTATTGGTTTCTTTGATACTTTTGTTTAATAATGGAAAGTTTTTTATAAGTCTATAATATTCACAAATTATGGCTTTGTAAAGGCAGGCAATCCAATATTTGTAGGCCAGCTCAAATTCTCAAAGAGCCATGGTTATATTCCAAATTGCGTGATATGTGTATGTGTGTTTTTCATGTGGCCATCACGATTGAAGAAATTGGGGAAGTAAATTGTTTCTTTAAGCACAACTCTCTACTGAAAGGGAAACTTTGTCATAAAAAATTACTAGTCTCTTCCACTGTCTAGTGGTTATACTCTTGGAAATGGAATTAGTGATAAATAGCTTATAACTGATTTGTTTAAATTCTTTTAACAGATCTTTTTCTTTAAAAAGTGTTGTATACTAAAGTGAAGTCAATAATTCTTAGTCCAAAATATCTAAACCTGCTAGAATTAATACACTAGAAGCAATGTCAAATTTACTCTCATAAACAGATCAATAATACTGATTTTTAAATTTGGAATAATATTTCTTTCACTTTAAATACATTCATCCTTTTGGAAACATACAGTTTCAACAACTAAATTTAAAATATATATATATATATATATATATATATATATATATATATATATATATATATGAATGATAGTTTCTTAGACTTTAAATTATTTTCTTACAACCATCAAAATTAAACATAGAAAATTTGTGGAATTTTAATTTTTTACTGTTACCATAAAGTGAATTTACAATTTGAGTGAAAATATATATTCACACTGAAAAAAATACAGTAATTTAACTGGTGACTTAATTTTCATATATTGCATAAGTTACATCAGAAACTAAATTATTAAAAAGTGATAGAATGGCATCAAATAGTATGCACATTAATTTCTTTACAAATATACTACAAATAGGTAGAGTAGCAATGATTTCTGTAATTTTTAATTTTTCTTCAGTAAGTTATATTCTTGAATTATCTTATTTTATTACCTATAAAGGCTAAATTTAATTTTTAAAATACCTTAAAATTCCATCTAATACTTTGCTTTCTAAGCATGATAAACTATTTCATATGATTCAGGATCTTTAATTTTTTCTGTAAGTGATAATACGTATTCAGGTGAATCCAATTACTAATTTTTGTTGCAATATGTTACCGAGATGTCAGTAAATACAGTAAACCTTTCTAAATGAAATAAACTTAGCATTTGGCAATTAACACAAGACATTTAATTTTGTATAAACAAAATGCAAAGGCAACAATTAGGGCTTCCCTTTAGTTTCTTTGGCTGGTTTTCCTCTCCTTGAGAGCGCTTCCCCTAAACAGGACTTTTACCCCTTTGGCTCACAGAGCAGTTTTTCCCAAAGCCCCCAGCAGCAGCCTGCCCTGCGGGTGGGAGGAGGAGATGCAGAGCAGCTTACCATTCTGCTGGATGGCCTCTCCCTTGACAGAACCTCGGCCAGTTCTGGAGACAGCTTCTGACCCAGTGCAGTGTGGCCAGACATGCTTAGTTGGGTCTAATTTGCATATCAGGCAGCCAAGATTAATAATTCAAAAGTCAGGGATAATTTATGCAGTCAAACCTCCAAGTCAGAGACATGCATGCAGGGAAATTTCTGCAGAATGGAGACACGGAACAAATGACTCATTTTGCAGAAAACACATTTGACAAACAGATTTGGAGAACACTACAGTCGGATTGGTTTTATCCACTAACAAAGTCACGGAGAAGCAGTCCTTATTTTCATATTTATTTGCGGACTCAGACAACACATTCTGTTGAGTATACAATTGCATCTGTTTTTTTCTTCAATTTTCAATTTTTTGGTGAATGCTAGGTTGGGCATACAATGACTAAGCTACTGTTATCAACAACTTTGAGGGAGCTATAAAACGGAAACTTTGAAGGGACTGTACTTATATCCTGTTAATGTACTAGGAAAGGGACACTAGAGCTTTTTTTTCAATTATTTTTTCCATTTTACTTGCTGTGATTAAGTTCAAGAGACACTTAAAAATGCATCAGGTGGCTAGGGATTAGGGAGAGAGGTACTATAAAAGCCACTCCAGAGACTGCAGTGTATCCATCCCAATCAATGCCTGAGTAGCACCGGGAGCTCATTGCCTCCGTTTCAGACAGGAAGCACACCTGGCTTTTCCTGAGGATTATGTTAGATTTATGATCAAGTAAACACTCTGTCTGCTTGATGTGAAGCTTGGGGATTATGCTGAGGAAATGCCTAACTGTTCAGGCAGTAGAAATTCAATTTGAGTGCCATATAAGTTGATTGTAGAGTTAGCAGTGATAAGCAGGAGTCCACAAGAAACTTCATTATGTCTCCTCCTAACCAGGAGTTTCCTCTTTCCCCAGTCTCTATGAGCCTTAAACTGAGAATCTTCAAAAAAAAAAAAAACATAAATATAAATATTCTTTAAATATATATAAGTGTACTTAAAATTATATACATGAATTAAATATAAATGTATTTATATGTGAATAAATATTTACACATACAACATGTTTATTTATCTGAAATAGCATATCTTTAATTTGTTGGGTTTTTATGATAGCCAGGCATTGAACTGAAAACTTTTATTTATGTTAAATGCTTAGAGTATGCCTCTAAGTTTGTTATTATTTTTATTTTATAGAATGCAAAACTGAGATCAGAGAGATCATTAACTTTCCTAGGGTCACAGAATCAGTTAAGGGTGACTGAAGTTTAAGCCTCTGCAACTTCTATTCTGCGGACCTCTGACTCCTGTGAGAGTGAGTGACATTCTTCTTGATGTGTACAATAAGTTCTGGGAATTAATGACAGGTACTTTTCTACTTTCTCTTTTCTTTAGAGAAAGGCTAAAATATTATTCCTGTCTATGAATTTAAAAGGGCAAACGCATTTGCAAAACCGTCAGTGTTGTTAATTTTACACCTAAATTAACACAGAGGAGCAAAGGCACCTGGGCGTATTTCACAGGTTTCTGCCACCCTTCCAATGGAGATAGGGCAATTCCCTCTGTGGGGAGGTGGGAGTTCCCCAGAGCTTCCTCTTTCTCCTCCCCACCTCCTGACCACCACAGAAGTGGTTTGCACTTCTCCTTTTCCACAGGCCTGCCATCCAGACTCAGACTGGTGACCTGCTTCCCTGCCAAGTCCACCTTGCCAGGGGCCCCTTCCCTCAGGACGTTGTCACTGGAGGAGGAGAGTGAGTCAGGGGAAAGACTCAGGGAAGATTTCCAGTACTCCTGGTGTTCTCAGTAAGTCCTGAAGACCAGTGAGAGATATCCAGTACTTCTGGTCATTTTGCACACAAAAGGAATCAGCCCAGGGACGAGGTTAGATGCAGGGCCATGGCCCATGAGCAGGGCTGGTGTCATTGACTGCTAATGCAACCTCACAGGGTCTTGCACCCAGAGGGGCCACACACTTAATCTAATGCTTTCCTGTCACATTCGTATATGAAATTCTTCATGATTTCATAATGAACGACCCCATCTTTTCTTTTTGCATTGCCAGCTCCGCCTGCTGAAGTACAAAGCTCCTCGGAAATGATTGCAAATAGTATAGTCAGTTTCAATGGGGCAAAGTTTTTGGTTTTTGCTGTCTTCTTTTTTAGAAACAACATAGTGAAGTTCATGGCTTGAGGAGCAAGGGGAGTTGGAAAGGCAGTTGAGTTTGCAGGAAAGCTTGCTCTCCCAGAGGCAGTAAGGTAGGAGTGAGAGCCCCGCCCAGGTCAGACCTTTCTAACCCAGACTTTGCTCTTGAATGAGAATTAGGATTCAACACCATCAATGCTAGAACATTTTCTTAAGATGACCTTGTAAAAGTCAGCATGACTAAAAAGACCAAGGAGTCATTGTCCTGACTTTGCCTTTTACTAGTTATGAGATCTTAAAAAAAAATTACATATTTTAATTTCCTTGTTTGGAAGATGGGAATAATGATCCCTACCCCATAAAACTTACAACGTTCACAGTAGTGAAATGCAATGGGCTGGGAATACCAACCCAGAGCACAATCAGGAAATTCCAGAGGAAAAAAATGGGAAAGACAACCAAAATATTAATCAAATCTAATACCACCCTACTTATTAGCTTCCACTAGCATCTTTTGAACACCTACTCTATGTACTAAGTTCTTTAATAGCTGCAAGAATTTAAGGCACTTCATGATGTTAAAGTTATTAGGATATTCAGGGGAAGAAACTGAAGCCCAACAACGATTAAATAAAATTTCCACCATTACACAGCTAAGAAATGAGTGGACCATGACTTGAGGCCTTGCTTGTTTGATTCTTCACTCTGAGCTTTTTGAACATTATTGTGCCTCCTTCGGGGTAAAGAAGAAAATATTAAGTCAAAACCAAATGCTACTGATATTGAAGAATTTGACCTTAAATATGGCAATTTTATGTGGTTTGATCTGAAAAAGTAAGTTTAAAAGAATTACTACAACTCATTATGGGATATAAGACTTATTGTTTATCAAATCTGATGATTCTAAAAAGAATTAGACATTTTAGGCAAAAAACCAGAGTCAGTAACAAACTGTGACAGCGCTTCTCGGCAGCTAATGCCAGCCAGCTGCTCTGCACACTGTGAGGTACTTCCTTCCACAGCTCAGAGGGTCTGTGGGGAGAGCACACCATCCCAAGGTCCCACGACCTTCAAGAAATCCCAGGGCAGGAGGAGGATGATCAATCGGTTCAAGGAATTTCCTCTACAGTCTTATGGGGAAAGAAGAATGCAACAGATCCAAGGTGTCCTGTGAAACCAAGGAGGGTATTTGGTGTGCTGGGTAGACATAACCAAGCCTGCCTGGCTCTTCCTCTTTCCAAGAAATGATTCATGAAGGGGAAAAAACGATAGGGAACAGCAAAGGGAAAGTACAGTAGAGGTTGTCTGTGATTGTCTCTCAATTCTCCAGGCAGCAGGAATCATGCAAATTTTATTAACTAAATTTCCTTTCCCAAGGGATAAGGACTATTCAACATGGGCACTAAAGTTAAGGCAAAGGAATCTACTTCCTCTAACAATCAAACTCTCTATCATTTAAGTTATACTTGTAATGCAAAATTCTACATTATTGTTTTTTCTTATTATGTAAAAAGAAAAATGTGTCATATCTATTAGCAATACTTTAACTAAAAAACAAAATATTGTTTTCTGCTGAATTAAAATACATTAAGTGGCTAGGCATGGTGGTACATGCCTGCAATCCCAGAAACTCAGGAGGCTGAGGCAGGTGGATCAACTTGGTGAGACCTTGTCTCAAAATTAAAAAAAAATAAAATAAAAAGGGCTGGAGATGAGACTCAGTGGTTAAGTACCCCTGGGCTCCACCCAGTACACACACACACACAAAAAAACAAATTCCTTGAAGTATTAATATTTTACCTAGAAACACAGTGAACTCACCTTTTATCTTTTAGTTCATTCTCAAATTTTAACAGCTAAATGATTTTTTAATGATTCATGTGATAACTTATTAATGCTTCTGTAAAAGTACTGTTGTTTTGCTTCCCTGATAAAAAATCAAGATATGTGAAGTTCAAGCATTTGAGTGAAAGATGGAGACAAATTTCATTCTTAACCATTGATTATGGTATAATCTTTTTGATTGAGAGTTTGTCTGAAATATCGAAATACCATTCATTTGCTAATTAGTCATTCAACTACTCAGCTTCTCCCAATTCACATTGACTGTGGTTTTTATAAATTTGCTTGATCCGTGTAACATTTGGCATTAATAATGAAAACAAAAGCCAGCTTGTTGGTTATTTTGATGGACATACTGTAGAGGCACTTCCCCTTGGCTCCTGATTAACCATTCTCTGTCTTGCTTGCTCAAAAATAAAATTTGCTCCTTGAATAAAGAACAAGAAGTCAGTCCAGTTGAATTTCACTGAGCATTTTAGTAATAGAGAGGTTTTCAGAATTTCAGAGAGAACAAGGATCATGCTCACTAAGTGAGCTAAGTGCTTGCTGATTGTGTTATGAATTCAATAAAGTCAATGATGCGACCCCATAAAAAATTTGGTGACATGATTCTCTTGTATTAGAATCTTTACCTTCACAACATACTCATTAATGCCAATATTAATTTAAATTTATATTTTACACTAATTTATGACACTGAAAAACTAATACAATTTGACTTCAGATTAGATCAATATTGTAATGAACTAAGTGAAGATGTTTCACATTGTAGCAACTAATGACATTATAGTCAAACACTGTAAAGAATTATGAAAATGAGTCAATTGCTACCTTTTAAAATATCTCCTTCATCCTATAGGAATTATTTATGTGTCTATAAGAAGTATTTTTTTCACATTGACCTAATATTAAATTCTAATATCACTTTGTATTATTTATAAGAATCCTTGCTGGTCAAAACACCTAGCTTGAATGTCAGATGTAGAGATGGGTTTAGAAGCCATTGAGTTGAGTTCCTAAGGATGAGGAAGTGGGACTCAGTGGTTAGGAAGGAAAGGGCTGGGGACGTGACCTTGAGAACAGAGGGGAAGGTCCTGAGCATGAGGGAGATTTAAGTACCATCTTGCGGGAGATGAGCATGGTAGGGAGCCCTCCCTGAGAGCCCTCTCTACACCCTTTTTACCTGCCGGAAGAGGAACCCTCTTTCATTCATCCCTAGACCAGAGTCTGCCATTGACTACTTTCATCATTAACAAAGAGGAACGATAGCAAGCTTGAGAGAGGGTGTCCCAGTTTGACCAGGCCAATATATCTTCAGGAGATTGATATAACATCCCAGAGTCGACAAGACCTTCTCACTGCCGAAGCACTTTGGGGCATGAAAGCTTATGCCTGCAGACTTTCAGTGTAGAGAAAACTCTGCTCGTTCACTGTGACCAGAGTGAAAGGCAACAGCTACTGGATTTCTTTTACTACCGGCATGGCCTGTAATTCCCTATGTCCTTGCAAACTTTTTGAATAAAACTGACCCATTCCCTTTATTCTACTATTTCTTTGTTCTTTTCCTAAGATCTTTTTTTTTTTTTGAGAGAGAGAGAGAGAGAAATTTTTAATATTTATTTTTTAGTTTTCGGCAGACACAACATCTTTGTTTGTATGTGATGCTGAGGATCGAACCCGGGCCACATGCATGCAGGCGATCGCACTACAGCTTGAGCCACATCCTCAGCCCTCTTTTCCTAACATCTTTAAAGGGAACTGAAAATGGGAACTGAAGCATCAACAGTTCAGTTCCCAACATTAATTGGAAAATGAAAACTGTAAAAAGTTAATTTGGGGCAGAAATTAGAATATGGGGAAAATGAAACTTTAAAAACTCTTATCAAACTTTTAAAATCAGATTAAATTTTTAAAACTAAATTAAAAATCTTCCAGTGTGTTGATTGTTCAGTATTAAGCACTGGGAGAGGAAGAAAAGAAGCGGAGATTGGAACAAAGCCGTTTCAGGTGCTTCTCTTGTCTCATCGTTACCACTCAGGCACTCGATCCTTCAGGGTCTACCTCACATCTGACCTTCTTTCCATGATTAATTCATAGAACAGAGTTTGATCGCCTACTATGTTCTATGTCCCTGTTGTTGATTGGCTAAATCAGAATTAATTTAATATTTGATTTTGGACACTTCATATCATCACCTGAGCCTGGACTTCCACAGCTATGAAGGACATTGGGGGAGGGGGCTGTAGATGACACAGGAGGGCCTAAGGATGCCTCTCTCAGGTCTGAGTCTGCGACAGATGTCCTGCTTCCAGCAGGCTGTGGCTTCTGCTATGCCCAAGCCTGATGGTGTTTCTCACTACAGTGCTCTAAGAACCTACCAATTAAAGGTGTCGCTCCCGGTATACCTTGGCTTCAATATAAGGAGCTTTCATTTGAATATAAATTTTCTGTTTCTCTGATAGGAAATCTTCTTAAAGGGGTACCAGGAGTTTGCCCCCTACCCCTCACCATTTTTACTGCATATTCTTGATTCCTTATTGTCTGTAATTCCTTATTGTCCTGGTTTCCTGTCACCCTCTTGGTTGTGGTTGACCACAGTTGATACATTAACTAGATTAGCTTACCCTGGCTTTAATGGTTTTACTGTATCTGTATTGTATTTTTGTTATAAACTGCTTCAAACTTGCTTTGAAAAATATCCAGATCTAAGCGCTGTGAATTAACGTTTCCGTGATCATCCCTAGTGACCTGTGTAATCAGGCTCCAGACTCCTATGGTGTCAGTGTCAGCTCAGAGCACCCAGGTGTTGGAGCGTGGGTGGAGTTAGAAGGAAACACAGTGCATGAGATGGCCAGCATTCATTTTTGGGAATATGTGGATTTGTGAATCATGGAGGGACTTTGTTCATCATTGCTTCTTACGTAAGTCTCCTGTAAACAGCAGGAAGAAAATGCATAGAGAACAGAGGGGAATACCAAGTTTCCAAATATTGTTCTCTAGAGAAAGGTCTTTCAGAAGGTCTGTGGTGGGAATGCTGGAAAGTGTCCTCTCCAAGGACACCACCATGCTGTGTGTGCTTAGGAAGGGAACAAAAAGGAAAAGTACATTATAAGAAGGGGGAGGGGCCGGAATTCTAGAACCCAGGACGGTAGAGAGAGGTGCTGTGCTGACAAAGAGCAATGTTTGCAAGCTTAGGTACAGGCATGCTGAGGCCAACAAACAAGAACTTATAGGAAGAACAAATCCTCCACCTATACTAAAAGCAACAAATTCACTGCTGATGGGAGAAATTAGCAAATTTCAAGGAATCTGCCCTATTCTTCTCTTTACTGGATCAGCTGCACATTTGTTTTAGTTTAGACAGACTGCTACTCCCATCCACCTTATAGCTACTGTTTATCTACACAGATGAAAAACGTTGTGCCAGAATTTATACATATTTTGTTAATTCTACTTTGCCTGCTGTGCCTTTAAGAAATTGGTACTCTTTGACAATCAAAATGTCTAATGCTCATTTATGTGTTTTGTAACACAAAGTTCTAAATTTTCAGAAAAAATTTTATGTTATTTTTTAAGTCCTGGTGAAGTTAAAAAAATCATAAAATTATATTTTTCTGAGATAAAAGTCAGTAGTGTGACATCTGAGAAATAAAGAAGAAACACAGTATCCATAACACAGCATGAAAGAGGGGACAATAGCAAATTATTGGTCAAGAGAAAAGACCAATAGGAGTTTCCACCAAAGTATTGGCAAAGAAGCAAATACTAGGAATTTTGCTCACACATATATCCAATTTAAATAAGAGGGTGTGCCTCACACTTGCAGGTTCAGTTGCATGGTGATATTTTTAGTTAAACATTTAGTTAAAATGACTGTACGGTCACATGTAATTGTAAGAAATAGAACAAGAGAGATCTCACGTACTCCTCCTCTGGCTCCCCAGCCGTCAGGCATTGCAACACTGCAGTCCTACACACATCCCATGACAACATTGACCTCTTGATGCAGTCATTGCCTTGCCACGAGGATCCCTCAGGTCGCCCTGTTGCCCACCACTTACCCACCCCGCCCCCTTCTTAAAAACCAGCAACACTGATCCTTTCTCCTTCTCTAGAATTTCATCATTTTGAAAACATCACATAAACAGAACCTCACAGTGCGCAATCCCCTAGGAAAGGTTTTCTTCAGTCTTCATGATCCCTTGGATCCCAGGTTATGGCATGTGTCACCAATGGTAGTCGCATGCTTAATGTTTTAGGAAATGTCCAACCATTTTCCAATGTGGCAGCTCCGGTTTATATTTCTTCCTGCAATATATAAGCAATCCATGTTCCTCTGCATTCTCACCAGCATCGGGTGTGGCTGCCATTTTTTATTTTAACTACTCTGACAGGTATTCAATGGTATCTGGTTGTGGATTGAATTTGCACTTTCCTAATCATTAGTGATACCAAATTTATTTCATGTGCTCATTTTCCATTTGTATATCTTTTACAGTGAATTGACTATTCATGTATTTTCCCATATTTTAATTAGACCAGATGGTTCTTGTTTATTCTTGAGTGTTGAGAGCTCTTTATGTATTCTGGATGCTAGTCCTTCCTGGATGCTAGTCCTTTGTCATGCTTATTCTCTTCTTGTCTGGAGAGGTAATGCACCGATGCTGTTCTCCTGGGGCTCCGCTGACACTGTGTTGGGGTGAGCTTGTTACCACTGGGTAGTGGTGCAAGTCTTGATGCTCTGCTGTTGGTCCCCTCTGACACCCGGGGGAATGAAAGTCCTGGCTTTCTACTTGATCTCCTCTGTCACAGGATGACAGGGGCATTGAGGTGCCTCAGTACATCTTGGCAGGTGTGGACACCTGGGCTCCCACTCAGCCTTTGCTGCTATGATGGGATATGTCAGTTATTTCCGTGGTGTTTGGTTCAGTGAGGGTGGTTGCTGTCTGTGAGTCTTACTAGGATGCCCTTTTCCTGTCCCTCTATAAGAAAGAGCAGACTTTGGCTGCAATTCTTTTGTTGTTTGTGCCTGTCTATATTACCAAGTTGTCAGTTTTCTTAGCTCCTAGTCTGGCATATCCGGGACAAAAAGAAAACCAAGGGAAGTCACCAAAATGCTCCTTCCTTGGGTACTGAAGATTGCAGCTTGCTATTTTCTGCTTTCCATCTTTCAGCTCTCCTCTGTTTAGACAGTGTGTCCAGGGCTTTAGTTGCACTTAGCAGGAGGAGTAGGAAGCCTATACTGACTCCATGTTTCTGGAAACAGAGGACTCTCGATGCTGTGATGTAAGTTGTGGTATATAAATCTGAAAGCCATCAGGATGCAGATAATAAGTAAGCCATCTTTAAAAAAATATTATATGATTGACATTTGTAAATTTTGATATATTAAAAAAAATCAGAGATGAGGTGAGAAATGTTTTTTAAATGACTTGGAGAAACCTCACCACTTAAATTAAGTAGATTTTAGCTAAGCATTACGTTTGCTCCCACAGTATGTTATAAATCTGTCTACAAAGCATGTTAAAATGTTTCCAAAATATGCAAACACAACAAGAAAGTTGTTCTGGATATAAAAAGGTTCAAATATTTTTTCACCTTTAATTACAAAGTTTATCCTTTTTCAAGTGTCATTTGGAGAGAAAATAAATATGTGAGTTAGAAAATGAGTTCTTTATTATGATGCTGAGAAAAAAAATGGAAATATTTAGTTGTACTCTAAATAATGAAACTTTTTGTGCCACTAAAAATATATTTCATATTATGAAATAATACAAAAATTTTTTAATTGTATTTATAGCCCAGGAATTTCTAAGCCAAATGTAAATGCATACTCTAAATTATATGAATTAAAATGTAAAGGGAAGGTATGCATTTTTGTTTGAGTACTAATTGTACTCAATTGAGTTGTATCTGGCTCGGCTCATAGAGAATGCTGATGGTGTCCGTGGTTGATAAGAGACTTGAGTCATTATGTTGTGATGCTGGTCAAGGAAAGGAAATGGCTATTCTGAATGTCCCAAGTAATGTGAACAAAACCTTTCAGGGTTCAGAAGACACTTGTATAAACAGATATCTATACTCACAAGCAGTACCCCAGCATGCAGCTGGCTGTGGCTGGATCTCCCTCATGACATTGTGTAAGAACATATTGCTGAGTTTTCAGAAATGTTTCAGGGTAGTTGATGGCAAGGGGTAGGTTGATCTTGGTCTTGGTGGGAATATTTACATCATGGGAATAGACAAACCAGGAGTTTATGTATAGCAAATAAGTATAGTTAGAGATAAATGTGTGTATGTTCACACACATACGTATGTATATATGTGCACACACACACACACAGTGTGCATTATAAAAACTACCCTTCATGCAGCCTGTAAAGTACAATTTAGTCAGAGAGCCACATTTTTTGTTCACGATTTTAATTATTAAAATGCACAATATTTTTAATATGTAAAGAAAGAGCTTTAAAATCTAAAAAAATAAAAATAAATAAAAACTACCCTTGACCACACACTACTGTGCACATAGAGAACACTAAAATGGCTAGGAGTCCCCTGCCTCAGCCACAAGAGAATAGCTCAGTTAAAAAAACAAACAGTATTAGGACATTTTCTCCTTCATCTTTGCCTCATTTACCCTTTTGAGTCTTGAAACAAGGATTTCTTGAAAAATGGATAGTAGTCCAATAAATGTTTGTGGAAACACTGTGGAGTGGAAAATTCCTCACTCCCTTTGCTGAGTACACTGACGTCCCTCCTCTACAAGCAGGTGAGTGATCCTGACGGACACCAGACGATCCCAGAGCGTGGACCAGTCCTCCTTTTCTCACAGACATGCACTCATGAGCCGGAAACAAGGAATCTGCCCTATTGGACGCAGCTGATGGCAGGTGGTGACAATGGCACGGCCATTAGTGGTCATGATAAGGCCTTGAGGAGCGTCCAAAAGTGCTGTCCCCTTCCTTCTTCTCCCTGTAGCCCTCTGGCCCCAGGGCACCCCCAAGGCTTCCTTCACAGTGTCACTAAGACAAGAGAAGGAAACCGCATTCTTTGTCCCATTAATTCACTTAATTAGAAGACAGCACATCCCTCACTCCTGACTGCAGTAATTTCATCTTTAAGTATCTGAATACAGAGAGAGTAAAACAGCCTACCTAGGCCTACAGGGAGAGAAAGCTACATGAAATAAATGTTGAGTGTGGCTTTATTTTGTTCCTCCTCTCCTTCACACATTCATCAGCTGAACATAGAATAATAAAATATCTTTCCAATGAGAACACATGACTCTGATTAGAATCATTAGGTCTGAAGGGATAATCATTCTGCTCCAATGCCTTTTAGGAGCAAAGTGATAAATGACTTAAAATTGCATGTCCTGCTTAAATCATGAAATTCAAGAGTATTATTTATGTCATCACATAAATAATTGCCACACAAGCCTCAGAGGGAAAATGACTATGTACATCTTGATTTGCACCTGTCTTAGTTTAAAGTTACACATTGCTGTGAGATGCAGTCATAATAGCAAATAAGATATCCTCTTGATAGTCTTTATTGTATAGACTGCCATTTATGTGGCTGCTTTTATTTCTGCCAGTTTAATGTCCTTCATTTCAAACTGTGCAAGTGTTGTAAAGAGAAAGAAATGAAATGTAAAATGAGTTATCTTGATAACTCTGGCAATAAATGTTTTATAAGTGCCATGTGGAGTTGACTAGAATAAACTAGAAGAAGTCTGTTGCACTGTTGTGCTTACAAAGGTGCCCACCTAAGAAGGGAAAATGTCCCTCAGAAATGCTTCTTTGCAGCTGGGTGTGGTGGTGCACAGATGCCAGCAGATCAGGTGACTTAGGCAGAAGGAGGGCAAGTCGGAGGCCAGCTTCAGTGATCTAATAAGACTCCATCTCAATAAAAATTAAACAGGGCTGGGGATGTAGCTCAGTGGTAGAACACCCCTGGGTTCAATCCCCAGAACCCACAATAAAGTTTTGCTCCTGTATGTCCAAGGAACTTCCTCTGGCACAATCTTAGATAGTCAGAATAATAGAGACCTTAGGACCAAGAGATAAAGGTATTCTTTTGAAGAACTGGTGCTCTTCATCTGGAAGGGCTACACTGAACCCATCCTTGAGCCTCACAGCTTCCTGAACAGGAACATCCCTCTCTCTGGAACGCTTGCTGCAGACATTCTTGAAAGCATACCAGGACTAAGGGCTTGTTTTTCCTACCCCGTCCCCACCACAGGTCAGGCCAGTCTTGTGATAACAGATGAGAGCAGCAACCTATGCTGGTCATGACCTTACAAAAATGATGATAAGTTATATTTTAATACAAAATAGAGGAACTTTTAGAGTTACAGAAAATGAGCAAGATGTTTTGAAATAGCTAATTATCATTTCTCAGAAGCAATATTTCCATGTCTCTGCACAGAATTCACCTCACACTTCCTGGGGTCTAGAGATCAAGCCTTACATGGTGAAGGGCTTTTAAAGTTTGAGGATATAGTTAATTATGCTAAACAGACAGGACTTATTTGTAATGCATGTTTTGGATCTGCATAGTTCCTCTGGGGTTTAAAAATCCCTGAGAGATCATATTACAGACTAAAAAAAAGGCAATTTAATAACATCTATGTTGAGAATCCACTGAGGACTGGGACTTTGAATCTGCAGTATTTGGATATCTTTTTAAGTTTTTCTGAATAATGGCATGCACATAGCAAAATGACCCATCAGTACTTGAAATTTGATGCAAATGTTTCATAGATATATTATTTGCTTGAATTTCTCTATTTTCCCTCAAAGTTTATTTTCTTATGTTTCATAGTTGCTAAGCCCCCATGTGCTGTGAGAGCCTGTTCCTTGACCTCTTCTATCTTTAAATCCCACAGCTAATGACTCTGTGATATTTTCATTCCAAGGATATGAACTTTGTGGCTAGTCTCACCCTCTCAAATCTAAGTTCCAAGTAAGGCAAAGTGGTGTGGCTTGCTTAAATATGGAGCCAAAGATCTGCATGACAGACTACTTGTATTTGGCAATTTCCTTAGAAGTAAGTGTAATTTACAACATGCTAGCCTTTTTATAACAAATTGCTGCATGTTATTCACCACCTTCCATAAGCAGATAAATAGACAAGTGCTACCTCCCACATATACTTGGTAACAAAGAGAAAATTAGTGATATGTTTAAATTATTCTTCTTATGGTTTAGTATCATACTGATTGTCCTGGGGAAAGACAGATAAGACAAAAAAAAATGTCCCACCTTGAAAATTTCACTTCATAGCATATTTTCTTGAAATGCTGTTACCACTCAGGAACTACAGCGGAAGTAGCCTAAGGACATGATGAGACCTATAATGGAAGCCTTCATCTCACTTACATTTCCTTGAACACTATTTGACATTTGAAATACTAAATACTGAACTTAGAAAAGGGTGAAATCCTTATGTGGCTCTTGGCTTCCAAGTGCACTGTATTTCCCATCCTTTGATGTGCTGTCTCTGCTACACTTGATATGGCATTCCATTACTAGTGCTTGCAGAGCAAAAGCAGAAGGTGTCTGCTTACTGATGCAATTTCTTGGCTTTCTCTGCGGTGAATTAGATTAAGGGGCATCATTTCTTATCTCATGAAATAAGCATGACCTGTCATGTCAGTTCAACTCTGAGACGAAGAATGTACATGTTTGAGATCACAGTTCATGATTGTAATATGTATTTCTTCTTCATATCATTACCCTAAACTTGCTGAAATAGAGCATCTGTGATTTTTACTGGCCCCATATAGTAGAGTTGTTTGGGGATTTTATAAAACAGAAAACACCAACTAAGTAGATGATCTCCCCCATAATGTTCTAGTGAGTCCATATGTAATTGCAAAAGAGGCTGATGGTAAGAATGCAGTCACTGATAAAAAAAAAAAAAGGAAGGCAAGTATGTGAGGCGTCATCAAGGAACTAGAATTTAAAACTTGAGCAATTCATGAATGGGAGCTAGTATCTCTGTCTAAATTTCTCTTTCTATATCTACCTGTCTGTCTGTCTGTGTATATGTATGTATCTATCAAGTATATATCTATCTCAAAGTTAATTGAGCTACAGAGAGAAGAACTTTTTAAAACAAAGAGTGTATTTGGAAAAAGCAAGCCTCTGCCATCTGTAAGTTGTAAACAAACCTGGAATACTGAGTGAGACCCTGAGGTGTTCTGTGGTGGGCCATAAGTATATCCCAAGATATTGGGGCATGGGAAAGAAAGGAAAACTCTTTTTTTTTTTTGGTACTGAGGATTGAACCCAGGGGCACTTGACCACTGAGCCACATCCCCAGCCCTATTTTGTATTTTATTTAGAGACAGGGTCTCACTGAGTTGCTTTAGCACCTCGCTTTTGCTGAGGCTGGCTTTGAACTCGTGATCCTCCTGCTTCAGCCTCCTCCGGAGCCTCTGAGATTACAGGCTTGTGCCACTGCAGCCAGTGAAGGAAAAGCTTTTAAAAGAAGGGGTGGGAGGAGTCAGAGAGGGAGAAAGCCCATGTAAAATCTTTTGGAAAAAAAAGATCACTGGTGATGGAGGTCAGCTCCTCGGTGGAGATAGCTGTTGCCAGGCAAGTGTTCTTTTGCAAGCAGTTTATCTGAAATTTTGCAGTTTGAGGCAGTCCTCATAATAATTCTTGTCCTAGGAATATATATGTGCCTAAGGGTTCTTCTTTTTTTGGCCACCTGGCTTCGTTTTGATTGAGTTTCTCTCTCTCTCTCCCTTCTTTCCTTCTTTTCTTTTTTAGCACATAAGAGGCTCCATCTTGATACTGGAGGCTTCCGTTCAGTTCTCTGCTGACA
This sequence comes from Marmota flaviventris, assembly GCF_047511675.1. Taxonomy (NCBI): domain Eukaryota; kingdom Metazoa; phylum Chordata; class Mammalia; order Rodentia; family Sciuridae; genus Marmota; species Marmota flaviventris. Next base: position 108,178,789 of record NC_092505.1, on the reverse strand, counting down.
TCATTGACCCACCATCTCCATTGACCCACTGTGAGCTCTTCCTTAGTGGCCTCCCCACTTGCCCATTCCTCATGGCCTCCCGTATTCCTCTTACACAGGATGTGTATGCCTTATGCTTCACACCTTTAGCCTAATTTCCCTTTTTTTTTAAGAGAGAGAGAGAGAGAGAGAGAGAGAGAGAGAAGAGAGAAAGAATTTTTAATATTTATTTTTCGGTTTTTGGTGGACACAACATCTTTATTTTCTTTTTATGTGGTGCTGAGGATCAAACCCGGCGCCCCATGCATGCCAGGCGAGCGCGCTACCACTTGAGCCACATCCCCAGCCCCCTAACTTCCCATTTTTGAATGACTGTTCTTATTGTTCAAGGTCACGCTTTTCACCAGGTCTACCAGGGGTCTCGCTTAAGTAGGGGGGGTGGGCAGCACAGGGTCACTTGGTCATGGGAGGGTGGTTTTCATCAGAAAGAGAAATGGGTGGAGCAGTGAGGGAAGCTTCCTCTTATACACAGTCACCTCAGTCAAGGGTCCCAACCCAGAAGCTCCCTTCGGCTCTCCACACCCTTCCTCCACCTGTCCTCTGCCTGTCCCCACCTGCATCCATGGCATCTGAAGGGACAGGAGAAGTGATTGATTCCTCTCACCTGTTTCCTTGTGGAATTTTTGGTTTTTTTCTTCACTAAGGATTGACCCAGGAGGGGGTGCCCTACCACTTTGCTGCATGTCCAGCCTTTTTTATTTTTTAATTTGAGTCAGGGTCTCACTCAACTTTCCAGTTTGCTTACAACTTGTGATCCCCTTGCCTCAACCTCTCGGATCTCTGGGATGGCAGGCATGCGCCCCCAGCCTGCCTTCCAATCAGCTCCTGGAAAGGATGAGTTATTGATTTTATGACTTGCTGGAACTTTATAATATATATATATATATATATATATATATATATATATATATATATATATAATTTTATTTCAATTTCTAGACACAGAATACAAATTAAATATAACATCCGTATTTTATAGGTGAGGAAACAGAGGCTCAGAGCAGTTCAGTGACGGACTCAAAGGGACCTGAATAGTAGGAGGCAGACCTGGGAGTTGATTTGAGGCCCTCTCCTCCTGAACTTGCCCCTGGGCCTGCAGAACTGCCCAGGCTGACAGGAAAGCAGGGCTGCATAACCAGGAGAGTCGGGAGGACCTGGGCTTGCTGTGGTCACTCTACTCCTGATGCTAGTCCTCCAAGGCCCAGATTCCTGACCATCCCCACCGTGGCCAGTTCCAGGGAGGCAGCTGTGTGGTCATGAACAGGCCAGGCCCCAGCCCTGCACCTGGTACTTCCTGCCTATCTGCCTCGAGGCAGGGCCCTTGCCACCCCTGCTGCCCCAGTGCCTGGTTGGGTTGAACGCTTGGGCCTGGAAACCTTAAAGGGCCTTCAAGGGACAAGGGTCACTGTATAGAAGCTTTTCTTAGGAAACCTTATGGGTGCTGCTCATAGAATATTGTGAAGGGGCATGGCTTAGAAATCCTTCCCGGGTGTTGAAGGCATTTGTCGATGGTGGGGGGCACTGCAGTCCCCCTTTCTTTTCACAGTGTGAGTTCTGTTCTTTCCATTGACTGTTTTCCACTACCTAACTTGGGTTCTATTTCAGATTGATTAATCAATGGTGACCTCGTCCTGGGTATCTAGGACAGAACTGCATTTATTCTCTGTAAATATTTGTTCCTGATGGTTGTGTGCCCCACGTCTTCACCTCTGTGTTTGTGGATGTGACTGTGTGAGTGGGGAAGAGTGTCAAGTGCATCACTAGGATCATGTGGATTTAACTTGAATAATAGGCATATAATTCCTGCATGTTTGTTTTTATGACACTGATGATTAAAGCTGTGAGTGATTTGATGTTGACTCTTGGTTAGATTCATATAGAAATCCATTAACTATTTTATAATGACCGCTTTCTGGTTTATTTTGCAGCAGCATTTTTAAAGATGTGGATAGGACTGTACATTCATTTCCACCCAGCGTCACAGGATTTGGTTGTCTAGAGGAAGCGTCTTTCCTGACCTTGTCTATGCTTCTGTACTGTCCTTAGCCTTCAAACTCAGCCTTCTCTTAGCAGGTTCCTGTATCTTTGCAGGGCCCACAGTACATCCTGCTGTGTGGACAAGGTCAGGTGATGCTGTCATGTTGTAGTTCCAGAGAACCCCTCAGAGCAGGGCTCACAGTGGAGCTCAATAGATATTAGTGAATTAAATGGAAATCCTATGGAACTGATTGAAGCTTATGTTTTTTAATTTTTTTAAATATTTATTTTTTTAGTTATAGTTGGACACAATATCTTTATTTTATTTATTTATTTTTATGTGGTACTAAGGATCGAACCCAGAGCCTCACAAGTGCTAGGCAAGCCCTCTACCACTAAGGCACAACCCCAGCCCCTTATGTTTATTTTTATTTCATCTTTTAAAAGTATTTTTTATTTGTTCTTCAAGTTTTAGAATAAATTCTTTGGAATATCAACTGAGAAAGCCAAGTGACATATGGTCCACACTAGTAAATGTTACTGACTTTAAGCATTCCACATTTTTGTTTATTTATTTAAACAAATGGGAACTTCAGCCAAATGTTTTATGTCAACGATGACAACATTTAAATCAACTTTTTTGTTGTTGAACTCTCATCTCTGCAGAAAAAAAAAAGATACATTAAAAGTCTTTAGTAAATGTCCTGCTTAATTTTCTAAATAAAAATAAATTTGTTGCTTTTACAGTGCCTGACTACATGAAATCATATTTGGTTAATAAATAACATGTTTAAACTCACTTCCCAAAGGGTTTGGAGTGTAGCTCAGTGGTAGAACCCTTGCCTAACGTGTGTGAGACCCTGCTCTCCACCCCAGCACTGCCAACAAAAGAAAAGTAAGGAGAATAAAAGAAAATAAAGGAAAAATGATGAGGAATGAAATTATTTGTTGGGGATAATTTTGAAAGCGAAGCCTATTATTGTACATATGTATATATGCTGTCCAAATAAACATGATAAATGAAAAGGAAAAAGGAAAGTGAAGCCAATTAAAATTGCTAATGGATTCGATGTGATCTATGAAAGAAAGGGGAATAAAAGATTAATACAAGGCTTTTGAAGCATGTAACTGGAGGGAAGAATTCTGTTTACTGAGCTTTGGAGGAGTTGAAGAACAGCTATGTTATATTTTGTTGTTTATTAGATATATCAAATTGCCAATTGTGTACGTTTTTAGGGCCTAGGAAAGAGAAATAGATGTGGCATATAAATCTGGAAGCCATCAGGATGCAGACAATAAGTAAGCCATCTTTAAAAAAAAAATCTGAGGAATAACTTACTGCTAGAAGAAGAGGAGGTTGGGATTGAAACCTGATGTGTGCCAGTTCTTGGAACATTTGAGAAAAAATTAGCAAAGGAAACTGAGAAAGCCAGAAAGCAGAACTGGCGATGAGGTACAGGGAACATGAAGTTCTGACAACCATTTCTGCTGACAAGGCAAGGGAGGGAAAGAACAGACTACAGAGAGGCAGCTTTAGGACAGTGCTGTGAGCCGGGAGCCTGGCGGAGGTGGGGTTGTGCCGGGGTCTGCATTATTTAAGAATGCATAGTTAGGACATCATCGAAGGCAGAGGGGTTGCCCAAAGGTGTAGATGTGTGTTAGGCAAAATAGTGGGATGAAGGGATGTTCTCTTGTTTGCTTCTGAATTTTCAGTAAAATGCATTGTTAGCTGAGAGTGAGGGGAAGTGTGGGCCGGGGGCCCAGGGAAGGTGTGCAGCAGGTGTTCATGCACAAGGAACAGCAGCGGAGGGGAAGGAGGGGGTCCCTTGGTGTTGCCATGATTGTGAGAACAGGCAGCATGGGTTGTTCTTCCCCTTGGTGGGAGCGCCTGTGAGGGGCTGGGCTAAGAGAAGGTTCAGGTATCAAGACAGTGCCAGGGGAGGGTGGGAGTAAAGAGAAGGGGCAAATAGGTTAGAGTGCCCAGGAGCAAAGGACTCAAATGACACAGCATGGAGTCTAATTGGGGAAAGAAAAGACTGAGCTCATGAGGATGGTGTGAGACAGAAAAATAAGGTTCTCATGGGGTCAAAGATCCTGCTAAGTTTGGAGAATTGTTGGCGTGGGGAACCCAAAAAGGATGATCTGAACACATGCAAGGGCTGATGAACAGACCTAGAAAATGAATCCGTGAGTGAAGTGCGGGTATGGTTGACTGAGATGCGGTGGAGAAACTGGCATTGCAAGAGTGGAGGGCAAGGTCCTGAGTGGAGAGGGCCCTGGAAGGGAGTCCCCGAGGGGTTTCGGGATGCCAGGTCCCTGGGTATATGTGGGGAGCATCAGTGACCCAGGGGGTACTGTCTGCAGGGAACATGGGCAGCGGCTCAGGAACCTGTAGGTGAGAGCAGTGTGGAGGGCAGGAGGGACAGTGCGAGGACTGTGGAGAAGTGGGAGGAGGAGGACTGGCAGGGGCCATGGAAATCCCCACTTGGGGCCACTGGTGCTCCAGATGCATCAACTGTAAAGGCTGCAGGAGAACCAGAACTTGGCCACAGTGTGTTCCAGTTTGTGCAAGAAAGTAAGAGACTTTCGGGGTAGAGTTGAGGTTCGAGATTAAAGATATTTCACTTTTGACCAGCTGTGATTTCTGAAAGAAAAAGTGGAAATATTCAGAAGAGAGAAGGAGGCTAATGGGAGACCCAGGGTGCATGTAGAGCTGTGAGCATGGGTCAGCCCAGGACATGCAGGGTGTCCTAGTCCTAAGCTTCTCATGGGTGTGGGTAGGAAGAGGATGGAGACCTAATTTCTGTTAACTGTAAAATGTGGCTGAGGGCTCAAGGGAACCCAGGCAGCATATGTAGAAGGGACAAAGTGAGGTGAGAGGAAACAAGGGTCCTGGAACACAGGGGCAAGGGGCAGTGTGCTGGTCCCCTGCTGCCCCGAGATCAGCAGGACTGCGGGGGCAGGGAGAATCACTGAAGGGTTTTAATTAAAAAAGAGAATCATATTTGCATTTTGAAAGGATAAGTTGCTCACCGCACACACTATACACATTTTTTCCACCTTCTAGTTTTTATTTTCTTATATTTGAATTACTAGAAAAATTGTAAATGTAAGATTCCTATGTCTAACTCTGTTAGGATAACCCAGATATCTGAGCACCTCCTACTCAGATACTCTCAGTAGTTACCTCTTTATTATCTGGAAATCAAATCCTCCCTCTTGACCTTTGACCTCAGATTTCTAGATAAAATAAAGTTGTCATTTAAGTCACAAAGCTGATGGTAATTTGTTATGACCGTCCTGGCGAACATACACCCTTCTCCTCCATCCTGTCTTCTCTACTTCCTCTTTTTATGATTCCTTTTATTCAGATGTTACAACTCTTGAATTAGTCCTCAAGTTTTCTTATCTTTTTCCTGTTATTTTCCACTTAGCTCTCTTTTCTGCTCTGTCTGTATTTGTGATAATGTGATACTTCTGTACTTTTACCTCCCAGCGTTTCCATTGAATTTTTTAGTTATGCTACTTTATATTCCATATGTTTATTTTCCAAGGCATTTTTTTTTCTGGTTCTCTATTCTATATTTGAGGCACAGGTGGGGCAGTTCTGGAGATTGAACCCATGCTCCATGTAGATGTGTGTTAGGCAAAATGCTAAGCACTTGCTCTACCCTTGTGCTACACCTCCAGCCTCCCGTTTTCTGTTTAGTTTGTCCTGTTCTTGTATCATTGATACCAGTTCTCCTTTTGTGGTAATTAACATGCCAATTATATATTTTAAAAACTTTTTTCTGCTTCATGACTTATCTTTCCTTCTGATTTCTGCCTTTTGCACACCAATCTGTTTTCATACTGGAAATTTTCCTCAATTGTCAAGTAATTATTTCTGTTTGGACTAAAAATGCGCAAAAACAAATGGAGGATTATTATATTAACCAGTGAACTTTGCGTTACATTATGGTAAGCAATGTTCAAGCTGGTTAGATCGACAAATATTAACTTTTGGCTTTGCCTTCAGTTATTCATATATTTTAGAGAAATAAATGTTAGTATTTTGTTGAAACATGCATACCTGTTGCCAATGTATTTAGAACCAAGAAGTACAACTTTGGGTTCAATGTGTAAATTTTCGGATTTTTGTGTTATTGTTGTTACCTGTCTTCCATGGGTCTGCTGTTACCCATATGGATGACCACTTAATTTAATTTATTCTGAAATTTTAAATACAAGTTCCCATAAATTTAGATCTTTACATCAACTCTATGTTTTAATCCCTCATCCAACCATTGAGTTTTACGACTTCTTGTGACTTAAACTTCCGAGTCTCTCTGGCTTTCTGTGGCCAGGTTTCCTTGTTTCTCATGGACATAGGCTACTCTGCTTTTTCAAATCTTTCTATATTCCAAAATCTCAGACAGCCCCCCCCTTTTTTTTCCATTTTCGTTCTCTTTTCCTGAAAGATTTAGATAATGCAGTTCTTTCATTGTCTTATGAGGGTTATTCCTTGAGAAGCAGAGAAGTACATATGTGTTCAACACTCTGTGCTTAGGCAGAAGTGGTCACAGCTTCTTAGGGAAAGGTCATCAACCCTTCTGGCAAGGCAGCATAATAAAGTGTATTAAAATTAACTTATTAAATTTACTTTCAGGCCAAGTCAAACATTTAATTTCACCCCCTTTTTTCCTCTAGATCTTGATATATGAAAATTTTCAAATTGAAATGACAATCTTTTTCATTATAATTAAAATTTCTCTTCAACATTTCAGTTAGTCTATAATATGCCATTTCAGAAAGGTAAATTTTAACACTAAAAAAAGTCTGTATCAATGCTAAACTTTCAGGGAAATACAGAATATAAATATTTATTATGTATTTGTCAATTCTATAAAATTATTCAAAAAATTCATTGAAGACTCTTTAAGGTCACACACCTAAAACTAAAAGATACATGCTTGTCATTTAGCAGATAAGTTTATGTAGTCACTCAATATAGGAGGCTAATTTGTGAGAACAAGTAAGAAATAGATTGAATGATGCAATGGTTTTGTGGAATTTATAAGTCTAGTAGACATGGTAAATTTGTAACTTTATAATTTGAAAAGTTTGTGTTTAGTTTTAAGCACAATGTAAACAGACTTTATAATATGGCAAGTAATTAAAAGAAAAAAAAGACAATTTGTTCAGCACTCTACTTCCAGAATACAGTGGATCAGGTTAGGGACAGATGAAGAAGCTAATTGGATTGTTCTTCAGTTGGATGGGTTGATGCAAGACAGTTGCTGGATGGTGGCAAAGACGGTATAATGTAGAAATCACCAATAGACATTGTTCATCTTGTAGAGAGGACATTTGCCTTCAGATGATCTTAGGAGGCAGAATTCTGAACCCTGTAGAGAGCCTGTGGAATTTGGGAACAGATGCGAGCACACATTAGGAGCTGCTAATGTCACATGGAAACAAGTGATTTGTACTGACATGGAAGGTGCTCAGGTGTGCAAGGGCACACCGGGAGGCCGTGCAGCACCTCCCTGAGCACACCCATACAGCACCCCATAGCTCTGCTCACACATCTGTCTCGTGCCACTCCTGAGGATTTGCGTCTCATTGTCACTGCATCAACCTTAATTTCTAGAACATTTTGGAGGAAAAACAAGTAGGGTCAATCTATTAAATGCTATGTATGTTTCCAGATTTTATGATCACCCTATACATTCTCATTTTGCATATAGAAAAATTGGAAAATTGTGTGAGATAATGGGGGAAACTCTGGCTCTGAAGATTGCAACCCTGGGGTTGGATCTGGGCTGCAATTCCTATCTTCCTCCTCAGGTAGCTCCAAGTTCTTCATCTATAAAATAAGGTTGGTAGGAGGGTAGAATCAGATAGTGCATGCCATTTGACTCCTCTTGACTACAAAATACGTTGACATTTGTTATTAAAATTTAACAGTATTTTACCCAAATAATTATTTTACCACTAACGAAAACTAGAGCATGTGAAAAGATTTCTGACAGCTGAAAATACAAGTCTACTGTGATTTGAACAATCGAAGCAAAGATTCCTTCTGTAGACATGGGGCTGGGACACATTAGAAAGGGATGGGACGGAGCCTCTGGGGGTGACAGTGCATTCTGCATTTTGACAGGGAGAGAGTCTGGAGTTCCTAGGTGTGTACAATTGTCAGAACTCAATGGATGACATAAAATTTGTGCATTCCATTGTATGTAAACTTGATCTCAAAGACAGTAAGGACAAAAATAAATCCTGTCCTTCTGGTTAGTGAAATACACACCAGAAGGTGGAGAGATGAGATGACCGATGTGTGCAACTTTGAAATATACCAAACCTACGATGGATTGGTGCATAAAATATGGTAGTGAAGAGAGGCTGAGGAAACAGGCACAGAAAAAATAAATTGTTTATTGTCAAATTTAGGTGGCAAGTATATACCCACGGGTATTCTCTGTAAAATTTTTTCAACTTCTTTGTTTGAATATGATCCTATGAAAATTCTAGAAAAGGAAAGACAAAAATCTGAAAATAAAAATGTGACCTTTCACAGAAGGTAACCCTTTCACCAAACTCTCCCTTAAGGGCTCACGTGTTGACCTTGATGCCTCCAATTGTAAATCAGACAGAACAGCTACTGCTGGTAAGTCTCCCTCCAAAGAGCTGGAGAAGAACCCAGAGAGAGGAAATAGCCAAAGAGCAGGAGTCAGCTGAAAAGAAGAATGACATCATGGCACGTGTCAGGGAGTGGATGGTTTGAAGGTCAACACCCTGAGTGACATTAGCCAATCCCCAAAGTCAAGGTGGAGGAATGTTTTCTCTGATGTGCAGAAGCTAATCCAAAATAAGGAGGGAGGGGATAACCAGAAATAAATAGATAATAAATAAATAAATAAAATTAAATAGAAAGAAAATCAGTGGAGTAGACAAAGGGGAATGAAGGGAGGGGGAGGGAGGGGGAGGGAAAGACAAGGTGAGTCTGACCCAACTCTCCTGTGCACATGTATGAACACACCACAGTGGATCTCACCATTGTGAAATCCACAAGACACTAGTTAAAATAGCATAAAGATCAGAAGAATAGAGGGAAGGTAGCAGGGGGAGGAAGGAGGAGAGGAAGAAGGGAAGTGCTGGGGACTCAATTAGAACAAATTATACGCCATGCTTTCATAATGATGTCAAAATGAATACCTGTGTTATGTACAGCCCACAAAGAGAACAAAAGAAGTACCTGAAAGTGAAAGCAAGTGAAATCAACTCATTTGAATCTCCAAATAAACAAATTACCAGCTTAACTGATAAAACAGAAAGTATCAAGTGTCACTAAATAGAATAAGAGCTGGAGAAAGTTCACAAGATAGAAAATAATAGGAAAAAAACCCAAATATTATTTCTAACTCTAAATGTAAAACTACTTATGAAAACATGAAAGAGCAGAAATGACAACATTAAATAGTGAACCCAAGAGGAACAATAAAAGAGGAATTAACTGAACAAAAAAATAACAGTAACCTCAAATATAAACTACAGGAAATTTTTTTTCAGAATGTTCTAGTGATGAATAATTTTGTTACAAATATTTCTCCAAGATCTAAAAAAATATAGTTTATTGCCTGGCTTCCTTCATTGAGAAAAAAAATGTAAAAAATGTTCTCTTGACTCCTTGACATGACCAGAGCCTGTTAAAAAGTGAAGCATCAGCCCTGGCACCTTATGAAGTGAAGTGCATAAAATATTACTGACAGCTTGAGAATCTTTATAATAAAAGGTTAAAAAATGTCTTAGGAAATAGAATTTCATCTATAGCCTATTAAGAATTTTATTCTGAAAGTGAGATAAATATAAATTAGCCTATGTTTGATAAAATTAGCAATTTTCCTTTGACCGGGCGTAGAGGGCTTATCTACTGGACAAATCATCTGCTTAAGAGGGAAATGTACAGGACATCTCAGGGACACCTAAGAGACTCTGCTAACCCCCAGGCCTGGTAGAGCAAGCCAGCCATTATTTTGAAGGCTATTTAGGGATGGTTTGGCATGTTTTGACCTCTGACAAATAAACTCACACATCTACAGGCAACTGACTCTCAACAATGATGCCCAAAACACACGTTGGAGAAAGCACAGCCTCTTCAATGAAAGATTCTGGAAAACTGAAGACCCATACACAGAAGATGGAGACCGTATGTCTCACCCTGTACAAAAGCCAACTCACAATTGATCACAGATCTAAAGACCTGAAACAACTGGAAGGAAACAGGGAGACATTTCAAGATGTTGGTACAGGCCATGATTTCCTGGATGCTACTTCAAAAACACAAGAAACAGAATCAACTGACAAGTCAGATGACATCAAACTGACAAGCTGCACAGCAAAGAAAACAATTGACAGAATGGAAACAATTTACAGAACAGGAGAAAACATTTGTCAACTATTCAACTGACACAAGTTCAATATCCACAGTGGACAACAAACTAAAAAAAATCCTAACAGATATAAATCAATTAAAAACTGGCCAGATGATCTCAATATACACTTCTCAGAAGGAGAGATATTAATAGCCAACAACTATATGGAAAAAATGCTCTATATCATGAATGTTCGGGAAATGCAAATCAAAACAACAATGAGATCCCATCTATCCCTACTTACAATGGCTATTATGAAAACATTTTTAAAATGCTGTCAAGAATGTGCAGAAAAAAACTTTTACACACTGTTGGTGGGAATTAAATTTACTACAGACATTCTGGGAACAGTATGGAAGTTCTGAAAAAAAAAAAAAACCCTGCAAATATATCTATTGTGTGGTCCACCTGTCCCACTTGTGGGTATGTTTCCAGTAGTGGATGATCTCAGCTTGCAAAGGAGCTAACCCAATGCCCTTGTTTACTGCAGCACTCTTCTCAATAGCCAAGACATAGAGCCAGCCTAGCCGCCCATCAAAAGATGAGTGGATAAAGGAAATGTGGTACAGATAATGCACAATGGGAAATTATTCAGTCATAAAGAGGAATGAAATCTTGTAATTTGTAGAAAAATGGGTGGAACTGGAAGACATTCTGTCAAGTAAAATGAGCCAGACACAGAAGGACAAGTAGCACATGTTCTGTCTCATATAGAAGCTAAAATAAGCCATTCTGAAAGCAGAATATTGAATACTAGATATTGGGAGAGTTGGGGGAGGGTGTGGAAAATGGGAGGTTGGGTTTGATCAGCACATACCATATGCATATGTGGAAACAGCACACTGAATCCCATTAATATGTACAATTAATACATGTCAATAAAAATATTGAATAATTATTTTATTTTTGACTAACAGGTATTTATTGTATTTTAGTGGGCTACAGTGTGATATTTCCACATATGCACGTAGTGTGAACTGATATAATCCAATCTCCCTTTATCCGCCCTCCACCACACACACCCTTTCCAACCTCTGTTATTCCAATCACTATTCTACTTCTAGCCCAGCTTTTTACCTTAGGAGAGAGAGCATTTTATTCCAGTTCCACCCATTTTATTGCAAATGGCAGGATTTCATTCTTCTTTGGGTTGAATAATTATTACCTATACTGTATTTTCACCATCCATTCATCTTTCAATGAACAACTAGCCTGATACCATATTTCACCTATTGTGATAAATGTCATGATAAACAGTCAAGTTTTTAATATTCTCTGAAACTTGCTATTACCTCTTCAAAAAGGAGCACATGAGGCCTCTGGTTTGTAGCATTAATAAGCAAGACTATTTAGATTGCATTTATTAGTATACTGTTTCTGTTACATTAATGGTAGCTAATTATTGGTTTCCTATTTATGATATAGTTTGCTTTTTAAGAGTTATAAATTTAATAAAAATTAATAGAAAAACTTCAACAAAATTAATAGTATAGGTGGCACACATAGAGATGGAATAATCACAAGGCTTTTGTACAAATTATCAAAGTGTTGAGACATCACTTTGAGCCAAAGGACAAGGTCCGAGGGTGTGCTGTGGATTTAGCAGGACTCAGCCAAAAGCCCCAGGCTTATCTACTGGATAACCATCCGCTCAAGAGGGAAATGTACAGGACATCTCAGGGACACCTAAGGGACCTTGCTAACCCCCAGGCCTGGTGGAGCAAGCAAGTCTATTTTGAAGGCTATTTAGGAATGGTTTGGCATGTTTTGACCTCTCACAAATAAACTCACATCTACAGCCAACTGATTCTCAACAAAAATGCTCAAAATACACGTTGGAGAAAGCACAGCCTCTTCAATAAAAGATTCTAGAAAACTGAAGATCCATACACAGAAGATGGAGACTGTATGTCTCACCCTGTAGAAAAGCCAACTCACAATTGATCACAGATCTAAAGACCTGAAACAATTGGAAGGAAACAGGGAAAAGGCAGGCTCTCCCCCACTTCTGCAGAGTTAATGGCATGGTGTTCTCTCTAGTTTCATGTCAGGCCATCATGAGGGTGATAGATGGCTTCTGGAAGGCACAGCCAGCTGCCACTTCTCCTCCTGTGCACTCTGAAAGCAAAGCGAGAGATGTTTGCTTTCTCTTCGATTTGTGCTAACATTGGACTAAAATATGGGGCCTGTTCATCTGCTTGTTTTGACCTCTAGGTTAACTATGTCTTTCCTGCAAAGTTGTTCGAGCTGGTTATTTTTCCATTACTGTTGATAAAGAAAGGATAGATCCAACTTAGATGGGAAGTTTTCTTTTTATCTGAGTTTTTATTTTTATCTTGGCCATGTTTGATCAGGAGTGAATATATGTAGCTAAACAACTATATTTTAGAATTTAAAAATGCTCCTGTAAAGAAATATAAAATTATTTTTAAAATTAAAGTCATAATTTCAATGTTCATTAGAAGTATATTCCCTCTATCATACATTCAGAAATAAAACATACATGAGTAATAATAGAAAGTGACATATTTTAGAATAATATTTATTCAATCAAGAGTTTTAGATGAGTGATAATTGTTCCATGAAAAAATTACAACCATTAAATATTTTGGTAATCAATTTATGATAATGTTATACATAAATTACCAGATTAAATTAAATAAAACTCAAATAATCAAATCAAGGAAGGAAAACCAATAGAGCAATTAAATAGTCCTATAACTAATCAAGTGGAAGGTTTTGGAATTCTGATTTTTTTTAAAGTGAACATAACAAATTTGTGACTCTGGAACTCTGCTTTAATGGAGACATTTGCAGGTATCATTTGTTTTGGCAGATGATTCTGTAACAATCTGATCAACATAAATGCATCTTCACAGCTCAGCAGACCGCAGACTTCTCCTGCCCCCGACTCCTGCAGTCTGGTGTTTCCCGGCTGATTCATCCAGCATCTGAACCACCTGTTCCTTCAGAGCATGCTCATGCTGAAACTGATAGGCAAGCCATCTGTTTTGATCAACTGCTCTGCCAGTGCTCAGGTCCTTCATTTGTCCCTTGTCTTGTACAAGGCGAGCTGTTCTGAGCCCTTCTGGAGGCGCGGGTGCTGGTGAAGGGCTCTCCTGAGGGCGGTTCCTTTTCCTGATGCTGCAGTGTCTCTGATGGCGCAGACACTCTTAATGTCTTTGGCTTTTGTTTTCCCTCAGAGTTTATGACATTCCTTCTTCACAACGTGGAGAAAGCACTACAGCTCACCATCACTATGCTGGAAATTTGAACAAGTCCTTCCTAGACGTGGACAGTTTTGTTTTGCAGACACTGTTCAGCTCGGCTTCCCACATCACATGTCTTACCATCTTTTTTATTGGTTGGCTTCTTTGGATACATTTATAAGAGTCAAACACTTAAAAATCATAGATAAAAATCAAGTTTTTCTTTGGTAGTATGCTGCCTTCTGCTGGCAGCTCCCTTCAAATCAAGTGAATATTATATATAATATATAATATTATATCTATATAAAATTATTTATAATATAAAATAAATGTTGAACACTGGAAGTAATTTGAAAAATGCTTCTCAAATTGGAGTCCTAGTGGACCATCAAAAATACCTTTAGGAGCCACAAAGATTTGGCTGAGTGTGTACTGAAGAAACTCCCCCAAAACACAGAGCCTCTGATTCAAGTTTTGGTTTCACAGCAGTGCTCATCAGTGAGAAGGTGGTCATCCAAATGATTCATAATTTACACTTAGGTTTAGGTTATCATAATTATGGAAAAATACTTAAATAATTTCCCCAGAGTAATTATGTCCCTTAGAATAGATCTATAGATCTCAGTTAAAAAAAAAAAATACTGACCAGTTCCTACACTATCATTTTACAGGTGAGAAAATAAAGTCCAAAGGAGTGAGAGGGCCTTGTCAGCATCATCAAGCAATTATGGGCAGAAGTCTTGGCAAAAATATTGTGTGTGCGTGCATGTGAGTGTGCATGTACGTCTGTGTATGTGTGAGTTTGTGTGTATGTATGACATAAATTGTACCCACCTGTTTTTCCTTTGCTTTTGATTTTGAAATAGCATACTAACTTTTCTTTAAAGGTTGTGGTCACACTGAACCCTTGGGCACTGCTTGGAAAGTGGCAGTGCAGTTAATCACGAGGCTGTGTTTATGCTTTCTCTTATTTATTTCATTTAAGTATTCATGTACTGTCAAGCTTGTGAAGCTAAAGATCCATATGCAACAGCAGCATACCCCTTCATTCCTGGAAGCCCTCTGTCAAATGCAGAAGATAGAATGAAACATGGAATAAGTAATAAAAGCTAAGTCAAACATGACATTGATTAGTAATACAGTAATTCAGAGATTGCTTGATTAAGTACTCAAAATATAAGAACTTAAAGTGCATAGGCAATTTTTAGCTATTGGTTATCCAAAGATGCCAGGAAACAGTTATCACTGGATACCTTTTATAACCTGTAACGAGTGGCATTTATCATTTAAGCCAATCAAGGAGTGACACTGTCTGCTCTGGAGTCCAGATCTGCTTCCAGCAGCCCCACAGAGCAACTTCCCATTTCATAAGCTACACAGCCTGTGGGCCTCTTCCTCTACTGGGTGACAATGACTCAGTTTATCTCACACAGTATGTTCATGGAACATCAAATAAATGCAAAAAGTCCCCTGTCATTTCAGGTAGCATTTTTTGACAATTTCTACAAAGTTCTAATTTCTACGAAGTTTATAAAAATAAAAAATCAAGAAATATGTATAAGTTTATATAATTTGTTATAACTATTATATGGTAATAGTTTATGCAATTAATAAACTAAATACTGTATATATGTATATATGATTCATATAAGTAATTTCATGCTTAAAATTTAGGAATTAAAGGCTATACGTTCTTAATGTTTTCAGAGATAGTTTTAATTAATTAATTATTTTTTTTTGTTAAGTGAGCTTAAGTGTTTTTCTCTAAATTCACATTTAAAACAATACTGAAACGATATTGTATGTGTATTGTAAGGCTGTTATATAAGTTTACCATTTTTTAGCTCACGTTGGGTTCAATTTTCTGGAGACCACAAGGGGGCAGACTAAGAACAAATGAGAAAATCTTTCCTCTGTAATCACTTTTATCCCTACTGGAAAGTTTCAATATTTATTTTCTCTGAACTGAATCTTTTCTCCTGACTGTGAAAGCAATCTCACTATTTCTTTGCTTAGTACCGGCAAACAGCACTAAAACTGTAAACCCATTTGACTGCACACATTTCCCCCTCTTATTTTCTTCCCAGAGATAGAAGAAAAACTGTGTTGAAACATACTTTATGTTGGAGAAATAAATTGTCATGGTTTTCAATCCATTTATTTTCCATTAATTAATATGCCCTATTATGTTTTATTTCCAAGAGAAAATTTGAATAATATTAACTAAAACTCTTAATGTCTTATTTATTTTCATAGCTATTATATTGATCAATATTTTAACAATAAATGTTTGTTGGTCTTGCATCTCCAGGAGTCTTATTATGGACTCACAGTTTGGAATTTATGACACCTCTTTGTTTACCTGAAGATCATTTGGAAACTTGGGAAAGACTTCTAACTGGATCTGTCTTCCTTAGGTAGGTATTATATTTGTGTATAATTATGTATTTAGAAGTCATAATCACTGTGTGATCAGGATGGAGTTAAAGCACTGAAAACCATTCTCTAGAAAATCAAGAAAATATACATTTGCAATAATTCTTAATAATTTAAGAATTCAATTCAAAAGATATTCTCTGAAGACAATTTGACCATTTGATCTAGTGTAAGTTAGATTTGGCTAATATGTTAATCTATATCACTTTTAAATTTAGTTCAGTTAGACATGCCAGTCATCTGAAAACCTTCACCCTTAAATGCATTCAAGTGAGATGTGTTAATGAAAGTTGTTCCCTGTCCCTTAACTGTTCCCTACATGAGCTCTGGCCAGTTACGATGCCTCTTACACTCCCAGGAGCGTCATTTAATCTTATCACCCATTCTTTCATTTGAGATTTAAAATACATATTTGGTAATCAATTCACATATAAAATGATGATTATATCTATAAATAGGCACCAAGCATCTTAGCCTGGGGATTCAGAGTATGTAGGACAAAATAGTTACTGAAATCTGAACTTTTCTACCTGAAAGGCCAACCCACATGAAATCCTGCTGAAGTGAGAATTTTAAAACAACTTTCTGACCTTAGGACTTTTATATGCCTCACTTTTTTTTAAGATGTCTATATTTAGTATCTTTATTTTTAAAAAAAAATGACAAAGAATGCATATTTGCTTCTTGATTGAAATAACAGAAATCAGAACTGATTAATTAATTTAAGCCTAAGTTAATTTAACCTGATTTAATTTAAACCTATTTAGTTTAAACTAAACTAAATAGGTTTAAATTAAATTAATAGTTTAATTTAAACTATTTTTTAATTTATTTATTCTAATTTGTTACACATAACAGCAGAATGCATTTCAATTCATAGTATACACATAGAGCACAATTTTTCATGTCTCTGGTTGTACACAAAGTGGAGTCACACCATTTGTGTCTTCATACATGTACTTAGGGTAATGATGTCCATCTCATTCTGTTGTAGGGACAAACGAGGCAAGGCACCAAAGACAGCAGGAAACAGTTTTACTTGTCTGTAGCCAGGTTCAGAGGGTACAGCCTTTGCTGTAATCAATCAATCCCCCTCAACCCCGAGTTCAGGGAGTTTCAGAGTTTTATACCCAGTGTGTAAAGGGAGGGGCTCAGAAGTTCACAGTCTGCAGAAGTTCACATAAAAGCAGCTTTTTCTTTCACTGTTCTGGGCAAGTTAACTCTCCAAGGACAACACCTGAGAAGGGGAGAGCTTCTTCTTCCCTTTCTTTCCTCCCCCTGCCAGCTGTTACCATGGAGCCCATTTGTAACTTAAAAATGTAGACATCTCTGTGAAGCCCAGCTCAAGGCCAGAGGCCTTGTTTGCACATTTCTTCAAAGTACTATACTGGATACGTTTTTGAAAAACTAGTAAGGGGGTGTCCAGCACCTGGAGTGCTGGTATCTTCTCAGCCAGTGGCCAAGTAAACAGGGCAACATGAAAATAGGAAGTTTATCTACATTGGACTCTTTTGCAGAGACTCTTTTTCTGACAGTCCTAAAATCAGCCATGGTGAAGAGGGCTTTTCTGTGGAGAAAGGGGGTGCCACTTCAATTCCCCCCTTTAATGGTGCTCCCCATAATTTAATCCTTTAAATTTAAGAGCATCATTACCATTATCATGGCTTAAAGCCTTACAGAATGTCAAAATCTTAGTGGTCATCCTTTCAACAGCAGCTTCTACAGTGGACCCAATAGTTTTAATGCACAGTGGAGCCAAACATGGGAGCAATGAACAGGTTAACAGCAGAATACCCATTACACCAGTTAAGCTTTTAAATCTGCCAAGAGTTGAAAACCATCTCCGAAAAGCATGATTGGGACCCCAAATTTAATGCCCTTTTAGGTATGAACTAACACGTACTAGTTCTCTCGTGTTATTGGCTATATTCTTAACTATTTGTCTATTGCCATCCATTTGGATGTAACAATTTGAGCTGTTGAACTCTCCACGTATTTTTTTTCTCAACCAGTAGGTAATCTAATGCCAAGCGGTTTTGATAATTAGCCACTCACATCTGGTCTGTTGTATGGCTAGGAGGTCAAAGGCTGTGGCAGTCTTATTAATAATAATTTCTAGTACAGCTTGTAAGTGAATAATTCTGTTTAACATGTAAATAGGAGTTCTATAATTTCAACTGCCATTTCGTCCCCAGGTAGCGAGACCATAAGTGGCAATAATCCTCTGGGGTGGCCAGTTACTTTCACCCCAAGATTGGTGACCTTCTAAATCAAGTTTCTTTCCAATGGACCTCTTTTTCCTTTCCAGTCATCCATCGATAACATTCCTCTGGTGAGACAGGTCCTAAATATATGTTTTACCACCTCTTAGTTATAGTGGATTGTCTTGACCCATGGTTCACATAATCGCCATGGTTGGAATAGAAGTAGGGCAGAATCCCTTAAGGTTATCAAAGGAAACCAAACTAAATAATAGGCTAATGTTTTGGTTAGCATAGGTTAAACAGCATAAATTAACAAAGCCAAACTAATAATGAAAAACTAGCCTCTATCTCAGAGCAAAGCCTGTCCAAGGAAAGGACATGACCTTTGTCCTAGGAAAAACCCACAGAGCACTCCTAGGCACATTCCCACCCTGCTAAGTTGTTTATCTACAGGAGAGATCTGCTGTGCCAGGTGTCCCTGACTCAGTCAGGCTAGGTGGGGATCCATAGCAGCCCCCTAGCAGCCACCAATCAGCATGAGACAGGGAAATACCTGGGATGCCAGATAACCCTCCCAGCAGTTTATGGTGGTTGATAACAAGTTGGGAAACCATGTAGTAGCTCAGTATGTACACCCCTCTTGGCTTAAACCAATCAGTTCAAATGAATACCCCTTTTGTACTGACCAATCACCCCTACCCAACTTGTTCCCGCCAGTGAATGTGCTAATCATGTTTTACAGTTGTTATTTGATTTTCCCGCGGTGTGTGATGATTTGCTATGATGTATGTGAAGTCCCTGCCTTCTCCAAAGAATGTATAAAACTGCTGCAAACCATGGGCTCGGGGCCTCTCAGCGTCACCAGTTGCTGTGTGTGCGCGGAGGACTGAGCTAGCTCTCAATAAACACCTCTTTGCTGCTTACATCGATCTTGGGTCTCTGGTGGTCTTTGGGGGTCCCGAATTCGAGTAAAACAATAACACCAAACAAATCCTAGAAAACTTATATAACCAAGATAAAAAAATATATAAGTGAAATTTTATTACCCAGAGTCCAGTCAGTTAGGAGTTACTGTTATCAAACCAGTAGCTAAAAGCAAATAGAGAACTGTGTATATACCTAGAAGCAAGGGGTGGCAATGCATTACTGTGTAAGAACTATCTCAGAGGTTGAAAGAGTTCATTAATCCTGGTGGGAAGTTTAACTTTCACCATGTATTGATCAGCCAGTCCCTCCTGTGTGGCTGAAACAGGGCCGTAGCCTCCTCAAGCTTCGGCCATGCGTAGACCAGTCAGCTTCCGGAGTAACTGGAGCAGGGCTGTAGTCCTTCTGATCCTCAAGCTTCTCCGGTGCTCCTTTTTCTTCAGGGTGGTCAGCTTCAAGGGCATAGCAGCATCTGGAGAGCACTCCCAGTCCTCAGCTGCAGGCATGAGTCTGGTGTAATGAATCCAGGGACCTATCTCTGCAAACTTTACTGCAGTTGGGGTGGATAAAATAACATTGAAAGGGCCCCTCCAAAGAAGTTTAGGGGCTGAATATTTCATTCTTTGACCCAGACTCAATCTCCAGGCTTGAAGGAGTGTGCACCTGGGTCAAATTCACTGACAATCTTTCTCTAACCCATTGGTTGAGAACCTGTAAAGTTTTCCCTAAGACCTGAAGCTGTCAACTCAGGGTTAATTTCCCTATTTTTTTTTAAGTCTCCCTGTAGTCCCCTAATAAGAGGGGGGGGGATCGGATATATTATCTCAAAAGAAAAGAATCCAGTCCTCCTAGTGGGAGTGGATCTAATCCACAACAGTGTGATAGGGAGAAGTTCATCACAATGTAAGTGAGTCTCCTGACACAGCTTACCCAATTGAGCCTTAAAGTCCTGTTCATCCTTTGAACTTTACCAGAACTCTGCAGCCTATAGGCAGTACTTAACTTTCATCTGATGTTTAAACTCTTGGTTAGTAATCGTATCACTTCTGCCCCAAAGCTGGCCCATTGTCTGAGCCAATAATTATTGGGACACCTTAGCCTTTTCAGTGTGGGTGGGAAAGGCTTCCACCCAGACAGAGTATGAACTCACAAAAAAAAAAAAGTTATTTATAGCCCCTTGAGCATGGTAGTTCAGTGAAGTTTACTTCCAAGTCTTCAAAAGGTGTTCCTCCTATATTTTGGATTCCTGGTGAAAGCTTTGGCCCCTGACAAGAATTGTTGTGAGCACAAACCTCACATTGTTTGCAGATCATCCAGGTGATGCTTGTGAGCTGGGGGTCATAGAAATGTTGACTCAGAACTGTCTCAAGTGCTGTATGTCCAACGTATTTTCCTGCGAAACTGTTTGATAAAGGCTGGGGCTAGAAACTCCGGGATGGCTATTCCAGCCATCAGAAAATCTCCACCATCCACCTGGGAGAAAATTTTCTTGTTCAGTCTTAAATCACTTACTTTCATGTTGGGAGTATGTTGGCTCCCTTTCTGTTAGCTAGTCGGCCAGGTAGAAGGGCAGCATTTAAACCTGGGACTGGATTTTCTTCCTGTTTCTTGCAGACAGCTAACTTGGCCTCTCTGTCAGCTCTCCAGTTGCCCTGAGAAACCACAGTGTTTCCATTTTGATGACCTCGGCAATATGTAATCACAACTTTCCTGGGAGCCCACAGTGCATCCAAAAGTTCAAGAATTCCTTGCCCATACATCATGCCTTTTTTTTTTCTCCTGAGTTAATGAGCCCCTTTTCCTTACATAAGGCCCTATGAACATGAAGATAGCGAACGCATATTTTGCATCTGTAAACATTTACATAGACTCCTGCTGTCAACTGAGGTGCTTGAGTCAAAGCAATAAATTTTACTTTTTGTGCTGAATTTCCTTGAGGCAGAGGTTCTGTCTCAACAGTAGAGTCCAGAGTGACCATTGCATATCCAGCAAAACATACCTTATCTTTTATAAAATTGCTTCCATCTGTGAAGTACTCTGCATCAGGGTCCTTGAGAGGCTGGTCTGTTAGGTCTGATCTGCTGGAGAACACTTCACCCATGACCTCGACACATTTGTGATCAGGTTTTCCAGGTCCAATGGGCAGCAAATTTGCTGGGTTTAGAGTTCTGATGACCTCAACGCGGATACGTGGGTTTTCATATAACATGCCCTGATATTTGACCATTTTTTCATTAGTCAACCAATAGTGTCCTTTATATTTTAATGATGTCAAAATTGAATGAGGAGCTCTGACAACCAATTCTTGTCCCATGGCCAGTTTATTAGCTTCTAACACCAGAAGAGCTGTGGCTCATAAACAAGGTGGCCAGCCCTAGGCTATAGAGTCCAGCTGTTTGGACAAACAGGCCACTGGACGGTGCCATGTCCCCAGCATCTGAGTCAAAACTCCCACAGTTACTCCAGACAGATCATGGACATACAGAAAGAAAGGCTTTGTGAGGTCAGGGAACCATAATCCAGGTGCACAGGTGAATGCTTATTTAATGTCCTCAAAGGCCTTTTGCTTAGTTGACCCCCATATAAGAGGATCCCATTTTCCCCCCCTTTGTGGCTTCATAGAGGGCTTTTGTCATAACTGAAAGTTGGGGATCCATACATGTCTGAACCAGTAGCCCCCAAGAATTCTCTAGTCTGGTGGCAGGTTGAAGGGTTGAAGGGACTGGAATTGAGCAGATCTCCTGTTTCTTTTGAGGCCCATTTGCTATTGTTTGTTCTGTTGCCGATCAGATGGTAACCAAAATATTTGACCTTTTTCTTGGTAGATATGGGCTTTTAAGTCCAGAGTCCAGTGTTGTCCCAAGGATGGTGTACTCAAGCCCCTGGGAGGAACTGTCATTTAGGGAAGGGAGGCATACATAGAGTGTCTGGCGCTTTAAGATGCAGGAATTTTTTGTTATCTCCCAGTGCAGAATGTTGGCTGATAGGATTCTCCAACTCTTAAATCTAATGTAAATCTTAGCAGAGACTGATGACCTGGGGCATCATTTGTGTAAAAGGCACCTATGTCAATTTTGCTGTGGGCTGTCTGCCAAGGTTGGAGGGCAGCGGTGCGGTTCTGTGAAGGTCCCAGTATGGCAGCCACATTGTGCCCACCTAGGTGTTGCTCTTTGACTGCGTGGCTTTTTCCTCTTGCCAGGTGGGAGCCTGCTCTAATTGTATATAGTGGTTGCCCCACTTGTGTTTTGTTCAGTAAGCCTGGGTGTATGGGGCTCTGTGGCCCTTCCTGCTGGTGGCTCACAGCATGTGGCTTGGAGCCAGGGTGGCATATCCTTTTGGAGTGAGCACCCTATGGCTCACTATCAGCTGTTAACATGAACATATTTCTGGTTCATTTGGAGGCTTGCAGCAACTGAGCCCTCTTGAGGCATTGGGTCCCGTGCATCTGATGCAGTTCTGTGTGTCTATCGGAACCCTGCCATATTTGTCAATCACAGACTTCTGAGCAAGTGGGAAGAAACTGAAAGGAGGGGCTGAGGCCAAAACATTCACTCCTTCTCTGTTCAAGTCTTAGCTTTTGAGCATGGCAGTGGGTACTTCTCTGCCAGGGCCATTGGTGGCTTCCCCTTTTGTCTAGCCATGTTTTTTTTTTTTCCTTATAAACATTTGGACCATTGTCTTTGTACTAGTGAGACCCCCCCTTTGAGTGAACTCTGTTTGTAAGGAGATTCATCCTCCTCTTTATCTTTCTGGGCTGCCTGTCTTTGAGTCTCTGGCATACTTCTCAGTAAAGCCCACTAGGATTGTAATTTTTGGCAAATGGCTCTCTGAGCCTGTCCCACAAAGGTTGCATTGATTACCTGTTGCTTGTGCTTATGCATTTCTTCACTGACAAACTTGCATTGTAGCTGCAATGTTTGTATGGTGCCCCTCTTCCCAAGAGTACCTCTGGGCAGGGAGAGGGGCGGCAGCGGCAGTGGCCTGGACATTTAGCTCTGAGTCAGTTGGGCATATCTCTTTTGATTATTGCTGCCAGTTTCATAGGGCAGAGGGGCCTTAGGCAGATGTGGGGCCAAGAGAAATGTTCAGGGCTATCGAGGGTGCGAGAGGGAGATGCTGGAGCAGCAGGAGGCTTATCTCGGCTCTGTTTGTCTGCAGACGTGCTTGGCTTAGGCTGGGGCTCAGGGCTGGCTCTGATTCCTTCTAACTCTTGGGCACAGATAGTGTTTTGTTCTCTTTTTTTCTATTCTTTTAGACTTTCTCTGAGGGCTCCTTGACATCTCTTTATCTTTAGACCTTCTTCTTCATTGGGGTCCCATCCTAGGTCTGGATAATGGGCTGCATCAGATCAGTCATGGTCCGGGGTTTCTCCGTGTAGGAGGGAGTATGGTTTTTCCAGCTTATGAGCTCAATGGTGGTGAAAGGCTGGCACACAAAACTGCCTTGTCTTCCTCAGACATTTTCCTTCTAGTCAACATGGACGTGTCCTTCGATCCCTTGCTAGGGCATCTGGAGAGTTCTCATCTGAGTCATGGCTCTGATCTTGGGACAAATCTCCTATCTTAATCTTTGGAGGTGAAAGAGTCTTTGGTCCTAGGAAGCCTTTGGCTCTGAGGACATCACAGAGGAAGGAATAGCCAGTATTGGGGGCCATCATTTATTGCCTCTGAGGACAAGGGGGCTGTCCCAGTGGTCTTGGCAAAGTTTGTCATGGGTCCTCTTCTGGCTCATGAGGAAAATTGTTTCCTTTCCTGTCTTTCTTAGTCAGGTTTTCTGATTAGCTGCTTTCCACTGGGTCTTAGAGACCACTATGCTCCTGGCTAACATCAGCTTGGACTGTCCATCTAGACAGGCTTTCAACTAAGGGGGCTGTTTCTGTACTATCTCTTTCCAGCAATCAGTATAAAAGAATTGGTTCAGGGTTCCAACAACAATCAAAAGGACCTCAGCAATGACTCTCTCATCTAAAGATCCTTCTGGTGGCCAGCCCACATCTTGGGTGAGCCACTCTGATTTACAGAGTATGCAACCTTTGTGGAGTGAGTCTCACACCACAGTTACCAGGAAAACCTTCCTAAAGGTTTCTAACACACATTTCAGAAGGCTCAGTTTCCTTAGTGTTCTCCCATGTTCCAACCTACATCGGTATCGCACACTTAGAACAAAACACACTTAGGACATCATCCATCTCCGGCCACTCCCCTCGAGGGGACTTAGGGCCCTCTTAGCCTTGCGGGTCGGTATCAACTCCCGACCTGGAGCTTTCGCCTAGACGTTGGTTGGTGAAATTCCGCCATAGACTGTATGAGGTGCCACGGAACCGCGGATCAGGACTCTGCACTCGCTTTGGCCCTCCGGTTGGGTCAGAACCCTTCCCTTTGTCCGTCTCATTCACACACTTTCACACACTTTCACACAGACATGGCCAGGACAGAATTTTTATACTGCCCAAATTCCAACAATTTCAAACCAAACAGAAAAGGGAGTCACGGTTTCCCCTCTGCTCGCTGACCCCGAACAGAGACTACTCGGGCGACTCCCCGGGTCCGTTTCAGCTCCAACCACTTTGGAGGGTACTCCGGACCCAACAGAGGGTGATCAAGCCTCTCTTCCACCTGCTTAGACCTCAAAGGGGAAGTCATGTGGGCTACAAAATCAAATGGACCCGGGTCCTACCTGTTCAGATGGGCGGTGCTCCAAAACCCTAATTCTGGTTCCTGCTGCCTGTGGGCTCCATTGTGCTCCGGGGTGGCAGCCCCAGGGCGCTGGGTGAGTCAATCATCCTTCAGGCCAAGAATGGCCTGGGCGCGCCAAGGGGACCTCTGTTCCCCATTGCCTTACGGAAGCCAGTCACCTGAGACGAGAGGCAGAATAGCCTTCCTTACTTCTTCTGTCCCATCTTGGTCGCCAAAAATGTTGTAGGGACAAATGAGGCAAGGCACCAAGACAGCAGGAAACAGTTTTATTTGTCTGCAGCCAGGTTCAGAGGGTACAGCCTTTGCTGTAATCAATCAATCTCCCTTAACCCCGAGTTAAGGGAGTATCAGAGTTTTATACCCAGTGTGTAAGGGGAGGGGCTCAGAAGTTCACAGTCTGCAGAAATTCACATGAAAGCATCTCTTTTTTTTTTTTTTTAACTGTTCTGGGTATGATAACTCTTCAAGGACAACACCTGAGAAGGGGAGATCTTCTTCTCTTCTTTATATATTCCCCCTGCCAGCTGTTACCATGGAGCCCATTTGTAACTTATCTTAAAAATGTAGACATCTCTGTGAAGCCCAGCTCAAGGCCAGAGGCCTTATTTGCACATTTCTTCAAAGTACTATACTGGATACGTTTGTGAAAAACTATTAAGGGGGTGTCAAGCACCTGGAGTGCTGGTATCTTCTCAGCCAGTGGCCAAGTAAACAGGGCAACATGAAAATAGGAAGTTTATCTACATTGGACTCTTTTGCAGAGACTCTTTTGCTGACAGTCCTAAGATTAGCCATGGTGAAGAGGGCTTTTCTGTGGAAAAAGGGGGTGCCACTTCAATTCCACCATCTTTTCTATCCCCAGGATTAAACCAGAGACCCTGTGCCTAAAAGAAGAAAAAGTAGGCCCAAACCATCATCATATCAGATTATGCCCCAACTTCTTTAATAAGACTCCTATAGCTCAAGAAATAAAATCAAGAATGAATAAATGGGATGGATTCAAACTGAAAAGCTTCTTCTTAGCAAAAGAAACAACCAGTGAGGTGAATAGTGAATCTACAGAATGAGAGCAAATCATTATCACACGCACATGAGATAATCTCTAGGATTATAGGCCTCGCTTTGAATCTGATATGCAGTAAGCTCTGCAGGGGACCAGCCACTTTTTAGGGAAGGAGTTCTGTCCTCAGGGAGCACACTTCTGGGGATGCCCAGGATCAGAAAAGGTAACTTTTAGCTTTAGCAGATTCGTATGAAAGGATGCTAAGTTCCTTTTTGGTTGACATGAATTAATACTGGACTGCCTTCCAGAATTAGAACGTGTCTCTCAGCTCCCGGAAGCACAGGGATTGCAGGCCTGCTGGGTTACATGGTAGCACAGTAAGGGAGGGCACCAAAGAGCAAGTCACCTGTGAAGACAAGTTGGTGGGTCCAGACCTCTGGGAAATCTGAGGACCGGCTTGGGAGGAAGAGACGCAGACTGTCAACTAAGACACAAAACGAGGTATGTGTGTGTCTGACGATCTGTCGAGCAGTGCTTCACTTGGGAGACAGACTCTCATGAAGATCAGACCTCCAAAGGAGTCCCTGGGGGCGGGGGGTGTCACAGAGACAGAGCAGCTCTGAAGTGAAACATGGTGGCTTTTATATGAGGACACCTCGTCCTCAGAACCCTAAACCTATTGGTATAGGTTGCTGGTTTTAAAGACACTGGCAATAAGCTTCTGAAGGCCAGCTCTCAGCCTCCTTCCAGAATTCTATAGCCTATTATAAGAGGCTTGAACTTTAAGGGATCTCAAGCTTTCCAAAAAGTGTTATTTATAGTTTTATTTTATAACCATGCTCAACCCTGGGTCCTAGGGGCAAGGAGGATGAGAATGCTCAGGTGCCACTGGAGATAACTCCAGCCCTAACCAGTTTCTCCTTGGCATCCAGCGAGAGGAATCGTGAAAGCTCCTGCTAGGAGCTCAGTGCTGCTCAGCAGAGCTGGGGACTTGGGGACTACCCCAGGAACTTGGAGACATCCCCATAGTAACCAAGGTAGTTAGCTGCTGTATGCTTCATCTCTTTCCCAAGACCCAAGAGTCTCCTCTCCTGGCCCCTCCCTAAGTGAGTCCAGGACAGCCTCGATCTCATAAAGCAACTGGTGACACAGCCTTGTTGGAAGCTGGCCTTCTGAGGATGACTTTCTGCTCTGCCACTGATTAGCCATGTGACCTTGGAAACCCACACAATCTCCACTCCTTTCTTATTTTTTCCTGGCAAATATTGGCTAAAGTTGCCATCAGCTCATGAAGTCATGAGAACTAGACTGTAGGCACACATATCTCTGTACCCATTTAGGTCTACGACGTTTATCTAGGCTCCTCTAGGACACACAGTCCCTAAGTAAGGCAAGACAGACATTAAGTGCCCTCTAAGTGATAAATGTTAGAAATGGGAGACTGAACCTTTAAACAAGGCTGGATCTCTGCATGTGAAAAGGAGTATTCCTCACTCTGAAGGGTTTCTTAACCCTCTGAATGCTGGATTCTCAGGAAGAGCTAGAAAATAGTCAGGGGCTTGCTTCTCATCCCCAGAGACTCAGATTCAATTGCTAGGAGTGTGGCTCTCCGTGCTGCCTTGAAGTTCCCTGGTGACAGTGATCTGAGACCACTGTGTATGTCAGAAGAAGAGGTTCTGATTCCCCCATTCTGATCCAAGGAGCCACTGAGGGCAGAGGAGATCAGGGAAGAGACCAGCATGAGCCATGGGCCCTCAGGAGCTTCTCTCAGTGGCTTCTTGTCGACCCCAGCACTGCCACAACTGACCACTTCCGGCCCCTTGGAATTCCTGTGTCCTCCCTTGGACACACTTTTCTAGCTGTCCGCACAGCTTCTAGGCTGCAGGATTGCTGCAGGAATGGCCAAGCCCTCATTCTGCTTCCTTCTGTGTCCCTGCAGTCCATTCCTCACAGGATGGCCACATGTGTCTATCATGTGTGGTGCCAGGGCAAGTCCTCCATGGATCCCCGAGAGTTTGGTGGAAACACTCACCATGTGTGGCTTGGCATCCAGGCTCCTGGTGACCTCTCCTTTCCCACCAGCTTCCTGCCACTGCTCTGTCCAGGGAAGAGGCCAACGGATGAGGTGAATCCTGTGGCTTTGCCTCGAGCTCTCCGCAGTGCTCCTCCGGTTTCCCACTCTGTCTTCTTCACTGGACACTCTGTTTTGCTCTTCAGAAGTCAGGGCAAGTGCTCAGCCCCCTGACGCATGACGCCTCCTCCCTTCTCTCTGTCCATTCAACAAAGCCCTTATCTATGACTCGCAGCTGAAGAGGTGAGCTCCTTCTCTCTGCCACCAGATCGGCTTTATTCCAACGTATTTGGGATCTCCTGTGGGTCTTTCTGAAGGAAGGAAAGATCCAGTGATGGCATCACCCTTTCAAATGATTCTCAGTCTACACTAAATCTGAAGAAAGATCAAAATCAAGAGTAACTGACCGGTGATCTTTGGAGCCGGAGCATCAATTACCCAAGAACTTGAAAACACAAATGCTTGGGTGCCAAACCTGACCTGCTCAATCAGAAACAATGGGTGGGAGCCCAGAAATAAGTTCTCTGAGCAAAGCCCATGAAAGTCTGAGAAGTCCTCTTCTACCCCGTGTGCTCCTTCATCATAAATACTTAGCAAAATATCTTGCTCTTTAAAGGCATTTAAATGAAAAACCACAACTGGGATTATTGCTGATATTTGTGTACACAGAAACGCCAAGAAGCATAAACATTAGCAGAGTGAGATTACCAAACCGTTGTTGCAACCGAAGAACATTTGTTTGAGAAAAGTTCCTCACCATGCCCTGAAAATACTTCCTTTTCATAGAAAGCAAGTAGAGTTATTAAAGTAACTCTTATTTCTTCTTTGTGAATATAGGCTAAGTTCGCTCTGCTGCTTCCAATGTGTTAGGATGCATAGAGCACAAGGGAGTAGAACTTGGTACTCCTTTACACCCCTGGGTAAAACTTTATTAATTAGAAGTTGGTCTTGTTTCTGTTTTGAAATGGAAGAGGAGCAAGGAGCACTGTTCACCACAAGTGCTGACCCTCTGACCAGAAGGGGCTGTGACTGACAACCAGGCCACTTTCAACACTTGTCCTAACTCCTCACATTATGTTTGCAATGCAGGCAATGTTCCAAAAATCTGATCTTTAATTGTGGCCAATTTGTAAAAGAACTCTCAGGGAAATTTCTAACCTGATATCTTTGCTAATGATTTTTCTTTATTTGTTAGTTGAATTACTTGTTTGGTTTCTCACTTATAAAATGGGGAATATTGATAAGAAAAATAAATTAGCTAATAGATATGATACTTGTGGTACTAATCTGAATTATATATATATATATATATATATATATATATATATATATATATATATATAATTATTTGTGATTATCTTCTTGTAAAGAAATAAAAATAATAAGGTGTTCAAATGTTTACTACTAAATGCCAATTCTGATGGATAAAATAACAAGATCATCTCCTAGTGATAAATCCTGTGAAACAATTAAACAGGTGGGATTAAACTTGACCTGTTTGGAGAAGAGAAACCAGGCCAGGCACTGTGTATGATCAGTGTGCCAGAGTAGGTGGAATAGGATTTTAAGTAGAGTGTGGAGGAAAGGCCTAAAAGAGATGTTCATGTTTGGGGAGACGATTATCTGAGGGACAGGTGCTAAAGGCAAAGGGACCCAGACTCTGAGCTTGAGTTGAGAATATAAAAGAGGCCAGACTGGTTGGAGAGCAGAAGGCATGCGTGGTATAAAATGAAATTGGAGATGAGTACTAGCATAAACTGTGGCTAAGACCCAGTAGGTCCCAGTCACCATGAAGACTTCAGGTAACAAGCTGCCCTGGGTGAGAAGCCCTTTTGAGTATTTTGAACAAAGGAGTGCTATGTCCTGAATTCCATTTTTAAAAGATCATCTTTTCCTATGTGTTAAGAGTAATCTCTAAGAGAACAGGATTAAGGCACAGTGACTAATCAGGGTGCCATAGGAATCTTAAAAGTTGAAAAACGGTGATGGGTTAAGAAATGGTTGAGTTCTCCAAACATTTTGAAGATAAAAACCAAAAGGATTTGCTGCTGCATTGGTATATGACAGAAGGAAAAGCACAGAGCTCTGACTTTGAGATTCTCTCAGCCTGGGCTTCCAGAGGAATGTTGGAGTTCCATTTGCAGAAATGAGAAAGTTTATGAGAGGCAGTGATTTCCAGAAGAAACTCAAAATTTTTAATTTATCTTTGTACATCTCAGCAATCTGGAACTGACCAGGTCCCAGCTGGATTTGTGAGTTGGAGCTTTCAGCACACAGGCCACTGGGGACACCAGTGGAAGGACTCTCCCTGGAGAAGAGAGACAGAGACGCAGCACATGCCATTGAGAAAGACAGGCCAGAGAAGTAGAAGGGAATCCTGGAGAATTGGATGACCCGGAGCCAAGTGAAGAGGCAGGGGGTGAAGAGGCAGAGGGTGAAGAGGCAGAGAGGCACTGGGTCAAATGTTGCTTCCAGGACTAGAAGATTAGGATGGAAACTGACCCTTAATGCAGCCATATAGAGGTCATGATTTGTTAAGACAACTTGAATGTTTCATGAAAAATGACTGATGACAAGAATATAAAGAGGTAGTAGAGACAAAATAAAAGACTTTTCCCAAGAATATTTCTATAAAAGAAAGTAGAGACATAGGGAGAAAGATGGATAAGAAAATGATCTTGACAAAGTTTTGTTGTTTTTAAAAATATGTAAAAATGAAATATATTTGTATGTTAATGGGGATGATACAGTAGAGAGAGAAAGACCCATGATGCAGGATTAAAAGGAGAGAATTACCATAGCAACCATTTCTGGGAATCCAAACAGGATGCAGCCTCCTGACATGTGGAGGGAGACAATCCAAATGTGAAGCACAAACACTTGGCTCACTTATGGTAGTAGCAGGTGAGACACTGGAGTCAATGCAAGGTGGGAGTTTGTGAAAGTTTTCTTTAGTTGTTTCTTCAATATTTCTATTTTCTTAGTGAAATGGAAAACAAGGTTATCATTTGAAGAAGTAGCAAAGAACTGTTGGATATTTGAGTACAGTATAGAACAAAAAAGTTGACCCCTAGAGACCCATAACATGACTGCCAACATCATTAAAAGTGCACACTTGAGGTCTTCAGTCTTGATTAAAAGTAGGGCATTTCAGCCTGTTTTTGGTTTTTCCTCCCCCATGTTTAGCTAGACGGGTCATATGCAGAGTCAGTAGGGAGAGGGATTTCTTCCAGGTTGGAACTTCCACAAAGAAGCAGATAGACAAGAGAGTGGATGGAATGTCCAAGGGTAGGGTTTTGGAAAGGAGCAGAAGGAATCACAGGATGACAGTGAGGAGGGTGAAATGTTGGTATGGGTGATGAACTTCAAGTCCTATTTATCTCAAACACTACCCAAATTAAGGACCCAATGAACATGCGTGTCTGATGCTGAGATTATGGAGGAGGCACACTTGCTGGTCACGACACATTCTGGAATGACCATGGAAGTATTTTATTCAAGGAGAAAACAAAATTCTTAGAGGAAACATGCCTAATAGCTGTGGGTCTGGATGCTTCCTGGGCTTGCCAATGTAACAATGAGATATTAACAGGAAACTCAAAGACAAGACCTTCTGAGACCTGAGGTGGAGAAACCCAGGTCCATCATGTGGTTTCAAGGACAGGCAGCTGTGGTATGGACTGCAGTAAGCTTTTGCTGTAAAGGGGTCATATGATAAATGTGTTCTGCATCAGTATGTTCCACTCCTTCTCCTTCCATTTCTTCATCCTTCTCTTCTTTCTTAACAATTCTCCATAATGTGCAAATCATTCTTAGCTCAGAGTGATTCAAAAACATGGCACCATCTGGGTTTGGCCTGCAGGCTGTAGTTCCCAGAACCTGAACAGGCCTGGAGGTAGGGCATGGTCTGCAGGCAGCCAGGAGTAAGGCAAACCCCTACCCTCATCCAGGTCCTGTAAGGGGTCACATGACAAATATGTTCTGTGGTATTAAAAACAGAGGAAGTGGTATGCTCAGGTGCTAGTTTTCAATTGTTAGATTTGAAGAGAAGGAAAGTACAAAAAGTTGGGGATCTCCAGTTCTTTGCTGAAATGAACTTAACTGTGGCAGTCTTGTTTTGTGGACCTGTTTCAAGTAATTTTGAGAAAATACCTGATAGTGGAATTGCTGGATCTTTGGAAGTTGGAGGGTTTCTCCCTAAGCAGTCACCCTGTTTGGAAAGAGTATCATTGCACTGTATTTCATTAAAAATAACTAATCTAAAAATGTTATGACTCTTATCAAGACATAGGTCAAGCTTTGGAAATGTTAATTTTATAATTTCAGTAAATGAACTCTCTGGCTTGCTTTTATGGCCTGCTTCATTCCTTCCTGACTTTAATTGTGGTAATTATTTGTTTAATGTGAAAATATCATAGGTGACTTTTAAGTGCACAGCTCTCTGGTCCAAAAGATGTTTCCTTTAAGTGATCATGTTAGTGTTGCTTTTTCCTACCAAAGAAGGAGGGAGGAAAGGGAGAGAGAAGGGAAATTGCATGGAAATGGAAGGAGACCCTCAGTGTTATACAAAATTACATATAAGAGGAAGTGAGGGGAAAGGGAAAAAAAAACAAGGGAGAGAAATGAATTACAGTAGATGGGGTAGAGAGAGAAGATGGGAGGGGAGGGGAGGGGAGGGGGGATAGTAGAGGATAGGAAAGGAAACAGAATACAACAGACACTAGTATGGCAATATGTAAAAACATGGATATGTAACTGATGTGATTCTGCAATATGTATACGGGGTAAAAATGGGAGTTCATAACCCACTTGAATCAAATGTATGAAATATGATATGTCAAGAACTATGTAATGTTTTGAACAAGTAATAATAAAAAAAAGAAGGAGGGAGGAGATGCAAAGAGGTCAAGTTCCAGACATGGATTAATTCATGAGTTTATTTCAAAACAATGAACCATTTTATAGTCAGTATAGAAATTTGGAACCACACACCCAACTTATATCCTTATTCACTGCAATTCCTGTTAAATATGACCTTATCCACTTATTCAGAAAATAATTATTCCACAATAGCTATTTAACAAGTTATTGCTATTGATCTATGTGGCATATTCTACGAATTACTTCTTCTTATTTTATTTCTTCACATAATAAAAGGTAATTTTCCCAATTACAAAACTTTGGCTTGGCCAAATTTCTTGTGGCACTGTCCTGGGAAATAAAATATAAGGAATCTATTGTTTGCAGTTTCTAAGGTCGCTGCCATTTTCCTGATAAATTGGAGTGGCCTCAAAGGAACCCCTATGGTTTTAGCCCCTCTCTGCCTAGACTATTCAAGTCGTACTCAGAAGTGTAATAATTGTAAGTATAAACACAAGAGCCTGCAGTGAGGATGGTAAAGTACACAGAGAAAAGTCTGGGGTCTGTGCCTGCAAGGAGCTCCTTGCACCACCCCCCAACACCTGTGACTATGCTTCCTCCTAAATTGGATGCATTACATAGCTCACAGTCACTGCCAATAATTCTACTCAGGCTTGAGGTAATCCATTTTGTCTTGCCTTCCTCTTTGTAATGTCAGGATGGGCTTTTCACAGATTGATTTTTTTTCTGTAGTTTTTCTATTCCTGGTTGGCTACTTGCATAGTGTATTATTTGTCTATGACTAAGTCACTGTCCATTCTGAAGACCTCTTCAGTCTCTAGGGGACTCCAATTTCTCTACCTTTCCCCAAATACAAAGCAGCTGATTCCTCAGAGTACTGCCATGATTATCAGCACTGAGCAGTGTGACACTTGCTGGCTGGATTCTAGAGGTGCTTCAGAGGAGAGCAGTTGGTAGGGGTAATAAGTGGCTCCACTCTGAGAAAAGGGGCACCTCACTTGAGGTGCTTCAAACCACAAATAACCTTTGATTAAAATCTTGACCTTTCTCCCAATGGCAATGTTTCCTTTTATTATCTTCCTGTACTTGTGAATAGAAGCCAAAACACACACACCAGATGACAGTAAGTAATAAAACAAGATATTCAAAAAGTAAGATTAACAATGTAGGAGGGAAAATGCCAGAAATAGCACTAGACAACGTGGAAAAATGGAGTGAAACCTCTAAAAGAAAGGAAGAAAATCATAGCCCATCCATCACAGTAAGAAGCATACTACATGTGAACTTGAAATAGACCACTCCAAGAAAGGCCAAGTCCACCCGCTGAAGATTTTCTGAGATTTTGAGATTTGGTTTCCTTTTAAAACCACCTCTCCATGTTTTACTATAGATTTTCATCCAGCCACCGGATGTACTCATCCATCAGCCTATAGTAAATCTTGAACACGGGGAAGGACAGGATTCCGTGGAGGCCGTCCTCCACGTGGTTGTGGGTCACAGGAACCCCGGCGTCCCGCAGGCGGCGCACATACATGAGCCCGTCGTCCCGCAGGACGTCATACTGACAGGTGACCAGGTAGGTCCGCGGTAAGTCCCGCAGCTTGCTGTCTGCTGCCAGCAGAGGCGCGACCCTCACATCCAGGAATCCAGGATGCTTTCTGGCTAACTCAGATCTACCGAAGGTTGGAGCCTTATACACGTGTCCCTTGAGGAACCTCTCGGGGAGCAAGGAGCTCCAGTTGACCAGCTTGAAGAGGGGGGCCGCCTCCACCGGCACGTGCTGGTTACGTTTCATGGCCTTCCTCAGGGCACTGTCACTGGTGATGTAATTGCTATAGAACCAGATGGTGAGAGACTTGGGCAGAACTGGCATGTGTGCGTTGTCCTGATAGGATGGCGTTTCCATATCCAGAGTTTGCAGGGCAGGGTAAATTAGACACTGGATCTTGAGTCTGATCTTGACATCTGGGTCATCCAAGAGCTAAGGAGGAATTAAGATTGATAACACCCATTATTTTCATTTGAAAGAATCAAAAACAACTGTAAAAATATAGGCTACATGTGAATGAAAAGCCTCCAACAAAGTAATGACTGGAATATACCATCTCAACAGATTTCAAATATTTAAAATGGGCTTCTAGAACTAGATGATCCTGAATTAAAGCATGTTTTTAACGTGTGGAAAACACCCATCCTGTCCTCCTCACAGATAAGGCAAAGGGATTTGATCAAGAATTGGCAGCTTAATGTCCTGCCTTTCTACCAAGAGTGACCACCGGAAGAACTCTGCAAGTCCTACCTCATTTCCTGTCTGTTAATGTAAAAGTTTATTAAAATATACTAGTATGTCAACTGGTTGTGCCATGGAGAGAAAGAATCACTTAATAAGGACTTGGCTGTGATGCTGCTGTGACAGGCTGGTTTGGGAGATTTGGACAGGTGCTGTTTTATTGGTGCCCATTTTCTATTTCAAGCTGATGCGCTCATGTTCGTAAAGATCAGTGGTCTGAAGAGAGGAAGGTACAGAAACCAGATTGTGCCAGAAAAGTGATCCATAAAAAGACTTTTACAAGATGTTTTATTTTTTGAAATTAAAAGTACACTTTAAAATGGACTTTTATATGTTTTTAAAATTCATTTTATGCTATAAAATATATATATTTAAACTTCTCTATAAAATACAGCTATTGGATGTAATCAAGTATTTTGCAGATTGTGGTTATGTATTTACATTTTCACTAAATACCTATTTAGACATTTTGGAGACCATTTGTAAATATCATCACAGGTTGCCAAATATTTTTAATATAAACTTATGTACGTGGTTTTCAAAACAACTCTCTGAAGTTTTAAAAGTTCATTTTTCTTTATAAGTGAGAAATGGATGTTTAGAGAGATTAAACGACCCAGTCAAGATGACATGTGGAAATTACTGCATCTCAAGAAAGTTCACATCTCCTCATGTCTAATAAAGTACTTTTTCTACCACATTACACAACCCGCAGTTGATTAGAAATCTACAGTGTCAAGTATTTGTTTTATATTGTGGTTATTTCAAATCCCAAATGCAGATTCTCTCCTTCTGAAAATGTCATTCAATGGACTCTAGAAGCTGAGACACTTATATAAATCTAACAACAAGAATAACAGCAATGTTGTTGAATTACTTTAAGTTCATAGTTTATAATTAAACGTCAGCTAATAAAATCTAAACTAGTACAGATGTAATGGATAGGTAGACTCTACTTCTTCTCACCACTGCATTGAAAAATAGTTCAGATTTTAAACAATCAATAGCAGTATGTTCCCTTTGCTATAAAAATGGAGTCCTTTCTATATATAGTGTGGGATTAAAATGCTATTTACTATTATTACTGTACTACCATTATTCAATAAAGGACAAATATATCTTATTATGTATGCAAAGAAATCCCTTGTCATTTTCATATTTCTGCTTTGTAAATCTCACAGGAACCTCTGAGTGTGCTGATGAATTTCTAAAACTGGTATGATTACTCCAGCAACAGGGGAAGACTCCCCTGAAGATCACTGAATACAGTGGGATCTCTAAAAGGTTTGCCAGATCACTTCTGCACGCATGATACATTATCTCATTCATCTAACTAGTATAATATTTTACTGATGCAGATAAAATTTCAATCAAGGGATTATCTGTCACTTTATTAAGCAAGAAAATACTGTGACAGGAGTATAAATTGGTATAGTGATGTTTGAGGCTTTTTTTTTTCAATTATTTCTTTAATATTTCCCAAGATTGCTGCCTTTCCATTTACATTCATATTTTAATATGTGTATTCATTCTGTTTATAAGCAGATGATTTAAGAAAATAAAAATTAAAAACACGGAAATGGCCATGCCAAACCTGTTGTGCCACTGCGGCAGCCAAATTCCCCCCTGCACTATCTCCAGACACAGCGATCCTCCCAGGGTCCACGCCGTACTCTTCAAGAATATTTTTGCGCAGGAACCACTTTATGGCATCATATACGTCTTCAAATTGGACTGGGAAGTGATACTTAGGTGCTAATCTGTAGCTGTGCAGAGAAAATGTGGTTTTCATGTCACTTTTTAAAATTTATAAAAGTGTAACATATGTGCCCAAAGTGCACAAAAGGGTACAACAGCCACCTAGCCAGCACTCAGGCCATGGAGCAGGACCCTGCCAGCACCCACACCTTCCGTTTCTTCCCTTCAACAAGTACCCACACTAGGGCATGGGTTGATAGTTCTGTTCTTGCCCTTGATGTAAAGGCACACCTTCAGCACGTGCACGGGAGCCCTGAGTTTCCTGGGTGGGCGTTCCTTTGAGCCTTCTCTGCACCGCTGGGTGTTTCCCTCTCCCTGCACAGTGCTGCACTGTGTGGAGAGATCACAGCTCATTTTTACAGTAGCATGTGATAGGCTGGCCACCGATGGGCCAATGTGGCGTGATTCCACTAGCGCACAGCATCTGAAAAGACCAAACTCATAAAGTAAAAGAATCTAACACTGCTTGCCAGCCGCTGTAGAGAGGAAGGAACAGGTGTTACTCTTCAGTGGATTCAGTCAATCAAAATGAGAAGTTCTGGGGCTCAGTGCACAACATGTACCTGTGGTCAACAGTAGTGTATTGTGCACAGAAAAGCTTACTCTTAGGTGTCCTGTTCGGACTTCTTGCCACAAATAAATAGATGATAAGTAGATAAAAAGTATTTTACAAAGTATAAGTATTTTTTAAAAGGTTCTGAGGATTTACGTTTCTTTGAAGTTGGACTTCTCACAAACAGTGTGTTCTGAATATTCTGGTACATGTTTTTTGGTGACACCTACCTGCATTATTGACAGCTATGGAGTTTTAATATATATTTAGTCTTATTCTATATTGTCAAAGGGTTTTGCTCAGGAATGTACCAGGTGATCATGACAGAGCCTGCTAATGCATGTCCTTGCCACCCTCTGGTTAGTGCTAACATCAGGGATGAAGGTCCCACCTAATGCATTTCACTGATGTTTCCCTGATATATACTAACTATTCATTTGTTTATTGATGGTTTGGATATCCTTTCCAGTAAGCTGTCTTTTAAAGTCGGGTATTTATATTTTTTGGTTTTTTAAACTTATTTGAAATAAAACTATATTTTAGTCAAAGGGAAAGAAATACCAAAGCTGTTCACTGTTATCTGAATATATAGGTGACTAACAGTTACATTGCACAATGACAGTTGTTATCTAGAGTTAAGTGAAGTACAATTTAATGCCATGTACTTAATATTCACTCTGGATATGTATATGGTACTTAAAATATTCAGTTTTTAAATTAAATTTTTGTTGCTCTATAAGTATACATAATAATAGGATTCATTGACATATTGGCACATGCACATAATTTGGTCAATTTCATTTCCCCAGTACTCCCCATAGTATTTATGTATTTTAGATAAGAATATATATATATATATATATATATATATATATATATATATATATATATATGTATTTTAGCATTTATGTATGTACCATATGTAAATACAAAGACACTTCAAGACTTGTGTTAATGTCTTTTAAGTAGCATAAGTTCTTAACTTTTAATATAATCATTTTGAGTTATAATTCTAAATTCACCATGAATTTATCTATTTAAATTGTGTAATTCAATGGTTTTTAGTATACAGAAAGAGATGTGAACCATTACCACAGTCAATTTTAGACATTTTAGTCACTAACAGAAAGAAAGAAAAGAAAAGAAACCAACCTGCACTCACTGGTAGTCATTTCTCATTTTCCCTGACTCCTCAGCTCCATTCCTGGGCAATCATTAATCTGCTTTCTGTTTCCAAAGATTTATCTATTCTGGAAATTTCATTATAATGGATCCAATACATGGCTTTTGTGCCTGGTTCTTCTACTTTGTATAACATTTTCAAGATGTGTCCATGGCATAGCATGTCTGTGTGGTGACAAGTCACATTCCACTGTATGATATAATGCATCTTATTTATTCATACACCAGCTGATGGTCATTGAATATTTCCACAGGGGTGGAGGTTCGATGCTGCTACTCTGAACATAAAAGTTTTCTACAGCGTTTTCATTTCCTTGTGTATAGATTTACTATTGGAGGTGCTGGGCAAGGGGTTGTGGTTTACATTTTTAAGAACACCCAAACTATTTCCTAAACTGCCTATGTGCATCCCCACTAGTAGAGAGGTTTCAGCAATACTAGTTATTGTCTGCTTTTTTGTTATAACCATCCAACTCGAAGTGCTATATCCTGGTGGTTTTGATTTGCTTTTCCTTAGTGACTACTGATGTGTAACATATTTTCCTGTGCTTATTGGCCATTTTAAAAAATATTTTTGTAATTTTTGATAGACCTTTATTTTATTTATTTATATGTGGTGCTGAGAATCAAACCTAGTGCCTCACACATGCCAGGGGAAGCGCTCTGCCACTGAGCCCCAGCCCTAGCCCCCATATGGCCATTTTAATAGAACCCAAATTATCCATCTTTTTGGAGTGAGAGTTGCCATTTACCTTTAATATAAGAGTATATTCAAAGGCAAGGCATTAATTTGCATAAAATGTAAGATCTTATCTTTTAAATTTTTGTGGTTTATTAGTTATCTCAATGAAGCAAACATAGACATAGCTTGTCTCTGGACTTGCCATCCTTAAGAAAACCATCTTTAAAGGCAAAGTTGAAATACAAACCAGTATTGGCTTGGATTTCCTAATTTCTTTTTTAAAAGATGTTATTAGTGATCACTTACAAATGAAATTGTGCATCTCTGTGTTGCCACTGTTTAATAATATGATTTAACTTGACAAATGGTCATGAATGCTATTTCTTAACTTTTCCTTCATTTTCTGATTTTAAATAGCTATATAGGGCTCTGGCATGAGTCTACTGGCTGCAAACATTGTTTTCAAACATGGATTGTTGTTCTAGCATGGTATTTCACACGAACTGACTTTATTTGTTCAATTTGAGAATAAATGTAATGTTTTAGCCTCCTCCGGTGCTGGACACAGGCTGAGTCCGGTTCAGGGATGTTATCTCTTAGTGTTCACAGTGACCCTCTGAGGAAGGAACCATTAGGATGTACTTTAAAGACATCATCTGACTTTGGGACACTCATTCTTAAAGATTATGACCTAAAATTGAAAGGTAATCCAGTCCAATCATTATGTCTGTAGATTATACAGTTTGAACTTTTGTGAAAAAAACTCTTTACTTTCTGCCCAACAACCCCCTCCCACACACACACACACCTTTTCCCCAGTGCTAATCAGAGTAGGTCCCTCCTTTGCTCTTAATTGCCTGCTCAGTGTCCCCTAGGAGCCTCAGCCTGGCCAGACCATGTGGTCCAGAGAGGCTTGCCCTGGGGGCATCAGCCCTGAACAGAACAGCCCAGCTCTTACTTGGTCGATACGACGACAGCATCCAATCTGTCTGCTGTCCTTCTTGACAGCAAGTCATAGCTTATGAAAGCTGAAATAAAAGGAATAAGAGCAGGATATGAGAATGGACAGGTAAAGGAAGGGTTTTATGTTGACAAAGCCCCTGGGTTTGTTTTCCTTTCTGGGACTTGTCCAGGGGCTACCTTCTAGAGCAACAGGGAACAGATGCAAGGCTGTGCTACCCCTCAGAACCACCCTCACACTGCCAAAGTGTCCCCAGGGTTCTGTGCCCACCCTTCCGGGCTCCTGGTAGACACAGGACAGTCTTCCCATTGTGGGTTCTCTCTCCCTCCTCTGCTCTCCTAACCCCCACAGGGGTTGACCAACTGTGCCTGAGGTCGAGCTGGTTAGCAATTCTCATTTGGACCCACATGTTCTTCCTCTCTGGAGCTCAGAGTTCTTGACCTGGACCCTGTCCAGCCTCCACTCCTCCCGTGGATCTGTATTCACTGGTGGGTAAACAGGTGACTATCAAGTACTCTGGGACTAAGTGGGTTGAGTGACTTTCTCAGTCACAAGACTGTGACTTTTATCTCTAAAATGCTTTCACTTCTAAATATATTTCATTTTTTTACTGTAAATCTATACTCAAGAGATGTGTAATCTTTGCACACAATCTTGATGTGTCTGGCCTATGATAGCCTGAATTATTAACATATCAACTGATTACACAGTTGAATATAAGCTCCATGAAGAATTTTTGTCTGTTCAAGGATGCCTTCTTAGAATTGTAAATATGAGAATAAACGAATTAACCCTTGAGATGGCCCTACAATACCACTTGGAGAATGACAGAAGCAGCAAAGTATGATTCTTAAAGTCTTCTCAGCAGGGAGGAGAGCTTATGCCTCACAACTGTACCTGGGTGGATGAAG
Source organism: Marmota flaviventris (assembly GCF_047511675.1). Lineage (NCBI taxonomy): Eukaryota > Metazoa > Chordata > Mammalia > Rodentia > Sciuridae > Marmota > Marmota flaviventris. Next base: position 108,137,595 of record NC_092505.1, on the reverse strand, counting down.
AAAGACATTCATGGGAAAGGGGGATTTGAAGCTTTAAGGAAGAGCAAAACTTTTCCAGGAGGTCAAAGCAAGAGAGTTCGGGAGAGATGGCAGCATCCCCCACAGAAGGCCCTGGGTATGGACTGTATCACTTACCAGCACTTCCCAAGCTCCAGCCCCCTCCGTGTATGTAAAACACACTCCTTCTCAGGGTGTCCGACTTCCTCCTGGGCACATACACACGGACAGGAGTGTTGTTGAATTTTGTGTCAGTCACAATGACATTTTTATCTGAAGTTGGTGGGACTTCTGGAAATATCATCATGAGCGTGAAGAAATCAAAATAACGGTCAAGTCCCAGAAATGTAGCCTGAAAATGAAATTCACACACATCTTTGCAATTCAAGTTCCAAAGGCTAAAGAGATCTCTGAACACATCAGTCTGCATTAATCCTTAATTAGCTCCAATGAAAGGAGCCAAATCCTCACACTAGAATCTCCTTTGTCCCTTCAGAAGAAACAGAGGTGCCAAGGCTGGCCTACAGTGGTCGTCAAAAGGAGGAAAAGCATCCAGTTAGTCCTCTTTCCATAAAGTGAGATCGGATCGAAGCTTCAGGGCTCCAGAGATGGACCAGACAGAGGAACCCTCTCTCAGGAACCTCACAGGTCAGTGCAAAAGCCAGGTAAGGAGACTTGCAAAGCCCTGACCACGCCGTGGCCGAGCTGTGCATGGGCAGAACAGCCGGCTGAGAGCACTGGTGGAAGGAGGTTTCACCCAGGAGGCAGGATTTTAACAGACTTTTGAAAGAAAGACCATCTCCCATAAGAATTTAACTAAAAAAAAAAAAAGTTAAAAAGGAAAACCGACTCCAGCAGAGGTGCTATGTAGCTGGACAATGTGGGGCCTATTAGGCTTGATGCACAGGGGTGGGGGCAGGTCGGGAGGGAAAGAATGGACAGGAGGAAGGAGAGGCCAGGAGGCCAGCCAGCCTGCCTGCAGCCTGCCCCTCTACCTGAGAATAAGACACTGCTCCAAGCGCTCTATGTGCTTTTGTTATGGAGTGCGTGAGAACTACCAACCATGGCACCAAGTTGAAAGGGGGCAAAGGGTTCTTTGAAGAGCAGGCTAGCACCTCAAAGAACTCCAACACCTGAATTTTGGAAGTACAGAGTTCATAAAGGCAAGGCCCACAAGAAGGATTGAGGCACATGTAGGTCAGAAAGACCCTGTTGAGACAGATATTTCAATTACATGAGAGAATTGTTTTAATTGTACATTTCAGAGTTATTTTATTATATGTTAGGGCCACAGTCAGGGATGCGGGAAGGTCCTACTGTACTGTCGATGTGGATACAGCTGTCAGGAGGCTGGAAAGAGAACATTGTAAGCAAGCGTACAATGGAGACAGGTCAGAACCAAATAGCTTCACTTTGGTTCTTTTCCATTTCACTTTAATCTCAGTAATATGACAGCTTGCCTGCATGGGGCAGGGAATATTATCATATCACTGAAAGATGAGGAAATGAACCCAGAGAAGTTAAGGAAGTAGCCCCAGATTGCACAACTAGTTGTGCAATCTGGGGCTACTTACTTAACTAATATTCTAAATCCCGCAGTTTTATTTTTTATTTATAACACAATTCTTTAATAAAATATGTGAATACATATGCAAAGATTGTCAAGCATTTGAGGGAAGCCAGCCAAACTAATCAGGAAAAAAGAACAGATGAATTGTAAGAGAGCAAATATTAGGAAGGAATTGTCCCCTTCTTGAAACTTGGCCAGCTATACATTACATGTAGAATTAAATCACCTCTTACTACCATTAGCCACACTGCTCTGCCTGGCATGACACCATGACTCTTCAAATTAGATTGCAGCCTTTCCCATTATACCCAAATGTTTTAAGTGACTTCTGGGACTTGCCAATGGGCTGTGCTTGGTGTCTCTGCTCGAGAACTCTCCTTAGTGCTCAGGCTGCCGGCTTCATGTCATCCCATAGTCCCTAAGAGGCATCTCCTCTTCAGAATGGGCTTTGCTGATCCCAAACACAGGAGCCCTGCTCCTCACATCCGCCCTTATTGCTCTTTTCCCCACCGACTTCTCTCTTTTAAGTCAGTTCCTAGGACCTGAAATCATTCATTTATTTGATTTTAATTTATTATTTTCTCTCCCACACTAAACCTTGTTTGCCTAACATATTTCAGTTGTTGAACAAGTGGGAAGCAAAATGTTCTAAAAATAGAACTTTAAAAATAAAGGGAAGACAAATGAAAAAATATGGGCAGACCCACCCAGGGTGCAGGAGAGGGCTCTACCTTCCTTGTCTGGGGACACCGGGCTGCTCTGGCAAGCAGGCAGTTCTCATGATGCAGCGGGGACACCCCTTCCATTTCTGCACATTATGTCCATTGTGGCCACCCTGGGCATGTGCCCACAAGGCTGCCTGTGCAGGGATTCCTTGAGAAGTTGTGTACATGCCCTCGTTCTATCCACTGAATCCTGAAGGAGAATGCCGGGATGTCTGTCAGGATAGCGGCTACACAGGCAGACTGTCGGTCTCTGGTTTCCTTATTAGATTTAAATACTAGCCCACACGGGACATGAGCAGTTCAAAAGACGGCTAGCATCGTGACATTAATGCTACTAAACGTAAATCATCTTTTCAGTATGCCTACCCAAATGGCCCTCACTCACTGTTCTTGATATTTGTGAATGTGATTGCAATATATAAAATAGCAAGCAGCAAACGAACAAGCTATGTTTCTAAGTAATGAACAATCAAAAGTCAGAGTACTTAATTTTAAAAGGTGAATAAATCACTCAATCGAAAGAAGAGAATCTTGGAAAACGAACTTCTTTGGATCAAATGGCGGCACATGCCCATCTGAAATTCAAAAAATTGCAGACTTACCAAATGTGCAAGAGCTTTCAGAGGTGTGTTGGTCAGCATCGGCTCCTCAATATTCTCTGGGAGCGGCGTGTAGATGCAATATGCGGCCAGGACCCCCAGGAGAAGAAGAAACCATGACATTCTTCCCATGCTGCTGCTTCTTGGCCTCCCTGTCTTCAGGAACACAGAAGATGCCTCCCTCACTGTGCCTGCCACTGAGCTGTGATAGCCAGGAGCTGGCCTTTACCTCCTGAATGTAGAGGTGTGCACCTGGCCAACAAGAAGCTCGATAAAGTTTAAACCCCACTGTTACCCAGCATGGATCCGGGTGAAAGCGAATGCTGCATTTGACGAGTTACAGGAAACCTGTGCAAGTTCTATCAGTGATCTCACTCTTATTTGTGCTTCCGCAAGCATGTATTGAGCAATCATGTTGAAAAAGTGTCTTTAATCCTAATGAAATATTCTTAGGAAATATACAGGACGCAGAATCTTATAAAAGAGCTCATTGTGGAATTTGCGAAAATAAATAAACATACTTTTACCGCCTCTCCCCACCCATGGTACTAGGGATTGAATTCAGGACCTCGGAACCATGCATTCTGGAAAAGTGCTGTACCTCTGAGCTCCAGCCCCTATCCTATGAACATACATTTTTTTTTTTAAGTGTTGAAAACATAGGAAACAAAATAGCCATCGTTTCTGCCTCTACAGAATTCACAGTAACCTGTAAGAGATCGGAAATACTGGCAATTCGTTATGATAATTTCTTGAGAGGAGAGTTATGAAAACTAATGATGATAGTAGTGATAACAGTAATGGTGAAACTTACTAATTATTTATTATACCATCCTGGCCCTATGCTAAGTGACTTACATACAGACTTTAAATGAGTCCAAATGATAAGTCTATAGGATCAACATTATTGTTTGCCTATAAATGAGTGAAATGAGTTTCAAAAGGGCTAAGTAACTTGGCCACGGTCATATAACTTGAAGTATTAGAGTGAGAACAATTTAGGTAGCTAAGAGAATTCAAAGCTTTTTACAGACATGGAGCCCCAAGACCGTGTGTGTGGGTGGGTGGGTGTATGTGTGTGTCCTGCAGTGGAAAAACAAAAAGAAAATAACAACAACAGCAACATCACACATTGCTGAGATCCATGCTGTGGACACCTTTGTGTATTTCCTACCATATCTTTTTTCTACTTCTCATACATCTCTCCTGTCTGAAGTCTGGAATTAATCATTTTTTTCAAGGAGTCCTGATTTCCTTAATCAGGGAATGAAAGTAGAGGAGAAAACCTTGGAACTATATATACTCATTGATGCTAGACCATTTTAGTATATGGAGAAAGTATAGATTTGAAAAATATGAATGATTTTTAAATTTGACTCCACAAGATTTCCCCTCCATTTCTTTATTTTTACAATTACATGTAGTTTTTCAAGTGGACAGTTTGTTTGTGTATTACTGAAATCACACATACTACTGTTGCAAAATTAAAAAACGGATACACAAAAAAATTAAATACTTTAAAGCATTTCCTATGACTCATCTTTAAAGCAGCATTCTGAGAAAATGGGTAAAATTTGATGGGTACCTTTGGTACTTCATATGCATTCATTTTGGATATAAAACCAATTAGTAACCATATTAAGAATGACTTTAAAATGAGTACAACAAACCTGTGGTCAATACCAACCTGTCCTGATGGGCATTGTTCCATGGGCACATTCTGGATCATGCCCACTTGACTGACGCCCTTCAGGTTTATCCCAGTCTCCTGCACTGATATTGACCTTTTGTGATATTCCCCAACCCTGAGCAGCTGAATGTCTCACTTGTCCTTGATGGAGATTATGGTTGTACCCTTAAGGGATCCACCTGAGATCTTTCCTTTGAGGACTCCAGTCATCCTGTGGCTTCAGCTGAATAAAGTATTAGTAATAATAATTACAGCTAGCATCAACAGTATTTTTTGGTTGTCTCCTGTAACTTTCCTCATGAGGGTTGATGAACTGACACCATCCACATACTGAAAGCGAGCCAGATCCTGCTCAGAAAATTTAATTAACTGACCCAAAGTGTCCAGCTCACTTTCTGGTTCCACTGTTATTACTTCATTTTACTAAGGGAGAATCTATTTCTTAAATGTGAAATTCTACCTTTGTTCCTCTATATTCTCTTCAGAACAAGATGGTCTGAATTTTCATTTGTTTTGCCACCCATTAGCTGTAGCTTTGTACGATCCTGGTATCATGAAAATTTGATTGCTGACATTATCTGACATTTGATTTACATGAGAATATAAGTTCTCAAAATATTAACACAAATATTACTATAATCAGTCATACCAAGAAGGGATGTTTCTGCCTTAAATTCACCCACTTGAGTCAGATACTCAATAAGGTCTCTAGAAATCCACTCTCCACTGTAATGTTACCAGCGTGATGCAAGGTTAAGTTTCGTTGTTTGAATGTGTACTAAATTTGCAAAAAAATATTTTATGTTCAGTTTAATTTTTAATAGTGAGCAATATCATTTCCATAGCTCTGATTGAACCCACCTTTCTGCATTCCTGTCTTTCATTCTGGAGATGGATTTCTGTAAACTGGGTTTCCCAAATTTGTTGCCCTCTGGATTCTGCTAATTCCTACCAGGGGCAGGCATCAGCGGGAGATTGGAAGACGGAAAAGAAAAGTTCAACTGATACTTCTGTTTCTTTTAGAAGCCTCTACAATTGTCAAAGACAGTGCCAGCTCTGGCATATTCTGAATTCCAGCAAGGCCTGTCCATCACGCGGCAGCAGCCACATGGGGCCCTCAGGAGGCCAAAGTGCTGCATGTGCACCAGCCTCCTACACACCCAGCTCCTGATCACAACTCCTCCTTTCTTGCCCACCCATCCCAGGAATTCTGGCAACTCCTCACAGCAGCCAATCTCTGGGATCTCTTTTTTTTTTTTTTTTTAAGTTCTAACATCTGTGTAGACCACTGTTTAGATAGATGACTTCTGTTAGCTACATTTAGCACCATTTCCCTCTCCAAGTATGGGTGTCGATGCTAAAATAAAACATTTATTGTACGCCTATTGGTCAGAATTATACACACCAGTCTTCTCCCCACGAGTTCCTCTCAGCTTATCCTCTGAAGCAATTACAAAAAAGGAGAAGTCAAGAAACACGAATTTCACAATGATGATTTCAAATTTTACTCACAAAAAGGTGGACATACTTCAGAAAGCCCTGGGCCTTTACGTAAGTTAGAAACATCTGAAGCAATTGTTTGGTGTCCTTCTGGGCTCAGACCTTGGGAAACAGATCTGGGATTCTGGCTGGTGAAGAAAGAAGCTAGGCACAGTTGGGATAGTAGACGTGCTTCATTCCAAGGCTGCAGAAGGCCCTGGGCCCTGAGTCTTTACATAGGCTTTTTTGATAGGCAGGCCAGACAAAGAAGCATGGTGTCAACAGGGTGCGTCGCGAGCTCATGCTCACAGCAAATGTCTATGACCTTGAGTACATATGCTGAATCAGGTTACTCATGACCTTGACTACCTACTGAAAACACAATTCACCAGAAGGCTCAGTGAGAGGGCCTGACTATCGCCATCTTGGGCCTGCCCTACAATCTACCACTTTAGGGTTCCTTGCCATACAGTTCACGTGGTTGGAGTCTTTCACCATGAACCCAAGGTAAGGAGGGCAAAGCCCTGCAACCATTGGCCACAAGAGTAGTACAACATACAACAACATGTATATTGCTAACACACAATCAGAAGACAGACCCAGCTCACCACCTAGGATTACAAAACCAACACCAGTTTCCTCCCATATTGAGGTGGCAATGAAAGCCCTTCGCAGCCCACAGACCCTGTGCCCAGCCCTTCATAGAAGGTGGGTTGACTGCAGTCCTAAGCTGTTCAGGGGCACAGTCTGGACTTGCCAGGGTAGTCAGGCAGAAGTCAGGGGCACTTGGCACATCCTCAGCAAGCAGAGGAGTCTCACTCTGGCATAGACATGTGTCCAGTTCACAATGTGTTGACGGGGACACACCTATGAACCAAAGGACAAAGCCGTGCATGCAAGATTTGAGTGTTGGGAAAGCACAGTGGCCACCTGTGGTGGCTTCCCTGGCAGTGATGCCACACTCCTGCCCTTTGGTCTTGAACTTTAGCAGGTTTGTGTGCACGGGAAGCAGGAACTCATAATGGGCCAAAGGGAAAGAACAAATGCACCCTTTAAAATCTGGTCCCATCTAGGGGATCTGGCCAAGTCACATTCACGAGGGTGGGGACCATTCGCTGGTCACCCATGGTGTCATAAAGAGATCATATTACATACCTTTGCTCCATGGAGTTAGTGCTGCCTAGTGGAGGGGGTGCCTTTACTGCCCAGGGCTGTGTCCACTCCACAGCTTCCCCCCATTCAGTTCTTTGGGAGCAGGCAAGAGACCAACCCCTTGCTTCCCAAACCCAGGCTTAGGTACAACCTTTGTGGTAACCTGGACCAGTACTAGGGCCACTGTGCGCTGCAGCAGTGCCTCCACAGGAGCTCATCCCCCTCATCAGGGACACTCCTTCAGAGCTATCACAACTGCCCACAGACCCTGTGCCCACCCCTTCATAGAAGGTGGGTTGACTGCAGTCCCAAGTCCGTGCTGAAGCAGGCTATTATCTCTACAGTGCCTGCAGCCTGTGGGGGTCTGGGACATGCAGCTTCCATCAAATCTGTAACTGAGTTGCCCCTCACTGTACCCCCTGACCTATGAGATGGGCGCTTTGATCACTATTGTGATGAGCTGGCCACACAAAGCCATCAGCACTGTTGGCATGCAGATGGTAGCACTCGCTACACTTGGCCATGAGGCCAGGCAAACTGCAAGCTTGTGGTTGTTTCAACTGCCGTTGAGGCAAACACAACACTTTAACATCAGGAATGGGACAACATCGTCAACCTGACATCATGCTAAAGAGCTACATCCACACATTACCTGGCTGGCTGTGGCTCCAAGGCGTCGAGGATGAGGATACCCCCTGAGCACAAGCCACACAGGCTGGTGGGTATCCACCAGGTCACTCCACATGGCACGTGGTTTGACCGTGTCTCGCATGGTTTTCATATATGCATGTTGTAGGCAGTACTGTGATCAAGCCACAGGTCAGTGGGAGCATCTGCTTAACCATTCCCTGGGCTAGTCAGAGGATGTGACCAGTAACATGCCCTAAAATCACCTGTTCCAGTGGCCTAGCTCCCAGAGATCTTGCCACAGAACTTGACCCCAATATACAGCACAGCTGTCAGTACATGTCACCAAGGGGGTGTATCATTTGCACTCATCATCCAGTGTGTGGCTCAGCTCACTGGCCACTTTGTCCTGTACAGCATAAAGCCACACAGTGCCTGTCTTCGGCTCCATGTCCACCGCCGTCCACACAGGCTGATACAGTGGACAGTTCATAGCTGGAGCTGTCAGTGCCCTAAGAACTGGGCAGTTGAGTTGCCTAACCTTCAGGGTATGGACTTGCCTGTGGTTTAGACACAGGTAATACCTTGAATTTCCTAAGGTGCAGCCTGCAGGGCTGACAATATGCCCTGCTGCCACGAGTATACTCACTCTGAGCTGCACTTGTCCTGGGCAGGATGCTCAATTGTGCATCCGTCCCAATGTGGGCTGCATGGTGTGCCTTAAGATCTCAGCAGCCACCTGCTGTGGCCTCCAGGTACACGCAGCTGCAAGCTGTTTCTCTATCAGGGCACAGCAGACTTTTGCACCCTCCTTCAGTTGGGCTTAAAATCAAATAGGCCGTCTGAGCCCAGTGCCATGTGTTAAAAAGGCTGCCTATCCTCCATCTATTTCTGGCATCTTTAGCAAGGATCAGAGGGCTGTAAGTATGTGGGTTTGTCTCGATATCTTCTATTCTGTTCCCTTGATCTGCATGGCTGTTTGATTCCAGTGCCATGCGGTTTTGGTTACCATCGTTCTGTAGTATAATTTGAGGGCAGGTGCTGGGATATATCTCCAGCATCGATCCTCTTGCTCAGGGTTGCTTTAGCTATTCTGGGTCTCTTATTCTTCTAAATGAATCTTAGGACAGTTTTTTTCTAGTTCTATGGAGAATGTTGTTGGTGTTTTGATGGTGAATGCATTGCACCTGTAACACGTTTGGTAGTATGGCCATTTTGACAACATTAATTCTGCCTATCTGAGCATATGGAAGGTCTTTCCTTCTTCTAAAGTCTTAGATTTCAATCTTCAGTGTTGTATAGTTTTTCATTGTAGAGTCCTCCACATCCTTAGTTAGATTAATTACCAACTATTTTTTTCTTGAGGTTATCATGAATAGTTTTCCAGATTGCTTTCTCAGAAGATTCATTATTGAAGGATAGAAAAACTATTGATTTATGAATGCTGTTACCTATTACTTGGCTGAACTCATTTATCAGTTCTATAAGACTGGTGGAGCGCTTTTTTTAAAATATATCTTCTAAATGTAGGATGATTTCATCAGCAAACAGATAATTTGACTTCCTTTCTTCCTATTTGTATCCTTTTAGTTTCCTTTTCTTGTGTGATTGCTATAGCTAGAGTTTCAAGAACCATGTTGCATAGGAGTGGTGAGATTGCACATTCTTATCTTGTTTTTGGAGGAAATGCTTTCAGTTTTTCTCTGTTCAGTATGATGTTGGCTTTGTGTTTATCATATGTCTCCCTCATAATATTGAGGTTAGTCCCTTCCATCTCTAGTTTCTCCATCATTTTTAGCATAAATGGATGCTGGACTTTGTCAAAGACTTCTTCTACATCTATTGAGATGACCACACAATTCTTGTCTTTAACTCTACTTAGGTGGTGAATTACATTATTGATTTGCATATATTGAACCAATATTGCATCCTGGCATTTGATTATAGTGTATAATCTTTTTTTAAAAAAAGAGAATCTTTAAATAAAATTAAAGTTGAAATCTTGAGTACAAAATTGCTGCCATTAGATTTTTAGTTTATTCTAATTACCAAAGTAAATAATAATAAGGGTTTCTAAGGTAAACTTTCAGGTTTAAATATTATCTTTAGGTTTAACTGACTTTAAGTTAAGCAATATCTTGACTTGTTTCTTCATCTGTATACTAGAATCATAATAATTTTTAAATCACAATTTTAAGTGATAAAATATATTTTAAATGCATATCATAGTTTGTCACTATGTATTCCTTCAAAAATAGATGCTTAATTTATACATGAGATTTATAGGTCTATTAATTTCTAAATGAGATTTATAAGTCTATTTTTGAAGATAATACAGATTTTCATCCAAAATAATGAAGGCCAACCAGTAGTGGAAAAATACATACAAAATTCTAGGTGACAATTTATCAAAAAATTTTCTAGATGTAAATTCAGAAAAAGTACCCCTTAAAATAAAGGGAAAACAAAATCATCACTATATGAATAAAAATGAAGGGATACTGCTGATTTAGAACTTTCCTTTATATAATACTGAAGTCCTTCAGGCTGAATGGAAATGATAGAACATGGTAGATTAAATCCTCAGGAAGGAATGAGAAGCATAGAAATGGTAAAATGTATTCACAGATATAAAGGATTACGCAGACGTCCCTCTCTGTCCCTAAATTTGTTTATTTTAACATTGCTTTGTCTGATGTTTTAACATCTACCCCAATATTCTTACAGCTGTCGTTTTCAGGGTATTACATTTAAGCTATTTGTGTGTATATTCATATATCTTGTCTTTTTTCTGAACTGTTGTATCTATTGGATATGTAGAAACATAGCACTGGCAGCTGAAAGAGGAAGCAGTAAATGGAGTTTAACTACATGAAAGTGTCCATATTTTATTGTAATTCAGTCATTAGTAGCCAGAAGTAGATTGCTATAAAGATGAATATATATATTTTAAATATTTTTATTTTTCAATTGTAGTTGGATGCAATGCCTTTTACTTATTTATTTATTTTTATGTGGTTCTGAGGATGGAACCCAGGGCCTTGCACGTGCTAGACAAGCGCTCTACCACTGAGCCACAACCCCAGCCCCAAGATGAATATATTTTAATTCATAGTGCCACCACTGAGACAATACTTCATATATATTTGAAAACTAATAGAGGATTTAACAAAAGCAAACAAATATTTATTTAGCATAATGGATAATCAAAAGAAATAGAGGGAAATAACTTGAGTTACATAGAAAATCAACAGTAAAATTATTCATATGATTCCAATGACATCACAACTGTACTGACTATGAGTAGACCCAGTTCTCCAGCAGAAAGGCAGAGATTATCAGACTGGATGAACGAGAACCAAATGGGCAATGTCCCCTTGTGAAATAGCTGAGATTCAGGACCTAGTCGTGCTTCAGTGCTATGGGCTACTAAGTTTTCACCTTCCTTCCTGAAACACAGACCTGTGTGGGAGATCAAGTTCCTGTTGCAATGAAATATTTTGCAGAAAATAATGAGTTTAAGTATTAACTGAAATGGAAAATTTATAGAAAGAAAAAATATAAACTCATCAAAGCTTTTGGTGTTTAACATGATGTCTTCCATGACAGCTGCATCTGCTCTGAAAGACTCTTTCATAGCTGTCAGGCCAAGAGATTTGAAGTTAAACCCCCAAATTGCAAGTCCAAATTGACTATCCTTCTGAGTCTGGTGTGGGCAATTTGGAACTTGATAAAGAATAGTGAGATCCTATTATTGGATTTAAAATATTTGTGTGAATTCTTAGTTTTCTTTAAAAAAAAAATCCCCAAAGTCCCACTGAGCCTGTCACCTGCTGGATTATTACTTCTTCACTTCGTGTCTTAGGAAGGGCTTAGTCTTCCAGTTTTGAAGGTCAGTTTTCCTGACTTATAAGTATTTTCTTAAATTTTCAGAATAAACTGCCCCTGTAATATTAAAATAGATGTCTTACAAAAGTGATTTATGTTGACTTAGGCTGGAAGTCCCCTGTGAGCCTCGTCAAATCTAGCTACAGCTTGTTCTATTCCATCTTAATACAAAAGACACTGAACTCAAGGTGTTTTCCTTAATAAACAATGATTTTTGTCTTCAGAATGGTATCAGATGCCACAATTAAAGAGACAAAGCTAGTTGGATGAGGAAATTATAAAATATGTTAATCAAATAGCAAGGAGTTTTTATAATCTCTAAGTTTTGTGCATTCCACCAAGAAGTATAATAAATATAAAACAAAGAACACTTAAATTGGTGCCTTGTATGCCCAGTGAGAGTCAAGTGACAAAGGTCTCACAGATCCTCAGCTGGTATCCCTTCAGTGGAGTACAATGGGTAAGATAATGGCTGCTTAATGGTAGATTTCCTCAGATCATTCCCCTCTCCTCATTCTGAATCTGTGCTCTACAATCAATTTTGGTATTGAGTTTAATTAAGAAATGATCAGAGGAAAATCCTTGCCAGTTTTAACAGTTATCTCTCTCAATTAACTCACAAATTCATTCTGGTAAATCTTCATTGTGTAAGGGCCTTGAACCATACAAATTGAATTTCTGGGTATCCAAAGTTAAGAAACCGTGTTTTAATCCATTTAATGTGTTCAGTAATTTAGAAATTGGAAATTGCAATCCAACTGAAAGCAAACGTAAACCAAACAGAGACCAGGATAGACCTGGACAGATCAGCGATGCTTGACTAAGCAGCAGAGGGGCACATTTTCAGGAGGAAAATAGCAACTGCCTACAATAGGGTCTGAGTTTTCTAGGGTTTGACAAAACTTGAATCATAGCAGAATGTGTTGGTTGGGTTGCGGTCGGTTGGTCGGGAAGCTGCTGTGAAAGTCCAGAGCCCTCCTTTGCCTTCTCTCCGGGGATCCATTGTTCTTCCTTTCTGGGTGGGGATTGTTGTTCCATCTCCTTCACCAGGTATAGACCTTTATGGGCCAGCCACTGGGCATTTCAGTAGCTACAGGGGAGGGAAATTAAAGGAGAGGAATGAGTGATTAGGAGATAGACGGCAGACACCGGAAATAATGAAGAGTAGATATGAGAAAAGTAGTGTTTTTGAAAAAGACATCAAGATGAGAAACTTGATATTAACTAAAATAACCCTTTTTGTCTGGGATAAATGTAGAAAATAGTTTTCAGAAGAGCCAGTATGGCCACAACTGGGCCAACGGTGGATTACACACATTGATCACAGTATTATCTGTTAACAAATCTCAGAGCAGCCAGAAATTGAATAGTCAGCTCAGGGTCAATGAAAATATTTTTCTTTACTTGCAATGCTTTTCTGCTCCACTAGAAAATGTGTGGCACCCATAAGACTGCTGTTCACATTGTTTGATGTAGGGAGCAAGTCATTAGGGGAGAAGGTGGAAGGAAAGAGAGTGTTGCTTCATTTCCAAGTAATTAGCCTCACAAAAGGAAGAGTCATAAACCTGGAGGGCCCTCTGAGGTGACATGGCTGTTGGGCATCTGCTGTCTGGTCACCATGTCAGTAACCCTTTGTACAACTATAAACCAGGCCTGTGCAGTTCTTCCTTGAGCATTATTAGCCTGTACACAAATCCTTCTATGAAAAACTCCTTAAGGATGAATACAAGAATTACCTTACTAAATTCAAACTTGCTGAGAGCCATAGCCAAGTAGGAATGATGCATGGCATTTTTGGTTGAAAGGTGACACCAGCAAGCCATTGAGATGATAATGGTTATGTTAAGATGTGCATTCAATTGGGGATTAGACCCCTGCTGTCCGCCTCAGCCTGCTACTTTGGAGCTCTCCAGGGACTCCCAGAGGGTTCCCATTGGTTGGGGAAGTGTGGTAGGAGGGAATTCGGGAGGAGGGATTTCCTGTTGGTGTAGTGTGTCCCGGGGGAAGGCCGCGTGCGTGCATGGCATTCGTGGGAGTTTTTGGAAATAAAGTTTGTTCCTGCTTGAGTGGCTCGTGATTTTGTGCTCAGCCAGACTGTGGCACAAACTAACCACAGTGTGCTCAATTTATAATTTCTAAACTTCATACCTTAAAATGTTTTCATGCTTTAAAAAATTATTCACTGTGGAAGCATGAATATTATGAATATTATTTGATGCCTCAGCCAGCACGGGTACTATTTAATATTGAAAGTACAAACTACTTGCATACATTCTCCCTTTTCATTCTGCACTTAAGATTATTCAAAAATATGCAAAACAGGAAACAGATCTTGAGAGCAAGAATTCCAGAACAGAAGAAATTATATAAATTTTTTAAATGTCCCAGGTGTTGTTTTTTTTTCTCTCTTTAGCAAGTAGCTCTAGGTTGATATGTACCGTTCCACTGTTGTAGGGCAAGATGGGACCAGCCGTTGAAGAGCGGACAGGCTGTGCTTTTGCAGGTTGACACACAGCAGCTCTGCCCTCTGACATTTCACCATAGAGGCTGGCAGTGGCTGCAAGTGCCTGTAACAAGAAGCCTATAGTAACAGACGCAGGAAAGAAAAAGTAGCAGGCACACAGCAATACCCCTTTAGGCTTAGTGCAGTAAAAGTCCTTAGTACAGTAAGAGTCCTTGGGCTGTTAACCACCCTCCAGTACAATGGCAGCAACTCTCTTGCCTTGATGTACCCAAAACTTGCTTATGTATAACAGTGAAAGCCCGGCTGCACTCAGGGCTCAGTCTTTGGGAATTATCCCTCTGGGCCATGGTGCCAATAATAACGTGTTGCTTCTAGATCTCAGTGTTCTGACCCTCGTTTCCCGCCACAACTCTATAGCTCTCACATGTTGTGACATACTCCATTCCTCACAGCTCCCAAATAATACCTGGAGAGGTGAGTAGACACTGGGCTTCAAAGACCCCACAATCAGCAGCAACACAAGCACACAGCTTCCTTTCTCCAGAGCCATTCAATGTCTTTTTATCTTGGCAATACAATAAATACACATTTTTGGAACATCTGAATTGTGTAACTTAATAGGAAAAGTTCTTAGGCACCATTTTGCAGTATTATCAAAAAGTTTCTGAATACAGATTCTGTTGGTTAGTTTTTAAGTCAACAAAAGCAATCTGTCATTTATGTATCTGTAGTGAAATTCAGGGTGCAGGCCACAGCCTGTCAAGGAAAGACATCTGTAAGAAGGTCCTGTCAAGAGCTTTATTTCATTATGGACATTGAGTAAATGAGCACTTACTGAGTAGTACAAAATATTTTAACATTACAGAAAGGTCATAGGGAAAATACAGGATACTTCAAATGTGCTCCAGATAGTACATTTTGGTGTAAAGGATTAAAAAAACACATATTTTGAAAAACATATTTTGAAATTATTGTCAGCATTGTTGAGGCTTTCCTGATGGACATTGTCTCTGCTGTCAAAGATTGTAATCCTCCAGCACCACCATTACCACTGCCACTCCCAGCAATTGCAATAGAAAAAGTGATCATAATATTATGATTGTGGTAATAGCTCACATTTTTACCACTTTTTCTATGCCGAGGCAGTATGCTAGAGGACCTAAATCTTAATTAAAACTAGAACTAGTATTACTTTTTTTGCCTTCTTCCCATAAACAATTAGAATTTAGAACAATATGTACAATACAAATTTCCCAACATTGAGCCATAGGCAGTCAGGACTCTGATCACTGATAGGAGAGGGAAAAACAAGGCTGACCTCTACAACTGTCCAGGCTCCCTGCCTCCAGGAGGTCCTTCACCACGGAGTAGGAAGAAGAAACTGAGGCGGTGCACAGGAGGCAGAGGTCAGAGAGGAGGGAGCAGGGGCAGGAGGATACTACAGGTGGAGGGCCCCACAGAAATGAGCCCTGAGCGAAATGTCCCCAGCTCCCTGGGGTTTCTGGGTCTGCGGAGACCAAACTGCATGTGCTTAGCAGCAATACGGCCACAAGAATGAAGGAGGAACTTCCAGGCCCTGTTGAGCTAAAACACCCCAGTGAGTCACACAGAGACCCTGGTAGGGTGGACCCAGTTTAACAAAGCTCTGTGACTGTAACAAACCATGAAACCAAGCCCCAAGGGAAACAAATGGACCCATGAGAAACTTAACTGCTTGCTAAACAAAAACCCAACAGCCTTTACAACCAAACAGCAGGATCCTGACAGCCAACACTGAGATAGTTATGATATTAAGCATCCCATTATAACTACAAAGTGATAAAACGTGACCCAGAACTGGAAGAACATTCCAGTGATCAGAAATAGACCCAGAAACAAATTAGCAAATATTGGTTTTAAGGCAACTATCATTCATATGTCCAGGGACTTAATTAACAAGGTAAAAATAATAAGAATTACATAAAAGGTATGTGAAAGAACCAAAATGAGACCTGAGAAGTAAAACATCTCAAACAAAAATTTCAATGATTATGATAAAATTGATGAAAAAAACTGCAGAAAGAAATATTAATTGTAAAAACAGGACAAAAGAACTATTAGTTTATTTTAGTGAGTGTCTCAAAGTAAAAAAATAAAATAAAAAAGATTCAGAGCCCCTGGGTTCAAACTTTGGTACCTGTTGGGAAAAGTATAAACGGCAGCCATACCCCAGAAAAAAACCCCAACATGGCGCCTAAGCACCCCCCTCTTCCTACCTTCTTCTTTTCTGCAGTGGCGCGAAAAGTTCCCGCCCGTGTGAACTCTCCCGCCGGCACCAATTTCAAATCTCGCTGGCGGGGAACCTTAGCCCCAATGAGAACTAATTCCTGGGCTCCGGAGCTGATATCTGAAAGAACTTGCCAATAAACTGGTTGCCTGCCATTTATCTAAGCCCTACCATCTACCCCTTAGTTCTATATAAGCACACAGCTTTTTGCAATAAAATTGGAATTCTCCCGGCGAAGTGTCTTTGCGTGGGGAATTCTTTCAGTACCAAAAAAAAAAAAAAAAAGCTTCTTATAGCTATTGTTACTTATTGTTATATGATTGTTATATGTTTAGATATTGTTGACTTTAAATATTTGTCTTTGGAAACTTATGAATTATATTTTATCTCCCCTAACAGCTATTCTTGACTTAGCTTTCCCAATTACACTTCTCAAATTCAGGATAACAAAATTTTTAATGTGTTTCATGCCTAATCTATTTTATTTTCCTAAAATGGCCCTTAGATAACACAAAAAATTTTCTCAGTGGACACAACATCTTTGTTTGTATGTGGTGCTGAGGATCGAACCTTGGCCCCATGCATGCCAGGCGAGCACACTACCGCTTGAGCCACATCCCCAGCCCCAATCTCCCTCATTCTTAAAAAAAAAAAAAAGAACCATAATAATTAGCTGGTTTGTCTAAAATTCCCCATGCTTTCATGAATTCAAAATTAGAGTGAAAGAATCTGAAACAACTTTATACCAGTAAATCTGACAGCTTAGACAAAGCCTTAGTAGATATCTTCTGCTCTTCAACAAATTATCCCTAACGTCAGTGTCTAAAAGAACATGAATCACCACAGATTGTGTGGCCTCAAATTCAGTGAGGCTCAGCTGGATTCTGTTTCTGGGTCCCTCACCTCCCAATGATCATGGCATTGACATCATCTAGAGTCTCAACCGGGGAAGGACTTTCAATCTCACTGACATTACCGTTGGTAAAATTCAGTCCCTTGGTGTGAGGTCAAGGGCCTTGGTTTCATAGTGGTGGTTGGAGGGAGTTCATGGTCAGACCCTCAACCTGGCACTTCTCCCTAGGAGTCTCACAACGGGGCAGTGTGTGTCATCAGAGTGGCAGAGGAAAGGCAGACAGAGGTCAGTCTTTTATAGCCACATCTTGGAAGTGACCTCCCAACACTGGGGCCATATTCTATACCTGCAGGGCAAAAACTAAGTCCAGAAGATGTGAATGTTAACTCCCCTGATTTGATCATTGCATATGGGATATGTGTATTGAATTATCACACAGAGCCCTGTCAATTACTAGAATTAAAGTCAATGTTCAAAAGTTAAAAAAAAAATCGCTTACCAAGTAGCATGATGTTTCCATAACAGCTTTCTTTTTTTTTTGCATCCCCAATCCCTTTTATTTGTTGTATTTTTTTTTAATTTTTATTGTTGGTTGCTCAAAACATTACATAGTTCTTGATATATCATATTTCACACTTTGATTCAAGTGGGTTATGAACTCCCATTTTTACCCCGTATACAGATTGCAGAATCACATCAGTTACACATCCATTGATTTACATATTGCCATACTAGTGTCTGTTGTGTTCTGCTGCCTTTCCTATCCTCTACTATCCCCCCTCCCCTCCCCTCCCCTCTTTTCTCTCTACCCCCTCTACTGTCATTCATTTCTCCCCCTTGTATTATTTTCCCCTCACTTCCTCTTGTATGTAATTTTGTATAACCCTGAGGGTCTCCTTCCATTTCCATGCAATTTCCCTTCTCTCTCCCTTTCCCTCCCACCTCTCATCCCTGTTTAATGTTAATCTTCTTCTCATGCTCTTCGTCCCTACTGTGTTCTTAGTTACTTATAAAAGAAAGCTTCACTGGATGGCATTAGAGCAGATTATGCTAAGTGAAGCTTTCTTTTTTAATAATTCTTTTTAATTGTAGATGGACACAATACCTTTATTTTATTTATTTATTTTTATGTGTTGCTGAGGATGGAACCCAGTTTCTCACCCATGCTAGGCAAATGCTCTGCCACTGAGCCCCAGCCACAGTCCCCACAACAGTTTTTAACAGTATTATTTTCCTGGCTCCTCAGCACTGTCTGGGAGGGTCACTTAAATACAAGCTCCTGTTAGAGTCTGTAAACAAGTCAGGATGGCGCCTGGTATTTTGCCAGGGGGAGTGGTTTGTGAGGTGGCGCCAGCGAGAGCCATTTAGTGTGGAGATTCCTTATTGGTTGACTGCTGTATCTAGTTTATGTTAATTAAGATAAGCTGTGTGGAATGTATAAATACCTCTGTTGTCCTACAATAAACGGCTCCCACTCCTGCTGTATCAATCTACACAAGTTGCTTGACACCCCCCCCCCCACCCCGGCTATTTTGCCCAGCCAGCCGGGCTGCGGCAAGCTCCAAGGATTCCCAGTATCAAAAGATTCAAGAAATTCCCCATAGTGTAGTCCTCCTCCTTCCTCAGCAAGACAGCATTGCATTTAATTCAGTACCTGAAATTAAATAGACATTGGAGAAACCCCACCCAGAGCTACATCTAGCTTCTTGGCCCACAGACCCCTTATTAGCCAAAGAAAATCAGCGCTGCTCAACCGACTGCCATCAGCCATCAAGAAGGATGAAATGACGTCAGTCACTGGAAAATGGACTAAACTGGAGATCATCAAGTCAGTGAAACCAGCCAGACTGAGACGGTATTGCGTGTTCCCTCTCAATGTGAGACCTAGAACAAACCAACCAACTAAAAAACAAAACAAGACAGCAGCAAGGGAGAAGGGGCCTCAGGGAAGGGAGGGATGGGGGGGCTTGAGGGGAAATAGGGGGGTGGGTCCCTCATAGCATGTCATGTGCTGTGTGAAGCTGTCACACAGAAACCCATTATTTTGTACAAGTAATATGTGGCAATACTTAAAATTAAAGAGAGGAAGAAAAGAAGAATTTGTGTTGCTGACAAGAGCACAGGTTCTGGCAAGCACTGTGGGAAAGAGCACTCCCCACTCTGGCCAGCAGTGCTGTCCCTGGGTCATCATTAGACAGGGTGCTGTGGGCTGCTAACCTGGAGACCAGCATGGTGATCCTCAGAGACCCTGGGATATCGTAGAAGAACATGAATCCCAGGAGACAGGAGGACGAAGTGATGTGTAAAGAAGGTTTGAATATTAAAAAAAAAAAAAATTGTAGTTGTGGATGGACATAATACCTTTATTTTATTATTTTTTTATCTTTATCCGGGTCTGAGGATTAAACCCAGGGCCTCAAACAGGCTGGGCAAACACTCTACCACTGAGCTACAGCTCCAACACTGGGGTTGAATATTTTAATAACACATCTTTAGTATAGTTTGCCAAGTAATTTGTACAAATTGGATATCTTAAGGACTATGTGCTGGTTGTAGTGTTTGGAGGGAGTAATGGAAAATGTTGTTGCAAATAGGTAGAAACTATATTTTTCCACATATCTTTGGTGGCTTAACTGCACTAAAGTAGATCATTTTAGGAAACAACACTTGAATCCCTTCCTGTCCACCTGGTCAGTGGTTTGCCTTGGGCTCATGCAGAGACAGTGAGTGGGTGTTAGATTGTTTGGCAGACCAGACGAAGACAAAGGACCTTGTGAAGTAAGAGAAACTGAAACGAGAGTTATTGCAAGTCCAGTAATGAAAGTGCATTGCTCAGCTAGATACACCACTTTTTGTTCTTTCCAGTTCTTGGTTCATTTACAGCCTTGACGGTTGTGTTGTTGAGTAACCGGTAAATACAAAATGCAGTCCTAAGTGCATGTTAAGCTCATTCTAGTGCTTAAGCTTATTCCAGTGATTTCAGTATAAGATGTTTTTTTTTTTCCTTGCCACTGTTCTACTTTCTAGAATAAACAACTTTCATACAGAGAAAAAGTTTTTGTTTGATTTCCCCCAAATATCCCCCTGGATAATGCTCTCCCATTTGGAAAATACATACTTACGTAAGATTCAAGAAATAAGGCTTCCAAAAGTTAGCTGATGGGAAGGCCTTCTTCCTTGCTCCAAAGCACATGTGGAGCATGGAGTGGGCAGAGGCTGGAGGTCAGGGAAGAATGTGCTCCCCAGGAAAGCACACCTCCTGCCCGCTGACCTGGGCTAAAGACCAGAACAACAGAGAACCCAAAGCAAAGGCCCGTAGAGTACTGGAGCCTTGGAGGCAGCAACAATGTAAAACTGGCATAAGAGCTTCTTGCTGAACCTAATTTTTGACTTTTTTCAGGTATTTGGCCTCACTTACATCCGAACAAACTTTCTCCCAGGTGGGGGATGTGCTTGACCCCTTCCCTGACCCCTGCCATTTTATAGCTGTGAATAAGTTCCCAGAACTTCAAATGCATTTAAAATTAAAGAAAAATGAAAATATAAACTCTTCTTTTCTACAGTCTAACTATATGTTAAGATTTGAATGTGTGTGTGTGTGTGTGTTTTAATAGCAAATTAAGGCTTTCTCCTGGGCTTAGACAATTCTTGTGACTTGAGAGTATGTGATGCTTGCCAAATTCATCTCAGCTCTCCAATGAATACCTATCTATCCTTCCAAAGAGTCAGAAATTTGCCCCCAAACTTGATCTATCCTTGTGACTATTGAAAAAAGATCTCATACGATGCATCCTGCATAGGTCAGGGAGCACAAAAACATTGGAAGGAACGTCTTGTGTTCACTGCTGTCAGTGAGACAAAATACCTGAGATAATGTATAAGGAGGAAAGGTTTATTTTGGCTCCCAGGTTCAGAGGTTTCAGTGCACGTGGGTCAGCTGGGTTGTTTTGGGCCTGTGGCAGGGAGCACATCAAGTTAGGAACACATCGTGAAGGAGCAATGCACTCATGGAAGCCCAGAGGCAAAGAGAGAGGGGGACAGAGGAGCTTGGGGTCCCAGTGTCCCATGCTCCAGAGGACCTATTATCCATTAGGTGCCACCTCCTGGTGGTTCCACTACTCCCAATAACACCACAGGCTGTCCACCAAGCCTTCAGCTGGAGGTCTTTTGAAGCATTCGGGGTCCAAATTACAGCACTTCTCACCCACACAAGGAGTTTTAGGTCTGTCATACTGCTGCCTCTGGATGCCAAGACTTTGAATATACCAGATGTCTCAACCCTTCTTCATGATTCCCTCTGCTTGGCAAGCTTGGCAGGGTAGGAAACACCATAGCTGTAACAGGCTTTAGGATCTGAGCTGTGTTGTGCCCCACTCCAAAGAGCCTGGCAGCAGGCTGCACCCACACACCACAGAAACGACGCCGGAAGCACAGGCCTTTTCAGAAAGCAGCTGGTATGCTTTAGGAATTCTTTCTCTCTCTCTCTCTCTTAAAAGAAACTTAATTTCGAAGGGTGATTTTTGTGGTTGTATGCCCAGTTCCAAATCCCAAGCCTTTCAGTACGTGTCCACTGAATAAATACATTTTCCTTTAACTATGAGAGCATTACAATACTTTTCTCACAAAGAATTTAAACCTCTTTTTAAATATTTGCTTTATTTTTATTATCTCTTCTAATGTGTCTTTCAAAGTACAAGTGGATTGATTTTTGATTGAGTCCAATGTATTCATTATTATTTTATGTCTGATACTTTTTCTGTTGTGTGTCTGTGAGTAAGAAAGATTTGGCTAACAAAAGTTTACAAGATCTTCTCTTACATCTTCTCCTAAAAGTTTTGAAGTTTTGGGCTGGGGATGTGGCTCAAGCGGTAGCGCGCTCACCTGGCATGCGTGTGGCCTATGTTCGATCCTCAGCACCACATACAAAGATGTTGTGTCCGCCAAAAACTAAAAAAGAATAAATATTAAAAATTTCTCTCTCTCTCTCTCTCTCTCTCTCTTTAAAAAAAAAAAGTTTTAAAGTTTTAGGTTTTAATATATAGGTCTATGTTAATTTGTATATGTGGTATGAATTAAAGTTTGGGGGTCAAAGATTTATAGGGATGTTTAAATGTTCAAACACCATTTAAAAACTATATTGTACCTTTGGAAATGAACTGCTCTGGCAACTTTGTCTTCAAAAAAATGGCCCTATATATGGGTTGCTTTCTGGACTTTTTATTATCTGTCTGTCCTTATTGAATAACATACTATCTTCAGTACAGTAGTTTTCCCTTAAATCTTGAAGTCATCTTCTATAAGTGCTCCAAATTTGGTCTCCTAAAACAATTTTTAAAAAAATATTTGATATTCAATTTCATGTCCATTATTTAGAATAAGTAGCTCTCATTTGTCTGTCTTGTCCATATTCCAAATTTATTTCTAAATATGCCTCATATTTTCAATGCCCACTTTTTAAATAACAGTTCTTTGAGGCATAACACACACCAAAAGTTTGCCACTTTAAGGCAACTTGACATAAGATATCTGATTATATATTAGCATAGTGAGATAAAATTAGAAATGAGTTTTAAGATAATAGCACATTAAATTTTGAAGAATAGAGGCAGAAATTATATTTAAAATTTAATTGCAAATAATCAATTTCTTTATTATACCTAAATATCACATATCAATAATAAAAATAGCAGTTTAAAAAATGGAGAATGATGATGAACTAACAGCTCATGGGGAAATGAGTTTAAATATGTGATAACCATGTGTCCTACATTATGGCATTGACCGCAAAGTGTTCCCCAGTACTTTATTCTCATTATTCTTCAAGAAATTAATCTCTTTTTCAAAGCTCTCTTTCTTTTATAACCCACATCTTTATTTCTGTCTCCTAATCAACTAATATTCACTTCAATTGCATTTCCTGTGTTTTTAAAACCACTTTTTATATTTTAATTACCGGTTTTTTCTTCCAAATTTTCAAGGATAATGATAATTATATACTTTCAAATCTCAAAAACGTCTTGCAACAAAGCTTTATGGTTCCACAAAGGAACAAATAAATGTACACAATCACAATTTGATCAAGTTTTTCTATGTGCTGCAGGGAGAATTCTCTACAGAGAATTTTAAAGGAGATAACTATGGTTTCGTGTCTAAGTAATTATGGCCAGTAGTAGAGAAAACACATGGAGCCAGGGACAGGTTGGGCACCTCCCCTGTCTCCTTAGCAGCTTGCCTTCCCACAGCTGGGTGATCCGGGCGTCCGGTTTCCCTGCAGTTTTTCCAGATGTTGCAGGAAGCATGCATTTCTACACAGGAGTCCCAGATAGTTGCATAGAATTCTGCAACTCCTCACACTGATTCTCCGTCCTCCCGTTTGTTTCTGGATTTCTGCTTCTAAACTGCCTATTCTGGCAGCATCCATGCCAGGAAACTCAGTCAGACTTTTTTGTTTGCTCAACCAGCATAGTTGTTTCATATTTAGACTCAAACCCCTTGATTATTTCCTCTATGATTATACTGTGAGAGATCTACACGAATGAATAATTATATAAAAGAAAGGTTTGACAATAAGCAAGTTATCATAAAAATTTTCAAGCATGTTGACATTTATTAAAAAAAATAAAACGGTATTATTTATTGGGAGGTTAACGGCCAGTGTCTCATTGGAGGTTCTTATTGCCCAGGGGATCCAAGCCACCATAAAACTTTAAATAACAAAACACATACACTCAGAAATATATTTACAGAATGCGAAGCCTGATAGATCTAGTCCACATGGGTTCTGGAACTAGATAAAGGGAAAATGGCTCGGGTGGTTTATTCAAGGGGTACATCAAAGGCAGGGATAGGGTCTCAAGGGCGGAGTCTTACTTTATGATGTCTGGCAGTCAGCAGGTTGATTGACATCTTGAAAGGTCACACCCATCTTGAGTGCTGTGTGGGATCTCTGGCAGAGTTTGAGGGGGAAGTTCAATCCCTGTGGGGTGCCATGGGACTTCCCCAATGCCAGACCTATCCCTTATGAGGCTACGATGTGCAACAGTCCACACACAGCCTATGGAGGCCTCATCACAATTATTCTCCCCCCACTTCTTTAGCAGGGCAAGGGACCAGACCCAGAGCCTTGTGACACTCTGTCACTGAGCCACACCGAGTCCCTGTTTTCTCTCAAATACATGTCAAGTGTTCACAGAGTTAACAAAAATCTAAACTTACTAAATCTGGTACCATTTCTCCCTCTGTGTTCAGCCACACAGGTCTCCAGGCCTCCTCAATATTATCCAGCAGAGGTGTGTAAATGTAATATGCCCCAAGGACTCCTGCAATCAGAAGCAAATGTTTTTTTTCCCCCATAATTTTTTCTTTCTGTTCTTTTTACTTTGGCAACACAGCAAATAAAAAATATTTTCAAACATTCAGATGTTGGAGTTTAACCTCTGTCCTGAAATATCACACAAACTTCCTGAATACAATTATTGCTGCTAGATTGCACATTCATAATCATTTTAAAAATAAGTCCTGTCATACTACCTCATACAATCCATTATTTAATTTGTTACTTCACAGGCAGTTCAGAAATGATTACACTCAGCACCTATACAAAGAACTCTATGAAACAAAAAATAATATTTATTGTCTGCAAGTTTTATCAAGTGCATCAGCCTTATTATGTTGGTAGATAGCTAGTAAGCAAACATTGATTCCATCATCAGTAGGTGTATAATACTTTATTCTCTAAAATGGCCATTGGAAAATATAAGAAACCCAGTACCTGCATCAATATCAAACCTTATATTAGGGGATGACTAATGGAATCTTTTAAAAAATAGTGAGAGCTTTTTGCAAAATATGATGACCATGATCACAGGTATTATATATTCCTTTAATTCTCTTTAATTCAGAGTGTGAAACTGAGACAAAGGAATATTCAGGAAGTTGAACAAGCCAGTCCAGTCCTCTATGAAAGCACATTAAAATCTCCCTTGGCTTAGGCCTTTAATTTCTCATTACAGATAAGTAATTGAATTAAGAAGATTAGGTAGCTTGCCAGAGTGATTCAAAACCAAGTAAAAATATCAGACATGTTTTCTGTTCACTAAATACCCATGTGCCCTTCACTATGGTCTGAATGTTCATGCCCCCTCCCCCAATTTTATATGCTGAAACCACTCTCCTCCAGCTGATAGTAAGAGGTTAGACCCTTGGGAAGTGATTGGGAAGAGATTAGGCAGAGCTTTCCTGAATTGGACTTGGGGCTCAGGGTTTCAGAGGTTGCAGTCCATAGATGGCTGACCCCATTGCTCTGGGTCCAAGGTGAGGCAGCACATCATGGTGGAAGGGCGTGGTAGAAGGAAGATGCTCCATTCCTGACAACAAGGAGCAGAGAGTCAGAGAAGGGGAAGGAGACAGGGAAGATGCAGCTTTTCAGGGCACAACCCCCGTGACCCACCTCCTCCAGCCATGCCCAGCTGCCTGCAGCTATCACCCAGGCAGTCCATTCAAACTAGGAAGGACATGAAATTAGAGCTCTCACAATCCAAAATTTTACCTCTGAACATTTCTGCATCAACACAGGAGCTTTGGGGGTGCACCTCACATGCAAACCACAGCAAGCTTTGGCCCCTCTGCCACAGAGGACGCAGCTAGAAGCTACCGTCTGTGGAGTAGAACAAGCTCTCACAAGGCAAGGAGCCTGTTGGCACTTCCATCTTGGCCTTCCCAGCCTTCAGTACTGTGAGCAATTAATTTCTGCTGTTCACAGTGAACATCTCTACACCTCCTGGTTCCATGTTAGGGCCTTCCTGCTACCTGAATTGAAGCACCACTGTGTTAAGTTTTCTTGCTCTGTAGCACATATTTGCATTTCATTAGCTCTATACACAGAATGGTTGGAAGAAGAATCTGAGCCTGGTGGTTGAAAGCTTCCTCATCCCCAGTGTTCTTTCTCTGAATGTGATCTTATATCACATCAGGAAGCCTCTGCTTCCTGTGTTGAAGAACTGCAGTTACTGACTTTCTTCCAGCCCTGACCCTAACCCTAGCCCAAACTCTGTCACAGCAGATGAAGCAGACTGTGAAATATTGAAGATCAGCAAGATTGCAGGACTAGTGCTGGCTAAAGTGGTCAGATAAGGAAGTCACATGCACCACTTCCAGACAGAAGTAGTTAAGATCCACAGGAACCAGAAACTCACCTTGAACATGGCATCACAAATACAGGTAGTTTGGATTGCCACGTGAGGAGTAAACATCACTTATGTCAAGTTTAAGGTACAAAGTGAATTAATCCTCTTTTTCACATTAGATATATTGTGTCACTTGTCCTCATATCAGCATGGGAACGTAAGATCTAACACCACCAGCAGTTATATCATCACGTGTTGCCAAAGCTGATGATTTTGTCTGGATCCTCTGGTTCACAGGTCTTTATACTTAATGCTCTGAAAATTAATAAGTGGAAATCCAGATCCAGTCATGTCCACATAATGGTATAGATGCATGTAATTAATACATTATTGGTGTCTATATAATGCAATGGAAGTTGGGCCTTCCAGAGGTGGTTGGTTCCTAGGGTAAAGGCCACATGAAAGGATTCGGGTCTCTATAAGGAGAGACGAGAGAGCATTTCTTCTGCCATGAGAGGATACAGTGAGAATTCAGCCATCCATAGACCAAGAGCTGAGCCATCACCAGACACTGCACCTGCTGGAATCTTGACCTTGGACTCCAGCCTCCAGAACTATGAGAAATAAATACCCATTTTATAAGTCATTCAGCCTTTGGCATTTGTGTTATAGGAGACTGTATTTATCATCATTCTCTAAGAAAACAGGAATAGTATAGATTGACAGATCATAGATACACCGATAGATACAAAATAGAAGATTTTTTTTAATGGGAATTGGTTCCAGTGATTATGAGGGTCAAGAAATCCCACATCTCTCATCTGCAAGCCGGAGAAACAGAAAATTGAGTGGTGTCCTTCAGTCTGGGTTTGAAGCCTTAAGAACTAAGGGAGTTGGCAGTGTAACCCCCAATCTGATCTGAAGACTAAGAGCTTCAAAGGACAAGGCCAGTATTAGTCCAAGAGTCCAAAGGTCAGATAAGTAGGAGTTCCAATGTCCAGGAGCAGGAGAAAATGGGTGTCCCATCCAAAAAGGAAGTGCCCTTCCTCTGCCTGCTTGCTATACTCAGACACTCAATAAATTGGATAATGCAAGGTCATGTTTTTAGTGAAAGAAGATCTTCTTCACTGAGTGTATTGACTTAAATTCCTTTGTCCTTTGGAGGCACCTCTAGAGACAGTCCCAAAAATGTGTTTTGCCAGCTATCTAGGTGTTCCTCAGTCCAGTAAAGTTGGCACATACAACATCATGCAGCCCAATCAAGTGGAGACAGAAATGGGTACCAAGAGTGGTGTTGCCATAGCAAATATCTAAACCTGCAGGAGCAACAGATGGAGGTTGGAAAGGTTTAGAGGTGCGTGCAAGAAAACAAATATTGTTGTAAACAGAACATTAAAGGTGATTTTGGTGAGGACTTAGAAGTAATGGAAGAGAGCAGCAGAGAAAGCTTAGTTAGAGAAAGCTTAGTTTGAGAAAGTCTTGTTGAAAATTTCTTAGGTGATCATGAAAATAGTGCTGATGGAAATGTGAGGCAAAGGCCATTCTGATAAGGATCCACACAGAGGTGAGGAATGTGTTAGTGGATAAAGGAAGAGAAGTAGATTCTCATTATAAAGCAGAAAGAAGATAGCTAAATTATGCTTGTGTTCTACTGTTTTGCAAAAGATGAACTTGCACATAAGGAAATTTGACATTTAACTGAGACTATTTCTTTGCAAATTATTGCAGGTGTGGGCTGGTCCCATTTGACTGCTTATAGTAAAAGGCAAGAGGTGAAGTTTTTCTTAAAAGTAAATTGTTACGCACTAAGGAAGCAGATCTTGAAGATCTGGAAAATCTCACCTGTTGAGATTGCAAAACTATGAGAATGCTAAGGTTGTGGCCACGTTCCCATTTGATAGGGAGACTAGTGTGGATCAGACTTTTCAACAAGAGCTGGTGTCATTCTCAAGACAGTGGAAGAAAGAAGCCTGGATGATTTAGACAGCATTGGTTGTCGCTCCCATCCCAGGCCCAGAGCCCCTGGGCAGAGAGGATGTGGCTACCAACTAGATTTCAAAGGAAGGAGTTTCTGGGGCTGCAGGCACAGGACCCCAGCCCGAGACGGCCAACTCAGAAAGGGGTCCAATCAGAGAGACAGCACAGGGTCAGGGACCAAGAGCATGATGTTGTGGGCCATCTCAGGAACACTACCCACTGGGCCCAGAAGCTAGAGGACTGAGCCTAAGAGGATGGTCCACAAGTCTTGAGGTTCAGTGCTGCTTGCCCTGTTGGGTTTTACACTTCCTTGGGACCTGTTTTCAATTTTCCCCCCTATTCTTCCTTTGGAAGTAGGAATGTCTTTCTTATGCCTATCCAACTATTTTATTTTGAAAACATATAACTTGTTTGGTTTCACTGATTCACAGGAGACAAATTTGTCTCGGGACAAACCATAGGCTGAGTCTCACCCATACTGATTTAGATGATATTTAAATAAGACTTTGTGCTTTAGACTTCAAAATTGATGTTGGATGGGTTAAGACTTGAGGCTGTTGAGATAGGAAAATAAATATATATATATATATATATATATATATATATATATATATATATATTTTTTTTTTTTTTTTTTTTTCATATAACTCCAGGGTGAAATGTTGTGGACTGAATATTAGAGTTTTCCCCAAAATACGTGGAAACTTAATCTCAATGCAATGGCATTTGGTGGGGCCCTTTGGGTAGTCATTAGATCCTGAGATCGGAGTCCTCACAATGGCATGAGTGTCTTATAAGAAGTCAGAGAGTGACCTGACTTTTTGTCCACATGTGGGAATACACATGTGGCAGTCTGCAACCCAGAAAGTGGCCTCAACAGAACTTAACCATGTTAAAAATTCTCCAGATTTACTAGCTTTTGTCTGTTTTTCTATCCGTTACTGAAAATATGGGTTAAAAAAAAATCTCAGCACAGACCTACAGCCTTTGGAAATCCCCCAGTTCCCTCCTAAGAACCCACAGAGAAACTGAGAAAATAAAATCAAAAAACTCTGGACAACATAATCGAAAACAAAATATGAGGCAAAAAATACAGTCTGCACAAAGCTCCTCACTGTCAATGTCGGGAACAACCCAGTTAGAACCTCAAGGCCCGTGTGCCATGAGCTCTGGGCAGGAGGAAGGAAGCCAGAGAATGTTTTTGGAGGACTAGCACTTAACCAAGACGTGTTGACCGGAAGTCACTGCTGCCATCTGAGACAGCAGTTAAACATGCTGTCTCCTAACAGTGACTGAGTACAGGCGTTGGCAGTTGGACCTGGAGCAGTCTGGGCCCCACTGTCTCTCAGCCTCACCACCTAAAGCCTTCTCCTGGACAGGACTCCACACCAAGAGCACATCATGAACTAAAGTCCACACTGAGCCACGCATGGGGAAAGGAACCGA
Organism: Marmota flaviventris; assembly: GCF_047511675.1. Classification (NCBI taxonomy): domain Eukaryota; kingdom Metazoa; phylum Chordata; class Mammalia; order Rodentia; family Sciuridae; genus Marmota; species Marmota flaviventris. The sequence goes on along the minus strand of NC_092505.1, from coordinate 108,107,737 downwards.
TGAAATTGTGGGAAGAAGAGGGAACATCTCACAAGAAAACAGAAGATGCAGCCACAGAGTTAGAGAATACCCAAAATCATGGCCACTTTCTAGAAGTGAAGGTGAACTACGAACATCAGAAAATAACTGGGGTGAGGGAGGGAAGGGGGTGGGGAGAGGAAGGCACCCTCTCCAGTTGCCCCGTCTTGCTTCTCAGCAAGTCGGGCGACTGAGGGGATTCACTGAGATTCAACACTGGACAGTGAAACAATCATAGCGAAACAAATGCAGAATTTTGAAATATCGAACAAGAAATAAAACACTGAAGACGGGCTGACTTCCTGGCTGAGTTCTCTGCAGAAGAGAGGAGAGCAGGCAGAAAGAGAGGAAAGCACAGGAATACAGTGGTCCTGGGAGGACCAAAGGCAGACACAGTGGGGCAAGCCAAAGGTTGAAATCAGGATCGTTCTGCTGGGGCCGAGAGCTGAGGGTGCTCAGCTGCTTTTGGGGTGGGAGATGGAGCTCACAAAGAGCATGGCCACCCTGTCCCAGCACACCCATGCTGTGGAGGTCATTGTGCCTGGCCCAAACATGCACACAGAGGACTGTGCCCAGGGTAGTCCAGGCTGGGGATAAGGGGGCTTTGTCTCTGGTAGCACATGCAACCAGCTGGGAAGGGGCCAGGAACCTTTCGGGCCAGCATGTCTGCACTCCAGGTCTGATAGTGGGAAACCCAGGTCCACTGCAGGGAGGCTGTGGACAGTTAGATCCCTCACTCTATGAGGGGGATTTCTGGGAGGACCCCGAGACCCAGATGCCCAGCAGAGGTTATCATCTCCTAGCAACAGGGCGGGGGGGGGGGGGGGCTAACCTCAAATACCTCCTGACAGAAAGCTCCAAAGGACAGTCAAGTCTAAGCCCCAATGGCTGGAACTTACCATCCAGAACCCCACATCCACCCACCCTAGAGTGCAGCCTCTAGTCTGCCCACACACACCTCCAGCCCCCGGGGCTCCCCAGGAGGTCCTACACTGTACCTGAGACAGCCCTGAGGGCCCACCACCAGCTTCAGGCCCAGGCCACATCAGCTGGCAGCAGGTGGAATGAACAATAGGTTCGGTCTGACTATGGAGCCCTCAATCCAGGGGGTGCACAGCCCGAGAAGAAGGGCAAAGAAAGGCATTTTGACCATGTCAGCAGAAATGTGATGAATTTTCCAGTTAGAATTTTCTTCCAATTCCTGCTTCTGTTACCTTTTCCATTCTGTGTGTGTGTATGAGTGTGAGCTTGTGTATGTGCATTCTCTCATACTGCTGTTTTATATAAATAAAATAAATATACAGAGAAATATATATATCCATATAATTTTTATTTCATTTCTTCACCTTCTGGATATATACGTCCCTCCTCATTTTGACATGGGGGTAGGATTTTCAGTGGTTTGTTTTGTTTGATGGTTTTAGTTGTTCTTTCCTTTGTTTTTGTTCCTCCTGTTATGCCTTCTCTCCTTTCTTCCCCCTCTAATAGCCACATTCTCTTGTCCCCCCTTCATCTCTCTTCTATTTTCTCATCTGTTACTCTTCCTCCTTTATGGCTGTCACCTGGTACCTCTCTCCGGCTTCCTCTGTGATTATGTTTCATTTACTCATTTTCCCTTCACTTAAGAAAGTGCAATTTTACTTTCTGATCTAACTACTGAGTTTATGTAATTCACACCCTCCACCATTCACGTTGCCATGGTTATTAATATGGTGGATGATGTAGGTGACACACGCTTTCTTAATGCCACATCTAGTTTGTGACTCCTCATTGCTTTATCGTTGTTGGTAATGTTAAGTCCTGACCCACTATTTCTCTTTGTAAGGCGATTAACCTTACAGATGTCATTGTAGGCAACAGACATTCTGCATATTAGTCACTTCTATTCTTGTTATCTTTTGATTCCCCTTTTTCTAACACAGGCTGGGAAGTGATTGGGACACCACAGAGTCACAGGGTAGAGATCTTCCTGCTGAGCTACACTCAGAACTCATCCAGGTGACAGCAAACTTTGCTCCGTGCACAAACCACTCCAACAGTAACTCAATACATAGTGCATCAAAGACCTAGAAGTTAGGTCAGAAACTTGCAACTTCAAGAAGAAAATGTTGGCTTAACACTCCAACATATTGGTGCAGGTACCAACTTCCTTAACAAGCTCAAAAGCTCCAGAAAAAAAAATAAGCATCAATAAATAGAATTAAATTTAAAAGCTTCTGCACAGCAAAGAAAATAAGAAGACGAAGAGAGAGTGATGGAATGGGAGAAAGTATTTGCTGTTGAATCTTCTAACAGGGGATTAACATCCAAAATATATGAAGAACTCAAAAATGTTAAGACCAAAATAAATGAAAATAAATAGCCTAATCGATAAGTGGGCAAAAGAATTTCACAGACATTCCTCTAAAAAAGAAACACCATTAGTCAACAAATATATGAAAACAATATTCAACATTCCTAGAAATCATGAAAATGCAAATCAAAACTACATTGAGGTTTCTCTCGCTCCAGTTAGAAAGGCAACCCCCAGGGGCTGGGGATGTGGCTCAAGCGGTAGCGCGCTCGCCTGGCATGCGTGCGGCCCGGGTTCGATCCTCAGCACCACATACAAACAAAGATGTTGTGTCTGCCGAAAACTAAAAAATAAATATTAAAAAATTCTCGAGGGAGATCCAACATGGCGGCCGGCGAGGAAGCAGCACTTTCAGTATCTCCACATTAACGGGATCAGAAAGACCCATTAAAACAGCTACGTTCTACCTACTGAGGAACTTCTAGCAAAATTCCGCTGAAAGGAGACCTGCCGGGAATTAGTAAGTTTATTAGAGGTGACAGTTTGTCCCAGACAAGTGAATCTTGGCCGGCCACGCGGGCACAGAGGTCCAATCCCGCGGCCACTGCACACCCGGCTCTGCAAGCGGCTCCCGGCGGCCCGGCGCAGCGAGGTGAGAAGGGTCCCCGCCCGGCCCGGCAGACGGCCCCCGCCATCCTGGCTCTCCTGGCGGCCCCGCTCCCTCTGCGAACGGCCACCCTGCCCGCCCGGCTCTTAGCCACGCGGCCGCTGCCTGCCTGGCTCTACAAGAGGCCCCCAGCGGCCCGGCGCAGCGAGAAGGGTCCCCGCCTGGCCCGGCAGACACCCCACGCCCTCCCAGCTCTGCTAACGGCCCCGCCCGTACGGCGAACGGCCCGCCCACCCGGCAAACGGCTCCCCCCCCCAGACGACGTGAAGGGAATCTAACCAAGCCTTTATGAAATAGCGAACTGGGAACTAAAACCAGAGATTCTGTCAGACCAGAGACAAGCCAGTTCCACCCCTCCCTTCGGACACTCCAGCAAGGAGCCAGGGGCCCGCCATAGCAGAGAGGGGAAGTCACCAAAGTTCGGCCAAAGAGATTCCTTCCCAGCGGAATCTACTTTAGCAGGTGTGTGACTCCCACCCACATCAGATACAAACAACCGGGAAACTTCAAAATCTCTCCGTGGGCGTAACCCTAAGGGCCAAAGGACTCTCGACCCCCAACTCCCCCTACTGCCAGTGACGTGGGCGTGACTGTAGGGGCGGAGGGAAGCAGAGAAGACTCCCCACCCCCAACTCCCCCAACCGCCAACTGAGAGGGTGTGACGGTAGGGGCGGAGGGAAACAGAGGACACTCCAGACCCCCAACTCCCCTACCGCCAGCGGAGTGGTCATGATTGTAGGGGCTGAGGAAAGCAGAGGGAATCCTCGACCCCCAACTCCCATTAACACCAGCGGCGACACCAATGGTCTTAGCCGCCAGATTCCAAAGGTGTGCCCACCAAAGGGGTCCGGAAAAATTAAACTATTGACTCCCAGACCACAGCTCCACAGCACTGGGGCTTAGATGAATGACAGAGAGAGTGCTCAGTCGTTAGGGAAATAGAGCACTTGGTGGGGCTGAAAGTGTAACCAAATCCTTGGGGAACCGCCTCCGGTGAGCAAGACCTGGCTGGCTGGCAGGAGGAAGGGGAGGAGGGGCCGTAGAAGTGAAACGGCTCTGGACCAACAGGATTGAGAGGCTCCCAGGAGCCACCTTACAGGGATTGCTGTTGACACATTGAGGGCAAAACTCAGCCTGGAGGGCACAGCTTTGCCTATGGGAAGAGAAGAAAATGGATCTCTAAGACCTATTTTTATTTCTTATTTTATTTTATTTTTACTCTCCCTTTTTCCCTCTTTCTCTCCCCTTCCAAATTTTATTGTTCTTTCCATTCTCCTCTATGCTATCTATCTCCCTCTCCTTCTTTCTTTTCAAGAGCACCTTCCTTCCCCTTCCCCACAACTTTCATCCCAAGCATTACGTCCTCCATTTCGTGTAACTGTCTAAATGCAAATAGGTGAATGTTTTGAGGCTGTCTATAGTGCTCCTAAATACCTAGCTACTACCAACACCCTGATCCAATCGACGGTTAGTATCCCCCTTCAGTAGAGCAATCTTCTAAAGTAGCCAAGACATACTAACCCTTATACCTTCATAGCACCTAACCTAAAGTCCTAAGAACAAAAAACAAATCACTATATGCATACAAAATCCGGAAGCCCTTTATAAATTGAATGAATCAGCTCTAAAGTACAATAAAGCCCAACATCTATAGGCATAATCTCCCACCACAAAGGAGAGACAACAGAGATAAACAAAGCCAAAACAAATGTATAGGAGAAAGCAGTTACAAAGCAGTAAAACAGAGCTGGAAAGTAACGTGAACAACATGAAAAAACAAGGGAATAAAGGATTACAGATAATGCAGGACAACTTAAATCTACAGGAGGACCTAGAAGCATCAGAAACATGGACAGGGAAAGAAATCAAGGCATACCTAACTCAGATGGAACGGAATTTTAGAGAAGACATGAGGCAGCAAGTCCAAGAATTGAAAGTATATTTTGAAAACGAACTAAACAAACAAATTCAAACTGCAAAGAACGAGCTTTACCAGGAGATAGAGATCTTTAAAAAAAAAACAAACAGTAATTTTAGAAATGCAAGAAACCATAAACCAGATTAAAAACGCTAACGAGAATATTACAAATAGACTAGATCAAGTAGAAGTCAGAACATCAGATAATGAAGACAAAGTTTATCAACTTGAAAAGAATATAGTCAACACTGAAAAGATGCTTAAATCTCACGAGCAATCTATCCAAGAGATATTGGATCTCATCAAAAAACCAAATTTGAGAGTCATTGGGATAGAAGAAGGCACAGAGGTTCAAACCAAATGAATGGACAACCTATTAAATGAAATAATCCTAGAAAACTTCCCAGAGATGAAAGATGGAATGGATTGCCAAATCCTGGAAGCCTAGAGGACCCCAAACATCCAAAACTGTAATAGACCAACTCCAAGACATATAATTATGAAGATAGCCAACATAAAGAACAAGGAGAGAATATTAAAAGCTACGAGGGAAAGGAGGCAGATTACATTCAGGGGTAATCCAATTAGGTTAACGGCTGATTTTTCATCACAGACTTTGAAAGCGAGAAGATCCTGGAACAATGTATTTCAAACTCTGAAAAATAATGGATTCCAACCAAGAATACTGTATCCAGCAAAATTAAGCTTCAGATTTGACAATGAAATTAAAATCTTTCACAATAAACAAAAGCTAAAAGAATTCGCAGCCAGAAAACCAGCAATGCAAAGCATTTTGGGCAAAATTCTACAAGAAGAGGAATGGAAAAATAGTGCCCAAAACCAACAGCGGGAGGTATCTCAGTAAAGGGGGAGGAAAACAACCAAAAAGAAAAAACTAGCCAAACTAAAATAAATAAATAAATAAACATGACTGGAAGTACAAATCATATTTCGATTGTAACCTTAAATGTTAATGGACTAAACTCACCAATCAAGAGACACAGGCTAGTAACCTGGATCAAAAAAACAAATCCAACAATATGCTGCCTTCAGGAGACTCATATGATGGGAAAAGACATACACAGGGCTGAAGGTGAAAGGTTGGGAAAAATTGTACCACTCACATGGCCCTCGGAAGCAAGCAGGAGTGGCCATACTCATATTGAATAAAATCAACTTCAAACCTCAGTTAATCAAAAGGGATAAAGAAGGACACTATATCCTGTTAAAAGGAACTATCCACCAACAAGACATAACAATTATCAATTTATATGCACCAAATAATGGTGCAGCAACGTTCATAAAACAAACTCTCCTCAAGTTCAAGAGTCAAATTGACCACAACACAATAATTATGGGTGAATTCAACACACTGCTCTCGCCATTAGACAGATCCTCCAGACAAAAGCTGAATAAAGAAACTATAGAACTCAATGACACAATCAATAACCTAGACTTAACCGACATATATAGAATATATCAACCATCATCAAGTGGATACATGTTCTTCTCAGCAGCACATGGATCTTACTCAAAGATAGATCATATATTATGCCATAGGGCAACTCTTAGTAAATATAAAGGAGTGGAGATAATACCATGCACCATATCTGATCATAATGGAATGAAACTGGAAATCAATGATAAAAGAAGGAAGGAAAAATCCTACATCACATGGAAAATAAACAATATGTTACTGAATGATCAATGGATTACAGAAGACATAAAGGAGGAAATCAAAAAAATCTTAGAGATAAACGACAATTCAGACACAACATACCGGAATCTATGGGACACAATGAGAGCAGTTTTAAGAGGGAAATTCATTTCCTGGAGTTCATTCCTCACAAAAAGAAAAAACCAACAAATAAACGAACTCACACTACATCTCAAAACCCTAGAAAAGGAAGAGCAAAACAACAGCAAATATAGCAGAAGACAAGAAATAATTAAAATCAGAGCAGAAATCAACGAAATTGAAACAAAAAAAACCATTGAAAAAATTGATAAAACTAAAAGTTGGTTCTTTGAAAAAATAAATAAGATCGAGGGCTGGGGATGTGGCTAAAGTGGTAGTGCGCTCGCTTGGCATGCGTGTGGCCCGGGTTCGATCCTCAGCACCACATACAAACAAAGATGTTGTGTCATACAAAGATGTTGTGTCTGCTGATAACCAAAAAAAAAATAAATATTAAAAAAAAAAAAAAGATCGACAGACCCTTAGCCATGCTAACGAAGAGAAGAAGAGAGAAAACTCAAATTACTAACATATGGGATGAAAAAGGCAATATCACAACAGACACTACAGAAATACAGAAGATAATTAGAAAGTATTTTGAAACCCTATATTCTAATAAAATAGAAGACAGTGAAGACATCGATAAATTTCTTAAGTCATATGAGCTGCCCAGATTGAGTCAGGAAGACACACACAATTTAAACAGACCAATAACAAAGGAAGAAATAGAAGAAGCCATCAAAAGACTACCAACAAAGAAAAGCCCTGGACCGGATGGGTATACAGCGGAGTTTTACAAAACCTTCAAAGAAGAATTAATACCAATACTTTTCAAGCTATTTCAAGAAATAGAAAAAGAAGGAGCTCTTCCAAATTCATTCTATGAGGCCAACATCACCCTGATCCTGAAACCAGACAAAGACACTTCAAAGAAAGAAAACTACAGACCAATATCTCTAATGAACATAGATGCAAAAATTCTCAATAAAATCCTGGCGAATCGAATACAAAAGCATATCAAAAAAATTGTGCACCATGATCAAGTAGGATTCATCCCTGGGATGCAAGGTTGGTTCAATATACGGAAATCAATAAATATTATTCACCACATCAATAGACTTAAAGATAAGAACCATATGATCGTCTCGATAGATGCAGAAAAAGCATTCGACAAAGTACAGCATCCTTTTATGTTCAAAACACTAGAAAAACTGGGGATAACAGGAACTTACCTCAACATTGTAAAAGCTATATATGCTAAGCCTCAGGCTAGCATCATTCTAAATGGAGAAAAACTGAAGGCATTCCCACTAAAATCTGGAACAAGACAGGGATGCCCTCTCTCACCACTTCTATTTAATTTAGTGCTTGAAATACTAGCCAGAGCAATTAGACAGACAAAAGAATTTAAAGGCATAAAAATAGGAAAAGAAGAACTTAAAATATCACTATTTGCGGACGATATGATCCTATACCTAGAAGACCCAAAAGGGTCTACAAAGAAACTACTAGAACTAATAAATGAATTCAGCAAAGTGGCAGGATATAAAATCAACATGCATAAATCAAAGGCATTCCTGTATATCAGCAACAAAACTTCTGAAATGGAAGTGAGGAAAACCACCCCATTCACAATATCCTCAAAAAAAAAAAAAATAAAATACTTTGGAATCAACCTAACAAAAGAGGTGAAAGATTTATACAATGAAAACTACAGAACCCTAAAGAGAGAGATAGAAAAAGATCTTAGAAGATGGAAAAATGTACCTTGTTCATGGATAGGCAGAACCAACATCATCAAAATGGCGATATTACCCAAAGTTCTCTACAGGTTCAACGCAATGCCAATCAAAATCCCAACGGCATTTCTGGTAGAAATAGATAAAGCTATCATGAAATTCATATGGAAAAACAAAAGACCCAGAATAGCAAAAGCAATTCTAAGCAGGAAGTGTGAATCGGGAGGTATAGCGATACCAGATTTCAAACTGTACTACAGAGCAATAGTAAAAAAACAGCATGGTACTGGTACCAAAACAGGCGGGTGGACCAATGGTACAGAATAGAGGACACAGAGACCAATCCACAAAATTACAACTTTCTTATATTTGATAAAGGCGCTAAAAGCATGCAATGAAGAAAGGATAGCATCTTCAACAAATGGTGCTGGGAAAACTGGAAATCCATATGCAACAAAATGAAGCTGAACCCCTTTCTCTCGCCATGCACAAAAGTTAATTCAAAATGGATCAAGGAGCTAGATATCAAATCAGAGACTCTGCACCTGATAGAAGAAAAAGTTGGCTCCGATCTACAGTCGGTGGGGTCGGGCTCCAAATTCCTTAATAGGACGCCCATAGCCCAAGAGTTAAATACATGAATAAACAAATGGGACTTACTTAAACTAAAAAGTTTTTTCTCAGCAAGAGAAACAATAAGAGAGGTAAATAGGGAACCTACATCCTGGGAACAAATTTTTACTCCTCACACTTCAGATAGAGCCCTAATATCCAGAATATACAAAGAACTCAAAAAATTAAACAATAAGATAACAAACAACCCTATCAACAAATGGGCCAAGGACCTTAACAGACACTTCTCAGAGGAGGACATACAATCAATCAATAAGTACATGAAAAAAATGCTCACCATCTCTAGCAGTCAGAGAAATGCAAATCAAAACCACCCTAAGATACCATCTCACTCCAGTAAGATTGGCAGCCATTATGAAGTCAAGCAACAATAAGTGCTGGCGAGGATGTGGGGAAAAGGGTACACTGGTACATTGCTGGTGGAACTGCAAATTGGTGCAGCCAATATGGAAAGCAGTATGGAGATTCCTAGGAAAGCTGGGAATGGAACCACCATTTGACCCAGCTATCGCCCTTCAAGGTCTATTCCCTGAGGAACTTAAAAGAGCATACTATAGGGATACTGCCACATCAATGATCATATCAGCACAATTCACAATAGCTAGACTTTGGAATCAACCTAGATGCCCTTCAATAGATGAATGGATTAAAAAATGTGGCATTTATACACAATGGAGTATTACGCAGCACTAAAAAACGACAAAATCATGGATTTTGCAGGGAAATGGATGGCATTAGAGCACATTATGCTAAGTGAAGCTAGCCAATCCTTAAAAAACAAATGCCAAATGTCTTCTTTGATATTAAGAGAGCAACTAAGATCAGAACAGGGAAGAAGAGCATGAGGAAAAGATTAACATTAAACAGAGACGAGTGGGGGGAGAGAAAGGGAGAGAGAAGGGAAACTGTATGGAAATGGGAGGAGACCCTCATTGTTACACAAAATTACATATAAGAGTTTGTGAGGGGAAAGGCGAAAAAATAAAACAACAAGGGAGAGAATTAAACAACAGCAGATGGGGTAGAGAGGGAAGATGAGAGGGAAGGGGAGGGGGGATAGTAGGGGATAGGAAAGGTAGCAGAATACAACAGTCATTAATATGGTATTATGTAAAAATGTGGATGTGTAACCGATGTGATTCTGCAACTTGTATTTGGGGTAAAAAATGGGAGTTCATAACCCACTTGAATCAAATGTATGGAAGATGATATGTCATGAGCTTTGTAATGTTTTGAACAACCAATAAAAAAAAATTCAAAAAAAATTCTCTCTCTCTCTCAAAAAAAAAAAAAAAGAAAAAAAGGCAATCACCAAGAATACAAATCATAACAAATGCTGGTGAGAATGTGGAGGGAAGGTACACTCATACTTGTTGGTGGGAATGCAAATTAGTACAACCACTCTGGAGAGCAGTATGTAGATTCTCCAAAAAACTAGGAAAGGAACCACCATATGACCCAGCTCTCCCACTCCTTGGTATTTAGCCAAAGAACTAAAATCAGCACACTGCAATTACACAGACACTTCAGTGTTTATAGCATCACAATTCACAATAGCCAAGTTATGGAACCAGCCCAGATGCCCATCAACAGATGAATGGATAAAGAAAATATAATAAACATACACCATTGAGTTTTACTCAGCCATAAAGAAATGTGAAATTATGGCACATGTTGGTAAATTTATTTCACTGGAGAACATCATGCTAAATGAAGTGGGCCAGAAAGTCAAGGGTCAAACGTTTTATATGCAGAACTAGAGCAAAATAAAGGGGAAAATAGAAGAGGGGTGGATCCCATAAAAATCGAGGGGAGATTAGACAAAGGGGATTCAGGGGGAGGGATGGAGGGGTGGGAAAAGGGAGGAACTGCAAAGTGAAGTAGACCAAGGGATGCCGTGGACATATAGGAGTATACCACAGTGAATTCCACCTTTACCTATACAAAGCACTAAGTGAGAGTAAATAAGCCAATGGAAGACAGTACAGCAGTGACAGGGAGCAGGGGAGGAGGAGAGAAGGGAAGGAAGACGTGCCGGGGACTGAATTGGAGCAACTTTCGATCCACACACGTATCAAAATCAACCTCACTGTAGTGTATGACTCTAAGCTCTAACAAAAGCACCAAAAAAGAAAATAAAGTCAAATATCCTTCCAAATTTTGAAGAGCCAACAATAATAAGCAAATAACCTCTCTACAGTCAATGTACCCCCACAAACAGAGGAAAACTATATTGAAATTGTTTAATTTAGCCAAAGTCATGAAGTCAATAACCTGCAATGTGAAAGAGTAGCATAAACCAAGATTATAAAACTCAGAAATAAGTTAATAACACAAGGAACAATGGCCAAATCAAGCAAATGAACAAAGGACACCATCACAAAATTGAAGACTGAAGGGGGGCCATAACTCAGGGGATCGAGTGCTTGTGATGCATAGGCCTTGGGTTCCCTTTCCATGCTGGAAAATAAAAGAGACAGAACTAGACCAGACAGAAGGAAAATAATAATGAATATAAAACAATATAAAGAATACAGATGAGTCATAAGGGAAGCGCGGTATGAAAATGGGAAATTTTACAGTAAAAAAAGCAGTTAATGTCTGCTCACTACATGATCCCACTCAGGACAGTTTTGAAAAGGTAACTTGATGAGAAGACAGAGGAGAAGTTGTCAGAGGACAGAAGTGAAGGAATATCTTGGGTACACAGGGAAATGTGAACTGCTCCAGGGGACCGAGCTCTTCTGTGCCTCCACTGTGGTAAAATTGCACCATGTGTGCATTTGTCAAAATGCACAGAACTGCGTTCCTAGTGTGATGAAGTTTACAGTATAAAAGGTATATGTGAATGCAAAGAAGAAATCAGGAACAAAATTTAAAAGATTGGGAAAAAAAAAAAAAAACTAATGGTGAATTCAGGGAAGACAAACCAACATGGCAGTGGTGAAATTTATCACTAAAGAAAAATGAAACAAGGGAATTCAATTCAAGAAGATTTTTTTGAGTTGTAAAATCTGTTTGAACGATTTGAAGCTACATCTTGATCAGGTAAATTACGTATCTAGACAAAAAATCCAAACAGATGTTGTAGTCAGCTTTGCCTGGCTGTGACCAAAAGACCTGAAAAGAAAAACATAGAGGAGAAAAGGCTATTTTGGCCTATGGTTTCAGAGGTTCAGTCCTGGTTGGCCGACTCCATAGCTCTGGACCCACGCTGAGGCCACACATCATGAAAGAAGGGCTTGCAGAGGAAGGCAGCTCAGCATATGCCAACCAGGAAGCAGAGAGGGCTCCACTCACCAAGGACAAAATATAAACCTACAGGCTTGTCACCAGTGACCAACCTTCTCCAGCTATACTTCACCCTCCTATGGTCACCACCCAGTTAATCCGTATCAATGGATCTCTCCACAGATTAGGTTGCAACTTTCATAATCTAATAATTTCACCTTTGAACATTCTTGCTTTGTCTCAAGCATGAGCTTTCGGGGGACACCTCATTCTAAATCATACAACAGAATAGTTAACGATTCTACTAAAATTATTAGACCAAAAAAAAAAAAAATTCGGGCTGGGGTTGTGGCTCAGTGGTAGAGAGCTGACCTAGCACATGCAAGGCCCTGTGTTCAATCCTCAGCATCACAGAAAAATAAATAAATAAAATATTGTGTCCAACTACAATTAAAAAATAAATATTAAAAAATTTCCTTGTATGTTAAGAAAAAAAAAAAAAGACCAATTACTTACAGGGGAAGGAAAAATTCCCCTGTAAGATTGTCTTCAGATATTAAATAGCTAATTTTTAAAGCAAAAAGAAATGACTTAATATTCAGTCAAAATTAATTTATAATATAAAGGCTGAAGACAGACTACTGTCAATACCCAAGAACTTAAAAATCATCCCTGTGAGTTCTTCCTGGGGAACAATCAAGAAAATGCATGAGACAGCCAAAGTACTGGACAGTGGTCAATATGACACTGATGGTGAGCACCCAGCACATATGTTCATCAGATAGCTAAGAGCAGTGAGGACCGTGGGGGAGAGCATTCAATGCCCACATGCTTTGAAAACGTAGCTAGAGTAAAACTGCTTTATTAAAAGTGGCAATCAAGGGGCTGGGGCTTTGGCTCAGTGGTAGAGTGTTCGCCTAGCACACATGAGACACGGGGTTCAGACCTCAGCAAAACATAAAAATGAAATAAAGATATTGCGTCCACCTACAACCAAAAAATAAACATTAAAAATAAAAAGTGGCAATCGACATGCCCAGTGCCCAGAAGTTTATCTCTAAATATCATTCCCCATTAAAGAGTTAAGAAACAGCTCATTCACACCATTTGTGACCAAGGCAGGAGGAGTACATGAAGCACTAGCTGTGTCTTGAAGTACCAGAAGTAAGGAAGTGCCCAGAATTCAGAAGTATGGGGTAGGTCAAAGGCACGCAGGGAGAGTGACAGAGTTTTCAGTGGCCAGCGCTCTGATAATAAGCCACAAATCCCAGGAAAATCCAAAACTAAATGTCTATAGACCAAATTGAAAAAAAGAAGAAAAAACAGTGAATTGGGAAGTAACCAGGTCCTGGGAGAATGGTGATGGGCTTGGAAACAAAGGAAGAAAAGTATGGGGCAGCTTGCTGACAAGGACTCGATGAGGTGTTTTCAGGCCCATTTAGGCTCAAGACAACTAACTAATCAGAGTGCAAAGGTGGAAATAAATATTGATTTATTTATACCTAAACTTGAGGTATTTGCAGTTGCAGTGTTCTGTATAAACTAAATAAACTGAACCACAGCCTTGAGGAGACCCTTCTATAAAAACAGACATCAAGTGAATGGTAAGTATTCCTCATTTTATAGGTGACTAATATGTATCTGATTGCAAAAAAAAAGTTATGACACTCACCTCATGATGTTATAATAAAAGAACAAAAAAGTAAGAAGGTAGAAAAAGTTGAGAGAATATATAAGACGTATGGTGATACCCTTAAGGTTTAGACATGGTAACTGTACTGAAAATTTCCTTTTAAACTTTAATTACTTTTTCAGTGTGATATAGACGTTTGAATAACTCAGTAATTAAAAGACTATGAAAGCTCATCCAGATTCTTATTTATTTTCAATAATTAACATTATTTCAATGAGAACACAGTGACACTATGCACTTGAACTTTCCTTTTATACTGAAATTCCATGAACCCTAAACTTGCGGTATTTGCAGTTGCAGTGTTCCGTATAAATTATCCACTCTGCCCCTCCTTCAGTAAGCCACCCAGTCTGAACCTCTAACTGGCTGGTCAAGTTGTAGGCCATGATATTATTATCACCAAGAGAGTAACTTATCAATAGCAGGTTAAGACTGACCGCCTCTGTCTCTGTGTGCAAATGAAACTTGGCACCAGGTCACTAAAGCTTCTATGCACCCTGAAAAGCCTGAGTGACACTTGGGCCCCAACTATTTTCACCTCTGCAACAATTTTTGCTCACCAACAACCCCTATGGTGGCTGAGGGGAAGTCGATAGCAAAGTCAGAGAGGGGTGGTCTCTGAGCTATGCCCTGCCCAGGGAGGCCTGCGTCGTGCTACGTCTCAGGTGCTTCAAAGTTCATTCAAAGCAGGAATCGGCCATCGTCACCTGTGCTTGGAATAAAGCCGACTCTGGACAGTCTGAGGCACTTTTCCCAAGTGCTCTGTGACCATCCACAGGGCATGGCAACTTCCTTGAGAATAGCAGGTCCCTGCCAGGGGTCCTCACTGAAGCTCCCACCCCGAGCCCCCGGCAGCCACTGTCCTCAACGCAGTCCCTGGTTCACAGGAGACCCTACCCTCTACCCTCTGTCTTGGGTGTGTGTTATTCAACCCACAACATAACAATTGGGGTTATTGCCCAACCAGTATACAAGCTGCCTATCATCCACAGAAGGACAGATAGGTCCAAAGCAGTCTCTTGTTATTGGAGAAGTCCTTACACTGCAGTGCTAAGACTTGTTCAGCAAACTTAGCACATCTGTTCTTTTCAACCGGGAGTACCCCGCCTCACAGAAACTGTGCTTGCTGTCCCCACTAATATCCCTTTCCACCAACTCTGCACCACACCCAGCACCAATTCCACTCCTAGACAGATAATCAATGAACAACTATGGATCACCATGAAGAAATCACAGTAGGAACGGGTGTGTGGTGTCTAGGACACATAGTCCCGCCATGCCAGGAGCTGGAAGATTCCCACCCAGGCAAGAGCCCTTCAAAAAGCCCCAGCTGATCCACCTGCTCTCCAAACTGTGGGTTCATCCCATCCTAAACAGAATATATCACTCAACAGTGCTAGGCTCATGGGAATCCCACATCCAGGTGAAATACCCTGTCAGTTGGGCAGGAGCACACTAGAACCAGGGCTGCACAGTAGTTATGGAATCCCATTTCTGGATGTATAATATATTCTATGACCTTTGGAAAGTTATTTAACTTCATATAATCTCCGTTTCCTGATCTCCAACTCTGTTGTCACATGAAATACAGCATATGACTTTGGGGGGTTAAATAAGCATTTAAAGTACAGTTCTGGAGTAGAGTGAGTGCTCCGTCAATTCGGCTGTACTTACTCCAGTCACTGACACAAAGGCAAACAGAACCCACGACCCTGTCCTGGGGTGCTCAGGAGATGACTGCTAACCCTCCCGCAAGCTAACCCAAGGAAGAAGTGTTGGTGTGGCTTTTGAGGATTGGAGCCAGTGTCCGGACAGCCATCTTGATGGTGTGCATGTGATCACAGCTCAGGCCTCCCAAGTTCTGGAAATCAGACCAAACCACGTCAGAGCCTGGACAGCAGAGGAGATGCCCTGTGTGCCTCGCCTCGGCACTTCAGTCACGGGCCACCCAGATGCCATTGACTCTCTCCTATTTTCATTTCACCTGCTTCCCTCTAGCAGATGGTTTTTGACCAACCCCGTCTCCACTTTCAAACACAGCTTAGCTTCCGGAAGCTTGCTTTGGAGCAGAACCCATTCACTTTTGAGAAATCGCCATTGTTGGTATTCCATAAGCATTTGTTATGAGTGAGACCCTCTGAATAGGGTCTTATATTTAGTTTCTCCTTGTATGCATCACAAAATCCTGAAACCATCTTCCTACCCATCTTCCTTGACTCCTCTCTATTCATAATCCTCCAAACCCAAAAGTGCCCAGACGTATCACCTCTACCCGTTTTATCTCATGGATCTGTCCACGTTTTGCCATTCTTATTGTTACCATCCTAATTCACAAGAGTCCTTTGTTGCTCAGGATGTTGCAGCTCTTTATTTAATGCTCTCTTCTGCTCTGCCCACCTTCAGTCTCCTCTCCATTTGGAAGAGTGGTACTTCAATTAGAATGTGACTAAAACTCTTCAATCCCTTCACAACGCCCTTGCAGTGGAATAAGACAATCTCACGATGCCCTTCTGTGATCAGCCTCTGCCACCTCTCCAATCTCACCTTTTACCCTGCTTTCCTCCTTCATCTGATGGGGCATCTGCAGACATCTTGCATTTCTTTTGACTAATTGCTATAGAAACAAATGGTGCCTACATAAAAGGGGAAGAGACAAGATGAATCCACCCACACCCTTCTCGGGCAAATAAATCAAATATACCTGTGTCAACTATGTGTATTCAGTGACTGGTTCTACAGGTGTGCAGGGCTAATGTGCTGAGTATCCAGATTTGCTCCTCAGAGACGTGTTGAGATAATCTCTGAGGTTGTGTTAAACAATGGGCCCAGTTAAAGAAAGTTGCTAATTAAATAAAATAGGTTAAAAAGAGGTGGGGCAGTAAAACCATGGGGTATTCTGGAGGGTGGAGGAAGAAGATAGAAACAGTGAGAAAGGGAAAAGGTAGGTGTGATACTGGGCTTTGGGAATCCAGAGTTTTTGTTGTTGTTGTTTTAAAGCACATATTGTCCCAGATTCCAAAATGCTTCCAGTCTAACTAGCCAGGTATATACTCCAGCAACAAATGCTAGCATAACCACCACCCTGAAGCTGTGTGTAACTGTGTCAGGTAAAACACAGATGGAGGTAAGAGAACAGGCTGGCCCAGAAGGGTTTCTGGCTCTGACAGGGCATCCACATGGGAAATCTATTTGGATACGTGGATTGTGAACTCAGGACAGTGGTCTTCATGGAAGGTACAGATCTGAGCATGTTTAGCAGATACATCAGAGCCAAGGCCATAAGATCAGGCAGGGTAAGATCAAAGACAGAATAACCAAGGACAGCCTCCCCGCCCCTCAAAATTCGGATTTGTGTGAGTGCACAGAGAAAGAGTTCACTTCACATGAAAATGAATGGAAAAGAGGCGAGGGAAGAACAGAGAAAGGGTGTTATTTATAGACATCATGGGAAGGAAGTTCTCTAAGATAAAAGTTGGCAAGAGTTTTAAATAATGAAAGTCCGTCATTTAAAACGAGAACAACAAAATATGTCCTTAGATTTATTCTTTTAAAAAAAGAGGTCATTGGCAAACTTAGCCCTAGTTAAGAGCATGACCAGAACAAAGGACAAAAGGAGACCTAAAGAGCATTTCCAGTGTGAACGTGCAGAAAGACTCCAGTCTGATCTCACTTGAAGTTCCTTATCCAAAGGACAACTAGTGATGGGACAGGGATGTCATAGAGGGTCAAGAATGGCTCATTAGTTTTCTCTTTCCTGGTCTGTTTTTATTTTAAAATGAGAAGGCCTAGATATAATATTATGCTTAAGTTAAAGGGTAAATAAAGTTTGAGCTTTTGAATATATTGGAAAAGAAGGAAAATACTTGTAGAGAAAGATCCTTGAGAAGTTGGGAGGCCAGAGGGGGTAATCTAGTGGAACCTGAAGAAAGATTTAGGATAAGAGGACAGAGGAGCCAGTCAGCACATGGACATGCTCCAAGGAGCTTTGTTTGATGGTAGGCTGGTGCTTGGTCTGTGGTTTGATGGAAGGCTGGTGTTTGGTTTGCAGCTGATACAGGATGACCATTTGGCTCTATCACCTTAAGAACATACATTCCCTGTTATAGACAATAAAAATTTACAAAGTAAACTTGTGAATCAAAACTAATTTTAAGTTAAAGGTCTCTTGAAGCAGAGAGAACACTCAGGAAAAGTGAGACAGGTTCTTTACATATTATTTTTTTTATTTTTCCTGGCTTTTGTCCATAAAGCCAGCTCTAGGGCTGCCTGTAGGATTGGATCTTTTTGCATACCACCACCACTGAAAAGCCAGGACAGTCCTGATGTAGCCGCTCCTATCAATTCTGGAGACCAATCCAAGATAGATTCACTAATGCCAGAGACTTTATACCACACTGGCAAAGTGTTTGCCCATTCCTTCTATTTAGGAAAAGTACCCAATTCTGTTGTAGTATGATGAGGGCAATAGGGTACTGAAGGGTGCTCCATGGGAAACACTGTCTTGTCATTGGGGAGTCCCAGTTTTTAACTGAATGGGCATACAGTTTTAAGTCCCAGGGGCCAGTGAGACTGACTACCCTGGCTCCCCCATATGCTGTCTTTTCCTATGAGGTTACTTTTAAGCAGCAAGCATGTTCATCGTGGGACCAACATGTGGATCACTTCCACTATATCTAGTATAGCTAAATCCAATTGAATGAATAGGTATAATATGTTTATCTAAAAAAGCCTCCCATCATATGAGCATCATTAGTAACTACTGGACTGAATTCTCCAGTCCACACAGCTGGGTTACTAAAGGGGGATCTGGGATATATTCTGGTAAGTTTCCCTGCTGAGAGCCACGGCTGAGTCTGTATGGCCCCTGGCATTTTGCCAACAGTATTGATTGACAGGCGCCTCTGCCTGTCCGCCTCTGCCGCAACTTTTGAGTTCTCGCACTATTTTGGAGTTCTCGTGGGGATTTCCGGTGATTCCCCGAGAGTTCCCATTGGTTGGGGAAGTGCAGGAGGAGGGATTTCCGGGAGATATAGTTCCGGCTGGGGGTTCCTGGACAAGCCTCGTGGCGCGTTCGGGAGGATTTCCCCGGGAGCTGTGTGAAGTGTTTTCCTGCATTTTAAAAATAAAGTTTGTTCCTGCTTCAGTGGCTCGTGATTTGTGCCCAGCCAGACTGCGGCATTTGGTGGCCCGTGCGGGGAACGTCTGAAGCTTCGGGGTAAGTGAAATTGATTGCCCCTAAGGGAAGGCGAGAGAATGGGTGACCATTTTAAAAAACAATGTGTTCTTGTTTTGATTTGTTTTGTGTTTGTTTCAAGCTGCCTATCCCTAGAATTTTATCAGGCAGATTGGGAAAAATGGTTGGCTCAAGGTTTGAAGTTGTTCGCCCCTGAGGAAGAGATAGAAATAGACCACAAATGCACATATCAAGAAAATAGGAAAATTGATACAACGATTTTTTGTTCCGTTTTTGTTTCATTCTGTTTCGGTTTTGTTTTGTGTTATCTTATTGGGTTGCGTTATCTTTATAACAGATTAGAAATTAGTAAAAAACAAACTGAAAGAGTGTTAAGTAAATTGTTAGAGGTTCAGACCATGGAGAAAGACATTTTAGATCAAGCAAAAGAGAAGGTCTCTCAAGCTAGTCAGACAGAGGAAGAAAATTTACAGGAAGAAAGCTTAGAGGAGAAACAGGTATTAGGGAAAAAGCTACAACAGGAGGCTGCTACTAACACCGTTCTATCACCAGAGGGCGTAATTCAACCAACAGCACCCCCTATGGAGATAGCTGAGTGGCCCTCAAACCCCGTAGTTGATAGATGGGATCCTGAGACAGGACCTCAAAGATTAGCATGCCCTGTACTTGAGCAGGCAGGAGGGCAGCAAATTCACCGTGCTTTAGATTTCAAAACAGTGAAGCAGTTAAAGGAGGCTGTAACAACCTATGGTCCTCAAGCACCGTTCACTGTAAGCATGGTCGAATCCATTACCAACTTGGACATGACGCCAGCAGATTGGGCTAGTATGTGTAAATCTGTGCTAAATGGAGGACAATATTTGTTATGGAAGGTTGCCAATGAGGAATTTTGCATGGAGACAGCTAGGCGAAATGCAGCAGCCGGTTACCCTCAAAGAAATCTAGATATGTTGTTAGGAAAAGGACCTTATGAGGGTCAACGGCAACAAATTGAATATGATCCTGGCGTATACGCACAAATTGCTGTAGATGCGGTTAGGGCATGGAAAACTTTACAGGGGCATGGAGGTTTACAAGGTCAATTATCTAAGGTAATACAAGGAACTAATGAACCTTACGCTGAATTTGTAGATAGGCTTATTCAAGCAGCTTCCAGAATTTTGGGGGATACAGAACAGGCAATGCCATTTATAAAACAACTGGCTTATGACCAAGCAAATCGTTGTTGCAGAGAGGTCATTAGACCATGGAGACATGAAGATTTAAACACATATATTAAATTATGTAGAGACGTTAATGAACAAGGGCAAGTCTTAGCAGCAGTACAACAGGCTTTAGATGCCAGGCCAAAAACATGCTATAATTGTGATCAAACAGGACATTTTAAAAGGAGTTGCCCCATAGGAGGAGGGTTTAACAAAGCTAGATATCAAACGAATAGAATACCGGGTATTTGCCCACGATGCCGTAGAGGGAAACATTGGGCTAATGAATGCCGTTCTCAAACCACCATAGAGGGTATTCCGTTATCAAAAAACAGACAAGGACCAAGTGTTTACCCACGATATCGTGGAGAAAGGCATCGAGCTCCATTGCCAAAAAACGGACAGGGGGGCCCAATGCTCCGGGGCCCACGACCACAAATGTACGGGGCACTGGAGGAACCCAGAAACACCATGGAGGAACCCAGCAACACCATCAGGGTAGTGCCCAGGACACATTATCCATCAGATCTCTCATCAGACGAACCAGAGGGAGCGCAGGGTTGGACATCTGCGCCTCCGCCAGAGCAGTACTAACTCCAGAGATGGGAGTTCAAATCATTCCCACAGGAGTAAAAGGACCTCTTCCCCAAGGAACAGTAGGCTTATTGTTAGGACGCAGTTCTTCTACGCTAAAAGGACTTATGATAAGTCCCGGGGTAATTGATCCCGATTATGAAGGTGAAATAAAAATTATAGCTAGTTCTCCAAAGGGTATATCAGTAATTTCACCAGGAGATAGAATAGCACAGTTATTAATAATACCCAGCCTACATGATAAATTTTCCAGTAGTACTATAGAAAGAGGTTCCAGGGGATTAGGCTCCACAGGTGTAGATTGGGCTATGCTGTCTTTAAATTTAGATTCTCGCCCCATGCTCAAACTAAATATTCAAGGACATGTATTTAATGGGCTACTGGATACAGGTGCAGACCTTAGCATCATATCTCGTCAAGAATGGCCACAACATTGGCCGCTACAACAAGCCACTCAAACGCTTCGAGGCCTAGGAGTGGCAACTAATCCCCATAGAAGTGCAATGGTATTAGATTGGAAGGATCCTGAAGGATGAGAAGGAACTATACAGCCATATGTATTGGATCATCTTCCTATAAATTTATGGGGACGAGATGTCCTAGATCAATTAGGTTTGACATTAACAAATAACATCAATCCAAATGCGCCCACTATTAGGGCTAGACAAGGTTTCAGGAAAGAAAAAAGATTAGGAGAACAAGGCATAGCAGCACCCATTCAAATAGATCAGGGAATAAATAGACATGGACTGGGTTTTCAGAAGGGGTCACTGAGGCAATAAAAATTACTTGGAAATCAGATAGACCAGTATGGGTTCCTCAGTGGCCCCTGACTAAAGAAAAGATACAAGCAGCCCATGACCTGGTCAAGCAACAATTAGCGGAGGGACATATACAACCTTCCGTATCTCCTTACAATACTCCCATTTTTGTCATTAAAAAGAAATCTGGTAAATGGAGATTATTGCAAGATTTAAGAGCCATTAATAATGAGATGGTTATTATGGGACCTGCTCAATCGGGGATTCCTCAATTGTCTGCTTTGCCAAAAACCTGGTACGTTTTAGCTATAGATATTAAAGATTGTTTTTTTTCAATTCCAATTCATCCTGAGGATAGTCCACATTTTGCATTTACTATCCCTGCACTGAATCATGAAGGTCCTGATCAGAGATATGAATGGAAAGTACTCCCTCAAGGGATGGCTAACAGCCCAACTATGTGTCAAATTTATGTTAACAAAGCAATCCAGCCACTTAGAAATCAAAATCCTAAACTACAAATATTTCACTATATGGATGATGTATTGTTAGCACACAAAGATAAAAACACATTGCTAGAATGTTATGCCACACTTACAAATTTATTAAAAAATTATAATCTAGAGATAGCAATAGATAAAGTACAATTAAATTTTCCAATTAATTATTTAGGAGTTCTATTATCCTCAACCATGGTCCGTCCACCAAAAATTCAAATACGAGTAGATCAACTCAAATCACTTAACGACTTTCAAAAGTTATTAGGAGACATAAATTGGATAAGGCCTTATCTAGGCATACCAACAGGAGAGTTGGGACCTTTATTTGATATCCTAAAAGGTCC
Organism: Marmota flaviventris; assembly: GCF_047511675.1. Taxonomy (NCBI): domain Eukaryota; kingdom Metazoa; phylum Chordata; class Mammalia; order Rodentia; family Sciuridae; genus Marmota; species Marmota flaviventris. Next base: position 108,085,209 of record NC_092505.1, on the reverse strand, counting down.
ATCAGATCCAAATTCACCCCGCATGTTAACGCCTGAAGCAAGAAAGGCATTAAAAATTATTGAAACATATATGGAAAATATGCATTTGGATAGAATTGATATAACTTTGCCTTTATTATTTATTGTACTGCCAACAAAAAATATTCCTACAGGAGTATTTTGGCAAGAAGGTCCATTATTGTGGATACATTTATCTTATTCTCCTAACACTATTCTTACTAGGTATCCTGAGGCTGTAGGACAATTAATACTCAAAGGAATAAAAGCAGCAAAGGGAGTGTTTGGAATTTCTCCCAATAAAATTATTACTCCATATACTATGGATCAAATTGATGAGTTAGCTAATGAGTTAAATACTTGGGCAATAATCATGTGTAAATCTAATGTTTCATGTGATAATCACTTACCATCTAATCCTTTGTTGTCTTTTTGGTCTTCGCATCCTGTAGTTTTTCCAAAAATGACAAGAAAAACCCCTATCATGAATGCTCCAAATGTATTCACTGATGGGTCAAATAATGGTACAGCAGCAGTAGTTACCCCTGATCAAACTTTTACATTTTTAATACCCAAACAATCAGCTCAAAAGGTAGAGCTTAATGCAGTTTTACAAGCTTTTGTGATGTTTAAAGATTCTGTATTTAATTTATTCTCTGATAGTCAGTATGTAGTTAATGCTATAGTATCCCTTGAAGATGCTGGCAGGATTTCCCCTTCCTCTACTGTTTTCTCTTTGTTTTCTGCTATACAAAGTCTAATCTGGGACAGAAAATATCCATTCTTTATAGGACATATCAGAGCACATACAGGATTGCCTGGAGCCCTTAGTTTGGGCAACGATTTAGCAGATAAAACTACACATGACATACATATTTTCTCTACACTAGAAGAAGCTACACATTTTCATAAAAGGTTCCATGTCAATGCTAATACTTTACAAAAGCGTTTTAAAATAACTAAGGAACAAGCTAGACAAATAATAAAACAATGTCAAAATTGTGTGACCTTTTTACCACAAGTTAATCTTGGAGTCAATCCTAGAGGACTGATACCTAACCATATTTGGCAGATGGACGTCACACACTTGCCACAATTTGGAAAATTAAAATATTTGCATGTTACAGTTGATACTTCTTCTGGATTTTTGATGGGCTCCCTTCATTCCAGAGAAAAAACTAAAGATGTTATAGCTCATTGCTTACAAAATTTTGCCACTGTGGGCGTTCCAAAACAGTTAAAAACAGATAATGGTCCTGGTTATACTTCTACCTCTTTTAAACAATTTTGCTCATCATTTGGCATTACTCATATAACAGGAATTCCATACAATCCACAAGGACAAGGCATAGTTGAAAGAGCTCATCAAACTATTAAAATGTACTTACTAAAGCAAAAAGAGGGAATTGGAAAGGGGTATATGTCACCAAAAGATAAACTTAAAATAACCCTTTTTACTCTAAACTTTTTAAATTTGGATTCCTCAGGGCTTAGTGCTGCGGAAAGGCATATGTGTCCAAAAAATGTACATAAGCCTAAGGTACTTTGGAAGGATATTCTAACAGGACAATGGAAAGGTCCTGACCCAGTGATTGTCTGGAGTCGGGGTTCTGTTTGTGTTTTTCCACAGGGAGAACAGCAGCCGATTTGGATTCCAGAGAGATTAACTAAAACAATTTCTACAGGCCAAAAGGAAGATGATTTGACTCAAATCCATAACAGCTGATATCCAGAACTCCAGTTTGGCTATTCTTACATCTGCGACAGTGATTAACCAGGATGCTTTTTTCAATATTTATTTTATTATTTGCCTTTTCCCACATCATAAAGTTCTATTTTATTTTTGAGCTCATACAGACCTAGGTTAATGTTTTTCTGATCAGTTTTATTTTTTGACTGTGGAGTTTTTAAGCATTGCAATGGAGATTTCACCTAGGTAAAGCTTCAAGGCCTTTACTATTGTCTTAAGTGTTGTATGTTATGTGTGCACACTTCTGTTTTGTGTTGTATGTCTGTATGTGCGTATGTCCATATATCATATATGAGGAGCGCTCATGAATAAATGGATCCGAATTTTTTTATTCACGTGATTTTAATGGTTTAATTTAGATTGGGTAAACAGCTGTTGAAAATTGTTTTAATATGTGAACAAATAGGAGGTTAACAGATCTGTTTGTTTACTTTCACCTTTCCTTCTCATTATATTTAATAATTCTGTTCAGGATAATGTAAATTGTTCAAAAAATTGTTTTCTTAGTGCCTGTTGGAATGTTACATAATTTTTTTCTTAGCATCATTGCCAGAACTCCTATCTTCATCCCAGTGCCGGTGAAGACAAAGATAAAACCAAACTACAGCTTCTTCGATAGTTATCACAACAAACTGTAAAAACTGATGCATCAATGAATAATAACTCCACAAGTAATGCTCAATCAAGGAGTCGATTTACTTTGGGAGGAAATGGACATATTGACAGATTCCTCTGCTTTGAATTGCTTGCAGACCTTGCCTGGACTATGTATCACTTGTATGCATTGTGAACTATCTGTTGGTACAGCGAATTGTGGTAGTGCTGGAGTATTTTTGTTGATGGTGTCACCGGTGGTACAATTTTTCAAAGGAGCCCTCAATTGGCTTAGTGTCATGGCATTTTGCATCCTCCTCCCTTCTGCTAGTGATGGTCTAAAATTTGGGGGCCAATGGCTTATACTGGACCGGTAGTCAGTGACGGGTATGATCCAATTGCAGTGGTATCAACCTAAGACAGGAGGCTGACGCCTAAAGGTCAGTTTTCCGATGACGGGTAAGAACCATATGTTGAATTGGACAACCTACCAGGCACGGTCCTTAAGCCACATTAACCTCACTCCCCCACTGGCACCAAGGCCAAATTTGGGGGCCAACAGAGGTGAGGCAAAGAACCTCACCCCCCCACTGGTGCATAGACCTATCCACAAGTATGGCTGTATGCTGGACCGGTAGTCAGTGACGGGTATGATCCAATTGCAGTGGTACCAACCTAAGACAGGAGGCTGACGCCTAGAGGTCAGTTCATCCGATGACGGGTAAGGACCATATGTTGAATTGGACTGCCTAACAGGCACGGTCCCTAAGCCACATTGCTTGTTGTTTAATTAAACAAAAAGGGGGAGATGCTGAGAGCCACGGCTGAGTCTGTATGGCCCCTGGCATTTTGCCAACAGTATTGATTGACAGGCGCCTCTGCCTGTCCGCCTCTGCCGCAACTTTTGAGTTCTCGCACTATTTTGGAGTTCTCGTGGGGATTTCCGGGGATTCCCCGAGAGTTCCCATTGGTTGGGGAAGTGCAGGAGGAGGGATTTCCGGGAGATATAGTTCCGGCTGGGGGTTCCTGGACAAGCCTCGTGGCGCGTTCGGGAGGATTTCCCCGGGAGCTGTGTGAAGTGTTTTCCTGCGTTTTAAAAATAAAGTTTGTTCCTGCTTCAGTGGCTTGTGATTTGTGCCCAGCCAGACTGCGGCATTTCCCCATGAGCCCTACTCACCTCACAGCTTAGTAGAGCCAGCAGAGCCACAAACATGGTGGCTGGAGACTTAGGGCCTCTCTGCTGTCTGACTCTGCTCAACCTGATGCGTCAGGTATTCTGGGACAAGTGAGCCTGGTCTACAATGGCCTGGCCTCGGGGATTATAAGGGAGAACTGGTTGGTGAACCATATGATGTTGTTCACAAAACTGTTGAAAAGAACTTTTGTAAGCTGCAGCATTCTCAGTTTTGATCCGTAGAGGATGACCCAGCACTGCAAAAGCAATACACAGAGGAAATAACTTGTTGAGCGTATTTTACGTGGCCAAGAAAATCAGCAAGAGTCACCTGTCAGGCATGTGAGGACTGTCAAAGCCAATATTGTGGTTGAATTGAAAAGGCAACCACAAGGAAAGAACACTCAGTTCCTACCAATTGATAGCTTGACTTTTGTCTTTAATAATGAGCTGAGCAACGAAATTATGAAATGAGGTCTGCATAAATACTGAAGTCAGCATTATACCTCGTTTATCCTATAGGTGATGGCCTATTATCTTAAATTAACCTGGGTTATTATATTGAAAGTTGAACTTACCTAAGGCACTAACAGGCAATAATTATAAGGTTTACAAAGAAAATACAAATAAAATTAACGAGTAAAAACATATTTAGTTTGAACAATAGCTATGAACCAAGCAACATAATTTTTTTGCAATCTCAAATATTATATATTATATTTCCTGATTATTTTAAGATTACAGCGATTTTATAACAAAAATCTATCTTTTGAACTTAACTTGAGTGGTTATCTTAACATGGAATAAGGTGAGAGGCACAGTCCTGATTCAGGTGAGGTGGCCTCTTGACAAACCTTAGATAAGGTGTTTTATTTTTTATTTTAAATACTTTTTTTCTAGTAGATGGACATAATACCTCTATTTTTATGTGGTGCTGAAGATCGAACCCAGTGCCTCATACATGCTAGGCAGGTGTTCTACCAACTGAGCCATAATCCCAGGCCCAGGTTATTTTAGTTTTGAAACTGATCTTTGTCTCTTTCTTTTGGTATCATTTATAAAGTCTTACACATTTTTTGAGTCTATATGAATCAGCAAATATAATTTAACATTACTTCTGAAACATGAATCAAACATCTTACGAGAGCTTTTAACCCCATTCTGTGGGAGAGTGGCAAAATGTCTTTACATCCCATGTTGTTAAACTTTAAATAAACCAGGCTCTCTGTATTTTCTTTTAAAAATGTATTTACGTTTCCATCCCAGTGTAAAGAGTAACACAAAATTTTATAACTTATGTCAGTTTGTTTTATCTAATTACAAAATATTAAATGACAAACAAATTTTCAACTAAATTTGTTACTTTTATATAAGTCTGTAAGAGACCATCGTCACTGAGAACTTCAGTCTGAAGAACGCCGGTTGATAAAAAGTTCTTTTAAATCTTGTATATGAATTCTTGTATATGAATTCTTTTAGAATATAAAGAAGCCAGTAACAGCACCACAATTACACTGATGTTTTTATATTAACCACATTTAGCTTTTAAAGAAAAATTTTGACTTAATAATAAACAACTGTCTAAAATAACAGTTGTTGCCTAACCCGAATTGTATAAACCTTCATTTTTTTTTAAGACTAGTTTCTCTAAATGATAAAACTAACAGACACAAGAAATTATCTTGTTAGTTGAGAGCAGAATAATGTACTAACAAATCCTTATTACTTTAACACAGGGAGGTTTAAACTTTGATTTATTTAGTACATTAATTTTTGACTTGTGTCTAGGGATAGAGTCTGTTTTCCTTCCCTCTTTCAGCCCCTTTTTTAGGAAGCTGAATTAGCCTCTTAAAATGTTAACAGATGCCTATAAAAAGAGGCAAAGCTCCCACTGCCTCTAATCTAGCCTCCAAGATTAGAAACTTTCTTTTTAAAGGAGGAAAAAGCCTTAAAAACTTCAGTTGATTGTGTTAATTATACATAACAAATTTAATTACACATAAACTTCTTGAAATGTATCCTCCACAAATCTTTTGTATTTTATTTAGACATTTTATAAACGTTTACTTTACCAGACAAAAAAACTTTTTATCCAAAAACATTTCCTTTAACTTTCCATATTAAAATATACCTTGTAACTAAAACTTTCTTATATCTCTTTCATACTTACTGACCTCTTTCCAAATTTATATTTTGAAACAATCTTTATAAAATTTTATAAAATAATTCAAACAAATTATTTCACCTTAATAAGATAAATTACTTTTGTTTCTATAGTACTTTAATTGGAAATCCAACTGAAACCTCTTACATTCTTTGTATATAAATCACACCTGACAGAATCGTAACTCTTTGCAATCATGTTTTTAGTGAAGACACAGAAACAAAGCAATCTCAAACCTTTTTTCCATTTACCAATTTATGAAAATACATATGAAATTTATGAAAATGCATATAATGTTTAAATATATTTTAGTTAAGAGTGCTTTATTTTATATTTAGCAGTTGATATTTTAGCACTTTAACTTTGGAAGTTAATCAAATGTTTCCTTTAACAAACACATGCATAACTCCTCTCTAAATAATAAAACTTAACAGACACAAGAAATTTTATAACTTATGTCAGTTTTTTAATCTAATTACACATTGATGTTAAAACTAATTTACTCATTTTCAACTTCAAAAATCAAGATATCAAACAAATGTAGTTATCAGCATTAATCATCTATTTCCTGTTGAAGAAAAATCCTAGAAGCAAGAGATATTACATTTTAGACATGTTATAGAAATTAACACTTTATTAATTGACCACCTAGAAAACCATGAAGTAGTAATTTTAAAGACATCTTTATTTTTATCTGTTTACCCAATTCAAACTGAACTTCTTTTTTTAAGTTATGTAAATTAAAAAGTATTTAGATCCATTTCTTATTTTAATTTAGGAGCCTTCCCAGGAGTGGGACAGCTCAGAGACCATGACTCAGTCACAGCTCCAGGACAGACCCCCTTGTGTGGGGTGGGTGTGGTGGACCCTGTTCTGGGTGTTAAGGACACCCCTTCAGTTTCAGGACCTTGGCTTGGACCATGAATCATTCTGTGGCCCATCCTAAAGCTGATTCTGGTTAGTCACACCCCTGACCTCCTCCTGGAGGAGGCAGGTGGGGAAGATATACTGGAGGGGCCCCAGGTGCCCACAGGTGATACAGACAAGCTGGGCGGGAGCCCTGGCCAGTGACACTCCTGCTGCCTCAGACACACAGCCAAAGCCAAGCTCCACAGGCTGATCCCAGAGCCTGAGGGCCTGGGCTCTGCCCACCCAACAGCCCAGCAGACGGGACACTCTCCAAGCCAAAGCCCAGCAGAAGCCAGGTGGCCGACAGCCATGCCCGTGGGAGGAGTGGGCACAACCACTGGGTCTGCAGTGAGGTGGGGTCGGTCACTCTCTGAAGGTGACAGAGGCTGCCTGGGCCAGGATGGCATCCAGGCTGAGCCAAGCAGAGCTGGGAAGTGGCTGGGGTCTGCAGGGCTGGCATCCCCTGTCCCTGCTCCCTGCCCACCTCTAAGCATCTGGATCCCCTGTAGACCCACCCCCCACCCCCCAGCTTCTGGTTCCACAGAGTTTGGATGCTACAGGAATCTCCCCTAATTCTATTTTTATAATTAAACTTACTTCCTTCAAAGAAGCTGATCTGATTTTTAACAGTAACAGCAACAAAAATGAATCCCCTACAAGGTGCCCTAGCACTGTCCATTTTCCTTATCATCTTCTCTGTAGGGACCGTGCTCATTGGCATAGACAAAGGCACTCGTGCTTCAATACAGCCCACGAGACCAAGCAGGTCTTGCCAGTTGTGTGCTGAGAGCCACAGCCCAGTCGGAATGGCCCCTGGCATTTTGCCAGAAGTAATGGTTGAGAGGCGAGCCATTAAGATGATGATAATTAAGTTAAGCTGTCTATAATTGCTGTGACTGGATGATGCTGGATTGAAACAGGCTGTGTATTCAATTGTATATAGACCCCTGCTGTCCGCCTTGGGAGCCAACTACTTTGGAGTTCTCAGTTCTCCCGATTCCTGGGGAGTTCGCTTTGGTTGGTGAAGTTCCGGTGGAGGGAGTTCCAGTTGGTGTGTGGTGTTCCTGGGAGGGCTGCGTGGGTGGCGTGCGCGGGAGTTCGGGCAATAAAGGAGTTCCTGTTTGAACCTACAAGTGCCTCGTGGCGCCTCGGTTATTTTGTGCCCAGCCAGACTGCGGCAGTTGTGGTTGTGATATGTGGTACAAAGTCAACTAAATTCAGCAGAGCACTTCTATCCCTGTCCCATGTGGTGAGCGCCAGGTCCTCTGTGGCTGAGCCAGGACCGGGGCTCTGTTGGTGTCACTATGGCATTAGGAGTGCTGATGTAGCTCACCTCTGTCAGGATGAGGGTCACGGTCTGTGAGAGAACCCCATCTGAGATGGCAGCCCCAACACTCTAGGTCATCTGTGGGAGCCACAGCATCGGGGAGATGAAGGAGGGCGTTCTGCTTCTAGTCACAGTCTTGTGGCAGGAGAGTGTCCCTCAGGCCAGAGCTCCTTACCTACTGGATAGAGGTCAAGGTGAGTTGGCCTGGAAACCCAGCTTGCCTGTTTCAGTGGACAACATTATGGGACTCACAGGTTTCCACAGGACACATAATGTGAGTCCCATAATGTTGTCCACTGAAAGGAAGAATCAGATGTCTCCAGAATTACAATAGAGACTTTAGTACCCAGCTCCTCCTTGGTATCAGACCCTTTCTTATGAGACCCGTAACTGGGGACAATTCGCAGAAGCACTGCCTCCCGATTAGAATCAGTGGGTCCTATTGGAAGTCCTACAGCTGCCTGACCCACAGACCAAACTGAAGACAAGCACTCCACATGGGGGAAGGAGAAAGCAGTTGGGAAGCTGGGATGGGCGTTTCCTGGGCTCAGGCTGACCAGGCCCAGGGTTCCTCTGCACCCTGCCAAGCCCAGGGCTTCTCCAGTGCTGTGGAGCTGTGTGTCCCTTGTGCTGGGGTTCAACGTGTGTTGTTCCTGGGGTCACCAGATGCAGGTACCACCCCACCAGCCTCGGCCTTCCCTTCAGTTGCTGTGTGAAAGCTCTTCCATTTTTCAAGGACTCCGTTGGCCTCAAGGTCACAAGATGCATGGAAATCCATCATGTTCCCTGAGAATGTGCCCACTGCCGTGTTCTGGGACACTGAAGGATGTGCTTTGGTGAGAGTGAGGTCCTACGCTGCATCAAAAGAAGTAACAGAAGTTCCTAGCATCCATATGTGTGCCTCCCCACAGCAGCTGCCCCGTACCCCTGTCCCCACACAGGGGGTCCTTTAACAGTTGCCCTCTCCACACTAGATGCAGAGCTGCTGGTCACAGTCCATGGCTGATGAAAAGGAGGCAAGACATGGTGGTAAGGGAGGACTGCAGACCATGACCACTGCATGTAGTCTGGGCCACTGGGCAGACGGTCCATGTCCAGTCTTGTCAAAAGATGACCATGCACTAGCCAAATGATGGACACAGCCCCGCAGAACTGTCTGCCTTTTCTTCTGCAGAGCTTTTAGGAAATCAGGTATTTCTGGCAGTAGGCCTGTCACTTAGTAGCCAGCAGGGGCCAAAGGTCCCTTCTGGTAATCAAGTCATTTGTTTATGGAGACAATTGGTCCATCGAGGTCCGGGCTGGGCATGATCTTTAATCACTGTTTCCATTTGGTCTGTCCAGTTTTATCAGTGGGCTTTGCAAGCATCCAAGTGACAGTGGACAGTTCAGATCACAGTGCCACATGTGGGGGCTCTTGTCAAGATGGTCTGTCTCTGCCAGGGCCCAAGAGCAAGCAAGGATTTGTCCTTCAAAGAGGCTTATCTGGTGACTGTCTCAGGCGAATGACATGTCCCAAATCCAATAGACTAGTGCACCCTAGTGGTAGTTCTCTGTGATTACAGATTCCAGCCTGCACAGAAGCAACACCTGTAATCCATCAGACCAGCAGCTCTAAGGGTTTGGAAGGCGCTGTCTTGGCCAAGGATTGTGAAATGTCTCGCAAGGCCTTCTGATGGAAAGAGTGCCCATCAATCATGGTGGCTTTGTGTATCACCTTGACGAAGGTGCAAAGCAACCCTGGGAGCTATGTGCTGTCTCCACTTCCTGAAGGGGTCTGCCACCCCAGCCTCCATCTTATTATTGTGCACCACCAAGGACAACAAGCTTTGTCTGATGGTGTCTGGAATACTTCTCTGCTTTCCTGACCAGGCTCAGATTGCCCATCGTTGATTTCCATGCCCCGATGCCTTTTTGAGCCAAACTGAGCTACTACATGGTGACAGAGTGGGTCATCACAAGTCCTGAATTAACAAACCAACATACAGTCATTCAGTCAGCACTACTTTTACTGAATAAGCCATTGGGGCTTGGGTGGCATAGATGGCAGACAGGCGTAGACATATCCACTCAATTCCCAATGGTGAAGGGGTACATCCCCTCAAGTGGAGATGATGATGTTCTTTCTGCAGCTCAAGCAACGAAGATATCAGTGGTTCTAATGCATTCAGCAATGGGAGCCCTGGTCACTAGCACCCCAAGAGCCTTGCCCCACAGATAAACATAATAGGTCACCACATTCTTCACTAAACCACCGAATATTGTCATTGTAATTCTTCCCTAAGGGAAAAAATATCATCCGGTATCCAAGAACCACAGGAAAGTCGTAATTCCCCTTTATCTTCATAGTAGCATAGGGGAGTTGGCCTCCAGTGGAGACCTGGATGCTTTGGACTCACCCCTACTTACCCCATTCAGCCAAAGCTCTTGGTTCTCCAATGTCCTTTTGTCAAACAAGTCGGCCAGCCAGACTCTCTAGCCTTTCTCCACACCTGTTCTTTAGATAGTACGTTTCCTTTCCTGTGAGACCGGCACATGTTCTCCTCTCAGATGCCTCAGAGATCTTCTTCATGCCATTTCCTTGTCCTCTGCTGCCTCTGATGCATCAGAATACTCCCTTCCCAAGCTCTCTGGTCCCAGTAAGGGATGGTCCTGTAAGTGTCCCCCACCGGGGAAGTTAAGCCTTGCTCCTCACTGTTTCCATGTCCCTCTCTCTCCCTAGCGTATGCAGCCAGCTCATCATGTCCATGAGGAGGGGGCTGGCTTAACCCCATGCATCCCTCTCCCCCCACAGACCAGGCGGCTTCTGCGCCTCCAGGCTCATGTGCCCACCCTAGGCTGTGTGTGGGGTTGTTACCTCTGCCTCTCAGGAAGCCCCGTCTGTCAGACGGAATCCTGCTCAGTGCTGGTTGGGTGAAGCTGGTTGCTGTGTCTGAGTGTGTAAGACTTGCACACTCGGCTGCAGCGAGTTCCACCAAGCAGGGAGCAAGGGACACCAGAGGCGGGAAGTCATTGTAAGCTCATTCCCCAGAGCTCCAGAGAGCTGCTTGGGAGAGTGGCATTCACAGGTCTTGTTTGTACTGCAGCTGAAAGGGTCCAGAAAGCAGCCCCCGGGGGTTATTCTGTTTCTAGGTGAGTCTGGATCAGAGGCCAGGCTGCTCTGGCCAGGTCCTCCTGTCTCCAGAGGTTCATTCCCAGCACTGACTTCTCGAGGACAGTCGAGAGCTGTCTGGAGAACTGCCCTGCTCCCCACAGCAGCCCACGTCTGCCAGGGTTTGCTCCTGTCCTATGGACTGTCCCTCTGCCTGTTGACGGTGTCCCCAGCTGTACAGAAGCTGGGTATGATGTGCTCCCATCTCGTTTTGTCTCATTGCTGGTGTTTTGTGGCTTTATCCAGAAATTCATCGCCCAGGTTCCCGGCAAGAGGCCTCCTTCCCCTGGGCTTTCCTAACTCCAACATCGTTCATAACCCAACTTCCCGCAGAACTAGCTATGGAAGGCTGCACCCCAACAATGAGCGAACACCACACTCAGTGATGAGGAGCTAGAGCTGTTCCTCCAAGATCAAGAACAAGACAGGAAGCTCACTCTCACCATATCTCCTCAATATAGGGGTCCTAGCCAGAAAACACGGGCCAGAAAAAGAAATAATGGGGCTGGCAAATTGGAAAAAAGTGGCAAAATTGCTTCTGTTTGTAAGTAATGTGATTTTACAGGCAGAAAACCTTCAAGACTTCACCAAATAACTGTTAGAATAAACAAATTAGCTAAATTGCAGAATACAAAATCAACATACAAAAATTAGTTGTGTTTCTATATACTAACAACAAACTACCTAAAAAATAAATCAAGAATATAACCCATTTACAATAACATCAAAAATTAAATGAAATAATTAGGAATCAATTCAACCAAGAGGGTGAAAGCTCTGCACACAGAAATCTTAGAATATTGATGAAAGAAATTGAAGATGACACAAAAATTAAGATAGTTTATGTTCATGAAGTAGAAAAATTAAAATTGTAAAAATGTCTATACTATTCAAAGGAACCCATAGATTCAACATCAGCTCTGTTAAAATTCCAATAACATTTTTTACAGAAATTGAAACAATAATCCAAAAAATTTATATGAAACCACAAAAGATGCCAAAGAGCCAAAGCAATCCTTTGCAAAAGGAATAAAACTAGAGGCATCAAGAAACCTGGTTTCAAAATATGTTTCAAGTCTATAGTGATCAGAACAGACAGGTCACCAATCTATGGTTGACTGATCTGCAACAAAAATGGTAACAGGGTACAATGGGGAAGGGACTGAGATCAGTGATGTTCAGCAAACTGTGTGTTCACATGCACAGAATGAAGCTGGATCCTCATCTCATACCACAAAGAGGCACCAACTCAAGACTTAAGTTGAAACCTCAAAAGTGTAAAACTACTAGGGGGTGTTTAAAGTTTTATCTTTCAACCATGAAAAAAGTCAGCAGGTAATATGTTCAGAATAGCCTTCACTCTGAGCCCTCAGAAACCAAGAGAGCTCGTGATTTGTAAAGGGCTGGCTCTGGGCATCATTCAGCAGAATCCTAAGGAACTTAAAGAAGAATCTGGGTCCTGTTCCTCCCACCCATTTGTTCTTCTTCCTATAACTTCCAGGTGACAAAGTCAGCCAGCTGTGCTGTCCCAGTGCCCCCACTTTTAACTCAGAGAGTGGAAGCTGGCATAGTCCGGCATAGCTGATGACCGTTATGGACATTGCCTAGACTGCCCCTTACCTACAGCTGAATCTCTTAACCAGAGTTCCTTTATGTGGACAGTCTGTGTCTTGTAAATGGACATTTCAATTGCTCATTCTGTGGGATGTTTCAATGACTTTAATATAGAAAGAGATTTCCATGTCTGATACATTCTAAAATTAGAGCCAGCAAACCTTCCATCCCAGTAGCATCTATATGATGATTTTTAATTTGTTATCTGGAAATTCCTGAGATTCTTATTGCTTGCCACTGATGTTGCTTAAAAAGTCTGTGATCAGGGAGTGGGGCTCACAGTGACGAGATCCAGCTAATGGGTACAGTTACCCTGCATTTCCTGTCCCATGCCTGCAGTCCACCCTGGTGGCTGAGGACAGGTGGTTTACCACACACAGGAGATGATTCAACACTGCATAAGCCTAAAGGGAAACCCAGCAAGGACCACAGAACACTCCTAACAGCAGGGGGCAGATGATGTCACCTTGTCCTCCTCAGAGTCATGGTTCTACCTGGTCCAGGAGGGAGAGCGTGCTGCTTACCCTAGAGTTACCCAGAACACGTCCTTCAGTCTCTCCTTGCCAAAGTGCATTGAAATGCTGACAACTCAGGAACCACACTAGATCCCCAGCACTGGTGTTTCTCCGTAGGAGCTGCTGGAAGTCAGAAGAAGCCAGGAGCAATTTGGAGAAATCAAGGCCCAGGACAAAGGGAAAAGTGAAAGAATGCATCGAAAGAACAGAGGTGGTTTTAAAGCACCACTGGCCGGTGTTGTCTTGGGTCACTGTGTCTCTTCCTCTGCAGAGGCCACCTGTCCTGAAGCGGTAAGCAGAGGTGAGGCTCCCGTCTTGCCTGAAGACGCTCACTGAAATCACACTGCTGTACGACCTCCCTGGAGAAATGCTGCCAAGACCACTACCTGGCTCTTCGTGCTGAGTCCTTAAAGCCCCTTGGAAGATGAGGACTTCCCAGGAAGGGGCCTTTCACTGGACACCAATGGTTGGCCACGCCTGAACCCTGCAACCTTCTCACCAGAGGGCAAGGCAAACAGATGGCCAGCTCATTTCTTGCAATATTTTTTTAAAATTGAATCCTGGTTTATTATTTCTACCATTTATAGCTATTAATTTATTTTCATTATTCATATAAAATTGGGTTCCACTCGGTTTCTTTCCCATAGACATCAATTGAGCCATGGGTCATGTACACTGGGATTCTATATTCTCTGTTCTGTTTCACTGCCTGTTTGTTCTGGAAAGAACCAACACTGATTTGTTTATGTGATTTTATATTAGAACAATTCAAAAAATATTAAACAGTTTCAAAAATTTACTATTCATCAGCTGTTAGGTATTAATATGTAGTCAAATCCAATTTATAAAGAAACTTCACAGTTGTGATCTTATAATATTCAGTGTGTATCTTTCTTTTCATAAGGAAGTGCATCAACCCAAGCCTATGGTAATCTAAGGGCTTCTTGACATTGGGACCATATTCCATTCCTTTCTTTACCCAGTTCTTGAAGATACAGGTGGCAAGGGGCCCAGGATCTACCTGGCAGTGGTGTGCTTGCCTAGGATGCAAAAGGCCCTAGAACCAATATCCATGCACCATCACCAAAAAAAAAAAAAAAAAGAGAGAGAGAGAGAGAGAGAGAGAGGTGGTTAATGGGTTAATGTAAAGATTCACTTTCCATCTACCTGAGAGGTAGCCTCCTGCTGCACATGAGGTCACATGCAAAATCAGCTTCTTCTCCCATGTGACTCAAAAATTTTAGCAGAAATTTCGTTGGGTCCTAACATTTGCTTCCCTCAACACCAGGCCCGGCAAAGGTAGTCAGCTGCATCTCCAGGCTCAGGAAGGGGCCTTCAGAGTGACCGAGGTACATGCTGCTTACAATGACACTCTGTGTTGACTCTTGCACTGTCCTTGAAAGACCTACTCTTTTTGGTGCATCTGTCTGTGTCAGCATTAAAAACTGTCAAAAACTAGTGCACATAAAAAACTGTGAATATGTCCACACCAACAGCTCTACAGAGATCTGCTGCCCTGCAATCCAGCACGATGTTCATGCGTCCTCTAGTTAGAGGATAGTGTGATCTTTATTGTGCTTGGTATTTTCCGACTTGTATTGTAGGTTTTATTTTCTGGGAAAGCAACCTCATCTTCACTGTCTGTTTGCAGATTATTTTCCTAAATGTTTTTGAAGTTTTCTTTTTTCTGTACTTTTTAAATTGTTTTATCCAACACACACACACAAAAATATCTATACCATGGGTTAGACTTGAATTCGATTATATTTATGCCAATCTGAAGAGAAAGGAATGGTTTATGAAAGTATCTTTTCTACCTGAAAACATTTAATGTTTTCTATTCAGAGTTTTCATCTTGCAAGAAGACATTTCCCTTAAATGAGTTATGCCCTGTCCTAAATGTTTTGCCTCTTTATTTTTTCTTCTGCTAATAGAATATTTCTCACGCCATTTTTACGTTTCTATTACAAGAGCAGAGAAACACTATCTTTTAATACTGAATTTGCAATAAACTCCATTGCCATAGTCTGTTGTTAGCTCGCATATGCTAAGCTCCGCAGCTGGTAAACAACAATACCGTCAGCAAATAAGAAATGTTTTATTATTATCTCCAAGTGTATGCACACAATATTGTTTTCCTTGTATTTCTACTTTTATGACAACTCTCATGTCCAGGCTAAATAGTAATGATGCTGGGCATCCTTTTAGTTAGTTAATAGTGTTAGGCATCCTGAGTTTAGTTAGTAATTTTCAGTGTTTCATTATTTTTGAAATACTTACTGTTGGAGATTTTCAATTAAACTTTTCCTATTTAAGTTTTCACCATCTATTTTCCTTAAAGTTTTATTTTAATTAGGAATAATATATATATAACTTTTCTCTGTTAGTTTTTAAGTGTCTAGATGTATTTCCTGATTAAGACACACTGGCATTTCTGGAATAAAACCTACTTGGTCACAGAGTGACATTCTTTTAGCTTATTGTTGATTTCTCTTTGATAAAATTTTATGTAGAATTTTTCATCTGTATTTATAATAGAACTTTGTTATAATCATTATTATAACTTGGTAACTTATGATGAATTCATACAATAAATTGTATTCTTTCTAACTTTCTCAAAATTCTTCCATGAACACTTGCATAAACTGATTTTTAAATGAGATAAAATTGGCTATGAACTTATCTGCTTCTGTGCATTTTTACACAGGCCATTGATCAAGTTTTCAACCATTTTAGTGCTCAGTACTCTACTAGGCTTTTTGTTTTTGTTTTTGTTTTTTCTAATGTAAGGTTCTTTATGACCCCTTTAAATCGCAAGAATTGACTACTCCCTCTATTTTTGAAATTGTCGAGATTTTTTAAATCTTACACCTTTACAAACTTCTCTCTGTAACTATCAACATTTAAATGTTTGTTTGACTATTTGACAATTCTATAGAAATGTTACATAACTGATGTTCAATTATATACTCTAACAGAAAGATCAATCATATGAGTGGTGACTGAACTAATAAAATTCATATTTAATTCCAGCATTCTTGTTTTTCTTTTGACTTTCTGTGAATGTTTAATGTTTAAAGAATCTACTTCAAAATGTTTGCTTTATGAATTAGAAAGTGCCTCAGTGATCTCACCCATTCTTCAAGCTTGGGGTTTTTTGAAAACTGAACCATTACAGAGAACATTCAACAGAGTTTTGTGAATGAACTGAGAGGCCAGCATATGCAGGGAGGCTGCAGTTTGCCTACAGATTTCCTGGTGGATGAAGTTTACAGAGCAGAAATTGAGTTATGAACTCCTGTGAGCAGATAACACACACTTCCGGCTCACATGATTTACATGACTAGTAGTTAATTCAGGCAAACGGATATTTTCTAGTTCTGGTTCAAAGTGAGCTAATCAATGTCACTTCTGTTTCAGAAATGAAACAAACAGAGTTGCTGCATAGCTGCTCACATAACATGTGACGAAGCATAACAAAAAAACCTACTAGTCAACACTTTCTGGATGTAATGCACTTGCTTAGTATCTGAATTCCAGGGACAAGCCTTACATGGTGAAATCTGCTAAAGCTTAGTGAACAGATTATCTTTGGGATGACCAAAAAGCAAATAATTGAGATGCTGAAAATATTACCTTAATAATAATGATGATAATAATAATACTGGGGAATAAGGCTTATCAACTTATGTGCCTGTACTAATATGGCAATAATAAATCCTAGTGTTATTTACAAATAAAAAACACCAACGAAAAATTCTTAAACAATAATGTGTTTTGGAATTGGGTTATCAATAAAACTCACAAGATATGGCTACACTTACACAACACAGACTTTATTCATCCTTAAGAAAAGGCACAGAACAGAGGAAACACCACCTCACAAACTGCAGCATCCCAGGGACAGCCGGTAAGCAGACCTTGCCTTCCAGTGATGCTCGTCATGCCCCCTCGTGGCCGTGCAGGGTATCGTGCAGTTGGCTTAGGCTGGCATGGGAGGCCCAGCATCACTGGAAGGCAAAGGGGTCTGAAGCTTAAATGTCCTACTAGTTCCAAAGCCTCTGGGAGGTTGAAGGATTCATTCCAGAAATTCAGAAGAAAGGAATAAACAATTCCGACTGCCACGCACAGTTGGCAAAGGAAGTTTCTGGACTCATTAACCGCACATAGCAATCCATGAAGTGAACTTCAGGGTCCGAGTTGCTAAAAAATTTGATTAAGGCTCAACCATTTAGGCTGTAGGGATGATCCACAGCCCAGGTTTTGACCTTTTCCTGCTTTGAGCAAAAAAGCCTAGCAGTAGGCAGACTGTATGAAATGAATGGGAAAAAAATAACAGGTTATTGTCCAGTTAATACATGGACAATACCGAATTTGGGGAGAAAACGTCTGCAGTCAAGTGTATGTCCCTCTCTACAAAAGGGCCACTGGGATTCTTCTGCCTTAAGCTCCCTCCACACACCACTAGCACCCTCACGGGTGCCCAGGAGCGGCCAGCCTGGGTTTGAACATCTGCTCCTGGTCCTTCCTCAGAGCTTATCAGGGTCAGTCATATTTCCTGGGAATAATAAGGTGAATGTCTTCACTTTATCAAGATCTAAGATTAGGAAAATTAACCAATTGGCTGAAAGATACATGAGAGCCTTTCTTCCAGTTTCAATGTAGGTTTATCCCAAACTCATCCTTCTGTCTGTTAAACTCACAATATTTCACACCACAGTCCTCAATCATAACACTGACTCGCCAGCTCCGTGCACTGTTCAGACTTACAGATTTTCTTCTAACCAACTAATATACTTGTCCTGTATCCGATAGCCTAAACGTAAATGAAACGGTGACATTATGAACGACAGGGCTCCATGGAATCCGTCCTCTATGTGGTCGTGAGTGACCTGAACTCCGACCTTGCGCAGCCGGGTGACATAGATGATCCCGTCATCTCTCAGGATGTCGTGCTCACAAGTGAGGATGTAGGTCAAGGGCAGGTTCTGCAGCTGAGAATCATTGGCTATCAGAGGTGACACTCTGCTGTCCATCAGAAGTGGATATGAAGGGTCAAGCTTTCCAAGAACTGGCTCCTTGTACACGTGGTTCTTTTTATACTTCTCCGGAAGGAGGACACTCCAGTTAACAAACTTAAACAAATGCCTGGACCCTCGAGGCATGTGCTGGTTTTCCCTCATTGCCTGGGGCAGAGCCTTATCTTTGGTCAAATACAGGGAGCTCAATTTAATTGCCAGGTCCCTGGACAGAATCGGCCCGTGTTTGTTTTCCTGGTGAGATGGCATGAAGATATCAAGTAACTGTAAGCCAGGGTAAATTAAGGCTTGTGCCTTAATTTTATTTTTGAATTCTGGATCATTCTGCAGCTGGAAAAAATAATAATAAAATATTAATGAATCAAAGACTTTCAAACTGCAGGAGCAGGAGGCAAATAAATTCATGAAACAAATTGTAAATTATGGTTAGAAATATTATTCTGATGACATTCACACCCAATTTTGGAGGATAAAAAGTTGCCATTTCCGTTTTATCAGTAAAGAAACCACACACAGAATCACATGCATGTTCACACATGACCATCAACTATAAATGTAATTATGAGATTCTTAGAGAAGATGACAGGATATCTATGTTTAAAAACCTTTTTTCACTAAATTATGCTAAATGAAAAGAAAGAATAAGTATAATGATAAAATACTAATGGCGAGACTCACATGTTAATTCAAAAGGAAATATATCAGAGGAAAGGATAGTCCTGTATGCAATCCGCTTTCAGGACAAAGATCCTGCCATGTGATGGAAAGAGAGTAAGTTATGCTAATTTGAAGTTTGGGAAAAGATGTGGAACTCAATGTGCATGGCTGCTCTTTCCTGAGGTCTCAGCTGAGAGGTGGCTTCCTCTTCCTTCCTAGCCCTATGGGAGAGGACCTACGATCCAGGAGCAAATGCCCCAGCTACCCCCCAGCTTCCGCAGCTGGGTGGATGGATACCCTCTTTATTCTTTCCACTAGATATTTAATTCCTTTATTCCTGACACTCTCTGAGCCATCCTCATATCTGTGTATCTTTCTATCTGTGGTCTTTTTCTATCTTCCTGTCTATTCATCATCCTTCCATTTTTACCATTATCTATATGGAAACATGAATATATTTATTTTATATTATATATTTATTTATATTCTATTTTTTAAAATTTATAGATTTATTTATTTTTATGGGGGGAAGTTGATAGGGATTGAATCCAGGACCCCTTAGCAACTGATCCACGTCCCCGGTCCTAATTTTTTATTTATTTTTTATTTGGAAACAGGGTCTCGCTAAGTTGCTTCGGGCCTCAATAAGTTGCTGAGGCTGACTTTGAACTTGTTATCCTCCTGCCTCAGCTTCCCAAGCCACTGGAATTACAGGCATGTGCCGCTGTGCCTGGCTTTTTTATATTTATTGGTGTCATATAGCCTATAAATTACATGGTTTTTGTGGGATTTTATATATATAATATGTAGAAGACATATTTTATATATACAATGTATATATAGCAATGAGAAAAATGAAAGGATGAATGAATTAATTTAATTATTCATCCTTCTATTCTTCAAATAAGATAATAGCATTATCATCTTTGTGATCAGAAAAAAAGTATCCGGAAAGCAGTATCAGGCATGTGACAAGCAGACTCCTGCAATAACCCTTGGCTATTGAAGAAGCTGGCTTAGACTCCCTGTTTAAGAGGAGGAACAAACCAGAAGGCTAGGGATCAAAGCAACAGAGGTACTAAAGGGCATGGAGCCTAGGAGGCATGGAGAGCCCTGGAAACACAGTAGTCATGCAGTGTCACCTCTTGGGCAACCAATAAGGACCTGAGTGCAAGGGAAGGATCTGCTAGGCAGCAGTGTTATTACACACAAAGTCAAAGGAGACTAGATAGGGCACATCCTAAACCCCTCTGCCCTTAGTGCAAAACTGCAATTGTCCTTGTCTCTATGGGACCTTTTAGTCACTCTGGATAGAAAGGGCTGATGCTGTTTCAGGACAGGTCCTTCTTGTCTAGAAACTATCCCCCAACTCAGTCACAGCACGGACCCTGTGCAGCTCAGGGTTGCTCCCCTGCTGAATCGGCTCTGATCCGCCTCTGGCCGTGTCGCTTGATGGCCATATGACTTAGGTACCCATCACACCGCAGGTTTCTGAACACTTTACTAAAGACGTGTTGTCCCCTGTGGAGCTGGCTTCAAGGTTGTGTGGCAAGCACCGTTGAGGGCTGGTATTAAGGATTTATGTTACTGAGAGTTTTATAGTGGCTTAGTAATAGGAGGGGAAGGTTTCTAAACACATGAAATGACCTTCCTAGACAAAGGTGACATACACTCATGGTGCTCTAGAAATAATCTTCAAAAAGCTAAAATCACCAAAAGTGTTGCATGCAGAGTTCCCGCACGCAGCTTCGGGACCTGGGGATAACTTCCCAAGTGTCTCACCCCTTGACCCACCCTCCACACGGCTCACTGGGGCCGGGTTCTCCCAGGAATCGTCTGCCTTCTCCCAATTATTGGAAGCTCTTCTGCTGCTGAGGGTTTCCAGATGCAGGCAAGGACACTTTTAGCCCATGGCCCAAATCTCATGCACCTCAACTGCTTGAAGCCACCTGGGTCTCTGAAACTAAGGAGGCAGAGGGGCTCTGAGATGGGGCAGAGGAGCAGAATTAGGTGCGTTTTCCTCTGGCCACCCTAACAAGAGGCCAAGAGGTCATGGTGGCTCATGGTGGCTTTATTGTATTTCATTTTTATTTAAAGGGTGTATACTAAAAGGTTTCTGCTATACTAACTTTGTTCCATTAAAAAATGGTTTTGAGGTTGAGATTGTGTGTTGAATGGAGTTTACTTTTCAGATATATTACCTAGTGTCGGTTATTGTTCAGCTGCACACAGACAGGGCTTAATCTGAGGGCCAGTTCCCCTTCTGTCTCGGTAGTCATGCTTTTGTATGAGCATGACACATAGCCTAACGTTATGTCATGACACCCTACAGGGCTTAACACGCCAATTACCATCATCCCAAATTCCTGGCAAACTTTACAATTTACGTAGGGAGAAAAACAAACTCCTTATCATGTCACATGGTAGTTCCTAGACATTATTGGGTTTTTCCCCCTAAAATTAGTGATAAAAATAGAGCCTTATGCAGCATTATATTTCATCCTCTTGATGTCTTTAAAGTTTTATCTGTCTGAAGATACAATCATGTGAAAAGGACAGAAAGTAGTCTGGGGTGTGTATTTTAACATTTCACAGAGATTGCAGCTGAAATGACAGGTTCTCTTGGGTGGTGCTCATGGCGCGTGTGCTAGGAACATGCATGACATGGAAGACTTACCAGCTCAGTCACTTTTGTTGCCAACACACCCCCAGAACTGTCTCCTGAAATACAGATTCGGGTGGGATCCACTCTATATTTTGCAAGAATGTCATCTTGAAGAAAGAACTTGACCACAAAAATGGAGTCTTCCAGGGAAACTGGGAACTGGTACTGAGGAGCTAGTCTGTAGCTGCAGAGGGGGAACCAAGGTAACAAGACACCCCGTGGTTAGACTCTGTTCTCGGCAGTGTGTCCAGGCATCTCCACGGGACCCACAGGGCCAGTCAAGCTGGGCCCTGTTGTGGACCGTCAATCTCACCACCCAGACCTGGGCTTGCTTCTAACTCCTGCTTAAAATAAGAACAGATTTTGGGGTGGGGGCTCTGAACTGCTGGTCCCACTGGGAGGGGTGGAGAGGTCCTGGTCTCCACCCCACACTGTCACATGTGAGCTCTCAGCAGTGAATCTTCCATGTGTGGGTTTCATGGAGACACGCTCTGGCTTCCGTCACTTTCTCAGTGTAGTTGACAACTCAAAAATTTTTAGAACCACTGATAGGAACGTGTAGAGATTTAAAAAAACAAAAAAACAGAAACCATTAAAATAAATGATCTGTCAGCGTCAGGCATTAGAAATTTGTTTAGGTCAAATTAGTACGACCCATTTCATACCATGAACACTGTGCGAAAACTTGATTCAAAATCAAATATAAAAGAAGTATGGCAAGGGATGGTGCTTGGTCATCTTGAGTTCATTTGGAAGACCAATTATGACAGCACGTTTTAACACGTAGGTGTCTGCCACACACTGTCTTCTATTACAGGAGCATAATAGAATTGGAATTTATTTTCTATTTCAAACTATAGTAGTAATCTTAATATTTATAAGAATTGGTGAATTATTTGCATGCCATGCTGAACACTTAGTATTGGCCAGATGGCCCTGGCAATTTTGTTATATTATGATCTGTGTCCAAAATACCCTAATTATAGTGTAATCTTAAAAAGTAACATATCAAAAATGTAGCTGATACACTCAGTGTTCTTCAGGGTAAAGAACAGCAAATACCATCAGTCACTGATAGAATTCTTAAACCAGAATCAACATCTATCACCATTTGAAGTGTTTATTTAAAATGATAAAGTGGTCTCTTAGTTTAAAATTATAGAAGGAAAGGGAGAATATTCTTCTTGCTGTTGTAAATTAGAAATAGCTCTGAACACACAGGGATCTTCTGATTGCTACAGGGCAGTAGTGATGAGTGCTTCAGCACTGATTCCACTAGAACCTTCCAACTGACCCCCTCAGACCCCCAGGGAGCCAGGAAACCCCACTGTGTCCTTCCCATCAGGCAGGCACCTCTATGTTGCACTATGAAATGGGCAGTAGAGATGGAAAAGTTCCTCCTCCTCAGATCAGGATTTCAGAAGACAGTGTGGGTCAGAAAGTGACCGGCATTTGCTGGCCTTTCTGGAACATGTCTGGAACTGCGGGGAAAGTCGTGGGGTGCTAAGCACCCTCATTTGGAGCATGCTTGAGACTCTCAGGGTCCCAGCATTCCCCACCTAAGGCTCCTCCAACCAGGAACATCTTTAAACTTCAGGTCTTTTTTTATCAGCTCAAAAAACTCCCAAATGGGAAACGGGAAACTAAGTTCCCTTCCCAAGTCTCTGACCTGGGGATTAAACTGGGTCATCCTAGAACCTGAGTTTTATATTCCCAGGGGTTGTCACAGCTGTGCTGGCAAAGATGCTCTCCTGGGGTGCCCCTCAGAGGTCCCTCAAGGGCACAGTGAAGTGGAACTAAGCCTGCGAGGAGGCCTGGATATTATATTGTTCATAAAAATCTATGTAAACCCCAAGCCCAGACCAGCCACTCCTGAGGCCTGAGGGGCTGGCCCTGGACAGGACACTGTGCTGTGAGGCGAGGCCTGTGCTGGGGAGAACAATCGCTCTTACTCTGCTCCGACGACAACAGCACCGAGTTTGTTAGCCGTCCGTCTGTTCGTGGAGTCATAAGCCGACAGCTCTGAAAAGGAAGAAATTCAAATGGGCAACCTGTGAACAAGAGCAGTGGGCACCTCCCTGTCTTGGGAAGTGTGGAAACACAGGCCAGAAGCAGGGGATGGAGGACGGTCCCACATCTGCTGCCATGTGGAGGGACACTGTCCGGAATCAAAACCCTCCTCATCCTCAACTCCTCAGTCATCCCTGAGCAAGTCCCAGAGGACGCCAGACTGTTCACCATGAAGGAGGAAACTGGACATGGCCCTTGGCTCAGGTGCCTTCTGTCAGAACCCTTCTTCCAGGTTCTCTGTGATACACTCGTCAAGGGGTGCCATTCACCAAGGATGCCCAGGTCTATCATGCCTGCTGTGTTCTGCCCAGTGTCATCAGGAAACTGCCAGGAGAGGGTGGATATCTAACTCAAAGGCGTCCATTAGCAGAGCTAAGGACACATCAGTAATAGACACGCTGTTGGACCGTCCCAAGGTTGACTCTTGGCTTTCTCAGTACTTGAAGGAGAAGAAGAAAGCGTGTGCCTTGATCTATAACTGGCACGCTCATGACCGTGGTGTCCCTGAAACTCTGACAGGAATCAGCCAGAACTCTCGGAATAACTTGAAGATAACATTAGATCCAGCATGAAGGTTTTCATGGGTTCGGAGGTTCAATCATAGCTCATTTTTTTTTTTCAGGAACTGCTAGTCATTATCCTTTTCCTTTTTAATAAAGGAACAGTAGTTTACCTAATTCCAGGTACATTTCTCAGGGCAATTAAAGAAAAGTGAGACTTTTCCTTTATGAAATAATCTGACACTTACATGAACACATTCATATTTGATTATCTTGTAAATAAATTTTAAGTTATCTTTCTGGGTAGAAGTGATCATTTAAATTTTAATCTAAATCAACTGATAGGATATACTTGCTATTCTAATTCTTATGCTGATTAATTATGGAATAAATCTAATTACTGTGTACTTAAAGGAATGGAAAGATTGAGAAGGTTGGGTAAAATATGGAGATAAAATCCTACTGGAAATCAGTGTCAAACACTGACTCAGTATGAATTAACTCATTCAAAAGGCACTAACTGGGCGTTCACTGTGTAAAAGGCAAAGATGTGATAACTGCTATCAAATGGGAAAGAAAAATGTATTCATGGTGGGAAAAAGTGGATTCAGAGGCAAAGGTTCCTGAGAACCCAGAGTTCAGGGGAGCAAATGCAGTGAGTACAGTCAAAATAAAGTCTAGAGAGGAAGAGGGTAGGAAGTAAGGCACCCCAGGGAAATCAGCGTACAGCTGTCCAAGTTTGGATGGTGCACTTAAGATTTCTTTGTCAACAAGTGGTGGATATTATCAAAGTTCAATAATAATTTCCATGGTCAGCTTCCCATATTACAAAGGTTTAATCCTGAAGAAGGTGACACAGTCGAAGAACGAGGGTGAACCAGCAGAGAAAAAGCAACAGGAAGAAATCTGAATGATGAATTACGTCTTTTGGTTTTGACAGAAAAAGAGAAGAAATCTAGAGAGCAGTGTGGACAGAGCCGGTGACTGGACTTGGAGCTGAGGGACAGAGTGTGACCGGGCTCCTAGCCGTGCGTGGACACACATGAGCTAAGGAATCTGGGTTTCGTTGGTGGTGGTTTTCTGGGGGCTTCAGGGTCGTTGTTATTTATTGGTTTTCTGAAATTCTTGGAAGGTAACGATGAGATGACCATTTCTGTTATGCTTGAGTTCATGTTACATTAACCCAGTTTAATTGTTTCTCACCCTGGGTTGACCGCAAGCTCCTGCTGAGGCTGGCTGATCTATGGCTTCTTAGGTGCCTCGGCCTGGTCAGCAGTTGAATTTACTGACGTCAGGATATAAGTTAGGCTGCAGGTTCTCTGGGGACATAGGTGAAGATGCGGAGCCAAAACTCAGTATCAGGAGTGGGGGTGGGGGCAGGGACAGGAGGACAGTGTGGAGGACCACATGAAAGCAGAGTCAAACCTGAGACGGAGGAATCCTGGGGAGCATGGGCACTACACAGGGCAAAGGAAGAACCCACGTGTTTGACAGAGGGAGAAGGAGGTGGAGGTAAGGAAGGGAATTCTGTTGAGGGACCAAAAGAGTAGAGAGCCCTACAGTGGGGCAGGGGGCAGTGGCCATTTTCCAATGACAGCTTGAAGAACTCATCACAGAGGCATAGACAGACCTGCAGTGTATGCCCAGGAGCCCGAGAACAGGATGAGTGGTAGGCAGTGACCGGGGTCCAGGAAGGACGGTGGGGGGAGAGATGGCCAGGTGGCGGGGTCCACCAAAGCACACACTGTCAGGTAGGAGAATGAAGGAGAAGTGTTGATAAAATCCAATCCCGAAGTTGGAGAGAACAGGGTCCCAAACCAAGTAGAAGATCAAAGTTTGCCAAAAAATTAAAAAAAAAAAAAAAGCCTTTTCCTAAGTCATCAAAAAGAAGTGGATTACTGATGGCTATGGTGCTGATAACGTGAGATGGGCAGAGGTGAAGTGATGGGCACCGACTTGTGGACTCACACCTTGAGAGCTGATAGGGAAGGACCCGGGAGACCTGGATAGTGTTGAGAGCTCAGAGGTCCTGGGGGCGAAGGGGTAACAGCATGCGAGAGACACTACCCACCAGCAGTGACACCCCATGCCATGCCTGTGGACCTGCCGTAGGGCCTGGGCCTGGTGACTGCCCCCACCACTGACAGGAGGACTCAGAAAACCACTTAACCTCTGGGTCTGTTTCCTCACGTCTGAAACTCTGATCACAATACCTGACCCCAGGACGGGCTTACCTTGCGGTCATGGGCCACCCATCTGAATACAGTAGCTTTCTTGCATATTTTGAAATATAGACAGAAAACGAAGCCAAACTTCTGGATATAATAGTTAGGCTGCAATTTCTCTGGGGACACGAGTCTTTTTCCTGGTTTCTGACATCTTCTAGGTATATAGTATAACACCCTTGTACCCTGTGACACGCAGTGACCTCCTAACATTCATCAATGGTCTAAACGTGTGTGTGTTTGTGTGTGTGTGTGTGTGTGTATGTGTGTGTGTTGGCAACTCCACAGCATTCCTTGGAATTATCTCCAAATATTAGATGGGTACACAGGTTTTAAGAGAAGAGCTGATTATTCACTTCTACTTCATCTTTTCATTTTGTGGCCAAATCAGATGTTAGATTCTGAGCTTCCACACCACTGGTGCCTGGGAGCCTCTGACCTGAACCCTGTGTCCACTGCTCAGTAGCCACTAGTTGTGTCATTTCTGATTTGACCTGACTCTGGATTCACCTGAGTTTTTATGAGAGTGAATTCAGGTCCTTTGCTAATTTGTAATTTAATACTCAAGGTGGCTGTTTGAACTTCCCATTCCCGGCTATCAATGGAAGTATATTTGATGATAAAGTTTATAAAGCCCAAATCTCATCTAATGATTTTTATTATTTTATTTGCCACACTGTGTATGAAGAAGTGTGAGTGAACCATAACTGATATAGTCCACAATGTCTCTGTAAAATGCATTCACATAGTCACAAAAATAAATGCTGCATAAACAAATGTTCTGTCAATCCTACATATAGACACAACATAGTTTAACATACAGTTTACACTAAGCCCAACCCACAGCCATATAAATAAAATGCACTCACTGCAAGTTCCCAAGACAAAGGCACCACCGTGGAGAAAAATCACCGCTGGTCTCTGCTTTTCCAACTTCCTTTTTGGCAAGTACAGGCGTACCGGAATGTCTCCAAAGGCTGTGTCGAGGACCGTAACGTTTTCATCTGAAATTGGTTTTGTAACATCCAGTCTCATTATTGTGAAAAACCATTCTTCGCACCTCATAAGTCCTATGCTTTCAAACAATGTACCCTATTAAGACAAAATGAAACAAAAATAGTAAGAATTATTCTGGAGAAGACGGCACACCGGATCCAAGCAGCAGCCCCAACCCCTGCTAAGCCATGCAAGCAGGGCTGGCTGCAGAGGTAGACAATTGTCGGGGCTCTAAACTCAAGCTTGGACAGCTAGAGACTTGGGGGCACCTGGAGTTTGGTTACTGGGGCAGAAAATAAGAACAGAATTTTTTGGCCCTGAACCCTGACCAGGGTGGGGCCAAGGACAGGGGTAACAAAGAGAGAAAGACAAAGAGGGAAAGCCCCAGTTACTCCCTTATCCATAGCTACAAAGAGAAGCAAACCAAGTCAAATTGGGAGACAGTGACGGAAATCTCAAGGCTTAGTTCAAATTGTGGACTGAAAGTCATGCTGGGCAGGAGCCATTCTGTAGAGCCATTTTGTAGAGTCCTTAGCCAGCTGGTCTCCCTAGAGGAGACCAAATCATGCAGTTTCCCCCATCTTCAGGCAATGGACACTGGACCCCAGACACAGGGATCATAAAAAAACCCCAAGAGCTGCAGCCAGCATGGAGGCTTCTGTGCCACAGACCCAGAGAGGCTGCGCCCACAGGTCCCGCAGTTGCAGCCAGCTGGCCAGCCATTAGACACCACCACTACAAGAAACCCTGGCAGGGGGAGCAGGTGCTCAGCACTCCCCAGCAGCCAGCGACAGCCATGAGCCCTGCACCCTGCACCCCCACACCCCATAGAAACAGCCAGCAGATGCAGCACTCTCCAAACACGGGCCTTGGGCCTCTGGGCTAACAAGCCCCAGCTGGTGAGCACACCATAGCAACCTGAGTCGGGCATGGCAGGGCACACCTGTCATCCCTGCAACTTAGGAGTATAGCGAGTCAGATGCCAGCAACAGCAACTGAGCAAGACTCTGCCTCAATTTTTTTAAAATTAAAAGGGCTCAGGGAGTAGCTCAGTGGCAGATGCTACTGTATTTAATCTCCAGTTCAGGGGTGGGGGAGAGGAAGGACAGAAAGAAAACTATAGCAACCAGGGACGTAGTTCCTGTGCCTGGCATCTCTTGGAGGGGCCACAGCTGTGAGTCCCAGGGTCCAGTCCAATCACCTCTCCCTCAGGTGCATAGCCCACAGAAGGAAGTCCCTGAGGACAACCCCAAAGCAGCCAGCAAAGAACTTCCTGCATCAATAGCAGGAGTACGGCCCACCAAGGGCTTACAGCGGAGCACCCCACAGACATCACTCACTGATCAGTGTGCAGCCTGCACACTCCAGAGGGGCCGCAGCCACACACCTCTCAAGGGCCACTCAGTGCCACATCAACCAGGCCACAGCACCTCTACCTTAGACTGCCACACCCTGCACACCCTGAAGTGCACACGGGGAGCCCCTGCTGCATCTAACCACCCTGGTACATGGAGTTTTTCACCAGAAGGCACCCAAGACTGCACCCTCAAACAGGGAGTAACTCAGCTGCTCAGTCACAATTAGGACCTCTCTGACCCTCCAGAAAGCTAGGAGTACCTGGACACATCAAAGATCAAAAGGAGCCTTCTAGAATCACATCAGAGGTGAGCTGCTGTGCTCACTACCTCTACCCAGGAAAACTTAGAGGAAAAGCCAAGGAGCGGTGAGCATCTTCTGAAGGTCCAAATCCTGATGAAATCCAGATCAGGAACTCATAAGAAATCTTCCCACCTCAGCAAAAAATATCAAATAGCTCTAATGTCAGTTTTGATCTCACAGCTATGACCTTTTGTTTTGAATTGATAGATATTCCTTTATTATTCAATATTGCAGGTCTCAACCCAATTGGTTGTATTCCTGCTAATATTTTAAATAATTAACTGGAATCACCCTTCCTCTCTGCTTGCCTGTCTCAGGTTACACTTGCTCCTCTTGGGCTCTTTTCCCTCTAGCATTACCTGCATCTGCCTCAAATACACTCCCACTTTTTTCTTGTTTTTATCTTAGATTCCATTACTTTTTCAATATTTTCTTTTATCTTTCTTTTGCTTCTTTGCCCATTGCTTCTCTTCTCCCCTTTCAGCCCCTGTATAGTGTAATAATAATTTTACTCTATTTAATAAATAATTTCTCAACCTATTGAAAAACATTACTACAATTTTATACTTGGATTAGAGGAATAATGGAGAACATTTTCAACAAGTTTTTCCACTCTGAGGTTTATCAGCACACGGCTTTGTTCTAAAGTGATTGCAGTTAATAGGATGTAGCATCTTGTCACAAAGTGGTGCTGGATACTGGGCACAGGAAGGGCATCCTTTGGGAGTATGGATACTTGAATATTCACTCAACCTGGGGCACCTAAGAGAAAGAAGCTCACTAAAGAACAGCCACTTGCATAAAAGTAGAAGAGATCATCATCCCAGCACATTGACATATTTACAAAAAAAAAAAAAAAAAATGAAAAAGCAAGGGAACAAGCTACCCCAGATATCCATCCCACAACAATTGATCCAATCACAGTGGAGGAAATGTTGGATAAAGAATTTAGAAAGTTCAAACCTAACACATTTAGTGAGATAAAAGAAGATGTAAGGAATGAACTCAGAATACAGGGAATAAAATATCATTTCAATAAAGAGATAGAAATTCAAGAAAAAAATAGAATTCCTGGAAATGAAAGACTCAATAAATCAAATTAAAAATTCAATTGAAAGCATTACCAATAGATGAGACCACATTGAAGATAGATTCTCAGACCTCAAAGACAAAGTATATGATTTTGAAAATAAAACTGACAATAAATAAAAGATGATAAGATACCATAACAATATTCAAAAAATCTTGGAAAACATTGAGACAAAATCAAGGAGTCATTGACATAGGAGAAGGCACCAAAATGCAAACTAAAGGAATGCACAAGCTTTTCCATGAAATAATATCAGAAAAAAATTTTCCAAGTGAGATGGAAATCCCACTGCAAGAATACAAGATATACAAGTATACAAGATAAAAAATATCATCTCTAAAACATATTATAATTATAATGTCTAACAAGGAAAAAATTTTAAAAGCTTCAAGAGAAAAACAATGGGTCACATTTAGAGGTAAGCCAATTAGACTACCTTCTGATATCTCAACCCAGGCCCTAAAAGCATTGGAATAATATATACCAAGCCCTGAAAGATAACAGCTACCAACCAAGATTGTTATATCCAGAAAAATTATCCTCTAGAATTTAAGATGAGAAAAAAAAAACCTTCCTTGATAAGAAATCATAACCACTAAGCCACTATTATAAAACATACTCAAGAAACAGTGAAAGATTTTACTGACAAGACACACAAAAAAATAAATATCAAAGCCAGCCTATGGATGAATCCCACTCTAGAAGACTAGTCAATCAAAGAACCATTAAGTCTAAAATAATATTATGAATAAATCAAAATGTAAAGAAATAAAAATCATCTCTATAATAACATTGAATATAAATGGTCTAAACTCACCAATCAAAAGTCAAAGATTGGCAGAATGGATTAAGAAAAAACAAGACCCATTCCTATGCTGTTTACAAAGAAAGTCACCTTATAGGAGGGACATCTACAGACTGAAGGTGAGAGGACAGAAAAAAATATATACCATGTAAATGGAGACTAAAGTAAGTACGAATCTCTACTTTCACATCTGGCAAAGAATATTTCAGTCCATAATTAATCACAACATAAAACCGGGTCATTTCATACTGGTTAAGGGAATCATTCAACAAGATGTAATGATCGTGAATATTTATGACCCAAATGTTAGGGCATCTACGTATATAAAGCAAATCCTACTCTACGTAAGTGGAGTAGGATATAGTAATACTGGGAGATTCCACACACTTCTCTCACCGGTAGATCTTCCAGACATAAACTAAGTAAAGATTCTTCAGGAAAGAAAAAATAACAACAAAATACAATTAATCAAATGGACCTAATAGCCTTCTATAGCATATTTCACCCATCCACAACCAAATTCATTTTCTTTTAAGCTGCACATGCAACTTTCTCTAAAGTGGACCATATTTTAGGACACAATATAAGTCTTAGAAAACACAAAAAATAGAGATAATTCCTTGCATCATATCAGATCATAATGGAATAAAATTGGAAATCAATAACAATATGAAAATCAGAAAACATTTTAATACATGGAGATTTAATAATATACTTTTGAATGAGAAATGGGGCATACAAGAAATCAGGAGAAAATTTCAAAGACTCTTAGAAAGAAACAGAACAGAGATACAATATATCAAAATCTCTGGGGTAGTAATAAGGCAACTCTAAGAGGTAAGTTTGAATCATTATCTGCATTTTTAAAAATCCACAGAAATATCTTAAATAAACAATTTAATATTATGCCTCAATACCCTAGAAAAGCAAGAACAAACTGATTCCAAAATCAGTAGAAGACAGGAAATAATTGAGATCACAGCCTAAATTAATAAAATTGAGAATAAAAAATACAAGATTCAATGTAACCGAGTTGGTCCTTTGAAAAGATAAATGAGATTGATAAAAACCTTAGTCAAACTAACCAAAAGACAGAAAATGCAAATCAACAAAATCAGAGATGAAAAAGAGTCATCACCTGACATTTCTGAAATCTAGAAAATCATTGGGAACTATTTTGAAATTGTATATTCCAATAAATTGGAAAATATAAAAGATATTGACAAATTTCTAAACACATATGACCTACCTACATTAAACCATGAGGATATAGGAAACCTCCTGGTTTCCAACATCAAACAATGATATCAAAGTCTTTTCCTTAAAAGACTTCCTCATAAGTCTTTTAAGGAAAAGGAAAGCCCAGGACCAGATGGATTCTAAGTTCAGTTTTAAATCAGACCTTTATAAAGAACTAATGTGAATCTTCCTCAAATTATTTCATAAAATAGAAAGGAAAGAGCCGGGCATGGTGGTGCAGGCCTGCAATTCCAGTTCTGCCACACGACCAGCGCTGGCTTCATGAAAGAAGGTTCGGTTCATAAGAAATTGCTAGGGAGTTTTAAATTAAAGAGACAGACTCTCATTACCTTTAATACCAGCTCCTAGACGGCTTCTCCTAGATCCTGCCTCCAGCCACCTAATGCAGTGGTGAGGTTTCCAGAAGAGCTAACAAGAGAGGGAGAGCACGCCAGGGAGTGAACTTTTATTGAGGAACAAAAAATTCCAGGGAAAATCCCATCCAATGAAGGTTAAGGGGGGCAGCATCCCAAGGTCAAGGGTGACAATTGGGTCTTCAGGACAGTGGCCAGGTACACCTCTGCACGGACAAGCCCTCGGACCTGGGAAAGGGTGGGGAAGGCTTTAACACAGCTGTGTCTAAGCGCCTCTCACCCAGCCAGGGAGGTAACTCAAATCATGTGCGAGGATGGCCTCCCACATCCAGTGGCTCTAGAGGCAGAGGCAGGAGCATCACGAGTTCAAAGCCAGACTCAGCAATTTAGTGAGACATCAAGCAACTCAGTGAGACCCTGTCTCTAATTAAATTAAAATAGGGCTGGGGATGTGACTCAGTGGTCGAGTGCCCCTGAGTTCAATCCCCAGTAACTCCCCCCCAAAAAAATAGAAAGGAAAGGAATACTCCCAAATTCATTCTATGAAGCACCGTCACCCTTATATAAAAATCAGACAAAGATAGATGAAGAAAAGGGAATGACAGATCAACATTCCTGATGAACATAGACACTAAAATCCTTTATAAACACTAGCAAAATACATTCAAAAACACATTAAGAAGATTGTACACCATGATCAAGTGGGCTTCATCCCGGGGAAGCAAGGTTGTTTCAATATATGCAAATTACTAAATGTGATTCATCATAGAAGTAGAGCTAAGAGAAATAATTTCATAATTACTTCAGTAGATGCAGAAAACACCTTTGACAAAATCCAACATCCATTTAAGTCAAAAACACCAAAGAAATGAGGGAAGGAATGAACTTTTCTCAACATAATAAGAGGATATGTAAGACAAACCCAAGGCCAATATCATATTGAATAGAAAGAAACTGAAAGCATTTTCTCTCTAAAATCGGGGAAAAGATAAGCATGTGCACTCTCTACACTCCTATTCAATATAGTTCCTAAAACTCTAACTCTCAACAAGGGAAGGAAATCAGAGGGACACAAGTGGAGAAAAAAGGAAGTCAAATTATCTCATTGTGCTGATAACAGGATCCGACATCTAGATGCCACCACAACTCCCCAGAAGACCTCTAGTGCTGATAAATAAAATTCTAAAAGTTGACAGGATACAAAATCAATATCAAATAATCAATAGTTTCTCACACTCCAATAATGAATCTGCTGAGAAAAAAATTAGGAAAACCATCCATTCACAAGACCCTCAGAAAAATACCTAGAAGTAAGTCTCACCAAGGAGGTGAAAGAACTCTGTAATGAAAAGTATAGAACGCTGAAGAAAGAAATTGAAGAAGACCTTGAAGGATGGAAAGATCTCCCATGTTCCAGGACACACAGAATTAATATTGTCAAAGTGGACACTTTATCAAAAGTATTCTATAGAGTCACTGCGATACCCATCCAAATACCAATGTCGGTCTTCACAGGACTAGATGAAAAAAATTCTGACATTCATATGGAAGAGTAGAAGACCCGAGTGGCCAAAGCAATACTGAGAAAGAAGAATGACATTTGTGGGATCAGGATCCCTGATCTGAAATTATATTGCAGAGCTATAGCAGCAAAACAGCATGATACTGGTATCAACTAAGATATCAATGGAATAGAATAGAAGATACAGAGACAAACCCACCTAGACACAGTCATCCCATACCCAGTAAAGGAGCCAAAAATAGACATTGAAGGAAAGACAGCCTTTTAAACAAACATTGCTGAAAAAACTGGACATACATGTGTAGAAGAATGAAAGTAGATCCCCCTCTTTCTCCCTGTACAAGAGTCACCTCACAGTGCATTAATGGCTAAGGAATTAGAACAGGAACTTTGTAACTTCTGGAAGAAAACACAGTGTCAACAAGCCAGAACATTGGCACAGAGACCAACTTCCTTAACAAGACCCCCAAAACTCAAGAAATGAAGCCAAAAATTAATACGTGGAATGACATCAAGTTAAAAGGCTTCTGCACAGCAAAGGAAAGAAGAGCATGAAGAGAGAGCCTACAGAATGTGTGTGTGGGAGGGGGAATCCTTGCAAGCCACTCCTATGACAGGGAAATAATATCCATAATACACAAAGAACTCAGAAAACCTGACACAAAAATCAAATAACCCAATCAATTAATGAGCAAAAGAACTAAACAGATATTTCTTAAAAGAAGAAATACAAATGACCCACAAACATATTTTAAAACCTTCAACATTCCTAGCAATCAGGGAAATGCAAATCAAAACTATACATCTCACTCTAGTCATAAAAGCAATCATCAAGAATACAAATAATATGGGCTGGGGTTGTGACTCAGAGCTAGAGTGCTCGCCTAGCATGTGTGGGACACTGGGTTTGATCCTCAGCACCACATAAAAAATAAAATAAAGATATTGTGTCCACTTATAACTAAAAAAAAAAGAATACAAATGATAAGTGCTGGTGAGGATGTAGGGGGAAAGGTACACAAATACACTGTTGGAGGAACTTCAAATTAGTCCAACTACTCCAGAGAGCACAGAAATTCCTCAAAAAACTAGGCATGGATCCACCATATGACCCAATTATACCACTCCTTGATATTTATCCAACAGAACAAAAAATCAGCATAGTATAGTGATACAGGCACATCGATGTTTATATCAGCTTAGTTCACCATAGCCAAGTTATGAAACCAGCCCACATACCTGTCAACAGGTGAATAAAAAAGGAAAATACAGTGTACATATACAATGGGATTTATCTCCGACATAAAGAAGGGTGAAATCTTGTCATTTGATGGTAAATGGATGGAAATGGGGACTGTCATGCTGAGTGAAATATGCCAGGCTCCGAAAGTCAAGGATGGAGTGGTTGTTTTTCCTATGTGGAAGCCAGAGCAACGTAAGGGGAAAAGGGAAGGGGTGGGAGGTCAGGGGAGGGGAGGAAGGGAATGGAGAGGAGGGAGGGTGGATGGGAAAAGGGAGGAATTACAGAATGAGATGGAGCAAAAGATGCTATATACATGTACAAATATACCACAGTGAACTCTGCCTTCATGTACATCTATAAATCACCCAATTAAAAACTAATAAATAAATAAAAGGAAGTCCAGTAGAGGAAGGGAAATATTGGAAGGGTGGGAGGGAAAGTGGAGGTCTTGGGGAACTGAGGTGGAGCAAATTATATCCATGCAAATATGAGCATGTGAGTATGAACCCCACCATTGGTATAACCATAATGCACTGATAAAAACATCTAAAGAAGTTTGAAACAGTGAGCACATTGATTTTCCGTAGCAGGAAGTGAACATAAAGATGCAAAGAACAGCAGGAGTAACCCTAGTGGCACAGCAGAGGTCCCCCTGCACAGCCTAACACAGAGCTACTGCTGGTTCTAGAGAAAGCGCGGTGTGTGGCGGCTGAGAACCAGAGTAATCTCATTCAGATTCATCAGCTTCTGGCCTGGGTTCATCTTTCACAGCTCCTCTCCTGGAGTAGATGCTGAGCCCTTCTCAACTAAGAAATTACCAGCTGCCTCTCCACATTATTAAATTACCAGCTGCCTCTCCACATTATTAGATGGGGTTTGGCAACCCATGCCCTCCTGCTTCATGGCAACCGTGCAATATAATATATTAGCTCCCTCATTTTGCAGTTGAAGACACTGAGCCACAGAAAGATTAAGTACATTCTGAAGATATAACTGCTTTTACTTAACACACACACACACACACACACACACACAAAGCCTAATCAATTTGTGGGTTAAGGAACTAAACAGGCACTTCACAGAAGAAATACAAATGGCCAACAAATATATGAAAAAATGTTCAACATCTCTAGCAATTCGAGAAATGCAAATAAAAACTACTCTGAGATACCATCTCCTTCTAGTCAGAATGGCAATTATCAAGAATACAAGCAACAATAAATGTTGGCAAGGATGTGGGGGAAAAGGCACCCACATACATTGCTGGTGGGAGTGCAAATTGGTGCAACCACTATGGAAAGCAATATGGAGATTCCTCAGAAAACTTGAAATGGAACCACCATTTGACCCAGTTATACCACTCCTTGAAGTATACCCAAAGGACTTAAAATCAGCCACATCATGTTTTTATAGCAGCTCAATTCACAATAGCTAAGCTATGGAACCAACCTAGGTGCCCTTCAACAGATGAATGAAGAAAAAAATGTAGTCTATATATACAATGAAATATTACTCAGTCATAAAGAAAAATAAAATTCTGAGATTAGCCAGTAAATGGATGGAACTGGACAATATTTTCCTAAGTAAAATAAGCCAATCCCAAAAAACCAAAGGCTGAATATTCTCTCTGAGATGCAGATGCTAACACACAATAGGGGAGGGGAGAAGGAAGAATAGAAGTTCATTGTACTAGACAAAGGGGAATGAAGGGAAGGATGTGGGGATGGGAAAAGGAAAGAGGAGAAGGAATCGGACATCACTCTCCTATATTCATAGATGAATACATGACTAGTGACACTCCACAACAGGCATGACCACAAGAATGGAGTCCTGCGTTATACTCCATGTGTGTATAATTTGTCAAAATAACTCTACTATCATGTATGTCTAAAAAGAACAAATACAAATAAAATAAACATCTAGCTGGTTTTAAAGCTCAGGCTGTTTCTCCTGCCTTACACTGTCTATAATTAGAATGGGTTACTTCCGAGTACTAACTTTCTCCATGCTATTATATCAAGAACTGTGATGATCATTTATCTGATATGTGTTAATATTTTTATTTCTCCTGGTAATCACTTGAATTATCGAGTCAGGATGATAACAAATGGCTCACCCTTGAACATGGGCAAGCTGACTGACCACTACCAGAACCCTGCAAGCACTTCTCTGGCATTTCACCTCCTACATAGGCACGTGCAAAGAGGAACAAATGGATGAAATGGCTTCTATTTTATGTGTGCCCCATCATTTTATTTTGCATTTGAGAAAGAAAAGGTCATATTCTACCAGTTTTCAGAAGATGCACATACTGACCAGGAATAAGTATCGGTCACTTCACAGTCTAAAGATGCACAAGCAGCTTCTCTGTAGGGTGACATTGCTCATCTGCCTGTTCTCCTAGTGTCCAGTGAACAGAGTGGGACCCTTGAAATTAATAGGAAAGAGCATATCATGTCCTGGACGGCTCAGTGGCTTTGAACTTTCAGTAGGAGGCACCTCAGGAACAGAGCCCAGAGCTCTGTGGTCTCTTTCGGCAGCACAGGGGACATCCCTGTCCTTCTTTGCCACTCTGCTCTCTCCTCTCTGGTCATTTGTTCTCCATCACTGTCCTCTCCCTAAGCGTCCTACTCACTATCATTTGCATGCCCCCCGAGGGCAGCGTATCCTGGCAAGGGAGCCTGGTGTTCTAGTATGTTAGGTTGGAATCCAAATTCTGACACTTTCACACACGAGGGCTGAGATGTAGCAATGAAGTACTGACGTTAGGTAAGAGCAGCAGCAGATCTCAAAGTGTGGTCTCCCAACTCTTGGGGGTCTCGGACACATTCAGAGAGCACACGTGATACCATCACTCTTCTACCTCTTAGGAAAATCTAATTTGCTCACGAGGTGGGGGAAGTTCTCACAACAGACTAGCTACAGAGGCATGCGGGAGAACCCAGCTTCCAGGATGAAACACATCAAAGGAATCTGAAAAAATGTTGACTGTCATAAAGTCTTTTCTGTTTAAAAAGCACGTTTTAATGAAACTATATCGTTTAGGTTAACTTATGATGGGTTTACCATTAAGTGAAATCGTTCTAATGAGGTTGATTTCCAATGCAGTTAACACTGATGAACGTAGTCCACATAAATAAGCTCTTTTAGGTCCTCAGTAATGCACAGAATGTATAGACTTTCTGAAACCTGAAAGTTTGGGAACTACTTAGAAAGGGAAAAACATTAAAATAGTAAGAGCACTACATACACATCAAAATGTATATAATTGATATATACATGTAAGTTTTAAGAGAACATGCCAGAATAGGTTACATCAAAAAGGTTTAATATAGGGCTGGGGTTGTTGCTCAGGGGCGCTTGCCTAGCCTATGTGAGGCCCTGGGTTCTAGTCTCAGCACCACATATAAATAAACAAAAGTAAAGGTCCATTGATAACTAAAAATTATTTTTTAAAAAAGTCAAATATAACAAACAAACAAAATTCTCAAATTTTCCATTTGGACAATATCATTTCTATAATTCTTATCACAATATATAGTCATGACCTTTAGATACAGATTCTTAACAAAAATTCTGTCTCCCTCTGCTTCCTATGGATTCAAGCAAACATATTAATGATTAATTAAATTGAACATATTAATATTATTTGGTCAATTTATTCTAAAAGAAACCCAGTCTCTCTTTAAATTGCAACCTTAAAGAAAGTTCATATGGACTTAAGATGAGGCATCCTAATTCCCCAGGAAAAGCATTACCATGAGTGAGATAATTTTCACGACAGCATCCAAGATCCCGACTTTCCAGCGCTCCTCAATGTTTTGGGGGATGGGTGTGTAGATGTAATAAGCAAAGAGAAGACAAGACAGTCCAAAGCACACAGCCTTGCACCCCATGGCACCCACTTCTGTAGGGTGACAATGTCATGTCACCCCATATATACTGGGTACTGAATAATAGGACAAAGGTAGATGGCAAACTCTCTCTCAAGCCATAGGAACATTGCAGCAACAGGCTGAGCTCTGGTTCCAAAATCAGCAGTGACTGTGGCAACTGCTTCTGAAGCTGCACTTGACCCTGAACCTGAATTCAGATAAGTCCTCTCAGGTGCGCATCCATGGCCAGCCACTCCAAACACCCGCAGCCAGCAGGAGCTCTTTTCTGTCCTGAGACATTAGTTAGCAGACTGCACCCGAATCCTCAGCAGAGCACAAGAGGAGACATGAAACCCATTTTTCTGATGATTCTTTTGTGAAGATTAATGACAAGAGTTAAAAAAAAAGCATAACCAGTTAGATCACACCTAATCAACCTCAAGCCATATGCCTAATGCACAGAGCATTAAGAGAATTAAATTCCACTGGGATTGGCTGAGCATTGGGCAATGTGAGTCGAAGCTGCTGCTCTTGTCCAGATTCCAAAATTAATTTACCCAGCCAAGAAACATTTATGCAGTTTTATGTTAAACTTGAAAAGTTTTTTGATCCACATAGCTATATTATCACGTGGGAAGTATTAGGCAAAAAGCATATAAACGTGGGTAAAACCAGGCATTTGTCCACTTTTTGTGGAGCTTCCTGTCACAGAGCCTGAGAGGAAACTGAGTGTAAATGAGCACACACATGCGTGATGGAAAATCCAACCCACTTTTGAAATATCAGCCGAGTTTTGTGGCAGTACCTGCTCTGTCTTCCCTGACCCAGGTGGGACTCACATGAACTTTGCTGGCCCTGTCTTTCTTCCCACCCAGGCATCTAGACCACCCAGACACACCTTCCCTGTCCATTCAGTTGAGCACCAAGCTCAGTATTGCTGTGACGAAGCTTGGCAGACACAATTAAGTTTCCCTGTTAGGTGACCCCAAGACAGGGGAACTGTGTGGGTGGGCCTAACTCATCACACAAGCCTTTTACAGCAAGGAGTTTTCTGCATCACCAGAAAACTGGCTGGGGACATGATGGGCAAAGGAGGCGCAATAGGGGAGGAGCTCCCAGTTGCCAGTTGGAACCAAGAGACAGACTCTCAGGGCAAGAAGTTGAGCAGCTTAAATCCTGAGTGGCTCCCAGTCAAGGTGCCTCCCTTCTATGGCACAGGGAAGGAGATCTGGAAATGGCCTAATGCATCTGGATGACCAAGCCTCAGAAATCTGTCACCCAGATTCAAGGCCAGGGAAGTCCCAAAGCACTGAACTCATCCCCACGGTTGCCTGAGCGCAGCCCACAGAATTTGAAATAGCATGTGTGCTATTTTAAGCCACAAAGCTTATGATAACTCATTCCACAGCATTCGAAATTAATACGGATCTTAAAAGGACCCAATGGGGAAGGGAGAAAACTATCCTATTATTGAATGAACCAACATTAAAAGAAATTATATATTCATATTAAGCAACAGACACCAAGATAATAAAATGATATCTTTAAATTACTGAGAGAAAAGCAAAAGGAGTTTTCCATAGAAAACACCAGGTATTGTGAAAAATAGCATTCAAAAGGAAAAATAAAGACATAGAAACACAAACAGAACTAAGCCAACTGGTTACCAGCATTTTGCAAGGAATGTTAGAAAAAGTTCTGAAAACAAAAATAATCCCCAGGTGAATAACCACCAGTGGACATAATGAGAGCCAGCATGGGCCTAAGCAAGGCAAGTATGTCCTTTCCACCCCAACATCCTCACCTCTCACTGGAGAACATATGCAGTAAATAAGTTTTTTTAAAAAGTAATATGTGGCAGACCGAGGCTGGAAGATGGCGGCGAGGGGAGTGCATTGCCCCCATGTGCTGCGTCACTGTGTGGGAGTATGACAAGTCAGGACGGCTAAAGGCTATCTTGTTAGGAATTTCCAGCAATAGTGGGGTGCTCCGGAACCTGGAGGAAGGATTTCCATCGCACGAGGATCGGCTATGGGGACTCAAATGCGAGAGATTTGTCGCAAGGAGGGTAACACTGCTTATTCAGCAAATCGCCCCACGGCTAGAGTCTGCAGCGCGTGCTGGGAAACGAGGAGGAGATAGTGGCGCAGGGATACAGCGCTGCAGTTTCTGCCAGCCATGCAAGCACCGTACTCAGTGCTGAATTCTGGGTTCGAGACGGGGGAAGGAAGCAGTCCATTTCGGTTCTCCACACCGGTCAGACCACAGAGGAGGCCAGCAGCCACCATCTTGGAGAGCTGACGTCACCATCCCTGTTTTCGACTGACCGCAGCTCATTCAGCCATAGAACAGGTAATTTCAGGCTGCCATTCGCCTGCGGCTTGCAGACAGATTACTCAGGCTCAGTGCCTGAGTGCTTCTTGGAGCCTGCTCTTATCAGAGCATACACCGAGCATGGAGCGGCCGAGTTCCGGCTCCCGGAACTGCTCTGGCCCAGGGCTAAGGAGCCCGTGGAAACTGCTTCTCGGTCCGGGTCCTGCTGAGGGCTGGTCAGGACTCACCCGTTGCTTTGGTTACCCGGCAAAGGGAACGAAATGCTGCCATTCGCATAGGATACCAACATGGCAGAGATCTGATGTCATCACAAAGCGGCGGAGGAGAGAACTTCATCAATACCAGCGGCGACAGAAACAGTTGGTCTCCTGGTAGGGAGGGTGAGGCACAGACACCCGAGTCTCTCTCGATTTGTCGTCGAGCCAGAGGGGAGGAGCCGGGCCGCCGCCCGCGCCCAGAGCAGGCCCAGCTGCTCGCCGGCATGGTGATCGCCTGACCCCAATTGGAGAGGGGGCAGAGCGGAGCCGCCACCCGTGCCTGCAAGGTAAGCAGACCTGCGACAGACTGGCGGGTCAGGCCCAGCGGCCTGCCAGCGTGGTACACACGTCACCCCAACTGGAGTAGGGGCAGAGCAGAGCCTTCTCCCGCGCCCGGATCAGGCCCCGCCGGTGTGGTGGTCACGTGACCCCAATTGGAGTGGGGGCGGAGCGGAACCGCCACCCGTGCCCACAGGGTGAGAAGACCTGCGACCAACCTGCAGATCAGACCCAGTGGTCCACAGGCGTGGTAGGAGGGGCAGGGCAGAGCCGCCGCCCGCGCCTGCAAGGTAGGCAGACCTGCAACAGACCGGCGGATCAGGCCCAGGAGCCTGCCGGCTTGGTACACATGTCACCCCAATTGGAGTAGGGGCAGAGCAGAGTCGCCGCCCGTGCCAGGAACAGGCCCAGCGACCTGCCGGCGTGGTAGTCACGACACCCCAATTGGAGTAGGGGCAGAGCAGAGCCGCCACCCGTGCCCGAAAGGTAGGCAGACCGCCGCCCGACCCTGCAAGGGAGACTTTTCAACTATACAAGAGCAATATAAATATATAGGAGAAAAAAACATTTCAAAAACACAACAGTTTCACCAAGCAGAAAGAAACGCAAGCAGTATGAAAAGACAAGGAAAGAAAGGACCACAAGCAATGCAGGTCAACTCAACTTTAGAAGAGGTAACAGCTGCAGCAGATGGAATGTCAGATAAAGAATTCAGGATATACATGCTTCAGATGATCTGGAGTATCAAGGAAGACATTAGACAGCAAAATCAGAAAATGAAAGATCACTTCGACAATGAATTACACAAACAAATCCAGGAAGCAAAGGATCAACTATACAGGGAGATACAGGTTATAAAAAACAAACGAACAGAAATCCTAGAAATGCAGGAAGCAATAAACCAACTTAAAAACTCAATGGAGAATACTACCAGCAGAGTAGAACACTTAGAAGATAGAACATCAGACAATGAAGACAAAGTATTTCAACTAGAAAAGAACATAGACAGCTCAGCAAGACTGTTAAGAAACCATGAGCAGAACATCCAAGAAATATGGGATAACATTAAGAGACCAAACTTAAGAGTCATTGGGATACAGGAAGGTACAGAACTCCAAACCAAAGGAATGAGCAATCTATTCAGTGAAATAATACGAGAAAACTTCCCAGACTTGAAGAATGAGACAGAATCCCAAATCCTAGAAGCCTACAGGACGCCGAATGTGCAAAATCATAAGAGATCCACACCTAGACACATTATAATGAAGATGCCCAACATACAGAATAAGGAGAGAAGTTTAAAAAGCTACAAGAGAAAGGAAGCAGATTACATTTAGGGGTAAGCCAATCAGGATAACAGCTGATCTTTCAACACAGACTCTGAAAGCTAGAAGATCCTGGAATAACATATTTCAAACATTGAAAGAAAATGGGTTCCAACCAAGAATTGTGTATCCAGCGAAATTAAGCTTCAGGATGGAAGATGAAATTAAAACCTTCCACGATAAACAAAAGTTAAAAGAATTTGCAGCTAGAAAACCATCTCTTCAAAACATCCTCGGCAAAATATTTACAGGAAGAGGAAATGGAAAATAACAATGAAAACCAACAGTGGGAGGTAGGACAGTAAAGGGGGGGGGGAATAATCAAAGAGGAAAACAAACCATGTTTAGTAACATAAATAAACAAATATGGCTGGAAGAACAACCCATATCTCAATAATAACCCTAAATGTTAATGGCTTAAACTCACCAATTAAGAGACACAGGCTAGTAGAATGGATCACAAAACAAGACCCAACAATATGCTGCCTACAGGAGATGCATTTGATAGGATAAGACATACATAGGCTGAAGGTGAAAGGTTGGGAAAAATCATATCACTCATATGGACTTCGGAAACAAGCAGGAGTGTCCATACTCATATCAAATAAAATAGATTTCAAGCCAAAGTTAATCAAAAGGGATAAAGAAACAATTGAAAAAATTGACAAAACTAAAAGTTGGTTCTTTGAAAAAATAAACAAAATAGACAGATCCTTAGCCATGCTAGCAAAGAGAAGAAGAGAAGAAGAGAGAGAACTCAAATTACTAGCATACGGGATGAAAAAGGCAATATCACAACAGACACTTCAGAAATACAGAAGATAATCAAATATTATTTTGAATCCTTATACTCCAATAAATTAGAAGATAGTGAAGGCATAGATAAATTTCTTAA
The DNA here is from genome assembly GCF_047511675.1 of Marmota flaviventris. Lineage (NCBI taxonomy): Eukaryota > Metazoa > Chordata > Mammalia > Rodentia > Sciuridae > Marmota > Marmota flaviventris. Next base: position 108,040,968 of record NC_092505.1, on the reverse strand, counting down.
GTCATATGATCTGCCCAGATTGAGTCAGGAGGATATAGACAACCTAAACAGACCAATATCAATTGAGGAAATACAAGAAACCATCAAAAGACTACCAACTAAGAAAAGCCCAGGACCGGATGGGTATACAGCAGAGTTTTACAAAACCTTTAAAGAGGAACTAATACCAATATGTTTCAAGCTATTTCAGGAAATAGAAAAAGAGGGAGAACTTCCAAATTCATTCTATGAGGCCAACATCATCCTGATACCTAAACCAGCCAAAGACACTTCAGAGAAAGAAAACTACAGACCAATATCTCTAATGAACCTAGATGCAAAAATCCTCAATAAAATTCTGGCGAATCAGATACAAAAACATATCAAAAAAATTGTGCACCATGATCAAGTAGGATTCATCCCTGGGATGCAAGACTGGTTCAATATATGGAAATCAATAAATGTTATTCACCACATCAATAGACTTAAAAATAAGAACCATATGATCATCTCGATAGATGCGGAAAAAGCATTCGACAAAGTACAGCATCCCTTTATGTTCAAAACTCTAGAAAAACTAGGGATAACAGGATCATACCTCAATATTGTAAAAGCAATCTATGCTAAGCCTCAGGCTAGCATCATTCTGAATGGAGAAAAACTGAAGGCATTCCCTCTAAAATCTGGAACAAGACAGGGATGCCCTCTCTCACCACTTCTGTTCAACATAGTTCTCGAAACACTGGCCAGAGCAATTAGACAGACGAAAGAAATTAAAGGCATCAAAATAGGAAAAGAAGAACTTAAATTATCACTATTTGCAGGTGACATGATTCTATACCTAGCAGACCCAAAAGGGTCTACAAAGAAACTATTAGAGCTAATAAATGAATTCAGCAAAGTGGCAGGATATAAAATCAACACGCATAAATCAAAGGCATTCCTGTATATCAGCGACAAATCCTATGAAATGGAAATGAGGACAACCACTCCATTCACAATATCTTCAAAAAAAATAAAATACTTGGGAATCAACCTAACAAAAGAGGTGAAAGACTTATACAATGAAAACTACAGAACCCTAAAGAGAGAAATAGAAGAAGATCTTAGAAGATGGAAAAATATACCCTGTTCATGGATAGGCAGAACTAACATCATCAAAATGGCGATATTACCAAACGTTCTCTATAGGTTTAATGCAATGCCAATCAAAATCCCAACGGCATTTCTTGTAGAAATAGAGAAAGCAATCATGAAATTCATATGGAAAAATAAAAGACCCAGAATAGCAAAAACAATGCTAAGCAGGAAGTGTGAATCAGGCGGTATAGCGATACCAGACTTCAAACTATACTACAGAGCAATAGTAACAAAAACAGCATGGTACTGGTACCAAAACAGGCGGGTGGACCAATGGTACAGAATAGAGGACACAGAAACCAATCCACAAAACTACAACTATCTTATATTTGATAAAGGGGCTAAAAGCATGCAATGGAGGAAGGATAGCATCTTCAACAAATGGTGCTGGGAAAACTGGAAATCCATATGCAACAAAATGAAACTGAATCCCTTTCTCTCGCCATGCACACAAGTTAATTCAAAATGGATCAAGGAGCTTGATATCAAATCAGAGACACGCCGTCTGATAGAAGAAAAAGTTGGCTACGATCTACATTCGGTGGGGTCAGGCTCCAAATTCCTCAATAGGACACCCATAGCACAAAAGTTAATAACTAGAATCAACAAATGGGACTTACTCAAACTAAAAAGTTTTTTCTCAGCAAAAGAAACAATAAGAGAGGTAAATAGGGAGCCTACACCCTGGGAACAAATCTTTACTCCTCACACTTCAGATAGAGCCCTAATATCCAGAGTATACAAAGAACTCAAAAAATTAGACAATAAGAGAACAAACAACCCAATCAACAAATGGGCCAAGGACCTGAACAGACACTTCTCAGAGGAGGACATACAGTCAATCAACAAGTACATGAAAAAATGCTCACCATCTCTAGCAGTCAGAGAAATGCAAATCAAAACCACCCTAAGATACCATCACTCCAGTTAGATTGGCAGCCATTATGAAGTCAAACAACAACAAGTGCTGGTGAGGATGTGGGGAAAAGGGTACACTTGTACATTGCTGGTGGGACTGCAAATTGGTGCAGCCAATTTGGAAAGCAGTATGGAGATTTCTTGGAAAGCTGGGAATGGAGCCACCATTTGACCCAGCTATTCCCCTTCTCGGTCTATTCCCTAAAGACCTAAAAAGAGCATGCTACAGGGACACTGCTACATTGATGTTCATAGCAGCACAATTCACAATAGCAAGACTGTGGAACCAACCTAGATGCCCTTCAATAGACGAATGGATAAAAAAAATGTGGCATTTATACACAATGGAGTGTTACTCTGCATTAAAAAATGACAAAATCATAGAATTTGCAGGGAAATGGATGGCATTAGAGCAGATTATGCTAAGTGAAGCTAGCCAATCCCTAAAAAACAAATGCCAAATGTCTTCTTTGATATAAGGAGATTAACTAAGAACAGAGTAGGGACAAAGAGCATGAGAAGAAGATTAACATTAAACAGAGATTAGAGGTGGGAGGGAAAGGGAGAGAGAAGGGAAATTGCATGGAAATGGAAGGAGACCCTCAGGGTTATACAAAATTACATACAAGAGGAAGTGAGGGGAAAGGGACAAATAATACAAGGGGGAGAAATGAATGACAGTAGAGGGGGTAGAGAGAGAAGAGGGGAGGGGAGGGGAGGGGAGGGGAGGGGAGGGGGGATAGTAGAGGATAGGAAAGGCAGCAGAACACATCAGACACTAGTATGGCAATATGTAAATCAATGGATGTGTAACTGATGTAATTCTGCAATCTGTATATGGGGTAAAAATGGGAGTTCATAACCCACTTGAATCAAAGTGTGAAACATGATATATCAAGAAATTTGTAATGATTTGAACAACCAACAATAAAAAATTAAAAAAAAAAAGTAATATGTGGCATCATCAAGACTATGCATGAACCTAAAAACAGCATCAAAGTGGTAAGGCCAAAAATGATAGAATCTCAAGGTAAATTATGACATCAATTATTACAATTAAAAGCTTTAATTTCTTTCTGTTAGTAATAAAAAGATCTAGCAGAGAGAAAATAAGGATGTGGTTGAACTAAACAACACTACCAGTCAAGTGAACACCAGTGATGTTTGTGGAATACTGCATCCAATAACAGTAAAATGCATACTCTTCTGGAGCTCACATGAAACATTCACCAAGAAGGACCTCATTCTGCCCCATAGACAACCTAACAAATCCAAAAGGACAATGGGAGTCATACAGAGCCTGCTCTGGGATCACAACAGAACTAATCCAGAAATCCACAGCAGGATGGTTATCGGGGTTTTTAGCCTCCCCACACCCGCCCCCGTTTCCTCCTGACCTGTGGGAGAGATGGGGAAAGCATGCCCCAAACCAGGACGAACCAAGAAAGGCAAAGGTCGACTGGCCACCCACACCCAGCCCTCCCTTGCCGGAGGACAATCAGACAAGCCGAGCCAGGGAGACCAGTCAAAGCAGGATCTCGTTTAATCAGAAAACATACACAGCTAATATAATGTACAGGAGCCAATCAGGATAAAGGTCAGCAGGGTGGGAGAGTTCATGTGTACACCCATCCTACAGGCCATCATGGGAGACACAAGCTGACCTCGGGGGCAGAAGGGTTCTGAGCCTATCCTAGAGGTCGTCTGATTTTTCATCACCACCCACAGCATCATAGTCTCATGGATGATCACCAGGTGCTATCTTAGCCACTTGTGGCCCCAGGACTGGGAAGCGGGTAGCAAGTTAGCAAGTTAGGTTTCCTCTTTTCTGATACAGTATGTCCCACATGTTACATCATGCCCTACAGATGGTAGCTGGGAAATTCAACTATTTGGAAATTAAACCACACACTTCTAGATGCAGGTGAAACAATAAAATGATTTTAAACTAAATGAAAGGAAAATTCAACTTCAAAATTTATGGAATGTAGCAAAAGCAGTAATTACTGGGCAACGTGTAGCATTGAATGCAATGTGGAATGAGGAAATATCATTGTAAATCAACAATCTCAGATTCCGTGTTAGAGAACTAGATAAAGAAAAGCAACTAAATAGGACTAAATTAGCAAGTGGAAGAAAAAGTGTAACATGAATTATAGCAGAAATCAACAAAATGGAAAATCAGAAAAAAAAAATGAGAAAATAAATAGAACCCAAAACTTGTGCTTTGAAAAGTTCAATAAAGTTCAGTCAGGTCAGCAAGAAAAAAGGGGAAGGTGCAAATTAATGTCAGGAATGAAAAGGGGTCATCACCACTGACCCCATGAACACCAAGAGGCCAACAAAGGAATAACACAAAGAACTCTGTGCCCACAAATTGGAAAACCGGAGGAGGAAATGGATCTAAGTCTTGGAAGATCTGAACTGTCAAAATTCACACTGAAAACAAAGATAAAATAAATAGGCTATACATTTTTTATGATGCTGAATTAAAAATTAATTGTTGTCTACTAAAGAGAGCACTAAACCCAGACGGAATCACTTGTGAATTTTACAAAATATTTACTGAAGAAATGATACTAAATATTTTCAATCTGGTATAAAAATAGAAGTAGAAGGAAAACTCCTTATTAGTTCTATGAGTTGCCGAACTAATACCACCAAAACCAGACAACAGAATTAAAAAATAAAATAAAATTACATGACAGTATCAATTATGAATTTAAAATCTTCAACACAATATTAGCAAATTAAGTGCAACAGTATATTTTTAAATTATACACCATGAAAAAAAATGAAATTGATTTCAGGCATGTAAATCTGACTTCACATCAAAAAATCAATTTCTTGGGGCTGGGGTTGTAGCTCAGTGGTAGAACATTTGCCTAGCATATGTGAGGCACTGGGTTCGATTCTCAGCACTGCATATAAATAAATAAAGGCCCATTGACAACAACAACAAAAAATCAATTACTTAAATCCATCATATGAACAAACTAAAGATGAAAAATTATATAGTCATATCATTAATGAATAAAAATTCCTTGATAAAATTCAATAGCCATTTATGGTAAATATCTGGCCAACTAGAAATACAGGAGAACTCTTCAATTTGACACAAACCATCTATTTAAAACAAAACCGACATCTAGCACCTTGCTTTAGTGGTGAGAGAGGGGATGATTTCTCCCTGAGACCAGGAAGAAGGCACTCATGTGCTTGCTCTGGACTCCTATTTAAAATTCTACTGGAAGGACAGATAATACAATAATAAATGGAAAAAATAGGTGTTCACATTGGGAAAGAGGAAAATAAGGCAGTCTGTGTTCCCAGCTGACATGGTTGCCTATGTAGAAAATCCCAAAGTGTTGACCAGGCCAAAGGCCAGGAGCTCCTTAGGGTGGCCAGTGAGTCCATGCTGAAGAGCTGTAGATGTGCCTGGGCAAGGGCAGCAGCAAAGATGAGCCTGCTCAAGAAGCCGCTCAAGGAAGGTCCAGTCCACCTTCCCGCAGGCTTCCTCCTCTGCTCCTGCTTCATCTGGAAGCCCAGCCTGTGGGACAGTGCTGCCCATGTGCAGGGTAGGTCTCCCGCCTCAATTGCCGTCCAGTGTGCCAGTCACCATTGGAAGCACCCTCACAGATACACCCACAGAGTGGCAGGCATGAGTTTATTAGCAGGGATAGGAAACAGGAAAGAGGGACACTCTCAGGGGACCGAGTGGGGCCTCTCAGAGAGGAGAGGGTGGTGTACTCCTCCTGCCCCCAGTCTTAATGGGAGTCCCAGAGATGTTTCCAGAGAATTCAACACAGCATCATCTTTCGCCTTTTGACTGACAGCACAGAAACTGCTTGGAATGCCTCAAGGAGAGGATGGTGTGGCTCTCACAGAGTAGGAGATTTTAAGGAAATTAAGTGCCCCTATTTGCCCAATTGCCTGCCTCCTTAATCCAATTATGACCCTTTGAGTAGCCTTCAGACAACCTGGTAGGTGTGACTTGATCTTGGAACAATTTTTTCTGAGAAGATGTAGCTATGGCAGGAGTTGTTTAACCATGCCAGATCCCCATCTCCCAAGTTTTGCCTGTCAGATCAGACTCCCAGTGGTTTCCAGTCACCCCTCATTGTCCTTCCCTGCTCGCCCATTCATGGATGACAAGCTACCTAAGATTCTCTCTCCCTCTCTCTCTCTCTCTCTCTCTCTCTCTCTCACACACACACACACACACACACACACACACACATACACACACACACTTTACTAATTTCTTAGTAAACAGCTGGTCACTCTTGCTCCAGATCACCGATAAGGCAGAAGTTCAATCAAGTGAAAGCAAGTTAAGAGATCAGAGTCCACCCCCCACACCCGGTCCTTGAACCCAGACTAGTGACTTGGAGTGTTTCACAGAGGAAGAGAATGTCATGAAACTCAAGACTCAGTATTGTTCAAAAACAGTGGAGATGTTGATGGCAAATAATCAAGAGGAGACTGACAGCATTATAAGAATGTTAAGCTAAATTATAGGCCAAATGCTCTATTAAAACTAGGAAAAGAGCTAAGAGAGGCTCTGCTAGAGTCAGAGCAAACCTCAAAGTTTGTCATCAAACACTACCCCCACTTGCTGGGCTCGGGAGGAACAGACAGGAGGATCATGAGTTCAAAGCCAGCCTCAGCAACTTAGCGAGGCCTTAAGAACTTAGTGAGAACCTGACTAAAAAAAAGAAAAAAAAATTAAAGGGGCTGGGGGTATGCCTCAGTGGTTAAGCACACCTGGGTTCAATCCCTGGTGCAAAAAACAAACAAACAAAAAAAACCCCAACTACCCCTACTTAAGTTGGTTGGAGCAGGCTGTGGAGTGGTTTATGATTATCACAGCAATATGGCAATCAGTCAGCAACTAGTGGGGCCTATGAGCGGGGAGTACCCAGAGTCAGACAGTTTAACAGGGAGATCAGAAAAGGAAGCCATCCAAGAAAGCTATAAAAAAAACCCTAGTAATTCCAGAGTGATAGCCAAGCCTAAGCCCTCTGAGGAGTGAAAGCACACTGCAGGACCCCAAGCCTCATAAAACAATTAGCCAAGTCACTCAAGCAAACAGTAAGAGTAGCCTCAATGAGGGAGAAGAGAACCATTACTCAGAGAAGCCACAATATAGTACTTAAAAGTCCAGATTTCAACAATGACAAGAGTCATACAAAGGCACAGGAAATGATCAAAACTGCCCATGAAAAGCCCAGATGTTGGCTTAAACAAAGACTTAAAAATAGCCCTTATAATTATGTACAAAAAATTAAAGGAGAAAATATGTAAGAAGTTATAATTATCATGTCTTATAAAATAGAGAATATTAATACAGAAAGTTTTATATAAAAAAACAAATGGAAATTCTGGAAATGAAAAGCATAAATTAAAAATAATACTGAAGTTACTCAACAATTATTTTCAGAAGAAAAATAATTGTTGGGAGAAGAATCAGCAACCTGAAAATAGATTGACAGAAATTATTGAAACTGAAAACAGAGAGGGAAAAAAGTGAATAAAAATGAACAAACCCTTGGAAAATGTGGAACACCAACATCTGTACAATGAGAGTACCAAAATAAGAGAAAAAGGAGCAGAAAAATGAAAGAAATTATCCCTGAAAAGTCTCAAAATTTTCTGAAAATTGTAGATTAAATCATCTCCATGTGAAGGGGTTCAACTAAGATATAAATGTTCACCTTTGTCAATCTCACTCAACACTGTACCATAAATCCACACCCAAGCAATTGGGCAAGAAAAAGAAAAAAAGAAAGGCAGATGGATTGGAAAGTAAGAAATGAAACTGTCTCTGTTCACCAATGGCACAATTTGATCTTTCTAAAACATAGGATTCAAAAACAAAAAAGAAAACTCTTAGCTCTTAGAATAAATCAGCGAATTCAGTAAGCTTGAAGGGGACATGATCTTCATGTAAAATCAAATGTACTTTTATATCCTCTCAATTAAGAGTAAAAATTAAACTTAAAAAAATCCACTTAAAATGACATAAAAATAATAAAATATCTGGGAAAAGAGTTTACAAAGTAATTGCCCAACATATGCTCTGAAAACTACAAAACTATGTTAGGAGAAATTAAAGTCCTAAATAAATGGAAAGATAATCATGGGTTGGAAGTCTTAATATTGTTGAAATGGCAATATTTCCCAAAGTAAATGACAGATTCATGCAATTTCTATCAGAGTCTCAGCTGGCTTCTTTGTAGATATTGATAAGCTAATTCCAAATTCATGTGAAAATTTGAGGAACTCCGAATAGCCAAAACAATCTTGAAGAAAGAAACACAGTTGGAGAACTTAAATTTCCCAACTTCAAAACTTATTATAAAATACCAATAATGAAAAAAGTATTGTACTGCATTCTGATGGACATAAAGGAGAGGAATAGGATCGGGAGTGTAGAAATAAACCCAATGTTTATGGTAAGCCGATTTTTGACAAGGATGCCAAACCCATCCAATGAGGAAAGAAGAGCCTATTACATGGTACTGGAGATTCAAAGGAATGCAGGTGGACCCTTACCCCACAACATGTACAGAAATTTACTCAAATTGGATCAAAGGCCTATATACAAAAGCTATAAACATAAAACTCTTAAGAAAAAAACAAGGAGGAAATCTTTATGATTTTGGTTTCGGCAAAGAATTCTTAGATATGACACCAAGAGCATGAACAACAAAAAAAAAATGAAAAAAAAGTTGTGCTTTCTGGAGAAGTAAGACCCTTAGAGGTAAGCAGGGGAGAGAGTAGAAAATGCAATAGAGATAACTGTATTTGTGTGAATTTGTCTTTGAGGCTTCTATTCTGTATCATTAATCTGTGTGTCTGTTTTGAGCCAATACCATGCTGGTTTTGTTACTATAACTCTGTAGTATAGTTTAAAGTCTGATATTGTGATGCCTCCTGCTTCACTTTTCTTGCTAAGAATTTCTTTGGTTATTCTGTGTCTTTTAGTTTTCAAAATGAACTTCATGATTGCTTTTTCTATTTCTATGAAGAATGTTGTTGGGATTTTAACAGAAATTGCATTAAATCTATATAATGCTTGTGGTAGTATGGCCATTTTGACAATACTAATTCTGCCTATCCATGAGCATGGGAGATCTTTCCATCTTTTAAGCTTCTTTAATTTCTTTCTTTAGTGTTCTGTAGTTTTCATTGTAGAGGTCTTTCACCTCTTTTGTTAGATTGATTTTCAAGTATGTGTGTGTGTGTGTGTGTATTTGAGGTTATTGTGAATGGGGTAGTTGGTAACAAAATGAAATTAAACCTCTATTTTTCACCTTGCATAAAACTCAGCTCAATGTGGATCAAACACTGAGGCACTAGAACAGAAACCATGCACCTACTAGAAGAAAAAATAAGCCCAAATTTTCACCATGTTGGCCTAGGATCTGATTTCCTTAATAAGACCCCTAAAGCACAAGAAGTAAAATCAAGAATCAATAAGTGGGATGGATTCAAACTAAAAAGCTTCTTCTCAGCAAAAGAAACCATCAATAATGTGAAGAAACAGCCTACAGATTGGGAGAAAATCTTTACACATGCACCTTAGATAAACCATTAATCTCTAGGATATATTAAAAACTCAGAAAAACTTAACACCAAAAAAGTATATATATATAACCCAGTCAATAAATGGGCTAAGGAACCAAACAGACAATTCACAGAAGAAGAATACAATCAACCAACACATTTTTAAAAAGTTCAACATCTCTAGCAATTAGAGAAATGCAAATAAAAACTACTCTAAGATTTCCTCTCACTTCAGTCAGAATGGCAATTATCAAGAATACCAGCAACAATAAACATTGGCGAGTATGTGAAGGAAAAGGTACACTCATACATTGCTGGTGGGACTGCAAATTGGAGCAACCACTATAGAAATCAGTATGGCGATTCCTCAGAAAACTTGAAATGGAACCACCATTTGACCCAGTTATCCCACTCCTTGGTTTATACCCAAAAGGACTTAAAATCAGCCTACAACAGTGAGACAGCCACATCAATATTTATAGAAGCTCAGTTCACCATAAACTATGGAACCAACCTAGGTGTCCTTTAATAGTTGAATGGATAAAGAAAATGTGGCATATATATTCAATGGAATATTACTCAGTTTTAATGAAGAATGAAATTATTGCATTTGCAGGTAAATGAATGGAGTTGGAGAGTATCATGCTAAGCGAAATAAGCCAATCCAAATGTTTTCTTTGATATGAGGATGCTAATTCATAATAAGGGGATGGGGCACTAGGGAAGAATAAAGTTATCTTAAATTAGGTAGAGGGGAGGTCAGGGAGGGGAGGGGATAGGAAGGATAGTTGAATGAAACAGACATTATTACCTTATATACATATATGACCAATGTGATTCTACAAACATGTACAATCAGAAAATGAGAAATTATACCCCATTTATGTATAATATATCAAAGTGCATAAATGCATTCTACTGTCATGTATAACTAATTAAAACAAATTAAATTTAAAAAGAAAAGAAAATGGAGTAGAGAGTACCTGAAGAATTCAAATCACCTAGCAATTCTGCCATGAACATGGTCTTATTCTCCCAGGTAGCCTAAAGCATTTTTTAAATATTTGTGTTCTAGACTCGTAGGTTTATGCATTTTTCAGTTCAAATTGAATTCTGTTGATGACACAAGCTAGCTTTTACTCAATCAAGAAAAGGGTCAGATATTGGGGAATGCCTGGGAGCAGGTATACTGGTTAGCCAAAGTAGAGGCAGGCTACCACAACCGCCACCATGCTGAGTAAGATGATTGGAGGCGGTAAATTTAGAAGAGATTCAAGAGGACAGAAGGGCAGCACGTGTCGACCTGGTGGACAGCGTGGGAGCTGGCGCGGTCTTTTGAGCTGCCTATGAAAACATCAGGGGGGATCCTGGCTTCAGTGCACTTTGCTTCACCCAGAAACCTGTGGAGTCTGGAGAACGTGATCCTAAACCAGCACTCTGTGTCCACACATCACATAATGAAGAATCAGGGTGCCCTGAATTACATGCCACAGCGACCAGCACTCAGGCCTGAGAGGCATTTTGCCAGGTACGGTGCTATGGAAGCCTCAGCTCTACTGCCTGAGACTCAGCCAGCTTCCAGGGCAGCAGGCCCTCCAGAATCCTCCCAGGTGGTCAGGCTGAAGCTGCTCCCCAGAAGCCTTCAACTCCTTCCTTTCCTACTTCCTGAGTTACCTTAGAGATTTCTTTGAAGACAGCACCTCAAGAAATCACTAGTGCATGTCCCTTTAATAAGGGTCCATTTCTGGGGAACACTACCAAAGACACAGCCAACATTTATTTAGGTAAAAAATAATGACATTTCAATACATCTTCCACAACATAAGAAGAAGACACATTCCTTACTTCATTTCACAAATTCAGTATAATGTTAACAGCAAATTCTAATGAGAAAATTCCAAAGAACATGACAGGATATTATCACTCCTGAACATAGATGCAAAAAAGTCAAACACCATTAGCAATCAAAATCAGGAAGCACAAAAAATATAAAATATATCACAAACAGGTTAGGTCATAACCAGCATGTTTTACTAGTTGGTTAAATCTTCAAAAAATTTGGGGACTCTTGGAAATATGTTCAGCATGATTTAAATATTTTTAAAACACTCATACTTTTAGAGGGTGTTAATTCACATGCAATACAATTGCGAGGTAAGAAAGCATAAATGGAAAATTCATCACCCATCTCTTCCATTACCACTGAGGCAATTAACAACAACAACAACAAAACAGATATAAAGAGATGGACGGTGAAGAGCTATTCCATGCTTGTGCATGATGCCTACAGTTTTCTCCCTTTATTTATGTGACAGTTTTGGTGTAGGTGGTTAATTTTACTGAGAAAAGATCATAAAATGGAGAAGGAAAGTGTGAGTGAAGAGGTCAGAAGAGACTGAAGGGTGTCCCTGGGAGTTTGTGTGGGGAAGGGGGAAAGGTGGCTCCTTCCAAGCAAAGGAAAGGCTCTGGTGAGTACAAGAGCTGGTGAGGCTGCCTGACAGTAGGCAGGTACAGTATTCATCGCTGGACACCCAGACAGGGTGGCCCGAGGCAAGGATGGACCACACAGGCCTCACGAGAGAACAGAGAGGACTGAGTACGGCACAGAGGGCGACCTCCTTGCGTGGGGTGGGCGTGGTGAACCCCGCTATTCTGGGTGTAAAGGACACCCCTTCACTTTCAGGACCTTGGCTTGGACCATGAATCATTCTGTGGCCCATCCTAAAGCTGATTCTGGTTAGTCACACCCCTGACCTCCTCCTGGAGGAGACAAGTGGGAAAGAGGTATTGGAGGGGCCCCAGGTGCCCACTGGTGACACGGAGCAGCTGGGAGAGAACCCTGGCCATACAGGGACGCTCCCGCTGCCTCAGACACACAGCCAAAGCCAAGCTCCACAGGCCAAGCCCTGAGCCTGAGGGCCTGAGTTCTGCCCACCCAACAGCCCAGCAGGCAGGACACTCTCTAAGCCAAAGCCCAGCAGAGGCCAGGTGGCCGACAGCAGTGTCTGTGGGAGGAGTGGGCACGTCCACTGGATCTGCAGTGAGGAGGGGTCAGCCCTGGCTCTCTCTGAAGGTGGCAGAGGCTGCCTGGGCCAGGATGGCATCCAGGCTGATCCGGGCAGAGCTGGGAAGTGGCTGGGGTCTGCAGGATGCCGGCATCCCCTGTCCCTACTCCCTGTCCACCTCTAAGAGTCTGGGTCACTCCCAAGCTTGTTTCCTGCGGAGCTTGGATGCCACCAGAATCTCCCTAACTGTATTCTTCTAGTCCAAGCTTCCTTCTTGCTATGTGTAAGCATGTTCCTTAAAGTTTACATGTCGGACACTTTATCCCTGATGCAATAGTACTGAGAAGGGGACCCTTCAGAGGTGGCAAAGCCCTGGTGAGGGGCTTAGTGTCACTGCTACAAGAGTGAGTTTCTGAGAAGCACAAGTCCCACCCTTCTCTCATCTCTCCCTGGTGCTTTGTCACCCTGCCTCCTGCCATGGGGGTCATGTGGCAAGAAGGTCCTCACCCACTGATGTGGGCTCCTTGACACTGTTTCCAGCCTCCAGAACCTGAGCCCAATACATTTCTGTTCTTCATAAGTGACCCAGATGGCAACACGAGGAAACAGCAGCACACAGCAGCTAACATGCTCCTTTACAAAGCTAATCTGATCTTTGATGAAAATGCAAATGACCACAGGAGGAGCCACCAACAGGGACTGAGCAGGAACATGCCTGTGGAACGGTGTGGGTAGGTGCCAAGCGAGTAAGGGAGTTGGGAGGGAGGCACCACCTCACCTTTCCCACAGCCTTGCAACATCAGATAATCCACTCAAAACCACGCTACCCCATCACCTTTGAAACAGCTTCCACCTCCATTTGCAATCTTGGCAGAAGAGGTATGTTGCAAAACAAGGAGCTTTCTTGAGAGGGCCGGGTATCTGCAGGCAGGAGAAGGAAAGAATTCTACAAAATCTCTCTTGGAAAATAATAGAGGAGTACTTTATTTTGCTAATACTGCTGAGTGGCTTAAACAAAAAAAAAAAAAATGATTGTCTCATGATTCTTGAAGATGGGATCTAAAATCTTGGTTCCTTTTGAAGGTAATGAGGAAGGTCCAGCACTCTCTGGATGGTCTTCTCCCTCTTGCTGCATGTTGTCTTTGTGTGTATCTCTGTGTTCAGAGTTCACCCTTGTGTAGGAATGGTAGTCATACTGGATTGGAAAATACATGCTAACTTTAACTTGGTAATCTCTGTGAAGGCCCTATCTCCAAAACAATTCAACTTCTATGATATTGGAGTTAGACATCAGAGGAAGTTAACAAATGGATGTCCTTCAGCATTTTAATCCAGGGAGTCCATTTTCCTCCAGGATATGTAACCTAGGCAGGTGACTTTGGGGGTTGCTCAGCTGTGGTGCAAGTGAGGCATGCACAGATGACTTTCATAAGCCTCAGGGACCAGCTCACAGTAAATCCCAGGCTTCAGTTGTCCCTGGCTTCCCATATGAATAATAAACTTGCTTCATGTAAACCACTGTGCTGCCCGAGCCTTCTGTCTGAGCCTTCTGTCTCAGCAGACTCTGACAGGTTGAAAACCAGTGCACAGGAAGCCTAAATCAGCGACTGGCCCAACTATTGGAGTTGTCCAATAGAACAAGAGGGATGAGACCAGCCATTATCTGGCCAGAGCAGAGACACCATCCCAGAGGTTCAGGACTAGACATATAGAGATCAGGGATTTCTGTAGAAATAAAGAGACACGAGTCATTCCCCACCATGGGTGTGAAGAGCTGGCATCCCTGATTGAGGCAGAAAGAGGGGAATGTGTGGCACTTGATTCCCTCACTGACAGCCACTTACCTGATGGGTCGTCCTTGAGAACTGGACACTCAGATGGAGCTTAAGGCACCTGAGAGGGAGCAAGAGAGTGGTACATCAACCCCAGAGGAATCTGAGCAAGATCGACTTGCAGGATGAGTGCCTTCGTGGAAAGGGAGGCTGGTACTCCAAAGGGCCACATGGAGATAGAGCCGGGCAGTCGGAAGTGCCCTGGGTGGTGTGCTTGTCTGCTGGACGGACCTCAGAGAAAGGCAGGCCTCCACAGAATGGTGCAGTTAGGAATAGAGTCCGGGTCTCTTGGTTCCTGTCAGAGGTCAGGGACCCTCTAGCCCTAACATAAGAGGAGCTCACATATTTCTAAGGTTCCTGCAAACTGGGGCACACCTGACAGTATTTCCAGGTCACTTCAAAGGAAAAATTAAGCGACAACATTAGGGATTTGGAAAAGAATGTGGTGATCCATGGTGCTTATCTGCTTAATAGGTAAGCCTTTGGTCTTCAGCATTATGGGCATTAGTATGTTAGCCACTTGTGGCAGGAACTGTCACCACTGCCTGAGGGGGTGTGTCCCCCCCCCCCAGCTGGGAATTCATTCCAGCTGCATTGGAGGCTGAGGCAGTAGAATCACAAGTTTGAGGCCAACCTGGGAAACTTAGCAAGACCCTGTTTCAAAACAAAAATAAAAAGGGCTCAGTGGTACAGCACCCCTGGGTTTAATCCCCCAGTACAGAGGGTGGGGGCTGGGGAGCAATATACTAACTGACAACAGTGCCTTACTTTGTTAATTCAGTAATTTCTGTGACCCACCCTGTTACAATATAACAGTGCAGTCTAGCTGATCAGAAAGTCCTTTAGGGCAGAGAGAGTAACAGGGACAATCCCCTGGGTGGAAGTCCAAGAATTATTCAAGATACAGCCAGCAAGCCAGCATGCCCCCTGCATCACCGCTAGTAACAGTGGGGTCAACAGCCTGAAGACTCCTGTGGGTAAATAGCACACGTTTTCTCCTTGATTTGGAGCCTGAGTCAAAGTGAACAATGCAGCCACCAGCTCTGGGCAGGGCTTTGCCCAGCAGGGCTTAAAGAACATTAACACATGAATGTCCTTCAGCCTGCCATCATGGTGGAATCATAGGGCCTGAAACCTCCACACCTGTGGATCGGAGCCTGTGGCAGCTGAAGACTGCCAGAGGAGCCACCAGCCTCTCTGACTTTGGACACTTAGATCACCAGAGGCAACCATCAGATATATAGGTTTTGAAGGCACCTCCACACTTACTAGTGGACACTGGCAAAGAAGGGGCATCTTGCAGCTGATGCTCCAGAGGTAACCTGCTACTTGAATGGGCCCATCTCACTTGGTGCTTGCAAACCCCACTAACCAGAATGGATGGATGAACAGATCTCAGTGGAAATGGTACCTTCAGGATCTGTCCCCACTAGGATCCCCGGGCACCATGAGCCAGTGACTAGCTTAACTACTAAAACAGATGCTTTGGCTGCTCCTGCAGCTGCCTGGGACCCAGCACTCAGAGACAGGCCTACAGATGATGTGACATATTTTACAGAGAGTCCCGTGAAATGACAAGCAGCTCCTGAGCTGTAGCTGCCATCTGGCCAGTGGACAGCCACCTTCTGACTGAGACTGGACATGGGTATTCTGCCCAACCTGTAAAGCCATGTGCTATGGAGATGGCCATCAGGTTTCCCCACCGCACGTCTGGCTTCATTCTCACTGACCCATAGGACACTGGCAACATCCTAGCCAGTTGGTCAGGCAATTGGCAGCAGAATGGCTGACTGTTAAAGAACCTCCTGTGTGGGAACAAAGGCCATGGCAACAGCTCACTGCCTGGAAGGGACAGATGTGTGTCACTCGTGTGGGCAGAGGGACGACCTTGGCAATTCTTCAGAGGAACCGGGCCTGTGTCTGGAGACTCCATGGATTTAACTCTGACCAAGTGTGGGGGTGGTTTTCTGTTGCTATGAAAAGGTTGCAGCCACTTGCTTATATACCTGAAATCCCCTCCTCACGGCACCTTGTGAGGTCAGAGCAAGAAATGACCAGGAACACCTGGGCATCATCCCAGTGGTCATCTCAATTTGGGGCCTCCAGGACCATTCCCACTTTCATAAAAGGAATAAGAAAGGACTCTGGGAGCTCTTTTGCTTTGGGGGATTATGGAGATTGATATTCACTTGTTTAGAAATTAAAAGCTGTAGGGCACTCAGTGTGTCTTTTCATTTTGAGTCTGAAAATCTGTAATACCTTTGTGGCCTTGAAAGACCTCATCACATTTACATGCAAGGTCTCTGCTTCATTGCTGCCTTGAACCTTCCAGTTTTCCTCCATGGGGCCCTCACCCCATGATGGATGGAGCCTCCCCTTGGGCAGAGCTGTGGGATCAGCCATCTAGGAATGGAGACTTCTGCAACTGTCAGTCCCAGAGAAGCTTTTCCTCCACCAAGTTGTTCTTGTGGGGTGTTTTGGCCACAGAGACAAAGACAGACACAGGCCCGCTAATTAAAACACAGCCACATGGTTATTGTACCCACCTTGACAAATGTACTCGTATGTGTGTATGTGTGTCTGTGTGCGCGCACATGCATGCTTGCGGTGCTAGGAGTGACCCAGGTCCTTGCGTGTGCTGGAGAAGCTCTGTGAACATCCATCCCTGGGGTTTGGCGTCCTGGCCTAACCAGCTCTCGGCACTGTTACATTGAGGCTGACTGGCAACAGGAATTTTGGAGTGAAACGCACAGTCAAACCACAGCAGGCATACACAAGGGCCCAGGGAGTTGGTCCCCACTAGATGTGCCCTGTGTGAGGGGAGTCCTTCAGGTCACACTGAAGGACATTAGACAGGAACTCAGATCCTGATGAAAACAGAAAGTTCTCTGGTAAAGAAAATTCATGACAATTATAAATGCTGGGTTTTCTACAAGATGTAAGAGGATCATGTATCAAAACACCCCAATTTACTCTGAGGTATTGAGTAAGTACCAAATGAAACACTGTAGCTTCAGTAGCTGAGGGGAAGTCCCCGAGGTACAGCAGCCTTCTGTTCACTACTGACATCATGTTGCCATAGATTCACTCCAGAGCAGAACCTCTTTCTCATGGTAAGTGGAACCCCCATGGGAACCACCAAGAAATGCTTGTAAGGCATACCCAGAATGAGAGGTAAGGGAATCAAAATGTTTCACTACAGTCATGAACTAAACAAGAGGGAACATGATCAAATAATGAAGCCAGTCCCACTGAATCAAAACTTGTGCTGCTCTCCTTAAAAGGACACAAGGCACACTGAACCAGGGCCCCGCCACATCTGCAGAGAGAAAGAGACTCCTCTGGAGAGGAGGGGGCCCAGAGCTGGGACCCTCCGGAAATGGGGGTGTCTCCCCCTGATAAATCATAGGTTTACTTTCTTCTCAAGTCTTCTTGACCAAAAGGTAGGGAAAGACCAGAAGGCAAGGAAAAAGCCGTCCAGGGGGTGACTGCCTGAGTTGGAAACTGTGCTCCTTCCCCTCTCCTGGAGGTGTTAGCTACCAGCCAGGGGAAGTGCTATCTACTTATTTCCTTTTCTTTGATAATCAGCTGTCTGTCTTTTGCCCCCTGTGTCAGGTGGCTGGCAGGCTGGCTGGCTGGCTGGATGGGAGGGTGCAGAGTCTGGAGAAGTGCCTGATACTTATAGTAAGTTGTATGTTTCTGTTGTCTGACACCATATAAACAACTGATTCTCATAAACTGAAACAGTTGTGTCTCAAAAATTGCCACTTCTTTACCCTACTTTAGTCCCATACATGGAAGATTGTTTTGCTTATGATAGAAAAGAAACACACATTGTTTCCCAGGTGTTTTATTTTGGCAGAGAACCAAACAGCAAATGCGTTCTGCATAAAACCTGCCCCCTTATGTCACAAAGCTCTGTCTTAAACATAAAAAAAAATGAAAAATGAAACAAACAATTAAGTGGCATAAACTGGAATAAGCATGTATGCATTTTCCCTCAAGGACCTAAGCTTTTCCAGTACGGGAGTGGGAGGGGCTTCCACCGTCATCCAAATCTGTTTTGGACACTACTGCGGAACATCAATCCGCCTCAACACTTAGTACTGAAAAACATCCATTGATCATGGTTACGGGTTCTGTTGGGTCAGAAATTTGGGCAGAGTACGGGGACGGGGAGCTCCATGTTCTCTGTTATCTCATCTAGCTAGACTCAAAGATATGAGTGGGACTTGAAGTTGGGGACTAGAATTATGGGGAGCCTCCTTCCCCTGTGTGGCACCTGGGCTGAGATGTCTTGCATACTGAGTTCAGCAAGACTGTCAATCAGAGCGCACAGATGTGTCCTCATCATGCAGCTGTGCTCCCCAGGTGTGCAGCCTCAGGATAGTTGAACACATAACTGAAGGGCTTGTGGCCCCAGCGCAGGGTTCCAGAGGGCAAGGCAGAAGCCTCATTGCCCGGCAGTCAGGGCAGCCATGAGGTCACCTATCACCTATCCCAGTCTATCCAGATTCCCAGGCAGGAGACATAAACGTCACATCTTGATGAGAGGTGCGTACAGGGTTTGACAGCCATGTTTAAAGCCCCTCACCCCTGAGTGTTAGAAACTGAGGTGAAGAGACCTGTGGAAGGCAGTCTTATCTTAGCTCATTTCATCAACTTTGGGGCCCATTTCCATTGACATATATCATTCACTATTTGTGAGAGATCAGGTCTCCATCCTCCCCCTCAGACCCGGAATGTGCTGGCACCATGGTGGCAGGAAAACTACCTCCTTTCTGGAATTCATTGCTTACCATGGGTCGAGCCAATTTTGAGAGAGGAACCCTTGGCACTGGCTGGACCAGAACCTGCCTCATGATCTGGACGGTCCCAGAACCCATGCTCTGTTCAGGGCAGAGCATTTGGACACAGAATAATAGGCGGCAACTGGGCAGGCCTGGTGACAGCAGGGACCCACACCAAGCTGCCATCTACCCCACAGCACTCCTTCTCCTGAGCATTTTGTCCACTGGCCTTCATGCTTCCTCAGAGGGCAACAGTTTTCCTGGAAGACCCAGAGCCAGGGGGAAAGCCACAGTTTCCTGTGGATTCAGATTGTTGAGACATGTTGTTTGGGGATAAAGTTCTCCTGAGAGAGACTCTTCCCCAGTCTTATCAGGGGTCTGTAGAAAATGAGGTGGGTGGGTGACAGGACCTTGGGTCAGGGTACAGAGATCTTGGGACTTGAAACTCCCTGGCTCCAGGGAGGTGAAGAGGTCCCAAGGTAGATGGCCAGGATTCTGATGGCACATGCTGTCCAGCAGATCATCAAAGCACTCAGAGGGACCCCTGAGTACCAGAGGGGTGTCCTGGGTCAGCAGGTGTACACTTCTGGCACTGAGCACCAGAGGTGGCACCTCCTGCCCACCCTGCCAGAAACTGGGGTGCCTGAGTGTCCTGTGGGCTGTGGCCAACCCCTGTGCTCACCTGGATCCTCATCACCCCGTCCACTCGCTCCAAATGTCTTACCACATAAAGGAAAGAGATGAAACAACCGTCTGCACTCCCACAGGGTCACTCAGCAGCAGGTCACAGGTCCAGGTATGGTCTGTGCCTTGGATGTGCATTGCTCAGGACAGGGCAGGACTTTTAGCCAAGCTTCATAGTAATCACTCCACCTTTATTGAGCTCTTATGCATTTGACACCTTGGAAACCATATGCAATCTCTATTTTCATCAACGTATCCATCCTGAACTTAAGTATCATGTATCCCATACATTATTAGTGCTAAATATTTATTGGTTTTACATGACATCAGATGAGTTTAGAAAATGCTGATAGTCTAAACGGTGACACAAATAGTAATTCTTCAAGAAAGGAGCCCATGGTGTAGAATTTTTCCAACCTTACACATTCATAGAGCAACTTGGAGTAATGGGATATTTTAAGGAGCACAAAATGGAAGCTTGAGCAGACAGCATAGAAGTGAATCAACAGAAACTATGATATCCTGTGAGGAGTGGTCTAAGAGGCATTTGGAAATAGGTCGAGTTCAAGCCATTATGGGGAACTCATGCCATTGTCTTTGAAAATGGACCCTCATGATGTACCAGGATGGCCAGTGACCCTGGAGGTAGCTCCGGTTTGTTCGGTTTGTTCTTAGAAGAGGGGCATCTACTTTAAAACTCTCCAAAGAAGCCTGTGATGATATCCCAGGAGCAAGGAGCATCATCTGCTTCTCCCTCCAGTCACCTGTGCCAGGGAGAAAGATGCTGAGCCACTGAGATGCTCCCAGGCTGCCCTCTGCTTGCCCACCTGCTCCATGGATGTGGAAGCTCTTCCCTGAGTGCAGCACTGCATGGAGCCCAGGACCAAAGCCACCAGGTATACTGACACCCAGGACCCCTACAAGCTGCAATCTAACCCTCCTTCTGTTTGATTTTTCTAAATTCACATCCTAAACACACCCTTCTTTCCTTTCTCCTTCTGATATCATCAAAATATTTCAGTCTAGTTTCTCAGCATTTGTACATATTTTATATAACTTTATATATATATATATATATATATATATATATATATATATATATATATATATATCAAAAAAGGCCTTTGAAGAACTCCCATTAGGATTAAAATTTCACATCTTCTTAACTCTCTAGTGATTATGATCAGATGAAAATTTATTAGAACTGGAGACTATCACGCTAAGTGAAATAAGCCAATCCCATAAAACCAAAGGCAGAATGTTTCTCTGATATGCAGATGTTAATTCACAATAAGGGGTGGGGTGGGGGGGTTGGTTAGGAAAAAATAGAAGTACTTTGGCTTAGACAAAGGGGAATGAAGGGAAGAGAGAAAGGATGGGAATAGGAAAGAATAAATCAGACATTACTATCCTATGTGCATATGTGATTACACGACCAATGTAATTCTACATCATGTACAACCAAACGAATGAGAATTTATACTCCATATATGTATAATATGTCTAAATATGCCGCAGTCCGGCTGCAGCAAAATAACCGGGGGGTGACGAGGAACTTGTGTAGATTGATACAGCAGGAGTGGGAGCCGTTTATTGTAGGACAACAGAGGTATTTATACATTCCACACAGCTTATCTAATTAACATAAACTAGATACAGCAGTCAACCAATAAGGAATCTCCACACTTAATGGCTCGCTGGCATTACTTCACAAACCACTCCCTCTGGCATTTTGCCAGGCGCCATCCAGACTTGTTTACAGACCCTAACATTTCTCTGGCAAAATGCCAGGCGCCATCCTGATTTGTTTACAGATTCTAACATAAATACATACTACTATCATGTATAACTGATAAGAACAAATAAAATAATAATAATTACAAAATATAATAAAATGAAAGTAAAGCAAATAATTAGAAAAAAGAAAAACGATGCATTAATTAATTAATATTTTTGTTCAGTTTATAATTCTAATCTTAAAACCAGGAAACTAGATTTAAGGGTTATTAATAGGCAGATGAAATTAAAAGGTCACTAGTTCGTACAATGTTCCAGCACACTAGAAAGTAAAGAGGTATTTTTCTCTTAATGTAACAGTGGAAAGAACATTTGTATATATGGCTGTGAAGTACAGATTATTGTGGACATGACCAGCCTGCATGTGAGGATGACCGGAAGCCTTTCAGGGACCTGGGTGGACATGACTGCCGCCGTCTTGGTTTAATCATCTTTAACACCAGGGGACCCTGGTGCATCCCAGGGCCTAAAGGACTTAACAGAGTTGGAAAGACAGGAGGACATTCAGCATCCAAACCACAGCAGGTAAAACAACAATTTAATGAGACAGTGGATAGTTTGTTTTTACACAAAGTTAAGAAAATGGATCATAAACCTACATGGTAGAGTTAAAACTATGAATTGTCTAGAAGAAAATACTTTAGTCTTTATATAAGATCTTATTTTACACACACACACACACACACACACACACACACACACACAAAATATATCTATCCAGAGAAAAATAACATGCTGAATGCATATAAAAAAGAAAAAATCAGTAAAAGAAATTTTTAAAAAGAAAAAAATAAGTAAAGAAATTTTTTAGATGTGCATTAGAAAAATCAATTCCAAGTGAGACTATCTACACTTTAATGCATAAAATGTTGCATTATTATTGTCTTTGGAGGAATCTCAAGTATTTAGAGTTTCAAAATAAAAACAAGCACATTTAAAAACCATCACTATTTTGACATCTTTTTACTTTATCTAATTGTTTTTAATTATAGCTTATTTCTTGGAAAAAAAATCTAAAGATAGCATATTGTTTTATATTCTTGATAGGCTTCATTCCAATAATTTCGTTTGCTTTCATTATTTCTTCAACTTAATTCCAAAAATTTATATCATTGTGTTATCACATTTACTAAAAAGCTGGATATTTCTGTTTTTCACATTCAATATATTCATTTCCTTCCTGGAAGAAAAAAATCTAGAAGAACAGGCATTAGCTTTATACTTCTTGTCACTGATGCAAAATCCTGCTTATCATACCCAGGCTCTTTAGCATTTCTGGCTTGTTACTGAAGAATTTTTTGAAAGGTAAAATTTTGAAATTCTGTGGCAGTAGTAAGTTACATCACATGTACTGTTATATGTTTGTTGCATGTTGCGTTGTTAAGAATTCACAGGGATCAGGGATCAGAAACTCCTCACCTATAAGGACACTAAAGACAGAAAATCTGATTGAATAAATTGCCACTTTTCAGTCCTTTATTAATTTTTATTCAATAGTTTTTTCCTATTTGCATTTCTAATTTTATGTAATTAAACAAGTAGTAACAAACCTGGAGTTTTTAAACCTTTTTATTTATTTAAACTTTATATATATATATATATATATATATATATATATATATATATATATATATATATCTCAGTAAAAATCTTTAATTTTGAAAGATTTTCTTAATTATGCTTCAGTAGTTACCTTCCTCAAGGATTTTATTCTCCATATATTGCATTTTCTTAGCCTATCTTAACATTTATTACTTGGCCTTAAATAATTTTTATCTTCTTTCTTGTCTTTTTGATTTTTAAAATCATACAGCTTTAGCTTTTTCTCTTTTTCTTAAATAATTCTTCTGTGGAATCTATTTATTATTTTTTCATGCTTCTATTTTAGTCTTCAATCCCCAAATAATTTTTCTTCTATTTCAAATTTTCTTGAGTTCGCCCATGACTCTTTTTCAATAATGTTTTCTATTGTACTGTCATCTTAACATGTGTACTTAATTATTTTAATTAAGCCTGGCTATGGAAGGCTAATTTACATACTGGAATACTTACTTTTCGCAGGAGTTTTGATAAAGACACACATTCAGGTAGCACCACTCTAATGGCTGATAGAACTCTTTTCTTAGCCTGCTGGCTGTCACTGTACCACACATACACAGCAAGCTCCCGGATCACTGTCTGCCGTTTCACCTTTTCTAAAATGTCATATAAATGGGACATTCATTTCATATCTGGCTTGTTTCACTTAGTCTAATTCTTCTGAGATCCATCCAAGTGACAGTCTCCCCACACCCATGCCAACACTTGGTATGACCTTTTTGGGGAAAAAAAACATTAGGCATCACAATAGGCTACAGTGGTCTCAGGTGATCTAACCTGCAGTTATCTAACGCCTGGTCATTTCAGGAAGCTTCTGTGTGTTTTCTGGCATTGGTCTTGTCCCTAGAGCGTCGCATGGCCTTTTTTCACCTAGGGAAGAGGAATCTCCTAGCTAATCGGCACCATATTTTCAATGTAGAGTGATAGAAAGCGTCGTGATCAAAGGAGACTCTGGTTTCTCCTCTCCAGAGGGAGCCCTTTCTCCTGGCCTCGCTCCCTGGAGACTCTTCAGACTGCATGAACTGGGACATCATTGCCTGTGTGAGGCTCAGGATCTAAGGAACCTGTGAAGAGACTGAGAAATTTATCCCTGGAGCTCTTAGCCCCAGAAACCACAGGAGACGTCCAGTGGTGGACGGACATGGGAGTAAAATCCCTTGTGTCAGATAGTGTGTGTAGGAAAAAACGTCTACCTCTAGAGAGGCGCTACAAACTGTGGTGTCACCCAATCTCAAGCTTCACAGGTGACGCAGGGCAGGCTGCCGTGGAGCCTGCAGGTATAAGTGGATGGGCAAAGAGCTGACGGACATCCAGGCTGGGTGTTAGGGTCATCACACGAGCCCCAATTTGCAGAGCCCTCCAGGATGCTGGGGCTATCCACCTCTCGTGCCCTTGGGCTTGGCTGTCCTCTGCCTGTGCAGCAAAGGTCTCCTCATCATGGTGTATTCTCAGGTATGGCCCATTTGGAAGACTTGCCTTCATCCCCCAGGTACAATTTAAACAACTGTCACCATAGGTTCTAGTTACCTTTGTATTCTTGACCATGCCAAGGACACTTGTGAGAGTAAAACCTGGTTCATCACAGCAGAACAATGGGCGTGAGGCAGGACCCAGCCTGAAAACCAGGAGCTGGTCTTACTACCTGTAAGTTCTCACCTTGTGTTTGTTTATGGACCCGCCCTGTAGAGGAGGGGTTGTTTTGCTGGTAGTAGGCACTCAGTGAACATTCTAGTGGCTTGTGTAATGATGAATTCATTAGTGTCTAAGGAGACTGCAGCAGGGGAATGTTCTCAACTCCACCAACAGCAACAATGGCTGGAAACTAGACTTGCAAGAAATGGCTGAAGAGGGCCAGATGATTCTTAAGAACAAAGAAGTTAAGTAAAGAAGAGTTGAAGTAACACACGCACCCACACACAATCACACACACACACTCACACACACACACACACACACAAATCGAAATGAATTGAACCATGAATGCCTTTTGTAGAATCAATGCAATAATGATAAGGCTTCAGGAATTGTGGTCCAAGCACTTTCAATTAAGTGTTCAGGAAAAAATTTAAAGTTACCAGATCATGTGTCTAGTGCCCACTTCATTTTGTCTGACAGATAACGGGAAAAGACATGCACAAGAAGTGACTGTCAGTGACGTCACCTGAGTAACCATGCCTGACCGACAGGGAGTATGCATCAGTGTCCTTGATATCAGTGTCCTTGACATTAGTGTCCAAACTATTGAGAACACTGGTGCTCTGAAAGGAGGAGACTCCACTCAGAGGTAACCAGGAGCATCACCCTCTTCAAAGGGGTCTGAGTCTCAGTTGGAGGCTCACTGGGGAAGCCATAGGAGGGCCTGAGGGCACCAAGTCTGGAAAGCAGAAAGAAGAGTACAAAGGCCTGGAAGCCACCCAAAGGGCTGGACCCACTTGGCACTTGGGTCCCAGATTCAGTCGTCGTCCCTCTGAAGACACCTAGGCTGCTTGTCATGGCACATGCCCTTGAGGTCCCTGTTGAAGAAAGGTCAAATGCATAAGATGCAGAAGTAGTAAAGCTGACCCATTCCTCCCAGGCCCAATAGCTGTGGCCAACTGTCCCCAGCGCCAGGAACTGGAACATGTTTGTCCCATGGCTAGCTTGCAGAAGCACTCTTGCTCACTCCAAGAGAAGCCAAAGGCTTTGGGGAAGCTGGGAGCCCTCCGTGATGTTATCTGGCATTCCGTTTTCTGACACTATGCACCAAGGAAGGGGTGTGGCCTGCCATGCTGCACCTGTGTCTCATGCCTCTCTGGTGGCTTGAAGCCTTCTACCCCTCAGTCCTGCCAATACCTGTCAGTCCCCGGGCACCTCTCAGTGGACTCCAAACACCTCTGCAGTGAGCCACGCCATCTCCGGCTCTCTGGGATGAAGTCCAAGTACCTAGTACAGCACACCTGGCCCCTGTTCCTCTCCACATCCGCGCATTACACTGTCATTCTGCACGTGACACCACCACCATGGTTTCTTTCTAGCGGGTGTGAGGTTTCTCTCTAGAGGCTATAAACTAAGACAGTCATCTGCTTGAGAACCTGGACAGGGCAGGGCTCTGTCTGCAGGGTTCACACCTGTGTCAGGTGAGACCACCAGGGGGTGAAAACAACCTGCAAGGAACAGAAAAGGTTTCACTCGCAGGTTCCACAGAGGTTAGGGACCTACAGCAGGCTGGGGCGTGGCACGGCGCTCACCTGGGTGAGGGAAGGAGAGAGGTGAGAAGAACCGTGCCTCAGCGGCACCCCAGGGTGCTGTCTCTCAGTGCCTCCGTGCACACGTATTTCAGGCTTTCGGGCAGAGGTTGTGACTCCATTAAAGAAACACACATAAAGGGAAACTTCATGGAGCCTTCCCTCCACCTTTCTTCCTCCTCTCCTGCCTTCCTCTTTGCCTCATGTGGCATAAACAGGGAACCTTCCAACCAAACCAGCTCATAGGAGGAAGCCTCGCTCTGCTTCATCACAGCTGGGAAGAGCCCTGGAGAAGGGTGGCCACAGCATAAATATGGAGGTTGATCCTGAGGGACAGCTGCTGGGGTCCGACCATGGCAGCCACACACTGAGGCACTGCTCAGCCAGGAAAGAAATGAACTCATACACAGGCGAGGACCTCAAAAGCATCACCGGTGCCCCAGAGGCCAGACCCACGCGGGGCTGGGGACGGTTTCCAGGGGGTAGTTAGCAGAGGGGTGGTGCCTTGTGCTAGGGACTAGGAGAGGTTGAGGGGACAGGGCACAAGGGACCCCCTGAACTAACAAAAATGCCCACTGGATTTGGAGGTACTTTGCTGCTCTGTGCGTTTGCTCAACTTATAGAACTGAACACCCCAAATGGAAGCATTTTCTTATGCCTGAGTTATATAGCGTTCAAGTTGACTTCCTAAAATAACCTGCCTCCTCAGTGAGCTGCCGTCATTCTCCAAATGTTTTCTGCATTTCTTATAAAACGGGATTTTTTTGTGTGCTGGGGATGGATCCCAGGGCCTTGAGCATGCTAGGCATGGGCTCTGCACCGAGCTACCTCCCCAGGCCACAGTGTAGTTTTTTACTAACTGTTTCCCCTGTGGTCTTGCAATTTTTCCATTTTGTTATGAAGTTAGATTGACAGAAGCTCCATTGAGCTGTGAACTACAGTTGTAATAGTTTTATTACAGGGCCAAGGAACATGACAGGAGACATAACTTGCCTGTCATCAGGATGAACAGGGGACAGGATCATTGGTGCCTAGGAAGGTCGTTTGCCTTCTGTGCCCAGGATGACCCTCTCAGATCTCTGCCTCTCTGCCCCTTCTGGGCCCCATGCTGGGAACCCCAAGGTGCCATCTCCCAGTCCCTCCTTTCTTCTGCTTAGGCCTTCTCCATGATGTCCCCTAGCTTTTTGTCCACAGTCATGGTCTACATGCTGACCATTCTCCAAAGAGCTAGATATTTTAGGAAGACATTAATTTATTATCACAAGGTTCAAATATCAAAGAAACATCTATGTGCTCTCTCTAATGAAACTTCCACTCCCATGTGCCCACGAGGGGAAGTTTTATTCTCATTAATCCAGGTAGACTCAGTTAAATCAAGACTCTGCTGTCATGTTCCTTGGCCCTGTCACCGTGTAGAATTCTCTCTTCTGTGTCAGAGGACAAAGTATTGCTATCTGGTTCCTGGAAACCTTTGCTGATACTTTTCCTTATTGATCCCAGGGCCAAGAAGTACAACCAGCGCAGGTCACAAAAGCTTCAGTCAGATACCCCATCACGGGTTCTCGTGCTGTGCAAAGCAAACTCACACATTTTAGAAGCTGATTTTTTTTTTACTTTCTTAATCGTTATTTTTGGCATAACATCTTCCATCACATTGTAAAGCTCACATAATAAGGAGGAGAAATAGTTGAAATTTTTAATTATCCAATCCATCAATGTGTGCTGGGTAGTATCAGGGGACAGTAGTGAAGTCCTCCCTTTGTCATGGTGCTTGATGAATTCCCTGATGACTGAACCCCAATCTTAACCACCTCTTGCTTCCCAGAAGTTCCTGGTGTGGTCCCCTGGTCTCTCTCTCTCTCTCTCTCTCTCTCTCTCTCTCTCTCTCTCTCACACACACACACACACACACACACACACACACGTCGTTAAGACAGTTTAACAGACAGAGGTATAAAAGTAAACGTTGAGCTGCTCTCTAATTTTATAAAATTTGTTCTTAGGACACCAAAATCCAGATCACAAAGCACCTTGGTAATACCGTGATTCAGAACAATCCACATCCTTAGAGAGGAGACTTTTCCCAAGCTAATCATGCCCCCTGCGCCACCTGGCTGGGTCCTGCTCCTTCAGGTTTTGTGAACGGCCACTTTTGCATACAGATTCATCCACTGCTGCTTCAGGGGACAGGAGAGAATGGGTCTATATGGAAACTCTTTAGAACCCATTGTTGCTTCAGGGTGTTCAATCAATGAAGTTATAAAATACAAGATAATTCATAGTACTGTCACTTTTGGGGCCCTAATAAAGTAAAAAGAATGAAAAATTTATTATTGCAAAATATTAGGGTTTTTCTTATTTTATAAAACAGTTTGTAAACGAAACAAATATTAAATGAACCACTGAGAGGCAGTATAATCTCAAAAATTATTCTTTCTTCCCAGAAAAAAAATAAGGGCCCTTTGAATGCAGAACAAACCAATATTACTATCAAATATTTTAATGTACACAAAGAATGAGAAAACAATCTACCATCTTTCATTCTCCTTCCTGGCTCTGGGAATACAACCAGAAAACTGGCCATTTTTTTAGAAACACAACCACGAAAATTGGAAACTCTACTGTTAAGAAAAAAAAAGTTTCACAGCTAAACCATGAAGTGGATATTTATTATCCCAGGGAATAGAGAAGGAATGGATCTCACATTTGTTATGGATCTTATTTTTAATAAGAAATTTTACTGAAACAAATTTGGTGGGAAAACCCAGCAGCAAGGATTAAATGATCTACTATGAAGGTGTCCGGCAGGTCTGTGCTACACAGAAGCAGACAAGACAGCTTTGCTGAACCAAGAGAGTCCAGGTGGAGGCCCTCTGCAGGTGGAGGCCCTCTCTGTGAGGCCTCTGTGAAAGGAAAACTCAGAGGGGCCTTGCCTTACAGGAGCAAATACCTGTTTCTCTATTGCAACACTTTGCAAATAATGTCCAGATTTCAAAATAGCTATATGCTCAAAAAAAAAAAAAAAAAAAAAAAAAGAAGAGGAGGAAGAGGAGGGGAGGGGAGGAGGAGGGGAGAGGAGGAGAGCAGGAGGAAGAGGAGGAAGAGGAGGAGAGAAGAAAGGAGATACTTAAAGCAAAACCCCCCAAAAGAAACAAGAAACACTATCAAATTAACCACACTTAGTCACTGTGGTGGGAAACAACAGTTTGCTCATTGACTTTCCTAGGTGTCAGGGTCCAAGGTCACTACCCATCTCTCCTCAGGATTTCAGAAGCCAGGGAGACACGACTCCAGGCTTCACTTACCAAGGAGTGGGTACTCTACAGAACGTTTGAGCTTCGTGAAGTTTACTTGAGGAAATGTCTTCCCAACCCTCCTGTGAGGTGCTGGGGGTACAGGGAGAGGGGGACAGCAGTGTGGCCATTTCCCTCTGTCTCCACTGTGGGAAAATCCCTTCCCCAAAGGAAGACTCGCCACATGCATTGGCTTAGCCCGTTTCTAATTCAGTATTACTAATGTGATGCTTTGTTTATTTGGCAGCCTCTACTTTATTTAATATGGTTATTTTACTTGATACTAATTAGGAAAACTAGATCCCTATGAATACAGCTTGATATCTCATTCCTCCCTGAAACTGTGCAAAATGCCCCCGGACAGAAAGTTGATCTTTTTGTGCCCTTATGTATTCTAAAGCCAGGCTAGAGGAAGCATCCCCTAAGTTCTGCCTAAAGAACAAATAAACAGAGAGACACTTCTCTTCCTCTAAGATGCCCTGATGTGCAGTGTTCCTGCAAAGACTGGTACTTCCCCTGCCTGGGAAGTCTGGGCACCCACACACCACTGCTGCCCCAGGACTCTGCTCAATGCCCAAAGGTGGACTTTGCACGCCTCTTCCACCAGACGCATCTTTACCTGTGGCAATTCTGGTACTTTCGTGGTTATAAATTCTATCTGTTCGATTGTATCCTGCAAAGAAGTAACACAGCTTCCTATCGAAGCTAGGCAAACAGCCACACTGTAATTAAGAGTGACAGGACATAGGAAAGGCATTTGGCCTCACATTTAACCAATGTTCTGAACAGTGTTGCCAACGCCACCGAGAATCTGCCTTGGATTTTTATAAAATCATTTTTCTTAAAAATTTTAATGATTTCTAAGCTCATTTGTTGACATTAAGGTATTTTAGGACTTGTGAATTTTGAGAACTTAATAAAATGAGGAGTTTTTTCAGTTTGTGAAAGTGTATGCTGTTAGAGTTGATATAATCAAGAAGAATGATGAACGTTCTTATATTTTTACTAAAAATTAAACACTGGTCACAACTGAGTGTTCTCATCAGTGTCCCTCAATCTGAGCTGGTTCCTAAGTGATTTGAAAAAGAAGTATCAGGGTCTGCACCCAGTGCTGGCACCCCCATCCAATGGGCGTCTTCACAAAGAAGGAGGAAGCCGGGGCCTCAGCCTAATCCAGGCAAAACCAGACACACGTACATGGGTGAGTCTGTCCCTGAAGTAGCCGTGGTCTAGGTGTTTCTTCCCGGAACACTCTGGAGCTCATGGCAGGGACTTTAGGCAAGTGAAGGAAAAGAAGAGACCACTTTTAAATCACAGGACTAAAAAGACTCTGGTGATGTTATTGTAATAATGAACAAATCAGAATGGAGAACAGTAAAGTCTCCCATTGAAGTTTTATACAAATAACATTTTTAAAATTTCATAAGGGATTACCTTAAAGATAAGGAAATGTTACTGGCTGTGGAGCCGATGGCAGCGTCTAAGGTCCACACGTTGATCCTGCCAGTTAGCGCTATGATTGTCACAACTGGAAAACCGTTCACAACTTGGAGACCAACTCCCTTCCCAATAGAGTGGACATGACCTTGATGGTGTCATTCATCCTAACAAGGACCACAGGGAAGATCAAATTCTCTTTTTGATTTGCCAGTCTGTCTCAGACTCCACAATTGGGACAGTTTTGACACTGGAATTAAGCTAATTAAAATTAAGGCAGAAGCACACATACAGATACACTTATTGTTAGTATCTTTTCTTTTATTTCATTTATCAATGAAATCTCCAGGCTCTTTGAGAGTCTTCTCTATGTAAAGAACACCAGGACAGGTTTCTTATTCTGGTTTTGGAGGTTGAATCTGTCACTCAAAAGGAGACAATATATGCCATTAGATTTTTAAAGATAATAAATAGCTCCAGGAAGTTATTATAATTTTGATTTACCTAAAAATAAAGACAGTGGCAATGAGTAATGACAAATATTAGGAATTTTGCTTTTCAGATATGAAATTTTGGTAAAAATTGATTGAAAATGAAAAAATACACACAAATATCAACAGGCTCTTGAGCGAGATTGTTTTAAAGATAATAAAATTTTTGCTGTTCAAAAATAAAATCCACATTGCTTCTTGTTTGTTTTCCCTTTTTAAATAATTATTGTCAGAAGAATATATTCAAAGGTAGATTTTCTTTTCAGCTGTTGGTTTTCTTCTATCATCTCTAAGTTCCCTCTGTTTAATAATTTTTAAATCTTGATACTTATTTTTAGACATACACCAATACACATGTAGTTAAAGGATAATCATTTTTTTTGAATTTTTAATATTTATTTTTCAGTTTTCAGTGGACACAACATCTTTATTTTTATTTATTTACTTTTTTATGTGGTGCTGAGGATTGAACCCAGCACCCCGCACATGCCAGGCGAGCACTTTACCGCTTGAGCCACATCCCCAGCCCTGTTAAAGGATAATCTTAAATGATCTTGAGTTGCAAATTACTTTCCCCTCTCCATGGTAGGTGATGTGATTGGCCAAAATGGCTAAGACAGAGCCAGTTTCTCTTCTAGCCTTAGAGCAAGACAAGAAAGGGCTATCACAGAAGGAGTCCGGTATGAATTCTTGTCTTTAAACTCTTCAGTTCCTTGGTGAAATGTGACTTCCCATCCCAAAATGAATACACACAGGACATTCCCAATATAGCTTGGGTCCAGAACGTCACCAAATGTCCTATATCTTGAAGGCTTCGTTCTAGCACAGTGCTGTTGAGAGGTGGTGAAACCTGTAGAAGAGGGGACCTTCTGAGAGGTCTTCTGGTCACTAGCGGCATGTCCTTCTGGGGACCATGGGACCCCAGAATTTTCCCCTCCTTTTTTCTCTCATGTCCCAGCCCTGAGGTGAACACATTCCTCTACCAAGTGCTCTCTGCCATGTTCTGCTGCCTTGCCACAGATCCAAGAGTGACAGGGAAATCAATCAAGGACTAAAGCATCCAAAACTGTGAGCTAAAATAAACCTTTCCTCTTTTTAACTTGATTTCTCAAGTATGTTGTTATAGTAATGGAAGTTGACTAACACAGCACCAATTGAGTAGGTTAAAGAAAACATGGCTTAAAGAAGTCAAGTGCCATTTAGGTAAAATTTCTTAAACATCCATCCTGTTTTAAAATGGTGAGAGTCAGAGGTTACATATAAGTGCCTTGTCATAACCCATTATTTAAGAAGTTGACAGTTAAGAAAATGAGTGATCTACCCCAGTATCTCTGGATAAATGTCAATAACATTCATTGGCTACAACACTTAAGCACCAAATCACATAAAAGTTATGATCTTTACAATTATAAGAGGTAGAACAATCTGAAAATGGTAAAAAGGTTTAAGAAGGGTTAAATGAATACTAAAGATGGAAGTTTCAAGCTTGCTCTTTTCAGACCATATAATTTGTTGATTTGCCACACATTCTCTTAAAAATGTCCTTCCCACAATTCTACTCTTGAGGTTTTAAAGAGGGAGGAGACGTAGCTACTATGTTTGATGAAGTGGGCAGTGTCAATAAATCATTCAAATTATTCCAAGTTGTGTCAGAAATTAAAAGTGTTAAAAGTGTACACACCACTCATTTTTGTTAATTTTTAAATTTTTAATGACATTACATTGGGGGCCGGGGAGAAGAGTCTTAGCCATAGATTTGCTGAAGAATTGTTAGTCTAGCAGGAATTTAATGTGACTTGTTTCAATAGAAAATCTTTAAATGAGACCAACATATTAAACTTGAAAAGTTTGAAAGAAAAAGAGAATGGTTTTCTTTCTCTTTTTAAAAAATCTGTTATTAATTATCAGATTAGGATGTGCACAAATGGAAACAAATGGCCTCGTTTCTTAAACCATCTTTTCAAATAACACACAATTCCAAAAGAGAAAAATAAACCCAGATGAAACATATCATGCCCTTGAGGCAGGCCCTGGCCAAAGTATCTTTCATCAAAAGAAGAATTTCACATACAAAATTGTAATCTGTCTAGCAAGTAGAAGAGAATGTTCTATGTGGGTTAAAAATTTTTCAGATTTATTTGTATGGTAAATCATCATGCATTTAAATAGTGTTTTGAAAGGCTATAGCTGTTCTGAGACACTGCTAAATCAGAGGTACTAAAGGTAGTTTTTAGTCAGCTTTTTCACTGCTGTGTCCAAAGACCTGACAAGAACAATTTTAGAGGAGGAAAAGTTTATCTGGGGCTCACGGCTTCAGAGGTCTCCATCCATAGACAGCAGGCTCCCTTCCTCGGGGCTCAAGGTGAGGCTGAATGTCATGGTTGAAGAGTGTGGTGGAGGGAAACAGCTCATGACATGATGATCAGGAAGCAGAGAAAGACCAAGCTCAGCTCACAAAACATAAACCTCCAGCTGCAGCTGGGGCTCAGTGGTGGAGCACTTGCCTGGTTCGGGGGAGGAATTTAGACACACACACACACACATACACACACACACAAACACAGATATATACCTCAAAATCACATCCCCAGGGACCCACCTCCTCCAGCCACACCCTATCTGCCTATAGTCACCACCTATTTAATCCCTATCAATTAACTCACTGATTGACTAAGGCTCTCATAATCCAATCACTTCTTCTCTGAACCTTCTTTCATTGCCTCATAGGTGAGCTTCTGGAGGATGCCTCCATCTAAACCATTACAGATAGAATGGAAATGAAGCAGGAATGCTTTGAAAAAAAAAAAAAAACAGTCAAATATCCAATCATAAGATGAGCTCATCTCAAAGCATCTGGATTCCAAGCAGTGTCAGTGCAGCCACACTTTGCTTACTAAGTAAGAATTTACGTCTGAACAACGTGCCATCGGCAAGGTCTCCTGTGTGAACATCATTGACTATTCAACAGACAGAACAGTGGCTGCCAGGTCCTGGGATATGAGCCTATGGGACCACCACTGTGGACGTGGCCCACGCCAACCAATCTCATGGTGTGGTGTGGAGCTGTACCGATTGGTAGTGTTCTAAATTGTCATTTAAGTAAAAGCAGTTTGGCAAAAACTTTCCTGCTCATGTCTACTCGCATGACTTTAGACTTTCAGAGCAGGCTTAGTCAGGAAAACCTTAATATGAGAGTTTTGAGACCATGAGTGGGAACAGGAGGCCAGAGGATGCTCAGAGTATCTGAAAGAGCTTCATTGTGGAAAATAAATTGTGTTTATCCACACTCCTCACAAAAACAAGGAGGATATAAAAGCACAGTAAGTGGAGATGTGTTCACAAAACCATAATGTGCTTGATTTTTAATAATCATGTGGGTACACGCATAAAATTTTCTAGCTTTATCATCTAGAAAAGCCTAGAAATGATCTCTCCTGACCAACCTATGAACCTTGAGCATTGCCAGTGACAGCAAAAAGACAATTCCATCCTCTGAGGAAAAACACAGCTGACCAGCCTGGACAGAGAGACCACCTGGGGCCGAGCAGATGCTTGATCCAGCTGCCAGTTTGCAGGAACACAGGTCTGGCTACACAGTGAAAGTGAGAGTGAGTAAACAGATGCACACAGAAAAATAAAAATATAAATCAGCCAAAAATAAAATCAAGAGAACAGCTCCATTTACCATAGCATGAAAAAAAAAAAAAAACTCAAGATACTTGGTGTTAAATTTAACAGAATAAATTTTTAAAACATATTCTCTGCAAACTACAACACCACAGTTTAATAGTAGGTGTACATCAAGGGAACATCAAAGCTACGGGTGCAGATCTGGGATACTTACAAAGCCACTGCCACCAAAGACTGTTCAGTGACACAGGAAAATGGGCTAACACGGTAAGTGAAAATAACACAAATACACCCCTACAGAATAAAGGGCACAAGTGCATGTGGAAAAAGAGAAAATGCTGGAATGTTGGTAATGTTTCTCTTTGCATAATGGGAAGATACCCAGGTAATCACTGAGCTGTGAAAATACACCAACTCTAAATTTCAGGAAAACTGGATTTAAGAAAGTAAATAACTCATGAAAATAACCTGCTATATCAAAATACAAGTATTGTATTTTTTTTTCATAAAATTCGCTTAACCAATGTTATTTGGTCTGTTGAGTAAATGCATAAACATTTTTCCAAGTTAATCTGTTCAAGTTTATGCCCAGAGTGACCTTAAGTATATGATTTTGAAAACATTGGGAAACAAACTTTTTTTTCCAAATATGATTAAGAGTGTGGAATTATGCATTCCATTAGATGTGAAGGGGAGAGATCACTTTGGAGTTACCCAGGAAGACTTCAGCTGGAGGGAGGACTCATGTGGATAGGTTGGCAGTAGGAAGATTGTGAGGGTCACTGCCCGAGACCCCATGCCAGGGCTTCACGCCCAAGGCACAGGCATCCTGTATGGCCCTGTAGGGCACAGTGTCGCTGGTGTTCAAGCATCATTACCTGTTAAACCTGCACACCTGCCAGGCCTCCAAGTCTCCTTTAAGACCCAATCTTGGGTAGACTCCTGCCCTGCTTTCCAACCTTTCACATCAGGTTTTGAACCAGACGCCTGCTTATCTGAGGCCCGCCTGCAACCCTCTGGTTCTTGAGGCCTTGAGGCACTGCCCCACCCTCCCATCCCATGCAGGAGCCCTCACTTCCAGAACCGGGTTTGCACAGCCTGCTGCTGCATGGCTGCTCCAGGACTCACTACTGGTGTCCCCTGGGCACTGGCCCTCCCCAGCATCGTCTTCCAGAGTCAATGTGGAACATGCCCCTGCATGGAGACTGACCAGAGCTGCCTGCACTCCCTGCTCAGAGCCAGCCCTGTGCAGTCCACGGTCCTTCTTTCCCTGTTCCTCTCTCCCTACTCCTTGTCGGGTATTCTGAGGCCAGCTTCCTCCAGGGGGTCCTGGATGAGGAGGAATAAGGTTTGAAAGGAGAGGCCAGCAGGATAGGGCTAGTTACTGTGGAAAGACAGTATCATGTATGGCAATTCAGCTGACCCAGAGATGAGACCACTTCCAGGATTCTGAAGAGTTCAGCAGCAGAACACAAACCCTGGCAAAGACCGCAAAAGTCAGTGTCCTGGGTGAATATGAAGTCAAGGAGAAAGTAGCAGGAGGCGGCTCTTCCTCACCCTGGAGCCGTTTCACAGTGTGGGAAGCACTGAGTGCTCTGAAACGAAGTGTTTCAAAGGCAACATGGGGTTGGTGACTGTCTGCTCTCCTCCTGAGTTCAGGTAGGACCCTAAGGAGTAAGATCTGGGCTGCACCCGGGGGATATTAGCTGTTTATAATAGCTTAAAATTTCTAAAGTGGCAATTTGGAGCACCATCTTAATTCTTTATGTTCCTCTGTCTTCTTTCAAAGCAACCTAAACATCTTGATAAACTAAATTATCCAATGTTTAATCTCTGGGTAAGATACAGTACCAAAATAGATATGGGGGCTATTTTCTAAACTCAAATCTTAATCAAATAGCTCCAGAGGCTTTATCTTTGAACTCAAAATCAAAACACACCTGATTATATAAATAAAACAAAGAACATACTAAATACTGCTGCAATTCTGCTAGAAGATAAGTAATATTTTCTGTTTTCAATAGAAACAGAGGTCAAGATTCCAAGGTCATGGCAGGCCATACACAACCCAGACAGAGTATTCAGGCCATTGAGCAATGAGTATAATGTGGTTTCCACTGAATTCTTCTGAGATAAGAAGATATAATTATTTAGTGTTCAGAGATGATGTTAAAAGGAAAACAGAGCAAGAACAGATAATATTTCTTGGAAATAAGGCTGTATATTCAAAAATACTTTCCCACAGCAATTTGGTGAATAACTATAATCAGTTTCATGAGACCCCAAAGCAAGACTCCAGGCATATTTCAGGGGTGATTGTTGTTTTGCTGTAGGTTAGTGGCTGAGGAAGAGGCATATCTTTTGTGTGTTTGGATGTTTTTCCCTCTGCTGTCTCTAGCAACCCAATGACTGTTCTTTTTATATATTTTTTTTTATTACTTTTGCATTTCCTTTAGCCCACACAGAAGCAAAAACACAGATTCAAAAGAAAAGAAAAACACTAAAAGATTTCAGATGTGCTGTCAGTGTGAGGTTTTCAAAAGGAATCAGGAGAGGGTAGCAGAGTGACCCAGAGAGGAAGAACAGGCCAAGGAAGAACAGTTCCTTCAAGGAACAAAGAGAGAAGTGAAAGCAGCTTCAGGACTGGAAGTTCTACCAGCCACCAACCCTCAGTGAAATGTCAATCAACCATGAACACTCTAGAGCTGGAAGAAGAAAAGGAGGGGAGGAATATGATCAGTCCCCCTCCCCACACCCCTACCGCTGCCAGAATCTGTATTAGGGCTTTCAGAGAAATGCAGCCAATACAAATGTGATGTGTGTGTGTGTGTGTGTACAGAGAGAGTCAGAGATTGATTCATTGATCTTAACTAATTGGCCCATGTAGTTGTGCAGGCTAGAAAATTAAAACAAGTTGGCAGACTGAAGACCAGAAAGAGTTGGTGTTGCTGTGTAGTTTGAAATCTGAATGGTGTGTGTGTGTGGAGGAGTGTGGGGGAGTTCTCTTCCTCCAGGAAACACAGCCTGTATTCTCTGAAGCCCTTGTGTAAACAAGGCCTGCCCACATCATGGAGAACCACTCAGTTTATGCAAACTCAGTTTATGAAACTTGATATCTCATCAAAGACTTGCACATCACACAAACCCAAGGTTTGCCCCTATGTCCTAGTTACATGAGGCAGAGTTCTGTATACCTGTGTACCCGTCCCTACTGTGCATCCTGTGTAACCCAGGTTCTTCATGCTAGGGTTTCCTTCTTGTATTTCTGTAGAATTTTGCAGTCTATACATTATGCCCACACCTATTACTTCACATAGCCCTCAAGAAAACACTGACATATTCAGGGCAAATGGAAATATTTCTAGATTGTCTATAAGGAATCTGAGACTCAGAGAAATCAAGTTACAAGCAAATGGTAAAGTCTAGATGTCACTTGGGCCCTTTCCACAAAGTAGCACAATTTCCCTGCTCTGCAGTCATTTCCCTGGAAACCTCGAGGATGTCTGAACATGGCGTATGTGAGGGTTCATCTTGGTTGTCAATGTGACTGGATCGAGAGCTACTAGACAATTAGTAAAGCACACTTCTGAGTGTGCGTGAGGACGTGTTCAGAGACAGTCGGCATGTGGGTCAGTGAAGCGAGAGGCCCATCCTGCCTGTAGGCAGCACTGTCCAGTGGGCCGGGAGGCCAGAGGAAGCGAACAGCAGAAGGGGGACTGCCTGTGGCAGACTCCGTTCTTACTCAGTGGGTGCACCTCTGTTGCTGCCGTGGCCCGTGGTCATCAGAGTCCAGTTTCTTCGGCCTTTGCAAGTGGAGTCATGCTGGTGACTCTTCAGGGAGCTTTCAGGCCTTCAGCCTTAGACCAGGGCTGCAACATGGGTCTCTTGTTCTGAGGCTCCAGCTTCTTATACTGAGCAGCTCCTGGTTTCTCCAACTTTCCATCCTGCAGACAACCACTGTGGGACTATCCAGCCTCTGTTCACGTGAGCCAATCAACCTAATGAGTCCCCTCCTACAGGTATATGTGCAGTATGTTGGCTCTGTTCCTTTAGAGAACCCGAACAGGACAGTTGAAGGGAAAGACATAATCACATCGGTTACACATCCACATTTTTACATAATGCCATATTAGTAACTGTTGTATTCTGCTACCTTTCCTATCCTCTACTGTGTAACCGATGTGATTCTGCAATCTGTATTTGGGGTAAAAATGGGAGTTCATAACCCACTTGAATCTAATGTATGAAATATGATATGTCAAGAGCTTTGTAATGTTTTGAACAACCAATAAAAAAAAAGAAACTTGAGGCCAAAGCTTTGAGTAGCAGAGGCCTAGATATTAAGAGATTAAAAAAAAAGAAGGGAAAGACATAATTGCATTAGATCAAGGACCCTTAACAGTATTGGAAACCCTCCACCCAATTAATAAGAAAAGCATCCTGTATATTTGTTGAGTATTTACTATATTCCAAGGCCTACTCCAAATACTTCGTATGTGTTATGCAGTTGAATTGCTCAAAATAGACAAGATTTTCCTAAAACATCTGTACTCTGCTGTTCTAAATGGAGAATAATTAAATTAGCTGTTATGCAATACTCCATCATCATAAATATAAGCAAGAGAAAATTGAAATTCATACAGAGATATTGCAAAATGTCAGGAAATAA
Organism: Marmota flaviventris; assembly: GCF_047511675.1. Classification (NCBI taxonomy): domain Eukaryota; kingdom Metazoa; phylum Chordata; class Mammalia; order Rodentia; family Sciuridae; genus Marmota; species Marmota flaviventris. The sequence goes on along the minus strand of NC_092505.1, from coordinate 108,000,908 downwards.
AATTTCAAATGTATCAACTAAGGATGGTTCTCCCCAACCCCACACCACCCACCCATAAAAATCTAAAGGATAGGAAAAAATTCTAATGCAATAATCAATCAGAAATAAACATATCCAAGGAAACATTTAAGGATAGCCAAAAAAAAAAAAAAAAAAAAAAAAAAACTACCCTGAATTAAAAATAGAAACAGCAGAAAAGGGCAAAGAAATGGGGGAAGCCTAAAACAAAGAGTTGATTTAACTCAGGGAAAACAATGGAAGAAAAATAAATTATTTCAGAAATTAAGGCTACATTACAGGAAGCTCAAGGGCTCATAGTTTTAAGTGAAAATGTAATAAGGAATGCTGAAAGAGAGCAGGAACTTGACCAAAATGTCAAGAACAAAAATGACCTACGAAAAAGGTAAAAAGAGTTAAAGAAAAAGTGGTGGAAATGGAAGAGTGAAAAGTGGGAACACTATTCTTATTATCAGAGTCACTGAGAAAAGAAAAGGCAATGAGGGAACAGGACTGATACGCAGTCTGACAGTGCCAGAAAACATTAAAAAAAAATCATCCAAATCTACATCGTGAGGTTTCCTCTGGCATCTGGCAAAAATCAACCCACAGTGGTGAGCTCCGAGAACTTCCCTTGGTAAGATCATTTGATTTCAAACACAACAACGAAATCCTTCAGACTTCCAAAACAGAAAGTAGGAATCTCAAATTTACAAATTCAAGGAATTTGATTGCCATCACACTTTTCAAAGCCAAAAAGCAAACAAGAAAACCGACTCAACCTTTATAAAAATATTAAGTAAAGAAAAATGGGAAAAGATTTCATATGCAACCGAGTTCCATCAAATACAATCATGGCAAATGTATTTCAACATCTAAGAATTTAGGAGATTCCATACCCAACATCATCTTGAGCTCTTCTTGCCAGAGTGAGCTCAAACCAATCAATGACTGGGGAAAGCATTGAAGTTGAGCATTTTAAAATACATTAACATCTATAACCAGACTAAAGCAAACGTGGGGTAAGGGTAGAAGTCAAAGATACAAATGTTTTATATTGTGACAAACCAAAAAACAAAGAAAGAAAAATAGAAAAAGCTTCTTACTATTCAATAGGTGAACATTAAGATGCTTGAAAAAATAGTACACATCAGAGAGTAATGCCTTAAATAAGATATTTCTCCCACTACATACAAATAAAATTCTTAAATATAATGTAGAAAATAAGCATAAGAACTCTGAAAGGTAAGAAGGAGGTTTAGGACCAGCTGGTGAGCGCAAGACCTAAGGCACAACATAATGTGAATTTCTATTTTTTGCTCAGATATTCCAGAGTTGGAGCTAAAATGTCAGCAACCTAAACAAGTCAAGGAGAGCAGGCAAAAGAAAGAAGAAAAAGCATTCTTTCTTCTCAAATGACCAGGAAAAGGGCAACTTAGCAACACAGGCTGTAGGGCAATTATCACCCTAGTCCAGTCAAACACCAAAGACTACCCTGTGCCATGTCCTTGCTGGAGAGGGCGACGGGGTGGGGTGGGCTCATTATGCATCCTCATGAGACTTCAGCTCTCATAAGGAGCCACTGTCTCAAAAAGTAAGGTGGCAGGAAACAGCATAATTAAAGAAGGTGGCAGGATAGAAAATAAATACAGAGAAATCAATGGACCTCATATGTCAAATAATAACATTTGAAATTTAGAATGTCAAGTTTATAATCCATTATCATATAATGAAACACCAAGGAAGAAATTCAAGAAACATTTGTAGAAAACGTTATACAACAGCAGCGGGATCTAAAGCAGACTTGCACAAAGAGAAAGAACAGGAAAACAAGAAAGATGCATGCTCTGACTGTGAGAGGGGCCCCCCAGCTACCACACCACTTGGCCTGTCAATGAGCGCCCTTGAGGGGAGCCTACTCTCAGCTCAGGAAGGCACAGAGTACATCCCCAGAAGAGTTTGTGGCTGTGAGGAATTCCTCTAGAGATGAACTCTGAGTTACAAGTAGCAAAGTGTCACGTGCCTCTGGAGCTGGGAAGATGGGCAGCAACCAAGAACACAGGAGATTTTGCAGAGCTTCATGGGGTTTCAGAAAGGTGGGGGTCACAGGTACCTGCTGCTTCCTGTGATGACTGACACAAACAATGATACAGGCACGAGAATATTAGCCTTGGTGAGCTCCAGGAGTTGAGGGGACAGGGGGTGAGGATGGGTGAGTTGGATTCTCCCTCCACCCTGACAATGGAAAATTTCTCAGAACAAAGTACTAAGGACACTCTATTTTTTGACATAACAAACTTCACGCATACCTTACATCCAAAATCAAAAGATACACCACAGACAGAAGATTTTTGCAACACATGTAAAAAACAGAGAATAATATTAAAGATACACATAGAATTTCTAAAATGTTATAAGAAGACAATCTAAAAAAATTTAACAAAGAATTTGACAGTTCGCAGAAGAAACTGAAAATGTCAATAAATAAATGTTAAAATATGTTCAAAACTATCAGCAATCACATAAATGAGAAATGAAATAACTAGATATTATTTCATGTTTAAAAGATAGGTTCAAAATTTTAAATTTGATAATAGCAGGTATAAGGTAATAACTGGGAATCAAGAATTCTGAGCCCTGAATATAGTCTGAGATCCAGAAAATCCACTTTTATGAAAATAAGTTGTGTGATGTAATTATAATAAAATACTAAATAACAGAGAAACTAGATGAACTGATTCTCTGAGTGACAAAAGTATTTACTGTTACGAGCAAAAACAGGCATCAAAAAAGTTATTTCTACAGCTCTCAAATGCAAAATGAAACCAACTGTATTTCATGTACTTCATGGGCACAAGCACAGGAGAACACAAGCTACGGGCGTGCCCGGGGGGGGGGGGGGGGGGGGGTGCACATCAGCCTCAGGACAGTGGGGGCCTGTGTGTGGAGGAAGGGCCCTCAGGTGGGAGTCGTTCAACCACATCTTCAATCCAGGTAACTGAAGCAAGCTGTAACAAGCACAGACGTTATTTTTTTGTTCATTCTGAGAGGCAAGCACACCTGAATGTTGGTTGCATAATTGTAAACTTGTGTCTGTGCAGATTATTTCACTTTTCAAAATTCGGTTTCTGTTTGTATTTCAGAAAGAGTAGGTAGAATCTACAAATATATTTTACATGTTGTCTCTAGAAGCAGATATCTGGGCACTCATCTCAGTATCCCAAGTGTCTTTTAAACATTAAAATTAAGCTTTGGGGCTGGGGATGTGGCTCAAGTGGTAACACGCTCGCCTGGCATACGTGGGGCACTGGGTTCAATCCTCAGCACCACATAAAACAAAATAAATATGTTGTGTCCACCGAAAACTGAAAAATAAATATTAAAAAATTATCTCCTTCTCTCTCTCTCTCTCTCTCTCTCTCTCTCTCTTCCTCTCTCTCTCTCAAAAAAAAACAAAAAAAAAAAAAAAACATAGGCTTCTATGGACGAAGCTTCTTCCCAAGGGCCTCTGCTTTCACACGCATTAAAGACCAAACTGAAGTCAAGAGCACTTGGCCTGGTGTGTGTAACACAGCCCACACTTGCTTTTTCTGTCATTGCTGTGTTATTAGACCTCTAAAGATGGACATTCCACCCAGTTGTTCCTCTGGAGCCTGGACCTTAGCCCTAGGCCTATAGGACGACACAGATCCTTTCCATTAAGGGAACAGCTCATTTCAGACTCTGATGTCTGTACCTGCCTTGATGCCTTCCACATTCCAAACTTACTTGGAAAATGACACAAAGTCTTCAATTGGGTTTTAACTTTTTATTTTCCATTTGTTTTTAAAGTTGTTGAAACAAGATCATGTATACCAGCCTACTTGTTGAAAAGGAGAAAAAAAACAGAAAAGAAATAAAAGTTAATATTTAACATATGTTTAAAACCACTCCAGTAAATTCTTGAGAGTTATTTGGTTATATAAGGAAAACTTCGTCCAAGCTACTGAAAGTAATTTGCAAATAAAATTACATAATAATATTACTAAAAATTGAAAATTAGAGCAAAATACTTAATTTTTGATCATGCAAAGATTTCTCAAAGAGATGTAGACATAATGTAATGTCTCTTCAGGAAAAATGGTATTTAAAGATAGTTTTTAGTTCTCAAAAAAAAATCAAACTCACTTTTTCCATTTGATAAAGTGTTCCTTGAATTTGAAATGTAATGCTATGTTTGTGCTATCTGCTCAACTACAAGATGACTTTGGAATTAAACCTTTATAAAGACAAAAAACACTGCTTTACACCATGAAGAGCTGTGCCTTCTTACCTTAGTGGTATTCAATACTTATGATAGGATCAGGCACTAATCCACCACCAAGTCCTGCACACAATCAGTTGTCTTTTACTCTTGCTCTCCTGTTTCCCCATCACTATTATTCATTTGCATCTTTTAACCATCAGCTATCTACATAGGATTTCAGTTCCATATTTCTAACCCTGTCCTCTCCTCTGACAATCTGACTTATTCACATTTGATTGCTTACTGTACCACACAAACTTTAAACTCAGTAAGTCCCCAGACAATTAATTTGTCCTTCAGTTTATTCTTAAAGCCCTTTCTCTATCATGACCTTGTCCATTTCATCCACCAAGTACGAAACTCTTTCCTTTCCCTTCACCAAACCCTATTGATCATATTATTAATTGTATGTTAAATAATTTCTCTTCACTGGGCTGTCACTTGGCCTTAATCAATGCTCCCTGAACTCCTGAAATGCTTCTTCAGTGGGATCCATATTTTTTACTTCTCTTTCCTCCCCTAAACTATCCTCCAAATTACTCCCATTATGATCTGTTAAAAATCCAGTTCTTTCCTTGGCAGTGCCATCGATTCCTCTTCGTTAGTATTAGGATAAAAGTCCAGATTTATAGATGATCCTGTTTACTTCTCCCAGGTTTTCTCCTAGCATCTTGCCCCTCAAACACAGGAGCTTTGGTAATATCTTTGTGTCACTGGGCACAATGTTTGGCAAAAGCAGGTACTTAGTAAATGTTTTTCAAGTGAAGGAATAAATTTTTTAAAAAAAACAAACTAGTATTTCCCTTAGTAAATACTATTCTTTCTTATTCTTAGTTTTTTGCACAAATCTGGAAAACCTTTATATCCTGCCCCACAGGGCTGCTTCCAACCACCTTGCTTCTCAAACATGTACCAAACTGTCCTTCTATCCCCAGCTTCACTGCCACTCCCTAAAACATGTCCTCCTTTGTAATTGCAATTAATATGTCTACATAGCTTCTTTCTCAATGGGTCTTACGGTAGAAACTATATTTCGTTAACCTCAGACATTCTCCAGCATGGCACAGAAATCAATGTATGGTGGCACAGAAGATGTACAACAAATAGTTTTTCAATGAGTAAAGCAACAAAAGGATGAATTGAAATAAAGTTCCAAAACTAGGGGAGATGTATATCATATGCCATAATTGTACAGCTAGTGTTCATGAAAATAAATATTTCCAAGTATCCCATTTATATAGGTGTATTCTCAACTTGTTTTATAACATTTTAAACATTTTTTAAGAGAGAGAGAATTTTTTTAATATTTATTTTTTAGTTTTCGGCGGACACAACATCTTTTTTTGTATGTGGTGCTGAGGATCGAACCCAGGCCGCACGCATGCCAGGCGAGCGCGCTACCGCTTGAGCCACATCCCCAGCCCCAGTTTTATTACGTTTTAAAGGAGAATAATTCTATCACCAAAAAACTTTCAAAACTGAAATTTTTGAAAAACTATCCAGAAGCCCTAAAACTAATTACAAGGAGGGTGAACACCATAAAAAAACAACATGGATAAACAGGAAGGAGATATTTCTCTGAGAAAAGAAAAAAAATGACTCTATTTTTGTCCAACATGAATTTTTCAAGCTCAAAAAAATTTTGGTTATGATTTCTATTGCTTATTTATTTTTTTATATTTCTACCCTTCTTATAGAAGTCTCAGTGTTCTGTTTCATGGTCTAAACAAAAAAGTACCCTAATTTTTAGATCAAACATGCAAAGTTAAGCTTTAAATCAGGGTGCAAATGCTTGCCCAAAAGCTACTGTACCTGTTTATACTCTGAAATTAGTGGGCAATAAGAGGCATTTGGAACATAGATGTGTATAGCTTTCTTGAAGGAGCCCAAGATTGGATTTTAAGCAGGAGATATTCTTTCAATTTTGTCAAATCAATGTGCATTTACAACAAAATGGAGAATTGTATTTGTGGAATAAAGAGCAAAGGAAGATCTGGCACATTGGATGTAATAGATAACTATTTACCAAATAAGCCTGTTACTTACCTGTTGTTGAATAAAATAGGGTAAATCAGGGGTTTTTTTCTATTCCTTAGGCAACAAACAGAATTTTAGAAGCAATCCTTACCAGATTTCCTCCTGTTTCCCTATAAAAATAATTCGTGTTAGCTCCCTTTACAGATAAATAAATGATATGAAAGAATTCCTTGTGAGAATAAATTGTTACATATAGAAATTATGAAGTAAAAGGTCACTTGCATTAAGAATATAAACATATCTCTAACATGTACACATTATATGTGTAACTAATAAATGCATTTCTAAAATGGTAAGAATAAAATGAGAGTCGAGACTAGTGTCACAGAATTTTTTTTTAAGTGGTTCTAGAGTTGCAGGAATGTCTCTTGGGGAGAATTTGTGGGCCAGCAGGGACAAGGGACCTGTCTCAAGGAGATTCTTGCAGCAGGAACAAACCTCTGAGGCAGGTCTCACTACATACTGACATATTGAGTTTGCCCCATTGAGGAGGCCAGACTTTGATTCCCACCCCAACACTGACCCAGGGCTGCCCTGATTTTAGATAAAGCAGACCCACAAGAGCTACTTCCCCTGCAGAATTCTCTGCAGAGACAAAGCCCAGGAAGCTCCTCGGACCTCTCCTGCCTCCTTGGGCATGAATTCTTAGTTGTTTCTTCAGAAGCCTGAAGCCAATAGATGGGGTGATTCGCCCACAACTCCGCTGCTTTCTGTCACCTTTTACCCCATTATGGAGAGAACAAAGAGCCCAAAACACCATTTACAGCCCCTGCTATAGTTTTATTTTTGTCTATAAATAGGCTTGGAACAAAATGATCTGCCAGGACAGAGAATCTAAGGAAATTTTAACAGACATTTGACATTCAAATTGGAAGGACTGTTAACAGCTTTCCAGAACTTAGGAGCCAAGCTCCAGGAAGAGTCGAGAATGGCTTGGAACTCCCGTAGTGAACAATAATTTCCCCTTAGCCCGCACCTGATCACAGCTTTGTGGGAAGCCCTTCTCCTGTTCTATGATTTATCAAGGGCTTACCAAGTAAAGGCCAGATGCCAAAATACAAGCTTTACTTATGCTACTGTTGCTGTTTTGTGGAGGAATTTTTAAATTAGACTTTTCCATGACTAGCCAGAGCTTTTTCATAATATTTATAGCGTGACTATTCAGTGAACTTGGACAAAGCATTTTAGAAGGATTTATTCTGCCTTTAAGATTTAAGATATTTCTTCTTCCATCACACTAGTTTAACCCATCTTTGGAGATCCACACATTATTCTGTATTTTGTTACTATAATGAAATGCTTGAGGCAGGCCACTTTGTAAAGAAAGGAGACTTGTTTGGGCTCATGTTTCTTAAGGTGAAAGGTCAAGAAGTGATGATGCATATAGTGATGGCCTACTTACTGGCAGAGTCCTGAGGAGGCCCATTATGTGGCAAGGGACAGGAAGAATGCACACATGTGTATCTGTTTAGTCTTGCTCTCTCTTCTTATAAAGCCACCAAGATTCAGTCATGGGGGCTCAACCCCAACAAGCTCATCCAATCCTAACCACTTCCAAAGGCCCCATCTCTGAATGCCATCTTCAAATTAAACTTCTACTCCATTACACCTCTCAATGGGGAGTAAACCTCACCATGAGTTGGAAGGGACCAATCATCCTCAAACCATCGAATCCACAGAAGATCGTGGACATTATTAGTAGCACAAAAGACGAGTTAAGATTTTACAGGCAGAAAACAACTGAGAGAGGTTAGACTGAAATATTCTCACCTCTCCCCAGAATTCATATATTGAAACCCCAACATCTAATGTGACTGCCTTTGGAGACAGGTAATTAAGGAGACAAGTATAACTTTGAAGGAGGTAATTAAATTCAAGTGTGATGATAAGGGTAGCTCTCTAATCAGATAGGACTGACATCCTATGAGAGTAAGGAACAGCTGAGCCAGGCCTTCCTCCCCCCACGTGCACAGAGGAAACCCTATGAGGACACACAAGATGGGTCCATCCGCGAGCCAAGGAGAGAGCCCTCGCCAGGAACCAAATCTCTCAACTCTTGATCCTGGACTTCTAGCTCCCAGAACCATGAGATAATAAATTTCTGTTAAGTCACCTGCCCGAGGGATTCTGGCACGGCAGCTTGAGAAAACTAATACATAAAAAGAAACAACAGAAAATTACTCAGCGCTGGAATCGAGCACTTTTACCGTGCTTCCCTCTCTATAAAAATTTTTCTGTTGTAAATTAATTTAGTTCCATTTATCTTTTGCACATATTCCATGTTTCTCTATTTGACAATTATTATTTTATTGGGCAATTAATACTCAAAAAGAAAATAGTAAAAGGACAGTTAACAGAGAAGACTCACCCTTGTATGATATTAATCGCATTCTTCAAGATTCACCTAAATAAAAGTAGCTTTACCATGGATATTTTGTGAAATGGGATGGGGTTCCTGAATTCCTTTTCCCATGATAATGTTTAAGTATTTGCTTTTATCACCATGAGTCAGACTTAGAAAAGGGTCAAAGTTGTCTCTCCTCTGTGGAAGCTACAGAGAAAAAAGGAACACAAAATGTAGGGGGGTTCCACGAAAATGGAAGGAGGATCAGTACAGTAGCATTAAGGGACCAGTGGGGAGAGAGGAGCAGAGGGAAAGGGAAAGAATTGGGGGATGAGGTAGACCAAGCTATGCTCTGTGCAAGCAGGAATGTATCACAATGCATTCAAGTTTCATCCCTAACTAGAATACACCAATTAAAACTAAACAGAAGGAAGACCGATAGAGCAGAGGAAGGGATCAGGACAGGGAGGAGGGGAGGGAAAGAGAAGTATACTGTAGTATATACATTATGGATATATCAAAATGAACCCCACTATTACATAAACTCTATGCACTAGTAAAGATGTTAAAAAGGAGGATCCCCAAGGTCCTGCAGTTACTTCTTCCCCAGCAGTTTACATGCAGCACTGCAAATGTGTCTATCCCTGTCTCTCCTCTTAGCAAAAAAAAAAAATAGTTTTAAAGAACTTTAGAACTGAGAAAATTTGTGCAGATACTGGAATTTTGCTGAGTGGCATTTGCAGTTATATATCAAAACACTGTTTCTAGGTGAAATTTGTTTTCAAAAGCATTTGTAACATGGCAGAACTTGTGTTCAAGCAAACGGCTGAGCAATATGGGTTTCCTTTGTAAGATTTTTTAAAATTATTAACATATTAATTTTATAGATCAGTGGAATAGTCCCATATGGGCATACATTTGACCTCCTCCAATTCTTTCCTCCCTTCATTTTCATATAAAATCTGCTTCCAAATAGAAAGGTCATACCATTATCATTAATATAAAGAAATGCTAACAAATTCTTATAAGACTAACACATTAATTTTAAAAAGCAGGTTTGCAGAGCATGTTACGTAGGCTTTGTTTACATGCAGACCTTGAGATCACATCATTAGTACTTCCCTTCTGGGAAAAAAGGACAGATGTCAGGGAGTGGGGAAGAATGCTATGTTGTCATGCATACACTCGTGAACAGATTTAATACTCAGAAAATCATGGATTCCCTATTTCACAGTTATCTCTAATCCCAACCAGCTATGACTCAGTATTCTTAGCTTGTGTTTTCTTATTTTAAAATAATGTTTTTGTGCTAGTTAGGTCTGAGAAGTTGTATACAATAAAGATGTTCAGAGTACCCACAGGCTTACTGTGTCTCTAGGGATGGGAATCAAGCATTTGCATTCTTTTTTATAGCACAGATTATTCAGGTGCACATCTTGGTTAAAAACTTAGTGATCCTAAAAGAAAATCAAAGAGAGCCAAAAGAAAAATATAACAACAGAATTCACCAAATAAATGAATAAACAAGAACATCCAGTTATAAGATGCAATAGTAGAAAATAACTCTAATTACAATATCAGCAAAAATATACACACATAGGAATATGATTTTCAATTGCTCCTACAAGATGCCAAAGAAGATGGGGACAGTCTATAGCCTCAGGAAGGAATATTTAATATCATATGGTATCTAGCACAACAATCTAAACAGAAAAAAAGCTCATTTAAGTTCTTCTACAAAACTAATAAAGAAAAATCTTAGGAAAGTGATAAAAGGAAGAGTATTGAAGGATTCAATTCATCAGAAGTTAAGCCATTATGAAACTATAACAATTCAGGCAATATATGGGCATATACATATGTATAACATCTATATAAAATGCACACATAGTTATAATAATGCAAACCAGTAGTTGGGAAAGACCAAATACATAAAGAGATTTGGTCTTTAATGGAGGTGATATCTCAAGTCAGTGAAGGAAAAATGATTTATTTCATAAATGTTGTCCTAAACAGCATAAAATTCAAACATACAGATGAAAACATGGGGATGATTTTAAAATAAACTTGAAGAATGTTTTTCTAAATTTGATAGAAACCCAGAAGCCAAATAAAGGATTGATAAATCCAACTTCCAAAAAAAAAAAGTCATCACAGCCAAGAAAAAAATCTATAAAAAGCAAAACTGGGGAGAAATATGTGCAACTCCTATCACAGTGTGTCGACCTTATTAATAGGTTATAATCTGTTACAAATCAGTAAGGAAGGATCGACAGCCCAACTGAAATGTCAGTAAAGGTCACGAACAACATCTTCAGAAGAGAATACATAAATAAAACCCAAACCTCACAGATGTCAAAGACATTCAGCTAGAGATATTTTCTTCTTGTCAGATTTGCAAAAATCACAGTTTGATTAAAATCCAGCAAAACAAAAGAAAAACTGCTGGCAATGGTATGAAAAAGGAGAGATTTTCTATATTCATTCTGGGAGTATAAGTTGAAACAAACTCTGAGAAGGCTGATTTAGCAATAGCTGCTCAAATTAAAAACCTGTGTGCACTCTGTACCATGGAGAAGCCACTTTTATAGATACAACCTCATTCATACTGGGAACCCATATATGTTAAGTGTTGGCATTGCTTACAAGATTGAAAGATTGAGATAACCAGAGTAATATTACTATGGGTGTGGCTGGAGCAGGGTAGAAGGAGTCAGTAGGAAGGATACCTGAAGGAAGGAAGATTTTAATCAGCAGCTCTGTCTTCATTCCCAGTCTGTCTCTCCCTGAGCTGGTCTCGCCCAGGCCTGTTACTCCCCAGTTCCTGGGCAATCTGTAAACCTACCTGTGCACTTTTAATTAACTAAACAATAGGTGAAATAATGAGAGATAGGATATTTTGAGGAACCTATAGTTTAGGGACTTTCCAGCTCCATCTACTGCTCCGATACTGTAGACCAGATCAGCCTGAGGATTCTGAGAGGGACCAGCCCACCCACCAGAACCCATCTTGAGGTCACCAGACTGATGTCACTCCTACGTGCCTTCCCATACCCACTCCTTGCCAGGTTTCCTTTAAAGAAGAGCCAACAACCCCAAAAGGGGTGTCTCAATCTGGAGGTGGCTGCACTAACCCTCAACTGTGTGTATGTGCTTCCTGCATAAGCCTTGTCTGTGCCTCCAATTGTCATGTGCTTAAACTCTTTCCCATCACCCAGCCTTGTTGTGCAAGGGTGCCAGAGGTCACTGTTAAAGCAGTGACCTCTGGGGACACACTCTTGGTTCTGGGGCCTCGCTGGCTGCACTGCTGCCTGGCCCCCTTTCAGCACTCCTGAAGTAACTGCTGCTGCTCCCCGGTTCTCAGGGGTTTGAATCAGGAGTGTCATGGTCCCCACGATGGCTTGTTTGCTGGCTTCAGGGACAGCCTCACTGCCTCCTGGACATCTGCACTCATGACAGATGTGCACCTCACCCAGCACGTTCCTCGGGCGTCCAGTCCCTCTGATGCAGGACCAGACCTGTACTCCCCCACGCTGGCAACCGCGGGTCAATCACCTCATCTTACAGGTAACCTGCTGCTGACACAGTGCAGTTACTGCTTTTGTCTTTTCTTCAAACCCAGGCTTCACACATGAGAGGCAATCCTTCCTGTCACTAGGAAGGATGTACTAGGACAGGATCAATGCCATCAATGTGGTTCCTTCTTCCTGACTCCCTTTTCCCAGCCCTGTTGTCCCTAACATCTTACTCCCTAGCAATAGATGTCCATTTCTCCTTTCAAAGGAGATCCATTTTGATGAGATCTGAAGCCTTAGTAACATCTTGAAAATACAGATGCATTAATTTTTTCTCCCTCCTTCCTGCTTCTCCTCTCCTTTCCTTCTTTCTCCCTCCTAACACTATTTATTGAATGGGTATCTATTACAACGGTGAATAAAAGAGGCAAAGTCCCTTTCCTACTACGTCCCTCATTCTAGGGCAAGAGAGCAGATTATGTATATGAATGTGGACTGGACAGAGAGTTAGCGCAAAATGACCGACCGAGCCCAGTGCACACCTTATGGATCAGCGAAGCCCTTATTCAGTGATGAAGTCACGCATCTGGTGGACCCATTTTCCAGGTAGAAAATGAACTGCTGGCTAAGTGGGGAGTCTGTGCTTACCTGTGTTCACTGAGAGGTGACTTGATTATGGACACAGCATGTCAGTTTGGGCACTCAGAAAACAGATTGTAAGAATTTGAAATTTGTTTTGACTGGACAATGTTGTTACTTGGAGAAGAATAGAGGGTCTGGGGTCAGTGCTTATCTCTTTTCCTTCAGGGTCCCGTTGTATTGTCACTGGGGAAGGATTTACTTGGGGAAGGCTCAGTGCCATGGCTTCCTCCCAGAGTCTGCCACTGAGGGTTGATGGATGTCTCCTCCCCAGGGAAGGGACTGTCTTGGCATGGATGATGTTTGCTTCCTTTCCAGGGATTGTCCTGTCTCTAGAAAGGATGCACTGGGACAGGATCAGTGCCATCAATGTGGTGCCTTCTTCCTGACTCCCTCTTCCCAGGCCACACTGTTTTGGGGTTTGATGAGCAAGCTGTACTGGGAACTGTGGTAAAAAGTAATGAGGCTGGAATGGATGGGTTACTTCTGACAGGGTGGTCAGAAACCCTTCCCTGTGGGGTCATATCCCAGCTGATGCTTGAAGAATGAGACCCATGGAGGGGCATGAAGGACTCGGGAAGAATTGCTCAGGCGTAGCAACCTGAAGGCTTCAGGTGGAAAGGGGTTTGATTCCTTCCAACAACCATCATGCAAGTAATCAGAGCACGCTGAGCAAGGGAGTCGAAGCCAAGATGCCAGCACCAGGCAGGGCTGGCCCCCATGGCATGCTCTCCATGGTGAGGAGATGGACTGTGACATAGTGAAGAGGAGTCCACAGAAGGTCTGCCCCAGAGAGATGGGCTGCCAGCGAGTGTGTGTGGTGTGGGCATTGGACGGACAGGGTGAGGGCAGAGGGTGGGTAAGACCCTGTGTTCTGGCACGCTCATGTGAGGGTGCTGGTGGGGCTTTTCAGAGGGGACTGGGTCTCCAGGGTGGAGCCCTCAGGAATGGGATTAGTGTCCTCATAAGAGACACTTGCCTTCCTCGTCTGCTTTCTACCATGCCAGGACATAGCCATCTGCAAACTTGCAAGCAGCACCTCACCAGACACCAGATCTATTGGCACCTTGACCTTGAACTTCCTAGAGTCCAAAGACACATCGTCTACCAATACTGTGAGAAATAAATGTTTGTTGTTTAAATTACTCAGCCTGTGGTGTTATAATAGTCCAAATTGACAAATGTATCACACACACACACACACATAAATATACACATGTGCATGCACACATAACATGTATATACACACACCTACAAATAAGCATATATACACACATATTATATACATATAGATAGATAGATAGATAGATACACACACACACACACACACAAAAGAATACATATATGTACACATACACACTACACTAAATCAGGCCTGGTAACGACCCCATGTGTTTTATATCATCATTTAGTCCACTTCTCTGCATTAACTCATGTAATCTTCCTTAACAAACCTACAAGCTTTGTCTGTCACCAAGCTCACTTTTGACATGAATACTGTGGCATCTGGAGGTTAAGTAATTTCCCCAAGTCCAATAGCGAGTGGACAAGGGTCAGAACAGGATTCAAATTCAGGCGGCTCTAAACTGAACTCAGAAGAGATCAGAGGCAGAGATGCCTTGTGGGGCCAGTACCTAAATGGTTCTCTAATCATGGAAATGTCACCTAGGGAGAGCACATGGGCCCAGGAGAAGCAAGTCCAGGATGGTGTAAGATGTAGAAAAGGAGACTAAGGGTGGAAGATAAGAAAGGTGGAAAGAAAACCCAGAAGTTTGGGGCCTGCCACTCTCCCCAGTGCCATGTATATTCCGATGGTCAGCTTTGTTTAATATTTCTAAAAGGAACTAGGCAGAAGAAGAAGAAAGGCAAGGGAAAGAATTCATGAAAAAATGTATAATCAAATCAAACATGCTTGTCCTGGGGGTCCAAGGAGTGGATCCCCGATGGCAAGTACTGAGTCAAAGTTCTAATTATGTTTCAGATGAAACTCTGCCTGTCTACCATAATCCAATAATCATAGTACCAAAATATGGTTGAACTTACGGGGACAACCGAATCAGAGTGTATTCCCAAAACTCCAGCACACGAGTGGTCACCATCACATGGGGAGTGATGACAGGGAGCTCTTCAAAGGAAGGGCTCTGTGTTTCACCTTCATGTCCAGCATCTGGGACACCACAGGCACTCAAGAAGGGTTGATATATTGAACATATCAAGGAATGATTCATTTGGATAATAGTAATTTTACAGGGAAAGAACTCTTTTACATTTATTTTTAGTGTCTTTGGATTTGCAAAGTTTGCAATCTCAGAGTTAGTTAAAGTATTCCTTGCCATTTGCCCAGCCAAACAAAACAAACCTTCAGCTCCACTAATGCAGTCTGAAGAACGGAGGGAGTCTCATTATCCACGGAGCTCAGCCTTTGATGGAGCTTTGCAGAACCACGCCATGCAGTAATAAGTGTGCAGAAGGATTTGACGTTTAGAAAGCTAATATGTAAACCCACAAAACTCAGACATACAGGGGGAAAATTAGATTTTTTAATCATAACAGCTTAATTAAATTCAAGATGTGTATTCAACTACACAGGGGGGAAAACAATCCTTTCTTATGGGGTCTATTTGCAAGGCACAAAGAAATAAGAATAAATTGTCATGCTCTTCTTTTAAGTTGAAATGCTGAGTGTCTAAGAGAGAGAATGTCATCTCTTGAGTTTCTTAAATCAGAGACACTTCACTGAATTTCCATGAAATGTTTTCATTAGGATAAAGAGAAGTCTGCATTTTTAAAAAGAGAAGCTTGGATTTATTTTAAAAGCTAATTTTTTTTAACTGATGGGAAAAAATGCTTAATGCAAGACCACTAAAGTCTTGCAAAAAAACTCTCCACCCATGTTTAAAAAAGTTCTCAACTGTTACTTACAGTGATAAGATGTTTTGTTTTGTTTGTTGGTTGGTTTGGTTTGGTTTTTTCCCTTTTTGGAAACAGACAAGTAGCAGAATGGACAAAAGTGACAAACCCATTCAAAATCTGTACTTAGTTGATCTCCAGGTTGGTTGAGATGTGAGTCCTAACAGAGTCCTCCAGAAGCCAGCCTCTGCATGGGTCCCCAAAACACCACCTGTGCCCAAGAGAAAGGAAAAGATAAATATTCATGAAGAATTTGAAAAAAATGTATAATTGGCATCTTTTCCCAAAGTGATGGTTCTAGTGAAGATAACAAATAATTGCCGTTTTCTCTACTCTCAAGGTCCCTGGGGCCCACTAAACATATCACAATGATGAAACATAGGGGAGGACACCAGCTTCACCAATGAAAGAAACAACAGTGGTCAAGGTGTGCAGGGGGACACTGACCTGCTGAATAGAGAGGACAAGGGGGGAGTGCTGTGGAGTGAGGCTTACAGCAGGACACACTCCCCTCCCACATGAGGGGACACGCTCGCCTCCCACAGGAGGGGGGAGCACACAGAACCAACCTCTCCTGCATTAAGAAAGAGAGCCTAAAGGAAAGAATCAGGCCACAGGTAGCGGAAGTGCCTCAGGAGACACTGCAGAACCATGCAGAGAAAGGAGAACCATCTGGCAAGGTGTCCTTCTTTAGGACATGCCTCTCAGCCAGAGGTGGTGGTGGGAAGCAGGCAGAGTGAGTGGAGGAAGGGACATGGGAGGGCTGTGCTGGGGCCTAGGCTCCGTGCACCCCTCCCACAGTGGGAGCTGCGTTCCCAGTGTAAGGGAAGTGAAGCGCTTGGGGACAGGGTGTTTGCAGGGGCACATGTGATAGAAACTAAGCACTACTTTTATAGTTTTTATAAATGCACTAAAAGATTTAGTTTTAAAGTCAGCAGTGCCACAGGAGAATAGGCTAACTCGAGAGAGGTCCCTGGAGAACACTGCTTCTCAAGACTGTGAAAATGATACCTTTCTGATAAAGTGAGCTTGGGGACAAGCGGGAAGAATGAGCCATAAGCAGGGTGACCAATTCACCCAGGTTTTCCCAGGGTGATTCAGGTGTTAGCCTTGTGAGTTCTGCATTTTGAGAAAATCTTTAGTCCTGGGAAAATGAAGAAGGCTGGTCATCTGAGAAAGAAATGACAATTTCTCCAAGATTTTTCAGGGAAGGGGATCCCAAACATAGTACTCCGGCTTTAGTTTGCAAACTGAATTAGGCAAGAGGAATTAATCAAGAGCCTGGCGGCCAGCACAGGTGCACCCAGTGGCTGGCCATACAGAGGCTGCAGGCCTCGCACCTGTAGTCCACAGTTTGCTTGATGTCTAGTGGCTTTTAAACAATCCTTTTGCTGAAATGAAACAACAAGACATAAAGAGCCAGATAAAGCTGCATTTCTCAAATCAGAGTCCAGAAAGCCGGCTGCCACGTTGCTGAGTGGTGGCAGAGAAAATTTGGCTGTGAAAACTGAGGCTTAGTGAAATCACAACCATCGTGCCCTGCGTGACTCATGTCATCGGTCCATTAGCTGCCTCCCTGGGACTCTCCTCTGGAGGAATGTCAGTCATCACTTCAGAATGAGGTCCTGCTGCAGCTCCCTGGTGGCGCATGACATGTCGTGACTCATGTGAGTGGCTGGCAGTACAGGCTGTGCCGAGGTGTGTCAGGGCTCGGCTGTGACTGTGAACCACACATTTGTCATGATGCCAATCAACCCACCTTGGGCCTTTTTCAGCCCTGGGAAATCCAAGAGGACAGGAAAGTTTGGGAGGCCCTGGTTTAAGATTGACAGTGCCAAGGGAAGGGGCTGAGGAGTTAGGAGAAGGAGGTTGAGAGGACCACCCAGTAGGCTCAGGCGGAGGAACATGAGAACAGGGGACTCCAGGCTGCCTGGGGCCAGGGCAGGGAGCAACTGAGCAGCTCAAGGGCCTGATCAAAGGATGAAAGGTCAAAATTCAAACTTTCAGCAAAAAACAAGTATAACTAAAGATCCAAAGTATTGGCATGAAAGCAGATTGCTAAAATAGAGTGAAGAAAACACATCTGTGAAGAAGATGAGTAAAAATATTCCTAGAGAGCTGGATGAATCAATGTGAGCGTTGAATTTTATCCAGAGTTATGTCAAAAACAGAGTGAGCCATAGGAGACCCCATGGGACTTGGGGAACCATCACAGCAGGCCCATTGGTGTCACCAATCCACCCTGTGGTCCACGATTCCCATCAGAGCAATCCTTGGTTTTGTGTTAGGTAGGAGAAAAAGACAGTTATACAGGGAACCTAAATTTGAGGGCGATTTTTACTTAAATCACATTGTAATATGCAATGCTAAGAAAATTATATTAGCATCATAAATGCCGAAATCATTCCTGCAACTCAAAATGTCAAATTTCATGGCTCTGGGGTGATCAAGCAGAAGGTCTCAGGTGGGATAGCAGTAGAATCACCTAGATGCTTCCATATCAGCAAACCTCATCTTGCAGTGTAGCCAGTCACACCAACCACGTGATGAAAGGCAAGAAAAGCAAGTGTCCAAGAGAAATGAGCCCCACTCGGCAGCTTGGCAGCAGAAGCAGGACCGCGTGTGAGGTGTTTGTCATTTTACCATTGTCAACAGGTGTCACAGTGCCAGGAAAAGACAGGTGACTCCAACTTGTCACAGGTGGCTCCCAACTCTGCACCCTGTTACCACCCAGTGTTCACATCCATGATTTCTCCTCAGGTCATATAATTTATTTTGCTTCATGCAATTTGTTATTACTTGCCATCATGCCCTCAGCATAAACACTGATGAAACTGCAGACATTAAAAGGGGACTTTTTCCAATGACCCATAATCGTCCTAACTTGAAAACAAGACTTTGGCTCTGGTATACTTTGCTCCTGCAATCTTATGCATTATGTGCCAGTCTCGTCCTGGGTGCTTCGTAGTCATCAACTCATCTAACCTTCACCACAAATTCATAAAGTAGATGCTGTCCTCATCCTCAAAACCAGTGTTTTCCAAAGGATGGTCACTAAGCCAGCAGCAGCAGCATCTGGGAACTTGCAGATTCCTGGGCCCCACCCAAACCTAGTGAGTCAAAACTTCCAAGGTGGGGCTTAGGATTCCCGGTTTAAGCACCTCTCCAGGAGACTTCGACTGAGGTTCAAGTTTGAGAAGGACAGGGAATCCCTGCACTACTGGAAGCAGTCTCTTGGTGAAGAAGCTTGTGTAGGTGGCAAAGGTCAGGCTGATACCTCTCCACCTGCACTGGGAGCTCACTATAACTGCTGCTTCAGAAGGTTTGCCTGGAATTGTTGTCCTCAGTGCCTGAATTCTATTAAAAGAAATTTGCAACAGAACAGTGTTTGTGGCACAAGCTAGTTTGGAGTTGAGGGCATAAAAGTGTTTTCTTTCGGACACTGTCCAGTCTTGCTTCCTCATCTATCTTCAGTCTCAGTTGGAAAGGATGTGGCAACAAACAGTGCCTCTGAAGTCAGAGGCTGGTCCAGGTAAAAGGCCATCCAGATTCTTCCAAGTGACAGCTATAGACACGGCCAACAGCCAAGCCCATCTGGCAGATACCTGTGACCTGCGCATCCCAAATTACGCACAGAGGTCACTATGAAAGAAGGACTCTGTCATTTTCTGAGTTGCAACAATGTCTTTCCAAATCAAATGAGAAAATAAGATGTCATCATTTCTAACTAGAGCTGTATATTTTTTTTAATATGTTTTCTATTCAAATGATATACCTACATAATAAGGCTAGGAGAAAGCAAACAGCAGTTAACAGTGTCGATCTCTAGAAGGTGGTATTATGAAGTATTCTTCTTCTTGTACTTTTATATCTCACATCTTGCCCTCTGTCCTACACTTTAGACTCATACCCGTCGACCCAGCACCCATTTAAATATTCAACACAGCTCAGACTTAGCATATGAAGAAATAACCACTTAATTGCTATTCCTTCCCCAGCCAAATCCTTCCCCCATTTTAATCATCTCAGTTTAAAAAAAAATCTTTGGAAGTACTTGAATCAGATCTTGCAGCCATTATTTATTCTTTCTTTCACAAACTATATTCAATTTCTAAGAAACTGTATTTGGCTAAATACATTCAGACTGTGACCACTTTTTACTAAGAGCATAAAACATCCCTGATGCAAACCACCCAGTCTCTCCCCTGCTGGCCCCCTGTTGCCACCCTGGTGCCTGAGTCTCTTCCCCATGGAGGAGCCAGGTGACCCTATTATAGCATGGAACCCAAACTCCACGACGCTCTAGCCTCTCTAATGCAGTGTTTTCCAAAGTGTAACTTTCTGACAACTTTACTGAAAATCACTCTGGGCTTTTTCTCAGCTTTTTAAAATACAGGTTCTCAGGTGCAATCAGCCCCTTGAGAAAACTCAGTTCACATGCATTTTACCGACTCAGGTTGATTCTTTCACAGGCTAAAGCTTGAGATGATCAACTTAAATGCAAGTAAAACATAAAACCAAAAGAAACCAGTAAAAAAACAATAGAAATATCAACCACTGCTGGCAAACATCGTGATTATAAGTTGCTGAGAGCCACGGCCGAGTCTATATGGCCCCTGGCATTTTGCCAACAGTATTGATTGACAGGCGAGGCATTACTATTTGCCTCTGCCACTACTTTTGAGTTCTCGCACTATTTTGGAGTTCTCATGGGGATTTCCGGGGATTCCCCGAGAGTTCCCATTGGTTGGGGAAGTGCAGGAGGAGGGATTTTGGGGAGATTTTCCGGCTGGGGGTTCCTGGACTAGCCGCGTGGCGTTCGGGAGAATTCCCCAGGAGCGTGTGTAAGGTTTTTTCTTATAGTTCAAAAATAAAGTTTGTTCCTGCTTCAATGGCTAGTGATTTGTGCCCAGCTAGACAGCGGCAATTGGCGGCCCGTACGGGGAACGTCTGACGCTTCGGGGTAAGTGAAATTGCTTGCCCCAAAGGGAAGGCGAGAGAATGGGTGACCATTTTAAAAAGCAATGTGTTCTTGTTTTGATTTGTTTTGTGTTTGTTTCAAGCTGCCTAACCCTAGAATTTTCTCAGGCAGACTGGGAAAAATGGTTGGCTCAAGGTTTGAAGTTGTTTGCCCCTGAGGAAGAGATAGAAATAGACCACAAATGCACATGTCAAGAAAATAGGAAAATTGATACAACGATTTTTTGTTCTGTTTTTGTTTCATTCTGTTTCGGTTTTGTTTTGTGTTATCTTATTGGGTTGCGTTATCTTTATGACAGATTAGAAATTAGTAAAAAACAAACTGAAAGAGTGTTAAGTAAATTGTTAGAGGTTCAGACCATGGAGAAAGACATTTTAGATCAAGCAAAAGAGACGGTCTCTCAAGCTAGACCGACAGAGGAAGAAAATTTAAAGGAAGAAAGCTTAGAGGAGAAACAGCTGTTAGGGAAAAAGCTACAACAGGAGGCTGCTACTAACACCGTTCTATCACCAGAGGGCGTAATTCAACCAACAGCTCCACCTATGGAGACAGCTGAGTGGCCCTCAACCCCCGTAGTTGATAGATGGGATCCTGAGACAGGACCTCAAAGATTAGCATGCCCTGTACTTGAGCAGGCAGGAGGGCAGTGAATTCACTGTGCTTTAGATTTCAAAACAGTGAAGCAGTTAAAGGAGGCTGTAACAACCTATGGTCCTCAAGCACCGTTCACTGTAAGCATGGTCGAATCCATTACCAACTTGGACATGATGCCAGCAGATTGGGCTAGTATGTGTAAATCTGTGCTAAATGGAGGACAATATTTGTTATGGAAGGTTGCCAATGAGGAATTTTGCATGGAGACAGCTAGGCGAAATGCAGCAGCCAGTTACTCTCAAAGAAATCTAGATATGTTGTTAGGAAAAGGACCTTATGAGGGTCAACGGCAACAAATTGAATATGATCCTGGCATATATGCACAAATTGCTGTAGATGCGGTTAGGGCATGGAAAACTTTACAGGGGCATGGAGATTTACAAGGTCAATTATCTAAGGTAATACAAGGAATTAATGAACCTTACGCTGAATTTGTAGATAGGCTTATTCAAGCAGCATCCAGAATTTTTGGTGATACAGAACAAGCAATGCCATTAATAAAACAACTGGCTTATGACCAAGCAAATCGTTGCTGCAGAGAGGTCATTAGACCATGGAGACATGAAGATTTAAATACATATATTAAATTATATAGAGACATTAATGAACAAGGACAAGTCTTGGCAGCAGTACAACAGGCTTTAGATGCCAGGCCAAAAACATGCTACAATTGTGAACAAACGGGACATTTTAAAAGGAGTTGCCCCATAGGAGGAGGGTTTAACAAAGCTAGGTATCAAAGGAATAGAATACCAGGTATTTGCCCACGATGCTGTAGAGGGAGACATTGGGCTAATGAATGCTGTTCTCAAACCACCATAGAGGGTACTCCGTTATCAAAAAATGGACAAGACCAGGTGTTTACCCACGATATCGTTGAGAAAAGCATCGGGCTCCATTGCCAAAAAACAGACAGGGGGGCCCAATGCTCCAGGGCCCACGACCACAAATGTACAGGGCACTGGAGGAACCCAGAAACACCATGGAGGAACCCAGCAACACCATCAGGGTAGTGCCCAAGACACATTATCCATCAGATCTCTCATCAGACGAACCAGAGGGAGCACAGGGTTGGACATCTGTGCCTCCGCCAGAGCAGTACTAACTCCAGAGATGGGAGTTCAAATCATTCCCACAGGAGTAAAAGGACCTCTTCCCCAAGGAACAGTAGGCTTATTGTTAGGACGCAGTTCTTCTACGCTAAAAGGACTTATGATAAGTCCCGGGGTAATTGATCCCGATTATGAAGGTGAAATAAAAATTATAGCTAGTTCTCCAAAGGGTATATCAGTAATTTCACCAGGAGATAGAATAGCACAGTTATTAATAATACCCAGCCTACATGATAAATTTTCCAGTAGTACTATAGAAAGAGGTTCCAGGGGATTAGGCTCCACAGGTGTAGATTGGGCTATGCTGTCTTTAAATTTAGATTCTCGCCCAATGCTAAAACTAAATATTCAAGGACATGAATTTAATGGGCTACTGGATACAGGTGCAGACCTTAGCATCATATCTCGACAAGAATGGCCAAAACATTGGCCGTTACAACAAGCCACTCAAACGCTTCGAGGCCTAGGAGTGGCAACTAATCCCCATAGAAGTGCAATGGTATTAGATTGGAAGGATCCTGAAGGATGTGAAGGAACTATACAGCCATATGTATTGGATCATCTTCCTATAAATTTATGGGGATGAGATGTCCTAGATCAATTAGGTTTGACATTAACAAATAACATCAATCCAAATGCGCCCACTATTAGGACTAGACAAGGTTTCAGGAAAGAAAAAAGATTAGGAGAACAAGGTATAGCAGCACCAATTCAAATAGATCAAGGAATAAATAGACATGGACTGGGTTTTCAGAAGGGGTCACTGAGGCAATAAAAATTACTTGGAAATCAGATAGACCAGTATGGGTTCCTCAGTGGCCCCTGACTAAAGAAAAGATACAAGCAGCCCATGACCTGGTCAAACAACAATTAGTGGAGAGACATATACAACCTTCCATATCTCCTTATAATACTCACATTTTTGTCATTAAAAAGAAATCTGGTAAATGGAGATTATTGCAAGATTTAAGAGCCATTAATAATGAGATGGTTATTATGGGACCTGCTCAATCGGGGATTCCTCAATTGTCTGCTTTGCCAAAAACCTGGTACGTTTTAGCTATAGATATTAAAGATTGTTTTTTTTCAATTCCAATTCATCCTGAGGATAGTCCATGTTTTGCATTTACTATCCCTGCACTGAATCATGAAGGTCCTGATCAGAGATATGAATGGAAAGTACTCCCTCAAGGGATGGCTAACAGCCCAACTATGTGTCAAATTTATGTTAACAAAGCAATCCAGCCACTTAGAAATCAAAATCCTGAACTACAAATATTTCACTATATGGATGATGTATTGTTAGCACACAAAGATAAAAACACATTGCTAGAATGTTATGCCACACTTACAAATTTATTAAAAAATTATAATCTAGAGATAGCAATAGATAAAGTACAATTAAATTTTCCAATTAATCATTTAGGAGTTCTATTATCCTCAACCATGGTCCATCCACCAAAAATTCAAATACAAGTAGATCAACTCAAATCACTTAACGACTTTCAAAAGTTATTAGGAGACATAAATTGGATAAGGCCTTATCTAGGCATACCAACAGGAGAGTTGGGACCTCTATTTGATATCCTAAAAGGTCCATCAGATCCAAATTCACCCCGCATGTTAACGCCTGAAGCAAGAAAGGCATTAGAAATTATTGAAACATATATGGAAAATATGCATTTGGATAGAATTGATATAACTTTGCCTTTATTATTTATTGTAATACCAACAAAAAATATTCCTACAGGAGCATTTTGGCAAGAAGGTCCATTATTGTGGATACATTTATCTTATTCTCCTAACACTATTCTTACTAGGTATCCTGAGGCTGTAGGACAATTAATACTCAAAGGAATAAAAGCAGCAAAGGGAGTGTTTGGAATTTCTCCCAATAAAATTATTACTCCATATACTATGGATCAAATTGATGAGTTAGCTAATGAGTTAAATACTTGGGCAATAATCATGTGTAAATCTAATGTTTCATTTGATAATCACTTACCATCTAATCCTTTGTTGTCTTTTTGGTCTTCGCATCCTGTAGTTTTTCCAAAAATGACAAGAAAAACCCCTATCATGAATGCTCCAAATATATTCACTGATGGGTCAAATAACGGTACAGTAGCAGTAGTTACCCCTGATCAAACTTTTACATTTTTAGTACCCAAACAATCAGCTCAAAAGGTAGAGCTTAATGCAGTTTTACAAGCTTTTGTGATGTTTAAAGATTCTGTATTTAATTTATTTTCTGATAGTCAGTATATAGTTAATGCTATAGTATCCCTTGAAGATGCTGGTAGGATTTCCCCTTCCTCTACTGTTTTCTCTTTGTTTTCTGCTATTCAAAGTCTAATCTGGGACAGAAAAGATCCATTCTTTATAGGACATATCAGAGCACATACAGGATTGCCTGGAGCCCTTAGTTTGGGCAACGATTTAGCAGATAAAACTACACATGACATACATATTTTCTCTACACTAGAAGAAGCTACACATTTTCATAAAAGGTTCCATGTCAATGCTAATACTTTAAAAAAGCGTTTTAAAATAACTAAGGAACAAACTAGACAAATAATAAAACAATGTCAAAATTGAGTGACCTTTTTACCACAGGTTAATCTTGGAGTCAATCCTAGAGGACTGATACCTAACCATATTTGGCAGATGGATGTCACACACTTGCCAGAATTTGGAAAATTAAAATATTTGCATGTTACAGTTGATACTTCTTCCGGGTTTTTGATGGGTTCCCTTCATGCCAGAGAAAAAACTAAAGATGTTATAGCTCATTGCTTACAAAATTTTGCCACTGTGTGCATTCCAAAACAGTTAAAAACAGATAATGGTCCTGGTTATACTTCTACCTCTTTTCAACAATTTTGCTCATCATTTGGCATTACTCATATAACAGGAATCCCATACAATCCTCAGGGACAAGGCATAGTTCAAAGATCTCATCAAACTATTAAAATGTACTTATTAAAGCAAAAAGAGGGAATTGGAAAGGGGTATATATATCCTCCAAAGATAAACTTAAAATAACCCTTTTTACTCTAAACTTTTTAAATTTGGATTCTTCAGGACTTAGTGCTGCAGAAAGGCATATGTGTCCAAAAAATGTGCATAAGCCTAAGGTACTTTGGAAGGATATTGTAACAGGACAATGGAAAGGTCCTGACCCAGTGATTGTCTGGAATCGGGGGTCTGTTTGTGTATTTCCACAGGGAGAACAGCAGCCGATTTGGATTCCAGAGAGATTAACTAAGGTCCTGACCCAGTGATTGTCTGGAGTCGGGGTTCTGTTTGTGTGTTTCCACAGGGAGAACAGCAGCTGATTTGGATTCCAGAGAAACTAACCAAAGCGAATTCTACAGACCAAAAAAAAAAAAAAAAAAAAAAAAAAAGGTGATTTGACTCAAATCCATAACAGCTGATATCCAGAGCTCCAGTTTGGCTATTCTTACATCTGCGACAGTGATTAACCAGGATGCTTTTTTCAATATTTATTTTATTATTATTATTTGCCTTTTCCCACATCATAAAGTTCTATTTTATTTTTGAGCTCATACAGACCTAGGTTAATGTTTTTCTGATCAGTTTTATTTTTTGACTGTGGAGTTTTTAAACATTGCAATGGAGATTTCACCTAGGTAAAGCTACAAGGCCTTTACTATTGTCTTATGTGTTGTATGTTAAGTGTGCACACTTCTGTTTTGTGTTGTATGTCTGTATGTGCGTATGTCCATATATCATATATGAGGAGCGCTCATGAATAAATGGATCCGAATTTTTTTTATTCACGTGATTTTAATGGTTTAATTTAGATTGGGTAAACAGCTGTTGAAAATTGTTTTAATATGTGAACAAATAAGGAGGTTAACAGATCTGTTTGTTTACTTTCACCTTTCGTTTTCATTATATTTAATAATTCTGTTCAGGATAATGTAAATTGTTCAAAAAATTGTTTTCTTAGTGCCTGTTGGAATGTTACATAATTTTTTTCTTAGCATCATTGCCAGAATTCCTATCTTCATCCCAGTGCCGGTGAAGACAAAGATAAAACCAAACTACAGCTTCTTCGATAGTTATCACAACAAACTGTATAAACTGATGCATCAATGAATAATAACTCAACAAGTAATGCTCAATCAAGGAGTCGATTTACTTTGGGAGGAAATGGACATATTGACAGATTCCTCTGCTTTGAACTGCTTGCAGAACTTGCCTGGACTATGTATCACTTGTATGCATTGTGAACTATCTGTTGGTGCAGCGAATTGTGGTAGTGCTGGAGTATTTTTGCTGATGGTGTCACCGGTGGTACAATTTTTCAAAGGAGCCCTCAATTGGCTTAGTGTCATGGCATTTTGCATCCTCCTCCCTTCTACTAGTGATGGTCTAAAATTTGAGGGCCAACAGAGGTGAGGCAAAGAACCTCACCCCCCCACTGGCACCAAGGCCAAATTTGGGGGCCAATAGAGGTGAGGCAAAGAACCTCACCCCCCCACTGGTGCAAAGGCCTATCCACAAGTATGGCTGTATGCTGGATGGGTAGTCAGTGACAGGTATGATCCAATTGCAGTGGTACCAACGTAAGACAGGAGGCTAACACCTAGAGGTCAGTTCATCCGATGACGGGTAAAGACCATATGTTGAATTGGACTACCTAACAGGCACGGTCCCTAAGCCACATTGCTTGTTGTTTAATTAAACAGAAGGGGGTAGATGCTAAGAGCAACGGCCGAGTCTGTATGGCCCCTGGCATTTTGCCAACAGTATTGATTGACAGGCGAGGCATTACTATTTGCCTCTGCCGCTACTTTTGAGTTCTCGCACTATTTTGGAGTTCTCGTGGGGATTTCTGGGGATTCCCCGAGAGTTCCAATTGGTTGGGGAAGTGCAGGAGGAGGGATTTCGGGGAGATTTTCCGGCTGGGGGTTCCTGGACTAGCCGCGTGGCATTCGGGAGAATTCCCCAGGAGCGTGTGTGAGGTTTTTTCTTGCAGTTCAAAAATAAAGTTTGTTCCTGCTTCAGTGGCTAGTGATTTGTGCCCAGCTAGACAGCGGCAATAAGTCAAACACAAAAGCCTCTGGCCCACTTCATATTGCTCCAACTGCTGATAAAGTCAGATCTGCAATCTGTATATGGGGTAAAAATGGGAGTTCATAACCCACTTGAATCTAAAGTATGAAATATGATATATCAAGAGCTATGTAACATTTTGAACAACCAATAAAAAAAAAAACAATTTGAACCAACAACAACAAAAAAAAGTCAGATGCTAAGTGCATTTGTGCTGGACACGGTTTGCACACAGGCTACAAGGTTATAGTACCACGGAAGCACAGGCCATCAGGGCCCATACCTGTGTACCTGTCACCCTGCAGCCACCAAGGTCCTTGCTCACTTGTCTAATTTCTATGCCCTTTGTGAGGCGGCTCCTCAGTAAAGCAATGAACACAGTCCACAGTCTCTCTACACTAATGGTCACATTGTATTTCAGATCATTTCTTCAAGAGTCTGTCACCTCCAAATTATGGAGTTCTTCAGAGCTGAGGTAGCTTGATATCTACAACAATTTATAACTACACCTGGCTCATAATAAGTGGTCAATCAATATTTGTCAAATTAATGAACAAGAACAACTAAAAAGACAAAAAGAATAAGATTTTACAAAGTTTTAATTGAAGCCCTTTGAATCCTCTAAGCGCTGCTTTGGAAATGAAATATGTCATTTGAATCTACCCTCAAACCATATCGATTTCCTTCTGGAAAACGTGTGCTGAATTCAAAGTCAAAGAAGCCTGAATGTAGGTCAGATCTTCCCTCCGAAGTCTTTGAAGCAACACTGCCAGTGAAAAGATGGTGAAATGTGGTTACCTCATACATGAGGGATTTCATCAGCGGTTGGTCTTCTAAGGCCCCCCGGCACCAGTGTGTGGCATTCAGACAGGACAGCTGCTTTCTGGACCTTCAGCTGAGCTGCTGATGAAGCACTGCAGGCTCTCCCTTCAAGGGACTGTGAGCAGGACGGGTCCTTTGTGGAGAGCACAGTAGGTCAGGCCCCAGAGCAGCGGGTATCTGTGGAAGCCAGGGATTGATGGGGGCACTGCAGCAGCTGGACATAGTTACAGGGGATGATGCCGCCCCCCCTCCCCGTGGGGCTCCCTGTGCGGATCTTCCATCTTCAGAGCGGAGAACTCCTGCTGTAGTGTTCCAACCCACCTCTCCCACCACAGCAATGATCTTTAAAGAGAATTTTCATTCAGGCATCCTAAAAACATAGATATCCTCTTTAACAAAACATTCTAGGACTAACAGCAAAGGGAAAAATAACTACATCAAAAAGAACAGCAAGACGCAAGCAGCTTGTTTTTCCATACAAAGTTGATGCCCTGTGAATTTTCTTCCAACTTATGTACAAGTCGAATATCCCTTATCTGAAATGCTGAGGACCAAAAGTGTTTCAGATTTGGATTTTTTTTTTTTTTTTTGGAGTAATTGTGTATATACAACCAGACATCTTGGAGATGGTACCTCAGTGTGAACATGAAATTCATTCCCATGGCTGGAAGGTGACTTGTACAGGACTCTCATTGTGCCTGCACGTCAACCCTGGCAGTCACACGAGGTCACTGGTGCTATCATGTTGGCACCCAGTTTCAGACTTGGCATTTCAGATTCCAGACTTTCATATTAGGAACGCGCCGCCTGTCCTTCCTTCAGAGACTAGGTGATGTCTTCCAGGGCTCAGGTGGGCAGGCCTGGCATTGCCCAAGAAATGCCTCCCAGTCAGCTCCTTGGTGCCCATCATTTCAGTTAGATATTCCTTTAAAACTGTTGTGGGCTTGTTTCTCTTAAAATCCCTCACAGCATGGAGACCCAGGACCTCTCTGAGATCCCTCTGAATGAAAGACGGTCAGATCTAGGAGGACGGTGGGGGGTGAATGTGTGTCCAGGTGGAGAATGGAAAGGAGGCAAGGCCACCTGGGCTGCGTGGTGAGGGACTCCGAGGAAGCCCTGGGGCAACGAGCCATTTCCCATCCAATCCCACCCCAAGATTGCACAGAAAGCACAGCTTGTCCCCAGATGTTCCTCAACTGCTTTGGCTAGCAAGAGCTCCCAAACATCAAACTGCTTTTGTTATTTGAGACCTAATGCTCTCTAAAGGCATCTGCACTAACTGCAGCACATGAGTCCAGGTTGGGACCAGAGACCTGAATTCATTCTGGGCACTTCTCAGTGAATTCAGACCGTGATCGCAAATGTAATCAAAACGGGAAAAAGAAAGAGACGATGACGTGCCATGCTGTGATAATTGTGCTTTTCACATCACCAGCTGCCCATGGGGATAAATGCTCCCACAGATCGATTCTACCACAGCCACATGTACACAAGGAGAGACAGAAGGAGGGTGGCACTCTAAGGTGCCATGGAGCTGTCCTAGCCCATCACAGGCCGCGACGCATCTCCCTACCCACACTCCCTGCTCCTACATCTGAAATCAGTCAGCAGGTTGCGACCTTGTAAATGTGTCTTGTGCCCCTGGAAAGTCCTCCTCTCCCTCTGCTCTCTTCCAAGCCTCAGGCTCAGCACAAATTCCTTCCCTGTGCCTTTTCATTAGCAGGGTGAGTGTTTTAGAACGCCTCATTACCCACAAATTATCTCTCATTAAAGAAAAGAAAAGAAAGAAAACCGGGATATGATTAAAATTAGGTTCCTCTGAAACGGTTTCAAAAATCCTGCACACTGAATTTAATTAGGTAATAAACACTTGAAGTGTCCTCCATCTTTAAGATAACCACAATTGAGGGATGCAGGAACGTCTGTCTAGTGAGCAGCATCCCATCTAGATGAAAACCACAGCCACTGAGAGGGGACCGTAGACAAACATGACTTTGATGTTGGGTCACCAAGGAGAGAGGTGCTACCGATGCCTGAAGGGACATTGCCCAGGTTGGACTTGGACTCTGATTTACCCCCCAAGCAGCTGAAATGACCGGTGTGTGCCACTGCACCTGGCTCAAATATGGTTTTGAAGCCAAGGTCACTGTAGTCGTCTTCTCTGTTGCATCTCCACAGCTGTCATGTAGAATGAGGTCTGCCAAAGTCCCTCTTCCCCACCCACCACTGTCCCTTCCTTCAGAGCCATGATGGGCTGACTCTATCTCCCCTACCAGGCTGAGCAATGTAAGAGCTCCGACATAGGTTAGCAATAGTACAACCCTCCAAGAGCCATCCCAAGAAACCCAAGGCAGGCTTGTGACTCTGGGCACGTTGCTCTTATTGAAAAGTAGTAAATGATTAATAGGAAGCATCCAGTCTGTAGGTCACTCCGACTTCACAGGGGTCCAGTATAACTCTGTTTGCCAGAGAAATTAAAAAATGAGACATATTCTCTTTGATGTCCAACTTTTTCAAAATCTTTGAGGTTGGCCTTCAGTTTAAGGAGGAAATCGCTAGTGTACTTAGGCATGAAGCTTCTAGAGGGTGATATTTTCCAGTCCTAATTACTTGATAAGATCAAAGCCAGTGGAGGGGGAGGGGGTTAGCCCATGGAGAAAACCTGCCTGGTTTGCCTCAGGCCTGGGGTTCTTTACCCAGCACCACAGTAAAAAGAAAACCAAAGAAACTCAGAGCTTTTAACCATTTTTGTGGCCTTCAAGAATTCTCAATCTTCATCAAATCAAGTCAGTCTTTTCTGTAGCCAAAGGAAGCGCTCCGTGGGCCCATCTCCCCATGTGCTGAACGTCTACCTACTCTTCTTTGTTACTGTTCTGGGGACTCTGTCTGCTGTTGTTCCCAGAGCAGGAACTCTCAGAGCCTCAGAGCTAGCAAAGCTCATTATCTGAGCAAATTTTGACAAGGAGGACATAGAAGCAGGCTGGCACAATATCCTCTTATCATTAGGCGAAGCTCCAAATGATAAGCTTCAAGGCCAAGTGAGAAACTTTCATTGCTTCCTGAGGAAATAAATAAGGTTACAGAACAGACAGCTTCATTTTTTTTGTTAGTCGTGTATATTTAAGGTAACATAGGATTCGTCTCCAGTGCTTCATGATACTTAGCCACCAGAAAGAGAATAATCTGTGCTTTGGAAGAGGAGGGACTGGAATCTGGGCTGTGATTCACTGTCTCAGGTCAGCAGAACATCAAGAAGATTTCTAATCAATATCAGACGAGATGATGGAGTCTGAAGTCTGGAGACTCCTTTGCTCCTCACTATTGTTCTTTGAATATCAAGATGCAACCCATTTCTCACCTCAAGGATGGTGATTCCTGTTGGGAGTGGAGGCACATTCCAGCTCACTCAGGGGCATCCTGCCCAGAAAGGAAGCTGGCTGCCAGCCCTGGGTCACCCCTTTAGGACCCTCTTCAAAGCGAGTGGCCTGAGGGAGAAGAGAAGTGTCCACATTGTTGCTGCTCTGTGTGCACAAACAGGCCCTCTGCCCCAGACAGCTCAGCGACACTCCTGCCACTGCTTCCAGGGTTCAGAACTCCAGCTTCCTGGAGGCCTCCTGCACCCCCTGCAGAGAGCCGGGACCCTCTCCACAATGCTCTCTCCCTCCCGTCTGCTTTCCTCCAAAGCACTTATTACCAGTTGGCAAACTATATGATGTGTGCTTTTCATGTATTCTCTGTGTTCCCTGCCTCATGAAAAACTACCCAAGGTTTTTTTGTTTGTTTGTTTGTTTGTTTGTTTTCCCTAGAAAAATCTGCCATAGGCAGAGACAGATATGATACTCAGGAAGGACTTAAAGATTGAATTTATAAGGAATCTACCATGGGACTCTCAT
Organism: Marmota flaviventris; assembly: GCF_047511675.1. Classification (NCBI taxonomy): domain Eukaryota; kingdom Metazoa; phylum Chordata; class Mammalia; order Rodentia; family Sciuridae; genus Marmota; species Marmota flaviventris. The sequence continues at coordinate 107,968,634 of NC_092505.1, read as the reverse complement.
TGACCTTAAAGCCAGGCCTTCAGAGCTGTCCAGCAATGACAGCTTTCTCTGTTATTCATGGACCTGAACTTATTTTCAATAAAATCACAGGTTCTTTTTTAAAACACGGATTTGCTGCATATTTACCACAATCCAAACGCTTGGAAACAGTTTACTACACAAGTTGTTTCCGGAGTGAAGAAGGTGGCTCTCAAACAGATGGATATGCCTTCAAGGAGCATCAATGGGAAAAGGAGACCTTGACCTCCCTATGGTTGAATTGTATGTAAGCAAATCATCCAATCTACAAATATGAGACAACACATCTTCTGCACCATCCAAATAAACGGTAAATAAGTTCAGGTATCAATTTAAGACTTATTCAACTATTTGGGGTTGATAGTAATCAAGATATGTAGGTTTATTTGTGAACATTCCAAAAGGTTAATAATATCTATAAACCCCAGAATTTTAAAAAATCTTGGAATTATAAACTAGAGTTTGCCTATGTCAAGAAAGACAAACTGACATTCTAATAACTGTGTTCACTGGAGTCCTGCCCTGGGAAAAGTCCAGCTACACTTTGGTAGACACATATTCTGGGATTCCTGTCCTAAGCAGAATGGCTGGTTCAGAGGAACATTACTCTGAGAAGCCTCAACATGTGCAGGAAGTGAAGGGCCTGCCTTCCAGTTGGCATCCACTGCTAACTAACTACTGCATGTGGGCATGGCCAGCCTGCCTTCTCGAGGACTCGGTTTCCTCCCAGTGAAGACAGAACGTTCGATCAGACCATTACTGGAGCATGCAGTGAGGGATCGTTTAGTCTCACAGCTCTGGATCATAGAAGAAATAAGTTCTAACGTAACCTGTTGGTTGTTAGATATGAAGATTCTGTTAGTGATCTTTCCAATCTCATATTTTATACTAATTTACTCACTCCCCACAAAAAATAATAAATTAAGCTTCTGTTTATAGAGCAAGACAAAGGATATTATCCAAAATTTTAAAGTGTGTCAAAAGTAAATACCTAAATAGTCTATCCACTAAGTTGAGATAGCCCACTTGTCTGAGCACGGAAAGACCTGCACGAGGCCTGGATCTGCACTGATATGTGATTAGCAGCATCGCTGAAGCAATATTTAGTAATATGTAATATCCAGTGGATTAAAACCATTAGAAAATGCTGAAGAGGCAGCTCAGTGGGAAAGTCTGCACAAAGCCCTGGGTTTGCTCCCCAACACTGCAAAACGGGGAAAGGCAGAAGGTAGAGCTTTTCAAGTTATCACAAATATACCTGTAAAATACAAATTCCAGCGTCAAGCTTAATAGGGACACAAATTGGCCAAAAAGATGATCTCTGGTTTCTAGCCTCCTCCTAGACAGAAGAAGGGAAGGGGATGGACAAAGAGGAGGGGAAGAGAAAGGTGAAAGTGAGAGGTGAAAGAAAAGGTACATTATAGAACCTGTAGAGAAAGCATCAAGACTCACATGACTCCCACAGGACAGGGTTGTAGAGATTGAAGAGCCAGGACAGTCAAAGTCTACACCCCTGCAGACTGTAAGAAGTCTGCTAGAAATAGAAACAGGATTCAAAGAATAACGATTTTTGAAATATAATGTAAGAGAGTGGATATAATTTTTCAAATAAATATAACAGCAGAATGTTTAGCAAGAAAAGTGAAAACCTTCTAAGATGGAAGCTTGAGAATGGTCCTGAAAGACAAAAGCCTACCCAGTTCTGAGACAAAATTGGCCATAAAAAATGGTTAATTTTCCCTAAATTAATCTACACATCTAAAGTTTACCCCAAAAAGTAAAACCTGGTTTCTTTGATTTGTTTGTTTGTTTTGCTTTTGGTGTTTTTTAATCAACAGACCAATTCCAAAATTCATATGAAGAAATTAACAAACAGTAATAGCCCATAAATCCTAAAATTTAGTTGAACCCCTTGACCTCCAACCCTCTTTGAGTTAAACAAGATTCATCAAGCAAATATCCACAGAAAATCTAGTAAAAGTCACACATTGGCTATTGTTGCTCATTTCAGTAATATTTTAATTTTCCTGCAAATGGAGGATCTGGCCAATAAGAAGTCTGGAACCAGGCCTGATGCAGCCTGCAATCCCAGCTATGTGGTTGGCTAAGGCAGGAAGATTGCAAACTCAAAGCCATCCAGTACACATACACACACACACACACACACACACACACACACAAGCACACATGAGTGCGCACGCACACACACACACATATAAATGTGTGTATGTATATAACTATATGCACCAAAAATTGTGGTGTTAAAATTTGCTGCTCTTAGTAAGTGCTTTTAAACATAAAAGGTCATAGGCTTCTGAAGCAATTCACAATTAAGAGAAAAGTTATCATTTTTTCAGTAAGAGTTTCAATGTCCAACGGTGTCACCACAACAGTGTCAGGACTGTCTAATACTCATGCGAGCCCAATCCTCTCCAATGTTGCAGAAGTCTTTACAAAGTCCCTCTCCCTGGGACCATCAGTAGAGGCTAGGGGTTAGTCTGCCCCAAGAGTAAGGCCATCTGGAAGAGGACACTGCCCAATGCCCCAGAGCCAATGCCCCTTGGTGGTGACCCGTGATCAAGGACATCTGGCTTAATTCCATCAACTAATAGTGTTGATTCTTGCATCTCATTAAGAAAGGCATTGACAGCAGAAGAAAAACTATTACCGAGGCCGAAGAAAAACCACAGGCACGCTATGAAACGGAGTTTAAATGGGCATTTCATAAAAAGACGCAAGTCCGCTTTCTGTTTGCTAATGAAATTTCATGCTGCTGCTATACAGCATAGAACTAAGCGAGAAATTCCAGGCCCACAGTAAACTATTAGTCTGGTGAGGCCCCACCAGACAAAGGACAAAAAGCACTTTTAAGAAGCTTGTGATAGCATCATGAATTAATCCTAAAAACACACTTATGTTCAAACTTTCCATGAGAGCTAAAATCTTAGGGGGGAAATATATCCAGGAAGGGAGAGCAGGTAATAATTTTGTAATTGGGCGAAGACTGTTTGTTCTAGGCAAGGTCCCAACTCGTCCTTAGCATAACTCTCAAGAGAAAAAAGAAATACACGAAGACACTAAATGATCAAAGAGAAGCAGAGTAAAAATAAATAAATAAACTATTTTTTTTGGAGACAGATAAAAGTGATTTTTTTTCCTCTGAAAGATATTAAGAGGCAAATTAACTGTAATGACCCTTTTGGGAAACATGATTAACCAAATAACATGGTCAGCAGAGAACTAAATAGGCCTGTGGAAGTGATTAAATAATATTGAATAATGATGGAAAATGACAATTAATCTACACTTTTTTGCCCTAAGGACGCACCAAGGAAAATAAATGTTCTGTCATCAACAAAGGAGATTTGTTTTTTTATAAGTTATTTTGGCACACTGTAAGTAAATCACATTACAATTTACAAGCATATATGTTCCAGAAAACATTAGCAGGAACGCTAAACCAAAATAATTTTAGAAACCTTTTATTATTCACCTTATTTATAGTTAGTGTTAGGGAAAGCAAATGGCCGTGTATCTGGTAAAATGACAGTTTTATATTTTCCGCAAAATACAAATAATGCAGACAATCAGAAAAACTATTATCTTTGAAATATTAACTTGCAAAAAGTATAAACTAATGCTACTCATCCTTCAGTATTGAATACACTTTGAGTTTTCTCCTCTTCTGAATGCCCATTTTCTGGGTTCTTTTCCTACTTTAATTTCTTTATTGTCATTCATGCAGTATCAAAGGATGAGGACAGTATGGTTTGGATATGAGGAGTCCCCTGAAAGCTCATGTGTGACACAATGAAGAAGGCTTAGAGGTAAAAATGGTTGTGTTATGAGAGTCTTAACCTAACTAGTGTGCTCATCCCTGATAGGGACCTCGGTGGTCACCTAGGCAGCTGGGTGTGCCTGGAGGCTGGGTCATCAGGGGGTGCCTGTGGGGTACATAGTGCTGTCTCTCTCTCTCTCTCTCTCTCTCTCTCTCTCTCTCTCTCTCTCTCTGTTTCCTGGTGCCATGTCCTGAGCTCCTTCCCTCCACCACACTTTTCTGCCATGATGTTCCGCCTTACCTTGGACCCAGAGCCATGGAGCCATCTGTCCATGGAATGAGACTACTGAAACCTTGAGCCAAAATAAACTTTCCCTCCTCTAAAATTGTTCTTGCCAGGTCTCTTGGTCACAGTGGGGAAAAAAAAGTGACTAAACAAGGACACAGCATATAAATAGAAACACAATAAGGAGCTCACAGCACTGAGTGGCTATTTTAAGCGGGGTGCCTTTCATGTTAACCTTCACTTATCCATCCTTCCAGAGGAAAAAGTATCCTCTCCCACTTTATCATGTTATGAACAACTTTTCTCCTAGGGTATAAGATAGTTTATTGAACTTACATTTTGCATCTCTTTCTCTACTAGTCTAACCTCCTTGAAAGTGGGACCATTGTACATTGTTGTATCTCTAGGGACCAGCCCAATACCTGAGTGGAACCAATGGTGTCAGCTCATTGAATTTGTGGCACTAATGTGCCTTTCTTAAAGGTCCAGTGGTGAATGCTTTGACTTGATGGGCATCTGGTCTTTTGTTACAGCCACCCAACTTTACCATGTCATCAAAGCAACCACAGGCATTAAGTAAAGTAATGGGCTGTCTCTGTTCTAATAAAACTCTGCCTACAGACAGGCAGGCCACTCCTGGGCAGTTTCCCAAACCCTGCTACAGAAGGCTGCTGTGGCCTGTGAGTAGCCATAAACACAGACTGGAGGGCCGAGGGAGAGTCTGAACACACAGCAGCTCATGGAAGGAGTATTTGCTCATTCAGGGAGACCATGAAATACGTCTTCTAGCTTTTAAACTTTACATAACTGGACCAGGGAGTAAATGTCTTCTTGCAACTGGTATTATTGAGAAATACCATGTGGGTGCCCCAGCCTGACCATAACTCATCCCTTTTCCTACTGAGAGACGTTTAGATTGTTTTTCAAAGTTTGACTATCAAACAGTGCTGCAGCTGCCTTATATAAATTCCCTTGAACTTGGCTATGTTTTCTCCTAGAAATGAAATCACAAAGTCACTGAATATCAGCAGATTCAACTTCACTGGATAGTTCCCGAGACAGGCAGAAGTCCACATCCTGACTCCGCAACTGTGAGCAGTAATGTTGTACACAACGGGGAACTAAAGTCACAGGTGGGATTAAGGTTGCTTATAGGTTGACCTGATCACCCACATAGACCAATTAGAGAGTAGTTAGTAATGACCAGCAAAATGCATGGCAAGGTCATAGGCTATCTTTAAATCACTTTCAGAGTCTTCTTCCAATTACTTTCAAAACAAATAGTGGCCATTAATTTGTAGAGAAGAAACAAGCAAAAGGAGTTAATTGGGGAAATACATCAAAAGAAAAGTATTAATGGGATTGCCTCTTGACAGGCTCCATCTGGGTGGGTATGAAGTTAGGAGTTATGGCTGTAGGTGTCTCCATGTGTCTGGGAAGGGAGATTCCTTTAGTAGTACAGGTGCACCAAGGTAACATCTGACCAGTTACTGTCCCCAAAGCCCACATTAACGTGGAATTTACTTGTAGATGAAGCCCTTCTGCACAGAGTGGCCACATGGTGATGACAGTTCTGATGAAGACCAACTAATGTCAAAAAGTCCACTACCCAAGGTGAAGGAACAAAGAATGAGAAGGTGGTCCTCAGTTCTCAAGGTGAACTTCAAACAATAATCAATGTGGAAGCAGCTCTGTATCCCTTGTCATTCCCTGCCCAGAGATGACTCACTCCATCTCTTGGGAATGCTCTCTGCTTGAGCCCTGCCCTGCTTTATTCTCCTCTCACTTCACTTCCCCTTCACCTTCACGTATAATAAAATCCTCTTGGGTGATTTTCAGTGTCTGAATTTAAATTTTCTTTCATTGGAACAAAAGGATGGAGGTTCAAAGTTTCAGCCCCCCACTGTCCTAAGACAGGCCCAGTGCAATCACAAAGGTCCCTAAAGCACAGAGACAGAAGACAAAGAACCAGGGAGACGGCAGCATGGAAAGCACTCCACCTGATGGTGCTCTTGGCCACTGGAAGAAAAGAGCCACCAGCCAGGGGATGCAGGAGGCCTTGCACACTGGTAAGAAGGGTAAGGGACACTCCAGAGAGCTTCCAAGAGCAGTGAAGGCTCTGGACACCTTGGTATTAACCCAGAGTCTCATTTCAAGAAGATGTTCCAGAATATTCTGGACTCCCTTGATGGCACTGGCTGTTTCAAAAAGCACCATTGTGCATGATAGCTGTCTTCTGAATGCTGTTCATATCCATGTACATTTCTGATATGCCTTTTTTAAAAGGAGGCTCTTGAGAGCTGGTATGGCAATCAGAGCAGTACACAGGATGCATGGTTTAAGAAGAACTGTATTCTAAGCTCCCAGCAGTTGACTTCTGGGATGAATTTTTGAAATACAATCAGTTTGGAATGTGGGAACTGACCTTACTAATGCAAGCTCAAATGAGTTGTTTCATGTGCTCTATAATCCCAACCATCTCCACTTGTAAATAGGCTTCTTTGTGACTTCCAAGAGCATCTTCTCCATTTTAGTTAAACATCTATTTGACTTTAGTTGAATGTAAATTAAGAAATAACTTCATAAAGATGGTTCAGTTCAATGCATAGGAATTCCCTGGGTTGTTTGAATCATAAAAATTAAGTGGAATTATCATTTATGTGAATACAGTTTTTCCAAAAAAGTGGGAAATGGGTTGAATAGCTTTCTGCAATTTAAGAACTCTCAGGAGTTATTGAAGAAAAAGTCTAACTTTGAAGAATAGAAGGAAACACCCCTTGCCCTGTAGAAGTACAAAGGATGAAAAGTGGCTGCCCACGGTGCTGATTTCCTCATACAGCCTCCGAAGTAAACAACCACAGGAATAGGAAAATTAAATGGTCTTACAATTCAGTAGACACAGTTCCTCAGTAAACACCTTGACAAAAGAAGTGGTGCAAATGTTTTGACTCAAAGTCATGGCTGATTTTCCTCCCTTCAGAAAATTTGAGATAACAAAGAAAGCAGAATCTGTCTACTTCTAGAAACACTGCTAAAAAGTGTTAATTTCAAAGTATCTCTTTGAAAGTCACCACAGAACAAAAATATTCCAAGAACATTTTGTAATATTAATACAATTATACTTTGTGCAGCTTTTTGCAAAAACTGATCAAATACATAAATGGTATAGGAGATGGTTAAACTATTACTCTTTGAATGTGTTTATCAGTACATACTAGTTTTCCCTAATAATGGGTTCATTTGGACACAATCACACACGCATGGAACATAACTCATTCCACTTCAGTCCCCGGTACTTCCTCATTCTCTCCCCTCCTCCCTCCACCTACTCCCCTTCATCTACTCTACTGGTCTTTCTTCTACTTACTTTTTGTTTTTCTTTTGTTAATTGGTGTTTATAGCCTTCAGCTAACAGCCATCCCTCTACAGTTTCCTTCTAGGTGGATTACTGAGACAACCCTGTGATTTTATTTGTTTCTATCTGAGGGTTGGGAGAAGCTGTGCTGATTTAATCTCCTCTAGGGAGGCTGGCTGGCTATGGACTCTCCAGAAGGGCTGCCCTGCCTGGCACAGCTCTCTGCCCACAGTTTGGGATCACTTGTGGGCATCCCTCCACTGTCCATTTTAATTGGGATGCTTTACTTTCCAGTTATTGTTAAGTAAGATTATGGGCTTTTCCTTTCCCTTTTTCTCTCTTTTTTTTTTACCCACCCTTGTCAGGGTTGAGGATCAAGGAATTCTGTCCTCCTCTTCTGCCCCAGAAACCAAATTCCAAGTCCCTCCAACACTCAAACTGTCCAGTATTGAGTTTCATGGTATTTACTGTGTCACTCCCTTTTCTGGTCAGCTGTTCTTTCACTGCTTCATTGCTGGGCTGCATGGGAGTCGAGGGCTACTGCCTGAATCCACTCGCCATCTTGACAGTTCTTCAAGTACTAGCCATGGATATCAGAAAAAATGTCCACTTCTCTTGGAGCCATGTCTGAAGTCTAGAAAACATATTCTTTACCTGAAGAAAAAGAATGACATTACTAAAGAATACAAATGGCAAAACAGTTGATGACATTTAGAGGTAAACCAATCTGGTTTCAGCTGATTTCTCAACACAGACCCTAAAAGCCAGGAGGACTTAGAATAATATACACCAAGCTCTGAAAGAAAATGGATGCCAACCGAGAATACTATACCTAGCAAAATTAAGCTTCAGAATTGAAGATGAAAAAAAAACCTTTCATGATAAACAGAAGCTAAAAGAATTCATAACTGGAAAGCCTGCACTATAAAATATACTCAACTAAATATTTCATAAAGAAGAAATGAAAATCACCAGCACAGGGAGGAATTACACTAGAAAAATAGTCAATTAAAATAGAATCAAGTCTTATTTAAACATTGGAAATAAATCAAAATGGAAGGGAATAAAAATCTTCTCTCAATCATAACATTGAATATAAATGGTCTAAACTCTGTAATCAAAGGACATAAGTTGGCAGATTGTTTTAAAAAATAAGACCACAAAATATGCTATCTGCAAGAGACTCATTTAACAGGCAAACACATTCCCAGACTGAAGGTCAAAGAATGGGGGTGGCAAAAAACAAAAACAAAAACATACCATTTACATGGGACTCATAAACAAGCAGGGATAGCTATTCTCATATCAGATAAAGTAGATTTCAAGCAGAGACAAAGGTCATTTCATACTGGTTAAGGGAATCATACATCAACAAGATATAATGATCATAAATATTTATGCTCAAACAATTGAGCATCTACGTAGATCAAACAAACCCTTCCCAATATACACAATACAGTAGGATGGCTTTAACACACCTCTCTCACTACTGGATAGATCATCCAGACAAACTAATAAAGACTTTACAGAACTAAAAGCTATGATTAATAATATAAACCTAACAATCTTCTACAAAATATTTCATCCACCAATGGCTGAATATACTTTCTTCTTGGCAGAACATGTAACATTTTTTAAAACAGACCATATCTTAGGTCACAAAGCAAATCTTAGCAAATACAAAACAAAATACCTTGCATTCTCTCATATCATAATGGAATGAAATTAGAAATCAACAATAAAAACCAGAAACCACTCTAACACCTGGAGATTAAATAATACACATTTGAAGGATGAATAGATAACAGAATAAGTCAGGAATGAAATTTAAAAATGGAGAAAAACTGAAAAAATTTCCTTGAAAATCAGGAGGAAGACAAGGATTCCCACTCTCACCACTTCTATTTAGCATAGTCCTTGAAACTCTAGCCAGAGCAATCAGGCAAGAGGAGGAAATCAAAGGGATACAACTAGGGGGAAAGGGGGCTTAAATTATCTCTGTTTGCTGATCCTTTGTTTAAAAGATCAAAAAAAAAAATCCCCCAGAAGTCTTCTAGAACTCATAAATGAATTCAGAAAAAAAGTAGGATACAAAATCAGAACCTACAAATCAATTGCTTTCCTGTATTCCAATAGTGAATCTGCTGAAAAAGAAATTAGGAAAACTTCCCATTCATAATGGCTTCAAAAAAATGATAACAAAATATTTGGGAATCAATCTAATAAGAGAGGTAATGGACCTCTAAAATGAGAATTATAGAACACTAAAGAAATTGAAGAAGACCTTAGACAGTGGAAAGACCTCCCGTGTTCTTGGATAAACAGAATTAATTTTGTCAAAATGGTCATGCTACCCAAAGTGCTATACAGGTTCAATGCAATTTCCATAAAAATCCCAATGACATTCTTCGTAGAACTAGAAAAGGCAGTTATGAAATTCATTTGGAAAAGTAAGAGACCCAAAATAGCCAAATCAATTATAAGTTAGAAAAAGTGAAATAGGAGACATCACAATACCAGGCCTTAAATTATGCTACAGAGCTATAGAAACAAAAACGGCATGGTACTGGCACCAAAATTGGCATGAAGACCAATGGAAAAGAGTAGAGAGACAAACCCACATAAATACAGTTACCTGGTACAAAGGTGTGTTAGAGAAAAGATACAAAGGTGTGTTAGAGAAAAGATAGCCTTCTTAATAAGTGGTGCTAGGAAAACTGGAAATCCATATGTAGCAGAATGAAATTTAACCCCATCTCTCATCCTGCTTAAAAGTCAACTCCAAATGGATCAAAGACCTGGGAATTAGACCAGAAACTCTGTGTCTACTAGAGGAAAGTACAGGCTCAACACTCCAACATGTGAACCAACTTTCTCAACAAGACTCCTAAAGCACAATATGTAAAATAAAATATTGATAAGTGGGATGGTATCAAATTAAAAGCTTCTTCACAGGAAAAAAAAATAAGAGCATGAAAGAGAGAGTCCACAGAATGGGAGAAAATCTTTGCCACATGCTCCTCAGATAGGGCATCAATATCCAGAATATACAAAAAACTAACAACCCAATCAATAAATGAGCATAAGCACTTTTTTCAAAAGAAGAAATACAAACATATGAAAACTGTTCAACATCTCTGGCAATTAGAGAAATGCAAATTATTACTACACTGAAATTGGATCTCACTCCAGTCAGAATGGCAATTATCAAGAATACAAGTAACAATAAATGTTGATGAGGATGTGCAGAGAAGGTGTAGTCATACATTATTGGATTAAAAATTGGAAAGTAGTTTGGAGATTCCTCAGAAAATTTGGTATAGACTCACCATATGACTCAGCTATCTGACACTTAAGTATTTATCCAAAGAATTTAAAATCAGCATACTATGGTGACACAGCCACATTGATGTATATGGCAGCTCAATTAACAATAGCTAAGCTATGGAACAAACTTAGGTTCCCTCTAACAGATGAATGGATAAAGAAAATGTGATACACACACACACACACACACACACACACACACACACACACAATGGAGTGTTAGCCATAAAGAAGAATGACATCATGGCATTTGCCAGTAAATGGATGGAACTGGAGAATATCATGCTCAGTGAAACAAGCCAATCCCAAAAAGCCAAAGGTTGAATGTTTTCTCTGATATGTGGAAGCTAATCTAAAAAAGAGGGTGGGGATAAAAAAGAAAAGATCAGTGGAGTAGACAAAGGGGAATGAAGGGAAGGGAGGAGGGATGGGAAAGGGAAAGACAGTGGAACAAATCTGACCTAACTTTCCTATGTACATATATGAATATACCACAGTGAATCTCACCATCATGTACCTCCATGATATATTATTTAAAAAAAAAACTATTAAAAAAAGAATGCAAGTGGCACTTGTACTTAAGAGAATACATATGCAGTTTCCCCAGGGCTTCTGTGGATCTTAATCATTGAGCCAAGAATCTTCACCAAGGCTAACACATTTTCTTTCCATTCCACCATTAGTTCTTTGTGTGCCAAGATTTTAAACACCATGCCATTAGTTTAATAAGCTTTTTGAGGATGTATTCAAAATTCTACAACGAGTTCCTTCCCCACCCTTTCAGCCCCATCTCCTTAAGACATTGCTTCCACCTTGGGGCACCTTAACTATTATCTTGAGATATCTCGGCTATTGCTGCCACCGCCTTTAATAGCAGTAGCATACACTGAGGGACACCAGCAGGACCTGGAAGCCCAACATCAAGGTGAGGTACAGACAATTGGTACTACAAGAATATAGGGTAGAAACTGTAATATCTCAGATCCATGCTATAAGAAAGGAAGGCACATAGACAACATGAAAAAAACAAGGGAGGAAAGTGCCCCAAACAAACCAAGACACTACAATAAGAGAACCCATGGACAGCGAAGTTGATAAAATGTCAGAGAAGGAGTTCAGAGGGTTCATAATTAAAATGATCTGTGAATTAAAGACTAAATGAGGAAATACAGGCAAAAAAATCGATCACTCCAACAAAGAGATAAGAGAGCAAATACAGGTAGCAAAAGATTACTTAAAGAGAGAGAGAGACTCTGAAAAAAAAACAGTCAGAAATCCTTGAAATGAAGGATATAATAAATCAAATAAAAAAACTCAATAGAAAGCATAATCAACAGACTAGATCACTTGGAAGAAAGAACGTCAGATAATGAAGACAAAGTATACAATCTGGAAAATAAAGTTGATCACACAGTGAAGATAGTAAGAAACCATGAACAGAACATCCAAGACCTTAAACTATACTACAGAGCAATAGTAACAAAAACAACATAGTATTGGCACCAAAACTATGGTAGACCAATGGTACAGAATAGAGGACACAGAGACTAACCCACAAAATTACAATTACCTTATATTAGACAAAGGTGCCAAAAACATGCATTGGAGAAAAGATAGCCTCTTCAACAAATGGTGCTGGGAAAACTGGAAATCCATATGCAACAAAATGAAATTAAACCCCTATCACTCACCATGCACAAAACTCAACTCAAAGTGGATCAAGTACCTAGGGATAAAACCAGAGACCCTGCGTCTAATAGAAGAAAAAGTAGGTCCTAATCTCCATCATATGGGAGTAGGCCCCAACTTCCTTAATAAGACTCCTTTGGTGCAAGAATTAAAATCAAGAATCGTAAATGAGATGGCTTCAAACTAAAAAGTTTCTTCTCAGCAAAAGAAACAATCTGTGAGGTGAATAGAGAGCCTACATCTTGAGAGCAAATCTTTACCCCTCACACATCAGATAGAGCACTAATCTCTAGGGTATATAAAGAACTACAAAAGCTAAGCACCAAAAATAAATAAATAAATAACCCAATCAATAAATGGGCCAAGGACTTGAACAGACACTTCTCAGAAGAGGATATATGCTCAATAAATAAATACATGAAAAAATGTTCATCATCTCCAGCAATTCGAGAAATGCAAATCAAAACCACTCTAAGATTTCATCTCACTCCAGTCAGAATGGCAGCTATTATGAATCCAAACAACAATAAGTGTTGGCGAGGATGTGGGGAAAAAGGCACACTCATACATTGCTGGTGGGACTGCAAACTGGTGCAACCAAGATGGAAAGCAGTATGAAGATTTCTTGGAAAATTGGGAATGGAACCACCATTTGACTCAGCAATCCCTCTCCTTGGTCTATACCAAAAAAACTTAAAAACAGCATACTACAGTGACACAGCCACATCAATGTTTATAGCAGCACAATTCACAATAGCTAAACTATGGAACCAACCTAGATGCCCTTCCATAGGTGAATGGATTAAAAAACATGTGGCATATATACACAATGGAATTTTACTCAGCAATAAAAGAAACTAAAATCATGGCATTTTCAGATAAATGGATGGAGTTAGAGAAGATAATGCTAAGTGAAGTCAGCCAATCCCAAAAAAACAAATGCTGAATGTTTTCTCTGATATAAGGAAACTGATTCATAGTGAGATAGGGAGAGGGAGCATGGGAAGAATAGAGGAGTCTGTATTCACACTGTATTCACACCTAAGGGGCCTGAGTTGAGACAGGGAACACCCATCAGTTCACATCCAGGGCTTTTCGTGGTATTGCTGAGATTTCAGCAAGCTTGTGACGGCTGGGAGGAGGTGCTGGGAGAATCTTGATGAAACGGTCCACATTTTCCTTACCAACTCATCTGTGGCTAGACACGTGGAGTGGGGTGTATATATAGTGGGGTTTTATCCAGCCTTGATGAAGTACAAAAGTAAGTCATTCGCAGGGAAAGGGATGGAACTGGAGAGCCTCAGGTAAGCGAAGTGAGGCAGCCTGAGAGTGGTAGAGTATGTCTTCTCTGCTAGTCAGTCGGGGATGCTCGCCAGCCAGCAGGGGTAGCTAGAGCAGGCAGAAAAGGGCATCGTGGAGGTAGAAGAAAGACCAACAAGGTCAAGGAAGAGGATCAGGGGAAGGAAGGGGGAGGAATTGGGAAGGAAAATTGATCAGATTATTTTATATGCATGTATCAATAAGCCACAGTGAAATCCATCATTCTGTGTAATTAAAATGCACCAATAAAAACAAAAATATTATAGAAAAAAAGAAGTGCATTCCAGGTGCGGGGGCCAAAGATAAGGAGTTGGACAATACAGCCTGCAGCGAAAGAGCTGAGAAACATTCCCTGGAGAAAAGGAAAAACTGAAAGGATGGAGGGCAAGAAGGATATCCCCCAAGGGATTTCAATCACTTCCCAACTGCTGTTCAAGTCACCTGAGGCTCCACATGAGATCCTTCTTCCTACCTCCAGCCCATGTCTGAAACTGAAGGCCAGAGAGCTGCTTCTTCTCTAGTCCAACTCTTGGTCAATTTGTTGATACTTCTTCTCCAGTTCGTTTCCAAAGAATCAACCTTAAAATTCCTGAAAAAGGAAGGAGAGCAGGAGTCAGGTTTAACATAAGCGGCAAGGTAAATATATGACTTAAGCTGCTTTTTTACATGCAGCTAAAATTTCAGAGGTAGAGTTTGTTATTATTGGGCGAGCACACATCATGTCAGGAGGTCTGAATAATTCTGGCAAGCAAGAAAGCTAATGGAAAGTTCTACTGGCTAGCCAGCATCCTTTTGAAAACACTCATGGAAGGTATCTGTTACAGAGGATAGAGAAATCCATGAGGAAAAAGAAACACTGAAAGACACTGTTTTTGTTCAGGCTGTATGCTCTTTTTCCCTTTCTCATTACTTGCAAAAAGAAAACCACAAATTTCTTACTTAATAGGTCCATGAATCAAGACACTGGGCCTCTGCAGGCTCATGAATGTGCGTTCTGGCCGTGTGGACTTAGGAGAAAGTTACTGCATGCCCACTCAAATGGTGTGGGTAACAAATGGCCATAGACCCAGTACTGCAAGTTTTAGGAGCCTATGGTGAAATTGGTAAGTTCTCAGTGAAAACATTCAAATATTCTTTTCAGATGTTACTTTATTACAAGAAATTTGAAGGCTGATGCGGGCAAACCCTTATCAGGGTGTTCTCATTGACAGGTTCTCTGTGCCCATCTGTGGATTTCCGCATATGAGAAGCTGCACTGGAAAACAGACTCTCAGGTGGTTTTGGCCAACTTGTTTTATATGAATCCAAGAAGAATCATTTAACATTCTCTTCTTTCTTTATAACCAACAAAGTTACAATTTAGCTGGGCAGCCTATGGCCAGCAAAATAGATATCCAGCTAAGAAAGCCTTGATCACCTTGAAAAGATGCGTGTTTCGTCAGAATTTAATGAAGACGTACTTATACACACCTTTGTGGGAGGAGTTCAGTTTCCATAATCCTTAAATCTGACCATTCTGTCATTCATAAAACACAATTCCTATTACAAAAGTGATAATTAGGGGAAAATCTAAGAACATGTGAGGGAGTAGTGATCATGCCTATGATCCCCGTCCACATAAAGCTCCTCCTTCTGCACCCATCACCTTGCTTGGTCCCTGCTGAGCTGCTTCTTGGGCCATGCCCCTTTGAGTTCCAGTCTAAGCACCTGTCTTGGCATACATGCCAGGACAACCGGGGGTTACAAGCCCATATTGGGCTCTGTATGGGGAAGGGGGTTCAGCATGTCTGAGCGGCTGATTCACGGCTCTGATTCTGTTTCTAAGCCCACTGGATACCAGATACACAGCACAGCTTGCCGGTTCCGTTCCCAAGACATTCATCTTGCCACACCCCCTACTCCACTCCCACCCTCTACTAGACTGGGAACATGGCCTCCTGGCCCAGGTCTCCTGCCACCATCACCTCACTTTGCACCAAACTGCCAGAGGGTGCATTTGCAGCATGGATGGGACCCTGTCCCCCTTCTGATCACAGATCTCCAGCAGCATCCAGCTCCACGTCAACTAACCTTCACACCCTGAGCTGCCTTCCACCTGCCCCTGGGCCTCTCGCTGTCCTTCCCACCACTGTGCTCCCGCTGTGCTGGCCTACATTCTTTCTTTTGGAGAAGATTAAGACAGAAGGATACATTATGAGATGGATTGAAACTGGCCAATTTGGGTCATTTTGATACTATCTAACCTTGACTTCTTGGAGGGTCAGATGAAGAGCTCAGTTCATAACTGAATCCACTTTTAATTTTAGCCTTGTCTGTTGGGGCCTCATGCAAGAGCTTTGTCCAAAAGGATGATCTCCTATAACCCCAGTGGCTCAGGAGGCTGAGGCAGGAGGATAGAAAGTTCAAAGCAGCCTCAGCCACTCGGTGAGGCCCTAAGCAACTTAGCAAATCCCATCTCAAAATAAAAAGCATTGGGGGTGTGGCTCAGTGGATAAGCACCCCTAGGTTCAATCCCTGGTACCAAAAAATAAATTAATTAATTAAAAATAAAATTGGGATGATGTGTGACTGCTTTTTGATTGAATTTTAAAAACAATTGTACCATAATTTTGAAAGCCATGGACTATACCCATCCCCATTCTGAAGATAAGCAGCCAAATTCAGCCTCCTGTGAAGCGAAATTCCAACAAACTTCATACACATCATATGTGACAGTGTGTTGGGACTTTTTGTTACAGAAGTCACACATAAGTGCTTATAAGACTTACTGCAATGTTTATCTAAATCTTTCTCAAAACTTTGAGAAACAGCCATAGACATTAGTAAAGTGGATCCTCACAGAGTCTATATTTGCACACTGGCCTACTTAACAAAATTTATTGGAAACCCCCTCCCCCATAATATTTGCAGCAATATTTGGGTCCTTTACACACACATGCAGAGGTGGAAAAACTGAAGTCACGACACACACATTCCCAGTGAAGGTCGGGCAGGGCAACGCTCCCCCTTCACCTGCAGCTCTCTGTTGGTGACCCGGCTGCCTACACTGGTCCCCACATGTAGCTAGAGTGCTGTTGAGTGGCCCCGAGGGCTGGAGGCTGTGGTGTGCCCTGTGGGGGAAACACCCCTGTTCCATGGATCAGGGGTGAGGTGCTGGCTGCAGCCGCAGGTCCAGTGTCAACGAATCACAGTGTAGATTAAAGAAGGCATCTTTATTGTTCTTTTTTCTTTCTTTTCTTTTCTTTGTTCTAATTAGCTATATATGACAGCAAAGTGCACGTCAACTTGAGCACAGCTTCTCATTCCTCTGGCTGTACACTACATAGTCACACCATTCATGCAGTCATACACGCACACAGGGTATGCTCGTCTCATTCCACCCTTATTCACCCCACACTCCCCCTCCCCTGACTCCCCTCCGCCCAACTCGAAGTTCCTCCATTCTTCCCAGGCTCCCCCCATTATGGATCAGCACCCGTATATCAGAGAAAAAATGTGGCCTTTAGTGTTTGGGGATTGGCTTATTTCTCTCGGCATGAAATTCTCCAAATCCATCCATTTACCTGCAAATGAAAAAAAGGCATCTTTAAGCAGAAACAACCGCGACAAAGTTAGGTGTCGATCACAAAACATACCAGTAGCTACCAAAGCCTTGCAGAGGCCTGTTTTCCCACCAGGAAAACGATGACATCGGTGTTCACGCTGACATTATGACACTCAACTAATGTCGATGATGAGAACTGTCAGCTTTTAAAGTTCTAAAACCAAGAGAAAACAAAAGCACAGCTCATCTAACAGGCCTTGACAGCAAGCAAGGTTTTGAGGGCAGTTTAAAATACACACACATACGCATACAGGTCTATATGTCGTGCGTGGGTGGGCGTGTATCTTTGAAAAATTGTTAAAGAAAGGAGTCTTGGCAAAGGGGGAGGATGTTTTGAGCCTAGGATTATAAGATGATGTTTATTTTTTGATGCTGGGTGTTTCTTAGTTGACTTTATATGTAAATACATTGGAATAAATCAAATCGAGTATTTGCCAAGGTAAACTGAAATCTAGCTTGTTTATGCTCATTTTGCAATAGAATATAAATCCTAGATTTAATTTCCAATGCATGATGCCTTCCACCAATAAACATCAGCATGTTCTGCTAGATACTTTCCACCACGGTCATTTGGGGATCAGACCCAGAATCCATAATTATGATTAAATAGCCCCCATAAGTATAAATAGAATGATCTCTGTTTTTAGGTAGTTCACTTACTACAAAGTATTTTATCTAGCAGTTTGGATATTTTTAATATCTATATTGTCAGAAATGGAAATGGCTTACAATTTTCAATTAATGGACTAAGCACATAATAATTGATTAATCACATAAACATCACATAAATTAATCACATAAATGATTGTCTAACCACATTTACTGAAACCCTACTGTGTTCCAGGCCCCATAGTAGGTCCTCTAAATACAATGGAAAACAAGCACCTCTCTGTGCTCAGGGAGCTCACAGGCCACAAGGTAAAGAGCCTCCCAGCCAAGAAGAGGCTGAGCCTCTCTTGAGAAGGGGACAGTGCCTTTTACCTGGCTGCTTTTGAACAGGGACTGCATCTGATGTATGCGTCTGTATGTGTGTAAGTCTGTGTGTGCACGTGCTTGCGTGTCAATGCCCTCCTGCAGATCTTGGGACTTTACCAACCTCATGACCATATGAGTCAATTCCTTGTAATAAGTCTCTTCATTTTTATGTCCAGCTCTTTCTCTTGAAAACCTTGACTAGAATAAAGGGGAAGTAAAAATTTTACAGATAACCATGATAATTAAAGAGAAGAGAAAGTTCGAGGAAGAATCGGGCAGGCACAGTGACCTGGAGGCAGACTATGGATCTTAAGAGAACTGAAATAAAGCTCGTAACAGGGGACACTTACCAAGCCCTAACTGCATCAGACCCAAGCTCCCTCACGGGTGATCTCTCGGAAATCTTCACGGCACCTCATGAGTCGGCTCCTTTATTATCCCGAAGAGCATGTGAAAACTCAGAGGCCTAGAAGGTTAGCAGCTTGCTGGAGGCCACACAGATGCAACAAGAAGAATCAAGTTCCAGAGCCCATGTTCATAGTGATGGCTCCTTCCTCCCCACCATAGGACCAGGAGGGGAGTAACTCTGTGGAGAAGAGAAATGACAGGGCCAGAGACAACCGTGAAGTCCCTGGTAAGTGAACTCAAGCTTTTCCCTATGGTACCAACGAGAACCAGAGGAAGCCTCAACACAGGAGCAATAATGAGATTGTTGTTTTAAAAAGATACTCACTGGAGAAAAGATAGCCTATTCAACAAATGGTGCTGGCAAAACTGGGAATCCATGTGCAGGAAAATTAAACCCCTACCTCTCACCCTGCATAAAAATCAACTCAAAGTGGATCAAAGACTCAGGCACTAGAACAGAGACATTGTGCCTCATAGAAGAAAAAGTAGGCCCAAATATTCACCATGTCGGCCTAGGATCTGACTTCCTTAACAAGACTCCTAAAGCACAAGAAATAAAATCAAGAATTAATAAATGGGATGGATTCAAATTTAAAAGCTTCTTCTCAGCAAAGGAAAGAGCCTACAGATTGGGAGAAAATTTTTACCACATGCACCTCTGATAAAGCAATAATCCCTAGGATATATAAAGAACTAAAAAAATTTAACAGCAAAAAACAAATTACCCAATTAATAAAAGGGATAAGGAACTGAACAGACACTTTACAGAAGAAAAAATACAATTTATCAACAAATATATGAAAAAGTGTCCACCATCTCTAACAATTAGAGAAATGCAAGTCAAAACTACTCTGCAATTTCATCTTACTCCTGTCAGAATGGTAATCATCAAGAATAAAGGCAGCAATAAATGTTGGCAAGGAAGTGGTGAAAACTGTACACTCATACATTGCTGGTAGGACTGCAAATTGGTTCAACCACTCTGGAAAGCAGTATGGAGATTCCTCAGAAAACTGGGAATGAAACCACCATTTGACCCAGTTATCCCACCCGTCAGTTTATACCCAAAGGACTTAAAATCAGCATACTACAGTAATGCAGCCACATCAATGTTCATAGCAGCTCAATTCACAATAGCTAAACTATGGAACCAGCCTAGGTGTCCTTCAATAGATGAATGGATAAAGAAAATGTGAAATATATACTCAATGGAATATTACTCAGCTTTAAAGAAGAGAGAAATTATGGCATTTGCCAGTAAATTGATGAAGTTGGAGAATATCATACTAAGCAAAATAAGCCAATCCCAAAAAACCAAAGGCCAAAGGTTTTCTCTAATATGCAGATGCTAATTCACAATAAGGCCGTGGGCACTATTGTGAAGAATAGTGTTACCTTAGATTAGGTAGAGGGAAGTGAAGGGGGGAGAGGAGGGAATGTGGGGATAGGAGAGATAGTAGAATGAAACAGACACTATTACTATAAGTATATATGTGACTATATGACCAATATGATTCTGCAATATGTACACTCAGAAGAATGAGAAGTTGTATCCCATCTATGTATATCAAAGTGCATAAATGCATTCTATTGTCATGTATATCTAATTAAGACAAATAAAAAATTAATTTAAAAAGACACGAAATGACTTCAGGGAAGAAAATGGACTGGAGGAAATAAGAAGTGGTTTTACTTTGATAAAAAAATTTCTCCTTAATCACTTTACTTGAACACACAAGAACAGTTCCAACCACTCCAGCAAACCTCAGATATAAATTCCTTTAAGACAATCTCTGCTCAACAGCTCAGTCAAGAAGCTGTTCCCCTGAGTTATCTCAGGATGCTGCCTCTAGAACAGTCAGAGAGGTTCCAGGTCACTTAGAACAGCAAAGAAGGGAAATGGAGGGTGAAGATGCACCGGGCGCAGGAGGCCTGCAGGAGACCAGGCAGAGGACAGAGACATGGGAAGAAATGGGAAGGAGGACAGAAGAACTCACACTGCGACTGTT
This sequence comes from Marmota flaviventris, assembly GCF_047511675.1. Taxonomy (NCBI): domain Eukaryota; kingdom Metazoa; phylum Chordata; class Mammalia; order Rodentia; family Sciuridae; genus Marmota; species Marmota flaviventris. Next base: position 107,947,865 of record NC_092505.1, on the reverse strand, counting down.
GTGTAGATGTGATAAGCCACAGGTGCGAATGTGTTGAGCCCACCCAAACCAACTCTCATTGGAAATTAAAATATTATTATTTTTCTGTGGTCTCTGCTGGTATGGAAACTGTTCTGATGGCCACACATGTGTAGCCTGGGCCACTTGAATCACACTTTTCCAAGGGAACGTTCAGTTTCTTAGAGTCAGCACACAGGAATAGAGCACAGGAAATTGAATGGTGGATTGAGGCCAAATTTGGCATAAGCATGAAAGTAGAAACTATTAAGAGTCTGAAAAGATATATATTTTACTTTAAAATGCATAAAGGATTATCCAATTCATTTGATTCTCCACATGTAGTTAATAATATCAAATGTTTTATTACAGGGAAAAAATCAGACTCAGCAGTCCTACTCTTGGATTCTACACCAAGCCACTTCTTAGGGGAGAAAAATCACAGTCGACATGCCTCTAGGCTGCTTCCAGTTTTGCCGTCCTTTTAAAGGTCGCCAGTTAAACTCCACTTACAAGAAATGGTTCCCAAGGTTTTCATTTGATTGAAAGCAATGCTCCTTAAGTGAGGACAGTGTGGATGTTCTAGATCCCACAGAAAGAACATCTATGAGGACACCAGTGGCCTCTTCTTTGGAGGAAGAGTTTCTGAAGATTGCTAACTGTCCCACAGGGACATGTGTCAAATCTTGGATTGAGTCCCCCTGAGGTTCCTGCTCACATAAGCACAGAATTTTAGAGCTCATTTAGTTTAACATCTCTCATTCCTGGGGTGTCCACCACCAGTCCTGTGCTTACCGAAGTGCATGTAGAGGATCCATGCAATATGTAATTTCATAACAATGTATTGGCAGAAAGAATTACAAAGTTGTTGAGCTCAGATTCACACCTCTGAGGAACATTATTTTGTATTTTAGCCTATATTTTAAACCTCAGAAAGTTCAAGCATCTTCTCCCTTGAAACACGTTCCTTGACAAAAGCAACCAACTCCTGTTTGGAACATTGGTTTTTCCGAGACCATATGAGATTGACCTTAAAAATTAATTTAAATAAAAGTATTTGTACATATATGTGTATGGGCTTCAATTCCAAATTCCATTTTTAAATATATTTATGCATAATTTTCAGCTGTCAGGCATAAATTAAAATTGGCTAAACTTTATTATATCTTCATTACTGGCTACCTCTGAAACATAAAATATTTTGGTTGGCTTTTTCTTTCACACTAGATCAGAACTTCTGAAGTTTTTAATATAGACTTGGGGCCAATAATTGGAAACATAGGTCACAAGAATATTGATTATAAGTCACATAGACTTGTGTGGATCTCTCACAGAACGTAATATAAAGGGAGCCAGGAGGGGAAATTCTTGTTTTCTGGTAAAGTCATTGAAAACTTTGAGATGTCTTTTCCATCTCCAAAATTTTGCCTGAACAGGATTTCTTTCCTTGACATAGCACTTTCAAGAATTGTTTTATTTTTAAAGTAATATGAACCCAATAGAAGAATGAGTCAAGAACATGAACAAACAAAAGGAAATGACCTTTAAACATCTGAAAAAAAAATCAGTTTCACAGTAATAAGAGAAATGTTCTTTAATAATACAAGAAAAAGCCTTGACATTTCAACTATCAGTCTGGCACAGATTTAAGTTGGTTAGACAGTGTTTTAATGAAGAATATACATTGTGACACAGAGTTGGCGTTTTAGTCAGCTGTTTCACTGCTGGGATAAAGGACCCGACCAGAACAACTGTAGAGGAGGAAAAGTTTATTTGGGGGCTCATGGTTTCAGAGGTCTCAGTCCACAGAAGGCTGGCTCTATTCCTTGAGGCTCCAGGTGAGGCTGAACATCATGGTGGGAGAGGGTGGTGGAGGAAAGCATCTTACATCATGGTGACCAGGAGGCAGAGACAGATTCCACTCACCAGACACAAACTTATATCCCAAAGCTACACCCCAATAACCACCTCCTCCAGGCACAGCCCACCTGCCTCTAGTTACCACTCAGCTAATCCCATCAGGGATTGATTCATTGTTAGCCTAAGGCTATAGCCCAATCATTTCTCCTCCAAATCTTCTTGTTCATAAATCCCCTGCAATAAAATTCTACTTCCAGAAATTTTTCTTGCAGAATCCCTATGACACATGCATAAAGACGTGAGCATGGAGTCATTTATTTATTGCAGTATGGCTGCATTAGAACACCACACACTACTGATAAGAAGGAGCTACAGGAAACGACATGAAACCAACTCCACCTTATGTTAACTGGTGAGAGGAAGAGGCGATGCACGCGTGCGCCACTGTGTGGGTAAGACGGTGCAGCTGTGAACATCTGTGTCAGCTGTGCAGCCATGAGACACTTAGGAGCTGTAAACAGGGCTCACCCCTGCAGAGGGCTGTACACTGGGAGGAGATCAGAGGGAAATGGGGATCACTCTTCACTGGGTTTCTTTTCATGCTGTTGGGATTCTTTTTTAAACCATCTGCACTGGTATTGGTATTTTTAAAACTACAACATTTAACAACCAAAAACAGCATAAGAAACATCCTTAGCTAGTCGAAGTTGAATCAAAAATGCCAAAATGGTTGAACTGTAAAAACTTTCAACTAGATCAAAATGGAATAAAACCATTTATAGAAGGCATGTTGTTGGTTTTAAATTGCAATTTCATGATACTATAAATAATTGAAAATTATTTATTGCTTTGTCTACATGACAAATTATTTATTGCACTCCTAATGTTCCGTCTCACCACCTGTTTCTCAGGGGCCTAATCCTATGAGGGAGAGGAAATCTGATTGGCACAAATTGGGCCTATTGTTCAGTCCTGGTCTATACAGCAGTGCAAGAGAGGCCCTCATTACAAGATGCCCTGGGGCTGTGGCCACATAGACCCTGCCCTTCAGCTACTGCAGAAGATGTAGCTGCTGGAGATGTGAGAGGGATTGCAGGAAGGCCACCCGCTCAGGACAGTACAGCAGCACACACCTCTGCCCACACAGCTATAATGTCTGCCTTTTGAGTTTGTGTCGTCTGGGCCTGGTGACATGAGGAGCATTTTATTTTATTTTTTTTTTTTGGTTTGTAATTTTGCCTTTTGTTTAAGCTTTAGTCTATCAAGAGTGCAAGCAAAGTTTCAGAAATTATATTAAGTCCCATGCACCCAATAATACATGAACCACCTTCGTAAGAAGTGATTCACCCAGGGATCCTGGGCATCCAGTGACCAGCACCCAGGGACGTGCCTACTCCCGTATTGCTTTCTGGTACTGTTTTTTTTTTTTAATATTTATTTTTAGTGTATTTGAACACAGTACCTTTATTTTATTTAATTATTTTTATGTGGTGCTGAGGATGGAACCCAGGGCCTTGTGCATGCTAGGCGAGCGTTCTACCACTGAGCCACAACCCCAGCCCCTCTGGTACTGTTTTTTAAGAATTGACAGTAGCAAGCTCATTGTCACTCAGAGCTCAGCTAATTCAGACAGAAGAGTACTAAAAAGAACCTGGAAGAAAGTGAAGTCACAGAGTAAAACCCACTGAACCACGGACATAGCTTCAAGTTCTTTTGGTGGTTGTTTTAAATCATACCTATTTAAGGGTGTTTTGATATACATAATAAATGGTTGGGATGGGGAAGCCAAAGCACAGGTGCAGGGTGCAGCATCTCACACAGTTATTGCCCCCCACCACCATCACCTTTTTGGTAGGAGGACCTAGAATTTGCTCTCTTAGCAAATTTCCAGCATTTAATACAGAATTACTAACTTTAAATACCAGGCTAGATATCATATCTCTAGATTTATTCATACCCTGTGATCTCCATCTCCTCATTTCCTCCTCTCCTCCTGGGACCCCTGGTAACCACCGCCCTAGTCTCTCTTTCAATATATTTGATCAGTTGTTAAGATTCTACACTTGAGTGAGATCATGCTCTACTTCTCTAAGTCTGGCTCATTTTGTGTATCCTGTCTTCCAGGTTCACCCATATTCTTTCAAGTGGGAGGCTCTTCTTTCTAAGGCTGAATAATATTCCATTATAGAGGGACACCACCATTTCCTCATCCAGCTATCCATTGATGGACACTTGGACTGTTTCCATATCTTGCCTATGGTGAATAATGCCACAGAGAACATGGAGATGCAGATATCTCTCCAAGGGGTTGAGTTCATTTCTTCTGGAATATAATCCAGAAGAAGCATTGCTGGGCTATGCAGTACTTTTATTTTTAATATTTTGAGAAACTTCATACTGGTTTTCATAATAGCTACATCAATTTACATTCCCTATCAGCAGTGGTCCAAGGTTCGCTCTTCTCCACATCCTTGACCATGCTTGCTGTCTCTTATCTTTCTGATAATAGCCATCCTAACAGGTCTGAAGTAACCACTCTTTGTAGGTTTGATTTGCATTCCTTTGGTGATGAATGACATTGAGCACCTTTTCATAAACCCAGTGAACAGAACATTTTCATGACTTTTTTAGAGAAATATTGACTCAGGTCCTTTGCCCATTGTGTTTCTCAATTCTGTTTTGTTGGCTATTGAGTTTTGTGAACTTCTTATATATTTTAAGTATTAACCCCTTATCAACTATGTGGTTTGCAAATAGCTCTTTCCAATCCATACACTGCCTTATGTTATTTGTTGTTTCCTTTGCTGTGCAGAAGTGTTTTGGTTTAATGCAACCCCAGTTTCTTATATTTGCTTTTCAAATTTGGTTTACATAATTTGGCTCTCTAGTTTGCACTTATCATACTTTCCAAGTGTAAATGAAAACAGTACAGGGTGTTTTATTCAATTACGTAAAGGGATGTCAGAAACCCAACTCACTGATGGCTTAAAAACACATTCATAGACCGTGTTTCTTCCAGCTCAGCCAGAGAGGCTTCAACTCCCTCTGGGCACATTTCTTGGGATTCTGATTTCCAGCACAAGGTATCCAAGAAGCGTAATTAATGATGAGTCAGTTTAAAAGCAGTGTGGCTCAGACCAGAGAAGCCACTTAAACCTAACCACAGGAAAGAACTGAAACCAGAGAGCAGGCCAGGGGCAAAACTCTGTCGGCACAGTTGAAGTTGTGACTCCAGCCGGTCTCTTCTCTGCCAAAGCCATTTCCTCAACCCATTCCTCAGTCCCAATAAGAAGTTATATTTGTTCCTAATATCATCACCTTTGTTAAAATTTATGGAAATAGTCTTTCACTTTTAATAATCTCATTCAAAAAAAATCAAGTTCTAAAAAAAAAGTCATCTTAATAGTCTTTCTTGGTCACAGTTATTTACTTAAGTTGTCTTTTCTATAAAAATTTTCCTTAATATTATATTTTTTGGAGATTTAACTACTGAAGCCCTCAAAATTTTAAAATTGTTTTTTGATGTTTTTTTTACTTTGCTATTTTTGTGTCCTTTGTATTTCCTCCTTCCTAAGTGGTCCCAAGCTTTCTTTTCATTTCATGAGACTTTCAGGGAATATGTCTCTATCCTTCTCTAGTAAATACATATCATTTTTCTGATGATTTTCCATTTCTACATATTTCTGAAACATGCCAAACCCTGAAGTCTTAAACAACGTGGTCATCAAAGGGAAAAACCCAGACGTCACGTACTGTGTGTAAATGATGGTCGCAGCCTCCAGCACCTCAGCCACCCACCATCAGAGCGAGGAGAGTCAGCTCTTACGGTCCAACTGTTATGCTTTGTGTTACTGAAAAAAAATGTTATTAACATAGTGTTTAGACTTCTGTTAAAGAGATTAATAGACCCAAAGCAGTTAAGTGCTACTGATCAAAACAAAGTCAAATTTCTCAAAGTATTTCTCTGAGAATTATGTGTTAATATAAAACACAGCTCTCTGAAATTTACTTAAATATATAATGAATATTGAAATACCCAAACCTTAAGTTTATTCCATGACATTTATGCTTTCAAAGCTCTTCATTTTAGAATATGTGGACAAGTCCATGGCAAAGACAATAGTGTCACTGAGAACACTTATCTGTGCATAGTATCGTGTGAGGTCTCCATGATATATGCTCTGTGCAAACCAGTTCTCGGGTGAGTGTTTGCAGTAAGCAACGCTGGGCAGGTAGCATCTCCCACTGGGATAAAGAGCTGCCTGCTTACTACCTCTTCCTGGAGCACTGAATCCCTTCGCTGCCAGGCAAACCCACTGTGTGTACCATCTCTCTAGATCCTCTGAAGAGTGCCCTTTCTCTGTCTCAGAGTTTGGGGACCAGGGTGATGCAAACTTGATGGCCACGCTGCCTACTGTCCATCAGTAAAAAGTCTTTGTTCTGTCCCAGGCATCTCCTGTGTTCTGCCAACATCCATGAAACAGTCATGAGCCATGGTCTCGCCTCTTAGCCTTAAGTAGGTTACCTGTGTACAAATGTGTGTGAGTGTCTGGTTTCACCTCAAAACCATTTACACTGTCAATAAATATTACTGTAGCCCCCCTTTACAGACAAGGAAATGAAAACACAGGAAAAAGTCCTGTCATTCCCCCAACTCACACAGTTGGTAAGGGTTGGCACTAGGATTCAGAATCAGGCACTTGGTCTGGAGAGTTCATGCAGTACTTTGTTACTTCTTGAAGAGACACAGTATTTTATTTTTATTTTATATCTTAAAATACTTTTAACTTGTTCTTTCCTTCAGGTACAAACTGTTAACATTTATTAAGATGTTTATCTTTACTTGGACTATACCCAACGTAATGAAAATAGATGACATATTTGTATGAGCTAAAAAAGAAAAGAAAGGAAGAAAGAAAAAGCTGTCTTTTTTTCTGCAAAAACATGTTTCCAGAATTTCTGTGTCTTTCATGAAACTGGAAATTTTAAAACGCACGACAAAATCCTCCCTCCCTCTGGGCCTCTGTGGCCACTTTCCCACAGAGCTTCTGTGAATAGTTTTACGTCTCCCACCCATCTGGCAACTTACCTCTCCCTGGAACTTAGCCTTGCACCCTTCTTATCCAGGCGAAGGCACCTGCCCTGTCTTTTCTCCTTCACAGCCTTGAGCATGATGCCTAGAATTGAGTGCTAGGGAGGGGCTGTCTTCAGTCTCTGGCATTTAAAAAAAATGTTTCAATAATAAAATACTATCTGAAATTTTTTTTAATATTTATTTTTTAATTGTAGTTGTCAATACCTTTTTTTTTTTAATGTGGTGCTGAAAATCGAACCCAGGGTCTCCCACACGCTAGGCGAGCGCTCTACCACTGAGCCACATGAAATTTTTAATCTTATTTTTGTCTTTATTTTTCTTTTGACATAATGATCCCTATTTATTGGGATACAATGTGATGTTTTGATTCTTGGATACATTGTCTAATGATCAAAACAGATTGATTTTTTACAAACCATATTTGGGGCATACTAAGACCCATTTTTAACTGCTGGGGTTGCCTTACAGAAGTTAAGTGTTCTTACTTTATTTCTAATGTATGAATGAGTAATGGGAAAACTTACAGAATATAGGATATTTCCAGACTGCTTTGATCTCCCCTCCCTCTGGCCTTGAAGCCCTGGTTGACCTGCTTCAGCTATGTCCTTTCTCCAGTTCCTTGGCTCCTGGTGAATCTGCCCGATGTCCTACTTCCTCTGCACTGTGACTACTCAAAAGCCTTCAGTGACAACCCTGACCATAATATAAATCAGACCTCCTTCGCCTGCCACTCAAATCCAAATTTAGCCTCAGTGTGCCCACGGATCCCTATTGCTCACCTGAGGACATGGCTTCAGCCAGACGATGTATCCCCTGTCTCCCACACACCTCCTCAAAGGTACTTCCCGACTCTGCTTCTGCTCCTGGAACGTTCACTTCCTATGCTGCACACTTGCGTCTTTCCCATTCTGAAGAGCAAAGTGTCAATCATCCCTGCCTTACACTGTGGTCGGGAATACGGTCTCCATGCTCAAACGATTCATCCTGTGGAGCCATGGTAAATTGAGCTTCTTGCATGCTAACTCTCCATACTTATGTTATGATTGTGATACAGATCAAAATGTTGGCACTTTGGGGTCTAAATTCCAATAATGTAGTCGCTAATCAAAGCATTTCAGGATCTCTTTTCTAGGAAGCACAACCCCCGTGGCGCTAGAAAGTCAGCTAAATGATTGTACAATCTCTTATTATTTTTATGAAACAACAATATTCCACTCGACTGGTCATCCACTGTCTCTCCCCAAATCAGCTTCCAAACATCTTAGCTGTTTGCTTTTCTTTCAAGGGCAAAAGTCGTCCACCATAGAGGACATTCTAAAAACTGCACCCCAAGTTTGACAGCAGTGCGTTCCTTTCCATGAGTGAAAGAGAGCGGCCTTCACTTAGGTCACTTAATCAGGGAAGGACCAGGCTAAAAAAAGCACACAGCCAGCAATTCTAGCAGGGAGTTCAGATCCCCCTGCAGGGTTTATTTACATCATTTTGGGCATTGGTTTAGGCAGTGGTTTTTCTGGCATGACATGAAAAGTTGAAGGTTTTTTTTTTTTTTTTTTACAATATTTCCGAGACTGCAATAATAAGAAAGCACACTCCACTTCCTGGAGTCATAGACAAATGTGGCGAGCCCTTCCTCTGAGGCCAAAAGAACAGTGAAGACTCTTTATTAAGGGAGAACGTTATTTCGTCAGTGTCTCTGCCACTTCCAAGAGATCCTGGTCTCCTTGGCCATGTGTTGTGGGAGACCAACCTTGCATGTGACTGAGTCACACTCCCCGGCTGGGTGCTGAGGCGCTCAGTCACAGAAATATGGCAGAGCTTTCCCCACACTTCTTGGGTTTGAAGGTTGGTGTCTCGTGCATGGGTGTGTCTTGCTACAGCCCCATGGGTGGAGCTATGCTCACCTGTTCCTTTGTAATATAACCCCCTGCCCTGTTTAGGGTAGAATCTTCCTTGGAAGTGCCTTGTGTGTGTCCCCTTCTCTTACTGTGCCCTTGGGTGTGGCCTACCCAGGTGTCAGTCAACCTGTTGACAGTGGACATCGTGAAGATAGACTCAGCCCCCTGAAACCTGACCCCTTGCCTAATTTGAATAGCTTCTCCTCAATAAAAGGGGTCAGCAAGAACTCTCGCTCTCTCTCTTGCTGTGGACCCTTCAGGTCAGAGGAGCCGTCACAGCGACCCCAAAGAAAAAGGTATTTGTATCTCTTGTGTGGTTATTTCATGCAGCCCAGTCAGCCCAGTTTTCCTGGAGTGACCCCTGAGCCTTTTAGTCGCAAGAACAGAAACCTGGCAATGTGTGTCCAGTGGCCACCCAGGTCATATATACTAATGTTGTCCCTCTGTGTGCATGGGTGTGTAAGGCCATCGTCAAATACACCTTCAGATGGAAAGTTAGCAAAGGCACATCTGCATTAAATAAAAACTAAATTCATTGCCTTTCATAGAAGGGCTGTGGGAAGACGGCCTGCTTCTGCCCACTAGTTTCCATTTGGTTTTGTTTGTGGAAACCAGGTCTTTCTCAGCCATTAAATAATCTCCAACTCTACAGAAGCCAAAAGCATAATAAGCCAACAAGACTCAAAGCTACATTTCCCATAAAATTTTACTGAAGAAAATCTAGCAAAAATGATTCTTACTTCTGAATTTTCAAAGAAAAGTATTAGTAGAAAGAGCTTCGTGACAGTTTTGTTGTGATTCCTGCCCCATAAGTGCCCACTGATTGACCAAAAGAGACTGTAATACAAACTCAGAAACAGTAGCTGCAGAATCACTAAAGAGTCCCATCCTTTTGCACATGTTTATTTTGACACATTCATGCTCACCACAGGCCCTGCCCGTTCTCTGTCCTTTTAGACAACCGTGGTCCTTGGCCTTGCTCTTCCCTGAGGCTAGAGTGTCCTTCACAGCTTGTGCTAGGCCTGCCTCCCTCTCCCCTCACTAGGACCTGAGGAGCGCAGGGACCCTGTCTCCCTCCCTGTGATACTCCTTGCTGGTGCAGTGCACAGAGGCCCTCCTTCCTAAATGCCACCTAGTGCATGGACAGTCACTTAGTTCAGAGCACATCAACATACACACACCACATTAGTAACTGGATTATCTATCACCTGGCTAGGAGTTCAGTACTGAAATGTGACATTGGAGAGACATCAGCTCCTACTCTGCTAACAGGGAACATTATAATTTAAATTCACATATTTGCAAAGTGAAACCTCTGAAAAGTCCACAGTGGAGGGATTTATCTTAAGAAGTTAGAAAGACATACCAAACAAAGTCAAAGAATAAGAAGGAAAGTGAAGGTAAGAATAAGACAACTAACAAAGAATGAAAAATGAAGAAAATGACAAATTACATGAACATACATGCAATAAAAAGTCAATATCAAGTTGGGCTTGGTGGCACACACCTGTAATCCCAGCAGCTTGGGAGGCCGAAGCAGGAGGATTGCAAGTTCAAAGCCAGCCTCAGCAAAAGCGAGGCACTAAGCAACTCAGTGAGACCCTGTCTCAAAAAAAAAAAAAAACAAAAAAACAATAGACTGGGTATGTGACTCAGTGGTTAAGCACCCCTGGGTTCAATCCCTTGCAGACATATACACACAAAAAAAAATTAATATCAAAACTTGATTATAGAAAGCATACTACAGTGATGCAGCCACATCACTGTTTATGGCAGCTCAATCCACAAGAGCTAAGCTATGGAACCAACCTGGGTGCCCTTCAACAGATGAATGGATAAAAAAAAAAGTGATACATTTATACAATGGAATATTAGCCATAAAGAAGAATGAAATTATGGCACTTGCTGGTAAATGGATGGAACTATAGACTATTATGCTAAATCAAATATGCCAATCCCCCCAACACCAAAAAAAAAAAAAAAAAGTTCTCTCTGATATGGAGATGCTAACTCACAACAAGGGGTAGGAGACAGGAAGAACAAAAGTTCATTGGATTAGAGAAAAAGAATGAAATCAAGGGAGGGGGATGGGAATAGGAAAGACAGTGAATGAATCAGACATCACTTTCCTATGTTCACATATGAACATCCAACCAGTGTATTTGCACATCATGACAACCACATGAATGGGAAGTCACACTCCATGTATGTGTGCCAAAATACACTGTACTATCACATCTATCTAAAAAGAACAAATGAAATATTTTTTTGAAAAAGTTGATTGAAGAGACCAATATATAGGAACAAAACATTACTGTAAGTAAGTCTAGATAAATTCAGAAAAAATGTTTTATAAAATCTAACACTCACAGGGGTGGGGGGGAAGCTTCTAGGCAAAGTAGAAACAAAAGGTATTTTATGGAATGCAAAAATGAAAATTAAAGATAGGAATTCACTTAAATTGGTAAATAATATTTACCAAAAAAAAAAAAACTGAAGTAAAATTCATACTTAGAGGTGAACTTTTGAGAACTTTCCCCAGAGCTTGAGCATGGATGAGGTGTCCCCAGTCAGGATCACGACTCAGCATCACGCCTGAGCTGGACACAGAGTGGGTGGGCAATAGGCCGAGGGCATAGGGGCTGAGGACCGCTAGGTGGCGCTGTGTAGGTGCGACGCACAGGGCGCTCCAGGGAGACCTGGGAAGCTCCTCAGCACACAGCCGCTGGCACCCTCTCAAACTACATGGGCTAAAGGAGCCAGGCCCGGAACGACCCCATGGGGTCACAGGTCAGGATGGCAGGATTCAACGTTAGCAATGGAAACCAGGGGCTGGGGATAAGCCCAGTGGCAGAGGATTGCCCAGCACCAGCAGCCCAGGGTTTGGTACCCAGCTCCACTATATACATAGATAGCTAAGGGGCGGGGGGTCAGGGAGGGCAAAGAGAAGATAAATTGACAGAAGCAAAAAGTGGGATGGTTAGTGGGTCAGTGCCCTGTTCTCGACCTGAGTGTTGATTAATCACATTGTAAAAACATATTTTAGAAATAACTGAGTTAATCAGAATAATGGGTATATTCTACAAATGCTGTCACCCTTTAAACTGAACCCATAGAGAATTGAGAGAAGCTAGCAACTTAGTCACAAGTGACTTTAGATGACCTTTTAATTCCTCCTCATCATTTCTGTCACTAGTGATCTATATCTGGTATGGAAAAGGATCTCTTCTGGTAGTGAGAAGAAGAGATGTCATTTGGGGCCCGCTTTCTGGTAAAGGCAAAGGAAACCTTTGGGACATGAACAAGGAGAGCCAAGTCATTCCCCTAAGGAGAACCCCAGGAGCCCAGGGAATTTCATTTCGTCCTTGGCACCAAAAGACACAATGAAAGAATAGTCTTCCAAATATTGTTCAGTAATCACAATGAGAATCAAAAGAAATGCAGAGCTGTTTAAAACCCTCATTATCTTTATTTTGTGTTGTTGGACGTCTCTGCGGGTCCAAGTCTATGGAGGCTTGTGGGATGGGAAGGGAGCGTGAGAACGGCTGATCTGTTGGAGGGAAGGGGTTCTGCAGCGCCACATGACCTCACTCTGGCTGTATCAAATTCGTGTTTACTAAGCACCACAAAGTTTTTGTGGCAGACGACTTTCACCCACAGTCTAACCCAGAAACACATGGAAACTAAGTTAAATGCTTGGTTTAACCTAGACATATAATAGTCCATTTATATGCACAGAAAAAAAGTTATTAGAACACATGTAAGAAAATATAAACTGCTTTCATTTTACAAATCTATTTCTTCCCAATACTACAAAAATTATACAACAAAATAAAATAGCTTTTTCCCCTCCTGTTTCTTCCTCTCTCCTCCCTCCCTCATTCTTTCTCTCTCTCTCTCATCTTTCCTTCTCCTTTTCAAAAGAGTCTGATTTTACAAAAAAACAAAACAAAAAAAAATCAAAAACAACAAAAAAGAACTGGCATATGGTTTATATGGAAGAAAGTAAATAACGATACCATGAATACAGGGGCCCTTTTGGGAAAACGTCTGGTTACAAACAAGTGTTCAATTCTGTGTAGATCAAATTTGGGTGATTTTGCTCACTTTTCTCTAAGACACAAAGAATGTTAGACTCACAATAGCTGTTAAGTCATCCTTGGAAGCTGAACCACAGCTGATTCCTCCCTAGGTACTCAGGAAGTTTTTAACATGAAGGTCTTGAGAGGGATTTTATTGGTTGGGCTGTTGGATGGGTCATGGGTGGTTGAGCGATTATATGCTAAATAATGATCTTGAGTCAAAACAAACCCTGACAGAACTTCTCAATAATCAAATATTAGAGCAAGCTCAATAGACATTTGTACCTTGTCTGCACACAATCCATTGTGACTCATTTGTCTTTAAAATCACACTTCATTTTTACCTTCATTGTTACCATTTTCAATATTTTTTTAAATTTCCTTGTGTAGATCCAAATGTCTGTCTAATATTGTTCTGCAGCCCAAAGAACTTTATGAAACATTTCTTATAGTACGATTTTGTTGATCATGAATTTTCCTGGTTTTCACTTGTGTGAAAAATCTTTATTTCTCCTTTACTTGTCAGTAGTGTATTAACTGGACCCAAATTTGGAGGGTTAGTGTTTGGTTGGGTTTTATTTTTCTCCCCTTTTCATCTTAAAGATGCCATTTCATTGTCTTCTGACTTGGATCATTTCTAACAAGAAGTCTGCTGCCTCACTTTGTACTCTCCAAGGGATGGCTTGGGTTTTTTTCTTTTACACTTTGGTTTCTGACAGTGATTGAACAGATGCCTGGGCCTTTGCCCCCGCCCACCCTCCCTCCCCCGTTTCCTTTGCTCTATGGCTCTGTTAAGTCTCTCTGGGCTTTCAGCTTTGGGGTTTGTGCACTTCACGACTTGGGGGAGATGCTTAGCTATTATCTTTTCAAATGTCTTTCTCTCCGTTCCCCACTAGGAGCCCAGCGCTCCAACCATAGGGCTGAGTTCTCACAACCGATACCTTATGGCCCACAGAGCCTAAAATGTTTACTATCTGGTCTTTTAAGAATCATTTTACAATTGACAGTAAGTTTTTCTGTATTAGTATGCCAATTCACAGTTTAGCCTTTAGCCATTCAGTAAGAAATTAAATGATTTCTCCTTACTCATTTGTTTGCCCCAAACCTTACTTTGCAATACTGGGGATTAAACCCAGGGGTGCTCTACCACTGAGATATACCCCAGCTCTTTTAAACTTTTATGTTAAGACAGGGTCTTGCAGAGTCACCCAGATTGGGCTGAAATTCATGATCCTCCCAAGTAGCTGGTCCTGGCATTTAACTGTCTTTTAATGGCGTCATCTGTTTTTCCCTAGTTTCCAGGTAGTGTGACCCAACTCTGATAAGCTCAAAAAAAGTTGCAATATTGTCTAATTGCTGGCATTTTGTGGATTACTTGTCTTTTTCTTAATGTTAGTTTAAAAATGTTTCCCCCCAAGGGGCTTCAACACAACAGGGTTTTAATATGATATATAGATTTTTAATTCTAGTCATCAAATAATTGGTGACCCATATGTGACACAGAGACTACAGACAGGATGCAGTTAGACATGCCCAGGCGGACTGCATAAGGCAGGTGTTTGCTGCTATGACCAAACTACCCGACATGAACAATTTGGAGGAGGAAAGGTTTCTTTTGGCTTGTGGCTGCAGAGGGTCCAGTCCATGGCTGGTGGCTCCACTGCTCTGGGTCAGAGGTGAGGCAGAGCATCGTGGTGGAAGGACAAGGTGGAGGAACAGTGCTCAGCTCACGGCAGCCAGAAAGCAGAGAGTACCAGGAAGGAAGGGGCCCCTCCAGGTCACACCCCAGTACCACCTCCCCATAGCCTACCCATATTACTCCAACAAATGCACTAACTCACTGATAAGGCACAGTCTCGTGATCCAGTCGTCACCTCAGGGCTGTCCCTGGGAACCCTAATGTGTTGGGGCCTTGCTTTCAAGCATGTGAGCTTGAGGAACCGTCCACATCCAAACCATAGCAAGCACCATCTCTAAAATCCAAGGCCAAGTTTAGAAAATGACCCATGAAGTTCATGGTAAAATGGAAAAGATCAGCCACTGCAGAAGAGGTTTTTGTAGCACTATGAGCCTTGTCACCCCTCAGACCCTGCAGGGCATGGACTGTCCCCTGGGACCCTGGTTCTTCCACTGCACTTCCCTGGATGTGGTTGTGTTGTTATCACATACTTTGACGACATCTCCTTTTTCATAAAGTCGTTGTTAGGATTAAAGGAGGTAAGCTTATAGTAAAGGGAACAACTGGAAATGATAAGCCATTCCTGAATACCAAAGAAATGACAAAAAAGGACAATTCTGCCTCATGCACACCTGTGTGTTTGTGTGTATGTGTACACCTAGATACTCACATATGCAAAAACATAGGCAAAAAATAAATATGAAATAAGACAGCACACCCAAGACCAAGAATATCAGTTGTTGGATTAGACGTAAATAGGATTTCATGTCTATTAAAAATTTCAGATTGTATACAAAGAAAAATAAAACTCTAAACTACATTCATGGAAATATCCAAAATAAGAAGACTTAGAAAAGATGATGGTTCAGATGACATGAGGTTAGATAAAAATTTAAACAGATAGCAAGAAACACAATCTTGATTTTAGATGAGACATAATTTAGTTTGAAAAATATAGAATGAAACCAAGAAATCTATACTTTAAAATGCTGACATCTAAAATGTATAATGAAATACATGATAATATCTATACGTCAAATAATACAGCAGCTACTTTATAGGGCAGATCCTGGAGGAAATTCATGAAGAAAATGACAGATACACGCTAATAATAATAGACTAACACATACCTGTCAAATCTAGAAAAATCAAGCAGGAAAAATTAGAAAAGATGTCCCAATTCTAAGTTACACAGTCAGTAGAGTCGATCACATAGAATATATAAATTCTCTAATGCAGTAAAAACAAAAGCTAAACAAAAACCCTGACTTCATTGGCAAGAGCCAAGGTGCCCCTGTGGTGTGGGAGGAAGGCATGAGCCAGGCAGGTTGAGGATTGTCTGGCGAACGGTTTCAGCAGGCTCTGGGGGTTGCTGAATCCTGAATTTTCCTGTACCTCACCTGGATGACGGGAGGGGAACATTGGCCTGGAGTTGAAGTGCCCCATGGGGGTTTAGTCTGCACACGAGAGGGACAGTTTCCAACATTCCAGCTGAACATTTAATATAACAGGTGGGGATTTTATTCTCATCATCCAATAATTGATCATTAATATGCAATAATGAGCCTAAAGATGGAATGTAGTTAGATATAACCATGGAGACCATCTCTAAAATTTGAGGACAAGTTTAGAAGATGACCCAATCTGAAGCTGATAGAAAAATGGAAAAGATTAGCAAGAAAAGAAAGAAGGTCTTACAGTGACTGAATTGTGACTTGGCTGAAATCAAGACAGCAAACTGTTTGCTATCTCTGGGAATCAAGCATCCCTGGGAGAGCAATCTCTCCTGGGTCCGCGAGGCTGCAGATGCCAGAGCGTCGAGAAGACAGAACACAGTGAGGATAGGATACAGTGGAACTATTTTCTATTAGCCCCTAGCCACTCGCCCCAGCATGAGTCCCAGAACCTCCACAGGGGCCTGGCACAGCACCGCCAGCAGGCTCCGCGGAGTGGAGGGAGCTCTCCTTGGAAGGCTGAATCCATCTTTCAATAACACAGCATACCCTGGGAGCAGAGCTGGGATCAGGAGCCTCTGAAGACAGAGCTTTCCCTGCTCTGAGTCCTGCACACTCAGTCGGTCCTCTGGTCAGCGGGGGGACTGACTCCAGGATCCCTCTTCAGACACCAGGCCCCATGTGCTCATGCCCCTTGTGTAAACTGTGTTGTTTACCTCCTGCACACTGTCAGGCACCTCCTTGTTGCTCACTATAGTGTAACAGTGCCCACCTATATCATCTGCTCTGCTGTCTGGTTAGACAGTGACGCCTGCTCAGGTACAGATGTCATTTTTTTTTTTTTTTTATCAAATATTTTCAATCTGAAGTTGGTTGAACCAACCGCACAATCTGCATCTCTGATCATTGGCTACTGACCACAGACTGGCTTTTTGGGCTGATGGAGAGTGTGAGCAGAGCTGGAAAGTCTCTCTAGGCCAACACTATGGGACCATTTAGTTCATGTGTCCACATCTGCTTGGCTATAGACTCTGTGTCCTGGAAAGTACATGAGGCTATGCGCTAGCCAACAGGGTGGCACCCTTGATCCACCGAGCAGTGGGAAAGGTGAGGGCACAATACCTACATGGCCAGAGTGGCCCAACCCTTCCACAGGGGCCATAGATGGTGGAGAGCGCGTGGCGGTCACCCCGAATACCAGCTCCCACTGTAAATGCTACTGCTGCTCCAGTTCTCCTCACCTCTGGTGACTAAGTGACATCATCATCCTGCCGCTGGGGCACTGCTGAGGACCCTGGCAGGATCCTGGCTGTCGCTCTACTCAGAAGGAAGGCTGGTCATGAGGACCGCCCTACACTGCCTTCCAGGCACGGCACACTCTGGCTCCCCTGGTGGAGGCCCTGTGTCCCTTCCGACCCACATGCTGGCAGAACAATGAGCCACTCTGGTGGAACCTTCTTTTCTTGGTGTGATGTCCTCTGAGCTCAGTTTCGTCCCTGCTGAGACAGCAGTGGCTCCCTCATCAGCCTGGTCTCCAGAGTGAGGCACACGAGTTGTCAGAAGAACAAGAAGTGCTTTCCTGGGAGCCACTGAGATTTGTGGTTTGTTGTAATGTGACAAAACCACTCATAACGAGCAGATCCAAAAGGTATATTTAATAGTGCATCCCAGTGGGTACTGCTGGATTTTTCTAATCATCCCTTGTTTCCACAGAGGGTGGAGGGGACCTTATGTATTTCCTAATCATCCCAAATCCTACCACTTGGTAGGCTAGGCTTACTTCCCTATTCCCTAATTCATACCTCTTATGGCTACTCTCATCTGGACTGAATGCAGATTCTCTAACTAGAATCTCCCATTTTGATCCAGGTTTGCTTTTTCTCCTCTGCCAGGAAATTCCCAGTGTGACTTATGACTAGGGACAACTTTTCAAACCATTTCCAAAGTATTGGTGCCGCCCACTTGCCTTTTGCATTGGTTCTCCTAGGACTGGACCCCTGCCCAATCCCCACTGGGCCAGCTCAGGGCCTGACTCCCGTATTTCTACCAACCTTTTCCCCAGAGCTGATTTGGTGATCTTTCATACCCTCTAATCTGTGCCTTTTGTGTCAATCTGATGCTAAGTACTACCTCTCCAAACAGCCATTGGACCAGAAGCAGGAGAATCAGTTCAGCAACTCATTCAAATGCAAGACATTGAGTACATCTGCAAGAAAGCAAATATTTCTCCTTGTGTATTTACTTTTCACAACTTCCCTCAGGTGATTCTGATACACAAAAATGTTCCAGCTCCCTGGACTAGATCATTCTCCAGTCACTTGACTTTTCTAAATCCAACTGTTTCCCACCCTGTAGGGGGCCAGCTCTCTGGGTCTCTTTTGCCAATTTTAACAATGTTCACCCTTGCTCTGACTCCAGGGATTCTAGAAAGCTAGGCTCTACCATCCCTGTGTGTATGAGGGCACCTCAACATCCTCGTTCAGTCTTTATACATCTGGGTTGCAAACATTGGGGATTTGATTTATGATTTGTACAAACTGATGAAATGTATCTTCTGGGGCTGTAAAGTTAAGGACTGGATCATAGATTCTGGGTCTCTCTGCCAAGTTACCAAACCCCCAATGGGGTCCCGCCTAAAGTCCTCAACTGATCTCATCTCCTGACATTTTATAGTCTGCATGGGGTTACTGTTTAGAGAACCCCCATAAAAGCTCACGTGTTAGGCAATGCAGTAATATTCAGAGGTGAGAAGATTGGATTGTGAGAACTCTGACATCAGTGGATTAATTCATTTGATGAATTAATAATTTGAACAGATTATTGGGTGGTAACGATAGGCAGGTGGGATGTGGCTGGAGGAAGCAGGGCATTGGGATGTGCCCTTGGGATCATGTCTTGTCCCTGGCTCCTCCCTCCTGCTCCCTCTATGCTTCCTGGTTGCCATGAGCTTATCCACACTTCTCGGCCACACCCTTCCTCCAGGATGTTCTGCCTGCCTAGGACTCAGCAGGGGAGTGAGCAAACCCAAGACAGAACCTCTAAAACCTTGAGCAAAGAAAAAACTTTTCTTGCTCTAAGTTGTTCTTGTCAGCATTTTGGTCTCAGCAATGAAAAGCAGGCGAGCACACATAGCAATTTTCATACAATCACATGAAATCACCAGCAAGTCCCACTGTCTACTAGTTCTAGAGTTTTCTTTCACAGAGTTTTAGAGATGAAAACAGCCTGCCTAGTTTAGTGCGGGCTCTGCCATTTGTCAGGTGTGTGATCTTCTACGTGTTACTTAACATCCTGTGCCTCAGTTTCCTAAGTCCTGTGGCTGATAAAGCAGTTAGAGAGCCTGCTTCCTATAAGAAACCTGATGCTCCATGTGTATTCAGTAGGTCTGTAGCCAGCACCATGAATTTTTTAAAGTTACAGGCGATTTATTTATAACAATGTATATACAAAACTGCCCACTGTTTTATACTTACCATAGGCAGCTCCTGTCATTGACTCTCCAGTGACTCACGGGTCTTCCTACTCTCTCCTCCTTATAAAGCTAAAGCTCAGTCACAAAGGCTCTGTCTCTCTGCTTCTGAGGAGATACGTACCCTCACATTCACATGCGCACCCCAGCTGCATGCTGACACCAAGAAAGGAACCTAGAAAGCAGAGCAAATGGTGCAAACTGGGGTCAGACGCCTCCCAGGCCCAGCCTCAGATTCCCTTGCCTGAATACAAGCAGAATTTGCTACGGCATCTGACTTTTAAAAAAAAACAAGAATCTATATTTAAAGCATGTTCATGAAATAAATTTTTTTAAAAATCTAGGCCTTTCTGGTCAATTGCCCAATTCATAAATATTGTCAAAGCAAAAAAGAAGGGGAGAAAGAAACAGATGTAAATTCTTAGTATGTTGACCAAAACATATATGTAAGCCCACTGTGATATACAGCTGCCAATCTGTGACCTTTGCAATTAAAAAAGAAAGAAACCTGAAACAGAAATGTGTATATGTTCTGATGCAAAAAGAAGTATGAAAGCAGGTTATACCAAATTAAATACACATAAATTTCTCCAAAAAATGCTTTATACATTGTTTATGAGAATTAAAAAATTTAAAAAAAAGAAAGGGAAATTAGAAATAATTATATTTTATCCCTAAAGTCAAGGTGAGGTATATGGAGATGCCTGACAATGATCATCTTCTCTAACATGAAGTAGAATATTCTTTCATAATAGGAAGAGAGCAAAGCATAGAGTGTAAGAACATACATGCAGGATCCAGACTGCCCAGCCAGGGCCACATCTTATTTCTGCCCCACTGAGTGAATGGCTTCAGGTGTCCGTCATCTGTCTGTGCTTCAGTTTCCTGACCTGAAGTGGGAATAAGAATAGCACTTAATTACATCAAGTGAGCTCATCATTATCAAGCCTTTAGACTGTGCTTAGCACAGCAGAAAGTAAGCGTGATATATTTCTTTCCTTTCCCTCCTCCCCAGTGCTGGGATTGAACCCAGGACCTCAGGTATACCAAAGTTCTCAACCATAGAGCCACATCCCCAGCCCAGTACAATGTATTTCTTAAATAAATAATAGTTTTTATTCGATCAAAACTTCTTTAATACTTCTATTTTTTTTAATATCATCTAAGGCAAGCTAACATTTTTTAAATGCCCTATAAAATTTCAACTGAAAGGGATGAAATTCACTCCAATGCTCTAACCTAGAACTCAATGTCCAAGTGAGTTTTACTGCTGTTGGTGATGACGCCCCGGCTCAGATGTGTTCTAGCAAAAAGAAGGAAAGCAGGCTGTGGTGGAGGCGTGTGTGT
Organism: Marmota flaviventris; assembly: GCF_047511675.1. NCBI lineage: Eukaryota > Metazoa > Chordata > Mammalia > Rodentia > Sciuridae > Marmota > Marmota flaviventris. Next base: position 107,926,988 of record NC_092505.1, on the reverse strand, counting down.
CTGAGAAGGGTCAGACCTGATGGTTCGAGGTCTCTTCCAGGTATGAAAGTGTTCCTTGTCCTTGGCATCAAAGCTCATGGAAAAGTCAGCTCTAGTTTTTGGTGTTTATAAGGTCCAAGATTTCCTGAAGCCCCGCCATAGACCTCAAATTAAAGAGGCCCAAGTTAAAACATTTTATGATTTTGTTATTCTAGTTAGAAGATGCCTAAAAGCTGGGCAGGATGCCCCAGGACATGAGGTGCAGAGGGTCCAGCAAACAGCACCCTGGAGGAGTAACAGAGGAGGGTGACTCTGACAGCCAGGCCCTTGGGTCTCCATCCTAGAGAGCCTGGGGTGAGAGGAGCGCCCCCTAGAGGCTGAAGCCTGACGTCTGATTTTGGTACTAAGAAGGTAATTGATCCTGGGCAAGAATCTTCCACTCTGGCAGAAACACCTTCAAACCATGGAAAAAGACGGTATAACTGGACAATCTTTAAAATCCTGTGAATGGCCCAGCCTCCTCTACACTAGAGTATAGAGCAAGACAGTGCTTAAAGGCATGGATTTGGCCCAGACGAGGGTCCGAAGATGCACATGTGGTTTATATTTTCAATGATTTTTTTTTTGTTTAAATAAGAAATATCACCACAGACTTAAATATATAAACAGTGCAAAAGACTTTCTGATGATCCAACTGTTCCTCTTCCCTTGGGCCCTGCACCCAGCACTCTTTCCCAAAGACCCCTCTGTTATCATCTCCCACCCCTTTTGTAAATCACAAATAGTAGCAGATATATGTGTTGTTGGCGCCTTGATTTTCACCAAACATGACACACTGGAGCACATTCCGTATCAGGATATGTGGATCTTGTTCATCCTTCTTAAGGCCACTAAATTTTCCATCACGTAGATGAATGTAATGAACTGAACCACCACACGCCTTAAGGCAGTGCTGGGGATTGAACCCAGGAGCTCACACGCCAGGCAAGCAAGCCCTCTACCACCAGGCTGCGTCCCCAGCCCCCACGCCATCCCCCTATTAATGGGCTTTTGCACTTACAAAACACCAACCTATGAGTAAAGCTAATCAGACACCCTGTGTGGACCCCCTCCTAGGTGTGTGAAATTGATGGGGGGTGCTTGACTTTTTCTAGGAATTCTTGGATTCTTCATGGAAGAGATAAGAGGAGAAATATCATGTTTTTGCCTAAGAAAGAAGACTTGGTTCTCATTTATCCAGTTAGATTTCTCTTGCTTTACTTTAGTGAGAAACAATCTTTGTCTCTTTTTAAAACACAACTTAACACAAAACTTTTGGGGTCGTAAGATGGTTCCAAGCTCTCCTTGTGAAGCTGCTCATTGTTCTTAGTGCTGTCTGTCTTCATGGGCTGGTTTTCAACAAAATTGCAATAACATGTTTGACAGGAAACAAATTCCAGACAGATTTTCCCCATAATGCTAAGCAGACTTTTTAAAAGAACATATATCCTAAGGATACCTCAGTCTGAAACAAGTTGGCTCAACTTATTTTCTTCCTTGGAACAAATACAATGAATAGTTTTGTTAATCCTAAACACTTTTCAACAAGTAAACTAAGACATGGAGACCATCTAATTTTCAATTGTGTTTGGCCAAGCAGGCAGCGTGACCAAGGAAGCCCTCATGTGGGATGCTGCTTTTTCTCTGATGGATTGGCTCACATGACTTTCAGTTTAAGCCAACAACATACCACAGAGGCTAAACTCTCATGAGATTATGTCACTATCAAGAAATACACAGCAGAGTTTATTCTCTGGGTTACACGACTACAAGAAGGTTTGAGGCATGGAGGAGCATAATTTATTATAGATCTGCAATAAAATCATCCCAGACCTTACCAAGTTGTGCTCATCAATGGGGCCAAATTAATCTAATGACTTCCATTCCATCAGCTTTAGTCCATCTTTCCTAAGACCCGTGGGGGTGGGGGAGGGCTCCCTCTACCCTCTAAGTTCTTTGCCTGAGCTCTGAATTAAATTGACAGAAAGCAGAATAACAGAAGAAAAGCAATTTTACTTACATGCATGGGTGGGAGTCCCTCAAAGATATGAGGCTCAAAGAAGGACCAGATTATGAAAGCTTATGTAGCATCCTGGGTTACAGAAAGGAAGAGAAGCTTCTGGGGACAGGGAGGTGACAAAACCTGGAGGGGGGGTGAATAAGTGTCCCATCCACAGCCCACTTGTGCCTGATGGGACAGTGGTCACAAGACTGAAAAGAGCACCCAGAGGCATCATGAAAGGCCCAGGCTTTACTGAGAAACGCTCACAGGGAGGTCCAGCGGTGCACCCTGACAGATAGCACCTCAGTCCCTGAAGGTGCTTCCCCAAGCAGGGCTCCCTCCCCCACAGTGCCCTGTCTGTGGCAGCTGGCTGGAGGAGTGGCAGGCCTCCTCTCCACAGTGCCCTCTGCCCAGCTGCCCTGAGAGAGGTTGGTCTCAGTGAGGCTGCAGAGGCAGTGAGGGCATCCACACCAGCGCACGCTCCTGTCCCTTCCATCTCAGCCGCCGTCGTATCACCTAACAGAACAGACCTGTGTTTATTTTGTGCTCATTAACCACCACCTTGATTCTATAAAGCAGAAAGCAGATTAACACCATTCTGCCATAAATTAAGAAATGTTCCTAAATAGTGATTTTCTACACAGAAAGGAATTTTCCTCTAGAGTCTAGGGCTTCAAACATTTGTGCCTCAACTGTTCTCTCCAGAGTTGTTTCCTACATCAACAGTCCCCCAGGAGATGCTCAGTTTCACAGTATTCACGGGCTCCAGGTCCTTTCGGCATCTTTATCCTAAGCCCTCTAAGCAGCAGGTGTCCGGTGAATTCCCACTGTGGACTGCGCTGCCCGCTGGCCAGGAAACGCTGTGGCTTCAACCTGCCTATGCGCCCACATATACTGCAAAGTACTTTAATCAAGAGTCACTGGGGGCTTTGGGTTTGGTTTAATTCCTTCTTTGAGTCATTCTTCTAGCCTGGCTGGAAATTTCCTTCTGTCTTGTGACTGTAACTAGCCCAAAGAACCTGGAAGTTGCATTGTCTAAATTCACTTGATTTATTCTCCTCAGTGCAATGAAGCCATTTCTTTTTGTTGGGTTTCTGTGACTAAATCCTGAAGGGCTTTCTCATGTCTCCTGTGTTTTAAATGAAGCTCAGACAACTTTGACTTCAGCATGACATTCCTAAAATTCAGGAAGTTGAAAACATGTGATTGCATATAAAGATTGCACATGAAGAATAAGATCTATGCACTGGAATCCCCCAAACTCCTTCTGACAGACTCATGTAGGCTCAAGAACAACATCACATGCACCACGGGTGAGAAGGAGGCCCCTCCAGAGGTAACAGATCTGGGTTCTGCCATAGCATGCCAAACACCTCCCTAGCAAGCTCCAGAATGCATGTGACCTGCCTCAGCCAGCTTCTGCATCAAGTAGTGGGGAAATGCTTATGCATGTGGCATATGTCTAAAGGCATGTGGCAGCAATTATTAAGCTCCACTTGCACAGTAAGAGTGCGTACTTGACAGCATCTTGGGCGGGTGTGGTCTACGTTTGTGATCTCCTATTCCATTTACTGCTGTGATAGCACCACTATCCTGAAGCAAGATTATAAAACTGGCAGAACCTCTCGTCCATCACCTGCTGAGTCTTTGGGACCTTCTTTGAATTAATTAAAATGAGGAAAAGTGAAGTATGGAATATAGTTCATAGAATTTTTTTTTAAATAAGAAAAAAAGCTACATTCCAACCAGTGATTGCTTTAAAGTGTAGACAACCCGATGAAGAGAAATAAGTGATAAATCTCGGGGCAAAGTTAAATAATTTTTTAGCAAGTAAATATCCCAAACTTGGAGAGTGCTGCTGTTTCCACACAGGAAGACTCAGCAGTCCACTTGCCCTCCTTGAAATACAAGTGAGGTAAGCCTTGGCCTAGTTGAATTCTTTCCAGAGAGCTCAGAGTCTGTCCACAAACAGATTGATGGACTCCTTAAAGCCGGCAAACGGCACTTCATCTTATAAGCTGAGGCTCCTGGGTCCCCAGGATCTCCACATCCTCTCCCCCCGCCATCACCCTCCACTTTGTTGGTCTCATTCCTCTGTACACTAAGCAAATTTCTCCCTTCATCCAAATTCCTACCCTTCCCCTCCTGCTAGCAGTCCTTGCAAGGGTCATTTTTGTAAGATGATCTAGAATTTACTGCCTGAGCTGGGGCATTTTAGACAGAATAAATGGGGAATCAGTGAGCGCTCCAGGGTATTGGGAGGTAAAACATGGCTGTTCTATGACATGGAACTGACCTCACCCTCCCTATACCTGGTTACTATCATGCAAGCTTCCCTCTTTCATCTGAGATCCGCCTTTTTTTATACCATCCCATCATCCTCTCCAAAGGTTGTGGGGGGGCAGCCTCACCTACTCCCCAGGGCTGGTGTACCAAAAACCTCAGCCCTTGCAACATATTCCACGGCTCACTCTCTCTTCTCCTCCTCCTTTTCTCTCCCTCTCTCCTCCTTCTTCATCTCTACCTCCCTCCCTCTTTATTTTCTACCTCCCCTTCCTCCTCCTCTCTTTATCTCCATCTCCCTACTCCTCTCTTCTCCCTCCTTTCCTCCTTCTTTCCTTGATCTCTATCTCCCCTCCCTCATCTTCTCTTCCCTCTCTACTGAGTTCTCTTTGGTTTTCCGATCTTACTGCTACATCTTAGCTACATCTAGCCCTCTACATCTTACCCAGTCTTTCTCTTCTCATTATTTGCATGCTTCATGTCCCTGTCTCAAAATTTAAAAATCATAAATAAATAAACAAAAGGGCTGAGGATGTGGCTCAGTGCTTAAGTGCCCCTGGGTTCAATCCCGGGTACAAAAAAAAAAAAAAAGAGAAGGATCCTCAATTAATATTTAAATTGCAAGAATAGAATCTCTTAGATTTGTTATGATAACATTTTTTCCCATGAAAACTGGACATCTTCTCAACAAATATGGTTTTAAGTTTCACCTAAACATCAAATTTTGGAGGAACAAGTAAAATAGCAAAAATAAGAACAAACTTGTAATCACTTTGTTTCTACCGTCAACTAGCTTCTATTAAATTGTGTGTGTGTGTGTGTGTGTGTGTGTGTGCGCGCGCATGTGCATGCCGCTGTCCTAAGACATTTCATATCTTACATATTTTAAGGCTAAAAACTATTTAGTTTGACATCTAATTGTTTCCTCAAATTAAATAACTCATTCCCAAAGAAAACTAAAATAAGGTACCACAGACCTCATTGAAAGCTCATAATTAAGCATAAAAAGTCATTAACATGTGTGCTTAAGGGAATAAAACAGATTTTACCAGAACCCAACAAACCACCCTGCAAACCAAGAAGCCGCCCTTCCCCTCTGGCTGCCAGTGTGGTCTGAGTTCACCCAGCAGGTCCAGGTCAAATCCGGTAGATGCACAGGCCAGTTGGACAATCCTGAGACAGTTGCAGAGGCCAGGCGACCCTAGCTGGGTCATTAGCTAGAGTGGCCAGGCAAGTCCATTCCAAGGAGTGACAGTAGACAGAGGCTGAGGAGCAGGGCCCAGTACTAGCACCAGAGAACAATGTCAGCCTCAATTTAAGGGGTGAATGTAAAAGCAGAAGGAGCCCAGGCCAGACGTAAGGAAGCAAGAACAAGAATGGATCAGGACACCGAGTGCCAGCCGCAAGCACGTGGTAATACGTCTTGTTTCTGCTCCTGCCACGTCCAGGACTTCAGCTGGGAAGGCGCAACAGCTAGAAATGGTCAACAGATGGACGGGTTAGCTGCAGCCCCATTGACTCGTGTATTCAGCATTTGATGTTGGCGATCAGCTAGACACTCAGCAGGGGCCATGGACAGAGCCCCCCCAGGCCTCTGCATTCTCACAGGGCCCCACAAATAAGCATTCCTTCAAAGAGGCAGACGGCGCTACTTTTCCAGCCCAGCCTCAAGCCAATCCTTAGCCACCTGGGTTCACGAAGAGGCACTCACAGCTCACGGGGAGGGTGGGACCATTACAGGTAGGAAAGCCCCTGTGACCCAAGGTACTCTGCATCCATGTTTTGGAAATAAATCTGCCACACCACAAATGTAAGCAATAAGATGACTTCATACTGCTCAAACTGCAAAACCAGAAGTTGGATGAGATGGAATGATGCCATCAAAATGTGAAGGGTAATAACTTCCAAGCTAGAATTCCATCTGCAAGCAAACATAAGTAATGTGCACATGGGGTGGTGACATCCGCAGGCATCAAGCATCTGTGGTATTACAGGGCTTCATCCCCAGAAGGTCACTGGATAGGCTCCAAAATGAAATCTTAAACCAACCAAGAGGACATGTGGGTCTAGAAAACGGGGCTGTACAGATAGAGGCAAAGGCATCTCCAGAGGAAGATGGAGTCCATGGTGATAACCATATGCCTGGTGGAAGGAGCTCCCAGCTCAGATCCAGGGAGAAACTTCCACAAACATGAGGTTGACAGAACGTGTTCCATCTGCACAAGAGAAGATCTAGACAGGTGGTGATCATTTGTATAAGAAAAATAATATTTTTTATAAAAACTAAGGAAAGGGGTCAAAAGCAAGATTCACAAGAAAGTGCTGTGAACTTCAAAAAGCTACCACAGTTGGGCACGGTGGCACACACCTGCAATCCCAGTGACTCAGGAGGCTGAGGCAGAGGATCACGAGTTCAAAACCAGCCTCGGCAACTTAGCAAGGCCCTAAGCAGCTCAGTGAGACCCTGCCTCAAAAAATAAAAAGGGCTGGGGATGTGGCTCAGTGGTAAAGCACCCCTGGGTTCAATCCCTGGTACCAAAAAAAAAAAAAAAAAGAAGAAGAAAAGGAAAGGGAAAAAAAGGTAGGAAAAAGGATTTTTCATATTTTCACCATAAAGAAACAATAAATGTTTGATTAGATAGATATATTAAACTGATTTAAACCTTACACACTGCATACATGTACCAAAACTTTACATGGCACCCCCCTTAACATGTACGATTTTCATGGTTTTTCATAACAGTTAAAACACAAATTTTTAAAAAAGCAAGTTCGTCATCAACTTTAAGAGGAACATAAAGTTGTGTGAGAACATAATCAGCTGTAAGAAAATATCACCCAGCAGTGGACAGCCTTTATGGACTGGTGCTCTCGGCAGCATGCAGGTTGTTCTGATGAAAGTCATTAATGAGAGACTGGAGTGAAAGCTCTCATGAGTGCTGGGGGAGGGGATGGGGGTGGGAGGTGAAAGAGAAAAGGCCTTATGTTCCCTGGCGGGATGGTACTAGAAAATGTCTAAAACTGGAAAACCCTGAAAAAGCCATGCACTATAGTATTTAGATAGGTGGAGAAAAGAATCAGCAAAAAAAGAATATAATAAAAGAAATTATTCTTTGGAATAGGGAAGGGAAGCATTGCAGACTTTAATCACTGAAGGCTTTAATCATAAGGCCTGGGAAACAGTTTATGTGCACAAACAGTAATGCCAGAAATACACAGGAAGTAAGTAGCAAAAGAGAAGCATGGAAGTTCATCAAATAACTAAATATGCCCTATAAGCTTCCGATGTCCGTTGTCCGTAGTTGGCACTGCCAGTAGTGGTATTTGGTGGCGGGAATGATGCTGTTTTCTTGGTGGGGACGTGTCCTCCTCTAGTCTTGGCTGCACATTAGAATCATCTCATTCCTGGTCTAACCATTTTTTTTTTTTTTTTTTTTTAGTGCTGGGGATTGAACTCAGGGGCACTGACCACTGAACATCTCCAGCCCTATTTTGTATTTTATTTAGAGACAGGATCTTGCTGAATTGCTTAGCACCTCGCTTTTGCTAAGGCTGGCTTTGAATTTGCAATCCTCCTGCCTCAGCTTCCAGAGCTGCTGGGATTACAGGCCTGTGCCACCGTGTCCGGCTTAACCCTTTTGCTTGATGGCTCAGAGTGAAACTTGCTCACAAGTATGTTTTTAAAGCTCCCAGATAAACAACCACGGCTTAGGAAAAGGTTGGTAATATCTTTGGGCAAAAAGCCAGATGATAATTGTTCGGGGCTTTGTTGACCACATATGGTCTCTATCACACAGCCCTCATTTTGTTTGTTTAGTTGTATAGCCCTTTAAAAATGTAAAACCCAGACTTAGCTCATCTACCACGGGCCACCGGTGGCCAGCAAGCGGTATGAGCCCAGCCATGCACGGCTCTGCACAGCTGCCCTTGGCTCTTGGTGGCCTCCTCACTATTCCCGACAATTTCAATTAAACACATAAGCAGTTTTTTTTCCATCCAGAGACCTTTCATATTTAACGATTAAAGAATAAGGGAGAAAGGGGGGAGAAGACAGAACTCAGGAAATGTCAATAGGTAATTGGAAAATTCAAGTAAGTAGCAAACAGACGGAGGAAGCAATGTGGGAGCCTCAAGCGCAGGCACCACTGGGGCTGGCAGTGAACTGGACCAGTTTGTCTTGGAGTCTAATATCGTCATCAGGGGACCCCAGGAAGCCTCAGGACCTGACGGCCAATGTGACTGCAGAACTCGAGGCCAAAGCAGAAGCCCAACACCCAGGGACAGAGAAAAAGCCTGCTACTCTGCAGGCAGAGCCAACGCCACTTAGAGCAGTGTCCTTGCACTCCCCACTGTGAGCCCAACAGCCCAGGTAAACAGCCCCTGCTGCACCCATGGGAGAAGCTGCCTTGCTGCCCCATGAGGTTGCCAGGCAACCAACTGCCCTGACACAGCTGCTCCACCTGCCTCTCGGAGCATGAGTGCAGCCAAGCATTACCAGGTGTGTGAGGAGGGTCTCCAGTGTGAAAAGGGGCCAGAAATAACAATCAGGGCCCAGAGGAAAGGAAGCACCCAAGGAGCATAAGAAAACTTCCAAAAATATACCAATAACATCCTCAGAAAGATCAGAGGGTGTATAGCAGTCCTAAAGCAGAAATGACTAGCTAAAAATAACAAAATGCTATTAAAAAAGAGCCAAGTAAGAGCTTTAACACTATGAAATGTAGAAAAACTAAATTCAGAAATGCAACAGCAGATTTGGAATGTAAAGTGGTAGAAATGTCTTAGAAAACTGGAACCAAGATACAAAAGAACCAAATTGTTTAAGAAGGTTATAGGGTTAATATAGAAGACCCCAATATACCAAGTAATAGGGGGCCCAAAAGATAAAGGAGAAACAAAGCAGAGAAAGATCATCTTAGGAATAATATAATGGTTTCCAGAAGAGAGGACAAAACTCTCCAGATTGAAGGGTGATCACATGCTCAGCACACAGAACAAAATAAACCAAAGCACATCATGACGAAATTAGACTCCAGAGACGTAAAAGAGGCAAAAGTCAAAACACTTCTAGAAATAGAAAACAGGTTATTGAGTGGAGGATTGGAAAATCAAATAGCATTATCATTTCAGCAGCAAAACTAAAATGAGAGGGGACAGAATTTGGAGCAAGACCTTCAATATCCTCAGTGGAAACAACTGCCACTTAAATGCTAGATCCACCAACTGTCATTCAAACATGGAAGCTGGATTTGGATTTTCAAACACTCACAATGTTTGCCTACTGTGCACTTCTTTCTAAATACACTTCAGGGCTTGCTAAGCCCAAGGAAGAAAGAGAAAATGCACAGAAAAGAGGACACCTTGTGGAGGGGAGCGATGTAGAAACCCAGAGGGAACCAGTACCAGCTGTGAGAGCAGCTCAGAGGGCCCAGAAGAGTGACCTCCAAGGTCAGTGTGGCCCTGATGGGTCTCAGTACACAGAAAGCATTAAAAGACATTTGACAGATTTACGCAGCTGGGAGAGAACTCTCTAGGGACACATAGAAACTAAGCAAATGAGAACACGAACATTAATTATCATGCAGGATAAGACAAATAATACTCAGAACATCACTTGACTCAGCAAAAGAGTCTTGTATAATAATAATAAGGTAAAACTTGGTTTCAGTTCAACCAAAGTTCTAACATAATTATACTGAAAGGCTGTAAATGGGAATTAATAGGAGAGATGGAGCAAAAGAGCCAAACTATTTGTAAAGCAAAAATATCAGCTGATGTCTAGACTTGGGGAATAGAAAGCTTATTTTTAAAGATGAGTATAATGTTTGGAAATGAAGTGGTAATACAAAAAAACAAACTTAAAATGTATGGCCTCTAGATAGCAGGTGAATAGTGTACAGAAATACCTTTGATTAAAAATATTATTGTAACAAGAAAACAGTATATAAAAAAATTAGGTGCAAATTATCAATAATGGCTTAAACTAATTCCTCCTTAAAAGGATGCACTTATCAGGATTAGATAGGATCAATTAGAACCCAAATCAGCAAACTATAAACAGGGTTCCTTGTGTAAATTCTAATTACAAACATTTCTGAGTTTATTTAATTTTTAGAATAAATATTCAATTTATATTATTAGTGAAAAAAAGTAGGAAACACTAGGATGAACAGCTGGCTACTATTTTAAGGAAAGCATGTGTGCGTGTGTATTTTTATGAAGGCTATCTCTGCAGAAATGCAGCTGGTACTGGGAAATAAAGTCACCTGTCAGGAAGAGAACTGGGATATGGAGACCAGAAATGAGAGGAAGGCTGACTTTCCTCTGTGTGCTTTTGCATATTGTCTTTTAAATATCCTTACAAATGAATTTGCTTTGTATTAAAAGCAAGGGAATTTTGGTCGTAATGAAAATGCATATGTGTCTTTTGTCCAATATTATATACAAAGAAATAAATATTTGCATGCATTTCATTGTTCTGACATAACACATACAGGGGAAAAGAGCAGTCCACAACACAGAGGTGTAGAGTAATGGGACATTCATTCTGAAATGTTCTAGGTCTGGTGCCAGCATGATATGCAGAACCTGGTGCTCATTTAAGTCATTTGGGCTGGAGAGAGGGCAGGTGAGCTGAAGTGACTGACAGATGAGCTCTGTACCCAGGCAAAGGTTGCAGAGCAGAAGGAGCAGGGAGGAGGGGAGAACAATGGCTAAGAACGTGTTAGAAACCTTGGTCATGGTACCTGGCACATCCACAGTTCTTTCTCAGAACAGTGGCCCTGTGTTAGGGACAGCCATAAGTGGCAGTGCCTAACCCCCATTGGTCCCCAGGTCCTCTCCCCTCCATGGCTAATTAGTGCAGCATGGGTACCTCACATAGCTAGCCATCCACCCACCCACCCAATGTTTATTATGTATTTTACCTCCTACACATCCTGGAGAGAAGGAGGAAACAGTTGCAAATTTGAGACGAGGACATGAGAAGGCCTTAGATAGGTAAAGTAAAATGGAAACAGGGACACTATGTGGAGAGAAGAGCTACCTAGTTGGTGGAAAGGGAAAATATAAAAACGTCAACTTAGTTACAGCACAGCCATGAGGAAACCTCTGTGTGTACTTTGTTTACTCACATAGTGTTTAGATCACTTTTATAATGCAAGACTAAAGCCCCATTTAAAACCTAGTAAACTGGACAAGGAATTTAGTGAGCTTATCTCATTGACTCCAAGTTCTAAAATATGATCATACTTGGCACAGCTCAGTACCATGTCAGAACAGGGAGTCATCCTTGTGTCAGCCTCTTGTCCAACAGAAAGATACACTGCCCTACGTTTGCTGAAATAGGCACATGGGCTTTCTGGCATGAGGTTTATAAAGCTTGTTTCAGATGATTATAGAAAGTCAGCAACATGGCTGATGTAAGAGAAACGGATAGTGTAGGAATTTTACTTACTGCTAATCACGTCAGATAAAATAAACTTCTGGTGTCTTGAGAGTTTAGTTTTTTGTTTTTCTCCTTCAGCCTTAAACAGAAACATTTGTTCTACACACACTGTAAAAACTTCAGCCTGATTTCCACTCTCTGGAACCAACGTGTTTCTGATATCTTCTTTCTGCTGTAGGCCCAAATCTTGGCCCATCAACAACTAAAAAAATATTTTTTAAAAAAGAATGGTCTGCAAACGCACACAAGAATCTTCACACTTAAAGAAGGGATCAGCCAGAAGATCCTCAGAGACACTGCGTGACAGCAGCATGATATGCAGAACCTGGTGCTCGTTTAAGCCATTTGGGCTGGGGAGCGGGCAGGTGAGCTGAAGTGACTGACAGATGAGCTCTGTACCCAGGCAAAGTTTGCAGAGCAGAAGGAGCAGAAGGAGCAGGGAGGAGGGGAAGATCAGGGTGTGGCCTTTTGGGGATTACCTGACCCAGCTTAGAATACTGCTGGTAGGAATATAAATTAGCTCACTTAAGAAAATAGCTAGCCTTTCCAGAAGTCAAACCAAGGGACACCCGCTGACCCAGAAACTCACTCCAGACATAAACAGAAGATATGGACAAAAATGTCCACATCACTGCTGATGGTAAAGGCTCCACACTGTAGGCCAGCCAGGTGCCATCAACACGGGATGGACTATGGTCCAGCCACACATCATAGCACAGGACACTAATAAAAATGGTTGCAAACATACAGGAATATGGGTCCATGGCACAAGAGTGACATTAAGCAAAAGAAACTATGCCCCAGAGTAGGCCATATGACTGCATTCCTAACAAGTGCAGTGTGAACACAATTAATAAATTCTCCTAGATAATCAGAGAGTTACCCTTGGCTGGTGGCCATCCGAAGAAACCACAAGATTGCAAGGACAGGTAGTATTCTGGCATTTGATCTGGTGTTGGTCACTCACGTGGTCAACTGTGAAAACTCACGGTACCAATTTATGTAAATGTACACTTTGGGGTGTTTATAATTCTATTAAAATTTTAAATTATATTACCTGGTTAGGAGCAGGATTTCTTAATAAAAATTAACTGAGTGCTATACTTACGGTTTGTGCATTTATTTTTAGAAAGTCTTCTTCATTCTTCCCTAAAAAACACCCCTGACACCCAGCCAAGAGGATGAAAAACTCACTTGCTTCTTGGAGCCCAGGCTAAGGCCAGTTCGACCAGAGGAGTCCCCTGCCTTCAAATTCTCTCACTTCTCCTCTTCTTTTATGGGTGGATGGAAGGATGGACAGACAGACACAGAGAGGTGATAGAGATGAATGACAGATAGTGATAGAGATTTTTTAATAGTTAAAATTATCTCAGGGGAAGAATTGCAGCCTGAGAGTCAGCAAGAATTCCACCTGGTTACCTATTAGGAGAGCAGTCAATTTGGGGAGGGGGCTTGGATCACAGATTTGTTCTGACGTAGTGAGCTTAGAGTGGAAGGCATTGACACTATGGTTGGACTTCTTACTGCATAGAGAGATGCTGCTCTCTCTGCTGCCAGCTGGAGTTCTGGAAGGAGTTGAATATCCTGAGCTAAAATATGACAAGCAGTCTTCGGATGGAGACAATTCTCTACTTTTCAGTTTCCTTAAGAAAGGATTTTCCTAAGCACGAGTTTCTTGTTCCACCCTTAACTCACCATCCCCAGCTGGAGTGGATTCACCAGATAGATGAATTCAAAATAAAAAGCCGCAGGCTTCTAGAGCACCTTCCTTTTAAGTAAGGCCCAGGGAGGTCACCGTGAGCATCGCTGTGGGGAGGCCTCATTTGCTGGGGATGCTTGTGACCTGTGACCCTTTCACAGCCCTTCCTGAATGCAGCTGGAAAGAGGTAAGAGTCAGAGTAGGTCCTGAGTCTCGGGATCTGTCTTAAGTCTTTTCTTGTCACGCATAAGCCCCTTTCTGACAGCTATGAAACTGATATTTTGATTTCTAACTGCCTGAAATTATTTCCAAGTTTTTTTAAAAAAACGAGAGAGGGACTGGTAGCATGTGAGAGTCACTGGATTCGATTCTCAGCAGCATATATAAATAAAGGTCCATCAATAACTAATAAAAATTTAAAAAAAAAACAGTACTACTTCAAATGACAAGAATCAAGGCTTTATAGCTATTGGGACATATTTTCACTTGGGACATCACGAGTCCTCTTCCTATATTTTCAGTTTTCAGGCCGTTTCCCCCAGAACCCTTGTGTGACAGTCTCCTGTGGAACAGCTATGATGGTCTGTGGGGCCCAAGCCTGGCCTCACGTCCTGTGTGTGATGTAAAATCAGCTCTGTGTACCACTTGCAGGGCCGGCTTGGGGAGGGTGAGAGGAAGCTGTTCTTAAAGCGACGCTCGGGTCTTGGACATTTTAAAATCAAGTTTCCTTATGGAAACATTTTCAGTCTGAGGTCAGCAACATTAATGGAAAAAAAACAGCATCAAACGTTTGTGTGTGTTCGAATGTTGGACCCAAGTGCTCTTTTCTCACGTCCATATTCCAATGTACAATCCAACTGCAGTTGGGCCACAGTGGGAGGCTTCTCCTGCCACCATGGATCTGCAGAGCAGGGGACCCTCAAAACCACCATATAGCCTTAAATAACGGGGAGTAAAAGGAAGGAGTAGAAACAGCATGAGGCAAGAAAGGGGCAAACACACCCAAAGGTCACACAGGTCCTGCTCATTGAGATAAGGGCACCAGGGGTTTTAAGTTTTAAATTGGTAATTAAGAAAGTCTGTTAGGGAGCACTGAGGAGGCGTGGTCCTGGGCGGCCATGGTCAGTGTGCTTCGGTCACTGACGTGGATCCTCACCACTGTGAGGAAGCACTCGGTGCAGACAGTATGTTTCTCAGTCCTGCCTGAAAGTCTCTGACCCCAACGCTCAGGTAGGGGCTTCCAAAGACCTGGCAGGAGATGTAACCTTTGACTTCCATCTGCCAAGTTGCAGGCCCAGGAGAAGTGAAGCATCAGTGGAATCTAGCCAGGAAGCAGGAGAGGTCCCAAGGGGATCCTAGCTGCTGTGATGATCTCGAGCCTCTTGGCCTGGGTCTCGGGGAACAGAAAGGGGTAGGACAGTAATTGCTGAACCCCTGTGGCTAATCATTGGGAAACTATGGAAAACAGGAGAGGTGCCAGGAGACTGAAGAACGGAAAGTATTTCTCCAGTTTTCAGAAGGGAAAGAAGGTGGATTTATTGAATTATAGATCAGTCTGCTTGACAAAAAATCCTAGATGATTTTTCAAAAGAGCACATGCACACTTAGGAAAAAAGAGGCTGATCAAGAGAGAATAACTTCCAGACGTTTCCTTGAGACCAGCTCACTGCTTGCCTTGGTTTGGTTTGACAGTGTGGGTGTGTGGGCGTGGGGGGAAGGCACAGTAGAAGTCATGCTTCAGCAAATTAGTGTTTCATGACAACGTCATGCAAGCTTTCCGAGGATGCAGGCTGGATGTTGGGACCATCAGCTGTGAATGTCATTCCCTTTCAGAGCATGTAGACAGGCCTGGCCCTGGGCGGAGTTCTCTTGCCTTGGCCTGCTCCATGTTTTTCTATATTTTGGTGAACATCAGTAACCTATTAGTCTCACCTGAATTCAGGAGAACTCCACAATCCCCTAAGTATCTGTCTGCCTGCCCTTGAGAAAGAGCAAACCCCACTGGCCCTTGCCTACACTGCTGTAAACCCTGGTGTATAGGTTAAGTCTGGCAGTTCCACTCTAGCCACCACGGATGGGTCAAGGTAATGGTGCATGAACCAAGCAAATAGTCAAGGCATAACCTTAGGAAGGAAAAGTCTGCCTTTAAGAGAACTTGCCTAGGCCAGGTGCAATGGCACAAGCCTGTAATCCCAGTGGCTCAGGAGGCTGAGGCAGGAGGATCAGGAGTTCAAGGTCAGCCTCAGCAAAAGTGAGGCACTAAGCAATTCCGTGAGACCCTGTCTCTAAATAAAATACAAAATAGGGCTGGGGATGTGGCTCAGTGGCTGAGTGCCCCTGAGTTCAATCACCCATACCAAAAAAAAAAAAAAGAGGACTTGCCTAAAAATTCTTTCCTCCAGGTCCCCCCATATTAGACGCATATAAATAGATTCAACCAAATGCGTGGAAAGATTAAATGCAAAATAAAGAATAAATCTAAATTCTGTAGTTTTGTGATCTAATCCTTTTGGGCCTGCTGTTCTAAAATCAGTAGGATGCCAAATGATATTTCTTAAAATCCTCGGAAGCCAAGGTCATTGCCTCATCAGGGACTGAAGCACACTGACCATGGCTGCCCAGGCCCACGCGGCCTCTGTGTTCCCTAACAGACTTTCTTAATTACCAATTTAAAACTTAAAATCCCTGGTGCCCTTATCTCAAGGAGCAGGACCTGGGTGACCTTTGGGTGTGTTTGCCCCTTTCTTGCCTCATGCTGCTTCTACTCCTCCCTTTTACTCCCCGTTACTTAAATAACGGCCATATGGTGGTTCTGAGGGTCCCCTGCTCTGCTGCTCCACGGTGGCCCAACTGCAGTGGGAGCTCCGAGCACTTGGATTGTACATTGGAATATGGACATGAGAAAAGAGCTTCCACACAGGAAAAAACATAAAGACCTTTGACCCCTGAGTCTGGTTTATTTCACTTGAAATAATGGTGTCAGGTTCCATCCATTTTCCTGCAAATGACATAATTTCGTTCTTATTTATGGCTGAATAAAACTCCCTTGTGTATATACACCACATTTTCTTTATCCGTTCATCCATTGATGGACACCTAAGCTGGTTCCATAGTTTGGCTGTTGTGAATCGCGCTGCTATAAACCTGGGTGTGCCTGTCTCTGTAGTGTGATGACTATGATTCTGTAGGGTAAATACTGAGGAGGGTACAGCTGGGCCATGTGGTGCTTCTAGTCCTAAACTCTCGAGGAACCTCCACACTGGTTTCCACCAAGGTTGTACTAATTATAGCCTTACCAACAGTGTAAAGCTCTTCCTTTCTCTCCACATCTTCTCCAGCATTTATTAGTATTCGTGTTCTTGATGACTCCATTCTGACTGGTATGAGATGAAATCTCAGTGGAGATTTGATTTGCATTTCCCTAATTGCTTATAATGTTGAACATTTTTTCATACATTTGTTGGCCATTTGTATTTCTTCTTTTGAGATGTGTTAGTTCATCTGCCTATTTACTAATTTAGTTTTTTGGCAGGTAAGTTTTTTGAGTTTTTACGTGTGGTAGATATTAATCCTCTGTCAAAAGATCAGCTGGCAAAGATGTCCTCACTCTCTGTGGGCCTTCTCCTCACATTCCTAACTTCCTTTGCTGTGCAGAAGCTTTTTAATTTAATGCCATCCTATTTATTAACTCTTGGCAATATTTTCTGAGCTTTAGGAATCCTACTGAAAAAGACATGCCTGTGCTTAGGTCAGAGTGTTAACCCTGTGTTTTCTTCTATAGTTGCATAGCTTCTGGTCTGATTCCTGGTTTAATTCTGAGGCCTTTGATTCATTCTGGGTTGAGTTTTGTGCAGGGTGAGAGAGAGGGTCTAGTCTCATTCTTCTACATACAGATAACCAGTTTTCCCAGCACCAATTATGGAAAAAGTCTTTTTTCTAATGTTTTTTTTTTTGGGGGGGGGACGGTTGGGGGAGGGTTACCGAGGATGAAACCCAGGGGTGCTTAATCACTGAGCCACATCCCCAACCTTTTTTTTTAAATATATTTTATTTAGAGACAGGATCTTGCTGAGTTGCTTAAGGCCTTGCTAACTTGCTAAGGCTGGCTTTGGACTCAAGACCCTCCTATCTCAGCCTCTGAGCCTCTGGGATTATAGGCGTGCACACCATACCCAGCTCCAATGTATGCTTTTGATCCTTTGTCAAGGAACAGATGACTGTATCTGGGTGGGTTTGTCTCTGTGTCTTCTCTTTTGTGCCGTTGGTCTGTGTGTCTGTTTTTGTGCTATTACCCTGCACCTTTTGCTACTAAAGCTCTGTTGTATAATTTGAAGTCGGCTATTGCGAAACCTTCAGCATTGTGTTTTTTGGCTTAGACTTGCTTTGGCTATTCTGGGTCTTTTATTCTTCCAGTAGAATTTTATGACTGCTTCTTTCTAGTCATGTGAAGAATGACATTGGTTTTTAATGGGGAGTGTACTGATCTGTATATTGTTTTTTGTTGTATGGCCATTTTAGCAATATAAATTCTGCCTATGAAAAAGGAAAGTACTGAAGACTTCTTGGGTCTTCAGTTGTTTTTTTTTTCAATGTTTTATAGTTTTATTGTAGAGGTCTTTCTTATCCTTGGTTAGATTTATTACTTAAAAATATATTTTTTTATTTTTCTGATTTCTTTCTCAGCATGTTCATTGTTGATATATTGGAAAGCTATTGATTTTTTGTGTGTGTGACTTTTGCAACTTGCTACTCTGCCACCCCTGGTCATTAGCTCTACAATCTTCTGGTGGACTTTTGGATCTTCCAAGTATAGGACTGTATCATTTGCCAACAGGGATGCTTTGACTTCCTCCTGTTTTTACCCCTTTTATTTCCCTCTCTTGCCTGATTCTGGATAGAATTTCTAGCACTCCATTAATTACAAGTGATGAGAGAAGACAACCCTGGGGCCTGGCCATGCCTATCTCTGCTGCTGTCTGGCTCTCAGGAGCCTCCCAAGAATTCCATCTGGGGGGCCGGGCAGCCAGTCCTGCACACTGCTGCCCAGGAGCACGGTCTTCCATGCCTAGTCCCCAGTGTGGTCACTCACCTGCTCAGATTCCAGTCACTTCAGCTGGTCCTGTTGGACTCTGAGGAGAAAGGGGGGGGGGGCTCCCCTTCACTTTTCCAACTTGAATCCCCCTGGGTAGGGTCTTCTCTGGGCTGTTTCACTCCTGTTCTGCTAGTACACCAAGGCCACGTGGAAGGTGCTTTGGGGACAGTGTGGTGCCATTTTCTGTGGTCTCTGCAGGATGACTCGGCTCCCAGCCAGGGGGAGACAGGGGCACTTTTGGGGCACCAGCGCTCAGTGCAGCCTCTGCATCAGCTTAGTGCAGCTACTTTTCTGATTTCTGGTGTTTCTGAACCAAACCTGTCCATCCCATTTCCCTCTGTGTCCCTGTGCCCCCTCTGTGCCGAGCCAGCGCTGCTGCCACACCACAGGCTTGGCTCCAGTGTACCTTCTTTGTTCAAGGCACCAACTTTTTCAGTCTCTAAAACACTCCAAGTGTCCAATTTGAGCAAAGTCCCTGCTTCACCCACCTCGTTGAGGAGCAGCAGCCTGCAGCCTGGATCCCAAGCCCAGGAGCGGCTGGAAGGCAGCCTCTCCTGCCCGCCGTCTTGAACCCCCCTCAGGTTTTTATTGAGATGCGATCCTTGTACCTCTTCATGGGGCACACTGCCATAATCCAGTTCATGCATTCATGTGTGATAAAGAAACCCGTGCAGTCAGCACTCCCATCTCTTACAAGGATCATTGTTTTTATGTGTAGGGAACATTTTGCCCTTTCTAGGAAAAAAAAAAAATTGTTTTAAGCAATAGTAACCCTACTGCACTAGAAAACCAGAACTAATTCTCCTGTTCTGTGGTGGTCCTCTTTACCTCCTGTCTCCCTTCCTTCTTGCCCCTGCCAGTCTCTGGTGACCAATTCCATTTGACTCTTCCGCAAGATAGACATTCATGCAAATGGAAACACGTGGTATTTGTCCTTCTGTGTCTTATTTCACTTAATATGATGACCTCCAGCTCCATCCATGTTACTGTAGATGACAAGATTGATTTGATTCTTTCTTATGGCTGAGTAATATTCCATTGGGTGTCTAAGGAATTTTTTTTAATCCATTCCCCCACTGATGGGCAGCTAGGTTGATTTCACAACCTAGTTATTGTCAAAAGTGTTCCAATAAACATGGGAGTACATGTATCTTTTTGGCACAATGATCACATCTCCTTTGAATGTGGGATCATGAAATGCTGTTAGTTCTATACTGAGTTTTTCAGGGATCTCCATGATGTTTCTTTGATGTCAGTCCTAAGGTTTGTCCCCACAGTGTCTAAGCATTCCCCTTCCTGCACATCTCCAGCTTTTGTTTTTGATTTTGGGGATAGCCATTCTAACTGGGGCCCATATGGGAGCTTCTCTAGGGATTTGGCACCACAAGCTCTGGTCCCCAGGCCAGGAGCTGCAGAAAAGATATTTCCCAGGTCCTTCAGGGCAGGTGCAAGTGAGTTGGGGGTCTATGGTGCTGGTAGCCACATTCCTGGAAGTCCAGAGCATGGAGGAGAGCTTCCTGGACCATGCAGGGTGCCTACAGATGGAGCCAAGGATCCCTGTGCTGGTCGCCCTTCCTGGAGCTGTAGCAAGAATGGGCACCTCCTCTGTCCTGAGAGGCAGGGATGATGCTGGGCTTTGAGCACCCACAGCTGCAGCTCCAATCCAGGCTGGGGAGGAGAACTTCCCCAGTGTCTGTGGAGTGGGTACGTGTGCTTCCAGGATTTGGGACTCTGGTGGCAGCATTCCTGGAGCTGTGGGTCATGGATGGGACTGGCCCTCTATCCGAAGGGGCAGGAACAGGGCCTTCGGCAGACCCTGAGCTGGGGAGGGCAGCAGCCTAGTTCCCAGGTGGCAAGTGCAGGTGGGGCTGGGGCTTGTGGCTCTGACAGCCACTGAGCCTGAAGCTGATTTTGTGGACAGGGTGATCATTTTCCTATACTTTTGCTACAAAAGTTAAGTTGAACCTGCGCAAGGCAGGATCAGGTCAACCAACAGGACACAGACGGTCCTGTCCTCTGTCCTGTGAGGCATACACTGGCCCAAGACTTCTTTCAGTGTCACGGAGCTGACTGCTGGCCTCTGAGGCAGGGTGACATCTAGTAGCTAAAGTTCTGGGGGCTCTGAGAGGGCCCAATATGAGTTTCCTGTTGTTTTGTGTTGGTTGTGTTTTTGTTTTTCTTTAATTTGTTTTTAGATATACGCGACAGTAGGGTATATTTTGGCATATTATACCTACAAAGAGTGCAACCCATTATAACTGGATCCCATTCTTGTGGTTGAACATGATGTGGAGTCACACTGGTCAGGTCCTCATGTATGAGCATAGGAAAGTGATGTCCGATTCATTCTACTGCCCGCCCCCCAGGCAGAGTAGTTCCCCAACTGCAGACTGGGTTTGAAGCCTGCAGTTAGCAATGCCAGTCTGCAGCTGGGGTGGGAACCGTGGTGCTTTCCACTGACCTTTCCCAAGTGACATGGAGCTCCCCCGGACAGTGAGCTGGGTTGAAATCACCATTGGTTTTGTTCATTTTCCTGGGCTGCCTTTCCAACTCTCGGTGCTGTTTAGGGTCCTGTCACTTCCTGATGATTTGCCAAGTCCTCCCTGTCATTCTCTTTGAAATATGGCTTTTCCTTTGCTGCCCTGGCTCTCCTGGGGCAGGGTCATGCTCGGGCACCTCTATTCAGCCCTCCTGGACCAGAAGCCTCTGCATGTTTTCTCTAAAAGACCCTTACAATTGTCTGAGCCATAGGCCCCACAGAGTCTGGGTAGGATCCTGACTTGAATAAACTAACGAGTAAAACCTGCAGCCAGATAAGAGAGCAGAGTACAAATGAAGGAACGTATCTGGACATCTGCTAGGTATCAGGCTCAGTGAGGATGACTGGCATTCAGTGCTTTCTGAGCTGTGTGCTATGTAAACAGCTTAACTTTGCTGCATTTAATCACCAGGACACTAGGAGAAAAGCTCTGTCCCCACGACTTAAAGGAACCGAAGCTCAGAAACACAATGCACTATGCTCAGGTCATACGTGGATTAATCCAATAGACAAAATTCAAACCAGGATTTCGGAGAAGCACAACTTCTCATCCCCTGCCTCGTTCCTTTCCTCCTCCTCTTCATTTTTCCTTTGTGTGTGTGTGTGTTAGAAATCATCTTCTGGATCAACTTTATTTTGGCACTTAAATGGTCATTTGATCTTTTGTTGCTTGTCTAATATTTTCTTGGGCATGTACTACATAAAGTAATACAAGTTACATACGTCCAAAGCGTTTACAGGGACATTTAAACACCCTCCTCCACTGCTGTATGGAGAAGCTACTTTGTCCCCTTCAGAACTGTTTTAGGCACAGGAAAAAAAACTGAGATTTTCTCTTACCATTGGGAGTGGATGTTTCCCACATGCATTTTGATGAGGTAATTGCCCGTCTCAGAATGAAAATAGCATGAGGCATAAGTGAGTCAAAGAGTGAACCCAGCTCCCTGTGGTGTCTCCTGGCCAGTCGGTCAAGCGAGCCAGAATCTCTTCCTGAGCCATGTTGGACTCAGTTTTCTGTCACTGGCATCCGAGGAATCTTGGCGGGTATGTTCCAAAGGAAAGTGGACACTTCCACAGTCAGCAGTGGTCTTGCTGGTGGGATGGGGTGATAATTTTCCTATAATTTTGCAAAAAAAGTTAAGTGGAACCTGGGTGCATGAGGCAGGACTGGGTCGCCCCGACACAGGTCCGACAACTGAATGTGGCACGCCCTCCCGCCCAGTCTCATCTCCATGTAGCTTATTTTCGAGTTCTGCCAAGATCTGCCATCTTAAGTGCCATGGTTGTGTGCTGAATAGTCATCCCTTAACTCTAAGTTGCTCAAGTGATGAGGGACTATAGAACAACAAGGTCTTAAATGGCAGTGTGTCAGGAAGAGTTTTGAGATGACTCTGAGATCCCGTCCCCAAGATGTACACATTCTGAATAATCTCCTCCCCTTGAGTGTGAGACCATGACTATGGTGAACTTCACACTATGATTAGGTTGCTTTATATGAGGAACAGTGAAGGCAGTTGTAAGGAAGTCACCTCAGTTTACCTTGAGTGAATCGGTTTACTTGGAGACTCTCAGGTAGGCCTGACCTGATCAGGTGGGCCCTTCAAAGGGACTGAGTTCCTTCTTCCTAAAGAAAAGGATTCAGAGGGCGAGGGTGCCGGGGGGCCTTGTGGCAAGGAAAGGAGGGTTGATTCTAGAAGCTGACATTGGTTCCCAGTCAACAGCCAGCACAAAAATGACACTTTGCTCTACAATCACAAAGAACTAGATTCCTCAGCAACCTAAATAACCTTGGAAGCAGATTTTTCCATATTCAAACCCCTTGGTGAGACTGCATCTGGCTGATTCCTTGATTTTAACATCTCTGAGATTGTTATTGTGCCAGGCTCCTGGCCCATAGGAACTGAAGTGATTGATTTAAGCATCATTTGTCATGGCCAAGGAAAACACAGTAGCCAGGACTTTAGTTGCATTGTTGTAACCAACTAAGTTTGTAGCAATGTCTTAGACAGCAGTAAAAATCTGGTATCATTGGGAAGCTGCTGCTACTATAACTTTAAAAACTTCTAAAGCAATGTTGTCTTTGTGACTACCCAAATCAAGAGCAGCGAGTAAATTGAAACTAAAACTTGGTATGCAGTAGGGCCTCATTCTGCAAGATAGCCTTGACTGTACCTCCCTGGACTCCTGGACTTGGGAAAGGATGGGCAACAAGAACTAACGTGGTTTTGTCTTAAAATAGAACGTAAGGATTTTTCAATGCATTATAAAGATAATTGTTCCAGAGTAAAACTACTATAGCTGAAATTGTCCTTTTATTTGATATTAAAAGAGAAAGAGCTGGGGGAGAACTCGGAGGTGGAGCGCATAAGGTCCTAGATCACTTCTCCACACTGCCAAGGAATAAAAAGTAAGGAAGGAAAGATGGAAGAAGATCAAAATCCACTGAGGGAAGCTTAACAAACTCACTTTCCACTGCCACATGCCTCAAACCAACCCATGGAATCTTTTAAATGTGTTCGTAAGGTATTTTGTATTCACCCAAATACGTCTATGGATGTAGTCTTCATGAGAAGGAAATCCTTCACCCACTTTATTTTTCTGCCTTAAGTTCTGAGGAGTAAATTCCCTTTTGCCCTCCTAAGCTATAACAGGATCACTTTTAGAGGTTAGGTGTTTCCCTTCCTGACCAGAACATACTTAGCAAGTTGAGCCAGTTAAATATACTGGGGCAAATTTCATTAGCAACTGGAGTGCTACAATGTTTTATAGAATGTGAAATAGAACACCTCTGTGAAGACATCCAAATCCATGTGGGATTAGCTGGCAACAAATATATCAATAAAACAGAATTCTGAATATCTGGAAAGGCAGGTCACAGTGTACTTGGTAAGCCATCGTTTTGTCCAGCCAGGAGCTGTGTGCACATATATACATGGGCTGTCACTGTGGAGACAGAAAGATAGGAAGGGAGTCTGGTAGAGTAAGGTCAGGAAAGAGGAAGTCTGTTATCAATTTATACCCTTTAGTACGTTTGAAGAATTCTAACATTGAGGAATACTTTCAGCATGAAGCATAAAGAAATCTCCAGTTTGCAAATCCACAACATGGACAGCTAAATCATTAGACTGCTATTTCTTTACCTTGTGAGTTCAATATGCTGCTTTCGCTGGCAAGTTGTTGAAAGATTGCACCTAGTAGCCCCACGGACCATTAGGTCCAAGGCCTCATGGTGACAGGGGACCAGGCCCTCCACCCTTCACAGCACAGTCCCCAGCTGGGGAACTGGTCACCTAACCCCACCCCTGGAAGTGAGCTCCACGGCTTGCTTTAGCCTTTCAGTGTGACTTTCACATTCTGACCCCCAAAGAAAACAGGCAGGGAGGTCACGTCATCATTCCTGGGCACACGCCCCTCCTTCTGCCAAGCCAGCACCAGATCAACCGCATGCCTTCTAGTGTTTTTTATTTGTGCTTTTTAGTTACACAGGACAGGAGAGTGATTTTTGATATATCACACATACACAGAGTGTGACTTCCCATTCTTGTGGTTGTACGTGATGTGGACTTAAACTGGTCATGTACTCATATGAACATAGTAGAATGAATCAGATATAGCTTTTCTTTTTCCTATTCCATCTCCCTCCCTTCCCTTCATTCCCCTTTGTCTAATCCAGTGAACTTCTACTCTTCCCTCCCACCCGTTGTGTGTAGTATTCACATATCTGAGAGAAATATTTAGCCTTTGGTTTTATGGGATTGGCTTATTTTGCTTAGTTTGATAGTCTCCAGTGCCATTCATTTACTGGCAAATGCTATGATTTCATTCTTCTTTTAGGCTAATAGTCCATTGTGTATATAAACCACATTTTCTTTATCCATTCATCTGTTGAAGGGCACCTAGGTTGGTCCCATAGTTTAGCTATTGTGAATTGAGCTGCTATAAACATTGGCATGGTTTCATCACTGTAGTATGTGGATTTTAAGCCCTTTGGGTATAAACAGAGGAATGGGATAATTGGGTCAAATGGTGATTCCATCCCAAGTTTTCTGAGGAATCTCCATACTGCTTTCCAGAGTGGTTGTACTAATTTGCAGGCCCACCAGCAACGTATGAGTGTGCCTTTACCCCACATCCTTGCCAACATTTATTGTTGCTTGTATTCTTGATGATTGCCATTGTGAGTAGAGTGAGGTGGAATCTCTGTGTAGTTTTACTTGCATTTCCCTAATTGCTAGAGAAGTTGAACATTTTTTTCATGTATTTATTGACCCCATCTCTTCTGTGAAGTGCCTGTTCAGTTCCTTTGTCCACTTATTGACTGGGTTATTTTTTGTTTTTTTGTTTTTTTATGTTCATTTGTTTGTGTGTGTGTTCTTTGTATATCCTGTAGATTTATGCTCTGAGGTGCAGGTGGCCAAGATTTCTCCCTTAGGCTCTCACTTCATGTTCTTCATTGTTTCCTTTGCTGTGAAGATGATTTTGTTTGATTCCATCCCATTTATTGATTCTTTATTTAACTTCTTGTGCTTTAGGAGTCTTGTCGAGGAAGTCGGCTCCTACGCCAACATGCTGGAGAGTTGTTGGGCCAATGTTTTCTTCTGGAAGGCACAGGGTCTCTGGTCTAATGCTCAGGTCCTTAATCTACTTGAGTTTTGTGCAGTGTGAGAGACAGGGGTTAAATTTTGTTCTACATACGGATTTTCATTTTCCCAGCACCATTTGTTGAAGGGGCTATCTTTTCTCCAATGTATGTTTATGGTGTCTTTGACTACTATGAGATAATTGTACTTATGTGGGTTTGTCTGTGTCTTCTGTTCCATTGGTCTTCATGTCTGTTTTGTGCTGAAGTGGCACCCCCTTTCTCCACAGAAAAGCCCTCTTCATCATGGCTGATTTTAGGACTGTCAGCAAAAGAGTCTCTGAGAAAGAGACCAATGTAGATAAACTTCCTATTTTCATGTTGCCCTGTTTACTTGGTCACTGGCCGGGAAGATACTAGCACTCCAGGTGCTGGACGCCTCCTTACTAGTTTTTCACAAACATATCCAGTATAGTACTTTGTAGAAATGTGCAAACAAGGCTTCTGGCCTTGAGCTGGGGCTTCACAGTGATGTCTACATTTTTTTTAAGATAAATTACAAATGGGCTCCATGGTAACAGCTGGCAGGAGAAGGAAAGAAAGGGGAGAAGAAGCTTTCCCCTTCTCAGATGTTGTCCTTGAAGAATTAACTTGCCCAAAACAGTGAAAGAAAAAGCTGCTTTTATGTAACCTTCTGCAGAAGTTTTTATGTGAACTTCTCAGAAGTTCTGAGCCCCTCCCCTTACGTGCTGGGTATAAAACTCTGAAACTCCCTGAACTCGGGGTTCAGGGGATTAATTGATTACAGCAGAAGCTGTGCCCTCTGAACCTGGCTGCAGCCAAATAAAACTGTTTCCTGCTATCTTCGGTTCCTTGCCTCATTTGTCCCTACAACAGTGCCAATACCATGCCTTTTTGTTACTATAGCTCTGCAGTATAACTTGAGTTCTGATATAGTGATGCCACCTGCTTCACTTTTCTTGCTAAAGATTGCTTTGGCTCTTCTGGGTCTCTTACTTTTTTCAAATGAATTTCATGACTGTTTTCTATATATGGGGAACATCATTGGAATTTTAATAGGAATTGCATTATTTCTGTACAGTGCTTTTGGTAGTATGGCCATTTTGGTAATATTTATTCTGCCTATCCAAGAACATGGAAGATATTTCCATCTTCTAAGGTCTTCTTCAATTTCCTTCATTAGTGTCCTATAGTTTTCATTGTAGAGGTTTTTCAACTCTTTTGTTAAATTGATTCCCAAGTATTTTTATCTTTCAAGATTATTGTGACAAAAGCATCTTCCTCCAGAGAGAACATATTTGCCTTTGCTTCTGCTTCACCAGCCGGAAACCCCACATGTTCATGTTCAAAACTGGAAATTCATTTCCTTGTGGCATAATCCCAGGCTGGAGGGGGTGTGGGGGGCTCCTCTGGTTTACGGAGTCTTCTTGAGGTTTCAAGAGAGTCGAGTTTGCCTCCCACTTCAAGCAGATGTGCGACTTTAATTTTTGTCAATCACTAAAGACTTTCAAAACCTAAGCTCAGATTTGCTGAGGTCACGAGGTCTTTGGAACGAATTCTGCTCCGGGCCTTATTCCCCTGCATTCCTGTTTTCAAGTGCCGTCCAGTATTTCTTTACTGTCAGCTCTTCCTAGTTTTTAAGAAGAGTTTTTAAATCTCTTATTTGAGTTTTTCAGTTCTTATCAGAAAGAAAATTGCTCCAAATCATCCAGCCTGTAGATACTGGAAACTGGAAATCATATCTCATGTCTTAAAACATTTCAGAGCAACAGTGACAGCAGCTGCACAGCACTGCCGTAGAAATGGGGAACGGGGACACTAGGTCACAATCTGCTGAGCAGATACCTTGGTTCTGGACTTTCCTTCACTTGGGTTTGGCTGCCACTAGGGAGGCGTGGCAAACTCTAGGTAGACGGGTTTTGTCTGGGCTTCAGTGGATGTGAGATCTAAGACACCCACCCTGCGTGCCAGGCCCGGAGAGGAGCTGCCAGCAGCCTAGACAGCCCTCTGCCTGCCCACTCTCCCTGCACTGGCCCACGAACCTCTCTGAACCTCAGAGAATTGAGGTTTTTAACATAAAAAAGGACTTACTAACAAAATGTTAATTTTCTCCTGAGTTTGTTTTTGTTGTTGCTATGAGAAACCTTCCAGCCAAATCATCAACTCTACTGACTCACATAACAAGTTTTATCAGGTTTTTTTTTTCTTTGCTATTTGACAGTTGTAGACATGAAAAATGGTTAACCAAATTTTTGGCTCCATGGAGATGTGGCAATGGGAGGGGCAGCTCAGACAAGCACTTGGCCCACAGCCATGCATCTCGGTCATGTGGCTGGACTTGAGGGGCATCCATCAAGTAATCTCCCACTATCAGAGCCGCCCTGAGGCCTAAAGAGAGGCATCCAACTGGGACGCCTTCCCTCAAATTAGGGAATAAATAGACACATGTTAAGATACATGCTGAGCTGTTTGACTTCATTGTGTAATTTTACTGGCAAGAGCAATAGAGAAGTATTTGGCTATTTTTTTTTCCAAAAAAATAAATTATAAAATTGTACAAACGACACGTGAAAAGGTTGGGAAATACTTTTGTGAACATGTACTGCTCAGATCATTTACCCCAAGACTCCATCCTCCTAGGAGGATTTGACTTGGGCCCCGGAGTTGTGGGTTATGTGTGTGCATAAGGTCTCCACAGATCTCTCTATAGTCCATACATTTTGGTCAAACCTGAAACTCGGCATTTGTCAAACTGAAGGGTCTGTAGACATACTGTCATGTCATTGGGAGAGTGCAAGTGTGAGAAGTCCTGCGTGACAGAGGAACGTGTTTCCTGGAGATGAACATTGAGAGCAGATCCCTGAATAATGATATTGGGTAAGATTTTTTTCGATGCCTTCCACATACTAATCTAAGAATACAGAGTTTATCACTTCCAAATTTTTTGTGGGTTGGAATTTTGTTACATGACAGCAGCCACATGCATTATCAGGTCCTCAGATGGACATTTCTTTGCCTGCAGAGTCCATATCCTTTGGTTTTTCCAGTGCAGACACATTAAGAAGAGATTTCCATTCATCATAAGCCACCAGCAAATGGAGGCATTTGAGACCAGTTTGTAAGCTGAAGCCCATGGGTCAGAGGCAGGGGTACTGTTTCCATCCACAGGACCAGGGAGCTCAGGTACAGCCTCCCATTTCTAAGAGGAAAGAAAACTAATTAAAATGAAAAACACCAATCAGTTACTAACTATGAACACAGGCTGGTTTGCAGAGAGGTCACGGAGAGCCACAGATAACCAAAGTCACATTCCTGACCTCAAAGAACTCGGTCAACTGCCCTCTGAGCAGAGCTCTGCTGTAATTCACAGCTGCTGCCTTCTGAGAATTGGGGTGGGGTGGGGCAACACCAGTCTGCAGGAGCCTTGGAAAGATCACTGTGGAGTGCCACGCGTCTTCTGGGGCGCAGGACGGAGCACCGAGCTCCCTGCAGTGCCGCACTGACCTCGTGGGCCAGCGTTCCAACTGCACGCCTTGGCTCCGTCTCCATCAGGATTGGCTCTCAGCAGATCTGCCGCAGTCCCTGGCAAGGGGCTGCAGTCAAGTCAAATGAAGGAATTGTTTGGGGTAAAATCCGTTTGCTGCCAGATTCTTTCATCAAGATTCATCACTCAAGTGAAATAGCCAAAGGGATTGTGGGCTTTCTCCCATTGGAACAAATGTTTACCTAATTATCTGCAGATGTGTGAAAAAACATGCACAAAACTAAAGTGCCCTTGCCTGCTACTGCTTTAAAAGAAATGCACCCTATGGCTCCCTTTGTCTATTAAGGAATTTTTAGAGTAAAATTTGAGTCGCAAATCTGTCGAGATAAAATCCTACTGAAAAAAACAAATGCAATGTGACCAAAAATGTGGCCCATTCCTGAGCCTCTTTTGTTGAAATAGACCCGAACATACCGATTATTTCTAAGTAGACCTTCCAAAAATACACAAAAATTAAAGTTGTCAAGAATGAGGGCCGTTGTGGGAAAAGTTCCGCCTCACCTTCCCAGGGTCGACCTCCCTATTCAGCTTCTGGAATGGTTGACTGGTTTTAGCTCACTTCCCACCAAAACATAAGATGTATCTGAAGTTTTAATTTGGCCATCTCCTTTTGCAGCTTCATCTGTCACATAGCTCCTACGACTCTCCAAATATCACATATACATGACCTCAGAGCCGCATCAAGAGCTCTGTGCCCCTCAATGAGAACCACCTCTCACTCAGGGCAAAGATGGTTTCTCCAAAGACTGTAAATTCAAAGTGTTTCATTCAAAGTGTTTCTTTCCTATTTTGCACCATATAGACACTGGCATGTGCATCAGGCACAACCCTAGGTCAACACTGGCAGGTGGCACTATATGTGTAAGCAGGTAATGATCCACTAAGTCTCAACACAGAATCTTTTTATTATTCTTTTTAAATACACATGACAGTGGAGTGTATTTTGACATATTACACATACATGGGCACAACTTATTCTAGTTAGGATCCTATTCTTGTGGTTGTACATGATAGGGCTTTACTGATTGTTATTCATATTTAAGGATAGGAAAGTTTGTTTCATTCCACTGTCCTTCCTATTCCCACCCCCCTCTCCATTCCCCTTTATCTAATCTATTCTTCTCATCACCACACCTTGTTGTGTATTAGCATCTGCATATCAGAGAAAACATTCTGTCTTTGGTTTTGGGGGAATGGATTATTTCACTTAGCATGATAGTCTCCAGTTCCATTCATTTATTGGCAAATGCCATAATTTCATCATCTTTTATGGCTGAGTAATATTCCATTGTGTATATACACCACATTTTCTTTATCCATCCATCTATTAAAGAGTACCTAGGTTGATTCCATAGCTTAGCTATTGTGAATTGAGCTGCTATGAACATTGATATGGCTGTGTCACTGTAGTATGCTGATTTTAAGTCCTTTGGGTATAAACCAAGGAATGGGATAGCTGAGTCAAATGGTGGTTCCATCCCAAGTTTTCTAAGGAATCTTCATACTGCTTTCCAGAGTGGTTGCACAAATTTTCAGTCCCAACAGCAATGTATGAATGTACCTTTTCCTCCACATCCTCACCAACATTTATTTTTGCTTGTATTCTTGATTATTGCCATTCTGACTAGGGTGAGGTGAAATATCAGTGTAGTTTTATTTGCATTTCCCTAATTGCTAGAAATGTTGAACATTTTTTCATGTATTTTTGACCATTTATATTTCTTCTGTGAAGTGACTGTTCAGTTCCTTCTCCCATTTATTGATTGGGTTATTTGATTTTTTTTTTTCTTTTTAAGCTTATTGTATTTTTGGTATGCCCTGGAGATTAATGCTCTGTCCAAGGTGCAGATGACAGATTTTCTCCCATTCTATAGGCTTTATCTTCATGTTGTTGATTGTTTCCTGTGCTGTGAATATTTTTTAGTTTGAATCCATCCCATTTATTGATTCTTGACTTTACTTCTTGAACTTCAGAAGTCCTATTGAAGAACTAGGTTCCTAAGCTGATATGATGGAAAATTGGGCTCACGTATTCTTCTAACAGGCACAGGGTCTCTGGCCTAATGCCAAGGTCCTTGATCTACTTTGATTTAAGTGCAACATAAAGAGGTTTTGAGGTCAGTAGTAAAAGAGGAAACTTTGGTCCAGTTTGGCCATGTGTAGATCTATTAGCAAGTGGGACTATCAGAATGACTGTGAACAGACACATCGTGTCTAAATATACTTCATCAGTTTCAGGAAAAGCACATGATTTGGTAGTTGTCTCCAAATTATGAGCATCCCACATCCTTGTGTTACGGTTCATTTATTAGGTGTCCTCCAAAAGCCCACGCATGAGACAAATCAAGAACATTCAGAGGTGAAATGATTGTGCTATACGAGCCTTAACCCAATCAGTGACTCAACTGAGTGGGAACTGAAGGCATGTAGTGTGTGGAAGTGGGTCATTGGGAGAGTGACTTTGGGGCATACATTTTGTATCTAGTGAGTGGAGTGTCTCTCTTCTGCTTTCTGATCATTATGTGAGCTGCTTCTCTTTGCTACACTCTTCCGCCATGATATTCTGCCTCATCTTGAGTCCCGAGGAATGGAGCTGGCTGGCTGTGGACTGGGACCTCTGAAACCACGAGCTCCCAAAATTTTTCCACTCTAAAATTGTTCTTGCTGGGTCTTTTGTCTCAGATGCAGCAAAGCTGACATGTTGGCAAATGTCCCCTCCAGCCTGGGTCCTCACGACCAGTTCACTCCTTGTGTGTATTTCCAGAAGTGAGCAGAAAGGGATTTTTTTTTCTGAATATTAAAATGAAGTTGCTTGTTTATTAGTAGCTCTAAAAATGATCTTTTGGGGGAAAAACAGTGAAAACTGGATTTGTGGGTCATTTGTGAGTCCCTTTCTTCCCTTTACCTTAAATACAGTGGTGGCTGGTATTGAATTGGCACTAAGCCCGAAGGCCACCACTTCCAAGCTTGGCCTCTTTCTGTTAAGTTATGAGCATGTGTTGTTGTTTGGGGGAGATCATGCAACCACAGCGGGCTCAGGTCCAGAGGTCCCAGTGTGATTGTTACATAAGTGCATTTCCTTTTGTGTTAAATGATAATTTAGTTAGGATTTCGTGCCTTATGAGGATGGAAAGTTTTCCATTTCAATCATATTTCTAAATTACAGAGGCAGCAACTTTGGAATGACATATTATGTGTGCTCTACCCAGGGCAAGTCTTTCTTAAAAGAAGCGGGGAGCTGGGGGATTTATGTCAGTCTTGAACTGTGATGGAAAGCATGAAGTTCCCTTCCGTTTCCTAAGCAGGCTTCAGCACACATGGTTATTCCTCATGATCATGTGTGGCTGGGCCAGGAGTCCCATCATCCTCAATTGTGGCACATGGGCTTTATATGACAAAGTAGAATTTGTCAGTGTTGAGGAGCAAGAGTGGCAATTAAAGGAAACAGTGCTTTGGCAGAATCTGTGAGCAAAACATAAATTTTCAACATTAAAGCACAATGAAATACAGTTGGAGTCAAGACCTGATTATTAAACAAGAATAAAAGGAATTGTTTTCTCATAAAATGAACCCAAATTTTTCATGAACAATTGAAAAATCATCACTGAATTATGCAGAGAGGAAATAACATCCAAGTTTTGAGTTTCTTGAATTATTAAGGCTGCTTTTATTATTATTTTAAATGCAATTGATATTTTAATAAGCAGTTAAAACCATGGTTCAAGACAGGCCTGGGCTTTTTTTTTTTTTTCTCTCTCCTTTCTGTCCAACTCAATAGAAAAATCCAGTTAAACTTAGAAGATGTTAAATTCTTCTTTTTTTTCTTTAAGTCAAACTAGTATTGATATTTTATATTTATATCAACTAAAGGAATATTTTTGAGAACCTGGAATTCTGGGCCTCTTTCCAAGGACTAAAACTTCCTAAGATACTTTGGAGAAGTTGAGTTGTAAATGTGATACTAAAGTGGAAAATTCTTGGTGCATAGTTTCTCCTGCTCACAAAGGCTTATTAAACATCAGCGATAACTTAGGCCAACACAAACTGCACAGAAACTGATTGTTGTTGTTCTTTGCAATGCTGCGTTAGTCATCCATCACTGTGCCACATGACACCCCACACTTTGTGTATTAGAGATTTACAGATTCTGCTGTGAGATACATACAGATAGTAAAACAACTCGGCTGGACCTGGAAGTCATCATGCCAAGTGAAGTCAGCCAGGCACAGAAGAAAAATAGTGCTGATCTCATTCACCTCATCCACATGTGGAGTTACTATTATGAGGAAATTGGCATATATATAAAATCTCATATTTTTAAGTTTTTTGCAAGACAAAAGCTGCTAGAATGTATTTAACAAAAATCCCTAAAACAGTCATCTGAGTGCAGTCCTCCTGTGTATATTAGATTTCTAGGATCCTCCGGCTCTGCAACTTTGTGTCCTTGGACCTGCACCTTCCCTCCCCCACCTAGAACTATTATTTTTATTGTCTCCCTGTATATTTGACCTGTTTGTGTCTTAAAGGCTCCACATGTGGATGAGGTGAATGAGATCAGCACTATTTTTCTTCTGTGCCTGGCTGACATCACTTGGCATGATGCCACAACTTGGCTGGACCTGGAAGGCAATGGCATGATCTCCTTTGTAAAGGCTGAATGGTACTCCATTGTCTCTACCACATTTTCCTCATCCATTCACCCATCAGCAGACACTTGTTGTTTCCATATTTTATTTTATTAATTTTTATAAAATAAGTATTTTTAATAAATATATTTTTATATAATAAATACATTTTTACTATATGCATTTTTATTGAAGAGTTGTGCGATAAACATGGAGCACAGACATTTTTACAAGGTGGTGATTTCCTCTCCTAGAGGAATACCTGGTCATCTGGTAGTTCTTTTCCAAATTTCCTCAGGAACATCCATACTGGTTTCCATAATGGCTGGACCAATCTGCATCTCCACTACTGTGTACTGGAACTCCCTTTTCACCTCACCCTCCTCAAAGGTTTTAAATCTTGTTCATAATATCCATTCTCGTGGGCATGAAATGATATCTCTTAGTGGTTTTAGTTCTCATAACTCTAATTAGCAATGTTGGGACTGTTTTCATGTATCAGTCGGGCATTTTTATGTCTTCTCTAGAAAAAGTCTTTGGGGTCCCTTGACCTTTTTTAACCAGGTTAGCTGCTTTACAGCTATTGAGTTGCAGGAGTCCTTGTTGAATGTCAGACACTAACCCCACCTCAAACACGGGGTTAAGGGTATTATCCCAGTCTTCGGGTCGCCATTTCGATTTCATTGTTTCTTTGCTACAGAGCGGCCTTCTATGTTGATGTAGTTCCACTTACTGACTTTGACTGGAGGTTCTGCTGCGTGTTCACTCTGATGGCTGTGGGTGCCGTTTGTTCTATTGCCAGAGGCATCAGTCTGCGGGTCCCCCACAGGGTGACCTGAGTGTTCTTAGGACAGGGCAGCTGGCTTGCCAGAGAGTACTGGGGACATCCCTATTCTTTTTTCATTCATTTCCCCCACTCCCAGTCTGGAGGAAAGGCCAGCCCCAGACCTGGATCTGCACTACTGACCCAGGAGGAGGCACCGGCACCTAAAGGCTTAATTTTTTGCTCAGGCTGATGAATACAGGAGTGGGTTCACTGTGGTCAGATGATCATGGAAAAATCCTTTTATTACTGTTGTCCCTGGTTGTGTTGCCCAAGGGCAGCCTTAGTCTCAAAATTATGTGACATCCAGAGTCATCAAAACCCTGGAAGGTATAGATCCAAGAGTGGGATAGCTGGGTCAAATGGTGGTTCCATTCCAAGTTTTCTGAGGACTCTCCATACTGCTTTCCAGAGTGGTTGCACCAATGTGCAGTCCTACCAGAAATGTATGAGTGAGCCTTTTCCCCACATCCTCGCCAACACTTACTGTTGCTTGTATTCTTGATAACTGCCATTCTGACTGGAGAGAGAAGAAATCTTAGAGTAGAAATCTTTGATTTCCATTCCTCTAATTACTCAAGATGTTGAACATTTTTTTCATATTTGTCGATTAATTGTGTATCTTCTGAGAAGTGTCTGTTCAGTTTCTTAGTCTGTTTATTGATTGGGTTGTTTGCTTTTTTGGTGTTAAGTTTTTTGAGTTCTTTATGTATCCTGGAGATTAGTGCTCTATCTGATGTGCATGTAGTAAAAAAGAGAATAAAATTAGGGCATTTGCAGGTAAATGGATGGAGTTTGAGACTATCATGCTAAGCAAAGTAAACCAATCCCTAAAAAAACAAAGGCCAGATGTTTTCTCTGATAAGTGGCTGCTGATCCATAATGGTGGGGGGCGGGGTAAGGGAAGAAGAGAGGAACTTTGGATAGGGCAAAAGGGAAGGAGGAGAGGGGAAGGGGCATGGGGATATGAAAGGTGGTGGAATGAGAAGAACATCATTATCCTAGGTACATGTATGATTGCATGAATGGTGGGATCCTACTTCACATACAACCAGAGAAGTGAAAAATTGTGCTCCATTTGTGTACAATGAAATGAAGAGCATTCTGCTGTCATGTATAACTTATTAGAACAAATAAATTTTAAAAATTTAAAATAAAAACCTGGAAGGAAGAGCTATTGTTCTGGTCATAGAAACTAAGAAATGACTCCCTGGGAATGAGAGAGGGAGGGGAGTCCATGAGAGAACAGAGCTGGAGAAGAGATTCCCCTTCCACCTGATGTCCCCAGAAAGGCATTATCACATGAAAGCCACTGAGTCCCAGAGTAACCCCTGAGAAAACGAACCAAACATTATGCCAAAGGTTTTTAAAAAACTGAATTCAAATTGGCAACAACATATAAGGAAAGCAGGACAGACTTAGTCTGAGCTGTAAATGGGTAGGTGGCTTGTCAATCAAGACAACCTGCCATCTCCTAAGGATCAAAATGGGACCAAGATCTCTCACTGCATTTAAAACATCCACAAGAGCATACAAAATCATTCAGTAGAAAAAAATTTAAACAAAATACCTGACCACTTGTCAGTAGAAAAATCAGGGAATTGATGCAGATTTTAAGATTACTCAGAAGTTGGAATTATCAGATGTAGACTTTAAAGAAGCTATTTTAATTATGCACCATAGGTGGGTCTCTGAACATTCCTGAAATAAATGGAAATATAAAAATTCT
This sequence comes from Marmota flaviventris, assembly GCF_047511675.1. NCBI lineage: Eukaryota > Metazoa > Chordata > Mammalia > Rodentia > Sciuridae > Marmota > Marmota flaviventris. Next base: position 107,890,587 of record NC_092505.1, on the reverse strand, counting down.
TGGCAAAAAAACATATTAAAATACTTTATTTTCAGTAAAAATTTATGTATCTGAATTAAAATTGTCTTTGAATGCTGGCCAGCTGCCTGTGAACTGCCAGAGCCAGGGAACGTGAATGTGGATTCATGAAAAGCATCCAATCTGAAGAATAGAGTGGGAAAGATGGAAAATGTGAACAGGGACCTGTGGGACAATGTAAAAATGTCTAAAGTGGTATCACTGGATTCCCAGAAAAAGGATAAGTGAATTGGTATGGAAAAGCTTTGTTTTTAAAATAGTGACTGAAAACTCCCCAAATTTGGTGAAAGATAAATTTACAAATTCACGAAAGTCACCAAACTCTAAACATAATAAACTTAGAAAAAATCATGCTTACATATCTTTGTTTTCAACAGCTTTATTAAAATATTTTAAAAAATTATAGAACCAGCCAAAGAAAAACTGCATAATTCTAAGGGAATGATTATTTAAAAGATTTTCATCATTTCTCATGAGAAATTAGCAGACAGAAGATCATGGGGAAACATCTTTTAGTTGCTGAAAAAAAGAACTGTCAAGAGTTTTATTTAAAATTCTGTAACAAGAAAGGATCCTTCAAAAATAAAGGCAGTCTTGGAGGAAGAAAAACTAATTATTTTTCCAGTATATTTTGGCTATAAGAAATACCATAGGAAGTTCCTTAGGCTGAAGGAAAATATGAGAAGCAAACAGGGAGTTTCCAGAATGAAAGAACAGAAATGACCGTAGGGTCAATTAAAGTGGGCTGTTTTTCTCCCCTTGCATGTCTAATATGAATGATTAAAAAGCAAAATTACTACAGTTCCTTGTGGGTATTTCAATGCATAAGGTGAATTCACATAATAACCATAATGTAAAGAGCAGGAAATAGGTAGAGAGACCTATCTGGTTACTGTACTTCTGCATTGTATTTGGAGTTGGAAAGCTGTAATTCTGGAAGGCTGTCAGATAAGGAGGGAGATGGGGAGATTCATATATGCACACATGTACATGTAAATGTGTATTTATGTACTGTTATGGTTTAGGTGTGGTGTCCCCTGAAAGCTCACACATGAGACAATGCAGAAGGTTTGGAAGAGAAATGATTGGGTTATAGCCTTAGCCTAATCAGCGAATTAATTCCTGATGGGATTAACTGGTAATTGGAGCCAGGTGGGATGTAGCTGGTGGTGAGAATTGGGGAGTATCTATGGGGTATCAATTTTGTATATGGAGAGTGGAGTCTCTCTCTGCCTGGTGATCACCATGTGAGCTGCTTCCCTTGGCCACACTCTCCCACCATGATGTTCTGCCTCACCCAGAGCCCCAAGGAATGGAGCCAGCCTTCTATGGACTAAGACCTCTGAAACCAGGAGCCGTAAACAAACCTTTCCTCTAAGATTGTGCTGGTCTGGTCCTTTAGTCATAGCAGTGAGAAAGCTGATTAAAGCATATGCTATGTTTCACATATATGCATTCATGTGTGTATATATACACTTACACACAAATGTGTGTGTACATATTTGTGTTTACACACACACACACACACACACCCCCTACATGGGTTACTAAAACATAATACAAAAGATAGATGAAAAGATACTAGGTAATTTAAGTGGAATAAAAATGATTAAAATCTACAAAAGAGATGAATATTTGAAGAAAAAAATCCGAAGACAAAATGGTGAATCTAAATCTATCAATAATTGTATTAAACACAAATGGTAGGGCTAGGGATACAGCTCAATTGGTAGAGTGCTTGCCTTGCATGCACAAGGCCCTGGGTTCAATCCCCAGCACCACCCCCCCCCCAAAAAAAAAAAAAAAAAAACAGGCAAATAGTCTTTTTCCCTTACTTTGGTTAGACTAACTGGAGACATAACTAATATATGCTAAATTTAATTCTTCAATGGTTTAAAAACAAAAGTCGGCAATGATGCACCTGCGACCACCAATAGGAAGCAGTGGCTCTTACCAACATCAAAGAATTCAGAGTAAAGAACATCCCACAAGAAGCCTTGGATGATGTTGAGGGCGCCATTCTCCAGGGTCATGTGACAACTTGCCAGGTCATGAGGGCAGCACTCTGGGCTGTGCCGGGGCTGTGCACGGACTGACCCGGGCGCCTGAGCGCAGCAGGAGCCTGCAACCAATGAGGCCTTGTCCTGTCTTCCGGCCACTCTGAGGCCACCAAGGCCTCTGCAGATATGCCTGGGCTTCCAGGTTGGCCTCAACCTTGAGCTGATCAAGAGGGAGATTTCCTTCCCAGGGTCTTATTTAACCAAGGAAATTGCCTAGTAGGAGTGACCGGTCCTTCCTGAAGAGTGTCCTCTGATTCTGCAGACACGTGTCCAGCCACGAGGCCCCGGAAAGGGCCTGGGGTGGGAGGACAGTGGGCGGGGGATTCAGTTACTGAGAGCCCCAGGAGCTGAGCCCTGGACTTGTCTGGGGGAGACCCTGATCAGGGGACACCAGTGAGGCCTGGGCTTGACTGGGGAGACCCTGGTCAGAGGACACCAGTGATAGTGCCTGGCCCTCTGACTCTCCCAAACTTGGAGATAAGCAAGGAGCGCTGTTCCAAGTGGCTCCATTTGTGGTGTTTGTCACATAGCAATAGAGCTTCTAGATGCACAAAGAAACTGATAAAACCAAAAGGAGAAATAGATGATTCCAAAATCATGCTGGTTATTTCAGTACTCCCTGGTAAACAGCAAAACAAGACAGAAAATCAGTAAAGGTGTACAACTTCTTAGCCAACTCAATCTAGTTTTACTTCTAGAACTTTCCCCAACAGCACTGGGATATACATTTCTTTTCAATTGCAGATGGGGCATTCACATTTAAGAGAAACATTCTGGACCATAAAACCAATCTTAATAAATTTGAAGTTTAAAAGACATGCAATCATACAAAATATGTTCCACAACCATAACAGAATTAAACTAGAAATCGAAAACAGATATCTGGAAAATCCCCAATTATTTGGAAATGAACACTGTACTTGTAAATAACCCATGGGTCAAAGAGGAATTCTCATGGGAAATTAGAAAACATTTTCACTGAGAGAAAATGAGAATTTAGCATACGAAGTTTTGATTTGCGGCTGAAACACTGTTTAGAAGGGGATTTATAGCAGTAAATGCTTAGACAAAAAGAAATCTCTCCATTCAAGAACCTAAGCTTTACCTTAAACCAGAAAACAAAGAGCAGAGTACAAAAAAGAACAAACCAGAAGAAAAAAACAAAAATCGATGAAATTAAAAACAGACAATACAGAAAATTAATAAAGCCAAAAGCTGGGTCTTTGAAAAGACCAGTAAAGCTGCTGAACACACCAAGATGAAAAGAGGAACACAAAACTTACCAAAGGTCTGAAATGTCAGATCAACGCAGAGCCAGGAACATTCACGGAATAGCAAATACGTTGGAAGGCTCTGCCCATAAATTTAACAATTTCCACATCAACTATAAAAGCTTAAGAAATGGACAGCCTGAAATGTTTTATATCTATTAGTGAAATTGAATCTGTAATACAAAACACTCCAAAGAAAACTTCAGGCCCAGGTGGTTCCTTCTGAAACCCTGCTGAGTGCAAAGGTGGAAATGATATCAATTCTATATGAGCTCTTACAAAAAATAGGAAGGTTACACTCTGCTCCTTTTATGAGAATAACTCTGCAGTCAAACCAGACAGGAAGTGAAAACTACACATATACCCTTAGGAACATAGACACGAAAATCCTGAAACCAAAATTGGTGAATGGAGTGCAGTTAATAACTATTTCAAAAGACAAAACATCACAACCAATTGGGACTTGTAAAAGGAATTAAATCTGATTCAACATTTGAAAATTAATGCAATTCTCTATTAACAAACTAAAAAAAGAACTATAAGGTTGTATCAATAAATGCAGAATGTATGACAAAGTTTCACATCCATTTATGGTCACCCTCAACAAACTAGAAAAGAAAATTTCCTAACTTCATAAAGAAATCTACAAAAAAAACCCCATAAAACTAACATATCTAATCATGAAGTATGATGAATGCTTAATAAGACTTAAAAGCAAGATATATATTCCTACCCAATTAAGCCAGTGCAGTGATGCAAAAGACTAAACAATAATAAATTGCCTACAGATAGGAAATGGAAATAAAACTCTCTAGTCACAACTGCTATAAATGTCTACATAGAAAATTTGCAAAAAGACCCTAGAACTGAAAAAGAAAAGTTTAGCAAGTTCAGGAACACAAGTTAATGAACTTTCTCCTTTCCCCTCAAGAATTGACTGACTATAAATGTTAGGATGTATCTCAACTCTGTTCTGTGGCCTTGGTCTGTGTTGGTGTTTATACCTGTACCATCAGTACCATATGGTGCTACAACCTGCTTGGCCAAACCTTGGAGATTGGAGAGGGGCAATGGGGAATTAACAAATACAAACACTTAGAATGCTGGGCCCAGGAGGGATGCTGTCCTCTGATGAGGGGACGATCACCCAGCACTAGCTCAGTACATTTATTATATAGGTTTTATTATCAAAAGGGGTTCTGTGAAAAAGTTTCTTCTTAGCAAGTGGGCTTGATGGTCAAAGCACTGGCAAGCAATTATCTAGTTGAGTTCATAATTCTTTATCCCTGGCAGATGGTGTCTGAACGCAAGGTCAAGACTGCTAGTTCTGAGCCTTGCACACAGGACATCACCATAGCCACAGGGCAATCTTGTCCTACACCTTTGCACAGGAAGTTCCCAGCACAAGTGCAACTGTGGCCTGGAGGCAGTCAGAGACCATGAGCCAAGTCACCACTCTGCACAGTATTGTTTAAGGACTATCGCTTTCTACTACGACTTTAAATCAGGAACAGTGATGTCTAACTGTGTTTCTCTTGTTTAGAGTTGTTTGGATTATTTAGAATCTTGTATGTTTCCATATGAATTTTAGGTTTGTTCTTTTTGTTTCTAAGAATCCCATTAGTATTTTGATAGGATTGCATTGAATCTACGTATTTCTGTGGATGTTTTAATACTATTAATTCCTCCAATACATGAGCACAGGTTATCTTCCCATTCATCTGTGTGATGTTCAATTTTTTTATATTTTTCCTAAGTGTACAGATCTTTCACTTCCTTGTTGAATTTTATTCCTGGATTTTGTTAGTTGATTCTACCATAAATGGTAATGTTTTCTTGACTTATTCTTAGGTTAAGCTATTCTTTGTATATAAGAATGCTACTGATTTTTGTATGTTGATTTTGTATACTGTAACTTAATTCATTTATTAGTTCCAATAATGTGTGTGTGTATGCATGTGCACGCACGCATGCGTGCGCGTGTGTGTGTGTTTGTAAAAGAGAGAAAAAGAGATCAATTTATCTTTGGAATTTTTTACACATGCATGATAATGTCATCTGCAAATGGAGATAATTTTACTTCTTTTCCAGTTTGGATGCATTTTCTTTTTTTTCTTTTCTGATTCCTCTTGTGAAGGTACTGATATTGTGTTGAATACAAGGGGTGAGAGCAGGCACACTGGCCTACTGTGGATCTTAGTGAAAATGCTGTTGATCTTCCCCACTGATTAGAATGCTAGCTGTGGGTTTTCCACAAACGGCCCTCGTTGTGTTGAGAGACTTTCCTTCTATACCTTAAATCTTAGTAAGTTTGTGTCAGGAGAGGATATTGTACTTGGTGGACTGCTTTTCCCACATGGGGATAATTTTGTTTTCATTCTTCTAATAAAAGGTATCACATAGATTGGCACTTGTGAAGCGAGCCTTACAGGCCAAGGATAAATCCCACTAGGTCGTGACGTGTTAACTGTGATGTACTGTTGGATTCCAGTGGCTGATGTGAGGATTTTTGCATGGATGTTCCTGAGAGAAATAGGCTCTGCTTTTTTATTGTGACATCTTTGGTATAGGTACCCAGGTGATTCTGGTCTCATAACATGTTTGGAAGGATTTCCCCTAGCTCTATTTTTGAAAGAGTTATCAGTATTGGCAGTAATTCTTTGAGTATTTAGATGCATTCAGCCATGAACTTATTAGGTCCTTTGATTTTTCTTTTTGTATAGTTTTTAATTATTACTTAAATCTATTTTTTTCTTATTAGTTTATTCAGGATTTCTAAATAGCTTTAGAGATTCAATCTTAGTAGTTTATATTTTTTAAGGAATTTTTACAGACTCAGTATTGGTGGGTTGTATTTTTCTAGAAATGTTTCTGTTTTCTCTAGGTTATCCAATTTGTTGGCATAGAGCTATTTACATTAATCCCTTATGATCCCTTTGTTTCTGAGGCATCTGTTGAAATTTCTTCACTTTCACTTTTTATTTTTTAATTCATCTCCCTCTTTCCCTTCTTGCACACCCTTAGTTTGGCTAGCTAAAGGTTTGTCAAATTTGTTTAGCTTTTCAAAAAAACAACCCTAATTTTACAGATTTTTTTCCTGTTATTTCTGTTTATATTTTATTTATTTCTATTCTGATCTTTACTATTTCCTTCCTTCTTCTTCCTTAACTTGTTCTTCTCTTTCTAGTTCCTTGATATGTAGACTATTTGGGCTCTTTCTTTTCTAATGTGGACATTTATTGATTAAACACTTCCCTTTCAGCCAGGCATGGTGGTGCATGCCTGTGATCTCAGTGGCTGGTGAGGCTGAGGCAAGAGGATTTCAATTTCAAAGCCAGTCTCAGAAACTTAGCAAGGCTCTAAAACAACTTGGGGAGATTCTGTCTCAAAATAAAAAATAAGAAAGGGGCTGAGGATTTGTTCAGTGGTTAACCACTCCTGGGTTTAATCTTCAATTAAAATAACAACAACAAAACAACAACAAAAACAACTTCCCTTTTAGAACTGCCTTTGCTACATTCAATAGGTTCAGGTATATTATGTTTCCATTGTCATTTGTCTCAAATTTGGGTTTGTGTGGGATTTTTTTGTTTGTTTAATTACCTTTTGGTTTCTTCTTTGGCTCATTGATTTTTCAGAAGCCTGTTGTTTGATTTATATGTATTTGTATATTGTCTAAAATTCCTTCCATTACTAATTTCTAGTTTTATACTGTTGTGGTCAGAAAAATACTAGGTGTGATTTCAATCCCTTTAATTTGGGCAGACTTGTTCTGCAGTAGGCTGTGGTCTATCCTGGAGAAGGACCCAGGTATACTGGAGAAGTTGAGGGTTCTGCAGCCACTCTATGGAAGTGTGAGGTGTCTAATAGGTCCTTTGGGCCTAAGGTACAGTTCACGTTCTACATTCCTTGATTGATTTTTTTTTGTCTCTGGAGCTATCTGTTGTGGAAAGTGGATGTTGAAGCCATCTACAATTGTGGTGTTCTCTCTTTCTCCCTTTATTGACTATTTATATTGCTCTATGTGTTCCAGTGTTAGGTGTATGTACATTTACTATTGCTGTGTCCTTTTCATGAATCGACCTCTGTATCATCAACCTGAGACTTCTTGTCTCCTGGGACAGCTTTGGACTTGAAGTGGTCTTGTCAGATTGCAGTGTGGCCCCTTTGGCCCTCTTTCTTGTGGGTGTACAGATGGACATTCTTCCATACTTTTATGTTCATCTTTTGTGTGTCCCTGTGGCTTCAGCGGGTCTCTTGTAGGCGGCATATCGTTGATGGTTGTTAAAATCCATCCAACCAGTCTGACTTTTGACTGAAAAGAATCCCTTCCCTTTAAGGTCACCCTTGACAGGTAAGAACTGACTCTTGCCATTCCATTAACTGCTCTTTGGTTATTTTTGGCTCTTATTGCTCTTCATCTCTTGTCCAACTTGGTGATCTGATGATTTTCTGTAGTATTATGCTTGGATTCCTTTCTCTTTGTTATTTGTATTTCTGCTGTAGGTTTTATTTTGTGATTGGCATGAAGCTTTCATAAAACATCTTATAAGCTACATTTTTAACTGATAGCAAGTTCACTTCTGTTGCATAGGAAAATTCTAGACTTATCCACACAGAACGTGTGTTTGGGATGTCACAATTTACGTCTTTTTTACGTTGTGTCTGAACAATTTGTGCCTGAACAATTTATTTAGCTTTAGTTGTTTGGTTTTACAAGTTTGACTTTTAACCTTTATATTAGAGGAACAGACCACCATTATACTGTTGGTATATTCTGGATTTGACTCCATATTTACCTCTACCAGTGAATTTTACACTTTCATATGTATTCATGATAATTATCCTTCCAATACTACTGGAGGAACTTCCTACGTGTTTGTGTAAGGAAGTGATACTGAATTCCCCTAAGTTTTTGTCTGAGAAAGTCTTCTTTCTGAAGGATAACTTTACTGGTTATGGTATTTCGAGATGGCTTTTTCCCATAATACTTGGAATATGTCATCTACTCACTCACAGCCTACAGGGTTTCTGCTGAGACATCTGCTGATGGTTTAATGGAAATTCTTGTGACTGGATGCTTTCCCTTGCTCCTCTTAAATTTCTTTCACTTTTTTCAAGTTTTGATCATAATGTGCCTTAGAGAGGATCCCTATTTGTTGAATCTGTTTGGGAACCATTATGGATTTTGGTGTCCATATCACTTCCAAGACTTAGGATATTTTCTGCAATTATTTCACTAAACAAGCTTTCTATGTCTTGTGTCATCTTATTATTCTTAACCACATGTAATATGTGTTCTCTTAATGGTATTCTATAAGCCCTATAGATTCTGTACTCTTTCACTCTTATTTCTTTGTTTTTCCTCGATAACATTTCATAGGATCTATTTCAGGTTAGTTATTTATTCTGTATTTTCTAGTGTGCTGTGGAAGCTCTCAGTTGTATTTTTTATTAAATTCTTGAACTCCCAAGATTCCCATTCTTTATGACATCCATGTCTTTGTCCAACTTGTCTCATGCATAGTTTTCCTGATTTTATTAGATTGATTATGATATCTGAGTTTCCCTAAAATTATTATTTTTAATTCTTTGTGTAATTTATCTTCTAGTGAGTTACTGTGTCCCTGTGGTCTCATGTTTCCTGGCTTTCTCCTGTTTCTTGTGTTCCTGTGTTGGCGTCTGTACGCCTGGTGGTAAAGGCACCACATCTGCACGTCACTGAAGGACTGTAGTTGGGGAAGACTCTCATCTGCGCGGGGACTTGAGGTGGCTGGCTGAGAAGGTTGAGCTCTCTTTCCATGTGGGTATGGTGACAGTCTCTGTGCAGCATCTTCAGTTGGAATCAATATTATTGAGACTGTGCACCTCGGTGGTCTAGGCTGCAGGAGTTTGTGGCAGGGACAATGCCTGGAAGATTATTAGATCAAGAGACTAGAGATCCGCCTAATATTTTCTTCCCTGTGGTCTGGAGTCTTGGCTGAGGGATCTTTCTTGGTGTCGGGTTCAACAAGGCTCATAAACAGTTACAGTGGTATTGAGATTCAGGACACAGATACTCAGTGACTGTGAGGCTGGGTTACTGGGCTCAGGGTCCTGAAAACCACTGAGACCTGAAGCACAGGTTGGCTCTTTGAGGTACAAGTGGACACAGAGCTCCTGCTGTGCTGGCTTCTGTTCCTCTAGGTGCAGAGATGTCACCATGGCTCTGATCTTTGGAGGCAGGCATGGCAATGTCATGTCTCTAGGAAGGGAAAGGTTCTCTGAGAGTTTGTGCCCCTGCCCCAGCTAACATTTGGGACAAGACCAAGCAAAGCACAGTAGGAACCATGGCTCTGGGGGTGACATGCTGTGCGTGGTAACTTGGAGCCCAGGGACGATGGACACTGCAGCAGTCCAGGTTCTGAGACCAGGTGCCACAGCAGCAAGAATGTAAAGGAGCCACTGCATTTGGGCTCTGGAGTCTGAGTGGCAGCACTGCTGAGCCTGCTCCTTCACCAGGCAGATGCTTCTGGAGCTTGGGCTGCAAGGGTCTAGTTCCAGGTCACGGGGTGCTGTGGCTGTGTGACTTGAGGGTGGATGCACAGCTCGGCTAATGCCCTGGTTCTCTGGTGTGTGTCTCCTGGGCTCCAGGGAGCACAGCTTCAGAGCATCTGGTTCCTGGAGGGTAGGATGCCAGGAGATGTCACTGATCTGCTGTGCTGGAGACTCGTAAACCCCCCGCCCCCGGGGATGGAGCACTGCTTCCTCTGTGATGAGGGGCAGGGGTGGGCTACTGCTCCAGTGTGCTGGGGGCCTGAGGTCACCCAGGGAGCAGCGTGGTGCCTGAGCTCTGGCACCAGGGACATGACTGCTCTGGTAGTTGAGGGCTCCCTATCCCTGGGGCGTGAGGCATCGCTGGCCCTCAGAGGAAGGTGCTTCACTGACTGGGATGCAGATGGGTGGCTGTGCAGCAGCTAGGCCCTAGGGTACGCACAGTGGCAGCCCTGCTTGGTGGTGGTGCAGTCCTGGATGGGCCTGTGCAGTGCAGCCCGGCCTCGGTGGAGCGCTGCAGTGGCTACCTGATCCCAGGGAACACACTCCAGCAGTGATTCTGATTCTAAGATGGCACAAAGAGGTACCAGCATGGGCCCTAGAGAGGTGGGGTAGCTCAGCATGGACCCAGGGAGATCCCTCAGCTGGCCTAAACCCTGAGGACCGCCATGTCCATAGTGGTAATGGGGACTGATGAGGTCATCTTGCTCACCTTCTCTGCAAGAAGTCCCTGCAGTTCTGAGCTGAACTCAAAAGGGCAAGGGGAGCTAGAGAGAAGGTGTTTCCTCCCTTCTCTGTGCCATGCTGGGTTTCTGGGCTCTGCTGGATTTCTGCTGGGATTTTGCTGGTGCCCTCCCTTATTTGGTTAAAATGTAAGTATTGTTTCTTTGGGAATTTATTGGGGGGGCAGTCAGGGGATGAGCAATAGGAGCTTCTAGCTCACCATCTTGCTAATATCACTCTTAGATGGCTGCTGTTTTTAAAACCAAAGCGGCAATAAATGCAAGCCTGTGTTCTTCTGTGGCCATTTAGGCATGCAGGCCTGTGTGGATGAGCGTGGCAAAGGTGATGACTGCTCTTTTGCCTTCTCTTCCCTAGAGTACCAGCTCCCTTCATGGTACTTTCTGTAGACTGCATGATATGGCAGAACTAGAAATGTCACCAGGGTAGACGGCAATAGCATGGAGAGAATATAAATCACATTCCATATTTATAGGTAAATGGGTCTGAAATCCCTCTGTAAGTGTGTTTTCCATATCCCCTGAGTTGTTAGACCGTGATGTGTTTATGATCAGGTGTAGCTAATAATTGCCATTCTCAGATGCAAGGATGCGCTAACTATCCTAACAAGAAAAAACTCTTGTTTTTAGTGGAGAATACATTTAACCACTGTGCTAGTTGGCAAATTGCTCTGTATATGTCCATGAGATGCGTCAGGAAGTTCTCCTGTGTGGTGTTCTCTAAGTACACAACTTAGTTTTAAATAGCGAGGGGTCAGTGCTATTTTGACTCAGTTATATTTTTGGATGGACAATAAAGAAGGTTAAATGCATAAAAAGTGGATCATAAACTTAAGGAAAAGCTGAATACAACATTCTTTTTGGTTTAAACATTTGAGAAGTCACCTGAAGTTCCAACTATTTTTCACATTCAGTCTTAGGGTGAATTTGTTAGCTTATGGTGAGTCACCAACATTCTGCTTTCCACCTACTATTTAGTCCACATACAGTGGGGGGAAAAATATCTGTGACCTCTTTCAAGGTCAGCTTCCTCAACTCTTTCCAGTCCTGGAGCTGGGACTCCTTGATGTACGTGATATGGAAATATGTACCTGAGAGTACGCATTTGCAGTACTGGCTTTCCTAGCTTATGTCAGGTTTAGCAGAAAAACTAAGACACATGAATAGCAAGTGGTATTTGCCTGAAAACTTAGGTGTTTTAAAACTTTGTTTAAAACTTTGGGAGGTTTTCAGGAATTAAAATACTTATTCTGGCGATTGGATAAATCTTCCTCTTGACATTTTTGGTTAAGGTTCCCTGAATCTTTGCAAGTTAATTGAATATGAAAGGACTTGATTTTTTTTTCTTGCCCAAAGCTATCTCTATGACTGAACCTTTCCCACATCATGGTTCCTAAGTCCCTGGCTTGACTCTTGCCTGTGCTTTTAACTTTTAGGATTCGTCATTCTTTTTAAATGCAAAATGACTTATTGTTTTGGAGTATTAGAATTTGATGAAATCTCATGGTGGTCAGGAGTAAAATCTCTTTGCTAAATATAGAATCCCAAGAATACAGACAAGGCGTTTACTTGTGGCTGCAGAGTCGTAAACTCTGTCTGTCCAGCTTGGCATCCCTTAAGCACCACGGTCAGAGTCTCGTCAATGCTGGAATATGTCACTATGGTATTCCGGCAGGATTCTCACGGAATATTTTACAAAGAAATTCCAAATATAAAATAACTATGGTCCCTCCAGAAAGTTAATTTTGACTACTGAAGATAAATCTCTTAAAGCACATTTGGCTACTTAGTCTTTGATTTTAAAGTTAAAAAAAAAAAAAAAAAAACCTCAAACTCTTCCCCTTTGTATTTGGTGTGTCAGCTGAAGGTTTAGTGTGACACAGAATGCCAGTGTCCGGATCATGCCTCCATGACAAAGGTCGCAGTGGGGATCTTCAGTTCTCAGGCTGGAGTGGCCAACTGTGGCCAAAGCTGGATCACTGCCCACTTTTTATGGTCTATGAGGTAGTAATGGTTTTTAAGTTTTTTAATGGTTGAATATAAAATCAAAACAGCAACATTTTGATATGTTTAAATTAGATGAAACTCAAAGTTCAGTGGTTTAAGGCAAAGTTGTATTGGAATAGAACTATGGCCACTCGTTTGTCATTCTCTGAGGTTCCCTTCACTGCAAAGGTCGTACTCGTCCTCATGACAGAGACATACGGCCACAAAGGCCATATTCACCATCTGAACTTATGCAGAGAAGGTTGCTGACCCTGCCTCGAAAGCCCAGACTTCCCTCTGCTCTATTCCATGGCTGTTCCCCAAGTGCATTAGTTAAAATCTGTTGGCGGAAGAGAAAAACAAATCGTTTCAATAGGATGACGAGTAGTCTCTGGACTCTTTCCTGAGTCTTTCCACACCAAGCTTTGTTCTCTCATAATTTCCTAACACATGTCTGTAGCTTATTTTGAGAGAAGAATGTCTAATATATTTTAGAACTATGTTCAGTGATTTTAACAACAAACAAGAAAAGGAAAACTTTAATTTTTTTTTGTAAATTATGAGATATGTGGAAACCATCCTAAAAATCCAAGATGCCCACCTCTGAAAAATTCCTTCCTTTATTCTACTTATACTTAATTCTGCAACCTATTAGAAAACATAGCACCTCATATATGCAACACATAAAGATAGAAGCATGTGAAGCTTTCATGAGATTGTCAGGTTTGTTACTTTTTTCCTGCTATTAGAGATTAGGTTTGAAGAATCATTGCATTTTCAAGAATGGTGAATGCTGAGGCCCCTTGCAATGGTACCAACCTAAGACAGGAGGCTGACACCTTGAGGTCAGCTCATCCGATGACCGGTAAGGACCATATGTACTATTGGACAACCTAAGGCACGCACTGTCCCTAAGCCACATGCTTGTTGTTTAAACAGAGAGGGAGAGATGTTGAGAGCCACAGCCGAAGGGGCCCCAGCAAACTTCCAGCTGATTGGCTCACCGTGGCCCTAGCAAACTTCCAGCTGCCAGCTGTTTGGCTCCTCTGCGGTGATGCTCATTGGGCTGTTTCCCTGCCCTTTCAGACCACGGAGCTGCTCATTAGGGGACTCTTTTGGCTCCGCCCACGCGACCCAGCCAATTGGCCTCAAGAGCAGGAGGAGTGGGGGGTAGAGAGGCTTGTGAGAAGCCGGTGGTGGCAGTTGGGCTCTGAGGGAATTCCTGAAGAGCTCGTGTGGTGCAGCATGTGTGTTCTAAAAGTAAAGTTCATTTCTGCTTGATAAGTGGCTCGTGAATTGTGCCCAGCCAGACTGCGGCATGTGAAGAATGGACAAAGTTCTAATAAAATGTACCATTAAGCCAAAGACACAAGCTGAGATAGAAGAATTAAGAAAGGAAATGGTTTAGTTATTGGCTTTTAAAAAATAATTTTGAATTCATCATCTGACATGGATCTGATTCTCTAGACTTTACCATACCCCAAATTCCTACCACCTATGTCAGGACAGTAGAAATATACCACTCCAGAACCCAGTGCCCCAGAACACTCTGGTGGTGTGCAGAGTTTCTTATGGTGGCCAACAGTCTGGCCAGACACTGTGCATGCTCCATCCGTGATTGTGGTGGAATCCTCCCAGCGTGGCTGACCTCAGACATGGCTGGCTAGTTGTTCCTCCTCTGCACTACACTTCTGCGGTGGTTGGTGAGGTTGGCTGCAGTGCCCTTGATTGCTTTCCATGGGCTTTCAGCTCCCATCTATGCTCTGCTTGCTCATACAAAATGCACCTGATCCTAACTACATGGTGCCACCACGGCTTCACATGTAGGACAACTTCTGACATTGTCTCAATGACACTGGAGGTGTTCTCGGATCTCTTGGATGCATCTCTGACCCATGCTTGAGAAATCTTGGTGAATTCTGAAAAACTCCACCAAGGGTGGCCTTTGGTATAGTGACCATTACGAAACACCATATAGGACTCACAGTGACCTATCTGACAGTGAGGTCAGCAGGAGTCTCCTCTAGATGTCTACCACTTTGGCTACTTGGTCATCCCGGCAGGACTTCTGCCTCAGTTTCCCCTCAGGTCTGCACCTATGGGGTTCTCAGGACCCATGGGAATCACAAACCAAATATGTAAGATTCATTCGTCATCTCTTCGATCCCCACATACATCCTGAACAAACGTGATTCCTAAACGTCTCTCTACAGCTAACACCTTCCTTCCTCCTCACAACCACCTCTTGAACTCATCATCCTGAGGCTGACCCACTGCATTTTCCTGCCATTTCTTCTGTTTCCTTTGATCTGGAATCTATAACTCACAAGAGGACTACACACTGACTTCAAGTCATCTCTGCATCTTCCAAAACTGTACCCCTAAATGGCATGATGAATGCACTAAATTATTCAAGGTCTGGGGCTCGGGATGTGGCTCAGTATGTGGGAAAATTGCCTAGCATGTGGAAGGCCCTAGGTTGGATCCCCAGAACATTAAGGGTCTGGATACTACTATTAACTGACACATTATTGCCTTGGGGACTGCAGTTTCACATTGGGTGGATGCGCACCCCTTGTTTTGGAGCAGGACTGATATTAAGTGATTTCATTATCCCTCTTGTTCCTGCCTTGCTTCTCTCTCTGGCAGACATGACCTACTCACTACGATGCAGCTTCATAGAAGCAGTGTCTGGGTTTAGTCTACTTCACTGCTTTTGGCATCACTGAGTGGGTGGTTCAATTGTTAATATGAAAAGTATGAGGCTAGGAGGTAGGAATGACGGTGGAACTGCCTGGCATCTGCTTCTCTGTTGACATGCACATGAATGGGCTCTGAAGTCCATAAGAATTATGATTGTCAAGAGCTACATGATTTGTAACTGCTTTGGCTTGGTATTAAATACTCTGATTTGGGGAATGAGGTTCTAAGCATTTGTAGTTGTATAAATGTAAACTGAAGCAGGAAGAGGCTGGGAAATATAGGGTTTAAGAGCATTGGCCTTACAGTTTTATTAATTCAGTATTGTGTTCTGGTTCTGAGTCACTTATCACCCTCAGTGATCTCATCCAAAACAATGGTTATGATTTTTGCATGCCTTATCAGAATATTTTTAAGAATTGAGCAATACACATACAGCCTTGGACGTAATATGCTCTAAATATAAGAGCAACTATTGACATTATTAAGTTGAACCGAGGAATAGGTCACAACATAACTTTCAGTTCCCAAATAATTTCTAGTAGATTACATAAAAATTAGAAAATAGAGAACTCTAACACAAAATAATTGTAGAAACTCCTGTCATAAAAATTCCTAAGAATGTCTGCTTGCCTTCATAAGAGTTTTCTTTGATAGAAAATGGCCCTGGGTAGACATCCTGGGAAAATGGGGGAATAACATTCTTTGGCCAGCTTTCCCTGGTTTATTATCCTCATTGAGGTCTGGAACCCAGGCTTTGGTTAGAAGCAGTGGTTAGAAATTGGCTAAAGTACACAAAGCCATGAGGGCTGGTAAGGAGAATCTTTGAAAGAAAAACAAACTCTGCATGCCAAGAACCCACAAATGTCCTCTATTTCCAAAGCAAGCATCCAAGTTTAGACACCATGTATGAATTTCAACTTTAAGAATCTGGTCAACTTTGCAAAATTAAAGACTATGTCCACAACATACACACTTCTAGAATTACCTGTGGCTGAGTGCCTGATGCTGTAATTCTACCTTGGAACCTGAATGCTACTAAGAACCACCTGAATATTTGGCATTGGACTTCACTTCACAGGTGCCAAGCTAAGTGAGCAGCCATACCTTGTGGTTAGACATTCAGTCTGTAGATCCTAACAGCCTGGATTTGAATCAGCTTTGGCTTCTGTGCGCACGAGCTGCGTCACCTGGGGTAACTTTATATGACTGTAAAACGGGAATGACATACTTTCCTTTTAGGATTCTGGGTGCCGTTGTGAAGTAGAAATGAGTTGGCATTTGTAAAATGCTTATAACAGCTCTTGTCAGAGACTAAACCTTCCAGAAATCTAAGCTGTTGTCCTTATGAGAAATTATTTCCCTAAATCAAAAATTCTCAGACTTCAGCGGCAGCAGAGTCACGTGGAAGGCTAGTTCACCCATTGACCACAGAGCCCTGTCCCTACCCTCTCTGATTCAGCAGATCTGGGATGGAGCCTGAGAATTTGTGTTTCCAACAAGGTCCTGAGTGAAGCTGATATCGCTGCTCCCAGGAGCACATCATGAGAACCATGGCCCTAAAACTTCCATTCCAATTTTACATCAAAAGCTCAAAAATAATGTAAGTAGATAGAATGAAACAGTCATTTTAATTTTTTTATAATTTTTTTAAAAGAGAGAATTTTATTATTTTTTAGTTTTCAGCGGACACAACATCTTTATTTGATATGTGGTGCTGAGGATCGAATCCAGGTCACACGCACACCAGGCGAGCACGCTACCGCTTGAGCCACATCTCCAGTCCCCGATGAAACAGTCATTTTATTTATAATAATTCAGTGTAAGTAAAAAATATTGGCAGCCCTGTCTAGAATTGTAGGAGTGATTAAGTGGTCAAGTTGGCAGGGGGGATCTGGAGGCAGCTCTGCCCTGGGACAGTGGAGCTGGGGATGAGAAAGGGGTGCGTTCTAAGCAGATAGCACAGTGTTGAAATCCAGTTCTCTAATAATCCCTTGCAATCGGTGTGTGTGTGTGGGGGGGGGGCTCTCTGAGGTGTGTTTGTGACAATATTAAGTCTTAAAAAGGAGATCTTGTCACTTGCCACACATGGATGACCTTGTGGACATTAAGTCAAGTTATGCAGTTACAAAAAGAAAAAAAATGTGCAGAATCGCACAGTGGAATCTTTCTTATGCAGAGAGAGAATAAAATATGGTTGCGGTGGTGGGGGAGGAAATGGGATGAGATGTGGGTCAGAGGGAAAAAGCCATATGGGTCGCAGGAGTCCAGAGCCCTGACTGCAATACCAGGACTATGATGAAGTCGCACTGTGTCAGGATTACTGCTTCAAGAGATTTCAGCTAAAAAAATAAATAACTGAAATGATGGCTCTGTTGATCTGCTTCCCTAAGGTAACCATTCTACTACCCACATGCGCATAATAATGCCATGTTGTGCACCTTAAATACACACAATAAACTTATTTTCAAAGGTGGCAGGTGCCTAATTCTCTGGTGGGGCCAAACAGAGCAACAGGGACAACAGGGACCCAGGTTATCACTGATTCTCGACCTTCAATCAGAAGGAACTTGGGAGAACCACAGACCCAGGACATCCATCTCTTAAGCCAAGAGACCACCTGTCCACAGGTGGAAGAGCTCAAGGAAGGAATGAATGGGCAGCCACGGAGACAGCCCTGCCAGCCAGGAGGGCCCTGCAGGGAGAAAGCCCTGGGAACTTTGAGCCACCAGGAGCCAGTGACAGCCCTCCCAGAGAACCAGAGGGCAGTGGTCCTCCCCCTGGGAGCCTAGCAGGACCCAGGGGTGTCACCCTCCCGCTCGGCCCCGCCCCGCCTGCCCGAGGGTCTGGACCCTCTGCCACCTGGAGGGAAGGGAGCCCGGAGCCAGCCCCTTGGTCACCTGGAGTGGAGGTGAAAGCCTGGCCGGTCCGCCAGCCCTGATGGACTGCAGACTGCGGAGCGGGAAGGGGCTGCCCGGGAGCCTGCAGGGCCAGGGGCGGAGACGAGGGCGGGGGATGTGCAAAGGGGAGGGGCGCTCCGGTGACAGTGACCACGCTCAGGAAAGATAGTGGATGTGGACACAACGACACGTTTGCCTAAGAGAATTTGCAGAGAAACTCCTGAGACTGAAGGGCAGGCTGGAGTGCGAGTAATGGCCACATTGAGTGACAGCTCCTAGGAGAACCGACACCGGAGGAGAAAGGACTTCAAAGCCTCCACCCTCAGTCCGGAGGAAGGGGACCTCGGAGAAACTTGGCTGCAGCTGGAGCTCTGAGGGGTCGCAGCGCCTCCCTCCCCAGCTGTAGTCAAATCACCCTGAGCCATTTGCTCAGTTTGGGAGGAGAGAACTTTTTTCTGCTTTGAGTTTGGATGTGATTTTCTCCTGTTTGGAAAGATTTTCTGCCCCTGCCTATGTCACAGGAAGATTCGGGACTGAGAAAGAAGAGTTCAGGTATGGTCCCTTTCTCTTTCACTCTTCAGTTTGGTAAGCCCCTATGTGCTTTTATGCTTCTGATTCTTTTAAGTAACTTGCCTCTGTTTTCTAGCTGAATTGAGGACCACCTTCATCCTGAAGTCCCTTGGCTTGCTGATGTAATCATAGCAAGGTGGACATTCACCTCCAGTCATACAGAGTGTATTTAAAATCTTTTCTAACAAAATGGTTATAGTGACCAAAGTGGTCATATGATTCCTAAATTAAATTTTAACCTGGGCTAAACCCTAATAATTCCCTTATGTATGTGAAAAACAATTTAGCTTCCATTTATTCCTAGTGTGTTTCATAGTGAAAGGATAATTTCTGGCTAAATCCAAAAGAAACAATTCTATTCAAAGGAACAGATTTACAAATCTTGCACATCAGTTTTGTTAGAAAAACATTAAAAAAAAATTTATTTTAACCCTTTTGTGTTCTAAAGTCCAGGAGAAGATTTTGGATCCCTGGCTGGCCCCACGTGTGGGTAACATATCGTTTTCCCAACAAGATGAGCACATTATCTCCTTGGTTAGCTTCTCCACCCCTGTGGCAGGCTGAGGAGGACAGAGACCAAAAAAAGGAGCAGGGGGTGTTTCTGCAGAGCCAACACAGCCCACCTCCTGCCTGCAGGGTCAGCGTGGCCACTGCCTACTGGCTCCAAGACTCAGCCCTCCCAGCTGGACAGCTCCTGTTGCCTGTGCTCATTAGCTGGCAGCAAAATGTCCAATGTGTCTTTTTGGCGAGGACATGAAGAGTTGGAAAAAAATTATTTTCCTTTCCAGTGAATAATTATGACCCTTAAAATGTTTTTGAAGATTTAATCAAATGAAGAACACATTACACATTAAATGATAAATGTTGCACAATGTCATCTATAGGCATACACACAGATATATGCCTTCTGTATACAGTTGACATGTATGAAAAGACTAGAAAGGAATGCTGCAAAACGTTGGTTTTATATGAATGCTGAAATGATGAGAAAATTTCTCTATTTAAAGTTTTCCAATTTTCTAAAGTGTCCATGTGTTATTTTTGTAATTGGTTTTTTGGAAGTTAGTCTGCATAGGTTCTGGAATGAACAGGAACCAAGACTTATGGCTTCAGTTGTCACAATATCCTCATCTTGAGCTCTAGATTCCCCTTTAACCATCCCTGGATAGTAGGGATTGCAGCTCTTCATTAGGAAGTGAGAAGCTGTAAAATTTTCACAACAATAAGCATCCTGCTTGACCATAAGCTCACACTGAGGTTTTACAAGGAGTGTACTTTACCTTTCACCATAGAAGATGTGAATGAAATTAGCCATGCATGACCCTTAAAGTTCTGTCCAGTCCTAGAGCTTCTACTGTGTGTGTGTGTGTCGGGGGTGGGGGTCCTGAAATTCAGTTGAGTTTTTTTACAATTCCAAAGTGAGATTTTGTTTTCCTTCAGGATGAGGGTGAAGACCATCTGCTTGCTGGTCCCCTTCACTGGGGTCCTCCTGGTGACTGCCCCGGGGAGCAGAGCCTGTCCCCGCCGCTGCACCTGCTATGTGTCCACAGAGGTGCACTGCACATTTCGGTACCTGACTTCCATCCCAGAGAGCATTTCACCAAACGTGGAACGCATCAATTTAGGGTGAGTGACTTGTCCCCAGAGCCCCCATGACTTTAGAAGATTAACCACAATTGTTTTAAACATTTTTTTTGTATGAAATGATCTCATGAGAACCTTTGGTAAGTTTTGGGGACAATACTTTTTTCCTGCTAGTCCTTTATGAGGAGAAAGTTCTAGAACCTGAAAAGTCTCTTGGTAGGTTGGGAGGCTGTGCTTGTGAAAAAGCTTCACTCTGGGCACATTTTTGCTGGGAAATAATAGAGTTGCACTTAGCAATCAGCATTATGATATAGCATAAGAGATGATGGGGCAATTAGAACTGTCCCATATGCAAGTGACATGGAAGGTCTGTGATGTCCTTTTGTAAGGCCTTTGAGATTTTAAAATGCCCCAGTTAGTATGTGCACAATTAATGTGAGCCATTACTATTTGTGGCTTATTTAAAATGCATGCCTAATTGAATCCACCACAGATGACTGTATTTTAAAGGTTCATGAGAATGTGTGTGTGTGTGCACATGTAGTGGGGGTTAAATCTCTTATGTGACATTAGTGAGCACATTCATTCATTGTGTGCCAAGCAGGATACAGTGATGGACAGCAAACCGTTCACCTGAAGAAGCTGTGGTTGAACAGTCTATGCACTGTAGTGAGAATAGGAGAGCATGCAGCATGCCTTGGGAACAGCCATGACTCATAAGAGCCAACCTTAATTGTGTACTTACTGTGTGCTGACCAGGCTCAGCACTAAATTGGATCCTCATAACTCCCTTGTAGTGGACTCTGTTACTGCACTTTGTAGTGACACTGGAACACACAAGGTCTCCGGATTTTACCCAGGTCACACAAGTATTATTAGAAGCCAGAACTCATAATCACGCCCAACCAGAAGCTAAAACCTGAGCTCCAGAGCCCCAGATCCTTAACCACTACTGATTGAATGGCCTACATCTACAAGTATAAAAGGGCAGGGTTTTCGAGGGTCTTCTGCCCTGAAGTTACAGCAAGTCCATGAAGGTTTAAAGATGGGAGTGGATGTGGCATGTCCTGGGAACATACAGGGGGACTGTAGCTGAGATCACAGGACTAGGAAGGGAGAGCAAATCAGTGGCATCTAGAGAACTTCAGTAACGTTCCAAGCATTTGACCCTCTCCCTAGAGCACAGGTAAAGCAAGAGCGTTCTGTGTGAGCGTGTTTTGCTGTGACCTTTCGCTGGCAGAGTCGGCTCATGCCTGGAGTGGCGTTTTGATTTCAGGTACAACAGCTTGGTTAGATTGACGGCAATGGATTTTTCTGGCCTGAGCAAGTTGGAGCTGCTCCTGCTGCACAGCAATGGCATCCACACCATCGCCGATAGGACCTTCTCGGATCTGCAGGCGCTGCAGGTGACACGGGGCAGGGCGGGGAGGGTGGAGGGGTGCCCTTCCCCCAGGACCCCAAAGCAGACCTTCTGTAAGTTAGAGGCAGATGTCAAGGGAGCACGTGAAGAACTGATTTCTTTTTTAAATGCAACCATATGTGGAAATTAGAATACTATGAAAATTCTCAGGGAAATTTTCTTATACCTCCAGCTAACAGGGGTAAAAAATGTACCCAGGGGGTCACTGAACCTTTAAAATTTTATCTTTCAAAGACTATTTGTAATCCTGTTTCTCTGGGAATAGACTGTGGTACCTTTTCTATAAATCAGTGAACTATTGTCCAGCCTTACTTAATTTCTTGTGTATGCTCTGCCTTCTTTGAAAACCTTTTTGAAGTTCTATGGATTTCCAAGAGGGAACAAAGCACTGTAAGAACCGTCACAAGTGAGAAACTAGAAGGTGAGGGAACTCCAGGGACAAAAGCAAGGGAAACCCAGGGAGCTGCTGATGTGGAAGCCCTTGCAGCTGCTGCAGGAGGACCTGAACTCCCGAGAGGCTGACGCACAAGGCAGACACTGTCCATTGAGAACAGGAGTGAAACTTTGGTTCAGGACAAGCACAGTCATTCTGACTTTGAAATCAGGAAGCGATGGGTCCCAGAACTCCTCATAAGACAGTCAATGAAATAGAGACAGCAGTGGGTCTCCCAGCACCTGGTGCAGCACGTCAGCCCTAGGAGCGCCGTGAACCTGGCAGGAGCGCGCAGCCCATGCAGTCCTGGTACCCAGGACCGGCTTCATCAGGCTCTGCTGGGAACGGGCGTCTTCAAGAGCAAGGGGCTGCACTTCACCCAGGTTTTCAGGGAGTATTGAGGAACTCGGGGTAACACTTGGGGCAAAGCTCATCTGTGTAGCCAGTTTAACTTTTATTTATTAGGACACACGGCATTCCAGGACAGTGTGGTCAATAGTGACAACAGCTTAGGCTGAATCAGGAAAATACAATGGGGAAATCTTGTTTTCACCAGCCTCTTTTTTTTTTGGGTGGGGGGGAGAATGGGTTAAGTTCAGCTTATAATCAGATAGGGAACTGGAGAAAACTCGAGCAAAACTGAAACATTTAAAATTGGAGGGGGGATAGTAGAGGATAGGAAAGGCAGCAGAATACAACAGACACTAGTATGGCAATATGTAAATCAATGGATGTGTAACTGATGTGATTCTTCAATTTGTATATGGGGTAAAAATGGGAGTTCATAACCCACTTGAATCAAAGTGTGAAATATGATATATCAAGAACTATGTAATATTTTGAACAACCAACAATAAAAAAATAAAAATAAAAAAATTGTTTTAATTTCAACTCAAAATCAATTAAAGTCATATTATTCAAAATAATAAAAAGTAGAAAATACCCCAGACTCCCTCCGTTGATGAGTGGAGAAACAAAATGTGGTACATGCATACAATGGAATACTAGTCAGTAATAAAAAGGAAAGAGAGGCTGTTGCAGGTAGGACAGGGATGGGTCTTGGGCAGTTTGTGAGTGGAAGAAGCCAGACACATGGGAGAGACCACATGTTGTGTGATTCCATTTATGTAAACTGTCTAGAATCAGCAAATCCATGGAAACAGAAAGTAGACTAGCAGCTGCTTAGGCCTAGGAGGGGGAGTAGGAAATAATTGTTAATACAAATTGGTGTTTTACTTGGGGAGGATAAAAAATTTTCTAAAATTTGAGAGTGAAGATGGTTGTACAAATCCATGAATGTACTAAAATCCAACGAATTGTACACTTTTAAAAGATGAATTCTCTGCCAGGCATAGTGGTTGTAATCCTGGTGACTTAGGAGCCTTCAGCAGGAGGATCTCAAGTTCAAGGCCAGTCTCAGGAACTTAGGGTCTCATTAAGTTGCTTACATTCTCACTATCAAAATAAAACAGAAAAAGGGCTGGGTGATGTAGCTCAATGGTAAAGCACCCCTGGGTTAAATCCCCAGTAATCCCACCCACCAAAAAAGTAAGTAAAAAATAAAAAGGTGAATTTTAGCATTTTATTTATTAGCATCTGTGATGCTAATAATATCTCAAAGCTATTTAAAATGTAAAAAAAAAAAAAAATTGCTGGGCATGGTGGCACACGCTTGTAATCCCAGTGGCTCTGTAGGCCAAGGCAGGATCACAAGATCAAGAACTAGCCTCAGCAACTGAGCAGGCTCTAAGCAACTTAATGAGACTCTGTCTCAAAATAATATTAAAAAGGGCTCAGGATGTGGCTCAGTAGTTAAGTTCACTAGCTTAAATCCCTGGTACCAAAAAAAAAAAGAAAGAAAGAGAAAATAAACTCAATTTATATTCTTATTTTCAAAAAATCTTAAATTTACTTTTTAAAAATCATTTTTTTATTATTGAAATTTCCAACCATATACAGAAGTAGAGGGAAGGGTGCGTGGAACTCCTGTGAAGCATCACCCGGCCTCAATAGTTACCAACACATAATGGATTCCATCTTACCTGAGCCCTACATACTACATTCCATTGAGCTGTTCTTTTTTTTACCCCCTCAGAGCTATTCTTAAACAGACTCATGTTTCTTTTGTAAGTACTTCGATCTATATCTCAAGGAATCTTTCAAAAAATAATCATCATATCATTATTATGTCTTTCAATTTAGCAATGATTCCTTATGTATGACCTAATTTTTCTGATATTTCCTTATTTAATTGGCAACTAATTTGTTTGAATTGGATTCCTAACCAGGTATGCATATGGCATTGGACTAATTACAACATATGCTTTTCCCCTTTTGTGAAAATTCTTTTAACAAAATAAATATGTTTATCTTTTTTGATTACAGGTCTTAAAAATGAGCTATAACAAAGTTCGAAAACTTGAGAAAGATACTTTTCATGGCCTCAGGAGCCTGACCCGGCTGCACATGGACCACAACAACATTGAGTTCATAAACCCCGAGGCTTTCTATGGGCTCAGTTCTCTCCGCCTGCTGCAGTTGGAAGGGAACCAGCTCACTAAGCTCCATCCAGATACCTTTGTGTCTCTGCGTTTCCTCCAGATGTTTAAGACATCCTTCCTCAAGTACCTGTACTTGTCTGACAACTTCCTGCCCTCCCTCCCTCAGGAGATGCTCTCCTACATGCCTGCCCTAGAGAGCCTCTATCTGCACGGGAACCCGTGGGTCTGTGACTGCCATCTGAGGTGGTTGTCTGACTGGATGCAGGAGAAGCCAGGTATCTGCACAGTGGTTTATTTCCTAATTAGATAGGGGACCCAACTTGGAGGTGTC
Source organism: Marmota flaviventris (assembly GCF_047511675.1). Classification (NCBI taxonomy): domain Eukaryota; kingdom Metazoa; phylum Chordata; class Mammalia; order Rodentia; family Sciuridae; genus Marmota; species Marmota flaviventris. The sequence goes on along the minus strand of NC_092505.1, from coordinate 107,865,539 downwards.
TGATCAGTATAAGAGTCCTAGGTCAGTTAGCTGAAGAGAAAGTAAAGCCCCAGTCATAACTTGGGGATGACAGTCTTGACACCTGGTTTCCACCTGTACTTGTGCTGCAATGGTGCAGTCAAGAGGCTGTGTCAGAGGAGGACGGTCCATGAAGCCCACCTTCTTTCCATCTGGCCCTCTAAGAACCATGCTGACCTCTGGCTGAAGAGTGCCTCCCGGCCCACGTGCCAAGTCCTCCCTCTGTGGTCCTTGCCAATGCTCAGTTCCCAGCCTTCAGCCCCTTTCTCACCCCAGACACACAGACACTTGTTGCCCTAATAACCCTGAACTGCATTTGGACAAACCACAGCTGTGTCATGGTCCCTGATGCTTCTCCTGCCTGTCCCTTTGTTTCTGTTGGTGCTCCCAGCCAGCAAGTCTGGTCAGCACTCGCTCCTCTGGGAAGTCGGGGTGCTCCAGCACCCACCGCATCCACATCAGAAGGATCGTTCCACCCGCACTTCCATTCTTAAGAGGATGACATATCATCTTATTTGCTGGTATTAGGGCCTGTGGTGTTATCAGTGTCTGTTGTCTAGGCTTAGCCCTTGCAACATGCATGGAATACAGTAGGTTCTCAGTAATCCTTGTTAAAGCACCTATCAATGACAGCCATGTTGATGGTGAACTTGCCACCCACCCACTAGGTACTTATGGTCTTGATGTCCCAGACACAAATGCATAGAGAGTGACATTCTTGGGACTTTGAGAGGAAACTTGTACCTGTGTAACAGTGATTTGATGACAGATTTGCCTGTCTTAGGAAGCACTGGACTTCTCAGATCTAAGTGCTGTGCCCAGTGCATGATGTGGGAGCTCCTGCGTAGAAATCCCAGCCTGCATCTTGTATGAGGAAAAGAGCTGCTCTTCTGGAATATTCCAGTGGCTGGCCATCTTAAACAGGCTCACCAGAGCAGTATTTAAAATACCAGGGAATGTGAGGTCTGACCTCGGGTGTGGAGGTGGGCAACGCTCTATGATGTGGAAGGCTGCCTGGTGCCATGAGACCTTCAGTGAGCCACCCCACTGCTTGGGCACAGTGCTCTCCCCTCGCATTAAGCCCGCTCCTCCTCCGGAGCCTCTGCCTCAGGCAGCGGGGCACCCCCCAGCTCAGGACCTGAGTCTTCCTGACCTCCTGCTCACACCCTGGACCCTCGCCTCCTGCTCTTTACCTTGAGCATCGTCTGTCTCTCTCCTTTCCTGTTTCTATAAAGTAGCTCCAGGACACTACATCTTATATTTTGGTCAATATTCTTTGGATAATAGGGAAAAAAAATTTTTTAATGATATTCAGAGTCTTACAAGTGATTGCTTATGGAACAGGTCATCCTTCTAGGACAAAGGTGTTCTGTGACTATCTTGAACACTAAAACAGGGAGCTACTACTAATAAAAAATGAAGATGAGCATACCATTTTGTTTTCCTATATAGAAAAATGATTCATCCCAACTAATATTTAATGAGTACCAAATATATATCAGGCACTTTCTAGGACTGGGAAATACCTCAGTGAATAAGATGGATGAAACCCTCAGGCCTGTGCGTAGGATTTCACAGCAGAGACAGAGATGACATCTTTTTTAGAAATCATTTCAAAGGCAGAAACCATATAAACCTATTTAATAATTCAAATTTCAAATTGTAGCAAAAATATTTCTTCAAAATGTTCATGTGTGAAATTTTAAAGATGTCACAACTGATAGATAGTAATTCAATTGTGATTTTTCCTAGATGTAATAAAATGCAAAAAAGACAGAGGTCCCTCTGGTCTGCAGCTGTGTCCCGCTTGCATGAACCCCCAGAGTATTAAGGGCAGGCCCTTTGCTCTGGTCCCAGCTGCCACTTTCCTGTGTGTGAAGCCAACCATCAACCCGTCCCTGCAATCAAAGAGACCGATTGTTCCTGAAGACGATGGTTCTGCCTCCTTCTCTCCCCGAGACTTCCTGGCACCCCTCGGTTCCCTAACTCTGAATATGACAGACCAGTTTGGAAACAAAGCTAACGTGGCCTGCAGCGTTCAGAAGCCCTCGAGGACACGGCCCATGGCGTTCACTGAAGAAAACAACCACATCTTCCTCAATATGTCACTTTCAACATTCCTGGTGTGCGACGTGGATCCCAGTGACATTCAGCCAGTGTGGCACATTCTGGCTTTGTACAGTGATGCCCCTCTGACACTGGAAAGGAACCGCTTGCCCCCTGAAACACCGCAGCTGCGCTACAAATACAGACAGGTGGCACCTAAGCCCGAAGACATCTTTACTAACGTGGAGGCCGACCTCAGAGCGGATCCCTCGTGGTTGATGCAGAACCGGATCTCTTTGCAGCTGAACAGAACTGCGACCACCCTGGGGACATTACAGATCCAGTATGCAAGTGAGGCTCAAGTCACTTTACCAGCCACAGCGGGGGAGCCAGGGACACACAAGTGGACTATGATTTCAAGGAATAACGACACCAAGCTGGAGCACACCGTCCTGGTTGGTGGCACCATTGCTCTGGACTGCCCAGGCCAAGGGGAACCCAGCCCACACTTGGAGTGGCTTCTAGCCGATGGGAGCAAAGTGAGGGCCCCCTATGTTAGTGAGGATGGACGAATTCTGATAGACAAAGGTGGAAAGCTGGAACTCCAGATGGCCGATGGTTCTGACTCAGGCATGTACCACTGCGTAAGTACCAATTACGGTGATGCAGATGTCCTCAGCTACAGGATCACCGTGGTAGAGCCCCGCATGGAGCCTCTTCCTGAACAGGGGTTTCATCACACGGTTTTTGCTGGTGACACGCTCGATCTCCCATGCCATGCTACAGGGACCCCAGACGCCTCTGTTAGCTGGGTCCTTCCAGGAAGCTCTGTCCTCCATCAGTCCTCAGGAGGAAAGCAAATTCTTAACAACGGCACATTGAGAATCCCACAGGTCACCCCAGAAGAGCAAGGTCAGTATTGCTGTGTAGCAGCCAACCCATCGGGGGTGGATTTTCTGCTTTATCAAGTTTCAGTCAAAATGAAAGGTCAAAGGCCATCAGAGCAGGAGAGGGACGCAGATGGATCTGGACTCGGAGAGCCTAGTCCCAGCACTCACCCTCGGGAGTCTGCGATTGGTGGGCTCCCTCCGTCTGCTCCCTCGGGGGCTCAGGCTAGGAGACCAGTCTCCAGAGCAAGTAAGAATGACAGAGGGGGGTTCACCCCGCTGCTGCGGGGAGGGTCAGCACACCGAGGCCTGAGGGAGCATAGGAGGCACTTCCCCCCCTCTGCACGGAGGATTGATCCACGACACTGGGCAGCGCTGTTGGAGAGAGCTAAAAAGAATACTGTGCCAGAAAAACGGGAAAGCACCACGGCAGGGCCACCCATGCCAGGCTCCCAGCTCCTGAGCTCACCTGGAGAGGAAGAGGGCTCTTCGGGTGTGCTCCCCCCAGAAGAGGAGTCTGCAGGCCCCACAGCAGCTCCCAGTGCTGTGGCAAGGGTGGAGGCTGCTGGCCCTGGAGCAATGGCCCCGAGCCTTGTGGCCAACAGAGCCTCTGACACAGAAGCCTCCCCCATGGCGAGTCCACCTGTGCAGCCTGAAAACCCTACAGGTTTCAAACAGTCTACCACTTCTAAAACCACAGCCACACCCGAGGACCTAGATCCAAGTAGATCAAGCCTAATGCACGGTGCAGCCAGCCAAAATCCAGCCTCTCTCTCTCCACCGATGCCCAGAACGACTGAATTTCAGGACTCTGAGCAGACAGGGAGGTACGAGCATTTTCAAAGGGCTCCTCCAACAACACGGAGGACTGTGACCAGAGATGCCCTCATCAAAACGCTTAGTAGCAATAACAGAGCTGATGTGGTCTTAGAGTCAGTAAATACCACAACCGGCCACCAGACACCGGTGACGGGAGCCAGTGAACCCAGGAGCAATCACTTCTATTCTAACACTCTGCAAGGACTTAGCACCTCTAGGCTCCCTTCAGAGCCACACGTTACTGCTGATCCTTCATTTCAGGTTCCTAGAAGTAGCACTGCTGGCACCCCACTCCCCAGACGCTTTGGGCGGCGCAGGAAAACTTGGGGCAGAGGGCGAATTATTAGCCCATACAGGACTCCAGTTCTCCGACGGCATGGATACGGCATGGTGGGGCCTGCAGTCCGGGGCTCTGCTGAGGAAAGCACTACCACACCTTCAGCCTCAGAGCTCCCTGTGAGGTGCCTATCCTGTCCTGCCACAGAGGCACTGGCCTCTGCTACAACAGTGACGTCTTCTCTAGGTCCTCCCCCCAGCACCCACCCCAACGTTGATGTCGCCAGAGTCACAGCAGATCTGTCCACAACTCTAGCCCAGAATCCTTCATTATCTGAGAACAAACCAGAGGTGGATGTTGATAAAACATCACCCACAATAAAATATGTCAGTGCTGAAAGTAGCCACGGGGCCCCCACTGCAGCCACGACTCCTGCCCTCACCTCCATACCTCTGAATCAACCTCTCCTAGCAGATAATGGTTCCCTGAGTGTATCCACCACCAGCGAAGCCAGAGGACAGTCGGGGATTACACCACCTCTTCCAGGTCCCGTCACCAAGCCACCAGTGCCCACGGCTCTGCCCACTACAAGATTCTCAATAAGGAGAATCCCCTGGCATCAGATCTTTGTAAATAACTATAAACAAAAAGGGATATTAAAGAATCTGCATACGTTTGGTTTACAGAAAAGCAAAGCTACGATGCTTCCTAGAATATCTCCTACTCTACCCACAAATCACATTCCCCCCTTCCCTCCTGCGACGTTCTCGGCAAGGCTAATGCAAATTCCACCCGTAACACTGGCTGCCACCCACCATAGCACCAGCGAAACCCCCAGATCTGGACACCGCCCCACAGGGAGGGAGCTGCCCTTCCCATCCTCCCACTCCCTGCTTCCCACTCCCACCCCCAGAGAATCGAGCACATCTGGCTTCCAACCAGTGCAAACAGCCACCCTGACAGGTGCCCCCGCTGCTCCCACATCTGTCATTATCTATAAGACCCAAGCAACAGGACCCAGGTCCCCAGAATATCCAGGAGAACAGGAGCCTCAGAGGAACAGGAATGACCCGAGCACCTCTCCAGGCCAGAGTGCTGGCCTGCCTCTCTCCACCACCGTGACACCTGTTCCAGCCGTAGCTGAAACTTCCCTTGAGCCTGGCGTCTCTGCTTTCACTCCCCCACCACTGGAAGACACAGGTGGGATTTCAAGCACAACTGGTCTTCACTCAAGAACCCTTCCCCTGACAGGTGTACCTGAAGGGCCACCCCAAGAGACCACCCAGACTCCGAGGAGCACAATTGCTTCCGAAATGTCAGAGTCCAGCAAGTCGCCCCAAAGTACCACAGCCAGGAAAACCAGCGTTGAACCCTCGACCAGGCCACCATTCCTGAGCAGCCATGGTCCTCTAGTACCGATTCCTACCTCCCTGCCCCCCACGCAAACTGCAGTTATTGACAGATTGGCAACTCCCGTCTTCAAGATGAGAACGGACACAGTGGTCACCTTGAACAAGTCCTCGAGGCATGATGCTGACCTACAACAATTAGCAGCAGGGGTCACAGCACCTCCCCAGCAGCCAGATGCCAAACTTGTGACTGGCGCGGCCCACTTTACCTACCCCAGCTGGGGACGCCCTACTCTCACCCCGAGACCGAGACCAATGACAATTAAGTCGCAAGATTCCAAATGGACTCCCTTGTCCTGGCCAGAAAACCAGTTTGGGCCCAAGTCATACCAAGAAATTGCAGGCAAAGGTAAAAATCCAGTCCCAAGTGAGTTGCCCACTCTGAGCTTACCAGAGGCCACCTCTCAGACTTCAATCTGGGATGGACAGAAGACGGATAAGACAGCTAGTCAAAAAATCACAACTTTCCAGCTCCTTCCCTCGGACTCTTTGTTGAGGAGTATGTTTGAAAAGCCCAGAATAGTTGGAGGAAACGCTGCCAGCTTCACGGTTCCCGCGCATTCGGATGCCTTTCTCCCCTGCACAGCCGTTGGGAACCCCCCGCCCACTGTCCACTGGACCAGAGTCTCATCAGGTATTGAGAACTGTCCCTCTGTGCTTGGTCACCTTTAATCATGAAACAGGGGAAAGACTGTGTTGTATTTCAGTTAACATTTCTTTAAAACACAGAAACCATGAAATCCTCATTTGACCTTTGCGTCATTCATTAGAAGGTTTTAAAATAATTGAGAATCATTTTTTAAATTATTTGAAAGCAGAGCTCCCTCAAAAACACAATTTGAAAATGACTGGTCATTGTGTTCAACTATCTGGCTTTTAAAATACATGAATTTTTTTTAAAATCAAGGAATAATTAGTAATCAAAGACCTAGAGTTTTAATTTAAAATGTATTTATTCTCAGTAGCTTAACAAAAAGATAGTTCTATATTTCCAATCTGAACTTTGAATTTCTTTCTTCTTATCAGGACTTGAATTGTCAAAGAGGAAACAGAATAGCAGGTTCCAGGTACACCCCAATGGCACACTGTCTATCCAGAGGGTCAGCATTCAGGACCGTGGACAGTACCTTTGCTCAGCGTCCAACCCATTTGGCACGGACCACCTTCATGTCACCTTGTCCGTGGTTTCCTATCCCCCCAGGATCCTGGAGAGACGCACTGAAGAGATCACGGTCTATTCTGGAAGCACCGTGGAGCTGACATGCAGAGCAGAGGGTAGGCCCAGTCCTACGGTCTCCTGGATTCTTGCAAACCAGTCAGTGGTCTCCGAGTCATCCACAGGAAATAGACAGGCCCTGGTGACCGCCGACGGAGCGCTGGTCATCCGCAAGCTGAGCATTTACGACCGCGGCTTTTACAAGTGTGTGGCCAGCAACCCCGCTGGCCAGGATTCACGGCTGGTTAGGGTACAAGTCATCGCAGCTCCCCCGGTCATTCTAGAGCAGAAGAGGCAAGTCCTCGTGGGGCGTCGGGGGGAGAGCTTGGAACTGCCCTGCACTGCAGAAGGGACTCCTCAGCCCCTCGTTCACTGGGTCCTCGCGGACGGCACTGAAGTAAAACCCCTGCAAGCCTCTAGTGCCAAGTGGTTCTTAGGTGCCAATGGGACTCTGCACATCAGCAACCTCGCCCCTGCTGACAGGGGCACTTACGAGTGCATTGCCACCAGCTCCACTGGCTCAGAGAGGAGGGTGGTGACCCTCAGAGTGGAGGGGCAGGAGACCAGCCCCAGAATAGAGGTTGCCTCCCCAAGGTGGACAGAGGTGAACCTGGGGGATGAACTGCTACTGAACTGCTCAGCTGCTGGGGAGCCCACACCCAAGATAATCTGGAGGCTTCCGTCCAGGGCGGTGGTCGACCAGTGGCACAGGTAAAGCCGCGCAGTGGTTGCAGTGGTCTGCTGGTCTGTCGAGCTGTCGTAGCTTCTGAAGGGGAAGGGGTGACTCAGTGAGGCCAGCCACGGGTTCTGCACAGAGAGGGTTCTCCCTAAAGAAATCAAGTCCACCTGAGATCATTGGAATATAAAAACCCGTTTTCTTACATGCTGAAGTCTAAGGGCCAAATCCTGAGTTCACATAGTTAAATGCAGGATAAAAATTCTCATTTGCCTTCATACTTGACAGTTGTAAAAGGGTAAGCATGTAAAGGTGCACAGTTTCTCTATACAAAAGAGGAGAGAACTGTGAGGCAGCTGAGGTTCTAGAGGGACACGCGCATTATCACCCTCGTCAGAATCTCCTAGCAGACACTTGAAACCTGGATCACTATTTCATTTCTTCTTCCCTAAAATTGCAAAGCACTTTGTGAAAGTCCAAACATTCAGACCTGCACAAGGTGCAATGTCTTAAGGACCTCTGCTGCCCCCATGTGGTCAGACACACACAGCTCAGTTACTCCAGGCATAGTAATACGCACTTTATAGCTGGCTTCTTGTATAAAATTTTGAAAAGGAATAATTAGAGCTTATGTGTTAATATTTGCCATTTGCAATTATCATAATTTTGTGCAATTATTTTCTATAATAGGCCAGAAAAAGATGGGGATGAGCATTTCATATAAATTTACATAAAATATTGTTTATTCATTAATAGAAAATATGTAGAAAAATCAGAAATAATAGAGATAAATTGACACTCAAGCGTAGAAGTTGTGGTTTTTTCCTAGTATCAAAATGAGTCGATACTGAATATAATTAATGAATTTGTGATCTTTAATTCAAAGTAAATGTTAATTTTTAAGTTTTTCATGATCTTTAATTTAAAGCAATGTTAATCTTGAAGTTTTTCAAATAAGTCATCAAAATTACCTAAGTATTAAATTGAAATTAGTTTAGGTTTACAATTTTAAAATGCTGAGCAATGAAACGTGAACTTTAAGGACCACATGTTTGTATGTGTTATCTAGTACACATATATCCATTACTGTATGTGTGTGTGTGTGTTTGTGTGTGTGTGTTTGTGTCCAATGTCTTATCAGTTTTTGCATTTAATTTCGAAATATCAGTCTTTTGCCTTCAAGTTATACTATTTCTCTAATGTTAAAAAATACTTCTGTTTATTAACATTAATGCATTTAAAATAAATTCCACAGCACATGAGGATGATTTGCATTTAACAGAGATTATTTGTTATTCTTGATAATTTTGAAGGTAAGTTCGACTCTCCATGCAGAAGCTGATGTAGAAGGTGTTGAATGTGTCACATTTATGCTTTTGATGGAAATTACAGATCAAGTTCACCATGCAGGCTGTAAAGACAGAACCTGGCATTTGTGAAGTGTTCAGTCCATTTTTGAGAGTGGAAATCTCATATCTGAGTTATGAGAAAATGTAATGCAATGTCTTAAAGGTAAGTCCAAAGGCAGTCTGGGAGTGTTCCAAAATGTATTACTAGCATCTCAGCATAAAGGCTGGTCAGGAGAGTTAAACAGCAGAGAAATCTGGAGGATGTTTACTTTTCGTTTGGGGAAAACATTTGTGGAACATGGGAATCTTCTTATCGTGGAAAAGGCAAGAGTATGTAAGATCGCAGATCCTATCCTGGGCCCACCAGAGGCCCTGCATTCTGTTTTTTTTTAATAATGAAATAGAGCTGTTTGCTAACTGGACACTTAGGGACTCTTTCACAAGTAATCTATGCAAAAAGGCCAGGTATCCTTTATTCAGATGCAGCAGATAGTTATCAGAAAGGAGGAGGGCACTTCTGTGGCATAACAGAACACACACCCCCTCCAAAGAACCCCTTCATCTTCCCACTTGTTAGGATGAACAGTTTGAGTTTAAATTCTAAAAATGGACACTTCCATCATAGCTATGATGAGACAAGCCCACCCTGCCATGCCCAAGTAAGTGAAGCTACTGGCCATGCAGCCTGGACATAGAGCCTTCTGCAGCTTGCTTTAGTGACCTCAGATGACACTGCTCAGCCTGTCTTCCTATGCTTCAGCCCAGACAGTGTTCTTCCCTCTGACACCTTGTTCCTTGTGACCTGGAGGCTTGGCACAAGTGCAGGGCAGGCTCCATCCAAAACTGCTGCTGTCAAACCTGCACTTAAAAAAAAAAATCTCAACAAAAATAAACAGAAAGATCCCCAGGTGAGTCCTATGCACAGGTGATCTGAGAAACACTTCCTGGGAAAGGCTGAGGGGCTCACATTAATTTTTAAAAATTATTTTGGTCATCCAATTTTTTTTTTTTATTGAGACCTCACATTTAGGTATCTCTGTGGGGTGCATTATGGTAACTCAGTGCATGCACCCAAATAAGGGTCTTAAGCTTTGCATCTCTTCAAACACAAATCATTTCTGTGTTTTCAGGAGTTTGGCCCTTTTCTAGTCATTTTGAAATCACTCTAGATTGTTTTGATCATGTGACCCTAAGGTACTTGAGGAAGCCAGAATTGCCTCCTGGTCTCTGTGTGCTGGGGCCGCCTGCACCTCTTCCTCCCGTCCTCCCCAGTCTCTATCAACCGCTGTTCTCCTTTTTCCTACTAAGTTGACCTCTTAGTTTCCACAGATGAGTGAAAACATGTGGTCTATGTCTTTCCATGTCTGGTTTATTTCACTTAATACAATGACCTCCAGTTCCATGTGTGCTGCTGTAAATGTACGACTTCTTGTGACTCATGTTCCACTGTGAATGTTCATCCCATTTGCTTGATCTGCCTGTCCACTGATGGGCATCTGGATGATTTCACATTGTACTATTGTGAAGAGTGCTGCAGGAAACACGGGAATTCAGGCATCCTTTTGTATAATGATTTCGTCTCCTGTGGACATGTACCCAATGGAGTGATAGCAAGACAATGGTAGTTCTCGCCTCAGGCATTTTAGGGATTTCCACACTCTTCTCCCTAATGGCTGTCCAATTTTGCATTTCCACCAACAGTATTTAAGAGTTACCCTTTTCCACCTCACCTTCAGCATTTTTTTTAAGGTAGCCATTCTCATTAAGGTGTAAGACCACAGCTTATTTTGGTTTTGATTTCTATTTCCTGATGGCTAAACTCCTGGGCATTTTTCATATACTTGGCCATTTTCTGTCTTCCTTTGAGAAGAGTCCATTTAGATCATTAGCCCATTTTCAATTGGATTTTTGTTTTGTTTTGTTTTAGTTTCTTATATATTTTGGATAGCAATCCCTTGATTGATGAATAGTTGGAACAGATTTCTCCTTGTTCTGTAGGTTGTCTATTCAAACTGGTTATTTCCTTTGGAGAAGTTTTGGGGTTTGATGTCATCTCATTTGTTGTTTTTTTTTTTTTAAACTTTTGTTGCCTATGTCTTTTGAGTTCCACAAAAACAAAATCCTGCCTACAGCAAAGTCTTGAAGCATTTCCCCCAATGTTTTCCTGCAGTAATTCCCTAGTTTCAGGTTTACCATTTAGATCTTTGATTCATTTTGAATTGATTTTTGTGTATGATAAAAGGAAGAAATCCAGTTTCATCTTTCTGTATATGTATATTCAATTTTGAAAGCACCTTGTATTGAAGAAACTGTCTTTTCTTCACTATATGTTCTTGTTAGAAATCAGTTGGCAGCATAAACATATTAATTTCCATGTTCTCAATTCTATTCCATTGGGGTTTTTGTCTATTTTTATGCCACTTCTGTGCTATTTTGGATACTAAATCTATTAGTCGTTTTTTATTTCTGTGACCAAAATACCTGATATAAACAACTTGGAGGAAAGATTTCTTTTGGCTTAGTTTCCATTCTCAGTCCATGGTTTAGCTGATTCCTTTGTGTTGGGCCAGATGTGATGCAGCACATCATGTTGGAAGGGTGTGATGAAAGAAAGCTGTTCAGCTCGGGGCATTCAGGAAGCCGAGAGAGAGAAAGTGAGCGCAGAAAGGGAAAAATCCTTCCAGATCATGTCTGCAGTGACCTACTTCAAGTGTCAACATGACCCTCCTGCCTACAGTGTCCACTGCCTCACAGTAGTCCATTCTACTATCAACCAGTTTATCCATGAGGAGGTCATAGCCCTCGTGTATTGTGACCAAAATACCCAACAAGATCAACTTCAAGAGGGAAAGTTTATTTTGGGCTCAGGGTTTCAGAGTTCTCAGTCCATGATCAGCCACCTCTATGGCTTTGGGCCAAGGTAAGTCAGCATAACATGACAGAAGGTGGTGGCAGAGGAGAGCTTCTCAACTCATAGTGGCTGGGTAGCAGAAAAAGAAAGGGAAGGGGTCACAGGAAAGCTGAACTCTCCCAGGGCATACCCTCAGTGACCTATCTGTTCTACCACTATGATGTTCTCCCGTACCTCAGGTCCAAAGTGATAGAGTTGGTCAACCATGGACTGAACCTCTGAAACTATAGGCTTTCTCTTCTAAGTCATTCTGGTAAGATATTTTTTGTCAAAGCAATGAGAACTTGAATAACAGAAATTGGTACCAAGAAGTAGGGCCGTTGCTGTTACTAACTTGACCCTATGGTTCAGAAGCCTTTGGAATGGGTTTGCAGAAAGAGTTTGGAAAAGTTTGGAGATGCAGGCAAGAGAACTCTTAGAATGCTGTATATGAAGCATAATGCGCAATTCTGGTGGGAGCTTAGAAAACCAGAGTATAGATAGGAGCATGGACAATAAAGACTGTGCTCATGAGGTTTCAGAGGTAAATGGGGATTCTGTTTGGAATTGAACTAGAGGCCATTCACATTACATGCTGGCAACTTGTCTACATTTCCCCCATTCCCTGAGACTTGGTGTGAGGCAAAATTTAAAGGTGATAGACTTATTGGCAGAAGAAATTTTGAAGCAGCACAGCATTCATGCAGTGGCATAGATATTGGTAGAAACTTTTAGCCAAGTTTACTGTCAGAATCAGGAGCAGAAGGCAGAGCAGAAGGATTTTGAAAACTTGCAGTTTCACCAGAAAATTGAGTATAAAACTGCATTAGAGATCCCCAAGATTAAGAAATGCCAGTAATGCAGGTAACCTGCTAAGGAAAGCTGCTGGCTCTGGAGAGAGGCATGATGAGCAGCCATAACAGCTGCAACTGGCAAGGCCAAAGGAGTAGGGCTTCCTAAGCCCCTTGGAAATCACATCTCACTGCCATGTGCTACAGAGGCTAATGTGCAACTCTAGGATGACTTTTTGCCTAGCTGGGTTTTGGTCTTGCTCTGGTCATATCCCTTCTTTCTATGCCCCTCTTCCTCCCTTTGGAATGGGAATGTTTACTTTGTGCCAATGTATATTAGATATATGTAATTGATTCGGTTTTTACAGAGGCTTACAACCGAGAGTTTTAAGTCTGAAAGGAGACTTTGGATTGAACTTTAGGCAATGCTGCAGCTGTTGAGACTAAAGGGACTCTTGGAGGTGGACAGGTGCTTTTGGGGGTCAGAAGTGAAATGTTATGGTTTGTATATGCAGTGTCCCCCAAAAGCTTCTGTATTAATATAGAAAGTAAAGTGATTAGATTATGAAAGTTATAACCTAATCAGTCCACCCAGTTTGAATGGACTAACTGGGTAGTAACTGCAGGCATGTGGGGTATGACTGGAGAAAGTGGGCACTGGGTGTGTGCCCTGGAAGGATTCATCTTCCCTGCAGTCCCTTGAACTCTTTCTTCTCTGCTTCTTGGCCACCATGAGGTGAAAAGCTTTCCCCCCCATTCCCTTTTACTATGGTCTGCTGTGAACTGTTGAAACTGTGAGCCTAAATAAACTTTTCGTTCTCTAAGTTGTTCTTGTCAGATATTTTGGTCACAGTGATAAATTACTCCCCAAATCCCCACCTCCAAACATTGCAGTTCAACAGCCTTCAACACATGAGTCTTTGATATTCCAAACCATGGACATGATACTTGATATCTAAACCATAACAATATGTTTGTAGTAAGTTTTGAGGTCAGGTATTGTTATGCCTCTGGCTTTTTTTTTTTTAAATAATGTCTGGTTTTTAATTTTTCCCCCTTTCTCAGGATCATTTTAGCTATTCTTGATCCTTTGTGGTTCCAGATCCCATGTAAATTTTAGGAATTTTTTTTTCCAACCCTGGGGATTGAACCTAATACCTCATGCATGCTAGGCAAGTGCTGTACCACTAAGCTACAACCACAGCCCCTAGGAGTTTTTTGTGTGTGAAGTCTTCGTCATTTTGATAGAGATTATATTGACTCTATAATCCCTTTGCTTATATTGACTGTATACATCTTTTTGGGTAATAAATTCATTTTAGTAATATTAATTTTTCCATTCCATGAACATGAGCTGTCTTTCCATTTATGTCCTTTATAATTCCTCTTATCATTAATGTCCGGTAACTTTCATTGTAGAGAACTTTTTCTTCCTTGTTTAAAGTTATTTATAAATATTTTTGTAGCTATTATGAATGGGATTGCTTTGATTGTTCTTTTCAGCAAGTTCATTATGGTATATAAAAATTCTGTATTTTGTGTTGATTTTGTACCCTATAAATTCACCATCAATTCTAACAGCTTTGGAGTATTTAGGTTTTTTACGTATGTCATCTATAAATGTGGATAAATTTTCTTTCTAATATGGATACCCTTTATCTTTCCCTTGCCTAATTGCTCTTGCTAAAAGTGGTGAAAGTGAACATCCTTGCCTTGCTCCAGATCTTAGAGGGAATGCTTTCACTTTTTTCCCATTCAGTATGATATTGACTATTGTTTTTCATACAGTACTTTTAGTATTTTTGGTTATATTTCTTCTATACTCAATTTGTTGAGTGTTTATGATGAAGGAATGTTAAATTTTATAAAATGCTACATCTACATCTATTGAAATGATAGGGTTTTTGCCCTTCATTTTATTTGATGTGTTGTATGATGTGTTGATTTGCACTATGTTGATCATCCTTGTATCCCTGAAACGAATCCCATTTAATCATAGTATGCTATCAAGATTTCTTATGTACTGTTGAATTTGGTTTGCAGATATTTGAGAATTTTTGCATCTATATTCATCAGGGTTAGAGGATATAATTTTATTTTTTAAATATTTTTATCTGATTTAAGTATAAGGTAATGGTAGCCTTGTAAAAAGAATTATATTTCATATTTTTATTATTGTTGAAGAAGAATTGGCATTAGTTGTTTAAATGTTTGGTATAATTCAGAGTAAAACCATTAGGTTCTGGATTTTTTTTTTTTATGGGAGTCTTAATTCTAACTCATTGCTCATTATTCTGTTCATATTTTCTATTTTTTCTTGATTCAGTTTTGGTAGACTGTATGTGTGGGGAATTTATCCATCTCTTCTAGATTTTCCATTTTTAACATATAATTATTCATAGTAGTTTCTGATAGTTCTTTCTATTTCTGTAGTGTTATCAGTTGTAAATATCTTTTTTCATCATTATTTAGGTCTTCTCTTTTTCTTGATTAGCTTACCTAAAAGTATGTCAATTTTATCTATCCTTTCAATATACTACCTCTTTGTTTCATTGCTCTTTTGTACTTTTTATTTATTTATGCTTCAATCTGATTTCTTTCCTTTAACTAAATTAGAGTTTAATTTGTTCTTTTCTGAGTCCTTAAGGTGAATTCTTAGGTTGAGATCTTTCTCTCTTTAGTGTCTGTACTTGTTAATATCAGTGTTCCTCTTTAGTATTGATTTTGCTGTCAGATTTTGATATGTGGCCATCTTCATTTGTTTCTGGAACATTTTAAATTTATTTTTAATTTCTTTAACTTCTCATTAGTCATTTCGGAGTATTTTCTTCAATTTCCATGTATTTTTGTATTATCCATTCTTACTGTTACTAATTTGCAGTTTGTGATCTGAGAAAGCACGTGATATTATTTTAATTAAAAAAAATTCTAAGACTAGATTTGTATATTATATTCTATCCTGGAGAATGTTCTATTTGCTGATAAGAATATATATACTCTATTGCTGTTAGATGAAATTGTCAGGCCCATTTGCTCCAGAGTATGATACCAACCAGATGTTTGTGGGATTGCTGTCTGAATGATCTTTCTGTGAGGAAAGAGGGGTGCTGAACCCCCAGCTGTTATTGTATTGGAGTTGATTTCTCCCTTTATATCTGGTAATATTTGCTTTATATATTTGAGTGATCCAGTGGTGGGTGCATATGTATCTACAATTGCTATTTCTTCTTGCCGAACTGATCTGTTTCCTCAATATATTGTGACAGATTTTGTCTCTCTAGTTTTTGATTAGAGATCTGACTTATCTCTGAGTATGTCTGCTCCTGCACATTTTTGGCTTCCACTGTCATGGTATCTTTTTCCAATCCTTTACTTTTACTCTGTGCATATCTGTGCCAAGGGAAGTGGATTTCTTACAGGCAACATACACTTGGATATTTTTATGTTTTCAAATACATTCAACTTCTCTGCCTTTTAGTGAATTTAACCCACTTACATTCAAGATAGGTATAAACTTCCTCCTGCAGTTTATCAATTGTATTTTGCTTATTTTGTATATTTTTCGTTCTTTTCCACATTTTTTAATTCTTTTGTGATTTTGATTGAAACCTTATAATTGACAGGAAAGTTTTTTTGTGTACCTTTTGTTGTTGTTGTTATATTCCTTGTTTTCATGACAGTTGGTGTCTTTTTCTTTCCTTGTGGGATTCCTTTAAGCATTTCTTGTAGGGCTTATCTAGTGATGAATTCATTCAATTTCTGCTTTCTGCTTATCGGGGAAAGATTTTATTTCTCCTTTTTTGAAGAATAATTTTTCTGTATATAGTATCCTTGACTGGAAGGTTTTTAAGGTCTTTTTTTTTCCTTCTTTAGTATTTTGAATATATCATCCCACTCTCTTCTTGCCTGTTAAGTTTCTTCTGAGAAACCTGCTGTAAGTTTAAGGGCATGCCTTTTGTGTGACTTGCTTTTCTCTTGCTCTTTCAAGTTCTCTGTCTGGTCTTTTGACATTCCAGTGATGATAGTCTTGGTGAAGCTCTGTTTTGGTTGGATCTAGTTGAATCCTTTGAGCTTCTTGTATGTGGATATGGATGTCCATATCTCTTTGAAGATTTGGCAAGGTTTTATCTACTGTTGTATGACGAGGTTTTCAATGCTTTTACTTTTCATCACCTTCTGGAATTTCCATAGTGCAAATATTTGTTCAGTTAATGGTGTTCCATATGTCTTGTAGACTTTTTTCATTTTTTAAAATTCTTTTTTTATCTGACTGGATTAATTCAAAATTAACTGCCCTCAGGTTTAGAAACTCTTAATCTAGTCTGTTGTAAAAGCTCTCTGTTGTATTTTTCAAAATTTCATTTAAGTTTTCATCACCAAGATTTCTGGTAGTTTCTTTTTTCTTTTTTTTTCTGATTTCTATCTCTTTGATGGAATTTATTCATATCCTGAATCTCCATAAAATGTTTTTTCTCTTGTTGCCTTGGGTTCATTTCTTTGTGCTGTCTGCCTGGACTCTGTTGCATCTGAGTTTCTTCAGGATCATTATTTTTCATTGTTCCCCAGACACTTCATCATTTTCCTTCTTACTGGGATCTCTGTCTTGAGCACTAATGTTTCTGTTAGAGGTGTCGTGTTTTTTGTGTGCCTCTCTTAATGCCTGTGTTTACCTTTTCCAATTCTATGAAATAGCTTTTGTAAGGAAACGTCTTTGTTTAGATGGGACATAGAATGTCAGTTGGGTAGGTTCTCTGGTTTAGCCACAGAGGAGCTGGAAGGTGTAGTCTCTGGGTGATGTGTTTATCTTTGATGGCAGCGTCTGAGTGTCTCAGCTGCCCAGACTGCAGTAGTTCAGGAAAGCAGTTATCATGACTCTACAGTAGATGATTGCTTCCAGGGGTGCCACCCTCAGCCTCAGAGGATGCTGAGGGACCTGTCTTCAGCCCTGTGAAGTACACCCAGCCAAGGTTTCCGGCAGCACCAGGAGTCCTGCCACCAGCCCCTAAGGCAAGATGGCATCTAGCAGTGACTGGTGCAACTGCATGGGCTTGGGCGCCTGGGATGCGGGCCCAATGTAGGCTCCTTCTTCAGAGCAGAGCAGTCTCTCAGACCAGCCAGGTCCCCGAGCTGCATCTAAACCTACCAGGACCTACAGTGCAGCCTCCTTCAGTTAGATGGCCAGTCGTGGGCTTCCAGTGGGCAGCTTGGCAGCCAGGTTGGTGCTACAGCCTGCTGAGTTCTTTTCTTTGGACTGCCTTTCCAGTTCAGGGATCCTTGGGGTTCGTGTCACATCCTTTCAGATGATCAGGATTTTCTCAGTTCTTGCTCCACAAAACATGGCTCTTCCTTCGTGGCCTTGGGTCTTCTCTATGGCAAAGTGGTGGCCGGGCACTCCTATCCAGATTCTCAACTGCGCTCTTTCTGCATTAATCCTTACTAATAATTTTATTTAACTCAGGGAAAACTTCTAAATCCTCTCAAAAATACCAGTGTAAAAAAGAAACCGCTACATGTCATGTGTAGCTCTTCTTGTATCCTACAGCCCCCACTTGTCAGATTTGGGGGGGGCAGGTGTCATCCTAAATCAGTGGTTCTCAAGAGGGCAGTGTCCCTACCAGGCGTTCTGGAATTGCCTGAGAACATTTTTAACCAGAAACGCTGGTGGTTTTAACAAGCAATCTGTGTTCTTAAAAGCCCTTCAGATGATTTTAGTGCAAACTAAGATTCGAGGCTGCTTCTCAAACTCAATTGTTCATTTGTGCAACTTTTTCTTAATCTGTTGCAATGAAAATTGAAATCAGTTCTAGCTTACTGCTGTCTCAATTCTTTGCTAAAACCAGGACAGGTACAATTTATTACAATCTAGCAGTGTTTTTCTTGGATTTTAAGTCCTTCCATGTGCCAGTCGCCTCTCAAGTCCCATTTCAGTCAGATCTTCTTGCGAGGGTGGTAAAGGAAGGTTGCCTTCTCTCTTGCTCCAGTTCCCATTGTGGTAAGTAGGTTTTCATGGGCCCTGTGAAACCCTAAAGTAGATACTCACAGTATCTACTCCACAGGGTCCTGGATCCCTGGCCCCATCTGCTGCATCACAAATTTGGCCCCACACAATTCTGCCGCAGGTGGAGGGGAAAGCACTGAGAACCAATCTCTAGGGCAGGGATTCTGAGCCTTTGCTGCACAATACGTCATCTGGTAGACTTTCAGGGTCCTGACGCCTAAGCTGCAGCTACACCAATCCAGTCAGCCACTCTGAAGACACTACCCAGGCATAAGAAAACTGCACAAGAGGTCTTAATGTGTGGCCAAGTTAGATAGCCAATGCTCTTGGAAAGAATTAGGACTCTTTCCACAGCAGGTGGCAGTGCTGTGGAAAGAGTCGTGGAACACACAGGGCTTCTCGGAGGTCAAAGGCAAGCTGTCAAACCCGTCAGTCTTGCAGCTGCGCGGTGACAGTGGGGGAATCTCGAAACAGTGTAGATGTCCGTGCTTTTTTTTCTCTTTTATTAACACGCTCAGTACAGTGATCGCGCCTTGGTTCATATGCCAGGGAGATCCCTTCCACGCTCGAATGACCAAATGAACAACAACACCTCTTATAACACTACACACACACAGAACTCCCCAAACCTCACGAATTATAAATGACTGGAGGCTGTTGGACTTGGTAAGTAGCTATGCGGTGAAAACAAGTTCTTCCTTTTCTTTCCAGATTTATCTACTTACTTAGCCCATGTTGCCCTTAAATAAGAAAAACACACATGATTGTCCCCTATGAGTGTCCATGACTGCAGTCAAGGAGACAATCAAGGACAGGATCAAGATCTCAATCGGCACCAACTGAATTCCTGAAAACAGATTTCGTTTTTCCAGGAAAAGTCTGCCATCCTGTGGTGAAGTGTGGAAACGCAGGCTGTGTCCTGGCTGTGCCCTTGGAGAACTCGCCTGCAGGGGTGGCTCTGGAGAACAGCCCAACACAGACACTGAAAACCCACCTTGGCCTGCTCTTTATAACAGAGGGGAACTTCTTTTCTAACAAGCAATCCAGCAATTGCTTTGCTACTAACACACTTTAAAAAAATCTCCAGGCAATAATATAACAAATTTGTATGAGATTTTTTTTTATTTACTAATTTATACAGCACAAAATAACTTTTGTGCACCCATTAGTTTGATGTGGAAAATAGTGAGGGAACATGATGTATAGAAAATCCTATTTCTAGCATTCTTCTCACCATTAAAATGTTTTTAAAAAACACCACTAGATTGTAATAAATTGTACCTGTCCCACTTTCAGCAAAGAATTTAGACAGCAGTAAGCTAGGATTGGTTTAAATTTTCATTGCAACAGATTAAGAAAAAGGTGACAAACTAATCCTGTGTATCACACATACACAAAAGGTACCTGCAGTGAGGGGTATGCAGATGAGCTCAGTCGTAGTAGCAGTTTGTGTTGTGTATGGAAATGTCACGTCGGATGCTGGACAGTTTTTGTCCTTGCATCATTGAGGCTCGGGGAGGAGCTAACCCACAGGAGCCACTTTCTACCTCAGGTGGTACCCTAGAGATGTGAACAATTTTTATGTCAATTTCTAAAAATTCTTTTTTTTAAAAAAAAAAAACCTCCTCCCACTGCTAATAGTTGTGCACTCAGATCGTCTCTGTTCTCTTAGGATGGGCAGCCGACTCCACGTCTACCCAAACGGGTCCCTGTTTATTGGATCTGTGACAGAAAAAGACGGTGGTGACTACTTGTGCGTGGCCAGGAACGGCGCGGGGGACGACCTGACCCTGATGCACGTCAGCCTGAGGCTGAAGCCCGCCAAGATCCACCACAAGCCACACTTTAGAAAGCAAGTGCTCCAGGGGCGGGACTTCCAGGTGGACTGCAAGGCCTCGGGCTCCCCCGAGCCTGAGATCTCCTGGAGTCTGCCGAACGGACGAAAGATCAACCAGGCTGTGCCAGCCCGGGACAGCGGCCACAGGGCCCGCAGGTACACCCTTTTTGACAACGGGACCTTGTACTTCCACAAAGTCGGGATCACTGAGGAAGGAGACTACACGTGCCATGCCCAGAACACCCTGGGGAAGGACGAAATGAGGGTCCACCTCACCGTGCTCACAGCCGCCCCTCGCATAAGGCGGGGGTACCAGACCAATGTGAGGCTCCGAGCTGGGGACACGGCCGTCCTCGACTGTGAGGTTGTGGGGGAGCCCAAGCCAGGGACGTTCTGGGTGCTGCCATCTGGCGACACGATTTCCTCCTCCAGGGGTAGGTACACGGTTCACGCGAATGGGTCTCTGTCCGTCAGCAAGGTGAGGACGCAGGATTCTGGAGAGTATGTGTGTGTGGCCCAGAACCCCAGTGGGCATGACACCGAGACATACACAGTGGCCGTCGACTGCAGGCCCCCAATGATCAACGGCATCTATGCCAACAAGACGGTCACGAAAGCCACGGCCGTGAGGCATTCCAAAAAGCACCTGCACTGCAGAGCCGAAGGGACGCCACCGCCCCAGGTCACGTGGGTCATGCCGGACAGCATCGTCCTCACGGCCCCGTACTACGGCAGCAGAGTCACAGTCCATGCCAACGGAACCCTGGAAATCCGGAACGTGAGGCTTTCCGACTCTGCCGACTTCATCTGTGTGGCTCGGAACGAAGGGGGAGAGAGCAAGCTGGTGGTGCGGTTAGAGGTCCTGGAGATGCTCAGGAGACCCACTTTCAGAAACCCCTTGAATGAAAAAGTGGTTGCCCAGCTGGGACAGCCCACAGCACTGAACTGCTCTGTGGATGGCAACCCGCCTCCTGAAATAATCTGGATTCTCCCCAACGGCACCCAGTTTTCTAACGGACCACACCTCTCTCCATATCGGGTAGCAAGCAATGGCTCCTTCCTCATTCATAAGACAACTCGGAAAGAGGCAGGAAGATATCGGTGTGCAGCCAGGAACCAAGTGGGCTACATTGAGAAACTGATCATACTAGAGATTGGGCAGAAGCCCGTTATTGTGACGTACGCACTAGGGACTGTAAGGGGCCTTGGTGGGGAATCTCTATGGCTGCATTGTGTGTCTGATGGAATCCCAAAGCCACACATCAAATGGACCATGCCAGGTGGTTCTGTGCTAGACAGGCCTCAAAGTAATGGCAAGTACACCCTGCACGAAAATGGCACCTTGGTCATCAAGGAAGCAACGGCCCACGACGGGGGGAATTATATTTGTCGGGCACAAAACAGCGTTGGCCAGGCACTGATCACTCTTCCAGTGAGGATTGTGGCCTACCCGCCCCGAATCACAAACCGCCCTCCCAGGAGCGTCCTCACAAGGACAGGAGTGGCCTTTCAGCTCCACTGTGTGGCTCTGGGAGTCCCCAAGCCGGAAGTCACCTGGGAAATGCCTGTCCACTCCCAGCACTCAAGGGCAAGAGAAGGGAGGAGCCAGGGGGGCGAGCAGCTTCACCTGCAAGGCACCCTAGTCCTTCCAAATCCCCAGACCTGGGACTCGGGGCTGTACAGGTGCACAGCCAGGAACGCCCTCGGTAGTGACTCCGCAGCAACTTACATTCAAGTCATCTGACATGAAACGAAAGGAGCACTGAACAAAGTCAACATCTGGACAGAATTTATTTTTTGGAAGAAGTTTAATCAAAGGCAGCCATAGGCATGTAAATGAACTTGGATACATTTACAATATTAAATTTACAATGGACATGCAAAAAAAGACTTAAGTGCAGTATGAACTGATACTGATTTCTTGAATGGATCTCAACACAAACTTTTAACTTAAGGCACTTTTATTTTGCCAACAAATAACAAACATTAAGAGGAAATGGTCCACTATAAAATAACAAATGGCTAATGCACCTGAATTTTTCAGTAAAGAATGAACTGATTTTCTTTCTACTACCAGTTGCCTAGTGTCACCTTCTATCAGTGTTACAAGTATGGCACTGGGGACAGTCAGTGGGGCAGATTAAATCTACAGTCCTTATGCAAACTCACCATCTTGATGTATAAAGAGTTTGTCATTGGTTTATGAATATTTTGCTAAACCTACAGAAAACAAGCACTGAACTGTTTTGATGACAAATTATCATTTGTTCACAATGACAATTTTCGTTGATGGGGAATACAAAAACGTTTTAATAACTGATTTAAAAATAAATGCAGGCTAATTTTTCCACCTGTAAAAAGCAATTTAGCACACACCATAAAATGTGAAAAGGGGCTGATTATATCTTTGTCCAAATCTGTCCATTAAAAAGATTTTAAAATACAATGAAGCTCCTTTATGACTAAGCTCTAGCTCGGGAACTCCTGGCTCAGAGCTGTTCATAAGGAAAGTTTTCTGGGGAGGAATCTTCCTCTTGGGCATTTCATTTCATTATGCAATAATTCTTTATGCACTGGGAAAATGTTTGGGAGAGTTTAAATTATTATATAATGAAGCTTCACTGTATTTAAAATTTGATCAACCCTACACAAAATGTTGCTTTTTGTAATTCACTATTTGTATTGCACGCTTAATTCAATCTGAATTAATTTGGGGGACATTATGATTTATTTTTCTAATTCTAGAGGCTGGGGTTTTCCAATATAATTTCTCCAGCATCTGTACCTATTATTTTAGGATTATAAGAGCCTTATAAATGGGAAAAAGCCATGGCTCTTATACAAATAGCTAAGGACACTGAGACACGTTGGCCCTGCCAGTCACTTGAGACATGAGGAGGAACTCCCTTTCAGAGGTCACCTGTTTGCCACCAATCTGGGTATCCAGTGCGTGGCAAGAGATCAAAGGACACTTGGACAGTGATCTCCCTCTACTGCTGAACCAAGATGGGTAGGTAAAAGGATAGAGGCAACCTGATGAGGAACAAGCCTATGACGTAAGTGGTGTGTCCAAGGGGTCCTCACATCCAGGCGTTTTGACAGGGGTACCCACTTCCTTTAGATTTCAAGGTCTTGTCTTAAATGGGCTGGGGTCTCTGTATTATTAGTCTAATCTCTCTGCAACTTACCGAGCAAATCACAAGGTTCTGTATCAGGGCTTTCCCTTGTGAACACTTTAATGCAAACTAATGCATTTGCTACAAAAGAAACATGTCAGGATAGAGAAATATGACTAACTTAAAAGTTCCAATTGCTTTCCTTATAACGCACAAGAAGAAAACAGCTCTAGTTTTTCCTAAACCTTCCATAGCGTTTCAGAATTATAGGGACTTACTCAAGACTTAGCTTCCTCACCTTAATGCAACCACAAAGGTACTCCCCACAGCTTTCATGTGCAAAATGATTAATAAATAAACTTCTGCAAAATGTAAAGTGCATACAAATGCTATGCAATGATAACACTCACTCCTCACACAGTATTGCCACTGTTTGCAATACTGAGCTACAACGATTAATGGTTCAAACTGAAAATTTGCCTTCAACATACCAATGATTCTTAAACAAGGACCAAAAACAGAATAGGACTCACTCACTAGGCACAACTTTCATGTTTCAAGGATTCTGCCCATGAGTCACCAGACATACCCACCACTCCAGAAAAAAATAACTTCATGAACTCTGAGTATGATTCTGGAGAGGGTAAAACCTGATCTATACAAGCAGCTGAAATGTAAAGGTACATCTTCTGAAAGCAGGTAGGATGTTAATTTAGTGAAAAGAATGGTCTTTAATGTTTTGGCAAAGTCTGTTCCAGCCCAGAGTAAACACCTCTTGGGGCAGGCTGGAGTGAATGTCTTCACAGTGTACAAAAGCAGTTCACACGGATGCTGCCATAGCACAGGAAGCTGACGTGAATTTGAGGTCATTGGCAGGAGTCAAACTGCAATGAGTAGCTCACCCAGGAAGATGTGAATTACTTACAGAATGATTCGCAAAAGAAATGATCTACTTAAGTGGAACTAGCTACATTTTAAAAAAAGTAGTTCTATGTGGTCTGTTCATTGGACGAATCTATTCACAGTATGTGTGACTACATGTAAAATCATATGGCAAAAAGATGAAGTAACACAGAACATGGGAAGATATCCCCCACATGTGTTTTTTAAAATGCCCTGCAATTTTCACATTCAAAATTTTATGCATCTAAATCTAAAAAAATATTATATGGAATACTCTTAAGTTACACAAACTGATAATAATTTACTGTATTCTTTACTCTAATAGGAGCAAATTACCACATACTTGAACAAAGTTAAAATAGTTACTATTTCTTTATAATAAATTTAATGTATAATTTACTTGTGCTTTTTGCACCAGTTTATAAATACAGTATATGCATTACACAACCAAGACTGACACCAACATTAATAATTAAATTCAAAGTAGCAAATACTTACCATACAAAATTAACAGCAAATACACCTTTTATGAAAACCAGAGCCTTCTGGACTTTGGGGCCAGGGTCTCTGGAAACCATGTCAAGTCTGAGCTCTGTGGACTCTCTAGCCAGCTGAGAGATTTTCACTCTAGGTGGCATAAAGCTCTAGAGAACCGGTGGCATAAAGCTCTAGAGAACCAAATCTGGACAGTCATTTTCCCAAAACTGGCAGTAAATACAGGAACGATTCCACGGTGGTCCTTCCAGGTGTTTAAGGTTGACATATTGTACCTTCCTGAAGACTCTGGTCCATGCTCTCACCACTGAAAACAAAGTCAGGTGCAGCAACTTCCAAGAGGCTCCCATGGAAGTCATGATTGTAGAAGTCACTAAGCAACAACCTGGTTCAGCACCTTTGACCACAACAAAAGCAAAGCAAAGTCCTACACAAATAAGAAAGTTTATAAAGTGCTCATGAAATTACAAATATTTCAAATTATAATGACGCAGATTAATGTCCAGTTGCCCATCACAGGTGAATGCAGAATGAATGGGTTGCTTCCTGTCAAGACCTGATCTGCCTTTCAAGTCAGAAGTTGGTCCAGCACAGTTGCAAAAGAGCAAAACAATCATTAATGAACCCATAAATATTTAAACCCACCATAATTCATTCTTTCTGTACCTAGAAGACTTTAAAAAAAAAAGAAAAAGCACCAATTTCAAAGGTCTGCTGCCACCATCCGCGGGGAGGAGGTCTGCCTGAGCCATCAGCCACATTGCCAAACCTCCTTCAATGCTGAATGCAAAGCACAACTTCTCCTTTGCTTTTTGTTTAAACACCTCCATATGAAATATAAAATATAAGAAACCAAAGAAATGAAAGACCAAAGGGACATTCTCAGGATGACTGACACATTAACTCTGATTTTCTACTTTTCAGTGCAAACACAAAACTGCAGGTTGTCTTCCCGATTCAGAAGTGTGAAGGGTGCCCGTAGGGAGTCACTCCTTGCTGCGGCTGGTTACCTATGAAAGAAAGAGTCACATGCTGTCACAGGTACAAAGTGTGCTGCAGGTAAGTGCTTTCCTCTTACTGCTCTCAGGACACCTCGGGTGCAGCGATCAGACCCACTGCCCACAGCACATCTCGCCCTGGAAGCCTCTCGTGGAAGATCCAACTAGCACCACCGAACTCAGCAGAGGACCCAGCTCCACAGGAGAATCCCACACCTGCCCAGGCGAGGCCTTGGGCTGGGGTAACTGGCCCCCCAGGGTGTCTCCCTCTGAGCTCACACAGGACAGGCAGTTCGTCCACCCAGACGAGGACTTACTAGAAAGCTGCTTCTGGAGCTGCCGCACCAGTGCGGCCGTCTGCTGCTGCTGCTGGGTCTGCTGCAAGCCTGGCCTGGGGAACTGCAATTGCAATAGGAGAAAGGACAGAAATTAGGCCACAGAGCCAGTCACTGAGGAACACAGGTGACATCCTGGGGTCGGATGGTCTGGAAGGCACCTTTCCATACTTCAAGACAAAAGTGCCATACCCAGAGTACACACATCAACGTTGTCTAGGCCCTGGCACATCTCATACAGAGCTGAAGTGCCCACCCACTCCGGAGAGCCCTCTGCCTTAGCTGGAATCTATTACAAGTCCTGATGCAGGAGGGCAACACTCCAGAGGGGCCTGGAAGTTCAGAGACCACTGTCCGCTCACCTCCACCAGGTGGCTAGATGATCAAAAGTTGCCCTTCTGCTCTGACACAGTAGCCACTAGCCAACACTTCCCTGTCTCTCCTGTCCCTTCAAGCCATCCTTAATTGGAAACAGCAGCTTTCAAACACTTGGAAATGATTATAGATTTGAAATGGTTGGTTGCAGAACTGTCTAATTTGATTAAAATGTTTGGGTACACGGTGCATAAATATCAAACTTATTCAGTAAATACTTAGCTGCCTTCCTCTGTCCTTTAAAAGCCTGCTTCAAATAGAGCAATGCAGGCTCTTGCAGAGCCCAGGCAGTAGCTAGTATCCAGGAAGCTCATGGATGAGTGCTGGGACATGAATGGGGGTCTCCTGGTGGCTGTAAGAAGCAGTGCAGGGCTGGGGACACAGCTCAGGTGCTTGCCCAGCATGTGAGAGGCCCTGGATTGATCTCTAGCATTGCAACAACATGGCACAAAACGAAGGTGATCCTGAAAGGGTCTCAAAAGGCAATGGGGCTGCCCGGGGAGGCCATCTTCTGACTTGTCAAAAGAGACCAACAGGGAGGAGCCAAAGAGCAACCACTCAAACCAGCTGCCTGTCCAGGTGACCACCATCCACCTCCTCCATCAAGGCTCCCAAACTCTCTTGTGACCTCTGTCACAGGGTGAACTGTGCCTGCAAAACAATATGACACAGTCCAACCCCCAGTACCTCAGAATGTGACCTGCTTAGTCTTTATAAAGGTGATGGAGTTAGAAAGAGGCATACAGTGGGATCTAGGCCAGGATGGTGTCCCCAAGAAGGCGAATTGACACAGGTGTGCATGCAGTGAGAAGGCCAGGCGAGAGCAGCGCAGAGTCCCAGGTCTGCAAGCCCAGGAGGTCAGAGATAGCCATGACCCACGGGGGCCGTGGGAGAGGCATGGGTAGACTCGCCTTAGGCACTTAGGAGCCAGCCCTGGTGACAAGCTGATCTTGGGCTTCCACCTCCAAAAGCAAGGCACCGTCCATCTCTGCTATTTAAGCCACTGACTGTGTTCTCTGGAGTAGTCCCAGCAAACCAAGACAGCCCCTGGGCCTCTTCTACCAGGAGCCCAG
Source organism: Marmota flaviventris (assembly GCF_047511675.1). Lineage (NCBI taxonomy): Eukaryota > Metazoa > Chordata > Mammalia > Rodentia > Sciuridae > Marmota > Marmota flaviventris. The sequence continues at coordinate 107,838,031 of NC_092505.1, read as the reverse complement.
CAGCCACACGCCCCTCTTCACGTGCAGTGCTGCTGCTGATCACCTCCTGGGGGCTCCTCTGGGGGCAGGGACCATGCTTGGTACCTTTACCCATCCCTTGAGAGGGCAGGAACCAGAACCCCCTGCCACAGTTGGCCCACTGCTGTTCCTCCAGCAGAGGGAGGGACAGAACACAGTACATGGGCCAGTACCACACACTGGGTCTGCTCAGATGTTTATCATAAATATAAATAAATGTATTCCTGATGCATACGATATACCTAGTGAATCCTAAAAGATCAAAGGGAACATGTGGTTTCTGCTCATACGGCTAAGGCTTTGACCATTGCTGTTGTGAACGTGTAGCCGCTAGAGAGATGTTTTCTCCTTATTATATACTCTACTCTGTTATTGTGACAAGACCAAAAAAGAAGAGGAAAGATCTTAAACTCCCTCAGCAGAACAATGTCTGAAACTGTGAGTGGGGTGACCACCCAGAGCAACCGAGGACTGACTTCAGAGCTGTAGGAGTCACAAACACAGGACCGTGTTCGTGAACTTCCGAGTGTACAAACATGGGCATGCTGGATACAGCACACTAAATAGAGCCACAACCCAAGAGTCCAGGCGACTGACTGCCCCTGTAACTTCCAACCCTGAAATACCACAATCCAGGTCTAAACATCTAAAATTTAAAAAAACAATTTAAATTTCCTTGCCTACCCTAAGAATTATACATTTATAATATTTTTGTCTCCGTACTGTAATTGTAAATGTTATAGTCTAACTACAACATAGTGCTTTAAATAAAAAATAAGACATTTGCTTATCAAGACGGCATTAAAGTCTTCAGCTGAGAACAAAAGCCTCCTAAAAAGTCTGCTGTGGGTTTTACTGTCCCGCAAAATCACTATGAGTGACAATTTCTGTTTTTCTGACATTCTTTCCCATAAGCATGAGGAAAAAGTCATATGCCATGCTCCGACTAACTTGCTCAATCTGTAAGAGGTTTCAAGATAATCTCTACCCTTTCCTGTAAAGAGAGCTTTGGGACAGAACCAACTCTGTTACCATACACACACAAATGATAATGTATTCCATGTGAGGCACGTGGTGCTGATGTCCATCTATGACTCAACGTAGTATTACCCTCTAAGAATAAACTAACTTCATATCCTTGATACATATTTTATATATTTCCTATTAAAAGTCAACCAGAATGAGGTTTAATAACAGAGGGTGAAAGGCCAAAGAGAAAGACCACTGGGAGAGGTCCTGCCAACGTTTGCATAATTGCAGGTATTGACCCAGGTGTTCAGTTGAAGCCAGTCACTACATAAGGACCTGTGCCCCCAGACAAAGGCTGGCTCTTTAAGAAAGTACAACAGTCTCAGGGCATTAGGTTACACCAGAATGAATAAATATGCAGATTGTCAATATACAGGGAAAACACATGAATTGAATATGCAGATTAAATAGAGAGCTTATTATTTATAAGCCACATATCATATGACTCCCATAAGGTTATTTCTATACATGCCTCAATCAAAATTTAAAAAGCTGAATATGTGGAACACTCTACTGTCACACAGTCACAGACAGTGGAGGGCTCAGTGTAGCCTGCTTTTCTGTTAACAGGGGCATCATGCAACTACTTAGTAGCCAAAGAAATTTTAATTCTCAAATTATTGGATTCCCTATAATTACTAGTCAAGTGCCCATTCACTAATCTGCAATAAATGTCTGAGAAGGTGTAATTACATGATAGTTATTTCCACTAGAACTAACTTTGCATAATTCTGCTCCTAGTTAATAAGAGCACTACAGCGTGAGAAGTCTTGGTTTTAAATTAGAAAGAAAAAAACAAAGGCTAAGAATTTGCCAGGTCAGCATCAAATATTTCAAACACTCATTATGACATATTTTACAGAAACGTGGTTTATCTTTTGGCTTTCTGGCCAAACACCAACAGAGTGTTTTGTTGTACAAAAGAAGAAAGGAGTGAGGCTACTATGTGTCAGTACTGCTTGATGTCATAACATACCTAGTGGAAAGAGATTTTTAAAATCACCAACTTTAACTGATGCCAGTTAGAAGCACATGAAGGTTTGGTGAGCAGCAAGATGAGCAGTACCCAGCTGCCCCCAAACTGCATGTTAATACAGCAGTCGTCAGTGGATCTGGGCAGGAGCAACCTACCAGGCACCACCCCCACACAGGGATCAAAGTCACATCCCCGAAGAAGGACCAGTGTATATTCTAGTGTGACTCGCTGAGAGGGACAATGACACCTGTGATGCGCCTCAGAAATGCGCAAGGTGATTCTAAACACAACTACCTATGCAGCTAAGCCAACAGAGCAATGTTCCATGTCTCAGGAGTGCCACCATCATGAAGACACGCGGACCTGGGGCTGGAACCGGTCCACGTGGAAGGTGGAGAACACACAAGAGCCAGACCCAGGGCAAGCTGATCCCAAGTCCAGAGAGACCAGTGCAGTTGTCACCACAGACACAAGGGTGCTGGCAGGAGACGTACAGATGAGAGCGCCGAGTCATGTCCTATTTCCTGATCTTAATAACCATATCATGCTTTTGTGAAAGAATAGCCTTGCTCTGGAGAAATAAACTGAGGTATTTAGCAGGGAAGGGCACGTGTCTGCGACCCATTCCTGTGTGCAGACCAGGGGAGGCGTGCACGGAGGAGGAGCGGGCATAGGCTAAGGCAGGATGGCACAGGGTGCTGACCAGTGAGTCTGGGAAGAGTTTAGGGCAATTTTATACTATTCTTAGAACATTTCTGTTAGTTTGAAATAATTTCAAACTAATTGTTCTTGGGTGGAACAGCAGGTCCCAGGGACTCCAAAGAGCCTCTGGTATGGGTCGTGCACAGCAGGGCCAGCAACGTCCACTGACAGCCTCAGGGTGAGTGGGATGTCCATGTGCGACCTCCACTGTGGAAGGGACCTGTGAAGTGGGCTGCAGCGCACCTCAGACACCTCCGCAGAAGGAGTGGGAGCCGGCGTCCAGCACATCCGGCCAGTCTCTGCCTTCGCCAGTCTAGCTCCTCCTCTTGATCTCAGAGGCTCGTTGAAGGAGCGGGATGTCCCATTCAAGCCGACGCCCACCCTTCCACGCCAGAGGTCCACCCCGTGCTTCACCTGATCCCTTATTTCCAGTCCTTCCTAACAGCCTTCTCCTCGCCATAAGCTCCTACCTTACTCCACCTTCAGACCCTGTGCCCAAGACCACCTGCACCAGCGCCTCCCAATGAGGTGACCAGTGACCCATCTTGGCAGAGCCCATAAGCCCTCCGCTGGAGGACGGAGTGCACCTGGCACCTCCTTCCTCCCCTTCCATTTGTTTTCAGATATTTCCAGATATCTTCTAAACAGATAAACTATATCATCACCTAATATTGCTTATAAGTATAAGTATCTATTCTGTGGAATAATCTCAAATTTTTAAAAGAGGAAAGTGTTGTAACCTATCGAACCCCAAATATTTATTTGTACCCTTCTATGTAAACAAACACACCAACACCACCACCACAACCCTGGCATGGTCCTAGAGAGAAGCTGCTGGCACGTTTAGGAAACTCCAATTCTCCATAGTGACAGGTGCAGAGAAGGCAACGGCCTTTACGAAACCCAGGTGGTCCCCAGACACAGGCCTTACCAGGGGTTGCTGGGGCTGCACTGCCTGGAGACCCAGGGTCTGCTGGCTCTGGGGCTGTGAAGACGGCTGGGGCTGGGGGGGCTGCTGGGGCTGCTGCATCTGCAAAGAAAGATAAAGGATTATGCCCTTGAAAGGAAAGGGGGATGTCACCCTGAAGCTCCATTAACAGTTTATCTCACTGTCTGTTGCAGAACAAATGTGCGGCTTTCCAAAGGTGACACGTTCTGGGAAATGTGTCTTTAGGGACTTTGTCACTGTCCAACGTCACAGAGCATGCCTGCACAAACCAGGCAGTATGGCGTAGCCCACCACACACCAGGCTGGGGGTGTGAGTCAGACTGTGTGAAGCAAAAGAGACGGTGATACCCTCCAGAGACGTGGCGAACACAAGACCCATCAGGCCACCGCCAACACAGACGTCGGACCCCATCACTCCTGGTCATCACCGAGAATCACGTCCAGTCCCTGACTGTATGTGCTATGCACTTGTAACTGGTAGTGTGACAGGTGTCTTTACGCCACCATCACCACAAAGATGTCTGTGTTGTGCTAAGGTGATAATAAAGGCTATAATGTCACTAGGGGACATTATTATCTCATGGGACTACCTTTTATATAAGCAATTGGTCATTGACCAAAATATCATATGGGAGCATGACTAGATCCTGCCTCTTCCACCTGCCCCCTGGCAACACTGTCAAGGGCAAGACCTAAATCCACCTCCATATGTCCCTCCTGAAAGCCTTCTCAGACCGCCCTAGTCCTGCAAGTCTCCCCCGGGAGTCACTGCTCACGGGAGACACTGCTCACAGGGACAGGGACACCCTGTGCACCTGCTGTGTGGCTTCCTTCATGCCATGTGCCCTTCCGCAGGCATGCTACCTGCCTCACAACCCCAGGTGACAAGCACCTACAGGCAGCCTCCCTTCTTTCCCTGTGATATATGACAGGAGACCCCTGGGGATTCAATCTTAATTTTTTAAAGGACGCCTGGAAGATGTTCTGGCACAAATGATGAGTGTAAAGTTGGAACCATGTCGTTGACAAGGTTGGCTCAAATGCTCAGCTCTGGGAAACCTTCCGAGTCACAGAAGCCACAGGCAAGACACCAGTCGTGACTCAGGAAATGGGAGCTACTGCTTTCTCCCCATGACCTTCAACAAGTGTTCCGTCCAAACACTTCTTTCTGGGGGTGACAGACCCAGAGATTCTCATCCTTTTAATTTTTTCCATTTGGTCTACATTCTATGCCCCAAATTATCTGTCCTTTTTGAGAAGGGTAATAAATAGCCACTGACAGACACTAAGGGACCATGGTGGAGGACATGGAAACCTTGCAGAGCCCTGGCCAGGGCCACTCCCCACACGAGCAACACAAACTGAACTGGATGCTCAGCACGAGGAAGCCAAGGCTCCCCAAGGCTCCCCACGGCTCTGTGGCCTCACAAGAGACCTCATGAGAGATGAATATGACTTCAGAGCATCAAGATTGTCCCCGACGGAGATAATCGATCCCCAAAAAGGAGAAACCGATTCACAGGAGCAAACCAGTATTGTCTGAATCTCTGAGGAATATACTGTGGGTAAGAAGAATTACCACAGGACACACACTAGAAGAGACAGAAGCCCCCGGCCCCCAGGAGAGGCAGGTTCTCTACGCTTGGGTCTGAAAAATACCAAGGCAGGAAGTAGAAAAGTGACAGCACTGCCACCTTCCTTGGTGACTTGGAAATGATAAAAAATAATAATAAAAAAAAAATACAAATAACAGTCCTAAAAAATTCTGAAATATATCCTAAGAACCGAGGGGGGTGGGGAAAGATGATATAAGAAAATACCACTCTTGAGTATTAACAGTCACGTTAGTAAAAACATTAATAGCAACATGACCAAACTAGTGCTTTACCTGAATTTCCTTATTTAAACCTTGCTACACACTTGAGAGGAAGGCACTAGTATTATTTCCATTACAAACTGGAGATTAGAGGGTTTTTTACCATCTTGGAGATGACATTTACACTTGGACGGGACTGCACGTCTACTAGCCACACTCCTCCAGGTCAATAACTATATATTACCAGTTCCCTGATGCAACTTTTTAAACATTTTATCAGGTCAAAAATTAGGATGCAACTAATGGCATCTTACCACTGATGGCATCTTATGAAACTCAGCCTACAAAGAATTTGTGTTGGTTTCTGCTTGTCACTTTGGGATACCATCAACCAGAAATCTGTAGGTCACACTAGACTCAGACCCCAAACCTACTTGAGTTTAGGGTCCAAATTCTCAAGGAGATGTTTGTTCTTTCCTTCATCCAGTGCCAAGCCTGGGACAGGCAAACTCTGTTGCTGTCCCTCCCTGTGTGACAGGTTTCCTTCCTGTTAACCACCCAGAGCACAGCCCTAGAGCACCCCAGCTCTACTAGATGCCCCAAAGTTGTTGATGTCTCCCTTCCCTGTAGTACCTAAGACAGCACTGCATCTCAGGTGGACTGGTAAGAGGGCAAGAGCAGGGTTGGTCCCTCCAGAAAGTCACCAAGCCAGCCCAGGACCAGCTGGTAATACAGTAGGAAGCAGCCTTGTGGACAATAAAGAGGAAGGGCACAGGACCATGCAGCCCGCGTTTCTTAAAAAGGAACAAAGAAGCAAGAACGTGCTGGAGAAGCTTTTGTCTGGGACTTGTGAGTATTTACATTAAATAAGTGAAGGATAGATCTCTGAATTCTAACAGAGACAAAGGAAGTGTCCCTTTGCAAATTCCTCCCTATATCCCTGATTTCATAGCCTTTGTTTGTATCTTTTTCCTATGTAGGGAACTTGCACTCAATGGCAGCCCCTGGTTAAACAGTGGCTGGGGGAGCTGAGGCTTCTGCTCTCAAATCAAAGGCACCCAAGTGCCTCCGGGGCCTTTGAGAAAGTGAGGAGATGCTATGAAACACTTCTGCCCAAGGCAGGGCAGAAGCACAGAGAGAGGGAAACCCTGCCAAGCTGGGATAAACTGCACCAGTTTAGGTCTGAGTGTCAAACACACGGGCTCCTTGGAACTCAACCATGGAAATCAGGAGCACCACTACTGCGGATCTGTTCTGTATAAAGAGACAGAATTGCCCTCATCTCCCTGCCCCATACCTGCAGGAGTCTCTGCTGCTGTCGAACTTGCGGCTGCCGGGGCCTCATGGGGTCCTGAGGCAGGGGCACGGAGGGGAGGCTCGGGTGTGCAGGCGTCAGCATGGCATCGATGCCCCCGCCCACTAGGGGGCTCTGCTGCAGAGCCTGGTGGTTCATCCTGGCAAAGAACAGTGTGACTTGTACCATGAGTGCCACCAGGACACAATCCACGCTCACAGAGCAGAGCAGCCCTCGGCGGTCGATGGTCACTCGCATCATGCCAAGGGAAAAAGACTGGAGGCCAAGGCAGAGACGTGACCACTCGGAAAAAAGGAAAGCAAACAGGCCTCTTAAAATAGCACTCATGTGCAGACTAATTTTTTAATGAAGTAGTTGCTAACAGTGAGTCTCACTCACTGGACACCGGCCTTGGAGCAGGCCCTGTGCGGAGGTCTGACTGCACGGCTCCTCCCACAACAGCGCCTGCGCTTAGCGTTGTGCGCTCCCCACATTAGGAATGAGAGAGCAGAGGTGGAGAGGAACCCTCACTGAGGTTCCTCAGACAGCAGATGGCACAGGTGGCATTTGAACCCAGAACGGATGACTTGAAGTTCAAGCTCCCGAGGTAACAGTATGCTGCTACTAGTTATAAAAGTAGGAAATATAATGAAATTGGAAATACATATTTCCAAATTAATTTATTTTCCTAAATGTGCTACCATCCGTCAGCTGTCCCAGTGTTTCATAGTTGGGGTTACTTGCAGCTGACACACAGCCACTGATGGACACCTGGGCCCAGGCTGTGCAAGGTTCTCTTAACTCTTCTGGGTAGTGTCACCCCATGGAATTGCCTATGATGACTGAAATAAGAAGGCCACTAGGACTGGTGACATTAATTGTCAGGCCTTGATGCAGAACACGACTGCAGGGCTTCCTTCCAAGAAGGTGCCTATATAACACAACCCTGAGTGACTGCCCAGGCCCTGGCTGCCCCTGCTGGCCATGTATGGCTACCGAACACTTGAAATTTGACTAGTGTGAAGGATGAACTCAGGGTGTATTTCAATTTTCATTGGTCTATATTTAAACAGCCACGTATGCACAGCGGGTGTGGTAGTGGGCAGTAATACTCTGGGTCTAAGGGACCTGGTTACAACAGGAACCCTGGAATCCATGGGGATCCCATTTCTCCAACCATCCCTGAGGTGGGAAAGGCGACACCTCAGTTATAACAAGACCCTCATGTGCACCAGGCCCAACCGGTCCTGCAACCATACATTTGCAGCTGAGCAGCAAACTCTAGTATAACATTTCCAATAACAATCAGTAGTCACTCAGATGCTTTTAATGAAAAGATAAACACTCTTTGAAAGTGGGGAGAGAATACTAGTGCTAACTAGCCCAGGACATCCATCCCATGGAAGAAGTAGTCCCAGCTGGGGCCCCTGAGCGAAGGAAATAAACGAGATGAGGAATTCCTGCCTGGGGCTCCGTGGATGCTACTGAAACTGAGCAGCAGCATGTCAAGCACACGGAGGCACACAGGCCCACGAGCCACCAAGCTGCCATGCCCCAGGTGAGGCACAGCAAACACAAGCACAGTCCCTCCTCGTGTCACCTCTGGGTGCCCGTCAGGGGCTGCAGGTAGGGCGGGGCCTGCTGCTGTACGTAGCCGCTGGGCTGCTGCTGCATCTGCCTCAGTCTCTCCATGAGCGCAGGGCTGGAGTGTGCGGCCGGGTAGGCCCGGGAGCCATAGCTGGGGGACAGGACCACGCCGGCCTGCGGCTGTGCGGGCTGTGGCAGAGGCATCTGGGTTCCGTACATGGTGTAGCCCTGGGGCATGGTCTGCAGGGAGGAAAGGGGACAAGTCAGCGCCCCAGGCACCACTGGGGCACGTGGGGCACAGGACCCGACAGGACCTCTCTGACATGCACTGTCTTCAAAGGCTCTTAGGACTCAAGTACAAGAAAGACTTTTCTGGAGGCAGGGAGTCTGGCCAAAAAGCCAGCCAAAGAGTGACAGGCCATGCACCCAAAGTTTTAGTTAAAATACGTGAATTGTCATTTGGCCAAACTGGGTTTCCAGGTCAGCTGCTCTGTTTGAGGAAAGGAAGGACACATGTCTGTGTACAAGCAGGCGACCTCCAGTGCACGGACACATCCATGTTCAACCCCAAAGTTAGCCAGAAGCCTACCCATGCTCAATGTGAATTTAAAATAACAGAGTACACTTTCCCAACCTGTGATTGTACCTTTTTGGGTCTGATGAATGTGCCTGTCATAACCAACTAAGTTCCAAAAAAAAAAAAAGAAAAACCAGAAACTATTAATCTATTAATGGGAGGAAGGAAGGACATAATTGGTAACTGTTCAACACCTTCCTGTCTTGCTTGGACCACAGCTGGTCTCAGCACACCGTGAATGAGCTGGCAGCCCAACAGGACTCACATCAACAATACTGGGCTTCTGATCATGACAGAACTACAGGAGAGCATAGGAACCCAGAAATAACAGCATTATTAGAAAAAAAGAGCCCCAGATTCCTCTTCCATTTAGATAATGTGTTACATGTTTAGCATCTACGGCGTACGTGGTTTGTAGACAGGCTCTCTAGATCCTCACATCCTTCATCTCTATTTTACAGAAGGAAACCAAAGCTGAGGCTTACATGCGCAGCTAGAAACTGCCAGGAATAGCTGAGGTCTGATTCCAAGGCCCACCTTCTTGCTGTTCTACCGCGATTCCTCATCTGAGTTGTCTTTGAGTATGACCATTTCTATCATGAATTATATCATAAGTAACTCTCTGACTGCCACACATTTTACATCTATCATCATCAACAAAGATGTTTGAATTTATTTATGTTTTTAACTCAATAATTCCCCTAAAGTGTTTCATGCCCCTTAGTCAATCCTGAGACTTGCTCAACAATTATTAGTTAAGTTTTCTTAAAATGTCAAGTATAACCCATAAGTAGAGGTAACTAAGTTCTGGTCCATTAGGGAGTTGATGTCCAACGTCCTCGCCTCCTTCTGTGCATAAAGAGTGTTGAGATCCCGCAGACCTGTTAAGCTGGTGTGGGTACCTGTGCCTGCTGCAGCCCTGGATACTGAGGGGGCTGAGGGGAGGGCCGAGCCTGTGCAGCAAAGAGAGCAGCCTGGTCCCCGGGTGGGCCCTGGAAGACAAAGCCGAGGCAAACTCGAGGTCAGCACAGCAAGGCCTGGGTTTGAGCTTCTGGCCCATGATCCCGATGACCCTCGACACCGTATCTTACGACATGAATACAGAAGTCACAGATTTCTAAGCTGTCTTCAGTGTTATTCCTTGTTACTTCCCCGTGTGTCTAGAGTCCTGAACTCTTCTTAGAAGACTACAAAGAGACACAATAGGAACCTGAGAGCCCAATATCTGCGCAGCAGAGAGGCCAGCTGGCTCCCAGTGTGCTCCGGGCAGGCCACCACTCTGGGTGAAGGGCGTGAGCACCGCCAGAGTGCAGGCATGAAAACCCCAGCTGCCCTGTGCCCACCAGGCACGAGAACATGTGGACACATCAATGGCACATGGACACCCACGGCTCTGAGGGGAAGTTCCTTCACAGTGACCTAAAAGTCACCTATTTAGCTACAGATTCAAGGGGAAATGTGAACTACCATGACCCTAACAGTCCATTAGAATACAGTCACTAAATTTACATGTTGTTAACTGCAAATACAATTCTAACCAACTATCTGTAAAATAAAACCTATGATCATCTGTCCACCAGTCTTGACCCATGTTTTGGCCTTAGGAAAATAAACATATTTTAAGAGGAGCTATTTGCTTGTTGCATGTTTTGATGGCAGGTTATTATGTGGAAACTTGCAGTGATAATCACAGAAAGAAGCCTGGCTTCCTACCATCACTGGGTTTTTTCAGGACTGATAAATTGTCAAGATTGAGGTACACTGTAGAATTATTTTATGATTGGCTTAAAATAGATACCCTAATTTTAGAAAGTGCTGAATTATGGTTTCTTAAAATGGTTTTAATGCATTTGATGGAAAGTGGATATTTCTAATGAGAAGAAGGGGATATACATTTGGCCTAAGAGGGTGAGCACCACCCACGAGAAAGAGCGCGGCACAGGCTGGGCTGGGCTCATTCTCTCCAGGGGGGAGCAACGGCTCCATGTTCCTCAAGTGGGGAACGCCGAGCTCCAGGAGCTGAGAGGCATCGCAGGCACACCCACCAGACCTACAGAGCGGACCAGACTCCAGAGCCCGCGCTCTTACAATGTGAAGAGACGCCTCCACAGGTGGTACGAGGGTGAGAAGACTGCAGTGCTCACCAGGTAACCTACTCCTTAAGAACACATAGCTACTTAAAATTAGCCATTTAAGGAGAATTTCTCTTAAGACTTGTTAATGAAACGTTAAACCCAATGTTTTCATCAGATGGCCTATACTCTGATCCCCATAAAATGACTTGGGTTACTGATGGGGCTCCCACCTCTCCCCAAGCATCCTTGCATGGGTGGAGGACAAGTTTCTGAGACTACCTCCTAAGGTATCTGCACAGGACAGCTTCAGGAAGAATCCAACTTGGCAGAATAGGGTTCTAGGAAGGTACTGTTAAACCCAACTTATCCCTATGGGGCTGGGTCTAATAAAACAGCCCAAATTTTCTGTGTGGTCATGGGAGCCTAAACCTGCTCTCCCCAAAGTATCCAAATGCTTCTTGATCCTCCACAACCCTTGCCAAGGAATCATCAAATCTTTAAACATTGGCCCTTTTAAGTCAATGCTCCTTGACGTTACACCACACAAGGACCCTGACAAACATTATTGGGCTTTGTTGTGGGGACAAAGATATGAATATTATCATTTTAACACTCTAGAAAGAAAAAGACTATTTATATGTGAGTTGGCATCTTGGATCAGTAGGTGGTCTGCAAACCTGTGCTCAGGTTTGGCTTTGAGGGAAACAGGATGTGATCTCTACGTGACAGCTGCAGGCAGATGCACAAACAGACGTTTTCTAATTCTTCCTCCTCTGCCATTGAAGAACCTTAGAGAATACACAGGGATGGGGAGTAGAAAAACTGGAATACTAATGACATGCTAATACCAACGATGTGCTAATACTATGAGACTGGACAATATTCATTTACTTTACTGGTAAATATTAGTTGAGGTCATAGAGATTTAAGAAATATGAACAAAAATTTATTTTAAGAATCATAAAACTCACATTTCAAGGAAAAAATTCACCTTTAGACATTTGCCTAACAGGTGTGCTATTCAGGTGGATTTCTTTTTTTTTTTAATTTATATATTCTAATTTGTTATATATGACAGCAGAATGAATTTCAATTTAGAGTATACATATAGAGCATAATTTTTCATGTCTCTGATTGTACACGAAGTAGAGTCATTTGTAGTTCCCTCCCCGGTGACTTCTCCCACTGTCCTACTCCAGTACAGCAGGACTAACTGAGGTGGACAGTGGACCCTGGGAAGATGGCGAGCCCTGCTGTCTGGCCAGCAGGGTTCCCTGAAGCGTCCAGTCAGCCCAGGCTACCCTGAAAGGAAGCACCCTCGTGCTCCTGCCAGACTGAAACTCATTCCTACTTTTGTTTGTTTTTCCCAGAATAATGCCAGGAACACACCATTTCAACTTGTAGAAAAAGTCCTATTTCTTTAGGAAAAAATAAATAAGAAAGTTTTTCAGTAACTGGAAAGGTTTGACAAATGCTAATCAAGGACCCAAGTGCAGGAACAAGGGGAAAAATCAGTACAATACTCTCAGCGTCAGTGGATGTGGTGTTGGCTGTGGTAAGCCAAGACCATACGACGTATCCTACAAACTGGACAGGCCAGGACAACAGGGACAAAGTGAGGCCATGCCTGGCACACCAGGGCAGAAGGTCACTTTGATTATTTGTTTTTTTCTAAATACGTCTTGAGCTTTATTTATTTTTAATCAATTCCCAGCAGGGGAGCTGGCACTCAGCAGGGGCACAGTGACTACCTTATGAGGAAAACTGAGACTGAGAGCCAGAGGTAAGTGGGATTTGTATTTCAGCATCAAGTACTTTACCAAGTGTTCTCCAAAGCCCTGCAGTTCTCAGCAGGACCTTTGGTTTGGAATGCTTTCATGTCTGGTGACTACCATGCTAAGGATCCTTCCTCTGCCTGCATCAGCATCTGGACAGGAGCTCCATTTCTCCTCTGCAATTACTCTGCCTAGCTGAAACAGTCAGAGGCAGCATCAACTTCATAGTTTTAATCATGGAGAGAACAGTCCAGGAAGCCAGGCAGGCTCTGCCTTATCACTAGGAGAACGGGAGACACCTGAGGCCCTGGTGCTCAGGGACCTGACTTGCACACATTCAGGGAACCATCCACATCAGCGGGTGGTCATGAGCTGGTCCCTGCATTGCTGAGCTAAACTCCTGTCTCCTCACTTCATTTTTATGCACTTTGCTTTGGACTTGCCCCTATGAACAAAGCGTAATCCATGATATCTTCTAGAACATTCTCTAAATACTCCTGAGGCAGCTGTGCTGTCAGGGCTGACTCACCTTCTTAGCTTCCATGAGAACAATCTTCTCTCCAATGGCTGGATTTTTTTAACCAGACAGGAGAGGTATCTAAGGTCAAAGAAATGCTGAACCAGAAGTCTTGTGCACAATTTGAAATCTGTGTATCCAGTAAACCTAACATTTTTGATAAAACATCTTCATCCTTTTCATTTTTCTGGATCTGCTTGTCTCTGTTAGCCACCACCCTCTCGGTCACCTGGGCACATGGGAAGGTCTCTTTCTAAAGGAGAACTGGTCTTACCACCAGTTAGCAGTCAGTAAGCAGCACGCTTCAGAATCATCACTAGTGACGATTTCTCCCAATTCTTAATTCGTGACTTTGCAACAGTGTTTAAGGGTTGCAAAGAGACAGACTGAATCTGGGAAACCACAGCCAGATTTTATACCTGTTTCTGAAAATGCCATTTTAGGGAAAATAACAAAAGTTACACAAAACAAAGCCAGTGAGTCCTGTTTTATGAATCATCAGGCCAGAGGGACCCACTTAGGACTCCTAGTTGCAGAGGAAATGGTGCCCAGGGCTAGAACACCAATGGTGTGTAACAGAAGTTATGGTCATCTCATCCTTGTAAATTTACAAGGAAAATTCCAAAATTAAACTTGATAAGCCGTTCAACTTGACACTGTATTAGTTTTCACTTCAAATATAACTTTGTTGGCTTCAGCTAACACTACCATTAATGCTAATTCTAAAATCAACATATCTCAATAACCTTTACAATGTATTCTATTTACATGCCCATAAATGACAAATCTAATGAGTTAAGTATATTTTTATTAAGTTCTAAAAGGAGAAATTAAAGAAAAATTAAAGGTAAAAAGACAACAAAGATACACATTTTGATTAACTTGAATGAATACAAAATCACAGAACCTTCTTTTGACTTCCAAATACCTAGCTGACTAAATATTTTGTCTGTAGTAATACTTTAAGAAAGTTAATGATGCAAACTGTTTTCTATATGAATGACATTATTATCTGAATAATAAGTACACTAGAGCAAACATAAGCTATATCCAAAATAGTTTTAAATTTGATAGCTCAAGTTATTTTTAATTTTTTTTTTTTTTACGTGGAGGGCTACTGGGAATTGAACTCAGGGGAACTCGACCACTGAGCCACATCCCCAGCCCTATTTTGTATTTTATTTAGAGACAGAGTCTCACTGAGTTGTTTAGTGCCTCACTTTTGCTGAGGCTGACTTTGAACTCGTGATTCTCCTGCCTCAACCAGCCAAGCTGCTGGGATTACAGGCGTATGCCACTGCACCTGGCTTGATGGTTCAAGTTTTGAAATGAGTAAAATCCACATGTGTTCTCCCTATACTTTAGAGTGTCAAGAAAAATTGATATTTTCGGGAAAGTTTTCAAATTTTCCTCTACTTAAACTACTACTGGAGAAATAACAAGTATTTAGTAGCGCCCGTATTTTTTAAGTTTGAAGATGCAGTTGGGGCTATTTTCAGTGATGTACAGACAACAGGACCCATTCATTGGAACTGAAACAAGTGGCTGTACACCCACATCTGCACTGTGTGTTCTCGTCTATCCCAGCGCTTCCTGGGCCTGCGCCATGGGTTGGCTACCTGACACAGAAACCTATGAGTGACTTAATGCAAACATGCATTCTTGGCCAGCCCAGGCAAAGCAACAGAGGCGAAGTTGTAACATGCATGCACAAGACCTATGCTCAAAAAGAAAAAATAAATAATCTTCCCCATACCAGAAAGAAAAATAGATGATGCATTTTGTCAAGAATCTGGAAATAGGCAAGTGGGATGCGATGAGAAGGTGCTTTTGTAATCATGGTCATCGCTGTCTGGTGCTGGCCTACAGATCAGCATGCCATGCGTCCCTCCACTATGATGCCCAGGACCACAGGGAAAAGCACGGGCTCTGGGGCAGACAAGTTCACACAGGACCAGCCAGGCTGCTGGCGGGCTTCTACACCATGTGCGTGTATGATGAGAGCCATGAGGGGGGTCTGTGGAGATGCTTTCAGAAATCAATTCCATGAAGCGGAACATGGTCAGTGCATTCATGGGTCGGTCAGTGAAATGAGGACTGCAGGAGGGACCAGCCGGAGCAGGGAGACCCTTTTTTCGCTGTGATGGTCAAAGGGAAATGCTCTAAAAGTTTACTTAAGAAACAAAAATGAGTAAAAGAAAGAGAACGGAATGACAGCAGGGGCGTTACCATTATGTTGTCAAAGTCTTCCAGAAGGGAGACCGCGGAGGCACAGAGGTCCTACAGAGAGGGGACAGCAAGAGAACGGCAGACACACAGATGAGACTTCGAGCCCAGCGACGTGGGAGCCCACATACACGGGAAATACTTCATTTTACAATAGCGCTTCAGGGAGTCGGGTCTCGGGCCCAGGGATGCTGATAAAGAACACGGAAACAGTCACAGAGGAGAACAGCATGATCCGGAAGTTAAGTGGTGATATAAAAGAAGTAGGGAGAGATCAGAGATTTCTGCACGGAGGGAGAGTGAAACCCGGTGAGTGACAGGGCAGGCTCCTCAGCAGCCCAGAGCCATCCATGGATGGCTCAGGACGGGGGGGCCACACAACAGACAGAACAGGACGTGAGCGAGGCAGTAGGCTTTACGGTGCCCAACGAATGTAGTTGGAAACAGAGCAAGGGCGCCTCACACCCCACCAACCTCAACAGGCCACAAGCACGCATTCGCCGAACCTCCTCGCTCACACCGATTCAGGGAGTCTGATTTATAAAAAAGCAACTGGCTGCCTGGGCAGAACTGCCACTTCTCAAGGTAAATGGTTCCCTGTCTGATCATTTTTATCACTGGATTCCAAAGGATACAGTGACTGGGTGTTAAAATTCTCCTGACTGAGTTCTAGGGACAGACATGAAGCAAAGGATTCTCAGCAAAAGTGTTTCACTACTTTTTCTAAGGATTTCAAAGCCCGGGAGGAGCTTCCCAAGCAAGTATCATCTCTCTTTAGGACAAGGTGCATAATTCACCGCATCATGTATGCTGGTCTTCAGGCTTAATTAACAGCTACTCCAGTATTAATGGTTCATTTCCTTGCCCTTCCACCCTAATCTTTTGCCTCCCTCATAAAAATCAAGTTATGTACACCATCCTCTGGCTCATTACATTTGCCTAATTGCAATTTCAGCAAATGAAATCAGCAGCTTCTGCACTGTTGTTCAAACAACAGAGAAACAGCAGATATGAAGTAAATGAGCTAAACAACCACGTCCCTGCACACACTTCCACCCAAGGAACTCAGTGAGAGGGATCAAGGCACAGCTAGCTCAAAGGCTTTCCACCATGAGCAGGAACTGAACCCGGGTGCTTTGCCATTGAGCTCCATCCCCAGCTGCTTTTCTTTTTTGAGACAGGGTGTCACTAAATTGCTGAGGCTGGCCTAAAACTTTTAATCCTCTGGCCTCAGCCTCCCAAGACTCTGGGGTTACAGCTGAGTTTGTTTTTATCACTGAGATGCAAGTAAATTATCCCCTCTGAGTAAGCGTATTAAAGATCATCGCCAAAGCTCAGGATTTGTTTCAACAAGACTCTTTTGCCCATCTTCAGCAAATAAAAATATAATTTGAAACATGCTCAATTTATATGAACTGGAAATCAACATAAGGGAAAACCTGAATAATAAGCAAAGCAAAAACATGCTTAAACTCACAGTGATCAGGAAAGCGCAAACTAAAACATCACAGCACAGCACTGTTTTGCCCATTCTGCTTGGGAAAAGTACAGTCTAATAATGTTGAAGACAGGTGAGTGTGTGCACACAGGAAGGTGCTGGCTACCAAGGGATCACCTCCACTTTGCAAACCAATCAGCACTTGCGCCTTCAGGCATGTAGCTTTAAATTCTCCGCATGTGCAGAAGAAATGTGGGAGAATACTTGCTGCAGCATTGTTAGCAATGAGAAAAAAAGACTGGTAATAATTTAAATAATCATCAGCAGGAGAATGAGCAAATAACATGCTAATACACATGACAGAATGGCATCCAACAGGACAAAAGAGTGAATAAAACTAGGTGTAACAAAGTGGGTATAATTAAGGATTTAGCCACACACAGTTTCAAAACAATCCAACCATACGGTTACGGAGAGTTTCCAATGTGTAAAGCAACACTGTACAATGTTCAGGTCAATGGATGCAAAAGTGTACAGTAAAGGGGTAAAAACATTTTTAAGAAAGAAAAACACACTAACACCTCTCTCTAGAGAGGAAACACAAGATCCTCTTTCATATCTGTACTGATCCTTTTTTTTTTACAAAATGATCTACAGCAAATACAGAACAGCATTATTCAATGAAGCTAGACGGGGCATGTAAGATGTACTGATTCTTGAACTGCACTGCTAAAGAGCAAGTGGGAGGGAGAGAGGAAAGGAAGCCAGCATTCCCACAGTGATGTGACCCTGAGGGGTGAGATCCCTCACGGAGCCAGCAGGGGCTGCTCAAGTCCCTGGGGCCTGGGTCATGGGAAAGTCCCAGATTCACTCTAGCCCAGGGGCTGCGGGCTGTGGGAAGCTGAGCTAGCCAGCCTGCCCTCTGTAAATTACCTAGCCCCTCCCTAATGTGGGCACAAAGAAGCTGAGATCTGCCGGTGGCTGACCACCTGATCTGCTTACCAGTTACCACGAGCTGCACCTGGGTCTTGGTCATCAATTCCTCAGGATTCACTACCTTAGACCTAAATCCACTGCTTTCTTCCAAATTCCTCTCCATTTAAAAGATAGACATATGTTTTGCCTGCCATCCTCTGGATTCTTAAAATGAAACAAACTGGCGTTGATTACTACAAACAATGGCAAAATGTTTTTAAGCACTGAAAGAGAAGTTGGGATAAAGCAACAGCACAACTCACGGCTCTACAACAGAGTCCCTTTCCTCGGGGAGGAAGTTCGTGCAGTCAGAAGGAAAGCACCTAGTATGCGACTGGGTGATGGGAAAGCACCTGGAGCAGTGTGCCACACTCTGTGAGGGCTCCACAGACACTGCTGTAACTCTGAAATGGGAATGTCCCCATCTAGGCTTAGAACACGGAATTAAACAGTGAAACTAAAAACACAGACCCCAGTAAGCTGACATGATTACCAGGAAAAGCAGACAACACCGCTTTTATCTAGCAGTTTGTTCTACTAAGTCACCGAGCAAAGGATTGCCAAGTCAGTCTCATTAGAGACAATTAATGTAACAATGCAAGAAAAGCATCTGATGTGCCTTTTTCATGCTTAACACATTTAAGGAAAAAAGATTACTTTTATGGGATAAGAATTTCAAATAAGAAAACCATGATCATAATAAACCATAATAAATCATAAACCACAATCAAAACAGCATGTCCAGCAGCTAACACTCTCTGAGACTTATGACAACTGTGTGATTGGCCACTGTTGTAAGAGCTGCTACCTGCACCCTTCACTGGTTTCACAGCCGCCCTATGAAGAAGCATTAATGCGCTCTAGTTTATAGACGAGGCTAGGACACAGTGTGGTCACCAGGACATTCCTTCTAGGTAAGAGACAGTGAGAAAGAAGGGAGGCCACTCACTTCCTGGACGAAGACTGTAACCAGGAAGAAGGAAAACAGGTTTCCTTGTCAAAACATCTTTGTGCTGCGCTCAGACCACACAGCTGTAAGAAGACACACTCAATTGTAATAATGATTATTAGCTCAAATAATTTGACTAGACCCTAAAACAACATCTCCAGACATTCCTGAGGAAATAGAAGATGGTACATACCAGAAAATTACAGGACTGCCTGACCCTCACACCTAGTCTGTGTAGCAGAAGGAACTAGAGGGTTAGTTTATGATGGTATTCTAGCTTCATCGTGGACCGGCACAAGGGGGCTGGGTTCTGCAACCTCTCTGTGGGGTGGGAAGAGGCTAAGGGGTCCTGTAAGGACTGAGACATGTCCAGAATTCAGAAGTTTAAGTCTCCTCTGCTGCATCTGATTTTGAAACAACAGGAGCAGAGGTCCCTGTAGGGGTCAGCTCTTCTGGAAGCACTCAGAGGGCCAGCTGAGAGGAGTGAGCATGTAGATAATAGTCATAATGCTAGGGACTCAAGTTATCCAGCAGCTCTGGGCTTCTGAAAACAGCTGCTCAAATCCTGCATGCTTGCATTTGATGAGCATCTCAGACCTTTATCTCCTGTGCTCAGTGGATGAAGGGATGACACAGTACAAACAAGCCCAAGGCTCGACCTTGTAACAAAAGTAGGTGACCAGTGGGGCCACTAAAAAACGAGAAAGCAGCCCCCACCAGGGCCTGGGGCCACTCAGGCTGGGAAAGCACCTGTAGAAATGCCAAGATCAGCTGTGAAGAGTAAGATGAATAAACATCTCAACGTGTTTGCTACAATTAGGGAAAAGGACCTCTGGAATAAGAAAACTGTGCTCAGCACCACAAACTCTAACAACTGTGTAATTCTGCTCTATGACCGATTTAAGAGGATCACTACCAGGAGAAGGTTTTCCTTCTGCAAAACTGTATTTAGCCAGCTTCCAGGCATATGAACTGCCGTGCGTCATCTACTGTTGAAATCTCTGCAGAGCCTCCTGTGTACAGACCTGGGGAAACACCACATTCAAATCTCTGTCCCTCTTGCAGGATCCCTGTTTCCCACGGTGTGTGTGGCTCTCTTCCTGAGGATGTCATGTTCCTCAGTTACCCAGCACTTGAAGACGGGAGAGAAAAACCAGGCGTGGCAGCTGGTGGAAGCTCGGAGACTTCAAGGTGAGTTTCAATCATGAAAGATGAGAGTGAGGGGAAATGATGACTACAAAAACAAAACTAAAAGAAGAAGAATTTAAAGGGAGAAGAGTTGATGACTATTGTACAGCCACTATCACAAAGGCAAGCATTTACCACTTGAAAAAAAAATGACCTTAAAAGGTAAATTTAAAAAAAAAATTTTAAAGATGAAAAGAAAAAAAAAAACCCTAACATTATGGCAGCATGCACGTGCACACACACACACACACACACACACACCAGTAAGAACTGCATGGACAGCTGTAGACTCCCCTATTTTTGCATGCTCAGCCGAGCCCTGGATGGTGCATGTAGAGAGTGAAGGAGGCCTGTGTCCCTGAGGAAGCTGAGGGAGGAAGGGCAGCAGCCAAGGCACTGGTTACAAGCTAGCATTATCCACATGGGCACAGATGTCTTTTAACCACATAGAATTTATTCTATTAAACCTCTTTGAAAATGTTGGCTTAATGTGGAATCGTTTGTCACCGCTATAGGAAGCTATAGGAGCTTCTGAGAACAGGCATGTCCACCCGTGAACAGCTTAGTGGCTCTAATCCATTGCCCAGAGCCCTTTTTGGTGATTCAAAGCTGAATTCAGCAGGAATAGCTGGAAAGTGGGCTATAAATAAAGAGAATAGCTTGTGATAACAAGGTGCCATGGAGAAATAAACAGGGCAGATTTTGCTTAGGCTTGACTGCTCTAAAAGGGAGCTAAACCCTCTATACTGCAATGGTTTATCAACCTCTAGCAATTTTTTTATCCATCTCAATAAAGATTTGAAGGAATTTCATAACTACTTTTGCACATCCCCAAGAAGAGCTAAAGACCCAATGATGTTTTAAATAGCTCCAAACAGGTTGATTATTTCAGCAAAACAATGGTTTTTGAGACATTTTAATCAAGACTCAGGATTTATGTAAGAAGCAGCTCAGGCCCACCTTGCCTGACATCCAGGGGTTATGCCAGTCCCTGGAGATCAGAGAGAGACCACAAGCAACGATGCCTTCCCACATCCTCCCACGTCAATTGGCCTCCTCTCCCTGGTCCCTCTTGTAACTCAGGTAACTATGGATCATTTCTTAGAATGAATAACTAATCTTGCCACCTCCATCCCCCAAATCACTAAGTGGCCCAAACGTAGAAGTGCCCTGAGTTACACAATGGAGATATGTTTAGGAAATTACTCAAAAGATAAATTCTAAATAAAGCATTCAAATTTCTTGCTGTTTCAAAAATTCTATGATTTTTTTCTTGATGCAGGGCACATCTTTGGATGGTGAGTCCATCTGAGGATTGCAAAGCTACCTAAATGGTCACGGGGTGCCGTGGAACCAGGACAGCTAACACCGTGCTTGGCTATGTTTGGGCAGACAGCACGTGCTCCATCAGGATGAGGTCTTATCCAAACTGCACACCCAGGTCAGAAACTCCAGGAAATAAACAAGTTTGTGGACACTAGAAAAGAGTCGCTATCTCATCTCACTGTTTTTACTTAAATACATTTGTATGGATTCATAGATTTCCTGAATCTACTCTAAGTATTGTGCAACTTTCACTGATCAAACACTGTTTATTAAAAGGGCATAAGAATAGATATATGAATCGAGAATTAAATGTCCCCACACACTGAGTGCCATTTGTCACTTATTCACAGTCTGCTATTCTGCTATGGACCTTATTAAGGATTAACAAAAACCAAAAAGTCAAGACCAGAAGCCTAAGCAACCCCCAGCTGCAGAAAGACAATCTGGAAGTAACTGATCTAACACTGACATGGGACAGAGGAGCTGACAGGAGCTGTAGCAGGGCAGGAATGCTGGGCAGGGACCCCCTAGGGCAAAAGGCGCCTTCCTTTAATTAACTAGAATGTCATTGTGCTTCTTTTTATTTTGAGACATGCTGTTAATCAACCTTCTTTGATCAATGATAATAAAATTTAGAGGAGGAAAATGACTCATATGCTCTATAAAGGAGAGAGACCTGCATGCTCACGTGTATATGGGACATGCGCTTGAGGAACATGAGCCGCAAGGCTGACCTCACCCCGGCCAGAGGCGGGAACAGCACGCAGGGCACTGCGCTGTGGGCCTGGACGTACCTGCTGGAAGGGCCGGGCCTGGGCCTGCCTAAGGAGCCTCTGCTGCTGCTGCTGCTGCAGAAGCTTCATCTGGATCAGCTGCTGCTGCGAGGTGATGGCGTGGAGGGCGGGGGGCTGCATCATGGCCCCCGAGCGCCGCTGCAGCATGTTGGACAAAGCTTGCTTGGTATTGGTTGGGACAAAGGAGCCTGCAGGGTCCAACCTGGAGCCACCTACAAGGCAACCAAAGGAAGGGCTTTCTAAGTAGGCAATCGCAACTGCTCTTCTTTATCTTGACAACACGCAGAGACTTCATCCTCTCAGCCTCGGTTTAAGAGCAAAATGGAAAATAAGGTATTGACCTCCATGCTGCAAATGTTGAAGATTTGTTGAGCGGCATCATTCCCAGAAGATGGGGAGAGTGACAGAGCTATAATCACAATACCTTAACAGAGGCTGCACTTTGGTTACAAATCGAAAGGCCTGAAACAAGGAGGATCTGGCATAATTCCAGAACTGTGTGGGTTTAACTTACCTGAGGCCCTCAGAACAAATTATCTGCATGAAACACATCCTGAGTATATTTTGGCCACTACCCTGAGCTAGGCATACAAACCTTTTATAAATTTTAAACATATTTGAAGCTCATGTTGCTTAAGCTCCTTTTCACTATGGGCAAAATAAGAATACTTGTTTTGTAGAACAAAGGCATGAAAATAAAAACTTCAAATATTCTGACATTTTAAATAACATGAACATAAAGACAAAACATTTCTTTTCTGAAAGCTGAAAACCCAATAAATTGGGCACAATGATCTGCTGCCTAAGAAATCAAAGGAATCCTGAGCACATCTGCATATATAACCTGTCAAATGCAAGAATGAATCAAAAAATTTTTTTCAACGTTTTCTGGCTTTACAATGAATGCCAATCCTTCCTCCCCTGAATGTAGTCTATATTCTTTGATGTATATGAAAGGAAAGTTCTGAGTAAAGATAGATGACATAATTTCTAATGAGCAATTTGTTTGATGGAAACAAATATTCCAAGAGGGTTCACATGGAAAACCTGTTATGTTAAAGACTCTGCGCCCATCGCCTCACCTCCTACTGAACATATTCTGAATTGAGAATTGAGTGTCCATTACTCCCTGGCATTTCAGCATACTGTGCCCGTGCTGACAGCTACACAAGACGGACAGAGGGGAGGCAGGTAGCAGTGTGTGTACATGGGGCAGAGATGCCTGGCCCTAAAACCACGTGAGTGGCATCGTGCTGTGCGTACACGGCTACAAGTCGCAAGGCTCTTTTCTTATACAAAAACCAATTCATTATATCCTCAGAAATGATTCTTCTTCAAAACTGCTTCCTTACACAAGCCTATGGCTAAAGGTCTTCAACCCACACACCGTTTAGTGATATGCCAGGGAAAGGACGCGTGGCCATACACAGGTTGACCTTCGGTGCAGACAGCCTGGTGTTTTTCTTCAACACCTAACAAGCTTAAAATGGCTGAAAAGATGACACAGACCTTAGGATTATTAAGCTGTAACCTGCTTTCCAAATTTATTACTATGTCTAGTTTGATTACTCTGTGATCATTGCAGTCTACATTCATTCACTCAATGGCCTTTTATTTATTTTATTCATTTTTTGAGATGGGTCTCACCACATTGCCCAGACTGGCCTTGAAGTCTTGGGTTCAAGGGACCCTCCTGCCTCATCCCCTAGGCAGTGTGACTGCAGGCGTATACCACTGGGCCCACCAACAGTCTGCTTTTCAGAGGCCATGGCGGCTCTCACTCCCTGGGGACACTGTGGTGACTGTAATGGGGGAAACCCTCGACTCCACAAGGCGGGAAGGTAACAGAATAAAGCAAAACACGAGAAGAGCTGAGGCTCTGGCGGAGCAGGAAGGAGTGGGGTGCACAGTGCAAGGACAGCGTGGCTGGCATTTCCAACAGGGCAGCTGGCACTGACAGCCTCACCCACACAGACTTTGGACGCAGAGCACAGTGGCAGAGCCAGCACAAGGGCCCAAGGTGCCACATCCTGCTCTGCCAGGACCCTGACAGGGCCACATATACATGACATTGACTCTAAAATTTACCCATGTACTTGTGTGCATGACAAACTTTACTTAATGGTGTAAAAGATTATAGGCATTTTTGTCCTTCAAATTGAACTGATTTCTAATTAAGAGAATGTTTTTATTTAAAAAAAAAAAATCTTCCCTTGGATTATAAAATCTAATTAGGCTCAAATGGAAAACAATGCTACAAGCCAGAACATTCATAATAGATACGGTAGTTTTCCTTGTTGTATCTAAAATGTACCTGCTGAACCAAATTTCCAAGTTGATTCATGATATGATTTAAACTTCATATTAGAAGACAAAAGACACTATGATACTGTCTAGTCTTCTAAATGATATCTGATTAAATGTAAATTTCACAACACAGAACTTTAATCAACATTATCTCATAGTTTAGACTTTAATTAATGGTGATTTTATTCTAACACTGGAAGAAATTCTAAAATCGGCACATATACTCATAATTGAAATATTAATTTTGTTTATCTACTCCTTCATTTTTGAGATGGGATCTCACTAAGTTGCTTGAGCTGGCTTGACCTTGAGGCTCAAGTGATCCCCACACCTCAGCCTCCTGAGTAGCGGGGGCCACTGCTGTGAGCCAGCACACTGAGCTGGAACCTTCGTTTAGAAGAACACATTTTGAGTGGAGGGAATGTCAATTACTCACTCACTTCTTGCAATTCATGAGCTTTGTGGCAGTTTCGTGTTAAAAGCAGCAAGGACCCCAAACTATTTCTCATCTTGGACAGATCCAACTGTGCCCTCCTCCCACGTACCTGGAGTGAGAGCCTGGTTCTGAAGGAAGAAGCCGGGCTGCTGGGTCTGGCCCATGAGGTTGTAACCCCACAAGGTGTACTGTGGATGGTGCATCATTTGGGAGGAAATGGGTGAGTAGTTGGGAGGCACTCGGTACACGCTGCTCTGTGGATATTCCTTCAATGGAAAGACAAAGCAGAAAGTTCACCTCTGTACAACACATAGCAAATTAATGCAAATTCTTCCTGTTTGGCATATTTATTTATTTATTTATTTATATGTGGTGCTGAAAATCAAACCCAGTGCCTCACACATCCTAGGCTGGCGCTCTGCCACTGAGCCCCAGCCCCAGCCCCTATTTGGTATTTGAAATGTCTCCCGCCCCAGTGTACAAAGCTATTTTAATAAAAGGGCAGATGAAAAGCAAGAAGGCTGTTCTCAAAACACTCCTCTGCATAGCTGGCTGGCAATGCAGCTTCGTAGGAGACTACCTGCTAGCACGCACCAGGCCTGGGTTTGACCCCAGCACCAACAACATGAAATAAAGTCAAATAAAAAGTACTTGCCTTACAGTGGGCAGACGCAGAAATGATCTCTTTTGAACTACTTTTTCAAATACTGAAAGTGGGGCTGGGGGTGCAGCCCCATTGTGGAGTGCTTGCCTAGCACATGCAAGACCCTGTTTCGATCCCAAGCACCCCAAGAACAAAACAAACCAAAAAGCAAAATGCTGAAAGCGCACCCCATCTCCCACACTGAACGAGGCCCACAACTGACAACGCGTCCTCGAGGCTACATCTCCTGAAGCCTTCTGGATTCCTGGGTTCAGGGGAGAGAGGCCCACGATTCAGAACAGCTCCTGCTGGACAGTCTCTTACCTGCTCACCTCATCCCCTGAGGTCCCTCACAGTGGTGCACAGGCTCGCACCAGAGCGTCTCCACTCCCCACTCTTCCCTAATCTAGCCCTAAGGGGTGAGGGACAGTAGAAATCTCAGTGTCAAAAATACATGTCTCCTAGGGAGCAGGTGGCTCCGGGAGGTCAGCAGGAGAGGACCTGACCAGAGTCCCTTGGGGAACAAGAGGCGGAAAAGGGCAGAAGTCTACCCCTGTGCATGTGCAAGCTGGGAGGGCCCCACAGGGGAGGCTCCACCTGCAGCACATTAAACAAATGCTCAGACTAAGCAATATTGACAGGAAGAGCATCTAGGAGGGGCACTGGCATTCGAGCAGCCCCAGAAGAGGGCCGCCATTTGTAGAACAATGATGACCACCGAGCTGTTGGCCAGCCTGGTTTTGACATAGGTGAACTACAGTGATTCTCCATGAATGTTTCTTACGTCATGCAGCAAGAACATCCTTGAATTTTAGAGAAAAATATTCAAATTCTCTCAACTATTTTCCAAGTGACTTGAGTGGAAGATATTTTAAAGGTTACATCTCACATTCTATAGAATCATTTCCAAATTATTGTCTGATACATCTCTGATGTTTGAAAGAAAATATTGCTGTTGGTAAGGAATACCAACAGGGAAGTGAGGGGATAAACTATTTTAAATTAGGATTACTTCATCTTTTATGAAATATGAAAGATGGTGAACAAGTGGAGTAGGCAGGAGGGCCCAGTCCTGCAATAAAGGCGATACCCCAGGAATAGCTTAATGGCCATGCTGGGTGCGACTGTATCTAGGGGAAATCATGGAGCTTTTGGTTAATATGCTGACGATATCAACCACCCAAAATACAATAAATACTTTAAACATATCTTGTAATAAAAATATTTGAAGGTGGTATTTTATAATGTCAAAATATTAAAATTTCAAACCTAAGGAGGCACTGAAATAGTAGCCCAATAGCATTCAAGACAGAAGCCTAAAATACAACAAGGTTGTTAAAAGTGGAGGAGGGAAAAATCACAAAGCTTCAACTCTGCGGTCCATGGCCATCATCCCCGCCCTTCAGTTAGCATGCAGGCCTGGAGGATGAGGTCCTGTCAGCTGACACTGATGTCTCTGGGGTGCGGCCTGGCCAGCATCCACCACCCTGCATCCATCCGCCCGCCCTCCATCCACCTGCCCTGCCCTGCATCCACTGTCCTCCGTCCTTTATCGGCCCAACCTGCAGGCTAAGGATCCAGCCCTCCCTTCCCACTCACATCCCCCCTGGAGCTGGATTTCGTCTTGCGCTTCCTGCCCCTGCTCTTCTTCTCTTCCTCTGTTGCAGTTTTCCCCTGATCTGACAGCTCGGCTGACTTCCTTTCTGGCTCCTGAGAGACGGGTGAGGCGGGCTCCTCCTCCTCCTCCTCAGGAGGCAGGGGCAGCGGTTCGAGGTAGTAGCTCCGGGGCTTGGGTGTGGGGTGTGTGTGGTACAGCAGCAAGTGGTGCTGTTCCTCGTACTTGATCACTTTCCGGTCCACACGGACGGTCCCAAACCAGGCCCAGGACAGAGGAGCGGGGTTCTTCTGGCCCTCAAATAAGTCCCACGGGGACACCTTCTGCTTGGCAGAGACCTGGAGGCCCTAGGGTAAAACAATGCTCTGTGAAACGGCCCTCAGATCCCCCGATCCACAAGCCAGGCTTGCTAGCATGGTGGCCCAGAGAGCACCAGGCTGGCCGTGGGCTTTGGAGAAGCCCAGGTCACAGCAGACAGGGTAGCTCGGCCAAGTCACCGAAGGGCAGTGGCCAGAGCTCAGGACTCACATGGGTCCACAGTTCCTTACACCACATGACACTCTGTTCAGGCAAAACCACATCATCTAGTGTATTTTACTATAAAACAGCATTTTTCATTTAGTTTGCTTTAGCAAAACAAGTAGATAAAGTTCTAAAATATATTGAAAAGTAATCTTTCTCACTAAATTATAGCCAGTTCTAAATCTCCAACATCTATTTATTATTTTTAAAATAACACAAAATTTAAGGGTCAAGATACAATCACTTCTAACTGGGTTCAGATTAACTTCAATGCAAACCACAGAGCACTTAACTCAATATGCGGCCCCTCCACGCACTTAACAAACCAGGCCTGATAAAGCGGTCCTGTGACAGAGCGGGACATGGAGCATGCCCGGCCTTCCAGTCCCAGCGAGTCTCTGATGCTCTAGAAGAGGACTGCTATTCTGAAAATAAAATGTTCTTTCTTCTGATGTGAACTGCTGATGTTTCTTACTACTTTCTCTCATATACCAACTTGAACACATTTTCTCTCAAAACAGCCGCCCCAATAACTATCGGGTCATTCCACAGGATGTAATGCTTAGGTACACTTGCTCTTACGTGGGTGACAGGGCTCAATCACCACCTGTAAAATAACCACCTGTTTCCTACTATCTGTCTGGGCATAAACAGCACACGTCCAAGGGGGCTCCGGCTGTCTCTCCACCAGGGAGCCCAAATTCAACAGGATCACAGCCCAGCCTTCTCTCTCTCCATGGCCACACTTGGTGCTGGGTGCTCAGGTGAGTCTGCGTGACAGCAGAACACCCTGTCCCAAGAAGACACACTCTCCACATCTCCTCAAGATCTTTTTGTCTGCCAGCCCCACATTCTTCCCTCCCTCCTTCAAAACGACCCACGTGTCAACTACACCAGGGAGCCTGCTCTGACCACCGCCCAGATCTGCGTCTGAAGGCCTTTCCCCAGACCACCTAATACACTCTCAGCACCACGACCCACAATCTCACTGTTAATTGTCTACCTACTTCTGCTTGAGGGCACAGTTCTGCTTTTATCTCTGTGACTGTGGAAAATCTGTGGTTGCTCAGTGTTCACTGAGTGACCACTCTTCTTACACGCAGCAAACCTGCTTAATCTCTTATAGAAAGCAAGTGCTTAGTTAATATTGTTTCGTAAGAATATGAAATATCATATATTGAAATAATTCTGCTCAAAAGAGCTTACTTATAGTGCATGAAAATGTTTATCAATAAATATCATCTTTTCTAAACCCACTCTTCTTGCATTCTGCAGTAAGATAAAAACTTTGCTGGTTTTTGACACTAAGCTTTTACTTAGTTTTCACTTGGTAGATTTCAGAAAGTTCCTTAAATCCAGGTAAACCTTATAAATTAAGGTCTTCAAAGATCTGTTTGCATTATGATGCCAATGACCATTGCATTGAGATGACAAGAGTGTGCCTCAAAAAAACAACAACAAAAACAAGAAACTGCAAAACTGAGGTGTGTGTACACCCTCTAGAAACATAAGACGACATATCTGGCTTCTGTGAAAAGCTGCACCGTGCACAGGAAAAACATTTACTCTTGCCTGTTTTTTATCTATTGAGTCGAATCCAGCGATTTTGTTCCCCTTGGTGTCGATCAAGGAGCCCATGGGCTCACAGGTGATGATGTCACACGTCTGCTTCGGCAGAGGCAGCAACTGCCGAACTTTGTCAATGCTCTCTGACCGCTTGTCTCCCAGCTCTTTCTGAAAGGAAAAAGAAAGAAAGGAAGGAAGGAAGAAAGAAAGAAAGGAAAAAGAAAGTGAGAAAGGGAAGTGGGCCAGAAACTCAGAAACGACCGTGAAGGCAAAAGTTGACGAGGAGGAAGCTCCCCCTGGAGCATTTCCCTTTTTGAAGTCAGCGTGTTCTTGAACCCTGAACGTGGTCTGGGGAACAGGATCAAGTCAGGCTGGCCTGTTTCATTTCTTCTATTTAAGTAGAAAATAGCCTACACATATGCAGTTGTTGTTACACAACAAACATCACAGTGCTGAAGTGACAAAATTCAGGGTGCCATCTGCAACTAGAGGACAGGAGCTGGCGCCGAGCACTTGGGGTCCAGGGACAGACCACAAGGTAACCACCACTTATTTATTTATTGGCTATTTTAAGATCAGCGGATAAGATATACTTTCCTTGTTGTGCTATTTATTTACAGTTTGCTTCAAATGATGTGTCAGTGGTTAGTCAAGTGAGTGGATTTACAAATATCAACACAGATGCTTATTTTTGAACTACATGCACAAGTCTGAGCTTGGATTTATCCTAGGTTCAATGCTGGCATTTTGGTTATGTATTTCATAATGTATGTTTAATGTCTCTTAAAAAATTACACGTGTTTTAATATTTAATTTAAAAACAATCTTTTGGATGCTTGTAAAGTTTGGGGTATTGGTGAGCTGAAGTGACATAAACAGCAAATACATTAAATTAATTTGAATGCAATAAATATTTAAATTAACCAGTAGTAAAAATAAAATAAAATGCACCAGATAATAAACAATTTATAACATAAGCCAATCACAAACTTACTTTTAACTTCTTTACTAAATTCATATATGCACGTTTGTTCTCTTCTGAGCCTCCTGGGGATGCACTTGATAGGTCAGAGGCTAATGTCCCATTGATCAAAACACCCAGCATGTCAAGGACTGTTGTGAATAATTCACTAAAGGGGAAGGAGAACAACTGTTTTCATCATAAAGCACAACTAAAATATACTTAATTAACTGGGCACTTCTACTGATGGCACAATTTTTAATGACACCTGAATCAATAAGATGTAGCAGCATTTGTCAGTCTATCAAGGCCAGACTATCCAAATGCCAGGCACGCACACGACAGAACACATGTTAAGGGTGCAAAACGTACTTGTTGGTGTGCATGTCCACGGTTCCTGAGGTGATGATCTGCAGCAGCAGGAGGGCCCATTCTGCCGTCCACTGGGTACTCCTCTGCACTGTGTCGAACATCCCTCCCACCTGGCATGCAAACACAGCGTGAGAGAAGACCACTAGCCCTCACTTCATGTGGCCAGAAGGGGAGATGCTCTACTTTATGGAGGACAGATTGCTCTAACTTCTTTCTCAATAGCTTTGTGACTATCACTACTACTGGGTTCTTTACACAGTTTGGTCATTGAAATATGAAAAGGGTAATATTTAAGTGTGGTACCTATACAGTTAGTTTTCTTCCTAGTCTTTCATGATATTCAATTTTATGATGCAATTGTAGTTGAATTAAACCTAAATATAATCAAAACTCTCTAATCCAATTATTGGCATCTTGGTGCTGTTCTGTCCCTACTTAATCTGAACCTGAGACCAGGACCGCTTGGAAATGCCCACTACACAGATGTAATGACGAACAGGGGATTGGCCCAAGACCTGCCAGGTCCTGTGTGTGAGGATTAAATTAAAAACAACCACCCAAACATCAGGCAAGCCACTCTCCAGGGAAAAGAGACATGCAAAGGAATGCACTGTGTGGGAGGAAGCCCACGTTTCCATACAGCACCCTGTGAGGCAGGTCTTCTTAACAAATCTAACAGGAGGTCTCCCACGATGCTGAGTTGAAGGACTTTAAGGTTCTTAAAGAAGTATCACAAGAGCCAGTGCTCATTTCAAAATTGAGTCCTCTGAGAACCAATCACAGTACAAGCTGAAGCAGAAGGGAGGTGGGCTGGATGGGGTGGGGACAGAGAGGATGAATCATTCTTAAAATACCTTCTGCTGTCTGGAACTCAACACAGACAGGAAGGAGAGCCAGGAGAAGAGAAGGCTAGAGAGATGGGAAAGTTCTGAGGTCTTGATTATATTTAGGCTCTGCTCGTGGACACAGGTGAGCACTGGAGCCATGGTCACAAACATCCATGAGCAAAGAGGGCACACTAGAAACACCCCTTACCAAGTTCAGGCGCAGCTGCAGAGCTTCGTGCATCATCTGCCGAGCCTTGATGTCATCCTGGTACCTTTCTTCCTTCCAGTTACTTAAAATCTAAGACCCAAAAAAGAAAAAAAGGAAAAATAAAAACTTTATCTCTGTTAAAACTGAATCTTTTTCATATTTAAAGTAAAACTAAACCTTTCCCAGACAGCCAAAAACAACTTCCGCTTTAACAAGGAATGTTGCATGACATTTCAGCTCTGCCCCTTTTCCTCGGTGCACACAGAAACCTGGTCATTGCTTTGTTTATTTGCCTTTCAAGGTGGGGAAGTAAATCTTATCTAGTTGCATGTACTGCCTCTAGGTCTTGGAAAAGGCATCAGAAGGCCATCAAGTTCAAGCTTAACACATTTATTAACCCTAACAAATGTATTATGTTGATCTTATTGAAAAGGAGGCTTGCTATCTTCAGGAACACTAATTCCTTGATGAACAACAGACTATTCTGAAAACTGTGGACATCAATCAGCTGAGCAGCATTTCAATTTAGAAAGTGAGCTGCTTCTTCATTTCCTCGCTGACTCAGGCCAGTGCTGAGGACAGGAAAGTTCACTGAGGAAAGGCAGGCCACAGTGACCACACCCAGGCCCAGACAGCAGGCTGACTAGCTAACAAACCCAGCATGGCCGCAGAGAGCCACAAGTGGAAGTACCCTCCCAGCAGATGTCCCACCAGCACATGCCATGGGCAAAGTGTTTCCCAAACTTCTCTAGGAGGCTCGGGCCCCTCAGGCTGAATGCCGGGTGCAGGGCTTAGGGACACAGGTTCTCACAGGGCTCACAGTATAGCAGCAGCATGAATCAAAACAAGTATATCAAGTGGCCTGAGGCAGGGCGAGGCAGGGCAGGGATGGTAAGGACAGAGGCCCTATTTTCAGAGGGCAATCGCCACGGCCTCTCTAAACTAACACCTGAAGGGAGGGAGAAGCAGGCCAGGCTGGCACCTAGAGGGAATCCTTCCAGCTAAAGGGGAGAGCAGGTGTTTTTGCTTGGGAAGCAGGAGAACAGAAGGAAACATGCCAATGTGGCCCTGCAAGCTGAGCAAGGCGGTAACTGGTAGGAAGCAGGCGGAAGAGAGCAATCTACAAATTGTTAGGGGGTCTAATTAGCCCAGACTGGATTTTTATTCAAGGTATAAAAAGAAACATGGGAGCATCTTAGACACAGGGATAGTAAGTGCTTTGCATTTTAAAAGCATCCTATCCAGCAAGGGAGAGATGACCAGAGAAACACGTGAGACCATGCCCTCGTCCATGTCCTTCCAGTATCCCTAGGGAAAAGGCACGGTGTCCACAGGCACAGTGCTACAGGAAGGGGCCACCGGCTCTGCACAGGGACGGGCCATCTCACACCCTTGGCTTCTTCTTCCCACTCACTTGACTTGATTCCTTGCACTGAGGTTTCTGACCTCCATGTAGTACACAGAACACAAGTGCCCCAAGCTGCCCAGAAGAACTAGGGGAGTGGGAAAAAAAACCCAAAACTTTTGTGAAGGAACAAACAGGCCTCCAGCTTACAAGTGACTTTCTTGTGCACTTGGCTGGCATCAACCCGGCTCTCGCAGGCCAGTAAAACAGTTCCTGAGCCTATGGAGCTCAGTTGGAGACCCTGCTGGGTGGGGCAGCCCCACCTGAGGAGTGGACTGCTTCTGGGAGGCAGAGCAGGAGTGTCAGTCACTGTGCCTCCCCGGGTGTAGGCCATTCGATTTCTCCATCTATACACATTTATGCTATGCATGATTAATATGACAGGTCTGTTACCCCTGCGGAGACCAGGATAACAGGTAGGAGACAGGGCACTGCCTGGCCTTGAATGGAAGCCTGCTGTGCCCTTCTGTAAGCTCAGCACTGGAATCTGCTGGGAGCTGCCTGCCTGCTGGACACCATGCGGTCCTTTACCTGGTTCACTTGATTCTGGAGGGACGTTAGCAGACCTTCTCGTTGCTCATCCTGTCCCTTGAGACAGGTGAGGACCAGCGAGAGGAATGGCTGTTGACTCAGGAGAGACATGCTGCAGGAAGGAAGAACAGTAAGGTCAGCTAGCACCTGCTGCTCCACCCATCTCCTGGGGCCTGTCCCCTGGGTGTCTGCTCCTGTGTATTTACTATTAGATGAAGGGGGATAGGGAATAGCCAGAGAGGCCTGGAAAGTTAAATCACACCTCTGCTTACAAGGTTAAAGATACTAATGGTTCTAAATGAGCGGATAGCAGATAGTGCTGATGACAGAAGGCACCCCAGGGAGGTGAATCTGCACTGCTGTGAGTGCCCTGGGGGATCGGGATGGAATACAAGGAAAAACTGAGAAATTTCTCAGCCAACACTCTTATTTTAGAGTCTAGGAAACAGGCTTCTATGTATGTTATGAAAATTTGGGGGCTTTGCCTTAAGTTTTCAAGACCAAACAGCAGGGTGTTGGTACAGTTAGGATCAGCTGCAAGATCTGAGGATTCCAAAAATGGGGTTCTTGCTAGTGACCTAGGGGTACCACCAGCCTAAAGCCATGGGTAGTGGGGCATCAAGGCATTTGGCAAAAATTCTATTTTAAATTGTTTTTTTAATAGAGTATCTGCAATTAGAGAACAAGGATGAATCCATGCTCCATTGGAAAACAAAATCGAAGATAAAATATTAAGCTTCATCTCACAGGGGCAGAATAGGACACTTTCAACCCGGGAATACCACCTGTCTGCCCAGTGAGAGGGAAGTGAGGCAGTATAGACATGAATGGCACCAGCAAATGCAATTTGAGAGGTCAGGAAGGGCAGCCACTGACAGTACTGCCAACCACGAGATAAGGATGTGGATGTCTGGAATGTTTACGAAATACAAGGAATCGTTTTTTCCTTTTTATCGGAATGCTGAGTCACATTGTTGGGGTTTTAGTGATCAATAACAGTGATCAAAAAATTAGTTTATGGCTTAGAAGTTTTAATATCTAATCTAGCACAAGAGCCCTAAATGTCAGAAATATTGGTAAGTACTTCAAGGTTCAGCATGCCAATAATTACAAAGTAGCTCTGTGTATTTTATTTTATTTTTTTAATTTTTTATTGTTGGTTGTTCAAAACATTACAAATTTCTTGACATATCATATTCCACACTTTGAAGCTCTATGTATTTTAAACATGAGTACCTAATTAATAAGAAAGTTAGAAATAATTAAAAATAAAATCCAGAATGCAGGCGGCTCTATAGATCCCATTCATGGATCAGATGTGGGCCTTGGAGTGGACAAGTTCAGAGGCCAGCAGGGATCTGGATGCACAAGTGAAGTTGAGAATGAGTGTGGCAAATCTCACAACCTGGAACGTTTTAGGAACAGGGACTTTCCTAGAAGAAGATTTTTCATTCCATTTAAAAACTAAGTTTCAGTGGGCGTTGGGTGTAAGAACCGTCAGGTAGAGCGTACTAGAATTCCTCAGCTGTCCTTCAAACTCCCCCAGAGACACCCCAGGAGCCTACCTTTTCTGTTTCTGTCTATCACGCTCCTTTTTGGAAGAAGAACCCAAGTGCTGCCCCTTCTCCAGCTCTTCCCCAGCAGCCTTCAACACCCGCCCCTGCACAGAGGTGGGCAGCCTGGCGATGAGGGGGGCCACCAGCCACACGCCCCTGCGTTCAGAGGAACTAAAATCAGAAATAGGCGTTACACCCGAGCAAGCCTGAGTCTCTGCTCTCACAGTTCCACAGAAACTTCAGAGCACAACTCTGGTGCACCAGAAGCACACTACCCCCAATTCCCTTTGATTTCTGCACTATCTTTCCTGAAGACCAGGCCCCTGGTCACACTTGCCACCCACAGTTACCCAGGGGAGCAATGAAAGGTGCTTCTGGGAGGATACCGTCAACTGAGCTATCTTTTAGCATTTTTCTTTTTGATTCTGGCTCTATGATTAGTGATAATCCTTTTGTCCAACAAACAACACTCTTTGATCATGCTCACAACATGAAATGTTGCTATGTATAATCATACTAATCACAATTTTTTTTAATTTTAAGATTCACCAGCTATATTTTTTATCAAAATGATGAGATACAAATCTTCCTTTCATGATTCAAGGATTACTTTGCGATTTCATATGCCTGCTGGATCTAAATCAGAACTCAAATCACCATGAGGCTTGTGAAAAGCTGCCAGTTACTAGAGGTGGCCAATGCGTTTCTGAGATGCTGAATATCCAGGAACACAGTAGCCCGGGGGATGAAGGTCAGGTGTCCATGTGCATTCATAACACCAGTACTTACAAAGAGTCTGGGCCCGACTTAACCAAATAGTGAACACACTAAGATATCTCCTGCCCTGGCTTTGCCCTTTAACCTATTAAATAACAGTAACTGTCACTTAGCAGTCATTATTCTCTTCACATTTTCTGCAGCTTAATGAAAAAAAAAAAAAAATAACTGAGTTATGCGAATGCAATTGCCCATTACGTGTGTAAAGTTCAAGACAGCCCAGTCAACTACACAGAAATACCTGAGAAAGGTCTTGATTCCATTTTGCCTCGTGCTACTGGTATCAGCGCCCCCGTTGCCACTGGGGTGGAAAAGGCCCATGCCAGAGTGCGAGGAGTTGTTGTTCAAGTCGGCGGACTGCTGGAACACCTCAATGGTGGCCTTCGCAATGTTGTCCAGCAAGTTGTTCATTTCAGCCACAGACCCGGAGCCCTAGGGTGGCCAGAGAGAGGCCACGCATGCGGCTGGGTTATCCCAGGCAGCAGCCCGACTTTGCTCCCCGCAGCTCTTCCCACCCAGGCTTGTAACAGCTACTCACAGGGTCCTTCAGGCACTGCTTGATCATTAGCTGAAGTTCCAGCCAGGACTGCCTCAATGTCCACTGCTCCAGATTCTGGGGAAAACAGAAGGATTGAAAGTAGGCAACCCATGTCAACACACAATCAGTCCTGGCAGGACACCCACTCTCAGGAAAGAGCAGGGTGATCTTACACAATACAAGTATTTACATGGGTAAAAGGATCCAATCCTGTTACATATATTCAAAAGGATAAATAGCATCAATATAATGTTCCTGACTCAGCTAGGAACTAAAAACGAATAAAACTAAAATTTTGACTCACAATATCCAATTATCTAATTGACCCCATTCCAAAATGATTTCACTAATTCTTGAATAACATATTTAAGCCTGTCCCTCCCTGCAGATCATTTCTCAAGTAAATACAGCACGGACTTAAAATACCAATATTTATCTGATGATTATATACAATTCCCAGCATCTACACCTACCTAGCACTAACTCGTTGCCATTCTACAGGAAAGAAAACTGGGGGAATAAAAACCAGAGTTGACCTGCATCAAGAATTAGCAATGAAAGGGGAAGAACCGATCCCTCTTCTCGCAGTGCACGGCGTGCTGAGGGTACCTGCAGGATGCGCTTGATGTGCTGCCTCTGCAGGTTGTCACCCTCCGCGCACTCCTTGAGGCCGTGTGGGTAGCAGATGAGCTGCAGGAGCTTCTGTGCTTGCATGTTGGAAAGCACGGGGTCCAGTATCAGCTCTTTGTCTGTACACAACCTTTCAGGTTCTTTTAGGCAATGTTCTCCTACCCATTCCTGGAAGGAAGAAGGCCATTTGTTGGACAGCAACTGGCTTTCCACATGTTTATGTAACATACACTTAAGTCAGAGCAAAATGACATGTGAGACCGAGGAGAAGCTTCATGAAAAAATAACCCATAAAAATGTATCTGCAAAAAGTGTTAGGTACAAAATTTCTGGCATTTTGATTTCTTAAAAATACAAAGTGGAACCTAAATGAGGAAAAAAATTGGAAACAGATGAGCAAAAAAAAAAAAAAAAAAAAAAGAAAAAGATAATACTGGAATATGTTTTCCACTGGTAAGAACATAGGATAAGATATTTAGAAATTTTTCTCTTTATGATACTATGAATATATTACCATTATAAAAAATAACTGTGCACATCTATTTGCCATACAGTTATTATTATAATTTTGCTGAGTCAATGAGCCTGCCAAAAACTTAAGGAAGCTCTATGCCTAGAGCTGATTGCCCTCTGGAGAGTGGCTACTCAGTTAAATTTCTTAGCAGCTTTGCTTCACCATTTTTTCAAGTGCAAATTCTTGTACTAAATGGTTTTAAAAATCATCAGTGTTAAAAGTTTCATTTGACCCTATATGTGTTTCAGATGAAGCCTCTTTTGAAACCACCATGCCAGTGACCCGATGCTAACCATCCATTAAATAAGTCGCCTGTGGCGTTTATAAGATTTCACATCCAGACACCCCATCAGACCACAGACCACTGAAATCAAGCTCAGGTGCTGGTACCCAGATATCAGTATTTTTTTTTCCTAAGCATCAAATCAATCATTCATCCATTCATTCCATCAATTTTCGCTTCTAGCACTGACAGGCTGAGCCTCCCAATGGGCTTGGACCTCTGGGACCCACTGCAAGAAGTCCACAGCAGGCCCAGCCACCACCCTTCCTGCACTCGCCTGCCTGCTGGCTTTGGTCAGATCCAGGTATCAAAACAATTGCAAATGCCTCTGGTGATAACAGGGTGCACTCACAGTGGGGACCAAGGCACAAGTGCCCCTCAGCTCTACGTCACTATTTAGTGGACTTTATCATGGTGACCACAAACCTACAAAGTACAAAACATGGTCTTGATGACTTGACCTCTGTAGCAAAATACAAAACATATAGGGACTTCAAGGATACACCCGAAAATAACAAAACTGGTGAGCTGGGGCAGGGAGGAGAAAGGGATTTGGGAGGAAGGACACATTTCTGATTATACTCTTGTGTGTAGTTTAACTTTTGTAAGTAGTTATTCTATAATAAGGCTGAGGGAAAAGACTCTAAACTGAATGCAAACAGAAACAAATGAACCCAACTTGATTTCAAATTAGGAATGTATTCATACTAAGGGAGAACGCCCAAGTAATTTTTTTTTAGTCTTTTTTTTAATTTAAAATTTTGTATTTGTTCTAATTAGATATGTATGACTGCAGAATGCATTTTTACGTATCATACATAAATGGAGTATTAATTCTTATTTTTCTAGTTGTATACAATGTAGAATTACACCTGTCATGTAACCATATATGTATATAGGTTAATAATGTCTGATTCATTCTACTATCTTTCCCACCCCAATATCCCCTCCCCTTTCTTCACTCCCCTCTGTCTAATCCAAAGTACCTCTATTCTTCCCTAGCAATCTATACCCTTATTGGGAATTAGCATCTGCATATAAGAGAAAACATTCCACCTTTGGTTTTGGGGGATTGGCTTGTTTCACTTCTCATGATATTCTCTGGCTTCATCCATTTGCCAGCAAATGCCATGACTTCATTCTTCTTTAAGGCTGAGCAATATTCCATTGTGTAAATGTACTACATATTCTTTATTTATGAATGTACCTTTTTCCCCACATCCTCACCAACATTTATTGGTGCAAGTATTCTTGATAATTGTCATTCTGACTAGGGTGAGGTGGAATCTCAGTGTAATTTTAAGTGGCATTTCTATAATTGCTAGAGATGTTGAACATTTTTTCATATATTTGTTGGCCATTTGTATTTTATGAAGTGTCTGTTCAGTTCCTTAGCCCATTTAATGATTGGGTTACTTGGGGGGAGGGGGGTTGGTGTTGGGTTTTTGAGTTCTTTATATATCCTGGAGATCAGTGTTCTGAGGTGCATGTGGTAAAGATTTTCTCCCATTCTATAGACTCTCTCATTACATTATTAATTTTTTCCTTTGCTGAGAAGAAGCTTTTTAGTTTGAATCCATCCCAGTTATTAATTCTTGATTTTAACTTCTTGCACTTTAAGAAAGTCAGGTCCTGGCTGACATGGTAGAGATCTGGGCCTAATATTTCTTCTATTAGGCACTGGGTCTCTATTCTAGTGCCTAAGTCTTTGATCCACTTTGAGTTAAGTTTTATGCAGGGTGAGAGACAGGGGTCTAATTTCATTTTGTTGCATATGGATTTCCAGTTTTCCCAGCACCATTTGTTGAAGAGGCTATCTTTTCTCCAATGTATGCTCTTGGTGCCTTTGTCTAATGTGAGATCACAGTATTTACTGTAAAAAGTAAAAAGTGAACTGCAAAAACCTTTCCACTCCT
Organism: Marmota flaviventris; assembly: GCF_047511675.1. Taxonomy (NCBI): domain Eukaryota; kingdom Metazoa; phylum Chordata; class Mammalia; order Rodentia; family Sciuridae; genus Marmota; species Marmota flaviventris. The sequence goes on along the minus strand of NC_092505.1, from coordinate 107,798,213 downwards.
CTTGGCAGGCTTGTTAGGCCTAGTGGTAGATGCTAACAATTTGGAAATTATTTTATGTGTACTTTGTAAGTAAGTAATAATTTATTGATTTTATAAGGAACCAAGGTTCTTACTATGCAGAAGGCTATAATAATATGCAATGCTGCAAAGTAAAGCACAGCTTTGCAGGTTGGCGTGGAACTGGGAGCATCATGTGAACTCATAGTCACACACCGTGCGCATTCACTTTTGTCCTAGCTCTTTCCACTAAGAGAACCCAGGAGCAAGGGTACTCCATAGCAATGAGTATACTCAGCATCCAGACCTTGTTTCTAAGTATCACTCTCCTAATTCTCAAGGTAATTCTGAGGCAGGGCAAGTAAAAGAAGGAGCAAAAATAAGAAAATACTTTAAAACAAACAAAAATGACAAACACCAGGATAAAGGAGTCCCACTAAATCTCCCTGGAACCATATGAGTGTTAAACTTCCCTTCCTGGGACAGGACCTTATGACTCATGTGGATCATAAGTAAGGAGACAGGGAAGAGGGGAGGGTCTTCCCTAAGCAGAACATACATTGACACTGTGGAGGGGAGGGAGTGGGAAGCACCTTGGGGAAGGCAGGCTTGGACAAGAATCAGGATGACTGCTCTGAGGTGTGCGGGAGGGGAATGAGGAACAGAGGTCGGCAGCGTCTCGAGGGACTCCCCAAAGGTTGCCATGCAGAGCGAGCAGCGCAGACCACACAAGGAAGACCACCCAACCAAGGCCAGCACCACTGGACAGGCAAGGGCACCGTGTGCCTTCAGAGCTGGCTACCTGGAGGACAGACACTGCTTCTAGTCCTGAGGCAGGGTTGTGTGGCCTGCAGCAAATCTACAGGAAAACCCAGTCAGTTCCAGCACTACCACAATAAGGACCAACTAGGAATGTGCCCAGCAAGTGACAGCATAGTACCACACCAAGACTAAATCTTCTGAAATGTTAGCAACTACGCTGTGGTTATGGTATGAAATGAAGACGGAAGTCTTCAAAAATAAAGAAGAATAAAGTACGCCATCTACCTTGAAAGGGTTTAAAAAAAATACCTATATCTGTATCTATGTTCACACACACAAATAGATTTACAAAGCATATATGGCAAATGTAAATGACTACTCTGTCTAAAGGGTATAAAGGATCACTTTATTCTTGCACCTTTGCAGCAAATTTGGAATTATTTCAAAATAAAGCTAGTAGGGGATAAAAACCCACCTATGTACAGGTTTCCTACAATAATGAACACCTTTCTCCAAAAGAAAGGACATATTTTAAGGAAAAGGCAAATTAAATTGCTGGAATACCTGCTGGCAGATGGTCCTCAGCACGTATCGAGCATATTCTCTTAAATTGGCCGTTTCTATGGAGATGCTCTTCGCGCAGGGCTTCGAGCTATGAGAGGCAGGCCAGACGTCCTCCGAGGCCCCTTCCCGCCGCAAACTCCTCATGGTGAAGTCATCGTTCTTTAAGGAGCTGACACTGTTATTGCCAATTTTGGCATCTCCTAAATAACAGAATCACAAAAGCGAAGTCATGAAAGTTCAAAATACCACCACATACTGGAGAAGCAAATGAGGCTAGCTTTGGGGGGATTTAAAATATGTGAGTAGCATTATCATTGCATAGCCAGTCAGCCAGCAATCCAGAGAATGAATCAAGAAAACGGATGAAGAACCCCGAGGACTACGAATCAGACACAAAGAAAAAGCAGGCCGAAACTTGCTCCTTCTTTTGTTTAAAGAATTAAGTATACTTTCACCAAACTTAGAAAGACCATCATGAACCACACTTAATAATCACAGAGCATTGATTTCACCAACATTTGATGCATCAAATTCATTTGACTTATTAGACAAGGAAAAAAAAAAAAAAAGAATGGGTTACTCACCCTTCTAGATGTCCCTTTTCCATTTCTTCTCTTACAATGACTTATTTTCTATCCATAGGTCAAGAGAAAAGTTTTGCCTTAGCCCACCTTACTACCAACTTCTGGACAAGAGATATATTTCCCTGGGGATGGAAAAGGGCAACGCATACTAAGGCAGCCCTGGAAAGCAGACGCTTTCCATCACCCATGTCTGCTGGCTTCCTCTCTGACAGCCAAGCGAGACCCCCCTTGCCTGATACTCCCTGACAGGCTCAGCCAACACCCCCAGGAAACTGCTTCCTCCTCACAAAGTTCTGGGAGAAAAAGGCCACACAGAACATATCCGGCAGCTGGAATCCCCAGCCACGAGACACGAAACCCTGGCCATTGTAAAAGCCGGGTGTGCTTTGGCTGGCAGGAGGGATGGCCCAGCAATAGCAGGGCCTAGCTTCTGCCCACCCACAGGGGCCTGCCTTGTTTCCTGGGACCCACGGATGAGTCTGGATTGGGCCTTTGCTGCCTGAAACTAGTGGGCAAACAGCCTGGGTTAGTGCCCAAGGCCTGTTAAAACCCACAGGCCCACCAAGAAAAGCTCTGACTCTGCTGAAAATATACCAAAAAAATCTGAAAAATCAAACTGGCTTAATTAATATTTACTTGCAAATTCTCAAGAGGAGGAGAGGAATACATTACCACATATTCCCCATTAACACACAAATACAAAAAGTACTGTTCACCCACGGGAGTTTACTTAATCCAACAGAGATTCTCAGAAGCAAAGATCTTGAAAGACCAAATTCTAAAGTAGCAAAGTGCATCCTCCACGCTCAGGTGCCAAGACACACTACAGCTAGCCTCAAACAGGAACCACAGCAGGTTCCACGGTCCCACCCCCATCTCAGCAGACCCACGGGGAGGGAGCTGGGACGACGCTGGTCAGAACACAGGGAGGCAGAGACACTAAAACCTCTACAGGAACAATCCAAAGACACACACCACTGCAGGCCCAGGTGAGGACCTGGCAGTGACATCAGTGACCGGAATGCGGGAGGTGGCTTGGGAGGAGGTGCTGGAATCTTTTGCAGCTGTGTGGTCAATAGAGTACATGAGGCTGTTAGGCCATGGCTCTGCTGACCTTCACTGGGTGTATCCTGACCTTTCAGGCCTGGAGGATTTGCCATATTATTTGAATATTCAGAGGTAGGCAGATTTTACTTGGGATCAGACCAGTGCTATAAATCAAAGAGCCTGTGTCCACATGGCAGTCATCTTGGTTTCTGCCATTAAAACTTCGGTCACTTACAGATTCAGGCTTCCAAAGTTAATTTAGTGAAAACCTAGTTCTTGCTGGTTTCTCAAATGAGCCTTAGAAATAACAGGGTAACAAATCTAGTCCCTAGGTTTGTATGTTCAGTAGGTCCCATGAGCCACCCTTCCCTTGAGACACCCTCAGAGCAGGGAAGTGGGCACTCTTGCCCCAGGACCTCCTCAGCTCGAGCAGAGGCTGCTGCCCATAGCTGGCTCTACCCTTCACTTTGGCTACAGAATCCATGGGCATTCCCAATTACAGACAAAATACACATTCATATGTTCTTTTCAAGTGAACTTTTAATAGGTAATTTTGTGAAAACTCTGGTTTTGTTGTTTTGTTTCTGTGGTACAAACAATTGAACCCAGGGCCTCATGGAAAAATGTTATTGTTCCTTGAATCCTCAGGCATCATTTGTCAAGCATTACAGAATTCTGTCCTCACTTGTGTCCTTTAAGACCCACCTAAAGCAGCTCCTATCATTCAGTTATTCTGTTTTGATCAAAGGGAGCTCACTAAGAACATAAGAGGTAACTATTATGTAGTCAAGTCTAGAAGAGGGTATTCAAAATTGGAATCAAGCACTATGAACTCAAGTCTTCCAACCATTCACATTCCTTATGACATACAGAAGAAAATGTCATCGACACTTGATGGGCAGAAGACAGTGCTGTCACTCCAGGAGCACATACACAAAAAAGATATAAAGGACGTCTTGGACACTATGAATCAGATGGAAAAAAAAAATCACTGTGACCGCGAATACCGATTAATCAATAATACAAACATCATTGTGATTATCACCTGATTCATGAATAAAACAGACAGAAAAAAATGTTCAGGGTCTCCAACTCAGCAGAAGCACTCGGACTAAGCTCCAGGTTTCCTGGTATTCTGCACCTGGAACACAGCCTGGCTGAGAGCTAAGCCTTCGGGGATGTCACCACGTCATCCCTGTCCTTCCTTGGGTTGTATTTCTGCCAACAATTGAAGGCAAAGCAACCCTGTCTCAGAATCTACGTCACATCAGAAGGAGCATCAAGCAACTAAAACAGAACAATAGTATGTGTATTTAAATACCCCCAGGGTCACTAGAGGAGGGACAGAAATTCTAAGAGCCCTATTGCCCATGGACTCAGGGAAAGCCAGCTCTCTTTTTCCAGGAGAACAAACAAAACAAACCAGGTTTTCAACAACATTAATTAGATTTTGAGCTGAACACAGATGGTTTTGCCTCCACATCTGGTGATCAGCCAAGAAGTGCAGAGCCAGGAAGGTCTTACCGAGCATCATGATGGCTTTCAATACGGCAAAAACCGCTCCCACTTCAATGCTGTTGTGAGCAGCAGCTAAGAGGTGTCTATCGCAAGATGATCTTATTCCGGGGAAAGGTTTGCCTGTGAAAACAACAACAAGCCTTGAACAGTCTCGTCACCGTCATTAATGATCTTCCGTAATCACCCCCAGCCGGCAGGGCCTCTCACTGTTGGGCTGTGGGCGCTTAATTGCCACTGGCCTGCTTAACCTGAGGCTGGGGTTCACTAAGACACACTGCCAGTATTCTTACTTAACCTTTTCTTAATTATTAATTGTTAAAACAATGTTTTTGCTCCTCAGAGAGATGTAGCAAAAAGATTAGCAGGATTCCCACACAGACATGCCCACATGTGGATGGAAGGGATCTAAGAAGAGGCTTTACTAATACCCTAGGAATCATTGCTTACCTTAGGAAAAGGATAAGTGAGTCACCATCCCCTTAAGTCGGGATGGTGGGGCTCAGAACTGACATATATAGTATGTTTTCCGGCCGCACTGCCCGCCAGGATGACCTGGCCTAAGAGCAGAGGTATTTTTATTGACTGTTAACTCCCGGTTTTGATTTCTCAATATTTCCTGATATTACATAAATGGAAGGTGTTGCCAGCCCTCCTAGTGGCACCCTCTCACTCCTTCACTGCCCCCAGATCAAGCCCACAAAAATCGGGAAGGAAATCACAAAACGTAGAGCCCACACGGTCACTTAGAACCTAGAGCTCCAGCCTCTGTCCACTGACATGCTGCAGCCAGCTCACCGGCGGCTTGAGGCAAGAAGCAGGCCTGTGGCGCGCGGAACAGATGAAGCAGCAGTCGGCAGGTCATCCTCGCCCCGGGCTCCGCGTCTGCATCTCCACAAGCTAGAAAGCAGGACAGAAAGACAGGCCTCAGGCTTCCTACTAAGTTAAGTCTTCTGCTCTAACCTACATCAACTCTCCTTAGAGCAAGAAAAGTAAGCCCTCTCTTCTGAGATGGGAGTGTTCCTAAGGCAGGTTGGGGAGAGCAACAGCCTCCCATTCCCTGCCTCCAGGGCTAATGTGCTGGGGTCTGGGCTGCCCTGCCACCTCTAGCCACCCCCAGCACACATACAGCTAGAATCTCCTACTGCACCCACCCTGTGCTCTAACAGCCCGACCCACCCCTCCAAGGCAGCGAGCCCACAGCCAGCACAGCTCCCCAGGCTGCCTTACCTGCCGCTAGGAGAGAGGGGAGAGCCACGTGCTGCACGACGTCCTCCAGGGAGAAACACTGTCGTGCTATCAGAATAGCAATGAAAGTAGCTAATGAATCATGGAATGAAAGGTCACTCACCTTCAAGAAAAACATTGACAGGTTTTAATACCTGACACCCTTCTCAGCCACATCAAAGATCAATACCTAAGAGAATGTAGGCAACACCCCCAGGAGCTCAGTCCCACCATGAACCCACAGGGAACAGCCATGTGAGACTGTTACCCCCCAGGCCTGTTTCTATAAGACAAACCTTGAGTCTACCCACCCCCCAGAGCTACAAGAGGACACTGGGCTATAGCTCATGAACCCACAACTGAAAAAAGACAAAAAATACAATCAAGAAATCACTAAGGGATGTGTGAATGCACCCCAATGTGAGTCGGAGTAAGTCCAGAGGATGTCAGAGAAAACAGAAAATAGGAGGGCCCCTTAGCAGAAAGACATGCCTGACGGTGTTCTGGAGACTCTTTATGTGGCAACTAACAAAGATGCTCAAAGGGACTAAATGGGTTGTGAAAACTCTGAAAGTTTCCAACTAACTCCAAATTGCAAAAGAGGAAGAAAATCAATTCATAGTGAAATCTCTGACTTTACAGACTCCACGAAACACGTGCACAAGATAATGAGAAAAATGACTAATAGCGGCCTTCACAACTGGCACCATAATTCAGGGACCACGGCCAGCAATTTACAAAACACCTCCTCTGATAGCCTACCACCAAGAGGTTCATACTATTATAAAATCCATTTTTACAGATGAGGGATTAAAGCAGAAGGCAAAGTACAACAACAACAACAACAACAAAAAGACCGAGAGACTAAGTAAGGAACTACAGTCAAGATAAAAATGTGTCTTTCTGCTAGAAGAGCAGACCACCACTCGTGAGTTAATGTGTATAAAAGTCTAAGCACACTGAGCTGCAGAGACAGGACTGCCCACCCTGGCAGAGTCTGCAAACTAGGAATAAGCCCTCAGCCAGAGGCAGCTTTTAAAACATAGAGTTCTTTAACATAAGAGACCCTAGCCCTAATTCTGCTCCAACAGGATACAGCAGGCAGGCACGATAAAGAACGGAGGCAGATGTTTAACGAATTCACATGTATGTAACCTGCTAGTTGAGATAATCAGTGATATATCGGGAGCAGGGGGAGCTATTCATCAGTGTCCAGACTTGATCCCCAAGAAAGACTGAGCATCCTCTGAACCTATACCTGGGCGTTTCCGCGCAATATAACAAAATCTATACTCTTAGAAACCTACATATTGGTTCTTCATAATGAGAAATGCTTCAGTTACGTCCCCTGCCATGTGATAAAAATGAAGAATAGGGGCTAGGGTTGTGGTTCAGCGGTAGAGTGCTCGCCTAGTACATGCAAGGCCCTAGGTTCAATCCTCAGCACCACATAAAAACAAATAAATAAAGATATTGTGTCCAACTACAGCTAAAAAATAAATTTAAAAAAATGAAGAACAAACAGCTCTGAAGTGATCATCCATATCAGCTACATGGAAATTTCAGGAAACTTCTGGCATTTCTGCTATAGATTAAGCTATCTATTTTATTTCTGATTTTTTGCGTATTAAATAATCTTGGCAACTACACTGTGGCTTATTACTTTCAGACAGAGAAAGAAAAAAATATTTTACAATGTTAAAACGGAGTCAAGTACATAATAATTTTTAAAAAACAGATTACCCACTAACTAAATTTTGAATTACACAATTTTAAACAAAAAAGAAAACTTACATCCACAGTGCAAAGTACATCATTAAACCCCCACACGTGATTGGAAGAACAACAGAGAGCCTTCAGAACCCCCAGCCATTCTGAACTGAGGACAGTGCAGCAGGCGGTCAGCTCGGAGGAGAAATTGGCTATGTCGTTAATCCTAAGGAGGAAAGAGTTGGGCAGTGAGCAGTCGGCAGGATGGTGACCACGCGTGGCATAGCCATGAGCACATTTCACTACCAGCAACAAGCCTTCTGCTTCTTAGACAGAAGGATGTAACCAATACCTACCTGTCAGATACACTGGAACCCGAGCAAAGGTATATGTTAACAACTTCAAACGTTGTTGAATAATCAACACTATTAAGTGACAAACAATTACCAGTACACATGTGAATTAGAACATTTTTAGCTCTGTGAACAGACCTGATCTATAAATTGACATTTTCGTTATGCGTTGCAATTATGCACAATAGTGGGATTAATCATGCTATCTTTGCCACATGCACATAACATGATCCTGTCAAGTCCTCTGGCCAGTATCTCTGCTTTCCCTCTCTCCTCTTCCCCAACCCCATCCACTGTGCTACTGGTCTCCCTTCTGTTTTCATTAAATCACATTTTTCCTTTTTAAAAGTTCAAATATAGTTGTTTTCAAAATATAGGTATTTTATTATATACATTTTTTTTGAAAATGTATACTATAACTTAATAGACAGTACCTAAAACATCCAATGCCCAAGCAAGAAGACATAAGCAGGCATTTCTCAGGTTAAGAAAATTTTTTAACAGAACAGAGGTAAATAAATAATGAATAAAATAAGATAGAGTCAGGGTAGCAAATGAAAGGCAGGTGTGAGCCCAGACATTTACTAGACACTTGTTTCAAAGAAGTCCCAAGTCACCCAAGTCATTGTCAGTGATGCCTTCCCGGTAGCCCGGCTCACCTGCCAGCATCCTGGTGGCCCATGCAGACATTCATAAGCGTGTTGCAGACAAAGCTGTAGCGATTGGCTGCGTTGTCACTGAGGACTTTGCCCAGCATTGAGTAGTTGATGCTTCGAGCTGAGGGATTCTCAATAAAATCCATCATGAAGTCGGGATCCCATCGCAAGTTGGAATTTGCAGGCATCACATTATTATATATGGTTTGCTTTACTTTAGAACAGGCACTACTGAGGTTACAAGAAGAGAAGTTAAAAAGGAAAAACAAAAACTAGAATAATAGGAAAACCATTTCACTTAAGAAAGCTGATAACTAATCTTAAATGACTTTCTACAGTTTACAAGCTCTACAAATCACAGAACTTACTAAGGCTTCCAACAACTAACTCAAGTAATAACATTTGCAACTATTCTTAAGAATAAAAATAGATTCAATTACACATCAGAATAATGTGGTGTTGTAGTCCTGATGGCACATGCCAAAGACCTCCTCCTCTAGGGACACTGTGGCCTTCGGAATTTGCATGCTAAGACAGACATGTGACTATGGGACTGTGGCACAGCAGAGAAAGGAAAGGCATGTTCCTGACTTCAGGGAGCTTGCAATGTGCCAGGGGGCTCTGGATAACAGGGAAATTGTACAAGAGCAAAGAACTGGTCACGTCATCCCTAAGTGTTTCTCAACAGCGGCAAAGTTTTTTTAAGACCCTGGTTTATCGTGCGAAATATTTGAGGTTTTCATGAGCTACATCTGAGCAAAGATAGAACAGAAGCATCAAGGGATGTGGATGGATTTACTCCATAGCCAGCACTGAGATGCTCCAGTTTCAAAGCTCACATTGCATATGAACTCAGCCATTCCTGACCATCTGCTGCAGATAGCAAATCCATGAGCAAATTCAAGTGCTCTACTCAAGAGCTCTCCAGAGCAACAGAAAGGCTGCTCTTAAGATTAAGTTTGGGCAGCAAACTGATTCGTGGTTAAGGTGATATACAGCTTTTTTATGCACCTACATTAGCCAGGAATGAGTACCTCAAATATACAAAGGCATGTGGATGCTTTATCCTGAAGCACTGTCAGTGCCAACAGCTGTCAGAAATCGAGAACATTCAGCTCAGCCCTCGTCCTTCAGAGCCACTTCTGGGCTGTTTGGTTAAAATACTGATTCCTAGGTCTCACATAGGTACTCTGAGCTGTGTGTTTAACAAGGGCTCCCAAATGACTCCAGTGCCAAATGATGCCAGGGAGACCCAGGTGTCACCAAGAGGATCAAATCACAAACCGAATAATTACTATCCTCTATATTTTTTCTCTTTCTTTGCAAAGGACTTCTGTAAAAAACTTGTTGGCCATCATGGAGGGATATAAATTGGCAAAAGAGAATTGTGGCATTTTGAAAATGACAGTCATTTTGTGGTCCCCGTGCTTCTACCCACCTGTTCTTCCTGACTACTCTTTATTCACTCTCACTTACTACATTCATGTTCCCACTAAAAATGAAACCCAGACCAGACCCTCCCTTGTTTCCCCTCGACCATATCCCTCATTTCCTCTGCCTTCCAAAGCCTTGAGTGTTTAGTACAAGGGACTTCTGCAAATTTTAAAGCTTTACCTCTTTTTCATTCAACTCTTCATTTAATTCTACCAGTTTCTCCAGTCTGTCTTTAGAATCCCAGCTCTTCTGCTCTGCTTCTGGTTTATAAGCCCCACCCCTCCCCTTCCAGGAGGCAGGTTTCTCTAAGTGGACTGCAGGGTCCCTCTGAACCTGGCTAGTGGTGAGGTCTTCTCAGCCTGCATGTTGAGGCTTCCTGTGTTCTTTAGTACAGACTTTCTAGATGGGTTTCTGTGTTTGAATCAAATGCTGGCGACCAGCTAGGCCACGCCAATCCTCACATTCTGCTGCCTGCACAGAGGAAACCAAGCCAATGGCTGAGACCTTTCCTTCTGCAGCTACAAGGAGCAGAAAGACCTGGAGGGCTGGGGAAGCAGCGTACAGCCTCGGAGCCTGTTCAGATCCAGGCTTGCTCACTGTTAACTAAGGCCAGGACACTCCTTTGTTCCTGGGGAAAGCCATTTCTACTTCCTGGTTCTTGTGAGTGCTCAAGCAGTGTGCCCAGCACAGTGCCCGATAGATGGCCCTGGCATTCAATTTATTCCCTGTTCCACAATATTCCTCTCACAGGTGGCTTGGATGATATCACAGACAAAATGATCCAATTGTTTAATCAGTATGTTAATGGAAATCTCTGCCTGATGGTCCTTTTTTACCAAATTCCAAACTACAAATCGATCTCTGATCCCGAGAGGCCAGGCACAGTGGTGTGTGCCAGCAGCCCAGCCAGGCAGAGCCCCATGTGAGGGTCACTTGGGCCCACAGTTTAGAGCCAGCCTGGGCAACACAGTGAGAATCTGTCTCAAAACAAAGAAAGGGGGAGCAAAAGACAGCCCAAGAAAGCTACACCTCTCCCCGCTGCTTTATGGAATCGTTAGAAAGTGCACCTGCCCCTTACCAAGGAATGGTCCTTGGAACACCACACTGCGCTGCGGGTCCCCTAAGTCCCTGTTCCTGGCATAGCGCTTGAATGAACTCACCTTGCCTACCTGCACTGCAGTGGGGGAGCACTGGTGGTTAAATAAGCTTTGGGGGCGGTCAGGGGAAGTTCACCATCAGACAAGAGCTAGCAGGAACCACAGCATGAATGAGAAAGCTCACAAAACTCTAAACTGAAACTGAAAACTCCACACAGAGTAACAGAAGAATATTGTTCTAAGATTACATCATCTCTGTGGAAAGGGGTTTCCTAAGACTCACTCAGATGATTTACAAAGGCTTGCTCCATCTAATGCATTACGAGGTATAACATTTTTGTATTTTTGTAAGTACTGTTAAATATGACTTTTTGATGTCTGTTGCCTTGGCTGTGCCCCCTAGGAGCTGCACAGCTATAGTGGTGAGCAAAGCAGGCGGCCTCTGCTCTCCTGGAAGCAGGCCACAATCAATACACGATGCCCTTGAATATTCAGTTTAATCAAATCTTGAGTCCATCTAAGATGCTGAGAATGAGCAGAGGGTGGTCAGGGAGGCGGAGGTGAGGAAGTGTGGGGTGAGTGTATGAGTGAGTGCCACGAGCAAGTTAAGAGCAGGTGTGAAAGCCCAAGGTGGATGCAAGCTTACACATCAGAGGAAGGAGCAGGGGGAGGGCCGGGCAGTCAGAGCAGAGCACACAGAGGAGAAGGGGAGCAGGAAAGAGCAGGGTACTGCACACAGCGAAGGCCAGGAGGCGAGGCAGCACTGGGAACCCAAGAGACACCATGCTTTAAGCGGGTGACTCTAGTGGACATGGTCAAGGTGTGAAGCAGGAAGGCCAGCTGGGGCGACTCTGCATGGGGCCCTGCAAGGGACGATCAGAGCAGCAGTGACGAGGGCACCAAGGAGTAGTGGACTCTAGGTACCGGGGAGGCAGGGCTCGTAGGATTCACCCAAATGAAACAGGGCACAGAAGGGACAGACAACTGCAGACCACCTCTTCCTTGCTCTTCCTGAGGATTCCAAATTTCTTTTGGCCAGATATTACTTTCTCCTAGAATGAATTATCTAAAGTTACTTCCTAGCACCTGACTACCTGAGCCCCCTGAGCAAGGCTGAGACCCAGGGAATGAGAGGGAGGTGGACATGCCACCTGAAATAGGTGGTCAAGGAAGTAGAGACACAGAGGAAGTGCAGAAGCAAGCAAGAAAACAGCCCCACAAAAGCACTCCCAGGGAGGCCAGGCAAGAGAAATTCAAATGCTTTCCCCCAGGTTTATCTCAAAGTTGCAGAGCTAAACAGACGTAGTACTACTTGGAAATAGGAGATGATACCTACAGCAGAAGGTAATTTAATAGGAATTCTGGATAAGGGTTGAGAAAATAAAAAAATCTTTTCTACATATAAAATATCCTGGACTCATTAACATAAAGCATTCCTTAAGCAGTGAGATTTATTGATAGAAAAAACATTCATGAACCAACAATTGCAGAATTTATGAAGACTAAGATAGCAAGTAGGTTAACTGCAGATTTTACAATATCTTCTTAATGATTAACTAGGGTATATTTCTTGTATATCAAGAAATGAGTTAAGTTGAGCCTAAATACAAACACAATGCAAAATACAAATTAGGTCGTCTTGCATTTTTTGATGCATGTTGATTTAATGCTACTCATGAAAATACTAGTAATTTTTTTATATAAAAACCTAATTCACATGAAATTTACTGTTTAGTAAGTCATAGGACGTACTAAACAGTAAATTTTTTAAGAGAGGAAAAAAATGAAAAACTGTTTGGAAAAATTGTGGAGAAGTAAATGGAGTTACAGAACCTTCCATGCCTAACCAAGAAATGAAAGCAATTTGTAACTTCAAGATGTGCAGAGGGTATTAAATCCACCCAAAGTAACATAAAAAGCCAGGTCAAAAAATGGGGATATCAATGCCAGGAGGAATATGAACCCAGAAAAACACCAAATACTGCTTCATTAACCGCCTACTAGATTCATGATTCAAATTGAATTTCAAATTTAAAATATAAAGATTTATTAAATATTTATCATCATTCCAATATGACTTACCTAAATAAACTATATCTGTAAAAGTTATAGAGAACATAAAAATAAAATTGGGGGGTGGGTACTGGAGATTGAACCCAGGGGTACTTGACCGCTAAGCCATATCCCCAGCCCTACTTTGTATTTTATATAGAGACAGGGTCTCACTAAGTAGCTCAGCTCCTTGCTTTTGCTAAGGCCGGCTTTGAACTTGTGATCCTCCTGCCTAAGCCTCCCAAATCACTGGGATTACAGGCTTGTGCCACCATTCCCGGCAAGAACAACAACAAAAAAAAACTTTTAAAGAAAAAATCCTTTGATTGTTGAAGACACAAAATTAGCCAAGGTTAGATGGTTATGGACTAAAGTCGTTTCGATCTGGGGGTGGGAGGGAGGAAACCAACTCATAGTTTAACGGTCTACCTTTCATTGCCACTATGTATTTTTAATAGTCAGTTTCATCAAATCTTGAGTTTATCAAAATTAGCACCGGAGAAAAATAACCATGATCACCTTTCATTATGAAAAAGGTTACTAACACTGGTAGAGTCACGGACAAACACAGCTGTGATCCCATTGCTACTCTTGGACTTTCTTCTACCCACCTGAAGAGGTCTCCAAACTTGCTTCTGAGGTGGCTACAGGACACATAGAGGTCGTAGAGGTAGGCTAAGATGCATCTTTCGGGGGAAGAGCACTCTGAGGGGTTCACGACGTGCTTCACCACACCGCACAACCTGAGGACAAGACACAGGCAGATGAGGCCCACACAGTAATGCACCCTCACCCAAGGCTTCAAGAACGAGGTGCCCACATACGACTCGATGACCAGCACAGCAAACTGAATCTCTGAACGCCAGTATTCTGAGGAGGTACAGAAATGCTATACAACTTCAAGAAACAAAGACAACGAGAGATGGTGCGCAAGCTGTACTTGAAGAAGCACTGAGCCCTTTGACAGGGACATGGTGGAAAGGTGGAGGGGAGGACCTGCTGATTGAATTGAGTCACAAATGGGCCTGAGCCTTTGTAAGGCAGCAGCTCCAGGAAATAACCCTGGGAGACCTCCATTTCTGGGCTGGATCTGGCATCACTGGGGAATGCAGGTTGGGAGGCAAGCTGGAAAAAAATTGATCTCGGTTTACCTCTTTTCATAGTGACATCCTCTATGACTACTAGGGTCATAAGCACCCTGCCACGCATACAATTCTGTGTGACCCGCCAGGCAGAGCAAAGGCCTCTGTCTATGCTTCTCCCACGCCCAGGTGCACTCGCCCGGGCACTCACTGGGCCCGATAGTGGGAGTCTGGCTCCTCCACCAGGCCTTCTGCTGTGGGTCTCCCCAGGACACCACACCACAGGAGTCAAGGTGATGGGACCAGTGCTCTCACCCACCACCATCACCATAAAAAGGGGCTCCCAGGCACAGAAAGGTGAAGGGCCTGCAGCAGGGCAGGCAGCCAGCGCACAGCAGAAGGGGAGGAGAGCCTGGACCCCCCAGACTAGACCTCTCCATGCTGAGGGGACAGGGGAAGCAGAAGCATCTGCAGGGCCCAAGCCACAATGGACAGCAGGAGTACAAGTGCCAAGGGAGACCCCGGGACTACCTGAAGAAATGCCCAGAGCATCCCAAACCCTGGCAAGGAACAGTGAGAGATGGGCCAGCCAGCAGAGAATGAAGCTGACCATTAGAGGAAAACCTCACACAATCATTTTTAAAAGTAGTGACTGGAATTGTGGTTGACTACGTAAACAAAAGAGATCCTGATACATCCTAAAGCCAAGAATTCTACTGTGTCTAAAGGAAACAAACAGGTGAGAAATGGTCAGCTAGCCAGGGTGTAGTAGCGTTTTCTCAACTTCTCTGACTTGCTGGAGGTGAAGAAGGCTTCACACTGTGATTCTGGATGACCACTCGCATAAGTACAAAAAAACTAATGTCATCATTTGAGGAAAAATATTCACCCTTACTACATATAATCAAGTAAAAAGAAAAGGAAACGTCAAACATAATTTTATGAATATTCAATAGTATGTAAATTTAAAATGTAAAAATCAATGATACTAAAATTCTTTTCAAGTTAAAACATAAAACACAATCAAGCAAAAACACTTGTCATGTGGGCTGGGATGTAGCTTAGCAGGATAACGCTTGGCCAGCACGCACCAGGCCCCTGGCTCAGTTCCCAGCACTGCAAACAAACCAAACCTGTACTTGTCACAACTCAACAAAATGATTTCATGAACAACTAGAGGATTTCCATGCACAATCTTAAAAGTATGATATAGCTTGAATAATAGGAATAAACTCCCAACCAGGAAGACCTGTTAAAAGCCGTGAGAGTCATTGTCTATGTTATATTGGACAACATACACTGCTATACTACCTACCAAACCCTTTATTTAAAATGCCCGAGTCCCAGTTTCTTGACCTATAAAATGATACTAAAATTCAAACCTTACAGCATAGGAAGTAGAGGGTTGCTAAATCATTACGTACTTCCTTAATTCTAAGATAGATATGCTCTTGCATAGTAAAGTTTCTGAGATATTTCAGACTTCACATCCTAATCTAAGTGTACAGTTAACATATACAAAAGGTACCATTTGATGTGCCCCAGAAAGCTGCTGCTCCACCCAGGCCACCTGAGGAACAACATAGTCGATCACATGTGCTAGATCACAGCAAACAGTCACTGCTGCACCAAAGAACTCTGTGGTTCTTTTGAGCTCAGGAGAAAAAAAAAAAAAGAAAGAAAGAAAGAAAAATGGGAGGCTGTGTTTGTGTAAAAAGCCCAGTGGGGGAAAGGGGAGTGGACAGAGCGGGGCTGGCTCTACCTTACCTTGGGCCCCCGAGCCTCTGTCTCTGATGGGCAGAGCAGGTTTATCTCCTCAGATCAACTCCACTGGCAGCAGCAGAGCAAACTCTATAACAGCCACAAACCAAAAGCACACAACACACCAAGAATAAACAAAGACACTGGTTCTAAGTTAGCTCTTGTCAAAAGATGCTGTGAATCACAAAGATGAAACTGAAGCATCACTTCACTGACAATGAATGCAAAGCTGTATTTGGTGTTGGATTCTCCAAAAAACCAAAATTACAGGAAAAGAGAAGTTACAAGCATTCGCTCTTAATAAGCCAGGATGCTGGGCAGCATGAAGGATGGAGGCCATCAATGACCAGCCTCCCGTTCTTAGAAACCAGGGCGTGATCAGGAAGGCAGCAAGGAGGAGGGAGAGGAGGAAGGCCTCGGGCTTAACCAGAAAAGTGATTCTGTCTCCTCCTCTGATAGAGCCTTTGTGGCAGGAGTATTCTTTTAACTGTTTTAATTGAAATAAAAACAGGCACTATTGTTCTCTTAATAGTACCAGACACTTTCGGATTTGAAAAACGGTGGCATTTTATATACCAACCCTTCAAACACCTGGGCTGTCTGCTCAGGATTCAGGATCAGACAACTATGATAGCGCCTGAGAACGGCCACGATGCACACGCAGAGCCCCGTGGTGTAGCTGCCTGCCAGGCTGGAGGACTTGAGGAGCAGCTCGGCTTCCACGACACTCAGCTCATTCAGCAACTGTAAGAACAGAGAAGGAATGAAAAAATGCAGGTGCCACAACACAAAGGAGAACCAGTCTCAGCAACCATGAGTACTCCGTGCTGTGCGCCACTGCAGTGGAGAACGTGGACTCATGAATCAGACATCTTTTTATTTTTAAGCCTGTTTATACAAGAACTTTGTGTTCTTCTGTCTGGACACGAGGGTGTGTAAGATGAGGAAGCACCCAGTGCCGGGCAGCCCCAAGTTCTGGAATAGATCAGTGAAGCTGATATATACTACAGAATAAGGAAATCAAGGTTAAAATCCATTCACTAATAATACTAGGAAATAAAGAAACAAGCTAAATCAAATTTTAAGGACTTTTTTTTTTCTTTCAGTGTTAAAATTTACTCTATTATAGACAGAAAATACTCTTTCATCACTGTCTAAGCAAAACAACAAAAGACAATACCAGAAACCCTCTCAGAATTCTGGCATTGTTAAATGACATGCACTGAATACCAGGTATAATTATTTAACTGAAAACAATTAACAGAGCTGTAATTAAAATACTAGGCTGATGACCATTAACTCAGAATGTCTCGATTATTCAAAAATGTATTGGGTCCTCACAACTGTGTTAATGAACAGCAATTGGTTCCATTCAAATGGGCTGAGGTGCCCAACAGAGGCCAGGAGGAGTGGGATGGGGGAGGGATGGGGAAAGCTGATCAATGGGCACTGAGCTACAGTCGGAAGCAAGACTTTCTGGTGCTACAGGTAACCAGGACATACTGCACATTTCAAAGAGCTGGAAGAAGGGATTTTGAAAATTTTCACTGTAAAGAAATGATAAATATTCCATGAGGCAAGTTATGTTTAACCTGGTACGAACATTGTACAATGTGTACGTTCATAGAAATATTACACAGAACCCCCATTTATTTGTATATTTTACATAAAACTATATATGAACAGTTTTTATGGTTTTGAGTGTCAATTTTAAATAAATTTAGGCTAGGCATGGTGGCATAGACCTGTCATCTTAGCCCTCAGGAGGCTGAGGCAGAAGGATCAATGAAGACCAGCTGGAGTTTAAGCCTAGCCTGGACATCACCATGAGACCCTGTCTCAATTTTTTTTAATTTAAAAATAATACATTTTAAAACATAAATTCCGCAATGCCTGATAGGTTGGCTCTCCCAAAGTTAAGGAAACGCGGTCTCTCTGACACCTGTATAGCGAAGTCAATGAGTCCATTGATGTTCAGTGCGGGCTCCATGAGATCGAAGATGAGCTGTATGTGGTGGGCCAGCGGGAGGTGGTAGGACGTCCCTGAAGCAAAGCTGGTGATCTGCTCCAGCACGTTGTTAGAGATCTGAGCAGACAGAGTGAGGCCGTCACACACCGATTCCCAAACCATCTTTTACATAAATTATTTTACTTCGCTAAGACATGGAATTTATGACATTCTACTAGATGAAAATTAAAACATATTTTCACAGAAACCAAAACCATGTACAGATCAAACAGCTTTTTTATTTTTTATTTAGTTATAGATGGATACAATATCTTTCTTTTTTTTTTATGTGGGGCTGAGGATCAAACCCAGAGCTTCACATGTGCGAGGTAGGCGCTCTACCACTGAGCCACAGAACAGGCCCCTCAAATAGCTTTTCGATGTGTCTAAATAACCAAGGATTTGTAAAATAAAATAGATTTGGTTTCTTCTCAATGTCATGGCATTTCATTTCAATCATTGACATGTGTGCTACGGGGCCAGGGAGTCATAACATCAGCCTTGCATTAGGGATTATTTTATATATTACTGATTATTAACATAAGGTAAAAGTGGTTACATAATAAAAACAAGCTCTTGGGCTGGGGCTGATGCTCAGTGGTGGAGCAATTGCCTATCATGGGTGAGGAACTGACCTCAGCGCCACATAAAAATAAATAAATAAAGGTATTGTGTCCATCTACAAACTGTATAGTTTTATATATGTATAAAGTTCATGAAGGCTGGGGCTGGGGCTCAGCGGTAGAGCACTCCCCTAGCTTGTGCGAGGCGCTGGGTTCAATCCTCAGCACCACAAAAAATAAATAAGTAAAAATAAAGTACAACTACAAAAAAAAAATATATATTTTTTTAAAAAAAGCACCCTTTGCCAGGCGCAGTGACATATTCATGTGAAAAAATTCATGAAGGCTGAAAACACATATTGCACAAAAGGGACTTTTCAGGAAACGGTGACACATGCAATACATAAGAAGATAGTTTTAAATGGCTACCTGAGACGTCACTTGATGCTGATCGAAATATGACAGAAGTTGGAGTTTTGTGAACACCGTCTCCAGGGTTGGAAATGTTTCTTGTTTGTTCTTTCTGGCTTTTTGCCCTTCATCCCCAACTAAATGAACATAAAACACATAGGTTATTTTCCATTTACTCAAACTCCTGACTTTTTAAATAGATACTTTTCATTATCTAACATCATCATTGATCCCAGGCTGAAGAGCTCACATCAGTAGTTGGGTATACAAATTGCTTTAAAAATGAAGTTAATGTATTAATTCAGTCCTTCCCTGGGACAAAACCAATACATAAAACCAACAGACTTGAGTTCATAGATCCAGCTAAGAAATCCAAAACACACCTCTGTTTCTGCAGATAGGCTCCATATACCTAAATATAACAAACTGCTTAAAACCTCATGTAAAAGGATGCAAAGTACTCTTGGAAATTTACATCCACTTTTAAAAAAAATAAAAAAAAGGTAACAAATTAGTAGTGGTTCTTAATATTTATTTGAATGATATTTGTGTGACTAAAATATAGTCATAATTATATATTTCCCCTATCTATTTTAGGTTAACTTGCTTTCATAACATATATTATTGATCTTTTGTTGCTTAATTTTCATTTGAAAATGTTTAAGCCCTGATATTATTGGCCTTTTAAACAAATAGTTCTAATAAAATTCATTAATGTTTTCATGCAAATGCAGAAGGAAGTCTGAGCAAGTTCAAATGAAAATGCTACTAGATTGGAAATTCCTCTGGGTAAGACCTGGCTGATCTAACAACACTATTAATGGCTTGGAACCATAAAACCTTCCTTTTTTTTTGTTTTCTTTGCAAGGAGGGGGTGGGGAGGGGTGGGGAGGAGTGGGGAGGTTGAGGGCAGAAACCTCTGAGAACCACTGAGCTACATCTCCAGCCTTTTTTTTTTTGAGATAGGGTCTCATCAAGTTGCCAAGGTGGGCCTCCAACTTGCAATGATGCTGCCTCAGCTTCTGGGAGTTGGGAGTTGCTGGGATTACAGGCAGGCACCACCACACCCAGTATCAAAATCTTATTTTATGTTCCCTGAACTGAAATAAATGCTAACACAAGCTCTTTTCTCCCTACCAGTCTTCATTTTTCCAGGAAAAAAAAGAGGAAGGGTAAATTTCCATTACTTTGAGTATAACTGGCCAGCCTCTGGTGCTCATACTAAATGACAAGCAATGACTTCACATGCAGGCTGTTAACCAGAGGAGACTTACTGCATCCCTGACTGACATCTTTCTGGTTGAGGAGTTTTATCTAAAATGAAGGAAAGACAGGAGGATGGAGGAGGCTGCTTGCGGTGGGTTTCCATTACTGACATCTCAGAAGGCACAGAGAACAATGGTTTTCCAAGTTCAGGGGCTAGAAGTGCCTTCACTTCAGGGACTGCTACAAAGATAGCACAGACAATAGTCTGGCTCTAAAAACCATGAAGGAAGGAAGCTGAGTCCACATGAATGGCCAACCCACTTCCTTCCCTTCCACCTCCTTCAGCCTTCCAAACCCAGACTCTACGCAGACCTGGGTACCCTCTGCAAGTCATTGAGACTGAGCCGCAGGACTTTCACCTAAAGGAGACAGTGACCCCATCCCCTTTCCAAGCACACCAGCAGAAGTTTCAAATATTGTTTGCTAGCTAGTTTCAAGGCTTCTCAATTCAATCTTCTCTTGAAACTCATTTCCTCTTTTCTCTAAGAGAGAAAACAACCCAATAATATAAATAGTTTTCTCAGAGCACTTTCCTCTGCAAGCTCTAGAACACCAAGAGTCTCATTTGCACAGCTCGTGGCTACTCCCACCAAGTGCGGGTGCACTGTGAGGCCCTTCCCCAGCTGTGAAAGGGGTGAGGGAAGGTGAGCCAAGCAGACCAAGGAGACACGAAGCCCTTTTCATGCCTGTACACACCCCTTACTGGAAGAAAGAGAGGCTGTTTGGATTACTTGTGCTGTTTTGGATTACTTATTCTCTCTAGGAAAGATCTAGAAAAATAAGCTCTAGTAATTTTGCCTGTTAAAAAATTAAGACTGAATGCCCCGTGGAGAGGTCCACAGCAGAGTGGCCAGGGGCTGAGAGGTGGCTTACGCCACAGGCAGGAAGAAGGCTGTTTGAAAATGTAGACATTCTTTCTTCATATTCCTGAAGGATTTGGAAAAAAAAAATGAGTGGAAGGGATGTATATGTGTGTGTGTGTGTGTATGTGTGTGTATAATGATATCATATTTTAAATCATATGACTGCATAATGAAATAAACCTTGAAAAAGCAATTAAGCAGATCTGAAAAGGATAACTACAAAGGTCCAATTGTGCAAGGTGATGACACCACATAAAGATATGGCTTCACTATAAAAACTACAAAAAAAACACAGAGAAAGAATTGCAAGTGACAAGGCCATTACCTGCAAAGGCCTAATTTTCCCTTCTAGCTGAGATTATCTGGTGACATTGTGGCTTCCATACCCACTGAGTTCCTCTTCTGAGTCACTAAGAACAGACCAGCAATTACACTGTGATGGTTGTGACTGTCGTGTGCGCGTCAGTGCCCACAGCAAAGCAAACTGCGAGCCGGGGTAATGGCAGAAAAGATATGGGGAGGGGGAGCTCCTCTAGACTGGGGTCTTCCCACTCCGCCTCAGGAGTCCCTTCATTACTACCTGGAAACTCTGGTCCAGATGAGAAAGGTACAGAATAAAAATCACCTGCATCTACCTTTACACTATGGCCTGTTAATTCAAAGACTGCTACTAATGGACTCCAGCTCTAAATACTTAAATGTGCTTATTCATATTTCAATGTGACAGTCATCAGTGAGAGGAAACACACTGGAGACAGTGACACAGAGCATTTTGATAAACGCTGCAAAGAGGGGGGACAGCAGGCCCTGCGGGAGTTGTGTGTGGAGGCCTTACCGCCTGTCTCTGTGGTGCTCTTCTTGTTCAGGATTTTCAGGATGTCTTTGGTGATCTTCTTCAACTGGTGCCGGGCCTCCTCGCGCTCCTTGCCCACTCCGTAGAGGAGGATTGTGCGCTGGTTACATTCATGACTCGAGGACTCATCCTGAAAAGCGGGGGATGTGGTTGTTCTGAAACTGTGCACAGGGCGGAGCTGCCCAGCTCAGTCTTGAATCCCAGAGCAGCACCTGCAGCCGTCCCTACCCTGTGGGACGCCTCCACCTCCACCAGCCATGGTGTTCCAGTCTGGAACTTGCTAAACCTTAAGAAAAAGGTGTCGACCGACCTGCAGTCTTCATAGGAGCATTTGATGTGGGCAAACAACACAGAGTAAGTTCTGACTACTGAAAAACTTTTCATTATTTAAGGCTAAACATGGTATTAATCTCATATCATGTAACATAACATCCAGTTGAACTTTTTCATAAAGGAAAATGGTATTTCTTACTAAGTTTGGTTTTAGGTATGCAGTGATGGTTTATGTTTCATATTTAGAGAAAAGTCCTACTAGGATTTTCAATACTGTAGCAAAATATTTCATTTACTTCTGACATGACGGTATGAGACATTTATATTTATTTTCAAGTGACAAAACAGTTAGGAGCGGGGGTCTCATTGGTGTGGTGGCTGATCCTAAGCCGCACCTGTTCTGCTGCCCCCTCACTTGCCTAGTGACCCTGCCCCACCCCAACAGAGAATGTGGCTCTTCTTCCCCCAAGGGAAATCATCTGGTCTTGGCCTTACAGAAGCGCGGATACACACACCACGGGGTGCCCAGCTCAGCCAGGGGAATATCCACCTGGCTGTGGGCGTTTTCCTGGCTCCCCAGCCCCGGCCCTGGCCTTCCCTGGCCCTGGCCTTCCATACCCTCTGCAGCCCCGCCCTTCATATGCCTCCTTTGCCATCGCCTGGCACATCTCTGTCCAGGCCAGGCGCTTTCCCTGCTGCCCAGCATTGTATTCTGAGGAGCTTGGGGGAGGAACACTTCTCCTGGGGACACAAGGGCACTGTGTCACCATTAGTAATGGCCGCAGCCAAGAGTGGCAGACTCCAGTGCCTGGGGCCCCAGTTGCAGGCCACTTACAGGGACTTGGCACCAACAGCACTTTGCCTCTGCAGACGTGAACGGAGCCTGTGCGTCCTGCAGCTATCACGTGGCTCTTTGCCTCCTCTATTCTGTCCCTCATTCCATGTGCAACGCCTGCCTCAGGGCCATGCCTCTTTTCTGTTATACTCTGCTAGAAGCCATTTACTTGTCCACCTTGCTCATCTATCAGGGAACTTGGGCTCAAATCTGAAAACTACAAACCTCGGGCAGGGCCCATCCTGTACCCTGGCAACTGCTTCCAGCTAAGGCTTCGTCAGAAGACCCTAACATAAATGTTTGTGTGCGGGGTGATGGGAAGACTGACCAAAGTCAACTCTACACGGCAGGCACCTCGGGCAAGACAACATGCTACAGACCCTGCCGCAGAGCCAGAAGTCCACACGGGGATGGTGGGGAGGAGGGCGATCTAGAACGGTCTCTGTGCTCATCACGACAGCACAGGACACTGGGCCGCATGCTGCACCAACAGCAGCCCAGCCCACAGTGATCGTGCCATGGTCACACCACTTGACAGCTCTGTGACCTGGTTAAAGAACCTTGTCCACTCTCAGTTCCTTCCCCTGAGAAACAGGGTACCACTGCCTTGCTTGTTGGTGTTCTGTGAGTGCCACTGAGATACAGGGTGTGATGTGAGATGGTGGGAGCCTCCTGTACACGGCTCCCAGCAGGTGGTTCCCAGTCTGGGTTCCGCCCTCACCCTGCTGCATCACTCAACATTCCCCAGAGACCCTAGCATGGCTCCTTCCTTTGCTCTTCCTGCCTAAAACACTACCAGCAGCCTCCATCCATCACCCCTGCTGAAAGGCTGTGCACAAGTGCAGTGTCAGGTCCTCCACTCTGTCACCCAGTCACTGAGAGCCTCAGCACAGAAGGACAGGGAGGAGGGAGGAGAGCCAGAGCACTTCTCACAATGTCACTTGTTCATTTCTAGGTGTCTGTTCATTTCTAGGTGTCTCCCCAGTTAGAACACAGCTTTGTAAAAGACATATCTTGCCTGTTTTACTCATTCTTATGTTCTTAATAAGCACCAAGGTGGCTTTAATACCTGCTGAGTACATCACATAAAAAACTACATGGGCAAATGAATATATAGCTAAAGGGACTGAGCAAGAATGAAGGTAAGAACAAAAAACAGCTTTATAGGAAACTTCACTTGACAATTAAGTGCAGACAAAACTGTGGGCAAGAAGTGAGGGAAAAATAGAAAGTGTGAGCAAGAATGTTTGCAGGGAGCTGGACTCGCCTGCACCTGCAGCAGCTCGGGAGGTTGAGGCAGGACAGCGAGGTAGAGGTCAGCTGGGCAACTTATTAAAGAGTGTGTCTCATTTAAAAAAAAAAAAAAAAAAAAAAGCGCTGGGGAGGGTCCTGGGAATGTAATTGGTAAGGCAGCCCTGGGTTCAATCCCCAGGACAAAAAAAAAAAAAAAAAAAAAACAGCATAGAGAGCAAAGCCAGCTGTGGGGACAAAGACCAAGAGGAATCCGAAGGACCTTAGGGAAGGGTCAGGTGCCTGGGTCCAAGGAGTGAATGTACATCTCACTGGATTTTAAGAGGGAACCACTTGAAAAATTGATCAAGGAAATTGAAAGAGAGAAAAAGAGACATCCTAAGGGCTAGGAGGACGTTATCTGTGCCAGGAAGTGAGGGTGATTGGAAGTGGACCACAGATGTGTTTGTGTTGGTGCCAACTCAGGGACCCTGAGTCGAGCCCAAGCCAGTGTGGCAGATCCAGCAAGGTGCAGGACATCCACATTCCCTTCAGGAGGGGTACAGAGCCGAGAGGGCAGGACATGCAGAAGCCACCGTGGACGCACACAAGGCCTCAGAACTACACGTACAGTCACAGGCAGGCTCTTGAGAGCCAGGGAGCAGACACAGGAAACAGGATCGACAGTGCTGGACCAAGCTGTGGACAGGAGATTCTGGGGACCTCAAACAGAAGCTGCTCCAGAGCCACAGCAGAAGGAAGCTGAAACAAGGGGTGAAGACCGCAGTGATGAGGGAGGTTGGAGAGGTGACCTGCACTGAGGAGGACGGCGTGGGCAGCAGCATCAAGACAAGGTCCACTTGGCCACCAGCAGCAGACGCTGGTCCCTCAGCTATCATTAAAATCTAGAACTGTCCTTAAAGGACATCAAGATCGAAGAGCAAACAACTGATGAGGAGACAGGAGGTGATGGGCTGGGGTCTGCGTGAATGTGGAGAGACAGAGGGACCACATTCAGGGAAAGAATGACTGCCATTAGAGTACCAGCTTTCAGAGAGAGCCCTCTTGCACATCGCCAAGCTGCTGTTTTTGAATAGGTTACAAGATGTGTGTATGTCAAATGTTGCACAAGTAGAAGACAGGAGACTCTTCACATGGCAATTTATATCAAATGAGAAGAAAGCCAAGCTACAAAAGGAATCAAACGTTCCCCAAGGCACCGGTGGGTTCCAAGCTTGCAGGGTTGCAGGTAACATGTAGGATCTGAGATCACCTCCAAGGTTTGCTCTATGGCTTATCTCCAAGGGATACAGTGAGTGGACAGGAAAGAACCACTGGAGAGGCTTCAGAAGTCAGGTCCACTCAGGCTGGCCCACCCAATGCAGGTCAAGTCCTGTTGTCTCGGCCCCAGACCAGTCACTCTCTCTCCCCGCAGCTACCACTTGCACCCACAGAGACTAAGGTGAGCAAGGAACTAGGGGGGTGCACACCCGAAACCTGGGGAGCTGAGTGCCCCATAGGAACAAAATGCGTGTCTTCAGCCTAACACCCCTGGAAGGAAGGAGGAGGGCTATGGTTGAGGTCTTCTGGGAGCCACTCGAACCACTTTAAAATAAGTGATTACAGATGACTGAAATGTGTGTGTGTTCACAAAGATGGTGGCGAGTCTATGGCAGCTGCTTGTTTAATAATCACAGAATTCAGAAATTACTAAAGTAGTAAAGAAAAACAAAAACAATCCCATTTTGAATGTGCTTCCTTTTATGCCAACCACTTGTGAAACAGATGAAATAGATGCAACTGCCCTGATAAAACGCTGCATTTAGCACTTCCCCAAAGTCCTTTCCTTGTTACGTGTCAACATTCAAATGGAAACCTGCGCACACCCTGGGAGAGCTGCAGGGCACCCTGCCACCTCATCTCTACAACCTCATCTCTACAAAAAGGAGTAAACACAGCTTTAAGAACAATAGCTTGGGCTGCGGCTGTGGCTCAGTGGTACAGCACCCGCCTCGCAGGTGTGAGACCCTGGGTTCAATCCTCAGCACCACATAAAAATAAATATATAAATAAACAAATAAAGATATTGTGTCCATCTACAACTAAAAAAACATTAAAGAAAGAACAATATCTTTCTTAAAAATGTTTATTAAAACAAAGAGCACTTACAAGATGCCTTTGAACATTATTTCTTTCAGCTCAATCTCTCAATGTCTCTCAAACTAATGTCTCTGGAAGAAAATAATCTCAAATGAATGTTGTGCCAGTAGCAAGCCCTCGCAGCTGGCAGGAAGAGGGTGTGTGGGTGAGGAGGCTGCGCCAAGGCACAAGAAGGCCGCAGCTGCTTCCCATCAGGACACCTCTGAGGGAGCGACCTTGCTGTGGATCTAGGGAGCAGGAGACAGGTCTGACTTGGTTACACGGGTCTTGTCCTACATCAGCTGAGAGCCCATGGTACACTAGTCCTCTGCTGCCAAGCAAAAACCAAAGGAAGGAGCATTCTCCCAGGCTGAGTACCCGTGCCCGAGGGTCTTTTGTGAATCTAACTCACACGCTCATACTCCAGGGGAGAAAGCTATGCCAGCTGTTGCAGTGACACCTTGCTTTAAAACATGTCCTGTGCCAGGTGCTGTGGCGCTTGCCTATAATCCCAGCAATTCAGGAGGCTGAGGCAGGAGGATCTCAAGTTCAAAGCCAGCCTCAGCAACAGCAAGGTGCTAAGCAACTCAGTGAGAACCTGTCTCTAAATAAGATACATAAAGGGCTAGGGATGTGGCTGGCTCAGAGGTCCAGTGCCTGAGTTCAATCCCCAGTACCAAAAAAATAACTAAAAATTAAAAAATTGTCTTGTGAAGATGCTCATTAACATCACGAAGACCACAGCTAGAGCCATAGTCTGTTAGAACGAAATGAGCCCAAGAGCTGATGGAATGTCTCATTATAGCTCCACAGTTGGTTCCACAAGGACCACAGAATCTTGCCCTTCCAAGGAAGGGCCCCTGGGTTCACAGCAATCCTAGCTGAACCAAATACTTTTAGATGAGCAGAAAGTGACAAATGTCTTCAATGGATGTGGTAAAATAAAAAAACCAATTAAACCACTTGAAAATAAAAGTTGTTCATTTTTCTAAACCATCTCAATCAGAGAAAACAACCAAACTTAGCCCTGTTCCCAGTGGCACATGACAAACCGTGGATGGTGCTGAGGTTTATCATAGAGGCTGAAGCGGCCACCTGGCTCTGCTGTATGGTATCAGGCTTTTCCAACCTGAGACACTTTCACTTAAAGACTGGACTCACTTTCAGGGTCAGGTGGCTTAAACGGGCATCTGACAGTCTCCAGTGAGAAAATATTGTAAGAGAGACTTCATAGCCGTGTGTGTGTGTGTGTGTGTATGTGTGTGTGTTGTGTGTGTCCATGTATGAGCACAGTGATATTTACAAAAAGGTAAAAAGCAGCAACAAGTCTCACCCTCATTTTCACCCCTATCTTTTCCCCATTGGTTTAAAAGTTAAAAAACTCTCTGCAGTAGGAACACAGGATGCCTTAACTCGAGGTTATCCTTCCCCCAAACTCAAAGCTAGGTAAAAAGAAACTTTAGAATACATTTACATGTGAGATCTCTTCAAGAAGAGCAGGAAGGATGCTTTCTGGAGCAGCCTGGCAATGCACATAGCTGCTTCCCTAATGTAATTGTAGACTCTGACCATTTATAATGGCAGGAAACTGCTTTGCCTACAAAGGAGCTAATCAAACACAGATTTAAAATAATGACATTATTAACCAGAGGAAAAAACCAGGGTGAGAGGCTGTACGTCCCTAGCCAACACACATTTGGAGTTAATGTTATTACCTCTTAGCAGGTAATAGATCACCCAGCGTTGGGCACAGTGTGTTTTCAGGGGAGGAGGCAAGCGAGAAAACAAGCCTGCAGCCGTCTGCAGGAAGCAGACTTTGAAGGCTCGATTTCAACATGGAATTATAATTTGCAAGGAAAATAACCCAAAGAACTCCAATTATTATTAATCAGCAACCCTATGGCAGGTTCCAACAAGAAGCTATAAGATTTCAAATGGCTTTTAGAAAATGACTTCTCAGCCACCCTTGCCCCCACATTTTCCCAGGAAATAAAAGCAGAAGTTCTAAAAGCAGACAGATGGAAGTTCAGTGTCTGTCTAGCTTTGGGGCAACAGTGTTCAAGGTAACCTCTGATTTGTGAAGTTCTTTCTTCGTCTCTCTCTCTCTCTCCTTTTCTCTCTAGAACGCCTTAGATTTCACTGATGAAAACTCTGCAAATTCTCCATCACAAAGACGATTGACAACTAAACTAAGACGCTAACAGGAAAATATCAGAAGCCAGTCTGAAAACTGTACGGAGGACCATCACCGGAGACATTCGAGTCCCGCAGTGTCAGCCCCGTAACCAGGTAATGTTCTACCGAGAGGTCCTGGACGGCATGTATTCACACTGGGGGTGTGTGTGTGCATTTTGTCACAAGTTTTTCTTAAAATTGAAAATCTAAAGTAATAATATAGGTACAAATTTGGAGGAAAAATTAAAATACAAGCCATATTAATGATATCGGGGACAATAGTTAAGCTCTACACTAAAAAACTTATGCAAAGCATGGAAAATAAAATATACACAGCTTTACTTATTTAATCTTGACTACAGAATGATACGCATATATGGAGGGAGCGGAAATTCTTGGTATCAAGAATACTTTTTTAAAAAACTTACATTCTATGCCAAAGGAACATTCCCAAACCAGAATTGCTAACTCTGCCAGGGAGCAAACAAGAGCAAGAAAAGAGCAGGAACATGGGGGGACATTCAGTGAACACCTATCCTTGAAATGCTGGGGTGCTGGTGACATTTAGCTATTCCTTTTATTGAAATGTTTAGTAGGTGGGGAAGGCATTAAAAATTAAAGACATACTGGGACAACAGGATTCTTGTTTTATTTTATACAAGGATGGACAGAGGAAAAAAAGAACCTGTTAATATAAGACGGAATTTAGTGTTACCTTCATTTGTTAAATATCTTACATGAACGATTTGTTTTTAATTTAGATATTTGTGTTGTCAACATAATCATGTCTGAATACCAGGAACAATTTTTATTAAATTCAGTTCTATTTGTCTGTGATGAAACAGATTGCAAACTTCATCAAGTTTTGCAACTGAGATGAGAGACAGCACATTCAAGTCAGTGTCAGCCTTCTCTATGGCAGCCTGTTGTGGTGACAACACAAGACCAGACAACCTGGTTTCATTTCATCTTAGCTGCAATCATACACCCCATCAACCTAGGCAACCAGCCCTGGCTGTTCTGAACAAGCCGACTGATGACCACTATACAGAGACACTTCCTTTTTTATTTTCTATTTTGAAATTTAAACTGAATGATATTCAGGAAATGTACATAAGACTTTAAATATACTCAAGTTGAAAATGAGATACAGGTGGATGGAAAACATCTGCTACTAAATGATGTGTCTCTGTGAGGCCAAGGTTTTAAGGGGTGGCTGAGCCATGCAGGGGTAGGAATGTCCTCTAGCATACAGGAAAATGCTGTCGCTTCTTCTGTTCTGGCCTCAGATTCAGTATCTTCCTTATCTAACAGGTTTCCCAGAGTGCTCCAATCCCGTGTCTTGCTGCTCTCTAAGGTCCTACGGGCAATTGCCACTCACCTCTCCCTCAAGCCCTTAGAGTGCAGGGGCCAGGAAGGAGGCTGGTGGGGGGGCAGGGGGCCACAAGCATAAACCCACAGGCAAAGGCAGGACGTGGCCTCTGCTGCCTGCTCTACACAAACGCAGGTGGCCACTGAGAAGGCCCAGGGCCTTCTCCCGCTGCAGGCCAGAAGTACAGAGTGCCTGCAGAGCAGGGTAAGTGCTGCAGGTCACCTGGCCCAGCTGGGGACGCAGTGCTCGCTAAGGAGAAATATTCCAAGACTCTGCTTCCTGTGGTCCTACTAAGAGTCCCAATGAGCACCAAAAAAAAAAAAAAAAATCAAGTTTGGGGGAAGGGTGGGGGGTAATAGCAAAACCAGCTCCCTGGTACTAAAACAAGCCTCCCCTGCCCCCTCTCCAGGTGGCAGAGGAAATGCTACCCAGTGACAACCTCACCTTGGCCCCGGGCAACAGCAGCGTGTGTGCCCGGAACTACAAGATCACCCAGGTGCTCTTCCCACTGCTCTACACCCTCCTCTTCTTCGTGGGACTTGTCACCAATAGCCTGGCGATGAGGATTTTCTTTCAAATTCGCAGTAAATCCAACTTCATTATTTTCCTTAAGAACACAGTCATTTCGGATCTCCTCATGATTCTGACTTTTCCATTCAAAATCCTCAGTGATGCCAAGCTGGGCCCCGGGCCCCTGAGGACCTTTGTCTGCCAGGTCACCTCCGTTGTGTTCTACTTCACGATGTACATCAGCATCTCCTTCCTAGGCCTGATAACCATCGACCGCTACCAGAAGACCACCCGGCCGTTCAAGACATCCAGCCCCAAGAGCCTCCTGGGCGCCAAGGTGCTCTCCGTGGTCATCTGGGCCTTCATGTTCTTACTGTCCTTGCCCAACATGATCCTCACCAACAGGCGGCCGAGGGACAAGAGCGTGAAGAAGTGCTCTTTCCTCAAGTCGGAGTTCGGGCTGGTCTGGCACGAGATCACCAACTACATCTGCCAGGTCATCTTCTGGATCAATTTCCTAATTGTCATCGTGTGCTACACGCTCATTACTAAAGAGCTCTACAGGTCCTACATGAGGACGCGGGGGTCCAGCAAGGCGCCCAGGAAGAAGGTGAACGTCAGGGTGTTCATCGTCATCGCGGTGTTTTTCCTGTGCTTTGTGCCTTTCCACTTCGCCCGCATCCCCTACACCCTGAGCCAGACCCGGGAGGTCTTCGACTGCGCGGCACAGAACACCCTGTTCTACGTGAAGGAGAGCACCTTGTGGCTCACCTCCCTGAATGCCTGCCTGGACCCCTTCATCTATTTCTTTCTTTGCAAGTCCTTTAGGAATTCCTTGATAAGTATGCTCAAGTGCCCCAGTTCTGCAATGGCCCCATCCCGGGGGGACAAGAAGAAAGCAGAGGGTGCTGATGACCCAAGCGAAGAGACTCCAATGTAAGCAAGTTCCCTGGGGGACAGTCTCAGTGTGCTGGGGTCCAGAACTCCTCCAAGGAAAGCACCCAGCCAGCCAGGACCCTCACCAAGTAGTGGCGGAGTCAGTAGTGATGACTCCTGGAAAGAGCAGCAGAGACTAAGGGAGCCAGCTTCGCATGCTCCCAGCAAGCGAGGCTACCTAACCCCATGTAGCTCCCTGCAGGACAAGCAGCGTGTTACTGCCATGCTGCATGTAAAGCAGAAGCCAGGTCTGCAGAGCTCCTGCAAAGTGGGTCACTCGCTGACACCTACTGCTAGCTTCCATGTGTCAGTGCTCACAACTGTGTGTTTTATAACCCCCTGGAAAAGAATGACCAATCTGATATAATCCCCTGACCAAAATGACACCTATTAAGGTAGAAGTACATCCAAGACCCCCAAACCAAACCCAGACCTACTGTGAAACCTAGAAAAACTTCAGTGGGTACACAAAGCATAATAACCACTGGCTCTTAACATGAACAAAATCCACAGACTAAACTAATTGAAATGGTATTTAATGGAACTGAATTGTTTGAAATGTTCATTAAGACAACAGACTTAAGGCATGCCGTTCCAATAAAGAATAGGCACAGCTAAGAAAATCATTACAGAAAGGACAGTCACTTTTATGATATAATAAAACTAAAAGAATTATTTGTATTTCCTTAACACTAGAGAAGAGAGTTTTACTAATATATTGACAACTTCGATGAACACAATACCATCATTGACACTTAATCTTTATTAACTGGCTTCTAGAAATACTTGCTACTTGAGTTAATAAAACATTTTCTCTTAGTAAGAAAAATGAACAAAATATGATTACAAAGTCGTACGGTGTAACTACTACATGAAAGTGAGTGAACTGTTTGGAATCATATATTTGTATTTGTGTGTATAATATAAAACTTTATATTAACCTTATCACTTTGTTGGAATTTCCTTTTTCAAAGTTACTAGATACCATGACTCCTCCCACCCCCAACACAATAACATCAGACACCTCATACACTTAAGAAAGAACTGCTGCAAACCTGTTTTATCATGTCTCAGTGTGCAAAATGTCTCTGAAGACAACGTGTCACCTCAGTAAGTTCACAGGCCATACCTGGGAAGTCTGATTTCACACAAGCCATGCGGGATCCGATTGGTTGTTTTGTGGTGGTAATGGGGACTGAACCTAGCAGCACTTGACCACTGAGCTCCATCCCCAGTCCTTTCCACTTTAATATGTGACAGGGTCTTGCGGAGTGGCTGAGGGTCATGCAAACTTGCTGAGGCTGACCTCAAACTTTCAATCCTCCTGCCTCAGTCTCCTGAGTTGCGGAATAACAGATGTGTTCCACTGTTCCTGATTTTTGTAAATATATTTTTACTTCTAATTGACACAGTAATGGTACATATTCATGGGGAAAGTTGTGACATTTTACTGACTGTATACAATGAGTACTAATTAGATAAAAGTCTAAGTACATAGCAAAAAGCAGTTCACATCACTTATCTCAACTACTTATCATCACCAGAGGTGATTTTCAAACAGAAGATGGCCTCGTACCAATATGGAAATTCCAACGTCAGGGGAAAGTAGAACAGTGGAAGTCTGCTGAACTTCCGAGTCATCCAAACCCACCAGACTGCTGCTGGGTTAGATTTCAGTACAGAGCTGAGCCCATTCAGCTCCCTAAGTGGTGTCCACTCTGGAACACCCACACTATCCTTCTGTGGCACTGCTCTCAGTGAGCACTGGATGTCAGCAGAGAGGCACAGAGATGTGGGCCAAAATCACACATGTGCCATCTACTGCTGGGCGCTGAGCAGTGGTCAGTCCTGCCGTGAAGGTTCACTGTTATATCAGATGCCCAGTAGCCATGCTCTGTGAGAGGAGTGCATACAATACCAGGATATATGATACCCAGGTGCTGGAGACTATGATCAACAAACCTTATTTTGCCTATGCATCGAAGGACACTCACCCCCGCTCATCCACGTCAGGGGCAGAGAGTGGGTTAAAACTGAGTCCTCATGGTACCATGGAGCATGCTGGGAAAGGACAGGGTGGATAGATGGCCTGGACAATCCTCCTGCTACCCACTTCTAACTGAGATGATACTGTTCTACGGGAGACAAAAAAACTAGAACTGCTATGGAGACAGTGACATTTCAGTACAGAAGAGCTGTGAAGTATTCGGAAACCTCTATTTTACAGCTATGTACAGATCCCATGAGAACCCTCATCAGACTCAGCACCACACTGCTGGTGATTCTCTCCTCAAAGACAGTTAGAAATTCTGTTAGAATTAGAAATTAGGGTTAGAAATTCTGATGAATGCAAGGAACTCCATGTTTCATGATAACTTCTATTTAAAAAAAAAAAAAAAGCCAACTTTGTGGGCCCAGGTACAATAGTGAGAGATGCAGCAGAGGAGACAGTGGGAGTCCTGCACATAGCCCCGAGGGTCCCCAGTGGGGGATGCAGTGCCGCGTGGTTTCTCTCAGTGGCTTCCCTACAGGAGACACCTGCAGCAGGTGGCAGTGAACCACAGTCTGAGCCCAGCCCACCCACCGTGAGTTCCTCTCACAGCCCAGGACCTCAGAGTGCTGGGTACATTTTCAAAGCCAGTGGGGAAAGAGCTCGAGAGAAGAGTTGAACTCCATGTCATTTCAATACCAAGTTCAATCTGGAATGTTCCTAAGTCTGGTTCATTGCAGCACTTCTATGCCATGCAGGCTTCATCTGCAGCTGCTCCATGATGGCAACAATTGTGCTGCATGGAGACAGGCTCATGGCACCCAAACTGAAAAATGTCCTAACTAGCTCTTCTTTTTTAAAAGGAGATTGTGCCGGCTGCCATGATGTATGCCTATAATCCCAGTGGCTCTGGAGGCTGACACAGGAGGATCACAAGTTCCAGGCTAGCCTCCACAATTTACAGAGGCCCTAAGCAACTTAGTGAGAATCTGCCAAAATAAACAGGGTTGGGGATTCGGCTCAATGGCTAAGCATGACTGGGTTCAATCCCCAGTACCAAAAGAGACGGGGCCAGGGAGGGGGAGAGAGAGAGAGAGAGAGACTGCAGATCCCCTGCCCAGTACTTGAAGAACAGGAAGAAAAAATCTGCAGCATCAGAACACTCTCTTGACACACATAACTGCTCTTGTGGTTTGACACTGCAAAGAGCTGGCACACTCAGAGGACAATGCTCAGGGAGGGGCAGGACACCGCCAGCTGGGACTTTGAATGTGGAAGCCCCTTGACTCATCACTAATTAAGAGGTCCTGAGAAAGAGTCAGGAACAAGGCATGAGAAGGACTTTCCAGGAGAAATAGAAAGGGACAATAAAAACAGGAAAGGATACATATCCACCCCACCAATTACAATATAAATTTATATTTATGGCATAGGTTTTTTTTCACCCATAAGTTTCTAACTGATTTAAAAATATTTTTAATGGCAGTGTTGAAGAATCCCACCCTTGATGGGACAACCATTGGAAGAGAACATTCAATATTCTGAAACAAGACGTTTGATTCAGCAATCCTACTTCTAGACATTTCTTGCAAATATGTTAGAACAAATACACAAGAATACATAAAGATGCTTTTGGTGGTACTGGTGATAGAACCCAGGACCTCCACACATGCTAGGCCAGTGCTCTACCACAGAGTTACATCTCCAGTCCTTAAATGGACACAGGGTTTCACTAAGTTGCCCACACTGGCCTTGAACTTGCCATCCTCCTGCTGCGGCCTCCCAAGCGGCTGGCACTGGTGTGTGCCACTGTGCCTAGCTTACAGCATTGTTTTAAATAACAAAAACTGGAAACAAACTAAGTTCCAACCAGTGGCAGCTTAACTAAGCTATGGTAGATTTATATATTCATTATTAAATTATTATAAATGTGTTCATTCTGTAAAAAAACAGATCAGTCTAAATGCACTAATCAGTCTAAATATGAAATGAAACAAAACCCACTGTGTAAATAACTGTGTATATGTATGTAAATATACATGTTTGTATATATATTTCTGTGCACATATACATTGTTGTATGTGATATATATATATGTATGTAAGGGGGATTAAATTTCACCTTCTGCTACATATCCATGTGCATTTGAATTTTCAAACACATGCTTTCCTTTGGTTGTAGTTTGTGTCTAATGTCTCCCAAGGCTTCTTCCCAGCTGTGGGACTACTGGGAGACAGTGGTAACTCTCGGGGAAGGGGGCTTGGTGGAAGAGGTGGGGGATGCATGCCTGTGGAGGGCATGTGTCCCCAGGCCCTTCCACTCCCTGGTCCCCGCTCCCAGCCACCAGGAGACAGGAGCTTGCTCCACCACATGTTCCCCACCATGTTCTGCCTTGTCAAGAACCTACGGTGAAGAGCCCAACACAGTCTGAACCAGAACAAATCTTTTCCTTCAACTTAATTTTCTCAAAAATTTTGTCACAACAATGGATACTTAACACACCTTTCACAACAAAGAATTTCAAAATAAATACTGAACATTTCAAATAATTTTGCAATTTTTTTTGCCTGTTTCTGGTTCCATGCAGTAATTTTTGGTATTAACTTATAAAGATAGGTCGTCATATTGACTGTTACAGTGTGAAACTTATTTTTGCTTGCTGTCACTTTCGTTAGTCTCGTATGGAATTTTTACGACGATTCCACATGATCTGAGGAAGCACCTGGTACAGTGGTGCACTTTGATGGGAATTAAACGTCTCTTTTAGGAATAAAGATCTCACTTCAACTTTCATCCAGAGTGAAAGCAAAGACTTCCCGTAGTGGCAGATGCCATTTATGTGGCACCAGCTAGCCACATCCACAGGAACCCTTCCACTGCCCCGTGGATCCAACTGCAGGTGCCACAGGAAGACGGGGAATGGAGACAGCAGTTG
Source organism: Marmota flaviventris (assembly GCF_047511675.1). Taxonomy (NCBI): domain Eukaryota; kingdom Metazoa; phylum Chordata; class Mammalia; order Rodentia; family Sciuridae; genus Marmota; species Marmota flaviventris. The sequence goes on along the minus strand of NC_092505.1, from coordinate 107,762,013 downwards.
ATTCCGTTGGGCAGGCTGGTTTCTGTGGCCTCTCCCAGTATCCTCTCTGACACCCCCACCCCCACCGTCACAGGGCTTTGAGCCAAGCAGGTGCCCAGGGCTCACAGGGACCAGATCCGCTGGCAGGGGGATGTAGCAGCATGGCACTGGGAAAACCACTTACCTTCTGGTCTCCAATTTCTCACCTCCAAGGGGGACCTAGTCTCTGGGGACTGTTCAGAGGACTGAATGATATGATGTCATCAATGCCACAGCCCAGCTTTTGTGCTGTTATGGACATTGACTACACTCCCCTAGAGCCTGTTGGCAGGCTCCTAGTTTCTGGATGCTCTCGCTGTATCTTCTTTGACTCCTCCCATCTTTTGTGATTACCCCCATAGGTGTACAGGTATTTATTCCAACTTGATTTAATTAAAAAAAATTTACAGGACTCCTACCATATGATAGGCATTTTTCTAAGCCCATGATAAATGTTCTCTGAATGACTCCATAAAGCAGACATTGTTTTTTATGTCCACTCTAAAGAGAAGGCAACTGGTTCACAGGGAGAGTAAAAAGCTGCCCAAGGTCACAAGAGTTCTAAGACCTGTAGAGCAGTTGAGCCCAGACCCCATGGCCCAAGGAGTGTCCCTAGCTGCTGTACCTAGCACTTCCCATATCCCTCAAGAGCAAAGCCCTCCTCAAGCAGGGAGCCCAGGAGGACCCCAACTCTCTCACTAAAGTGCACACTTTGAAACTCTCACATTTAAAGGAATGTGCTTCCATGACTGCCAAGAAGACACCACCGTTAGTCATCCATTCCGCTTTTGCAAGTTTCTCACACTTTGACATTTTGAAACCTGGCCAAAATGTGATTTCCAGTTTTCGCATGATGAAATTATCTGGTACAGAATTTCCCTTGTTTAAAGTGAAACTACTTCAAACTTTCATCAACATAATGGATTTGGGGCTGTAGGGAAATTTGCAATTAATTATGTAGATTAAAGTCTTGTACATAAAAATTAAAAGTTTTTGTCCCACACTGAAGCAAAGAAAAAGACACATGTTTAGCTGGGTGCAGGGGCGCTTGCCTGTAATCCCAACAGCTCAGGAGGCTGAAGCAGGAGGATCATGAGTTCAAAGCCACCCTCAGCAACGTAGCTAGGCTCCAAGCAACTCATCAAGACCCTGTCTGAACATAAAAAATAAAAAGGGCTGGGGATGTGGTTCTGTGGTCAAGCACCCCTGGGTTCAATCCCAGACATATTTACTATGTTCCACCATACCGGTGAAATCTTGAGTCTCCTTTGCAAGAGATCAATAAGTTCGAGTCACATAGAGAACTTTTTCAAACTATGCCATCCACTAGGTAGGGCCAACCAGAGCCAACAGACACTGTACTGCACATAGCTGTAAATGTTCAAGGGATATGAAACTCTTATTCTCAGAATCCCAAGACAAGTCATCCAAAATTTTCTGATCAGACCAAAGGTACAGTCTAGTCTAGGCAAAACCTGTGGCAAGAAATATGAAATGAAACTCTCTGTGAAGAACCCCACATCCCCAGAAGCCCCAACTTCCGCTTTGCTCTCACAGGTCTGGCAAAGCACACTGCCCTGGACAACTGCCCTCTCCTCTTCACGCTTCAACAGAGGCCAGGGAACAACTTACAGACGGGGCCCAAGGCTGGTTCATGAGGCCCCCCACGGCTCCCACCATCGTTCATAGGAAGAGATCTCCCGTGTGGCAGTGAGGGGAGTGCGCGTCCACTCCAGCCTGCCAGGCCGGACTGTGGCGGGGAGACTGTGTCTCGGGGGCTCTCCAGGTGCCTGCCTGGCACTAGGCCCTCAGTTCACCCTCTCAGCAACTCTGGGTACAGACCATTTTCAAACTCCTTGCACACATGGAGAGCTGTCAAATCACGTGTCTGTGATTTAAAACCACACAACTGGTAGGTAGCGGATTCTCATCCCCAAAAGTCTGCACTATGAGTCCCCACCTCTTAGGAACTCTGTTCTTTCTCAGGGACCCTGGGACCAACAAACATATGGAGGTAAATGCCTGCAGACACACACAGGCCGTCCTCCTGAACACATCTCTGGAAACCCTGTCCATGAGGATGCAGAAGATGGTTCTGCCAGATGTTAGCGTCACGACTCGTCTCCTACTGGGGGGGGTACCTCAGGATACCTTCCTGGTCTTTCTACCTACTTATCACACAGGAGTCGAAGTTCTTGGGGCATATCCACAGACAACAGGCCTGAGCAGAGTGACGGGCAGAAAACATTCAGGGAACTGCAACTGAAGCTACCGCAGCAAGTCCCAGTGGTGAGCGCCCAAGACCTCTCAAGTGACAGGGAGTATCAGCAAAGCCCAGGGCGAACGCGAGAGGTTACACCAGACCTCATGACAGAAGTGAGTGTGAAGTGGAAATGGGGAAGGAAGCCGGCGTAAGAAAGCAGAAGGCTGCTTCCCAGCATTGGTGGCTGAGCCAATGCCCGCCGCAGTCGGAGGACACGGAGCTGAGCACCCGCCCAGAGCAAGGTGAGTTTCAATGCTTGTTATGACTGTGCCTGCTATGGAAGGCACGGTGTGCAGAGGGAGGGCCGCTGCTCGGTGAGCCCAGGACAGCTTGGCTAACCCAGGTGTTACTGCCGTCCAAGTTTCACTGCCATGTTCACAGTGGCACTTACGAATCAGGTAGAACCTGTCACTTGGATTCACAAGGAGGAGGGGAAGTAATGGTACTGTTAAAGTACGAACACTGTATTATGTGACTTAAAAATTCAAGCCAGAAACAATCAGCACCCTCTCCACAGATGTGTGCAAGGTGGGGAAGGAACACAGGGCACTAACAGGTTCCCCAGCTGAAGTGTGGGGTTGTTTTTTTGTTTGCTTGTTTTGTTTTTTTGGTACCAGGGATTGAACTCAGGACTCTCGACCACTGAGCCACCTCCCCAGCCCTATTTTATAGTTTATATTTATTTTATAGTTTATTTTATAGTGAGACAGGATCTCACTGAGTTGCTTATGGTCTCATTAAGTTGCTGAGGCTGGCTTTGAACTCATGATCCTCGTGCCTCAGCTTCCTGAGCTGCTGGGATTACAGGCGTGAGCCAGCACTCAGCTGAAGTCTGTTTTTTAACAGTGTCCTGAATGGCCTTTGTTTGCTTTGTCTGTGTGCAGTCCATGCTGGAGCCGGCCAACGCCACGGGGATGCAGGGCTTCAATGGCTCCGAGCGATGCCCCCGGGACACTCGAATCACCCAGCTGGTGTTCCCCACCCTCTACACGGGGGTCTTCCTGGCGGGTGCCCTGCTCAACGCACTGGCCCTGTGGGCGTTCCTGCGAATCCCCAGCTCCTCCACCTTCGTCATCTACCTCAAGAACACTTTGGTGGCTGACCTGATAATGACACTCACGCTTCCTTTCAAAATCCTCTCTGACGCGCACCTCGGGCCCTGGCAGCTCAGAGCATTCGTGTGCCGCTTCTCCTCCGTGGTCTTCTACGAGGCCATGTATGTGGGCATCACGCTGCTGGGCCTCATAGCCTTTGACAGGTTCCTCAAGATTGTCAGACCTTTCGAGAAATCATTCGTGAAAAAACCTGCTTTTGCAAAAACGGTCACAGTCTTCGTCTGGCTCCTTCTCTTCTCCATGTCCCTGCCGAATATGATCCTGAATGACAAGGAAGCAACTCCAGTGTCTGTGAAAAAGTGTGCGTCCCTGAAGGGGCCTCTGGGGCTGTGGTGGCATCGGCTGGTGAACTACGTATCCCAGGGCATTTTCTGGACTGTGTTTGTCCTAATGCTTCTGTTTTATACGGTGATTGCCAAAAAAGTCTATGATTCTTATAAAAAGGTCAAAAGTAAGGATGGCAAAAGCAAGAAGAGGCTGGGGGGGAAGGTGTTCGTGGTCTTGGCTGTCTTCTTCCTGTGCTTTGCCCCGTTTCACTTCACCCGCATCCCCTACACTCACAGCCAAACCAGCAGCAAGAAGGACTGTGCGCTGGAGAACCGGCTGTTCATTGCCAAAGAAACGACTCTCTTTTTGGCAGCAACTAACATTTGCATGGATCCCTTAATATACATATTCTTATGTAAAAGATTCACAGAAAGGCTGCCTTGCATGAGGTGCAGGAGGGCCTCACACCAGGAGCAACAGAGCAGCCAGACAGACCACATAACCCTGGGCTGACCGCTGCCACTGAGCTCGCGGCCACATGGCCACAAGGCTTCAGAAACCATCTGTGTAGAGACCAAATTTAAGCAATAAAGAAAAAGAGATGGGTACAAATGCTTCCTTGCATGATCACCCCAGGTGTACAAAAACGATCTTGTGAAGTTTAACACCACGTGAACCTATTCATAAAGCCACAACAAGAGGATGCAAGGGAAAGCAAAGGGCCACTCGAGGCCACCTTCCCAAGGACATCCCCTGAGTACTTGGGATAAGATGAGGGAAATGCAGACCCCTAAAAGCCTCCCCTCCAAACACCACCTCACATTCACTCACACACATGATCCAAACAGCCGTGTGGCTTCATAGCCCCCAGATCAATTACCACTGAGGGAAGCAGGAAACTAACTTGCAAAGGCCACAGGTGGGAGCTGAGCCAGAAGTGAAAGGGATGCTGGACACAAGGGGTCTGAGGGTCCCCGTGGGTTGACTGAGATCCTGCAGGAAGGATTTTCTCCCTGCAGTTACAAAGAGATTGCTCTGCGTCCCACAGCACAGCACAGAGCCATGACATGAGTACCCCACCCAGCTGACACCCAGTTACACACGGCTCTGCCACCGGGAAGCTGGGAGCTCAGCAAAGCACTCCTGGCCCCGTGTCAACTCCGCTGCCCCACCACCGGGCTCTCCCACTGTGGGGGGCACGTTAGGGTCCTCCCCTCCCACAGGTCTCCCATACTAACGAACTGCGGGTCCTGACTGTGTGATAGTTAGGGTTCCTGAAAGACAGGTTTGAAGTGGGCCATGCTGTTCTTGGTCCAGGTAAGTGATGTGGTTGCTGACCCACAGTCAGTGACATTCGCGGGGGGACGTGGCCAAGGCTACTTATCCTTATCTCCCTCCACAGTTTTTCTTGGATTCCTTTGTGGGTCAAAAAAAAAAAAAAAAAGTAAAATGTGCTTTCTGGAATTGTGGATGCTAATTTGTATCTCCTAAAAGAAAACACACAGAGGAGGAGCTGTCCTATGTAGATGGGCCACTGACTCCAACAGGAGTACAGCCAGGTGAAGCCCAGTGGCCTCCTTCCATGGCCAAAGGCCCTAGCCTGCCTGCCTTCTGGAAGCATCTGCTCCCACCCCTGACCTTCACTGTCCTCTATATACTGTAACTGTCAGCTTGTCAGGGGCCACACTTCTGGCCCTGTGCACATGTGAGTCTCCTGTGACTCACCTAGGGAAGTCTCATCCACCTGCAAAACCCCAAGGGGCCATCACTCACTGCCTGGCATCTCACAGGCCAGCTCCCACGGCAGCGCAGCCCAGACGGCGGCCTACCTCTGTGCACTAGCTCAGCTCCATCACTGTGCTGGGCACTCTGCCTGGCAATTGCACCCAGATATGTATCGGTGCTCTGAAAAACCTGCACATATTTTTCAGGGCAGAGACTGTCTCATCATACAATTAATAAGTGCTTGATAAAACAAATCAAATGAGTCTCATTGTTATGTCCTAGAGGAGCAAAAGGGAAGTCAGTTCTCATTGATGTTTTATCAAAAGATGGAATAAATTCTTGAAAAGAAGGTGCCAACCTCTCATTGCTCTCCTAGGGCTCAACACAAGGGCCCAGGGGTGCTGGTGCCCTGGGCTGCTCTCCTAGGGCTCACACACACTCACAGGCCCAGGGGTGCTAGTGCCCAGATACTCTCCTAGGTCTCACACACACACACACAGGCCCAGAGGTGCTGGTGCCCTGGGCTCTCACACACCCAGCCCCGGGATGCTGGTGCCTGGGCTACTCTCCTAGGGCTCACACACACGCAGGCCCAGGGATGCTGGTGCCCTGGGCTGCTCTCCTAGGGCTCACACACACCCAGGCCCAGGGATGCTGGTGCCCTGGGCTACTCTCCTAGGGCTCACACACACGCAGGCCCAGGGATGCTGGTGCCCTGGGCTGCTCTCCTAGGGCTCACACACACGCAGGCCCAGGGATGCTGGTGCCCTGGGCTGCCCTCCTAGGGCTCACACACACACAGGCTAGCACTCTAGTGCCTGGGTTCATTAGCAATCCATGGTGAGTGAAGCAGGGTTACTCATTGGTGCCGGTATAGCTGATTGAGCAACATTTCAGTTTTAAAGCTATTGACAAAAGCTGTAGTGATTCCCTCTTGGAATTGATGAAGTGAAATCTGCACGAATACGATAAACAATCTTCAAAACCACTTTAGAAAGTACTTTTGAAGCCTGGTCCTCATTGTCTCCAATACAATGAATCCTCATCTCCATGGGAGCCCCACCACCTCTGCAGGGACTGATATCACGAAGGACATCTAAGCCATGCTGATCCATTCTCTGTGCCTGTGCTCTCCCCTATGTTTCTCACAACTAATGGCACTTTCAATCTCCCCTGGAAGTGGGTACAGCTAGTATATATGACTTCTTTGAAAAATCTTTCCCAATAGAATTTCAATAGCAAATCTGCCTTCCATAAACACAAATCCTCCATCCATTATGATGATTTTACCATTAGAAGGAGAGGGCCTGATCTGTACAGTAGAATGTTCGTCAAGAAGGAGCATATCAGAGCCATCCCAAAGTGACAGTCACAAAACGAAGAACTTCCCAAACCAGCCACCCCAAGTCCTAAGCTCCAGACACCTACAGAGCAGGCTGATGACGCATAGCCACCAATGACAGAGGAGAAGGCGAAGCCAAGGCAGCTGAGCTCTGCCACCTGCGGGTCGGGCACAGGGAGGGCCTTTGTCAGGAGCTGAGATGTCCTCCAATCCCCAGGAGGGGAGGGATGCCCTGCGGCCACAAGGGAGTGCCCTGTGGAAGGGAAGGGGAAGGAGAGTAGCAGTGAGAGCCACCTTGGGGACGACAAGGCACATCCTTCTGAAGGGGGATTCCTGCAGCACACTCTAGGTGAACTTATCAGAACCCGCAGGGCATAGCGGCCCAGGCCTGGTGGGCTGTTAGCTGTGAGGTGTTCCCAGAGACTCACACTTGAGAAAAATACACGAAGTCCAGGGGGAAAATGACTGGGTTGTAAAAGCCTGGACCCGATTAGTGTGCTGACCCTTGATGGGCTTCACGGGGTGGTGACTGGAGGCAGTGACTCCATCAGTGTGCTAACCCCTGATGGGCTTCGCCGGGTAGTGACTGGAGGCAGGTGGGGTATGGCTGGGAGCAGGTGGGGTATGGCTGGAGGTAGGTGGGGTGTGGCTGGAGGAGGGGGCACTGGCAGCGTGCCTTTGGGGTACTTTTTGTATCTGGCAACCAAGTCTCTCTGCTTCCTGATCATCATGTGAGCTGCTTCCGTCGGCCACACTCTTCCACCACCATGTTATGCCTCACTGTGAGCCCCCAGGAATGGAGCCCACTGTCTACAGAAACCTCTGAAACTGTGAGCTCCCAAATAAACTCTTCTTCCTCTAAAGTTGTTCTGGTCGGGTCCTTTAGTTACAGTGGAGTAAAAGCTGATTAAAACACTATGGCTGGGGCTGGGGCTGGGGCTCAGCAGTAGAGCGCTCACCTAGCACACGTGAGATACTGGGTTCAATCCTCAGCACCACATAAAAATAAATAAACGAAATAAAGCTATTGTGTCCAACTATAACTAAAAAAAGAAAAACACTACAGCTAAGGAAACCTTGTTTAGATAAGAGTCCTACTAAGTGTAAAATTGACAAATCTTGTGAAGTGCCAAGGAACATACCTCAATATTTTGGATTCTACATGGATCAAATGGGGATAACGGGAACATGGGACACGTGTGTCACATACACTCATGACCTGTGAGTACCAGAGTCAGCTGGAGGGATCTGAAAACAGATTGCTAAACCCACCCAGAATAGCTGATTCAGTGGGCTGGGGAGGGCCTGGCATAAGCTCCTGAGTGACAGTAATGCCACAGATGTGAACCACATGTCAAGGGCCACTGCGCTCAACACTCCTTAAGGTCACACCTCCATCAAGATGACTGACAGCATTGCTGTCATGACCAAGAGCCAGATGGGTCCCCAGGAGATAAAGTCCTTAAAGGGAGTAGGGCAGCAGTAAGGTGGCAGGCAGGGGTGAGGACTTGGCACTTGGAAAGCTCATGACTGTGTCGGAGCACCCAGCATGCCTTGCCAGGGGTTACAACAATGGAGAACTGAGGCTGTGGCTGGCAAGAACAGCAGGGGTGGAACTGGCCCCAGCAGGGCCGAAGCAGCCCATGTTACTATGACAGTGCACCAGGCAGATGTGAGAGCCCAGGCACCGACTGAGAAGCTGGTGAAGTGCTACTGCCGCTTCCACGCTTCCACATTGGAGACAAGAAGCTGGACACAGGTCAGGTGACCTGCCTGGGGCCTCCTAACCTGCAGGCAGGGGGGCTGGGGCGCTCACTCACACCCTAGCTTCGGAAGCCAGTTTTCAACCACGGTATTTATGACCTCAGGAAAGAGCCTCAGGCTCTTACATGGTATTTCCTGTAATTTTGATAACTTCCGAAGCCACCCCCAGACTCCGACTCCACAAACAGCACATCCATGTGTGGGCTGTGAGCACAGGGCCTGCTGGCTCAGCAGCTCAGGCCCAGAGGCACACACGAACCTCCCAGGGCTTCCCCAGCAGCTCACGCTCATCTGCTGAGTGCCAGCTACGTGCCAGGCACCGTGCTCGACACTTGCAGGGATACCTGCTGCTCTATTCTTACAGCCCCACAAGGCAGGTATGATTAGTTTTCATGCTGGGAAAAAGTAATGAAAGTGAAGTACAAAGTGAGCATATGGCACCCCCCATTGGGACACAGCGCCCATCAGCACCCAGGGCAGGTCTGCAAGCCAATCACAGGCAGGTAGGCTGCAGACCAACACCGCACCACCCCGCAGTCCAATGTCAATACCAGCAGTGAGAAAGGGGAGGAAGTGGCCCCTGGAGAGACGAGGGAGACTCTAGACTCTACAAGCATGCAAGCTACCACAGACTCGGGGGCAGGAAGGGCAGGCCCTCCACCTTCTGAAGACTCTCAGCTCCTCCAGCACCGAGGACTCCAGGGGAAGGAGGTCCCCAAGTGGCTTTGTCTGCCTCAGGTCAGTGGATCCTCTGTTATCGCCCCAACACCAGGTCAACAGCGTCTGAAGTAGCACACTGGTCAGGAACGCAGGCCACAGTGAGTGCAGATGCGGTAGGTGGGGAGGTGCACGGTCACCTGATTTGGAACCTCAGGGGAAAGGCTGCCAGTCCAAGTGGGGAAACTGAGGAAGGAGGTCACTGCAGATAAATCTCTGAAGTGCAGCTTGAAAGAAGAAACAGCACTCAGAAGGGAGCACAGCCGCTGGGTCAAAAGGAAGGCCACACAGCAGACACGGGGCATCTGGAACCTGAAGCATGGCAGAGCCGGGTGGTGCAGTCTGCTCAGCAGAGACAGGACAGGGACTAGAGCCCTGGAGGCTGGCCAGACCCCAGGCCAAGGGAACAGTCTTCCCTGAGTCAGGGAGAGGATGAGGAAGAAGACAAGAACCTCGGGTCAGAGCAGACAGAAGAGGAACAGGGAAGACGCTGGGGTGGGGAGGGCAATCCCCTGTGCTGGAAAACAAGATAGTCAGGGAGAAAGTGACAGCAGGATGAGGCCCTCTGAAGGTTGAAAGTGACCCTAAGGCGTGGGAGCTGGAGGAAGCGCACTTGAACTCCCATAAAGCACGGGTGAGCCAAGAGTTCCACAGAGGAAGGACAGCAGCCGCGTTAGCCAGGCTTTCCCCAGGGTTCCTGAGGACAGGTCAGCTGGTCCTCCCTACACTGAGACACGCAGTGACACCACCACACAGAAACTGCCAAGGAGCAGGGGCAGGATCAAAGGCCGTGTTCCCACGTCTGACTTCAGTTGTAAGTTGGATATTCGCACGTGGCTTTGCCTAGTGATAGCCAGCGTAAGCAACTTTACCTGATGTGTATGTGAATACTTGTAGAGCTTTGTTTTTTAAAAAATACCAGCGGATTTATTAAATTTATATTCTATTAATATTTTTATCTTTACAGTTGCTGTGTAACTGTATTTCTTCAAACCAGGAATGCCTGCACTGTGAGCAACACTCCCTGCTCCCATGGGTCCCCGACTCGGCCTTACCTTACCACCATTCCAGAGTGGGGGTGGATTTCCTCCTCAGTAGAAGAGAAAACTGTCAGTATAGATCACAGAAAGTATTTCAAGGACTATTCATTTTATCACTAAAGGGAACCTAGGAACGTTCTCAAGGCAAACCAAGTATCGGGGAAACACCTTAAGCCCTGGGCTGAGGTAGGCGCTCAGCTTCTAAGCATTCCGACCTCACCGTGCACACAGACTCTGCCTGTCAGTTCACCCCTTCACTCTCCCTTGGCCTTTCAACAAGAAAGCACTGCTGGCTCCCTAGGCACCACAGAGCTCCCGGCAATGGTCCCTGTGCAGGCTCCCTTGAGGTTCCCTCCCCCAGGAGGCCTCCCCAGGCTCCCTGCTGGGCAGGGATCGCTTCCTGCTGGCTTTGCCCACAGTGAATGGCTACTCAGCCCTGCACTCTGGAGTCCACCTGGCCTGGTCTAGTCCTGCCGCAGCCTAACACGGCCTCTCATGAGCAACCTGCCCACAGCTGGACCTGGATGAAGTAAGTGGCCAGCCTCAAAGGGAATATCACCACGAGGCAGGGGCGAGGGGCAGGGGCGAGGGGCAGGGGCGAGGGGCAGGGGCCAGACGCAGGCCAGCTCAGACTCAGGTCCAGTTCATCAGCCCTTTCGTCCACCATTCCATGTAGAGTTCTCAAGCCAGAAGAGGCAAGTACTTTATTTGAAGCCAACCTGACAGATGCAAATCATTCCAGGTGACAGATTAAACACAGTAATTCAAGCCACAGGGACCAAAGATAGCGATCTCTTCAAAGGCACATTAAAGGGTTTGTGATAATTACACATGGCACCCTGGGTGTGAGTCAGGATTAGAATGGCTTTGTGCGCAGAGATGGACCAGTAGGACCTGGTGAAGATTTCACTGCAGTCCTTGTTGTAGGCTCAGGCTATGTGGAAAAGGCATGGGATTCAAGAGAAATCCCTAGAGCTAGGTTTCAGTGACAACCCTCTCGTCTTTAGTAATAATGAGTTACTGTGCTATCAAGGTCTTCGACAGCCTTCATGAGCATTTCCTTGAAGAAATGGCTATGTCTGAGATTATAGTGACAGAGAACAATGAGGTCACAACACAAATGCTAGGCACTGGAGGGGACACTGTCCCCAGTTCACACCAATGCCAAGTAAAGAAGGGAGGAGAGAAAGAAGTTGAGGCCATGGACGAGCCTCCCGGAGACCAAGCAGCCCAAGGACAGCTGCCCAAGGACTTACAGACACAGGCGAGGGGCAGAAACAAAGAGCTCACTTCAGGACTGAGAAGCTCACCTGTCCCCTCAGCCAATTCCAATTCTATGGGAGATGTGAGAAACACCTCTTCCCCCTGGCACCTCTGTCTATTGAAGACTATGTTTTGAGAAGTCAGTGAGGTTATGAGATTTATCATCCAAATATCCAGGTTCAAAGTAGGTCATTTAATAGACACTGAACCCAAGAAAAGTTGAATGAGCCACCCAGTATTAAAAAAAGAAAATAGAATTTTGTTCTAGGACTTGTCAGTTAGTAATCTAAGAACCAGGCTTAAAGACTTAAAAGGCTTATTAGACATCCCCTTCCCATGTCAAATTCTAAATCCTGATGTGGACAGCTTGACATGTCTAAGGACCCAGAGTCTTGAAGCCCCTCCTGCTACACAACCCCCTGGATGGACTTGGCAGACACAGATTTCAAAAGCCAAGAGGAGCCAAGCACAGTGGACCACACAGGTAATTCCAGTGACTCAGGAGACTAAGGCAGGATTCAAAGTTCAAGGTCAGACTCAGCAATTTAGTGAGGTCCTAAGCAACTTAGTGAGCCCCTGTCTCTAAATAAAAAGGGCCGGGATGTAGTTTGGGGGTGCCCACTGCAGAGCTCCCCCTGGGTTTAATCTTCAGTACCACAAAAAGGAAAAAAATTTTTAAAAGTTCAGAAGGATTAATGGGAAAGTAAAAATAAAAAAGTAGAGGAATTAACCTAAAGAATTAAAGAGTCTATACAGCATCAAACCAAATGTAATATGTGATGACTGAATTGCACTTCAAAAAAAAAAAAAAAAAGGCTAAAAGATAACATTAAAAATTGTCAAAATTTTCACATGGGAGTATGTCTTTATTCATTATCTCAACATTATTATCTGGACTTATAATACTATTATGATAAAGTAAGAAAATACATATTGCTTTTTTGGAAACACATGCTAAAGGTAAGTTTGATCCATTGCACCTTAAAACACATTTCCCCCAAAAAAATGTATGTATGAGTGTGGATGGGGTGAGGACTGTGTGAAAAACGGCAGCAACTGGTAAATCTGACTGAACCACTCCTTCACCTGATGTGTGGGTTTAACAGCTTTAAAAATAATTCCAAGAGGAAATAATACCACTCTTAGCTGAAACAAAAAGGAATTTTTTTAAAAAATCTAAGCATTATGGTGGCAGAAATGCACACATAGACACAAAGGATGTCTTGTATTCAAAATAAATTTGAGATTTGAATGGGCTAAATAGCATTACTAAAACGCCACCCTGCATTTACCAAGATCTTCCAACGAAGCAGCAAAGCAGTTATTACTATAAAATCTCCCAGGGCTTTTATGAAATGTGAGACTTGCTATAAAAATCAACAGAAATAAAAACTCCACTGGTTTACCTTTCGATGATGTGAACACTTACAAAGTTATGGGCTGGTTGCTGGCCACTGTTCTCAAGGCCTGCACTTCTTTTGTGACTAAACATGAAGGATTTCCCTTTTCGAATGTCAGGTAAGACCAGCTGCAACTCGCCCTGGCTTGAGACTGGCATAAGGCACCACAGGGAGACTGCTGCACTAAGGCTGACTTGGGTGAACTTGGACATTACCAGACTTGGTGTGCACCGACAGCCGGAGGTGGACACAGCTACTGTCCCCAGACAGGGCTCGCCTGGCTACTGGCTAGTGAGGAGGGGAGGCCTGCTCTGCCCCAGGCCTATCCCAGGGAAGGACACAGCCCTGCCCTCCTGAGCAGCCACCACACACAGCCAGGAGCCTGGACACACACCCAAGGACCTAGACAGACACCCAAGGACCTGGAGAGGCCTTCAGGGTGAGAAGGGCCCATCCCAACCCTCTTGCACTTCACCTTTTTTAAAAGGCCACTTAAATCCAGGTGATAAAATATTGAGTTACCAAAACATTTTCCTTTCAAATTTATAATTAAGGAAAAAAATCAAAACCATCAGTAGGTGTGTGTGGGGGCATTTTCCTTAAAGTTAAAAAAAAAAAAAAAAGATCACTGACCCAAGTAAGAAAGTCAACCCAGGTATTAAAACTTGAAGTTCATAATAGAGCAGAACTGGCTATATTCATGTAAGGGAAGCCTGTCGAATAACATCTTGGGAAGGTCCCTACTATGCCATCTCTCCTGGGAATGTGACTGGCAGTCCTAAGAACATGTAGACTTTTGCTCAGCATGCTTGGAAAGGTTGCAAGGATGTCTCCCTTTGAATTGATGCTCTTAAGACTTGGCAGTTGTTCTGCCAGCAAGCTACTGAACAATGAGCAGCAGATCATTCTCTTTTTTTTTTTTTAATTTTTTTTTTTAGTTTTAGTTGGACACAATATCTTTATTTATTTTTATGTGGTGCTGAGGGTCGAACCCAGTGCCTCACACGTGCAAGGCAGGAGCTCTACCAATGAGCTACAGCACAGCCCAGATCATTCATTCTTTATGCACCATGATAAAAAGAAAAAGTTCAATCCAAAAGAAGGTCTGCAGGGCATGACCCTGCTGCTCAAAGGCATGGACAGGCTGCACACGCTCCAGGCAAAACACAAAGCTGTGCAGACAGCCTCAGCCGCAGCAAAAAACTGCAGGTTACCCCAGGACATGCACACAAGATTAGGCCAACTTCCATTCGGAGGCCTTCGCTAGGTCATGACACACAAACCCCACCCCACTCAGAATGGAAAAATACTAACCTTGTAGTTTTCTGCATTTGTGTGTTTAGGAAAAGGCAACTGAAGGAATATAATTTTGATACCCCAATACTGGTAACTGGACATATTTGCTTTTCTGTACTCAGAAGGAGAACCAACTATTTTTTTATTTATTATAATAAATATATATTTATTATTTCCTTAAGTCATAAGCACACACTAATACGTATTACAGATGTACTGGCATGAAAAATGTTTTCACCTGACATTTGATTTTAATTTATCTTCATTTATAACAAATAGTCATAAGTATTGATTCCATTTGGTTAAATTAACTTATTTAAAATGTTGCATTCAAACAAATACCAGAACTTGAGATCTTTTTGAAAGTTCTAAAATTAATTAAATTTTTTAAAAGTATATTATATAAATTTATCACTGTGATGTGCTCTTCAGAAAGAATTAAACAAATTATTTTCTCATTTTGAAGAATAACATTCATGGGATTCAGTGAACCAGTCTCTAGGTTACCTTTATTTTAGAATACTTTGGATAGTTATATTGGTATATGTGTGAAAATATTCTACAAATTTCCTCAGATTCAAGAATACCATTACTGGATTCCAAAAGTTATTAACTGCTACTTACTATAAATGCGTTTCAATTTTACTCTCTAAATAATGTGTGTAATAATATTTTAAAGAATTTCTTTCATGAAATATATTTTTTGTTCCTTTTTAAATCCAGAATTAACCCAGCAAGGAGGCTACAAATACGATTTTCTAAAAGAACGAAAGAAAGAAAGAAAGAGAAAACAAGACAGAACAAATCCGCCCGACCTGAAGACGGGGCTGGCGAGCAGGCCGTGCCGGAGCGCTGCCACCCACCCCTTAAGCCCACTCCTGATGCTCAGGTTGCAGCCTCTGCTGCTCAGGTGAGTCACCGTCTGATTGCTGCAGGTTCAGGAAGCTCTCCACCATCTACAAACCTCACCTACTCCTCAAGGTGAGTCACGCACATTATCGAGAGCAGGTCTCTCCAGTTGTTCCTGGGCAGGCGCGTTTCAAAGGGTGCCGCTGAGGGCGGCCTCAGAGGGGCAGGGAGCACCCAACCCTCCCTGGCAGGGGAGAAGATGCTTGCCTGCTGCAGCCCACCAGAAAGCCCACCTCGCTGCCAGCCTTAATCCCACCTGACTCCTCATCAGGGGAGGGGAGCTCGCCACAGCTGGAAGGCACTGGACAGGTGAATGGACAGCCACCCCACATTGAAAGGTAAGAAAGCCTCTCAATTATCTTAAAAACCGCGGTGGATGGGACGCAGTGCTGATGAAGACTGTAATTATACTTCTCCTTCAATCTGGGGTTTGAGGGAAAAGCAGAAATCAGATGTGGGTTGTACCAGATACTGGCCCCTGGGGGGGCGCGCGCCCTGGAGGGACCCCTGCTTCAGCCTCCCGTCCCCCAGGCAGAGCCCAGCCGCCTGCTACCCCTCCTGGGCGCTCCTCTTGGTTGCACATCCATCCAGTGGATCGCTTTCCACCCTGGCTTCATTAGAAGAGGAAAATCCAAGGCCACTCATAATTGATCCCCAGGACCCCAACTTAGGTCTGCCTCCTAATCTTTTATCCATATTTCTTTAAAAGAGATCAAAGGAAGAAAAAAGGATTCTTTTTTGTCCCAGTTGCTTCATTTCAATAGAAAGAATCTCAGTCTTTCACTGTGCCACAAAGAACAGGGCAGACTTCATTCTGATGTCTTGAGACAGCGTGTCTGAACAGGCAGGAAGGCCGGGAAGCCGCCGCACCTGGCCACAGGCACCGGCTCAGCCATGCTCCCCTCTGACTGTTGGGCAACTTGGCACCCAGGGAGGAGAGGAAAGGCAAGAGAGCTTTCACTCTTCTAAATTAGAATAAAGACTTTAACCCATGAAGTCCCAGGTTTCCAGGTCTGCAAACAGTAACTGTTTCAAAGCCACCGAAAGTGGTATATTTGCTGTTTGAGTTTTTATACATGTTCGCCATCAGGGCTCATGGGACAAAGTGGGTTAAATGATGGATGCACTTAGGGTAGAGAGAACTTTTATTTTTTAGGCTAAGCTTTATCTACAAACAGTTTCACATCATGTTCTCAAGTTGAATCTGTTGTCATGTTAGGTATAATAACATTTATAATAATGGTTTTCTTTCATAATTCTAATTTGAGACTTCAATTTGTAACCAATATGAACAACGAAAAATTATTATATGTTGGGGGTTAGCCAGACACCCTGCTGAAAGTACACGATTATTTCTGCCGATTCAAAGTGAACTGTCTCCATGAAGCTAGGCAAGGAAACGGCATGTTCTGAGTCCCCTACTCAGGTCATTGTTCCCACACCTCTCTAAAGACTGCTGCGACAGGAATGCATGGGAAGGAAGAGGAGAAGATCTAGCTAGCTTCTCAATTCTCTATTTTTTAAAGAGACAGTCTAGAAGCCAGGAACAGTAGTGCAGGCCTGTAATCCCAGAGGCTCTGGAGGGTTGCAAGTTCAAGGAAGGCACCAGAAAGTTAGTGGGGCCCTAAGCAGCTTAGCGATCCTGTCTCAAAAACTAAAAAGGACTGGGGATGTGGCTCAGTGGTAAAGCACTGCTGGGTTTAATCAAGAGTTTAAAAAAATAAAGGATGTAGCCAAGAAAAGAAAGTATTTAGTCAGAGGACCGTAACTATTTCATGAGGACCCTGAGGGGGATGTTTGAACCTGAGATGGTCCTCGCAGAGACACCAGGAGGGAGAGGGAAGTGCGGTAGATCTATGCTCTCTCTTGGGCTGTGTGCGGCAGCTGGCCAGCTCAGCTTCCTCGCTTGATATCTTAGTGTGTCGTTCTCTGTGAGAACACTCCTTTCAAGCTAGCTCTAAGGGGATGCCACAGACATTTAAGGTACAAAAGATCACAGTGCAATTGTGTTTGCTATGCTTCCAAACTGAGAAAAGCTACAAAAGTCCGTGAAAGTCCCACAAAGCCCAACAGAAGGTGCGTGGCGAAGGCCGCAAAGAAGCAGAGGTCTGAGCCAAGTGGCTCCGAGTCCCCGGGGAAGGCTCTCTGCACAGCACGAGGCAGCAGTCGGTTTAGGGAATGGAAAGCCCAGGGCTCAGCAGAAAAGCTGGGGTCACCAGTCACCAGTGTGACCTGGGGAAGGCTCCCAGTTCCCAAAGGTCTCTGCCCCTGCTCCCAGGCACAGTGAGGAGATTTGATTGGGTGCTTGTTGGAGGCCCCTTGCAGGGGAAGAATCCAAGACCAGAGAGGCTGAGTTTGAGGAACTCCCTGCAGCTGGCTGGGGCAGAGCCAGGGGGCCTCTGGTTTGGCCCTCCCCAGTTTCCTCTCAGGCAGTGCTGGGTATTTGGGATGAGCCTTGGGTTCTCTGATAATCAAGCTCAGCACCTCAGCTCTCCTCCTGGGAAAGGGGATCCTAGGGGCAAAGGGCCTCCCCTGTGTCAGGCCAGGCTCCCATCTGACCTGGCAATGATCCCCACACCTGCGACCCTGTCCATGCAAACACAGGCGGAAGAGCGCACGCCCCTCCACTCTGCACCCAGTGAGCATCACTGGCCTCATTAGCATCCTTCCAGGCCCCAGATAAGGGAATGTCCACTAGCCTGCACTTGGAGGCACACCAGGCTTCACCTGGTACGAGGCACCAAAGCCAGTGTTTCCCAACCACGAGTCTTCAATTCTACTCCTCCGTCATTCCAAAAAACGTTCATCATTTTGCAAGGAGAGGGTAACTCCTTCAACAACGCTTTCTGTTTTGTGATGTTGGGGATGGAACTCAGGGCCTTGTGCATGTTAGGTAAACACTGCCACTGAGCCACATCCCAGCGCTGCTTCTGTCAGGGCTCACACAGGTCTATATGCCACTCACTGTCCTTCCTGCGGTGGGATAATAATTAGCACACACTGCTGGATTGATATGCGCCATGACTCCTGAATATCTTAGCAGATGTTATTTAGGGGGGGGAAATACGCGATTTTAAGATGCTCACTCCAGCACCCCAATTGACAGCCCAGCAAACTGAGGGCTGAGTAGCCGACCAGCAAGAAGCACAGCTGGAGCGGGAGCACGCTGCCTGCTGGCTACCCTTCTCCTACTGCTTCCTGGGTTCGGAGCAAACTCGTTATTTGCTATCAGTTATCTCTTTTGTGGCAGCTGAATAGGTAAAAATATATCCATTTACTGTACACTTGCCATACAGTTTGACTATGGGGAATAGCTGATGCTGCCAGGTATGCTTACACAACTTGGGAGGCTGAAGCAGGAGGAGCACACTGGAGGCCAGCCTCAGCTATTCCACCTGACTTGCGCTCAAGTCCAGGCCTGGTCCTCACTGGCTGTGGCCACAGGACAAGCTCTGATGCTGCACCCACAGGCAGCACACATCTGCTGGGAGGAGTTCCCAAGCCTCAGCCTTCATTTGAAAGAACAAGAGAAACATTCTTACTTCCACTCAAGAGCAGCATATGGACACTGAGTTCTTATTAAATGCCAGGTCTGAATAAAAGGGCCATGCTAGGGCAGGACCCCGTTAGGTCCACGAGGACTGCCTTCCAGAAGGGGAAACTAGGGCATAGAGGGTGGGCAACTCACCCAAGTAAAGAGATCTGAAAGTTGAATCCAATGTCCTTTTTAATAAGTCAAAATGCATGTGACTTAGAATAGCCCTAGGTGCACAGGGACATCAGCCAGGCCCACCGAACCCTGTAGTACTGTTGTCCCTGCCACCTCCTGAGAGAGGGGCCTGTACCTTGGCACTGCCAGGGGAGGGCTGTGCAGCCTGAAGGGGCTTGCAGGCTGGAGAGGCCACTGGCTTTCAGCCCCAGAGCACCTCTCCAGAGGACACAGAGCAAGTGAGGCCTGGCTGGTGAGGTCCAGGAGGCCAGAGCATGTTCACGGCTAAATACAAGAAGATTCCAGCTGCCCTCAAAGCACAGCCAGTGTTAACAGGCAGCAGAAACAAAGAACCCAAGGTCCCCACACCATAGGAGCTCACGACATAGCTGAAGAAAGAAAAATATTCATAGAAAATGAGGTCTGGGTGCACAGACGCCGGAGTTCAGCTGCATGGTGCTTAGGCTGAGAACCGAGAGGCCAGAGCCAGGAGGCCAATGAGTGGAGGCCAGCTGCCTCTGGACCACAGGCACTGAGGGCAGGTCACACTGCTGGGTGTACAACCTGCCAGTGCACGCCTGCCCCTCCTCACACCTGCCAGACTCAAAGACCATAAATAAGAATAAAAATGAACCATTTTAAACAAACTGACTAAGAGGATACTGGGAAACCCACAACACTGTTGCTGGATGTGTTTGCTGAAGCCACATCACACCTGGGCAGACTGTCGCGGCTCGGGCTTGCAAGGAGACGTTGACTTGCACTGGGAGGCCACAGTCCACTCATCCCTGGTCTTGAGAACAGTGTTCCTACAGGCATGCTAGCAAGCTTTCCTGACTTCAAAATGCTTGGTTAAAACAAACACTAAAATAAGGGGAGCTGTGATTCTTCACCCTAATTGTAATCTTAGAATCTGGCAAGTATAAGGAGGACGAGTTTGGACAGGAAGGCCACCCATCCCAAACAGTGTAGCAAATGAATGAATCAGAGGGACAGCGGATGCCACCAAGGGGCTAGGCAGCTTCCACTTAGTAGTGCCTATGGTGTCGACAGTGCATCCAGAAGATCCCTCTACACCTCGGTGCCAGCATGTGCCTGTTAATCATCAACATCACCTTCTCCATTCTGCCTAAATCAATCATTCAGATTCCATGCTGTAAACGATAAAATATACACAGAAAATGAAAAAACCGCCCACTCTGTGCTCCACACCAGCAGCATAATATCTCAAACACGACCCCTGTCCTTCATCCTGAGACCCAGTCCTGTACGAGGCATGCTGGGACAGCACGGTCTTTGCTCATGTTCAGTCGAGACCACAGGTAACCTAACAGGTACCCATCAGCCAGCCAGTTCAGAGGCCAGCTGGAATGCTCCAGGCTATAGAGCACCCTACAGCCCAGATAGCACGAGGGGGCCAGGCACACACGGGTCCCTGAGGTGTTTTCATCACACTGCTGCGTCTTCATAGTTCCTCTGGGAAGAGTGTTCAGGCCCTTCTCCCCAGCAGGCTGGGTCTAATTATAAGAACTCCCGAGCACTAGACCTAGCAGAAGAGCCAACTGAAAACATCCATTATGACTTATGGTATAAAAACATTTTCCTGTGGTCCAATCTGATCATCAGCACCAAGAACAAAGATGCTTTGTAGCTTCTGAAAGCACACAGATTCCAAGTCAATCATGGTGGCATGAAATGCTCCGTCACTTTGGAAGGCAGAACAAGATGTTCATGGAAAAGACACTGGCAGGTGGCTGCCAAGGTGGGACTGGGTCAGAGTAGGGACCTCCTCACATGAGAACTTAACACAGGTCAAGTGGGTTTGGAGCGTAGACCCTGCCTGCCAGGTGCTCTGTCAAACGCTGGGGTCAGAAAGACGCAGGGACGCTTGGGCAGGCAAGAGAAGAACAAAAATGCCAAGTGACAGCTGAGGGTGGGGCCACCAAGCAGGAGGACAGGAAGCTGAGATGAGGGCTCGGCTGGTCACACTGAGGGGTGAGGAGCCTGCCTCCTGCACCAGCACAGGAGGGGTCTGCAGGACAACAGGCCAGCGGGGCTAGGAACCTGGGGGTGGAGGGTAGACAGGATTAGGGAGGGAGCCTGGTCACCTACAGGGCCTTGAGCTGGGCCCTGGACAAGACCAGAAGACAAGACCAGAGACAAAGGAGGACATCAAGCAAGGAGATGTGGCCAGCAGAGGAAATCACACGTGAGAAATGTGAGGTGACATGGACACTCAGGTCCCCATCTCTCCACGTGAGGAAGCTACCAACTTTATATAGCCGCTCCAAAGAGTCATTTTCATTCAAATAATTCCACTCATTAGAGGAAGATTCTTTTTATAAAGATGATTGATATCAGAAGTATACACTTACACAGGAATACTTTGAAAATAACTCTCGTGCGTAAGTCCTTTCTAAGTACATTAGGTCAGAGACTTTTACCTTGGATGTGGGGGTGGGGTACTTGCTTTCACTGGAGGAGAGAAAAGGGAACAATGAGGGTTTGATGCTGATGAAAACCGAAACATCCAGTGGTGTTGTGAAGACAAAGGGTACAGACAAAGGGTATAAACTCAGTGGCCCCAGTCTCTTTAGGGACTGCTTTTACTCCCTAACCTGAAGAGCATTAAGCTTTGATTAAACTGCCACTCACTTAGGAGAGCTACCTGACAGCCGTCCTGCTGGGAGAGGCCTGGAGGACACCTTTCCCAGACAGCCATCGGAGGACCCGATCAGAACGCAAAGGTGACAACCAACCACACAGACAAAGCTCTACTCCCCAGCACAATGCTCCGGCCACAGGGTAGCCCTGCCCTGAAGAATGGCTACACAAGCTTAGAGAGAGCCTCTTCTCCTCTGCACAGCTGGCAGATGGTGACCACTCCTGGGCCCTGGTCAGCCCCGCCTGTACTCATCTAAAGCCACTCCACTGGCTGGTTATGCAGACTGCAGCCCCAAAGGCCCAGTGCAGCTGCCTCAGCGTCCATGATCCAGGATTTATCTGAGTACCTTACACTAGGCTGGAACAGAAAATTCAAATGTGTATTTCAAATGAAAAAAACCCGCAAAATTTGATGAAGACTTTCATTATTAAGCAGAAAAAGTATGTTTCCCTGGAATTTACCCTTTTATATACCATGGTGTTGACCACAGCTCACCAGATTCTCATGGCACCTTTAGGAGAGAGCACAGGTGATTATTAGTCTCCTCTTTTCATAGATGAGAAGGCTCAAGCTCTGAGAAACAAAATGATATGTCCAAGGTCAATGAGTCAAAACCTTGACACCTGCCAATCGGATCCAGGCTCAGGAGGCCCCCTGGGGCTGCCCGCCAAGCACACTGCCAGCCTGGGGCCGGGAGACTGGACTCACTGCCTACCCTACCCCTCATTATCTGCATCATGCAGGGAAACTTGCTGAATTTTTTTTTTTTTTTTTAAACCAGGGATAGAACCTAAGAGTGCCACATCCCCAGCCCTCCCCCCACTTTTAAAATTTTATTTAGAGACAGGGTCTCACTAAGTTGCTAAGGTTGGCTTTGAACTTGCGACCCTCCTGCCTCAGCCTCCAGAGCTGCTGGGGTTATAGGCCTGCCCCATACAGCAAAGTCTTGTTGAGGTTTCTCTCCTGTGCTAAAGGAATAACCAGGAGGAGGACTGAGGTTAGAACAATTCCATATAAACCCTGTCCTCGAGGAACTTACAGTCAAGTTTGTACCTACTTGTCCCATAAAAATACACACACACACCCGGTGCAAGGTGCCCTGAAAAAATACGTGAAGTCTCAATGTGAACACAAATCATGCCTAAAGCAGTCTACAGACACCAACACAGCTATGGCAGAGACTCTGAGGGCGGCAGCTGAAAATGTGAATGAAGTGCTGCTGTGCTTTACATTCCAAGGCCCCAGGAGACCTCCTCCACACATTAATGCATTAATGAGATGCTTGTTGAATACAGTGACCTAATTCCATTACAAAAGAGGTACCTACCAGTGAGGCAACCCTCCTCCGCGGGGGCTTTCAGCAGAGCTGTCCTCTCAGGTTGTTGGAGAGCAGGTGCTCACAGGCTCAAACACAGACACAGGCACAGGTTTAAACTGGGAAAGAGTCTTGGGTTATCGGTGACCACAGGATGCGAGAGGCAGAAACTCTGAGGTCTTCTGTGAAGGTCTCTGTCACTAAAAACTGGGCTACCTCAGGACTCCCACAGGACCTGCGGGGGCAGGGCTGCTTCTCAACAAGAAAGTGGGGACATGACCACCAGGACTGAGGGACATCCTCACAGCTAAGATGTGAGCTTGCAGAGGGCCAGCAGGGAGGCCAAGAGGGCCTATGAGGCAGTCATTTAAGAACCACCACCACCACCAAATAAGAAGTCCAGAAAATCACTCAGGGCAACCGTGTTCAGGGACCATTTATCTTTCAGCTCTTGACCAGAGGGCAGTAATGAGACTCATGGAGCCCAGGGAGAGTCTGGTTCGCTGTGGCCCGGCAGGGCCCTTCTGCCCGCTCTTCCTGACTAGGAGGGTTTCCCCAGCATGTACAAGTGACCCCCCTCCCCTGCTGGGGTCCAGCCCAGGACTGCAGGCCTGAGTGCTCCCGGGAGCCACTTGCTTCTGAGCCCTGGATGTTGTGGCTCCCTGCTCTTCCCGCCTCCCTTGCTCTTTCCAGGGAGGGGGCAGGGGTTCCATCAGCCTCCTCCACCACCAATGAGACCTGAAGACCTGGAGTCTCCACGTTTCCAACAATCAATGCAGCTAACGGGGTTTTCACTTGAGGGCCCAGCAGACCACTGGGAACAAAGCAAAACTCAACGATGACAATTACGCGAGTCCTTGGATAGGAACAAGACAGGAACTCCTGGAACTATTTTTTCCAGGTTACTAAGAGGTACCAGGAGAACCATTTTTAAAAGCACACTAAGTGATGGTCACTAACAAAAGGGAAATCAGAAAAGGGGTTTGTAGGGCTGGAGGGAGCCGGGAAGAGAGGACAAAATCCAAGCAAAGTGCGCCAGAAGCCATCTGGGTTCACTGTGACCTCACAGGATCAAATGGTGACTGGACCAAGGGTCGCAAAGTCAAGTGACCATAGGACCTGGCAGGCAAGATCCTGAGGGGAGGACATCATCAGGGGCACTTTGAGCATGTAAGGGCTCATTCCCCAGGGACAGGGCAGCTAAAACTGCTGGACGGTCCCTGCTTGGTACCAGCAGGTCTTCCCAGCGTTCAGGATAGGACCCGGATGTGGATTCTTATGTGAAGTTTCGTGATGTTTTAAGGCAAATAAAACTAGAGATCTAGTTTGGAAGCTGAACAGTCCTTCACAAGTTTGGCAGGGAAAACGGAGCCCTCCCTCTTCCTGATCTCCCAAATAAGCCCCCAGAAGCCTTCTTTTACTCCTCAGCAGTGTAACAGAAGTAGCTGCAGCTTCAGTTCCGATCAGATTCAATGTGAACCCCAGCTCTACCCCATCACTCACTGTGTGAGTCAGGACAAGTTAATTAAACTGTCTGAACCTCATTATCCTCCTACCTGTGGGAGAAAAAAGAATTTCTAGGTCGCAGAGTTGCAGGGAGGGATGCTTGAGAAATCAAATCATGTTCGGACTTCAGAGTCCAAGACAAAGAAAACACTGGTACCTGGGAGCACTGTTCCCACAACCATAACCAAGGCAGGAGCAAGGAAGACAGCCCCAGGAGGCCACTGAGGGTGGCTGGAGGCAAACAGGAGGCCCCTGAGGAGCGATAGCATCTCAGCCTCAGGAAGGACTGGGAACCTGGGCCTGCCACAAACACCACATTCTCCAATGGTTTCATCAGCTTTGAGCTGGAGAGCTGGAGGTGGCAGGGCAGGATTCCGGCCCAGGAGCAGCCCTGGAACCAAGCCCTGATTCCTCTGCAGCAAGCCGCCTCTTGCAACACCCTGCAAGTGCTGGACACGCAGAGAATGCAAAGCCTCCTGGGGCACACCACGCAGGGATCCCAGGCTGAGCGCAAGGGGTGGAGACAAGCTGAAGCAGGCTGAGCACAAGTGCCAGTCACAGGACTCCTGGAGGGCAGCTGAGGCCACAGAGCACACAGCAGCATCAGCAAGAACAGGTGCAGGAGGACACAGGGCAGCCATGCAGCAGGCACCTTACCTATCAATCACAGCACACAGCAGGAGGTTGGTGCACCTGGGCTGGCTGCTCCTGCAACCACACCCCCACCTAGCAATATGGACAAATCCTCACACTCACATCATCTGTCATGTGGAGGGTGAGGAAACTGGGAGGCTCCTGAAGTCCAGGAGTCAGCAGAAGACTAGCTTCGGGCCTCCACCATAGCACCTAGGGGGCAGGGCAGGGGCTTCTATTCCCCTTGAGCTGGGAAACTCATTTTAAAATGATGAGCACTAAATGATGAGCTTTGCAAACTCTGATCAGTTCTGTGTCCACGTCCACCTTACTCCCTCTGTCCTTCCTATAACAGACTTGTTTTTTGTTGTTGTTGTTGTTGTTGTTGTTGTTTTTACAGTGAGAGTTGTCTGAAATTGCTGCCCCACTTCCTCCTCTCAAAAGTATTACTAAGCCTCTTGTCACCTGCCCTGAGCAGGCCCAGCACAGCACATGCAGCACGGGCCACACCATCACCTGCCCCTGAGGCCTGCACAACGGCCCGGTGCTGCACTGAGTCCCTGGACGTCCCCACAGGATGAACTGCCCAGCAACTCTTTCTGGGCAATCCTCAGGGCTCTCTGGCTGCTACACCACATGCACTGCTCCCTGGGACTGCAGCCTGGCCACTCGCTCCGCCATGGACTTCACCCTGGAGGTTCACGTTAGATCCCGCAGCTGCTCCCAGCACCTGCTTTCTGCTGGTGGAACATCTGCTGAAGCAGCAGAAGAGACAAGACAGGAAACCAGCAGCCACACCGAAGCACCACATCACTCACCAAGCCCGGAGAGTCTCCCTGATCCCAGGAAACTCCAAAACCACTCCCGAAATAATTAGAAGCCCAAGTCTTCCATAGGATTTCACCAGGAATTCAGAAAATGGGAACGTAGGTCCTGAACAAGCACAAATCACCAGACACATCTAGTGCCTCTGGATTAAAGTCCCAATTCCAAAAGAAGGAATCTGTAACCTAGTCACACTCTTCACAAGCAGTGAGTGGCCCTTGCCCGGCTCAGGAGGGGGGCTCTGCTGTGGCCCCTTTACTTGGCCGCCTGCCTCTAAAGAGGAAGTCGTCCTGTGCACCCTCTCCTTGGTCTTAGGAACTCATGCTTGTGGCACAGTGAGACATCTGCCTGGCTTTGTTCCCTTTCTGTGCACGCTTTTCCCCTTTTTCAACTTGAGATATAACTTCTGTGGTTTGGATTCATGTTACGCGGATGAGTCAGTGGTTTTCACAAATGGGAGAGGCTGGCGTAGCCGGGCCTAATGCACTCTCCTCTCCCCAGTAAGCTCCCTGGCGCCCCGCCCCACAGCCAGGAACACTCTCTGCTTCCTGCCTTCCTAGACTTGCATTTTCTGGACATTTCACCTAAACAGCCTGTGGCCTTTCACGTCTGGCTTCTCTTCCTTGCCAACTGTGTCTGAGATCCAGCCCCATGTTGGCTGGACTTCACCTCCTCCCATTGCCGAGTAGCACCCCATCCCCCCGTGACAGTGCCACACTCCATCTACCACCGCAGTCCCCAAATTCTGCCATGATCTACTATGAACCTCCATGTGTGAGTGTCCACGCGGCACCTCTTTTCTTCCCTTGGTGAGTGTACACCTAGGGGTAGGACCACTGGCTTATCTGAAAAACTGAGGCTGAACTTTTCCAGAAACTGCCCAGGTGGTTCCAAAATTCTCATCAGCACCATGCAGGGACCCTGTTTCTCCACATTCTCAGAAACACTTGCCACCATCTTTTATTTATAGGCATCGCTGAAGATGTGAAGTGGTGACAGCTGTGGTCTTGCTTGGGTTTCTCTGCGGATGAATGAGGTTCAGGGTTCCTAATGGTCTCTCAGTGAAATGACCAGACAATCTGTTGACCAACTGGGTCATTTTCTTTTTAATAAGAACCCTCTCTGATATTCTGAATGTGAATCCCCTACCAGAAAAGTGGGATGCAAGCCCCTCACCCAGGTTCTGTCTGGGCCCTCAGCCAGCTCTGTGTTCTCACCACCTCTACCAGCTTCTGCTGGGGAAGCCCCAGAGGACAGCAGGGACAGGACAGCCGCACAGGTTGGGACAGAGAGGCCTAAGGTGACAGGTGTGCTGCTCAGGTCACTTTCCTCAGTCACTCTCCCAGGGAAATGATCATGCGTAAACTGAAAGCGTGGTTTCGCCTCCCTGTGATCTGGTAAAAACTAACACAAGGCCGCACCGAACAGGGGGGACACGGAGAGCCTCATTATTGCCTCTGCTGCAGTGACCAAGACCATGCCTCCACACACCCACCGTTTGCCACACCCTGTGCCTATTCAAGGGGCCTAAACCCTCAGAATAGCTAATCGGGGTGTTCCTGAAATTTCTAAAAGCGTTTCTTTTCTGTCTACTACTAAGTTCATATCGAATTGCAGGTGACATTAGCAAATGGAAGTGAGAATACGATGACAGGATGCAGGCCTCTCAACTCTTGACTTACTTGTTTTTTCCTCCCAGGGGCCCTTCCCTTCTACCTTGGCAAACCTGCCGACAGGAGCCAGTGGGCCTGCTGCATCTGAGGAGTGCAGCCACTCGGGTCTCGGCAGCTGTGTGGTGTAAGAGCGAGAGCAGTTAGGGACACCCAAGTCCCGCATGGCACCCTCGGAGCAGGCAGCTTAGTGGGCTGCACACCACCCAGAGCACCTCCCTGGATGTCCTCTCTGGCCAGTGCTGGGAAGAAGGGCAGGGCAAGGTGTTCCACAGCTCTCAAAACCACACACACATACGATCTTGGCTTATCGTCACCAAAACGTGGCCAAGCATCTAAATACATCTAAATGCTGTATTTAGCCAGAGTGAGACACTCAAACCTAGTCAGTGGCCCCAGTTCTGAGGACCATCCTTAAGTCCATGGAGACTCTGACAGATGTTACAGTCCAGTGCAGAAGGGTCTTGTTGCCTGCAGGTGTCACACAGCTAGTGAGTAAACAGGCAGAACCAGAACCCAGAGAGCAGGAGGTGGCGGCGCAGGGTACACCCAAGCCCATAAAGCCAGCGCAGGCCTTTCCCCAGTGTGGGAACAATCCCACTTGGACACGCGTCCCAACACAGGTGCGCTTGTTTATACCTGCTCAGGTCAATACAAACCCAGCACCACCACCAAGGACAAAATAGAGGAGACAGAGGTCGCAGAGAGACAGACAGGGAAGACTTCTGAGGGGACACTGAGAACCAGCCTCTGTGACGCGCCCTCCTTCCACCCCGCAGGAGAGTTACTGCCTCTCCTCTCTCAGAAGGGGACACTGGGTCACAGAGCTGTTGACCAACTTCCCAGAGGTACACAGAGGGTTCCAGGGGGAGAGCAGGCACAGGAACAGCCTGCACTTCATAGCAGGTGCATAATGGCACAACAAGAGACCACTTGTGTGGTACGGCTGTCCACGTCCAGAACATGTGCTTTCTGAATCTTGGTGGCTGATGACTTTGTTACTGAAAAGTTAATATGTGTTATATTCAAAATCCTGCTGGCACAGATCTATGATCCCAGCTACTCACGAGGCTGAGACAGGAGGATCACAAGTGCGAGGTCAGCCTCAGCAATGTGGCAAGACCCTGTCTCAAAATAAAAAAATTAAAAGGGCAAGGGATGTAGCTCAGTGGTAGAGCACCCCTGAGTCCCAAACCAAAGAAAATCCTTCCCAACTGTTTTATTGTTTGTTAGGTTTTTTTGTAATTTTTGCCATTTTTCTTTTTTCTAGAAATCAAACCAGGAACCGCCGATGCTGATCCGACGCCTCGGCCGTCCCCCGGAGCATCCTGACATGCATTTTTGCTCACAAAGCATAACTGAAGAATGGGGCTCAACTTGACACTTGCCAGACTACCAAGTAAGCTGTTGTGGGAAAGAGGTGGGGGTGCTCCATCAGTGACTTCTCTGCACTGTGTGCGATTTGGGGTCCCTCATGGTTACAGGACCACTCACCAACCAGCAGCTAGCCTTGCTTCTCAGTAAGTAAGAAGCGGCAGCCAAGAAGGATGGTGTCTCCAGGGTGACACCCTCGGGATCACTGCTTTAGACTGGGCTTCACCTAGACGCTGCCTCTGAGGGGACAAAACCAACCCCCTGGAGAAAGACTGCAAAACCAAGCAAATGAAAGCAAAGCACAGCTGACTGTCCACATGGGTAGTCTAGACCAGGGTCGCTGAAGCCCCCCAGGGGACACAAGGCAACCTTGACCCCTCTGCTGTGCCACATTTGAGAGCTCCTACAAGAGCCACTGGGGCAAGCAGTGCAGACCCGTAATCTGCATGACTTCATGCCCACATGGCAGGGAGAGCAATGACATAGGTTGGCACTTTCATATTTTTTGCCAGAGAGTGACACACCCCAGTTAGCAACAATGTTTCCCCACAATCAGAGGTGCCAGAACTCTCCACCAGTCCCTATCACTCCCAGTGTGGCACTGTCAACAAGACAAACTGAATTTGGTACCTTACAGGATGCACACACACCTCCTATGGACCAGATGCTATGCTCAGAATGACATGTGTCCCACTTGGACATGCGTTTAACCCTCAGGAGCCAGCAGGACAGCTCTTACCCACTCAGTTTCATTAAGTGTTATCATTTGGGACGTTCTCCAAATCTGTGATAGCCAATAAACAGCCACATGGGGATTGAGTAAGGAATGCACACACTTGAAAGAGGTAATGCAGAGGAGAAGCGGAATTTGTTCCTGTGCTCAGCTGGACTTTAATTTTAAGTGACGTGTGGTTAGCTCTGGATCTGCCCACACAGCCCACAAAGTCCTCCAATGCACACATGCGTGCACAGAGGACCGATGCCCATTCCGCTACAAGCAGCCAGACCCCCACCTGTCACACACCTCTGTCACATGCACACACGCACACGTGCATGACTCTCTGCCACCTGTGAGTCATACACAGGTAACTTCTTATGGAACCAGGGTTCTCATATGCCCATCCGTTTGCTGGGGAAGGTGTGGGCAGGTCCAGCAGTCTTGCTCTTTGCTCCCCACGTAGTCTTCATCACACCTGCACTAAACAGGCAGGCACCCCACCCTGAAATCAACAAATATAGAGACCAGCAGCCCTTATGTGGCAAAAGCAGCTTCGAACTTCCCTCAGGTGACACCCCAGGCGGTTCTGCTTGGCCGGGTCTTTCTCAGCACGTGATAGAACGGCCAGGTGAAGGAAGCCGTAGGGTTCCCATGATCGTGCCCCTGAGCGGGGACACTGGCAGAGAGATGCTCCTGAGCACACGCAAGTTCTAAAAAGTGCAGGGCAGTGGTAGAGGAAGGGCTGAGCAGGCAGCAGGAGGTGCCTGACACAGACCAACCCTGAAAGCTGGCCAAACTCTCCATGCTATCCAGAGACTGTCAGAGCCACAGGCGTGGGCTTCACCTGCTCCTAGGCAGCCGTGTTTGGCCCTCCACTACCTGGCTAGCTCACAAACAACCCTGCACAGGTTTTAACAAGTAATCTGCTTAAGCTGTGCTGTCAGCGTGGAATGGGGGATGAAGTAAATCCAGGTCCAGGTCTCACCAGCCGAGTTTAACAAGATCTATGTTCCAGTGTTCGTCCCCATGTACACAAAGGAAGCCACTATTGTGGAGGTAACAAAATCTCCAGGCTGGACACCAGACTGAATCGAAGCCACAGAACGGCTCCACTCCACTGTGGAGTGGAGCCCTTTCCTGCTGGGCAGTGGAACCCTGTCCTGCTGGGCAGTCTCCATGTACAGAACGGAGTACACACACAGACGTCTCTTGGCACTCAGATTTAAGGCTCTGTCTTTAATAACATCCATAATTGCTAGGTAGATGATGGTCTAATAGGAGTGCTGGTTCATATAATTAAACTCTAAGATATTATAATGACATAGTGAACAGACTCACAATCCCCAAGGGATGTCGGGAGGAGGGTGGGTTTTCCATTCCACTGTGGATTTGCGCACAGAGCCGGGGGCAACAGCAAGAGCTGAAACACCCCACAACCAGTCTGCTGGAGCCCCAGAGCCCCCACTGGCCTTTCAAAAGCTCTGGAACTCAGTGAAGAAGCAACTGTCCCAAGGCACAGCACTGGGCCTGCTCCAGTTCAAGCTGGATCCCTAGGTTGGATCCTTGACCCCTCTGCCTCCCTAAGGGTTCCGCTCTGGGAAAGATGAAAGTTACTGCTAGTCATTTAATTGGGTAAATCAATTCAAGCAGATATCTAATCCTGGTTAAAAGTACACTTCTGAGAAGCTTCTAATGGCTTTGATGCTAATTTGGGTCTTCTGGTGCAGAATCAACCTAGACCACAACACTTTATTAAATAAAATAGGCTTGAATGATACTGTTCAAGACAATATTTGAAACTGGCAGCAGTAATTCGGGTGGCAGCTGAATCAGGCATTTAAACGTGTAAAGCTTAATAATACTGTGGGTCTCATAACAGGCTAGTCCAGGGACAAATTAGTAGCCTGTACAAGAGTATTTAGGCCAGGAAAACCAGGTTTTAAAACGCAGCAAGGATAAAGGGAGAAGAATTAGAATGAGGACCAAGCTGATCAGGAAGAACCTGCATTGAAATTCCAGGCAGCAATTTGAGAACCTGTTTTTGGATTATAATCACCAAAACAATCTTTCCTAGTTCACTTCTTCAAAGAAGGAAAACAAAATACATCCTACAGTGACTATCATCTAGAGAAGTGCAGGTAAAATCACACCAAAACCTAAATAAGACCGTTCTAAAACACAAATGCAACTATAATAAATATTATTAATTAGCAGGAAGTAAAAATTCGAAAGTGATCTTCTTCTTAAAAAGTGAATTTGTAAATTGTGTCAGTCAGGGCTCTCTAAAAGGGCAGATGGCAAACTGAGACCAAATGGCCAAGAGCTTCACTGGGGGAAGTGGCTTCTAAGGAAATTGGGTAGAGGCCAGAGAGAGAAGTGGCCCTCAGACAGCTGTGAGGAGAGAGGGGCAGGCTGAGGAGTCAGAGCCAGAGCACAGCCCAGGGGGAGGCTCCCAGGAGACTGCTCAGGGACCTCTAGCCACTGGCAGGAAGCACAGCAGGCTGGTCTGAGCATCCTGCCCCGTGCAGTGACAGGGGAACAGTCCTGGGGAGCAAGCGTGTCCCTGCAGGAAGGTGGCGGGGGGTATAGAGCACAGAGCCGCAGCCGTCCCTCCACACTTCCCACACACGGGATCAGGGGTCATTTTCATGGCTGGCACATAAATGCTTGTAAACCATTTCCATGACCATATGATGGATGGTATGAGAGAATTCTTCAGTCACATGAGCCAAAAATTCAAGAAAGCTAAAATTTTTAAAAACTCATGCAATAAGCATGAGAGGTATAATCTAGCCTTGTAAATAAGACGACTGTAGCAGGCGGCAATTACTTTAACAAGTGCGTTCCTTGGTCATAAACTTAAATACTAACAAGCAGAAAACAAAATCAGCGCTTTTCCACTGGACCACACAACAGTGTTTGACTGTGGATCTTCTCAGCCATGCAAACACATTTTACGAAACATACACTAGACGGAGTATGACAGTTAGGGATGACTGTAATCCAAGCCCGGGTTATCTTAGGGATTTCACACCTACCTATAACTTAATTACTTCTACAATAATGAAAATGGACCTAGAAGAATGAGCAAGTCGGTTTACTTCTACCCTAGACTTTGCTGTACTTTAGAAGACAAATTTTCTTTTTATTTTAAAAAAAAATTTAATTTTTTTTTTAAAGAATCACAAGTATTATAAGGAATTCACAGGCAAAAATTCAAAATAACTCCTTCCCCACTCCTGAGGACCACGCAGCTTAAACCAGGTGTGCTGGGGGTTGGGGACCTGCAGAGTGCGGCAAAGACCAGGGAGAAATCACCATCCCACTGGATGTTACTTTCTTGTTATAGAAAATTTCAATTTTCTTCCTTCTGTTTGTGATGCTGACAAACACTGAATTAAAAGTCAGGGTAATCTACAGTGATAATGCCCATTTTCAAAAGGCCAAATCACTGAGAATCAGGAGCATGACTTTTCACTCAGGACCAGGTGTCGGGGAGGGGAGGCCACCCAATCTCTAGCCTCTCAAAGCATTAACAAAGTGCTAAATTGGTTCCTAAATTCCCGAGGTCACCCTGAATCCCACTCCCAACACCGCAGCACATCCACAGCTCGGGGGCCCTGGCAGGTGAGCATGCCACTCACTGATGTCCCCTGCTTCATTTCTCCTGCAGATGACGGGGCTCACGGCCAAGGGAGTCTCACCTCAAGTAACTCCAGTGCTGGGTTCCGAGCGAATGCCACCCTGCACAATGAGTTTGACACTATCATCCTGCCTGTGCTCTACCTGGTCCTCTTCGTGGCCAGCATCCTGCTGAACGGGCTGGCCGTGTGGATCTTCTTCCACATCAGGAATAAAACCAGCTTCATATTTTACCTCAAGAACATAGTGGTGGCTGACCTTGTCATGACGCTGACATTTCCCTTTCGGATTGTGCACGACGCAGGCTTTGGCCCCTGGTACTTCAAGTTCATCCTCTGCAGATACACGTCGGTTCTGTTTTACGCAAACATGTACACGTGCATCGTGTTCCTCGGGCTGATCAGCATCGACCGCTACCTGAAGGTGGTGAAGCCCTTTGGGGACTCGCGCATGTACAGCGTGACCTTCACGAAGGTGCTGTCTGGCTGCGTGTGGGCGGTCACCGTTCTGCTGTCCTTGCCAAACATCATCCTCACCAATGTCCAGCCCACCCAGGAGAACATCCACGACTGCATGAGGCTCAAAAACCCGCTAGGCATCCAGTGGCATCGGGCTGTCGTCTATGTCCACAGCTGCCTGTTCGTGGTAGTGCTGGTGATTCTGATCGGCTGCTACATTGCCATTTCCAGGTACATCCACAAATCCAGCCGGCAGTTCATCAGCCAGTCTAGCCGGAAGCGCAAGCACAACCAGAGCATCCGGGTGGTCGTGGCCGTGTTCTTCACCTGCTTCCTGCCCTACCACTTGTGCAGGATCCCCTTCACCTTCAGCCACCTGGACAGGCTCCTGGATGAGTCCGCACACAAGATCCTGTACTACTGCGAGGAAATGACGCTTTTCTTGTCTGCATGCAACGTTTGCCTGGATCCAATAATTTACTTTTTCATGTGCAGGTCATTTTCAAGAAGGTTGTTCAAGAAATCCAATATCAGAACCAGAAGTGAGAGCATCAGGTCACTGCAGAGTGTCAGAAGGTCGGAAGTCCGCATATATTATGACTATACTGATGTGTGAGGCTGGGGCGGGGGGCGGCCCTGTGGGGGTCCTTGTACAGAGTGTAAATAAATGTCACTTTCCATTACTGTGGCTGGAGCCCATCAAAACATGAATTTAGAAAAGAACCACAGGAACGTGAAAGTGGGCGTAATTTGGAACTGAGAAAAGCAGTCAGGCACAGCGAAAAGTGAGGTGGCGGGGGCACCGCAGTTTCCCCCAGAACACGCTGCGGCCCCCAGGTCACTTTTGCAGAGAATACAAGTATAAAGAGAAATCTCTTTAGCCTTGAGGGTTAAGATTTGTGGAAGACTGCCAGGTGTGGTGGTGCACACCTGTAATGCAGCAGCTCAGGAGGCTTAGGCAGGAGGATCGAAAGTTCAAAGCCAGCCTCAGCAACTCAGCGAGGCACTAAGCAATGTACCAAGACCCTGTCTCTAAATATTTTTTTTTTATTTTTTTTTTTTTTAGTGTTGGGGATGCAGCTCAGTGGTACAGCACCCCCCGAGTTCAATCCCCAATACAAAAACAAAGATTTGGGAAAGACAAGGCTGTTTTCAAACAGCCCACTATTTATAAGTGAGTCAATATTGATTACTAGGCCTTCCAAGACCTCTGGCCAATGTCCCCTGGCTGTGCTTAACAAGGTCTTATGCACATAAGAAAAATTGTGTGGTGGGAGGAGCGGAAAGAAGTTCAGCTGTAAAAGCAACATATTGAAAACGGCAAGTTCAAAAAATTGATTTTAAATATGATTTTAAATGAATATTAAGAAAAGACTACATTGGATATAGTCCTCTGAAGTGACGTTTCCCATTATCATACTACCTTTTCGATGAGTTTAAGTCCTCACATACTAAAGGCAGAGAAGAAAACACAGAGGCTTAGCTAATAAGTACATTTCATTCATCAAACAGTCACTTAACAATCTTTTTACTTTAGGAAGACTGTTAGTAAAATGTTCTTCCCTATAATTATTCCCAACCTCTAATAGGAATACTGGTGTAAAACTATAGCTTAGATGAAAGGCAGAGCTCACTGTCAAGTCAAAATGTACAGGAGTGGCCTCTTAAATCTCAGAATGTTTCCTTTCTTCAATGTACACCTCAGGGGTTCCTGCGTTAGCAGCACCGCCAGCTGTGAGAGCCAGGAGGAATGCCAGGTTTGTTCCCTGACCTAGGAGGGAGAGGGGAAGCACGGATGGAGGACCAGGGGCAGGGGGGCAGTCTGCTGCCTAATAGAGCGCGCTGCAGTTGCAAGGAGAGGGGACACACGTGCACAGTACGCACATACTTCACCCCACACCCGTGAGCTGTCTGAGGAATTCTAAGTCAGAAGCTGAAAGTGAACAAAACTTAGGGTGCAAGAGTAACTTATGCAGGGTGACCTCCCCCTACCCTCAGGAACCCCAGACTACCCACAAGCGAGGTCATCTGGCAGAGGAGTTGGTGGGAAAGGAATTAAAACAATTATCTGACATCTTCTATCAAAACATCCATCCCTCCACCAACATGTCCACTCCACACCTGCAGGGGGCATTAGAATACGTAACTGCACACACCGCACCTGGTCATTCACTGGCCACCCTGGTTGCTCTGTGCCCCTAGCTGGATTAGGAAAGATGTGCTATAGATGAGCCAATGAGGTGCTGGTAGGAAAGGCTAAGGTCTCTTCCTTCCTCCCCAGGACACTGGGAAGAATCACACCCACCCTGTGCAAGGAGGCTCAGCGTCCCATCGAGGACAATAACCTCCTGCCACGGGACCACCCTCTCTACTGCATTTCCTCCACCTACAACCCACTTCACAGGGATGGATGCTGTTGAATACGCAGCTCCATCCAGACTCGGGGGTTTACTCCAGACCTGGCCCCATCCTCTGCTCCAGGCCTCCATTTTAGGAGGTCTTTAGGGTATTTCAAAACCCTTTGAATGTTTCTAAAATTAGAAACTTACACAAAGATGTGCCCTAAGTTATGGGCTCATCTAACAGGATGGTGGTTTTGTTTCTCTGAAATGGCATTTAATAATCAATGGGACCTCTTAAAACAGTGACTTAGAAAAAGTAGAAAGAGAGCATTATTATCCCCATTCTTAAAAAGTCATGTGACAAAAGCCATCAAAATCATAGGCTTGTATTCCCACAAATCATTTATCCAGGCAAACAAAGAATGGATCATTTCCATGAGTAAAATAATTACAATAGAAACAGTCCAAAATATGATTCTAATGTCGGAAAGTAGAACATAATATTCCATTAATAATAAAGAAAAAGAAAAATCTATTTAATTGCTTTTTCAAAATTGTCAATTTGGAAATATTCTCAAATATGAAATACAAAATCTCATATTCAAGGATTTTGGGTTAAACAGGTTGAATATTTCTTATCTAAAATGTTTGGGAAAGAAGGTTTCAGAGTTTTGTAATATTTGCACATACCTAATGAAGTATCTTAGAGACACTCTCACAACTCATTTGTTTCACCTGTGCCTAACACACACGACCAGAAGGTAATAACACACCACATTTGCTGTGGCCTCTGTGCCAACTGTAGTCCAGCACCTGGGGCCAGAGGTAGAGTCTACCACTATGGCATTGAGTCAGGTCTTTGAGCATTTAGACTCCAGATTTGCAAATTAGGGATGCTTAATGTATATGCAACACTTCAGTATCCTTTTTACAGCAATAAAATTCCATTCTTATTCTTCCTTTTATTCAGAAGAAAAACAAAGAATTTCCTAAAGGGGATTTTGATATTCTCCATAAAGCTGATATTCAAAATAACCCATCTTGTAGAATATCTTTCAATTTGTGTATTATTGACCCAGTTGTATTTATAAAGCCTCTTGATAAATATTTCCAAATACTATGCAATATTTTATTTCTCAGCTAAAGACTTAAGAGAACACTGCCTAGGAAAATGCGTAACTATAGATTAAATATTCAAGGCAAAATATTATACGTGTGTGCATATGCACACAAGCGAGTACACTTTAAGAAATGCTACACTCACTACAGAGAAATGAGATGTGCTAAGGGAAACAGAAACTCAAGGGGCTGGGACTGCTCAGTTGGTAAAGTGCTTGCCTCGCATGCATAAGACCCTGGGTTCAATGCCCAGCAATACCGCCCCCCCCCAAAAAAAAAAAATCTTGAGAACAAAATAAAGCTGAGGATTACTCAAACCCTGTACATAAAGATTTTTCCCTGAGTAAACACAAGAAACTAACAAATCAATAAATGCTTATTAGGCACACACCATGTAAAATGACAGCGAGTTCAGCATGATATAAAACAATCTCTGGATAATCCTAAGTGACTTCCTAAAGTACTTCCTATCATGGGGGGGCGGGGGGGGGGGGGTTGGAGCGCACTCCCAGCCCACCAGCACCACCTCGTGGTGGTAAGCGTCAAAACAGGCTGAGAAACAACCTGTGTGCTGCTCACAGCCCGCCACCCAGCAGGGCAGCTGAGACTGTGGCTAGCCTCCCCTTAGAGGTCCATAATGTAACCTATTCCAAGGTTTACCTGAGTCGCCTGGAGCAGGGTGAGATAGAAATATCTGGAAGGAGTAATTAACACCTACAGGAAGTCATCATACAGCTATAAAAAGGGAACAAGAACTGAAAGGGTGGCAGTAACACAGGGATTTCGTGTGAAAATGTTACTAAAAATAGTGGCTGCTCTTTCCAAAATAACAGAAAAATTAAAAATAAAGTGTAGCTTACCAATGGTTTCAACAACACCAAAAAAAAAACACCAGAACTGAAGAGGAAAGAATGAAACTTTCAGCTTTAAATAATCAAGAAACCCATAAGATTCAAACAGCAACTTTCACTTTGAATGCTCTTAAATTTTTCTTATAAGCCACAGAAGAACTCAACTAAAATTATAAAAATGGCCAATGTGGCTCATGGTCACACATTTCTTTCCCTCTTCATTCGGAAACTAAGATAAAAGAACTAAGTTGGAAATCCCATTATTTGTTTCATAGGCAAATATTCTTAGTAAACTGTCCAGTTTCTATCTTGAACTATGCAGGAGAATACCCAATGCTTTAGTCTGGGCACTTCCACAACTCTCAGAAATGCCTGATTAAATTAGCCTCACTTATAAACACAGTCACAAATGTCACCAGATTTCCCAGAGCCTCCAAGTCCAAGTCTAGGTTTACATGCTCCATACAAGGCTTTCCAACGGCATTCTGGACACTTGCACAGGTACACAGGCACAAACACACAGTTCATGTAAGCAGGGTTAATGGATTCTGTGAAAAAAATGAGACCTGTCCCTTAAACCATGACAGTGTCTAAACAGTCTTTAAATATCTCATCCAGTGCTTCAGGGGCTGCTACTAGTCTAATCAAAACACCTTCCACATGCTCAAAGTCATCCGTCAATTACCAAAAATGAACTTTTTCCAAAAGCCTGAACTGTTCGCATGCCTTTGAATGATGGCTTCTCCTTGGTATTTTCCTTACAATCCTCTCCTCTGTGCCTTGTGGATTGTCGTGCTCCTGAGCTGAACCACCTTCCAACATTGTGTTCTTTGCCCCTTGAATGTCATGAATGAACTCAAGGGCCCCTTCACCCAGCAGGACCTCCAGCACTGCTCTCCCTGGGACTGCTCACACTTTTGTCCACGCCAAGCTCGCTGAAGCTGTGGGCCTGCTTGGGTAAGGTTCCTGGCCAGCCAGCATTCCCACAGCAGCTACTTCTAATGGGTTTCTCTTTACATTTGAGGAGAATTTCACTTCCTGAACTGTCCCTTTTCACTTCTTTGTGTTCATCTTCATTGGTCAACTCTTTCGATGAGGTCTTTTTGTAAATGTCAGGCTGTCGTTGCTGGCGAGCGAGGCAACACAACCACAAACTCTGGTGCCTGTGCGTGAACAGTGAGTAGCAGCAGGTGTGCAGGGGGCTGCTACTGAGAGGGTGTCAAAGAAGTGAAACGCTCGGTCACCTAACCATGATCTATGAATGGGAGAGCTGGCAGTGAAGTTCATACTTCATGCAATTATGCACAGTCAATAAACCATGGTAGCTAAAACTCAACTTGTGTTGCTGAAAGATGGGTCCATTTAATCGAATCATGATAGCCCAAACAGATGCATGTCACAGCTGTGAGACCCAGACTGACTGTCTCTGTGTGTGTGACCATAATCACAATACGAGAAACAGAGGAATTTGCAAGTGATATGCAATGCAGTTTGCAAACAGTGAAGGAGATACCACTCGTCATTCTGTGTGAAGATGTCGGATGCCAGCACCTACACATTCAATGATGGGGACTCAAGAGCCACCAGGGTTGCGACCAATGCCCCTATGTCACCACCACCAGTGATGTGACTTCTACAATGAGGAACTCTCAGACATTTCCAAATTAGATAAACAAAAGCTCCATTCCTGTAAAATACTGGTTAATATACATGGAACTAGGCAAAAATACACCTCCTGTGAAAAACAGATATAAATTTCAGGCTCCAATGTTGATAAGCCGGTCTTGCGCCCTGAGAATAGCTTGGTGGAGAGCACAGGTCGCCCTGGTATGACACCGTCACCCAGGCCAGCCACCATCCACAACAAGGAAATACCTCAGAGTCTCCCCTCTGGGAGACTGCACCCTAGGCTACATTCCTAGGAAACTCCGGTCTGTATTGCTACAGTATTTGCAAAAAGAGAAGAACATGTTCAACCACATGGAAACCCAGCGGTCCAGCTGTCAGTAAGAGCTAAGCTGACTTACAGAGGGACTGAACAATGTCCAAAGGGAAGAATGAGGCACATTTTTTTCATTTCCAATTCTACACAATCACAAAAATGGGAAAAAGAAAGGAAACGATCTCTGTGCGGTCTGTATCTGAACTTCACACAAGACGCCTGCTTTGAAGTTCAGTGTATTCTACAAATGTTTATTTAAAGACAACTCTTTATAGATACATAGAAACAAACATCTCCCAGAAAAACTCATGAGGCAAATTAAAAACAGATAATGATAAAATCTTGTACAGTGTGTGCCAGTCATGGTCCAAAGCCCTCTACACACAGAATTCCTTCATCCGCACAACAACGCTATGGAAGGCATGCGGTCACCACCCCCCCCACCCCCCACCCCCCCACCCCCGCTTCACAGACCTGGGTGGGGAGGCGCCAGCAGAGGCTCAGTATAAGGCTGGGAAGGAAGACAGAGAAGGTGTGAGGGGGTGCGACTCCAAAGTCCAGGTTCTCATGGGGCTGCACACTCCCCTGCCCCACCTCACCTACCCATGACCCCCCTCTGTTCCTCACTGCCATCAATAGCCCTACACCAATGTCTACCAATGCACCCCCAGAAATGCACTTCTCCAGGTATTACCAGTAATTACCAAAGCCTGCTTAATTACTCAGGTTATCAAATGCTTTTAGCCCAACTATATTAACACTTGCAGTCTCCTAGGAGCCTGGGTATGTCGTTTCCTGGCTTGGTGCTCACTGTTTGAGATTTTTGCTTAAAGCCCCAGAAAGAACACAGCCCACCCAAACTGAACCTTTCTCTCTGCTCTTGTTTCCTGAAGGAAGACGTTATCTAAATTCTAATTTATACTCTTTTTCTTCTTCAAAGCAAAGCCGTCACAAACCTTTCTTAACACTTTTACCTCCAGGTGCAAAACAGTCTGATTTCAGGACCTCCTTGGAGATGGAGGTTGCCCTTGCCCTACCAAGGCACCACCCTGCAGAGCCCATCAGGAGGCGGAGCCCCGCAGGCCACAGGCGCCCTTGGACCTCAGCAGAGGGCTGCACTAGCGCCACCTGCAGGAAGTCTGTGCCTCTCTGGAAGAGGCCAGCTGCGCCAGAGCCCACAGCAGCCCAGCAGCCCCTGCATTGATCTTCCAGTCTGTGACACTAGTCTAAACCTTGACCCCTGCCTAGCATCAACTAGAATTCATCCCTGAATTCTGATGTGTCACGCAGTGTGACCAGCATTCTCATCCTGCTCACCCACCTTAGATCCTTCCTGCTGCTATAATAAAATAAACTGGGTAATTCATGAGCAAAAGAAATGTACTACTACAGAGCTGGAGGCTGCAGAGCCCTGACCCAGGCTCAGGCAGACTGGGTGCCAGAAAAGGACCAATCCCTCACAGATGGCACCTCCTGTGCCCTCACAGGGCAGGAGGGCAAAAGGAGCAGCTGAGGCCCCAGCCTCCCTCATAAGGCTCACCTAGAGGAGGCCCCACCATGTGGCTCAGTCACTCCCAGAGGCCACTCCTCTAAATACCAGCACAGCGAGGGCTAGACTGGACACAGGGAAAGTGAAGGGGCACAGACATTCAGACCACACCACCACCGTATGACCAGGGGTGGCCTGCCAGGGACCAAGACAGAAATTCAGTCTCACTGATTCCTCCTGTGGGTCAAACTGACCAGCCCATAGGAAACAGCATGATTATGGTCTCAATTATGAACCACAGCTGTCTCCACACTGGCCGCCTAAAAACACCAAGACTTCCCTGTCAAGCTGACTTTCTAAGGGGCACCGTCTTTCTAAGGGTATCTGCAGACCCTCCACCAGTGGGAACCCTGGCTCAGCCCCATCACCACAGTGTGCCCTAGGCGCAGGACCCTGCTGTGACCTCAGCTGGGCGCACTCAGCTGGAACATGCCCATACCCTGCAGTGCACCTCCTCTCAGTGTAGCTTCCCAAGTCCCAATGACACAGGCACTCCACCGGCACCTGTTGAGCCCCGGTGCCCAGGCGTCCCCACGTGTGGACAAGTAGCCTCTGTGGCTGGGGCTCCGGCCCGAGCCTCTCAGGAACTTCACAACTCACTTTCCCAGCTTCCTGTAGAGACTGCCAGGAAAGCTGGACCATCACAGCGCTAAGTGGATGGACTGTCTCAGAGAGTGGGTGCCACCTCTGAGTGACCTGTTCCAGGTGAATCATGAATCACAGCAGTCTTCAGACACCCACAAAGAAGCCCTAGAGTGTGCGGATGAGAGCGATGAGACGATTCAACACTCCTGGGATGATATTATTTAAACTATTCATAATCACTCTTCAGATTAGTCCCCTTGCCTCACTTGTGTTTACTTACAGAACCCGGGGACGGAGCTGAGGGTCCTCCCGGTCTCCGATATTGTAGTAAGGTATTCACTCAACAAACACTTCTAAGCACCTCCTATGGTAGAGGACACTGGGGATACCAAAGAAGAGAGGCAGCAAGGACAGCCACTGCCTGATCTTATGAGACATAATATAAAACCACAGGCTGCTTCAGAAGTGTACCAGCACCACAGAGGTCTCAGGGCCGAAGATGGAAACAGCAAATTTTTTTTTTTTTTAAATTGGAGATTGAACCCAGCGGTGCTTTGCCTGTGAGCAACATCCTGAGCCCTTTTTTTTTTTTTTTTTTTTTTTATTTAAGACAGGTTTTTGCTAAGTTACTTCGGGACTCCCTAAATTGCCTAGGCTGGGCTTGAACTTGTGATCCTCCTGCCTCAGCCTCCCTACAGATATGTGCCACCACACCCAGCAATCAGGTGAGTCCTAAAAGCTATGTGAACAGAATGAAGACAATAAGAAATGATGTGTCTCTGAGACCTGAGTTACAAAGAAAACTACTGCTACTGCTTTCTGAGCATCTTTCCCAAAAACCATAGTTTTTGTTTTTTAAGAAAGTTCAAAACTTTGATTCCTTGTTAACATCAACTGAAATTTATTTCTCTTTCAGTTGAAATTAAATAAGAACATCGACCATTTAAAAAAAAAAAAACTCTTTGAGCACATCAACTAATTAAAAGTGAAGATATTTCAACTAACTAAAGGTATTTAACTCATGACATGACCTTGGACATCGGTGCTGACACCAAAGTAATAAGGTTTGTGAACCGTCCCTAAAATAGGTTCCTTTTTGTAAATGGCTGCTTCTCTCAGCCTCTAGAAGGTGGTGGTGCTGCAGCAGAAGGTTTTCTTAATGTCACCCTGGGGTGAAAGCAGGATGCCTGCCAATGACTTTCTGGGCCCGTCACCCATTAGGAGAAGGTTGACAGGGGCAGTGCTTCGCCATGCAGTGCCAGTGACAT
The DNA here is from genome assembly GCF_047511675.1 of Marmota flaviventris. NCBI lineage: Eukaryota > Metazoa > Chordata > Mammalia > Rodentia > Sciuridae > Marmota > Marmota flaviventris. The sequence goes on along the minus strand of NC_092505.1, from coordinate 107,718,723 downwards.
GGCTCCTTCTCCCCAGCCCCACAGCAGTCCATAAACGAACACTGGCTGGACTTAATGCCTCAGAGAAGGACACAGAAAGCCACGGTCTATACATAAGGTTGTCCAGCCACACTGTAAAAAAGCACATTATCAATTATTTTACTACAATCCCCCCATATTTCACATGGCTGAATCCTGAACAACTCAGCATGATGCGTCTTTGCGATGCCACTGTTCCTCAATACCTACAGGCTGACTCTCCCCACTCTGTGAGTCCACGGGCACTCAGCAGGCAGGCCCGACAGCTCTTTCAGCGGACCCCACTCTCCCTTCCTGGAAATGCCCCATGCGGGGCACAGTTCTGTGGTGTTCAAGGGCCCTGTGCTAGGATCCTCTGCATTCTCACCCCACTGGGCTCTCTCACTGCCCATGGAATTCTTCTGGGGACCACCCCAGCCCTACCTAAAAACACACATGCCAGGATAAACTACTGGACACTGAGGTCTTTCTTAAAAAAAAAAAAAAAAATTATGTAAGCCAGTAATAGCGGCTATGGGGTTAAAATGAATTCTTGGGGAAATGCTCACATTTATGTAAATGACCATCAATAGACTGGTTGAGTGAATTATGCATACTGAAGAACCACAGGCTCACAGGAACCCATTTCCAAACAGCAGGTTGGGAGGGGCAGGTGAGGAGGGGCAAGAGGGGAGGGGGCAAGAGGGGAGGGGGCAGGTGGAGAGGGGGCAGTGAAGAAGGGCCAGGTGGGGAGGGGCCAGTGAAGAGGGGCAGGTGGGGAAGGGGCAATGGGGACAGGGAGGGTGAGGAGGGGACGGTAGGGAGGGTCAGTGGGGAGGGGCAGGTGGAGAGGGGCCAGTGAGGAGGGGCAGGTGAGGAGTGGCCAGTGAGAAGGGGCAGGTGGGGAGGGGTCAGGGAGCAGGGGCAGGTGGGGAGGGACAGGTACACCTGTCTCACTCTCTACCCAGCAAAGAAACTAGGAAGATCTGGGATGCAGCTTTAACCTTGAGGTTTTCTTGATGTTTACTTTTTTAAAAAAGTTTCTAAATACATGATGTTAAGAATCACACAGAGTTGAATTTTTGGGATAACAAACAAAATAGTATGTTTATGGAATCAGGCTGAGAAAAGCGAGCTTTTATGGGCACAGATACAAGCTCCCTGGAAACAATAACAGCACATCTGGCGTCACGTGTGCTGGACCCGCTCATCTGCAGTCTGAATACTCAGGGGGGTTTATATATAGCCAGTCTCATTTCCAATGAGGGGGCCCTGCCTGGAAACAGAGCTAAAGCGGCAGGGAGCATGTGTGTGCAGGTCTGGTGGGCTGCGCCAGCTGCCACCAGGGTTCTGTGGACAATTTTGACAAAACAAAAACAAAGAACCACCAGGATGAAATCCCACAGAACTGTAGGGTCAGGATTCCACAAGGGGCGATGGGAACAGGAACTGCTTAGCATGAATCAAAACACATAGGTCAGGGGAAAGCAAATGTGGACCATTTTAGCTATAAATTTTTTCTTTTATTTACTTATTCATTTAGTTTTTGGCACAAGACTCCTGGAAGACGGGACCATGCCCCTCTGGTAGTTATCACTATTTTCTTATTACTTTGTACTACTTCTGGTGCTGAGTGTTAACTGAAGCCAAGGTGTCTGTGCTGGTAAAGGTCACAGATAACTAATTTAAAGGACATGTGAAGGTTTTAAAGTCAATAAATATTGCCTGTCGAGCTAAATTCCCCCCAAACAATAAGATGCTAATGTCGACTTCTCGAGGAGAAAGAGGCCTACAAGCTGATCTTTTCACTCAACCATGAACACAAACTCCCAGCACGACCTTACATAAAAGCATGACAGAGGGAAGGCGCATTGTGAATCCTGCTGACACTCACAGACATGTCCGTGCGTCCAAGGAGGAAAAGTCTCCAAAGTCTGGGTGACAGGACGGGCTAGCCCCCCCACTAATGACAGTCGGAACAGCTGATGTTCTAATGCCAGATTTACTTTTGTTTAGTTTCCTGGTTGTTTTGTTTGGGTTTTTTTTTTTTTTTTTTTTTGGTACTGGGGATTAAACCCAGCGGTGCTTAACCACTGAGCCACATCCCAGCCCTTTTTATTTTGAGATAGGGTCTAAGTTGCTGAGGCTGGCCTGTGATGCTCCCGCCCTAGACTCCAGGGTTGCTGGGATGACAGGTGTGCATCACCATGCCCAGCATAAGACCAAATTTAAGCCATCTGTTGACATCCAGTGGGGAAAAACCGACGAGAGAAGACACAACGGAATCCAAGTGGGGCACCCTCATCCCCACATGCAAACTTCTCCCAAATTCAGAAACTCCTGAGCACCAATGTTGGGTTCAAAAAGTTTGATTCCGAAGCATTTCAAACTTCAAGATCAGGGCTGCTCAACCAGTGAAGTCTATACCTACATCTAAAATGAAGAAACGATTCTGGTCCCAAGCACTCCAGATGAGGGCGCTGGGCCTGTGTAAAGACCCCGGACACAGACGCCCCTTCTGACCCTTGTCCTTCCTCCCTGGGCTGCCTTAGGCTGTGGCTGCCTTGGCCGTCTGAGTCTTTCTCATTATCACCACCCTAGGAGCACCCTGTCCTTCAAAACTTCTGTTCTCAAGCCACAGATCCACATAAGTGTCCAAAGCGACAGAGACGGGATTCTGGGCCTAGGCAGCTGGGTGTATGGACAGATGAAACAGGTAGAAGGCAGGACAGAGAAAAGTCCCTCCCGTGTTAGAACAGGGGCCCCAAGGCAGGGAGGAGGAGGGCAGGGACACACACCCTGCCTTATTTCTGAAGTGTCCCTGTATGTTTGAAAACGGCAATTCCTTAGTCAAAAACACAGAATTCTAGCTCTGCTCCTCTGAAGCAGGTCTTGGAATCAGTAGTGAACAAGCTCCGCAGTGACAGGCCAGCCAGGTCTGTCAACCAGGCCTTCAAAGAGCCAGAGAGAACTAAACGCTTCAGAGACCACAGGTAGCAACAACTTGAGGAGGATCACCCAGAGGGGCTTCTCCCTTAAAGGTTCTCCTAAAAATGGAAAGAAGAACCCCAAGACCAGCCCTGTACCCCATGCCCAAACTACTAAGGTAGGCAGTCTGTCCTAAGACATGCAACCTTAACAGCACACACAGAGCCAGGTGCAGTGGCACATACCTGCAATCCCAATACCTCAGGAGGTTAAGGCAGGGGAATCGCAGTTTAAGCCTCATCTGGGGAAGTTAGTGAGGCCCTAATCAACTTAGTATGACTCTGTCTCAAAATAAAAGGGCTGGGGATGGGACACAGTGGTAAAATGTCCCTGGGTTCAATGCTCCCCTATCAAGGGTATGCGAGTTGTCTGTGACCTTGAGGATGGGCCTCCCTTATGGTGGCCATCTGGCGGTTCCCTCTCTCCCACCCTTTCCCTGGTACCTGCCAATAAGACTATAAAACAGGGGTCGTTAACTGGCTGTCCCAGCACAATACGACACAGTCAGGTTCTGGGTTAGCCCCTGAGGTGTTAGGTCTACACAGGTTCTCCAGTCTTAAATTGAGACACGAACAAAGGGTCAGAGCACAGGCTGGGGAGATGATCTTCCAGGGCTCCAATCCCAGCTCTGGGAGCAACGGGACCTGACTTGGCCTCTCCAGGCCTCAGTTTCCTCATTCTTTAAGAAAAACATGGGGCTGGGGGAGGAAGGGAATCTACCCAGCCCACTAAACTGTCAGAAGTTCTCAATGGGCTAAAACACACTGTGTGCTAAGGACAGCACCTACAGCAGCCTAGGTCACACTGGCCCATCCACAGGAGGCTGTGCCAGCCCATTCCTGCATCCCCCTACTCCCCAGGGTTTCACTAGCTCACCTGCATCACTGGAGGGATGACCTCTGGCTTCAAGACTCCTGGAACTGAGAGGACATGCAAACAGCTCCAGGCAAGGAAGGTAGAACGTCCTCCCCATCACCCTCAGTGACAGGTATGTGCAGCACCCCACAGAAAGTCAGGAGGGACAGGATAGCACAAGCGGGTACCTGCCGCCAGCCCAGTGAACACGACCCCCACTTAGAGACACCATGCACAAGCAGCTCCCCCACCCCGACACAGAGTGCTCCATCTGGGAATTGCAGTGCCCCTAGTAATGACTGGCCTCTGAAGGGATCTCCTAGGGCAGACCTCAGGAGCTGAGGTGGACAGGCCTCACCAACAGCGGAGTCCCCATCCCTGCAGTCAAAGTAGCCGTGAGGGCTGATAGGTCTGGGAAGTCTGCAAAAGGTGACCCTCAGGCGGAGCCAAGCAGGGGCTTCCCACCAGCTCCAGGCCCCTCAGGCCTCTGTCTGAGGACCAACCGTGACTATTAAATTTGCAGATGAGGCACAAAATAAGAAAACGCACCTCGAGAGGGAAAGAACGAGGGCCTGCTTCAGCTGCCACTGCCTCGTAGTGTCAGAGCATGGCCTGCTGCCTGTCAAGCACCCTGCAGCCCACGAGAGCCCGTCCTGTCACAGCACTGACCACAGTGCCCGAGGGCAACTGCCAACAGCTCATGTGCACAGGGAAAGTGAACATCAGATGTGAGCCTGAGCCGGGACTTGGCCACGGGACAGCTGGAGCAAGCTCCCCAAGATACAGGGGCGGCCATGGCATCTCCCAGGTCAGAGCTTTCCTTCCTTCTGAGTCATGCACACTGAGAAGGCCTCTGTGTCCATGAGTTCCACACCCTGAGGCTCAACCAACCACACATGGAGAACACTCCAAAGACAAACTGCATCTGTGCTGAACGTGGGCAGACTTCTCGTTGCCACAACACCCAACAATACACAATGACTATTTCCAGAGCATTCACACTGCGTTAGGTATTATCAGTAATCTGAGAGGATTTAAAGTATACAGGAAGATGTTTTCATGGTCTAGGTATGAGGTGTCCCCAGAGCTCATGTATGAGAATGCAAGAAGGCTCAGGGCCAGGAGAGCCTTAACCTAGTCAGTGCATTAACCTTCCAGTGGCGATTAACTGGGTGGTGACTGCAGGCAGATAGGTGTGGCTGCAGGAGGTGGGCCTTGGAGGCGTGCCTTGGGGTTTACATTTTGTTCCTGGTGAACTCTGCTTCCTGACTGTCATGTCCTGAGCGGCTTTCCTACTCCACAGCCCTTCTCAAAGCTGCCCTGCGTCACCTGGACCCAGAGCTAAGGAGAAGGCCGCCTGTGCACTGAGGCCTCCGAAACCGTGAGCCCCAAATAACCTTTTCCTCCCCCAAGGCTGTTCTTATCAGGTCTTTTGGTCACAACAGCAGAAAAGCTGGTTGAAGTAGTTTTGCATGGTTACACGCGACACTAAACCATTTTCTGTAGGGGGCATAATTGAGCATCCATAGACTTTGGCATCTGAGGGGTCCTGGAACCCATCTCCCATGAGTGCCAAGGGGTGGTGTACTTAGAGGGACTCACTGGTGCCGTAATGCCTCCTTAGCCAAGGCTGCCTCTGCATTCCAAGGCAGCGCCACTCAGCATCCAGCTGGGGATGCCAGGTGGGCCCTGTAGTCTCCTCCTGGGTGACTGTATCTGTTCCCCCATCTCTTTCCATGTGTTGTATTCGCCAATGACAGAGTTAGGAAAGAAAAACTGTTTGGGTTGTTGCCTGGCTGTTCACTGGCTGATACAGAGATGTGGGAGAAAGTGCAGAAATTTTGGAAAAGAAAAAAAAAAGTAGATGGTTTTTGCATTACTGAAGGAAAAGGAACTCGTGCAGAGGTCAGAGGTCAGCCTGACACCCACACACCAAGCCATTGAGGCCTCCCAACGCGCTGCCACTTCCCAGCCTCACCAGGTCTAACTGCCCACTGCAGCAGAGCGGAGACCAGCCCATTATCTCGTGGTTTCTCTCAGTTCCTGATTTTCATCTGCTCCTGAAGATGAGCAGAACTCTGCAGCAGAGCTCCTCAGAGCTCCTCAGGTCTCCACCTTGAGAGGGATTCTGAAATGAGCGCCATCTGACTCCCAGGCAAAGCACCAGAACAGGTAGGGAAAGAACTTCTCTGGGAAACCACCTGAATAGATGGGGAGGGGGTTGGTGGCCAAGGTGGCGACAGTGCTGGCAGTGTGGGGGGGGGAGTGTTTACCCCCCAGAGCTGCCTAGGGAAGTCATTTTTTGTTGAGAGCTATAATTGGTTTTCATGTTAATAGACTTGCTATTATTATTATTGAGCAACCCTGGACTTTAGGGAGCCTGAAATACTACTGTCATTGTTGATTATTTGGGATTCTTAATTGTGGTTGTCAACTGTATCCCTAATGAAGAGACACTGAAGGAAATGCTGAAAAGGCACTCACCCCCAGGGCAAACATTTCAAAAGCTTGTAAATGTGTATCAAAATTGCTTTCTTAAGACTACAAAACCCATTTCTACAATATTACATGGAAGTCAGAGTGCGTGTGTTTTGTTGGCAATTACATGTGTGAACAGAGAGTCGTATCTATTTGTACACAGAGAGGACAAGCGTCGACCTTCTCACTATTGGGAATGTTAACTCTCCTGGCAACTCGTATAATATTTTGGAAATCTTTATAAAAAATTATAAGCCACGAAAATACCCTGTGCATAGCAAAATGTTCAGTTCTACTCATGGCTATGACTAATCAGCTAAAGTACTTCAAATACTTTAAACATTATACATTGAAATTACATGTGGGGAATTATAGCACAGACTCTCAGTATCAGCATATTCAACCGCTTCCATGCCATCTCCTGGTGGCTCAGTCTGCCTGTGTGTGGATTTGGGGGCAGGGGGTCATCAGGGATTGAACTCAAGGCACTGCACAAGGCAGGCAAGCACTCTGCCCCTGAGCCACATCCCCAGCACTTTTTATTTTGAGACAAGGTCTCACTAAGTCATTAAGGCTGGATTTGAATTTGTGATCCTCCTGCCTCAGCCCCTCGGGCTGTGGAGATTACAGGCATTCGCCATCACATTTGGGTAGGTACATTTTAAACAAGGACAATTAATCCTGTGGAGAAGATTAACCCCACTGGAAAAAAAATTATTATAGTTTGTAAATTCATCTTTTTAAAAACACAACAAACTTAAAAAATCATTTTAGTACTAAAAGTAGACATAAAGTTAAAAATAAGAAGGCAATACTACAAAATATCAAAATAACAGATTTTAGGATTTGTAAACACACAAAATCTTAGACTTCAATGAAACTGCTAAGTACGTACACAAATATCCCCAGTGCACACACACAGGTACAGACTGTCTAACACAGGAAGCCCAGGCTGCTGTGTCCATTCGCCTCAGTGAGGAAGAAGGGCACCGAGACACTCGGATACCATACACCCTGAGGGGAAGTGGCAGAGGGTGGGGAAAGAGCTCCCATAGCTGAAGTGCCGCTGAGCCCTCTGCACACTGAGGAAGCAGGTACCCAGGGCGCAGCCAGCCTCAGCAAGGCTGCCTCTCAGACCTCACAAGAACTGACACCCCCGGGCACACACAGGACCCCTACCCCACAGGACTACAGTTGGCCAGCTGTGCCAGGGCCACACGTCTCCCGCCACTTCACCAACCCTTGTCTCCTCCCACCCAGCCACCAGTCACCAACCCCCTGTCCTCCCATCTGGCCTTCAGTCACCAACCCCTAGGACCTTAGACCCTCTCAATCTCCAGTGCTGTGCACACACTTTGGCAAAAGTTACAGTAAAAACATCAGATTATAATTATCACGGACATCTTTAAACAGGAAGGAGGGGAGCAGCAGCAGAGAGGGGAGAGCCTCTGAAAGTTGAGAGAATTAGAGGGGCACACTGCTGATGGTTCCCCTGGGAAAGAAGGCACCAAGTAAGCCTCCCGCTGAGGCCCAGTCCACCCAGCGCCCTAAGCGACACCCAGCTCCTGAGCCAGGCCTCGGTGCTGCAAGGGTAAAATCTGATAATATCTGCAATGTCCTTAGCGAGCTAATGTGGGAAGCGTGGGTCATAAGGACGGACCCTGTTTCCACCCTGTCAGAGGACTTCAGCAAGCCAAAGCTTGTGTAATTACATGTCAAGCAACTGGACCACAATTCAGAGGTTTCAGCACCCCTGTGGAGCGGGTCAGAACAGATAAGACAAACAGTGTTGCCACAACAGTGTCTTTCACACTTTAATCCTGAGAATCTCGGGAGGGATTGTTAAAAATAAATAGACAGACAGATAAATAAATCCACTATCTATCCCTGAGCTGGACCCAGCTAGACCTTCTCATTCACTAAGTCTGAGTTGGACCTTTAAAATTCACATTGCTAACAAATTTCCTGGTGACCTTGAAGCTGATGTCCCGAGAGCCACACTTTCATCTACCAATGAACCCCAAATTCACATAGACCTTTCCAATAAGACACTGGAAGTCTCCCAATCTAAGCTGGTTAATTAGTAAACAAGAGTGGACCCCTGAGAACCCACAACAGCACGCTAGCAACCCCCCCCCCAGACCCTATTGCAATGCAGTTAGGAGACTGCTGTCATCAATGTAGCCATCAGCAAGCTCCTATCATTACATTAACTATTAATGTAATTATTCTGGATCACAGGAGGGAGGAGGCTGGGTCAAGACATTCTGATTGACCCAAGATGCTGATATGGACCTCTGAGTAGACAGGATACGAGTCCCTAAAACTAGGTTCACTGGATAAAATGCTCTCTGGGTGAATCCGGGTGGGGGCCTCTGAGGCCCAGGGCTCTATTTGAGAATCCAGAGGTCAGGTTTGCTGCCTCCAGCCCCAGTGCTTCCTGGGTAGGTGGGCAAGGAGGCTCAGCCTAGCAGCACCTGCCGTCTCCGTGCTCCAAGGACTGCCCCGGCCTGGGACAGTTCACATGACAGGCTCATTCTGCCCTGGTCCACTTAGCATCTTCACCTGCAGAGCTGGCTAGTACAGGAGATGACAGCTACAGGAATCCCTTCAGCCAGAATTTTCCTCTTCAACCCACGAGTGCCACATCTGTGGAGCGCAGTCCTAAAAGCGTGGCCCGTCAGCACCACCAGGGAACGACGTGGAAACTCCAGGGCTAGAACTCAGTTTTCACATGCCGTCCTGGGGATAGGACGGGCCGCATCCTCGCTTCTGAGCTCCCAAATAGAGTGACCCAGGTCCTGGGCCCGTCCCGCTTTCCCTGCTATCTGGGAAAACTGTAAAGTGTGCTCCCTTTCTATCTCAAACATGTCCTGGTTGGAAAACAAAGGACATGGCCACCCTTCCAATGCAGGCGGGATGCTAAAAGGGGCTCCGTGTGTCAGACATGGTCTGCGGCAGGGTGCCACACCATAGCCCCCACGGGTATCAAAGGCCTGCTGCCCCCGAGTCTGAGCTGCAGTTAGAGGAGCCCGCTTTGTCCAGCTCCCCATCTTCACAGTGCGCCCCCAAACCATGGGCCTCGAGTGAGAGGCCAAGGTCCGGCATCCCGGGGGCCGAGGCTCCTGCACAGGCCCCCACAATCCTGTCAGACCTCCTCCATGCTGGGCGGTTCCTCTTCCCCATAACACCCTAAAAGAGGACAGGCCTAGGAAGTAACTCATTCACCTCATTTTTTACCATCGTCATGTGACACTAGTAATTCACAGAAAACCATGTTTACCACAGAGCCAGCCACCTGCTCTTCCAACATCAAACACAATACTGGTCACCCATCCTTGGATCTGGTCAATTAAGATTCCTTTGAAATCTCTGCCTTTGCTCAGAGTAAAGTAAATTGCTGGCCTTTGATTCTTCCCTGCAGTCGCCCAGCTTTTGTTTCTGGAAAGCATCAAAGGCCTCACATCACACTCTGGCCCTCAGCTTTCAGATAGGGAGACAGAGGGGTGAGGGCTGCCACCCAATAAAACAGCACCTGCTGCTATCAGGAGAGAGGGAGGGAGAGGGAGAGAGAGGGGGAGAGAAGGAAGGAGAGGGAGGGAGAGAGGGAGGGAGAGGGAGGGGAGGAGGGAGACAGTGGGAGGCAGTGGGGAGGGAGGGAGAGGGAGAGAAAGAGAAAGAGAGGGAGGGAGAGGGAGAGAAGAGGGCGGGAGAGAGGGGGGCGGGAGAGAGGGAGCGGGAGAGAGGGGACAGGGAGGGAGACAGAGGGAGGCAGTGGAGAAGAAGAGGGAGAGGGAGAGAGAGAGGGAGAGAAAGGGAGAGGGGGAGGGAGAAGGGAAAGGGAGGGAGACAGAGATAGGCAAGGGAGAGGGAGGGGGGAGGGAGACAGAGACAGTGGAGGGGGGAGAGGGGAGAGGGATGGAGGGAGAGTGTGTGGAGGGGGGAGAGGGAGGGAGTGTGAGAGAGAGGAAGAGAAGGGGAAAGAGAGAGAGAAGGAGAGAGAGGGAGGGAGAGAGGGTGAGATGGGGGGAGTGGGGGGAGAGATAGAGGAGCCATGTGGCCTCCGAGGCTTGCCCAAATGGGTCAGTGCATCATGGGTACACAGGACACTTAGGGTGGCACCCGGCAAATAACCTGCTCCTCACTGGATTCTGAGACTGTTTACAGCAAGCAGACATGAAGCGAGTCCAGCTCCCACAGTGAGAGAGACCATGTTGGAAGACTCAGCCTTTGCCTATGGGGTTTTCCCAGTGAGACTAGCCCTGAGATCAGAGATTGGGAGTGAGCTCACTCAGGCTTCTCCTGATGGTTATTTCCACGCTGCTATGCAGGAGGGACAAATCCCCTTCCCACCCTAAGGATAGTTCTGTCGTTTATTCATTCAACAAACATGGGTTCCTCACTGTGCAGCACCTATTGTCCCAGATGCTAGGGACCCTGCCCTAGGGGTGCTCCCATTCTAGCAGGTTAGAGGCCAGAGGCCACACCTAAACACTGTCACTATCTCCCCAGGGCTGACAGAGGCTGGTCATGGCAGTAATTTCTGGGCCTATCGTGACTTATTGGATTGCACTTTTATTTCCTGTATAGAGATGTTAGAGACTTCGATTTCATCAGCAGCCAGCCAGCACTGGTCCCTCCCACCCCTAACATAAGCCTGGGATGGTTGACAGCCTTTGTAAGTACTGATGACAGAAAGAGAACATGGAAATGACACTTAGTCCTTTAGAGGTCCCAGGAGGTGTCCTAGGGAGGGGCGCCTTCTCGGTCTTCTGAATCTGCCTACCTGTGTCAGCCCAAGTGTCTGCTGCCACTTCCCCACTATAAAGACATCTGTAAGCACTGCCTTCCTTCCTAGAAGTGAAAAGGGGAAGTGGAAGGATGGGGTCTGAGATGAAAACAAAACTAAGGCCAGCTGTCCTCGTGACCACAAAGCCTGCCAGCAGTCCTCAGGACTGGCATGCTGAGGCAGGTGGCTAACCCAAAGCACAGGAGTGGACGTCATCTTTAGAAGAGAGTAAATGTCTCCCTTACATAGCAGGAGCACAGAAGGCACATGTGCCCCAACCCCCTGTGCCCAGGCCCCCTCTTCTCAGTATGGTCACCAACCAGGCAGAGATACTGACTGTCCTTCATAAGTCACACAGGTGGCACAACAGCAGTCATGCCCAGTTTCTCGGTTTTCTTCAAGGAGTGTGAGAATCTTAACATACTCAAGAAATCATGCGAGAAAAAAAACTCAGACCCAAACAGGGGCTCTGAAGTCCCTGGAAGAACAGGTCCCACCCAGTGGCACACGAACCCAGGGGCTATGCAGGACTGATTTAAGTCACTCCTGCCCTGCTCAGGAGAGTCCGTGCCCTGCTCTCTCTAGGGGACAGCCAGTCCTGTGACTAGGAGCACAACAGAGAAAACGTATGTGTTGCGAGTTTCAACTCTCGGCTACACCATCCACTCTGATGAACCTCAAGAAAGTTCCTTGATGACTCGTTTCATTGTCCTTGTGCAGCAGGCACCAGCTGGTACCCATCAGCTGCCCTGAAAGGGGATGGTATGGGTAAGCATGCCGCCATCTTCTTTCTCAGGAGCAGAGTGTAGGTCTCATGACGTAACAGATTCCAACCCCAGCCTGCCTCTAAGCTTCTGCCTGCTTGGTTTACTCATCTGTCAAACTAGAATACAAATGGCCATCTAAAGAATCATTGTAAGAATTATCAGATGCCTGGTACAAAGTTGGCAATCGGGGAAATTATAGTCACAGCTGGGCCCAATGGCACCTATAATCCCAGGACTCGGGAGGCCGAGTCAGGAGGACTGCAAGTTCAAGGCCAGCCTCAGCAATGTAGTCAGACCCTGTCTCAAAATAAAAAACAAAAAGGGCTGTGGATGTGGCTCAGTGGTAGGGCACCCCTGGGTTCAATCTCTGTTGGGCGGGGGTGGGGGACCCACAATACAAACTTCCTCTTGCCCAGAGGCCTTTGCTGCCTAACCTGCCTCTTCCTGATGGCTCTGGGCACATACCCCTTGCCATCTCTACCACCTTCAAAGTCCTCCATCACATACACATCATGTAATAAGGTCACAGTCTACTCAGCACCCAGCCAGCTGCAAGAGCAAGTGCCTGTGACTTGTCCCCACTGACATCACTAGGGGCATAAACTACAGGCAATGGGACAGAACAAGCCCATCACAAATCTGCCTGTGTCCCTCCAGCCACGGGCACCCCTCCCGATTCCCAGGCCCGGTGCCCGTTTACCAGCAGTGGACCTGCCTGCAGCTGGACTTGCGTGGCACATGCCCCTGTGGCTCTAACATGAAATTCTCCCTTTGCATGACATGTATTGACCCTTCTGGTCACAGAGTCATTTTACTCAATGAGGACATCATAATTCACTTGTCCTTTTCAGCTAGCTGATGAGCGTGCCCAGTCTGGGGCTACTGAGAATAAAGTGGCTACAGACAGTCTAGACACACACAGCCAGGAGTCAAGGCAGGAGGTCCCGCCGCAGCAGCCTGTCTCCGTTAATAAAGAAGCCACCAAGCTGTTTTCCAAAATAGAGCTGCTAATTTACAGTCCAACCAAGAAGCCCTGAAGGCACTAGCTACCCCGCTTCCTGCCAGCTCGGCACTGGCAGGTGGGGTGGGTTCTGCTGCTGTTACCCTGGGCCCGTCTGGCAGGGGTGGAGTACACGTAACAGTCACTTTACTTTTCATTTCCCTAGACTAATGCCACTGAGCATCCTTATGAGCTGCTCGTGTCCTTTGGCCATTGTTTGTAATTGAGCTGTCTCTTTCTAAGAACTCTGCAGCCAGCGTTCCTTCAAGTCTCAGCCCTTGAATGGAGATGTGTAGTTGTGTGGCCACCTCCTCCCAGCTGTGGCCCACCTTCATTTGCTAAATGGTGTCCTTGGAAAAATGGAAGCTTTTAAGTTTTGATAAGGTTGACTTGATTGCGTCTTCCCTGTAAGGTCAGCACGTTTTGTGTCTTGAGACATCCTGACCTACGCAGTCTGGGAAGGTCCTCCCTGGTCTGGTCCAGAGGTTCTGTGGGTTGGTCTTATCTTAGGGGTGTGCTACATCTTGAATTGCTTCTGTGAGTCCTCCACTGTACTCAGAAACAGCTCTGGACACAGAACAAGGGTGTGACACACAACCCTCCCCGCTCACTAATGCCTCCAGGCTAGGGGACAGTGTTTCTAAAGCCCCTAAGGCCTAGGCTCAGCCTTGGTGACACCCTGCTGGAAGGGAAGGTATGAGCAGCACCCACAGGAACACACTGGAACCGCCACTCAGCACTGGATCCCAGCCCTGCCCAGGACCAGCCTCTGACCAGGGCAGGACAATCCCAAGCTTCTCTTTCTGTATAAACAGCAGTTTAATTGTCACTGAGAACAGAGAATGGCAGGTCACAAGATTTCCTTCTTCTTTGAATATACATTAGATTAACTAAATTACCATGTCATTAGTGTAGGCTGAATTCTCTTTAATGAATTAGGCTCCATAAAACAGTGATTCACAGCAGCTCTGCAGAAGACTTAGAACCGAGTAATATAAACATTTAAAAATATCGCTCTCGGGGGACATATTTTTTATGGCCTGAAACACTGGTGTTATTTTATAGGATTTAGATGGCTCTGAAAAATGGTACTAGAATTTCTTCTTGAAAACATGTCAACTCAGAGAATCATGAAGAGAATCATGCGTGCTGTTCAGATAGCGATGACTCCCCAGCCCCTCCTAACAACCCTGACCCACACCCTTCAGACTTTGCTAAGAGAGCACACACTGAACAGGCCGGAAAACGCTTGCTGATCCACGGGGTGTGGAAAAATGAACAGGTCTGCCAGGACAACGGGGTGTACTCGAGGAAAGGAAGAGCTGCCTCTCCCGGGGTTGTCCTGGGACTAGAGCCCTGCTCGCAGGTCGGCTCCTCTCCCTCCACTCGCTGGTGGCACCGGGAGGGGCCATGGGAGGTCTCCGGAGGCCGAGGCACTCCTCAGCACCACGCTGGACCCTCAGTTTTTAATGACTACCAGATTCACAAGGCTATCAACAATAGTTGCTTGGAATTTAGGGTAGAAAAGAAGAAAAAAGAAAACATTGTATAAACTTGATTTTTTTTTTAAATAGTTTCATGATTAGCTACTTTAATCTGGGTAAGTTCCATGCTCATCAAGTAAGTTCCATCCATCCTTTTCTCATCAAGTATTTCAATTATCTCCATTTCCTTAATAGCACCCAGTTATTATCATGCCTTTATTTTGTTTTGTTTTTATTTGGTTGGTTTTTGGTAGGAAGGAGAGAGCCCAGGGGCGCTTAACCACTCATCCCCAGCCCTTTTCATTATATTTTATTTTAAGACAGAGTCTCACTAAGTTGCTTAGGGCCTAAGTTGCTGAAGCTGGTCTCAAACGCGCCATCCTCCTGTCTCAGCCTACTTCACCCGGGGGTTACAAGTGTGTGCTACTGCGCCTGGCATTATCTTGGCTTTCTACATGCATAATCCTTCCCACAGCCAAAGGACAAAAGGAAGAAAGGAAAAAACAAACTCCCAGTTTAATAAAAGAAATCATCACAGGACATATACAATCTATGAAGTGTTAAGTGAATGGTGTCAGTGGCTGGCAGAACAGACCTTGGTTGGAAGAACACACTCCCTGGCGTCCCAGGATAGACACCTTCACCAACATCACCTCCCGTGACAGTCGCTCTGAATCACAGGGAAGCACCCCAGGAGAGCCAGGAGGGGCGTCCGGGTCACAGAATCCCACCACAGGCTGCTCCCTGCCTGCAGGTGGCCTGCCCTTCCACAGGGTCTACGGCGCCATCTGCTCCCCCTCACCAGGTGGCCCACTGACTGGCCTCGCCACCTTGTCCCCAGGCTGTTATCTGAGTCACAGTCCCTTTCTCCTGATCGGTCCACACTACTTGCTCCTCACCTTCTCACACACTTGAAATCATCTAGTTGCTAGAAAAGAACATTCCAGAAAAAAGAGCACAGCGCCTCCTATTCTTACCTACCAACACTGCTGTGGTAGGGAGAAACACCAGAGAGGAGGGACAGCACAGGGCACCAGAGCTCTGTGCAAGTTCAGTGTGACAATGTCCACAGTCCAGGTGGCCTGTCAGCCCTGTGTCACTGGCTCAACAAGGAACTGCATTCGGCTGGTGGGAACAGTAAATGCAAACCTAGAGGTCTCTTTCTTTTGGAATATCAAAATACAGGCAGTGACGGGGTTCCATAGCTCACGGGCTCTTTGGCAGGCTGCTTCGGGCGAGTTCGCACTCTCTGTGCAGAGGTGGTTCTTGGGAATCCACCCGGGGCCTGGATGTGCCAAGCCCATGCTCCACTGGGCACAGTGACTGGCAATGCACCCCAGCCCTCATCTGTCCCTCAGAGAAGATGCCATGCCCATGGCGAAGGCTTTGAGGGGAACTCTGATCACTTAACAGAAGTCAGACGGGCCTCTGCCAACCCGCAGGAGCAGGAGCAGGAGCAGGAGCCTGCTTGGCCCAAAGCCTCCAACGCAGCGCTGTGTGCGGAGCATCTCTGGGGAGAAAGGTACTGAAGGTGAGGAGAAGCCTGGGCAGCAGGCTAAGGGCACTGAGCACATCGCCAAAGAAAACCTCAGCAGCCACTGAGGACCCCACATACGAGCACATAGTGCTCCTGACCAGAGCTGTTCGGACCACCCAGACACCAGGGCCACGAGATGACTGCATCCGTGTGCTCCCCCCGCAAGCACAGATTCCTCCTGGTGAAGAGGATGCTTTAAGCTGAGCCGCTAGCTGCACACTTCCTACTCCCCTTGGGAGGAGCCTGGGACATGCAGACTGTAAAACTGTCCCACTGATTTGAGGGGGGATGGGAGACATGGGGGCAGGGCCTGCGGGTGGCACTTGAGATGCGGTGACGAGCAGAAGTGATTCCATGATGTCAGACACAATTACAGGAGGAAAAGCAGAGAGTGATGAGGCTCAAGGGTGAGAAACCAGTCCATGGAACATCTGCTTCCAGAAAAAGTTCTCAGAAATTCCACATCCGCACCAGGAGACCTGAAATGAAAGGCACCGTTTCCCCCGTGTCTGAAGAGACAGAAGACCTAGCCATGGCACCTGCCGCCAACATGCAGATTGGTCTCAGAGGGCTTCGTGAATCCCAGCCACCAGAAGCCGCTGCCTGGTGCCTTCCCTGGCTCAGCGATGTGCACAGAGCCTCGGTGATGCCTGGTGCCATGCCACCAGCTGGCCATGCAGCAGCCCGCAGAGACAGGTGACCCACCCCACAATGACCCCAGACCACTGAACCAAGGGCCAGGCACAGACCCCCGCAGCCCCGCAGTGCAGAGGAACCAGCAAGTCAGGCCAGATGGGGACAGACTGCCACAGCCACCAGAGTCGGTGCAGAGCTCCGGCCTTGGAGGGACCACTCCTGAAACAGGGGACATCTCTGAAGAGGAGGAAAAGGAACAAGAAGACCAGGGTGGCATCAACAGGGATGAGGCAGAGGACGCTGGCAATGCAGTTGGGAAAATGGGCAGGGCTGCTCTTGGTAGGCCACGAGGCCAGGTTCACATCCTGGATTCTAGTGTAAGGACGATGGGACCAGCCCCAGTGCCCATGCAGGTCTAAGAAGCCAGGCAGGGGACAAGACAGTCCTCCTTCCTACAGCTCCTGCAGAGGAGCTGGGGCGGGACTACTACGGGAGGCTCCTGCTTCCCAGTACTGACCATGACGGGGGAACTCTTCAGTCATAAATGCAGTTCAAGGAGGAACAATCTGGAGGACAATCAAAAGCTCTCAGGCGACTCCTCCTTATTCGGCAAAGCTCTCCCAACGCTCCCGGCTCTTGCACTTCTAGAACAACAGGTCCAACAATGACTTAATTTTATGCTAAGGGAGCACAAGCTTCCCTGGGAGCCCTCCAACAAGCTCTCACAGAAGAGAGGGTCACCTCCAGCAGTGTGCTGAGGGCCAGCTCCAAAGCGCCCCCGGAGGCCTTGAGGGGAAATGAACTAGGCGAGAAAGTCCAGGAAAAAGAAATGCAAGAGGCCCAACACCCGAGGGTAGAGAAGGGCTATATGGTTCTTCAACAGATCCAAATGCCACTGCTCAAAAGGAAAAGGCACAGCTTTAAAAACTGTGGAAGAGTCGCTGGACCCACTGCTGGATAAATTTCTCCAGGGGGGGCAGGGAGAAAGCAGTGATGAGAGACCCCCACCTTTGCCCATGCTCTCTGCCTTTCCCCATTTAAGATCACCTGAAATTCCAGCAACTCAGGAGGCTGAGGTAGGAGGATCAGAGGTCAGCCTCAGCAACTCAGCAAGACTCTTTCTCAAAATAAAACATGAAAAGGCCCAGAGATGGAGCTGAGTGGTAGAGGCCACTTTGGTACCGCACCATGGCCAACGCAGCCTCCAGAGGGTATTCTCATTGAGCTGTTGCCACCACAGGAGGGACGCAGGGAACTGCTGCCTCATAGCAGGTGGGCGAGGGACTCACCCAGGCAGAGCTGAGTAGGCAGGGGGGACCTGAACTGGGGGCTCCAGCCCCAAGGCTGCACTCCATGTTGTGCCAGGACAAGGGGAAGTCTTGCGAGTGTGTTCAGTCAATTTGCTCTTGGAGTTTTTCTCTCATATATCTTTAAGAGAGCAGTAAAGTTTCCACTTAGTGTTCTGGGAAATATTTTAAGAAAATTGAGTTAACAGTGAAACATGCAGAGGTTTGTTAAGCCCGTGACATTTTGGAAAGTGAGTATGACCCAAATCGGCATGAAGCTCAGGTCACAGTGCACAGCAACTTCACAGACAGATGTTAGCTAAAGGCCCAATGAGTGCAGTCACTCTGCCCGACCCTGCGAAGGCAGAACATTGTGAAAGCAGCGTGTATGCGGACCCTTCTGGAACCAGATGTGCATAAATGTGCTGCACAGAAACTGGAATGTCACAGGCTTAAAGTGACCTGGACACCTGTCATCTCCAGGGGAGTTGGGGAGGCCCCCATCGGCAGAGTCTTAGCAGCCACACAGGAGGTGGCCAGGGAAAGGGAGAGGGATCCAGGTGAGGCCCTGGGGGCATTGGGTGTCCCAGAAGCCCAGCCGTGCACACCCTGAGTGGCTAATCAGCACCCACCTCACCGTGCAGTGCTCTGATCCCATAGCACTCACACGGGGACTCTGGCACCACCCGAGAGCCACTGGGGGCAGGGTGTCACAGGGTATCACAGGGCCTCAAGGCAAACCTAACCAGCTGTGTGGCCTCAGGAAAACACTGAACCTCGGGGTACCCCACCAACCTGCCCTCTAACTGACCTCACCAGCTACCAGGTTCCAGCAACTCAGTGTCTGGGAGCGAAGGACAGCATCTGACAGTCCCACTTAGAACTCAGTACTATTAGACCTCAACAAATCTCAGGCTCCATCAATGTGGCTGAGAGGTACAGACTCCCTTCCAGAAGTCACGTCACCAGGGGCTCCTACCCCCATCTTGTAGCTTACCATTTACAACAAAATGACTGGCTACCAAGGATAAATTTGCCAGTTATCTCGTTTCTTCTTCTGTCTACTTTATTTTCTAATGCATCCACGATAACTATGCATCCCTTATAAACTTTCTGAAATTAAGTGTGTGAAGTGAAACAGGACTCACCCACTCCCTCCGCACTGGCAGGGGCAGGCCCTAGGTTCCACCAGGTCTGGTCTGTGTCTGAGCACCAGGTGCCAGCACAGCCCCGGGCCGTGCCTACGCGCACCAAGAGCCCAGCATTCACGTCTGCAGGATGTCAGGAGGCAAACTCTTCCCACCACACTCCGGGGGCAAACTACAGCCCAGGACTACTTTGGCTACTGGAGATGAATAATAAGTTCTCAAAAATAATCACTCACATGACCTAGAATCTAGTGATCCTGATAGGACACACGCCACAGAACAGTATGCTTGGTCTAGCCTCGTTCCTCAGCGGCACACGCGTCCCCTGCTACTCCACAATGCCCTCCAACAGCTCTCTGGCCTTTGTCAAACTCTGAAAGGCGTTCCCAACCCAGCACTGTTAGAAACTTAGTCGACATTGATTCTCCAACTTGAGCATGCCTGTGAAGGCAAGGCTCCCCCAAGCCTCCCCTGTGGGGTGCTTCAGGAGATGGGGGCTGAGGAAGTCCAGAGCGAACAGATCTAAAGTGAGAAAGACACCACGTTCCTCAGAACACACAGTCCAGAAGGTCACTGTCCCCCAAGACTCAGAGAAGCCAAGAATTCCCCCTGCAGGCACAAGGGGGGCCAGGAAGACAGTCCCAGAAGTAATCCTAAATCGATCAACCCTGCCCTAGAAGACAGTGGGAGGGCTAGAGCCCAGCAGGAACGCTGGCCAGAGAGTAGAGGCCCTGGCTCCATCATTCATGGAAGGAAGAAGAAGAAAACCACGGGGCGGGTTCTTGGCCTGATTCATACAAGGCAGCCACATCACGGCATTCTAAAGTCCCTTTGCCAACCTCAAGCCAACAGAATTCACCAATGTGCAAACAGGTAAAATCAGATGAAAAATAGGCACCAGGAGGTGTCTGGAGTACTCCACCTCCCCTGAGCTACTCGGCTTGTGGATCTTTCTGACCCACAGTCCTGCATCTAAATAGGAATAGTCCACACAGCTGGCCTGCAAATGCCCTCAGTGCCAGGAGCAGGTGGACAGAATGTCCAGGGGCCGGGATGAGGAAGGTGGACAGCGTGGAGGCCACACGCAGGAGGAGTGGTCATGAGGCCCAAACCCGATTCTCGGGTTGTCCCTGTACCAGCGGCCCAAGGACACCTGCCAGGGAAGGTGGGAGCAGGCGACATTAACCGCCGACCCTGTCATAGTGCAGGCAGCGTGGGAACCCCTGTGAGGCTCACCTAAGCCACTCGGTCCAGAGGACTGGGACAGAGGGCATCTAACATAGATGGACTTGTAGCACACCCAGCTCCACTGCAGAGCCAGGACTTCCCCAAGCTGTCCACACCGCTTAGAGATGGCAAGAAGCACCATCCCCACCACAATGCCACTTCTTCAATGTTTCTCAGTTCTCCATAGGAAATGGGACACTGATGACAGGAAACACAACAACATTTTGAAGTTGATATTATCCTTACTTCTGTATAGACCATCCCAAGAACATGGCTAATGAGACAGAGAGGTTAAATGAGGTGCCCAAGGACACACAGCTCGTGTGTGACTGAGCCAGTTTCCTAACTAAGGCAATTTCTTCTGGATATCATGCTCTTAACCATGCAAACACACTGTCCCTCCTATCCCCAAGACTAGGGTCAAGAAAAGGTCCAGCTGTCTGCAAGATTAATATGCAGTGGCAAGATCCTATAAATATTTAAAGTAACTGCAACAGGCCGATTGGCATTCAATGAAATGAGGATTGGACAGAAGTTGAAGAACACGTGCCACAGAGAAAGAGGCCCCACACAGAGGTCTCCCAGAAACTATCCCAAACACCCAGAGAAAACAGACTCCAAGGGCCTACGGTCTTGCGCAATCATTTCTTTTTAAAGATGCTCTTTCCTGAGTTTCAGCAGCAGCTGGAGGATGTGCTGTTCAGCTGCTTTATTGTTTCACTGATTTGTCCCCAATAAGGGTTAGGCACCCTGACTCCTGGGGAGTACGTGTATTCCACCCATGGACTCCGTAAGTGATATTTGGCTTGGCAAAGAGCAACAGATTATTTAGCAAATTCAAACATTACTTTTTCCCCTATGGCACACTGCAAAAAAAGTGCAATTTCCCACAAAAACCCAGGATGTATTATAAACCATCAGCTGAGCCAACGAAGTCCCTGTAGATGCCTGGCTCATGTCTGCTTCTGTCTTCCCTCCCCAGTGTTTGTAGTCTGCACTCTTCTAGCTGAGCCTCCCTCTAATCCTAGAAGGAGAGACATGGCTAGACACTGTGGAGCGGTGCTGTTGCCCTGGGGCAGGGATCTGGAGCAACTTCAGGACCCTGTGTTCTGTGAGCACAGCAATAATGTGATTCCAAGCCGGCTGGGATCTCACCACTGCCCATCAACTGGGCTTCAGAGGCATCCCAGGTGCAAAGCTGTAACAGTGGCCTCACCTGCATCTGAAAGTAGAGTCTTAAACAAATATTCGGACACCCACATTCACAACAGCCTCATTCACAGTGGCCAAAAATGACCATGGAGAGATGAATGGTGAATGAAATGTGGTGTGCACATACAATGGAGTATTACTAGGCCTGAAAAAGGGATGAAGTTCTGATACATTCTACTACACAGGGACAGAGCTGGGGGACTTAACAGAGAAGTCAAATAGAGAGAGGAAGCAGAGTGGTAGTTCCCAAGGACTAGGCGAGAGGAAAGAAGAAGTTAATGCATAAGTACTACTGAGTTTCAGCTTTGCAAGATGCAAAGCCTTCTGGAGATGGATGGCGGCAAAGGGCTGCCCAGGATGTCAGTGTGAGTAGTTCACTGGACGACACACGTCAAACGGTCAAGATAGCCAGTGAGTTACATGCAGCACCACAGTCAGAAAGAGCTGCCTTATAAGAAGTAACTCTTAAATCATCCGTTAGATCCAGCAACACGCAATGGAGAGGTCTCAGGCAGTTTCAGAGAGGTGTGGAAAGTCAGAATGGCACACGGTGCAGTCGGGGGCAGGTGGGGACAGCCACAGTCTCCACTCCCAGCAAGCATGGGCAGGAGAAGAGGTGCGGTATAGGGAGGCTGATAGCTAAGGGAAGCTCTGGGGCAGGGTGGTGACCCTCAGGCTTGTCCAAGACGGAGGAAAGGGACATAGCATGAGCAAGGAGCTGACATGGTCCAGCCTGGATGGTCTTGAGGTGGGTGGTGAGGAGACCCAAGCTCTTCCTCCTGAGAGGAACAGTGTCACTGTGTCGACCTCAATACGACCTCAGCGTGAGAAGCCGAGGAATCCATGTCATATTCAAAAGGAAATGCTCAGGGTCAAGTGACAATTGGGAGGGAAAAGGGACTTCCAACTCCAGGTCTGAGTTAAGGTGAGCACCTTTAGAAGGTGAGAGAATCCTAGACGCCAGCTCAGGGCAGGGGTGTGCCAGGTCCCAGCTGGAGTAGAGGAGGTCAGCAGCGGGCATCAGAGGCACCCCGGTACACGGGAGGACGGGCAGCGCAGACAGACACCCTCCACCCATGGAAAGTCTTGGGGTCCCCTTGAATCTCATGTGATGTGGCCTTGCCCCCAACCGTCAGGGCTCTGGGCCTTCCTGTTCCCTCCTCTGTGGCCAAGCTGGGAAATGGGCAGGTGTGCGTAGCTCCAAAGTTTTCCAGCCCACTTCCAGGCCGTGGAGGGAGCCACGTGACTCTCAGCTTGAACCCACTTCCCAACAGAGCAAGAAGCTGTTCTCACTGTGGCTTCACAGGAAAAGGTCACAGCTAGGCATGGGAAAGATCCGCGTCCTCCGCGGGAGCCTGGGCTGCAGGGTTCCTCTCCCCCTCTCCAGGCAGGGATCCAGTTCTCACTATGCACTGCTGGCTGGGCTGTGCTCCTGTGTAACCCTGGGCAGGTCCCAATCCAATCCGAGCTGCTGGAGCGTGTGTGACAGCTGGGCGGCAGAGAGCGCGGGACTCCGCAGCACTGGACGCCCCAGCGCCTGGCGAGCAGCCGGTGGTTCCGAGAGCACTCAAATAAGGGGGTCTGGGAGCTAACCCAGCATTTCCTGCTGGTCAACAGGAGCATCCAGGCAGAAGCAGCGCCAGCCCTCCGCTAAGCCAGAGGAGCCGCTCGGGTGCTGACCCCATCTCGCCTGCACAGACGCCGGCCCCGGGCTGGGGAAAGCAGTGAGTAGTCTGTTAAGAGAATATTTGCGATTCCCACATACCGCAGCCTTCTCTAGAGCGCCTCGGTCTTTTTATTTGGTGGATGGAATGACAGGTTTATAGGTGAGCTTGGACTTTTCCAAGTTCAAAGAATAAACTCACTCACTCTAGTTAGCCTTTCTCTGTACACAGTCTTTTCATTTAAGGAGGCACGATTTTCTATCAGGGGGCTCATGCATTAGGCACTAAGAAATTCCTATTTAAAGGAAAAATCATGCTGACCTATCCTAGGACAGTGTCGGGTGCCTGTGGCTAAGGAGCGAAGGGTGAGTTCTGAGCCAAGCAGCAAAGGGGGGCCGGGACGCCTCCCAGAGCAGACTCTAGCCAAGACCTACCATGCTCCAGAAAGCAAGCACAGGAGAGGAGGCTCGGCTTAAGAGCAGGAAAGGCCACATTCCCACCAAAACTGAGACCAAGGGTCTCAGCCTCCCACAGGAAGCCCGCACCCAGGGCGGGCGGCAGGCAGCAGGAGGCAGGCAGTGAGTGGCAGGTAGTGGGCAGTGGGCGGCAGGCGGTGGGCAGCGGGCAGCAGGCAGGATGCATTTTCCCTAGAAGAGGCCGGCTGGGCCGGGAGGGTGCACAGGTGCTGCGCATGTTTTCACCACTGTCTTAGCTTTCAATTTCCATTTCCTTGTTCTTCTGATTTCTTACTCAGAGATTAACTGCAACTGAAATATCATGAATTTATTGTGTCTTCAGCTTTAATTTGCGGTGGGTACGACACAGAATATAAACTGTGAAGTTTGTTCTATTGTTTTCCTAAAAGCTGCACAGTACATCTGGAAGACTGTGATTCATAAATGGTTTGTTTTTTTTTTTAATTTTTTTTTAGTTGTAGATGGACATAATGCCTTTATTTTATTTATTTTTATGTGGTGCTGAGGATCGAACCCAGTGCCTCACACATGCTAGGCGAGCGCTCTACCACTGAGCCACAACCCCAGACCCTCACAAATGGTTTTAAAATGCTGAAATATCACTCATGCTTAGAATCCATCCTGGTTTACGTCCCAGCCCATCAACAGTCAATCTCTCCACAGGCACACAGAGTTTTAGAAAACAGCCCCATTTTCTGGAGGAAGGGTAACATTACAACTGAGGAAATGTGGAGATGGAGAGAATAGTCCATCAAGAGCAGCACTCTGCCAAAACGAGAAATTTCAAAAACCACTAAATTTAGTATTTAAAAAAAAAAAACAAACCTTCATTCTTTTCAATGAACAACTCTCTAGTGGGGAAAACACAACCTCTTAGGGCTTCTAGTTATTTAAAGACATCCTGCCAATGTCATGCACGTGTAAGTGTTGCTTATGACAAGTGAGCACAGGGCCTTTGCCCATCCCGGGGATCCAGCCCCTGTTCCCTCCACACAGCCCCGCTCACTGTGGGGGAGCTGTTTCTTGGGTTTCCTCAACACAAGACATTTCATAAGTGGTTAGGAATCGACACACAGAACTGGGACTGCCTGAGAAAGAAAATGTCGAGTAAAAACATGTTTTGAAAAACAAACAAAATCTAGGTGGACCTGTTTTTTTTGCTATATCCCCTTTGATAATAATACAGGCATATATTTTTTCTATTTGCAATTTTATTAATAACTTTTAAACATCACCATTAATCACTTGAAATTAAAATTTTGGGAGGTAAAAAAAAAATGCCATACATCAGTAATATTATGATTCTGCCTCTTGGCTAAGATCACGTGTAACAGGCAAAGGATTATACAGTCTAGAAGGCAAACCAGAAGTCAAGGGGATAAAAAAAACTACAATGATGTTTACATCACTTGCATGTGACAGGGATGTCCAGGAATGAGTGACAGTTCCAGGTGCTGAACCCCTTGGGAACCGTGGGTTCTACCACTTCCCACAGATGCTGGAATCTCCTTGGGAGCTTCCCACACAGCCAGTGGGCCTGGGAAGGACTCTCTTCTTGCCTCTGCTTCACCCACAGGAACCTGGCATCCAGGTGGGGTCAGGGGTTCAAACAGGGATGCCAGGCCCAATAAAGGACTAGGGCTTAAAAGACACCTGGCTTCTAGAAATCCACCCTCCTTGTACCTCCCCCTCCCTGACCTGACCCAAGGGAGACACAGCCAGTAAAGACCCTGTTTTACAGATAGGAGGAGAGCCAGGGGTGCAAGGGGCTGCAGGCTGGCTGTTTGCATAACAGTGCGGGAATCCTGCTGTATAAAACAATCCATGTTGTGTTCACAGAGGCACCTGGGCATGGTGGGAAAGGAGGAGCCTACAAGCAGGGGAGTTCCAACTGGCAGTGACCTTGAGCTAATCTTTTTATTTTCCTTTGAACCTTTTCACTGTTTGACCCTCCTCTGTCCCATCACCTACTAAAACAAACAAACAAAAAAAGAAGTGAGGCTTCTGATGCCTGGCACCCAACAGCCACTCAGTAGAAACGGAATTTCCTCCATCCCTGGGAGTATAGCGTTAAACTAGAGGCTACGCTGGCAAGAGCAGAACCCACGGGCAATTGCTCAAGCTGTAATCCAAGACTCAGGGGCCAAAAACAGAAATCACAAAAACCAGGGGAAACAGATACCACTCCAAATTTACCTCCTACCACACCTAGAGAAAACCGGGCATCCTGCCAAAGCCTGGAAGTGAGCGGTGAGCAACACACGTCCACCCAGTGCCTGCACCTCAGTCACCTACTACCCACAACTGGGCCAGCCAGGGGTCGCCAGTCAGGGGGCCTGGAGGTCAGGGTGAGGCCTGTGAGTTCCACTAGATCCCAAACCAGACTAGGAAAACTTGATACTTTGTTACACTGTATCTTTTAAAACGCTGGTCGCTTTGTCACACACATCCACACAGAACTTTCTAAGTCTAGACACTTTCAATCATACCACATCAAAACATCATATGAATATTGTCATTGATATTTCAATCTCAGCATGAGAAAGCTAAAAAATTCACAGTGGTACATACAAATTTTCAAAATTCTGTTGTCTGAAAAAAAATTGAGTGAATGAGCTATGATCTGATCATTAAAAAATAAAATAAAACGCCAGATGGTGACCAAAGTGACTAAACCGCAGCAACACTTAACACAGGTAACACCCAGGTGCCACACAGGCTGAGCATCCCAGGTCTGAAAACCAGAAACCCAAAACACCGGAACCATCCCAGGATTTTCAGACGAGGCGTGTTCCCCCAGGCCATCTCGGCAGGTGTTCAAGCCTCTGAAATCTGAAACATTTCTAGTCTCAAGGATTTTGGGGGGGATGCTAAACCTGCTCATGTAAAACCTGCCTGCACAGGACGACAATATGCACATCATCATGCTGACACCAACATCAAAAAATACCAAGCCTAAGAACTCCAGGAGCCATGGAAAGGGACGCACACAACACACAGGCTCCTGTGAAATACACTTAAGTGTGACCATTGGTGTAAAGCAGGGAAGTGAAACCTGAGGGAGCAGGATTCAGGTCCTGTGGCAGGCATGAGGCAGGGACAGGGAATGTGCTGCACAGGGGATTACGCGTTCCTACTGAGGTTGAGGGTCCTGTCTTGACGGAGCCGAGGACAGGAGCAGAGAGCTCGGTTCTCATGAGGCCTATCTCTGGGGCAGGAAGGGGCAGGGTGAACGTGGGGAGAAGAGAAGGAAAAATGAAAACTAATATTATTTTAACCACAGAGACAGGAAAAACATGGCCATGGTGAGAGGCCAGAGAGCCCCAGGCAGGGAGGGTGGGGCTGGGTGCCGAAAGGAGGGAGGGCTGCCCAGGAAGGGACACTCAGGGACATCCATACCAGGCAGCCAGACAGGCCAGGGCTCCCAGCACCCCCGCCTGGTGAGTCTGTTTTCAAATCCAGCAGGGCACTCCCGCCTCTGCAGGGCCTGGACCCCGTGGCCCAGCCTGGCGGGACCCTGCATGCGGCACCGCCAGTTCACAGAGCCAACCTTCCGTGAGTTATTGTTACAGTGTAAAGACAAATACCTGCCCAGAGTTCTGCCAGGCACGGGGTGTCAGAAAAGAGGGCAGTTGGGAAGTCACTGCTTCTCATCGTGGACTTTAGTTCACAGGATCAAAACTACCCAAGTAGCTCAATAATCTGCACCTGGCAGGAATCTTGATGTATCTGCACCCAACTTCTGCTGGGAAGTGGGAAGCTGCAGCGTCTGAGGCGAGGAGGTGCCCTGGCCTCCACCCCAGGTCCCCACCTGCTCCACCCCACCTGGCACCCTGCATCTGCCCACTAGCTTTGTAAAACAGGAAGACTTATAGGTCATTCACAGGAATTTATCCAACATCTACTATGGGTTATTTACCAGGTGAGGAGAAATCATAAAGTTCTTCTCTCCTGCAGCAGAGAGGACACACTAATAAAAACAAAACACAGTATTTCTAACTAGTCAAGGCACCAAAATGGCAGAGCCCCTCCCTCAATCCTATGGACAGCAGGTGTGATGCCTCAGCAGGTTATCCAGGCTCTGGACTATGCTTTATCAACTTTATCTTGACGTTGCATCTGGTTTTCTTTGGTTTTTGTCTTTGCAATGCTGGGGTCTGAACCCAGGGCTTTGTGCATGCCAGGCAAACACTCTACCACTGAGCTCCGCCCCCAGACCTGATTAGTCCCGCCTGGTCAGGACTATTAGAGGATTTAAAAGTTCACAGCTAGAATTCATATGCATTGCAGCAAAAAAAAAAAAAAAAAATCACTAGGTAAATAATGCTTTTTTCACCCATTCTCTTGTCAATGATCACTAAGGCTAGTTCTCTATTTCTGCTACTACAAACAGTACTAAAATGAGTCCTCTCGTACCTACTGCCTGATATACATTAGCAAGAGGTTTCTGAAGCAGATACCTAGAAGTTAAAATGCTGTCCTCATGGGCAAATGTTCGTCCTTACCACGTATCCTAATTCATCCTCTGAAAGAGATGAAGTTCAGAAATCACTGCTGGGGGTGGATTTTTCAGTCCTAAAGGGCTATTAGGAGCAATGGGCAATGTTTACAAAGACAGGCAGGTACACGTGGTTGACACCATTTAAAAGGGAGGAATGAGAAATACAAAATTCAGGGCAGGACTACCTCTGGGTGATGGACGGTGGGGAGTCCAGGAGAACAGGCGGGAGAC
This sequence comes from Marmota flaviventris, assembly GCF_047511675.1. NCBI lineage: Eukaryota > Metazoa > Chordata > Mammalia > Rodentia > Sciuridae > Marmota > Marmota flaviventris. The sequence continues at coordinate 107,690,447 of NC_092505.1, read as the reverse complement.
GGGGCGTGCTGGCAGGGGCTTTGCTCTCGGAGCAACGCTGGTTCTCCTTATTGTGCTTTAATTTATATTAAACAAAGTACTGATCATTCTACAGAAAGAAAAAAACTATTTTTGTAAATGTAGTCAGCACTGAGCCAGGCGCGGGGGCACACACCTGTGATCCCCACTTCTTGGAAGGCGGAGGCAAGAGGATCACCAAGTTCAAAGCCAGCCTTGGCAACTTAGCAAGGCCCTAAACAACTGAGCAAGACCCTTTCTCAAAGTAAAACATAAAAAGGGCTGCAGGGAGGGGAGGGAGGTGGGCCTCCAGCAGCACAGGGAGCTCTAAGAGGACAGGGACAATGTTTTCACTGCTCTGATCCCAGTGGCAAGTACCCACAGCTGGGCAGTCAGCATCAGAGTGATATTTGACAAAAATGAATGTCTCCTTTATAAATGAAGGTGTCAGGGCTGGGGTTGTGGCTCAGCAGTAGGGCGCTCGCCTTGCGTGTGTGAGACCCTGGCACCACATAAAAAATAAATAAATAAAAGATTTTAAAAATAGTTTAAAAAATAAATAAATGAAGGTGTCATAAGCTCCAGAGATTACTCTGGCTTAGAGCGTAGGAAGAGAAAAGAAGATGGCGGAGAAGAGAACAAGAAGCACCTGCTTTAAGATGACAGAGGAGCCCCCAGAGGTGACTGGGAGGGAGAGGTATGGAAAGTAGCAAAGGTGTCAGGAGACTGGCATTGGGCATCTGTGTCAGACACTGGGCTCAGGACCGTCCCTCAAAACTAACAGATGTTAATACCACACGTGTACATACACACATGTGCTGCTGAAACCCCCAAAGGACAGCACATACGCGGGACACAGGCAATGGTGGGTCTTCCCTCCTTAATACTTCTGTACACCTCTCCCGACAGTTTCCTGCTTAACTCAACTACACATACTCCTGGGGAGACCAATATGGGTGAAGCAACGGCACCTGGAGGCTGCATGCAGATTCTCACACTGTCCCCGCACAATGCCTAGAGCTCCTCCCTCAGGCTACTTGCTCCATTGCTGCCCTCTCCTCCTGGCCTCTGAGGAAGGACTCCCCTCCATCCCATCATGCTTGTCTGTTTTTCATGACCTTGACTTTTTAGAGGCCAGGCTGTTTGTTCTGCAGAATGTCCCACTTATGGACTGGTCTGCTTCTCTGGCCATGATCAGCCTTGCAGGGAAGCACAGGTGTGTTCTACACACCTGGAGGTGCAGGTGCAAGGTCCCCACCATGACATGAGTTCAAAATTCCAGTGATCAGTGGAAGTTCCCACTCGAGATAATTTTGTCTTCATTATCCTGGAGGAGGTAAGAGTCTGTTCAGACCTCAGGATCCTGTGCGTCCACACCCATTTACCCAGGGGCACTTGGCAGCCAATGAGGATGTCGCCTGAATCTGGCATGGCACTGAGGGTGCAGGACAATGACATCCTAATCCTGCCTTCCTCTCTGCCCTTGCCAGTGGGCCCTCACTCCCTGTTTGGTCTCCATGCAGAACATCACTGTAATCCCTTGGATTTGGTTTGTTTTTACACTTACCTTCAGCTACTGCTCTCACTCTTGTTGATGCTCAAACTGTCCCAAGCTCAGAAATACCGTGGAGTTTCAGTCTGTCCTTACCAGTTCCCCATGGGTCCCCATGCTCCTCCTTGCTTCCTGCTCAAAGCTAGCTCAACCTACTTTACACTCTTCCAATGTCTGACTCTCCATGGGGCCCTGATTCCTTGTGTGTCAATGATACTAAGACACAAGATGAGCATCTCTACAGAGGACTACCCTGCTTCTCCATCTGCAGAGGGATTTTACTTTTGCTATGGAAAGATGGAAAGACTTGTTCAAGTTTTAATAGCTACGGGCGAGTAACCACTTCAGGGTCTATAGTTTTTTTTACTCATTTTAAATAGGATGAAGGATGCTGAGCAGGATTATACCTTGAAGAGAAGTAGCCTCTAGATAGAGTGTGATACTGAAAATAACAAAAAGAATAACCTAAGAAGAAAGATTACAAGGAAGCAGACATAGTTTGCATGCCCCCGACCCCACATCACACACACACACACCCCTGCCCCCGTGGAATAAAACAAAACTGGTCCTGGCCTGTTTCCTGATGCTGGGTAAGTCACAAGCGTGACACCATAGTGCCAGAAGAGAGCCCTTGCCCTGGTTGGACACTACACCTGAGGCATCCAGCAGCTCCCACGAGTCACAGCTAGACCTAGCATTTCCTTGACTGATCCCACTGAAATCCACTGGAAGGGTGAGAGGACCACACGTGGACTGGTCTAAAAAGGACATGGGGTTCCACCATGGATCCCAGGCAGTGGACCCCAGAACTAGCAAAATGTCAGTCTGCGGTTTCAAACCTACTCTGAGCACCATGTTTAGGCTGAATGAAAACTCTTGCCACATTCAAGCTCTACCAGTTTCGACAGCAATCTCCTTGTTCCACTGTCACGTGTTTAGAGAAACACAAAGGCGTTTCAGAATTGGCCGATTCGTATGCTAGTGTCACAATATGTTTTATTGAAATCAAAGGTTACTGCTCCTTCCAACAGGGATCCACACTCAGAGCAGGAAGGACAAACAGAGTGTGCGGAAGGCCTTCTGTGCAGTGTTCCTGAACCGTTACGCTCTTTCCCTGTGGTTCTGTACTCCTGAATGCCAAACAAGCACACAGGTGGTTGCTATTGAGCTACCGAGTGAAAGCTACCTGCTGCCTCAGAAATGGAGATCTGTTCTCTTGCACTGCAAAGAGATCTCCAGGCCGTCCTTGGGCCGGTTCTAAGGATCCCAGTACTCCTGCCCAGCTGAGCAATGCACCCGTGACCTGGGAGGCAGGAAGAGGTCAGAGAGCCACTTCCTTTCCTGGCCCCAGGGAAAAGAGCCTCATGTTCTCAAGCAATGCTGCAGAGAACAGGCTGGGGAAATCAGTGCAGGAGGGCCTGGGCTGCTTCCCTCACCTCCTCTCTGAGGGCCAATTCCTGAGACCAGAATGCAGGGGTCTTCAGAAACAAAGTTCCCCCCACCCACCATCAGAAAGCACCGCTGGGCCACACAGAAATTCAGGGCACTTCCAAACATCACTGTCAAGCAAAGAGTTTCTACGTTCCCACAGATTTTGCAACCTAATCAATAGTCATCAACACTGACAACCAGGAGCAAGTAAAGGAAAACAGCAATAAACATGCTGAATATTTCAATCATGAAAGCTGAATTTTAAAAATAAGCATGGACACACTTCCCTAGTGAAAACAGTCTAGTGCTCATTTAACTTACTGAATTCTTCCTTTTATTTCTTCCTATAAGAATCCTAATGATGATACACCGTGGACACTTCAAGAAGACAAACACTGGATGGGCTGCATCGCTCCACTGAAGGAGACCTCCTTTATGCAAACAAATCAAAAAGGTAACTGAAAACGTGCCAAGGGTTATCAAGAGGGTTGTTGATTTTGTCCAAATGTTAGGGAATATTTTGGGAATAATAAGGAAATGTTTCCTCTTATTCAGAGAAAGTGGATTTACACACAAGATTAGGTTGGTAGATGTGTAAGAGAGAAGCAGGCCACCAGGTTGCCAGACAAAACAGAAAAACAAGCCAGAGAGGAAACCCAGTGCAGGCTGAGCATGTTTTAGTAAGATGCATGTGTTTCTGGAGGGGGCAGTGCTCTGGGTAGGTACTATGTAAATCCCATGCAAAGAGCGAGCCCTGGGACTGCATGCCCTCTCCAACCTGAAAACCCAAAACAGCACAATCCTGGGACCCCACACTGCACCAAAGGCACTCAGGACCGGGGCACTCAGGGTCTGGATCAGGCTAAACCTTCTGTATTGTAGCTAGGAAGGAAGGCGAGCGCGCAGGCGAGGGAAGGTGGGCGGGCAGGCGGACAGAAGGCGGGAGGAAATGGAGAGGGGACCTGTATGCTGCTCCCATTACACCTGTCTTTGGACCCCATAAACCCCACTTTCTCATATTTCATTATGTTCCAAAGCAGCAGCAGCAGCAGAGGTGAATCCCTGTGCCAGGCACTGGTTCTGGAGAGCTCCACCTAGGGAGGGTGAACACTTGAACCAGGCAGTCTCCCTTAGGAAGTCCAGCCATATACAGAGACCTTTTTTAAACACCATGTCAGGGAGTTAGGAGGCACCTTCTGCATTCCTGAGGCCTCCCAGGGAACCTGGAGGTCACTATCAAAGCAGAGCTCCGCACAATGGAAGCCCTCGAAGGCTCAGCCAAGGGCCTGGCCTTATGCAGCTGCTCCCACCCCTCTTCTCTTGCCACCTGTGCTGCCACTTACCTCTCCTCCTTAAGGGGCTGGGACAGGCTGGAGAGAACAGCACCTCCAAGGAGCAAGAGCAGGGGCAGAAGGACAGTGTCCCCAGAAAGTCTCTCCTTTTCTTTCTGATTCGTTTGGTTCTTGCTTATTTTTACATGACTGTATAAAATCTACACAGCACGGGACTATTCCCTGCATTTGTAAAATGCCTCTAAGTCCCAGTAGGTCCCTTCAGTGGGAGCTAATCATCTCTTGGAGACGAGAGGAGACTGCTGAGACATCACAAGGTCAAAGTGACGCAGTCTTTTCTATGATCCTGTCCTGTTTTTCAAGCAATCATATTATTGCATTTTGGCCTGAAAATACACACGGCCTCACTTGCCGTGTCTGCCTTAGGAGGGCTCCTTTGTCGTTCATTTCTCCCTTGACCAGTGTCTGACCTGCCCTTAGGAAAGTCTGCGGCATACTGTGACAACTGGGACCACAGAGGGAGGGCCCTTATCATCAACACCACTGCTATAAGATGTTCCCAATGCTTCAAGATCAAGGTCATGATGGGAGGTAGCTCATGGCTCATTTGGAGTGTACCTTGAAGATGAGGCCATTTGCCCCTGCGTGAACTTCTGCCCTGGCAGAACAGACAGCAGCTTGGGCAGAAAGGCACCCTCCCCCAGCCAGCCTCGCCCCTACCCAGCAGGTCTCACACCCTTCCATCCTAAAACAGAGCCTCATCTGCAACTACTGCCAAAATAGCAAGACAGAGCTTGAGGAAAAGACCCACAGCTCCCTCCGGATCCTGGAGGCACACCTGGGTCAAGCCACCACCACCACACTCACAGGGGGCGGGAGGCAGAGGTGTGCCAGGCATGGCCAGGATGGTACGTGCAGATTCCGGGCATTCTGGGGAGTCACAGAACAGCACCTGGCCACTAGGAGACCTTTCAACTCAAAAATCCCTGAGTGCCAACGCCTGAGGAAAGGACTTCCTCCAGCTGTCTAGGAGGGGGGAGTCGTGAGTCTCCTGGAACAATTTATGGGAAATCTTTTACATTTTCTATACATAGTGGCTTCTAGAACATTTCTAAAAGGGAATGCAATGCATTTGGCTCTCATTAAATCGTTTCTGGGAAATTCTTCACCGTTTCACTACACAATTATATTTTACATAGTTCACGTTTTTCCTCTTCAATATACAATGTGTAGTTTTCATTTGAGAATTAAATTCAAGTGAATCCCATAAATACTGACTGGCTACCAGGAGTACTGCCCTAGATGATTGAGGGGACGGTGTCCCTAGCACTGAGACACCAAACCAGACTGGGAGCACAGAGCGGTATGCATTCTCTCAAGCTCTGTGAGACCGACTTCTAGGCAAAAATGTACCTGATGGTCCGAGGATGCCTTACTTAGTTAACTGAAGGCCACTGTCACAGTGGACAGTTAAAAGTGGAAACCAGGTTCCTCCTCACTTGGCATCTGAAGCATGATCTTAGGTTCGATGCTGAATGTCACCAAAGGCCCACTGCGACAGGTTTGGTCCTCAATGTTGCTGAGGGAAGGAGATGGGACTTTCAAGAGGGGCCACAGTGGGAGTGGGAGACCTTGATCATTGAGGACACGCCCTTGAGGGGGTAAAGGGGTTGAGAGAGTCCGGTCTCCCAACCAGCACTTAGTTACAGTAAAAGAAAGCTGACTAACACAATACAAAGCAAGACCATATGCAGAAAGGCCACAGAAAATGGGCAAAGAAGCAAACCCATGTGCTCTGAGCTCAACACGTCAGGGCTAGAGGGAAGAGAAAGGCTAAAACCCGAGGAAAGTGTTTGAAGAAGTGAGTTAGGTAATTTTTCTTTCACTGAAAGTCAACAGACTGGCAAAAATCAAATGGCTATAAATATTCCTACTTTAGCCATACGGCACACACACGGGAAAGATACATGGAAGACATTCTTGTGAGGAAAGCAGCATAGAGGCTGGTGTGGACCTGCATTTTGGTGTGGAATGCAACTGGATTTCACATTCCCAGTTCCACCTGCCACACCTCCTTGATCCCAGTGCCCTGTGCCCCACCTCCTTGGTTTGACTGGCACAGCGCATCACACGCTGTGCATAAAGCATGATGCCAGCCACCAGAAATACAGGACAGACAAGGCACAACTCTGGCCTGTGGGAGCCACTGTCCTCTGCCCCCCTCCCACAATATTGGACTAGACATAAATATCATAAGAGCGGGATTTCATGTGTTGTATTCCCAGAGTGCAGGCAACTAATATCTAATACCCTAATATCCTAAATATCATCTAATATCCCAAATATCACGCTAAGACATAATGACTAAACAATGGCACGGTCCGAAAGCCCATGTGCAGTTGAAGCAACACTCAGAAACAAAACAGCCAGAGAGCTGAGTGTGGGGCCAGGGGCAGGGCACAGAACTGTGGACACCAAGAAGGGACTCCACCCTGTCCATCCGAGGCTTTAGGGGAGATGCTCCCCAAGGGAGGTGACATCCCTGCAGAGGGCTCAATGAAAGATCCAAGGGGATGGGGGACCCACAAGGAGGTCAAAGAACCCATGGGATAGAGGAGACAGGGATGAGACCACCAGGGCCTTTGGTTTCCAGGTTACAGTCAGTGATGTGGGTCACCCAGAGGACATTTGCTCTGAGCACCAAATAACCATCTGAATAAATTCCTTCCTGTGCTGTAAATCAGTGCTTCCCATATCCATGAAGAAAATACAGGGTGCTACAACACAGGAAGTTTCTGGAGACACTCATCATTGAGTTTCATATGTAATTCTGAATTTTCTAGGAGCCACATACTTAAAATAGTAAAATTAACTGAAATTAAAAGAGCACATTATATTTAATAAAATAGATAATAAAAATTTAAAATATTAGATATTTTACATTTTTACCACTGAGTCTATAAAATCCAGTGTACATCTGACATCTGCAGCCCATATCCACCTGACTGCCCACTGTTTGGGAGTGCTCAATGGCACTGAGCTATCATTATGGCTAACAGCCGCCACACAAGACAGTACAGATCTGGAATGTCCTTTGGAAACATTTCGTAGAATTTTTGTACAAATATTATCATCTACTCTCTCTGCTTAAAAGTTTATAAAAACAAAACAATAAATATTTCAACACTAAATAAAAAACCCACAGAAAAAGCTCAATTTTGAAAAGGTACCCATAATCATACATTAAAAATGCCAGTTAACTTTTGGATTTTATGTTTATAGGATACTGTTTTATGTCTAATATACACATAGGGTAGGCTGTTTAAAAAAGATCTGTATCAGCTGGGCGCAGTGGCACACGTCTGTAATCCCGGCAGCTCAAGAGGCTGAGGCAGGAGGATTGCAAGTTCAAAGTCAACCTCAGCAAAAGCGAGGCACTAAGCAATTCAGTGAGACCCTGTCTCTAAATAAAATACAAAATAGGGCGGGGGGGGGGGAGGCTCAGTGGTCAAGCACCCCTGAGTTCATTCCCCAGCCCAAAAAAGGTCTGTATCAACAATTTTAATGTGTGATATTTGGACTCATTTTCACAAATTCATAACATTTATCTTTTAAAATATATAATATTTATGACCCAGGTAGAGACCTAATATATTGAATAAGGAGCTATGAGCAAAATGAAAGACTGAGTCTGCTTTCCCAGTTAGTGCCTGGAAGACCACATGCAGGAGAAGTTCCTAGAACGGTGGGGTCACCCTCATTTTAAGAAACACTGGTCTCCATATGACCCACAAGTTCTCACGCTGCTCAGCTTCCCCAGTTTTCCTCTATGATCATCAGAATGTTCTGTTCTTCCCTTTTTATTCCAGAAAGAAAGAAAGAAGGGCAGGAGGGGGCACCCGGTCAGGGGCTGGGCACAGGGGTGGTTCCAGAGCTGTGTGCCCACCTCCATGCCCTTGCTCTGTCCTCTGCGGGTGTGCAGGACTCCTAGAGTAACTCGTCACCTCTCTCCCAGGCCTCTGCCTTCAGAGCCACAAGATGCTCAATTCCACGAGCTCGCCAACGCCAGGCCCGCCCTGCTCCCGGAACACGCTCATCACCCAATACATCATCCCGGTGCTGTACCTTCTGGTCTTCCTGGCAGGGGTCCTGCTCAATGGCGTGTCGGGCTGGGTCTTCCTCTACGTGCCCAGCTCCAAGAGTTTCATTATCTATCTCAAGAACATTGTGGTCGCTGACTTTCTGATGGGCCTGACTTTCCCCTTCAAGATCCTGGGCGACTCGGGCCTGGCCCCCTGGCAGCTGAGCGTGTTCGTGTGCAGGGTCTCGGCCGTGATCTTCTACGTCAGCATGTACGTGGGCATCGTCTTCTTCGGGCTCATCAGCTTCGACAGGTATTACAAAATCGTGAAGCCCCTCCTGACCTCCTTCGTCCAGTCGGTGAGCTACAGCAAGCTGCTGTCGGTGGCCGTGTGGGCGCTCATGCTGCTGCTGGCCGTTCCCAACATCATCCTGACCGACCAGCGCGTCCAGGAAGGCAGGAGAGTGCAGTGCATGGAACTCAAGAACGAGCTAGGACGCAAGTGGCACAAGGCGTCCAACTACGTCTTCGTGGGCATCTTCTGGCTCGTGTTCCTCCTGCTGATTGTCTTCTACACTGCCATCACCAGGAAGATCTTCAAGTCCCACCTCAGCTCCAGAAGGAGATCCATCTCGGTCAAAAGGAAATCCAGCCGCAACATCTTCAGCATCGTGCTTGTGTTCTTTGTCTGTTTTGTGCCTTACCACGTGGCCCGGATCCCCTACACCATGAGTCAAACCGGAACCTACTACAGCTGCCAGGCAAAAGAGATCCTGCTCTACGTGAAAGAATTCACCCTGCTGCTCTCTGCTGCCAATGTGTGTCTGGACCCCGTTATTTATTTCTTCTTATGCCAGCCATTTAGGGAAATCTTATGTAAGAAACTGCACATCTCATTTCAAGCTCAGAATGACTCAGACCCTTGCAGAATCAAAAGGGGCAACACAATGCAGGAAAGCACAGACACGCTGTGAACTTCCGGCCCTTCCCACTAGACCATTACAAGCTCGTGACCACCTCCAGCTGCCGGGAAATGAGCAAGAGCAAAGAACAAGCCACTTGCTCATCACTGGCAAAAGACCCAGCATCACCATCCAATACCGACAGGACTTATGAAGCCCCAGGGGCTCAGTACAACGATCAAATTCAAATGTTTCCAAGCTTTTCTGTAACATTAAAGGGCGTGGGATCCCTTCTGCAGGTTTTCCTAGTACTGACCATTATTTTTCTTGGAAAGAATAATACATACAATCATTCAATCCTATTCCATCAAAATAGCAGGTTTAAATTTATATTAAGTAACCTGAACAGTTAAAGTAGAATTTTAAATTGGTAAATAAAGAAATCCAAGACAATTCACATATGTGTCCTCTTTTTTCATATGCAAGAATTAAGTCAGTAAGATATATGATCTTTGTCAGCAGCAATCTTAAAGACCAGCTTAAAAACAGGCAGAGTTTGATAAAGGGCTGTTTGAAGTGAAAAAGTCAGGTTTTCTCTGATTTGAAGCAGAAAATCAATTAGAAGACCCCTTATTTATTCAAGTCATTTCAAAAGAAAGCAGATTTGAGTTAAGCACTGTGCAGTAAGATCGTAATTTTTACTAATGCAATTTTAAGAATAGTACATGCATGTTAAATATATCTTATAAAAGACCTATTAAGCCATCTAATGAGCTGGAGTTCTGGTATTAGACAAGGTCTAAGATGACTCTACAAGCAAAGCCAGACCCAGGAGGTACTTTCAGCAACTCCCTCTACTCCATAGTATGAGTGCAGATAGGATAATGGAAACACACACACACATACATACATACACACACACACACACACACACACACGCATGACATAATTATCTTGTAGGGTGGGGCGAGAGAGTTTCTTAGAAAGCAAATGGATTTGATAAAAAGAAGATCTAGCCAAGCATATAGTGGTGCATGTCTCCCAGCTACTCAGGAGGCTAAGGCAGGAGGAACGCAAGTCAGAGGCCTACCTCCACAACTTATTAAGATTCTGTCTCAAAATAAAAATCAAAGGGGCTGGGGATGGAGCCCAGCGGTAAAGCACCCCCTGGGTTCAAGGCCAGTACTAAGGAAACAAATAGGGAAAAAAAGGAAGAGAATCTAAAACATAAAATAAGTACTGGCAGTTTACACATAACATGAACATTCATATATCACATTTTCTAGAAAACAGATAAATGTGATACATGGAGATATGGAATACGGTTGCTGGTGTAACAATTACCAAGGCACAATTTTTTTTCTGTTTATTAACTGGCTAGAAGACATTCAGTCCATCCTTCAAAGAGTCTTCCCAAATGTTTTTAGTGTTTGTATCTCTTTCATCCTTCACTATATCTGTATCAATAAATAAAATTATTTTCAAGACTGTCAATTTTTTCTTAAAAATAATAGCACAAGGATACACCAGCAGATCTCACAGTCAGGGGATTCTCGACATGCCCCCTTGCACAGGCTCCAGGGGTGAGTCACCTAAAGACTGAACATTCTATTTGTCACTGATATGTTTCAAACTAAGCAGGTCATGCTCAGGACCTCCTCACGGTTTAGGAAAAACCCAGAAAACAGGTGCTGTTGAAGAGGAGCTGGGAAGTGCCCCCACCCATGTCAACCCCCACCTCCCTGCCCACGCCTGCTCAGCACACAGCCAAAACGGACCACAATCCCTAGGCTCCGCAGACGTCCCTGGTGGAAGGGTGTGTCCTGGCTTGGGCCAGTAAACTTGCTAAACAGTCTGGCTGTGCTTATTCTTCATGACTCCCCCTGACCAGGGCCCATGGGTGAATCCTGGAGTCTTAAATGTCCCTTTCTGGGCCACAGGAGAAAGTGAAAGCTCAAAGGAGAAGAGGAAGTGCTCGCCAAGGGATGCTAGTGGCTTGCGTCACCTCCTCAGCGAGGTCTGTCCTTGGGAAAGTCACTCTTCCCTGAGGTGCCAAGGACTGACTGCGTGGTAAGCAGGACCCTGGAGCAGGCTGGTCACGCATGTGCAAGAGTGGTCAGGAAGCAGTGCACAGAGTAGATAAGGGTGCTCTGAAGCCACAGCAGAGGAGCAGCTCCTGTTCCAGCTTGTAGGCTCAGAGCAACATCTGGAAACAAAGGTGCCCTGCCAGCAAATGGGCAGCCAGGACCCCTGGGGTCAGCAGGACAGGGGCAGATGGACAGCAGGGCACTCCCAGCTCCTCCATAGCTAGTAGGTGCACAAGCCCTCCTGCATTCAGGGTGCTCAATGCAGCAGGGGAAGAGGTGCCTGTGAGGACAGAGAAGGCTGCAATGGGTGCAAGCCAAGAGCGGAAGCCAGGATGGCGGTGAGCTGAGAGTTGGCCCACCCCAGAGCAGACGCTCCTAGCTCCAGCCAGTCACTTCCTCATTCTCCACAGGAGATGTAAGACCACCCAGTTTTTTAACTGTTGGGCTAACAACTAAGAAAACGCACCCCTGGAACTGGCTATGCAAAGTGGGTACCCACTCCGCAACATCTGAAATGTAGAAAACTAACAGAAAGGAGCCCAAAGCAGCTTATGACTGCAACTAAACACCTCTCCTGACTAAAGAGCCCCCACTGTGTTACCTCAAGTGAGGTTTCCACATCAGTGCACAGTTAATTCAAGTATCTAAGCTGTTTCATAAAAAGAATATTTGGAATAAGAAGAATCAAGAAATGTCACAGAGGGGCCAGGAGGCGGAGTGAGCCCGGGTGGGGGGCGGGGGAACAGGGGGTGGAGAGCGGGAACAGGGGGTGGAGAGCGGGAGCAGGGGGCAGAGAGTCAGCATTGACAAGGGAGTGGGGGCTGAGAGCCAGGGGCCTGGCAGAGAGCAGGGGGCAGGGAATTTAAAGAAAAAGAAACAAGAAAAAAAAAAAAAAAAAAAGAAATGTCACAGAAAGATCACCATCATGTGAGATGGTGGCACATGGCACCTACCCACAGAGGCGGGTAGCAGCAGCAGGGCTACCCAAAGTCTCCTCCGCCCACACCCTCTTTGCTCAGATGACACAAGTAGAGGTTCCTATTGGGAAAGTCACACTTCCCTGTCCTGGTGATTGGCAGGTCTCGGTTCACTGACCACAGGTTGGGACGGCACAGGACCCAATGTGACCCAATGACAGCGAGGCCCAGGCTCTGGAGAAACTTCTGGAAGGGATGCCATACACACGTAAAACCTAGAAGTACACCCTTCACTTGGGCACCCCACAGACAAAGCTCAGGCGTCCTCTGAATGAAAAGAGCCAGGGCAGCTGCAGAAACGGCACAGTGTGAGCCGTGTCCACCTTGGCCTACAGCCATGGCCCCCAGCTCTGGGCATGCCAGCCAGTAAGACGTATTGCACATGCTCAATTTCCCTTGTGGTGGGGAAGGGACACCAGTCAATTGGAAAATCTCAATACACTGGCTTCATCTAAAAGAATGATCTGGAAAACATGTTCATACCAAGCTTTGCTCCTCCTTATATCAGTGAGGTCCGTCATTTCTGTACTCTGTCTTTAACATGTGCCCAAAACCTGATCTTTTTACCAACTTTGGAGACAAAAACTTTCTATGAGTACAAAAATACCTATAACACCAAAGACCACGGACATATTACCACACAGAGCATTGTCTACAGAGGGAATGGGGGTGCCTGGACCTGCTGACCTGCAGGGCCTGCACTACGGCCTGGGGGAACTGTATTGTGCAGTACTCAGCAGAAGAGCCACCACTTCCTTTTGGTCACCTGTTCTCTGTAAGACTCGAGTGATATGCAGATGACCATTTCAAGTCAGGCCATCGACCCAAAAAGAACCACTTCAATGAAATATGGCTCTCTTTCCCCTGCAGTTTGCAAGGAGGTTTAACCTCTTTGTAGCACCACTTGTACACAAGAATTAAATGTCACACTGATTTATCTGCCATAAATTTATAATGTAAATGTTATTTATAAGATAATTACAGAAAAGACATGTTTACACAAAATAAGGTGTTTTCCAAAGCAGTTTGGGGTCTTATAGGGACTATAAGATGTTACTACATTCCCACCTCTGCATTTCCAACAGAAATTTTAGGACAAGCACGGAGGGAGTGGGGGGTGTCTAGGAAGAATGGCACTATCTGATCAACAGGAAAACACAGGATGAGCGTTTCCCTGAGAAAGCCTGCAGACTCCCGGGGCTTTTCCTCACTGCTGGGATTACTTGCTGTTCTTTGAAGGGGCTCATGGCAAGATTCTGAGGCTCCTCCCAGATTCACAGACAGCTGATGTCTTCTTCCCAAGCCTCCTCTCCCCACTTCTACACACCGCCTAAAATGCCTTCAGGACCTGCAATGCAGGACTTTAGACAAGGGGTAACCTTGTGCCATTATCCCCTCCAGGATCCTCAGCCTAACTCTCCCAGTGCAAGTCAGGGCAGGCCCTGGGCGGTACATTCCCTTCTCCCCCAATCCTCTGAATTTGACAGCTGCTAAACCTCCCGGGAAGTTCATGGCAAAGTCCTAAGGAAGGACTATCAGTTGCTTCTGAGGCTTAGGACTGAAAGGAGAAGCCAATCCTCACATTGTTTGTAAGGTAAAAGCCAATTTAAACCACATCAAATCCACCTGCTCATTAATAAGAACATGCAGCCACATAGAAAGTTCTGAATCACATGACCAACTGTGTTTTTTGGTCTGGTTGATATTACAAATATCAGAGGAGAACACAATTTTAAATAAGAAAACCAGAGTCACAATCACTGATGTTCAAAATGAGAGATCAGAAAATCTTGGCCAATGACCTACAAAATGCTATGAGGATTATTTAATATCTACTGAAAATGAACAGAATAAAGATCAATCTATGCCATAGCCAACGATGTGGTGGTTTTCCTTGTAAGCCAGGAAACCACACTGGCTTTCCTCCCCACCACTGGGTCCCTCCTCAGGCCTGCCCCCACCCCTGACCCTGGGGCCTGGACTCCCACGGCTCTGCTCACACCACTCGGTGACTTCACCTCTGCGGAGATTCCCAGCAGCACAGCCCTCCCCCATGACTTCAGACCCTCCTGGCCTCTCACCCAACAGGACTACGATCCTCCCAAGTGGCTTCCTGTCTTCTAGCGTCTCCTGACCCAGCGGGCTCCCATAGCTTGCTAATTACAGTCCTTGGGAACATCCAAGATCGGGTCTCAGCCCCTTCCTCTAATAGATCCTGTAATGCCACCCAGATCACAGGAGATTGGGGACCTGAAGCTCTGGACCTCAGTTCTTGGGTCCCGACAAAAGAAAATGTAAAGTCAGGCCAAAAAGTCAAGCCAGAGACTCTTGTTATGACTGAAAGCGGTGTAAGGCTCAAGCAGAGAGCCTTAGCTGCCTCCAGCAGAGAACCACAAACACTGCTGCTGCCACGCCCACTGCTGTCCATGGTCTGCAGTCGTCACCACCAGATGTGGCTCAGTGGTAATGTGCCCCTGAGCTCCATCCCCAAGACCCCCCCAAACCAAAAAATAATAATAATAAAAATAAAACTACTCTACCTAATCACATGAGTCACCGTCGTATCTGAAGCCATGCGTCTCAGGTAGCATTAGGAAACAGTGAGCTAATCTGAATGGGTAAGGGAAGTACATGCTTAAAGAAAATCTTCCAAACTTTAAGCATAGCAACCCAGACAAAGGGCAGACAGACGCGGAGACATGGCGGCTGCTCCAGAGGTCATGGACCATAAAAATCTTCCCGCACATTATTTTGAGCTGAGCTCACATTCCAGAGGGTGCAACTCCATGAGGAAGGTGGGAAGAGTGGCATTGACGTTCCCGTGGTCATAACACTAAGCAGGGGACCTGGACTGACCTGATGGCCTACTTAATGACCACTGTCTGTCCCCACCCAGCACTTTTCCAATAAACAAGAGTAAGTGAGAGAGAGTGCTGATTCTAGCTGGGTGGTGTTGGTCAGGTCTTAATTTCTCCACGCCTCAGCTTTCCCATCTGTAGAGGGTGGAATCTCCCAGGCCTCGTGGATGGTTTTCTTGATTTAAGAAAATAAGCCAGACACAGTTGCCGCAGTCCGGCTGCAGCAAAATAACCAGGGAGTGACGAACAACTTGTGTACACTGATACAGCAGGAGTGGGAGCCGTTTATTGTAGGACAGGAGGGGTATATATACATTCCACACAGCTTATCTTAATTAGCATAAACTAGATACAGCAGTCAACCAATAAGGAATCTCCACACTTAATGGCTCGCTGGCGTTACTTCACAAACCACTCCCTCTGGCAAAATGCCAGGCACCATCTTGACTTGTTTACAGACCCTTACACACAGTGGCTCTATCATCCTAGAGACTCAGGAGACTGAGGCAGGAGGATCGTCAAGTTCAAAATTGGCCTCAGCAACTTAGTGAGACCCTGTCTAAAAATAAAACACAAAAATAGCTAGGAATGTGGCTCATTAGTATAGTGTCCCTGGGTTCAATCCCAAAAAATAGAAAGAAAAGTTCCCAGTTCCTGGCTGTGGTGGGGCCTAAAAAGCAAATTTTAAAAATTATATACATCAAAAAGAAATACTCCCATTGAAATGGTGTTTGGTATTTGTATTCTATAAAACCAAAAGTGTACAGGTAACAGAGCTGAAAACAAAGACATCCTTTTTCCTCCACTTATAACTTATGGGACAATTTATCATCTTACACATAAAAGTCCATGAAAGTAACAAATACATCATTTCCTAAATAGAAAGTACAACCATGACCTAGGTAAGGAAAAAATAACTTTACCGCGCTTCTTCCCACTTGGGCTCATGAAGCACTAGGTCAGTGACAACACGCATTTCCTGGAAGGCTAACCAAGAACACTCCGAGAAACAGTTGTCCTCAATGAAACAAAAAGGAGCAGGTTGTGGAAACTCAGATGGAACCTGTACTTTAAAAATCCCTGAGGCTGGGGTTGTGGCTCAGTGGTAGAGCGCTCATCTAGCACATGTGAGGCCCTGGGTTCCATCCTCAGCACCACATAAAATAAAGGTATTATGTCCAACTACAACTAAAAAATAAATATTTTTTTTTTTTTTAAATCCCTGGAAAGGGCTGTGGTTGTGACTCAATGGGGGAGCATTTGACTGGCATGTGTGAGGCCCTGGGTTTGATTTTTAGGACTGCTCATAAATAAATAAATATAACGAAGGTCCATCAACAACTAAAACATACATATTTTTAAAAATCCACAGGAGAACACAGTTCCACTGGGATGACCCTCCATGTGACCAACCTCAACCACCCAACACAGCTGCGCTGTCCACGCTCCGTATCCCACGGCAAGGCGGCACCAAACCAGACACACAGACCTGGTCTTCAAGTCTTCAGAGCAGCTGCTGTGCTTTCCAGTTCTGTCTATGATCCTGAAGTAAACCAGGGAAGTCACGGAAGTGAGCATATAAATATGACAAATGAAGGAAGGACGAAAAGACAGACTTCACCAAAATCCTGGCATCCCAGCTTCCTTCAGGCCATACAAAAGCCCGGGCCACTGGGTTAGCTGTCACCTTACCCCACGTTTCCTCCCCTGCCCAGGGACACAGCCCTGTCCTAACTCCTCACTTACTTGTCTGGCACATGTGTCTCTTCCACAAGAGTCTTTTTTTTTTTTTTTTGGTTCTGGAAATTGAACCCAGGGGCTCATAACTACCAAGTCACACCCCAACTCTTCTTTAATTTTTTAATTTTTATTTTTTTAGTTTTGGGTGGACACAACATCTTTATTTGTTTATGGGGTGCTGAGGATTGAACCCAGTGCCTCACGCATGCTAGGCAAGCACTCTACCACTGAGCCACAACCCCAGCCGCGCCCCCCGCCGCCGCCCTTTTTTTTCAAAGAAACAGGTTCTTGCTAAATTGCTGAGGCGAGGCGGGCTTTGAACTTGTGGTCTTCCTGCCTCAGCCCTCCTGAGTCCCTTGGATTATAGGCAGGCACTACTGCGCCCACCTCACAAGTGTGTCTTCACATACATCCTAAAAGATGGAGTACTTCCTTCAACTATTACAATGAAAGTTGACCTTGGTACTTAATCAGAAATCAAATGCAAAGCTTGAGAAACAGTTTCCTTCTACCTCATAGTTAAGTCTATATTTTAAAAAAAAAAAAAGCAATAGTTATAACTACATGAATTTGGAAGATTGCCCAGAATATCTGAATCAAATGACCATTATCACCATGAGCAACCTCAAACTCCTCCTAAATTCACTGTAGCTGGACATGTCTCATCTAGTCTTTTGGGGGAATTTTTCTTAAAAAAAAAAAATCTAAGTGAAAATACCAAGAAATTGGGTTTAGATTCTAAAGAGGTCTAAATTTTTTTTTTTTTTTAATTCGGAAAACTGACAAAGAACTATAAGGAGAAAAAGAAGAGAAAACAAAGCACCCACCAAGACAATGAGACACTGGAAGAAAGCAGACTGTGACCTCCCAGGCGTGGCTCTGCACTCACAGGTGAACTTCAGACCAGCGTACCAGCTCCCAAAACGGGCTGGGATCAGAAGCTCATGCTGCCTTTCATAAAGGCAGCCTTATAACAGGGAGCCTTGCAAAGGGTCTGTTGGTGAGGATGAGCGGCTCCTCAAGAGCAAGGACTTCTGCCATGTCCCCTCCAGGCCAGGCTCCTTCCAGACTTCAGTAGACACTTCCCCGCCTCCAGGAGGACAGACACTTGACCAGACAATCCAATAATCTACTAATCACTAAATAACTGTCTCAATTCATGAAGCCGTTTAGTTAAACTGACAAAACACTCCAGTTTCATGATTTGTAAAAAAATGGTACAATATATTCTGGAATGAAAAACTATAAAACCATGTGAACAATAACAGTTTAAGTGCTGTAAACTGGTGAGCGTTACTACGTACACTGAAGAGGTCTTTCTTCAACACCTTCCTGCATCTTTAACTCATAATTCCTTCAAGGCATAAATACTGCCATTCTTGAAACCAAGAAGACGCAGACTATATCTTGGGTAGTTTAAATATTAATATTTTAAATAAAATAAAGCCTAAGTACCACAATGGACAAATAAAAGTCTTTTCTCTCAAAAATAATGACAAATTTGAGTTGTTTAAGAAAACACATGTAGAACTGACTGGGACGTGCTTCTCCGGGAGGCTTTCATGCAGTTAAACTACATGCAAACCACAGTTTCATCTACGTCAATCTGCAACATTTTAAAACCACACAAAAAGGACAGGAAACATTTAGTACAGCCAGGAACCCGGCAACGGGCTCTTGCTGCTGCAACTAACCCAACAGCTCACACTTCTCTGAAGACGAGGAGCTAGGCCAGCTCAGGCTAGAGAAAACACCCCCAGGTATGTCATTTTAAATACTTAAATCTATTCAAAGCTTTTCCACAGAAGGCAAGTTGATGACTCTCGGTTGTCTTTACAGAGTACCAACTATTAAACTTTAAGTAGATCCTGCCTAAAAACTACTCTATGGTTCTGTTCTCTCTGATGCCCCATCCAACTGTCTCAAAAAGACAGTTTAATTCAAACCAAGCTAAATAGCCTGGTGAGCAGTACTCTTCGGTCACTCGGTTTTATAACTGGCTGGACAAAGGCCATGTCACAGGTCTTTCTAGCAGGACACAACGGTCTCAAACTTCCTTTGCTCTAGAAACATACCATAGATCATTTCACACACTTTGCCTGTGACTCCCATGGAGGATCCAGCCAGGTTTTTGCCAGCCATGGGTACTGTACAGGGGGCAAAGGAGACACTGCAGATCTCTCCTTGGACTGGCTGGAGTACTTGACATTTCCACTGGCTCATAACTGATTGGTAAAATATTCATCAGGCACTTAGTTCTTGAATTTGTGATAGAGAACATAGGATTTCAGAAAGGTATGATTTAAGCTCTAATCAACACAACTGGAAATTCTAAGTAAACCGTTTTGATTGACATCTAGATGGAATTTCATAAAACCATGGTTCTCAGGCTGAAAAGCTGCAGTCTATTTTAAATAAATCACTCACCTATAAAATACATAGTGAATTCTAATTAGAATAATAATTAATCAAATCCAACTATCCTAATTCTTCTCTCTCTCACATAAGTCTACTGACAAGACATGCCATGTAACTGTGCAGGCACCGGGGAACTCGCCACACACCATGATGCTACTATCTGTGTAACATCTGGAATGGGAGCACTGAAGTCTAAATCCCACCACCCCGTAAGGAGACAAAAGGCACAGGTGGGAGGTGAGATCAGGGCACAATGACACTAGTTTTTGGACTCAGAGGTGAAAAGGCTGCTCATGATTCCAAGGTGCAAATAAATGGCAACCGTCAAAACTCCAGGCACCAAGGAAATTGGGGATGGGCAGAAGTTGGGATGGACCAGGATAAAGGCAGGGAGCCTAGAAGACAATGCTCCAGGACAGCTCCTCACCCTGCTCTGAAAACTGCAAAATCTTGAGTAACACACAAGAGGCAGACCTTGGTCTCCTTGCCTGACTGTATGCTCTCAGTAAAGGTTATGCCCATCACTGATGTCCTGGGATCCCAGAGCTCTACCACCTGCCAAGTACCGGGGCAGCAGGACCTGTTCTCAGACAGTGAAGGTCCCACCAACCTGAACAGGGAATTGGGATGGGCAGCGGACACAGCAGCAGACCCCATGCTGAGCACATGCAGGGCCCTGGCCTGCCTCTCAGCCATGGGAGCAGTGGGTAGTAGGGACAGAGGAGGGACCTCAGTTATGGAACTTCAGTTTAACTAGGCTTAGTTTTTAAATATACATATTGTAAAATGAAACAGTAAAGTGCTCGGAGAGTGGACACTTCTTTTATTAGTGCTCAGGGGAAGGTCAAGAGTGAATGTCTTACTTCAGCTTTCACCTGAACACTGCTCAGAACATCAGAACACGATCCTGCCGTGGCTAGTAAGGCCTGGTCTTGTGAGGACTGGTGGATGCACGGTTAAGCGTCTTCATCACATCCCTCACTGCTGTTACTTCCCATGATGATTATGGGGACAGTGTTTTGGAGTGGTGTGGAATGTAGCTTCTGAGAGCAGACTGGGGTCCTGGCTCTAAAACTGAGAGCTACATAACCATAACCAGGGAACCTCGTTACGGCTCACTCTGCTGTCTGCAAAGCACAGACAATGACAGCTATCCCACAGGAGGGATGGAAGGTTCATGGCACACATACAGCCGTCACCAGGCACAAAGTCTGTGCTCCACTGTCCCGGCTGAGTTTGGTATAAAATGATATTTTTCATAGAGCTGAAGCCCTGGTTGGGGCAGATAAAGGGAAGGGCATGTGCCTTATAAGTGACAGCTTAACTTAGGAAGTTTTAGGTGCAAATGTCTTATTAATCTCTTTGCACATATTGTTGCATTCCAAGATTGACACAATATTTCATTAAATAGTTTTTGAGAAAATTAAGACTTCCAAAAGTGTGTGTCTGTCCTTTTGTTTTAAAGAGAGACTAAATGTCTGATGTGACTTTCTAAGCCAGCCACTACATGCAGTATTTCGAACTTTTACAAAGGTTACATATGGATCAGGCACAATGGCACACATCTATAATCCAGTGACTCAGGAGGCTGAGGCTGGGGCAGAGGGTGGCAAGTTCAAGGCCAGCCTCAGCTACTAGTGAGACCCTGTCTCAAAATAAAATTTTTTTTAAAGGGCTGGGAATGTAGTTCAGTGGTAAAACACCATTCTCTTGCCACACCTAACAAAAAAAGGAAAACAGTTTGTATATAATTTTTTTCCACCAAGACACAAATGTAATACTATGATCTTTAAAATGAAGGAAAGTTGGTGCTACTCAGAGCAAAAAGCAGTACCAGAAAAGAGTCCCTGTGGCCCTGGGCATTCGAGTCTGACCAGACCCTGTCAAACGACCCACCCAGCCTGGCCCCCCTAATAAACCCAACCAGGTTTGGGATGTGGGGACAGATGGTGAGATTTTAATGTCGTCTTCAATCCTGATTCCAGGCTCTGGGCTCCTGACTTCCCCTAACCTACCACAGAAGGAGAACCACCGGTGGTGAGGTCAGGTGCTCTGATGCTAAGGCAGCGGAGCCTACCTCAATGAGCAAACATCTATGTTCCAGAAGCTTCTAAAATACATCTTTCACAAAACTATGTGGAAACACTGCCAGAGAAACATCTGTACCAGTACTGCCCAACAGCAAGAAAACCAAACCATAAAAATAGTTTGTTTTTCTAGTAGTGACATTCTAACAAGTAAGAAGAAACAGGAGAAAGGAATTTCATTAATATATTAAACCTAATATCCCCCAAGAACACTTCAACACATGCTCATCATAAAATATTAATAAAATCCTAAAAATGCATTGCTAACTTGGTATAACTTGTATAAAACAGTCCAATTAGTATTTCTTACAAGGTCTTTTTTTGTTTGGGTACCGGGCATTGAAATCAAGGATACTCAACCACTGAGCCACATCCCCAGCCCTATTTTTTATATTTTATTTAGAGACAGGGTCTGAGTTGCTTAGCACCTCGTTTTTTGCTGAGGCTGGCTTTGGAATCACAATCCTCCTATCTCAGCCTCCAGAGCCACTGGGATTATAGGCATGCGCCTCCACGCACAGCTGCAGAGTGTTTCTGATAACATTTTGTACTACATCTTCAAACCTGATGCTGGACACCACAGGTATATTCCACTGTGACACAGGAGTAACTGGAGGGAGATAAAAAGCACCCATCCAAGACCAGAATCTAATCCTTCTCTCTCTCTGCTAGAACGACAAATGAAATGAAATTTTGGTACTGAAAATGTTCTAACAGGCTACACAGCTTTTAAAGACTATACTTTTCAAGTAACACTTTTCTAATCCAATGGGTTTGTGGCCATCCTGTCCGCTTAGGTTCTCCCAGCATGAGGAGTTACAAAACCCATAAAAAGAAAGCCAGGGCGCCTTGCTGACAGTCACACCACCAGTTTCCTCTCTGAACTTCTCAGAATCTCTGCTCTCTCACATCCTCTGCGCAGTGATAACAGAGCTATCAGAACACAAAACCCTGGGCCAGAGCAAACCCCAAGGTCACAGCATCAGACGATGAAACCCAAGCTTGCCCCAACCCAGGACAGTCCCCCAGGTCATGCAGTCTAGTAAAGGACCCCCTAAGAACTGTAAAGAAGAGGGCATTATGCATGCAAATGGCTTTAAAGAAAATAGTTTCTAATTTTAATTACTAACCTTTCCCCCTTTTTCTTGTTAACAGATTCTTTGGGTTTTTATTGGTTTTGGTTGAAACCATCTTTTCTTTCCCTGAAAATGATGAACAGCTCGTCTTTCTGTCCAGTTTACAGAGATCTAGAGCCATTCACCTATTTTTTTTATCTGGTTTTCCTCATTGGAATTATCGGAAGTTGCTTTGCAGCCTGGGCTTTTACACAGACCCCCACAAATCACAGGTGTGTGAGCATCTACCTGATCAACTTGCTTACTGCCGATTTCCTGCTCACTCTGGCGTTGCCAGTGAAAATTGTTGTGGACCTGGGCGTGGCGCCATGGAAGCTAAGGATATTCCACTGCCAGGTGACAGCCTGCCTGATCTACATTAACATGTACCTATCCATCATCTTCCTGGCCTTTGTCAGCATTGACCGCTACCTCCAGCTGATCCACAGCTGCAAGATCTACCGCATCCAAGAACCTGGATTCGCAAAAATGATCTCCACAGTTGTGTGGCTCATGGTTCTTCTTATAATGGTCCCCAACATGGCAATCCCCATCAAACACATCCGGGAAAAGCCGAATGTAGGCTGCATGGAATTTAAAAATGAATTCGGAAGAAACTGGCATTTGCTGACCAACTTCATATGTGTAGCAATATTTCTGAATTTCTCAGCCATCATTTTAATATCCAACTGCCTTGTGATTCGACAACTCTACAGAAACAGAGATAATGAAAACTACCCAAACGTGAGACGGGCCCTCGTCAGCATCCTCCTGGTAACGGCGGGCTACATCGTTTGCTTCCTGCCCTACCACATTGTGCGGATCCCGTACACTCTCAGTCAGACGGAGGTCATCTCTGACTGCTCCACCAGGATCTCGCTCTTCAAAGCCAAGGAGGCCACGCTGCTACTGGCAGTGTCCAACCTGTGCTTTGACCCTATCCTGTACTATCATCTCTCAAAAGCATTCCGCTCTAAGGTCACTGAGACTTTTGCCTCACCTAAGGAGACTAAGGCCCAGAGAGAAAAAACAAGGTCTGAAAATGATGTATAAAATGTGGGGCTTTCATGCTATTGCCTCCTCCTTTACAGAACCTTTAAAGCTATTTACAGTTTTGAAAGGCGGGAAAAAACGGGGGGGTAGGGGTCTTGGTAATAAAAAATACAGACAGCAAGCAAATGTGGACTGTCTTACACAGAAACCCAACTTCTAAATGCAAGCCAATCTCATACTACTACTGCGGTTGTCAAACTACTGAGCCCAGATATTTGTACAAGAAAACCAAAGAGTGTTGTTCAACCAGTGTCAATCCGTGCAGTACCCTTGAAATCAAAAAGTGTCCATGACACAGACTCAGGTATTCATTTAACTTTCCAATGAAACAGTAAAATAAGCTCCCTGTGAATTTTCAAGAAGCCCCTCAGCAAAACAATTTTAAAGGACTTCAGATAACTTTAAAAGACCAAAAAAAAAAAAAAAAGTATACAAAACCACCTGTTGCCTGATTTATTTTTAATTCATTATTTAAAAAACAGTAATCCTTCAGTCTGCTACTCCTCCAAGTTTTTTTTCTTTTTTGTAGTTATATATGGTTATATATATGCCTTTATTTTGTTTATTTTTATGTGGTGCTAAGGATCGAACCCAGGGTCTCATGCATGTTTGGCAAGCGCTCTGCCACTGAGCTACAGCCCTAGCCCCTCCTCCAGGTTTTAACATCGAACTTTTTCTAATAGCTAAGAGCTTTGGGGTTTGGGGTTTGGGGTTGTGGATCAGTGGTAGAGCACTTGCTTAGCATGTGTGAGGCCCTGGGTTCAATTCTCAGCACCGCATATAAAGAAAATAAAGTTCCATTGACCACTAAAATATATATATATATATATTAAAAGCTTTTATTTATTAAAAAAAAACTTGAAAATTCATGGATAATTTTTAATGTGTTACATATGCTTATATTCAATCAGTAAATTACAAAGGCATCCTATTGTAATAATAAATCTAGTGATTTCATGTTTTTATTTTGTCATACTATGTAACACACAGGCCCTATTTCATTTTCAAAGGGAGTTATTAGATTATACCAGGTATTGAAACTATCATTTCCAAACCAGAAACTCATGTGGAAGGTATGGAAAAATAGCTCCAGATGGCCTTAAAACAGACACAGCAGCGCCACAGAGCAGGCCATGTAAAGGACACGAGGGCTGGGCCAGTGGCCAGCTCAGGCCCAGGGAGATGAGCCTGCTCCACGTGGGGCAGGCTATTTGAAATACAGGAGACTCCAATGCTCAGGGTCCCGGCTCTGATCAAATTCTCTCCATGGCCAGTGATACAGGTAGGCCTCAGCACATAGGAGTAAACAGCAGTCAGTCGGAGGAGGGTGGGAAAGTTTGGCAAGCGCACGTGAGTCTCAGCCCTCAGCATCATTAGTCAAACCTTGACCAACAGCTGGCAGCAGACTGCATCGTCTGCCATGGTTAAGAAACAGTGGCCCTGGGTGTCATGTCCAATTCTGAATTCATTTTTGCATATGGAGAATCCTTTTCTAAAATCTGAAACTCTTATCTACAATTTTGCAAATATATTTTCTGAGTCTGAAATGAATTATAAATGACAAAATGCAGAAAGTATCTACTAAAAAATGTGTAACAAGTTAAGTCTGGACATATCTGGCCTGCAGGTAACAAGGACAGCAACACCATCAGCATCGCAGGCCGATGTCCAGGCTGCAGAACACCTGTGCATGCTGGTGGCCTGAACGACAGGCTTGCTGATGGGCAGATCAAAATGGCATCTGTGCAGCAGTGTACATGAAGCTGGTGTGTGTCTGTGGACCGCCAGGCAACCCCTTTCCTCCCCCTTGGTCTTTATTCACTGGGGCCACACTAGAGTGAAAAGAATCCCCAAGTTCTTGGCCTTCTCCTCACAAGCACGGGACTTCCCCTTTCTTTGAAGGAACAGAGCCACATTCTCAGCAGCAGCACTGATCGTCCTAGCACACTCTACTTCCCCCGACGGTCTCCAGATTGTACTCGTGGTAAGGGGGACTCAGGACAATCAGTGGTGGAGAGCTGTTAAAAATGCTATATCTTGCCAGGTGCAGTGGCCCACACCTGTGCTCCCAGTGACTCAGGAGCCTGAGGCAGGAGGGCCACAAGTTCAAGGCCAGCCTGAGCAACTATGTGAAATCCTAAGCAAAATAGGGAGACCCTGTCTCAAAATAAAAAAATATAAAAATGAAAGGACCAAGGGTGTAGCTCTGTGATAAAGCACCCTGTGTTCAATTCCCAGTACAAATAATAATAATAATAATAAATTTTTTAAATGCTATGTCCTAAACACCAATTGTACAAGAACTTCTGCTAGGATCACATTACAGTTTCATTATGTCTGGACTCAACATGGACCTGGTCCCTGAAATTGCCATGCTCTCTCTTCTAAGGGAAGTAGACCAGTCATTAGGATGCCCAAATCTAGGTGTAGCCACGGGAACAGTGGAATGGAGAAGCTGATGCCCCATGCCCTGCTCAGCGCTCAGATGCAAAGCTCTACTTTCCCAGGAGCACCACAGGAAAGCCTCTGCCATGGGCAACATTATGCCATATTAGCTTTATTTATCTCTCCTTGTTGGTTTCCTTGGGGTGGGTGGTGAAGAGTACTGGGGACTGAACTCAGGGTCAACTAACTACTGAGCCACTTCAAACTATTGTTTACAATTTTGTAAATATATTTTTTATATTTTATTTAGAGATAGGGTCTCACTAAATTGCTAAGGCTGGCCTTGAACTTTTGATCCTCCTGCCTCAATGAGCCTGTTTTTTTTTTTTTTTTTTTTTAAATCACCTGTTCATCTTGGAGTAATTTCAGATGTACTTATAGAAAAGCTGCAGAGGCAGTTCAAAGAGACCCTGTAAACTTTCCACCCAGTTCCGCCTAATGTTATGCCTTATAAAATCATGGTACATTTATTAAAACCAAGAAGCTAATATTGATACATCATTATTATTAAGTCCCAGACTTTAATTCTGAATATTTTAAAACCCCAGGATTCATGATAGTTCATCCATAACTTCTTCAAGACACATCTCTAAAGTATAAGGTTACCTTTTCTGCTGCCCCAAATAAACTGTGGGTGATGCCTACTGGTACAGCTGAAAACGGCTGAGATATTCAGACAAAGATGAGCAAGAAAAGAGTTCTGGCTCATTTTGACATAGCCACAGACATGAATCACATACAGAAAAGGGATTTTTTCATTGTGCTAAGATAAAAACATGGATTTAGTGATTTTGAATCATTTTGAAGGATGTTCCAAACTACCAAAAAAATGAGTCAGTTTAGCAGAATACATACTTGCTGATCAAAACTCCAAAGACAGCCAGAGAATAACATGCTCACACACCACACACCTCACATTATTTAGAAAAGCATCTCATGAAGAAAATGAGGCACCGTGATTGCACTTACCACAGAACTGCAGGAAAAAGTAAGGGAACCGGAGAACCAAGAACCTGGCCCATGTTCACTAGCGATACAGAACCCCGGTCCATCTCGCTAGAGAACAAAGGCATCACTATGGGGACGCAACATTAACCTGTGGCCACACTCGCCTGCCTGCTGTCTGTTCTCCAACCACAGCCAGCAAGCCCCACTTGACCACAGCGGCTACACTGGCGTCGCCCCTTCCCAATCAGAGGCTCCTTTCCACCACTCCTCCTCTGAGAGCAAAAGGAGCCCAGGAATTTTGTGGCTTACCTTCCAGTGGGCACCTGGACTTGACTCAACTTCAGCGTGGACAGGATGGCTTCTTATGTGGTGAACACTCGCCTCTATCCTGACTCATCAGTCTTTCCTGCGCCCCCAAAGTCTTACTCATCTGTGTCATACCAAAAGCACCTACCACCATGCAGCACACAGCTACTGAGCAGATGACTTTCAGATGGAGAAGGAGGTCACAGGGGGACATCACTTGCAGTGACTTGGATGCTTTTCACAAAACCATACAAATATAGAAATTCTGTTGCAGCCAGCCACTCATGTCACTCCACAAGTGTGGATGACCTCAGGACATAAGCCACGTGATCAGAACCCCAACCAACAGAGCAGCAGAAGGAAACCTCACCGCTGTCACAGGTGTGAGTCCAACACGCAGGTGGGTAATCTGGCACTCGGAAGTTAAGACTTTATAACAGAGCAAGCAGGCTGTAAGCTGGGGGAAGAGGTGACTTACCAGAGGTATAGGAAAATGTGTTGCATACTGCAGGTGGCGGAGGAGGTCATAATTAGATGGGAAAATCAACTCCCTCGGTTTTTCCCTCTTGGCCAACTTCTCTCCATTAAGTGACATTCTTCTGCCCAAGGAAGGGTTGGTGTTCTCACAGGACTCTCCAGGCATGGGAGAAAAAATCTAAGTCATGTAAAACAAATGTTGGAGATTATCAATGAAAGAGGGAAAAACCAACCCACAGAGCTACATTCCAGATCGCCACACACAAAAGAGGCTCCTGTAACAACACCCCTTCCTGCTTAACCACTGAGTAGAGAGCATGCAGAAATGTTGATTTCCACAAAATTCACATTCAGATCAGTAGGAATTTAGTAAAATCCTGTCCCACTTAGAAGTGAAAATGAAAACCATACAGAGGCTAAAAAGGGACCAATGTGACCACTTCCTGGAGGACCAGAGAAGGAGAAGCCTTAGGGGTGTGTGTGTTCCCCTCAGGGCGACACTTGCTCCAGAAAGTGGGGACATCGCAGCAGCTAACTACTAAGACTAGCAAACAGCAGGCATCAGGGCCTCCCATGCACCCTAGACAATATGTCTTATAGAGTATCACACCAAGACTAGTGACTGTCACATCATCATTATCCTGAGACACAGAGAAGGATGAACCTACAGCTCCCGAGCACATAGCTGCTCAGACATGCACAGCAGAACAACAGGGACAGACACGATGAAACCACATGCATGCACTCCTGAGAGGTGACGACC
Organism: Marmota flaviventris; assembly: GCF_047511675.1. Lineage (NCBI taxonomy): Eukaryota > Metazoa > Chordata > Mammalia > Rodentia > Sciuridae > Marmota > Marmota flaviventris. The sequence continues at coordinate 107,661,918 of NC_092505.1, read as the reverse complement.
TCAGGATGCACCAAGGAGTCACCCTTGGGTAGGAGGACAGCAAAATGGTGAGCCGAGGGGAGACACTGCATGTGAAGTGTCCCTGGGGCCAGGGAGGAATGGGAAGAGCACACATCACAAGTGCACAAGTCACTCTGCGACACGGGCAAGAAACAAAAGGGTGGACACAAGCTGGCGAGAGGGGGTGGGCTGACTGTCGTGAGAAGCAAAGGCTGAACCTACTGGAAACTCCGAGCCAAAGTCGGCTTTAAAGTCACTCTTGTCTACTTCATCAAAAATGTGAGCGGTTCCTGGGTCAATGCCCATGTGCGCCATGATGCTCTGCTCCTGATGAGTGCCAGGGAGAGAGTCCTGCTGTAAAGGCTGTGGTTCACAGAACACACTGAACAACAGCAAGCGCTGCGGCATCGCCGCCCCCCCACCCCCCACGTTGTCTGTTCCCAGAAAACCTGAAGGAAGTTTTGAACATGCACAGCTTTGACGCCCATATCCCCTCCCCACCATGAGAAAGTTCTGTCATGGTATGTTGAGGGAAGGGCACACGGACTTCCTGATGGAAAACAAAGTGGCCGTGATTCCTCCCCTGGGTATCCCCAGTCAGAGGCCCAGCTTTCCTCAGCCAGAAAACCCAAGTTCATACCTATGATGTAATAACCCTGATACCCAAGGTCAGAAAAGGGAAAGTACAAGCTCAGAAAACATGCAAACAGGTCAAAGGACTTCAGTTTTTACCCTTATGCCTTCTTCTGGGTTCCAATTAAGATATAAAAGTATTTGTAATGAAACAAGAACTTTTAGAATTCTGTACCTTTAGGAAAACACCCTAAGAGTGTGAACTATAAACTCAAGCTTACAATTCTCATGCCAGGTTTTTAAAAGTACAAGTATAGGCACTATTTCAAACACACATAATGGTATATGACTAAACTCTTACAGAACCAACAGGAGACTATTTTAAGGAAGGGTTACTATTTCCCACTAATTCCAACTACCAGTTTCATATTTTTTATCTTGAAAATTTAAGTATATGGAGCAATATCCAAAATATCAACACTTGGGCAGAAAATTACACAGTCATACAGCATAAAAGAACAATTTTACCATATTTTAAAAATTGAAAATAATTAATTGAAATGAAAATACGATGTGTTATGACTAACACAGAATCTCCCCTTATGCTTAAAAGGGTGACATAAGCAGTGAGTGGGGGAAAGAGGCTCCTTAGAATGGAAACTCAGCTGGGCCAAAACTCACTTGGGGATGCAACGCTAAAAGAAACCCGGACGCTGGGTCACCTAAAACTAGGAGCACATCTTTCCATCCCGTGAAAAATGTACGCCTGCCCAATCTGTTTATCAACAGCCTTCCAGTATACAAAGACCACTCTGGGAGTATAAACCAGAGTCCAAATGCCCTTTCTGAGCAAAGAGAAGAGGCAGAGAAGCTTTGAGGAGAACACAACCAAAAGCCATCACCCCACCATCACCAAGGTGACACCCTCTGATGGTGATTCCCGGCAGGGCTGAAGTCCGGCCCCTGCCCTGCCTCCAGCCCTACCTCCAGTTTCACCTCATGGTCCTTGGGATAGTGCTCGTCTATATTCTCCCCAGCGGGCGACCGAAGCCCAGTGGAGGCGGTGACGGACAGGTCCCCTCGAGATATGAGCGTGCACATGTAGGCATCATGGGAGAAGACGTCATGACGGATGAACTCACAGAAGAGCAGCACCAGGTTCACAAACTCCACCTTCTCGCACTCGCTGTTGGGGTCCGCTGTGGAAAAGCAGGCCCCGTTCCCAGGCTCAGCGGAGATGGCCAGGGGAAGGGCACCTCCCTGCCTCCCGTGCCCACCCTCCTTGTCACTGCAGGGTCTATGCAGCAATGGCATCCCCGCTGACGGGCAGGATGTGACTACTCGGCTCTGACTGGGAAGCAGTGCCAGTGTGCTGGGCACCCTTTAGATGCAACAGCAGAGGACCCTGCGGAATCCACCTCCAGGTAACAGAGGAAGGCCTAGCCAGCGCCCACCCAGCTCTTCTACTGAAAGAGGCCGTGGTTTCCTAATGTCCTGAGTGTGACTGGCATTTTGTGGGGCGTGTGTGCCCGTTTCCAAGAAACTTTATGATACACCACAATTAACATGGCATTTGGAAAGAAGCAGCAGCAGCAGACAAAGAATCAGAATTCACTGGAAAGAAAGGAACACAGAAAAAATGGAATAAAAAGGACACAAAGTTGGAGCCCTTACTCTTTTGTAAAATCTGCAACCAGTCTATTTAATTCACATTATGACTTTCAATGTTAAAACCACACTCTATGAAGCCAGGCAAGGTGGCACACACCTGTAATCCCAGCAGCTCAGGAGGCTGAGGCAGGAGGATCACAAGTTCAAAGCCAGCCTCAGGGGGCTGGGGATACAGCTCAGTTGGTAGAGTGTTTGCCTAGCATGCACAAAGCCCTGGGTTCAATGCCCAGCACCACAAAAAGAAAAAATCAAAGCCAGCCTCAGCAACTTAGCAAGGCCCTAGGGAAGTTAGTAAGAACCTGTCTCAAAATTATAAATAAATAAATAAAAGAAATAAAAGAAACAAACAAGACTTGGGATGTGCTCGGTGGTTAAGTATCCCCAGGCTTCAATCCATAGCATTAAAAAAAAAGAAAAAAAAAAAAGCCTGCACTCTATAAACCCATATAATAACCTGCACCTTTGGATAAAGTTAAAAAAATTTTAAAACTAAACATGCAAAGCTCAATCCCTGGTGCCAACAGGAAACAGATTTCTCCCAAGAGCACTGGGCTGCACTCCTAGACCTAGATTCGAAGTGTTTCCTCTGGCCCCTACCACTCCAGAGACAGCAGCTTCTATGGGAAGGAGCCCAGCTAGCTCTCCAGGGGCAGAAAAAGCCACCGGGAACCAGCAGGGCACAGACCAGGGAGCCGGCTGGGGAGGGAGGAGCACCAGGGCCAAGGGCCCTCCCTGCCTACCTCCTGCCTGATGTGCCTCCCCCACTGGGTCCCCTGGGTCCTTCCCCTTTTCTGCTTCCTTTTCTGCTTGCTGTCTTCCAGCCACCCGCTGGGCTCCAGGCTGGCTTCCCTACAGCCCAGAAAATCACTGTATAACTGAAAGGGAGCCGCTGGCACCCAAGAACCTCAGCACAAGCCTCACACAACCCAAACAAGGCAGTCTTGCTGCTTTCCTTTCACTCCTCCGACTCCTCCCTTCCCCTCCCCGACCCTTCTTTCCTGTCCACGGCTTTCCATGTTTTGCCATTTTCCTGTTGTTCCATCTCTATCTGCTGTAAGATCCTATCTGCTATGTTCTGCCTTATAAAAATCTCCAGATACATTGCGCCTACATGGTAACACTAAACCTGAAAAGCACTGCCTACCAAAGTGTCCTGGGGGGAGTAGGAGGAAATGCCACAAACCTTCAATTCCTCACCAACAATAAAAGTAAAAAACAAAGCCAGGCAGATGGCACACACCTGCAGCCCCAGTGACTGGGTGACTAGGTAGAATTGGAGGTTGTACACTAGCCACAGCAACTTAGTAAGAACCTGTCTCAAATATAAAAATTTTTCAACGTGGGCAAGGATGTAGCTCAGTGGGCAAGCACCTGTGGACTCGATCCCCAGCACCAGAGAGAGAGAGAGAGAGAGAGAGAAAGAGAAATAGCCTGAGACTGAAAATCCAAGAAACGGTGGTATCATGAATGTAGCCAACCATCTTTATAAATTTTTCCTTGTATCAAGGCTCTAGTTAAAGTATGGTTAATTTTCTTCACTTTTGAAGAGCAAGAGTTGGAATGTTGGAAAATTTAAGAAAACAGGTTAAAAAAATAAAAATTTCTGATTAAGATTCACAGGTAAACGTCATAGCTCCTGTTTCTGAAAGATATAGAAAGGAGAAACAGTACACTGAATTTAAGGAAGTGAGGTGACTTAATTTTTAAGTCATTAAAATCTAAAAATTTAAAGTATTTGATGCTTGACTGATTTTAAAATTGGCTAAAAGTTTCCACTAAATAAATGATACTAAATTCTGTTTAGTAACACATTCATGATATTCAGTTCCAAGAACTTTTGATAAGATAGGAATAAGAAGTGGGGAGGGTCGAACCTTACTGAGAAGCAAAGGCCTTTTTTACTTACACAATGAGGGGGCCTGTGTATCCAAAAACCTTAGCAGAACATTCTGGAAAACAGGCAAACTAGAGCCAGCAAGGGAAGCAGAAGAAATGGACTCCTTCTCATCTAGGACTTCTGATTCGCCACATCTCTACAGGTGAAAAATAAACAAGCACAGGAGTTACACAGGGCAAGTGCAGTCACAGCAGATCATGACTCTGTTCTGTAACCAACATTTGAGCTTTAAAACACGTACAGTTAACTGAGATTTCTGCACTTACCTGAATATCATCCATCATAAGTAAATATGATTTCTAAAAGCTGGGGAGAATTACCTAGAACAAGTCAACTGGTTTCACAGAACACCATGCCTGGGTCTGCAAGTCTGCACAGCAGTGCAGGAGCACCCACAGAGTGCCCAGCTCGGTATGGCAGGCCGTGCCCTAGCCATAAGCAGAATGGCTGACCATATTCTGAGCTGGTCGTTAAATAACTCAGTTTGAGCGGACTCTGAAGTTCCTGCCATATGTTACTGGGTCTGGTTCCTTTGCATCTGTGTTCCCATCTTGAGGGTTTACTGCGCTTGGAGGCATCAGACGAGAAAGCAAACACTGCTCCTAAAAGATTCTTCTGCTTGTTCATCACACTTCTCCACTAAGATGGCCTAGGACCTCTGGGAACTTCCCAGCTTCACGCTGACACTTTAAGAAGGTGTCTAGCTTTCACATTCTTGTTTTTTTTTTTTTTTAGTTGTCAATGAACCTTTATTTTATTTATTTATTTATGATGCTGAGACTTGAACCCACACACATGCTAGGCAAGTGCTCTACCACTGAGCCATAACCCCAGCCCTTAGCTTTCACAATCTTAATGAATTTAAAAGGTGATCAAAAAAAAAATTTAGAAGAAATCAAAATCTCATTTTCTATTCTTTTGATATCCCTGATTCTTCCCATTTCATCATTCATTAATATTAACATAATTAAATATTAATTAGATTATCATTTCCCCAGTCTATCCTTTTTGCAAAAGTCACGTTGTAAAGATCATAATGTTCATGAGAAATCGATTATTCCTAAACACTGCTGGGAAGAACACCTTTAGATGTAGATACACTTAGGTCTGTTAAAAGTGCCAAGCAGTCTGCTTGTGAATCTCTTCAAAGTGCTGTGTCTCCGTGAGCATGTGCATTACAGAACACTAGGAGGAGAAAGACCGTGTCAAAAGAAAGCCATCGAAAAGGAGCCATGAAGTATTTGGGAAACTTGGCTTTGCTTCCTGATGTTGACTCATGCAGTTCAACATGTAGAGAAAAGGCAACTACAGGTTCTTCTGGGCCGGCCCGTGGGGAACGGGGTCTGCTGGCCTCGCATGACCCCACTGAGCCCCACCTCCAGCAATGAGATCAGCTCTCGATGAATGAATGGCTTTCTCAGGGGAAGGAGAGATGCTCTTCTTCCCAATTCACGTGTTAGTGCTAGTGAACTGAAGGGGTGGGGAGAATGAAGCTAGAGCCATGACATGCATCTAGATATTGCGGGGGGGGGGGGGGGGGGGCAGGGCCAGGGCATGAGAGGCATCTGGATATGGGGCTCATGGCCCTGGCTGCTGTGGAGGGCAGCAGAGAACAAGAGAGGAAGCAGGGGTGAGGCAAGAGAGGCCAGCAAGCCATCCAGGTGAGGGACGCTGGGCCTCTCCAGATCACACACACGCTCCCTGTGGCACCGGCTCAGGTGCACATACAGGAAAGATGAGTCACAAGAAAGCTTTCCTTCAACAGAGGCTGTCGCGTGCTGGTGGAGTTGGCTTTGATTGTCCTTTGTCATCTATAACACAGCTTTAATGGCAGAACATGTGTTAAATAGCAGCTCTGGAGGCTGAGTCAGGAGGATTCCGAGTTCAAAACCAGCCTCAGTAATGGCAAGGTGCTTAGCAGTGAGACCCTGCCTCTAAGTAAAATACAAAATAGGGCTGGGGATGTGGCTCAGTGAGTTCAATCCCTGATACCAAAAAAAAAAAAAAAAAACAATGTAAATTGATCTCTCTGACCTCATAATCATAACTGCTTCAAGAAAGGATTTCCAAATCCACTAAAATATAATGTAGGTTTAAATGTCCTAGAAGTCGGTGTGCCTCAAGCACACTTGTGTGTGTGTGTGTGTGCGTGCACGCTGCAAATATCTCAGCCTTAGAGGGAGAGACTCCATTCTTCTAAACCTGTGGTGAAGTTTTTTAATTAGTCCCAAATACCCATCCCTGGCCGCACCAACCTATAGAGCGCCTGCTACAGACTCCTCCTTAGGCGCATCTAAACATCCTCCCTTTTTTCCTCAGAAGAAAAGAAAATGAGAGAACATGAAAGAGAAAAAGCATCCCCCTCCACGTGATATGCAGGCCACAGCATCAACAGGTAGGAAGGAGAAGGACCTACCTCGGCCTCGATCTCCGCTTGCCTCTTCTCCAGGAGTTTGGCTACAGCCATGGCCCTGTGCTTGCCTGACCGTTTGCAGCTCACGGCCCATTCACACAGCAGCGTCACCACGGCTTCATCATTGGGGGCGACCTAAGGACAAAGAGACACAGGCACCGCCACATCAAATGAAAGGTTTGCCCCACTGACCATCAGGAGGCAGGCAACGGAGGCCAACAAGCTCGAGGCCTTCTTCCCATAATTTACTGCAGGAGTTTCAGAAAATGCCTCTAAATCATTTTTAATCAAAGCATAAAAACTTAGGTCACAGAAAGGAGATCACTTACTAAGAAACTGCCTACACTGGATGGGTGACAATTCCAGAACAGGCCACCTCGCAGCTGCCTTGGCGTGCACGGGGTCACATGCTAGAACTCAATCTCACATCCAGACAGAAAGAGAAATGACTGCTGGCCCCATGAGCAGCCGCTACCAAGTCAGGCCGCCCATGGTGCAGTCAACACCTAGGACCTCTGTCGCCGGCTCATGGCCCTCAGAACTCTACCAGGCTGGGTGACTGAACAGCCGGCACAATGAGGAATCAGAAGGACAAACCAGAGGGGGACTGGAAGGCTGACAAAGACCCACTGCACCAGAAACAGCCACCTGGACAGTGGCACACCAAGAGAACCGGCAGCTAAAGCAGACCTGGTCCACACCGCAGCCTGGGTCCACCCGGGGCTCAGCACGGCGCCCAGAACCACTGCCAGCCTAGGAATGGACCACAGGGATAGCGGACAAGGGGACTTAAGGCCCAAGTGACATGAATTCTCACTGGGGTGGAGGTGAGGGTGGTGACAGCAGAGAGACAGTGCTTCCATGCAACCCGTCCTCTCCTTTCCATGTCCCCACCCCAAGCAATGGGACACTGGCTACAAGGTGTCAGCATCCCCAGGTGTGACCGTCATATTAGACAGACAGACAATCACAATGTCAACAACCCCCACCACACGAGAGGGTGGCAACATTATAGAATCCACAACTCAAGTAAGATGGCGACATAGTTATGAGCACGCTCTCTAGAAGAGTGTGTACACACACACACACACACACACACACACTCCTCAGCCCAACCCTGCCTCTGTAGGCGTGTGGATTCTGAGAGGTCATCCGAGAATCCCTGACCAGCTTTCAACACTACTGAACAATTCAGAACATGAAATAAGTTCATCCCAAGACTCTTTTTCATCCTATCCTAAATTTGATCATTTTAACATGTGGACTCAGAACAAAGAAATAAGTTACCAGGGGCTGACACCTCCAAGGGAGCTCTGGGCCTCTTAATTTAACACAAGGGAAATAATTCAATTAAATACAAAGCTTTTCTGGACAACATTTAAAAAAAAAAAAAAAAAGTAAACTGTAAAGGTCTTCTGCCATAGAAATATAAAAGTCAAGAGTTATCCTAAATCCTGCTATTTGTTTTTATTAAGCAGCAATTGCATCATGCTCACATTTTTTAACTACCCCCATCTTCAAAATCAGATAAAAACTGTTACAACATAACACAGGACTGTACTTGCTGCAGAGCCCAACACCTCCTCCGGCCAGCCCGGAGGGCCTGCAGAATTTATTTTGTTAACCGTTTTCCCACTGAGGGCCCCACATGAGATTGAACACTCATTACCAGGGGGAGAGAGCTGCATGGGGCTCTGCACATGATCGGTGGCATCGCTGGGGCTGGGAGGAGGACCAACGGCTTCACACTGTTGAATGAACTGCACGAGTTACGAGAACACCCCATGACCACAAGCCTGGGGGAGCCAAGCAGCAGCCATGCGGCCCCGCTATCTTTTCAGGAAATGCAAATACACATTCACTCACCACGTGCACCACTGTGAAGATCAGCAAGCTAAGCACTCTGTGCCCATGGCATGGAAATGATGCCTGGCAGCCAGAGGAAGACCCATCGACCTGGGCACCCAGATGCTAAGGAGATCCTCAGGTACCGCAGGGGACAGGAAGGCTCAGTTCTTCACCCTGAAAGTCACACTCCTCGGACATCGGAACCAAGAGCCCACACAGAGCTGAGCTGGGCGATCAGTGGGAGATTCAGCCAGGGGAAAATTTTGCACAGGGTGTGCTGTGAAGTGCACCTGTGGACAGTCATACTGAGGACACAGGTTAATCCACATGCAGAGACTGTGGATTTTCATTTTATGCTTCCATGATGTAGAAGAAAAGATACTATTGTATGTCAAAGAAAGAAAAATGTAAAGGGGCCTTGGAGGAAAAAATCTAAGATAAACAGAAATAAATGTAAAGAAAAGCAAAGCAAACCTACCTAAACCCAGTGAGATCTAACACTCCCTGGGGCCTCAAGGGACGAGCAAAGTTCCACTGTAGAGGGGAAGCTACCCTCTGTCCATTTACACAGGTGACCTCTGCTCATTCTCTCAGCCACAGAAACTGGGGAAGAGAAGCCCAGGCTGAATCCACGCCTGTGGCCCAGGACTCACCTCTGGGCTACTGCAACACCCCTTGCTGAGGAAGGTCCCAGCACAGCTCCACCTGCTGTCCCACAAACTCTGACACCTATGGACCCCACACTCAGCTCGTCCTCCCTCTAGAGTCCCTCTCCCCCATGTGCCTTCTCTTAGACAAATGGCACCATCTTCAGGCCAGGAAGCTGGTGTCCTCTCCCTTAAAAGCTGCACCCCAGTTTCACTGAGGTCCCCATGCCATGCCAGGCCTCCTCTGGGCCACGTCGGCTGCTCTTCCCCCAGAATGTAACAGCGCTGTCCTCCTCACTGCTCTCAGCTCTGAGGTTCCTGCTGACCAAGTGCACAGAATGCCACCCCATGTCACATGCTTTGTGGCATATGTGACTGCCTAAAGTTTCTCTTCACCTGAGTCTAATTTTCCAGTGCATTCCCTCAAGGATAGCAAGTGGCAAGAAGGCAGGACTGGCTCCTCACTGCCCTCCTTCACACCTGCACACCCGACCTCGCACAGGCCACCAGTGAACGACGCTTCCAGGCCTCTGGTGGAAATGCCAGGAGTGAGTCCCCCGCCCAGGCTGCATCAGGAATGCCCAGTGAGAGCTATGGTGCTGTGATGAACAAGCGCATTCTAACTGGGGCAAATTCTGGGTTACTCTAGGGCATAATCCCACAGCAGCTCCTGGTGCGTAACAAGGTACCACAGAGCATGGCAACTTCTGCAGCAGTCACGCATGTCCAGTCAGCTCGCTCGGATCTATGGATGGTGTTTCTGGACATGCAAGAAAAACCTGGAGACATTTTTTTTTCTCTCCTAAATCAGAAAATGTCACCCTTTAGGTGTTCTGTCGTTCAAAGAAACTTCAACCCATCTCATTAAAAAAAAAAACAAGCCTATCTACCTGAATTACAATAACTGCAGTGCCCTTTCACCTTTTCAGGCCCCTATTCCATTGAATCTGCAAGGCCACGAAGCTACATTAAATTAGCAAAATTATTTTTGAGAATTGCTACAAGTGATTACGACAGTGATTTATACAAAGTGCTAAATATGAGCTGAAATTACACAATCTTCCAATTTTTAAAAAAAAAAAAATTTAGTTGTAATTTGACACAATATCTTTATTTTATTTATTTATTTTTAATGTGGTGCTGAGCATTGAACCCAGGGCCTCACCCATGCTAGGCAAGTGCTCTACCACTAAGCCACAGCCCCAGCCCCTAATCTTCCAATTTTTAAAGACTGGATTTCACCTCCTCATTCTTAAAAATGCTTGAGAAAAATATCTACAATGTGTGGATGTGTGGCTTTGTTTTTTTATACTCTTGTATATTCCCCAGGTTTTGAATGAGAAAATATTGCTTCTATACCAAAGAAATCAAACATATATGTGTGCATGTAAATATATACAATATGTATTATATATATTTTCAACATCTGTGGTTCAATATCCTTGTATGCTAATTCAAAATACAAAATATGTCTACATTTTTTTTTTAACAAAACTCCAGATGGCTTTTAAAACAGATGGACTAGAATTTAAAAGACTCTGAGAAAACAGTTGTTGTCATTGTTGTTTCTTAAGGAACTTTTAAAAGTAAAATTGCACAAAAATTTCAGACATTTTTTTTCTAACGAATAAAAAAATAAACGGGTGCAAATTAAAAAACTAATGGAGAAACAGGTGGAAAGTTGGAATAGAAAGACAGGGAGTTGTTGACTATTGTAACAGTGATTTAAATCAACTCCATCTTGCCTGCCTCTGGGTCTCCACCACCCTCTGCACACTGAAGGGAATTAGTTCACAAAATGTGCACAAGAATTCTGCTGATGGGCTTCTGTCCTAGACAACAGCTGGAATAATCCTAAAAACCCGGTGGACGTGAAAAGGCCAGTGATCTCAGGCACTCAGCACAGGAACAGGCCCTGCCTGCCCCCTGAACACGCCAGACGTGGCCAGGGGCAGAGGGTGGTGTGCTGGAAAACAAGCCCAGTGAGGTGAGCACCAGGATCCAAGGCCCTGAGAAAATACTCTAAACCTGGCCCTTATATCCCTGAAGTTCACATTCTAGAGGGAAAAGCCTAAAAGATGACTACCTACAAAGCAACAAGAAAACGAACTGTGGGAGAAGGAAGGAATTGAGTCCCCATGCCTGCCGTGTCTTAGAGGGTACCAGCATCCCCCTGTCCCGGCACACTGACGTCTGAGAACTGGACGGGCAGATGGGCCTGCAGACGACCGGCCACGGCAGCCATCACAATCACTGAATACCAAGAATTAGGTGAATTAAGAAAATCAGTGACGGAACCACTGAGAAACACTGTCGAAAAAACTCAGCTTTGTAAAATATAAAATTCTAGCACAGAAATTTTGTCTTCACAGCAACTGTGCCTATAAAAATCTAAACATTTCAAAATTCATTTTGAACCCGTAAGTATTTTCCAGTATTGGCCAGATCCCAAGACTGCGCAGTCCTCTCCTCTCTGAATATCAAGAGGCCTGCCTGCAATACCGACCTGTCCTCAGGACCCTGGAAGGGACAGAGAAGCCAGAACAGAGGAACATACGTACACTAGCTTCTCAGAAGATCACACTGGAAACACGGGTGGCATTACACTTATCTGAAGGCACAAGATATGGGTAGATTTTTATTACCAAAAAATAGCTGAAAGTTATAAAAATAAATATAACTCTACCATTGTTTTTCAAGATATTGTCCCATTCAAGCCTTTTTTCCCAAATCTTCAAAGGGTTTGTTTCAATTTGAAATGGACTTGACAAGAAGCCTCATCCAGATCTCACTAGTTATAACAATAGGGGGAATGCCTGGCTCCAAAGTCAGTCCCAGGACACACTCCTATTAGAGATGGGAAATGATAAACCCCAAGACAGTGCAGCCTGGGAAAGGGAGTAGGAAAGAAAGCCACCCACTGACAGCTTTCCTGTCTTCCAAGGTGAATCCTTTCCAGAGTCTGGCCACAGGTGGGGAGAAGGTATTTCATCCAACCTAGAATAATCCTCAGGAGGCTTTTCATCTCTCCCAAGATAAATCCTCTCCACATGCTGGCCACAGACCCCTCAACCCTACACCCAAATTCCTGAGTGCCCAAACTGACACGTTCCCTAAACCACCTCTCAGTATAACCTATATAGCCCAAACTCCTCTGCTGGCCAGCAGCTCATTTTCAACCAGGAAAGTGGGTCCATTGGAGGTGTGATCCTGTTCCCGAATAAAAGGCTGAGATGGAGTTTGTGTCCAGCCTGGTCCTTTCCTAACTCCATGAGGAACTTAGCATGGGGACCGACATTCATCACCCCACGCAGACGCCTCACATTCTACACTGCTCGGCACCAACTTTTCAAACATTATTAAATAAACCAGGTGCAGTGGCGCACGCCTGTAATCCCAGCAACTCAGGAGGCTGAGGCAGGAGGATTGCAAGTTTAAGAACAGCCTCAACAATATAGTGAGATCCTGTCCCAAAATAAAAAGTACAAAGGAGCTGGGGATTGGCACAGTGGTAAAGCGCCCCTGGGATCAATCCCAGGACCAAAACAAAACGAACAAAACTATTAGACAAGCAAGGCCCTGTGCTCAATCCCCAGCCCCACAAATTTTTTGAAATGTTTTTTTTATCATTTTTCTGTGTGTGTGGCACTGTGGATGTGCCTTGTCCATGCCAGGCAAGGGTTTTACCACTGAGGTACAGCCCCAGCCAAAATGACTAAATAAACTTTAGACAACTTTCATTTGCCAGGTAGGTACTATCTTACAAATTCAAATAATGGTCAAAGATCAAAGGATATCATCATTTCAATTACAAAGCTAAAATTAATTCTCATTCTATAAACAACTCTTTAAAATATAAAGTTCCTTTTCTTTAGAACCATTAGTAACTTTATGAAGTGAAATTCAACCAGTGTATCATAACACATAATAACATCAAGACAGGAACTTGAGATACCGTACTAGCTCAAGACGGAAACCAGGAATATCCCTTGCCTTCGAAGAGACAGTCATCAAGGGGAACAAATGCATGAGGATGCAGGTATTTGGATGCACAGAAGGACAGGAAAATCATCTCAGGAAGACAACAGCATTCAACAGGACTAGGGAGTGAGACTGGAGGGAATTACTCAATTATTCCCTTACAGAGTGGCTTTCTAGAAAAGCCTTGAAGAATCAGTTAAACTTCAAGTACCGGTGAACAAGAGGCGGGTAGGCAGAGGAACACCTCACCCTGTGGCCTAGCCAGCCAAGGTCTAACCCTGGGACCTCTGGAGGAATGTTCCGAGATGGCAAAGGCACCTACAGACGAGCCCATCACAGTGCCCCACGAGAGTGACCCTCTGGATGTGGGTCTGGGATTGGCAGTGAAGACTCCGGGCCACTCTGAACAGAAGGGAGAAAATCTCTCTATCAGGGATGCACTAGTTATAACATGCTGAGGTCAGTCTTCTTGATGCTAAGGGAACACAGAGGCGCCCTCACCAAATAAAATCGCCTATTTATCTGTTGATTCAAAATGGGTTTTCTGAAATATTTATAGCTCATTCTAGTCATAACTAAACAAAATTAAGGAATTTATAAATATCCAAAACAGACACAACAAAAATTATGAAAACTGAACATTACTGATCTTTAACATAAACTTTTTCAGTCACTTCTAATGAAAATTTAAAATATAAAATAACTTTGTGTGGATTTAATTGTCAAAATTACTAATGTCGATAACAGCAGATTTTCAGGTGACATTAAGCTAACTTGTAGAGAACACTCAGCTCAGGGACGGCACTCCTGCCACAACATGGCCCTTGGGACATTAACCACAGGTGGAATCCCACTTGTCCATCAAGAGGACCAGGGAAGGCGATGGTGCCCTTCCTCTGGGCTATACCCTAAGCTTCTCTGGACTCTCCTGACACTACCCTCAGCACGCACAGCTCACATGTGCCTCCCGGGTAATCGGCACCTTCCACAGCTTGGCCAGGGGCCTTTATCTGCAGCCAGTGGCTACAGAGACTCTGGGGAGGTCCTGACACCTGCTGAGGCACAGCAGAGACTGGTAACCAAAGGACTTCACCACCCCAGACATGCAAAGGAGGGTGGGGTCTTGAGGGCAGTCATAGCAGCGCTCCACGCTGGTACCTCACAGTGAGTAGAAATTCCTGGGCGCTCTACAGGGTGCATCCCCTGGTGTGCATGCGCACACAAGCACGCTGGGGGCCTGGAAATGGGGTGGAGGGCACACATGGGACTGCAGCACACAGAGGTAAGAAAAGAACACCCAACTACGGAGTCTAACCCTGGCAGCAATTAAAAACCTGCAATCATGACAACAGCCACAATTTTAAATTTCCAACCACAGGGAGTGGCGGTAGTAATCATAGAAATGTGTTGAAACAAATGTGTACTAGAAGTACGAAAGATGCATATAAGTGTGTGAAGGTCAATCATTTCAGCCATTGAATGAGTACATGTGGATTGTAAATGTGGGAAAACTGGTATATGATAAAAAATGAAACATCTGAAGAAAAAGAAACTACTTACCGAGCAGGTTCTGGGTGTTTTACATACATACTCCTTAATCTTAGCAACAAACTTGGAAGCTGCTGTTGCTACTTCCATTTTACAGATAATTGAAACTAGATTATGTAAGTAAGGTGGGCAAGAGTAACAGGAGACAAAGAGGAAGGCCAGGAGTCCCGGCTACTAAGCCCACACTTCCTGCCGCACTCAGAGCTTTCTTCAGTCAGGGTCACGTGAAGCACGGACAGGATCCCAGTTACACTGAAACCCTCCCAGTGGCTCATACAGACCTGGGTGAGTGGCAGCCCAGCCCCGCCAATGCATGTGGCCACTGCCACCCTCTGGCCCAGCCCTGGCTTCGACCTCTCCAGGGATAGGCTAGACCTCTAACCTATTGACACAGACGTGTGGGCCGAGGAGTGACCCACCAAGGCTGTTATTCTGCCTGACACTTGCAGGACTAGATGCTCAGGCAGGACAGACATCTGTCTTTCCCTGGCTTTAATGTCAGCATCCAGAGCAGTTCCTGGCACAGAGCAGTTCAATAAAGCCTGCTTAGTCAGAAAGGAGAAGCAGTGTGCTACCTATGTGAAACCAAGAGAATGAAACTGGCCAGAAGGCAGATTACAGACACACTCACTAAATATGGGAGCCATCTGATTTAACCGAGGGTGGGTGGCAAGCACGGCAGCAGGAGCATTCCCAGCCCTAGCTCAGGAGGCGAGGTGACCCGGGGGCCTCGACACTGTGGTCTGGCATCACTGGCATCTTCTGGCCACTCTTGTCTTCCGAAGTCAGGGATGAAAAGAGAAAGCAACGAATATTTGGGAGGATAGGGCAACAGTGCTACAGCTGGCCTGAAACAGAGCTGCCCCATGAGCTCAGAGCCACCTGGGAAGCCGAGAGGGCTAGAAGAGGGCTGAGCCTGGAGAGCAGAGGGACACACACAGGTGAAAGGCGATGGGCCACTCAGGCAGTGGAGAGAACAACAGGTGGTCACACCCAAGCCCCTGCCTGCTGCAGTTGCCAGATGTTCACAGGCACGAACGTGAACGCCCAGGGAAGCACCAAAGGGTGTGGACCAGGACAGGCAGCAGGTACCTCCCTGGGCACGATGCATGCCACTTCTGATGGTCTGACACTCTCCTATGATCTTACAGGGGAAGAAACTAAGGCATAAGGGTTGACTTGTCAAATGTCTGAAAGGCACTGGTCACAGAATGTCAAGCCTATGTCCAAACACCCCAACTTCAGGGAAGGGCAGTGGGACGGGGGCCCACTTTGTGGGATGAAAAGAGACATCTCCATATCAAGAACGCATGCTCGCCCGTGCACCTAGCAATCATGACAATCAGCTTCTATCATGAAAATTAAAAAGACAAGGCTCAAAACTCACTAAGAGGGGCTCAGTGACAGAGCACTCGCCTAGCATGTGTAAGGCACTGGGTTCGATCCTCAGCACCACATACAAATAAATGAATAAAATAAAAGTAATGTGTCCAACTACAACTATAAAAACATATATTTAAAAAACTCATTAGGATCCTCTTAACACCAGCCCTGTAAACCTGGCCTCATGAATCGGGAGTATAGTGAAAAGGTGAAATAGTTATTAATTCTGCAGCAAATAACCATCATTAAAGATGCCATCTACATCTATAACAAAACCATGTGAGTGTGACGACAGGTCTTCGTCACAGGGGGATGTGTCACGTTATTCTTTCCAGCAAGGCAGGCACAAATCCCATTGAAGAGGCATCACATTAGGCTTACTCTGGTATTCAATCACCTAAGAATCTCTGGAAGAAAACCACAGATCTTCTATTCATTAAATAAAGAAGGAAACCAATCAACAACTCCTCTGGGGAGGCAGGCTTCATTCAGAAGTTAGAGACACATAGAATGATTGTTTGCTGTGTTAATAAATTTCTTAAGATACCTGGATTATACAACTATCTAGGTGGAATGGGGGATCAGTGACTCATTACTGCAAGCCGCAGCTAAGAAGACCTGAGATCAGACACTAAATAAAACAGCTCAGACTACAAAGGACATGTTTAAAAATGAAGTCAATCACTCCTAGTCAACATCAAACAAAGTGGCACATTTGGAGACAAGAAAACATGGTCCACGCCACAGCAGCAATGAGTAACATGGGATAATACACAGGCAGGGGTAACAGCTGAGTGATCTGCCAGTCACATGAGCCAAGAGGTGTGACTGCAGAGGGACACTGTTCCCCTGTATGAGGTGACTAACAGCACCATCCATGGGAATCTCCAGCAGGGTGATGAGCCCATGGCTGTTAACCATTCCCAAGATTCATTATGCTAACGTGAACACTCTTCACTCCTATCACCTCTGCACACAGAGTGGTCTCCCACAGCTACTGGAGAGGGCTGGGCTCTCTGGTGGGGCCTGGGGCAGCTTCTCCTTGCCTCACAGCCTCGGAGCCAGCGTTGATGGCCTTCAGAGCTGCCAAGACCCAAGAAAGAAAACAGAAGCCATGGAAGCAGGAGGACTTCCCCTGTTTTTTTTTTTTTTTCCTTTCTTTTCTTTTCTTTTTTTGAGTAGTAAGTAATTACAGATAGCACAACTCTGAATTCTGAGAAGAAATGATATAGATAAGGAAATAACAGTTAAGACAAGCCATCTGAATACTGAAACCAACTAAGTGTCATTCATCAGCACTGTGACAAAAAGCATGAATCTTCTACTCTTCACGAATTCATCAACGTCTAAATAATACCAACGAAGACAATCGAGGGATTTTAAGAGGTCTGTCAATTGCATGATCATGTAAGTCACGGGGCAGGTTAATTATAATCACAGAATACTTCCTTCCAAAAGCCCTTGGAGAGCACAAATCTCTCAAAATAATTAGAATGCTATGCTTAATTCAAAAAACTCTCCTCTGCATTCGTACAACAGGCTTTACTATTTGCATTTTATGAAAAATAAAGGAAATATACAGGTAAGAAGGGAAAGACAAATTGCCAGGTGAAATCTGCCCGGCAGGCTTGACAACCAGTTGCCCAGCCATGAGCACAACCACTGGTGTTGGCACATGCCACTACACACAGGGGTACTATCGACAGGGCCACCGCACACACAGGGAAACTGGCACTGGGGCAAATAACGAGCCCAAAGCCAGGACTCAAACCCAGGTCCTAAAGGCTCAAAGTAAGTGGGATAAACAAAGACCAGTTGTTCAACTTGAGGATTTGAATTTTTTAATTTAAATCATGTTTAATACGTTAGAATTATCAAAGAAGCTTCTGAAAAATTAGAAATTACTCTTAAACATAAATGTGCCAATATTAAAATGTAGAAAATGATACAAAGGTTGCTCCCTCCTTCTGCCAAAACGGCCTCTGGAACTTGTTCGTTCTGCTCCATTATTACCGGAAACAAAATACTTTTTAAATTAAGCAACATAAGGCCTGGAATGAACACGCTAAGCGTGCTGTTCGTGACAGCCGCTGTCAAGACAGAGCTGGGGACAGAAAGAAACCAGCCTTAAGAGAAGAGCCTGAAGTCTGATTTGGACTTTACTCCTCCTGCTCAAGATGGAATTTTTGGTGCTGGACATGTTTGGCACCTTCCAGTACCTAGGGTTTTCTTCCCTAGTTTTGCATTTTTTCTGTTTTAAAATAGGAACAGTTTCCAAGGGAGAAGGTTAAGGTCAGTGGAAAAATTTGGGAATAGCGTTCACATTGAATACTTGAAGAATAAATCACAGTTGTTTCTGAAAAACAGTTTTCTAAGACGTATTTGAAATATCTTACTAATAAATAACTCAAGAAAAATAATCTTCATGATCGGCTTTGTGTGGCTGCCTCTGACTGGCCAATTTAGTCCAGATGAAGACAGACCAGTGCAGGAGGACTAAGTGGACTCCCTTTTTAGGACTTGGCTTTTTAACAAAACAAATGAAGCATACATGAGAAAGAAGCCTCTAAAAGGGACTATCACCTAGTACAGACTCATACTTAAAAAAGGAACACTGTTCTGGAACCTCTCAGGATCCCAATCTCTGTTCTCCTACTCATGAGCTGGCACATGAGCTTGGACCATTTCTCATCCCCTCTAAGCACTGGTTTCTTCATCTAGAAAGTAAGACATTAAAAAATATATCTCACATGCCACAGAAAACTTAGACACCTATGTGCACAGAACCTGATGTTTAAAAAGCACTCAGACACGGTTACCAGGCTGTGTGCGTGGCTGTGTTAAGGTCACGTGTGTGGCTATGGCCAAGGCCGCATGCATGGCTGTGGCTAAGGCTGCGTTCATGGCTGTGGTTAAGAGGTCCTCAAAGGTCCATGTGCTGAAGGATCATTCCCAATCTGTGGTGCTATGGGGAGGCACTGGAAGCAAGGTATTGGGTCCCTGGGATGTGCCTTTAAGGGAACAATGGGACTCCAAGTCTTCCTTCTCCCTCTCTTTTGCTCCCAGCCAAGAGATGAGTGGTCTTGCCTTACTGTGTGCTTCCACCAGGAAGTGCCAGCACAGCCCAAAGCACTGGCCCAACAGATCACGGATGAATCCTCTGAATCTGGAAGCTGAGATACACGTTTTCTGTTTCCAGGTTGATTCTCTCAGTTTGCTATGGGAACAGAAAGCTCTATAGCACATGTTCTCCAAACTAACCAAGAGGCTCCCCGAAAACTCAGTCAACTAACTCACAGGCCTTCTCAAATCAGCAAAGTCTAAATGTTTGGACACATAAGGTTTGTTTTCCCAACTATGTTAATGTAACTGACATTTTGCTCATGGACTTATTTCAAGAAAGAAGAAAATGGTAGCTAAAAAAGATTCGCAGTGCGTCCTTTGGGTGTACAGGAGAAAGCATGTTAACCTCTGAAACACAACCGTGTCCACCCAGGCCAGGGTCAGCACTGATGACATGACCCAGCACACACAGATTCACAGGAGGCCTCCCCTCAGCCCATGTGCCTCTTGCCTCGACTTCCACCCCACTTAACCTTGAGTCCTGGTTTTAGAAGTGACTTCCACCCCCCTATCTTATATCAAAAAGACCCCGAGCATTTCAGTAGGCATCTGTGTCTCAACATGGAATTGTAGATGCTCATGCCAGGCGTGTCCATCCCTCCAGTGGCTGCCCTACAGAAGGCAAAGACTGAGAAAATCAAAGAATGCAAAACGCCTGGCAGACACTGGCTGTGCCTCTGACAAGTGGGCTGTGGGGTCACAAGCAGTCTGACCATACCCAGTCCAGTTATCCAGGGTATTTGACTGCCTCTCTGAGCACCGGGTCGGTAACAGCAGCAGCTAGTGCTTACTGAGCACCTGCCTTTACACCCAACACTGTAAATATTGATCCACAGGGCTTCCTGCCATGGCTCCAGGCCATTCACATCAGGAAGTAGAATGCCCATTTCACAACGAGGAAACTGCACCAGCCTGCCAGCCTCACAGCCACGCTCCCCTGCAGCCTCGCCCTGCCTCACTCAGGGGAACTCAGGCAGTGCCCAGGTCCTGAATATCCTGATCCCATGCAGTACAGACCCCAGCGGGCTTTCCCCAGACACTGAGACCCACTGGGCTCCGAAATCTGAAGCTATGCATGCCTTCTTGTGCATCAGAGCTGGACAGACTGACACACACAGACTCCATCGCTCTAGGCACCCTGTCCCTCCATGCCACATCCTACAGAGGTGGTCACTGCCCCATATCTCTGTTATGAGCAAAGACCCAAACCAAGAAAACACTCACTGAGCCCTTGCCAGGCTACGCACTGGTTAGGGGCTGAGGAGCTGTAGGCGAAGTGACAGCCTGACATCCCAGAGCCATCGCACTGCAGGAAAACGAGCATGGACAAGCACAGCCATGCAGGACCCGGGCCTGACCTCCAGGTGCCCGCGCTCACAGAGTGCTTGTGCCACCATGAGCAGGCCCGGTGGCCTGGGAGGGCCTGTCTGTGTCCCGATGAGTGAGACGCTTGCTCTAGACGGAGATCTTTGCTAACCGAAAGGCAGAGTGAACATGCACAAAGCAAATGCAAGCAACAAACACACAGGTCTGAGCAGGGAGACAGGAAATGCACAGCTGCTGTTCTCGAGAGTTCCGCCCGCCCAGCTGGTCTGCCCTTTTCATTACTCAGGAAAAAGTTTGCTTCCTGGGGCTGCAGAGAGAGAAGTGAAAGGCAGCTCTTCCTGCCACCTTGAGACCTTCACTTCTATCCTGTCCCCGAGGCACCCCAAACTGCACCTGGCTCTGCGCTCACACCACAGGCAAGGAGGGCAACCAAGAGGAAGGAAGCGGTCTGTGCTCTGGAAGGCCGGGCTGCCCCCTCTGCTGCCTGGGGGAGGGATCGCCCCGACAGACTAGCCGGTCTGGAACCTGTAAGTGCCACAGTCCCGCAGACACTGCCTTGCGCTCCAGCTGCCTCCCCAGGAGACAGGCAAGTCAGTGTGGCAGGAAGCAACTACCAGCAACTGAAAGCCATGGTGTCTCTGCAAACACAGCCAGCTGACAAGCTGCTAGCCCGCACGGCGTCCGAATCCTGGGGAGGTTCACACACAGAACCTGGCACACAGTCGCTCTTGAAATGCCTGAGGACCAGGTGACGGTGAGCCTGCAGTCCAGGGAGCACCCAGAGGCAATGCCCAGCTCACACTGAGCGTGCCCTTTCCAGTCGCCCTAGGGCCCTCTCTCCAGGCCACCCTGTGTGCAGCCTCCTGCCACCAGGACACATTGCCAGCCTGGCCCCTATGGCACACAAGCCTCAGAACCCTGAATGTTATGACTTCTACCTTCACACCAAGTGGAGGCCAAGAAACCAACCAGGGCACGAGAACACCAAGGCTTAGGTCTGCTTTCACTCCTTCACCCCAGGACCCTGGCCCTGGCACAGAGCAGGAGCAGGGGGCGCGGGCGAGGAGGAGGGTGAAGGAATGAGGCACTCCACATGGAAAGTAAAGGGGCACCCCAGGCCTGGCACCCAATGTGGCAGCAGCTCAGCTCCACTCTCCTCTGGGGACCCACAGGCCAACCACAGCCAGGACCCAGGTCTCGAAAGTCCTAATCCGTGCACCACCTATCCCAAAGGGCTTTCACCAAATACCAAACCAAGAACTCTCAGAAATCTGAACCGCAGCTCTCCTGGCCTCTCCCCTGGGGACAGACACCCACCCCGCTCCCCAGAAGGAAGCAGAGAGGCCTGATTTCCCCTCTGCAGTTACAGAGAAAAGGGAATCTGGAGAGTGAGGTTCAAGATTCCCAAACAGAAGTGGGAAAACCCACTGTGCAGCTGGGGCTGGAGCCTGCCCAGACAGGACTGCCAGGAGAGCAGCACACGCCAGCTGCACTTGGGGCTCAGGACCGGTCTGTGTCTACTCTGTCGTCAAAGTCGAAGACACATTATGAAACCCAAGAAAAGGAAGTCCATTTCTAAGAAGAGAGAAGGCCTTCTATCCCAACCATACCACTTCATAACACAATCCTCCTTCATAACACAGCGTCAACATATTGGTCCCCCATGAAACAGTAATACTGATTTTATTTTACTATTGCTCACGGTCACTATTTCTGAAATACACTTGTACAGTGCTTCATAATCCTCAAAGTGCCCGTGTTTCCTCAGAGACAAGAGGCAAGGTGCTCTGTGCCTATTTAACAACGAGGCACACAGCTTTACTACCTAGGTCAAGGTTGCACCCCTAGTCAGGGTCAACACAGCTGTAGCCCCTTATGAATTCCAGGAACACAGAGTGACTCAAGAGTCAAGGAAAGGGTGACCCCTGGTGGACAGTAAGCACAGTGGAATGCCATCTGCATGCCTGCATGAATACACACATACTCTCATGCACGTAAATCTAATCACATTTTTTAAATTATCCATGTGAGGTGGCACACACCTGGAATCTCAGCTACTTGGGACACTGAAGCAGGAAGATGGCAAGTTCGAGGCCAGCCTGGGTAACTTAGCAAGACTGTCTCAAAGTAAAATAAACAGGGCTGGGGATGTGGCTCAGTAGTAGAACACTTGCCTGGCATGGGCAAGGCCAAATAGATAACTAAAAGAATTTACTGGATGCTAACTATCCCTGAAGAGTCTGTCCTTTCAAGTGTTCTTCTGTCAAATCAGTGGGTGATCAGCCTGAATTACAGGATAAAAAATGTAGATTTCATATTCCTCATAAGACAGTATGTCAACCACAAAATAAACACTCACTTGCTTACATGCAATACTTCCAAAGCTGAGTCAACACTGAGAATAAGCACTACTGACCAGGGCAACACTCCAGGTGGCCATGGGTGCCTCCCTGCACCCGAAGAGGAGGTGGGACCCCCCGGGCTTGAAGGGTTGCTTCTGGAAAAACTCTCAGTGGACACACATTTCCTCATGAACCTCTACCTGTGCTATATATATATACACAGTAATAACTGTGTTTGTTATAAAACTGAGACAAAGGAAGCTTTTAAAAATGTAATTTGAAGTTTCAATCTTCTGGCACTCCAACAGCTCATCTAGGCACCTAGTCTCCACAGGGCTGTGGGAAAAACCTCACAGTGTGATTTCTCCCTGACAAGACACCCTATCATTTTCTAGTGGGCAATTTGAGTTTCCACGGGCCAACATGACCACTAGAAAGGAGCATGGACTTGGTAACAGCCTCGACAGGGAAAGCACACTGTGACCCAACACTTAGCACAAGAAGCTTAGCAACACAAAAGGATACCTCAAATTTTCAGGATTTTCATTCCACATATCGCATGTCTAAGTATTTAAAAATCTCAGACCTCTTGAAACCTCTCACCTTAGGAAATTTTACTACAAAGAGAAGGACTATAAAGTTTCCACCCCAAAAGAGCAGGGCAGCCCCAGAGCTTGCCTTAGGAAGCACAGGATTATACAGGCCCACAGTGGGGCTCCCTCTTGAGGAGCTGAGGTGCTGAAGCACTCTGTGCCCACCCACCAGAGCGAAACGCCACGCCAGGTCTACCCCTGTCGTCGACCTTCTGACCCCATGTGGCACCTTTGAGAATCAGGGCAATGACTCATAAAAGGATTCCTAAAGAAGGAGCCATGTAGCCTCTGCACCAGGCTCACACAGAGGTGGGTCCGGGAGGTCTTGGGTGGTGCCCTGGGTCATCCTGGCCTCCACGGTGCATTCCCAAAGGCTTCATTAGAACCAAAGGCCCTTGCCATGCATCAGCTAAGGTGCTCTTAGGGCTGTCGAGCCTCACCTTGGCCTTCCCTCGGCCTAGCCCACGCTGGCTGTACCACAGGCACTTTTCACTGTGAGAGGAAAACACTTTTAATTCCCCCACGCAAGACTAGATAAAGATCACTGCAAATGCTATGTTTGTAGAGTCACTCATTAATGACATATCTGTTACTAGGAAAATAAAACATAAAATGGTCTGCAATTGCTCAATGTCACGTGTCCGTGTGACTGGCTATGCTACCAATTCTTTGGTCAAATATCAGTTGAGATATGGCTGCAAAGTTTTGTTTTGTTTTTTTTATGTGATTAGGATTTAAATCAGCAGACTTTGAGTTAAGCAGACCACCCTCCATAACAGGGGTGGGCCTCATCCAGTCCACTGACAGCCTGAAGAAAAAGACTGGGGTCTCCAAAGGAAGAATGAATCCAGCCCCCAGACTCAGGATGCAACCCCCACTCTTCCCTGGTCTCCAGCCTGCTCTGCACATGTCACACTTGCCACTACCTACAATCACACCAGCCAGTTTTAAAATATTAAAAAAAAAAAAAAAAATAGCACTCTTTTCTCTCTCTAGATAGATGCAGATAAGAAACATGCACATGGATGCGAGCGCGCGCGCGCACGCACACACACACACACACACACACACACGCAGTTTCTCTTTACTGTTTTGTTCCTCTGGGAAGCCCTGACCAGCACTGAAGAGTTTTCAAAGATCATAACCACAGAGTTTCATGCACTGCCCTCTGCTGGGCTGTGTGTTAAAATGCATCCCCCGAGTCAAAGTCAATCATCTCACCAAGTCGAAGCACAGGATGTTCTGTTAAGAGTAAATGAAGGGAGGATGGTAAAGGGCCAATAAAAATCATTCCAATCAATCTATAAAGTAGACCAGCCCAGCGGACAGTTTGTGTTAATAATGTTGAGTCACGTTAGTCCAATGAGAGAAATTTCACAGTGCATGAGCCTTCATAAAATATTACACTTTAAAACAGGCTTTGTCAGAGTTTACTGAATGACAAAAAAAGAAAATATACCAACAAAATAAAAGGCAAAATGAAAGGAGAAATTCAACTACCTCTTGGTTATCTTTGTTTTGGTTTGCCCAGAAAATCTTATGGTAAAGCGTCTCCATTGAGTTGCTGGAATCAGTTCGGTCAAAACAGTGTCGATCCAAGACTTCCAACGTGTGCAAAACCCGACTGATAGTCACCCCTAGATGGAGAAATGAAGCATGCAGTTAGGGAGGCCACGGAAACCAGAACAGCAGAGCATAAAAATCACCATTCTGGGGGGCAAGGGGGTTTCCTGAAGTCACCATTCTGGGCATGTTTCCCAAGAGAACCATCCATGAAACCCAACCAGACATTCCAGACAGGCAGAACCTGAAGAATGTCCTCACAATTCCCCGCAGAGCTGTGCCAAAGACCCTCCTTACCACGGGAGCGCACTGACAGAATCTGAAACCTGGCATGAGGCCCAGCCCACGAAAGCCCCCGCTCCTCCACTGTGCCCTGTACCTGCTGTGGACTCCTGGCACTTGTCAAAGGACCACCGGACTTCCACCGCACGGCCCCTTTGTTTTATCTGCTGTTCCACCTCATAGATCTTGGCCCGAACCTGAAAGATAATCGCTTCCAATTAACTCTGCTGCAAAGCTGAGACGGCTGTCTATGTCATGTCAGGGTTTCTGCCTAGCAGAAGGTCCTGTGGTGAATGACAGCCATGGCTACAGGGGACGAGAGCAGCCCACTGCCCACAAGGACAGCCTTCCAATGCACAAGTGCTGATCCAGTGCCAGCTCTCAATGACAAATGTCCATGGAAATTAATGTGTGAAGGGCACTGTAACAGGTGGGATTGCTTTAGGATATTGTAAGAAAGGGCAAGAATTTTTAAATATCCTCTTTGAGCCAATTGTCTAGTCAGGAAAGTAACTAGCAATGTTTTAGTAATTTAGAAAACTGCTTGGTTAAAAAAAAATAGATAAATAAAAAACAAGGATGATCTTCTACATGTTAGTTATAACACTTGTTCAAGTTGCATAAATCTTCAAACAAAGCAGCAGCACCAGAAGATCACAGAAGAGTCACTGAACGACACTCGCCAGCATGGGAGTCACAGTCAGGCATTGGCATCACCACCAACTGGCCTGGGAGGAGAACGCTGAGCAGGACTGCCCAGCAAGAGGGGGAAGGGAAGAGAGCGACTTCCTGAATCTCTGTGTTCAGCAACAGCAGAGAACCCTGAGGTTGGCAGGGGCGAGGAGCAGAGCTGGGGATGAACTCCGGCTGAACCCGGCGGGGGCCCCTTCGCCCAGCCCCTGGAGAAAGAACACCTACCACCCAGGACACAGTCTACCTGCTGGTTGAATGCCGTGTTCCCTCCCGGCATGGGGAGGCTGGACGGGGCGACCTGCAGCAGGTCCAGAGGTGAGCCCGCGCTCACACTCTTGCTTTCATTTGTGGAGTAGTTCCACACCAAGGCACTTGGGCAGCAGAGAGTGACCGTCTAGGAAGGAAGCAGGGAAATCAGGGTGTGAGAGGGAGGAGGAGGAGAGCTGCGGACTCAGCAGAGATAGCTGTCACCATCAGTGATGCCCCAGCTCAAGGCCACAGGGGGTCTCTTTACTCCAACCTCACCAACACCAATCTGCACGTCAGACAACAGGTCCTCGCTCCAGGCATTGCCAGGAACCCCCCACCACACCCTCCTCACCTCACGTTTCTCTAATTCATTGTCTCAAACTGTCCCCTAGGAAAGCCTGCCTGACCACAGGCTGGGCTGCAGATCCCCTTTGTGACTGCCTTAGCTGGGCCTGTCCCTATCAGCCCTCGACCTGTCACAGGACACTGCAGCTCCGTTACTCTACCTTCCCTACAGGACTGCAAGCTCCAGCTCCTGTGGAGACCCACCTTCAGAGCCACCTAGTTCCAAAGGGCACCTGAGAGCTCAGGAAATGTGAATGAACTCAGGGTGATACTGTGGGGCCCCATGGGCAGGCCATGCCTCACCCGAGAGCACTGCCCAGCAACCTGCCCAGGGCAGCACCCTCGAGCACCGGCAGCAAGCATGCCCGCCAGAAGCAGTGCCTGCCAGAAGATCAGACTGAAGAAACAGGCAGCCAACTCAAGACATGACTGAGGAAGCCAGCGCTGCCCACAGAAGCCTCCTCCAGAAGAACAGGGCTGCTGATGACAGCAATAGCTACCCTGTGGGTACCCTGGAGGACTTTTAATTGGGCTGCTGAAAGGCCTCAATAGAGGACAACCACAAAAACTTTCTTCTAGAAGAATGCAGCAAATCTTCTCTGCGCTTTATCCCACGCAGAGTAATCAAACTTCAACATAAACTACTTGGTTGAGGGAAAAACGACACTCGGTACATAGAAATAGAAGTGCCATCTCCAGCCCGATGGCTTCCCACATGGGACTGATGTGACATCACCCGGGCCGCAGACTCACCTGCAGCATGCAACTGAGTCCGTACACCAGGGGCCCGTGCTGTGCGCAGGAAAGGAAGTCTGAGAAGGCCAGCTGCACGGGGCTCATGCCAGGGCCGGGGGGGCCGGGGCTGGGCGCCCCGATCCCCGAGCTGTTGGGCCCAATCATCATGTGGGGGGAGTGGGCGGCCAGGAGGCTGGGGCTGTCGCTTAGCAGCAGGGACAGACGCCGGGCACAGAAGTAGGCCAGACGGCGGGACAGGTAGGCTGACTGCACAAACTCATCCGAGTACTGCAAGGAGAAGACAAGCCACCAGTCACGCCCGCCTTCACAAGCAGCTGCTCCAAGGCAGACGCTTCTCCAGGAAACAAGAAGAAGCCTGCACAGACCTGTGCTGTCAACTGCAGACAGAACTGAGCCACACATATGATCTGAGATTTTCTAGTAGCCACTAAAAGAAACAGGTGAAATTAAAATAATGTGCTGTGTTTAGCCCAACACACCCATTTGATCATGTCTACCTCTGACCAACATAAAAGTGTTATAGTAGCATTCACTCTTGTTTCTCCCCTGTGAGTCTGAAGGCTGGAGAGCATTTTACACACAGAGCACATCTAGGTTCACAGGGCCACAGCTGAGGCGCTCAGCAGCCCATCTGGCTGATGACCTGTGACAGGCCAGGTGTCTGCAGCACCCGGCAGGGGCAGCTGAGAGGGAGGGCCACCGCTACCCGAGCACACGGGCACTGCTCCAATCATCAAAGGCTCATGTGATGGCTCCGTGGGGAACAGCTTCTAATGAATCCCACTTGGCGAACTTAAATTTCATCACATCTTAGACACATCACGAGATGAGAAGACTCCTACCTGCCAGGAACTCAAGGAATTATCAAAAGAAGGTAGAGATTCTCTGCACTCTACCAGGAGGTTTGTTTTGTTCTTGTAGCACTCAGTCTAAAAGACGGGGAGGGGGGGGGGGGCACTATTCTAGGGGCTGTCTGCTCAGCTCAGACGCGGGAGAGACCAGTGCAATAAGATTACATGTTAACCAAAAACCACGGACATGACTGCTGAAGGTCACTCCAAGTCTTCCTACATAGTATAAGAATACACCACAGTGAATTCCACCTGGGTGTACGTCCACAGGAGTGGGGGCCTAATTTAGAATAAGAGACATTCTATGCCTGTATAATTGTATCAAAATGAACCGTACTGTCATGAATAACTAAAAAAAAAATTGGAAATTAGAAAATTAAAAGTTAAAAATAATATATAAATTTTTTTTTAATTTTTTATTGTTGGTTGTTCAAAACATTACAAATTTCTTGATATATCATATTTCACACTTTGATTCAAGTGGATTATGAACTCCCATTTTTACCCCATATACAGATTGCAGAATTACATCAGTTACACATCCACTGATTTACATATTGCCATCCTAGTGTCTGTTGTGTTCTGCTGCCTTTCCTATCCTCTACTATCCCCCCTCCCCTCCCCTCTTCTCTCTCTACCCCCTCTACTGTCATTCATTTCTCCCCCTTGTATTATTTTTCCCTTTCCCCTCACTTCCTCTTGTATGTACTTTTGTATAACCCTGAGGGTCTCCTTCCATTTCCATGCAATTTCCCCTTCTCTCTCCCTTTCCCTCCCACCTCTCATCCCTGTTTAATGTTAATCTTCTTCTCCTGCTCTTCGTCCCTACTCTGTTCTTAGTTACTCTCCTTATATCAAAGAAGACATTTGGCATTTGTTTTTTAGGGATTGGCTAGCTTCACTTAGCATAATCTGCTCTAATGCCATCCATTTCCCTGCAAATTCTATGATTTTGTCATTTTTTAATGCAGAGTAATACTCCATTGTGTATAAATGCCACATTTTTTTTATCCATTCGTCTATTGAAGGGCATCTAGGTTGGTTCCACAGTCTTGCTATTGTGAATTGAGCTGCTATGAACATCGATGTAGCAGTGTCCCTGTAGCATGCTCTTTTTAGGTCTTTAGGGAATAGACCGAGAAGGGGAATAGCTGGGTCAAATGGTGGCTCCATTCCCAGCTTTCCAAGAAATCTCCATACTGCTTTCCAAATTGGCTGCACCAATTTGCAGTCCCACCAGCAATGTACAAGTGTACCCTTTTCCCCACATCCTCGCCAGCACTTGTTGTTGTTTGACTTCATAATGGCTGCCAATCTTACTAGAGTGAGATGGTATCTTAGGGTGGTTTTGATTTGCATTTTAAATTTTAAAATTTAAAAAAAAAAAAATTTAAAACCTCTTCTGAAAACACTTGCTTTGGAGGCAGATATTCATTCTTTCCTCTTCTAAAGGGAATTGTTCCCCTTTCTACCTCTACTTACCTAATCATTGCCTTCAGACTGACTTTTCCTGCCCATAAAACCAGCTGGCTCAAGGTCCCATTACTGTACCTGCAGCATCAGCGGCAGTAGGAGTTTAAGAAGGTCGTCATCCATCGGTCTGATCTTCTCTAGGACATCCAGGATCCACGTCAAATATTCATGCTTTTCCAGCAATCCTTCCTTCAGTGGGCAAAGAACAATTGCGCCAGTGCCGTTAGAGAAACACCAGTGAATGCGTCAAGGGCACCATGAGTCCTCAGCTTAGGCGCCACCTCGCTACTGTCTCACTGTCACAGTGATGCGGTCTTGTTGGCCACAGTCCAAATTATAACCCATGAAGAACTAGGGTTTTTTAATATGACTGGGCTGGGAATTTTTATTTTGGTAATCTGATGAATTCTAATTCAGAACATTGAATTCCCACAAGAAAGGACATTTGAAAGCTCTCACATTCTCGGGTCACATCAAGTCCATGGTGAGATTTCAGGGATGGAAACTTGATGAACAGTGATAGCTGGAAAGAAGCAGATCCCCGGGCTGGGGAGCTGGTCAGGGGCCAAGTGCTCCTGAGTGTCTGCCTACGTGCGAGAAGCCCTGGATTCCAGCATGGAGAGCCATCACAGCACCCAGCTTGGACCACCACCTCAAGGGAAGTCAGGAAACCCCCCCAGGCCCAGAGCCCTCCACACAACGGCAACAATCAACATACCGACCCACTGTCATGCACAGAAATGGAAGCAGTGCACAATCATGTGTAAACAATCCAACTCAGCACACTAACTGGCTCCAGGAGGGCCAGGCTGGCGGAGCCCATCAGACAGACCGCTGCTTTACTGATTGAGTATGGTGCTCGAGGTGGAACCCAGGGTTTTGAACATGCTAGGCAAGTGCCGATCTTGACCTAACACCATCAGCACTGTGAGAATGGCCTGAGGCCTGAGCCTAAGCAACTCCATTTTAAAAACTCCAGTTTGAAACCTGCAGTTTCACCAGGCACACCCACAGAGCCCTCCAGTATGGCCTCAGACAAGTCACTTCCCCTCACCCAGATAAACAGAGTGAAGTCTCAGGCAGGCTGTCCTCTCCTGAAAAGAGAGAAAGGTGGGAAGATCAGGGTGGAGACCACCAGACCAGACGTTTCTGACCCCAGAGTAAATTATGTCACTGAGAAATCCGGTGGTAGCTGATAAGGATTAAAAGGGGGATTAAAAGCCCCCAAATTTAGTATAAATAATAGAGCAAATGAACAGGGATGCAGCGAGCCGAAATAAGGATGCACTCAAGCTGGAGAGCCTGATGAGGACCTGACATCCCATCACTTGTCATCTTTCCTGATCCTCTGCGTGATCCTCACTGCTCTCAAACTTTACGGCCTTGTCTGGACCTTGTTGAGAGCCACAACTTCTCCCTACGACCCTTTCCTCAACTGGTTGTCCACTCCACGCCAGGAGAAGCCTGCGTTGGTTCCAGACCTGATCACCGCTGGCTGAGTGAGTGTACATCTGCTGGACATAAAGCCTAAGGTTTAAGACTTTTGATATGACATTTGAACTTAGCCTACAGAGGGAATGTCATGAGCCTGTCATGATTAAGAGTGTTTTGCAGTGCTTAGAATCTAGAATTGTTTGCTGTGAATTAATTAATCTAGAATTGTTTGATGTGAATTGATTATGTCTATTGCAGTGCCTAGCTTAATGGATTGTCATTTTCTTGATTAAGAACCTATAGAGTGAAATTGTATTGAGTAATTTGAGTGAATAAAGCACTGCTAGGGGCAGAAGTGCATGGACATTCTTTATTTCTCCCCTCGATTCACAATTTTGCTCCCTCGCAACACGCACCTTTTGCCTACTGCCTTCAAATACACATACACAGAAATATGTTCTTTCATGATGCTCTAGGCACGTATGTGACATTCTGTTACAGTTTTGTACTATGAGTCACAGAATGAAAGAACCTTCGAAATAACAACAAAATGACCCATTTTCTGGAAAAAACACGTACATTCACGGCAACATGGAAACAAACTGAGTATAGTTAGTGTGAAATCCTGCTCTATTCCTAGTAAACTTTACATATCACCGGGACCCACCACAACAGTCAACAAGGATTTGTGTGAAAACATACTAATCAATTATAAATTATAGTGATACCTTATTTGACATGACACCAAGGTACTATTAATTTCTAGTTTCCTTGATACTGAGAGTGAGTCAAAAATGGTTATAAGGGAACTTTAGACCACTAAAATGAACTTCAATCAGGACAAAGTATTTGTCTATTTAAATACATATTTTTTAAATGAACAAAAATGCAATTTTGTGCTAAAGTACAAGAAATGGTAAATGCAAGCCTCAAAAAAATTAATTAAAAAAGAACCTTCATACATGTAACCGCCCCTCCTCTGGACGCCTTTGCACATCTCCTTGCCGTGTGTCTGCACACGTGCCTGTGTGTGGATCAGCACTAAGGTGTGGTGCACATTTCAGAATATGGCAAATTGAAATATCACAAGCTTGTTTATGTTTCAGTCATGTTCACCACTATATGACCTAATGGTCTTTTATAGAAGTGACGTTGATTTCAATGTTCCTACCATGTAAAGTAATCTTTACAAAAATATTAAACATGCTAACATACTTGTTCCAAGATTCAGACTAAATTCTCAGCTCACAAAAACTCACAGACACTCAAGGTAAGGCCGACTGACACAGTTCTATGACAAATCAAAGCAGGTTCGTGAGGGTTGCTTTTGGTGATTTAAAAACTGGCCCTGTGACTTCACAAGGGAACCCCTTATTTTCCTACTTCGAGCTCTTAGAAAAAGTCACATATCACCTGAATGTTATAATTAAGGTTCTAAGAGGCAAATGTAGAAAACTGCGCATCGCCTTCCTCTGATTAATACAGTAGGTACTCAAAATCTGTGCTCATGATATGACTCCAGCCTCATCATGCCTCCTCACCAAGAAGAGGATGAGGCAAACGGCCCCCGGCGCCCCCTTCTGGTCAGTGTGAACACATGAGCACATCAGCAGTTGGGGAGAGCCCAGCTCCTGGCCTGGACTGTTTGCATTTTCAACAGCAGCTGAACCAAATGAAGATGAACCTTCTCTGGAATAACTCAGCCCTAAAGGAGATGTGTTAGGAGACAGGAAGCATCGGCACAGGGGAGTTTTTGAACAAGTATATCCAATTTTGCAAAATAAGGTGCGTACAAGGATTATATTTAAAAGAACAATTGCAAAGTAATTAATGGCATAAAAAGGTTGACATCCTAGAAAGCTGGAGAAAAACATGCAGAAGAGGCTGTCATCCCAGGGCAAAGGTGTCATGATGTCATCAAAGACGTCAGGCTACTTTCTCAGAATGTGTCGGTTTATATAAAGACACAATTAACACACACAAGACATAACTACACTCACACAGTCATGGACAGACCACACACACATCAAGCACTCAGCATGGCATCGGTGGGCATGAGCGCAGGCCATGGCGGTGCAGTGATGAGACCACTGGGAGCACCTTCTCAGCACAGGTATCCTCGTTAAGCAACATACATCTGTGCACAGAACTGGCTCTTTTTAAAAGCATGCCACACAGCCCCCTGCAGGCCTTGGAGGAATTACCTGGAACATGTGAAACGCCAGCTTCTCGTTGTACTCCCACTGCCTCATGGCTTGCTCCACCTCCGGGGGCACAGGGACAGGGCCATCGCTCGCAGTGGACGCCAAGTGGTAGAAGTCAGAAATCTTGGCCAGCTGTTCTCGAAGGTACCGAGTAGATATCTGCGTCCACTCTGCATTTAAAATAGAGATATACATTGAATTCTAGACACGATGGTTTAAGAATTACATTTTTCTTCTCAAAGTTATGATTATCTTGAGGATGTATTTGTAAATCCAAAATTGACTGCCGGGTGCAATGGTGCACACCTGTTAATCCCTGTGACTCGAGGCTGAGGCAAGAGGATCAAAAGTTCAAGGACAGCCTGGGCAACTGAGCAAGACCCTAAATCAAAAGATAAAAAGGGTTGGGAATGCATCTCGGTGGTGGGGTACCTCTGGACAAATACAACATAAAAATGGTCTTTGCATATGCAAGCAGAGTTCAGAACAGCAAGCCCACCCCAAGCCCTGCAGTCATGTATGCTAGTGGAAGGTGGCCTGCCCTGAAGCAGTCAGCAGAGCCTTCCAGCTTTCGGGAGGAAAAAGCCACCCTACCCTTAAGCTTCTGCGACCCTTCACCTAGGAGAAAACACATCCACATTTGAATTTGACCTGTCTGATGATCCTCTGTGTGATGCAACAAAAATACCAAATGCAAAACAGGAAACAGCAGCAGAGGAGGGCCATCCCAAGCCTAGCTTCTTCAGCAGAAGAAAGCAAAATCTCAGAAGGCAGCTCACTTGGGATTCAGCTTTTCAGGGTCCAGCTCAGGTTTTAAACACACTCATTAAGATGCACTCTGGCTTCCTGCCAAGAGAGGTGGCCAGCAAAGCTTTCCCACCTACACTGTCTGCACCACGCACTATGGCAGCGTGTGCCCAGGACGAAGACCCAGCTGCCTGGCCAGCACTGGACCTGCAGCCACTCCCTGCTCCTCACCAGCACGTGCCTCAGCACAGGAGGGGTGGAGTCAGACACAGTAAGGAGCAAGGGAATGTCGGACACCAGAAAGGAAATGGAAAAAGTAACATCAGAAAAACAAATTACTAAAATTATTCACCAACATCCACCATGGAGGCACCAACTAAATCGGTGTGTTGCCTTTGGCAACCACAAGGGATGTGGTGCCGGCTTTAGCCCATTCTGCGGATAAGAACATAATGCCAGTGGCCATATCTCCACCAGGATCAGCGCAGCAGCATCAGAAGAGACCACCTTACATGAATACCACCACACAGCGCTGCCTTCCTCTTGTCCTCAGCCCAGGTTCTCCTCCTTCCATTCTAACAAAAGTCATAAGCAGAAATTAGACCTTGATCAGTACCCAAACGCTCTGCTCTTACTTGGTCAGTACCCAAGAGCTCTGCTCTTACTTGGTGGGTAACCAAGTGCTCTGCTCTTACTTGGTCAGTACCCAAGAGCTCTGTTCTTAGTCCGTACCCAAGCACTCTGCTCTTACTTGGTAAGTACTGCTAAAACCCTTGACAACAGCACCCAGGGATAACTCTGTTAAGTTCTGGTCTAAATCACTTGTTCTAATTGTGCCTTTGTTAAAATTAAAATGTAAAGGCTATTGAACTCCAGCAATGAGCTGATGATCAAACCCAAGGTTGACATTCTGTCCAGAGTGTCAGTGTTTCAGAAAGCTCCACTGACTGCACACACCTGCTTGAGACTGCTCATCCCACTGAAAACAAAGTACCAAGCCACCAACAGCACCACTGTCTTGTTCCCCGACGTGGACTAGCAGTCTCAGGACATTCGTGTGTTCAACAAAAGCCAGCCATCAGGGGACGAGTTTAGCTCGGCTATAATGAGCAAATATAAAAATAACAAGGACCCACACCCCAGCTTCTGTTTGGCAGTCCTTGCTATTAACTTGTGGCAGGGTGGCTCTGGTTCTCAACATGCCTGCAGGGCAGGGCAGGGCAGCCTCCAGAGCTAAGGATGACACAATGCCCAGTTCACACAGGGTGTGCCTTCCTTATCAGGATACATGTCTGCTGTGCATGACCTGGATATACAGAGTCGGTCCTCAGCGTCCACGGGAACTGGTTCTAGGACCCATACACCCATTACCAAAATCCACGACACTCAGCCCCTTCCACAGGAAGGCGTGGCATTTACACAAAATCTTCAGTTAAGTTGTCCAAATCACTTCCGATACCCAATACGGTGTAAATGTCATGGCTGCTGTCGCCATGCTGTGCTGTTTAGGGAACAATGACAGGAAAAGAGTCCACGTGTGTTCAATACAGATGCACCTATCTTCTATTGTCTGTACAGGGTTGGTTTAATCTGTAGATTCAAAACCCACAGACACAGAGGACCAACGGTATCTTTCCATCTTTCCTCCTCAATGTGTACTTGGATGTTTAACAGACATTTGCATACCTCCTTCTTAAATATTGTTGAATGCACCTCTCCATATCTGACTCCTCTAGGAATTCACAGATGAGCCCTCTCAGAACTGGGCCCTAGCTATGATTAACAGAGCATTAAGTCATCACATCAACCACACTGATTCAGAGGCCTGGGCCAAAAGACGCGGTGATGAAGATGAAAACCCGGAACATACCCATGATTGTCATTGGCAACTGAAGATGATGTGTGGCAGTCTGTGCTGCATGCCCTGCACCTGTGGAGAGAGCTCAGTGCCGTGAAGGACCACAGGGTCAGTGGCCACACAGGTCTGCTTTGAACTTAGACGTGGTTGTCAGCTCCGAGGGGTGACAGTGCAACAGAAGGTTTTGGTGACTTTTTTTTTTCTCCTGTGGTACTAGGACTGGCCCTAAAGGTCCCCTGAAACTGAGCTATATCCCCAGCCCAACTTCTCACCAAGTTGCCCAGACTGGCCTTGGACCTGCAACCCTCCTGCCTCGGCCTCCTGAGCCATGGGGATTACTGGCTTGCACAACCACAGCCCAGCCAGGAAGCTCTGAGCAAAAACCACTGGCAATGGCCCAGTTCTGTCAGCTTCTCGTGTAACTGGACTGGAACAGGGACACAGTCTCAAGGGACAAGAAGAAAATGGGAATGGATAAAGACTGTAGGAGAGATACGGGGAGGGG
The DNA here is from genome assembly GCF_047511675.1 of Marmota flaviventris. Lineage (NCBI taxonomy): Eukaryota > Metazoa > Chordata > Mammalia > Rodentia > Sciuridae > Marmota > Marmota flaviventris. Next base: position 107,625,613 of record NC_092505.1, on the reverse strand, counting down.
AAGAAAGGCCCAAAGGCAGAAAATAACCAAGGAGGCTGCTCTGACCCTGGATTCAAACAACTCAGAAGCCACGGCGCCATTCTTTTGCTGCGGAGAATTTCGTTTCCAGGAGGGGGGGTTCCTGGAAAGCTCATGAACACAACTGTTCCTGAGAGTGGAGTCAGGGGTCTTCCTCCTGATGTGCTCCCTTTACCTTGCAGAATCTCAGAGCCACACTTCCTTCTCATTGAAGCCCAGCCCAGAACAGAAGCTGAACCTGGGGCATTTCAGGGCTCATGCCGTCCACCCTGCCTCTGTGCGGATGTGGCACTGTGGGGTGGCACATAGACGCAGCAGACCAGCAGCGGAGACCAGGCAGAGCGACCCTGAATGCACAAGCATGTCCATTGATGAAAACCGTGGGGAGGGCAGACACCTGCCATGGGAAAGAGACCCCTGCTCATCCTACAAAGCCTGCAGGGGATATCAGGGGAGGCTGGGGGCTTGGCAGAAGAGGAGCCTCCACTTGAAGCAAACCCAGAGCACCCTCGGCAACAAGGGTTGGCACTGAGAGTCACGGAGGTGCCTGATGCTGCGGTGCCATCTCGGCAGCCATAGAACAGCATTCAGTGGCAGGAGAAGAAAAACAGGCTTTGAAACAGGATGGTGCTGGGCTCCAGACCCCGGCTCCATCACTCGCCAGGGGTGCAGCCTGAAGCAAGTTATCTAACCCCTGCTAAGTCACAATGTCCTCTTCTGCAAAACCTGGGTTAATACACACATGCCTCGGAGTCACCGTAAGGACACACCAATGGGCGTAAAGATGCACCACTGACCATAAGGACACACCACTGGCACAGTGCACACGAAACAGAAGCTGAACGACACACAGGAGCTCTTAGCACCATCCTCAAGACAAAATGAAATGTTTTTACAAAGAAAACGGAAGTGAGGCCTGACTGCTGATGGACAGGGCAGCCACCGACGGCCTGCCTCTGGTCACCTCACTTAGCACCATGGCTGATGCAACACCCAGCACCACTGTACATACCATGGAATCGATCAGCGTCCGCTGCATAGCTCAAAACCATCCGATGGCTCCACAGCCCTTAATGAGCAAAGCTTCAGCTAGGAATTAAAATCATCTCAAACACCATCGACCGACCACTGCTCGCTTCGCCCCCAGCTCAGGCACTGTGATCACTGGCATAACACTTGAGCTCAGAGGTGACAGCTCCACCTCGGAAACCCACTTCTTGGAAAGTGTTCCCTGGGTTCCACAGCGACAATAAGAAGTCCTCGAAACTTTAGGATGAGAAGATTTAGTTAGCCCGGCTCTGGCACAGACCAAATGGGAAAAAAAATCAACTTTGGCACATGTAAGCTGCTGCATGCTCCATTTCAAACACTCAATAAAAGACTGAAAGATTTTACACCATTTATCACACTTTCTGTTGTTACAATGGGTTCCTGGTGAAAGAATACCATCCTCAAAAGTAAAAAATTAATACATAAATAACAAATTGGAAGAAATACAGGAAAACCTTTTGATAAAGGACTTGAACCTAGGATAAGTGAGAAACTATTGCAATTCAACAACAACAAAAAAAGTCAAACAGCCTAATTTAAAATGGGCAAAGGATTTTATAGACACTTCTCAAAAGAAGATAAATAGCCAATAAGCAGACCTCAAAGACACTGAACACCATCGGCCATCGGCGATGCAAACCAACACCATAGAGGCCTAGGCCAGCTCTACTGCGAAACAGGCAGGAAGAGGCACCAGTCGGGACAGAAACTGCAGCCCTCTTCCCTCACTGGGGGGAACGTGAGTTCAGAAAAGGGCTGCTCCTCGAAGACCACGCGTGAGGTTCCCACATATCCAACAGCTCCACAGCCACGTCTACACAGACAGGTACAAATGTGCACGGAACACAGCGGGATTCAGCAGAGGCAGAGAGCGGAACGATTCATGTCAACCCGCCTAGTGAAATGCAGCGCACGTATGGGAGAGAGCCACTATTCAGCCATAACAAGGAATGACACTGATGGCACATGCCACAACACCATTGAACCAAGCTGGCTCCCAGGAACCACACACTGTGTGGCGGGTAATGTCCAAACAAGCCAATCCACAGCCCCAGGAAGGGCCTTAATGACAAGAATAGCCACGGGTGGCTTTTAGCAGTGCTGAAACATTTTAAGATGTGTCTGGTGGTTTCACAACTCTGAGAACACAATTTCTGAATCATATACTTTAAATGGAGTAGCTGTAGAGCATGATTTCTATCAATGAAGCTGTTATACATATGTATGTGTAAATACGAACCACCAGTAAGAAATCATCTGTATGTCATGAGAGTAAAGACAGTGCCTCAAAATGATTTCATTAGAAGGAATGGAGACAAGAGCGATGAGAGGCAGGAACACGAGCGGCCTGAGTTACCTGGGAACGTGGGTCAGGGCGAGTTGGGCTTTACTGCACACTTCCATGTTTGCATGTTTGAAATGTAACATGACCTGAGGCTTTAAGAGCTCCTCGGTCACAACTATAGAAAGCTGGAGGAAGCCCCAAATTCCCCATTCAGCTGCTGCTGGCTGAAAGAGGAGGAAGCCACTGTGCTGACTGGCAACTGGATAAGAATGGCCCCATGGAAACGACGGCCCCAGTAGGACAGGGACCAACAATCAGGCCACCAGCCAGATGGCCATGTTCTGCTGAATGACCAGTTGGCTAATCTGGGCCTCTGGCTGGACAGCAGGAAATGAGGGAAGGCAGGGTGGGGAGCCCGGGTGGGCTGCTGGTCTGTAGTGGAAATTCTGCAGAGAACAGAGCGCTGGACTCCTGAGGCTTTGAAGGTCCTGCCCTAAGACAGCCACCTGCATGTCACAGTGTTTAGTGGCAATGAGTGTCAGTGCTGTCTGGCGAGCAACGCTGCAGTGCTATGTTTAACTGGTCTTATTTACTGGACAAGGACAGTGCACAGCCGAGTACTGCTACTTCAGGATCAAGAAGATAGCACAGGACTAGAGACCGGCAGACACCCCACAGAAGCCGTCAGGACTCAGCAACAAGTGCCAAACACCTGCTGGGATGAGGGTTACAGGGAGGACAGAGAGCAGGAGAACGACAGGCAGCACTGGGCGTTGTTCTGGCTCCAGACAGGGAGGAATGGGCGAGCATCCTAGCCACATCCCAAAGAAGGTGCAGCAGGAGGAGCAGAGGGAAGAGCAGCAGGGCCTCCCAGGCATCGCATAGGGCAGGAAAGCCCAGGAGTGTCACCAGAGGCCAGCGGTCCTCAGACGCCAGCGCAGACGGCCACCAGAGGGCACTGGAGAGACACACAGCTCCAAATGACTGGCGCTGGAGCCCCATCCAGAAATCTGCACTGGAAGCATCAGCGGAGGACTCTGACCCAGGCAGGGCAACCACACAAGGTGGCCTTTTATCACAAAGGATAAAGCACCACCAAAAGGTTCTGAGCAAAGCAGCAGCAAGTCCAGGTATGCAAATTCAGACTCTCAAGAAGCTGCAGAAACCAACTGAAGGTGGGCCACCATGTCCAGCAAGGAGACTGGAGGGGGCAGGGAAAGAGACACCCTGTGATGGAGGGCAACGCCCAGCCCTGCAGTGAGACAAAAGCCAGGGACAAGGGCAGCCTCCAGGTGCTGAGCAGCCCTCAGTGGCACCAAATGCCATGTGAAGGGAGGGTTTAATTTGTTTTCATCAACTTTTTGTTTTAATGAAACTGTATTTTGAGCTCCTTGTAGATTCCCCTGTAGTCATGAGGGTTCCCTCATACCTGCCCTTCACCTAGTCTTCCCAAAAGGTAGCATCTTGTAATGCTGCACAGAGTGTCACAATCAGGATACAGACATCAACACAGTCCCCAGTCTTAACCTTTTTCAGGGTTCCCCATTTTGAATACACTTCATTTGAATACGCTTCCCAGAACACACAGTGAGAACAGAGGTTCTACAATCTAGCAGACACAGCCCGGACGGGGCAGGGAACTGTGTGGAGAGCCGGTGTTGGCAAGCACTCCCGGGTGCTGACCCTCTCTGGCTGGGGAATGCTACCTCACTGAAGCTGACGCAGGTCACCAGTCCAGGAGGCACCAGCCCACTCCTTCCTGGCTCCAGGACCCTGGCAGCTCTGGGGCCTGGGGCAAGTCACTCAGCACTCAGAGCCTGTTTGTACCTGGAGAGGAGCTGGGTGTGGAGGGAGACAGTTACTCCTCTGCGAGCCAGGGCAGACAAGGGAAGCTGCTTCGGAAGCAAAGGTGGGACCAATGGGACCACACACCCCCCAGGGAACAGGACCATCCCCAGGCAATGCACTAGCTGCACAGCCGTGGGACATAGTTCCTGCTCCAAGATCTCAGGGACGGAGAACGGGAGCCCAAGGCCCTGCAAGGTGGAGAAGCAGGGACAAGCGAGGACAGCAGGCAGTGTGGAGCCCACTGTGTCTCCTCCCTGTGGCCGTGAATGGCACCTGACATGGGAACAGCACTGGACACCCTTCATGCATGGTCCCTGTTGCTGTCAGCCCCCAGCTCCAGCTCCTGTTAGAATGCAGACATGCTCACCGCTATATGGAGCGTGCTTTCTCCATGTGCTCTTTGTCCTTATCACCCCCACACACACCAAACCAAGGCATGTGGCAACCACACTCCTACTTTAGCCCCCAAAACAAGAATTTCTTGTTCAACACACAGTCATCACCCCAATCCTCTCCATGCCTACAGCCTCAGGGTCTCCTTCTAGCCAAGGGACCCACACTGAACTCTGCCACAGCAGGCTCAGCTCCTGGTGGCAACCTGCTGGAAAGGGATGTTATGGTCACCACGAGTTTCCTCCAATTCAACCTTTTCGAACTTCTGCAGCTACTGAGCAGCAGCCCTGGCCACGCTGAGCTAGCACAGAACTGGGGCAGTCCTTCCACAAGGTACACTGGGGCCATCAATTAACCCCCTAAAGACCTGCCCCCTCCCCACAAATGGAATTCAAGATTTCCCTGCCCCAGGAGGGGAGGACCTGGCCACTCGCCCACCTCTGTGCACTCCTCAACAGGCTTGGGGCACAGAAAAATGGTGCTCTAGATGGGAGAAGAGGGGCCTCCAAGGAGGGTAAGACCCTCCAGGGAAGGAGAGGAGGTGGAGCAGCACTGGTGACAGACATCTGCACCTGCTCCTTGATGGCTACCCAGGAGGCACTGCAGCCACCAAAACCCCCCACCTTGTCCCTCCCCCAACTTCTGCCACAGAGCTTGGCGTGGGGGGACCCCAATCTTCTAAAGGGCAAAAATAAACCACTGCTCCTTCCACTTTGCACTGGAACATATTTCAACATCAGCCGTGGTTTAGGTGTCAGGAGAGCAGCATTGTCCTCGCGCCCAGGTCCTGAGTACGGGTGCCCCCAAGTGTCTGCTTCTGAACGACCTTCAGCCAGCCACCAGCACTTCATAAGGACACAAAGTCGACAAACGTCCTAGTGCCAGGTGACCATGCAAATGACTCTGGACCAAAATGCTCTAAAACACAAAAAGCTTGTGCATTGGCAGACCAGCAGGCCAGCCCATCCCAGCCCCGCCCAAGAACCCACCCCATCCTGGTTTCTGGAGGCCTGTCACTGATGCACAGTATGGTCACTTAAGCAAACCTTGCTCTTGAGCTGTGTTACACTCAGAGACAGCCCGGTAACTCATGGAGTCTTAGCTGAATAGAGTCCACATATTCCTTGACTCCAAAATAACAGCATTGAAAAGGACCCAAGAGCCACTTTATTCCAGAGAATTCACCCAGAAGATTGGAGACACTTGGTCTGAAATGATTCTAAAACTTAAGCCGACTGGATCTAAGATGGCCAGAGTGACCAGCAGGCCAGTGCAGCTGCACTGTTTCCCACCTGCATGGTACATGACACCCCCAGCACCATGACAGTTGACAACTGCCATGACAACAGCCAAAAGAATCACAAAAGGGGCAAAAGGAGGTGGTGCCCAAATTCCCAGAAAACCTCTGCCCACTCTCAAGAAGGAGGCCAAGGCCCTCCCTGCCCCTTGTTTCTTCTGCCCTCCCCCCGTAGCCTCCTGGACCTCGCAGGGCGGGCAGCCCATCTGTGAGCTTCCCTCCCACTTCTCCCATTCGTGGCCAAGAATCAAAGTCCCCTTTGCTGCTCCATCAATGTCTGGGCTGGTTACTGGCTCCTGATTCCAGTGGGGAAAAGGACCCCCGCCATCACACGGCGCACAAGAGCTCGGAGCTGGAGTCAACATCCATGGTCCTGGGACATGGTGATAGCAAGAGGAGAATGTCACATCTTTACTTTTGAAAAGCTGGAGTCCACTTCCACAGGGCGATGATTGACGTAAATTATAATGCAGCACAGGAAGCCCGACTAGAACTTGTACGTTTCTGTACGTCAGCAGAAGATACTGTCTTCCAATGAAAAGAACAAGTGGCTAAACGCAGGATTGAGACAGGGAATCCAAGGGAAGAGCACGAAGCACCCCGCAAGGCCAGAAGGTGAGAAGTACTCAAAGCCCCCACAGAGACGGGCGGGCAAAGGGACATAGGCCAATTGAAGAGCTCTGCCTGGACAAAGTTGGAGACACTGGTCAACAGAATAATGCAGACATACAGCCCAGAACACGAAATGAATTTCCGAGTCCAAGGAGACGTGATACTCAAGGCACATGTGTGCAGCAGGCAGGGCTCAGGCACACAGGCCAACCTCCTAGCAGGGAACTCCACGGTTCCAGACACTCTGAGATCAAGAACTCCTGAAGTCAAGCAGGGCATGCCCACATCCTCCCAAAGAGGCCCGTGGGAAGGGCCTGGGCAAAGACACCCGCCACGCCCTGGCTGGCTGGTGGAGTCAACATCCATGGTCCTGGGACATGGTGACAGCAAGAGGAGAATGTCACTGACTTCTGTGGTCTTTCTCCCAACAACCACAACCTCACCATGAGGAAAACATGACACACTCTCCAACAGAGGACACCCTACACTGTGGCCAAGGGGACTCCTTAAAACCATCAAAGTCATCAAAACAGAGGACCCCCCCTCAGGTGCCACCAAGAGAAGTCTCAGGAGATGTGACAGTTAACTGTAATGTGCTGTCCTGGAGGGGACACGGGAAGAGGGAAGAGTCACTGGGTAAAAACAAGGAAATGTGCACAGAGGAGGCCAATCTCAGTAGTGTCCACGTCAGCTCACTGACCATGCAGGAGGGAGAGGAAACAGCGCAGCTCAGTACCACATTCCCAAGTTCTGTGTACTTCTAGAATCTTTTTAAATGGTTTCTGATTGTTTTCTAACATGCTTACCCTTTACCACACAATTCTGCCTTGAGGAATCTACCCTAAAAGCACACCTTGAAAATTTAGAGCATCACATACACAATGTCAAATACTGGAATTATGCCAATGACAGCAAGAAGACTAGGTACAAATGTCCGCTAACAGGGAAATGGCCAAATAAGACAAGGTGCGGCCCTGGTGGAGGACCAGGAAGCCACGAGGATGTGGAGGAGTCTCCAGGATGTTGCCGGGTGAGGAAGGGGCAAGGCACCAGGACGTACCACTACCATGCTGGCTCCCGTGCAGGGAGGAAGGGAAGCAAGACACATGCATTGCACACTTTTGCAAAAATAAAACCCCTCAGGCTAAACTAACAGCTAATCAGAAATGGTCACGGCCAGGGTGGAGTGAAGAGCGATGTGGAGGGGTGGAGGAAGGGCCCCAGGACACACCTTCAAAAGAGCGATGCTTCGACACACCAAGGTTTATGTGTCAGAGACATGAGGCTATGTTGAAAAAGTCAGTAAAACCTAAAATGAAAAACAAACAGAAGCAGTGCCTCCAACCACAGAATGAGTGTACTGCTGGGATTCATCCCCAAGTTAAAAAGGAATACAGAGAAATGGAATACCTCTGAAATATCAGGATGCACTTCTGAAACCAGTGTGTGTTTAAGCAGGGTGAGTCACCTTGCTTGTGCTACTGGACATCATGCCATCCTCCAGGTAGTAGAAATAAAACAAGCATAAAATCAAGGACATTAATAAAAACATCCTTAAAGATAAATGGAACTGTTAAGTGGGAATAAGAATACAAATTCTTATTCGCACTCACATACATTCATCAGCGGGTTCACCCACGGACAGGGCTCAGACACCATGACATCCCAGGAGCAGCGAGCACCTTTGGCACCTAGATGCCGCTTCTTTGAATAGAAAGCAGCAGTTTCCTATTAAAAAAAAAAAAAAAAAAGGCTGATTGCAGAGCAGAGGCAGAAACTTACACAGTGAGCCCAGGGCAGCTCTCTGTGCCAAAAACCAACAAGATGCCCTAAGACGAATACTGTCATGCCCAAGGACCCAAAAGAGCTAGAGGGCCTCCCACTGGCCAACTTCGGGACAACCAGAACAATAAAATGAACACGGAGTGTCCCTGGCTATAAAATCCAGGAGGCATGCAATTCCATGAGCCCGTATGCACTTTTTTAAAAAACATAGAAACTCATTCTTCACCAATGGAGGTGCAAATACAGCAGGTCTTACTCAAATGGAAATCAAAGCAAAAGAATTAGATTTATTCTACTTTTTTTTTAAGAGAAAATAATATTTTACCACAGTTGATGAGAAAATGCCAATATCTTGCCACTCCCAAGAAATAACTATTTCAGGATGGTTCATTAATGGATGCTAAGAGTTTTAGGGGGAAGATTCTGGGGAAGAGACTGGCTATATGGTCAAAGCCCTAACCCTAACCCTAGCCCTAACCCTAACCCTGCAGATGCCAGAGTCTCGCCCTGCAGCCCAGTTCCTTCTAGTGAAGAATGGCTTTGACCACATAGCCCGTGTCACCTCATCTGAAGACCTATTTTCATGCCTAAGCAAAGTATAAATTCAAATTAAGGTCGTTTAAGCTCTTCTCATTTTCAGGGTTCTTTCCATAGTAAACAAGGCTGATACCTCCTTTCTAGGAGAAAGGAGAGCTAAGGAATATTGTGAAAACGTGCAGCCAGTCTTGACTTGAAGCTCATCCCTGGAATTAAAAGTTAGCAGGCGACGTCTTCAAGGACCCGAACCAAGAGTGAGCTGCTTGGCTCAGATAAGAAGCCAGACTGTCAGCTCTGATGTGAGCAGAGCTCATTTTTACAGGCCAAATGGCTCAGTGAATATGTCACAAATTAATTACTCACGATGAGAGAAGGGCGGCTGCTTCTTCTTTGTATTTGGGGTGATAAGGGCAGTTCCAGGAGTGGAGATGACCGAGGGAAGACTCTCATCTGACTCCGGTATGGTTCCCACAGACCCTCAGGTGGCACAGAAGAGGCAAAGGGCAAACAGAAGTGCCACCACCAGGCATCCCGAGCAGCCTCTGACCCACATTCCTTGACAAAGACCTCAGGCCCAGGCCAGGCCAGGCCAGGCCGCCATCCCCCCTGCCCACACCCAGCACCCCCAGCCAGCTGCCCCGTCTCTCTCTGCCTCAGGTTTCACAGCAGCCTGATCTTGGCCCTGCTCTTAGTGTCCCTCAGAGCAGAGTGAGAAGGACATTCATGACTCCTCCGACGCTGCCCCCACCACCAACATCCCCCAGCCTCCTGGTTGCCTCCGGGAGCCCACAGCCAAGCCTGAAGGTAGACCAGGAGACTCGGGTGCCTCCCACACAAATGAACACTGCATCTATATGCAGGGCTGTTGTGATGACGACCGAGGACGCCTGTCGTCTGGCTGGCAACAGCAGCAGCCCTGGTAGCAGCTGGGGCGCACCAAGGGCCTGCACCCGCTGCATGCCCAGCATGTCCAGACACCATGACACCCCAGGAGCAGGGAGCACCTTCGGCACCTAGATGTCGCTTCTTTGAATAGAAAGCAGCAGTGGCCTCAGGGGTCCTGCCAACCACCCTGTTTCACAGACAGGAGGCTGAGGGAAAGGCCACAACAATAACTACAATAGGGGACCCTTCAGGGCCACCTGCCACCAGAGAGGCCAGCAGGCCCCACACCCTACCCTGCAACTGGCCAGGCAAAGGTGACCCTGGCCACTAGACAAGCCCAGCATGTGGTGGCCTGCCTCTCTGCAGACACCACCTTATGTCAGAGTGCCCGCCCCCCGAGGGAAGCCTCCATTCAGAACCGAACTGCTAAGTCACTTCCTCTACGACCCTCCCTGTACGCGCCAAGTTTCTGCAGGGCACTCCACCACCACTAGCTGCTCCCTCTCCGATGTTCAGACTGTCTGGACAATGACAGACACTGTCTATCCACCCCTCCACTGGGACTGCCTGGAGGGCAGCATCCACATTCTCCGTCTTGCACCCAATACGCGCTTTGGAGTCCACGCCGAACACTTGAGCTGAGGGGTTTGGCACACCTGCACACCACGCTCCTCACCCCTAAAGACCCCTCTCAGAGTGTGTGAATGATCAGAAAACAGAACACACAGCACCAGGGGACCTCCACAAGAAGACAGGGCCCGTGGCGTCACTGTGTACCAGACACCACAGCAACCCCCCCAGAGAGCCCAGAGGCCAGCAGGGCTGGTGAGGCACTGACCACTCACATGGGCCACAAGGGCCAGAGGACAAGGCACAATCAGGAGGAAAGTTTCCTCAGCAAACCCAAACCCTCTCCCCAGCACACCTTTGGAGGTGTCTCCACCTGGGGATGTGAAGAGTCGGAAGGCCAGAGCTGACCACAGGCCAGGGCTCCGTGAGCACAGTGACGACACTGTAGCTCTGTGGGACTGTCAGAACAGGTGAATCACAGACAGGGACCTGGGTTCTGTCCTGGTGGGTAAAGGGCACTGCCCACTCTGTTCAAAGACTCCCCTTAATAACTCAAGGTGAGTTCCAGCTGTTCGTTCTCCAATATTAGCTGTTCTCTGATGAGTTCAAACATTTAAGACAACAAAACTTTCTTATTATCTTAAAAACAAAGCTCAGTTCACCTGTAAATGTGCTTCTGGGGTGCTCCATTTTGAACACGTCCCAAATGCTGCGTCACCTACAACCTTATCTTTATTTTTTAGGTCTCTTGAGGAATAAGAATTACAAACTCTTCCTTCGAGCTTCCCTAATTCATCTGCATTTCAGATCTCTGTCCTAATTTGCTCCGACTTGTTCAAGACAATATTTCACGAGCCTCCCCCTTGAACGACTCAAGAGGCATCACCCACAGGCTGGAGGCCCCAGCCCGCCCCTCCCCCCGCACTTTGCACACACACTGTACTGGGCACACCTTTGCTGGCTGTGTGCTCCCCAGGGCAGCAAGCCATTCAATTTACCTTTTAGATCTGTGCCTCTGGGCACGATGACAGTGAGGGTCCACGGGTCGCCTCCTTGTGGCTGTTGGCCCACTTAACTTTAGAAAAAAATCCCTTCAATAAAATCAAACAGCAGTGCTTTATAGCTCTGTTCCAAAACTGAATGTGGGAAATGAAAATAAAACATATGTTTCTATTACAAAGGAATAAAAGCCATTGCTACTGAAAACAACTTCACACACCCCAAGAACAATCAAGACAACGGAAGCCGTAAAACCAGCACTAGCAAAGGGTGACACTTGATAGTCAATCTTGCCCCAAATGTGCTGAATTCTCCTTTTCTCTGTCAAAGCCAGAGCACAGAACCTATTACTGCAAGTTAATCTTCTGAAGTGGATGCGATTTAATCCAATTCAACACATCTATATGTGTGTACTTGCCTGGCTGTGTTGCTGGCTTAGAGTGTGAGCTGGCTGCATTAAGACTGTGTCTATGCGGCCAAATGCTTCCAAATGTACTGTACAATTTGCTTACAGAAGCTGGAGGTGCCGAGACAAAGCGAGCACGAGAGGCAGCACAGGGCAGAGCACAGATCAGACTCCTGAAAACCACGTCTTTCCATACAGTACCTATGACCTGCTACCCTTCCGTGTCCAAGAACACCTGAGAATGTGGACAGGTGCATTTACACACGTCAACTGCTCCCTAACCCCAAAGAACAAATGGTGGCTTTGCGGTAGGGCAAGCTGGCAGATGCCCCCGACCCCAGCCCAGAACCATACACACCTGTGGTGTTCCACCTGAAGGGAACACGCTGGATCCAATGATGAGGCATCAGAGAAAGGGACCTTCTCAAAACAACAGGTAGGTCCCCCGCATGCACAGCTAGGCCAGGAGAAGGAAAGGCGGATGCCTCATTCCAGGTTAAGGACAACTAAAGGACCTGCCACAGCAACAAGGACCGTGGACGAGGTCCATGTCTAGTGAGGCTGAGAACAACCCAGTCGACCTGCCACCGAGCAGCAGAGCTGGAATGTACAGAACCTGAGCCCAGAGCTCGTTCTGAGCTGCTGGACCTCCGGGCTTAGGGGCAAACACGCCTAACAGCCACACATCGTAAAAATAGCTTCATTTTTTGTCTTAAGCATTTTTTCAACTAAAGCTTATATACTCCATTGTGAGAAATAGCATAGTTGGTACTTAATCTTCATGGGTTTACCGTTTACAGTTTTAAGTACACAATAATACATACTAATAATTAATGATTAATAATTTAGAAATAAAATAATTAATAATTAAAGATTCATGAACTGAAAAACTTTGCAAAGAAACCGAGTCAAAAAATAAAACTAGCTGGGTGTGGTGGCACATAGCTATAAACTCACTGGCCCTCGAGGCTGAGGCAGGAGGATCATGAGTTCAAAGCCAGCCTCAGCAAAAGTAAGGCACTAAGCAACTCAGTGAGACCCTGTCTCTAAATAAAATATAAATAGGGCTGGGATGTGGCTCAGTGATTAAGAGCGCTGAGTTCAATCCCTGGTACCCAAAATAAAAAAACAAATGAACAGAACCATATGTGTTACGTTACTTATGAAGGAAAAAAAGCACAGCGAGTGAGTAAACTGTGTCAACCATCCATTGTGGGTGTGCAAACAAGGAATATTCTGGCTTTGTATTGGAGAGAATATAATCTGCCTAAAAGCCTCTGGTGGCAGTGGAAGGGAATTAACAGTGAAACCAGTGAATTCAACAAGGAGTCAGGCATTCTCAGCAAAATACCCGAGCTTGACCTGCTTGTGCCTGGGCGATACACAGGTACCCAGGAATCCAGGCAAACTCTGGAAATGAGGAGGCCCAGCAACCGTTCATTTCTCCTAAACTGCTGTGAGTTTGAGCTGGAAGAAGCACCCCTGCATTCCTTTTCCACCCCTATGCAGCAGCTATAAGATGAAACCAATCATCAGAGAAAACCCTGAGACATAATGAAGTGAGAGTGGGGGGGGGGGGGGCGGAGCGCGCACACACGCACATGCAAAAACACGGCGACTGTGAGGAGGAGTGGAACCAACTCTCCACTGCAGTTACCGATGCTCAAAGTTTCAAAGACTCGAACTGAAGTAAGTTTCAATACACACATGCTCAAAATTATATCCCAAACACAAACACACACTTCCAGTCTAATTACTCATGTTTTAGAAATACTGAGCTTCTTCTGAATGCCAGAGATCAATACGGTCCTAGGAGACCAACACAGCACAAGTCCACAGATCCAGCACTGAATAAATTTTCCAAAGTTTCAACCTTCTTTTGGTTGCGTTGGATGGGTCCAGATGACCCATCAATTAACATGAGATGTGATAAATCAGATGGTATCAATAACTGTGAAGAAAAATGAAGCAGGACCAGAACAGAGAATGACAGGAAGATGAAGTCTCGACTGAAGTGGTCTCAGATGGCTTCTCCTAGGAAAAGCCATCTGGGCAAAGACCACATGGAGCCAGAAACTGGGCCATGTGGTCATTTACAGATGCGTGGAGAACTGCACCCCCAGCCTGGTCAAGTCCTGCAGTCAGAACATGCCCGCAGGCTGCTAACGGCTGTGAGAGGTGCCCAAGTAGATGGGGCCAGGAGAGGACTCAGGGCACGGGCACCATGCTTCCTGTCCTGGTCAGCATCACTGGCTACCAGGTGGAAGGGTGGCACTAGAGAAGCAAGAATAGAGCCAAGAGTAGCCATGGGCCCTTATAATAGCACAGGCCAAAACTGTTAGCAATCTGGTCAGAGTGATCTCAGCGGACATCAAGGAGGACATTGTTAGATTCTGGCCTTATTTTGAAAATACAGCCGATGGCACTGCTGAAGGACTGAATGCACGGATTTGAGTAAAAAATAAGAAACAAGGCCTCCACGTTCTTCACCTGATGACCGCTCGTGACATTCACCGAAAGAATAAGAATAGGGATGGTGCTGAATCAAGAGACTGTTTGGCTACACCATAGATTTTAGGAGCCTAGTAGTCATCAAAAAGGAGGTGGACAGCAAGCAGCCGCATGCCCAGGCCTGGGGAGGAGTGTTAGTGAACCTGACAGAGACACAGGCAAGACTCAAGAGGAACTGAAAGAGAGAGAGAGAGACAGAGAGTGTGTGTGGGTGTGTGAGTGTGTGTGTGCTGAAGACTGAACACAGGACACACCAAGGATAAGATGGGGAAGAGTAACACAAAGGGAAATCTGTTTTGTTCCCCACCCCCAATAAAATAATAAGCCCAAGGGGAAGGGGGTTAGCCCAGAGCACTGTAGAGAAAACGCCGAGGTGGCCACTGCTAACTGGAATTATTTCCTCCCGGATTTTTTGCTAGACATTTACATTCTTTGTTAAAACCCAGGTCACTGTTGCTTGCTTGTTTTAACACAAGATAACGCTGACCTGTCAGGATGACAGTCACAGAATTCAGACCACATTTGTTTGTGTGTTCTGACTTGTAACGTCCGTCTCCGTGCTGTCAGAACAAGCTCCACTCGGTGGCTCATCCGCCCGCCAACACCATGCCCAACACTGTACCCCAGCCCCTCAAGGGCTATGTGGGCACCTTTACCTAGACTTCTCTTGGCACATTTCTAAACCGGACTCCCCTCTTTTACAAAGCAACACCTCAAGGGTCTAGCTAAGTCACCCATGCAGTGAAGGCTCCGACTGAAAGTGGCCTCCCTTCAGCTTTACAGCGCCCACTCATCGGGGACCCTGGATGCTGGGGAGGTGGTGGTGGGTAGACCAGCAAGGCCTTTAGATGCTTTACATCCTACAGTGTGTCCTGGGGGAAGACTTTAAAGATAAAATTTCAGATGATGAATAGTCATGGGAATAACACAACCAGGAGGAGGAGAGAAGGGAGAGGGAAGCCTTGAGACTCGGCCTCAGGGCAGGAAAAGAGGTGTGCACACCCCTAGGGAAGGGCAGCCAGGCAGGAGAAACAGTCACAGCAGGACAGCAGGATGCGGGCAGGCAGGCAGGGGCAGCATGGCTGGCCAAGCAGCACAGGAGGGCCAGCCTTAGGCGACCTCAGGGGCCACAGTGACGGATCTCCACTGATTTCCAGCTGTAGTAAGACGTCACCTTTAAGTCACATGAAGAAGCACAACACAATCTGATGTGGAATCACAGACACTATGGCAGTTATTGAGAGACTAGCAGGAGACGAGTTCGGAGGTTGGAATGTTCCCAGCCCAGAGCTGACAGTGGCTTGAGTCAGCATTTCAGCAACAGTGGTGCTAGGGTCCAGGCACAGGATGTTCTGTAGGTGACAGTGACAGCACTTGCTCGTGGACCTCAATGAACAAGACCCAGCACAGGTGACTTCCAGCCACACCAGGGCCCTGCCCGGTATTCACCCACTGGGCTGTGCCCGAGGGGGCACGCACAGGTACCTGCAGAACCCACAGAGAAACATAAGACAGCTTACAGTCTCACTTACCCAAATTGGGGTCAGTGGCCTGACGTTTCTTGATTTTAGCTTCAGAAATGGCAGAATAATAGGCACAAGTCATCTTGATCAGCCAGGTCGCTCGAACCATTGGTACTGAATATTTAGCTAAATACGCAAAAACATCCTCCTTTTTACTAAGGATGGGAACCTAAAAAGAAATGACATAGTTATGACAATAACATACTGTACCATTAATCGACATACTTACAGAGGGGCTGGGAATTACCTACTGCTGTAAGAGCATTTCTGATGAATTTTTAAATGGTGTATTCAATTTTTTAAAAAGGAACATTTTAAGCCAATTTTCATTAAGAAAAAAATCAAAACCGTTTAGTACAATGGCAAAATAGTTCCATTCGTTGTGCTTTCTTGTTTACAAAACAAATCATCCTAAAACTTTCAGATGCTGAAGCTATTCAGCCTCTGAAAAAAAGGAAAAAGTAATTCCATGACATTTTTCCCAAAAAATTCTCTCAAAATTGGAAGGGACAGACCACGAGTAAAGTTGTCCCCACTCTGTTTTTTATCCAGGGAACACTTTTTTTATATAAAGCTTTCTAACTGCAACATTTTATAAGAGTAACAATTTCCAGAAAGCGTCTAAAAATGTCTTTAGTCCAATATTTAAAAGAGAGGCTAAGATGATGGATCAGTAAATCTGCTGATGAACACTGGGCTAGAAATAGCTGGGTAATTAATTCAGTGCTTGGAAGTGGGCACTTGAGGCAGTTAATGATTTCTCGCACACCACAGAGGTACCGTTTAGCAGATTAGTATCCTGATGAAGCATTGAATGGTTGGAAAGAGTTAATTCATTCTCCTAGAGTACCTCATAAATACCAAGGAATTGCCTATTTACCTACATAATCTACTCCTCTGGTGAACAGAGAGAACAGGGGACAGAGTGCGTCAGCCAGCCATCATGCTGCAGGCCAGGATCAGCGAGGCCCAAGGGTGCACAGCCCCAGCGGGCATGGCCAGGCCACCTCATCTCCCTCCCTGGGCCCCGCCTGCTGGGTTGAGCCCCTCCCTCAGACTCCTCCCTGCCAATTTCTAAAAGCCCCAAACCTATTCCCTCTGATGCCTTTCCCTTCCAAAGATTTCCCCATGCCAGCCAAGGTGTTCTCGGGCAGTGCACTTGCCCCTGAACTCAGGGGATCCTGGACACCACAACCACAGATACCAAGAGCCCTGATCTCTTTGCCCCAAACTCTCACTTGAATTTATGCTGAAAAGCAAGGCTTGGACCAGCCCACAGCACAACCTGCTGCTCCTGGTCTGCCAAACACACAGCAGGCAGAGGGTTTTCTGCATCCTATGCTATAAACCTGACCCTTCACACAGTTCCCAGGAAGTGTGAGTCTAGAACAAAAGATGAGTATTTTTCGTACATGGCCCTGAAACACAATGACCATGTCACCGGGTCTCACTAAAGACAACCCGGCTGTTCTGGTTCTGGAGGGAGAGCCATCCAGGCTGCGCGACGGGCCCGGGGCATCCAGCCCTGGATTTCATGGGCCACTGCAGAGACTTGTGATAACAGAGAGATGCTGCCCTGGCACTGACTTCAGAACACAACCCATGACAGGCACGCAGATGCACACACAACATGCACAGGAACACGGAAGGCTCGTGGGCCAAAGCTGCAAGCCCTCCTCCCTGCAGACCACAGCAAGGCACCGCAATGAGACACTTCCTCAGCTTACATGGCACTTCTGTCATGGAGCACAAGGCTTTGGTTTAGTGGCCACCATGTAAGTCAGGGACAAGAAAAGCACAGTCCCAGTCCCGAATGCCTGCTTTTCACCAGAGCACACAGGCGGTGCCAGCAGCCCGGGCACCTAGCTGTGCTGGTAAGGATACAGCACTCGGATGCCAAAAGTCGCAAGACCAGGGCCTGCAACAGACAAATACAGAGAAAGCCCTCCACCAGCACCATCCTCCTCAATGCCTACAGGATTCCTACTGAACCCCAACTGTTAGGAAGGAAAAAATAAAACTCTTAAACACCTGAAATGTTTCGATGACACTGCAAACAAAACTGAGCCGTGGATCGCACATGAGCACACAAGGCAGACTCCAGATCACTGCCAGGGCCGGCAGAAGCCTAAGAACCGCTGCCCTTGGATCTGGGCGTCAGCATTCAGAAGAGCATGCACGAAGGAAGCTGTTTAATTAATGAAGAAGCCACGGCCAGGCCAACTCTGGAGGGAAACGTGTTTAGGCTGTGACTTCCCTACAGTGATGGATTCCGTGTTTTCCATAGAGAAACCCCCAGAATTTAGCTTGCTAGCTGAGTCTGGAAACCCCTGAACCACAGTGTGGTCCTTAAATCGAGCTGGAGCTGCATCAAGATGGACAAGAAATCCAGACATCTGGTGAGAGCTCCTTCGGTCTCACAGTACTGTCCTCCGGCCTCCTCAAACCTGGATGCTCACCCACACCAGCATCTCCCAGTGGCTAAGTGGGATGGAGGCAAAGGGGACCCACAGACCCCAGGCATGGGGTCCCTTGACATGAACAGGGGAGAATCAGAGACCAGGGAGCTGTTCTGGCCCTGGAAGAAGGTCCCGGCTGCTGGAAGCTCCATTCCTGAATCAAATGCCCACTGTGATTAAAGGAAAAGCCCTTCACGGCTTCTCTGTGGCTGGACACTGCAAGTACTGTGGAGCTTTCAGAGTGATAAAAGACTGGCGCAGAGTTGTGACCACCCCTACAGGAGCCTGAACCTGGATAAGGTGCCCAGGATCTGGGCAGGTAAATCAAGGTTTGGGGCCTGAAGCCATTGCAAAGGTAAATAAATACCAAACGTGAAGGAGGTCCTGGAGGTTCCACTAGGAGGAACACACAGAGAATGGATCCTTCAGCCACCTTGGGAAAAGGACATGCTGGAAAGGGGAAGGACTCCCGAAAGGCTGGGAAACAAATGTGCTTCAAGGTACGCTGGATGGTTTTATAAAGAAAACAGGCACGTTTGCGAAGAATGAGCGTCAGGGCTTACCTGAGGGACACCTGACTTGGCCAGAGGCAGCTCCTAATGAAGAGAGAAGAACAGTGACTAACACACTGCACCAGAGCTGTCTCCCTCCTGAAGGACCAGCGAGCGTGTCCTGCACCCCAAAAGCAAGGGCAGCAGCTCCACATCAGTATTCGCTTTGGGGAAGCATCCGAAACCTGCACTCACAAGCTCACGGCAATGGAAAACCTAAGGAGGCCAGCTAGCAACACCGAGAAGGTGAGCTGCTCTCACCCTCCATCGGCTCCCAGAGGAACCCCTTCTGCGGCTTCCCACTAGCAATCCACAGGCCTCGGAGGAGAACTACTGAGTGGCTCAGCCAGCTGAGACAGCGGCACTATCTTCCAAGAGTTGCTTTTCAGAAAACTCACAAGTGCACAAAGGAGCTCTCCACACCCTGGTCCTGTGCCAGGTGGACATGAACACATGATCCTACAAACAGAAGACGGTGGCCAATAACCAGAGGGCTTCAGGTAGGGGAGAAACAACCAATGGCCTTGTTCCAAAGCTGTCCAGGGAGTCAGATCAAGACTACAAGGGAGATCTCCAACTTCTTTTCTAAACTGCAAAGGACGTTTCTGTATTATTTGAACTACAAGATTACGGAATCCGTGAATCGATTTCCCACTTGAAAATGATCAAAGGCAAAAGATTTTAAAAAGCCTCCCCTCCCCCTGCCAAAAAAAAAAAAAAACTCTGAAGCTATAAATAAACCTGCCCGTTTTGTTCAAAAACTTTTTCAACAAACAAGCACACATACAATCATAATCTCTCTCACACTGGGTAGGACAGACACTTGGCTTGAAGCATTTGCATAGGTATTTTTAACAATGAGGCAATAACCTCAAAGCAAGGATCTTTCTATCAAATCCTGAACATTTTGACCCAAGGAAACTAAAAATACAATAGAAAAAAAGGAGAAGCATCATGCCTATTCTTGGTTTAGAAATCTTGTCAACCTCAAGTCCACATAAACTGCTCGCTGTGTGGAGGGTGTGGGTTACAGGTGTCCTGGGCTCCACCTGTGGGCAGCACATCCCTGGGCCACACACCTTCGGCCCAGGCATCAGCTGTGAGGAGTTGGGGAAAAAATATGTACTAGGCATCATCTCAGAAAGCTTCATCTTCACAAGACCATAATTAATCATAACGAGGTTAAGAAATACTTAATACCTTTTTTGCCAAAATAGCAAGTGGTTTATTTCCTGCTAGGTCAGAGAACCAACTATGAATTGCACTCTGAGATCGAGCAGTAACCAGCCAATAATTATCTTTAGCATTAACTTGGGGTTTCTTCTTTCCGGTATCCTGGAAAGTGTTAAGCTTTAGTTTCTCAGCTAATATGCTGCTGAAATAAGCTCCGATCTGTGGAAAGAAGATAAAAGAAAACAGGAGGTGTAAAGACAATAAAGCAAGGCTGTACATTCTACACATTTTTACCTTTACTGTTTTAATCAAAAATCTTCATATAGTCCTTCAGAAAATAAAATGTTGATTTACACCCTTAAAGTCAAAGAGTTGTGATTGCCATAAGCTAACGCAATGCACAAACCCACCCAGCATCTCTGTTCCACAATTAACAAGTAGTCCACAGCAAAAAGAGGAGCCTTCGAAGACCTCTGGTAGGACAAAACGACAGCGTTCTCCACTCCAATGCCTTGGGGCAGGCGGGGTCTCCCTGCGAGGGGAAGGGAGCGAGCCTGGCATTGATTGGTGATAATTCCTTTGCTGGTTTCATGATACATCACATATTTTGTAAAAGGAAATTCTGCTTATACTTGATGATTTAAAAAAAAAAAACCTGAAATAAACTTAATTTACTTAAATGCAAATTTGCAAAAAATTTAATTAGGTATTCAACATTTCTGATAGGCCTGTCAATTCCACCAGCATTAGTCCTCAGGGGATGCTAGTGCCACCTGCTCAGGACGTGGCATATGGAGCTTCTGCAAGCTACCTGATCACTTTCCTATTGTCCACACACTAAGGTGGAAAAAGGGACAGGAAGGAAGAGAAGAGAGGAAGGGAATGGAGTCGTGTGTGACAACTGGGTGAATTACAGAGAGCTTACTAGAATTTCCAGGAATCCTTTACAAGCATCATATTTCACCCCCCGAGAATTCTGAAATATGATACAGTTAATAATTCCTAATAAATGTCCCCAATAAAGTTAGCAAACAGTGCAACTACAAGGAAGATAAAATCTCCACCGTGGTGACGCACAACAAGCATCACCTCAGAAACACTCATGAGGCAATAAGCAGTCTATCACTGAGGAATCAGCCATCAGCCACTAGCCAAGTTCACCTACCAGCAGGAAGCGCTGGCACGACATGTTCTGAATGTGAACTGGCCTTCTTCAGTCTTGTGACTAATGTAGTATAAAAAGTCTGTTTTGGTGAGTTGGTGGTAAAAACTAGAATGAGTAGAAAAATAAGCCTGAGCTTTTCTTAAAACAACTTCCCTGCAGTTGTCCTGTTGTAAGCCAATGTTTGCAGAACTTCCATTGAATACCTTAAGTGCAAAACTGTAGCAGAACCAGTTGTTTGTAAACAAGCCACCAATAGCAGCTTAATATTAAATCTCCCAATTGATATTTAGTCTTTGCACCAAGGGCTCCAAACAATGTGCATTTTAATCCCAAAAAAGGTTTAAAAATTTTAAAAAGTAGTCTAAGCAATCCATTGTTTCAATTAAACCCTTGTCTATGTACTTGACAGAGCAATGGAACATGGTGAATGCCTGGTTAATTCCTGCTAAAAATTTAGTAGAGAAATTCATACTACAAACAAAGTCAAAATTGCAAAGTAAGCAAAAAAGAAGAAAATGCACATTAGGTTCCAAAATGATCAAAGCATGATGACAGCATTTAATTTCACTGTAACAGCAACATATTGACATTATTCAGAAATCTGAAAACATATTAAAAAGAGCTTCGGTTCTCAAATCCCAATGCTTACCTCTAAGTGATCAACTTGATAAGCTTATGTGTGGTTCCAAGGCTTTCTTAAGTGACTACACATGAGCAGACACTATTTCTGTCTCTTTCTTATGCGTCTGGCTCATTATGCGCACACAGTACAAGCCTTCCGGGTCTGTATACACAGAGCTTCTTCACTTTTTTTAATAGATAAACCCACAAAGTACATTGTTGTGTATCACCATTCAAGTAATCAAGCTACGGTTGATGGACCTGCTCCAAAACTGTGCTATTATGACTCGTGTTAATGTGGATGGCCTTGTGTGCCTGTTACTTCAAACATGTGCAGGTACAGATTTAAGATAAATTTCCAGGGTTCCAGGATTCAGCATTGTGAAGTTCTGCCAATTTGCCCTCTCAAGGATTTTTGCCAATTTATAGTCTTTTGAATAAAGTAAAAGTTAAATTTAACACTTGCTTCCACCCACCCAAACCTAGGTGGAAAATAATTCATTTGATAAGAATATGGGGAAAAATTTAGAAGCTATGCTACCATTCACATATTTCATATTTATGAAATCAAATTCTTCTCAGAAGTCCTGAGTCCTTAAACAACCATCAAGAAGAATGCTAGCAGAAGTTGTCACGGATGTTACGTTTGTGTGTTCAGTTATTTGAGTTGACATAAAACTCAATACTGAGCACAACTCAGCAGCTCACATCAGGAGACAGAAAGCATGGGTACTTTCTGTCATGAACTAAACAGTGTCCTCCAAAATTCACACACAGGAGCCCCAGTCCCCAAGGTCACTTGATTTAAGATGGGGGCACAAGGGATAACTAAGTTTAATAAGGCCACAGGATGAAGCCCTGATGAACATGAATGAGGTGACAGAGACCACACGAGGGCGGCTGGAGGTGGCCGGAGGAGGCCACAGGAGAAGCAGACCTGCACCTCAACTGGACCCCAGCTGGACCCCAGCCTTCTGCAAGGAGATGAGCTTCTCTGTATCTGCCCCCAGCTCATGTGTGTCATCACAGAAGCAGAGAATGCTCCCTCGAACTCAAGAGATGTGCTTCTGAGAACTGACCCTAAAGAACAAAAGCCACCTCTCAAGTGTGACTACAGCCTCTTTATAGACACAGGCTGACCCACTGTGTATACAGGTGTCAGTCAATTAATTATAGCTCACAAATTAGGAATGCCATCCACCCACAAGTTATTGTTGTGAATACTTTAGTCAAAAGGCAGAGAGCCTACAAAATAACACTTCATATTATAAAAGTAGATCAGTTAGGGCTGCGGTCAGAGCACCTGGCTAGCATGTGCAAGGCCAAGGCTTTGATACCCAGCACCACAAAAGAGAAAGCTAAAAGACAGAACTCGCTTTCAAAAAGTGGATTAGCTGAGGAACAAGAAAACATTCAGGAGACAGACAGGGGTGAGGCTGCACAACCAGACACCTAAAAACAGTGAATGCAAGTGTTACACACATCTGACTCCAAGCCAAAACACAACATAAATCGCATACAGCTAATTGTACATCACGTGGATAAAGACTGGAAAAAGAAAACTCAAAATCAACGTGCTTGGTCAGTATAGTATGCAGAAGATGCATCGATTCTCTTTCACATCTCTGAAATGATATTTCAGTTGACAGCAAACTGTCAATTATTTATGTATATACAGATACAGGTGGATGCAATAAAAAGAAATCCAGAATAATAGACAAACTATTTGCATGCATATCTCTAGAAAAGGAACTATAGAAATTTACCTGTATACATTTTTAAATTTTTTGTATTATGCCTTTAATTTTATAACAGTGAAGGTATTTTAATACCCAAACAATAATAACTCAAAATGGACTTTTTCTAAAAAATTGATTCCTAAAGAAAACAAAAACAAACAATTCTATTTGTACACCTAATTGATAACATCACAGAAAGACATTCAAGAAACTTTTTTTTAATTTATTTTTTAGTTGTAGTTGGACACAATACCTTTATTTTACTTATTTATTTTTATGTAGTGCTGAGGATCAAACCCAGGGTCTCACAACACGTGCTAGGCGAGTGCTCTACTGCTGAGCCACAGCACCAGCCCAATTCAAGAAACTTTTGAAAACAACATTCTGATTATATCGGTATTGTATCTGTGTGATTGTGTATGTGTACGTGTGTGTGTGTGTTTTTTAAAGGGTGCTGGGAGCTTGAACCTCAAGGTGCTTAACCACTGTGCTACATCCCCAGCCTTTTTTATTTTTTTATTTTGAGATAGGGTGTGGCTAAGTTGCTAAGGCTGCCCTCAAACTTGCAATCCTCCTGCTCAGTCTCCCAAGCTGCTGGGATTACAGGCAGATGTCACCATGCCCAGCCTGACTACATATTTTTGATGAAAGTTAGTCTAAGGACAAAATTATTATTTTAAAAAATCGTAGATTTTATATAGTAACTTTGTTGCTAGAGTGGCATTGGAATAGTTTATGCTGAAATCTTATGTATACAAAGAGCAAACAAATATTTTGATATTGCAGAGAGCCAGGTTCTCAGCTGGGGAGAACACACAAAGATGGAACAGGAAAAGAGGGAAACACCCCGTGGCATTGAGCCAGAAATGGCAACAGTAGTAGGCAGACAAGACAGACAGACAGACAGATCTCTGCTTTCCTCTCTGCCACCGAAAGTGAAAGCGGCCAGGAGGAAGGCCCCTCCAGCAGGGCTGCCTCGAGGCACCCAGGGCTGGGACGGGAGAGAACAAGGCGAGCCTGGAACCCGCTGTTGTCCCAGGGAGAAGGAGGTGACGGGACCGTTAGCCAAGGGCCAGAGTAAAGGGGCCCTGACTGGCCACACGTGGGACCATCTAAGCGTTCAAAAGAAATGAAGTAATAAATCCCAGCGCAATTAATTTTAAAAAATAATAATAAAAAATTTTTAAAAAGGAATCCATGGGTGACACAAAAAGAATCCAAGTGATCCTAAAACAGTGGGAGGTAAAGGAAGCTCTTCTTCACCAAAGAATGCAACCAATACCGCTGAGGAACGATCAGAAACCAGCATTTAGTAACCCTCAGCAAAAGAAATCCCTCAACTAGAATCATCAGGGATGCTGAAATCACCAGGTGGAATTCTACCTGACGGTGAGAATGGGATATTCATAGGGCCTCTGAGTACCACGGGGTAGGGGCTGGGGGTTCTGGGGCAGCACGGGGCTCAATCCATGCAAGGAGGGAGGAAGGAAGGCGGGGTGGAGGGTGGGGGGAGAGGAAGGATAGGAGGGAAGAAAGAAGAAGGGAGGGAGGAGGAGGGGAGGGAGGAGGAATGGAAGGAGGGAGGAGGAGGAAGGGAAGGAGAGGAGGAAGGGAAGGAGGGAGGAAGGAAAGGAGGAAGGGAAGGTGGGAGGAGGAGGAAGGGAAGGAGGGAGGAAGGAAAGGAGGAAGGGAAGGTGGGAGGAGGAGGAAGGGAAGGAGGGAGGAGGAGGAAGGGAAGGAGGAGGTAGGGAGGGAGGAAGAGGAGAAGGAGGGAGGAGGAGGGAGGGAGAAGGTAGGGAGGGTGAGAGAAGGAAAGGGAGGAGGAGGAGGAGGAGGAGGAGGAAGGGAGGGTGAGAGAAGGAAAGGGAGGAGGAGGAGGAGGAGGAGGAGGAGGGAGGGAGGGAGGGAGGGAGGGAGGGAAGAGAAAGGGGAAGAGGAGGAGGAGGAGGAGGAAGGGAGGGAGGAAGAAGGGAGGAGGAGGGAGGGAGGAGGAAGGGAAGGAGGGAGGGAGGGAGGAGGGAGAGAGGGAAGAGGAAGGGGAAGAGGAGGAGGAGGGAGGGAGGAAAGGAAGAGGAGGATGGGAGGGTGGAGGAAGGGAGGAGGAGGTAGGGAGGGAAGGGAAGGCACCACAGGTAGAGATCTGTAGGTCACTAAGAGGAGAAACTGCCACTTTATGAGGTAGGAGGGTGACAGGCGTGCCCTTCGCCAAGTGATCAGACTTTGTGTGACCTGTACCAGGGCTAACTGGCCGCACCTGCCTCCTGACAAGACACAATGCTGCCTCCTTTCCAAAAAGGTCCAACCCGAATTCTGCCATGGGAAAACCAAACAGATCTCAAGTACAGCCTGGACTGCAAGATATGGCCTCTCAGGCCGTCTGTCTATGATGACATCAGGAAGGCCTTAAGGAGACCTGGGAAGATGGACAGGGAACTACCAGACTCAGCATGGCGACCCCCCACATCAGTGCTGACCCTGTCTGACCCAGGGCAGCGCAGCCTGCAGGAGGGCATGCTAAACCTGGACTGGCTTGAGCAGCACCAACTTGGCAAATCAAAAGCCCCATCACAAACCCGCTTTGCCAGTGGTCCCAGGGGAGGGGCCCGCAGTACCTTTGACGGGTTGATCACAATGTTCCTGGCCGAGCCGTGCTCATCCCCAGTGAAGGCTGGCTGGTTGCTGAAGCCTTGCTTTACATTCACAGCAGTCAGTTCATCCTACAGAAAGAAGGCGCAAGTTAAGCAGGAGGAAGGAGAGCTGGACCTAACCCAGTCGCACCGCGGGTTTGCTGCCCTCTGTGAGAAGGAAGGGTGGGAAGGATGTGGGACAGCCACCAGAGTGCAGTTGCTGACATGCAAAAGCCAGGGCACAGGGGTGGAGAGCGAAAGCCACTCTGGCACTTGCCAATGCCTGTCAACGCCAGGCTAGACACACTGGTGATCCTCATCTCAGTCTCCTAACTTTTCCGCAAGTCTGAAATTTTTTAACTTCTAAATTGTAAAGAAAAAAAAAAATGAACAACCCCCCCTCCCACACACACCAAAACAAAATCATTTGTTGTTGTTGTTGCTTTGCATACCAGGGATTGAACTCAGAGGCACTCGACCACTGAGCCACATCCCTAGCCCTATTTTGTATTTTATTTAGAGACAGGGTCTCACTGAGTTGCTAAGCACCTCACCATTACTGAGACTGGTCTCCTCCTTGCAATCCTCCTGTGTCAGCCTCCTGAGCTGCTGGCATCCCAGGTGTGCGCCAGTGGTAGCGCACAAAATCCTTTTTGACCTGCAATGGCACTAGAGAACCTGCAGCTTGACTCACTCCCTCGCCAGCCCCCCTTCTGTGTGAAGCCTGGCTCACCCAGCTTACCCACGACCCCATGAAGGTTCCCGGGCCCATGCTGTATGACTAGAACCTACCCACATCACAACCACAGTCAGAGGGAGGCTCAGAGCTCAGCAAAGTTCTTTAAAACATTTGGCTCACTTGCTCCTCGCCGACTCTGAGGGAGACCGCAGGCATGCGTCCTCATGCCCATTTCACAGATGCACAAAGCGAGGCTCAAAAAGGTGCAGAAACCAGGCAGAGGCAGTCCTGATGCACTCTTTCTAAAACCCAGACTAGCAAGACAAATTTCCTGCCACCATGCCACCAAGGAACAAATGCCACGTGAAAATGTGGTCTAAAAATACAGAGCCACAACTCCTACGCTCCTCAAAAAGATCTCCTACTGGGTGGCCACAGGAAAAGCTCCAAGATCACATCACATCAAAAATAGCCTAAGCTTGGACTGGGCTGGGGCTCAGTGGCAGAGCGCTTGCCTCACACATATGAGGTACTGGGTTTGGTCCTCAGCACACATAAAAATAAATAAATAAAATTAAGGTAGTGTGTCCATCTGCAACTAAAAAAACAATTAAAAAAATAAAAAATAAATAGGCCCTCCTTGCCCGCCCAGGTTACCTGAGTTAGGGAACCACGGCAGTCTCCAAGACATGGACCAGAGAGAACAAGTGAGAAACTGGAAGACACAGAGCAACCTTCTGTTCCCTTCTCCGGAGCCAAGAAATGTGGTCGTACCACAGTGGCACACACCTGTAATCCCAGCGGCTAGGGAGGCCGAGGCAGGAAGATCCCAAGTTCAAAGCCAGCCTCAGCAACTTAGCAAGGCTCTAAGCAACTCAGTGACACCTTGTCTCTAAGTAGGGCTGGAGACGACGTGG
This sequence comes from Marmota flaviventris, assembly GCF_047511675.1. NCBI lineage: Eukaryota > Metazoa > Chordata > Mammalia > Rodentia > Sciuridae > Marmota > Marmota flaviventris. Next base: position 107,597,963 of record NC_092505.1, on the reverse strand, counting down.
CTCAGTGGTCGGGTGCCACTGAGTTCAATCCTCGGTATCGCCCACATTCCCCCCGCCCCAAAATAAAGCAATGGTGCAGCAACAGTCGGGGCAACAGGCGCATAGAACCCAGAACGTAGCTCACTCCACCTAACTACTGGGCCAGAGTGGAATTAGAAGAGCCACTGGTCAAACCGCTGCTGTGGTTAGATGGGAAGCTGAGGGATGCAACAGGTCACGAGGCTGATGTATCTGAACAGCCTCAGAGGGTGGCTTTGGCTAGGAGCTGAGGCCTCTGGAGGCACCCCCCGCAGCCTGCCTTGACTGGTGTGCTCCGCACATGGGTGGGCTCTCAAAAGACCCTTTATGAGACATGCAGCTCCAGGGCAATCCAGTCTCCGCCAGGCAGAAAGGTCACAGAAGTCATGATCCACCCAGAAGATGAACAGCCCACCTGTGTCCTGAATCCTCAGGTGGTGATGTGAAAATTGAGGACAAAACTACATGATGCACATTTTTAAGTCAAAAAGATTCCAGCCAACTTGAATAACCAAACTCGCTAAGGACATTTCCGTGGTCTCGGAGTCGGAGAGAGCAAGTGTACATACAAAAAGGATCATGACCTCAGGAGAAAACTAAAGGTGCCTGTGTCTTCCACCTTCTAACAGGCACTGCAAGAAAGGGCAGCTGAGAATCAGCCTCTGTCTTTACTGGAACCACGTCTGGGCTTCGTCAAGAGGCAAGGCGCGGGGCTTTCAGGACGAGTTCCATCCCCTTGGTGCCGTTTCATATCTGAATTCTAAATAGACCCTAGCTCAGTTAACCGATCACTGTATTTGCTAAGCCCTTGAGGTCAGGTTTCCGCAGAAACTAAGGAGTTAAAAGCCAAGAACGTCACGATCAAAATGTGCCCCCTGATGGCCTATTCCCTAAAATTTCTGCCAAGACTGAACACTGATGGCAAAAATCCAAACAATGAGTTAAGATTCAAATTCCAGAGTTTACTATTGTTGTTTAAACAAATGTTTCTCAAACTCCAAGAATGCACCAACAGACCCCTTTTAAAGGAAAAGCACTGTCTCCAACCTGAAGGCATCTGTGGATTCCGGTTTGAGAAACTGGCTAAGGCATAGATACTTGATGTCATTAGGTAGCTTTAAGAGACTCAGAACAAAAGGCAACCTGTGTTACATGAATTCAAGCAACAACAAACTTTTATGACACTACTCTGCAGGCCTTTGCCAAGTCTAATTAGGCAAAAATAGAAGAGACAGAGTCCAGATTTCAGAACAGCATGCTTCTAAAACCCCCAAGCCAGAATCTGTAAGGGACACAAATAGCTTCCTCTTGCACCAGCCTTGAACTTCTTCAAAGATTTTTCAAAATAAAAGAGTAACAACCACCAAAATTCCTATAATGCCTTTCCTTACAGTCTTGACCTTGTTCCATTGTACCTCGTGGACAGTTCTTAGAACCACAGCTGCTCCTTTGGTCATCTGAAAAGGTGAGACAGCCAAGACCCCAGGGACCTGGTGCTCACAGCGTCAGTGAGGATCCAGGGCTGGGTCTGCACTCAGGGCACCAGACCAGCAGAGCTGAACCTCTTCCAGAAAAAGGACTCCTCAATAAAGGCTGACGTGTCCCTCATTGTACAACATGGAGAAGAGAAGAAAAAACTATTCTACTAACTTTTGGGTAAGAGGCAACCATGTATTCAGAGACAGTCTTAAGTGAATTTTTCATTAACAGCATCTAGGGCAAGAAAGAAAAAAGTTGTATGTGTGTGTAAGACCAAATATTTTCTCAGCAAAGAAACAAGACGCTTAAAACAGGGACTCCAACGGCCCCTGTGGCCCAGGGTAACACCACCCAACAGTGAGCTACCCAGGGCCTTGGAAAGGTGCACAATTGACTTGGGCCCAAGGCAACCTGAACAGGGAGAAGGGAAGAGTCCCCCCCACAACTGGCCTGCCTTGCCATTGATGCAACTGAAATCCAAGCCTTAAAGCAATTCTAGGAGACAGTCACTCAGGCAGAAATAGAAGCAAAAGCCTAAAAAAGAGCCTAAGTTAATGTGGAATGCCAGTGGTCACTCCACGTCTCCACGTCCCATACTGATAGGAAGAGCAGGGCTGTGGGTGAACCCCACAAGCATTCAGAAATCTCCTGCGTTAGCCTTGAACTTCAGAGAATGAGCTTATTTTTTGGATCACTTTCAAAGCAATCTTTTAATTTCAATAATACATTTCATTAGGAAAGTGAAAACGTTTGGATGCCAGTTTGGAAGCTGCTGAGGCTCTTTCATGCTCAAGAAACAAAAACAGTTCAGTGTGGCAGGACTTCTGATGACCATCTGAAAAGCAGGTCATAAACGGCTCACCCACACCCCCCCTACCCAACCACAGAACATGGGCGAAAACTCCCGATTTTCTCAGTCACCTAGTAGTCTAACAAGCTAACTAATGAATATTCAATGACTTAGACAGAACTGTCCATCAGCCACACAATGACACAGAAGTGAAGAAATATCCCTCTAATGTGCTGGCCAGGCAGGCGGGGTTAATGCCCATCTTACCCAGAACAAACACAAATTTCTTATAAACAGTTTTATAATTACTTTTCCTAACTTTGTCCATCCCTCCTCCAAAACAGCATTCTCTCAACCCCAAAGACTATAGAACCCTATTTATTTGTTATTTTTATTTTGTGGATATGCATGTTTTAATTGGTCATTCCTAATCTGAGAGAACCAAGTTAGCCTGATGGACATTTTTTTTGATGTTTTTATTGGTACATTTAGTCATACATAACAATGGGGTCATTTTGACATGATCAAAGAGGCATGGAATCCGATTTGTTCCATTCCAGGCCTTCAGTACTTCCCCCTCCTTCCTTCTCCCTCCCCTGTCCCCTGCCCTCTATTCTATCTTAGACCCCAGGTTGGAAGACGGGGTAAGACATCAATCACCCTCACCAACACACCTAGTGGTCCTTAGGTAACAGACACGAGCGACCCAGGAGATAAGAGAACACTCTTTCATCCCCTCCTCTTGTCACTAACCAACCCAGCCCTGCATCTCTCAAGACATGTCTAACATTTATTCCTCCTTCTAAAATGCGACAGTGGCTCTCTAAATGTGGCCACTGTCACAGCAGGGCCTGGTCACTGCTCCCCATTCATCCTGCCCTCTATGCAGCCTACCTCCGACCGGGTCCTGAGATACTATTTCCCTTTCTGCACTTCCCTACCCAAAAGCCTCAGGCGGCTTCCCACACTCCCCCAGGAGCTAAAGCAGCACGACTCTCCAGACCCTAAGTAATAGCTCTCAACTGTTTTCCAACTAATTCTGGCCCCAAATCAGAACAGAAGCACTGGGACCAGCATCCGAAGCCTCCAGCAATCAAACTCTGCATGCTGGTCTTGCTTCTAAGCATCAGAGTCACATGGAGCTGGGTTTGAATGCAGCCCTCACCCAGGACTGGGGCCACAGGAACCAACCTCTCTGCACCTGCCTGGCTTTGTTGAAAAGGAGACGAGAATAACTCACAGGGCTGGGGTTACATAAGATAAACGTGCAGTTCAGCACAGTGCCTGGCCCATTATTAAGTGCCCTATAAATGGTGGCTACTGTGATTATAGCCGTTTTCTATTTTTACATTTTAACTTTCACTTAGTCTACTGACTATTACACGCCATTCCACGCACACTGTCTTTTCAGCCCCTGAGTCTCACCTTGTGCCATTTCCACCCCTGGAGCATAACCATGACATCGTCTGTGGTTTTCAAACCACAGCTCAGGCCTCCCTTCAAACATCAGGTAATTAAATACAACACTGTACCAGGTGCTGGAGACCCCACAGCAAGCAGAATTGAAGTATGATGCAGTACCCAGGAGAAGAGCCGCTCACTCGGAGGGCAAAGACCACCAATGCCTGTCCAGGCAGTCAGACAGGTGTCCCCAGGAAAGAGCTCTGAGTGGGCTCTGATTGCAGAGCAACTAACACAGGAGAGTCCACGTCATGGAAGGCTCCAGCAGTTAGAATAGAGAGAGGCAAAATTAGTTCTAAGGAGACTGAAGAATTTGGGATGCTACTGTGATTCCCGGAGCAGCCACCAAAAACAAGTAGTAGTATAACTAAACTCTCAATAAGCAAATTAAAATTATAGAGTACAATAATCCAAAGAAAGCAGAAAAGGAAACCCCAAAAATAAATAGTAAAATGGTACCAATCCCAACCACATCAATCATCACATTAAATGCTGCTTAAATGTCACGGACTATGATTCCAACTAAAAAGCAAGGCGGCAATTCCTGTCATCACAGCTACTTGGGAAGCTGAGACAGGAGATCACAAGTTCAAATCCAGCCTGGGCAACTCAGTAAGATCTTGTCCCAAAATAAAAAATAAAAAAATCTGGGGATGTACCTCCACGGGGGCAGCGCTTTCCCAGAACATGCCCTGGATTTAATCCCCAGTACTGTCAAAAAAAAAAAAGAAAGAAATTGTCAGATACATTTTTTAAAAAGACAAAATCCAACTACATGCTGAACTTTAAGTGTACTTAAATAGATAAACTAGCCAGACATCGTGGCACACATCTGCAATCCCAGTGACTCAGGAAGTTGAGGCAAGAGGACTGCAAGTTCAAAGCCAGCCTTAGCAACTTAGCAAGGCACTAAGCAACTCAGCAAGTCCCTGACTCTAAAGAAAACATAAAAAGGGCTGGGGATATGGCTCAGTGGTAAAGCAGCTCTGGGTTCAATCCCTGATACCAAAAAATAGAGAGAGAAAGACAGACACAGATTGACAGTAAAAGGATGGGAAGATATGTCCTATCCAAACAATGAACACAGTCTGGAGCAGCTCTGGACAGCAGCTATGTGCACACCTTTAAGTCCTGAGTGAAGGGGTGCTCAACAGTCATTGCACCCCGCAATACACTGGGCTTTACCTCCACTCAGAGAAGGAGTGGGCTCCAGGAGTGCGTGACACCTGATGGGATTGGATTACACCCACTTGTTTGTTGTAACCCTACCCTATACCCTTTTTTGAATAGAATAATCAATGGAACAGCCTCCCCCAATAAAACCGGTTCCAGCGAGCTCTCTCTTTCTTGCCTGCCTTGCCTCCTTGGTGGGACCTAGGTCAGAGGGGCCATCACAGAACCCAAAGAAAAAGGTATTTCTCTGTGTGTGATTATTTCACGTCAGCCAAGTTCTCCTGGAGTGACCCTGGCTGGCTTAGTCATGTGTCGCGACAGAACACAAGAGGGCTGAAGTAGCTACATCAATATCAGATAAAGCAGTCTTCCAGAGGAGGACTGAGACAGAGGGGATCCTCATCACAACAAAAGGGTCACTGCCAAGCATGATAACAATTCTTGCTGACGAATCCCTGGCAAAAAGACAAACAGAGGAAAGGCTTGTATAAAGTCCAATGGGCTTTTGGAAAAATCAAAGAAAGGCTACTGTCCAGAATGAGCCTGAAGCAGGAAGAGGAGGAGCTACACAGGGTCCTGCAGGCCATGTGAAGGACACAGTCTTTACCACAGAAACAGCACAGGCATTATGCAAGGAGACAAAGTCACCCAACTTGACTAGGTCTCCAGCACAGACAACTAGAAGCCTCTGAGGAAGCAGGGCACGGCCTCCTACTCAGTCTCCAGAAAGCAACCAGCCCAGGACATGCCGAGCACCTGGGGAGGGCCTTGCAGACACACACTAGTGGGCAGAACTGAGTCCCCAAAAAGATCCATCAGAGTCCTGACCCCCATACCTGTGAGCAAGCCTTACCTAGAAGAGTGTTTGCAGACGTAATCGGGTCAAGATGGAGTCAGACCCAGCTAGGGTGCATCCATCTAGTATGGCTGACGTCCTTATGAGAAGAGGGACAGACAGTAGCATGAAGACAAGGCTGAGACTGGAGTTAAGTAGCCACATGTCATAACTGGACCACCGGAGGAAGCACAGAGGACCTCCCCGGGAGGGGGACCAGGGCCTGCCAACCCACTAGTCTCAAGCTTCTAGTCCCCACACCTGTGAAAGCACATCCCCACCATTCTCCCCATCCTGTCTGTGGAGCTCGGGTTCAGCAGACCCAGGAAACCAACCAGACACACAGGAAAAGGGACACTTCATTCTAACCCTCAGGGCAACACTGCCCCTAAAATAAAGATCCAGGTCATCTGGCAGCAGCGCAGAGACCATTGCTGTGTCACAAGAAGTGACTCCAAAGAAGGGTCTAAGGAGTTTCTGGAGAGAGGGGGAACTCGACTCAGGAGCAGTGGCATCCGTGCACAGGTGAGGGAACGTGCAAGACCTTGTCCCAAAATAAAAAATGTGCATGCGCCAGTCAGAGGTACAGATGGGTTTCTTTAGGAAGTAGACCCACATACGAGGGAGAAACTCGAGAGTGAGAAACCCCTTTCAGAGTTGCTGGCTCTTCTTTAAAAAACACCTGGAGAGGGGTGGGTACTGCGGGCACCATGAACAGGGGCTGAGCACGCAGAGCACTGACCCTTAGCCATGAGCAATGAAGGTGAGGAGCAGGTGAGTCTCACCTTCACTGGGCAAGGAACCACAGCTCTGGGAGTGGGCGTCACCCAGTGGGCCTGGGCCACACCCCCTGAAACCCAACCCCTTGCCTCAGAAAAGAGGGTTTCAGGAGTGCTCTCTCTCTGCCTGCCTCTCTGGCCTTCTCTGTGGGAACTGAGGAGGAGGAGCCATCGCTGAACCCTAAAAAAAGGTATTTCCTATCTCTGTGTGGCTATTTAGTATCCAGCCCAATTCACCTGGAGTGACCCTGACAGATTGAGTCCCCGGTCATGGCAAGTGGGTATGGGAAGACATCAGTCTGGTGACCTAAAGACGGGTTCTGGTGGGGTGGTCCCTCTCAAGATTTTCAGGCAGAGCTGGTCTTTAGAAACTGAGCAGCAGGTAGCTCTGAAAAGTCCTCTAAATTATAGGTTTCTTAAAAGGGCATCTCTCTCTTTAGTTAATGCATTCATCGGGGGTTTAATTAACAGTGCCCAGGCAGAGTTACAAATTTCCCAGGAACCTGGGAGCTCTAGGCCTAGGAAAACAGAGACAGCTTCTGGAGCGACAGGCCTGGAAATCACACGGAACTTCTGACTTAAGACCTTATTTCCTTTCCCTTCGCCTCCTTTCTGCCTAGGTTTCCAGGTTCTTCCATCCTACCTCCACTGCACTCCACATCAGAGGAGAAAAACTACATCACCAGGCCCTGCGAGCAGACACCCTGGCCGGGCACCGCAGCAACAACACCTGCCCTCCAGCTCCAGTGGCTACGCCTAGCGGGTCTTGGGTGCATCTGAGGAGTCTTTAAAAGGCATTCTGCAGCCAAGATATCTGCAGAATGAGAAGGACGCCAGCCTCCTCAGGAGACAAAAGGCAGGGCCAAACCGACTTGGGGGCAGCAGGGCTCTCCTAAGAGGCCAGCTGATCCCTCCCCCATCCCTGCCAATGGCTCTGACACCAGGCCACACATGCACAGAGGCCACACCTGAGTCAGCTCTCAATCTCCACCACCCATCCACCACAATGCTGCTGCTCAGTCCCTCCACACCCTGCCTGCAGCATCCCAGGCTAACAGTGGGGACCCCGTACGAAACCAGAGGACGCAAGCTCAACACAACACAGTAAGAGTTGTCCTCACAGTGACCTGCAGCAGGCAAAAGGGAAAATAATAGTCATGGTACCGAGAGCAGCACTCCATGCCCATCCTCCTGACAGCCACGTGCCCGGGCAGAGTGGGAAACAGGCTGAGTGGGCAGAAGGGCAGGGTGGGCAAGCAGCCACGCCAGAGCCAGGCCCAAGAGGGCCCAATGTGCTGCTCTGCAAGACAGAGGGTTCCAGAAGGGCACAGCCTGCTCTGGACAAGCCCAGTCTAGAGTGCAGGGGCTTCTGTGAGATGGAGACCAGCCCCATACTCCACATGCCCATAGCAAGAACAGGGGAGAAGGGAACATGCTGCAGGGTCACTGGCACATGCCAATCACTTTAAAAAAAAGGACTGTGGCGTGGCTGGAATGCTATCTTCTGTACAGTCAACACAGAGAGCAGCAACCTGCACACGCTGGGCACTCGGAAGCCCTTCCAGGGTGGCAACACAGGCCCACCAGGACTGCTGGGCACACCTGGGAGCGCTGCGTCCTGTGTCCTAGTCAGAGGTGGCCCAGCCAGGCTGGCTGTTCCTCTAGGCCACTTTCAGACAGGAGATCTTTGCCTCAGTGATAGCTAAGTGTGGCCCATTTACCCTACGATCCATGCCCATCTAGATGACTCCATCCATTAGTTCATATTCAGACCCCACTCGATGTTTGTCCTCGGCCCATACCAAGCACCTGGAAGTGGCTCTCAGGTACATCCCAGAAGAACACCAGAACTTTCAGACCTCACATTCATATAGCAGAACAGGGAAGTGAAGTGTCTGCTGGCCCTGCCCAGGACACTATCTAGGGCAGCCCACCACTAGGGTCGCCACCACAGCACCTCCACACCACAGTCTCACCAGGTGAATTCTACCTGCAAATGACGCCCCACCCAGCACCTTGAGCCAGTATGCAAGGGGACCTGAACAAGGAGAGGAAGGAACACAAGCCCACTTCCACTCCCCTCAACCTGGCTCCTCCGACTTACCCCTCACCTGGCTCCTCCAACTTACCCCTCACCTGCCTCCTCCTACTTACCCCCCAACCTGCCTCCTCCCACTTACCCCTCAGCCTGCCTCCTCCCACTTACCCCTCAGCCTGCCTCCTCCCACTTACCCCTCACCTGGCTCCTCCCACTTACCCCACAGCCTGGCTCCTCCCACTTACCCCTCAGCCTGCCTCCTCCCACTTACCCCTCAGCCTGCCTCCTCCCACTTACCCCTCAGCCTGGCTCCTCCTACTTACCCCTCAGCCTGGCTCCTCCTACTTACCCCTCAGCCTGGATCCTCCTTCTTACCCCACAGCCTGCCTCCTCCTACTTACCCCCTCAGCCTGGATCCTCCTACTTACTCCTCAGCCTGACTCCTCCCACTTACCCCTCAGCCTGCCTCCTCCCACTTACCCCTCAGCCTGCCTCCTCCCACTTACCCCTCAGCCTGCCTCCTCCCACTTACCCCACAGCCTGGCTCCTCCCACTTACTCCTCAGCCTGGCTCCTCCCACTTACCCCTCAGCCTGGCTCCTCCTACTCACCCCTCAGCCTGGATCCTCCTACTTACCCCTCAGCCTGGATCCTTCTCTTTACCCTTCTTCCCTTTCCACACCTGCAGCCCTGCCCCATGGGAAGCTGTGAGGGAAAGGCTGAGGACAGTTTCTCCTTCTGCTTTGGTAGAGGTTCTGTTTGCTTGTTTTAGCTCCGCTGCTCAGAATCAGAGGTATATGCTGTATTTGAGTCAAGGAGACCATTTCCCCAGCAGCCCCAGGGCCACTAGCTAAACAGCCTCCTTGTGGGCACCTCTGGGCCTCCACCCTTCTTATTTCCAGGAGGCCCCTCACTGCCTCGCCGAGCGTACTCCAGCAAACTTCCTGGCAACTCTGGCCATGAATAGCCACCCAAGCAGCCACTCAGAGGCCAGAAGCAAGTACTAAGGGCAGCTTCTAAGCATGGACAAGGGGTAAACCAGAGCTCCAGAGGCCTCCCCGTACTAAGACCATCAGGTGGACTGGTGAATGCCAACCAAGGGGCGCAGGAAGTCAGAGTCTGAATGTCCACGCCTCCTCTGAGACTCCATGATGATTCAAATGCCTGCCTGTCACTAAACTGGGCACAGCAGTGTGTGACTGGGTCCTCAAGCAACAGGACGTGCCATTCTCTCTCAGCAGTGCCCCAAGAACACGGCCCTCTTCACCCTCCTCTCTTCCTACACTTCCTTGGGCAAATCTGTCACCACTGCCAATGCCACTCAGGTCCTATTTAAAGGCCAGATCAGTGGGGCTCTTTTCCTTCATGCTTTGGTGACTGGAGCCTCCTCCCTCGCAGCCTCCTGGACTCCGCTGTCCCCCCACGCTGGATTTATTAGGCATGAGCTAGTGCGACAAATCTAACAGAGGAGTCATGTGCTCACCACCGCCCCCAAGGCCCAGCCTGCCAGCTCCATGAGGCTGCTCTGGCCAGCACCCTCTCCCCTGCCTCCCCGCACCCTCCAGGGACACCTGCAACCCCCGGCCTCCTCCTGAACTCTGTATGCACCAGCTTCAGCCTTGCTACCCACGGAGGAGCCTGGGCGGCGTCAGCTGGGAAGCCCACCCCAACTCCAGCCTGAGGGGGCAGACAATCTGGTGTGAGTTAGGTGTTTTCCTGTGCCCGAAGTTCTCCCTGGTGAACAGGAGATGGCCACAGCACCACCTCAGAGGAGAACCAGGCAGACCCAGCACTGGGGACGGCCTGCACTTGGAGAATGGGGACTGCACACACTGTGCTGAACTCCCAGAGGGGTCGTCGTTCTAAAACTGGTTAATTAAAACTAATGTACTGGTCGTCTTAAAATCGCTTCATGAGGGTCAATGGACCAGACACGAACTTGTAGCACAGTCTTTTCAGAATGTGGGTTAAAACTGTCACTGGTCCCAGGAAAACACCGGCACGAGTGTGTGAAATCCCCTACAGCAATGTGACATTGCCACCACATGCAAGCCACACTGCGCTCCCAATCATTCATTTTTACCACATATTTATGTCACTCTGCAACAGACTGAAAATTAATTTTAAAAACACTGGTCCTTCTCCGTGGTTATTCTAAGCAGCACCATCCCGGAGGGGCAGGGAGCAGGTGTCTATTTCTTTTCTACACCCCCAGAGCACCTCACGGCGGGGGGTACCCAGCGAGGACTGAACAGATGAAAACACAGTTTCAGAGACATGTTGATTATCAAATGACCTCAGAGCAGAATTCACGTGAGTGGCGTCTCCAGTTCACAAAGAATCTTGGAAACGGAGCTGACAGCCGGTCCAAAACTGACCAATGAGTAAAAACAACTCTGACCCCAGAAATATTTTCCATACTATCTACTGACTTAGCACTGTGTAGAGCTTTACTAAAAATAAACAAATAAAACCTAAGCAATGTCAATATTGACCTTCCCTGCAGGACTCCAGAGCGGGACAGATACGGAGCTGCCATGGGCAGTCCTGGAAGATGCTCCATGCCCTCAGGTCACCTGGCACCCAAGATACCAGCCACGTTGCAGACCCTGCAGACCACAGCAGGGCACAGCCCACCACTCCCGCTGGGGGCCCTGAGGGCCTGCATCTCAGCAAGCTCAGTAGACAGACATCCATGATGAGCAATGCCTGGGAGAGGGAACAGCAAATTCCACCAGATCTTAACTGAGAGCAAGGTGGCGAGATGGAACGGGGCTCTGGAGGTGGGTGGAGGCTGAGCTGATCAGAGGACTCCAGGGAAGGGGGCCCCAGAGTGGAAACCTTGCAGCCCGCCCCAGGGCCAGGTCAGCCTCCCCCCATCTCTGGGCTCCTGTTCCTCTCTCCACCATCCTAACAGCCACAGCCTTTCCCAGGTCACAGGTTCCACACACACTCGCCCCCCTCCCTGAACTCTGGGCAATTCCTGGAAAACAGGGCACCTTTTCCAGACCCAAGGACACGCCCTCCGCATTGCCCCCTGACACACACACACACACAAGCCTTTTCATGAGCTAGGTCTCCACCCAAGGTCCTCAGCAGTGAGTGAGGACAGGGTCTGACACGTCCTAGAGTCCCACTCCCTGGGCCAGGTCCCGACTTAGTGGGTCTATGATCACCATTTCCTGAGGATAGCTGATGCCCTGGTGGCAGACCCAGCAACACATATCACCAACCCCTCTGCACACCTGACCTTCCCCAGCCTCTGACTCCCAGTGGGGATTAAAGAGACCTGGCCCCTGTTGTTGAACTTACACTGGCTGTGGGGGGCCGGGGGCAGGGCAAGAGGAGCAGGCCACAGGCAGCGGGGGAAGAGGAGCAGACCAAAGGCATCAGGGGAAGAGGAGCAGACCATGGGCAGCGGGGGAAGAGGAGCAGACCATGGGCAGCGGGGGAAGAGGAGCAGGCCACGGGCAGCAGCATCCACATGTGCAAAGGTCCTGAGGAGACAAGCTGTCTCACAGATGGAGCCCACCGAGTGTGAACCACCCCTTGGGACTCCGCTTCCCCCGCTGGTGACCCACAGGTGTCCCAGATTCATCCCTGAAGTCCCATTTCTCAGGGTCAGCCAGCTCCTCAGCTTTGCACTCTAGGAGGGTGACCACAGACGCGGCTCCAGTCACCCAGAACCACTGCACCCCACAGGCAGAGCTTGAGCTTCCACTAGCACACGTCAACCTGACTCTACAGAGGCTTCTCCAAGGAAAACACTCAGCCAGAAACTCCTGAGTTCCTCCCTTTGCACTTTCCCCACGCTTGGGGAAAAAAAATAAATTCCCCCCACTCCCTGGGGCAATTTGATCTGGAAAGCAGCATCGACCCACCTACAGAACTGTCTAAGCCAAGGCCCCCAAGTCCAAGTCCACTGGGTTCTGGAGGCCTTAGCTCATCTGAGGTCTGATTTTCTTCACGTTCTCCAAGCAGAACAACTTAACACAACAGGAGGAATACAGGACCAGACACAGAAATCCAGACAGTAAAGAGCTTCCCATGGAGGAAAATCAACCCAGGAATGAGCCCACACATCTGCAGCCACATGATTCTCCACAGAGAGGTCCTCTGGCTTCCTAAAAGACCCACTTCCTCCCCCAGGGAAACATCGCCCAGCTAAAGCTCACAGGTACACACAGTGACAGCCTTACCATAGTCCCCAAAGAGCCCAGCTGAGAACCCAGGCCCCAAACAAACCCCACAGCCCTGACAGGTCCAAACAAGGGCTTGTGGGACAAAGCCAGACCTGCTCTTCCAGGCCAATGTAGCCATGCCACCTGGGAGGAGGCGCCTGCATGTGGGCCATTACCCAGGTGTGGACCTCTGCTCTGCCGCCGGCCATTTCCAGCTTAAAAACAAACTTGAGCTGGAAGCCACACTTATCAGGACAGAAGGAGTAAAGTAGCTGAGCTTATCCCTATCACCCAGTACCAAGAGGGACCAAGACTTCAAACAGTCTGTTATCCAAAAGATTCTAACACACCAGCCATGGGCAGCAGGCAGGAAGACGCAGGAAGCCCACCTACAGGTTTTTCTACAGGTAAGGACAGACACAGCTAAAGCAGAGGTACTCAAGGTGTGATTAGCAATCACCTGGACAGGCTTTTTAAAATGCAGATTCCTGAGCTCCTCCCACTCTGACCCAGCAAGTCTGTGTAGAAGAGAGGCAGGCACATCTACATTTTTTAATACATTTATTTTATTTATTTATTTTTATGTGGTGCTGAGGATCAAACCCATGGCCTCGCATGTGCTAGGCGAGTGCTCTAACACTGACCCACACCACTAGCCCCACACCTGCATTCTTAAGGAGCATCCTAGCAACTCTGTGCAAGTATTACAGACCCTGAGAAATGACCATCAGGTAAGCTCCTCCTCCTCCACCCCAGAATGGTTCAACAATACTGTGAGCAGCTGAAGAAGCAGGTCCTCAGACCCAGATTCTGTCCTAAGAGGCACAGGAGGCAGGAGTTCAACAGAGGTGTCTATCCTTCCCTGAACACTGGGATTCAGGAAGCCCTGCACCAGGGGGCCACACCAGGGCCCTGGGGCCAGGCAATGAATGCATCCCAGATGGGGAGCTGTCACTTGGTCTCCCAGGCAACTGGTCGACCTGTCCTGTCTTCCCAGACAGCTTAACAGTATCATCCCTTAGAAGGAAGCACATTTTTTTTTACCTCTTTGCACCTCCTCAGCTGTCTACAATATTTCTGTGTTAGGAATTTTCAATGCTAATAACAAAGCCAACAGGAGTCACCAAAATAAAACAAGTCCAGGGACAGTTGGTGTTATAAAAACAAAGAGGCTTCCCGGCAGCCCTCTCTGGCACCCTTGCAGGGTCATTACCCTGTGCTTGGTACCCTGAAGTGCCATGGGTGGGATGCTCACCCTCCTCTCCATGGCCTGCCTTCCTCATGGGAATGAATGTAAGCTGCCTGAGGGCAGGGGCTTGGCTGGCTCCTGGGACTAGAATAGGTGCCAGTTCATGAAGACATTAACACAACGCAGAAAGAACTCGTGCACTGGAGGACAGCATCGGAGAGTATCCCTGTGGGAGAGGCTCCCTGTAGGAGAGGCTCCAAGCTGAGAACCAGGACAGTGACACTGCTGCAGAGGGAGCAAGGCAGGCATAGAAACCAGAACCACTGGGTGCCTGGAGGGAGAGAATCAGGGGAGCAGGCGCCAGGGGTGCAGGGTGCCTGGGTGCCATCATAAATACAGCAGGAGACCCTGGGTGCAGCTAACAGAGGCTGACCTGTCCCCAGCAAGTCAGTGTGGCACCCATGGCCCCACTCTGCAAATATCAGGTCATTCGACCTTCCCAGCCACCCTGTGGAGTGGGAGCAAAGGAGCAGGTGAGGAATGTGACCAAAGGTAGCCCGTGATGGAGCAGAACTCAAGCTGGGCGGCCTGGCTGCAGGCGGAGGCACGGAGCTGAGCAGGGAGGATGGTGGGAAGTCTGGACATGACTCCAGGAGTGGTTCAGTCACCAGAGGGGACTGGGCCTTCTCACTTGTTCCCTTAGATCTGGGCTGAGAGAGGGCACAACTTCTAAGTAAAACACACCAGGCCCAGGCTGGGCTGGCAAGCTGGGCCTCACAGATGCCTGATCCAGCCCGCCCAGGCAGGGGTGCCCCGGCCCTGCAGGATGCCTTCTCCTCTGGAGATCAAGGTTCTCAAAGTGGGCTCTGGACCAGCTGCAGCAGCAGATCACACAGAATCTTGTTAGAAATGAAAATTCCGGGGCCCCACCTCAGACCTCCTGAATCTGAGAGAACCAGCAACCTGGGGATTTGGGTGGTGGTGCTTGTTCCTTTTTCTCTTGTGATGCCGAGTACCATACTGGGAACTTGTAAGTCAGTATGAGTCCAGCGCTCTGCCCCGAGCTGCACTGCAGACCCCCAGTGGGGTCTGAAAAAGCCCTCCAGGGAGTGGACACACTAGCAGGCTGGAAACCAGTGTGGGGCTCATCTCCTACAACACCGCATGGCCGACTCTGGCTGCTCTGCACACCAGGCCATCCTCCCTGGACCCGGGGCTCCCAATGCCTGATGCCTAGGACCCTTACCACTGCCCCAACTCATTGAATTTCCTGGTCATACTTATGATTCAACTGCTAGGCCTCTTCAGCCCCATGGAAGAATTCCTCTTCCTTCCTATGTTGGAGTTTCATTTCATGGTCAGCCTTGTAACCTCAAGGTAGATACAAAGGGTACTAGACTTTTTTCCAACACCTCTCAGTCACCAGATTTCCTTCTTCATTTATTCATCCCACTTTCTTCCATATATTCCAACAAAAATATATGCACTCATCCCTGTCCTCAGGAAATGGTCCCATCAGTGGGAGATAGCAAGATGCAAATATATAATTTCCATGATACACCAGCAAGGCCTGAAGTCCTCAGGCTGAGACAGGGGTGAAGATGGACATGTGCAGGCCTGAGGGGAGTTCACCTTGGCCAACATGTGAGTGCAGAATCTCTGCAGGTTCCACTCTCAGTTCTCAGGCTAGGGTGGCTCAGCGGTAGACCACCTGCCTAGCATGCGGGAGGCCATGGGACCAGCCCACAACATCATGAAAAAGAAGAAAAGGAAGAGGAGATCAGGAGCACATGAGAGGGAGAGCCTGGTTCAGCCCAGGCAGAATGGCTGAAGAACCAGCCTCCCTGACCCAGGCAGAGGCAGCAGAGCAGGGTGGGGCCTAGGAGGTAGATAGGAGTCCAGGAGGAGGACAGACCAGCATATGCAAGGGCCCAGGACAGAGAAAAGTGGGCCTGAGGCCTGAAAGGGAGTCAGGCATGTGGGTAAAACTGGGGAGGATTGAGAGACAGAAGAAAATGACGGACACATGATGCTGACATGCGGATATGACATGAGGGGAAAGGAGAAATCAAGAACGACTCTCACTTTCTTGATTCCCTGTGTTAGATAAAGACTCAGACCATTCTGTTTCCACAGGGCAAAGAATCACACAATACCCACCAAGTCCTGAGGGAACACAATCAGAGGGCCAGCAGGGAGGGTGAACTTCCAGCTCTTCCCCAGAAGCTTCTCTACAGGGGATCCTCATTGAAAGATCCTGCCCAGTCCCCTGGGAGCCACTTCCACAACACTCTTGCCACTCTGAACAATGACAATTATGACAAACAGCTACAAATGGACAGCTTCTACTAGGAGGAGTTTCTCACACAAATGTAAGAAAAAATATTCACAACTGTTCACAGGTTTCTAAAGAGCACAATTAAACTAATTTATAAATGGGAAGTTATGTAACTACCCCAACCACAAAGATGCTAACCCAGAATTCAAATCCATGGCTGCCCAACTGGGAAGCCCACACTTCCTCCTTTAAATCCACATTCCCACCATGTGGGAAATATCGTCTCTGATGGATGGCAGTGCAGTTTTAGATGCAAAAATGAACTTTCCAAAGTGTTAACAGGTTCTGATTTGAACCCTGAATAATTAACTATTTTATGTGTGTAACAGAAATAAATAAAAAACATGTATATGTGATTGATACAAATTTTACATATACACAGTGCAACAAATTCAGGAAGTCGTACTATTAACTGCCTAGCCCAAAAAAATTTCTTAAAATGCTTAGGGCCGGGAACAGTGGCACATGCCAGTAGTCCCAGCAATTTGGGAGGCTGAGGCTGGAGGATCGAAAGTTCAAGGGCAGCCTTGGGAACTTAGACTCTGACTCCAAAAAACTTAAAATAAAATGTGCTGGGGATGTGCCTCAGTGGTTAAGCACCCCTGGGTTCAACCCCCAGTACAAAAAAAAAAAAAAAAAAAAGTTAATGTAAAGGAAACATTTGAATAACTATACAGGTGATGCAAGGATAGGGTAGAAACCTTGAGAGGGCAATATGAACAGTTGAAGCCTAGGATACTGCTCACCAGCCACCCAAGAACAGCCAAGCACCTGTCCAATATTGTACCCAAATATGATGCCACACAAAACTCTGCTCAAGATAAAATATTTGTTGTCTTGGGGGAAGAAAGTAACATCAGGACAGGATTTACATAAATCCTCCCTAAGGCAGTACTGTTTCTGACATAAATATGGGATTGGCCATCCATCTCAGCTTATTCTCCACTCCCCTAGCTTAAAGCAGTTAAGTTTCACGGGTTAAAAGGGAAGTATTAGAAGTAGCCTTTGGCCAGGTGAAGTGGCTCATGCCTGTAATCCCATCAGCAAGGGAGGCTGAGGCAAGGGGATCTCTTGAGTTCAAAGCCAGCCTCGGCAAAAGTAAGGCACTAAGCAACTCAGTGAGACCCTGTCTCTAAATAAAATACAAAATAGCCCTGGGGATGTGGCTCAGTGATCGAGTGCCCAAAGGTAGACTTTAACATCACTTTCAGTTTTAGGATTCCACAAAATAACCCCTGAAATTCAAAATTATTCTTTCCAGAATCACAGAGGCCCCAATCCTGAAATGAGTGTTGCCCTGAAAAATAAATGCTAAATAAGCCCAGAGAACAACCTAGGCTGCCATCCCATTACTGAGGCACTGCCACCTGTCATACTGCCCTCTGCAAAGATGTGGCAAGACATTACAAAAAGATCGACCAATAAATGTTGTCTCCACCAAAACTTTTAAGAGTTTCCTGCCAGTGATTTTAAGTTAACTTTCTTTACACGCGGTCCTTCATCATATTCTCGATTCTTTCAGTCCCTTAATTAAGTTCCTTCTGAGTCAAGGTTACAGGGTGAGGTTATGGGAGGGGAAGAAACCTGCAAATCTCATCAAACTCTCATTTTCTTGTTAAGCCTCTGCTGGGAACCACCTGTGAGACCTTCCCAGCTCCATGTGAACGACTCCACTGACGCCCAAATTTAATGTACTAAGGAGCAACAACTCTTTTCTTGGTTGATTTCTCAGACACATTACTACTAGCACAGTTTTGCCAGAGCTAGCACTCACCCTCCCTCTATTATTAATGAAATACGCACCTTTATCAAAAAACAAGTCTCAAAACCCCTCCTTGCCTTATTTACAGAGCCTTTGCTGTGAAATCAGGGGGCCTATAAACTTGTAATAGAGGGCTTTTAGATTCACAGAAAGATAAGTTCTGATACTGGTCACCTGTGTTTAGCTGCACAAAACAGAAGATGGGTGGGCTGGCTGGCAAACTCTGAAAGCACAGCTGGGTAGCAGGTGATCCAAAAAAAAGAAGAAAAAGTTGGGGGGGGGGGGGAAGTCCCTGGGCAAATTGTGTAGCCAAGGGTGATCATTACTCTAACTGGAGAGTTGTTACATAATTATTTGTTAACTCCTGACAAACATACACATAGCTACAAAATGCCATGGTTACCCCACTCATTGAAACTAGTGCACCTGGTGGAAGAGTCAAGGTTTCTCCAATTAATTTCATTCAAAGAAATAAGCAATCCTGGGACCTATTCCCTTCCAAGGTAACTAGTCTGCTTTTACATACACAAAACAGCCTCCAGCAATTAAGCCAATAGCCTGTAGGGACAAAAATCAGTTTCTCCTTAATACTGGTTTTTAAAGGGGAGAAGGGATACACAGGTATGTTCATAGAACTAAATATATTTATCACCTCGATAAAAAACGACTTGCTTTCTAAACTGGAAAATTTGAAAAGGGTCCCTCCCCCATCCGTCCCTGCTCCGCTGGCGCAAAACGCAAGACCTTAGTGTCGGATGCACTGCATTCCAACATTTTTCAAAAAGTTTACCAGGATTTACCAAAGCGGCGGAGAGAAAAATAAACCAGGCAGAAGCGGAGGAAAGAGAGCAGGAAGGTTTCGACAGGAAAGAAGCCGGTGAAGCGCCTGGCAGCGCAGTGCCAGGCCCGATAACCGGGAGGCGACCCGGTACCCGGAGAGCGAGCGCCCCAGTGGAGCGCGGGGAATGACAGCCGCCCGGTCTTGGTCGCCTGGGGTCCCCAAGCCCACCAGCCCGGCCCCCGCCTCCAATCCCCCTCTCCGACCCTTCCCCCGCAGCGCCGGCGATGCCCGCTGGGCCAACTTGGCCCCGGGTCAGCGCTGCAGAGCGCGGCCCCAGCAGCTGCGGAGGCCGCCGGCGCCCTTACCTCCTTCTGCTTGGGGTCCTGCGGGTAGACATCGGGCGGCCCGAGCCGGGGGCGCTTCAGCGGTCTCTGCTCATAGCTGAGAAGCCCGAAGGCGGCCATGATCTCTCATGTTAACCGGCGAAATGAATGAGAGTTGGAGCTGGAGCAGCCGCCTCTGAGCACCAGGGAGCAGCACTTTGCAGACAGACTCCCTCTCCCCTCCTCGCTCGCCCGCTCGCTCGCCGTGGCGCTGCAGGCAGGAATAAAGCAGGTTGGATGCTGCCGCTGCCCGGCACGCAGACACGCACTGATGGGGGCAGCCTTCGGCCGGCACCCGGCTGCGCTCGAGCCACGGGACGCACCGCTCGGGCGGCGGCGGGGCTGGAGGTCGGCCAGGGTCCTCCGCGGCGTCTGCCTCCCGTCACCCCCCACCCTGTCCCCAGGGGGAGGAGCAGCTGATGAGAACGTGTGACTTTTTTCACCAATGGACCCAAACCCACCCCATCAGAGCGCAGGATGGAGGTGGGGGAGGGGCACGGGAGGGGAAAAAAAACTTTTCTTGGCGCCTAGGCGGGTGGCTCAAGTGCTTGCCCAGGGCGAGGGTGGCCCTCCTCCCCCGGGAGAGGCTGCTGATCGGCTCGCCCCCGCCCCTCCTCCTCCTCGTCAGGGACCCTTCCCTGCCGCCACGCGCCCCGCAGACCCCGCCACCTGGGCGCAGACCCCGCGGCACGGAAGGGAGGGCGGCTGGGGGTGGGGGAGGCAGAGATGCGGGCGGGAGGAAGCGGCCAGTGCCTCCTAGACGCCCGCCAGGCTCCGGTGGCGCATCCGCGGTTTGGGTCCCCTCGGCGACTCCCGGCAGGCGCCAAGAAGCACAGCCGGCGGTCGCGGCTGCCGCGGCGGCTGGAGGGGGCCGTGCTCACGGTGGCGCGGGGCCGACTTAACCCTTTGCTGCCCCTCCAGTGGCTGGGGAAGCGGGCCGAGGGGGATGGCTGGGAGCGCCGACGGGGACAGCCAGCCCGCAGGCGTCGCGGGTTGGACCGGGCTGATCCAGCCCGCGCCCTCCCCGGCCGCTGCGCCTCCCCGCCCCCACCCCCAACAGTTTACCTGTTGGTCCCCAGCTAGCGGGCAGGGGCCGCCGCCGGCGGGGGCACTCCAGCGGCCGCAGCCTCCATGGTTCGGGGTGGGAAGGGGAAATTGGATTTTATTTTATTGGTGAGATCTGTCTCGCTCGGACCAGCTCCGGGGACGCCGCGAAGTTTGCCACCGATGGGGGCGGCGAGCGACGCCGGCTCGCCGCCGGCGTTCTCGCCCCCACGGCCCGGGAGCGCGAGCTTCCGAGTTGGCGGACGGCGGCGCGGCGGCCGCACTGAGCATGCCCAGCTCGGCGGCCGGACCGCGGAGGAGTTGGCTGCGAGCGCGGCGGGCGCTCCGATCCGCCTCTCCGGGTTTTCGCAGCCGCAGAGCGCGCAGCCCGCGGGCCCTGGCGCCCGAGCTGGCCGTGGTGTGAACCTGGGTGAGGGAGGAGGCGCCCTGGGGACCCCCTCCAGGCCTCAGGCTGCGCCCTCCGCTCCGACCTCTCTTGAGGTCGCTGTCACCGTGGCCTGGACCGGAAACCTCACCTGCGCCGAGCGCGCGGATGGAGTGGGAGGCGGCGATCCTCTAGGGGAGATGGTCATCCAGCCCGCCCGCGCTCCTCGCTTGCTTCGGGGCGTGGGCACCGAGATGCTGGGCCACCTGCCGCGAGCACTGCGAGACCAGAGCCTCCGAGGCGGGCCCGGCCTGTCCTCAGGGACCCCCGGGAGGATGCGCCCCGCACTCGGCCAGGAATGATGGCTGCCATTTATGGGGCCTTCGCCTGGTGTCAGGATCTTGACAGTCGGAATCTGCTTCTTACGTAGGCTTTACAGGACCCTCTTAATGCAGGGAGAAATCGAGTCAACTCGGGAGGTTCAGTGACTAGTTCAGAGCCCTAAAGCTAGCCTGATCTCAAGTTTCTGACCTATCCACCTCTACTTGGAGTTGGAAGCACTGGCTGTCCGACCTGCCCCGGCCTAATGGTGTCAAGGTCCCCACAGCTTTAGGTATTTCCTGGACTCCTGGTTCCCAGTTTTTCAGAGGATGCATGCAGAATCTAACCTGAAGCCTGGTACACAGGTGCTCAGGAGACCGTGGTTGCATCTGCTGACTAAGTTCAGAGGAGGGAAGGAGGAGGTAGATAAGGGGATACCTGCAAACGGGGTATGAGGGGAGGCAGCGAGGTAGTTTGGGGCTTCCTAACCCTAACTTCTAGAAAACAGTTACCGACCCACCGCCTGCAGGCACTTCCCATTGGACTTTCCCACCCTGTCTCGGGGACTTTAATACTAGAGGAGTAACTTGATGATACCAGCTGTTGTAATACAGGCATCTAATCTAGCTCTCTTGTTTAAGAGATAGGACAGTCAGTCTTATTAGTATCTGACTTAGTTAGGAAAATTATCAAGCATACCAAAGGGTAAGGAAATTATGTAATTGTTGCCAAAACCTTGGTCCTTGTCCCTGATGCCAATCCAATAATGAGAACGTGGATTTGAGAAAAAAGGAAGAAGATGGTTTATTGTTTTGCTAGCAAAGGAGAAACACAGGGGACTCCTGTCCCAAAGGCTGTGATTCTGCCCATCTGCTCAAACAGGGGGCTTTTATAGAGGTGATTCAGAGAAAATGAGATTAGGTAGAGGTCAGGCAGAAGTTTAGGAAAAAGAAGATTGGGAAAGAAAAAAAAAAACATAAGTTTCAAAACTACAAGGGATATAGTCAAACCATCAAGTGAAGCCCTGTTACATAATCAACCCTCAGGTCCTCATCTCCCACCTACAATGCTCTACCATTTTTATTCCACCTATTTCCCCGCCCCCAATACCTGATAGATACTCCTATTGGGACAGTTTGAATTCATCATTGCAATGCAGATTCACAACATGGGACCTGGCACATGCTGGGCATTCCAAAAAACCTTGGTAAGAAGGGGAGTGCATTTATGATCTCAACATTAGTGGTACTCCAGGGATACCATGTGGTGCTACTCAATCAAAACCCTCCAGTTGTGGGAAATGAACCCTGAATTCTCCCTTTATGACATAGAGAGGCAAGTGTCTTCACTGCAGCACTTTGAAGCACTTAAAATCATACCTACCCATAAGGATTTTTTTTTTTTTTTTTTTTGCATGCTAGTGGTTGAACCCAAGAGTGCTCTACCTCTGAGCTACATTCCCAACCTTGTTTTCACTTTTTGAGACAGGATCTCCATAAATTGCCAAGACTGGTCTTGGATTCTCCTTCCTCAGCTTCAGGAGTTCCTGGATGCTGCCCACACCCAGCACGGGCAACTGAACCAAAGTCACTCGTGTGAATTTGGGGTGACACAAAATATCACGCACACAGACATGGAATATCTTATTATAAGCTTCAGGACATCTTCCCTGGTTCCCAGCCTCAGCTCCCACAAGGGGGGGCAAGAGAAAGTCATGAGAGAGGGAGCATGAGTTCTGGAGTTTGCTTTTATTGGGGGACTCTGTTTCTTAGAACAGTGTACCCAAAAAAGGGGCAAGGGGTAGGATTACAAAAGAACAGGTGAGTGTAACTCAACCCCACCAGGTAACACCTACTCCTGGAGCCACGCCTCATTATCATAGCGGAGGTAAAGCCCAGGTTATTGCAGGGCGCAGTAATTGTTCAGTATCTCTTGCTCAGGACTTAAGGGCATGTATTTCAGAGCGGCTCCCAACACCTGGTACAAGTGTGTACCACCTTGCCCAGCTTCTACCCATAGGGATTTTTCTCTTAACATGAAAATGTGTCAGTAGTATGCCCTGGTGTTGGAAAGAAGGGTAAGGAATTGTCTTCACCCTTCTACATTTTAAACTCCCTCACCCCATTTAAAACAGTCTGACATGAATTCTTTGGCTCTTTCAACACAAAAATAAATAAATAAAACAAAACAGTGATTAATATGCTGAGAAACTTCCCCCCAAGTCATTCTTTGACTATGTGAACCACCCATGAGCATTGGAGTCCCTGATCTGGCACTTGAGATCCAATTCACCCCACTACCAGCCCGACTCTTCCCCTCACTCCCAATCCTTGTTAGCCCACTCCTTTCCAAGTGTGGAATTCCCAGGCCTTCCCTTCAGGATCCCCCTGTTGATAGCCCTTAGAGTCTGGATTCTTATAAGAAGCTGGCTCTCAACTGCTCAGGTTCAACGTGATCCTTTGGCTCTTTCAGAATGCCCATAGCACTTAATTCTTCTTTGATTACCTCATCATTTATTGGCATGCATTCAAATACATCACACAGGATGGTCTTGTTCCTCCATGCCTACTTTACTGTCATACACTCCAAAATTAGTCTGCAAGCTAACACAGGCCAACTTAGCATGGTGGACTTAACCTAGAAGTCACTGTGTTGGGCTGTGCTTGATTTTCCCACATGGCGCTAGCTAATGCAGCAGATAGGCAAAAACTGTCCTTGAATAATGTGGGTCCCGTTTGGTAAAACCTAACCCTCAGTCTGGCAAAAAATATGAATTCTGGGACATTGAATTGTGAGGATGAAATGTGGTTGGAGAAAGATGAATTATAAACCATTGTAAGCACATGGGGCTCTATCTCCAGGTTTCATGATAGCTCTCCAGGGTAGCTCTTGGAGGCTGACAGGTTTTAAAAGCTGACCTCTTTCCTGGGTCATTCCATGGGCTCCTCAAAGATCCCTCAGCACCTGAAAACCCCCCAACTGTTTCTGTTTCCTCCACAAGCCTTGGTTTCCAGCATTCTGCAAGGAGTGTCCCACAGTTGGGATCAGTCTTGTACTCTCCAGTAAAGTCCCCTTCAGTTAGCTCATTAATCTGCACACATCCAGCAGACATCTCTCAACAAGCCTTCTCTCCTTGCCAACTGTGGCCATGTTCTGCAAGCCACAGCTCACCCTGGAAGTCCTCCAATCTGGGTCAGACATTTGTAGCTCAGGTACACATATTGCAGAGGACAAAGGTCGAATGCCTAGCTTAGTGGTCCCCTGAAAGTTCTTTTTGTGAAGCCTGAGGTGAAGAAGAGCATTTCTTTGGCAAAAGGCACAAACAAAATCATATTTGCAGAGGAGATTTCAAATATGAGAATGGAAAAATGCCAAGAACGGAGGCAGACTGTAAGCCATCAGGATCTGTCATCCTATTATTCCCATTTTACAGATTAGCAGGTGGACCACCAGAGGTGAAGCTGCTGACCCAAGGCCATTGAGTCAGCAAGCAACAAAGCCGGGTCAAACCTAGCTCACTCAGCTCCCCAACCCATGCTGATTATGGTCAATGTGCTACATGTATTAATTATCATTTACACAACACATACAAAGGTGAGCCTCAGAAGACAGTTCTGGTGTAAGAGAAGTAGAATTCCTGACAGCTCACTCTGCAGAGCTGTGTGCTTCCACTCAAGTGGAAAGAAACAATTCTCAGTGTATTACTTGTAGGTGAAGTAATTAAAGTTGCCGGGTTTTCTCACGGGATGGATGCTTGTCCAGGTGTATATATTACTGTTTTGCTAACAGATTGTCTGCAGGCAGTCTTGCTTAATTTCAGTTTTTCTTATATCCCTATTACATTTAAATGTATTTGTGTTATGCCTACTTCTGAATCAAAGAAGAAAATCTCTATTTTAGCCTCTTAAAGAAAAGGAAAAATGAAAATGACTTGGAAGGTGGGTATTAATTGTGGAATATTTCATCCAAATTGAGTTTTTAATAGCATCTTCATGCTTGTACAGGTGAAAGAACGTAGGCATTGGGAGTCTCAAGTAGCACTGACCAGTAAATTATTGCCAACCAAATATGCACTTTATAATTTTCTGGTAGCCACATTTTAAAAAGTAAAAAGAAATGGAAGAAAATAATTTAACAATATATTGCTTAACCCAATATAACAGAAATATAATCATTTCAACATGTGATCAGTATTAAAAAAAAAAAAAAGGTATCAATGAGACATTTTCCATTCTCATTTTAGAATAACTCTTCCAAATCTGGTACATTTGATATAGCATCTCGCATTTCAGACCAGTCACATTTCATGTGTTCAATGGTCCCATGTGGCTAGTGGCTACCAAATTGGCCAGCCCAACTCTCTAAAAGCATATTTCAGACCTAGGACTTTGTGATATATAGTATCTTAATAAGATTACCAAGGAAGCAGCCAGGTTTCCATATGAAGAAACAAAAGCAATAAAAGGAATAAAACAATAGAGAGTTTGAGAGATACAGAAGGAACATAAACACAACTCAGGAGGACAGTGCATATCCCCAAAGCAGGTGGAAGTTTCAGAGGGGCAAGGACACAGGAAAAATCTGGAGACTTGAAAGCAAAGGATGAGATGAGAGTTTGCATTAGGAAACTGAACCGATGAGAAGAGCAAAGATTTCACCTATTCCCTAGCACAGCAGTTTCTGCACATTAACAAAATGAGAGCCGGGCCTGGCTGGTTTCTGGAGAGAAAGCACACAAACTTCGGGTGCTGTTAATTAGGGTCACATATTCAACTTTCAGCACCAGAATCTTAATTTGTTAGCTAATCCAGAACAGTTCAAGCTCTACAAGGTAAACAAATGCTAAACACAATCAAGAGTTCAGTAGGAAATCAGAATGCTGGTTTACTGACACACGGGGAAGTATACTTTTCAAGGGACTGAAATAGGTAAGTCCATTTTTCAGATCATCCCTCCCTAGTTTTAAAGCTGGTTGTAAAACGAGATTAGTATGCAAAGGTTTGGTGAGCAGAAAATTAAAGTGAAGGGAGTTGGTGATCTCCCGGGAGTCCTCAATGTGATGGCCCCCAGGAGAACTCAGCCTCCGTGGACAAGAATGAGACAGAAGCCTTTGGTGCTTTCCTTCCATACACAGACAGGGCATCACTGTCCAGTCCCTTTACCACTTGCTTTACACCAGAGGTTCCTGGTGGCCCACCTACATGTTTCGTTCATTTGTTTTGTTTTTGAGTTCATACAAAACTTCCTGGGCTCTCTGGGAAGGTCTGCCTGCACCAGGTTTCCACACTCTCCTGTGGCATCAATCTGTCAAGAGCTGAGGAGCACCTGCTACCTTGAATATGGGTGTTGTCACAGCCCAACTGACCAGCTTCCCTCAGAGGACAGGCTCACCTGACTGGCTCCTGAGCTTATGGGAGTGGGATGCCTGCCACCTGGAGACTTCTGGTAACTAGGCCTGGCTTCCACCTTTTCTGCTGAAGGAGAAGGACACACCAGTTTTAACTTCCATGATAGATATCACTTTTTTTAATATTTATTTTTTAGTTGTAGGTGGGCACAATGCCTTTATTTTATTTTTATGTGGTGCTGAGGATCGAACCCAGTGTCTCATGCACACAAAACGAGCACTGTACTCCTGAGCCACAACCCCAGCCCTAGATACCGCCTTTTTATCGTTACCTGCTGAAGAATCACATCTTCATCATCAGTTAGTTGTAGATTGTAACTTATCAGTCAGGAACATAACATCTATTACTAGTTAACCTTGTAATTGTTAACTGTGAACTATTTCTGGGTTTGAAGATGATTTCTTCTCCCAGTTTTTAGAGGCATGCTCTTACAAATCCTTCCATACTCTCTGCAGTCTGACAGGGCAAGAAAAACATATTGGAATATAGATGAAGTTTTGATATTACACAAGATTCATCTTGATGGATTGAAATGGTGAGCTAAATGGAATATGATCAAATTTCATTTAAGAATAAACTCTTTTTTTTTCCCTACCTACTGGACATATCAAAGACAATTTGGTTACCTACTGTTTACTAAATCTAAAGTTTAAATTCTAAGCAATAAAAACCAAATGCGGCCAGCCCTTTGCTCTCAGTAGCATTTGGGGAATAGTAGTACACAGATCAATTACATGAATCCTTCATAGAATAGTATTTTTATTAGTGCTATTAAGCCATTGCCCAACATTCTCTCCACCCTGCCTTTTCCCAGCGCTGCTAACAAATAGCAAAATTTACCCGTTTCATTTTCATCTGCCTTCATTTCTTTGGCTCACCCTCTGGCAGAGCTGCTGTCAGTCAGCCAAAATGGTCAGCAAGAAGACAGATGAAAAGAGAAGCAGCATTCCATTAAGCCTTCAAATAGGACTTGACTAGTCCAGCATTGACTGCAAATGATCTGATGAAGGCAGTAGCTTGAGCCTCTCCACCTGCTCTTCCTGTTTGGACTTCACCTTGGTCCTCAGCACTCCTCCCTCTCTGCTCCCGCCCTCCCCATTCAGGCTCTGTGGTCATCTTCTGCTCCAGTCTAGCTGCTCACAGCCTCCTCTAGCCCGCTCATGACTGCTCAGGATGGCCCCAGGATGACCTGAATGTCTTCTTCATTACTGCAACCCTGACTGGCCCATTTCCTATTAGGAGGACTGACCCAGGGACCTAAGTATTCAGGGGTCAGGCGAAAAGGGAGGTCCTCTTGTTTGCAGTGGCGGTGTGCACATTTGCAGACTGAATATAAAAGTGTGTCTAAGAGAGAATTTCACAAATCAGGATGGAAAGGTGTGTCAAATCAGCAAGAGCCTGGAAGAGCAGGGAGTTAGCCGTCCAGGTAAATGAGAAGCAGCTGTGATAAAAGTGGAAGAAAGGAACCGGGCGCATGGTACACGCCTGTAATCCCAGCGGCTTAGAGGCTGAGGGAGGAGGATTGTGAGTTCAAAGTCAGCCTCAGCAAAAACGAGGCACTAAGCAACTCAGTGAGACCCTGTCTTTAAATAAAATACAAAATGGGGCTGGGGATATGGCTCAGTGATTGAGTGCCCCCTGAGTTCAATCCCCAGTACCAAAACATACAAACAAACAAAGTGGAAGAAAGGGGCCCTGGGGTGGTCTCAGTGCATGCCTTATATAGTTAGGGCTGTTCTAACGAAGTACCATAGACTCGTAGGTTAAGTAATAGAAACATGTGTCTCACTATTCAGGAGGCTGAAGTCCCAGATGAAGTTGCCAATGGATTCGGTTCCTAGTAAAGACCTTCTTGCTGGTTTGCACATGGGCCACCCCTACCAGGGAGGGAGCTCTTCTTTCTAGTGTCTTCTGATATTGGCATTAATCTCATTCGTTAGGGCTCCACCCTCATGCTCTGAGTCTCTCCTCTAGGCTCTACCTCCAAAGACCATCAAATCAGGGAACACAAGCCCTCAACCCCTATGAGAGCATGCACGTGAGAGAGCAAATGGAGGGAGACTTACCCAGCTTTTTCAATGGGGACTCAGTTGTTATTTCCATCCACTCATAAGCCCTTCTTGTCCAAATTTCTAGATTTATTCAATTCTCAATAAACCTGGAGCTAGGCTTATTCAATTTTCAATAAACCTGGAGCTAGGCCATGCCCTAACTATATAGCCAGCTGTCACTATTTCTGGCTTTGGGTAATTCTTATACACCAACTTGTCTACCTACCACCGTCACTTCTCTGTTTAAAACCTGATGTATAAGATTAGCAGATTAATTTGTCAAAAATCTCTACCACATCACTCCTTGCTGAAAATGCTTAGTACTTTAAAAAAACAAATTTAAACTTCAGATTTAAAATAAGGGCTCTCTCTAATGTACTAGATGGATCAGGGGTGACATGGGGTACACTGGGAGCCATCGGCCAGGGATGCTCTCTTTAGAGTGACCCAGGATTCCATACCTGAGCAACAGGAGCACTAAAGGGGTCTGTGCTGCATCTGAAACTGTTTAGTCCAGACTGACTGAGAGGTCAAGTTCAATGCCACCACCTCTTGCCCTTAAATGAGATTGTCCCAGAGTTGGAGCCTTCCAAAGTTCTGACTCACTCAGAGATAAACCTGAAGGTGGGAAGGAGCAGGAGTAAGACACATTCTCATATCTGTACCACCACGAGACCACCATGGCCTGGCAGAGCCTGAGTCCCCCACTCTTTTGAGGAACTTGGACCAGTCTGGTGGGCCAAACCAGCAGGATGTGGCATTTCCAGGCAATCAAGGAACAGAAGAACAGAGACCTACCTGCCACAGTGGACCCTGAGTGATGAAGGACGAGAGCAAATGTCCCCTTCCCGAACATGACCCAGGAGCCTGTTCAGGACATACATACCCAACCAGGTTCAGTGAACAAGAAAGTATGTCCTGATAGCCGGCAAAGCTTTGACTCCAACTGGATACAAAGGTCAGTTAGGTGGTTTGGTTGCCCAAATCAGCACTCTGGGCCAGTCCTGCCCTTCAATCTACAGTGAGACCTTCCTGGATCGGATCTGAACCTGGAGCCCAGAGGCCTCCAGGACCCTGAACAGGTGGGAATCAAATCACACACAAGTGCAATAGCCCCACCAAGTCAACCCGGAGGCCTTTCACTGCATCTATGTGGGTAGAGTTGTGGGGGAAAAAGCAAGTTTCTTTGGACGTGTGTTTACTAAGCATCTATGATGCGTTAAACGCTGGGGTGACAGCAGTGCTGTGGCACTGAGTTGATGGCACTTACAACATGAAGAAGAAACAATCAAATAATCCCATAAACTGATATAAAATTGCAACGACAGGAGCTCCAGGGGAAGAGGACCATAGTTCATGTGCTTCCAGAGGGTGGTTTCCATGAACACAATGCTCCAGTTGAGAACAAAACTTGAACAGGAGTTAACTAAGCATAAAGGAGGGTGGAAGAATATCCTGGGCAGGAACAGCATATGCAAAGACTCTGTGGCTAGTGGATGTAGATGAAAGCCAACATGCCCAAAGAAGAGAGACAAGAGGCTGTGCAAGGTCAGGCTGGCAGGTGAGGAGGGCCAGACCACGTAGACTGCTGTCGGTTATTAAGGATTTTGTTTTTGTCCTATAGAAGATGGGACGCTATTGAATGGTTTAAAACAGAGAGATGTGCTTGGGGGGTGCACGCTGTAATCCCAGCAACTCGGGAGGCTGAGGCAGAAGGATCCAAAGTTTGAGACCAACCTGAACAACTTAGTGAGACACTGTTTTCAAAATAATGTTTTAAAAGGGGGTCTGGAGATGAATCTCAGAGGTAGAGTACCCTGGGTTCCATCCCTAGTGCTACAAAATTAAAAATAAATAAATAAAAAAGAGGGGGGAGATCAGACGGAGGGATCAGACAGGAAGATGAACATGGTGAGGAGCTCCCCTTGTATCAGAGCACAGGGGTTGGAGGAGGCCATCAGAGTAGGCACAGGAGGAACAGGGAGCAGATGATCGCAAGTCCCATCAGGAAATGATGGCTTTTCAGTAGCTTTGTTTGTTGCTTGACCATTCTCTACTCTTTCAAACACTATCTTCTATAGACTGACCTACATGAGTCAACTTTCTCCTTCTTTACTCCCACATCTCTGGCTGGTACAGTGGTAGTGATAGAGAGAGGTGAACCCATCTGAGTGATATTTGGGATTAAACTAACAGAATTTAGGATGATCAGATATGGAGGATGAGATCGAAGAGATAGCTGAGAAGGGCTCCTAGGTTTCTGGGTTGAAGAACAACATCAGTGGAGGTG
Organism: Marmota flaviventris; assembly: GCF_047511675.1. Classification (NCBI taxonomy): domain Eukaryota; kingdom Metazoa; phylum Chordata; class Mammalia; order Rodentia; family Sciuridae; genus Marmota; species Marmota flaviventris. Next base: position 107,567,258 of record NC_092505.1, on the reverse strand, counting down.
TCAGCCACTGAGAAAGAGAAACTGGGAGGAAAGCCACCCTTCTAGCACTGGGGAGGGTGGTAGGGAGAAGGAGAGTTTCGTTTTGGTCACAGTGATGAAGTGGGACGTGATGTGGTGGATTCCCAGTGAGCCCCAATTCTGGTATCTGCCCTTATGTAATCCCTTTTCCTCGTGTGTGGTAGATCTAGGGTTTTGCTTCTAGAATAAGGAAAAAATAATGTGATGTCACTTCTGAAATTAGGTCATAAAAAGACTGTGACTTTCAACTTGTTTCCTCCCCACACGCCCCAATCTCGTTGCCATCTCTCTCAGAATCCTTGCTATGGGAGAACAAGCTGCCTGGCCTCTCCTTGTCCTAAGCTCCTTGATAAGGAAGGGTTTGTTGTGTCTGAGCAACAGCCAGTGAGGGCCTGAGGCCACCCACAGTCCTGGGATGTGCTTGAAGGGGCTGTTCCCCCACTTGAAACCTGAGATGACATCAGCCCTTGCCAGCTCCTTGATGGCAACCTCCCAGAGACTCCGAGCTCTTGGTCCTTGCTATGCTGCCCCTGAATTCCTGATCCACAGAACCTATGAGATAATAAATGTTTGCGGTTGTGCATAAGTTTGAGGATAATTTACTACAAAGCAATAAATAGTCAATACAATTGACTTTCCATATATACAAGAAAATAGGTTGAAAATGAGATTGTTGTGGATTGAAAGGTCAGAGAAGCCTAGACTAAAGATATGAACTTGAGATTTATGTGCATTTAAGGAGAAAGCATGACGTGAAGGAGGAGACACTGTTGAAACATGCACGGCTTGAGGTTCTCTCTGCTGGCTAACTAGAGACAGATGGGTCTGCAGAGGAGAGAGAAAAGGGGCAGCCAGAGATGTGGGAGGAAAGAAGGAGAAAGTTGACTCATGTAGGTCAGTCTATAGAAGATAGTGTTTGAAAGAGTAGAGAATGGTCAAGCAACAAACAAAGCTACTGAACTGCTGCTTCAGTGAGAGAGTAGCTCACGATCCCAGCAAAGGCTGCCATGTTTGACTGGAAGCCAGAATGGTCAGGCCTGGGGTTGGGAGATACGGAAATGGAGACCAAAAGTATGGTCAGGTCTCTACAGAATTTGACCCGTGAAGGTTAGAAGAGAGATCAAGCAATAGCTGGGTGGATGGTGATTGTTATTTTGTTTTTAAAGGAGAGAAATGTGCAGATGTTTAACAAAAATGAGAGGATTCCAAGTGAGGAAAAAAGGGTCAAATATTCAAGAGGGAAAGAAAAAAAATAAGAGATAAAGTGATTTCCTGGAAGTTTAGAAGGGGTTCCCCTTAGGCGGAAGTGGAGCAGGCCATCTACTAGAGCAGGAGAAAAGGACCCCCAAGATATACCAAGAGGCTAAGAGAGTTCCCAGGGATGGCTCCTGTTTCCCTCTCTCTCCTGTTTTTTTCATTTTATCTCTTTCTTCTTTTTTTCTTTCTTCAGTGCAGGGGACACAGCCAGGCCTGTGCATGCCTGCTAGACAAACGCTCTTGCTCTGAGCTACAGGCCCAGCCCTCCTATTTTCTAATACAGAGTCAGGAGGTGACCTGCTCATTAAGAAGAATGGAGAAGTGAGGGTGAAGGTTCTAGGAAAGGTGAGAGAACAGTCACATGAGAAAATGAAAGACAGAGAGCTGTGTTCAGGAGAATCTGTTTGAAGTTAATGACCTTGAACTGATAGTGAAATCTATCTGCCCCTTGGGTAATGTTCAACTGCTTGGATGCAGGTGCAGAGAAACAGTGAGGTTCTTCCAGGTGTGGAGCTCAGACAGACGGAGGCAGTAGAGGGACAAGGGAGTCCAGGGGACAGAGAACACAGGGCATAAGAGGAGCCTGGAAATACTGCCCACGACATTCATGCCGGGTGGTAGGGGAAGGTCAGTGGGCTGGGGCACAGGAGGACAGGAGGTGCTGATGACACCGAAGAGCTGTGACACTGGTTGCGTAAACATTTGAAAGAAGACAAGCAGAGCGGCACTCAAAGTCATGATTTTGGAGGAGTAGCTCTACCGGTGGTGACGCCGTCCAGAGTTTCTAGGGGAGCTGGTGGCTGAGAGTGCAAGAAAGGCGAGCACCCGAGTGGTCATGGTCTGGGGTTTTATTTGTTTATTTATTTTGCGGTGCTGGGGACAGAACCAGGGCCTTACACATGCTAGGCAAGTGCCCTGCACTGAGCCACACCCTTGGTCCCTGGGCTGTGTTCTGTCATGCCTCCCACCTAGACATTGCTGTCATCGGACTCACGGGGACTTCCAGGCATCAAGGGGGCTCGCCCTGAGGAATGGGGGAATTCTGCCCATTATTCGTCTATGGAATAAGTGAAGTGACCCCCAGTGGTGGGGCTAGAGAGACCATATAAGCAGCTTGAGTGCAAAAGGCACAGTTCTAACTGGGTAAAAGTCCCCTGGCGGCCAGGGCAGGCCCTGCTGCAAATGCTGCTTCCCCTCTGCCCAGTCTCCTCATCTTTTTTCCTCCTTACTCACAAAGCTTTGGCTTTGTTCTGGGGTGTGACATGCCAGTTAACTGCATCTACCTTCCTAACTTACCTTGCCTCTAAGAATGGCCATGTGACACTAGCCAATGAGACCCAAGTTTAATTTTACTAACGATCCTGAGATTATTTTTACTTCCCGGATGCAGACATCACCCCTTAGCTCCTTCTCTCTTCTTGCCTAAAATTCAGACATGATGGCTGGGTCACAGTGGCCAGATTGTGACCAAGAAGTTACAAATATGAGGAAAAAGCAAAGATAAGCACAGAGACGTGAGTCCTGCGTCTGACTGGAGCACCAAATCAATGTCAAGACTAACCAACATCCAGATTTCTGATTCCACGAGAAAAAATGAAGCTTCGATAGTGAAACTGATGTTAATTGACTTCTCTATTATACATAATCTCGTGTGTTTCCCATGGAGAAACCAACGCACCTTGTTGAAGAAGGGGCTGAGAAATTAGCTGCCCCAGGAGAATCCTGCAGGAGAAGCACCCTTGGGGAAGAGACCCACTTTCACAAGGTAGGAGGCAGGAGGTGAGGCGTGTTTGTTACAGAATTGCTCAGAGAGGACAATTTGCCAGTTATGGAAAATAGGAGGCAGGAGAAGAAGGTGAGACAAGAAGACGCCCAAGGTCTGCTGAGGATGGTGGCAGAGAAGCAGGCCACATATGTGGGTGTGGGCCCTGACCAGGGCACACGGAGGCCACGAGGGGTTTGGTCTCCAGGTTGCTCTGAGGGCAGGACCTTGTTACCTCTTCACAGGAATTACCCCCTTCGCAGGGGCATTGCCATCTTTGCACATCTGTGGAAGACGGGACAACAGCATCCCTTTGACCTCTCTAGAGAAGCCACACGCAGGTTCAAAGCTACACAATGAAACCTGGCAGTGTCTCTGGATCCCCTCCAAACCTCTCAGGGGTGGGGACAGAGGCAGCCCTGGGGGGCGGGGACCGCAGGCCACAGGGCCTGCCAGGGCAGACTAAGGGAGCTATTCTGTCCTCTCCTCTGGTAATTGGCCCACAAGGGCTGTTGTCTCCCCAAGGAGGCTGGTGTTCCCCTCCCGGAGCCCTTCTAGTCTCAGAGCAGAGTGACAGCCGTGTGCCTGCTAGAGCCTCCATGTTGCCATGGCAACAGGCCTGGCCCTGGAGCCGTGAGTTCGTGGCAAAATGATCAGGCCTCTTTTAAAGGTTGCGGATGCAGGTCTGACCAAGAATGCAGGCCAGGTAGGTGGACACGAAGGCCCGGAGCCGAGAATCTTCAGGGAAGGAATTTGACCCCAAGTGGTGCAAAGCCTAAAGAGTCTCAGGATGACTATAAGCTACATTTCATCAGCCAGCAGTGAAACAGAAGAAGCAGGGTTCAGTCGTCACGTCTAAGGGACATCCTAGTGGTGGTCTCCTTGGAAGGAAAGTGGCAGAAGGTGGGTGGTGAAGTGACAAGGGACAACCCAAACAAACCCAAGGAGAGTATCCATTATGCCCTCTCCTTGGCCGCTGGCTCTGGTGTGGAGCGGAGCTCTGTGGCCATGGCTCACCGGCTTTCCATCCCTACTCTCGCTGAGTCCATGAAATCCACCTCCGATGGTGTTCTAGGACCCTTCCTCAAGTCCTGCTCAGTCCTCTGACTGCAAAGAAGTTCTCAGCGTCTCCCTGTGGGCCCCTAACCTACAAGATAGGTACCACCAGGGAATCTGACCAGCCTCCTCCACCCAACACAGCTCCTGTGTGTGCTACGCTCTCAGCTGGGACTGGAATCCACAGCTCTCCAGGGGCTGGTGAAACACAAGCTCCCTATGGAAAGGGGCTTTGAGCGTCCATCTCTGTGTTCCTAACACCAGCTCACAGTGTGCCACTTAATAGGATCCTGATAAACCGTCGCTGAGTGAATGATTGAATAGGCCATTGACCACCTTCCCAGTCTTGCCCACTCTGGGTTCCTGGACTCTTCTATGGGCACCTGCCATTGGGGCTGTCCTGCTTCTTCCTGGATAGACCCCCTCATAATCAAGACCTCCCACCCAGTTGTCACTGAGAACATCCGTGACCTGTTATTATTATTATTATTATTATTATTATACATCCGTGACCTGTTATTATTATTATTATTATTATTATTCCTGGTGCTTTCACTGGGTGGACCCTTAAAATCAATGCCAGCAAGGACTAGAACATGATTTCAAATATCCCTCTAGCCACTGCAGTGGTAGCTTCTGTCCCTTGAGTGGAGAAAACAGCTCTTGTCCACAGACCCTGAGCTCCATCTTGGCCTTTTTCCTGAACTGAGGAGGACTTGGAGACCTGTGGAGATGGCCTGAGGCCTTCAGCCACACAGCCGAGGGGGACAAAGTTGGGTCATAACAAGGTGGCTGCATTCTGCTTCACTGGGTGGACCCTTAAAGAAGTGTGGCGCCTGTCCCAGACAGCGACCAGCACCGGGAGGGAACAAGACTCTTACAGCACTCAGTGCTGTTTGAAATCACTTGCACGTTACTTGTTTTTTGTCCGTCTTTCCCACTGAATGTCTTTCCCTGCTGTTGGGGCTTTGTCTAGTTGACTTATACTTAAATAAAGGCTATTGGATGGGTGATGCCTCCCTATGGACATCCTCTGAGCAGGCCTTCTGTGCACCTGGTGCCCAGTTCTCTGAATGCTGGGGAGACCCATTTCCCTCCTTCACCGGCTCCACCTTCCCCTAGGCCTGGGTATTCCTCCGACACTCGCCACGCTGTGGAGGCACTGGTACTTCCTCTGCTATCAGAGCCTCAGTGCCAGCTCTCACCCTATCTGCCCAAACCACTCTGCACCAAGGAGGCTGTTGGGGGGCCCTCGCTGTGCTGGGCCCTGATAGCACACCAGGGTGCGGATGCCTAGCAGGGCTCCCCACCCTCTCAGCTACCCACATCCCCAGACAAGGCGGTGCTGGCCTTCCAGATATTTGTTGTAAAAATAACTTTTGGTTCTTGGCAGTCACCCCCTTGCCTAGGAATCCCGCAGGAGCCCACCTCGCTGACGAGAGCTGGGCGTATGCAGGCACCCGGGACAAAGCTCAAGTGTGTTGTCTTGTTTACCATCTGACTGTTACCCATGGAGGTCCCTGGTTCACTTTCCATAGTCCCCGGGAAAGTCTCTGCACCTGCCCCCAGCATGACTCGACACGTCTGGACCTCCTGCGGGCACTGTGAGGGTGGCAGCTGCAGCGGGCACAACAGGCAGTGTGGGTTTCACCACGTGGGCGGTGAGGAGCCACCAAGGGCTTGGGCCGGGAGAGCATCTGGAGGGACAGATATTCACTTGCGTGTGTGGGAGGGGCCTGGGGAGGACCCTGGCACGCCTCTGGTCACTGTAATTCACTCCCCTCAGTCCTGTTGGAACAGAATCCCACGCCCCCACGTCTCTGTGGGGGTCAAGAGTTGTCTCTGGATATTGCTGCCTCTCTCCTTTCTGAGCACACAATAGACAGGAGGGTTGATATTGTGTCATTGTGACCAGATGGAGGTTGTCCATCTATTTGGTACAATATCCCTGGGGAGGTGAATCTGGAGGGTGTCTCTGGATGAGATCGACATTGGAATCCCCGGGCTGCATGAGGCAGATCGCCCTCCTTGGCATAAGTGGGCACCCTCCAGTCTGCGGAAGACCTGAACAGAGCACAAACCTAAGTTATAAGAGCCATTTCTCTGCCTGCGTGTCTTCCAACAGGCACATCCATCTTCTCCTGCCCTGGATTTGCACTGGACCCTCTGCTGTGGGCTCTCCTGGTTCTCAGGTCTTCGGGGTGGTCTCCAGCTTGCCAGTTGCAGGTCTTGGGATGCCTCTGTTTCTTTGGAAATCTGAGTATAATCTGGAGGATTTCACTTCATGGCCTCTGTGGATGGGCAGTGTAGTCCGTCGATTCACGAGACTGATGAACTGTGGTCATGACCTTGTGCAGAGCATTTGATTGCAGGTTTGGACCCTCCTTCTGGTTGGATGAGTCAACATAACACGGGATGTGCAGCTGGAGGGGTGCAGTGGTGGTCACAGGGGACGTGGGATGTGATACACTGCAGAAATTACTATAACTATCTAGTTCTGGCACCCCAGGTGGTGGCTGCTCCATCAACTTGGACCCCAAGAGGCTTGGAGGAGCAGAGCCCCTATGCTTGTCCTGAGATGGACATGGAGAATGGATGAGCTCTGCCTCTGATCTAGGCCTTGGAGGTTCCAGCCTAGCCAGCTTCCTGGCCCACCCATGCTGATGCACCTTCTCCTGTTTCTTAATAGGTGACTGATAACTTCCGAGAGACTTTTGAAACCTCTCTCCTGGCCAAGAGCTATGGAGGACTCTTCAGCCCAGAAAAATTATGAAAAAAAGTATCATGAGCATAACACTCGGAGTCCGACAGCCATTGGATAACCTCCTCACCCCAGCAACCACAGGAGGCTGGGTGAGGCCACTGTCTGCTCAGACAGCACTGATTTTCTGTGAAGCAGAAATTAGCTTTATAAATGTTTTCCTTCAGTCTGGTGGGAAGGGACACCAAGCCTTGTCCCTCACTGGCCCCACTCCAGTTCCTCTTCTCTCTGTCGAGTCGGTGATATGGGGACTTTCTGGGTCGGGTTTTAGAGGTCTGTGCACAGCTTCCCACTCACTCTGGCTTGTGCATCTCTTTTCACCAGTATGTTGAGCAGAGCGAGGCAAGTACTGGCCCTTAGGGTGGGCTACTGTCCCCCCACTGTCTTCCTGAGCCTACATGGCTGGTTTGATTTGGGGCCTTTCCAGCTGCATCTCTCTCTCTCTCCCTCTCCCTCCCTCCCCCCACCTCTCTCCCTCTCTCTGAGGTCCCCAGGGCATGGATTTAGATGCATACAATGGGGCAATATAAAACCCCACTTAGGCCACTTTTTTTTTGGGGGGGGTGGTGGAACCAGGGACTGAACTCAGAGTCATTTAACCATTGAGTTACTTCCCCAGCCCCTACCCCTTTCCTTGGGACAGTGTCTCAACTAAGTTACTTAGAGCCTTGCTAAGTTGCTGAAACTGGTGTCAAACTTGTGATCCTCCTGCCTCAGCCTCCTGAGTTCCTGGGATGACAGGCATGCACCACCTGGCCTGAGGCCCACTGATTTGTCATCTGAGCTCATTTTGATGCTGTCACCAAGTCTCATGACTTGTATTATGTTGACTTAGCTAAACTGGAACTGTGTCCTTCAGACTTCCCTTCCACGTGCACTTCTGAGTCTACATAGACTCCTCCACCATCCAAATCCTGCATAGGACGTCTCTTTAGGTCTATGTAGTCTCAACCCATGAGCTGCAGGAAGGCCTGGATCTCCGGCACTAACCGGTTGAGTGTGCCGAGGAGGACAGGACTGGCCGGCTCACCTTGGTGGTGCGGTGTGGCTGCCAGGACCCCAGCTCCTCCAGCTCCCACTGTGTCCTCCTCTGCTGCTCAGACTTCTGAATCAGGCACCTGGTCAGCTCTGTGACAGGCCCCATTGCCCCGCAGGACTCCCTACAGTGGTAGCTGGAGGTTTGGAAGCTCCAGAAAGTGACCTGGGTTTCAGCTCCTCCCAGTGGTTTCCACCCATCCTCGCTTCTGCCTCTTGACATGCAGCCTCCCTTCCTGATGGCCTGCTTTGCCAAGCCAGGGCCAGCCTCAGAGCCAGGGCCAGCAGCTGCACGTGGACGGGTATGCAGCTTCTGCAATTTGCCAGAGCAAATCCCCACAGTAAATCACCTAACTGTGTTGCTCTTCACGCTTCTGCCTCCCTGATGGCGACCCAACTTATACACACCTGCTACTGGAGGGGCCCTAGATTTCGTTTCCTCTGATTTTCTTTGTTTGCCAGCTTCCTTAGGAATCACTCTGGAGGGGCAGGATAGTTAGCAGGTGGGTCAGGCGTTCCTAGGTCCTCTTGTCCACAGTTATTAAAGTGCTCCAGGGCGCCGATAAAAATAGAAATCTGAAAGTTCTTAAAATGGCTGAAATAGCCCATGTTAACTCATCAGCCACAGGATGAACAAGGTCCAAAACACTGTGTTAACATTTGAGAGAAAAGGACAGCAAGGAACCCAGAGGCTGAGCAGGGAAGTGGAGACTGCTCTCGCTGCTGTCCCTTCATTCAGCCCTCATGTGTTAAAGAGCTAGTATGTGTCAGAGTCTGCTGCTAAATAAAATAATGAAATGAGCTGACATTTGAAGGTTTATTTTATATTATGCATTTTTCTAAGGGCAAAGTGTGCAGAAAAAAATGCTAGCTTTAAGCATGCAATAAATGTTCTGTTATTATTCTAAGTGTCATAGAGGTGCAGTAACCTGAGCCCTCAGAATGACCTTGCATGATGGTGAATGCAGTAGATACTGTCCCCTCCCCTAACGTCCCCCTTCCCTTTCCAGGCAGGTGCATGGTTGCTAAGAGTTTGCAGCTCCTCTTTCTCCAGAGAGTTGCCTTAAGTCCCTCAGGAGTCAGTCACCTGGGGAAATTACCCCTGGCACCAATCCTGGGGGACCATCAGCTGCCAATGGCTGAGGAGCTCAGGGACATAAAGTTGGCCCTCAGAGCAAGGTAGGGCTGCTCGCTGTCTAGCTCAGGAGCTCCCTGTGGATTAGACTGAGCTAGACCCCAGAGGAAACCATGCCTGCATTCCCTCCTAACCCTTCCTGTCCTTCTTGCCTCCCTACCTTTGTCCTGAGATGCTCTTTCAATCAGTCACATGTCCCCACAAACCTTTCTCAGGTTCTGATCTAGGGAACCTACCCACACATGCACAAACCTATACACACACATGCATACCACACGCCTATACATGTATGTACCCATGTGACACCCTTACCACAGAATCCTTTACAGATGCTAAAAAAAAAGGAGTGCACAGACTCTATGGTCTAGGGGTATATCTGTTCATGGAAAAAGAAACAACATTTTGGATATTTGAATCATAGACATATTTCTTCATATCAGTGAAATTATTTTTGTTTATATTTCTATATAGAAGGAGGTTTAAAAACATAAATATATAACATATGACTATTGTTAAAGGATATTTATGTATCTCAGAAAATCAAAATGGTGAAAAGAAAACAATATAAAGCGGCAGGTCATTATGGAAGCAACGTACTAAGGTTAGACCTTGGGGTGTTCATTTGTCCGTGCATTGTCCAGCTATGTTTCCTGTTACTGAATGCCCACAGCCTGAGTTCCCAGGCTCTCCCTCGTGCTCCAGGGACACAACCTCGCCTTTCCAGACCCCTCCTTTCTGTCTGCCCATCCGAGGTGAGATGATCCCGGGTGGGATCACGGGTAGCCTGGCAGCATTCCTACCCAGCTTATTTACAAACTCCAGGCCAGTCACTTCTTTGCGCGCTGGTCATCGAAGCTGCCTAAGTGGAGGACATGATAGCTTCTGGTCAGGATTTTGGCGGTGAGTACCGAGGGCAGCAGCTGGCCGTTTGGACTCATGAGGGCCGCTGCAGAGCTGGCTCAGCAGCCCCAGGCAGCGTGTGCAGAGGACCCAGCACTTCCAGAGGACCCATCAGCCTTCCGCCAAGCTCCTCTGGGACCGTGCACGGTCACTGGCCTCACAGCCCTGATGGCAGGAGTGTTCGTGGGTTACGTGAAGAAAGTTCCTGACATCCTGACTCTGTAAGCACATTAGAATGTGCCTCCCCGGGCAGGGACGTTCTTCAACCCGCATGTCCACGGCAACATGATCAAACCCAGCAAGTCTAACCCTGTCCATAGTTTAGATTCAAAACTAATTTTTTTTTCCTGTTGTCCTGATGGCATTTTTTTTTTTCCCCAGCCTAGGATCAGATGACATATAATTGTCTTTTTGCTGTTGTTCTTTATGAGAAATCTTTCTCTATTCCATGATAGCAAAGATTTACTTCTGTTTTCTCTTAGAAGGTCTGAAGTTTTAGTTCTTATTTTTAAGTCTATAAATGGATACCTTACTTATTCAAAGGGCAATAATCTATTAGCATCCTTGTTTATTTGATGCTCATATTGTCCCAGTTTGACTAGTATAAGCCCCACTAAGTCAGCTCCCATGTTCTTAAGGTGCAGGCCTGAAATCCCAGAGGCTCAGGAGGCTGAGGCAGAAGGGTCTCAAGTTCAAAGGCCCTAAGCAACTTATCAAGGCCTTGTCTCAAAATAAAAAATAAAAAGAGCTCATTATGCTACTCAGTAGTAAAGCACCTCTGGGCCAATCTTTGGTAAAAACAAAAAACTGATTGTCTTATTTTTTTTTTCACATGTATTTTTAGTTGTTGATGGACCTTTATTTTATTCATTTATTTACATGTGGTGCTGAGAATCAAACCCAGTGCCTCACACATGCTAGGCAAGTGTTCTACCAGATGAGATGCCCCAGCCCCAGCCCATCTCTTAATTTTTTTAAGGCTTCCTTACTTCCTGGGACAACAAGATGTCCAGCCTCCTCTCGTACTATGACCACTCTAGCCCTGGAATCAACCGGTTTTTCCAGAGCCCTCATTCTTTTTTAGCGTTATTATCTGTCCATCTTGCAGTTCTGGGACTGGAATCCAGGATGCCGGGCACAGGCTCTACCACTGAGAGATATCCCCAGCACAAATTTATTTTTTTTATATATATATATATATATATATATATATATATATATATATATATATATATATATATTAGTGTGACTTTTTAAAAAATTTTTTATTGTTGGTTGTTCAAAACATTACATAGTTCTTGATATATCATATTTCACACTTTGATTCAAGTGGGTTATGAACTCCCATTTTTACCCCATATACAGATTGCAGAATCACATCAGTTACACATCCATTGATTTACATATTGCCATACTAGTGTGTGTTGTATTCTGCTGCCTTTCCTATCCTCTACTATCCCCCCCTCCCCTCCCCTCCCCTCCCCTCCCCTCTTCTCTCTCTACCCCCTCTACTTAGTGTGACATTTTAAAACCAAGATTTAGGTACTAGGTTGCTCATTTTTATTGGGGTATTACTACTCTAGATTCTTTTAGAAGATAGAGCTAGGGAAGATATCTCCATCTGTATATCTGTCTATTCATCTAGGTCATCCTGACTACCACACAACAGGTATGTCAGGATTCTCTTTGTTGTTTGCCATTTCATATTTCTATCTGTCTTCTCTCACAGTGACAACCTAGCCCCCAACATAGCAAGCATTTAGTCATCAGTTTAATTCCATAATACACAAAATAGTTTCTGAATTGCTATAAATATAGTATTTAAAAAGCAAACCAAATAAAAAGATTTTAATATTTTTAAAATAATTTTTTTTGTTTTTATATTGAGGGTATTTAATCAAAGTATTGTGTTCAATTAGACTTAATTCTAATGTAGTAATCCTTTTCTTTTTCTTAATACTAGTCATTTTATTAATTTGAAATGTTGTAATTGATCTTTATTTGCCTTCTTTCATACTTGTTTATTTAATTTCATTTTTGAATGTGTTAAATATTCAATAAAACTATTCTAAAAGGTGTACTCAGGGAAGTCTCTATTTCTCTTCTATTCCTTCCATTCTATTCCTGTCCACCATCTGTTGGTGTCCAATGTGTGCATTTCTGGTTTATTCTTCCTATATTTCTCTCCTCCCACTTTCATTCTGTTTTGTGTGTGTGTGTATGAGAGAGAAAGAGAGAGAGAGAGAGAGATACACTGGGGACTGAACCTAGGAGTGCTCTACCACTGAGCTATGTCCCTAGGCTCCTTTTGTTTTTATTTTGAAAAAGGGTTTGGCTAACTTGCCCAGGCTGGCCTTGAACCTGGGATCCTTCTGCCTCAGTGTCCTACCCCCTCACCCCCAGTAGCTGGAAATACAGGCATTTGCCATCACACCTGGCCGGGTATTTCTTTTGAAAGAAATAAACTTTCTCATTCATATGGCATACTATATGTACTCTTTTTTATTTTGGCTTTTCTCAGTAAGCTAGCCTGAAAGTCCCTCCATATCAGCTCATGGAGATCTCCTGATTCCCTTTCCTGGCTGCCAGCTCTGCACTGTGTGGATTTCATATGTATTAAACCAGTCTCCGCAGTGGGGCATCTAGATTTTTTTTTTTTTGTAATATATTTTGTAACTGCAAGTGATGGCAGCAATAAATAACCCAGGGTATGGGTATTTTTGTACCATTAGAGGTGGTGTCGGTGTGGAGACTGAAACCACAAAGTAATTAAAATAGAAGCTTAATATTAAAATCACTAAGCTCTGGTAGAGTAACAGAGATGTGAAGAATGCTTACTTTGGGTTGGCGACCTTTTTCTATAACGGGACAGACAGTAGACCTCTGTCACAGCCATGCAATGATACACAACAATGCATAAACAAACGGGCCTGGCCCTGTTCCAACACAGCTTATTTGCAAAACAGGTGGTGCGCTGCACTAGCCCCGCCACCGCAATGTGCCAACCCCTGCTCAAAAGAATGCCCTACGCTGAGCGACCGACCCAGGGCCGCGCGGAGCTGATCAGGGTGCCCCCGCCGCCCCACGGAATTCAAAATCCTGTCGCAGAGCCCGCGGCCGCAGCGGCGGAGGCTGTTTGTCGGTCCCGGGCAAAGCTCTCCACGGTTGCCAGGCAAGAAGCGCACAGAGGCAGTCGGGGCCCCGACAGACAGGAGTCCTGGCTAGCCGGTCACGAGGCAGAGGCTGGGCATGGGAGGTCGCTGACGAGCAGCCACGCTGGCAACGCCCGATTCCCCACCCCAAGCCCGCCACTGCAGACCTCGGGGACGGTGCGGGGTGAAGGACCGGCAGGACCTTACCGAGCCGGAACTGCCCTTCCTCCCACAGCGTCCCTCCTGCGCCCTCTGCTGGCAACGCGCCGCACGGTGCGCTCGGCAAGTGCCTGGGATCCAGTCCCTTGCACCGAGCAGTCGCTGCTGCTGGGCACGCTTGAAAGGCTCCCAGGGTGAACCCACAAAAGCTAGATCTGTGACTCCAAGAGGAAATAAATATTTTGCTGGAGTTGGACACATTTATTTCTACAAGGGTTATCATTCTGCATTGCCCCCGGGAACGCAGAGAGTACCTGGTGCTGTTATTACTTCATCCACAGCCTGAAGTCTCACCTCATGGTAGTGTCAATATTAGTAAAGTTGGACATCTTTTCACATGAAAAGTCTTTTCATGATTAGTCCTTCGCGTCTTTCTGTCTTTTCCTATAGGCTTACCAAGTTCGTTCTTAACTAGCATAGAGCAGGTAAATAATCAATCTAGCTGTGACTGCAAATCACTGTAAAAAATAGTTTTGTACAACTTTTTGTTGTTGTTTTCTCCTAAATTAGGGACCAAAGTTCAAGTCTAAGTCCAATTTATTTCCATATTTATTGCATCCTTCCTGTGGGAAAACCTGCAGAGCTGGGAGTGGGAAGAGTAGGCCTTCCCTAGAGAGCTTAGGCGACAATGGACAAACAGACTCCCTCCAGATCACTTGCCACAGTAGATCCTGGCAATTGAAATGTGCATTGGGATGGCAGGCTCCAAATTCTGACACTGCCATTTCAATACTTCCTTGTGCAGTGTCGGATGAGTCTTTTCCATCTGCCTGCCTCGGTTTCTCAAGGTACACAAATCATACGTACCTCTTGGGGTTTACTATAAGCACGGCATGACGTAGTCTATGTTTGCCTATCATGCTTGAATTCCTGGGTTCCATCCCCAGCACCAGAGAAAGGAAACTACCATGGCCAATAATAAATGATAATGACTAGTGACAAAGTGACAGAAAATTCAGAGTGCTCTGGTGGCATGTATGTACTCGTCATGTTTTAGCTGAATTTAAGTGTATTATGACTGTCATAAAAAATATTTAAATCATATGCAGTATATTCAGTTTAATAAGATAATCTGTAAAAATTTTTCATATGAATTTAATTGATGAAATACAAGAAAATGCTTAAATAAATAGAAAAATCACAAATACAGAAACCATTAAACTGGTATTTGGAATTGTTAGGTAAATAAATAAGGAACTTATAAAAAACGTGTCTGTAGAATTCACATACTATTTCTGTCCATTGATGGCTTCAGAGAACTCGAAGCTGTAGGTCAAATGGGAAATCACAGTTGAATTGGAAGGTGTGGTTACTAGTTTTCTTTCCCTCTCTGTTTGTTATCTAATATATAATTAGAAATAAACGTTGAATTCAAAGATCACACTTAATTTGAAATATCAAATATTTAAATATATTTAACAAAACTGCTCAATTCACTATGATATAATGTAATATAACTTACTTAAAAGAAATCAGCAAAAATAGCCTAGGAACTATTATCTGGAATGTTCAGAGCATGCAGTTATGTACACAGATTTAAAGAGAACACATGCGTTTTATTTTACCTTATTAAAGTTCCAAATACAACTTTAGGGGAATTCATAAAAGCCAGAAAAGGAAAAAAGAATAAATGCCACATGTAATTCTATAAACTGTTTTTGGCTGTCCCATAGTTTTAAAACTTTAAAATTATTAATTGACCTTCCGCTACGTGGAGGTCTGGTTTCCAGCACGGGGGGGCTTATGCCCTGGGCTGTGTGAAGCAGCTCTGCTGCTGGTTTGCTCCCTCCTGGGTAGGTGCTGCCCCCTGTTCTCTGGGCTGAAGACCCAATCTGTAAAATCTCCTGTGGAGTGTTGAGCTAGGGTACCTCTGGAATGGTGGTGTGTAGCCATCTGGGATCTGGATGACTGTGCTCAGCACTGTGTGCAACGCAGACTGTATTTTCTAAAGAAAAACCACTGGTTTTCCTCTTTGCTCAGGTAAGGAAGGCTAAAGCCCATTGGAATGTTGACAGAATCTACAGCCTTGTCTTGCCTTAAAGAAAACTGATGTTCAAAATCACACTTGCAATACATTATTATTGGATGATTTTCTGGGTTAAAAAGTGCCTTCTTTCCTGAAGGACTTCCTGTAATCACTTTTTCCAGCTGCTCTATTTGCTGAGCAGGAGCTACCATGAGTTCTTTTCATTTTAGTTTTATAATGCATTTCAATTTTCAATTGAATTTGGCAGAAATGTATTTGAAGTATAAATTTTCCAGAACATATTAACTGAAGATACCTCTAACTATCTCAGATGTTGGCTCTTGTTGAGGATCGAAGAGGAATCCTGGGAGCAACCTAGCTACCCACTCCTTCTGTTGTCATTAGTTCCATTACAATGCATGCCGCAGACGAGGCTCCAAACCTTGCTGGTTTGAGAATAGCTTCAGTTGTGTTGAGAGTCAAAACAACCAGAGAGCTTCCTGTGTTACATGCTGAAGATCTTAAGTGGTTTTAGGTCTTTGGGTAGGTTTTCTCTTGGCCCCCTGTCTTTATTGATATAAAAACCACCTCAGGGACTTCTTCAAATATGAGAGTAAAAGAAAATACAAGTTTAAAATGTGGTGTCACCATGTAGGCTCATTCTCCAAGGACATTTTTTTCCTGGTATATATTTAATTGAATCAAAGGCTGGTGCCTAGCAAGCACCATTTTAATATATTCTATTTAAGGATTGATTGCATTTCCTAAAATTTGTGAATGATATTAATATTCAAAGAAGAGTCACAAGAGACCATCTGCAGTTGGACACAAAGCAAATTTTCAATGAACGACTTTCGGAAAGCCTGCCTGACAGTTTCCTAATTTTCTGGTGGAAAATTGGTAGAACTTCCCTAGGAAGCAATTTTGTATTCTATGATTTGATGTATTAATTCCATCTGGGAATTCACCACAAAGAAATAATAGGAGACGTGAAGATGTTTGTGCAGAGATGCTTACCATGTTAATTGGTATAGTGGCGAAATTAGAAAAAAAACCTTCACCACCCCCAGAGGGGACTGGCTGGATGAATCCATCCCATTATACGATGGTATGGCAGAGACGGCTGGCTGCCAGTCTCCACATACCCTTCTTTGTCATTGACAGGTCCAAAGTTGTTGTGGCTGGCCGTGTGCTAGTTAATGCTCCTGCATCCTGTAGCTTCACTGTCACACAAGGGGCCAATGAGATCAAAGTAGGAAGAACCCTTGGGTGACCCTTCCAAGTTCCTGGGCTGCTGCCTGGACCCAGATGTCTCCATCACTGATATGATCGATGGCTGAAGCCCCAGTAGCCATTTGGGGACCAGGAGAGAAAAGCCGGGAGGCTGTGGTGACTGCAGTCCTGGTCGCCTTGACCTGCTATAACAAAGCCAGCGAGGAGCAACTGTCTCTTTCCAAATGTCTTGTTATGGGGAAAACCCCACTATATATTTGTGCTACTCAGACTCTGTTAATAGCAGGCAAACACAGTTCCTGACACAGATGAAGCATTATGCAGCCATTTAAAATTGTCTTTTTGGAAAAAAAAAAAAGAGAGAGAGAATACAATATTAAATGAGAATGTCAGAATACAAAACTCTATATGTGCTTGTTCTTAAATTATAATATACATTATATATGAATAAATAAGACTATAAAATACATTAAAATGTTAAACGTGAATTTCTTGGCTTTTCTGGGTTATTTAGTATGGTAGTAATTTATTTTTTTTGTTTCCTAAATCCTCAACATTGAGATTTTTTTTAAAATGTTTTTAAGATTGCCCAGTACATACATGATTAGTGTGAGTATAAATTGGCTAAATGTGCACTTTTTTAAAAAGAAATGGATCAACATAGATTAAAAGCTTTTATAGCTTTCCTACTCTTTAAATATTTACTTCCCCTATGTGATATCTATCTTGGTAAAATAATATGAGACTGAAAGAATTATGCACAGTGATGTTTAGTACAACATTATTTATGATGTAAGTCCTGAAAAGTAATGGAGACAAACTCCACATGAGGAAAGTGGTTAAAGGACGGCATATCCACCTTTACTATCGTTTAGGAGAGCAGGAGAGAGAACATTCTGAAACTAGTTTCAGAGCTATTTCTGTAGCCCCCAAGCCTCCACTCACTGAAGGGGCTGGAAGGGAGGAAGGTGGAGCGCAGGGGACTCCTGGTTCAGAAAACATTTCCAACTCTGACTTAAATGAAGTTTTTGCCTGAGTTCCCAGGAAGGATTAGCTTTGTTGGGAAAACAGGGGATTTTTCTATCTTATGCTAATGTGTCTGGAGCTGATCTGGAGGAGCCAGCTCTCGGGTTCTTGCTGTTTGCCCTGGGGGCAGGACCTGAGTCTGGCCAGAGGTGGAGCAGCCGTGACCCCGTGGGCTCCCAGGCTCCCCTTCCCTCCTGGAGGAGCAGCTGCTTCTATGTGTTCCGTGCCACATGCTCTCGGGCCACGCTTTGGATGGCCTCCCATCCAGGGGCCCACCTGCAGCCAGGGGACAGTGGGTCTGAGCCTCCACAAGCCGAGCTGAGCCGGGAGGCCAGTAGGCAAACGCCCCAGGCCCTCGTCCTTTGGAGGAACCATCTGCAAGCGCCTTCCACCTGATCTCCCGTGGGACGGAGCCCCAGGTGCCCCTCGGCAGCAAGCAGTTCAACAACACACCTCAGCTCAGCTTGCTTTGCTCACCTATTTCTCTCTTCTTATTTCTTCCCTATCTTCCTTCTTTTTAAAAACATGATGGAAAAAAATATTTTATTTACTGAACTCTCTGAAACATGCCAAAATTCTCATGGCTACTAGAACTTTCCATGCTAAAGTTTAACATGACAGATTTCTACAAAATATATTGTGAGGTAGTACTTTCACTCTTGAGGAATCAATGTATGAAATTAAATTCATATGGTAAAATCGGGATATAAATATAAAGTAAATATCACATAATATCATATTTATGGTTTATTGGAAGGCATAATAGTTGTGACAGTCATGCTTAAGACATTTGTACTGTTAATAACCAATAAATATAAAATATTGTAACTAGAACTAACTATACACAATAGTGTGCCTGATTATGTATAGTAGTGTAGTCTCATCTACATCGAGGAGGAGTAATAATGAATAGCAAGTATATTTAGTTTCCAGATTTAATCTACACCTTTGAATGTAGGGATTTGTAGTATCATCATGTGTATCAGGCAATGGCTTACTGTGAATCCAGTTTTCAGTGACTAAAACCAATGTCACTAAGCCAGGTGTGGTGGCACATGCCACCAGCAATTCTAACAACTCAGGATGCTGAGGCTCAAGGATCACAGGTTTGAGGCCAGCCTTAGCAATTTAGCAGGGACCTCAACAACTTAGCAACACCCTGTCCCAGAATAAAAATAAAAAAAGGTCTGGGGATATGGCTCAGTGCTAACACGTCCTTGGGTTCAATCCCTCCTAGTTCCAACAAACAAACAAACAAACACAGCATCTATTTGAATTCATGGGCAGAAAGATGACCACTATAATGAAAAGAAACCACCATATTGCAGGATATTTACTACATACTTCTCACCTATAGTTTCTCAGAGGGTCAAGGATTATTCAGATGGTTAGAGTTTTGTCCCTCTAGGACACCCTTCTTTATTTTTCCTTGCATATTTTCATATCCTGGTATCACCTGCCAAATAAATGACATGCTTCTAACCCTCACTTCAGTATATATTTTTAGGGAAAACCAAGCAAGATGGATGGAGTGCTGGAGGAAAGGAGAGAAAGAGGTACAAACTCTTCTTTCTCCAACCTTGGGGACCCAAGGACATTTCCCCTGGTATCGCTGACCAACATTTAAAAGAGTTAGAACAAAAAAGAATGCATCAGAGCACAGGGCACATGGTGAGGGTGAAGGTGGCCTCCTGAACCCCGCTGTGCACCTGGGTTCATGTACAGAATCACGCTGTGTCATGCTTCACTTGGGTGCATTGTAGCCCAAAAGCTGGAAGACTATGGACCAAGTGGACGCCACATGTGCCCAAAGGAGTCCCTGCTCTGCTACAAGAAAAATCACCCCTGCATTTAAGAACCATCCGCAACACGGAAGCTACCTGTGAACCACTGTTGTCGAGACTGGGACTGGGAGGAATGGGGAGAATTTAAATGTCGGCTACAGTATGACTTTAACTATAGAAGAGAAAGACTGAAATAAAAAATGAGCTTCATTCACGCCATCTCCAGCATTATGCAATCAGCGAATTTCAGAAACACCATAATTAAAAGGCACTTAAAATGGGTGTTCTCACATGAAATAAGGGAATAGCAGGAGACACATTTTAATAGACTGGAAAAAAAATCTTAGCTCTTTTTTTTTTTTTCTGGCTTTTTACATTAATTTGAACAACACTTAATGACTGGACTTTCAGGGAGAGGTCTCCCCCACTAAGAATTCATGATTATTCATGAGGCAAACCAACTAACCACTAGACGGCTGGTGTCCATGAGCCCCAGATGTTGGGGAGGACCCCACTAGCTGTGCTACTTGCCATATTCCCCAGGAAAGAAGTGAGTTCCTCAGAAGCTGCGGGTGCTCACCCAGCCCTGGGTTCGAGGACCCCTGGGGGATGGCTCTGGGGGGCTCTACACTGAGAACTCTCTGGTCATGCTTTAGCTGACACCCTCCTGCTGGACTCCGGGGTCTATAGGCTTCTACCACTTAGGACTCCAGTTCAGCCAGAGCCACTGACATTTCCAGCCACAGCTGTGATTCAGGATCTCCACAAAGACCGGATTCCACGGGTCTTGCTCCATGCTGCCTGGAGGAGCCTTCGCTAGGCAGAAGGACTATTTTGCAGGGTGAAAGCTCAAAGGTGAAGGGGGATCCCCGCTGCTCCCAGATTCCAATCTCAGAGCCACCCAGCCTAGTCTGGCCCCAGGGAGGAGGAGGAGGAGGCCTGAGGGATGGCCCTTCTTCCTGCAGCCACAGCAGCTGTGTCTTCAGCACTCTGTGGCCTCTGTACATGCAGACACTGGTCTTGCCACCACCATCCAATTAGGAAGCAAAAATTCTATATGTCTGCTTTGAGAAAAGTGTTGACTTTTTCATTGCTTTATTAAAAAGCATCAAACTTAATTGTTGGTATCTTGAGTTGGGCACACATACAACAAAATCTTGGGTTCTTTTGCCAACGAGATTTATAGGAATCAGCAGTACTAGTGGGGATTTAAGGGTGCGCCTCATCTTGAACTCTTCATGTCCTACATTTACATTTTATTCTTGCAACTACCCAGTGAAACAGCTTTTGTGATCCTTATTTCACAGAGAAGAAAAATGTTAATATTAGCTAATGGCTATTGAGCAATCACTATGTGCCAAAAATAATGCTGAAGCTTTACATGTATAGTCTCACTTAATTATTGCAGATGAGGAAAATTGAGATTTTGGAGGGGCTGCTTGTAAGGACAGTGAGCACTACCAGGTAGGCCTTGTCACTCACTCCCTGCTGTCCCTGTTGATGGAGCCTTGGTCAACCCCTGGGAAGATGACCCTGAGAGGGCTTTTTGCTTTAGTGATGGTGGCTTTGTTACATAAGCTGGAGCAATGGACTATGCCTATTGGCTTGTGGGGTTGCTTTGCACCAGCACTAGGACTGGTAATGGACACTTGGTTGCATGGCTGGATCCTGAGCCTTGCTTGGCATGGCAGATTATGTACAGGGTGTGCCTAGGCTACCAACCCCACATAAAAGCCCAGGTCCTAAGACCCAAGCACCTTCCTTGGGCAGGGACATTCCATGCATGACCCTACATTTCTCTGTAGAGAGAAAAGGGGCTTCAGAGCTTGTGCCTGGTCTCTCTGGACTCTAAAGTTGAACATCGTTTCCCCAGTACTTTTGTGCTGTATCCCTTGCTACAAACAGAATCCTATTACAAACTGCTTTTGGATCCTGTGAGTTCTTCACTGAGTAAAGCACCGCCCAAGACCACACAACTGGAAGGCGATAGAAATGGAATTCAGGAGCAAGCAGTATCCCCGCTGCTCTACCAAATCTACCACCATCTGCCTAGCCCACGCCGTCCTGCGTCCACCACTGGAGCTATTATTACCTTGTCTTCTTCCCTTCCTGTTTCCTTCTTTCCTTTCTTCTCTCTCCCACCCTCTCCCTCTCTCTTTCCCTCCTCTCTTTCTCCCACCCCCTCCCTTTCTCCCTCTCTCTCTCCCTTCTATCCCTCTCCTACCCTCTCTCTCTCCCTCTCTCTCTCTCCCTCTCTCCCCCCACCTCTCTCTATAAGTATAATTCAGACCTCGTATGTGCTAGGCAAGGGCTCTATCACTGATCTACATGCCTAGCCCTTTTTATTTTTCATTATAAAACAGGGTCTCACTAAATGGCCCTGACTGAATTTGTGACCCTGCTGCCTTAACCTCCCTCATTGCTGGGATTACAGCGGGCACCACTGTGCACTAGCACTTGTTTTTTGTTTTTGTTTTTTCCCAAGGAAACACTCACTTTGTTTTCTTTGATGAACACACACACATTAGTTAATTATCAAAGGGATAAAAAGCTTGGAACTGTCCATGGTTGAAAGACAGGAAGAAGAGTCAGAAATAGCAATATGTGCAAATGAAATAGGCCAGACTCCGAAAGCCAAGTTTTCTCTCATATGTGGAAGTTACAGAGAAAAAAGGAATGAAAAAGAGAAGTCTCCAGAGAATAGAAAGGAGATCAGTAGAAGGGGAGACCAAGAGGGAAAGAGGAGAGGAGAGAAGGGGAGGAACTGCGGAGTGAAGTTGACCAAACGATGCTCTGTGAATGTGTGAATGCAACACAGTGCATCCTGATTTTATGCATAACTAATGCACCAATTTAAAAGATAAACACATAGAAGGAAGACCAATAGAGTAGAGGAAGTGGTCCAGGGAAGGAGGACGGGAGGGGAAGATGAAATACGTGGGACTGAAATGTTATATGCAATTACGAATATTTCAAAATAGACCTCACTATTATGCATAAGTATCATGTATTAATAAAAACATTAAAAAATTAAAGAAAGAAGGAAAATTAGGGTGGTGCAATATAATGAAGTGAAGGAGCAATAAGTCTAAATAAAAGAGTCTTACAGGAAAAAAATCTTCCTATCTGGAGGTAGTAGGCAAAGATTCAATGAACAAAACATGTAAACCACAAATCATGAAAAGAAAAAGCGATAAATGCTGGTCAAGAAAATCCTCATGAACATTGGATAGTCTGCTCTCCAATGTCCAAGAATTATAAAAGGCAACTCACACATTGGAAGAAAATATCTAATAAACATCTGGCAAAGGACTGGTACCCAGCATATATAAAGAACTCCTACAACTTAATACTAAGAATGTATTAGGAATGGGGAAAATATTTGAATAGATACTACAAAAGAAGGTATAGGAAAAAACACAAAAAAGATTATCAACATGATTATCATTAGAGAATTCAAGTTAAAATCACCATGAGATGTGACTCCACACCTAACCGAATGGCTAGAATTAAAAACTGACAAGTGGAGCAGCGGGGACTCTTGATACACAGCTTTAGGACATGTAACCATAAAGAAAAACACTTTGGCAGTTTCTTAATGTACATATACCATAAAAGATAGCACTTCCGCTCTTAGATACTTACACAAGAAAAGTGGAAACATGACACCTAAATGTATATTCATGTTCATGGTGGCTTAATGCATAATAGCTGAAAACTGAAAATCACAACTCTAACAGGCAAATGGAGAAAGAAACCATGGCTCATCCGTTCAATGAAACTCATCCATAACAGGGAACGAACTCATGTGCACGATGGTGTGCCCAATTCTCAAAACAACACGTTGAGCGAGAGAAATCCCTATGGTTGCCTCAGGGACAGGAGGAGCAGACGGACTGCAAAGAGGCATGAAGGCAATTTTGGGGTGATGGAAATGTTTCATATCTTAATTGTAAGGGTGACTCCGTGGGCATAGACATCTGCCAGAACTCATCTGACTACAAACTTAAAGAGGATGCATTTTATTGAATATGTTATAACTTAATATTGTTGAGTAAAAAGTGCCCTTTTGATTGAAAAGGGAATTGTCAACTCTGTCAAATGTTGCAGAAAGACAAGGAGAAGATAACTGGAAAAGGGCCATTGTATCTGTCAACCAGGGCGACTAGGAGTTTCAAGAGCAGGGATTCCATGCACTTGGAAGTCAGAGGCTATTCTGCAAGTGAAGAAGGAAGCCCTCGACCTGCAGAGCAAATGGGGCTGCTTTGGAACTCTGGAGCACCCAGCCAGCTGGAAGTCCCACAAGTCACCAACGATATTGTTCAGGGACAGTTTGCAATCTCAGGGAGGGAAATGTAAAGATTCTCATTTTCAATAGAAGATTTTTTTTTTCAAAGAAAACACTAACTGTCCATCTTTTTTAGGCTTGAGATTCCCACATGGTAGCCAGCAGCAGTCCTCTCTGACTAAAACAAGACCCCCTCTGACATGGCATGAGGTTCCTTGTCCATCTTCATCCCTCAGGGCTCCTGTCCTCTGGAAGGTGTCCTCTCCTCTACTGAAGGGCTCCCCATACCTGTGCTGTGAATTTCCCCAACACCCACCATGGAAAGGATTGTTTTATTTTTTTTGAGGAGGGTACCGGGATAGAACTCAGGGACACTTGCCCACTGAGCCACATCCCCAGCCCTATTTTGTATTTTATTTAGAGACAGAATCTCACTGGGTTGCTTAGCACCTCACTTTTCCTGAGGCTGGCTTTGAATTCGCAATCCTCCTGCCTCAGCCTCCGAGCTCAGTGAAAGGATTATTCTTTAGCAAGAATCTCCAGTTATTCCAGCATCAGAGACCCCTCCCCTTTACCTTCACCAGGTGCTGCGGCACCAGAAGCCATGCTCTAGCCTCATTTCAATGCCCAAGCCGCCAAATTTTCTCAAGCAAATCAGACCCTGCAGTCACTGCTTCTTGACAGAATTTCCTCTGGCTTTTGCCCCTGCCCCCAAGAACTTCTGTGGGCCAGGTGCATCTAGTATGTTCTGCAGAAAAATCTTCCCTAAGCCATCTACCGGTTTGACATTGATGTCTACTCCTTGCCTTATTGAATGCTCTTTTTGGCTTCTGAGAAACTGTTTTTCCTTTTTTTTTTTTTTGTGCTAGGGTCTGCCCTTTCCTCTCTTCCTTCACTCAACCTTCCAAGCCAGCAGCTGGACGTTCCCTGGAATATTCTACAATTTTCCCTCCTTCCTGTCTGGGTGCATCCTTTTCCTGTGAGCCAGGCGGGAAGGCAGAGTAGCACTCAGAGGGTCTGAGGTCTTGCATTTCCAACAAGCTCCTGAGGGAGGCTGATGGCACAGATCTGGGACACACCACATGTAGCCGGGCCTCAGAGAACAGAGCCTGAGCCCAGAGTGAAACACACTCAGACAACCACTCCAGATACGGCTAGTCCCCTCGAAATGCTCATGAGTTAAAAGCCACAAGGATGAACATCCCCTGAGGACCACCTCTAATTTCACTACTTGTTTGAAGGGAACAGTTTTCCTCAACATATGAGAGAGGGTTAGGAAGGACAAACCCCGAATGTTGCAGATAATTAGAGGATTCGTTTTCCACTAGGAAGGAGAGGGTAACATTCATGGGGAGAGAGCCCTGTGGAACCCTGAGACTGCAGGGCACCTGTGAATCAGGGCAACATTTCTTAAAACTTGCAGTGATCTCTGAATGACAAGAAAACACTCAGTCACTCTCAATCCTGAGTAAACCAAACTCATATCCCCTGGCATGTGACTGTCCGGTTCCACCCATTACCTTTCTGTTAGCTCTCCAATAGGCATTTGTTTTAAATTTACCCTCCAGACACACTCAGCTAAACCAGTACCTCAACCTCCGTGGGGTATCAAGCATTACCCAGGAAGATGACAGTCATGGTCTTTCTGTGACACTGAGCTTATAAACTGTGGCATCTTCTACCTCTTTCCTCCTGTTTCTTAGGATTTCCCCAGAGCTAGAGAATTCAATCAATAGCATGACTTGGGCTTGGCTATTATGAGATATCTTAGCTGCACTTTGATATTTAACCACCTGCAAATAAGAAGCCATTTATTTCTCTTGATACTTCAGCAATAAACAGGCACTGAATTTCAGATTTTCCATGAGTTGGCTAAAATCCTCTCTAAAGCATATGAGTCAGCATTAGAACACAGAATATTTGGGAGCAATTTTTTTCTTTACTTTTCTTTGTACTAAGGATTGAACTCAGGGGTGCTTAACCACTGAGCCACATCCCCACTCCTTTTATTTATTTATTTTTTAAATGTTGAGACAGGGTTTTGCTAAGTTGCTGAGGTTGGCTTTGAATTTATGATCCTCCTGCCTCAGCCTCCTGAGCAGCTGAGATTACAGGTGTGCGCCACCACACCTGGTTGGAGCAATTTCCTGATAAAAGGAAGAGGACATTATTTCATCTGCAGAGGGTATTATTTCAGGCAACTAGAAAATAAAGACTGAATTATAAAGCAATTTGTGTCAAGATGAAAGTAATAACTATTGGAATGGCAAATGAATGCCATATTATCACTGCTGCTGAAATGAGCCAAAATTAATTCATGGTGAACCATTTTTCTAAAGATGGAATTGGTAGGTTTACTATCATGACCACTCAATAAGAGAAGTTAGCATTTGTCAAATGATGAATGTGAATATTCAGATAATTTAAATAAGGTCAGATAGAGAACAGAAAGTTTCCTTTGAGTTCGTTGAGTCCAATCCAACACTTCATAGACAATCAGCTTGGTTTCCTGGGAGCAGGGGTTCTCCTTGCCCAGTATCCTTCTTAATGACTGGTCCCAGGAGGGCTGCAGGCTTGGGACGCTGCTTACCACACTGGATGAGAGGGGATGCCTCCTTTGCCACTGCTCTGCTTGAGTGACACAATGACACATCTGCACATTCAGGTTTCAGGGACGTATCTGGATGAGCTTATCCTGTCTACACCCTGCACCATCAGCTGGATCCCCAGGAGAGGCCACATGGACTGGTTTGTTGCCTGCCATATATTCTTTTACATTTTGAACAGAAGAAGCATCCCAGGGCTCAAGTCCTGGTGAGGCCATCTGCAATGGTGTGATTCAACCCCTCTGAGATTCAGCTAACCCCCATGTTGTGGCCATGCCCTAGCCCTCAGGGAGGGCTCAGCAACTTAACCCACACGAGGCACACGGCTCCCTAAACCAAGGGCTGCTGCATTTGTCACCAGCGTCACTTCTACGCTTCGTAATTACCCCGCAGAAAACCTACCATGTTATCTGTTCAGTCGAGTCCAGTGTGGATGGACAGGCAGTGACCTCCAGATCACCTCCATTTCCCACCTGGACTAGGTGACTGACGCACTGAGCCCCAGCACCCTTTGGCCTTTCCTGTTCCTTCACTCATTCGATCTTTCATTCATTCATTAAATATTCATGAGTACCCATTATGGAGCAGGTACGTGGACAGGTGCTGGGTTCCAAGACAAATAGGACACAGTCCCTGCCCTCAAAGTGGAGCTAAGAGGAGAGAGACAGCATCTGCTGAAGTATTTATCAGTAAGGGAAGCGGGTGAGACTCAGAGTGCTAGAGAACAGGAGGAGGAGAGAGCATTCAGTCCAGGCCCCGCCTTCCCCGTCCTCCACCTCGGCTAGAGAAACCTTCAAAACCAGCGGCTGTATCTTTCCACATTTTTAACGGGTCACTCGAGTTGTGCATATGGTGGGATCTGTTGGCACATACTGGTACAGGCACCCAATACAACAAGGTATTTGGCCATGTCTCCCCAGCACTCTCTGCCCCTCCCTGACTTTCCCCTACGGATCTCCCTTTGATTTTCTTGAGATTCCCCTCCCCCACACCTTTTTTTTTTTCTTTTTCTTTTCTAGCTTCCAACTATGAGAGAAAACACAGGACCCTCTGAGTTTGCCTTATTTCACTTCACCTATTGATCTCTAGTTTCAACCATTTTTCTTCAAATGGCATATTTTCATTTTTCTTTCTGAATAAAACTCCATCTTGTACATGTACCACATTTTCTTTGTCAATTCATCCATTGGTGGACACCTAGGTGGGTTCCATAGTTTGGCTGCTGTGAGTTGTGCTGCTATAAACACGGGTGTGCATGTGTCACTGTAGTTTGATGACTTTCATTCTTTATTCTTTGCTGCCCTTATTTTTACTAAATTTCCCATTTTATTTGGGTCAAATTGGACAGATCTAAAGGCTGTTATGATCCCATTCCTTGGTATTTATACCAAGGAGTGGTATGGCTGGGCCATATGGGGGTCCTATGCCTAGTCTTTTGAGGAACCTCCATACTGATTTCCATAGTGCATGTACTAATTTATGATCCCATCAACACCTCCTGCATCCTGTCCAGCACCTATTCTTATTTGTATTTTTGATGACTGCTGTTCTGATGACATGAGATGGAACCTCAGCATAGTTTTTGATTTGCATTTTCCTAATGGCTGATTGTGTTGAACATTTTTTTCATTTATTTGTTGGCCATTTGTATTTCCCCCCTTGAGAAGTGTCTGTTTGATTCATTTGCCTATTTATTAATTGGGTGATTTGATTGTTTTAATGTAATGTTTTTTAAGTTCTTTATATATTCTAGATGATTAATCCTCTGTCACAATCAACTTGTTTTTAAACTCATCAAAATCAAGGGTTGGGTCCCCTTGGAGGAACACCCACAATTGCTAATGATGCAGAAGCAGAGAGTAGGTGATCAGTAAACTGATCAAATGTTTTGTTTATTGCTTCTAAGTATAAATTAAGTTTGAGATTCAAACCAAACTCCACAAAATGTTTATATGAGCTAAATTGATTAAAATCGACCTGTTACATGAGGCTTTGGCAGAGGACACCTGAATAAATAGGAGTTCAGCCACCTCTCTGCCACAGTATCGTAACATAGGAAGGTTGGGTTGTGCCATTGGTACTGAGAATGCATTGTCTCAATATGTATAAATATTTTCATCAGGGATGATATTTACATTAATGAAATTTTGTCTTGGAAAAGCCAGCACATATTTTCCAAGCTAATGTCATTAGGATGATTGAAAACCTTGATCGAGTCTCTGTATATTGTAGTGGAATTTCAATTTTTTTGTTTTATACATTCATTTTTATTTTATCCAAATTATTTTCACTGGGGTGAGCTTGTCTTTGTGTAAGTTCCCAGCGAGGTTTGACCCACCCTCCAGGTTTGGCCCAGTCAGACACGGCTGCTGATGTTCTACCACCTCGGGTTTCTTTGCTGCCCTTACTTTTACTAAATTTCCCATTTTATTTGGGTCAAATTGGACAGATCTAAAGGCTGTTATGATCCCATTCCTGAAGTATCATTCTGTGTTGATGATTTCTCTGAGTCTAGTTTTCCATGTAAAGTTTCAGTTTTTAATATTACAAAGGAGGTATCTTTCCTCCGTCAGATTTCTGCCTTCATGACACACCTGGTGGACAGAATCAGCCACTGACAGCTGATTATTTCTCACATGTCCCAGCGATCCGGGCACATTGTCCTTGGGGTTAAAACAGCAAATGACAATGTCACTGGAGAAGACACATGGCATCCGCTTCAGAAGGCGCACATCAGAGACGCAGAGGTTCTCCTCCCTACCATCATCCAAGCCACTCCTGGAGGAACAAAATGGTGGCACACTCTCCATGGCTGAGAGGCAAGTAATTAGGTGTGCCCGCGTTGCAGGAAGGCCAGTGTGCCGATTTCATCTCCACCTCTTATGACGAGCTGTGTGCCTTTTAACAAGATACTTACTAAATTGTGCCTCGTTGACCTCATTTGTAAAACGGAATTATCATGAGGTTTAATTGAGTCAAACTCAGAACAACACCTGGCACATAGTGACTACTGGGTGAAAACGAGCTTCCGTTATTACTAGCAGAACAACTGCTTTGATAGTCTCCAAACATCCAATATTTTTCCGTATCTTTGTCCATCTGTGCCTCAGTTTCCTCTTCTAAAAAACGGGGTTATCGATAATGCCCTCTTCCTGGGGTTTTGCACAACCCGAATGGGCAAACAAGTGTGAACAGCAACCTTGTGTTAGCAGACGTTATTCTTTTCATCTTATAACGAGTAAGTTCACAGCAGCCTTCCAGGTGACTGAGGGCCAGTGTCCACAGAGAATGTCATAAAGACAATGCAAGGACCCAGGGGCCAGGGCCAGGGGTGTTGCTGAACAGTATGAAGGCGCATTAGGAAGCCCAGGGGACCATGTGGTCATTTAAAATGATGATCCATACACAGGGAGGCCCTTATTTGCTATATACCTGGCACCTAGAAGAGTGCCTGGCACACCTTAAGCAGTCTATAAATACTTTTTGAATAAATGAGTAAATGAATGAGTGACATTAGAAGACTGTGGGAACATGGAAAGTGTTCCTTAAGTGGTATTAAGTCAAGCAAGATACAAAAGTGTATTACAGCATGAGTACAAATTTGCAAAAATATATATGCAAAGAGTCTAGATTAGAAAGTACTGTACTGAAAATCGTTGTTCTGCTGTTGGTAATATAGTTGTCTTGTCCTTTTATAAGGTAAAATAAAAAAGAAGGCTAAAAATTCTTAAAGAAAACTACTGCCATGTTATAACTTTTTATAATATGGGCCACCATGTCCATGTCCCTTTACAGTGGAGTCTGAGAAACCTAATTATGATACATACAGGAAAAAATGCTTGGCTTAAACCAATTAATTGGAATCCTTGATTAGTAGGGCCATTTTAAATTTCTGATTTCAAGGGAGAGGTAGGTAACAACAAAGGTGCGCAGACACAGTGGAACACAGTTTATGTTTTGAGTGTTTGATCAGCCCAGCCTCCTGGACCCTCCACCACAGAGTACAGCGAAGGTTTGTAATGATCTTCCTGGGGTTCTGCGAGGACTTTGATCATCCAAGATGCAATTACATTCACCGCCCTCCACCTCCTAAGGCAGGAAAGAAGCTAATGCATTTCAGAAAGAGTTTTTCTATGGAAAGGCTTGAAGAAAGGGTGTCGGGTTAATTTCTAGTTAACCAGAACATTTAATTAACCGGAATAGCTTGTCCTCTGAACAGTCCCATTAAATGAGGTTTGGTTTTACTTTGATTTCTGAAATTGCTGTCAAACTTCTTTCTATTAATAGTGCTTGGTAGAAGAAAATGTAATTTCTAGAGTCAAAACTGCATAGGGAACATTTGATTATCCTCAGTCTTAAAAACAATAGACAACAGGTGAAAAGCCATTTTCTCTTCTTGAGTGGTTCTGACTTTGACCCTTAGATATGCTGCGTGAAAGAATTAGCTCAGTTAGAGAGAACACGAGAGTTTGGGGGCTTATGGTTTCTATTTAAGGCTATATTAATAAGTCTCATTTTAGGAAAGTATACATTGGCCATTAAAAATTAATTTATTTTTATTTGTTTTCCAGATTAATGGTCCTTCTAAAATAGAAAATTGAATTAGGACTTAGTTATTTCATTTGCAAGAGCTAATTGAAGTGCATATTTATGAAATTAGACATGGAGAAGTAAACCGCCACCCACTCAACCACAACAAGAATGATTTTTTTTTTTTTTTTACTTCGGAGAGAGGATAAAAGAAAAGAAATTGATATGCATGGGGTGAAGCCTCCATCTTCCCTCCCAACCTGCTGCCTCCTAAGGAGGAGCCTGGGTCTTGGGATGCCAAGGGTGATAATGGGCGAGTTCAAGGTGTGGGGAGCTGGGAGACCCTGGCAGGTGAGGCCTGCAGGACCAGATTCTGTGCTTTATAATATACCAATGTTTTGCGCTTTTTTAAATAGTAATTTTTAATTGATCAAAGTTCACATGCAAGTAGGTTAAAAGACGATTATTCCTCAAGAGCATATAATCAATCCGTTACCCCTCAGGCTTCCCCTTTACCACATTCAGCCAGCAGCTGGTCCTCTGAGGGAGTCCTCCTAAGGAGACAAACCCACTGCACACCTGCTGATCAAATCCTCTGGGGTCTGGTGTGCTGTGGTGTCACAGCCAAATCAAGTCACCTGACCAAGCCTAGAGTCAAAGTGGGAGGGGATGGCACAGGGCAGGAGAGCCGAGTGCTTCCCTGGGGACTATTGGTACCCCAATCCCACACCTGTTGAAACAGCATGACTCTTTTTGATAATAATTTCCGTCCTCCTAACCTAAGGTAGAATCCCTAGAGCTGAGTTTCTTCATGGCCCCAGCTTATGCCAGCTGATGTCTGGTGAGGGATCCCCATCGAGTTCTCCTTTCTGTTGTTTTCTGCCACGTTGGGTAGGCAGTCAGGGCCTTGTGCATGCCAGGCAAGTGCTCTGCCACTGAGCAACATCCCGGTCCCGGCCATTCTCTCTTTAAAAGGCACAGAAAAATTCTCAATGTCCCCTTTCCCTATCATTCCTTCCGCATCCAAGTAGCAGCCCCTCCTTGTTTTCTATTGTTACCATGACAAAATAACCTCAAATTTAGCCACTAAAACCCACCAAGGTCAATGGCTCTGCTGGTACCCGGCTGACAGCCAGCTCACAGCCAGCCTGGCTCTGGACTAGAACCTCTGCGGGTAGCAGGGAAGCCACCTGCAGGCCCCTCGGGTCACTGGCAGACCCCAGTTCCAGAGCCTCAGGATGGAGATCCCTGTCACCTGAGCTCTTCATCCCCTTCATCTTCAAGGCAACAATGGCAGGTCAGGGCTTCCTTTCCCTCTGTCCTCTCCTCTCTTCGTTTCTCCCACCTTCTTTCCACCACATCTCTGTGGAGGAAGCACTGTGTTAAGAGCTCCGGTGAGAACATGGGCCACCTCGTAGTGATCTCCCCATTAGTAACCTTAGTTCCATTGGCAACCATGCAGATCCGTGGTTGGGTGAATACACAGAGGACAAGACACTGAGGAGGGCACCTTTGCAATCCTGCACTATTACACACAAATTTTCCTTTCCTGTCTTCTAAGCCACCTCAAAATGTCTCTGAAATCCAGTTTTAGGTGGTAAAGACTTTCTGTCTCCTTTCCTCTTCTAAAACATTTCTCCACTAAAAGAATAAGAACAAATTAAAACACAAGCTTGATTCTTTTTTAACAGAACTAGAATATGTGCTTTCTTCCACCCGTGTATGGGTCAAGAAAGCAGATGGAAGAGTTGGGCATTTCTGAGGGTAGAGGAGGAAATTCAAACTTAATGCTGATGAATGAGAAACAAGATAATTGGCCTCATAGAGGTCCTGGAAAGATCAGGATTCAAGGTCCCAGAGGGCAAAAAATCCTGCAGTTGTTGATATTTGTGGCTCCCCAGTAAAAATTCCAGCTCATCCCCTGGCTTGGCTACCGGAAGCTAACCAGGGATCACACCTGTCTGCAGCATGCATGAAGGTTGCAGTCAGCCTGCTACCGTCTGACTCTTCAGTGTAAACAGAGAGCCAAGGAACACCAGACATTTGTTAAAAAAAATAAAAGAACCCAGAACCCAGACAGAATAGAGATAACTCAGAAACCAGAAGAAAATCCCCACAAAGTGTAGTGAATGTTCTCAGATACCAGAAACTCTTGTTCCCATAAAATACGAAGAGTATTCTTCAAAGAAGAGTAATCAGAAAATAAGAACATTTGATAAATGAAAAGTGTATTAGTAAAAATAAAAAGTTAGTATATGGTTTCAAAGATGACATCTAGGAAATCTCTCTGGAAATTACCAAAGGAAAGGGAAGATAAGAACTTTAAAGATCCACTATCTGAATAATAGAGTTCCAGAAAAAGAGAGGAAAAAAAAGGAGGAATAAAGTATTATCCAAAGAAAAGTGCAAGATTTTAGACTGAAGGACTAGAAGAATCTGATACGATGAATGTTAAAAAGACTCACACAATGGCTATCATTGCAAAATATCAGAAAGCCAGAATAAGACAAGGTCCTGGAGGGCTGGGGATGTGGCTCAAGTGGTAGCGCGCTCACCTCGCATACATGAGGCACTGGGTTCGATCCTCAGCACCACATAAAAATAAATAAGTGAAATAAAGGCATGCTGTCCATCTACAACTAAAAAGTAAATATTTAAAAAAAAAAAAGACAAGGTCCTGGAAACAGGGGCTGGTATTCGAAGGAATCCCAGTGTGAGGGGGTCCCTGGAACAGCAGCACCTGCAGATCACTGAGGGAAACATTGTCTCAATCCAGGATTCAGCACTGAGACTGTCAACCAGCTGTAAGGACAGAAGAAAGACACCGCTGGATTTCCCACATGGTGCTGGAGTGTGCCTCCCCCCACCTCCCGTGATGTGCGCGCGCGTGCACACACACACACACACATCCCTGTGCAGACAGGATATAGGAAAAATAACCTGGAAACAGGAAATGCAGCAGAGAAACAAAGGGACTCTTCAAGACGGAGGCAAGAGAGTCCCAGGTGTGATGCTGGACAGTGGACCCAAAGAGGGACAGTCCAACCTGCAGAGAAACAGCACTCCAGAAAGAGCGCTCATTAAAATCCAAACCCAGACCTAACAAAGTGGGCGTTTCTGTCAGATTCGACTGTAGAAAGCAGTACTGGGTGTACTACAGAGTGGTTAAACATACCTAATTTTTAAAACCTGAAGTGATTTAAAAATGGGGTGTATTTTAACTTCAGGGAAGGAGTAGTCTAGGGACTGGGGCTGGGGCTCAGTGGTAGAGCGCTTGCTTGGCATGTGTGAGGCCCTGGGTTTGATCCTCAGCACCACATAAAAATAAATAAATAAATAACATAAAGGTAATGTGTCCAATTACAACTAAAAAATAAATATTAAAAAAAAAGAGTAGTCAAAGAAAGGAAGCGTAGCCTGAGTGTACTGCTTGGCTCAGAAGAAACAGTACAAATAATACTGTGAGGGCTTTGATTTCAAGTTGAGATGGGACTGTGTTGCAGAGTGGGGGCCTGTAAGAGAAGGCCTGAGTGAATGAGCTGAAATGGGAGAGGGCTGGGAGCTGGCTGGGTGGGCTGGTGAGGGTCTGAGGGGCTGCAGGTTGATTATAAACTTCACAGAAATAAGTACCTTTTGGAACAAGTTGCATGGAAAATTTGATATGCTGAAAACTCATTCTTGACAAAGCACAAAACCTGGTGCCCACTCTGTGCTCCCACTGGGCCCCCAGCTCCCTGGGGTTTTCAGCTCCACCATGGAGAAGAGAGAGAAGCAGCCACGTGGCTGAGCCAGGGAGCTTACCCCAGCTGAGCACAGGCTGGAGAGCAGCCTGAGAGACCCCAGCGTGCCCATCCAAGCCCCAGAATTGTGAGAAATAATGTCATTCTAAGCCACTGAGCCTTGGGTGGTTGGTTCTGCTGTGGTAGATCAGCAATTCAACTCGTAGTCAAACCCGACAGATTTTTCTCCCACATGCACACATCTTTGAGAAGCACGTTGCAGGTTGGTTGAGTGCAACTCTGGAAACCAGGAGTGACTAGCCGTTTTCTACCTGTGATGCCCTGGGGTAGGGGACTTACCTGCCCCTTATTTTTCTCATCCCTAGAATGGGATGGTAACAAACTACCTGCAGGGATGTCACCAGGATTGAGTGAGTTTACGCATAGAGCGCTGGGAAGCATGAAGTCCTGACATATTCTCACTGCCAGTAAGGCTCCACCATCAGCTTCGAAGCAGGTAAATGCGTAGTCTCTCACCACTTTAATTACAGATCTGGGTAGCTCTAGGTTTTCCAGGGAAAAGCCTTCAGAATAAAAGGGAGATACCCACCCTGACTCTCAATCCAAATGACAGGCCTGGCTGGCCTTTTATTTGTTTAACATTCTATAGTGGAATAATGTAAATATGATTAAAATAGAGAAAACAGTCTGATGGTCCTCCGCACATGCAGCTTCAGTAGCTACCAACTCAGCCGATTTGGTCTCATCTAAAGCCCTTCTGGCCCCACCACACTAGTCAAGGCTTTGCTGACTGTGTGTCTCTACAAGAATAGACATTCTTTAGCCACACACTGTGGTGCATGCCTGCCATCCCTGTGACTTGGGAGGTTGAGGCAGGAGGATTGCAAGTTCAAGGCCAGCCCTTTCTTGAACTTCCTCTTTCCCCTTGGGTGCTCTGTCTTAACTCCTGTGGCCAGGCAACTCCTGTTCATTCTGTTAAGCCCAGCTAGATATCCCCTCATGGAACATGCATTTCAGGGGGTGATTTTTAATTAGATGCTCATGGGGTTCCACCCCCTCATCATGCCACTGTGTCTCCCACTCACCCCACTCATCCCTCTGTCTGTCCTTCTCTGTAGCACCTTGTCCTCACCTTTCTCAGACTGCATGTTAGGGTGTGTCTTAAACATTTGACTACAAGTTTGTTCCCCGTGGCTGCATGTTGGCTCCCTGGGTCCGTGAAATCACAAGTAAAGTAGGGTCCTGGCTGAGTGTTCCAGTGCTGGCTGGACACCTCAGAGATAGTGATGAACTTCTAGAACTGAGCACGTTGGTGAACTCTCAAGGGCATCTTGACCTTAGTTATCTCACTGAACTTCTATGCACAGATTATTGAATCGCCCGCAGGGTGGGCTTCAGGAGTCCCTGTGCCCTGACTATAACTCGCAGCCAGCACCCCCGGGCTGTTCTCCTCCATCTCTAAAACAGAGGCAGCTTAGAACACAGCCCTGGGGTGTGGCTTAGGGCCCAATATTTTGAAGACTCATACTAAACTCAGGGGGAGTGGGACAAGGACGTTTTCCTTGTTGTATATGTCAGTCAAAAGCAAAAATAAGAATGAATGGGTGGTTTGTCTCATAAGCAGAATTTGCCAAGAGCTGCGTGGATGGATTCCAGGGCTCTCCCAGCGGAAGGAAGCCAGGGCTCTTGGACTCTGGCTTGCTCTCTGGAAAACAATAGCTGGGCTCCAGGACGCAGCTAGCACACAGCTGATGCTTTAAGCAGATTTAGGCTTGTATTCCAAAAGGCCAGTGAAAGATAGACCCAGCACGCATCTTGAAGTGTTCATTCAAAGTGTCTCGGAAATTCCTTTGACAATAGTTTGTAACAATAACATTCCTTTGAGCCACGATAAGTTTGCTACTTTAGGAGGCCATAAATATTACCACATCACGATGCATAGGGGAGAAAAAGCTCATCCCCAGTGTTGAGATCTCAACGTGCTTATTCCTCATCTCTGGGCACTTTCCTAATTGTTCCCAGAGACAGACCATGCAGAATGACATCACTCCTGGTGGTGTGCAGTTGATGCTTCTTGTCTGGGGAGCCTGGCAGGCGTGATTTATGGACATTGCTGCTCAGGATCTTAGCATGATGTAGTCTCAGGGTGCTCCCTAGGACCAGCACGGGGCAGGCCTGGGTGTCAGCCTAAGTCCCACATTAGGAACCCAGGGCTCCGTAGGACTCTTCAGCTCACCCCATCTCCTGCAAAACAAAAAACAAAATCTCCAAGCCACCCCCAGTTTTATCTTTTCTTTAACCAATGCTTTTAAAAATGCAGTAGAGATGACTTAAAATTTATGTAACACGGTGATGTAAACTCAGCCTGGTGCCCACCCTCCCCACCCCCACACCAGCCCATAGACATTCAGTGCAGAGTTAGGGATCCAGGCCCACCTCCTCCCACTGAGCACCTTGGGAAAAGCTCTGACTGCAAACACTATCTGCTTGAAGCCTCCCGATAGGAGGCAGTGCCCAGGATTCCTTCCAGAGGCGGAGGGGCCTTTGGGGCCGACTCCCCGGTCAGTCGTTCTCAAGGGCTCACAGGCACAGGCTGCACGGCCAATCTATTATTTTGAGAATGAGGACTCAGAAAACTGAGCGGCTCGTGCTGCATGGCACGTGGGGAAAGCCAGGGCCTCATACACTGATCTGAGTACCAGAAATATCATAGGATTATTGACTGTTGATTATCTTAATTCGAGTGTGTGTTAAGCAAAAGACTATAATCAACGTGCCCCTGATGTAATGTGAATGGCAGAACTGAGACAAACTGCGGAACTCAGATAGACCTAAGACAGTGATGTAAGTGTCTGCACCTGGGGCACACACCCCAGGGCTCTCCCAGTTATCTGCTACCAGTACAGCTGAACTAGGACTTAACCAAGACTTCTGGGGAGCGACAGGACTAACAGGACCGGGATAGAGACCAATGTCTCCATTGCTGTTGTTCCCCTTGCACCAGACTCCTCCAGCCTGGAATGAGTTCCAGTGACCCTGACTTAAGTCACAGGTGGACTTAAGTCCACCTTTGAGTGTAGACTCAGTTAGGATTTAGAATTAGGATGTGTGACTGAAGTGTGATGTGCATCAATAAAATAGGTTTGATTGACTCTAACTGCGCTTCAGAGCCTCAGACTGAGTCTAGAGTAACTGCTTGTGACACACCCCCTGCTTGATGTAGGGTCACAGGGAGGGGATCGAGGGCGCCAACAGAAGGGCAGGGAGGGGGGTGGGGTTGGGGGTACACAGGCTGCAGGGACTGTGTCCACTCTCCTGGTCAGAGTGGCTCCCTCCAAGGTCCTCATGAAAGCCCTGTTATAGAATCAACTCATTCAATTCAAACAATCACTGAGGACAAGCACTTAGGCTCTGGACATAGGAGATAACCCGAGGTCGCCAACACCTGTCTGTCACCAAGGGACCATGGACATAGACAGTCATTTGGGCAAGTTGGCAAATGCACCCATTGGGAATGGAGGTGCTCTCAAAGTGGAATCCAGAGGTGCAGCCTCTGGGGTAGGATGTTTATCTATGAAAACTTTACATGTGTGATTCATTTCAATAATAATCTAAAATATTGAAAAGAGAATATACTGTTTTGTATGGATGGGCACCTTGTTAATGAGAGTTGCAGGAGAATTGAATCATACAAGAAAGCAAGATAGGCTGATATCGAGGCTGCCTGAGGTCACTGGGTAAGAAGTGATTTAGTTCCAACCACCACACGAAATTAATGTTAACTTGGATTTTATCAGTTTTCCAGTTTTGTTTGTATTTCATTGTTTTAGTTGGTAATAATGTAAGATCTATAGGTCAAACACATTTATACACAGCTCTACAGTCAAGAAACATAATAAAAACAATATAGACCAAACCCGGGGTCCATCAGGAAGTTTTATTTATTTGTTTATTTTTGCCGTGTTGGGGATCTCCCGCAGGGCCCCGGGCGTGCTGGGCAAGCACTCTGCCACTAAGCTAATACCTAGTCAGTTTTTATGCTTTAAAGGGGCCTGTGTTACTCAGATCTCAGAAATCCATGGGATAGTTGTCTTCAATTATGTTCTAAGCATAATTGTCTTGATTAGATTCTTCACCAGCAGCACATGGAGTAGGTCTGCATGTGGCTAAATCATCCCTTTTATGCTGAATTCCCAGGAAGCTATATCATAAGTCCCAGCAAATTGACTCCATTGCAAATATCATGGCAATTCATACATTCTTCCCTGTTTCCTTCTTCCTTTCTTCTCAGCAATACATACGGCACTTTATTAGCGTCCAATGTGTTGGATGCAAACATGGAAGGGCAGGAATGACCCAGGCCTTCATGGATCCTGCAGACCTCAGCAGTGTCTTTTAGACAATCCTGATGACACGTGGCTCATGGGGAGTTTGTCAAACCGCATACCCAGGTCCCCTTCCTAGGAAAACTAGATTCTCCATCTCGGGGCCCAGGAAGGAGTAATTTAGCTAGCATCCCAGGTGAACGTTATTACAAGAATTTTAATAAAATTTTCTGGTAGATTCCACTTCTACAGTTCTGGGTGGGGTCTAGGAACTGTCCAGGCTGTTAAAGGACGGAAGAGATCACCAAAGTGTTTTAAGTGGGGATGGGGGACACGGATGTCCACACTGGAGCCAGGGATCACCCTTGATTGTCCTGGCCACAGAGATAGGGCACAGGGGGTTAGTAAGGGGAGAGACGAGTGTCTTGAGAGTCGGGGGGGAACTGCCGGGATGCACAGGACAGGAAGTGAGGGTGGCCTAGACTAGAATAGTGGCAGTGCAAGTGGAAATAGGTGAACAGAATTGAGAGACTCTTGGGAGGAGGAGAGAAGGGCCAAGGTGGCTCCTAAGTTCTGCACTGAGTAGAGGAAGAGGACTTTCCTGGGATAAAATAAAATAAAAGTAGTAGAAGAAAGGCTGTGGGGTGCGGAGAGGGTTAATCATGGGTTTAGCTTTGGAAATTTTGAAATTAAGTAGGGGTGGACGTTCGATATAAGTTGGATACATGAACCCCCAGCTCGGGAGCTGAGTCCAGGACAGAGCAGATTTTTCATCGGGGAACCGTAGATAGAAGAACCAGGAAGACCTCACAGGGGATGTGATTGCCCAGTGCACCAGAGACACCAGAAGGTCCAGGGAAGAACTCCCTGAGGAACACAGGAAGAAAGAAGATGCTCAATGGAGACCTAGGTAGACACCGTGTAGCCAGCGAGGAGGGAGAAAGCCAGGAGCCACGGCACTCAGAAGAGATACTTTCGGGGGCTAAGCAGCCAGCCTCATGCAGTGTCACCAAGGGTCAGAGAAGACAGGAATCGGAAAGTGTCCACTGGGCCTGGCAGGCAGGTCACCCATGACCTTGGGAAGAAGCTTACTCACCCAGTGGAGGCAGGTGTCAGTGGGAGGCAGGGAGGGAGAGGAAAGGAGGCCGAGGGAGGGAGTTCTTGCAGAAAGCCCATCTGCAAGGAAAGGGAGGAGAGGAGATGGGGTACAGAGCCCCGGGAGAGATCTGCATGGCTGAATGCTGGGGGAGGTGCACAGGAGGGGGTTTGTGGCTGCCAGCGGGGGGCACTGGGCAGGAGGGGTGTCCAGAGGCCAGCAGTGGGTGCAGGGAGAGCACTGGCGAGGGGTGGCCTCAGAGGGAGGCTGGTGCAGCTCCTCCTTCCCGGTGGGGGGAGGATGGACAAGAAGATGCAATAGGCAGGGGCTTGGTGGCACGTGCTGGGGTGGGATGGGCACAAGAGGTCTAGGAGAGTGGAGAGCAAGAGGGGCCACTGGCAGCACATACAGGCTGCCCAGTGGACTAAGGCTAGCTCAGGCTATCACACAGAGGGTGTGGTCTTCAGCTGCACCAGCTCTCTGGGCAGAGAATCAGAGAGTGGATAACTGGACTCGTCAGGGGAAGAATTTTCCAGATGAATTTAGCTGAAGAGCAATGTACAGAGGAGTTAAGATACTGGTAAGAAAGAGGCGGAGTTGTAGAGAGGAGAGACAAAAGACAGGAGGTAGCAGATGGGTGGAGAGAGAGAGAGAGAGACAGGGAAGGAGAGGGAGAGAGGACATGGGAGGCCCCATGAGGTTGAAGGATTGATGTGTGTGTGCGACACATTATGAAGAAAGAGCTGGAAGGAGAGGCTTCTGATGAGAAGGTAGCTGATGGAACTTGTGCTTTCAGATGCTTCTCACTGTGATTCGTCGCCTGGGGGTGAGTAGCTGACGTGGAGTAGCTGACATGGAGCTGAGAGGTCCCTTGAGACGAGGCATATTAGAGGCAATGACTGCTGCTATAACAAATGCACTCCACATTCCAATGGCTTAACACAGAAAGAGGTTATTTTTCACTTACACCAGGCTGATGCGAATGTTCCCATTGGCAGCTCTTTTCCAAGTGGTGATTCAAGGACTTTCCACCTGTGTCTCTGACAGCTTCCTCAGTGGGTCTGTTGTGGTTTGCATCTGGAATATCTCTCAAAGGCTCCTGTATTCGAGGTTGTTCCTAGTGCAGTAATGCTCTGAATTGGGGTGCTTGGGAAGTGATAGAACCATGGGGCTCTGACCTCATCCATGGATCAATCCATTGCTAGACTGATAGCTGACTAGACCATTGGGAGATTGTGGAAACTATAAAACACGGTACCTAGTTGAAGGCAGCAAGTCCTTGGAAACATGCCCTTAGGAACTATATCTTGTCCCCGGCCCCACCTATCTCTTTCTGCTCTCTGGTGGCCATGAGGTGAGCAATTCTCCCTCACCCCCTCTCTACTGTGATACTCTGTCTCAACACAATGGAGCAATGGAGCAAGTTGACCGTGGACTGAAACCTTGCAACCATGAGACAAAATAAAATTTTCCTCCTTTAAGTTGATTTGGTCAAGTACTTTGTCTCATCAATGAACACAGGGTCCCAAGGCTAGCCTAAGGTTCTCCCCTCTACTCAGCACAAGGAAGAAGACCTGTGTACCATGTGGCCCAAGCAAGGAGGGGGCGTCCAGTTTCCACTCACATTCCTTTGGGTGGAACTCAGTCATCTGGCCATATGATCCACTGAGGCTGGGAGATGAATGGCTAAGAAGGGAGTTTGATATTAATCAGAAGGATCTGTGACCAATATCAGAGGTTTAGCAAGTCGTCCATCCACACATGAAGCCACCCAGACTGAATGGAGGCTGAGTCGGGGAGAACAAAGCCCTCAGTGGAAAGGAGGGTGGTGGCTGGCTGGCTGCAGGTGAGTGACAGATCAGGGGCACCTGGAGGGGTGGGCTCACCTTCCTGAGCGTGGAGGATGGATGGTGTGGACCGACAGTGAACCCCACATCACGAGACCCTTCTTGCAGACTCTGGGCACCGGAAGGGTGGGCAGCCTCCACAGGAGGGGTGGTAGCCTATGGAGCAGATGGCATCCTTTAGAGGGAGGCTGGTGTCAGGTCCCAAGGATGGAGTCTTTGGGGAAGCAGCTGAGGATATGGAGGGCTTGTTAACATGGAACAGGTTTGCAGAGATCCGGACAGAGATAGGCAGGAAAGGAGTGTGAGGGAGAAGTGCAGACAGACGGATGGAAGAGAGGTGAGCCCCACACTCTGCCTGGCAGACAGCAAAGGTCATGTGGTACAGGGAAAGGCAGATTGAGCTGGCCCCAATGATGCCAAAGTATGACCGTCTTCTCTGTCTGGTGGCTGGTGGGAGGCCCAGGCCTTGCGCCGGGCCTCCATGTGAAGGGGCATCCACGCAGGCTCCTTGGTTGACATGAATTCCAATATAAAATCTGGTCATTTGAAAAGGAGTGGAAAGCACCTGCCCTAGAGTTGTTTGGGAGGTGGGAGGGCTCTGGGAACATGCTTGGGACACACAACTGTATGTTCACACCCAAAGGCACACTGGCAAGCAGCACACCGACCTGCTCAGACCTGACGAGGCAGTTTAGTTTGAGAAAAAAAAAACATCTTGTCTGTGCAGCCAAAATTCAAGCTGTAAAGACCCTGATGGGTGCAGCGGTTTCTCTCCAAGCTCAGGTCTGGTACATGATCAGAGCAGCAGGACTCATCAGGCAATGCACGAGTCTTTCCAAATGCTGCTAAATGTCACGCAAAGAATCGACTTCATTCTATTTTGGCTTTTACCCAGTTACCCTGGTGCAACGAAAGAATTGCATAGGAACAGTTAGTGGGACACCTGAAAAGTCCAGTCCTGTATTTCACAGAGATCTCTCCTTATCTATAGCAGATATTCAGTGGAATCTTGAGAGCCAAAGTTGCAATATCAGGAAGCTAGAGTGGGAAGAGTTAGGGATGCAAGCAGAGAGACAATGTATTTGTATTTAATAATGTGAATTATGGTACTTCCTTTCTGTTATTCTTTTTAAACAATGAATAGGAAGAGCTCCTTGCACTGAGAGGAGCAGTATATTCAGATCTTCTTAGGAGACAGCATCTTATGCTTCTGTTCCCATAATGCTGGCCTCACTGATAGAGTTTAATCTTTTTTTTTTAAATAGTTGTAGATGGACAGCATGCCTTTATTTATTTATTTTTAATGTGGTGCTGAGGATCAAACCCAGCCTCACACATGCTAGGCAAGTGCTCTGCCACTGAGCCCCAGCCCCAGCCCTGGAAGTATTTTTTTTGGTTAGCATTCACATACAGTCCTTGAGAAGTACTGATTTTGTATGTGATTTCGTCGTTGCAAATTACAAGGATAGAGGATATACCTCACTATTTTTGAAACTGCTCCATATAAATAGCTCTCTACACATCATACTGAGGGTGAATTTGACCTTTAGGGAAGGATCTTTTCTACAGGGCAATTGATTTTTGCATTCCCTAGAGCATTTACTTGAAGGTTTTCCTGTGATTCAGCCTCCCTGGGAGAGACATTATTTCTAAAAAAACTAGTTCTTATGTCAAAATCACATGGTATACAGTCCGTGCTTAGTGTGTGCCCGGATACTCTCTGCACAGAGAGGACCATGACCTGAGTGGGCAGCTGCAGCCTGGGCTGTGCACCCTGAAGGAGACATTGTGACTTAGAAGGGAGTTTTTCTATCACAAACCATCTTGACAGTTCTCCCATCCATCTGGCACAGACCTCTTGATACTGCAAACTGGAATTTATGGAGGAACACGGGCCCTCTTTCTCCTTTCTGACTTAATGTAAGACTGGAGATGTTTGGGTGAAGTGAGGCCCTAACAAAGCTGGGAGGAAAGACAGCACCAGAATATTTATTATTCTCTCCACTTCCTTTCTTCAAAGTATTATAATTGAGGTCATTATAAATCTTTGAAAGCAACACTTCTCTCCTATATGCCATACCCAGTACCAAAAGATATTTATAGAAATAAAACAGTACCTCACATCCCTTCAGTAAAGCTCCGTGAAGCTGGCTCCAAACAAAAATGAATAAATAATGTTTATCTAGCCCTGCAGATAATGCTAAAAAGCAAAAATTGATTAGTCGATCAGTTTTGTTATGTGCTGACGCTAACACCCTCACATTTTGGAGG
Source organism: Marmota flaviventris (assembly GCF_047511675.1). Lineage (NCBI taxonomy): Eukaryota > Metazoa > Chordata > Mammalia > Rodentia > Sciuridae > Marmota > Marmota flaviventris. Next base: position 107,523,251 of record NC_092505.1, on the reverse strand, counting down.
TTGGCTTACTTTCAGCGAAAATGGTTTAGAAAATGCAAGGAAAAACTTATTAATAAGTATTGATTTTGTTGTAATATTAATTTGATAAGTGAAATTGTATTTTAACAGTGGTGAACCAGTTGAGTTAATGAGATTCAGTGAAAAATTATATATATTATTAATTGTATATTTTAAATATATATTCTATGATTACATATTATTAATTATATATATATATATATATTTATTTATTCATTCATTTATCTTATCATTTTTCTCTCAGGACCAAAAATTTGAGATTTGGAAATCAACTGCAATGATGTTGACATGCATTAGAAATCAATTCTCAACAGTGGAAATTAAGGCTGCTTATTCATGATAGCCAAAGAATAAATATGAGTCTCGACTAAGTTGTAAAAATCACTTTCAAATCCCCTTGCATTTAAAGGGGGGTACCCCTCTATATGGAAGGCGGATAGTTGAGATAATAAGGCTCTAATTGCAGTACCTTCCCTTGGCACCGCTTTTAGACATTGCATTGAAGTACAGATTCCTCCTAAGACTTATTGAAAATGTGTGTGCACTCAAGGCCCTAGAGACTGTCAAATTGCTCTTGAATTCCTGAGTTTCCAGGCAGCAGTCCCACTATATTTGTCTCCATACCCTTGGCTCTATGCAGTGCATGATGCTGTGTGCATAGTAGGTCTGTTGGGTGAGAGAGCATAGGAATGACTGAACAAGGCTTCAGGTTGAGGGAAAAGCTGTACGGTGTCAGTTTCCTCCATGATCCAACCTGAAGCAGTCCACAGCCTCTTGGTCATAATCAAATGATTGTCACAGTCACATATTCTGGTGTGGATGAAGCACTGGGCCTTGAAATTCTTTTAAGAGGAGTGTTAGGTGCAGATCACGTCCTATTATGGGGTGTGGAGTGGTGATCTCTCCTAGAAGATGTTGAACTCTATACCCTTTTCAGTTTTACATTTCTGGTGCTTAATGTGGCGTGCGGCACGTGGTAGACCTTCAGGAAATGTTCCGTGAATGAATTGGAAGACCTCTGCAATTGCATCCTGCTCTTCTACGCGTGACCCAGGCAAGTCACTGCACCCCTGAGGATCATAGGTTCCTGCCCATAAAATGAATATTTTTATCATCCCATGACTCCTGCTTAATAGACAGGAAAGAAACACCTGGTTGCAAAGTAACAAAGACTGAGTAATCTCTGGGATCTTTTCTCCCTCATAGGCTTCATTAACAGGGAAAAGGGGGAAGAACTGGCGTGGATGATGCTTCTTAAATAACTTACTTTGCAGCCACCTTGTGAGATAGATGTTATCATTCTAATTACAATATCATTATTTTATTTTATTTTTTAAAAATATTTTATTTTAGTTGTAGTTAGACACAATACCTCTATCTTATTTTTATGTGGTGCTGAGGATCTAACCCAGGGCCTCGCTCATGCTAGACGAGCGCTCAACCACGGAGCCGCAACTCCAGCCCCAATATCATTATTTTAGAGGTGAAATATATGTTATTTTATAGATGTGAGAAATTAGCGTAAGGGAGGCCCACAATTTCCCCAATATCATGCAGTCAGTGGTCAATGCAGCCAGGATCCTACTCCAGTTCTGCGGGCTTCGAAGCCTGTATGTTACCATTTATGTACATGATTCTATCTGTGTAAATTTTGGAATGAAAAGAGAATCAGTACTGTGGGTGGGATGGGCTATTTTCATCTTGTGTTTCTACCTTTTATATTTTGAGTTGAGCAAAATGTGATTTTTTTTTTTTAATGACAAGAATTGAACCCAGGGTCGTTTAACCACTGAGCCACATCCACAGACCTTTTTATATTTCATTTTGAGACAGGGTCTCACTAAGTTTCATAGGGCTTGCTAAGTTGATAAGGCTGGTCTTGAACTAAGGATCCCCCAGCTCAGCCCCCCAAGCTGCTAGGATTACAGGTGCCACCACACCTGGCCATGGAAATGATGTTTTTCTGGGAATGTATTTCCTGTTGTATTTCATCTGCCTAAGATCCGTGAAAGAAGAAGAAACCAGGGCAGAATAAAGCAACGGACGCAGGTGATGGCAATTCTTAAGCAAGATGGTGCTACCAATGGGGTAACACAAGAAGGACTAGTGAAAAGTGAGAAAGTGACAGGAAAGGCCTAGTGGGGGTAGAAACAGGGCACAGAGTGCCTCCTGATAAGAGCAAAAGGGGCAGGTTACATGAAAAGAAAGATATTGGGGATCAACAGAGGAACTGACAGGAAAAATCTCATAAGGATCGCTGTACCTTGTGGGGTGTTGATGCACACTGTGGCTCATTCCAGGATGGACCCAGGCTATGGCAATAGAGCCTCTGCATCAGACCTCTCCCAGCGTTGAGGGATAATACTTAAACCTTCCACTGCTTTATTTAGTTTTAATGGGTTAACTTTCAATATAAGATTTTTAGGTATTGTAAAATGAGCAATTCCAGAGATCTGGTAGTTAGTGAGATCCAACTGCCCCCACACAATCAGAGGAGCAGTGTGTGGGATGTGTCTGTATCTCTGTAGGAAATCTGAAGCAAGTTGATATGTTTGACAGGAAATAGAAATGGAATTCTGTAATGCTCAATTTTCTTCCTAATGCCTTAGGATTTTTCAAAAGTTATTCATCAATTCCCTCTGCTCAGGTTCTAAAACAAGAAGTTTTATGGCAATGGAATTTTCAAAAAATCTAAATTTGGTGGGAAGATGTGATGAATGTATGTGCTAACAAGAAGTGAGGGGATTGAGAGTTAAATAATCAACTTTGTGTGTGTGTGATCCTGGGGGTCGATCCCAGGGCCTCATGCATGCAAGGCAAGCACTCTACCAACTGAGCTGTATCCCCAGCCCCAGATAGTCAACTTTTCTAAGAGATGGTTGACTCCGCCTGGGATGGAAGAAATTAAGCTGGAGAACTTTTCTTTACACTTTAGGAAGGGAACATTCATCACCCAGATCTTGGTTTCTAATATGATTCTCCAGTAAAAGGAATCAGGGCTCCTTGGTGGAGTGGATGATTCTAAAATTGAAATGGGAAATATACAAGTTGAGCCTGGAGCATCAGGTTGAGCCAGAAAGCAAGGAAGTGCTCAAACAAACCAACAAAGAAACCAAACCAAACCTTGCCTGGGCACGTCAAAGGGGCACAGGAGCCGACCAAAAGAGCAAAGCAATGAAATAATGTGGTATTGGATTAACACCCAAAGTATAAAATAAAGATCCATAAGTCCATATTGATATAAGTAAATAATTTTAAAAAATGAATAGAGGACAATAGACAAATCTCTGGTATGGAAAAATTACGAATAATTTAAGTAGCACTCTTCCTTCAAGAAGGGGAAGCATAATTCTCCGCTTGGCAAGTCACTCTGAATGATTTCTTTCCAAAGAGCACAGTTCAGGGAGGGGGTGGGGAGAGGATGACATATGGTGGAGAAACTTGACCGATGCTACCTGTCGAATGATGGTGTTCAATATCAACAGTGCTATGCAGTGTTTGTAGTATGTACCCTTGATGTGACTTAAGGAAAATGGCACCCTTACATTTGTGGTTTTCTCCAAAACACACATCCAGTAAATTATGAGAAAAACATCAGACAAATCTCAATACAAAATACCTGACTAGTGTTCCTCAAAGGTTAACCAGACATCCAAAACAAGGAAAGTCTGAGAAGCCTCCATGTCCCGAGGAGTCTAAGGACCCGTGACAACTAAATTTAATATGGCATCTGGGTGAAATGATAGAACAGAAAGAGCTTAGATTAAGAACTAATGAAATATGAATATGCTATGGATTTTAGTTAAAAATAGCTTATTGAGATTGCTCCATTAATTCAACAAATGTACGGTATAGAGTGAGGCTAACGACAGGGGAAGGGGGTGTGGAAAAATAGGACATGTGGGAGTTTATTTTTTTTAAGAGGTAGTGTGGATTGTGGGGTTGACAGTGGGATAAGGAAGAAGTGAAGGCTAAAAGGATCTTAGTGCAGTGTGCACACCTGTAATCCCAGCTACTCAGGAGGCTGAGGGAGGAGGGTCACAGTTTGAGGCCAGCCTTAGCCAGTTAGTGAGACCCTGTCTCAAATATAATAAAAAAGGGGTGGGATGTGGCTCAGTGATAGAGTACTCACCTAGCATGCGTAAGGCCCTGAGTTTGATCCCCAGCCCTGCAAAATTAACTAATTAATTAATGTTCACTGTAAAAAATTCTAAGGGTATTAAAGTCCTTCAAGCAAAAGAAGAAAAATTCTGTTCCCTTTATCCTTGATACATCTATTCCCACCTTTTAGAAGTAGCAGTTTAATCAATGTCCATATGTATTTGTTTGTGTTCATGAAATGCTATGGACTCTTTTGCTTGTGTGTGTGTGTGTGTGTGTGTGTGTGTGTGTGTGAGAGAGAGAGAGAGAGAGAGAGAGAGAGAGAGAGAAAGAGAGAGAGAGCATGTGCACACATGTGTGTTACTAGGGATGGAGCCCAGGGATGCTTTACTACTAAACACATCTCCAGACCCTTTTTCATTTTTATTTAGACACAGGGTCTGGCCAACTTGCCCAGGTGAGCCTCTGACTATGATCCTTCTGCTTCAGCCTCCCCAGAAGCTGGACTCACTTCCCAAATGTCAATAGCCCGACACTTGTCATCAACTCATTAGCTATCATCCAAAAAATAATTTTTATTTATTTTATTTTATTTTATTTTATGCTTAAGCTAACTCAAAACTATTTCAATTGCTTGCAATCAAAAAGCCTTAGTGTAGGGACTGGGGTTGTGGCTCAGTGGTAGAGCTCTTGCCTAGCATGGGTGAGATCCTGGGTTCGATCCTCAGCACCACATAAAAATAAATAAGTAAATAAAGGCTGGGATAGTTACTCAGTGGTGGAGTGCTCGCCTAACATGCACGAGGCACTGAGTTCCATCCTCAGCACCACATAAATGTAAAATAAAGATACTGTGTGTCCACCTAAAACTAAAAAATAAATATTTAAAATAAATAAATAAATAAATAAATAAATAAATAAAATAAAGGTATTGTGTCCAACTACACCTAAAAAATAATAAAAAAAATTTTTAAAAAAGCCTTAGTGTAGACCTACATGCATGGCGTATTCCTAAACTGGACCTGGAAATCACTCTGTTCTGACGTTTCTTTTTTGTGTTTTACCCCATGCCATGGACATCCCTCTACACCAAGATGTAAAAGACTCAACCTATCCTTTTTAGTGACTGTATAGCATTTTATATTTGGATATATTATAAGACACTTATCCCTCCTCATTTTTGTAGGTTTTCCTGTTTTCTTTCTTTTTTAAAAATTTATTTTGCCATGAAAGACAGTGCTGATTGCGCAGGGGCTCATGGGCAGCTGGGGAGGATGTGACTCCTTTCTTCTTCTCTTCTAGCTCCAATCTTTCTGGCTCTCCTGAGATAAAGTACTTCATGAGCCTCTAGACTCCAAAGAAGCTCCAGCAAGAGAATTTCATACCCTGTAGACAGAAGAAGACCGCAGGAGAATCCTCTAGCCATAGTCCCCACCCCTGGGCTGTGCATGAAGCTAGGAATCCTGTGAAGACTTCAGTCTCTAAGAGCTGTGGTCCTTGGGGGCCATGACCTCAGTCCACAGGAGTGTGCTACAGCTCCTGGCTCCCAGGAGAACTATGGGAAGCTGACATTATGGGCAGAGTCCTCTCTTCCCAAGGCAGGGAGAGTGCAGGCCCCTGGGGAGCAAGGACCCTTCCTGCATGTGACCAGAAGGGGCCTGGCAGGCTGACAGCTTCCTCCGTGCAGCCTCAGGGAAGGAAAGATGGCTCCATCTTCCATTGCCTGTGGGTGCTCCCTGCAAGACCACTGCAGCAACCAGACACGCACCCTCAGGGTGGACAAGGGCAACAAGCTCATCTCAAGGTCACCTAGCGGCCAGAAAGAGGAAGACCCCTCCGAAGAGTCAAGCTGGGGAGGTGGATGAAGAATCGATCAAAGAAAGCCCTGTTTCAGGAGGTACAAGGAACTCCCCTCTATCTCTCTTTCTCTTTTTCACACACATAATACTTTCTGAAGCTAAAACTGTGATTTTTTCCACTTACACAATTTGGAAGAGAAATTGAAGGAGATTTACTAATGGTCCGGTAAATCACACTAAAGAATCCTCTCGGAAGAAAGATAAAAAAATTAGAGAGAGAGATCCTCAGGGAAAGGGTAAGAGACTTGGAGGGCACATCGAGGGTACCTAACTGGCAAATAACAGGAGTTACAGAGGAGCTAAAGGAACAGATGGAGGAGAGGCAGTAATTAAACAAATTAGGGGAACATTTCCCTGCGATGAGAAAAAGATCTGAGCCTGCAAATTGAAAGGGCTCACCAAGTTCCAGGAGTGATTGATGAGAACGCATATACATTAAGACATATCTTGCTAAAATTGCTGAATTCTGAGAAAAAAGAGAAAGTCTGACATGCTCCTTGAGTAGAGAAATAAAAAGATACTTGTAAGAGAAGGGCAAGAACAAGATTCTCATTGGCCACGTAGAAGACTGAGAAGGAACAGTGTCCCCAGAGCCTGTCCCTGCTAAGCTCTCTTCTCCCTGACTGAGCAGGAAAGGTGCCCAGATTCAGCTCCAGGGTGGAGGTCACAGACTGCATTTCAATAAGTCCCCAGGTGGTGCCTACACAGCTGGTGTTTGGATCACAAGCGTGGACTCCAGGGGGATCTAGGGGCTTGAATCCTGGTTCTGCTCCTTCCTGGCTTCACAAACTCCTTCTTTCACTACTCTGTGTTTCAGATTCTGCGTCTGTAAAGTGGGGATAACAGTAACTTCAGCTGTGCCTGGCACGTGGTAGGTACTCAGTCCATAGGAGTAAGTACTACAATGCAAATATGTAAGGATGGCCTCGCTGGGAACATGCAGCGGGAGTGTTGGACAGAGGCTTTGAGACCAGAGCCAACCTGCTGCAAAGGCCCGTTTATGACTGTAACTCAAGCTTTTAGCAAGTCCTGAAGATGGGGAGGCCTGGGGCCCAGTGCGGCTAGGGAGATGGCTAAAAAATGGCAGAGTGGAGCGGGAGGAAGCGACGGTGCTCAGAACTGCTTGAGAACCCATCTCGTGGGCAGGATTGCTAGTTTATTTTCAAATAGTGAAGAAATGATGTCTGAGGAGTGTGAGAATAGAAAAGGTTATCTGTTGAGAGGAGGTTAAAGAAGCTTAGAATTTCCAAATTAACATCAGAAAATAAAATGGACTGACACAGAGAATTTGTCAAACTAGCAAGAAAAAAAGTAGAGAAGAAAAATCAAGTATTATTTGGATGAATCTTGCAAGAGAATCTAGGAAATTGAAGATAAAACCTTTTAAGGTCAGGGACACCTTGTTGACCAATCCTGCTAAACCAGCCCCTGCCCTCTCCTGTGGCCTCTCTGAAAAGATAAACTGGCAAATTTGGAAAAATATTAGTAAGTACATATGACGATGAGAGAGACTGGCTGGCTGTTCACAAACAAATATTCCTTTTCCTTTGGGATGTCCTTCTTTTCTTCCATCATATTTTTACAGCTCTATTGAGGTGTAATTGATACACAATAAACCACACATATTTAAGTCAATAATTTGGTGAGTCTTGACATGTGTATAGCACCCATGAAGCCATCCCCACCACCTAGAAAAGGCGTAGCCACCATCCCCAAGATTTCTGGTGCTCCTTCATAACCCAGGCCTCTCCCACTCCACTCTGGTGGGTTCATACACAGACAATGCTCAACTTTCTGTAGGGGTGGCCTAGCACTGAGGTGCTGCCCACAGGGATCTGAGTGAAAGCAAGAGCTTTTTCCAGGCATGGCCCAAGAAACCATGTCTAAGCCTTTCTTTCTTCCCCTATGTGCCAGCTGCCTAGTGACAGCCAAGGTGACCTAAGAAGCCACCATGGAGAATGTTAGGGCCTTCCTCAGCCCGAGTCTCTGCATGACAGTAGGGCAGACTATCCCTACTACATTGCTCACAAACCACATTGCTCCTCTTTCTACACTGAGATCTGGATGCTTGTTGTGGCAACTTGGTGTTACCTTAGCAAATACAGTAATGTCCACCCAGCCCTTGAGCTGGCAAGAGATGATCTAACAGCCCAGCAGAAAACAGCTAAGGAGAGTCCGTTAACAAATCCAAATTACATACAAAACACATGAAAAGATGTTCCCATCCCAGTAAGTATGGAGAGTCACTAAAGGAACATAGATTGGCTGCCATTGAAGAGATCCACCCTCGTTGGCCAAGGTAAAGGCGGGAGAACACTCAAGCGACTGATTCAAGTGTGAGTTGCTACAGGCTCTTTGGAAAATTAATCTGGTAACACCTACTAGAAAGAAAAACACAAATTCTCTTTGATTTAGGGTGAACCTAATCTAATTTAGGAAGGTGAGGGTATTTGTGTTGCTGCATGTGGAGGCCAGGAGGCCATGGGGTGGGATTCGGGGCAGGAATTCAAGCTGGGCAGCCGCAGTTCTCTTTGGGGCCTGTTTTGGAGGAGATTTCACTGCTCAGTGATGACATCAGAGAAAGCTGGACGTAAGACAGTGCTCAGACTGTCCAGGAGGTGGCTCCTCTTTCTATAGCTGCTGCTCCCAAACCCCTGGGTCTCCCACAGCCCTCAGGCCGAAGCCCACACTCGGCACAGCATCTGGGGGATCTTACCTTTGACCCAGCCTGTCTGTGCAGAGTTCTAGCTCTTTCCATTGAAATCACAAAACCACACTCTGCCCTTAAAAGAGCTGTGAGTGTATAGATAGTGTACCAGTGGGCAGAGTGTCAACAGACGATGCACCAATGGGCAGAGTCTTCTTTTGAAGAGGTCAAGGAATATGCACATTAAAATTCGATTAAATCTTTATATTTTAAAACATGGACTCCATAAAACCCTGTATCAATCTACAGTCTCCTTCACCCAGGGCATGAGAGAGCCTGTCTCCTCACATCTGACGTAATATCATATGTATTTATAACGCTGTTTATTATAAGCAGTAAAATAGAATACTTTTTGTTATACATAGATATAAAATGCTGTTCGCTGTAAACATTTTACACTGTGGTCTATAAACCCATCAAGACGTGGGTTGAGCTCAGTTTTCAGTGTCCATCAGCCGTTTGTGTAATTTTTATGAGTTGCCTGTTCAGAGCCCTGAAGTCTGAAATGGTTACTGCCATATTCCAAGCAAACTGTCTTCAGCAGGACACCGCAATAGAAAAACTGTCCCCTTTCAGCTATACCACTGTGGCACAGTGAAGGACTGGGCATTGGTGCCATCTCAACTCCGCTGCTACTCCATCAAGTTGCTTTTGGGGAATGAAATAGTTAAGAGCATTCCTGTCCATGATGGTATGACGTAACTCAACGGATCCTGAAAATCATTGTAAGAACAACTCCCGTCTAAGTGTATAAAAGTCAACAGGGGAATTTTTTTCAGGGGTCAGTACCATAATCTACACTAACTTAATGCCCTCTCTCTTATGAGGTTCTAAAAACTTTGCCAAACTTATCTTAGTCACCTGCCTCGCTCCCCTAACTTGAAGAGGAACTGGAGCCACAATGTTGAAACAGTGTGGTACTATTTAGTTTTCTTTTTTCAGTACTGGGAATTGGACTCAGGGCCTCACACATGCTAGGCAAGTGCTCTACCACTGAGCTAGATTTCTGGCCACCCCTGCCCCTTTTATGAGACAGGGTCTCACTAAGTTGTTCAGGCTGGCCTTGAACTTGTGATCTTCCTGCCTCAACCTCTTGAGGAGCTGGGATTGCAGGTATGTACCATTGTGTCCGGTTACATTTATCTTTTTCTTAAATATTCCTGACTAGGCCAACAGGGATATCTCACTTCATTCATTCATTTTCTATTTAAAAAAAAAAAAAAAAACTAAGCACTGATTGTACACTAGGCATCCTGCAGGACTGAGGCTACTGTGATGACCGTAACCAACAAGCCTCCTGCCTTGATGCATTTACAGTTTAGAGAGGGAAGTCGGGTAAGTCAACAGACCATTATTACACAGAGCCATGCTGGAGGAAGTCTGTTAAAAGCAGCAGTACCACTAGGTATGGGCCTTGACTGGGTAGACGGTGATTATGCCACAGTGTTCAAACTGTCGTCTCCCCCAAGAATGGCCAATTTTTTGTGCTACACAGGAAGGGTCATGGAAACCAAATATCTACACAATGGGTCTTATTTTCAGAGCCCCCTCAAAAAAGGAAGTAATCTTTCCCACTGAAAGAAGTTTTATCCCTCTTTCCTCCCTCTGCCCCAATTACAGCTCCATATAATGCAGATCCCCTGGGGACACTATATGTTCCAGGAGGTCCTGAGACAGCTCTGAGGCTGATGTTCAGAAACCAAGAACCACGTGCACAAGGAATAAAAACCAGAGGTCAAAAGTGAGCAGCCCTGCTCTGTCTCCTTGGCATCTAATGATGAAAAGCACACAGAATAATGCTGGTCATTTCATAGATTCCTGATTCCAGAGCATGGCTGCAGTCACCATGCTTTCTGTGCTCATAATTTCCCCAGCCATAGAACTTCTCTGGGTATTGTTCTGCGTGTGGATGTCTGTGCTGAGAAAATAGGAGCCTCGTGTCCACACTGGGCAAAACTGGGCGACAAGGTTCCCAACCAGGTGCTGTCTCAGTGTTTACCCCCCCTCCCCATCCCAGTTAGATTCTTGTTCTTTATCCTGCAGGCTGCAAGTTCCTGACTCAGTACAGTGAACACCCTGCCCAGACACTGCCCTGCTCATATCCAGCAGGGCTACCCACATAGGACTTGGGGCAGTTACAGGTTGGGGGTGTTTGCTTTCAGCCACAAGCAACTGCTTCCATTTAGCCAATGCCTGAAAATATCACTATTTCCTCTGTGTGGGCAGGTAAAGAGACCGGGGGCACTCCTCCAGTGGGGGGTTGTAGTGGACCCTGGCCACTATTCCTCTATCACTCTGAAACATGGGCACCCCAACTCAAAGCTTTGGATGCCCCTCTGATGTGTCAAGGGAACACACTTGTGGGAGAGCAGACCTGGGCCCTCATGCTAGGATGTGAAGGAGGATTGGCAGGGAGGGCTGAGGAGGGAGAGGGGACGTCATCATTGAATTGCCCTTTCAGATGCAATTACAAGAAGAGAGTGAGTAGCTGCCATCCATCTCTTCTTGGAAATGAAATACAACTGGGTTTAAACTGCAGCCTGAGCAACAATGTTAGATGAAGGGTGCCCCAGAGCCACTTGCATGCTCCCAAGGCATGAAGCTTCCAGGGGAAGAGGTCACTTCATATGTCTCAGTCAGCTTTGATCCTTGAAGTTAGTTACTGTGCATTCCTCGGCCACATTGATTCATGTTGGTGTCCTCAGTACCCAGGACAGCGCCTCACACTGAGAGGGCTCTTATACCTGTTGGTTACATCGCGTTAACTGTCAAATGATGGTGATCAGCATGGACAGGCTGGTGTCCTTTGACAGTTATTAAATACAGGTCATCTCATTCAGAATGTCTTAGGAACCACAGACCACGGTGCCACGATGTCCCCACAGACCACAGCACCACAATGTTCTTCCATTCTCCGGTTCATTTCTCATGCCCATGTCTTTCAAGTTCTAAACTGAAGATTTCCTGTTTCCTTCCATGGAAGTAGCCAACTTGATGGATTTTCAAACGTGAAATTTTATTGGTTATGTTCCTTGGGAGCTTATATCTATGCGATATCCTTTAATATAACTACATTCTATGGTTACGGATTTGCCATTCTGCCCGCTACTTGTTATGAATTCGTGATGTGGTTCCCGATCAGCCAGTTGGCAAGTTGTCCTCCATCTCCTGCTGTCCTGCCCCTCTGTCACCACACACCCTGCCTGAGTTCGACAAAGGATCAATTACTATGTAATTTTTCCTGCTCTATAAACCTTATTTTAAAAATCTTGAAGTAAGAAGGGAAAGAAAGGGAAAACATTATCTTTGCTACTTGCTTGAATTTAAACCTGAATCATTGGAGATGAATAAAACTCCAATCTGTACATTATGCCACAAGTCTTCAAACCCACTCTATCAGTCAGGTCCTGGCAAGGTACATATGATCCTCTCTAGTGATAATTGAGTTTAATGAGAGGATTATTTCCCCCAAATGGGGCAGAGTCAAGGGAACCAGCAAGAAGTAGCTAAGCACCAGGGGATGAGCCACACATGGGCTGTTACGAGCTGAGTCCTGAGAAGGGCACTGCGTGGCAGGAGCTGTGGTCTTAGGTAGAGGAACATCAGTCAAACCAAAGCCTGGCAGGGTGTGAGCCGCCCATTCCTCCCTCCTCCGCCCTCTGGTCTCCTGAGGGTGGCTCCCGCTGGCCAAACCCAACTGGCGGTGCATGTTCTGGGAGGCAGAGGAAGGGGGAACAGGGCAAAGGTATTTCCAGGGGGTCGAAGAACACACAGCTATGCACCTTATCAGTCAGGAATACGCCAATAGCCCTTAGAATAGTTCACCAAGAGATCACGTACTCCGTGTCCATCTTACACCATCTCTGGCAGGGATCAGAGAAGTCTCAGGTAGTGCAGCAACTTGGAGTTGGCCCCAGTGGGCCCGTTACCATCCCAGCCCCAGAACCCAGAGGCTTGGCAGCAGAGGCTGCCTTAGGAGGGGCCCAGAGCTATGGTCAGTCCGGAGCCCTTTAGGCCCAAACAAACCGGGGCCAGGAGGCAAGGGAGCCGTGTGGGTGTTCACAGAGCAGCCTCTCCAAGAGAGCAGGCAGAGAGTGAGCTGGCACGCCTGGGGTCACCAGCCTGTCACCAGCTCCTCCCCCTGCTCGGTGTTCCTCCCTCCTCTTTCTGCCTGCCTCCTTCTACCTTCCCTCCCTGTCTCCCTGCCTCCTCCTCTCCTTTCTCCCTCCTTCCCACATAACTTTGTTCACGTCACACCAAGCCCCGTGCTAGGTGCTTCCTTTTCCCTCAGGCTACAAACGCGTGGTTTCCTCCACCTTCCAGGGTGCAGACCTCTCGGCAGTTTTCAACGAGACCTCTCTGGAACCCTGACAGGTGACCCTGACAAAGCAGCATTTATCGGAGAACATTTTAGCTGTGGAGTTCCGACAGTCTGCCATGTTGTGGGGTAACTGAGGAGAGCCACTCCAGCTGAATGGTGACGTTTGGACGCTGTTTTGTTGCCCTGCACTGGTGGTGGCAGTGGCACCACAGTGACAGCCGCCAATGTGAGCACCTGGGAGACATGCAGCTTGGATTCCCCCCCCCCCCCCCCCCCCGGCCTCTCATGGTGCCTTCTTTTGTCATCAAGGTCTGACTGCTGCAGCATGTGACCTGCGACTGACAGCTTCTCTTCTCCAGTCACCTGTTCAGGAAATACCTCATCCCTCTGAAAAGTTGGCCTTTACGCCTCAGTTATCCAGTCCTTTGGAGAGGCTTAGCCCAGGAAGTGAAGGCTCTTGTTAAAAACACAGAGGTTTAGGAAGCTCGGACATGATTAACCACGGGGCATTCGGCCAAATGAGCAGTTAACAGCCAGGGCCAGGAAAACAAGTGCTGATTAGTAATCCCTGCTTACAAAAGGGGCTTAGGCCCAATCCTAAAAATCCACTGTGACAGACGAGAAAATTCCTAACCTATTGTAGCTGGAACCATGCTGCCTTTAAAAAAAAAAAAAAGTATTAGTCTAATCAAAATGTATTCATCGGTGCCTCTGTGTGTAAAGAAAAACACCCTTTTATATAAAATTATTTATATTTAAATTTAGCAGACTGGAAGTCTCCCAGGCATTCTCTATAAAACATAAAAATTAAACTTTAAACCTACTCGTGAGCTTTCTAATGGTTGATGTTTGCTTTAAAAATTGCTTTGATGTCAAATTTAGTCTCTCGTTCATTGATTCATTTAATAGATCTTGGAGCGCGGGTCCTGGGCGAGCCTCCGTGAGAAGTGGTAACAGTTTGGGAGGCATTTAGGAAGTACCAGAATATCAAACCCAAGCTGGCTCCAACCGTCCCTTACTTCTGTGCAGTTAATAGAGTCTAATGCGGGAGGCAGCGTCTGCCTGGAGCTCAGGGCCTGACCACAAGGGCCATGTCTCTGCAGGGTGCCTGGCCTTCCCTCCCACTCATCATTCGGGGTGACCAGATGGCTGGGAGGGCAGGAGGGACGTGAAGAGCGGGTTGGCGTGTTGGCAGGAGGAGTGACGGGTATGTAGAGCCGCACTTGGGACACATTGAGTCAGGGGTCTCAATGTGCCACTGCATCCTGCAGACAACTAGAGATGCAGGACTGGACTTGAGGCCTGCAGTCAGGACCGAGGAGGGGGTCTATATCAAGAGCCCAGGGGACAAGGGTCTTCTCCTAACTGGGAGAAAAGCTCCCTGTGAGCAGGGTGGTCTGCAGGCTAAGTGACTGCAGGTGGAACAGGAGAGAGTGGTGCCTCACTCAGGAGCCACGCTGAGACCACAGTGTGGGCCTGAGGAAGCCTGGCTCTCCTGGCAGCCCCTCGCACCCAGAGCCACTCAGGCCTGCAAAGTGTGATGTCCCCACTGTGGCCGCTCAGGGACCAGGAGTGGAAACAGGATGGAGGTCTCGAGGGACACAGGCTACTGACAGCACGGGGCTCAGGGTCAGCAGTGCCTGCCATGACGAGGCAGAAGGGGCTGACCAGAATCCAGGCAAGCAAGGAGCATCAGGTGGTCAGCTCTCCAGGACCCCTAGGGCCACGTCTCAGGTTCTTTCCTCCTGGACCCCATTCCTTGGGGTCGCTCACCTCATAAGAAGTGCAAACTAACTCTGCGTGGCCCCAGGGGGAAGAGTGATGTGAGAGAAAGCAGGGACAATGGGAATTACAGCCACGAGGAAGTCACCCTGCACCAGGTTGCAGCAGATTCCTTCACCCCCAGGTCAAGGATCACTTCTGAGGGGTTGTCTTTAAATTTGGCTGGACTGACACATTTGTTCTTATGGGCTCCCCAAACCTCTCTCCCCGATAGGACAGTATTAACTTAAAAGAGGGGGGCTGGGCTGGAAGTGGAGCTCAGTGGGGGCCTTGCCCAGCACAAGGCCCTGATCTTGATCCCCAGCATCACAAACAACAACAAGAACCAGAAGGACGTGCGGAACGTACTTCAAGAATCCCACCTCTTACGTAGGTCCAGCCAGCAGAAGCACTACCGCGGGTGGTCCAGGACGGTCAGCACTTCTGTGACCTTCCAGAGTTCACCCCTGCCCCCACACCTACAGCACCTAGGGAAGCCGCGGGGTGGGGGGACCCTGTGATCAGGCCTGGAGGACATACGTTCTGGGGCAGATGGACATTGGAGTCCTGAGAAAGCTGGAGGGTATGAGTGCAGGACAGAGGGGACAGGATAGACCCAGGGTGGGTGCAGAGCTGCTGAGCCCCAGTCACCCTCCCTAGACCACCATGGCCGTGGGCTGCCAGCCTCTCCCAACACCCCAGGAATGGGCACTCCTCACCTGGTAAACCTGCTCCGCTTGTGGCTTTCTGGGTATTAGACAATTGTCCTTGATGTGAGATTGTCCTTTGTTCCCTGGAGCTTTGTTAATTGGTCCCTGGTGATCCTTTGAGGTCTCGTGCACAGACACTCTCACTTCCTGAAATAAGTGTCCTTCCCACATCTCCAAGCTCTGCTCAGGTGTCCACCGGGACTTCCTGTCTCTGGAGGTCGGACATCCCCAGCCCTCCACCTCTGCAGCGACATGGCTTTGGAACCCCTCGCTATGACGGTCTCCCTCTCTCAGTTGGTCATGAGACACCTTAGCTTGACATGGTGTTCTGGCTATGGCTGAGTGGCCTGCAGAATAGGGGGACTCCCCTCCCCACTGCCCTTGCCCAAGACCACACCCCTCTCAAGCCTGGTGAGGCTGTGACCCTGTCTTCCGGGATTTTCATGTCCTACCACTTAGCTCTTTTTTATTCTTTTGTGGTTTTGCAACTGTAGATGCACATATTTGTCCTGGGTGCTCCTTCTCTGATGTCTTGGGGTAAATTCCGTATGTTCGTTTTAGTTTGGCAATACTTCCTGAGTCGTTACTACGTGCCAGGAACTGAGCTGTGTGGGGTGAGGAGGTTCAGATGAATGAGGGCGTGGTTCCTACTGCAGGGCGGCCTGCTTGCAGGAGGGAGAGGGCACCCAAAGAAACACAGTGAGGTTCAAGAAGACCCCTACCATAGAAGCATGGGGAGCACTAGGGCCCAGAGAAGGGACTCTTGGCCCAAACTAGAAGTGCAGGGAAGAGTGTTCAGAAAGACAAGTGTCTTGAACAGTAAGGAAGCATTAACTGGGAAGAGTGTGGGGAGACGGAGAATGAAAGAGCAAGGTCAAAGAAGCTAGAAGCTCGTGGTGTAGGTGGGAAACTGCAGGCTATTTGGGATTCAATACGATGCGCTGCGAGAAGGGCTGAAGTCACTGAGAACCTAACTCTCGAGCCAGGCTTCACTCAGTAGGCAAGGGGAGCTGTGGAATGTTTTGGGGTGTGTGTGGTGGGGGAGTAATCAAATATGCACCTATTACTCAGCCTCAGTAGAAAGAACAAATTCCAATGTGCTTGTCTGGAGGTGGGCAGATGAATTGGGAATACTCAGGAGTCTGATGTGTTAAGTTGAAGCAAGGGATGCTGAGGACCTTGGTTTACATGGGAGAGGATGGGCAGATCAAGCCCTGTACAGATGCAATCAGCTGACCTTGGTGGTAGACAGCCGTAGAGACAGAGAACACCACTGAAACAATCCAGAGATCTGGAGTGACTGGCCAAGAGCACGGGAGACAGCTAGCAGGGAAGGAAAAAGAGAGGTTTGGGGAAGCGTGAGGTCAAGTTTGGCCATGTGAGGTCAAGTTCAAACTGCATACTGAACCTCTAGGCATAACATTCAACAAGTAATTGGACTCATGAATCTGATTGTCACAGGAAAAACTAGAGGTGGGGTCTTCAGTTCCTCACTTGGAACTAAAATCTTAAGAAGAATATATGGAGAATATGTAAGAAAATAGCCATGGGGCCAGTTTATGGCCGGCCACGAGGTGCACCAGATTTAAGGCAGGTTTATAAACAAGCTCAGCATGTTTTTTTTTTGGTTGACAAAGACAGTATGATTTTGTGCCTGACATTTTTGGGAAATTTCACCTGAAAATTAGGATTTTCAGATTACCTTAGAATGAAGAGATCTGAACGCGTTGGCCTTGCCTTTTAACAAAGCAACATCCCACCAAACCTGAGTGTCATCTTTCCCTTATGATGGAACACATGCTCTCCAATCCTTTACTGCCTCCATTGTCTTTCAGACATCAAGGTCAATGTCAAAATGTCAACTCCTACTAGTCATTACTCTGGAGCTGCTATTTCTTATACCTGTGTCTGTCTGTCTATCTATCTATCTATCTATCTATCTATCTATCTATCTATCTTACCTGGACTGGTAGAGAGAGTTTTTAACTTGATATCAAAAGTGAGTAAAGAAACAAGATTATTTTAGGAAGACCAAGAAACATGGACTGAGAAACGGGAAGGAATCAGGAGAGAGGCAATTTGATAGTTTCAATAAATTTTCTAGTAGTCAAAATGGATTTATCAATGTAAAGAACATAGAGGTCTTTAGCAGAGTCAATTCAATGGAGGAATTGAAGGTTGGAAGTGAGATCTCAGAGATGGGAGGTGAGCCAACAGAGACAAGTCCATTTCCCTCCTTCCAGAAGGCTGGCTGGGAAGGGAAGCAGGGTTCTGAGCAGGCACTGGAAAGTTGACAGGGCAGGAAGACCTTGTTCCATTTCAGAAGGCAGCTTGGGTACAGACTGTACGTAAACAGCCAATAAATAAATAAATAAATAAGGGGGGACTGATTATGAACGCGATAAAGATGACAATTTAGAAATAGGTGCCAGAGATGGGAGGGAAGGAGATCAAGAGAGTAAGCGAACAGGCTGGGATTGAAAGGGAGGGGAATCCTTACCCCATGGATGGTGAGAGGAGAAAGCTAAGGGAAGCAGGAAGCTCGTGGGTCAAGGAGTCGCTTTCTGTAATGAAGTAGTGAGAAACTAATATGACTCCATTTTTAAAAATAAATAAATAACAGCAGCTTCTACCTCAAGGTCTGTCCTAAGGAAGGGGGCATGACCCTTGTCCTTGGAAAAACCCACAGAGCACTCCTAAGTACATACCCACCCTGCTGAGTTATATATCTACAAATAACAGGAGAGGTCTGCTGTGCCAGGTGTCCCTGACTCAGTTAGGCTAGGTGAGGACCCATAGCAACCCCTAGCAACCTCCAATCAGCATGAGACAGGGAAATACCTGGGATGCCAGATGACCCTCCCAGTAGTTTATGGTGGTTGATAACATGTTGGGAAACCATGTAGTTTAGCACGTACACCCCTCGTGGCCTAAACCAATCAGTTCAAAGGAATCCCTCTCTTGTATTTACCAATCACCCCTACCCAAATTGTTCCAGCCATTGAATGTGCGAATCAATGTTAAGAGTTGTTTTTTGATTTCCCCGTGGTATGGAATGATTTGCTGTGTGATGTTGTGACGCACAGACTATCCCCCCAAAACCTATAAAATCTCACTGAACAAAGGACTGGGACTCACTCCCTGGGACCGCTAGGTCGGGAATGGTTGTGAGTCCAGGCTTGAGCTTGCAATAAAGACTCTTGTGTGATTGCATCGGATTCGGCTCCTGGAGGTCTATTGGGGTCCCACGAATCTGGCATAATAGTAGGAGGAGGGGCGGGCTTCCTGGGAGAACTGTGCGTTATAGCCCAAGATCCCCAGGAGAATGGTCGAGGGCTGTTAGGGTTCCTGGGCAAGAGGAGAAAGGTGCTCACTGAGGACCATGGCAGGGTTGCTGAGTGACCCCAAGGGCCCCACCAAGGGTGAGGTGTGGGATCCTCAGTGACGCCAGTCCGTTGCAGTGCTGGGCCACGGAGGGCACCGTCAGTGATTTCCCGTAGCCCCAGGTGCCTAGGAGTGAGCTCAGGTAGGTGTATGCGAATACACCACAAGGGCATGAGGCCAAGGTGGAGTCCAGAATCTGGCGGAGTCTGGAAGTGACAAAGACCCAGCAAGAAGGAGGGAAGAATAAGGGACAAAGAAGCGGGTGGGCGGGAGTCAGGGATACAAGGAACAGAAGGGAGGAGCCCAGCTGGGAAAAGACCAGGAGAGAGGAAGAAAGGAGAGGAAGGGAGGAGCTTGAAGGGACAGAGACGTAAGGGCAGAGACTCATTCAGAGAGAAACATGAGACACAAGCTCAGGGGGATGGCGGGGTGCAGCCTGGGGTGGAGGCTCGACCAGCCTCCTAAGGCCTGGGCTTCAGAGCAACAAGCACTGAAGGACGATCCCAACTCTGCGACCCACAGGCCAGCCTCTGGCTCCAGCCAGCGGGAAAAGAGCCCAGGTCAGCCCCTGCTCTCCACCCTGCCAACAGTCCAGAGCTTGGGTTTCGAAGGTTTGTGACAACTAAATGGAGAAGGGTGTCAAAAGAAGCCTCAGAACACAGTCTTGCTGGATTGCCTTCCTTCAATTGTTTAACCACTGTGTAAATGTCACCGGGCCCCACAGGCCTCCACAGGCCTCCACACCAGGCCCATCCTGCTCTTAAAACCAGCAGAAAGACTTAGAGCTTCCTTCAACATTGACTGGTCATGTGACCAAGAGTCCACTCTAGAAGGAAGGTCAGTGGAGCAGAGTGGCAGAAGAGGTAGGGAGAGGCCGTGAGGGGCAGGGAAGGGAGGAGAGGGGAGGGGCGGGAGTGAAGTTGACCAGATGATGCTTCTAGCTCCACATGATGCTCCTAGCTCCATGGGTGCAGACACCACAGTGCATTCCACGTCTATATATGATCATAAATGAACAGACCAGTGGAGTAGAGGAAAGGGGTCAGGGAGAGGGAGGGGTGTCCTGGGCACTGAAGTGGAGGAGACTGTGATATACGCATTTAAGAGTGTGTCAAACAAACCCACATTTATGTGTAACTCCAATGCACTAATAAAATCTTTCAGAAAGCCCACCACCCTAGGCTCTGGGCACTGCAGCTTTGAAATCTGTAAGGAAGGATTTAGTTGATCCTTCTACAGAGTGACCTTCTCTTGGTATGAAGGTCCAAAGACCTCACAGCCCACTCCCTGTCCCTGAAGAGTTTACTAACTAGTAAAGAAGTTTGAGAGACCGTGATTTCCTTAGGTTTTCCTAATGCCAGCCTGGCCCTTATCTGGGGGGGTTGCTGGCTTCCTCTAAGTCTCCCCCACCAGAGGTATTGCCCCAGGGTGTTCTGGCCTTCTGTGTTTGTATAATAACAGCCTTGTTGAGACACACCCCTTTTCCTGTGGAACTCTAAGCTACCCCACCACCATCCTCCAGTTGGATGGCCACCTTAATCCCATGTTTCTAGAAATTCTGGAGTCTGCGACATGGGTCCCCGATGCCACCCCTAGGTTCCCTGATCACTAGAAGATATTGCTGGACCCAGCAAATGGGCATGTTCCTGTGACATGTTACCAGGAAAGACACCAAGCAAAGGTGGCAAAGGAGAAGGCCTGAGGGGTGAGCGGGGAGGCCAGGCCAGGCTTCCCAGGGTCCCCCAACAGGCTGGCACACGGTGTGTGTCAGTCCTCCGGCCACATGTGAAAGGCTGCCTATCAGGGCAGCTCCTGAGGGCCAGCGACCAAGGTCCTTACTGGGAGGGGTCACAGAGGCATCCCCACCTCACACACACCCCGATTCCAGACTCCCAGGAGGAACACAGGTGAGCACAGAACTAAAGGTTCTGCTCCTGCAAACTGTTCTCGTTGCCGATGGAGACCCTACATCAGCCCATTGCACCACTCGGCTTCCCAGACACTAGCCAGGGGTCAACCCTGAGACAGCCTCTGTGGTGCAACATGCTGAGGCCCCCTCTCTGCATACCAACGTCTCTACCTGTCGGTCATGATGCACTTACCTGGCACTTACCAGGCACTTACTGCCTCAGAGCATGATCCCTAACTATAGTTGTAGAACACACTGTGCGTCCACTTCCTGCCTCTCCCACTAGAATGCAGGCTAATGTACTCATAAGTACTCAACAAACACTGGTGGAAGGAATCGAAAAGTGACAGACGGCTCGGCCTGGTACAGATTGGGAAGGAGCATCCTTGGAATGTTCCGGAGTACAAGTCCCTCGAGGGTGGCCATGACTATTGGGATGGACAGGACCCTGAGCTGTGCTTTTCAAAGGCAACGTTGTCACCAAGGTTCCTGGCCTGGTGCACTTCCAGAGCCAGTCTCTGGAGGTGTCACCTGCAGCGACCTATGAAGAAAAAAACCATCGCTCTGTATCTGCCGTTTCCTTCCCTTTCTTTTATTAAAAATCAACATTGTGCTGTGAGATTTCCCTGGGCTCCTCCTGCTTTCAGAAACATTCCTAACGTCCAGATTAAGTATATCCTAAGGGGAGAAAAAGCGATATTCCTTTTGAAGAATAGCCATCTGTGCAGCCATGGAGAAACCCTAAAGGACTCGTGAATGGAAAGGGGTTTCCGGACCGAAAATCAGTTCTTGCTTAATGTCTTCTCTGGTGGTTGAATGGAGTAAGGTCTTCATCTTATGTAATATGAAGGGACAATTCCGTGTCCAATGAGTGTAGTGAGTTTCCCTGGAGCTACGCAGGACAGAGCCAAGTGGTTACATAAACACATATGGAAACATAAAAATTTTAAAGCGAGGCTAAACACTCTGAGGGACGTGTTACCCACAGGGAAATTCGCAGCTGGGTCAACAAGCAGAGCTCCCCTCGAAGTTACACATGGACCGGGCACCGTTCTATGACTATACTCCTGGGGAGGAAATGACTTCATGGACACATTTTTTGTGACGCATTCTGAGAAGGAAAAAGTAAGAAATATACTTTTATCTCAGAAAATCAGGAGATAGAAGAATAAATGTAGCCGAAACTGAGCGTGGGTGGACCGCATGGGGTCGGACTGACGATCCATCAGTCAGGAACCTGCAGGGAGCCCTGGGCTCAAAAGGATTTGCTGGAAGGGATTTAAATTAGCAACTAATTACAGAGGTGAGGACAGGAGAATGAAGGGTGGCCGGGGACCCAGAAATTAACAGTGGTGTGACGGGCCTTTCCTCCTTCACGTCCTGATGGAGCCAGCGTGGAAGTGGTGGGGCTAGGACCCACAGAATCTCTCCTCCCAGAAGAGCTTCGGTGGCTGTGGGCAGACAGGCCAGGGCGCTAGGAAAACGGAGGGGAAAGGTATGGGGAGCCGCTGGGATGAGTCTCCCAAGTCTCCTCCCTCATAGCTTCAGGGCACCTTCACCTGCAGACACAGCTCCAGGTCCTTTGAGAATGGAACAATGACTTCACCTCATTGTGTGTTTGTGGATATTTCATACAGCCCAGGCGCACTTGCTTTAACAAATTAAGATCATTGTCTCTTTCCCTCCAGACTCCCTGCCTCCACGTTTTCCTTCCTGTCGGCTGACATCGAGGGCCTGGACAATATTTTGGTTATGGGTAGTCGGCTGTTGAGTTGGGATTACACTGAATTGAGTTTGGTGCCTTACGAATGGCCTCAAGGGCCTCCTTCTGTCCCCTGAGCAGATTCTTGTGACCACAGAGCTTCCCAGGGGCCAGGGTGGGATGAGAGTGGGCTGTAGAGCACTCCACTAGGCAGGTGGCTGAGGGGACACAAGGTCGGTCAGCAATGGAGCCAGAAGCCAGTCTCTGGAAAGACCTTCGGATCACCCTGTGTGCCTAGAGGGCAGTGAGAGTTCTCTCTTGGCAAGGCACACACACACCCTATGAGAGTGGGCAAACAATGCAGCAGTGCACATTGCTCTCTCCTTCTTTGATGAGAATTATATAAGAAATTCCAATGCAATAGTAGAATCTCTGTGCCTGTGGCCTATGAGCCAGCACCAGCACTGCCTATGAGCAAACCATAACAAATTCTTTATTTTATTATGTACCTTGTAGGCCTTGACAGAAAAACAAAAAACTGACCTATGTAGAACATTCTAAAATATGTAGTAATCACGGATATTGAAGAGCATGTACTATACATATGGCCTTGCCCTGAGCTCTTTAGATATTGGCTTGTTTCATCTTCCTGAGAGATCTCCTCCTGGCTTTTATTCTCAAAAGCCTAAACAGATTGTAGAGACCAGAGGGGAGAGAGGAGTACTTTTTTGGGAAGTGTCGTCAAAGAGGATTTTGTTCAGAATACAGTCCCAGGGACTAGAGTCCCCCCAGTGGCTGGACCCTGGTGCCATGGAGCGCCACCAAGCTCAAGCACCACCAAGGCTCAACTGGCGTGGAAGTAGCTGCATGCAGACTAGAAGAGAACACTTGGGCTGGGGCGGTGGGCAGTTGGCAGGCGTTATTAGAGTGTCCAGTCCTGGTCCCCCTCCTGGGGGCCTCACATTATAATGGAGTTGACTGATTTTTTTTTGCTCCTCTAAGATTCAGATATATATTTGCTATCTAAGTTTAACTCTGTAAAAACTGAATCAAAGGGATTAAACATCTTGGCTTCACCTCCTTCAAATTCTGGGATAATGGACAGAAAAAGCATTGGCTTTTGTAGTCAAAAATAACTGATTTTAGATCTTGGCTATTTATTCGCTATATGAACTTGAGAACATTTGTGAAAGCTCTCCTTGCCTCAGTTTCCTCAACTGTAAAATGCACTTGATATTGACTTCCCGGTGTCATTGTGGAAATTAACTTAGTGCATGTGAAACTCCTAGTCCCCTACTACATAGCAGGCCCTTAAATATCAGTTCTTTTTAAAAATGAAAATAAAATCTAAGCACATTTTCTGGAGGAAAGTGTTAAAGAAGCACAAACTACACTGTCCTATTTCAACACCACCTAGCTAATATATTTTATGAAAAATCCCAGCTGTAATTTAAAAAAATGTTTCGAACTCACCCAACATCCTCCCCCCACTTCTAAAACTGGAAACCAAGGAGGTAAAGTGCCCATCTGTGCACCCACACCCTTTCGAATATGAAATTTAAATAAAAGCCTTCCCAGTCTGTTTATACAGTGCTCCTTGGCTTAGAGGCAGATAGATCTGCTTCAATTAGAACCTAATCCTGCTCACCTCACACTTTCAATGTTCTTACTGAAACCAGCGAGAAAGAAAAACAATGGTCCATTTAATTAAATTATGCTAAAGACTGAATTCAACCCATGTGTGCATTAAGAAGTATGATTATGAATATTGATCACTGTTCTCTGCATAAAAATTCTACTCCCTGCTCCCCGTTCTCTCCTAAATCAGGAATGATGCTCCCTATCCCTAGTCCCAGTTTTGATTTTATCTTAAAAGAAATTATGCACTCTAGTTCAAAACAGACTATAATCGAATTGTTTGCCCTTCTGCCTTCCTTCAACCTCCTTCCTGGATTCTGGAACTTTCTTTGTCCTTACCCCACCCATCCCATCTCAGGTGGCCACAGTGGCTTTCCATATTGGGGCAGGACCTTGGACTACTCGTGCCTCTCTGTCTTTCCTCTCTGCCTACCATCTTCTTTCTGCAGTGCTACCCATCTCTTTCTGGAAGTCACACAGAAGGTGTATACCACAGTCAGTGCTAACCAGGGCCCTGCTCCAATCCATCTGGGCGCCTTTGGATGACCCATGCAGAATCTGAACTGCAATCCAGGTCTCCACGATGGAGCTCACCACCCTAACTCCCAACCACACTGTGCATAAGGGTCCAGACTGTCCCTTGGTACAGTTGCTATGGAGAAAGAACTAGACAGATAAATTAGATGCAGGATTGGGGATCGGGACAGCCACTCACATCCCTGATTGTGCCATAAAGTAATCCAGTTTTTAATAATAATGAAGCCTGGTCCCACCCCACTTAAGTTAGTTAATCTGGTGTTGGGCTCAGGCTGAGGGTCTTTTTTTTAAATTGTGGTAAAAAACACATAACATAAAATTTATCATTTTAACCATTTTTAAGTGCTTGGTTCAGTAGTGTATATTTACATTTTGTGAAACTTTTCAGCTTGCAAATCTGAACTGTAGCAGGTAAGCCAGTCTTCCCTGTTTCTTCCTCCCTGCAGGCGCTAGCAATCACCATTTTACTTAATGTTTTTATGAAGCTGGCTAGTTTATATACCCACCTGAGTGGGATTTGGCAGCATTTATGTTTTGGACTGGCCTACTTCCCTTAGCACAACGTCCTCAAGATTCGCCCATGTTGTGGAGTATGACAGGAAGTCCTTCCTTTCTACAACCAAGTAACGCTCCTTCACCTACAAAGAGATTCCACACTTTGTTTAGTCCTCTCTTAATGGATATTTGAATTGTTGGTAACTCTTGGCCGTGGGAATACTGCTGCTATGAACATGGGTGTGGACCTTGCTAAAGACCACTGGTTGATACGCAAGGCCTTATTCCTAGGTTTTCTATTTTATTGGTCTACTCTGTTTTGATTACCTTCATAATATTTTTTTGAAATATAAAAGTATGAGCTCTTCCACTTTTTCAAAATTATTTTAGTTATTCAAGATTTCTTAAGATCTCATGTGAATTTCAGAACAATTTTTATATTTCTGAAAAAAATGCCATTAGAATTTTGAAGAGGGATGGCGTTGACTCTGTGGACTGCGTTGGGTCATTTGGACATTTCAGTAGCAGTAAGTCTTGCAGTCCATGAACATGGTATATGTTTCAGCTTATTAGTGTCTTTTTTTTTTTATATTTATTTTTTAGGTGTAGATGGACACAACCCAATGTCTTTATTTTTTTATGTGGTGCTGAGGATCGAACCTGGGTCCTGCCCATGCTAGGCGAGCGCTCTACCGCTGAGCCACAATCCCAGCCCATTATTAGTGTCTTTTAAAAATTGTTTTTAATTATGTTTTATTGTTTTTATGTACAAGTTTTTCACATCCTTGGTGAGTATTTTATTCTTTTAGATGCTACTACAAGTGGAATTTTTCCTTAATTATTAATTTTCTTTTCAGATTGTACATTGCTAGTGTATAGAAATGTAACTTGCTTTTGTGTGTTGATTTTACACCCTGCAACTCTGCTGAACTCATTTATCAGTTCCAACAGATTTCTCTCCCTTTCTCCCTCTCTGTAATCTTTAGGATTGTCCATTTATAAAACCAAGTCTTCTGTGAACAGAGGTGATTTTTCTTCTTCCTTAACAACTCGGATGCCTCATTTTTTTTCTTGTCTAATTTTTCTGCCTAGGACTTAAGTACTATGTTCAATGAAAAGGCAAAAGTGGTCATTCTTGCTTTATTCCTGATCTTAGAAAATTGGGTAAATTGAGAAAAGTTTCTTAAGTGATCCTATGTTGTAGCCAGGCTTGAGAACCATCGGGCTGGGGACTTATTTCCTTCAACCCAGAAATCTGGAGCCAGAGAAAATTCAGAAAGGCATCTTGGACCCCAGAGCAGAAGCTAAGAAGGTAGGCTTCCCCAGGGTGCTCTTACTAGATCTGATCGTCTTCCCACACCAGGGGGCCTGGGGCAGAGGAAGGTGTTTCTGATAACAGAATCTGAGCATTCTCTGAATTCAGAGGGCACTGGACAGGATGAGTCTGAGCCTTAGGAGTTAACTCTGATGGGTAGCTGGAGCTGGTGAGGGTGTGGAAAAGTCGAGACCAGTTTCTGAGAAACAAAGAGATACAAACCTTAGAAGAGGCAGTAGTGTTCTCCTCAGTATTCATTTACTTGGTTCTGATGATCAGTACTCATTCCTGTTTGGAATTCCCCATATTCTGTCCAGGTAGCTCCAGTGGAACCGGGTCCATAGCCAGCACCAGGCTTAGGAGTGGCTCATGGACTCTTACGTTCCCCTTGGTCACCATGGCTTCCTCAGGGATGGGGGCACGGCCTCTCCAGAACCAGTGAGACACAGGAAACTTCTTGAGTCTTCCGGAACAAAGGCAGGCTCTTTCTTTGCACCTTGAACCTTGAGACTGAAATTGTCACTCAAGCCATGCAATCTGAGATGGCTATCAGCACAGTAAGGGGCTGAGCCAGAGATGGTAAAAGACTGAACCTGCATGTCTTCCTTTGGGTCCTGAAGCTAGCACCACCCCTGATCTTTTCAGTCATATAAGCCAAAAAGCTTCCCTTTATGCCTGAGCCAGTTTGGGCTGGCATATCTGTCACTTGCAACCAGGAATCCTAGCTGCTCTAGAAAACAAGACAGGCAAAGGAGTGGACAGTTAGGCAGCCAGGACCCAGCTGCAGTCCTGACGGGAGTGTTCAGCACCCAGGGCATGGCCTCTTGATACTGCACAATGCGGCCCTTGAGCAGAACCGAACACCTGCTTGAAGTCAGTGTGAGTTCAAGAAGCTGGCTCACCTGCTGACTTTGCAGGAACTGACATCGTCCCCAATCCCAGCCCATCTGAGGGATCCTCTCAGGATGCCACTCCTTTCCTCCTCTTCCCCACCTCAGGTTTCCAGTGCCAATTCTCTTCCTTCCATCTAAACTGCTCTCAGGGAAAGATTTAGATAATTCATTCACTCCAGGGATTGCATGACTCATATGTTCCTACTCGCTAAAATATCTACAGAAAAGGGTACAAAGAATCCCAATAATAAATAAATTTCTAGAGATGAAAAATTTTAGACACATGAAATTAGTTACATAAAATTTCAAATTGCCCTGATTCGTTGCATTTGTTTCCCCTCTCCTCTTTTTGAACTGGGGTTTGAGCACAGAAATGCTTTACCAGCTATATCCCCAAATCTTTTTTATTTTTTATTTTGAGAAAAGGGCTTGCTAAGTTCTTAGGGCCTTGCTAAATTGCTGAGGCTGGCCTTGAACTTGTGAAGCCCCTGCCTCAGCCTCCCGAGTCACTGCGATTACCACTGTGTGCCACTGTACTAGGCACATTGTAGTTTTTGAAACCTAATTCCTGACAGACAAATGAACTGGTCTGTGCCTATATCATAAAATGATACGATGTTTTACTAATCATTATAGTATGGAGCTATTCACAGTAGGTCCTATAGTTTATCCTCTTCCTATACAGAAAAATACCATCCAAAACATTAAGGAAGAGTTGTCACCATCATCAACACTTATTGAACTCTTACTGTCTGGTGTGGTAGGCATTGTTCTAAGCACTCTATAGACATCACCTAACGTCATCCTCAGTGACACTCTGCAACGTAGCCACATCATGAAATTTATATTGCAGCTGATGGGATTAAAGTGCAGAGAAGTTAAAAACCATATTTAAGGTGGCAGGAACTAGGCTGAAGAAAACAAGGAACTAGAATCTGTGAGAAGCACTAGGGGGGAGCCAGCCCTTAGGGCTCCTCCTAGGGGTCAAGGCCAGGAACTGACCAAATCACAAGTTGATATTTTCTTATTATAAAATCTCAGAATCAGGGACCCAAGTGGAGTGTCCAATCAGCCATCAACATGAGAGAAAACAGAGAGGCAGCCAGCATCCGAAATAAAACTGGAGCCCAGGTTTGGCTCTTCCATCTGTGCTCCTTGCATTCAGTTATTCTTTCTTTATTTCATTCACTCAGCACAAAAACCCATGAACATGGAAAATGTTTTTTTACAGGACATGGAGAATGTTGAGGATGCCTAAATAAAAACATAGACATAGCAGGAAAGATGGTGGAGTGAAACAGACATCGTTACCCTAGGCACATGTGTGACTGCACATAGGGTGTGACACTTCAGCGTGTACAACCAGAGAAATGGAAAGCCGTGCTGCAATTGTGTACAAGGAATCAAAATGCATTCTGCTGTCACATATGCCAAATTAAAATAAATAAATAAATTTTAAAAAAGGAACACATTAAACACCCACATACCTCAGTGAAAAAGTACAAATTCAAATAATAGAAATACATAATATTAAGAAAGCAAAATATGATATCCAGGTTCAGAGAAGTTTTGAGAAAGCCACAAAAAGCAACATATAAAATGACAGAATACATTGGAATTAAAAAGATAAGATATATTTGTGAAATGTTGAAATCATTTCTTGTCAAATCATGATAACTAGATGACATCATAAGTTGACTTGAAGTTATTAAGTTGTCAGTGTTTAACATACTGTATTTTGTGGTTTATATAAGTTTATATAATATAGTATTTCACTTTCTATTTCTGGAAAAATACTTGTTTCTTCATATTCTATTAAAAAACCCAAGAATTATATTTTGAACTGTAAGAAATACATGTCTTGTTCCAGTTTTTAGAGGGAATGCTTTCAATATCTCTCTATTTAGAATGATGCTGGCCTTGGGTTTAGCATAAATAGCTTTTACAATGTTGAGGTATGTTCCTACTATTTCTAGTTTGTCTAGAGTTTTGAACATGAAGGTGTGCTGTATTTTGTCAAATACTTTTTCTGCATCTATTGAGATGATCATGTGAGTCTTGTTTATAAGTCTATTAATATGATGAATTATGTTTATTGATTTCCATATGTTGAACCAACTCTGCATCCCTGGGATGAACCCAACTTGACCTTGGTGCACTATCTTTTTAATATGTTTTTTTATGTGATTTGCCAGAATTTTATTGAGAATTTTTGCATCTATGTTCATCAGGGATATTGGTCTAAAGTTTTCTTTCCTAGAATCTGTGAGAAGCACTAGTGGGGAGCCAGCTCTTGGGGCTCCTCCTAGGAGTCAAGATCAGGAACTGACCAAATCACAAGTTGATATTTTCTTATTATAAAACCTTTGTCTGGTTTTGGAATCAGGGTGATATTAGCCTCATAGTATGAGTTTGGAAGGGTTCTCTCCTTTTCTATTTCATGGAATACTTTGAGGAGTATTGGTGTTAATTCTTCTTTGAAAGTCTTATAGAACTCGGCAGAGAATTCATCTGGTCCTGGGCTTTTGATGGTGTTTTCTATTTCATTAAATTGAAAGCATTCCCACTAAAAACTGGAATGAAACAAGGATGTCCTTTTTTACCACTTCTATTCAACATCATCCTTGAAATTCTAGCCAGAGCAATTAGACAGATGAAATAAATTAAAGGTATACAAATAAGTAAAAAAGAACTCAAACTATCACTATTTGCTGATGACATGATTTATATCTAGAAGATGCAAAAAATTCCACCAGAAAACGTCTAGAACTAATAAATTCAGCAAATTAGCAGGATATAAAATCAACACCCATAAATCAAATACATTCCTACACATCAGTGATTAATCCACTGAAATAGAAATTAGGAAAACTACTCCATTCACAATAGCCTCAAAAAAAAATCTAGGAATCAACCTAACAAAAGAGGTGAAAGATCTCTACAATGAAAACTATAGAACACTAAAGAAAGAAATTGGAGAAAACCTCAGAAGATGGAAAGATCTCCCATGCTCCTGGATAGGCAGAATTAAAATTGTCAAAATGGCCATACTACCGAAAGCATTATACAGATTTAATGCAATTCCTATTAAAATCCCAATGACATTCTTCATAGAGTTAGAAAAAGCAATCATGAAATTTATTTGGAAAAATAAGAGACCCAGAATAGCTAAAGCAATCCTTAGCAAGAAAAGTGAAGCAGGGGCCATCATAATACCAGAACTAAACTATACTACAGAGCTATAGTAACAAAAGCAGCATGGTATTGGCACCAAAACAGACTAGTAGACCAATGGTATAGAATAGAAGAAACAGAGACAAACCCACATAAATATGATTATCGCATACTAGACAAGGGTGCCAAAAACATTCACTGGAGAAAAGATAGCCTCTTCAACAAATGGTGCTGGCAAAACTGGAAATCCATATGTAGCAAAATGAAATTAAACCTCTATCTCTCACCCTGCACAAAACCCAAATCAAAGTGAATCAAAGACTCAGGCATTAGAACAGAGACCCTATACCTAATAGAAGAAAAAATAGGCCCAAATTTTCACCATGTTGGCCTAGGATCTGACTTCCTTAATAAGACTCCAAAAGCACAAGAATCAATGAATGGGATGGATTCAAATTAAAAAGTTTTTTTTCTCAGCAAATGCAACAATAATGTGAGGAAAGAGCCTACAGATTGGGAGAAAATCTTTACCACAAGCACCTCTGATAAAGCATTAATCTCTAGGATATATAAAGAACTCAAAAAACTTAACACCAAAACAACAAATAACCTAGTCAATAAATGGGCTAAGAAACTGAATAGACTTCACAGAAGAAGAAATACAATTGATCAACAAATATATGAAAAAGTGTTCAGTATCTCTAGCAATCAGAAAAATGCAAATCAAAACTACTCTAAGACTTCATCTCACTCCTGTCAGAATGTCAATCATCAAGAATACAGGCAACGATAAATGTTGGCAAGGAAGTGGTGAAAACTGTATACTCATACATTGCTGGTGGGACTGCAAATTGGTGCAACCACTATGGAAAGCAGTATGGAGACTCCTCAGAAAACTGGGAATAGAACCACCATTTGACCCAGCTATCCCACTCCTCGGTTTATACCCAAAGGACTTAAAATCAGCTTACTACAATGAGGCAGCCAGGTCAATGTTTATAGCAAATCAATTCACAATAGCTAGACTATGGAACCAACCTAGGTGTCCCTCAATAGATGAATGGATAAAGAAAATATGGTATATTTACTCAATGGAATATTATTCAGCTTTAAAGAAGAGGGAAATTATGGCAT
Source organism: Marmota flaviventris (assembly GCF_047511675.1). Lineage (NCBI taxonomy): Eukaryota > Metazoa > Chordata > Mammalia > Rodentia > Sciuridae > Marmota > Marmota flaviventris. Next base: position 107,491,593 of record NC_092505.1, on the reverse strand, counting down.
TTGCCAGTAAATGGATGGAGTTGGAGAATATCATGCTAAGTGAAATAAGCCAATAAGCCTACAGAAACTTACTACATATTAAGTAGTTTCTATTTAATAGTTTCTATTAGGTTAAGGCTGTCATATCCCAGTCCACCCATCTTCTTGCATTGTCTCACACACGGGCTGTCTGGGGACCCTCACATCTAAACCATGCAGGCCTTCTGGGAGGAAGTCCAGCCACTGGGGGATGTCTTCGAAGAAGATACTTTAGCCCCTTCCTGTCTGTCTTTCACTTCTTGGCTGCCTTCAGGTGAGCAGCCTCCTCTGCGAAGCACTCGGGTGTGATGTTCTGGCTCACCATCAGCCCCAAGCAACCGGACCAACTGCCCCTAGATGATGACCTACAAAACTAAATCACGCAGTTCAACCTTTGCTCCTTGTAAGGTGCTTGTCTTGGGTATCTTGGCGCAGTGAGGGAAAGCTGGCTAATGTAGACAGGTGGGCAGGGTCAGGAGGATTTATTATGCCAGGCTGAGGAGTAATTCTTCCTTTGGATGAATGTTCTCCATCAGATTTTCAATTAGAAACAATCAAGTTTTAAACTCTGTGGTCTTAGAGCTGGATAGGAGTGTTGGGTGGGGACTTTTAAAAAGTAAACTATTATTTTAGAGCACTTTTAGGTTCACAGAAAAATTGAGGGAGTGGTAGGGAGGTTTCCCATGTGCTCCCTCTCCCACCTTTGCATATACCCCCAGGTGGCTCTAGTCGGGGTAGGGTCAGGGTGGGGTCCCTCTGAGGAGGTGGGAGGGAGTGAATGCAGCTACAGGGACTCGGGTTCAGAGGCCTGTTGCATCATGAGGCGGGCTCGTCACCCGACAGGGCGCAGCTGTGGAGAGGGGGTGGGGTGCGTTTCAGAAGGACACATGTAGGGCTGGGCTACAGACCAGGTACGGGCATGGTGAGAAGGAAAGGTGAGTTCAGGCCGAGTGATGGCAAGCCCCTGCCTCTTCCTCAGGGCCACCTACAGGTCACCAACCAACACTTCAAGGACAGACATGCCCATGAGATGGTCAGTGGCCTGTCCGCTCTCCCTCCTACTTCTTCCCACTTCCCGTTGCATAGCCCCTACTCACATTTTGTAACAGTGTCCCCAATTTTGATATATTTCTCCAGATGTTCTTCATGCCTGGGCTGAACTCAGTTCAATTTTAAACCCAAAGAGCACCTGCCATGAAGACGTCTTGTTAAAACTCCAACCTCTGGAGAGGGTGTTTGCCATGGACCACACAGATCATATTGTTGGGCAGTTCTTGCTGCTGATTTTTGGAGGGATGCAGTTTTAGCAATGTCACTTCTTCCGAGAACCACCATCCTGGGGTCCTTTTTGAGCTACATCATAGATTCAGACCTTGTATAGCACAGTCATTCTTAAGACAAAAAGAGAAAAAAAAAAGTTGCTACACCATGCTCAAGTGTAAAGCACCAGTAATTAAACTGATAAATCTTCTTTATTGCCAATCCTCCTAGAATATAGGTATGTCTATACCCCAAAGTTAAATATAAAATATATTCTCTTTGGTATTCAATGCCCTGGAAATGCCAACAGGCTTGTGTTCATACATACATCAGCATTTAGTTGGAGAATTAGCAACAGAAAACTGACTGTCTCTTGTGACCTGGATAATATGACTTGTACAAATTAAAAATAAGGCGAATGTCACAGGGATGTGAAGAGGTGACGCTGATGGCCTGTGAGGCTGCCATTGAATGGATCCTGTGCACCACACATACACACCTGCCACAGAGGAAAGTCACTCAAATTTAGAGAGGAAAAATGTCCGCCTTCTTTATGGAACTAAAATAAATCTTACTGTTCACATGAAACTGTGCATATTCCTACAGACACCACGCTGCCTGGGAGCTGCCACCAAAGACTGAGATGGAACGAAATGGCCCCACTTGGGAATTCTAAGTCTTTCTAAAGCCACATTGGAGACTGAACCTATATCAAAATTGTATTAGGATGGTGGTTACGTTTTCAAGAACTTTGGGCAAGAAAGTGTTAAAATTTAAGTCTTAACATTTAATACCTTTTTAACTTGATGTAAAAATAGAAACTATTTAATATGTAGCAAGTTTTAATCCTTGGTCCAGTAGTTTTATTTAACTGTTTCCAGTGAGGCATCTCCCCAGTTCAGAAAGGAACTATAGTGTGAATAAAGGAACTAAGTTGTGAACAACTTCTCATGTTGTTGAAGTCCATTTTATAAGGAATGCCTAACTATTTCAAAGTGCTCATACTATTCTTCCATTTCTCCTCACAACCCACGATTACCCTCCCCTCCCACATTTTAAACATGGCCATTCCCACCGCGACTGTAGAGCATTATGGATTCGAGAGATACCTGTCCAGGTTGCTGATTTGGGGTGACAGATGTTTGGGTGGTTTCATGACGTTTGTGCAAAGAGAGGTTCTGGGAAGACTGTAGGTAGGAAGCCTCAGAAGTCCTTCTTCCCCCCAGACAGCAGTTCCACTGGCAGACTCGTCTGCAATAAATTTTCTGGTGCTAGATCTTATGGAAGGTTTGCGTCTTTCAGGGGCAGGTTTGGACAATGAATCATGGTTAATTTGGTCGGTTTCAGGTATTAGCACAGCAGCAGCTCCCCATACCCACCCGGCTTGTCACAGGTAAGTGTGCACGTGTTCCCAGAGCAGCCTGCACTGAGCCTGCTGGTGTCAGGCTGGGCCAAAGGAGCCTCTGACCTCTGAGTAGTGGAGACCGTTGCTCTGATTGCTGATTGCTGCTTCTGATTACAGGCACAAGGTGGGCATTGTTATTGCACCAGCCCCGTTGTTGCAAGCCTCTTCTTCTCCAGGGATTTCAAAGGGCTGGAACTACTGCCCTCCTTAATCTTCCCCTTCCCCCTTTTGAGGGCCAAACATTAAAGACTAGCAATTTAAAAGCAATTGCATTTGTGAGGAAAACTAGAAAGTGACTGCACGTGCCCAGGAAAAGGCACAGGCTCGGAAAAGAACTGAGAAGGCTTTAATTTCATACCTGAGGTGATCCTTGGCAGAGATGGTGGCAGCAATGAAATCAAAACAATGAGCAAAAACAACAGCAAACCCAGCCAACCCTGGGAAAGGGAGAGAACCTGATTTCCAGAACTACTGCCCTATTAGATGCAAATATCTAGTTTTCAACAACAACAACAAATCACAAGTCAAACAAAGACACTGAAAAGTGTGGCCTATTCAAAGGAAAAAATAAATAAATCACAAAATCCATCCCTGAGAATGATCTGATGATAGATCTTCCAGACAGAGATGTTGAAACAATCATTACAAAGATGCTCAAAGGACAAAAGGGAGAAGTGAAGGACATCAAGGAAATGACATCAAAACTTCGTGGGAATATTGATAGTGATAAAAATCTGAAAAGAAACCAAGAAGAAATTCTGGACCTGAAAAGCATAATAATCGAAATAAAAAATTCACTTGAAGAGATCAAAAGGCAAATTTGAGCAGGCTAAAGAAAGAATCAGTGAACCTAAGTCTCAGACAATGGAAATTGTCAAGTCTGAAAAACAGAAAGAAAGCTGAAGAAAATGAACACAGAGCATAAGGGACCTGTCAGACTCCTCAGCACACTGATTGTAGGAGTCCAGAAGAGAAGAGTGAGAAAAGGGCAGAAAGAAAATATGAAGAAATAATGGCTGAAAACCTTCCAGAGTTGATGGAAAGTATTAATATAAACATCTAAGAAACTCCATGAACTTCAATGAGATCAACTTAAAAAGACCTACACCAAGTGAATTTAGGGTTAAACTTCCAAGACAGGAAATTTGATAGGAGCAGAAGAGAAGCAGCTTATCCCAGATGAGGGATTCTCAATAAGTTCATCATCAGTTTTCATCAGAAACTTTGGAGGCCAGAAGGCAGCAGATTAATAGATTTAAATGCTAAAAGAAAAAAAAAAAAGTTTAGCCAAGAATCCTACATTCATCAAAACTGTTCTTCAAAAGTGGAGGAGAAAGTAAGAATCCCCAGATAAACAAAAGCTGAGGGAGTGGATTACCACTAAACCTGTCTTGCAAGAAATGCTCCAGGGAGTCATGCAGCCAGAGACAAAAAGACACTAGAAAGTATCTCAAAGCCACAGAAAGGATGATATATCTCAATAAAGGAAAACACACGGACAGTTGTAAAAACTGTTATTATGATCTCCATGGTTTGTGACTCTACTGTTTGCTACATAATTCAATACACTAATTTTTTTTTATTTGTTTTAATTAGTTACACATGACAGTACAATGATCTTGACATATCATACATTTGAATCAGACAATTTTTAAATTATTAATTTAAAAGCTAGTATTAGTTTAACTTTGGTTTGTAACTCCACGTTTTCATAAGAAAGTAATGCATTTAAAAGTATTATTAGTTAATATTTTGGGGCACATAATATCTAAAGATGGAATTTTGTGACATTAACAATGAAAGGAGGTGGGGACAGAGCTGTGAAGGGCTGAGCCCTTCGCATGTTGTTGAAGTCCAGCTGGTATGAGTTCTAAGATACCAAATGTAACCCCCATGGTCACAATGCAGGAAGTGAGGAGCCAACGAAGCCACGAGGAATATAGAAAATAAATAGCAAAATGACAGGACTTCTTCTTTATCAGCAGTTACTTCCAAGTAAATGGATTAAACTCTCCAGTCAAAAGACAGGTGATGGCAGGATGGATAACACATGATCCAACTATGATGCTCTCTAGAAGATACTCACTTTGGGTCCAAAGACTCAAAGAAAGCAAAAGGAGGGAAAAATATTTCATGCACATAGTAAGCAAGAGTGCAGGGTAACTAGATGGATATCAGACAACGTAGACTCTAATAAAAGGTTCACAAGAAACTAGGAAGGACATTTCATATCAATAAAAGTTTCAATGTGACAAGAAGATCTAACAATTATAAACATTCACACACCTAATATCATACTGACAAAACTGTAATGGAGATTTCACTATCCCATTCTCAATAATGGACAAAATGACCATTAGAAAATAAATAGGAGATAGAGGATTAAAACAACACAAAATACCATCTACATCTAACAGACATACACTGAGGACTGTTCCCCCACATGACTGCACAGAGACCTCCCAAGGGCACACAGCACCCTTCCCTGATACACTGAAGGTCAGGCCCCACACAAAGTCCCACTACCTTAAAGAGCTAGAGGGATAAGGCAGCTTCACTGAACTCCAGTGCGATGAAGTGGAAAGCAACAACAGAAAGCCCCAGAACTGTGGGGAACAACACTGCCACAACCCATGGATCCAAGGCCTAATCACGTGGCTGCATCACTCTAGTCCTTTGGGTATAAAGCGAGGAGTGGGATAGCTGGGTCCAATGGGGCAATCACATTTTTAATTTTAATTTTTTATCTTTAAAATATTGTATTTACTTTTTAAACAAACTGTTAATTGTGTTCTGTGTCTTCCTTACAGAACTTCGTGCCTGTTGCCTGACAACATTTTGCAGAAGTTCTGCAACAGGACCTTTAGGCAATTACAATTTAAAAATCGGAATGCACCTTGTTGCCTGGGTCCCACCTGATTACACTGCTGTGAATCTCTGTTGCTCATCCATTGTTTTTAACTGCCTCTGCTCCTAGTGCTCTGATAAAAGGTTGATACACAGCTAAAAGTTCAGGAGATATATATAGTCTGTTTTTACCCGAGTCACTGACGAAACACCAGGTGAATGAGACTAGAGACATCTAGCTGGGCTTGTCCCGTGAGTCAGCGCTCCTTGTCTCTGGGGATTTGACAAGTCACAGATCCACCTAACTGTGCTATGACCCATTCTGCACCACGAGAATAGTTTAGGAAACCCGTGATCTCACTGAGATTGAACTATCATCTTACCTGGAACATATTCTCAGAGAAGAGGAAGGAGATCAGTAATTGCCCCGTGAGCCTGTGAGAAAAGTGCTTAGAATACAGCTGCTACGGGAGCCACCGCGGGTGACATTTCTGCTAAGAACACCACTTTTATTTTGGTGCAAGTCATTAAGGAAATTGTCAGTATGTTAAGTGCTATCTACCAATGAAAAGGAAACCGCCCCACAGTGACACTTGGCAATGCCAGAATCAAACTAATCCAAAGCTTACCACATCTACCCCAGATTACACCTTGGGGAAACTCTTACCTGCTTCTCTGCACTGGGAATCTGGTTTGAATATTATTCTTTTTTTTTTTTTTTTTTTAACTTTTTTTTTTTTTTTGGTAACAGGGATTGAACACAGAGGTACTTTAACACTGAGCCACTTCCCCAGCCCTTTTTTGTATTTCATTTAAAGACAGGATCTCACTGAGTAGTTTAGGGACTCACTAAGTTGCTGAACTCACGATCCTCCTGTCTCAGCCTCCTGATAGCAAAGTTTACCATCTTACTACATCTACTCCAGATTATTTTTATATTTTTATTCATTTATTTTTACCAGGGATTGAACACAGGGGTGCTTAACTATTGAGCCACATTCCCAGCCCCCCCTTTTTTTTTTGAGACAGGGTCTCATTAAGGTGCTCAGGGCCTCGCTATTTGGCAACCTCCTGCCTCAGCCTCCTGAGTGGCTGGGATGACAGGCATGCGCCCCCATGCCCAACTGTCTATGATTTTTAAAGAAGGTGTCTCAGATGGTGGCTTTCTAGGTTAAGTAACTTAGCTCCTTTCTGTAAGAGCTAAGGTATTCTGCAGGGTTAAGGCTTTAAACTGTAGCACTCCCTTGGTGTATGGGACTAACAAGAAGCCAGACCTATCCGAGGTGGCACACAGCATCTCACTTGATAGGTCCCATGGCAGTGGCCTTACCTCCATCCCTGTGGCCTCTCTGCGGCCTCTCTGCAGTGGCTCTGCCACTCCCCCTTGTCCACAGTCTCTCAACATCCCCTCCACCAACAGCAGTCCTGAAACTCCCTGCCCTGAATTCTCCCTGCCGGTCCAACCACTGCTGGCTCATCTGTATTCCGAGAGAACTTTGTTTTCCTTTTCTTCCCTTCCCTCAATCCTTTTAATCCTCTAGTTCAAGCAATTAGCTCTACAAATATTAGCTGCAATCAAGGTCTAGCACATGTGGTAATTTTCCCTCTAATAAATCAATCAATTCTTTCTGTGGAGTGTTTTTCCCCCTTACAGTCATTAGAGAATTACAATACTACTTGAGGATCACCAGCAACTTGAATTAGTCAAGGAACGTCAATCAAATTTGCCAGATTTTGCTTTAAAGATGAGAAAAATGGGACAGATTCACAAAGGCCTCTTGTCTCAGAATAGGAAGCTTGATAGGCCCTTGTTGAATCTCTCTTAGGCCTTGAAGCATAATGATCCATTTGGAGAAAAATGAAAATCACCACTCCCAGTGACAAATCAGACAAAATGCAGAACCTCTCATTAAATAATCTAAAAATTAATAATTGGAATAATCCACTATGCAGTGTCCTTGGGCAGTGCAATAGTCCACACCAGCTAATAGGTTAGAACAGCAAAGGAAAAGACAAAGAATGCAGCACACAGACACATTTTAGTTCCATAACTTACAGAAAAAGTCTTTCTTTTAGTTTGAGGGAAACTAAAGATGCAAACGGAGCTTCTCAGTGCTGTGGGGCGGAGGAGGAGCTCTGGGGAGAAAGGCGCTAGGCTCAGGGAGGGCTCCCACACATCCCTCCCAGCATGGCCTCCTTCCCCACTCTTATCTGGCCCAGGAGTTCAGTGAAGGAAATGCCTTTTCTGCTCAGGGGTCATATGGAAGTCACCTGTGTGGTCCAGGCGCTATTTTCATAAATACGTAAGATGAATCCCAGAGAAATTAAGGAATTCTTAGTGACAACCTGAAAACAGAGCCTCTTCCACTCCATGCCCTGTCCCGCAGTCTATTAGGCTGGGGAGCAAATCAAGTGAGAATTGATCTGGGTCTAATTTTGGTTTTTGTTTTCAAATGGCCCGTACAACCCCCACCCCCAATTGGCCGAATCAGCACAAGGAGAGGCCTGACCACTGCCCTGGGAGCAAAGCCAGACTGCAACTGTGCTCCTTTCTCTGCGGTCTTTCTAGTTGCTCTGAAAAATCATATCATTATCCAGCTCCCGAAGGGGGCCCAGGGTAGCGGGAGGCCTAGTTCCACTTTCTGATGTCACCAACTGTATTCCTATTAAGACTGAAAGAAGTAAGGATTTCAGAAGGGTACGTACGTACGTGGTGAAAACTTGCTGACGCTAATGACTCAAAGGCTCAGAGAGACTGAGAGGAGAATGTGTCATCACTGTCATTCAAGCCATCTGAGATGAAATCTCAAAAGACGGCTGTCAGGCATGAGTGCCAGCTCCCTCTGTCATCCTCAGAGGGCGGATCACACACTACTATGCAGCCCGTGGGTGGCGGAGGCTGGCGTTTGAAAGGAAGCTTCACAGAGAAGAGGCAAGGTGGGCGTGGGACCCGAGGGGGCTGTGCACATGACCAGGACACATCACTCCCGACGTTCACTGGCTGGTCTGGGGCAGATCATGATCCAGGGCCTGGTTGTCATTCTTGGATGTGCTGAAACCCGACCCATTAAACACGCTCCTAGTACGACATGCTCTTGGGGCTGAAAATCTTCAGAAAAGTTTGAACTGTAAATATTAGTGCCTAGCTGTTAAGTTACCATGGGACTATTCCTCTGTGGTCCGCAGGATATCCATGGCTGGGTATTTCTGCCTTGCGACACTGGCAGAGTCTTGTTAGCGATCAGAAGGTGGCCATGTGGGATGGGTGGTAGGGCAGGAGCTCTCCACCTCAGTGTACCTTGCCACCACCTAGGGCCACACTCTAAAATCGAATAAATCTAATCTCAGTGGGGAGAACGCAGACATCAATATGCTTAAATTCTCTCTGAGTGATTCCAACGAGCAGCCACAGCTGAGAACCACGCAGTTAGAGCAAAGGGTGGGCTTCAGGCCATTTTTAATTTGTCAGGTAAGGACATTAAAAATTCAAGTACCATTATTTCATTAAAGAAAGGAAATTTTAACAAGCATCAGGAAGGACATACTTCAGGATACAAGATGAATGAGTCGTCTTCCTCTTCCCATCTCTACAGACCCGAGATCATTTCCCTCTGAGCAGATGCAAACTTCAGAACTTAAGAGACCCGCCTTCTCTGTGGTCCACACTCGGGCCTCTCAGTGGACAGCTGAGACACACGGGGTGGGTTTTGGTTAACCAAACTCTGTGCAGTGCTCACTCCGCCTCTCTGGACACATCCTGTCCCCGGCAGTATGAATACCATAGAGTGAATCACAGGTAAGTTCTGCACCCAAGTTTGGAAATGCTGTCTTTTACAGTGACCAAATGTGTTGATTTAACAAGCTTAGCTCTCCTCAGACATCTTCAGCTAAGGTTTCTGGGGTGGGTGGGGCACATAGACCCCAGGTAAGTACTTACTAGGGGCACTAGTGCCCTCTTCTTGTACTATGACGACCATTACTCTAAATCCAGTGGAGAATTTATTAGATAGTAAAAAATCTGTAATGAGTTGTTTATTTGATATCAAGTTTCACAAAATAGAAAGGCTTACTTACATTGTGAAGCCCCATTTTGAGTGCTTCCTGAGAATCCCTACACCTGTCCCTTCCCGGCCGGCTGTGGATTATGTTTCTCTCCTCTGCCCTGAAGGCACTCAGGTCTACAGTTAGCGTCAGCCTCCAGGAATCAATAAGATGGGGTAGCCCAGCTGACTTCACCTGTTCTCTGAGAGCACATCCCAAAGTTCCCTTCTGGGTGTGCTTAATGTAGACACTCATTTATGCCCGACAATGGTGACATAAATCTTCATTTATTAATTTCTTCTAAGCTGGCATGCTTAAAGGGGAATCAAGAGAATAGATACTAGAATTAATAAGTGCTCTGGGACAACCTCAAAAGTTCTGCCTGCAGACATCTGTGTTCTTCAGGAACCAGATGCATAACGGGCTACTCTGCCCTGGTTACGCCCAGCCAACTCAACTCCAAACAAAGAGCTTGCCATCTCTGCAAGATTGGGGGCTTTGCTTAGGACAACCCCAAAATCCAGAGTTTCAAGAACTGGATTTGAGCCCAAACTCCACTACCCTCTTCCACAAGCTGATCTCTCTGGCCTCAGTTGCCTTACCTATAAAATGGGGATATCGTCATCATCTCCTTCATTTTATGTGATCATTGTGAGAATTAATTCACATAATTTAGGTGAAACACTTAGCAAAGAGCCAGGCACACTGCGTTCGTACTAAAAGTGAACTTCCTACATTGGCGCTCAGTGTTGTGACATGGCGTTTGATAGCACACCTGTTTCTGTTGGTAGAGAGAGGACTTCCATGGGACATCAGAGTTAAGAAGCTGTCACTGCATCCCGAGCTTTAGTTCTTAGCCACAGGTCAGCCAAACCTGTTTTGCTACATGATCCTGTTTGTGACTTTGTCTCTTGGCTCACCTTCTCTGGGACCCCAGTTCTTGTGGTGGATTCCATCTGACCACAATCCCTTTCCATTAAAATGCCCTCACCTTGACAGAGTCTCATGGTCTTTGCACCTAGAACCACAGTCCCTTGCTATGATTCAGAAGCAGCCAAACGCTCTGAAGGAACGTGATAAAACAGACACGTCTGCCCGTACATCTCCACATATTCACATGCCAGGAGGAACAGGAATCAAATTCTCTACTGATACATGGCTTCTCAACCACGGATCTGGAAGAGATGGAGATGAGGGGGACACACTCTGGGGTACCCGTCTGGCAGCCAGGCAGGACCCAAGGCAGTGTGAGGCTTTCATTCCACTACAATTAAATCCTTAAAAAAAAAAAAATCAATGAACCACATTTACACATGCTCTCCGACCTCTGCCAAAGCACCTCCACCCCTCACCCGCCAAAACCAAAACTAAAACCGACAGAAAAACCCAGCAGCAAACAATCGTCTTGAGTTGCTGAGCATCTGTGGGGACTCCAGCCACCCAGACGACAGCAGGCTGAGGCACGAGGTGCCTCTCAGGTTACAGGTTCCATCTGTTACCCTAGACCTTCTTGCTAAGTGACACACGAGGAGACACCCGCAGGCAGCTGGAAGGAGTTTTATTTTATAGATTTTTTAGTCCGGAGATTTCAATTTAGAGAGAAGCAGTGGAAGGGGAGAGAAGGCAGGAATGAGTGACGAGGAAGCCTTTGTCCACTGACGTGCCACCTGGCAGGAGCCCCGTCCACGGTGGGGGTGCCCTGCAGCCAGCATCTGTCCCTTCATCGTCTATAATAGATGCAGCCAGAGGGGCAGGCCCTTCTCCGGGCGCACCAAGCTCTGCCTTTGAACTGCTCCTTCTGCAAGGCCGTCTCTCATCATGCCAAACCAACAGAAGAAAATCATTTTCTGCACGGCTGGTGTGTTAAGTTTCGTGTGTGCCCTCGGAGTTGTGACAGCCCTGGGAACACCATTGTGGATTAAAGCCACCATCCTCTGCAAAACCGGGGCTCTGCTTGTCAATGCCTCTGGGCAGGAGCTGGACAAGTTCACGGGTGAGATGCAGTATGGACTTTTCCACGGACAGGGCGTGAGGCAGTGTGGGTTAGGAGCAAGGCCCTTTCGCTTCTCATGTAAGTAAGCATGGCGCCTGAATCCTTTAGAACTTTAGGAGTGCTCTTCCAACTGTGGCGAGGAATGGTGTGGGAGTGTCATCCAGTCTACTCCAGGACTGTTTAAACCCGTGTGAATGGTTTGAAATACCCAGGACTCTGAACAATTTCTTCTTCCTAGTTTTGATTGTTTAATTTGTTTATTTTGTTAATTTTTTCATTCTGGCTATTTTTATTATGAGAACATGTAGTTAATTCATTGCTTTGTAATTAAGCTTTTTGAAAGTATAAGCAATTAAGATTCTTAAATATTACTTTTTGTGTAGGAAATTATGGGGTCTTTTAAAAAGGGGAACTTGGGGAAATAGGAAAGCCTTAAGAAATGATTTGAATAATTTTCATGCCTTTGATCTTTAAAAGGGCCAGTGTCTGGCTCCTTAACTAGTCCTACCTGCCCGGACCTCAGCCCATCCCTGCTGAGACCTTTGCTCCTGCTAGCTGTCTGCTCTCACCTTTAATCAATTTAAAATCACTTGGCTACAGAAATTCAAAGCGATCTGCTGGGATAACTGGGAGAGAAATAATGCCTATTTAGTATAGAAAATTTGCAACTGATTGACCTTCCAATTCATGTAGCAAATATGAGACAGATTTTCCTGTCGTGTTTTTCTGTGAAATGGAAGTGTTATCCACAGTATTTATAACCTGTTTATCTTAAGAAGAGAATTTAAAAAAAATTACCATGTGAATAGGCAACTCATTAAATGAAAATTAATAAGAAGTCATTTGTTATATCTCTCACAACACACATTCAAAAGTTATTATTATTTCAAAAGGGCTGGTTTGGAACAATCTCAGGAAGACAGTCAGTAAATTACTGCATAAATCACTCTTCAGGAAAGGAGGTTACCAATTGAGGCATTTAAAATGAATTATTATTTTGCCTGGGTTTCTTTTCTCCTGCAATATAGGTAGAAGGTGAAATTAATTGAATTTATTATTAACATATGCAGTGTCTAATTAAATTTCACTGCTGCCTATTTATTTTTCTGTAACATTCCTCATATTTTAGTCATGGGGCACCAACCTTCAACTCACACAGGCCACAAAGTGATATGAATTTTCATATCCAGAAAATCCCTAAGAATTCGTCTCTAGCTTTTCAAGACATCATCATGAACTAGGTTTGAGGAAGTGGACCCCGACTCTTTCTCAACTCTTTCTCCCAGTGGTTTTAGTTCACTAAGGTAATGGGGCTGCAGGCGTTGACCAGCTTTCCTTAGGGGGCGATTTGCAACTGTATTAAAAATGAAAAAGGAAAAAAGATGAGTGAGATGATTTAATCATGAGTCAGGGCTGCTAAAGTGTGATGCAGCTTCTCCAGATGACTTAGCCCACATCAGGGAACGCACAGGATAGGTTCTGGAACCCTTGCACTTACTGAGCTGAGACGGAGATAAACTTTACTCGACATGATTCAAAACAATAACGAGATGTTTTCTGGGCCCTTACTGCGCATTAGGTTCTTGGCAGACTGCGTCTCCTTGAATCCTTTCACATTCTTGGGGCTAGATGGGTGACTTTAGTGGCCAGCCCTCCTGTGCTGATCCGTTTGCGAAGCTGTTCTAACCAGGTGCCCCTCTGCTTGCTTTCGGAGGACTAAAAGCCCCCAATCTGTCACAGAATTGCCTTAGTGTCCAGGATACCCTGAACCTCCTCCCCTTTCCAGAGATGTGCATCTGCATTGTGGTGGTGACCCTCTCTGTGTACCATAAACTGTGCCGTCCTCTGCATAAACCATGTGTAAGACACTTGTCAAAATGTCCCTCATTTTAGTGAGGCCCAGAGAAGGATACTAAAGTAACGTTTTTCTGTGGAAGCACAGAAGTTATCTTGTTCACTGGAAGGAAAAATAACATTGGGGAAACTGTAGAATAAACTGATCCAGAGAACTTCAAAGATCACGATGCTCACTTAAATAAGCATCCCTCTTAAAACTTTCTGGTCAATGTACCTTTGGGGCATATTTCACCCTTGGAAGTTTATGCTCCCATTACAATTGGCTTTCTGGTTCTCATTGTTCCATTTGAAATGCCTGTCACTCACTACAGTGAGTGGCCCAGGCCTGTAATCCCAGGGACTCAGGAGGCTGAGGCAGGAGGATTGCAAGTTCAAGGCCAGCCTCAGCAATTTTGTGAAACGCTGTTTCAGAGTAAAAAATAAAATGGGTTGGGGATGTATCTCATTAATAAGAGTAATAAAGCAACCCTGGGTTCAATTCCTGGTTAAAAAAAAAAAAGAAAAGAAAAAGAAAAAGAATGAATAAAATACCGTCACTCTGTCCACAATGTTTCACCAGGCCATCTTCTAAGCAGGCGAGTGCCCTGCTTCTTACTAACAGGAGCATCCACCCTGCTGATATAAAGAATGAGAGCCTTACCCTGTCTCCTTCAGCATGGCTTTCTCCAGCAAGTCCAGGGCCTGTAGAGAGCTCAGGTCAATGACTCTTTCCCATTTCTTCTTGAACTGAACTGATGAAGAGGGCACAGCGCATTTCCCAGAACTCCCCCCTTTTCCCATTGTTCCTTTAGAAAGTTCTTCCGTAGAAGCTGCCTGGGGTAGGAGCAATGGAGAAGGCAGCTGATCTAAGTGGCAGGTCCTGTCCTTGCACTGTCATTGGTTAGTATGACTCTATCTGCTGCTGCTGTATGGCTGAACTTTGCTTTCCCAGACTACAGCTAGATCAGCAATGGCCCACAGAAATACAACCCGAGCTGTCAATTCCAGCCACGGGTGTAATGAGAACCGTTCTAGTGGCCGTGTGAGGGCACAGCAAGAAGTTGGAGCTCAAGTGAGCTCAGTGGTGTGTTTCCTCTAACCCAAGATATCCAGGATGCCACTGATTTAACATATAATCACTATTAAAAAAAGACTACCGGGATATTTTATTCTCTTTTGTTTTTCTTGTGCTGAATCTTTGAGTCTGGTGTGCATTTCTGGTGTGCGCACCCAATTCACACTAGCCACACTTCAGTTTTCATGGCCCTTGAATGAACAGTATAGATTTAGATGGCGATGCCCTCTGAATAAATCGGCCATTGACGATGTGCATGTTCTGAGTGCTCTTATGATCTTATTTTGGTTTGGTTTGGCTTGGCTCTGCTATACAGGTCTATGCGTGTGATTTTCATGTGTGATGTTTGTGTCGCTTTTAAACCCAGTATATGCCGTAAGGTGAGGATGTGGATTGGAGGAGACCAACAGGCTGGCGACATGGTCATATTTGTCCCTATTAGTGCTCCCTGCTGACCGCTCCATCTCTTTTAATTACAACAGGGCTCTGCCCTGCGAGCGGGCGCAGCTATGCTGGGAGAGCTTCTGCCTCATTTACTCTGGCGGATTCTCATCCACTGTGGGTCAGTGGTTCATTTTCTAGAGGTCACAGCATTCGTACCTAGGACACAATTCCATTCATTATAATGAAGGAATGTTTTCCTTCCAAGGCGGCATGACCAGCGGACTTAATTTTTCCTGATATGTCACCTGTAAAATTTTAATGATGATGTTTAAACTCCAAATGTAGCCAACAAGACAAAAAAAAAACTGCCAGTTTGGAGCTCAGAGTGTGTGGGTGGGTTTCTGTTTTGGTGATTTGAAACACTGTGGAACATCATCAAAATGCGATACCCAAGAATCATATGGTATCAATCATTCCTCGATATACGGATGGATCTGTTCATTGCCAAGACAGTTCAATGAGCTGGTGAAAACATATGGAATCTCTTGCTTTTGAAATGTGAAAATAAAATTTAACCAGTCATGTATCACAGCTTGCAAATTTAGTCATCCTTTGAAAAGCATTTTAATTTGGACTTTATGATTAAAATTTTGTGAGACTCTTAAGAGAGATTTGGAAAATCTTCCCAGTTTTGAAGAGCAGAGTTTCGTTACCAGAGGAAGAACAGGACTGAACTCTGGAGGGGATGTGGAAACCACTTTGGTACTGCTCATGTGGCTTCCCCAGTATATTTGGAACAGAATCCTGGGGACTCAGGGTCTCTGTGACCATGGTTGAGAGTTGGTACTTCACCTCTGTGGTCCCCTGTAAGCTTGCCTTTTGTGACCCAACCTGCCCCTGGTGACCCACTGGTCACCATTTGGACACTCTGCCTCTCTCCTATTGCCCTGCCTGAGGCGGAGGAGGAAGGCTTACTTGCCAGCCTGGCCCATGTGGGCCGCCAGCCTGTTAGCCCAGGGGCCCTGTTGTCCAGTCTCCTTCATCTAGGAAAACAGTCCAACAAGTTGAGTTTTCTTTTTATTGAAACAAAAGCAACCCAATGGAATACTGAGCAGTAATGTGGGAAAACAAAGACCTTGAACGTCTTCAGCCTGACTATCCTCTAGCCTTCCTAGACCTTGACATTTGCACGATTACTTCAGAACACCTGCAAGTATTTGAGAATGAGTATTCCCTGCAGGAGACCCTAGTCCCCAATAAGGCAGGGTGTGTATTATTCACCCTGGCACTCTGCAAACCGGGGCCTGAAATGGTGGGTACACAAAGAGTCCCTTCACAAATGTGGAGTTAGCCCTCGTGACCAGAGTGAAGCAAACTGGATGTGTGTGAGTCTCTCCATTTCTGGGCATTAGACAATCTCAGCAGCTCACTGATTTTTTTTTTTCTTGCATCTATAAAAAGGAGGTGAAACTAGGTGATTTCTTAACATCTCTTCCAGTTCAAATGCTCTATGATCTATAAAATGAGAGGCTGGCTGTTCTAGACAAGGTCCTCCCGGCTTTAAAACTGTGTGACCCTTCCTGTGTCTCTTGAAGTCTCCCTCCGTGGACGGATTTCAGCCCCATCATTAGGGTGGTGAGCTCACGGCCTTCACGCGCTCCTCAAACTCATACAATGGCTACTGGTAATCGGAGCCCAGACAAGTTTCCTTATCAGAGTGAGGCTGCTTTTCTTCCCTGTCACTGTCTTTTACTTTCTGGGTGGGACATCACAGATCAAAGAAGGTGCTAGTGGATGGTGGATTCTGGGTGGACAGGTCAGTGGGTTCCGGAGGGCAGGGGAAGCCACAGACACCCCAAGACTGAGGCAGCATTGCTGAGAAGGAAGGAGGAGGAGAAGCAGAGATGCTGGTCCCCCGTCTCCCACATTTTCCTCTGTCTGCTTTTCCTGGAGACTCCCCCTCACCCTCACTGGAAAGTCCCTCTTCCCCAGGTCTGAGTCCTTAAACTGATAATGGCAAGAAATTTAGAAATGATCAGTATGTTCTTTACCCCAAAAAAGGAACTACCCAGAACTGATCCTCCAACTGGGAAAACGCTTTTGAGGAAGGAGAAGCTGGTTCTCCCTGCCCAGCCCAGAGGAGGGACCTTTGTCTCCCTTTCCCTGTCAACGCCCCAGCATCCTTCCCCAGGGCACCAGCGTTGAGAATGGCCCTTTGGGTGTGCGCTCTGGAGGGTGCGCCTCACCCCAGCCCTTCCCGACCCCACGCCCCCCCCCCCAATACCTACTGGCACGCACAGCCGCACCCAGAGCCCGTGACAGCCTGCTGCCTTGTTCTTTTTCTTTAAAGAAGCGTCTTAAAATTTAAATTTATTTTTAACTGATACACAAAACCTTAAAAGTTGTGCACGTGTACAGGGTACCCTGTGATGTTTTGATACATGTGTACACTGTGTATGACCTAGGTCAGGATCCACGTAGCTATGTCCCCAAACATTGATCATTTCTTATGGTGAAAACGCCCAAGATTCTTCTTTCAGCTTTTAGGAACACGCAGGATGTCACTGTCATCTCTAGTCACCTGCTGTCAGCAGCACACGGGGGACTTCTCACTCCCCCTCTGGAGGCGGCTGAGCTCCCTCCATGACCTCTCCCCACCTGCCACTCTGTCGGCCGGCCAACCACCCTACCCCACCCTGGACCTCTGTGAAGGCAGCTTCCTGAAGTCCCACGGGGCACTGGTCCTCCTGGGTGGCATGTTTCACGTAGCATGAGGATGGCCTAAGTGGGACCTGAGCCTCCTGCGTGAACTTCACCTGGGGAGGATGACCCCAGGTTGTTCTCATGGTTTGTTGCTCTGCTTTCTCTTCTAATTTCTAAGGGTGACTCTCAGGCATCTCAGGAGAAAAGACAATGCGAGTTCAGCTGTCTCTTTCTTGGGGGCCTCTCTGGGGCCAGGCATTGTGCATATATTATCTCCCATCCATTCGTGGAGGTGTCAGGATATGATTTCTATTGCACAAAAATAGAAACTGGAAACACAGGCCACAACCGTTCCTAGGGTCACAGAGCCGCTGGGTAGCGGACCGGGATTCAAATTCAGGTGCATATGATAGATACACTGTGTGCCAGATTTTGCCTCCTTAGAATGTGCAGAGTGTACAAAGAGGGGAAGACAGTGTAAGTTAGCCACTGGCTTTGCCATATTTCTTTACTTGATTTCGAGGTGCCAGGGATTGAACCCATGGCCTCAGGTGTGCACACCATGGAACAATGTCCCAGGTCCTCACCTCTCTTTTAAAATTGCTGTCGGTGTTTCCCAAGAGCTCTTGTGTCCATGGGATGGTGTTTGGACCTAAGACTTGAATTCCTTCATGGCCTCTTTATGTTACACTTCACCGCCCGGCATCTGGACCCCAGTGCCTGACCTTCAGTAGGTAGAACAGTCAAGCCCCCGCCTTCCTTAGTAATTGGTTGAGCACGTCGCAGGCTTCCATCTCAACTTAAAGTATGCGATTATAATGCCCTGATGTGGATTATCTGGATTTAAGGCACCTCGTTTCACTGACTGAAGATTCCTACCACCCAAAGTCTTCATGACATATCATCAAAGTGCGTAACTGTGACTACAGCAATGATTTCCCCAGCGCAATGGACACAATGGCAGGCTTCTCAGAGGTGACGTGAACAGTTCCAAAGCTAAGC
Source organism: Marmota flaviventris (assembly GCF_047511675.1). Classification (NCBI taxonomy): domain Eukaryota; kingdom Metazoa; phylum Chordata; class Mammalia; order Rodentia; family Sciuridae; genus Marmota; species Marmota flaviventris. Next base: position 107,473,029 of record NC_092505.1, on the reverse strand, counting down.
CAGGGATCAAGTGAAAAGCAGGTCTGAGCAACCCAATTCACTTCCAACACTGGGTCCTATTAAGAGCCAGTGGGATAGATATTTGATTGTACTGATAGAATCAACTAAAATTTCACTTTTAAAGTGAAATAAAAAATTCATTTTTATGTCTGAACCATATTAGGGGTTTTATAAAGTTTCAGGCATATTTTTTAAAACAAAATGCATATACATGGACCAATGACAGGCCTACCTCCCATGTAGCTACCCAGCAGCATGCCCAGACCCGGTTTGGTGTGAGACTTTTCGGTACAGGTATGAGAGACCTGGCCAGCTGCAGATCTTGTATCCAGCAGACTAATTTATGCAAAGATCATATTTTGCTCCTCTCAGCGTGAGCCCCTGTGGACTAGGAGCAGTTAAATGGGTTCTGTTATCAGTGACACATATGTGCCAAAGCAGCTGCCGTCCCGAGCCAGCATGGGTGATGAAGACTCACCAATGGAGGCTCCAAATAGGCTCAAATGAGGGGGATCCAATTCTGCCCAGAGCAAGTCAGGTGAGGTGCTGGGAACTCTGCGCTGCAAATGGCTCCATCACACCCCAGTTTCCCTCCCATTAAGTGCTGGGGTGCACTGACCACATAGCCATTGGAAGCCAGGCTTGAGAACAGGTGCATGACCAGGGTGACATTAGGAAGATGGATGCATCAAGCTGACGTCAGGGGACGTCTGTCACTGGACTTCTGTAATGACTGGCTACAGTGGGCTGAGGGGAAAGTCAGATCAAGAGCATTTCTGTAAAAAGAAAGAAATCTTCCCGCTTACTGTCTTTCAAGAAAATGAATAGCTGAGCACCACGGGGCCAGGTACTTTTTTTAAAATACACCCTTTTATGTGAAGAAGGACAAGTTGAGAAGAAAAAGGGAGCCTCTGAGGTGACCCTGTGGCTTTAATCCGGGAAGAAGCTCTGAGCCCTGCTGACGTCATGATCCGGGCTGCCTAGCTCTGAGGCCTTCCCAGATGGCCTTGTCTGCCCTTCACATCTGGCCAGATGCAGGCAGGAAGGGTTATTGAGACTGGGACCATTAGACCAGCGGGCCGTGACCCCGGCTGCATTTAGAATCACCCAGGGAGTCTCACAACTGTGATGCCAAGGCTCTGATTGAATCTGAGCCTCTGGGTTGGGTCTGAGCCTGGAAAGGGCTCAACACCCCCCAGGTGATTCTAAGGCACAGCCAAGGTGACTGAGGGGAGGGTGGCAAAGACTGTTGCCATCTAGGGGACCGCAGCCCACACCCTCAGGGATAAGGGAACCCCCCAGAAGGAGGGCGGGGGTGAGCAGCAGGATATACCTGGCTCCCACAGTCGGGAGGTCTCCCTTCAAGCCCAGGCTGGGATCCTGGCTTCTGTTCCTGTAGCTGCCAAATTCTGGGAGGGCCTTTTCTTGGTCCACACTCACCTGACCTTGGAGGGAACGAGGAGGCCGGGATGCATCTGCTGCGGGAAGCTGGGCGTCCGGCCCTCCGCCCAGAAGCCTCTTTACCTGCCCAACCAGTTAGGGAGCCTGCCCACCAGCTGGTCGGCCTCACGGGGTCAACCCTGACAGCTCCGCTCGTCCTTGACAGGGAGGCCAGCTGCCCAGCCCTGCCTGTCGGCATGCACGAAACTGCCCAGTTAGGAGGTGAGCTTGGTGGAAGAGCTAAGCCATGTTCTCTACTCACTTTATCAGGAATAAAGTTAACCTTTGACCTCCTCTGCCCATGTCTCATGGAAGGGCAGTGGCCACCTTTAGAGATTTATTATCCCCAAAGATCATTTTAGACAATCTGTTACAGAGAATTGTCCCAGAAATTGCACAAGGAAAATAGAAATGAGAGTGGGAACCCTATATCAGACAGTGAGGAAAGTGTGCAACAGGTATCAAGGAAGCATTTAGCTGTAAATCCAACGTTCCAGGATTATTTATAGCAATAGTCACCAACCTGGTTGGGAAAAATAGTAAGTCTGAGCTTCAAGACAGAAAGTTTGCCAGAGCTCCACGCAACCCAGGACTCCTGCTGGGCTGTTTGGTCCGGATGACAGACACTACCTCACCACCTGTGGGCCCATAGCTGTCACTCACGCCCCGGTGGATCCTGAGGCTTGAGAATGCAGATGTTCTGGAGGCACTGATTCCCACATTCCCTCTCTTCTCAGAGCACAGCCCTCCTGCTGTTCTCATCAGGTTAAAAAATATTTAGGCAATTACTTCCATTTTAAAAAGCGCTTCCAATAAATGATCTCATTTGTATTTCTCCTAAGTCCTGAGACATTTCTCCTTCTTGGTTTTATTTTGAATTAACACATAATAATCATACATATTTTTAGGGCACGATGTGATATTTCAGTACATTGTGTATAATGATCAAATCGGGGTCGTTAACATATGGATCACCTCAGACATTTGTTATTTCTTTGAGGCAAAACACTCAGACCCTTTCCTCTGGGCATTCTGAATAGAGGATCTACTGTTGCTAACTGTGGTCCCCCGTGGCAGCTGGACGCCAGGCCGTGCTCCTCCTGTCTGACGCACCTGTTGTCCATTCTCCCTGCACCCAGCCCGTCTCTGCTCACCACTGTTCCACCCTCTGCGCTGGGCGCTCAGACCTTCTGCCACCCACATTTGCTGGTGGGGGACAAGGTGCGCAAGGGCATGGTAGCTGCGGCACCATGCTCTGCCCTGGCGCGGGCAGCCAGCGCCTGGCTGCGTATTTCCTTCCTTCCAGCAACTCCACCCTGTTGGCTTTGGAGATATGATATATTTCACTCACCCATTAATCCTGGTAAATGGGGTCAAGTGTTGGCTTGAATTGAATTCACCAGCTCCCTGGTTAAGACTCATAGGGTAAGAGACAGGCCTGCCAGACCAGAGTCAAGAATAGATAAAAGGCTAACAAGGTGTCCCGATAAAATAGGACGGAAGAACCCAGTGGGTAGAAAAAGTAAATAAATAAAGAAGCCATAAGTTTAGAGACATCAGCTGAAACGTGAACCAAAGGCAGCAATAGGGAGCAGACTAGCCTCAGCTCCACCGCGCGACCAGCACGCTGGTTTCATACAAGAGGTTCGTAGCACAGAAGTTAACTAGTGAGATCAAAATAAACACACAAGACTCAATTACCTTTTTCTTTGACCAGGTCCGAGACGGCCCTCCCTCTAGCTCTCACCTCGAACCACCCGGTGGGGCAGCAAGGCTTACTCAGGACTAGCAGGAGAGAGAGAGACAGAGAGAGAGAGAGAGAGAGAGAGAGAGAGAGAGAGAGAGAGAGAGAGAGCATGCCAGGGAGTGGCCTTTTATTGGGGAACAAGAAATTCAGGGGAAAATTCCATCCAATGAAGGTCGAGGGGGGCAGTATTCCAAGGTCAGGGTCAGTGATTGGTCTCAGGGTCAATGGTCAGTCACACCTCCACACGGACAGGCTCTCGCACCTGGAGAGGGTGGAGATAGCTCCGACACAGTTTGGCCAGAATGCCTCACACCCAGTCAGGGAAGTGCCCAATCACGTGTGAGAATGGCTCCCCACACTCAGCTAAACCAAGACCTCACCTTCCTCCTATGGTCCTTCATGATCTCTAGAAAGCAGCGCAGATTTGACATGGGCGACCCCAGTTATTTGCACCCAGAGGTAAGGGTGGGGGAGTAAAGGGGAAGACTGAGGTCAGGAGACCCTCATGGATCCCCCAGTCCAGGCTAGAGTGTGTGTGTGTGTGTGTGTGTGCACACGCACATCTGTGTGTGTGTCTGTGTGTGTGTGTCTGTGTGTGCCTGTGTGTGTGTCTTTATGTGGGTGTCTGTGTGTGTGTCCGTGTGTGTCCGTGTGTCTGTGTGCGGGTCTCTGTATGTCTGTGTCTGTGTGTCTGTATCTGTGTCTCTGTGTGTGTGTCCGTGTGTATGTGTGTCTCTGTGTGTGTCTATGTATGTGTGTCTGTGTGTGTGTGTCTTGTGTGTGTGTCTCTGTGTGTGTGTCTGTGTGTCTGTGTCTGTGTATGTCTGTGTGTGTCTGTCTCTGTGTGTGTCTGTGTGTCTGTATATGTCCGTTTATGTCTCTCTGTGTGTGTCTGTGTCTGTGTAAGTCCGTGTGTGTGTGTGTGTGTGTGTGTGTGTCTGTGTGCACATGCACAGTGGAAGCTCCCAGCGTGCTTCTGCATGGAAAGTGGAGCTGGAGGGGAGAGAGGTGGGATGGAGTACAGGGGCACAGCAGAGGCGGAGAGGGCAGGGTCTGAGTGTATCCCTTGGGAGGTCAGGCCTTGGACTGGAGAGAAAGTGTCCCTTTCACTAAGAAAGGGGAAGTTGGGCATGGCCCACGGAGAAGGGATGAAGGGACGGGTGAATGGCCAAGGGACTGGAGAAGCGGAGGGACTCTCCTGATCGCACCACATTCTCTGTCCAGTGAGAGTTTAGTTCACAGAGCTGTAGGAGCCCTTGGTGAGCCAGGTGCTAAGATGAGGGGAGACGTGAAGGGACTGAGGGGTGCTTAGGAGTTGGGGATTCTGGAATCTGTTGGGGACACAAAAGGCACTGACCGGATAAGGCTTTACAAAAAGAGGACATGGATCAGAGGCCTGAGGAGTCAGCGCTTGGGCAGGACAGTCTGTGAGAGGCCAGCAACAGAGCCCAGGTGCAGCCCCCACCAGGTGGCCACAGGAGAGCCGGCTCCACCTCAAGTCACACTGACGGCTTGACTGACTCAGGGTTGGGGGTCAGACGAGGCTCCCTAGCTCCCGTGGGCTGAGGAGTCCCGGACGGAGGCTTCCTGTTCCGTCCTGTCCTGTGCCTCAGTCCTGCCGTGAGGAGAGGGGCCCTAGGTTCCTCTAGCTGTTCCCTGTGGACTTCTCTGCTTGCAGGCTTGAGGGGAGGGAATGGAGCTCTGAACCAGCAAGGGAAGAACAAGTAACACCTGTGTCACCAAACGTCACTCCTGGGTGGGCACCTTGTCCCTGTACCTAACCCACCCACACAATCCCTCCCCTGGGAATTCACCCCAAAAGCTTATTCCCACCTACCAGCCTCCCCAGAGTGAGAAAGAAAAAGGGGTGCACGGGGATGCTCACTGAGGCCCGAGCCGCCGTCCGGAGATGATGGAAGGTGACCTACTAGGCCACGCAGTGACTCAGGTGACTCAGTGTGAGGAGTGCCCCATACAGTTATGCAAAGGATAGGGAGGAACACGACATGAGCACCTAGGAAGCGCTCTCCTCCACGGGCAGGAAAGAGCCTCAGGACTGCACGGTGGCCCGGGAATGCAGAATGCACAGCATGACAGGCAGAGGTGGGAAGGGAGCAGGACTGAAGGGAATCTTGCTCTCCGTGTCGATGGGCTTAGGGGGAGCGACTTGTCTCAGTTTTAATTTCATTGCTATAATGTTCTTCATCAAAATAAATAAATAAATAAATAAATAAATGGTACCCCAGTAAACAAAGTAACAGAAACGGGGTGAGGAACAAGACCGTCTTCGTCCCGTCCCCCCACCCTGCTAGCAAAAAGGGGCAGCCATGCTCAGGTTTACGATAAACCCTTTTCCTAAACCCCAAGCTGTGACCCTGGTCTAAGCAGCGGTCACTTTCCTCGAAATGGGCTGGATTAGGCTTTTCCCTTTTTATGGAAGGATTTGAAATTCCACTCCAGTTGCCACTCATCTTTCAGCTGTAAAACCAAAAGAAAAAGAATGCCACACGGGTCCTGGCCCCCTAGCCACCACTCCATGTGTCTCCATTGCCCTGGCTTCTTCCCAGTCTCCTTCCACCCCACGTGCCACACTGTCCCCAGAAGGCGCTCATACCCAGCTCAACTGTGGCTGCTCCACCTAAGGGCACGGTCTGGTCCTTAGCCAGAGACAGGCCTCGGACACTGCTGGCCCCCTGTTCCTGGCCCTGGGCCTCTAACCATCCACCTGTCCCTTCTTTCACATCGTCCTCCTCACCAGTGCAGCTCCAACCCCCTTCAGTTTGGCGTGTCGGCTTCTATCAAGAACCCCCAGACCTGCCAAGCCATCAGACGCCATCCCTGAGGCACAAGGAGCAGCAAGCACAGTGGACCCCAGGTACAGGACCCTGGAGCTTATGAAAACAGCAAACAGGCAGAAGCCAGCCTCGAGGATGGGTCCAAGGTCTGGCAAGGAGTCTGACCACAAGGCCTCGGGGGCCTTGCTGATTCTGGGTGAGGCGAAGGCACACCAGGAGTCCTAGCAGAGGACGGGCAGAAGGCAGCTTGGTTCTCAAAGGTCCCCCTGGCTGCCGGGTTGACAGTAGATGGTAGGACACTAGGGTGGAGGCAAGGAGGCCAGCCAGGAGGCCCTGCAGACACCCAGTGTGAGCTGGCGGGGTTTGGGCCACGGGGAGCAGTGCAGAGAGGGTGGCTGGTCCTGAGAGCAATGCCTCTAGGTCTTCCTGGTGGGCAGGAGGCCAGGGTGATGGATGCCCAGGAGGGACAGACCACGCAGCCGCTGAAATGAAGAAGGCTAAAGGGGCAAGCGAGAGAGAGGAAAGGAAGGCGCCTCCTGGAGGCTCGGAATGTCTGTTCCACACCCCAGGGAAGGTGCCCACTAGGTAGCTGGAGGGCAAGCGGGAGCGGAACTCAGGCAGGCTGGAGCTGTCCACGGAGCTCTCCACCAGAGGCCAGAACCTGTCCAGAGTGCTGGGGAGCAAGTGAAGAGAGAAAGGAGGAGAGAGGGGACACCCCCAGAAGACCAGGAGATGGGGGCAGCCAGAGAGGCAGGAGTGAAAACAGGAGGGGGGAGGGTGCAGGCGGCTAAGGTGACCATAAAGAGCCCCGGGGGTGGCAGCTTGGAGCTCTCCAGTGCCTTGGGAGAGGCAGCATCCCAGGGCAAATAGGAAGGGGATGGGGACAGTGCGGGCAGCTCCTCAGGGTCCTGCTGCAGGGGAAGGGATGGGGCAGCAGCTAGAGGAAGACTTGAGGATAATTGTTCTCATGACAAAGACAGCGTGCTTGTGTGCTAGGGGACTGATAGGGGCGGTGACACGGCAGAGAGAGCAGAGGACCCCTCGGCGACACCTTCATGGAGGTGGTGGAATTGGCCGTGCAGAGGGACCATCACGATGGCACTCTGCAGAGCACCACTACAGCCAGGGACTCTCACACGGTCACCCAAGTCCAAGTTTCCAGATAAGGGAGTCAAGGCTTCAGGAGACCACGGTTGGAAAAGAATTGGCAATGCAAATGCCCCGGTGGAATTTCAAGTGCCTGGTCCTCCCAGGTGCCCAGGGGCACCCCCTCACCTCACAGAAAGGGAGACAGAACCTTTCCCTTTGGGTCAACGTGGGGACCGGGACCTGGGCACTGGGCTCCGGCCAGCCACAGTGCACCTCTCCTTTTCCTTCCTCCTTTCTGCTCCAGGCCACACGGAAGCTTTCCTGGGTGCTCCTGCTCACTCCAGCTTGTTCCTCCCACCCCGCTCTGGTTTTAGTCAGGGTTGCTAAGGGATGACTTATATACAATAAAATCCCCCATTTAAAACATTCAGGTCTAAACATTTTGACTAATGCATTGAGTGTCACAGTCAAGACAGTCTATTTCCAACACCCTGAGAAGTGACCAGATGCCCCTTGGTGGTCAGTCTCTTCCCCCAATTCCAGACCAGGCCACCACCGACCACTTTCCTGTCCTTATCATGTTGCTTTTTGCAGAATGTCATGTGAATGGGACCTCAGAATACCCAGTCTTTTGAATGCCATTTCTTGAAGTCAGCTTAATGCTTTCCAGATCTATCTCCAGGGTTGCAGAAGTGCTACTTTTTATTGCTGAGTGGCAGTTGATCCTGTGGACCCACCACACCTTTTTAACCCATTCATCTGTCGATGGGTATTAAACTGTTTCTAATTTTCAATGAATATGAATAAAGCTGTTGTAAATATTTGCATGCAGATTTTTGTTTGGACATATGTTTTTTCAATTCTCTTAGGTAAATACCTAGGAATGGGATTGCTAGGTCATTTTCCAAATTCTGGAACAATTAGATATCCATATGCAAAAACAAAAAAAAATTAAACTCGACCCCAAATAGTACTCCACACAAAAAATAACTCAGATTCACACATAAACCCAGAACTAAAAAGTTCAGGAAGAAAAACACAGCAGAAAATATCTGTGACCTTGCATTAGTCAAAGACAGCTTAGATTTGACATCTAAAGCATGATACACAAAAGGCAAAAATTGATAAATTGGACTTCATAAAAATGAGAACTGTTCTTCAAAAGACACTGATAAGGAAATGAAAAGACCGACTTGGAGAAAATATTTGTGAATTTCCTATCTGATCAAGGGCTTGTACCCGGCATGCATAAAGACTTCTCAGAACTCAGTAATAATGAACAATCCAATGAAAATCACACAAAAGATATGACCAGACACAGCACCAGACATGTATACGTAACTCAAATAAGCCCACAAAAGAGGCTCAGCTTCATTGTCATTTGGGAAATGCAAATTAAAGCTGTAGTGAGATAAACGACGCAGCCACTAGAAGGCCACCATTTGTAGCAACCTGCCAAGTGCTGAGAGCCGAGAGTCAGGTGGGACAACTGGGATCCTCCTGTGCCTCTGGTGGGAAGGTGAATGGCACAATGGCTTTGGGACGCACACAGACATTCTTTCAGTTACACGCGCAGAAGTGGGACTGGGGCAAGTCTTTGGAGTGGGGGTTGTTCTATATCTTGATTGTGGTGATGGTTATACAACTTTGTGCATTGTTTAAAACCTACAGAACTAATAAGGAAGAATTTTTTTTCATTGTGTTAACTTTAATCTTAAAAATGAGGTGGGTGGGAGGAATAAAAGCAAAGGCAGCAATATCACTGTGTGACTTCAGGCAAGTTACTTAAGTTCTCTGTGCCTTGATTTTTAAAAATCTATAGATTGAAGATAAAAATAATACCTTACTCATCCTGGAGGAGTTGAATGTGTCCATTCATGCAATACGTGTAAAGGACCTGGAGTAGAACAAGTGCTCTGTGGTTATTGGTGGTCATTTCATTCTTCGTGTAATTATTCATATATGGCTCTTTGAAGATGTTTTGTGAGAATGAAGAGAGGGGTGACTGGGGTGGTTGGAGGAGGAGGAGACCAGGGTACGGAGAGTGTGGGACACCAGTGATAAGGGAACAGAAGAGAGTGTCAGAACACACAGGCTAGAGCCATGTTCCCCACAGGCCACCGGCTGCCTGTTCCAGCAAATAGCTCCCTTTCACAAGTCATATCTGGAGGTCAGAAGTGACCTGCGGGTTAGGGACACTCCGCCACAGACCCAGGAGTCCATGTCCTTCTGTGTTGTAATATGAACCCTGAAGGGGCAGAAGGCCAAGCAGGGCCGCCTCCTCCACAAGTTGGAGCCTGTCCCCTCCCAGGGCAGCCTCCCATGTGGCTCTGAACTGTCTGCTCTGGGCTTCAATCAGGGAGGGCCACCCTAGTGTCCCAGAGTCCTGGTTTATCATCATGGGCAGGGACTTCTGGTTTCAAGAAGAGGAGGAGGAGGAGGAACCTGACCCAAGGTGAGGGGGATAGTGGGGCTCAGTGTCCCGCTGGGTGATCTCCTGACCCGAGTGGGAATCCCAAAGGCCTCACAGGGGTTAAAGGCTCTGGACTGGTGTCTGCCCCGGCTCCCCTGCCCAGGACACTGACAGAGCCACCTGTACCCACATGTTTCCATTCATAACCCCTCATTCCTAGAGAGGCCTCTCCTCGCCACCCTTTCTGCTAGGGCTCAGATGTGCTCACGTGTCAACATTTGGAGAGGGTTCTGGGGGAAATGACTGAGTTTGGGGAGCCTTGAGCTGATCAGCTAACTAATCCCTGACGGTGACTGAGGTAACTGAGGTGGCAGGTGTGGATGGGGGGAGGCTTTGGGGTGCAGCTGTGTATCGGGCAGTGGAGACCCTTTCTCTCTCCCTCCACCTCCCTTCCCTCTCTCTCTCCCCCTTTTTCCTTCTCTCCCCTCCCTCCCTCTTTCCTTCCCCCTCTCTCCCTTCCCCCTCTCCCCTCCCCTTCTCTCCCTCCTTCTCTCCTTCTCTCATCCCCCTCTCCCTCTCTCTCCCTCCCCCTCTCTCCTCTCTCCCATCTCTGCTCCTCTTTCCTTTTCTCCCTCACTCTCTCTCCCTCCCCCTTTCCTTCTCTCCCCCTCCCTCTCTCCCTCTCTCTCTCTCCCTCTCTCTCTCTCCCTCCCCTCTCTCTCCCTCCTTCTCCCTGTCTCTCCCCTCCCCTCTCTCCTCCTCTTTCCTTCTCTCCCCCTCTCTCCCTGTCTCTCCTTCCCCCACTCTCTCTCTCTCCCCCTCTCTCCCCCTCTCCATGTCTCTCCTTCTTCCACTCTCTCCCTCCTCCACTTTCTCTCCCTCCCTCTCTCTCCCTCCCCCCTCCCTCCCTCTCCACCCCTCCCCCTCTCCCCCTCTCCCTCTCTTTCCTTCTCTCCCCACCTCTCCCTCTCTTTCTCCCCCTCTTTTCCTCCCTCTCCCTCCCCCTTTCCTTTGTTCCCCTCCCTCTCTCCCTCCCCCTCTCTCCCTTCCCTCTCTCCCTCCTCCTCCCTTTCTCTCCCTCCCCATCTCTTCTTCTCTCCATCTCCCTCTCCCTCTCTCTCCCTCCCTCCCCCTTTCTCTCCCCTCTTCCCTCTGTCCCCTCTCCCCCTCTCTTCCCCTCTTTCCTTCTCTCCCCCACTCTCTCTCCCCCCCTCCTCTCTTGCTGCCTCCCTCTGCCACACTCTCGCACCATGACGTCTGCTTCACCTTGAGCCCCAGGAATGGAGCCTGCTGTCCATGGACTAAGACTCTGAAACCATGGCCATCAAATAGACTTTTCTTCCCTAAAATTGTTCTGGAGGGTCATTTATTCACTGCAGCGAAGCAGCTGACTGAAACACTGTCACAGGGAGGTCACCACATTATCCACAGGTGGGGAGATGGAGGTGAGCGGTTTTGAACAACTGCTGGTAAAAACGAAGTCTGTAGCTGGCCAACTGTGAGGACCAGCTGTGAGGGTCACAGCTGGGTTGGTTGCACTGAGTCAGTAGTGGGCAGCGCCAGAGCACAGGGTTCTGGGCACAAGACCAGCTGCACCTGGAAATTCACGCCTGCGATGCCCAGGGCAGTGTGACTCCGTGGCTTGCCTGGCACAGGGCCACACAGGGTCCTGAGGTCAGTCCCAGAACAGGAAGGAAGGAAGGGAGGAAAGAGAAAAAGTCACAGTTAGAAAAGACTGTGATGCCCTGGAAAGAGGCAGCGGGCACCATGGCGGCCACAGCCACCAGCAGCTCAGCACCTGAACTTCAGCCTCCACGTTGCACTGCCCCAGCCTCCAGGTAGAGCCGAGGACGCGCTTGATTTTATCTCCATCCATCCGTCCATCCGTCCAACCATCCGTCCATCCATCCATCATCTAACCCATTTCTAACATAAGAACTTTAGAAAAACCACAACTACAAACCATTAATAGCATCAATAAAATCAACGTTAACTATGAAATATCATCTAATACCCAGTCCCTATTCAGTTGTCCATAGTTGTATCAAAATTGTCTCTTTATATGTGTCTGGTTCGAGTCACAAACCACAGCCACCATCTGCACACATGGTATTTGGTCAACATGCCTCTTAAGTTTCTTTTAATCTATGACAGTCACAGGTTTTAAAAATTTTAATTATTAAAAAAGTATGAATAGATAATGTTTGCAGCAATGTCAACCCTTTCCTCCCCCAAACAGCACAAGACAGGTACATAGTGAAATGCCCCTTGTCTCTCTCCCCAGAAGCCAGGTTACCAGTGTGGAGAGTGGCTTCTGGAAATCCTGAGGTTCAGTACACACAACAGCCCCTGAGGCTGATGTAGTGGGGGCAGGAGGGAGGAGGTGAGTTCAAACCCTGCTCTGAACTTACTGAGCATAAGTCTTGGGCACAGAACATAATTCCTGTGCCTTGGGTTGACGACAGTACCTGTCTCATGGGGTCGTTGGGAGAACTAAATCAGATGAGTGCTTGAATACTTATTTGTCATCATGTATGTTCCCCCAGGGGTTTTCTCCAAATGGCGGAGTGATGTACATTTTCTTTTATTTGTTTGGTCTGTTTTTCCGTCTAACACCACATTTTGATGATAATCCCAATCTGTTCTTACGGATGTGCTTCACTCATGGTGACGGACTAAGAATCCTTTGCTGGTCACGTGAAGTATTTCCAAAATTTTGTTATTACAAAAAATGCTGCAATGATTACCTTTGTAATACTTCATTGGATTCACATGCAAAAATGTTCATAGGATAGACTCCTGGAAGTGAATTTGCTGTGTATGCATTTTCATGCTCTATAGATATCACCTGCACATTTGTTTGCTTGCTAACTCTCACTAGGTAATAAGCTCTGTGAGACAACAGGGACCTTGTCTATCTTGTTCTAAGCCTCCACTTCCAAGACCTAGAACAGTGCCTGGCATTTAGTAGGTGCTCAATAAATTAACCATTTAATGAATGGTTGTAAAACCAAAATAAACTGACCTTCCCCAGATTATCTGCCAGTTTTGCTGATGGCAAGCATACTGATCCCTCACCCGATAAAGGAAGTCGTACATTTATAAGATATTTCATTTCCTCTGCAGACAAGAAAAACTTGCCCTGAACACAAAGTCTAGAAATAGATTTGGCGTGGTTTCTAAATGGAAAATATTTCTTGTAGCACCAGAAATTATTTTCCCACAGCTTTGTGCTACATCAAAATATTGAAGTGACTGAAAATACCCCATTCTTTAATCTTGGTGTGAACTAGGAACCAATTTTTTAATTTTTTCATAACAAAGAAAATATAAAAACCTCCTGATAATTTGAATTCCCCCAAATATCCTCAAACATAAAATGTCATTACAAGTTAAGGGAGATTTTAAAAAATTATTACTAAGGAATGTCATTAAAAGTTTGGTCATCAAACGATATGGTTTTGATTTATAAAGCCAGCACTTAATTTCTTTAAGCAATTACATATGACCAAGCACAGAAAAAAAGACTCCCTCAAATCTCCCCTTTGCCAGTTTTTACAGGTGAATTCAATACAATGGTGCTGTCTTTAAATCTTCTTGTAAACTCCTCATAAATTAGTAAGAACATACTCATTAACAAGATTTTAGTGATATTAGAAATGCTCAAAAAATTTATAAAAAAGAAGAGGGATTTAATTTAATTATTATTATTATCATTTTTTGTACCAGGGATTGAACCTCAGGGCACTAACCATTGAGTAACATCCCCAGCCCTATTTTGTATTTTATGTAGAGACAGGGTCTCACTGAGCTGCTTAGCACCTCACTTTTGCTGAGGCTGGCTTCGAGCTCGCGATCCTCCTGCCTCAGCCTCCCAAGGTACCAGGATGACAGGCGTGTGCCACCGCACCTGGAAAGGGATTTAACTTCTAAGCTTACACTTGCAGAATACCAATCATGGAATTCTAATTCTTGGTTTGCCTTCAGTTTTCCCAGACTTGCTCAAAGCCATCCCAGTGAGCATCCATGTCAATGTCATTCTCTTCTCCACGATCCTGACGGTTGTGACCATGGCGGGGACTGCCCTCTTCATGTACAATGCTTTTGGCAAACCCTTTGAGACCCTGCATGGGCCCCTTGGGTTGTATCTTCTGAGTTTCATTTCAGGTAAGTAAAAAATCCTACCTCCAAATGCAAATATGCTTTTCAATGTGTCAAAAGGTATAAAGTTATATACATGTGGATGTTCACTGTCGTGTGATCCATGACAGCAAATGTGGTAGAAGCATGTGTTATGGTCGGCTATGAGGCATCCCTCAGTCTCCTGTTAATGCCTGACTATTCAGAAGCAAAATAATTAGAGGATAAGACTGTGACCTAATTGGTCCATCCTGATTTGAAGGGCAGATTGGGCAGTAACTGTAGGCAGGGCTGGAGGAGGGAGGGTCCCTGAGGCCTGAGGGGGAATCTTCCCTCCGGCCCCTTCCCCCACCTCTACTTCCTGACCCTCCAGGAGCTGGCAGCTGTCCTCCCTGGGCCCTGCCACCAGACGCTCTGCCTCATGCAGGCCCAGAGCAGTGGATGGAGACCTGGAAACCTGAGCCCCAGCGCTGTTCTTCTTGGGTGTTCTGTTCACAAAAGGTCAACTAAAACATTGTCCAACACTGTGGAGTTCAGTGGAGACATTGCAGAAGTCTGTATGAATGACTGTGATGCCGTCATCATAAGTTTGAAGATATGATCAAGAGAATAAATGCTAGTATTAAAATGTTAAGTAAGGGCTGGGCTGGGGCTCAATGGTGGAGCGTTGCCTCACACATACCAGGCACCGGTTCCATCCTCAGCTCCACATGAAAATAAATAAATAAAATAAAGTCATTTTAAATGTTAAGTAAAAAAAAAAAAAGAAAGATTTTATAAACATATAAACATTGTAAGCCCAGTTTGACTGTGTATATATAATTGAGAGATGAACATATAAAAAAATGCACACTGAACTTCATATATGTCTGTGTGTATTGCCTATCTCTCGCTATGTTCATGGGGCCTCCTTGTGTATGCCCGGGTGGGAGGGGACAGTCTAATTGATTGGTGTGGTTTTTATTTTTGCTCACAGTTGTCACTATTTCTAACTATTCCATGATGTGCTTTTATTTATTCAAAATCAGAAGAATGAATAAATGCCATCCAAAAGGGTAAGGGGCTGGTGTCTCCCCGCACATGCGTTACCACAGCCTGATGTCAGGGGCACCTGGGCAGGGAAGAACTCCAGACCCCGAAATTCGCTCCCTGATAAACATGTGCTACTACATCTCCAGAGCTGGTGAATAGAAGGTGCAGGCCGAGCCACAGCATGCTTACGGCATATTAGTGAGAAGGAGAAGGAGATGAGAAAACGGAAATAAGATACCTAGTTCATATGTGGCTATTCTTCCACAGGAGAGCTCTGATTTTACCCCAGTCTAAACTTGCAAAACCGTTCAGCACTTGACCATATTCTCCAGAAGGAACTAATTTCATTGCTGATGTCATACAGCGATGACCACTCACACCAGCCAACAATCCCTGGTGGGCGGGTCCTTCCTCCCTGAGGTTGCCCTTGACTGCCAGTCACTAGTCGGCGGGCACGAGGCCCCTGCTCATCCTGACGCTACTCCCTTTGCCCAGGGTGCAACCCCAGCCACAGACCTGCATGGGTCCCCTCTAGGAGGCCAAGCTCTGCAGTCCCCAGCACTGAGCAGCAAGATGCCTTGGAGATGCACAATTTTAGGTCTTTGCTTTTGGCAAAGTCTGATGCCAGGTTCACCTTAGCGTGCAGTGTCACCCTTTAGCCTCACCCATTCATATTCACCTATTCAAAGCAGGGTCTCTCCAGGGGGAGTCTGCACAGGTTTCTCATGTCTGTCACAAGCACAGAGCAGTGTGAAGAGGTACAGTTGGTGATTTCCCGATGAGGGCAGAGTCTAAGGCCTGCTCATCTTTCTGTCTATGGCAGACGCCCCCAGCATGAAGCTCTCACAGAGAACAATTTGACGTTTGTTGACTTGAAAAGCTAAGTCCAGAAGGAGAGGTTCCCTGAGCCACTAGACAGTGCAGGTTAGAGAACAGAATTCAGATGGGATGAAACTAGCAGAGCAGGTCCCAGAGGCAGTGGGACCAGGAACGTGATGCCGTCTCTCCAAGGACATCCAGGGTTTGCAGCCAGGGCAGAAGAGGCGCGGACCCCAGGTGTGGCCAGGAGGCAAATCCAGGTGGGAGCATTGGGCTACTCCCCAGGGTTGGAGGCCAGGGATGGTCCTGTTACTGGGGCACCATGCAGAACTGTGAGCAGATGGAGGGGGCTCTCCTTTCCTCTCCGTCTCCCCTCTCCCTGGTGCTCATGTCACTCAGAGTCTAACTGGAAGCAGCTGACAGGTGGGACTGGTCTGGGGAGGGCGGATCTGGTGTCCAGAGAAGAGCAGAGCCAAGCCGGCTGAAGCAGAGAGGCCACAGCTTGTCCACGGCACAGCCACGCAGCGCTCCAGCATCTGGGTGAACCGCCCGACCGCCCCTGGGAGACAGGCTACTGGACAGTTCTGGTGGTTGATCAGAACTGACTAGCAGCACTGAGCAGCAAGATGCCTTGGAGATGCACAATTTTAGGTCTTTGCTTTTGGCAAAGTCTGATGCCAGGAGAACTGGGTGCAGGGGTGCAGGCGGGAACCACCAGCCCTGTGCTCACCATGTCTCATCATCTGGAGCTGGAAAGGCAAAGCAGGTGCTCAGTAGGAGTGGGAGTCACGGTGGGAGACAGGAGAGCCCAGAGGGAGGAGCCGTCTCAGCTCTGCTACCTGCCGAGGGTGAAGCCTGGGGTTTCAGGCTGCAGGGCTCTTCCAGCCTTCCCAACTTATTTCTAAATACCGAAGTTTCCAGTACGTTTGGAAAGACTGTGCATGGCCACCAAATGTGCCTGAGGGTCAGGTGGACCAACGGCTTGTGACTCCTGGAGCACAGAGCACCTCCTTCCCCTTAAGTCCATATACGGCCCCCAGAAGCCCGGTGCTGAGAAGTGTTCACCTGAAGTCATGATGTCACACGTCCCAGCTTCACACCTCACTGCAGAAGGGCGGAACTTCACAGCACTCACCTGACCTCCAGTTGTGAGTGGACGGTCACACCCTGCAGGCCAGGACATTAGGGGCCTTATCTGAGGTGTGAATACGGCTGTGTTCAATGGGGCTTCCTCCTTGCTTTCATCAGTGTTTTTTGTTGTTGTGACCAAAAGACCTGACAAGAACAATTTTGGAGGAGGAAAAGATTATTTGGGGTTCATGGTTTCAGAAATCTCAGTCCATGGCCAGCCGACCGCATGGCTTTGGGCCCCAGAGAAAGGCCAACATCATGGCCAAAGGGTGTGGTGGAGAAAAGCAGGTCAGGAAGCAAGAGAGAGAGAGAGCTCTGCTCACCAAGAACAAAATAGATGCCACCGAGTCACCCCCAGGACCCACCTCCTCCAGCCACATCCTACCTGCCTATAGTCACCACCCAGGTGATCCCTATAGAGGATAAATGCACTCATGAGGTTAAGGCTTCAGAGCCAGTCATTCCACTCTAAGCTTCCTGCATGCCCACATGGGAGCTTTGGGGACACCTCACTTCTAGACTGTAGCACTCCCTCTTTGTCTCATCAGGATGGCCCAGGTGGCCTTGCTCAGCCAGCAGAAGAAAGCTGTTGCCTTCTCTCTTCCTCCTCCCACTCTCCCCGCCCCCATGTTCCCTAAGCTCCCCCTTTCTTTGTGCCAAAGTCACGCTAGGACCATGCCTTCAGATGTCCACTTCCCTGCTGGACAGGGCCCTGACATCCTGAGGCATGACGAAGATATGTGATAGGTGACTTGTCTCTTCAAACAATGTCTGGTAGAAGCTGATGCTACTGTGTCAGAAATGGAGAAAGATGAAGGGATTCTAAAAACATCCTGAAAGTGGACCTAAAAGAGTTTTCAGGTAGCTGGCTCAGTAGATAGTGGTGGCACTGACCAGGATGGATGGGACAAGGGAGGAACAGGCTCAGCATAAGCACAGTGCAGAGACATGAGCTTCAATAGAAATCAGATGTTCTCCCTGGGACGTGCAGAGCCTGAGATGCCGTGAGATGGCCAAGGGCAGCTGTCGAGAAGACGTTCAGCTCTGAGTCCAGAGCCCAGAGAAGAGGTCAAGATGAAAGACAAAAACCAGGCGTTGTCGGGAGGTAGATGTCATGTGGAGCGGTGGGAACGGGTGCCGCCACATAGGGAGGGTGACCCTCTAGCAGAACGGCCTGGGCAGAGCCAGAGGGATGTGGTTCAGAAGTACTGGTCACCAGTGGGTTTGGTCAAAGGTGGTCACCTTTGAGAGTAGACAGGGTGGGCGGCTGGGGAAAGCAGCATGGGGCGTGGACTGAGTGTGTGCCTTTGTCTGCACCTCCTCAAAGCTTCCCCAGTTGGTTGGTGTCAAAGTCTCGGCTGGACCTGCAGTGGGGAGTCTTCCATGGGTTGGTGGCAGAACATGGTAGTTCAATGAATATTCTCCAAGGATGGCGTGAGATGGCTCAGGCCTTCGGGGGACAGTGAAAACCACGAAAATCTGGACAAATTCTGGCCTCCTGTTATGAGTTCTATCAAGCAAGGCAAACCCATAAAATTGCTGCCTGTCTTTAGAGGGGGTGCCCTTGGTACGGCCTGATTTTGGTCAGTACAGCTATGGCACAGTCATATACGTAGCACAAAGACAGGAAAATGAAAAACAGTCCCAAAACAGACGGATGTTCCTATCCTGTGTCAGTTTCAGAATCCACCATACCCTGTCCTCTGTGGTGTGCCCAACTCACCCAAGGGACATTGTCCTGCAATTGGTAGTGGGAAAAGCCTACATCTTACTTCCACTTCAGTCCTTAGGAAGGAGCTGTTGTTCAGGAGTCTGAGAGGGATGGTCAGGGATGTCCAGGCACGGAAAAGCCAGCAACGAGAGTGTCCTACCTGTCGCAGCACAGACCTTTGAAAAGAGGCTCAGAAGGAATGGAGGGGTAATGTCAGCCATGAGCCAGGGCAAGGAGTTCCCTTCCACACCCGTGGCCGCTGTGAAGCTGCAGTGTCAAGAGAGCACTGTGGTTCCAGTCACTCAGGCTGAGCTGCAATGGCAGTGCCGGGTTTGCCTGGCTTTGCCCAGGGCCCAGCCACGATCTTGTGCAAGGAGATGCCCGGTCTCTGCCTGCCATGGTTGCGAGAGGCTTGCCCTGTTCCAAAAGCTGCCTTCCCCTTTGTGTCACTAGGAGTCCACCCCAGGTCTTCACTGCATCCTCCAAAGAAACCTTTGACACTGCCCTGCTCCTGGGAACAATGGACATTCTTCTTTTCTAAAAATCCATTCAAATTAGATGGAGATTTGAAACCATTTCTTCTTTGTTTGTTGCCCTTCTCCTTAACAAGGCTTTCAGAAATTTTAGGTCAGTGTGGGCTCTTGGACAGTCTAGAGCAGGGGACCAGGAGGAAGAGTGCCCCTCAGCGAGGCTCCTCCTCTCCCCGCTCTGTACTGTGGAAGTACGTGGCCAAAGCACTCGCCTCCTGGTCAGTACTGACTGGCCTAACTGCCCGCCACTACCTGCCCTTTCTGGATGGACCAATGCTCTCTGAAGGCAGGCGGAGCTGGACCCTCTTCCCCTGGGAAGGCTACTTCACCCTGCTCACCTATGATTACAGGCTTTCTAGAGAGATTGTGTAATTTTCCAGAAAATCAGCACTTATACCTGCAGAGCTGTACCCTTTCTGTCATCTCTTGGGGGTCCTTAAAGAAGCCGATGATCAGCTTACCACATTGTCTTGGAAATGGAATGCCTCTTAGTCTGTCATCTGTCAGAGTTGAAAGGTGACGTCTTCTCACTCTGGAAATATTGGTCATGACTTTAAGAGGAATTGGAATGCTAATGATTTTCCAAATATGAGTTTAGTGATGATAGGATAGAATCTCAGAGGCCCCCAGAGGGCCTGGGCCACAGCATCCCAGGACCCCAGTGAGCCTGGCAGACTGTCCCCACCCAGAAAGCCCAGTCACACTCAGGGATCAAGGAGCAGCTGTCTCACTGTTGGGACCCAGTACCCGTGTGCAAGGGCTGCAAGGGCAGGCGCCCGGTACCATGGACCCAGGCAGCTGCCAGGGGCCTTCCGGGTGCAGTGCCTAGCAGACCTCCAGTGTTTGGTAATTGCCTGGGCACTCACAGTGTGACAGCCCTGTGACTCAGCAGTCCCATTAGTCAGGAATTAACTCAGTAATCAGCGCCATTCGAGGGGGCTGGGAGGACCAGCTACAAGCACCAGCCAGATGGTGGAGAAACCAGAGGATGGGGAAACGCTGCGGGTCGTTGGGTGCGACTCTGGGCAGTGTACGTGGCCTTGTAACCTGGTCTGCTCCCAGCTCTAGCTGAAGCAAGGCCCAGTAGCCTTCCCAAAGTGCTGGTTTGGGAAGCTGAGTCGGGCTCCTGACATACACAGATAACAAGGGAAGGGAGAGAAGCACAGGCCAGTCCTGACATTCGAGAGGCTGCAGGAAACAGTGCAAAAGAAGACCCACGTCCCGAGTGTCTAAGCTTTTAAAGGTTTCAAGCTAACCAACTGTAAAGGGTTCTCTCTCCTTCTACCTTGAGAAACACCCCTCCAGAAGGAGACGGAAGGCTAGATGCAAGGAATTCTCGAGCCTGGGAATGCTGAGCTGAGCCGGCCTCGGCACTGTCCACGCTCACCCCTGCCTGGCCTGTCCAGGTGAAGGGCCTGGAGCCCATGTGCGGACATTCCACGGCTCAGCCAAGCCCCAGGCACTCACTCCCTTCCAACAGCGACTCCTTGGTCACCTGAGTCCTTAGCCAAGTGCAGCACCTTCCCCTGCCCTCGGGAGGGAGGGCTTGACCCAGGGGAGGCTCCATGCCAGCCCTGGAATGGGCTCGGGGCTCTGGGGGAACCGAGCCCAGGGTCCCAGGAGCGTGGTCTGTGCAGCTCAAGCTCTCCAGAGGGCCATGTCCTACCGACCTGGAGGAGTTCTCACCCTGTGGGGGCAGGGGAGACCTCTCTAGCGGAGGAGCAGAGCAGCCCCCCGAGTGTGGGACCCACGCAGGAGCCCTCTTGCCGAGTCTGAGGGCTGGAAATGTGCGAAGCCCTGTTCTCGCCGTCACCCACCGCCCATGTCCCCTGCAGCGGGCACTCAGAGCCTCCATGTGCATCTTTTCATCTGCAAGTCACAGTTTTCCTTGATCCCATGGCCCTTTTATGGAGTGGACAGAGAAGAGGGAAAATATCCCAAATCTGCACGGAGCTCGCTTTCCCTCGGGTCTCTGGGCAGTCATGGACAGGGCGTCAGAGGCCTGCCCTGCTTGCCCTCCTCTGACAAGAGTGACCTCAGGGTCGACCCGGGTCCAGAGCGGAGTCCTAGCCCATCTCGGATCTCCTGGACCAGTGCTCCGTCTTGGGCCTCCTCACCTCACAGGCCGGTCACAGCCAAAGGCTCTGAGTCCCAGACGTGACCAGTGACTTCCACCTGAGGACTTTGAAATGCAGGCTCACAACGCTGTCTCCTTAACAAAGTAGAACCTTTAAAATATTTAACAACGTGAAAAGGAAACTGAGCCTGAATTTCCCTTTCAGACACTAGGGAAACAGTGCTGGCTGCGTCTGAAATCCCCATCTCTGCAGACAAAGGGAGCTCTTAGGGTAAAAGCAGCGGCTTTTCACCACAATTTTCAAATAAAAGATAAAGAGAGCACACCGCGGTGGCCTTTCTGTTGGGATCTGACAATAAAGGAAGAGTATGGTTCTGCAAGGGAGAGCTTTGGTTTGAAGCCTGGAATACAAAAATAGTTAGGCTGATAAATCTTACTGAGGAAAAGGGAGGTTTTAAGGACATCGCATCATTTGACTGCTGGGGTCTTGCAGGGCGGTGACCAAGTTGATGCACCGGTCCCAGATGCGGTCCCAGATGGAACCCTAAGGAAAAAGAAAGTAAGATCAGCTTTTCTGTCCATCCTCACACAACCCTGACCTTGAGGAAAGACATGGGGCCAACCCTGGCATGAGCACTACTGTGCCTGCCCTGTCCTGCCCTGCCCTGCCCTGCCCTGCCCTGTCCTCCATGGGGCCATCTCTCTCTGCAAGGCCAACTCCTGTGGCTCCTTCTGGTCACCTCTCAGGCAGCACCCTGGTGCTAGTGCTGGTGCCGCCCGCCTCTTGGTAATGGCACCAACCCCTGCACCATACCGTGTGGCTAGTTTTCCAGGTGTTTTGCGTTCCTGGCTTGGCCACTGTTTTTTGGTCAACTTTTTCACTGCTGCGACTGAAAGACCCGACCAGAATTGTAGAGGAGGAAAAGATTATTTAGGGCTTCTGGTTTCAGAGGTCTTGGTCCACAAGTGGCTGGCTCCATTCCCTGGGCTCGAGGGGGAGGCTGAACATTATGGTAGGAGAGTATAGCAGAGTGACCCATAGTGACCAGGCAGCAGAGAGGGGTCTCCGCTTGCTGGATACAAATATGGGCCCTGCAGCCAGGTGCCCCGTGAGCCGCTTCCTCCAGCCACACCCACCTGCCTTCGTACCAGGATTGACTCTCTGATTAAGCTAAGGGCACGGCCCAGGCTTTCTCCTCCAGACCTTGCAGCTGAGCTCTGGGGACACCATAGCTGCCCTTGACAATCATCTTCTGCAAGCACAGAAACCACGAGTCTCTTCTTGAATGTTCTAAGTCTCCACCACCCTCCTGACCTTGGCCTGTGATGGAAGAAATGAATGAGTGAATTAACGGTTGGGAGCTGCAGCCACACGCCCTGCTCCCAGGGTGGTGGCATCAGCTGTAGTTGAAAAAGGCAAAGCGTCTGCCTTTCTCACAGAATGTGAGCTGAAGGGCAGGGTACCTGGGGCCCAAGGCACTGGGTACACAGTGGGAGTCCACCTTGGCAGACTCACGTGCTCCTGGAGTGGGCGGGGTGGGTGAGGGGTCATGGTGAGCACTCCTGCCCCAGGGCCACACGCCAGTCACGCGCACTGTGCTAACCACCTGGAATGGACCAGGAAACTGACACTCGGGGTTCAAATTGCCCACTTTACACAGTAAATGAAAGTTGGCTTAACCTGAGTCAGAAACCCATCTCGGCCAGTGTCCTATAGTCTGCACTCTCTTCCTGGCAACCCGGGGTACAGCAGTACCCGTGGAAGCCCTGTGGGCCTGGCCATCCACCCTGCTCCCACCTGCTTCTGCCCCTGGAGAAGACCAGCCATCGAGGGTCTCCTGTCCTTCCCACTCAGGGGAGACCACCCCTCCAGGTTTCCAGGCTCTACACAGTGTGGGACACCCCACCCTACAGAGATCTTACCCAGACCACACTTGCATTGAGGTTGGATTAGGCTACCAATGAGTGACAGGGAGATAATAACAATGAACTAAACGACATTAATGTTTATTTTCCTCCCACATGGAAGCCTAGAGGTTAAGGTCAGGGGTGATCTGGTAGCTTTAGATGTCTGGGGTCCATATTCTTCCTTTCTTGTTTTTCCATTCTGAGGCCACCTGGTCCAAAATGTCTGCTGGTGCTCCAACTGTTGAGTCCATATTTCAATTACAGGGAAGAGCAAGTGGGGAAGACAGAGTAGGTCCCTTATATCTTACGCTTCAAGAAAACTTTCCAGCCCTACATCTCAGTCACCCTCATCTCAACCACATAAGATTTTAATTCAAGACAGCCATGAGCCCAGATAAAACCTGGAATCCAGCAACAAACAAAAGAAGATGTGCCCTGCCAACCGAATCTCACCCACAGCTACCAATGAGTGACAGGGAAGTGACAGGCAGGTGCTCCTCTGGCTGCTGTGGCCAGTTTGGAGCTGGAGGGGTCATGGTAACCCTTCAAAGGGGAAGCCCGGGCCTGTCACCAGCACCACCACCTGTGGGCTAGAGGATCAGGCTGCTGATCTCAGATTTGCAATGATCCAGATGCTTGTGGAAGGAAGAGGGTGAGGATGATGGTGGAAAGTGTCCCTGCTTGGCTCATTGACCCTCTTCTCTGTCCCCTGCATGCAGGGGCTCTCTGTCCAACGTGTGTCTGTCCCTTCTGTCGCAGGCTCCTGTGGCTGTCTCGTCATGATCTTATTTGCCTCTGAAGTGAAAATCCACCACCTCTCTGAAAAAATTGCAAATTATGCCGAAGGGACATACGCCTACAGAACACAGCGGGAGAGCTACACCACCTCCTTCTGGGTGGTTTTCACCTGCTGCTTGGTTCACTTTCTCAACGGGCTCCTAATACGACTCGCCGGATTCCAGTTTCCTTTTGCAAAATCCAAAGATACAGGGACAACCAACGTCGCCGCGGATTTGATGTACTGAAAAGCCACAATCTCTGTGGTTTTCCCAGGTAAGGAAGTGGACTTGCTTTGGTCACTTTTAGAGACCGTCGATTGTGACAACAATCCCTCCTTTGACAACATAAAGCAGCAGACCCCTCATGGTGGTGTTTACACACTGCGCTGCGGATGCGGGTGGGAGGTGAGGGAAGCAGAGGAAGGGGTGGCATGTGTTTCCCGGGTGAGGGGAAAGGTGCTTGACCCAGCTGGGCCAAGGCCGGGGAGAGGACTGGCAGAAGCGCAGGTCGCTGGTTCCATCAGCGAGCCATCAACAGGCACGAGGGATATATTTTCATAAAAACAAATCCTATTTCTGATACAGTCACATCTTTGTTGCCCCAGATACCAGAAAGCAGAGCTGCGACTGCCTTCCTAAAATGAAAGTGCATCAAATGAACAGCTCCAAAATGTACCAAGGCACTTTTTTTTTTTTTAAGTTTGCTTAAAGCACAGTCTTATGAACCACGCCAGAATCGATAAACCTCAAAAAGACAAAAAAGGAGAAACAGTGACTCGAGCAATGTCCCCCCGGTGCTGGGCCCTGCCCACACCCACAGCAGCATTTTCAATGGACATAAATGCTGGGACCACCAAAGGAAGAATGAGGAAAAGTGACTTCTGTTGACAAACAGGATGCAAAACGACGGGCCCAGTAGCATCTAAGCAGCACTAAGGCCTGACTGTGAAGCAGATTTACCCCGGGATTACCATGCTACCACTGTGTCACCATGGTCCTTCACTGTGACAACACATGACCCAGGTCACTTTCCCCTGAAACACCTATGAAATTGACCTGCAGCTGACCAAAGGCCAACGGCTGAGCTTGAAACAGACCCTTCCTTCTGCTCAATCTCTTGAGCTCAAGAAACGGCTCATGCCAGGTGCAACGTTGCACGCCAGTCCTCCCAGGGACTCCAGAGGCTGAGGCAGGAGGATCGCAAGTTTAAGGTCGAATCGGGCAACTTAATGGGACCCTGTAAAAAATTTTTTAAAAGGCTGGAGGTATAGCTCAGTGGTAGAGCACCCTTGGGTTCAACTCCCCAGTGCCAAAAAGTAAAGTGTTCTGGAAAAAAAAAAAAAAAAAACAGAGAGCAGAGAACATGCCCTAGCCCCCCTGGCCCCCCTGGCCCCCGGCCCCCGGCCACAGGTGCTCTGTACTCAAAAAGCCCCACAGGAGGTTATTCTGGGTGTTATTTCGTCTTCTTCCTCCTGGAACAGTTTACAAGGAGGAAGCACCTGCTGGGATCCTGAGAGCCACTCCTGGGTGATCTGCCACTCACAGGTGGACAACGCTCCCTGAGTCTCCAGTAGAACTGCGATCTTCAGTCCTCCTGGGTCTCCCTGGAAGCCCAGGGTCAGTTCAGCTGCAAGGCCCGTAGGCCTGCTAGGTCCAGCTGAAGTGAATGTGACACTCTAGCCACAGGGGTGGCGGGAAGGGTGCCTGAGGCCCGGCTCTGCGCGGCCTCTTTCTCCTCTCAGGGGCTTGAGACGTCCTCCAACACCAAGCTTTCTTCTTTAGAAAACGAGTCTCCAGTTGTTCTCTGTTCTGTAAAAAGAGAAAGAGACTTTGGAGTGGCCGCTCGGCATCTAATGAGGGCCTCAGAGACAGACCAGCAATGTGTCTCAGCAGGAAGTAGAGGCAGGGCTGTCGCAGTCCCCGAACGTCCTTGCAAACTGAACCAGATGTCTGGTCACTCGCAGCAGTGCACGACACCGCGCTCTTCTCGTCCTGCCTGCGGTCACCCTTAGAGGTGGCTCTGGCCAGCCCTCACCTGCCCCTCTCTGCAGGGACTGGGGACCAAAGGCCCAGGGACTGACATTCATTTTGCTGTGACCGCCTCTTCCCCTAAAGTGGCAGCCAGCATTCTCATGAGGAAGTGGGGCCCCCTGCTGGCTCGGGGGCATCCTGCAGGGTGCCTTGGCTGGCCTTCCACTCTCACCAGTCACCTGAACACCAGCACTTATGATGTCGCCAGGAAGAAGTGGCAGGGGAGTCCATGAGAGCCGGCCTGAGTCCTTCCAGGTGGACCCTGCTGCTGCCTGGGGTGGGAAGGCCCAGAACTCAGCAGGCACAGGTGCAGGTGGTGCGTCCTGGACCTCGGGCTCCTGGTCCCACCTGCTCTCCAGGAAGCCGTCTTGCCTCACTCACAGGTGTTCAGGGAGGTCTGACTGGCCGGTGGCTCACCATTTACACAAGCCAGGGCACCGGGCTGACAACCTGGGGGAGAGAGCCTGGGAAAAGGGGCTGGCCTCCCAAATCGGGTGACAGGAGAGCACACAAGCCCCAAGGTGGGCATGGGCTGCCGTTAGATGGGTATTCACCCAGCTGTGTATCTGCAGAAGGCTGAACAAGTACCCAGGGGACACAGCAGAGAGAGGACGGGACTTCCACCTCCCTGTCCTCCTCCTCTAGGAGCTGGTGTCCTTCACAGCAGAGTGGCTATTACAGAAGGCTGCTTTGGGACCCGTCTGGAGCCACCTGCCCTGACTTTCTGCCTTTTGCCCCTGCTCCCCTTTCTATAAAAAAAAGAAAGTGTATCAGATGGAATTCAGAGGCAGGGAAGCAGGATGACATTCCTGCACTGTCTCCCTGCTCAGCGTTTGGCTGATGTCCTTCTCCACCCGCTTCAACCTGACAGCTGGCCATGGCTCAGAGCTGAGGGGCCACCTCTGAGTGACAAGGGACTGAGCATGCTGGTCAGCTTGGAGAAAAGGGGCCCACTTCTTGAAAAAAGGGAGGAAGAAGCTTCTGGGGCCCCTCAGGGGAAGCCCTCCAGCTCCTGGAGTCTCGAAAGCAAACGGAGTTATATTTTGATTTACAGACTTTGCTGCCCCTGCCCCCAGCTGGACATACCTGTAGAGGTGACACCCAGAGCTGGTTATCTGGTAAGTCTGAAGACCCACGACAGAGGAACCAGACAGTCCCCCGCCAGAGCTAACGGCAGATTCAGCAGTGGCCGCAGGCCCTGGGCTGGGGTTTGGAGGCTGGAGGCTGGGGGCAGTGGGTGGCTATGGTGCTATGACAGCCACCGGCAATGAGTAGACGAGTGTCCCCAGGGACTGGGCTTCTTGGCTAGGACGTTGGTCCAAGGGCCTCGGCCCCACTCCAAAGACGATGGACAGTGGGTTGCAAGGTAGGTGGTCCTCCCTTGAGGGAAGGAGAGGGAAGCATCCCCCCACCACCACAGTTGGCTGTGGATCCCACTGTGCAGAGAGAGCCAGGGCCTTTGTCCCTCCCTTCCCCCTCTGGTAGGTGAGAGGGCTGTGGAGGAGGCCGTGCCCTGCAGGAGCTCAAGCTGGTGCCCTTCCAGAGGCATGAGCTTCAACACACACAGGACCGCTGGCCCTGTTCTGGAGACCCTTCGGATGCCCATTTATCATGGACGTGACATATGCAAAAAGAGTGTCTCAGCTGACTCAGGGGCACGTGTGCTGGTGCTGCCATGGTTGGCTCTGGACTTACCACCATCTTTCCACTTGCCACCGATGACCAGCAGGACTGTCCACACCCAGCCGCAGGCCCTGGGGACCCGGTGTGAACTTGCCTTTGTTGGTGCTAGTTCCCCTTGTGCCACCTCCCCACTCCCCGGAAGCCATAGGGCCACCTGTTCTCCACACTTCCTCCTGGGCATGAGCTAGGCTGTCCTCCCAGCCTCCCAGCCTCCAGGGAGGTGGGCCTCCTGAGAGCCTGTGCCCACAGGGTGTAGGCTGGAGAGGCCACTCTCAGACGTGTCCCTGAGAACTGACCCATGTAACGGTCCACTTGCTCTGGCCCTGGTGCTGCAGCCTGGGCAGTTGGGAGGTCCTCTGTGGGCTGCAGAGGGGAGGTGGCTTCCCAGGGGATGGCCTAGTGGTGGCACTGGGGGATGACAAGGGCGAGAAATGGATACCTGTAGAGTCGCCGGGCTCCGATGGCTGCTTGTTGCCCTGGCCCAGCCTGTCCTGACCCGGCCAGCAAGGTGCTGCTCTCCAGGAAGGCTCCACTCCCGCCAGCCAGTGGCTTCTCCAGGGCTCTGGGGACAGCCTGAGGCCAGGTGCATCCTCCGCCTCCCCACCCTCCGTGGTGCTGTGTGGCCCTCTGGCCTCTGCCATCACCTGCTGAGATGAAGCCAGAAGAATGGATTTTCTGCAAAAATATCTAAGGAGTAAATAAATATTTTTTGCTTATGCTGATGGCCTCTTTAGGATTCTTTCCAAATGTGGATTAATGTGTCTCCTCTCATTATTCCAAAAAGATTTTATCTTGCATCTGCTACTGATGTGCCAGGTACCAGGCCCTGAAGATGAGGGAAGCCGTATAGAAGAACTGGAGAAAAATAGTCTTCTTGATCTTTGGTTGACTGCAAAGAAAAATATCCTTCAAGACTCCTTAACTTTATTTTCTTTTTAAAATCTTAATTTATTATTAAAGAAAGAGTTTTTAAAATTTTTGTCAGGAAAAAAAATCAGGTGAAATTCCTGAACAGTTTAAGTCATATCAAAAAATCAACAATTATCCCAGAGTTTCAATTTTCACAAATTCTCTAAGAAGCTACTTAATCCAGTAATGTGAAGGAGAGTTTCAAAAATGTATCTAGAGAGCTGACTGGGAAGTGGGGGGCTTCTGTCTTGGTAGCCCTGGGGGCCCCACCTGGCTCCTTCTGGGAGGCAGGCTGCTCCCAGCCCCCTGGGCGGGTAGCATTGAAATGGAGACTGCCCACAGTTCTGGATCCAAAGTGCACGTGGAGCCCAGAGGAGCCCTTCCTGCAGGTTGGTGGATGGTCACCAGGCTCCCTGTTGGCTTGGTAGCAGAGGAGGTGCCGCCGACTCAGGTCCTGGCTCCAACAGGGTCTACATTTACACATTCATTCTGCTTGTTCCAGCTCTTGGAATTCTCTACTAGTCTGAGGACAAAAACAAGCTCATTCTGCAGGAATGATTTACACCTGAGCTGGTTATGACATGGATAAGCGTCCCCTGGGAGTCCATGTGTTAAAGTCTTGATCTACAGGGTGGTGACTGTAGGAGTCCCATCTCTCAGTCTTTTTCTGCTTCTTAGTTCTATGACGGAAGGGGTTTTTTTCCACTGTGTGTTCCCACGGTGATGTGCTGCTTCCCACAGAGGCCCAGAGCAATGGGGCTGCCTGATCTTGGATTGACACCTCCAGAATCTCGTCTTCCAGAATCAGAAGCCAAGATAAACTGTTTTTCCTTTATATTGCCTCAGGTATTTTGTTACAGTAATGAAAAGCCTCCTGATATGCTATTGAACTTAAAAATCACTTTTGTTCTCTGCATCAAAAATCAACTCCTGGGCTGGGGATGTAGCTCAGTTGGTAGAGTGCTTGCCTTGCATGCACAAGGCCCTGGGTTCAATCCTCAGCACCACACACACAGAACAACAATAAAAAGGATCAACCCCTTCTCCCCAAAGCATGTGTGTAGTCCCCGGGCCAGTCAGAGGTTCCAGGGCGTTGGTGAAGTGAAATGAGGATCTGGGATCAAGGAGCACATCCACTAGAGCCAATGAGATGTAGGATCTCATTACACGTATTAACACTAAGACAGGAATCCTGCCCTTCAGATTTCCTTGTCTGCCATTTGACAAACTTCACGGCTGCCCTTCCCAAAACAAGTCTGTTATTTCTTTCTCAAAGTATATAAGTATACAAACCACAGCATGCCTGCCACAGTGATTACCTCTGTCCTTTACTTCAAAGAAAAGAAAGGCTTCCTGTTTGACTCCATGTTCTGGTCGGGGCACATTAAATGTGAAACCCCAAACCCACATACACCATCCTGAAGAGAGAACCGGGGGGAGGCAGAGTTGAGCTGGGAGACGCATGGGTCCCCCACAACACTGGGATGCCGGTGGTGAGTGTCGGCCCAGGGACGGTGGCTGCAGGAGTGGGCAAGCCAGCAGGAGAAGCTCCCGCGCCCTCCCTGCCCCCGTGGCATGGTGGGGCCTGCACACGTGTGTGTGCATGTGTGTGTATGTGTGCTTATGCTCGCCTGATGTCCGTGTGTGTCTGAGGCCGCACACTCTGACCGCGACTCTCCCTGTGCTTCTGGTTCCTTCCCTTCTCTGCCCACTCACCTCTGCTTTTCCTAAGCCCTGGGGCTCCCCCTCCATCATGGGACCTGCATCTGCTCCTGGACTCGCCTGCCATGCCTCACTCTGTCACCTGATTCCAGCTCCAGAGCAGCTGTGGACAGGGCCCCGAGGTCCCATGCCCATCCTGGCTCTGCACACCTGAGGTGAGGGGGACGAGCAGGGCTGCAGGGCCCGGGTGCAGAGGCAGAGTGGGGACAGCCTGGTTCTCAGAGAGGAGAATGTGGGACCGGCAGGTACCCCACACCACCCAGAGGCTGGGATGTTTAAAGGCCACTCTACTTAGTACTAACTTAGAGGAGCTTCCTGCTGTAGAGTTCTTCACAATCTCCAACTTGTTTCATTGTTTTCTAAAGTCAGAAAGAGAAAGACATCGCCACTTTGCACACAGTTCAATGTTGTGTGCACCTTGTCCACATGTGCTGAGCTACCTGAGGAGCGCCCCCGGGACTCACGCACTGCACACTCGAGGCTTCCCTCCTGCACGTGCTCTGTCTCTTGTGACAGGACAATCTGCATCCCGTCCTTCTTCCTTCCCCACAGCACACCTGTGGCCACCAGAGGAACCCAGTGAACCAGCCGGCTGGGATGAGAATGCTCTGATCAAGTTTGCCAACGCGCCACTCTCTGCAGTACACTGCCAACGAGTCTCTCATCTCCCCGCTGCCTGGCCTCAGCCCAGCTGTGAATCCCACAGAAGCTCCTTATCTCTAGAGACACACACAGGATCAATAGATGCACCTTCACTTGGGCTGAACGTCCTTGCCACCTTGCACAGCAAGGCCTCTGTCACTAGGGGCGTCCTCACTTGGAAATGCCCCATCAGCTCACAAGGTCCACCCCTGAGCTCAAGGTGACAGCACGCACAGGGCATCTTGTTCCTGACACAGTCCTGTAGCCATTCCCACAGAGCATCCTACTTCTGAAGGATTCTCAGAGGTGTCTCCTTCCGGCCTGAGTACCAGAAGTAACCCCTTCCACAGCTGCTTCTGTGGCTGCTGCTGTCTGTCTGTCCTGGGGTGGGACAGCCAATGCTGTAGGTAGTCTCTGGGAGTCCACAGCTGCATCTGTAGCCCCATGTTCAAGATTTCAAGGGAATATCTGTGGACCAACAATGCATTCCTAGCTCAGGTTTAAGTTCTGGAGCCATGTATTTACTTAACGTCTGTCTTTTCTACTTCAAATTCATAATCTCTTTATTAATCACATGATCTTTGTAAATTGCAAGGTGGGCCGGACATGGTGGTGCACACCTGTAATCCTAGTGACTCGGGAGGCTAAGGCAGGAGGATTGTGAGGTGCTAAGCAACTCAGTGAGACCCCGTTTCTAAATAAAAAACAAAATAGGGCTGAGATGTGGCTCAGTGGTGGAGAGCCCCTGAGTTCAATCCCCAGTACTCCCCAGAAAAGGTCAGGGGGGATACGCATTTTGCAATCCATGTCTTGTGGGCGTATCAGGCTGTACAGGACTGAGGAGAAACGTACATAACACATAGCTTGATTCTCAAAACGGGGTTGCTGGAGGTCAGTTGTCTTTGCCCTGCTGAACCCAGAATGTTGCTGGACATGTCGTGAGGCACAAGATCACTATTTCAGTCCCTCCTTCTGCTCCAGAGAACGGACGGCTCCTACTCTGGCTGAAGTCCCTGCGCCCAGCCATCCTGCTACAGTCCAGCACTCATGTCCTCCTCCTCCACGTCCATCTAGCTCTGACTAGACCACCACACCTCCACTTTGAAGCAGGGTGTCATGTGAGAGGTACCACCGCAATGCTGCCATGCTCTGCCTGGAGGGAAGACCACGGTGCTGCATCTCGCAAGGAATCAAACGGCTCCTAAGATGCAGAATGAGCTTCGACCATGGGCCCTGCATGACAGAAGTGCAGGCCCCAGCTCCTGCTCTTCAATCAGTTTCCAAAAACCACAGACTGCCCCTAACGTGGGGACGGTTTCTCCAGTTGACCCAGCTTGTTGAACTAGGGAAGGGAGGAAGGTTAAGCCCAGGCTCTCCTCCATGCAGGTCTCTGATGCTGGGACGTAAACTAACTTTTCCTGACCCTTATTTTCTTGTCCAGAACTAACCCAAACGTCTCCAGACTCCTCCAGCGCATCAGCATAA
The DNA here is from genome assembly GCF_047511675.1 of Marmota flaviventris. Lineage (NCBI taxonomy): Eukaryota > Metazoa > Chordata > Mammalia > Rodentia > Sciuridae > Marmota > Marmota flaviventris. Next base: position 107,440,946 of record NC_092505.1, on the reverse strand, counting down.
ATAACTATCACGCTAGTCTTAATTCCCAAGTTTCGATGGCTCCTGAGAGCTGTTGTATCAGTCAGCTTTTGTTGAGACAAAATCCCTGAGAAAAACAACTTGAAGGAGGAAGGCCTTAGTTTGGCGCATAGTTTCGGAGGTCTCAGTCAGTGGTAGCCGTGTCCATTGCTTGGGCTTGAGGTGGGGCAGAACATCATGGCGGAAGGGCATGGGAAGGAAAGCTGCTCAGGACACAGCAGCTGGGAAAAAGAGGGAGAGGAAGGGGCCAGGGACTAGATAGTCCTCAAGGACACACCCTCTAGGACCCACACTGTCTCCATGTCCCACCTCGTACGGTTTCCACCACCTTCAATAATGCCACCACCACCAACGCGTCCCTAATAGATCAATCCATAGGTAAGGTCAATGCCCTCTTGATCCAGTGCCTTCTCCAAAGCCCCACCTCTGAACTGGGCTGCCCTGGGGACCCAGCCTTCAACACGTGGGTCTTCGGGGGACATGCCAGGTGGGAACAATAACACCCCTACAAATAGAAAACCAAGGCATTGTTCCCATCTTGCTTTGTCCTCGAGTCCCTGCCATGTCACTCTGGGAGTTTCAAAGTCCTCCTGGGTCCTCAGAATTCAGTGTGTCATCCACCTGAGGCACCTGGGAGAAAACTGCTGGCCAGGATGATGGGGACATGCTGTGCAGTCGCAGCTGTGGAGCATGTGAGGCCATGATGGAGCGGGCAAGGTGGAGAGGAGCCAGCGCTGAGACGCCTCCTTCCTGGCTCCTGTCTGGGTGGCCACAGGGCCACCCACACTGGCTCTTCTCCCACCAGGCACCCAGCTGCAAAATCTTCTCCAACCCAGAAGGAGAAGTCTCACGCGTGTCCGTTCTCATCAATGTCTGATCAATGCATCTAGAAGGTTCTCCAGCCCACACTCCATAGAGCCAGGATTCAGCCTGTAGCTCCTTCTTCTACCACGTGAAAGATGGTGCCCCTCACACTAGCATGGCCAGTGGTGGGGAGGAGTCCACCACCTGATGGGGCAGCCCTCACTGGGAGTGTTTGCTGCACTGGTTGATGGGCAGAGGGCACCAGGGCCGCCCTATGTGGACGTCTCACGTCAGGGGCATCCTGCAGTGTGTTCTGCACAGGGTGCCTGCTGTTCCTGGCTGTCCTTAGGCGTTTCCCTTCTCCCTTTAGGTCACAGCTCCTTTTCACTTTTCTGTAATCAGCGAAAGGCTCACATCTTTTACACTTTTACACGGCCAATTTGAAATGGGCAGTTGGGGTGTCAGGCGCTTCTCCAAATCTGCTCCTGGCTCAGAAGCTTCAGTCTCTGTCCGAAGCTCTTCATGAGCTGCAAACTCTGCAGATCCAAGTCAAATTAATCCTGGCCGCATCCCTACACTGGTTAAGTCAGGGAGAGGATGTAAGGTGAGGGCACAGGAGCCAGGGAAGGCGTGCTCAGTGCCCATGAGGAGGTGCCGGCATCCTGGTGAAGGTTCCCTCTGCAGGCACCACGGGGGCCTGAGCCCAGATCCTGGGAGGCTGGGGAGGCCCTCCTCCAGCAGGCCCTGGAAGGCACTTAACATGGTCGGTCTGCATTACTGAACAGCACACTGGGGCCTGACAGGGACAGAGAGGCCCAGAGAGTGGCCAGCCAGTGGGGTACTTCAAGGAAACTCACCTGCAGGCTGAGGACTGACTAGACAGTGGAGAGACTCAAGAACATCCAGTTGGGACTTAGTGACAAGCAGTGTGAGCAGCGAGGAGCAGACCTGGCTGAGCTGGGGTCCCCTCGGTCCACACGGAGGTTTGGCTCCCTCTTGCAGCAGTTCACAGAAAGTCTGTCTTGCTGCTTTGCCAGGTGTCTGTACACAGCCCTTTCATGACACCCCAAACAAGCCACCCACGCACTGCAAGGTGACCAGGAGTCAGAAGATGGGCAGAGCTGGAGACTGGGGGAGGCCCCAAGGCCAGGCACCTCTCGGTTCCGTGCAGGTATCTCGGTGCTTGGATGATGCCTCCAAGGGTGGGGAAAAAGGGCCACGCAAGGAGGCGCAGGGCCGCTGGCCTCAGGGCAGCCTGGCCCAGCCCACAGTGTGGGCAAACCAGGGAAGCCCACCTCGCATGGAGCAAGAGGAGATGCAGAGGTCGGGGCTCTTCCTCCTACACAAAGCCCAACTCCTTGGCTCTCCAACAGGTAGAATTCCTCATCAGTAAAAATGCATTTTTAGGACATAATTAGTAGGAAGGCTCTGGTGGTCACTCGGGGGGCATGTGGATGACATGTCATTGCTGGTGGGGCCTCTTCTAATGGCAAGTTTCAATTAGAGAAAGAACATGAAATCAGAGAAGAAATCGCAATTCACCTTTTGTTTTGAGGGTGGAAGGGCACAGGCTTAGGTGACACCAGATGTTAAACTCTGTCACTTTTGCTAGTGATCCATCTGCTTAGCTAGGTTGCTTATAAGAGGGACAGAGTACACTAAAACATTTAAGGAAAGAAATGACATTTATGCAAGGAGTAAGGCGTCGCTCAGAACACAGGACGTTTGACCTCCGCGGTTTGTGCATGGTCCCCACAATCCTCAGCCACTAATGGAACTCTGTGCCAGTCTAAGTGCCATAGTCCAAAGACACAGATTCCACCTGGTGCCAACCAGCCTGGCTGGGTAAGCCTCCTGTGCAGACAGTCCCAGGCAGCCTCTGAGGGACAGGCAGAGGGATGGAGGGACAGGCAGCGAGACAGAGGGACAGGCAGTGGGGTGGAGGAATAGGCAGTGGGACGGAGGGGCAGGCCCACTGCACCAGGGCTGCCACAAAGCTTCTCACAGCAGGCGCCCTCTAACCAGCCAGCATCCTCAGGACGCTCTCACTAGGCGGGTGGAGCCGGGGTCTGTCCCCGCCCCCCCATGCAGCAAGGCTCTCCTCAGGCAAGGTGTACGCAGGGAAGGTGGCTTTCCCAAAGCCACAGATAGGATGAGGAAGGCAGGACTTGAGCCCACTTGGCTCCAAGACGGCATCTGAGGGTGGGGAAGGGGCAGCCGACTGTCCAGTACAACAGCAGATGGCAGAGAACCACCCAGGCTGGATGGATGGGGCATCAGGCCCGACCCAAGCCGCTGTCAAGAAGGCAGGGGAGGGAGGAGGGCTGGGGTCTGCAGGCCAGGAGGGAAAGGCAGGAACAGGCTCAGCCAACCACGCGGGCCCTGAGCTGCACCCCACCTCGCCATAGGGCATCTGTGCCAGGCGCACCCCACTGCCTTAGCCAGCCTCCCTTCCCGTGTCATAGTAATGCTCTCAGCAGAATGGATGGCTGCCCAGTGGAGGCCACATGTACAACCTCCTTGCAACTGGTGGCCACATGATTCTGGCCCGAGGGATATGAACAAAAGGGACACAAGCCCTTTAGAGGCATGTCTTTTCTCTTTCCCTTTTCTTCACTCTGGAATTCAGTTTAATGGCAGGAGACACAGCAACTATATTGGATCATGAGATGAAAGTCAGATCAGAGTATGGGAGAGCCACAAAGTGAGAGGACAGGGGAACCTGAGGATTAGAAGCGTCTACCAACATGACCAGCCAGGCTTGCTTCCAAGGCCAAGATGTGCTCAAGTAATAAAATGCTATGTATCCTGTACAGTCCCATAGTACCCTGCAAATGCTTAATGTTCTCATGATGGATATCAACTGAAAATACAGAAAAACAAGATAGGCCTATTTGACAAGGACATTGGTGGCAATTTCTGTTTTAATTCATTATCTACTTAAAATTTTGAAGTGACTATATGCAATAAAAATTATTAATGAAGTTTATTCCATCCATCAAAAAATTTAAGTACTTTGAATTTCTTTATTTTTTTATTTTTATGGGGTGCTGAGAATCAAACCCAGTGCCTCACGCATGCTAGGTGAGTACACTACTACTTGAGCCACATCTCCAGTCCCAGTACTTTGAATTTCTGACATAGCTATTCTTTTTCAAGGAATTTTTTTTTTATCATAGGTCATGATTTTTCTGTAGAATGCAAATAAATCCCAGCTCTCACGGTTGACATGTCTCTTCTCATGCACAGAAGGGGAGTTTTATGGGAAAGACGCACAGGCCTCCGTGTGTTCCCGGCTCCGCTGTCTTGGGCTGAGCCCAGCCACCGAGTCCTGCTTCTCCAAGTACGTCCACGGCTCACCACCCCAGCCTCCAGGCTGGCACCCCCCCAGGGCAGGGCCAGCTGTGGTCTCTTCTCTGGCCAACACATTTCCTCGTCCTTTTCGGGACCTGGCAAACATGCCAGAGGGCCCGGAGGGGCAGCCAGGGCCTGGGCCTCCTGTCCCAGGCCCAGATGGAGCTGTGCCCAGGCTTAGGTCATTTGTAAGATCCGCTGCAGGGACCTGAAGACCACCTAGCTCAGTGGTCAGCATCTTCTAAAAGAGGGCAGATAACGCGCATTTTAAGGTTGGCGGAACACAGAGTCCAGTTGCTGTTTTCAGCTCTGCTATGGAGGGCAAAGGTCATCATAGACAACACGTCAACAGAATGAGGCTGGGTTGCAACAGAACTTTATTATGGCACAAATTTAAATTTCATAAACATCAAAACACGATATCATTGCAAATTGTATTGTATAATTATATGTAACTATGTATTATATTATTATTATCAGCATGATGTATGTTATATTAAGCTATAAAAAGTATAGCATCTTGTGTCATGAAATATCATTCTTTTGTTTTGAGGCATTTAAAAATGTAAAACTCATTCTTAGCTTGTGGGCCATACCTAAACATGGCAGAATCAATTTGGCCTGTGTTTGCAGCGTGCCAACCTTGACCTAGCCCAACCTTTGCCTCTTTTTCACAGAGCATTAAACTGGGGACCAGAGAGCCCAACTGATTCACTCAAAGTCGCACAGCAAATCAACGACAAACCAAATTAGAATTATCCCTTATAATGCACAAAAGAATCCTGTCATCTGCAGGAATTGTCATCTGAGAACCACTGAAAAGGCCAAGGACAGAGAACCTGAGCTGATCCCCCGCCATATGGTGACAGTGACAGCAGAGAACCCTACTGCGGGCCGTTTCCTAGTAACCACAGCCTCTCTGGCTTGTTATTTATAACTTATTTCCCAGTGGAGAGGGTGGGCGACCTGATTATATTCAGTTAGGAGAGTGGAAGTCCTGGTCCTCCGTCTGAGGACAGACGGGCCACCGCTGCCGAGGCGGGGCGAGCAGGTCCAGCTGCAGGGCTCCGGGCAGGACAGTCCGTGGGCCTGCGGAGCTGGGAGCCCGGCACACCGGCCTCCCCTGCCCTCTTCCTCTGGCTCCAGGAACCTGGCTCCTCCGTGACCTCCGGAGGGACCGTCTGGTGCCTAGAACGCTGGACAGTCCACGTCCGCGGAGGGACACCAAGCGTCTGGTGACCCTGGGCAGCGTGGGCGGCGGTGACTGGAGGCAGGAGAGCGCAGGCGGAGCTGGGGTCCACCGGGCACGTGGGAGCCAGATGAGGGCCAGCCCACGGCCATCACAGAGGGCCCATCTTGCCACCCCGTGTGTCCCACACCTTGTCCCTGCAGGGAGGGAGGTGAGCTCTGGGCTCACACAGCGATCACAGGCCGCCTGCCTTTCCTAGACCTGAGCAGCCCTGAAACAGGGTGGGTGGTGGGGCAACAGGAGGAGTGACCGCTCCTCTTCGCTTCTGTCCCCATTCCCTGCCATGCACAGTCATGGGAGAGCAGAGGAAGGAGTGACTTTCCCTCAAACTGTGAAGAACAGCGGGGCTCCCGGCAGCGGGAGCCTCCAGGGAAAGGACTTCAAGGCCACTGATTGCCGAGGAGGTCCTTTGGGTTTGTGGCCCTGTCCACCTGGAAGTCTGCTCCTGGACAACAGGAATGGGCATCCACCCAGGAATGCTGTGTGCTCAGAAGCCACAGTTGGGGTGTGTATCTTATCATGTGTGCTTGCGCGTGTTTGCACAGACACACACACACACACACACACACACACACACGGCTTAAAGTGAGTGGTGCATACTGCTGGTGATCTAGCCTGTTAAGGATTAGGGTCCATTCAATGCTGTCCTTTCAGCTGCCCATCCAGCGCTTCTCCCCGACTTACCCACAGACACCCCAGGCATGCAAGGTGGGTATGGGTGCCAAAGCAGCAAGGACAGAGGAAATCAGGCATGCCCAGCAAGCCACTGCCCTGGCTAGACATGCAGAAGGCAGAGGGTGAGAGAAAGCAGCCCAGCTGGCAGTGTCCCAGGGTGCCTGCCACTGTCATCAGGGATGCAGGGCAAGGGTGACGTCTGGCCCAGTTGGCTGTGGGGTCCCTGCGGCAGATGGTCTGACTGACCCGAGACCACAGGTGTTTCCAGAAGTGACTCCTGCATTCTGTTCATTCTTGGCGGTTTGCTGCTGCTGTTTTGTACTTCGCTGGCACCCAGGGCCTGGCGAAAGCTGGCGAATGCTCTCGCTGAGCTGCACCCCAGCCCTGTTCCTGGTTTACTAGAGGGCAGGTCTGTCTTGGGGCCCACACTCTGTAAAGCCGACACCCGCTCCCCGGCTGGAACCAGTGTTTCGGTTTCCCCCTGGAGATGATGCTCCCTTCCACACTCTCAGTCCCTGGGGTCCAGGCTCTGGGGTCCTCCTCCTCGGTCTGGCCAATCAGTGATCCTCGTGGCCCCAACCACAGGTGCTACGCAATGACCCAGTTAGAATCCATCCTGCGATTTTTCGGGACCAGAAATAGGTGTGCTCTTGCTGGAGGGGCTGAGCTGGTAAAAGTGGGCCCGACTGCCTTCCTCCCCCAGGAAAGTCTCTCTGAAGACTCAGCAAGCATGGCTGGGGACAGCCAGACCCCAACAGTGTCGCCCGAGTGTGCACATTCAGCCACCTCTGTGTGGGACTCCCTGGGAATCAAAGAACTCCTGGGTTCTCTTTCCTCAGTTCTGCTTAAGCCAGTTCACACGGAGCTGCTCTTCCTCACAGTCAGGGTCCTGAGAAGGCGAAAGACAGGCCACCCTGTCTGTTCAGCCCCTCGGCTGACAGAGACCTCCCACCCCAGGGTTTGGAGCAACTGTAGGAGGTCACGGGGCAGGAATGGTCCCTGTTTAAAGTGAAACAGTTAAATGTCACTGAACAATTGGTACGTGTCCCTTTTTAAGTGTTTTTATGTGTGTTAAGACTCCTAACAACCTCATGATGTAGTCACTGTGACCATCTCCATTTGACAAGGCTGGAAAGTGAGGCACAGAGGTGAAATGAAGGGCCCAAGGTCACTGCCGGGGGCGTGGTGCACACACCCTGCTTCCGAGTGCACTTCTATACACTCTGTCTGTGAGCGCGGGCAGATCCAGGCCTTGCCTCTTACAGAGAACATAGCCAGGGTGAGGGGCTGTCTCTCCTGTGATGACATCACCTCGTGGCCTGAGAAGGGGTTTGCAGACGTCGTTGAGGTCCCCCATCAGGAATAAGAGCATCCAGGTTGCAGAGAGTATTCTCTGGGCACCACAGTTTTCCTGCACCATCAGAGGCTTCAAGCAGAGAGACGCCTCTTCTCTGCTGGGCTGGAAGAAGCAAGTGCCACCCTAAAAGAGAAGTGTTTTCTGCCAAAAGCTGTGTAAGCTTAGCAAAGACCCCAGGTGTGGCCAGAGTGCCAGGCCCAGCGGCCCTAGGTGCAACCTGAGCAGCTTGAGCTGGGGAGCAGCAGAGCTGTGCACCCGGACACTCAGACACCGTGGCACAGGTGGGCGCTGAGGTTCTCACCCGATGGCTCTCCAGTGCTGGCACCTGAGGAGCGGTTTCCCCAACGCCAGCCAATTCTGCCCCTGCCCGGAGTCCTGAGGTCACTTCAGCGCAGACACTAGTGGCCTAGACCCATTGTCAGACACAGCATGTCTAAGGATGGAGTCCCATGGGACAGCCAAGCCCGGACACCCGGGCAGGCAGTGACATGCCTTCCTGGCAGGGGCTCCCTCAAGGTGCTCAGCCTGACCACGGCATGGAAACTGGCCTGTCCCATTGTGCACGCCCAGGACAGCAATCAGTGAAGCACGAGATCGTTGGCATCTTATTATAAAATGGGCTTTGTGTGAGGACACGCCGAGGGCAGGTGTGCCGGTGGGTCTGTCCTGCTGTGCTGGGTCACCCCAGGCCTGGGGCGTGTGGGACAGCACCCACCGCTGAGCTCCTGCCTGGTTCTCCTTCCAGTGTTTTCCGTCTGCAGTCCACTAGTTGGGACATAGATCCATCCTCAGTACAGGTGCCATTCCTGGGTCTCCTGCACTTCTGACCTGCTTACTGCAAGACCAGGATCCCACTCCCCCTGATGATTTGATAGAGAGGCTCACTGAACCTGGAAAGCCACTTACTTATGGTCACCAGCTTCTTACAAAGATACAGATAAACAGCCGGATGAAGAGGTGTGTAATGGTGGGGTCTGGAAGGGTCTCTGTCCCCAGTGGAGCTAGGTACTGCCCTCCTGGCACCTGGGTGTTGTTAGAGTCTGTAAACAAGTCAGGATGGCGCCTGGCATTTTGCCAGGGGGAGTGGTTTGTGAGGTGGCGCCAGCGAGCCATTAAGTGTGGAGATTCCTTATTGGTTGACTGCTGTATCTAGTTTATGCTAATTAAGATAAGCTGTGTGGAATGTATAAATACCTCTGTTGTCCTACAATAAACGGCTCCCACTCCTGCTGTATCAATGTACACAAGTTGTTCGTCACCCCCAGGTTATTTTGCTGCAGCCGGACTGCGGCAGGGTGTGTCCGACAGCTGAGAAGCTCCCTGGAGCCTGTTCCTGACGTAGGCGTTGTTGATTGAACCATCCTGGTAGTTCAGTCCCCAGCCTCCCCAGCCTCCCCAGCCTCCCCAGCCTCTCCAGCCTCCCCAGCCTCTCCAGCCTCTCCAGCCTTCCCAGCCTCACCAGCCTCTCCAGCCTCTCCAGCCTCTCCAGTTTCAAACCACACTGAAGCTGCTGAGGGGCCACCAAAGTCAGTTCAGGAAATGCCAAGGGTTTTCGGCACCAGGATCAAAGACCAAATCCATATTCCCCATTATAACACGGTGGTTTCTGAGGCCTTTGAGGTGTTGACAGGACCACAGTAGTGACCAGTGTCCAAAGGCCACTGACTGAGAGAATGGGCCAGGACCAACATCTGTGTCCCTCACGTGGGACTTTTGACTTTCAGCTGTATCCCTGACCCAAGCTGCTATTCCTAAAGTCTACAAAGGTAGGAAGATGGAACTTCTAAGGGGGCATTTTAACCTGTAGAGACAAGGAAACACTTAACGGTTAGGAGCTTTCAGACAAACCATGATCATCACGAGGTACGTCAGAGGAGGTATGGAAGCAAAGCTCAGAGAGAGACTAGAGAACTTGCCCAAGGTCACATAGCTGTGGCAGAGGGACATAGATCCATCTATCTGGTTAGGAAATAGATCCATTGGACGCTGGGCCTTCCCCCCACCTTCCTCCTCCTCGCCACAGCACCAGAACAAAAGCAGAACATATCAGCCACCTCCCAGCTTTAGGGACGGCAGGATTCTTTCAGGAAGGAATATAATCAGGAAATTTCCATCTCCACAGAAAGTAGAACTGAAGAAAATGAATGATAATTAAAGCATAAAGGATTTAACTTAATCCTAAGGAAGAGCTTTCCAGTGGTAAGGTTAATTAAATACTAACGAGATTGTGTTTTAAGAAAAAAAAATCAAAAGCCTCTAAAATTCTGCTTCCAGATTCCTGTTTACGAAGACTCACATGAAAACAGCAAGAAGAAATTCTGGTGGGGGGGGGGGTCATTTTGCAAGCTAGTTGAAGTGTTTGCACACCCAAGTTCTTCAAAATTGACTACGGGCTGAATTGAGTGTGTGATCATTAAGATCAGTCTTGCTTTCTGGGGTCTAGAGCAAATGTTAATAATGCTGAACACTCACATTCTGAATTTCAGGTTCAGAATATATACTAGCTTTTGTCATAATGTCATTAATATTGTTGTATTTGATTATGAACAAAGCACGTGGCCTTGGGTGCTGATTTCTACATTCATGCCGTGTGGTGCTTGGGAAGGTGAATGGGTGCAGACCCTCCTGGCCCCCATCATCCTGCCGCACGCTGCAGAAGCTCTCCTTCCTCCCCCAGGTCCCAGGGCTTTGAACTGGATCTTTGCAGCAGACACATGGCTGTCTGAGCTCTCTCTCTCTCTCTCTCTCTCTCTCTCTCTTTTTAATATTTAATCTTAAGCTTTAGGTGGATACAATATCTTTATTTTTACATTTATGTGGTGCTGAGGAAGGAACCTGGTGCCTTGTGCATGCTAGGCAAGCGCTCTACCACTGAGCCCCAGCCCCAGTCCCTGAGATCTCGTATTCCACCCCAGTCCTTTACAGAATCAGAGCATCTTGGGACAGGAGCTTTGGGTGACTTCCTATGCTGTGGGGTGGGGGCAGGGCATAAAATGAAGACGTCAACCCCAGATTCCACACATTCTGTGCCCTCCACTATCTCCTCCTTCCAGACTGGGTCAGGGTCCCCCAGCCCCATTCTTTCTTCCCACTCTACTTTTTACACCCAGGTCTGCTGTTCTTGGTCTGTTGACAAAATGCCCAAGAGAATGGTAGTTTCCCCTGGACATGAATGAACACATTCTTAACTCGGGGACTACTCCAGAGACCAGCCCTTTCCATCTGCAGAAGTGGAGAGAACGGTGAGGGAACAAGAGGGCCACGGAGCCCAACCTGGGGATCAAAGTAATAGGAGAGGCTGAGCAAGGAATGGCCTTGAGCAATGATGAAACCTGAGTGTTGAAGTTTCAAATGGCCATACCATTTGACCTAGCCATTCCGCCTCTGAGTATCAAGTCCAAATAAGCAATGAGAAGACAGAGAAGGGCTGAACAGCAAGACATACCATGTTCATAGATGAGAGGTCCCAATGTAATGAAGTTTCTAAATTATTCCCATTTCACAGATGAATAACCAGATGCACAGGCTAATTAAATAACCTGTCTAAGGCCATACAGCTGGTAATGGGTGACACTGAGAGAGGAACTGGGGACACAGAGAAAAAAGATACACGGAATCTCAAAAGAAAAGTGCCCATGAGCCCTTGGAGTCAAGAAACACCCATGAGCCAACAGAACAAGCAGCTCAGAGCACCCAGCCTGTACCTTAAGCACAACGTGAGGGCCGTGGGCAAGGCAAGGAAAACTAGCTCAACATTGCAAAACTCGCCCAGCTCCACCCACAGCCCAGTCCCTGGTTACTGTTGCTGCTGAAATAGTAGCACCCAGACCAAGGGGGGACTTCTCACACTCAGGAAATCCCAGCTCTCTCTCTTTCCCTCACTTTCCTAAGTAAATCTGTTTGTACCTCTATTCCACGCATGCTTAAATTTCTTTCCACGATGTTTGTCAAAAACCCCACTAGTTCTGATTCCCCTGGGGACTCCTCAGACCTCCTCCAGTGACAAAACTATGATTCAGAACCAGCAGTCTGGACCAGAGGTCCCCTGCCCCCTTGCCTGTCCTCTGTGCTCCTGGGGCCCAGGACACGTCCTCACAGTGTGTTCCCTGCACTGCCTATGTTTCCTCCACCACAGAGGAGTGGGAATCATACCTTTTCGCCTTGGCATCTCCAAGTGCCCAGCACGGAGGGAACATGCAAAATATGCATATTGAACCCAACAGAATGGACTTGTCTAATCCCCAGGATTTACGCTCCAGCCTTTACAGAATTCTATGTGAATTAGGACCCAGACATCGGCCAGAATTCACAGATTTAATAATGATTCTTAAGAAAAATGGTTTTCTTAGCTGTTTCCCTTTCCTGGTTTGGTGTTGTTAAATAATTTAAATGACAGATCTAGAATTTATTTTTTAATATGACTTTCTAAATAGGAAATGCCAGAACATTTCTCATCATTTTATTATTTGAGAGTAAGGATCATGTAATTTCTTATTTCTTTTTCTACACTAGGGGTGCCTAATAAATATTAAATACTGATGCTATCGTTACAACTAAAGAGGAAAGCAACAACACCTTCTCTTTAAAAATAGGAGAATTTATGGTTAGAAAAAAAAATATGAAAAGATTTATTCATGCCCCTTATGTTTGCAACAAAAATCCTAAATCTGAGAGAGCTTTATGAACCTGTGAATATGAAATAGTTAAACCATCAACAAAAATTAGCTTAAGAAACTGTTGGCAGAGGACTCCCAAGCCAGACTTTGGAAACTTAGGTCCACCTTGGGTTATTTGGTACCTTTCTGTTTTAAGTTATTTGCAATATTACAAATAAGCAATCCCCTAGTCCCTCACCACTGCAGCTAAAATACATCCAAGTCACCTCTTTGCCTTTTGACCTCTTAGCATTCCTGGGATTTTATATAACTCACATCAGAAATATCTATAGAGAAAACAACTTGCCACTAAGGAGGTTCAATCATGAGGTTCAAAAAAGTCAGAAGAGATGAGGAAAGTGTTCTGGTAACCAGTATTGGGTTTTTATAAAACCCATCATTTTGGTCTGGCTTGCAGGATCCAAGGAGTGTTTTTTGGGGGGAGGGGGATCTGAATTCTGCAGGTAGACCAACAAGCTAGAACCCCAGACAGGATGGGTGTTGAAGACTTGCTTCTGCCTGGTCAGAATGATGTGTCTTCCTGCTCAGAAGACAGCAGTCTTCTCCTAAGACCTTCAGCTGACTGGGGGAGGCCCCCCCTGAGATGGAGGGTAGTCGGTCTCACTCACTAAGAGCCTCCTGATTTAAAAGTTAATCACATCTTTAAAAAAAGCAAAAACCTTCACAGCAACATCTAGACTGGTGTTTAAGGGCACAGATATGGGCACCACAGCCCAGTCCAGTTGACAAGCAAAATTAACCACCGCGGCCATCAATATTCCTTGTTGTGCCAGTTACTGCAGCTACAATTCTTTCAGCCAATAGAAGATGATGACCTTTAGATTTCTCCCGGGACAGAGAAAACTAGTTCCTTCTTCAACCATGTGAAAGCTGGTATCTTCCTTGGCTTATGGAGTACACCACGGTAGGTGATAAAGCTTTGGGGGCGAGCAGGGTGGCTTTCTCTCCCTTTGGCATTGTATTTCTGTCCCACAGACTCTTCCAAGGAGACCTCCAGCATAAGGAGCTATCACATTCCACCACAAGGCATCTCTCATCAACTAAATTGTCTCAGGTGCTTTGAGACAGTAAGTAATTGGAATCCCTTCATTTATAAATCTGTGTCCTGGATTAAACATTCATGGCACCCAAACAGTGCACAAACACACCTCGTTTGACCTCCAATGAAAGTTTCATCAGGATCTGACAGCAGGGGTTTCATGAGCCCTGAGCAGCAGGTGTGCTCTCTGTGCTGGCCAAAGCAGGGACATCCCCACCATCCGGCCTTCTGCTCCAGACCCACCTCCCTCCCGTCTAAACAACTCCTGCTTCCACTTCTTCACGTTACCCAAACGAATATGGAGGTCTCCAGTGGGAAGCAAAGCCCTCCAGAGCTGGATTTAGAGGAAATAACTAGGAAGATTGTATTTCTTGATAAATGGAGGGAAATCTTTAGTTATCACAGGTAAGAGGTGTTGTTCTCCCGTTTCTCCAGAGACAGAGTGGCTAGGGGTGTTAAGTAATCAACTCTGATGCTTGCTGCATGAGGAGTTTCCATTAGAGATGCACGTTTGGAATGCTTGCTGGGGAGCTGCGACAAAGACTTCCCCAGCGAGGCTGGGGCTTGGGGAGGTTCGAGAATGTGAGCTTCGGATGCAGTGGGTAATTTACTCCATGTTTTCTCCTTCGCTTATAGGTTGGGAACCAATAATGCAACTCCGCAGGTAATTACTTTCCCCGGGCCAATGTGTTTTCCTCTAGTAGCTTCTTCAAACAATCACATTAACAGCACAATCTGCATTTATTCAATGCACATAATGTCACTCAGGCACTAGCATTTAATGCGTGAAAGCTGGAGAGACTAGAAAGCCTGTGAAGATTTTATCTGGTGCTTTCTCCCTTCAGAAATGTCTTCTTACTTTTAAGAGCTACTTTTCATCATTAAGAGCACCATATGGTTATTATTTTAGAAAAAAAGTAATAGAATTTGAAGTTCCTACACTTGTGAAATAACACTAGAATCTGACAAACCAGCGCGTCAATGTCCCTGAAGAAAAGTAATTTTGAAAATAGTTATCATCTTTATTCAGCATCTGACAAACTGCTTTCCTTTACCATTTTCAAATAAGGGAGAGATGACTGAATTCAGGTGTTAAAAAAAAGGTGTTTTGTAATCAGTATATTAAAATCTCTTACTCAGTATAAGATGAAAGATGTTTGTACCTCACGTAACCTGCAGAGGTTGAGAGGTAATGGACTTTGTACTGCAGGCAGTACATCAATTTCTGAGCCAACACAGCATAAAATATTTAGGTGATTTTCCTAGCACTAATACATATGATCAAGCAATTGGATTATTAAAATTTTAACTGTAATGCTAAAGCATCTTGCTTCAAGTAACCTGTGATCAAAAGCCTTATTTGTGCTAAAGCCTTCTTAACCATAGTCTAAATTAGAATCTGGGAGATAATACTTCTATTTTCGTCCTGAAAGTATTAAATGGAGATAGCTACATTTTGGGGGGATAAAACATTCAAAAGATAAAACAATCTCTGAAAGGAAAAAGTAAATAAGTGTCAAGTTATGCTCTACACAGGGCGGGGAAACCCCACTGGCACAAATGTAAAGATTTTCCATTTGATTTACAAAATGCATCTTCTCCCATCAGTAGCCTGTGCCTCAGATGCTGCGGTTCTGAGATAAGAAAGCATCTTTGCCTCTAGGAATACAGAAAAACGAAGAAGGCCGTGTCCTTCACATTTCAGCTCCAATGGGGAAGTTCCTTTCACGGTGTTAGTACCCATGTTGAATAAATCAGAGGAAGCGTGGAGGCTAACTTGTGCTGAAATGCCAGCGAATCAGTCAAGAAAAGTTAAAAGAGATTTTTTTAAAAGGTGGGGGTGGGCATTTAAAGAAGAAAATTATTACACTCCCTTATGGGACAATAGGAATCGGAAAGAACTGAACAGAGGAAACTCGATTCACTTATTGGCCAATAAGCATTATGATGGGGGTGCCCCACGGACAGAAAAAAAGCAGCCCACGTTCCTAAGACGCTATCTTTTCCAAACAAGCAACGGTGACATTTACATTCTTCTCTAAACATAATTTCAAGTCAAGGCCTCGATAGCATTAATTATGTTTCCATAGTTACATTTCACCTCTCTGGGTCTCATAAAACTTACAAGAAACTCCTTTGACCCAGACCCTGGGATTTTTAAAAAATATTTCCATCTCTTTTATCGCTATTTATTACAAATTTCAGGCATCTTTAAAAGTGAGACAGCATTTTCTGAACACTGATATTTCAAAGAGAAAGAGAAGACGTGGAACAGGTTATCCTGTCTTTCATCTTTATTCTGTTTGCTTTGTCTCTTTTGGGCGGCTGGCATTTTATACAGAACCATGAGGGGAATGCTGCGTCTGCTGATGGAACTGGAGATGGGACAGGAACAACTCAGCCCAGAGGACAGGGACGTTGGCCACCCAGGGGCCTTTGTCCTATTCCCAGGCCCTCCGTCATCTCCTCAAAATTGGGCGGCTCTCCTATCTCCCTGACGGTGGCCACAGTAAGTATAGCTGGTCAATTAAACATGAAACAGGACCCGGTCTTGGCAGAACCAGACTGGGAATCTTACCCGCTCTCGGGAGAGTGTTGTTGAAGATCAGACTACAGATGGCTGGGATTGGTGAAAGGAGAATAGAACTTAAATGACTTATTGATGGCATTTCCCAAGGACACGGGCGACAGTAGCCATTTCCTCATGAATTCTGAAAGTCTCTCTTTACTGACTCCCTCAAAATGACAGTTAAATTCGAGACAGGGAGTTGCATTCAAATGTTCTCTCTGGAAGGTAGACTGGGTCGGTCCTCTAAGAAGCAGGCAGACCACGGAGAACTGGGAATGCATGAGTCTCGGGGCAAAGAAGAGTCATAGGAGAGGACCCTGCAGGCGTGGGGGCAGGAGGGGGCTCAGTCCTGCGACAGGAGCTGATCTCAGGAAGGGCTTCTTACTTGGGACTGTTGATTAATATATAGATTAAAAAAGAACCTGGCATTTGAGGATCCAAATGGATCTGGAATATTGGTCCCAGGGACTGTTTGTTTGATTCGAGTCTGGATCAGGATGAAGATGAGGCTGATGCAGAGAAGTAGCCAGGAGGTGAACCTAGAGATATCTCAGGGGTCACATAGGCCGAGTTGGAGGTGATGTCTTGGCAGATGTCCAAAGGAGCAGCTGTCGTGGTTGAAAAGACACAATTGGAAATGGGAAGTGAGGGCAGGGGCAGGTCAAAGCAGAAATACCAGGCAGGTAAGAGTCCCTCCAGTTGGGTTGCTCTCCAACATGGTGCTTTAAGTTGTAATGGAGCTCAGGCTTCCCAGGACAAGCCACCCAGGTTGGCACCACCCCTCAAACACCCATGACACTCTAGAGCCTCAGGCAGGGACCTTTCTTTGGGGCCCTAAGAAAAAGTGTTGGAAGAGGCACTTCCTTCCCAAGAGCATGCTCCCACACACCTGGCACACCTGCAGAGATGCCCCAGGACTAGCCCAGATCTGGGCAAAGACTGGCAGCATCTGCCCTGCACCAGGCCACCATGTATGTGAAGTCGGGCATTCTGTGTGCTGCACACAGGGACCCGCTGAGAGGAGTGGGTGGGGCCAAACCCTCAGAGAAACCACACAGAGCCTCAGGTAGGGCCTCTGGCTGCTGTTGGAGCTATGGGTGAGTGACCCCAAGTGCAGCCTTTCAGTATAGCCTTTCCTGAAGCTCCCCAGATACACATGGGGACCAGAGCCCCTGAACTCCTTGGGATTGTGTGACCTCTCAGGCTTCCTGAGCCGCTCTCCACTGCCACACTTCTGTACAGATGTGCTGGGCCTCGCTCCCTTTCTCCTGTGAACACGCTGCCTCCATCTGCCTTCCTCTCCGGCTGGCAGGGGAGACAGGCAGACAGGGGCTCTCTGAGAGGCTGCGCTGTGCTCATTGGCCTTGATGCCCCTGGTAGGAAGATATGTGTCTTGTACCCTCCTTTCAGCAATGAAGATAGTGACACTAAGTCCTGTCAGCGCCCAGTCCTTGGTGGGCCTGCTGCCCACATGGTGCAGCCCAGAGGTCAGAGCAAGTATAAACCCCAAACCAGAAATCCAAAATGCTCCGAAATCCAAAACTTTTCAAGAACTTGACGTGACAGGTGGACAATTCTACCCGTCACTTCCTATGATGAGTCACAGTCAAAATGCAGGTACATTAAAAATATCATATAAAATTACCTTTGGGCTGTGGGTACAAGGCCCATCTGAACTATAAGTGAATTTCATGTCCAAACTTGGGACCCATTCCCAGAGGGTCTTACTATGTATGCTCAAATATTCCAGAATCCAAAAACCCAAAACATTTCCAGCCCCAGGCATCTTCTTTTTTAAAAACTTATTGGTGCATTACAATTATAGACAATATTGGATTCATTGTGACATACTCGTCGTAACGCACATAACATGATTTGATCAATTTCACTCCCCAGCATGTCCACCTTCCCTCTCCTCCTCCCTCCCCCTGAATCCTCCCTCTGCTCTACCCAGGCATTTTCAGTGAGGGATAATCAGCTCTTATGTGCATTTTACTTGATAATGTTTCAATGAAAAATCTTTCATAAAAATATATTCTTTGTTTATGCACAGATTTCTTATGGAGAATATCATTTAAAAAGTAATACACCTCTGAAAAATAGGCTACCTTTTATATGAAAAAAGAAAAACTATGATTCTATTTGGTATTTGCCTGTGTATTAAAAAAAAATGAATCCCAGAAGATTTCATCAAATACCACAGGGGCTCAGAGGGTACGGGAGACAGGGATAGGAGGGAGTGTGTTCACAACGTACGTTCTGGACTCTGGAATTTGAACCATGCAAATGTACTCTCTATTTTTAAAAACACACAAATCTTAAAAATAGAAAAGCACTCACAGATGTTTGTGAAGTCTTTTCTCTCCATAGGAGAGCAGACCTACTCTGGATGCTCCCACTTACCAACAAACACACACAGAGAGGTGCCTGGAGACCTCCCCAGTGGCTTTTCCAAGGTGATTCTCTCCCTTTGCAAAAGACGGGGAGACAAGATCCAGACCACTGCAGCCTTAATCAGGGGGATGTCCCAGAAGTAGAGATAATTGATCTTTTTTAAAAAAAATGAATTTGGACTTATTCCCATCACGTGGGCCAGATGATAGTATGTCCTTTAAATAGCAGCAGCATTAATTAAACACGCCCTGGACTCCCAGATGATGAGCTTGGGGTTCTGAATGTTTGTCCCGGGCGGGTTTGGAAGCTTGGCTGATTCTGCTCCACATTTCAACAGCACAGTCACCTGGCAAGTTACAGAGCTATTGGGTCCTGCTGGCCCAGGGGAGCCCTTTGTCCTCCTGCCCTTCTCCGTGGGGAGTAGGGGGGCCTGGGACACCTGACCCTGGCACACAGTGGCCACCGGGACCCGCTCAGATGCCGAGGCTGCATCAGTGGGCCCTGTGCCTGCACTGGCCTCATGGCTCCTACCTCCTGCCTTGGGTTGTCCTCCTGAGCTGGGCAGCTTCCTTCTGTCCCTCAACCTGCTGGTGGAAGGAGCTCTGGCCAAGGCTGCTGGCCCTGTGAGATCATGGAGAGGATGCGTCTGCCCCACCAGAAGCCCTTCCCCAGCCTCCTCCATCCCCAGCCCTTCTTAGAGACCCAGCCTGGGATTTCTTCCCTCAGACTCTTATTGGCAACCAAGGACCAGACCCCTCATGAGCTGCAGCACCAGCCCGTGGCAGTATCGTGGTAAAAATGTATCACCAAGATGCCCAAAGATGGCTCTGGGAGACCATATGAACAGAGCTGTCATAGAAGGAGGTCAGGCAGGGGTGGCTTAGCGGGCAGTGAGACAGAGCCTGGTGCCCTACACATGACACCTGGCTCCCAAGTGGACCTCAGAGGGTGGTAATCAATCAATACAGGACAGGGGCTCTTCTTGCACTTTCCACCTGCCTTAGCCCAGGAGGCTAACCTGTCCTCTCCATCAATGCAGCACCCTCCTCCTCTGACCTCCTGTTGAGGTCAGACTGGGGAGTCCTGCAGGGAGACTGAGGGCAGGTGGGGAAGGGAGCCAGGTTGCCTAGTGCTGGCTTAGTCCCTCTGCTCTCCTGGAAGTCCCTTCCTGTTTCCTGTCCCCACGCTCCTTTAGGTCTAGAGGTCACGATGACTCCCAACTGCTGCTAGGAAACTGTATTAGCACGGTGGTGTCCCCACACCCAGCCCAGCCTTGGGGAGGGTGTCGTGTTAAACTTCCCTCCGGCTGACCATCCTGGTTGGAGAGTGCCACCTGCCTGGCACTGGGATCCTGCTGGTCTGCACCAGAGACCTGCCCTCTCTGAGGATGTGACCTTGCATGCCACTCGCTGCTCTGGGCCTCCAGTCCTGGAGCTGTAACATGAAAGGGCAAAATGAGATGCTTTCATTCAACGAATTCTTACGTCCAGCCCTCCACATTCCAGGGGTGATGCTGGAATCTGAGAAGCTACAACAAATGTGACAGCCAGGACTCCACCACACAATCAGATGGCCCAGCGCATGACTGGCTTAGGACTCGGGAATTCCAGAATCTCGGATTCCATGGCAGTCCCAAATTCATGAGGCAAAGAGAAATCTAGGGAAGAAGCCTCAACGAGGGTTATTCTAACTCAAGTTGGGACTGGATGGGGACAGGTGGCTGTGGGAAACTCTCACCCCAGGGACGAGGGACAAGACTGTCAGGGTAGGAAGTTCAACCTCTTGGGAAGAATGACTCGGGACCCATCTTCTGTGTGTGTGTTGTTGATGCCAATCGTGGTCATCATGACAGTGACATGGAAGGCAGAGCCAGGAGAGGGGAATGTGTCACAAAGCGCAAAGGAGGAACCGTGAACTGTCCCTGGACGTGTTAAGCTGCAGTGATTGCTCCAGTCACTTACAGGCAGTCACCACGTGCCTCCTGTTCCCGGGCAGCAGACAGGCCTGCCATCAAACCTGCGTAGGGCGATCTTCTTGTATGATGTGGAACAATGTCCTGCGGTGAGAGGGCTCGCTCTTGCCTCTGGTGGCCTGGCTGGGGAGCCTCCCAGAGGTGCAGCGGGCGGGCGGAGCTGAGTGGAAGGCGGCAGCTGGCAGCAGAACAAGGAGTCTGGACGGCTTGCAGGAATTTTCAAATTGGATCCGAGTTCTCAGGCTTCCAGTCTCAACAGTCTTAATCTTTCACACTTAGCATGGTTTCTCCTCCCTGCTTCCTGCCAATCTCTGGTCTTTCTCCATCTGTGTTGGGACTTTCTTCCACACCGCACAAGATGTCCCCGCAGAGACAGGCTGTGTTTTCACGAAGGCAACGACGCTTACATTCACTCAGCACTTGGGTTTCCAAAGCCCTTTTCCATATTCCTCCTTCAGTCCTAGCCATGATGTGGACCAAGAAGGAGTCCCCACTTCTGAATTAGCAAGGAAGGAAGGTTTGGCAATTTCCCCACGTTCCTGGGGCCAGTAAGAAACAGAGATGGGCTTCTCGGCCCTTGGAGGTCCTCCCGAGCTGTTCCATCATCATGTCAGGGAAACCCTCCTGTCATCTTCGAGGCCCTCCCTGGGGCATTGGAGGCTGGTGGCCCTCTCCAGCCACCGTACACGCTGCGTCTCTCCTCCCAGAGCCTCTCCTCCAACACCCTGGGCCCAAGACCGCTGCGTAGGTTTTCTGCAAGCGCACGACCAGGTCCTCTTCACACTGAGATGCGCCTGCCTTGATTTCTCTGGAGAGACCACCTTTTCTTTTGAGCTGGGAGCAAAAATGATCAGGAAGAAACCTGCAGCCATGAAACCAACCTGGGCCTGGCTCGGGAAGAGTGTTCTAGATGCATGTTTCTGTGTTTCCCCTTTTGAGAAGCAATCAGAGCTGCTCTCGGGCTCTGCTGGGAAGGTGGCACGGCTTGGACCACCTGGGCTCTGGGCTCCATTTGTTCACACTCTTCAACTGGCTTTAGGGTATGGCTACAGGGACTTTCCATTCTCAGTGTCCACTCAGCTGTCCCTACCCCACCCCCACAAGTTCCTAGTCACCCTGAACTTCTCATTCCCCATCCAGGAGGCCCAGGGCACTTGCCTGAATGTCTGCAGAGCCTCTTCCCATCCCCCTGCTTCAGGCTTCTGCATGGTCTGTCTCAGTGTGGGGACCTGTGCCTCTGCTGGAACGTGCACTTTTAGGGATGTAACATACGTAACGCATCTCAGATGATTTTGGTTTCCGGGGAGGGTGTCCTCCCTTGCGCACTCGGGCAGACCAGGGGAAAGACTGGGTAAAGGGCAGTCCTGGCTGCACCCCTTTACCTTCTCACTCCCTTCCCAGTGGTGATGAGGGCCAGAGCTTTCACAGCAGAGGTTTCTTGCTGTGATCGATAAAGTTGCTTGATTTCCACTGGGTTCCTTATGGATGGCAAGAGAGCTTGACTTCCATGTAAGGAAGCGGTATCAAGTGTCCTTTCAAAATAAGGTTTCTAAATCACAAGAAGTCACCAACCTAATTAAAGATGTTGATTAAGGAGTAGTTGGCACACAAAAATGGTAGAAAACACAAAGTCAGCCCATTTAGGACCATGGTGGGAAAGACGTGGGACACCGTGGGACCCCCTGCTGTTTCCACCTAGGGCTGCCTGAGGCCAGGTGCTTCCCTTGCCTGGTGGGAGGAGGCTTGTACCACAGCTACTTCACAGAATCAAGTGAATGCAATGAGTGTAAAGGACTTAGCCCAGGTTTGGCATGGGGAAGTCTCAACAGGTGACAGGGGCTGTTCACCAGCCTAGTTCAAATAACATCTCCTCCCTGAAGCCTTCCTGGGCAACTCAGCCTAAGGTCTCTGTCCCTCTGTCTCAGGGTTCTGTCCTGTACAGCACTTTGGGTGTCAGACTTTGACCTGCCCGCACTCCACAGTAGCTCGTACCTGTTAAAGATGAGTAAGTCTTCAGCTGTGAATGGACCCCCACCCTGTCTTTTTTATTTTCCATGAGTTTCATTGATAAAGACTTGTTCCTACTTTTCTGGGAAGATCTAAAAGACCCTCTCAGATCTCAGTGTGCGGTTTGCGCACCCAGGACAACTTCAGAGATCCCAGCAGGAATGCTTGTTCACTTCACTGGAGTCACTACTGTGCTGAGGCCACAAACATGAGGTCCCATCCTGTCCTTATTTTTCCCCCCTGGATCAAGAGAGAAAACCCCAGAGGCAGGAGAAGCAGATGTTATAGTCAGGGCCAGAGGGGCTAGAGGCCAGGAACAGAGCAGCAGCACGTGGCGGACTCTGAGGGACATGACCAGGAGGGGACATGAGACCAGGGACACGGCGTGTCGGACATGCTGAGTGGACCCTGATATGAACGTGCTGCCCCCACTTGGTGCCTGGAGACCTGGTCATGGACTGTGGGCAGGAGGGTGTATGGAGGACTCTCTTTGGCTGATAGTTTACTTCCTCTCCTTTCAGAAGCTGCGGCAGAGCCTCTTTGGAAACACCGTCCACATCTTCAGCTATGACTGGAACAAGGCCTATTTCAAGTTCCACAGTCCTTTCTCTGACCTCGCGTTTGCTTTGGAAGTGGCAAAGGTAACAGCCAGATGGTGGTCTTGTTAGATCCCTAGTCTCTCTCCTTCCCTCTGTGTGGGCATGAACCATGTTTTCATCACAACCACACGTGCACAATTTGAAATGTAACCTCAAATGATAAAAGACTTCAACCTCACCACATACTGCCTAGTTATGATAGAGTCCCCACCTCCTTGTTCTCCTGTCTCTTCTTCCCAAATTCTAAGCATCCCTGAAGATTCAGAAGCAGAGGGAAATCTACAAACTTCCCTCTGGCTTGTTTGAAGTCTCAACAATTCCTGTGTGGTCACAGGCACACCCACGTTCCCAGGCCTGGCCAGCTAGTTGTGTGCCTGCTCCGAGTCTGCAAGTCTGACTAGAAGCAGGGGCAGAGTGTTGGGAGGATGGGGGGCAACAGGTTCCCAGGAACCTGTCTGGGGGCTCTACAAGTCATTGCAGATTCTAGCCGGCCACGGTACCCTGCTACAGCAAAGGGCAGGGGTGCACGGGGACAGAGCAGTGTCCCTTCATGAAGCCCTGGGGTACCAGGAGGGGGTGGGATGCAGAACAGGATGGAGAACCAGGTCCACTCCCAGGGGCTCTTTGCCATCCCATGGTTCTGCTGCAGTGGTAGAGCCCATCGCACAACTTCGCCCTCACTGCTCACCCTCCCCGTCCCAGGGAGGCCCCCGGAGCATTCAGATGGCTGTACAAGGGTCCATCATCAAACATCTCTTGTTTACCAGGAAGGACAGAGACTGCCACCTTCGCAGGTAAGAGCACTGTGAGCAGTGCGGAACAGTGACCAGCTTCATGGAGACCTTAATACGCTAAATAAGCATACTGGACAGGGCGGGTGGCCTCAGGAAGGACTTGTGCTCCTAAAGCAGAAGGCAGACGTGATCAGCTCCCCCAGAGGGGCTGGGCTGCAGCCCTGGGATGGGGGGCCTCCTGCCGTCCCTTCAATGTCCAGCGGCAGGAATGAGGTTGACAGGTTTCATGCTCCACTGCGGACCACCCTGTCAGGCAAAATTATGCCCCAGGTCTCAGGTGAGCTCACCTGTCCATACTTGATGGGAAGCCGTAATCTTAACAATTCTAGGGGGAACCACGGAGGTGGTTCAAACCTGGTGAATGAAGGCTCCATCCTCCTACTTTACCAGTCTGACAAGGGACCGTGATTACTATTTACTAAAATAGTTCCTATTTACTAAAATCAGCTCAAAACTTGTTCAAACTGACGTTATTCTTAGAGGTTAACAACCGCCCCCCATCATGTGCAGAGAGCCCTGTGCTGTGTATCAGAGGAAATGGAAATCAGTAAAAGGCAAATATCTGCCCTCGGGCTAGATGAGTCATCCCCACCAGGAACAAAATATATAATGTATTCTAAGGTCACGGATTGCCAGGTCCCTCCCGCAGAAGCACGGCACACAGTGGGGATTTTTATGTCGGTGATTTATTCTGGGTGTGCCCTCCAGAGAGCCCCGTGAGAGAGCAGGAGAAACAGGCAAGAGAGGAGCAGCTGAGGAAGAGCGTGGCTCTCAGGGAGACCGGCCGAAGCCGGGGGAGCTTGGGCACAAACGCAGCCTGCCCCACCTTCAGATAAGGGAGGGGGCGCCTCCTGCCCAGCCAGCCCTGGCTCCCAGCCAGCCACAGGGATGGGCACCCCTCCCAGTCACCTGTGGACCAGGCGGCTCCAATCCTTTGGAGGAGGATGAAAAGTGGAAGCCACTAGAGTAGGACCCGAAGTGTCTGGGGAATGCACCCAGTGCCAAATGGGGGGACCCAGGGAGTGAAGATGGGGCATGTGGGCACATGAACACACACATACGTGTACACATGCATGAACACATGCACATATGCACACATGCAGCCATGCACACAGCACACATGTATACACATGTGTACACACACATGCTCACATGCACACACATGCACACCACACACACATGGGTACACACGCGTGAACACACGCACACACATGCAGACATGCACACAGCACACACATGCACACACATACAAACACACAGCGTGCACATGCACACAGGCACATACATGCACACACATGCATACATATGCACATGCACACATGTGTACGTGCACATATGCAGACACACAGCATGCACACACATATACACATGCATATATGCAAACATGAACACATATGTGCGCATGCACACACACAGACATGTACACACATGTGCACACTGAGCTGTGTGTGTATGAATGTGCGCACACACATGCATACACGCACACATACACATGCACACATGCACATAGACATGCACACACAGCACACAGGCATGCACACATGCACACATACACACACACAGTTGCTACATGACGTAAAGCACTTAGCACAGCACTGAGTCTGTGGTAAACTGAACAACTGTGAAGGGTCACTTTCCAGGGAGCTTCTGCCCCCTGCGCAAGCCTCTCTCTGCCCTCCCCCTTACCTCATAACACTTTGTCCTCTTCTCATTCCGCTCTGTGCTAGAGTTTTGGGCCCTCAGACTCCTTGTCATAAATCTGTGCCTTGCCACAGAGCTAGAAGGATTGTGTAAATTATCATCGAGCTCACTGTAGCCACGGCCGTGTGTCCCTCTGTATAGGCCACACCTGTCAATGTCACACATGTAGAAAGTAAGCAGAGTGACGTCTCATAGAAGATTGGCTCCCATTTCCTGGGAAGGTGTGTCCTCAAGGGCACTCAGCTCAGTGGAACAGTGAGAAGCAGGGACTCAGGACCCCAACAGCCTGAATTCAAGTCATTGCTCCCCCACTTTAAAGATGAGGGAACAGCAGCGAGTTACTTAACCTCTCTGTGCCTTTTTGTGGGAGCAGCAGTGGTATGTGCCCTAGAGGCTTAGGCGACCAGACAAGGTGACATACAGGAAGTGCTTAGTGCAGGAATACAGCGAGTGCAGGCCCATCTGGGGGAGACCTCCTATGCCGCTAGGATGGGACAGATGAAAGTGGAGAGCAGGTCCAGGCTGGCCAGTCCTGGAAGAGGCTTTGCAAAAGAGAGGTTATGGGCGTTGCACTTGAAAAAGGCCAGTCAGTGGGCTGAAGTGTTGAGGCTGACCCCTGCTGTCGCTCAGGACAGAGGACAGCAAAGGCCCTACTGGGTGAGACACAGGAGGTGGACTGGCTGAGATCCCTAGAGAAACCAGACCCTGCTGTGAGGACTCCAGTTGCAGCCACAGCTCGGGAGCAGGCTGGTGAAGGAGCCCAGGCGATGCTGCTGTGTGCAGAGGGGGCATGACCCTGGGGACCTCACACATAGCAAGGCGCTGTTCCCTGTGCCTGTTCCCTCCCCCTCCTGCAGTTTACAGGACCTGAGCAGGCAGCAGCAGGAGCGAGCCCTGGCCACCGTGCTGACTGACATTCTGTGGGTCTCAGGAGCCGCTCAGAAGGCCGTTGTCTGCCTGGTTACCGAGGACACCTATGTTGATTGGACTCCTGACTACTCTAGGGACAACTTCACCGAGAGGGTAAGTGCAGTCCCACCACGCGCAGGGCGTCCATGGAGACCAAATGGAGACCTTCGATGCCCCTGGACATGCCTGCTGTGGCAAGAGGCACCCCAAAGAGGAGAGTGCCCAGAGCTATAATGACCCAAGCGGCGAAAGTGGAGGGTCCCAAAGAGAATTTCCTTCCAGATAATTCAAAATCACCATCCCTGAATGTCCATATCCATCATCCTAAAGATAGCTGAATCCTTCCTATGGGGGAAAATCTCTTTATTGTCTTACTGCTCGAAAATCACGTGGGCTTAAAACTGAGCACTCCGAGGGCGACGGCGGTGGCCACCCATCCCCGGGTGTGTCTCGTGGCCTTGTGTAAGAACATGTCCATATGGCAATGTGATCTCGCTACGAAACAAAGATCTCCCTCGAGGAAATGATAGAGAATTGGCGTCCCTTGGAGGCACCTTCCTCTTCCTCATTGTTATCTCCTATTCCTGATTTGTAGCTTCAGCTGTTTGAATTTTCAGAGAAGGAAGCGGCTGAGAAATTCATCAGTGATCACTTGGAGAGTGTAAGTGTCTGAGGGCTGCGGTGGTGCCTTTGCCTTGGACCACCCTACAGAGATCCTCTTTCTCTTCCGAGGCACGTTGCTAATGATGCTCGTTAAGAAAACCAGGTCATTCCGAGGGCTGGGAAAGGGTGGGATGAGTGGAAGAAGCCTGTTTCTCCCTCCCCACAACCTAGAAAGAGGTCAGATCAGACGGAGACCCGCTCACTACGGCCCCTTTCCTTGGCTAATCAACCCAGAGCACAGTAATGTTGAGGGCACGGGCCAGGATGTCTTTTGTTCAGTCTTTCCTAATCCGATGGGTAAAAACAGAAATGGTAGAAAACTAGGGAAGGCCCTTATCTACACTGCCTCGGGTAAATGACTGGCCTTAAGGTGGCCCCTCACCTCTTCCCACAGCCCCCACCCCGGGGAGGGCGGGAGCACAGACCAGGAGGCAGCAGGAGGAGAGGGAAAGGGCCTCTCAAAGACTCCGCAGAGAAAGAAACGAAAGCCAATTACCTGAAGAATCAGAGACCTACCGTGTGCGGGAAGCAGGGAGTCAGCAGAACAGCAATGGACCCCGAGGCCTGTGGGGGTGAGTGGAGAGGGGACTGTGGTCTCCATTCCCTGGAAGGCTGAGGAGGCCAACACGGGGAGCTATGGCCACGAGTGGCTTATAGCTCTATGGTCTGGATGACCAGCTGCCCAGGCCCACCTGCCCCCCTTCTCATGGGCCTGCTGTTCACTTGTGTGATTGGCAGGATGGTCCCCAGAAAGGTGTCCACCCCCTGCCCCCAGAGCCTGTGAATATGCACATTACATGACAGAGGAGAGTGACCGCGGCTGGTCTGATGGCTTTAAGATAGAGGGGTCATTCTGGATGACCCAAGTGGGCCCAGGCAGCCACAGGGTCCTCACATGGGATAGGAAGTCCGCAAGGTGCTGAGAAGAGCGTCGCCCTCGCTGAACGTGCAAGTGGGGCCCCAGCCAAGGCATGTGCACGGGTGTCCAGGAGGACAGGCCAGGGCCAGGACAGGACAAGGGAGTCTCCAGAGGGCGTGCTCTCCTGCCGACACCGTGATTTCAGTGCACTTAGACCCGTTTCAGTGACCTCCGCAGCTATGACACAACATTTGGTTTTATTTAATTTCACATTTTGTTTTATTTGGTACGGGGCATTGAGCATGCACCCTATCACCAAACTCCATCCCGAGCCCCGATTTAAGCTGTTCAATTTATGGTAATTGCTACAGCGGCAAAATGCAACCCGGAAAACCTTATGATCGACTTTGATCCCTTGACATGAAATGTTGAGCCAGGAGCCAGCTTAGGGATACCGGGTTGAGGACAGGAGACGGGGATAGAGTTATACGCACACAAAGGACCCACTTAAGAAGGGACCCTTTCAGCAAAAACTGGTAAGGACATTCTTTGTTTCTCTCGCCTCCTCTACTGACCCCTGGGGGACATTCAGCAAGTCCCCACATCTGCCAGGAGTCCTAAGTGTGGCCTGGGTGGCATCCGAGGAACACAGCTGGAGCTCTGCAGACTGGCCCAGGGCCCTTAGCAGAGGGGACTTTGCCCTGCAGGTGGGTGTGGCAGGACAGCCACCTGTGTGGAGCCCACCCAGGCTGCGGTCACCTCAGCCCCTAGGAAAGGGCTGGCAACATTTTCTGGGTGAGGAGAGCCTGGGGACAGGCATATTGCCTTCTCACTGTGACCACCACCATTCACTCAATCAAATCCATCGCTACTATCCAT
Source organism: Marmota flaviventris (assembly GCF_047511675.1). Classification (NCBI taxonomy): domain Eukaryota; kingdom Metazoa; phylum Chordata; class Mammalia; order Rodentia; family Sciuridae; genus Marmota; species Marmota flaviventris. Next base: position 107,412,428 of record NC_092505.1, on the reverse strand, counting down.
CCTCTGTCCCAGTGCACGGGCCTGGATCTCCATCTGGAGGCCTGTGGCCTACTGTCACCAGTTGGATTGTGTCTCCTCCGAAATACATTGAAGTTCCAACCCGCAGTATCTGGGAATGTGATCTTACTGGAAAATAGGGTCTTTGCAGATGTAATCGGGTTCAGATGAGCTTGTTCTGGGTTAGGGTTGGGGTAGATAGTACTCCAATGACCTTGATGTTTGTAGGATTTAAACTTTGGATACAGATAGATACACAGGGGACACCACAAGGTAACCACGCGAGTGCTTCCTAGGAAATGATCACACCTATTCCACACGCTTTGGGATAGCCCAAGGCTGTGCTGCCAACTTTTGAATCAGCAAATGTAAAAAACCATCAGGAAATCCCACAGAAGAACTCGGGTTTTTTGTTTTTTTCTGGAAAATCTGGCCACACTGATCCTATATGATTCTCAGTTGGTGGAGAGGTGGAGGCAGCCCGCCCTGATAGATGAACTGCGACAAGCAAGCGCTGCTCACTTCCAGGCCCCAGAAACCTCCTGAATGTCCCCTAGATGGTAAAAGGAACTGTGCAGACGCGATTAGGGACCTTGAGATGGGGAGACTCTCTGGGTCCCAGATGGGCCTGACTCATCGTAGGCTTCCTCGAAAGGAAGGAGGGAGACAGCTTCAGAAGCCCAATGAGGCGAAGAACCCGCTCTCCTCTATAGCATCCCAGGGGAACACAGGCTTGCTGTCACTATGACTGTAGCCACTGAGACCCATGCTGGACCCAGGGCATAATTCATGTGGCTTTAAGCCACCATGGCAGAGGTGGCAGCAGAAAGCTAACACATGGGTCTTTCCAGCTTGCCTCAGGCCCCACCCTGCCCATTTCTCCCACACTCTCGTGGTACAGTCATTGGAATTCCTGACTGACTCTGGTAGCGCTGGAATTTGTTCTCCTGCCTGAGGGTCCTGGTCCCTGCCAGGTCATAGATAGCAAGGTGAGCAAATTAATCCACAGAGGGGAAGCACGTGTGTCTCATCAGGTCCCTTCTTGAGGCAACGGCTTTACAGGGGGGGCCTGAACCCTGGGCACCTGGAAAGCCAGCCAACAAGCAACCGTGCTGCAGGCAGAAGATGGACACTGGCCAGCTCAGGAGAGGCCCTGGACGTTGGCTAGGCAGAGGGATATGATCCCAGAGATCACAAATGATCTTCAAGGAGTTCTGAGCCGAACAGTAATGCAGCCCAGAAAAGAGAGAAGTGCCTTAAAGAGGGGCAAATACTGACCTCTCTATGGAGCTGGAATGACCCAAGATGAAGAGAGGCACTGTGCATTCATTAATTCACTTGACCTTTGCAACAGATCCAGGGAAAGGTTTTTGGCTTTTTCTTTTTTCCTCTTATGATTGCAGACAAAACTAAAGAAGACTGGAGATCAGAGAAGTCAATACTTAGGAGTAGGTAGTAGGAGAGAGGCCTGTGTGACTCTGTTTCTGTAAAGAGGGATGCAGCCAGTGAGGAGAGGCAGGGCAGGGAGGCAGGCCAGTCTGGACAGCACCCAGGGCCTGGGCAGGATTGGAAGAGCGTCACCTTGGAAAGGTGGGAAAGAGAGCATTTGGGGCCGGGAGGCTGGTGGTACCATTGGCTGCGGCAGGAAGGAGGCTGAGGAGGGAGGCTGCCCCTGAGAGTGGAGTTCCAGAGCGGGAGGCCCTGTCTCAGCAGCGGACGTTATGCCCACAGGGACACAAGACTGCTGTGTTCCTGGACCAAAGTGCTTCTCTTTTGTTTCCCAAACAGTTCAAAGGGGAAGGGAGTCGCGGCATTGTCCTGTTCCTTTACAGCCTGATCTTGTCCAGGACGTTCCAGAGGTAAATGCTGCTGTGCCCCAGGTGTTTGGTGCAGAAGCGGAGCCACATCGCCGTGCCCTTGGGATGGAAAGCACTCCCATGAGCGCCGTCGTTTCCTAGGGCTCACTCTTCTGAGGACATGTCCTTCCGGAGGCTGGCTCAGCCGTGTGGCGGGGCAAGCAGAGACCCTCAGTAGAGGACATGGGTTTTATTATTTAGATCCACAGTAAATACGCCCTCGGATATCCACTCTGTCTCGGTGGCATACAAAGCCCTGCTCGCGGTACTGTGGGCAGCACAGATAAGAAAAGACACAGCCTGACTTCCTGCAGGCTCCCCAGGAAGGGCAAAGCTAGGCTTGGGGGGGCAGCAAAGTGGGTCCTGACGGGCGACACGGTGTGAAGACAGTGTGGGTGTGGGTTCCGAGGGGAGGCCCGCTGCCAGGGCACCAGGGAGGCTTTCTGGGTCATAGAGGAGAGGCCCAGGAGGGAGGCTGATAGCCCGGAAGTGGTGTTCTTGAAACTTGTCTTTTACTTTCCACTATCACATTTTTGTGGTCTGTGCTATTATTTGCTTAACAATTTTATTTAAATTAACACCCATTTAAATATTAACCTGTTCCTAAACATTAACATTCTATCCACTAATATCTGCCTAGACTAATAAATAAAAGATAAAGCACTAAAATAAACACATCACTATTAAATGTCTTAAGTGCTCATATCTGCCCCATCTAAAAACACTGCCCAGAGTTATATCTGGTACCACAGAGACACTGGCCAGCCTTGACCTCAGGTTCATTCACAGCTGGACATGACCTCCAGTTCCATGAGTAGTTTCACCCAAGGGCACATACAACTCCCATATCAGTACTCGGTGGCTCCTTGGGAGACAGCAGGAGCCGCATTGTACCTGGACCCCTCCCAGCCCCGATCCCTCCCAGCCCTGACCCCTGCCCTTCTACAGCCAGAAATGGACTCCCCAGCCTCTCTGGTGCTTCCACTGGGACGGCATGTTCAGCCCTGCCTTGGGCCAGCACTTTCTGGCGTGGTCATGTGTCACCACCTGGAGCCAGTAGTCCTTGTCACACAGCACAGACAGCTTCCCTAGTGAGCCCAGCATTCAATCAGAGCCCGACACAGGGGTTCTACAGCGCGGGACATCTGTGTCTGTTCCCTTCTCCCCCGCCACTGGCCACACGCCCCATCTGCACCCACAGCTCCCCGACTTTGCAGTCCCAGCCTAGGATTTCCCTGGAGGACGTTGGAGTGTGCAAGGCACGGGAGGGACAGTGACCAGGGCCTCATCACTGCTGCTCTGCCCGGGGCCGCTGTCAACTGGCCACGTGCTGATGGCTTCTCCCCTCCTGCAGGCTTCAGGAGGACCTGGACTCAACCACCCCGCATCTGTTACAGCCCAGCGCTGGAGGCTTCCTGTGCAGGCAGGTGCGTGGGTAGACTCTGCCCTTCTATTGCAGAATCTGACGAAGGCTTGTTCTCCAAGTGAGCTCATTCGCTCCTTCAGCAAAGAGACATCACATCGTTATCTTCTAGAGCCCGAGAAGATGGTGAACTGAGTCTGTGTCAGGTGCTGCTGTCCAGTTCCTGTTTCAATCCTCCCTAGTTACCTTGAAAGCTCCAGGACCCCGTGATTCTAGAAACATCAGAAAGGGTCTTAATAGGACTCACCAGGAATCCCTAACATCAGAAAGGAAAGTTTAAAAGAAATGTAAAGGGAGGAGGTTAGTAAGTTCAGAGGGGGTTCCAGGTAAGATGGGGCTGGGGGGGTGAAGGCAATGGACTATGGCTTTAGCTCTGCCAAATGATTAAGACATGTTTATCTAGAATTATGTATTGCATGGCTTCATTTTTTTCAGTAAAAATGCTTATTTTTAATAATTTTTAAAACTAAAAAATTAAATCCTTATTTCATTGCCACCTAAAATGTGTTTGTGAATCATGCAACCCCCCAGGCTGTTCTGAACATGATTCTCACTGGAAGAGCAAGTCCCAACGTGTTCAACGGTTGTGAGAAAGGGGAGGCTCAGGAACTGCTGCACGGAGTCCTGGCCCGCAGTGACGTTGGCTACCTGCAGTGGGGTCGGGATGCCTCCCAGGATGACAGACTCTCACAGGTGGGTGCCCCGGATTCTCAGCTTCGCAGCTAGCACGTCAATAGTGTGACAATGTTTAAAGTCTCTCTATCAAGGCAGCTCTGAGCTCTTCCTTCCTATACTGTATTTCTCTATACTTCTAACCCCCCCCCCACACACACACAAGGACACACACAGGACACATGGACACACACACACACACACACGGAACCATGGACACACGGATACACACAGATATTCAGTGTTGGCATGGAGATCTCCAGGTCTATACTGGACATAAAGACTGTAACCAGTCTACACAGTGGAAATGGAACTATAAAACCCTGTATTGGATACATAATCTTGTGTAAGATACTTTATGCATTTTAGTGTACACAGCGCACAGGTAACAGCGCAATACATGTAAACATTTTTTTAAAACAATGTTTGAAGTGTACAGATAAGAGGACAGCCCATCTTGTCCCCAGGAGCCACAGATCCCTTCTCAGAGGTAAACACCCTCAGCCATGGGTCCTCCCTACCCTTTACTTATGCAAATGGACGTTCTGTTCTACACATCAATGAGAGCCTTCCTAGAGACACTGGGAGAAAGGGACCCCACTTAGGGAACCCTGTCCACCCTGTTTCCAGGGCTGCAGGGCTGAAAGGCGCAGCCCATCAGGAGTTGAGTGGGTCAGGATTCTGCAGCGCCAACAGGGAGGAGGCGAGCCGTCGCCCACCACCCATCACTGCTGCTGTGGGATGCCTCCACTAACGTGTCCATCCTAAGCCCAGCGGCCAGGCCAACTCCATGACACGGCCCTTCTCTGGGTGGTCCTGGGACAGCAGGGGAGCCTCAGTGCAATGCTGCCTGTCCTCCAGGCCACCCTCTCCCCTGCTCAGCACCTGCCTGCCCTTCAGCTCCCCTGGTTGCCCATGGCATCCTGACGTCCACTACTTCATCCTCTCTGCCCCCACCGAAGTGTCCAGTTACCTTGTCGTTCATGAAATAAGCATCTGGTCCCGCACCCAGTGACATCAAGAAAACAGTGTCCGACTCTGGCGGAATTGGCATGTTTTGGGTGCAAGTGTGCTGTGAAGGTTCCCTTATAGCTCCTGAGTTGGTCATCTAGGCCCACCATACAGAGGATGAGAAGTGACAGACAAACTAAGGACCTAGTCCAACCCCGCCCCGAGTCCCTTCAGACCCGCTTCTTCCCCTCCTCTTCCCCACACGCCTCCGTCCACTTGGAGCCTACTTTGCACACTAACAGGGACGTCTCCGCTGGTCCAAGAGCCTCTCGTTTCACTGCGTCCAACAGGCAGCACCCACGGCTCCTGTGACACTGCACTTTGAGTACGTCCCCGGCAGACTGGACTCATCATTGGGATGAAGTCCCAAGTCATTGTTTCCAGACAACTTTGGAATTCACCTTAAAAATCTCACAAATACAATGAGAGGAAAGCTAAGCCAGAAATAGGGGATATGTAGATCCCATTCCACACGTTTTTCTTCTCTTTCAACCCTCTGTGGCCTCCTGGCGTCTGGTACCTACCAGAGCCCAGCAATACGCCAAGATTTGGTTGGAGAGAAATGGAGGCTACATGGGGCTGAGTTTCAAGGGAGGGGAACCCAAAAATGACAGCAATGATTTAGCATTTTGTTCGATATCACAAAGCTTTCAAAACACTCTTAGATAATCCTCGAGTTCTGTCATGTCTTTCCAAATTCTCTGCTGTTAGTTGCTTGATGTTTTTTCTTTAAATCAACTTACTTTTATAATTTGGGTCTAACCTTTTCTGCAGCTGTATTATAAACCACGTGCTTGATGCATTCTCCCCCCAATATGTATTTAAATAAGTAAACAAATATTTTAGGAAGGAGGATCACAAGATTGAGACTAGTCTGGGCAAATTAGTGAGACCCTGTCACCAAAATTTAAAATGAAAAGGGCTGGGGATGTGGCTTAGTGGTAGAGCAACCCTGGGTTCAGTCCCCAGTACCGTAAATAAATAAGCACATACATAAATAAATCAATTCATTCCTGGTGCCACCAGTCATGCCACATGCCACCAACGGGACACATACACCACATTTGGAACCTGGTGTAAAGGTGACAAAGCTCCCACAGTGTGTGGGAAATCATCCTGGCTTGGTCATCAGCAGACTTGACCGCAGGCCTTGCCCTGCCACTTTCAGGGATGTGCCGTGGACCAGCACTGACCCTCTCTGAGCTGGTTTCCGGTTCTGCACACACCTGCCCTGCAACCAAGAGAACTGAGTGAAGAGCAAGCGCTGTCACGGACGCTGAAGCTGCTGGAGAGCTTCATGTGCTCATGCAGGACTTCCTGATAGATGACACGAGGTGTAACATGGAAGCCAGGACCCTCAGCCTCTCCTAACTGGGAGCTCTATGTCCAGAAACAGAGGGGCCATTCTGGGCCATACGTGGACGCACACCAGCCACTGTACCACACACGGGCACAGGTGACAAGTGCCGCAGGACACAGATGTGGACCTGGCTGCACACTGGACTCCCCAGAAGAGCTTTGGAAACTGCTAACACCTGGGGCAAACCCAAAACTGTCCACTTCGTGAGTGCGGGACTCGTGCAGCCCCCCGGGGCCTTGCATTACCAATAACTGCTTGATAAGGACCCCTGTATTTTTATTTTGCACTGGGACCCATGAAATTTGTAGTCATTTCTGCCCAAAGACACTTTCTTTTGGTCTGGAGGACACTGGACACAGGAGATGCTGATGTATGCCAGGGTCAGTCGTCTGTTCCTAAGCGGGACCTCGCGACCTCAGCACTGGAATGCCCGAGCACTAGGCTTCTCTGCTGGGGTGGGGGGTGGGGGCGTCCTGGGCTATTAGCAGTGTCCTCGCCCCTAGCACCATGCCCAGGTCACCACCAGAAATGTCTTCAACATTTTCAAAAGTCCCCTGGGTTCAAGTTGCCCTGGTTGAGAATCACTGCAAGAAGGGCAGGGCGGAGGGTTCAAATCCATTTAGGCTGAGCGAGCCTGACCCACGGGCAAACCCAACTCTCGGTGGGAACGTGACCCACAGTGCGAACCCAACCCACGGTGCGAAGACCCGGAAGCTAGCATCTTACCTGAGCTTGCTGTCAGCTTCAGAAGGCTGCCAGGTTTTTGCTCCTTTTAACATTTACCAAGCTCGGGAATAGCCTCAGACCTTATCCTAACTGAACATTGAACAGGTGTTTGCAAAATAGCTACTGAGTTGCTCTGAGAAGAGGGAGAGAGGACTCAGCCAGAGAGTCAGCAGCGCCCAGAGACCAGCCCTGGGTTTTTCTGGAACATATTTCTTTCTACACAAGTCAGCTCAGACTCATGGAGCTGCTGAATCTTGCTCTAAAGAAAATCACCTGCAGTCTAAAATACCCTCTAATAATAATAAAGAATAAGCTTGCCAGGACCTTAAAGTCATAGCACAAGATCAAAAAAGGAGCTTTCCTGCTGGCACGAGGGCAAGATGTGCCAGACCACGGGTCCTCCAGGAGGGTTATCCAGTCGTATCTGTGGGCAGTTGGGGTTTGGTTCCAAAAACAGGGTATTGAAGAGCAACCATAGGCTGATGGTTTGCTATCTTACAAACATGTTAAGCACATGCATGTAAAGTTGGTTTTACCTGCAGGCAGTTTTTTTTTTTATTCCTTACATATCAGTTCATTATTTGGGATAAAACTGATCCCTAACTCATATGTAGTGTTGAAGTAGCTTCCTACACATACGCATGTGTGTGTGTGTTCTCCACCTTGCCGACACGTGGCAGTTAAGGGAAGTCTATATGACGGTATTTATTCATCCTGGGGACAGCCACTGTGTTCTGGCTTCCTGGGGGGCCATCTGCAATGATTTCCTTTAATCCTCACTTCCACTCAAAACTGAAATCACTGTTGTTTCAAGTCCCAGCTTGGTCATTCGCCTTAGAGATGAGGAAGACCAAAGCGCAGGACGTGCAGGAAGTTGCCCAAACTCACCAGCCAGGCACGCAGCAGAGTTAAAACCCGGTTAGTTCTATCTTCATTCAAAGACCCAGTTCTGTCCCCTCTGCCGTGGGCTGTTTTCCGGTCAATGATAAGCATATGCCTGACAGTCCCTAAATTCCACTTCACCATCAGCCCTTTCACAGTCCCTTCTAAACACAGCTCTGTATTCTACAGTCTGTAACACGTCATGCGCACATGGACTGGTGTGGGCCCAACATTGGGACAGTGGTCAATCACGGCTAGGTTTCAGAGGGCGTGACCGTCCTGCTCAACCAGCAGGGACTTCACCCCTGGCTTCTAGGTTGTGAGTTCGCTGTGATCGTGAACTTCAGGGGCCTGTGTACAGGCTCTGCCTCCGTCGACTCCAGTTTGGTGGGTCACACCTGTCAGGAATGTGGAACTTCTAACCACAGGACAAGCTCGGTGGTACTCAGAGACGTGCTAACCAGAAGACCCCAGTGGACCAGACGACTAACACTGCACAGTATCCCAGCATTGACCTGAGGCACACTGCCCAGCCGAAGTCTCCCCAGGGAAGACCAGAGCTCCACGGGGCCTGCAAAACAATCCCCCTCAAATGGCAGGATTGAAGACCCTCCCTAGCAACTGCCCTTCCTTTCCCCTGAGGCACAGTGACTCCACCCAGCACCCATGATGTGCAACTGGGTAGGTAGGTGCTTTATGGGTATGTAGTGGCCTGTCGAGGGGAGGTGTGACAAACCTGAGTGTGATATTTATGTACTGTACTGATAACAAAAACCTAACGTAAGAAAGGTCTCTGAGTTTGAAAGGACAGCTCGCTCTCTCTGTCATCGGGGCTGTGCTGCCCGGTGGCCTGTCCTCCCCCACCTCTGTCTTTCCCAACTCCATCTCTTCTGATTCTGCAATCCAACTGCAGAGACTACAAAAACACTTGTCTTTCAACCCAATGTCACAGCCCAGTGGGTGACATTTAAAAAAAAGAAAGAGAGAAGATGGAGCCGTCATTAGTTGACATGGCAAGCCCCCCAGAGCCCACCAGACTGACAGTTCCTGCAGGACGGGGCCAGCTCCCTGCAAGATGAGGCTCTATTTTGAAGCTTCCCTGATACTTTCCTATTGGAGGGTACAGGTTTGTTTGTGAGGTTCCAGTACCTAAGCGAGAACATAAAGCAGTTTGAGTCTAACACCATCTGGAAAGCCTTGGGAGGTTCACATTATCCTCACACCTGCCGCTGAGAAGAGAAATCAACTCTCATTTTTGGAAGGGATTGAAGCCATTTAGGTCTGGCCCGAGTTAGTCCCCAGCACCCTGGCAGCACTTGCCACGGTCCCAGCGGTGCCCTTTCCCTCTTTACATTTCCCTTTAGAGAGTCTGGTAGGGGAAATCCAACCCTGAAAGTACCAGCTAGAGCTGCGCTTACTGCACTCTGCTCTGGGCCTCCGAGACCGCAACCTGCAACCACCGTCCAGTTTGTCTTCACAACATACCTGCAAGCTCGGTGAGGGACGAGACACGGACTCCGTGTTCCAGGTGGCAGAGATGAGAGCCAGGCTCTGTTATGCTCAGGAATCGTCACCGGGACCCAGAGCAACGTGGCCAACACCTTTCTCCCGTTCAGATTGTCAGCCTGGGGCCTCGGGGACTTGGTACCAAACTCGTCACGCAGCAACACGCTCTGAGCACCATCGCTCTAGGCCACATATAAAAGAATTACATGGACTCGGTTGTGGCCCTCTCTGTGTGGAATCTGTCCATCCTTCTTCCTGTCCTTCCAATGCTACCTTGGTCTGAAGGATGTGTGGTATGTGAAGCTTGGTCGCTGTGTGCACAGCAGCTATGGGCTTATTGCACCAAGAGTGAACCTAAGGAGAAAGGTGTCTTATTTATAGCACCTCTGTATCCCAATTTAATTTCCTGCTCACCATGGCAACATGCACAAATTCAGACTTGGTGGAATCTCACCAATAAAACATACTTGGATCCTGCTTTGGGAGTAGCTGGTAAACGGTGTCTATCCAGCAATACAAATTATTAGAATGGAAAATTTCAGTCCAACTGCTCATGTGAGGGGCCATGTCTGACTGGCTTGGGGCAAGAGGTGTTTTGTTGGTTTCTGCAGGACTGGCGTAAGCCAGGTGTATTCTCATGGTCATCTTCAGGCCCCCTCAGGGAGTTAGCTCCCCACGCACCATGACGGTCCCAGATGACAGTCTCCTCTCCACCACATCTCCCCAGGTAGCCATGGAGTCTGCCTGCTCAGGGGACAGCTGGTCACCATGGGGGGCCGGAGGTGGCTGTACTTGGACTACTTCATTTTCCTCCTCCTTGAACAATATCTGGGGTAACTTTGAGTTCAGGAAAGAAGCTGTGGCCTGAGGTGGCAGTGCGTGGATGTGGGCCTGGAGAGGTGCCGTGGAAGTTCACCTCCTTATGATCATTCTATGAAATGATGTTCCGTAAGTGCATGTTCTATTTCATCCATCCAGGCATAATGTACAGGGACTTCCATTGATTTGAAGCCAGCCAGAATGTCCACCTGAAATTCCAGTGGAATGACAGTTGGTGACAAACAGCCCTCCCTCCATCTCCCAGTTTATCCACATTTTCCAACCTTAGCAATTCCATGTCCTTTGTTGTGTTTTGATTATACATGATCTTAATGTAGGGAGAGCAGCAAGAAACCTAAGAAGGTGGCTTATTGTGTTCCTGACGACAAGTTTCAAGTGAGCTGGACCAGGGGCAGCTTCAGCAGCACATGCTGCTGCATTCTGACCAGCCCCAGGCCCACACCCACACCCATGCCCACTGAATATGTGGGTATGTCAGACACTCAGTGGGCCTCAGCCAGGAGGAGGAGAGGAGCACCCACCAGGAGCACGTTCTGACTGAGGTGCTGGTTCTAAGACCACCAACTAAAGCTAAGGTCGTTTCCTTAAAGCACGGTAATAGAATCTTTCTCTGGTAGCTAAAAGCAAAATGCTTAAAGACGAAAGCCTCTCTGATTCATCCACTCACCCACAACTGAAGAGCATGAACAGAAGAAAATGAAGGAATTTGAACAGAACTATTGAGAAATCAAAATGTCAAGTTATTAGCCTTTAATACTTGGGTTTACAGAGCATGTAATAATTTTCCAAAGCTGGATATTCTATAAAATAGAATTTGTTCCTGAACAAAGAGTAAACTCTGAGGACTGAGAAGAAAAAAAAAACAAACAAAATGGCAATGTTGGGTCCTTCCGTTGTAGGATAGGACCAAGCTAGAGGGGGTGGGGAAGGAGGTCTTGAAACTTCTGGTCACCGTGTGGAAATCATGGGGTTCTCTGTAGCTCATTGTTTATCTCTTTAAGTAGAAGCTAGATTGTCCTTAACGTTTAAAAAATTGTTTTTATGAATTCTGAAGGAAGTCTTTTTCAAAATAGGTGTTTCCCCAAGTCTTTAATCAAAATGTAACTATTTTTTTATAGAAATACACTGCCACATCCTGGTACCTGCAGGGGCCACTGATACTCGGGCCACTGCTCCTGCTCCTTGGCCCCACCGTGTGCTGGTGTGTGAGTCTAGTCACCAGCCGTGGGAATTCAGGAACTGACAGTTACCTGGAAGAAACAGAAAACAAGCTGGTTAAACCAGTGAACTTGGTGTCACGTGGGGTATGACCAGACGCCGCCCTCGAGGACACCTTCCCAGCTAGAGTAGCCGGGAGCCTGCTGCGTGTGCTGTGGTCTGTGGCCACGTAGCCGTAGCTTTCTCCTGCCGTAGCTTTCTCCTGCCTGCTAAGCGTCTCTCTTGTGCAGCTGAAGTGGTGAGCAGACACCTGGCCACCTGCTGAATGAAATGCTGTCCTGTCTTGGGAACAGAGCAGAGGCCCTCCTCAGTGACAGAGTCACGGCTCTCTGACCCCACCCTGCACTCCCATCCTGTGCTGTTCTTTACCTCGCCTTAAATCCAAATGAAGACTCCTCCACCCCTCCACGAGGCCACCAAAAGCAGTTTGAGAATATAATCCATTAGAGAGAAACTGCAGCATCCCCCTTGCCCCACAGAAATGCAGAATCCTGCCTGAGGACACAAGCTGGTCCACTCAGGCTGGGCCTCACAACACAACACACACCACCCCGCGCAGGTGTGCACACACGCACACACGCGCCCACACACACACACAGAGAAAGAGAGCGCCTCCAAGTGATGGTGCCTTGCCTCTGCGGGGTGGTGAGGCCCACATTTCCTCTCCTGCCCCTCTCCCCTCCAGGTGGGCAGCATGCTGAAGACCCCCAGATTTCCCATCTGGCTGTGTAACATCAATGGAAACTGCAGCGTCCTTTTTTGCACAAACAGGCAGCTCTTATCAGACTGGAAAATGGAGCGTGTCTTTGATCTGTACCTCTACAGTGGTCAGCGCTCGCAGAGGAGGCCCGCGCATCTTACAGTAGGTGAGCACTTCAGACCTGGGCCTGTGGGCTCTGCTGGGCCCACAGAGATGCAGCGGCCATTGATTAACACCTGTGAGGTAGTCACACTGGCTCTGCAGGAAAGCGCTTGGGCTCAGTCCTGAAAGGAAGCCTGGCACAATCCCACAGGTCTAAACCCAGCCTTTAATGTGGGCATTCTACACCCTGGAAAAGGAAGGGGGCGCAGTAGGAAAACACAGAGAAACAAACAACTTAGGTACGAGAAAACACAAAGGGCAAAGAGGCAACTTTTCAAACAGCCTTGTCCAGGACTTTTTATTTTTGCAGTATGTAATGCCTGAGGAGAGACATTAAAAAAAGAAGAGAAGGGGAAAAGTGGGGAGAGGGAGTTCCAACTGGCCGATTCTGTGTCACAACCAGACATCAGGTGATCATCCAGTGACAAGATCAGACAAACTAGGGGTGCATTTCTGTTCAGACTAGCTCAGAAGGCACCTTGGAGGGCTTGCCCTGGGCCAGAGTCTGGCTGGCCACAGGAAAGCCCTCGGGGGATGAGGCACAGTCCCCACAATCCTCATGAGGTCCTCCTCATTACTCTGTCGTGCACTGGCCCTCGGACACGGTCCTGAAGCAGGCAGGCTGGAGTCTGTATCGGGCAGCCTTGGCTCTCTCTCTGGAGCCTGGCCATATCCCAGTCAGCACTGGGCACCGTATCCTGGCATTACATCATCCTCCATCACTGTCACTGACTTGGAAAAGTAACCGAGTGACCATCTTATCTGTGCAGCTTCTAATTCTTTTTCTTTGTGAAAAACACATATTAGCCCATTTAATTTAGGGTGACATTGACAAGATGTTCCTTAAAATATATTGCCATTTCTAATTTAACTTTCCTCTTTGAGGAAGCCACGGTGTTTTTATTAGCTCGCAGGCAGCCCACACATTCTGTTCTGGGCCCTGTGTTGAAAGCTCCCCTCACATTAACCCATGCGACTCCCCAGAGTCCTCCGAGGTGGGTGTGGGCCTCCCTCCACTTCCCCAGCTCTAAGGCCACAGCCCCCAGGCCCACCTCCTGCCCAGCCTCTCTCTTCTCCCTCTGTCCTGGCCTCCTCGGGGAGGGTGTGCATGGATTGGGGTAGACGCTGGTGTTCCTTCCCCCAGATACACACTCCCATCACTGGGAGAGGGGCGGACGTGAAGACGGACACAGACCCGGAAGAAGGTTCTCTCCCCTGGAGATGGCAATCAGAACCAAGTGGAGAGAGGCCACCATCACCTGGAATGGGACTGGTCCCTTTTTCTAAAGAGAAAACCAGGTTGTGCAATAAAGTCTAAGTCTCTGAACTGTTGGAGTGCAAAAGCCAGGGTGGGCATGGGTGATTTCTACATTCCCGTCATGAGCCCCATAGAAATTACTACAAGTAGCCTTTGGTTTTCTCCCTGCTAAGTCCCCCCACCGCAGTGCCATCGGCATTGGCATCATAGAGAGACAGCTCTGGCACCAGGGTCTTCCCAGCGGACCCTCAGCTCCTTAACCTCACACCTTCCTTTCACCCAAGGACGATAGGATGCCTCTCCTGAGCCTGCTCTTTCCAAGTTCCTCTTCTGCTGTGGTTCTTCATGGGGACTACAGGAGCAGGCAGCCAGCTTCCATTTGGGGGTGACGTCATCAGCAGTACATTATCTCCTCTCAGTCATGGCAAGAACACAAGCCTTCTCGGAGACTCCTGGCAGGGGGACCATTCCCCTCCAAGGACACGCTCACCTGCCCACGTGGGCGAGTTCTTGTCCTCAAATGGTAAACGGGCTCCTTGGGCTTAAAGGGAGCTCCTCCTGGTGGGCTGGTCACTCTGGCCAGGTGCACGGGCCCCAAGTGGTCAAGGAGAGCCGGCCAGGACACACCCTCTTTCCATCGCGGTTTTGCTGCATTCTTTCCAGTGTTGAATTTGTTTCTTTTTCATAAGACAAATATTAATGATATCAATAAACAAAAACTGAGGCATGTCTTATTCTCTGTAAAATAAGATCCTGGATAAAAATAAAACCTCTCATGTCAGTGTTTACAGAGGAAAACGGTTCTTTTAAGCATGGGGTCCCTCTGTTCTGTTAAATGCCTTCCTATGTTTTGAAGAGATGGAGTCACACATATTCTTTCTAGAAGATGTCCCTGGGAACCACCTAGACCTTGCTGGTCCGACAACTCACAGACTTAGGGCTTGGAATTTGGAAACCAAGGGTCAGTTTCCAAAGCACGACTTTTCTGCACTCGTTGTCCACATTAATTATTAAGTGCATCTTCATTTGGCTCCAGAACAATGTTTAACTTAAGGAACATGCAGAAAATGAAACTTCAAGGTGAGTAATAAATTATTTCAAAAGAGAAAGCCAATTTGGCTTGGATTGCTGATTACACTGTCTTTATCATCAGTGTTTTCATTTGGGATTTTAACACATCAGATAAATGAGTGAGTCCCTACAGACCCTGGTCTTACTTGGTCTTAGACGTAGCCATGTTGCTTTTGCTGAGCTGCTGGCCTGTGAGGGTTTAATGAACACTGGGTTGTTACTTACTCAATGTCCCTCTTGGTGTTGACAGCTGGAAAGCTTGGAGCAGAATTAGGAATCACATTAAGTGCACTGGTGAGAAGCACTTAACTCTAAGAGATCTCACAGGAGCCTCGGACAATGAGGTCATTCCTTTCTACAAGAATGGCCTAGCTAGGAGGCCCACAGCCCTTAGCTCAATCCTGCTCATCCTCTGGGACTGAGCACCAGACACTGGGCAAAGAACAAAGTCAAGGTCTGCAGAGGACAGCAGAATGGCTGTTGGTAGGTGACCAGTAGGTCCCTGGCAGCAGCATAGACCCCACAAAAGGCATTTGTAAAGCAGCTCACCCCTGTTACCATATTCTGTTTCTGCCCTTATTTCCCTTTGAATTTTTAATCTGTTCATAATTTATGTCAGTTTGCCATATTTTTTATGTTGTTGTAATCTCTGTTAAATTATTCCCAGAACAAGTCTATAAATAAGTAAAATAATGCAGGAAAGATTAAGTACCTATGTTTTATATGTAAAGATATAATAATTATGATATGTAAGGGTATTAATCACTTTGTATGTCAATGTTGGTGAAGATGAGTTTTCCTCTTATAAACAGGGCACCCAGCAAAACTCGCATTTTTTTGAGGTGAAGCTATACTATTTAGAAGAAGCTAGAAATTTCCTCACTTTGAACTTCTGTGTTTTGAGAAAAATGACTCAAATTGTCCTTTTACCTTCTCAGACTTAAAGCAGGAGAAAATTATTTGCTTGAAGATGGAGATATTAATTTTTCTGAATAGTGACCTAAACCAACTGTGTCTTTAATGGAGCTTGGAGGAGATGGCAAATATTTCTCTTCTGTAAATATTAACATTAGATTATTATGTCCCCCTGCCCCCAAATCATTACTTGTTCTTCAAGGAACAGCATGGATCATGTTTCCAGTACATGCTCACCTGTGTCACAGGCCAGGTAAGACCAGGGCAGGGACAACAGACCTGAGGTTCCCTGCACCTCACCCTGCAGAAGTAACAGAGAAGCTGGTGTCACACTGTCCAGATCTGTGCAACCTTTGGCCACACTGTGACCTTGATTCAGGTAACACACTATGGACACCTACGTCAAATGTCGCAATAGCCTTCAGGCCTTGGAGACTAGACCAGCTGTTGGCTCATTCCACCAGGTGGCTTAGCATTCCCCTGCGCCAGGCACTGTGGGGTTCTGGGAAATGCGGGGAGTGAGTCAGACACCCCTTCTTCTCCTCCTCGAGCACCTGGGCTCTTCTTAGATGGCACTAACCCACTTTAGTGGACATACACTTGGAAACCCGGTGAGCATTCCAAGGGAAGGGACTCTGGACATGTCCTCTCAGAGTTCAGGACTGATGGCCAAGAAAGGCGTCTCCCAGGAGGATCTGGAGGCCTGGAGAGGCACCTAGGAGAGCAGACGGGGTGAAGGAACTGGAGCAGCTGCTGAGCTGGGCTGGAGAGCAGGAGGAGAAGGCTGGAGAGGAGGAGGAGGAGGCTGGAGAGGAGGAGGAGGAGGAGGCTGGAGAGGAGGAGGAGGAGGAGGCTGGAGAAGAGGAGGCTGGAGAGAAGGAGGAGGAGGCTGTAGAGAAGGAGGAGGAGAAGGCTCTGGAGAGCAGCCTCAGACCATGGTGCTGAGGTGCCTGGGAAGATTCTAAGAGGCCTGAGAAGATCTGCATTTTGAAAGGTGCCTCAGTGTGGAAAACAGAATAGCAAGAGCCCAGACAGATGTAGAGACCAGCTGGGCGGCCGTCCCAGTGGTGGGGCCAGTGATGGCCAGAGCAGAGGGCTGGTAATTCACGCAGATGGAACACCTGTCGGTGACAGCAGAGAAGGCAGGACAGGCCAAGGTGCCAGAGAGAGGGAAGCAGGGGTCTGGAAGGACGTCCAGGCTCCAGTGGGAGCCGGGGTAGGTCACACCTTCGCTGTGTTTGGGCGCAGGAAGGGAACAGCAGGCTCAGAGGGAAGGAAATGCCAAGTTCATGTCCTTCACTACACAGGGAGCTGAGAGGAGGGATCAGGAGCATCTAGAGCAGATAAACACACCCGGGAGTCACAGAGAGTGGGTCACAGGACGGCCTGCGGTGGGGTCACATACAGAGAAGACCAGGCAGGCAGAGAGCCAACCTGATGCTGACCTGAGGATCCCAGTGTCCCTCAAGTCCACGAGCCCCGCAGGGAGGCCGGAAAGATAGCCAGGAGGCAGGGGGAAGCCCGAGGTGAACTCGACTGAACCATGGCAGGCATTCCCCTGCCCATGCTGGGGGAGGAGGCAGGCCCGGGAGAGAGGAGAAAAGCTCTTCCCACCCCAAGCCCTCGGCCAGAGCTGGGGGCCAGGCACAAGGCCTGGACCAACACTGGGGAACCCAGCCAGGTGGCAGAGAGCTGCAAGGAGCCCAGACACCACGAGGAGAAGGTAAGGCTGGGTTTCCCTCGTTATGACAGCATTGTGCTGAACTAAGGTGATAACCCTAACCTGTCGTTCTCTGGGCGAGAGAGGGATCTGCCTCACCCCAGGGGACTTCCCAACACCCGGAGAAGTCAGTCCTGCAGTGGGAGGGCCTCCTGAGGAGCCCAGAGCGACAGACCAGTAAGGAGTAGCCAAGGCCCAGCTGAGGGCACAGGTGACACAACAGAAAATGCAGCAGAAAAGCCCGGCCTCAGGGGAGGCCACCTAGTGGACAAAGGCAGGTAACACCACTGCCCGCAGGCTGACGCCAGAGCAAAAGGCCACCCCACCTCAGGAGAAAATGGCAGTGACAGAGGAGCACATTTTGGCATAAAAACAAAAGGTACCAGCAGCCATCAGGAGCTATCTAAATAAAAGGTGACTTTAGGAAATAACTGTGTTAAAAAGCCATCAGAGAGGATCACGTTTGAATGAATTCGAACAGTTATTTTCAGAGAACGGGTTTAAACTTAACTGTGTTGAAATGTGTTCATATCACACCTCTTGTCCTAGAAGGACCTGGGATGGCTGATAGCTGGTGAACCTCCTGGAGAACTCGGTATCTTAAGTTGCTGTTGCTGTTTCTCCAGTGGTTAAACCAACAACACCCCAAACCAACCAAACAAAAACCCTTTCCACCACTGTCCACAAGGTGGAGCTCTGAGAGAGGCTTCATCAATCTCTCCCCAGCAAAACCGTACAAGGCAGGATGGCAATTCAGTCACGCGCATGCACACAAATACTCACAGACCCAGGGTGTCTATAACATTGGTGTGGTGGATGCTTAGTCTTCGAGACACCTAGGATTGGGGTCCCTGAGCACAGGGGCAGGACAGCTCTGGTGGAGGCACCCTCCCCTGCTCCATTCCACCCAGGTGGTTCCATGTCCACAGCTGCCTCCCTCCTTCCCACCTAGACCATCACCGTAGCCTGTCTCACCTGGCTTCTTGTCCCCTCCCAATCCTTCCTCCACAGGACAATCAGTGACCTTTTACAGAGTCAAGTCTGATTATGTGATAGTAACTCCTATCATGGTCACTAGTATGCACTTAGGACAAAATACCCCAAACTTCGCAATTTCTGCAACAGCCTACAGGATTTGGCCCCTGCCCCATCTCATGCCAGACTCACCCGGGGCACTCCCTCAGATCTCAGCTTAAGCCACCTCTGCCTCCACCTCCATTCCCATTAGGCCCCAGTGCCTGTTTCGGCACCTGGCCCTTTGCCTGCCACTCTCTATGATTGGCAGTTGCGTTCTCATTTGTGTGCTTATGAGCTAAACACCCAGCTGCCCACTGACCAGCCAGGCTCAAACAAGGCTGCCTCCAGATCCTTTTACATACTTCAACGTTATCAAGGATCCCAAAGGACTTTTATTTACCTGGGTTAGATCTACTGACCTTTATTCCATTAGAAATCAAAACAAAAATTGGCTGAATAGTTATCTATTAATTCATTTAAAATAATAAAACTTAATACATACTAACCTTTAAAGGTATGTATGAGAAACAACTATATTTTCCAAAGGAAAAAAGTCATGAAAAGAGGCATTATTTTACATTTCCATAAATATTGGGGTTTTTTTGTTTGTTTTGTGTTGTTTTTGGTGTGGTGCTAGGGATTGAACCTAGGGCCGTACTCATGCTAGGCAAGTGCTCTGCCCCTGGGCTACATCCCCAGCCCCTTTTCAACTTGATTTTGAGACAGCTCTTGCTAAGTTACTCCTCCTGCCTCAACCTCCTGAGCAGCTGTGATTATGGGGGAGCACCACTGCGCCCTGCCCTTAAACCCTCAGCGGTCAGTTTAAAACAGGACAGCTATATTCTCACTTCTGCCTCTTCATTCCAACTGTTATGTGCTGAGAGCCACAGCCAGTCAGAATGGCCCCTGGCATTTTGCCAATAGTATTGATTGACAAGCCAGGCATTACTATCCGCCTCTGCCGCTACTTTGCAGTTCTCACGCTACTTTGGAGTTCTCGTGGGGATTCCCGGAGAGTTCCCATTGGTTGGGGAAGTGCAGGAGGAGGGATTTCCGGAGGATATTTCCAGCTGCTGGTTCCTGGACAAGCCGCGTGGGGTTCGGGAGGAGTTCCCAGGAGCGTGTGTGGATCGTGCTAGTGGAGTTCAGAAATAAAGTTTGTTCCTGCTTCAGTGGCTCGTGATTTGTGCCCAGCCAGACTGCAGCAGTTATGATATGTTCTTTTAGTTGAAAAATATGAAGAAAATTGGCCTCAGATATTTAAGGAAAAGGAAGGAGGAATTTGATGGCTCTGTGGCTCTCCCTTGATACTACACCAAAACTCTGTAGTTGTCATTTCTTAAGGGTCAGTTGCAACATGGAAACTGAAATCACATGGATGAATTTTGCAAGTCTGTCCCATAAAAATCCATGAATGTATCTGGCACTTTGAATGGATCTTTCCCAGGCATTGATCATTTGGGAAATATTGCTTCATCAAATTATGAACAACATTACATGTTACAATTTAATACCAAAAATTTCACATTAGTAACTTTTACCACAGTCTCATCAGAGAAGTCTTGGAGTATTAGAAACTGACCCCAGGTATGTCACAGGACAGGCAAATCAGACATACAGGCTTCATTCTAAGAAAAAAATCCCAGGCTGGTGTTTATTGTTATTGCTGTTATCTGTTAATTCTCTCACCCAATGGTGCATAATTTTTTTAGAGAAAAATCTGATTTTCTTGTGAAATTTTCTATGGAATCCCAACATGCAAAGCAGACAGATGCACAGCTTCGCTGCACAGAGCAGAGCTGGGGCCCCTTGTCTGTTGCCCTTGTCTCCGTTCCCACCCACGTGACCCATTCCTTAAATCTTGTAGCTCCCCGGCAAGCCACGTGCACATGCTGTCCTTGCCTGTGGAACTACTCAGATTTATTTTGGTGGGATAAATCAACACAAACTGGCTTTCTTGTGAAAGAGGAAAAGTGCTGACTCCCTCTTTGACAGACCCAGGGGCAGCCTGCTCCTCAGCACCAAGGGGACGAGGCAGTCCAGCACTGTCACTGGACCTGGCCTCCCCTGCTTCTCTACTCTGCGGTCTGTCTCCTTTCAAAGACAAGCCCCCTCCGACTAGCAAGATGTCCGCCTGTCACGGTTTGGATGTGGGGTGTCCCCCAAAGCTCCTGTGTGACACAGCGCAAGACTCTGAACCTGATCAGTATGCTAACCCTGACAGGGGTTAACTGGGGGGGACCTGGAGGTGGGGGGTGTGGCTGGAGGAGCTGGGTCCCTGGAGGTCTGCCTTTGGGGTTGGTATTTGGGGGTGGTGAGGAGAGCTCTCATCTCGCTCTGTTTTCTGGTGCCACTTTCCTTCACCACGCCCTCCCATGATGCTCCGCCTCACCTGGATCTCAGAGCTGTGGAGTCCACTGAGACCCTCAAAACCAGGAGCCCCCAAGTAAACTTCTCTTCCTCTAAAATTATTCTTGTTGGGTCTTTTGATCACAGCAGCAAAAAAAAAAGCTGACTAACCACCCCCCCAACCCCAGAGCTTTCTCTTTCCAGCCTCATCTGTGGAAAAAACAACTCCCCCCAACTGCACCACGGGAGCCCTAGTCACACTCCTGTGCCTGTCTCTGTGGCCAGGGAGGGATAATCTTGGTGTGGTCATTTTCTAGTCACCTCAGCATCCTGGAACTAGGGATGGACTCCACTCCACCCACATGCCATTGACTGAGAACAGAATGGACAATGAATGGTCAATGTGTTCTTTGAGGAAGGCAACTGAATCTAGGCTTCAACCTCTGTGCCCACCCCCAAGACCTCTGGCTCTCACCTCCCCATTCCCCAGGGCCACTCCAGTCTCTGCTTTGGCTTCCTGTGCCCAGTTCTTGGTCTCCACAGATGATGACCCACAGGCAGACTGAAGCCTCAGCAAAGCCCAGTGCAGGCTGCCAGCAAGCAAGACCCTGTTTGCAGAGCCAAGACCTGATCCCAGGCCAAGAGCAGGCGGTGAATCCCGGGTGGGGTGGGGGTGAGCATAGAGCCAGGTGGAAGCCATGGGGTCTGCATTATGTAACAAAATGGGGTGGATGGTGCTGCCCCCACAGGCTTGTACCCCCACTCACTTTAAAATTGGGGGCTGCACAATCACCTAATAGTGAAAAATCTCGTGGTGATACATGAGCAAACTTTGAAAGGCTAATGTACTTGTTCTAACCTCCTGAAAGAAGTGCATGGGAGTTTCCAGTCTGCACATTCTCACTAACACCTGCACCACTCCATGGGTGACCTGTCACACCGTGGCAGGTCCCTGGTGATGGATGAAGTTGAGAACTGTCCATGTGGTTTTGGCCCTTATTCTCTCTCACATTCCGTGTTGCTTTTCTACTGGGTTGTCTCGATTTAGTTGTTGATTTGTAAGATTTTTTTTTTTTGCTTTTTTCTGAGGGGACTGTACGTATGGCAAACATCTTCTTCCCTATGGACCTTTCACTCTGTGAATGTCTTTTGATAAGGAGATGCTCTTATTTTGGTGTAAACTTGTGCAGCGACTTTGAAAAGGGGTTCTGCTCCCAAGAACCAAAACGTGGAAACAACCCAATGCCATCGACAGCAGAATGAATAAGCAGAAACCACAATTCCAGATAATGGAATCAGTGAGAGTGAATGAGCAACTGCTGTACACAGCAGCATGGACGGACCTCATAGCATAACACAGGGGGAAGAAGACAGACAGGAGACAGTACGTGCTGTGTGGTTCCATTTGTATGTAATCCAAAAAAGGAAAAGCCAATCTGTGCTGATTGGTCAGGAGAGTGGTCACCTTTGTGGTCAGTGCTAGGAAGGGTTCCAGGGGGCTGCAAGGTACTAATAATGTTACATTTCTGAATGTTGGCTACACAGGTATGTTCAGTTTGCAAAAAGTTAATCAAAATCATACATTTAAAATGTATGCTTTTTCTATATGCATAATATAGTGAATACAATGATTTTTCTGAAATAGGGCATTTGAGGGTAGACTTATAGGTCAATGGAATTTGGGGTCCAGAAGACTTAATGGCCAATTGACTTTTGACAAAGAGGCCAACACAATTCACTGGAATAGTCTTTGGAACAAATGGTGATGGGACCACTGGTGAGGTGCATGCAAAAGCATGAAGTTGGACCCTACCTCACACCATATACAGGCTGTGGCTGAAAGTGGATGATAGGCTTAAATGTCAAAGCTGGACTATAAAGTTCTGAGCAGACAACACGCACATAAACCTTTGTTATTTGAGGTCAGTCAGGTGATGTTTTCTTAGATACATAACTAAAAGCACAAATGAAAAGTTGAACTTCATCAAAATTAAACTTTTGTATTCAAAGGATGCCAGCAAGAAAAGACAACCTATTGACTCAGAGAAAATATTACATATCTGATAAGAAACTTGTATGCAGAATACATATGAAGAACTCAAAACTCCATAGTAAAAAGACAATCCAATTTTAAAATATCCAAATGATTTTTGAAAAGACATTTCTCCAAAGCAGATAGACAGTGGCTAACTAAGCATGCGAAAAGATTTCAACACCATGAGCTGTGGCACAGGCTCACTAATAACCAGTCCAATGGAGACCTCCCGCTGCATCAGGACAGCAGGGTCAGCCCTGTGCCAACCACCAGGAATAGGAGGAGGTCCACTCTCTCCCCCCTGCATCCTGAGCCCCAGTTCTACTCTCTGCTCAGACCTGGTCAGATAGGACACACGTGCACATGTTTTGAAGAGCAGATTTGTTACGGGTAGGCAGCCAGGGAGAAAAGAAGCCTGGCATTCATAAATAGCTGGTACCCCAAGGCTGGGGAAAGCTGGAGTCTCCTCTGTGCACCCACTTACTCTGTGGCAGAGAGACCCAAAGGTGGCCTGCCTGGGTTATGCACCTCAGGGAAGATGATTTGCTGGGCTACAGCATTGAAGAGCTTCCTGCCTTTGGGGAGAGAGGGACCAAGCCCACTGTCCCAGACAGTCCTTCCTCTCCCATCTTGGGATGTTGTATTCCTAACATGTTCTACAGTTCTTCTGAAAACTATGAGCAAGAAGACATTGAGGGAACCAGGGCTGGTGACAGCTATCTGGGGACCATCCTGCATTAGCCATCAGGGAATTGCAAATCACAACCACATGAGGTCCACTTTGTACTCTCCAGGGTGGATATGATATGAAAGAAGACTGTTGGGAAGGATGGTGGAGAGAGAGGAAACCTTGGACGCTGCCGGTGGAAATGGAAGATGGGGCCGACTTTGGGAAGCAGTTTGGTAGTTCCTCAAAATGATAAGAGGAAGTGACCATGTGACCCAGAAATCCTACTCCCAGATATGTACCCAGAAGAAACAAGAACGTACATTCACATAAATATTGGCACCTGTATGTTCCTAACAGCACTATTTATAATATCCAAAATGCAGAAACATCCCCATGGTCCATCAGCTGATAAGCCAATAAACCAAGTGGTTGTCCATACGGTGCGATGCCATTCAGCAACAGAGAGGGACGGCTCACCCGCGTGACCGCACCACGCTGCTCCAGCATGGACAAACTTCAGAGAATCACGCCACATGGAAGACCAGATGCTATATGAACTCATATGGAGAAAATTACCAAAATAGGCAAATCTAGAGAGGCAAATCCAGGGTAGTGAGTATCCAGGCTGGAGGAAGGAGCGGCAGGCAAGGGGAGGGGAAGATGGGAAGAGGCTGGGGCAGTGCAGTGCTTCTTTTCAGATGATAAAAACATTCAAATTAGATTATAGGGATGGGGTTGCATAGCCCCATAAATACATGAAAAATATTCAATAGAGTACTTTAAGCAGCTGAACTTAATGGAATATAAAATGCATCTCAATCTGCTTTTTAAAATGGGCTATTTACTAGGGGTGCTGATGGCGTTCATTGGAAGGCACACAGTAGGTGATAGGATCTGATGGGTCACAGGGATGAAGTGCACTCCTTTAACCAGCGTCATTGTGTGTCACCAGGCCAAGGGGTGGGGAAAGTCTCACCGCCATCCCCTCTACCCAGTGCTGCCATGTCGTTTCCTAAAAGAAACTGGTGTGAGGCCTGTTTCACATCCTAAATCAAACCCTCCACTCCTTGACCAAGTCCCTCCACCTCTATTGGCTTTCTTGAGCAGGGTTGGAGCTCCACAGGAGGGAGCCCTGGCCCCTTCCTCTCCCCAGGACACTTGCCCCTCCTGTCCTAGTGCCCGCACCTGCCAACCACCACCCCTGTGAGAAGTGCTGCAGGGCACATGGGGTTACCACACAGCCGCAGCCCAAGAGCCCGCACCTTCAGAGACTAATCAGACTCACAGGCAGAAGGACAGGGCGCTGGGCAGAGCAGCAGTGGGCGGGGGGGCACCTGCTTGACTGCTGCTTACAAGCCCGACAGAGTTACTCGCTGAGCAATTTAAAGTCACAGGGAGGGCGGAGTGTGCAGATGAGCCGGCCAAGGGAGCTCAACTGTCACCGTACAAAATAAAATCGCCCTTCCCTCGGGTGGCTGCGGGCGTCTCAGAATGCAAGCAGGCTGGACCTGGGAGTTGTGGGTGTGTGTGTGTGCCTTGTCTTCTCCGCACAGAGAGCCCAGCTCAGAACCACATGTTGTGCTCCAGAGCTTGAATTTCAGGGTAATAAGAAGCAGAAGGTTGCTAAGTGCACATGACAGTCATTTCTGCATGGTTCGTAGCTGCCCCGGCTATTCGGAATCTGTCCCATACAGTGAGATTCACACTTAGAAAAGAAATGGTACACCACGGGAAATCCTCGATGCTCACGATGACTCGGTCACTTCTGCCTGTGCACTCAGGGCTAGCTGCTAGAGGAAAAGTGTAGTTATGCAAGAACTTAATAGGATCAAGGAAATAAGACATGCATCTGGATACATCAGTGTCTTGCTTGTCCTCTCCTGCCACGCCACGGTCAACAGAAAGAACGTCACACCAAGTGAGCGAGGTTTCACCCGGAAGAAGCCATCACAGCTGAAGTCACTGGCGCCAGCTGGGGTGCCTCTGATCCTGTTTCCTCTGGTCATGGTGTCAGATTCCACAGGTGGAGGGCTCAGTCCCCAAGACTGCCCCTCCCCTTAGCTTAGATGCCAGTCATAAGCCCAGCTACAAGTCAGGGTTCCTCCAGGCTGCTTCCTTGGGCTTGGTTCCTTGGCTCACAGAATTCAGGGGAGGCGCCTACTTTGATTGACAGGATTATTACAGAGGACAAGACGAAGGTCTCAGATGCAGAGTTGCACAGGGCCAGGTCAGGGGAAGGGTGCAGAACAGGATCTAATGGGCCAGGTCAGGGGAAGGGTGCAGAACAGGATCTAATGGGGCGAGGTCAGGGGAAGGGTGCAGAGCAGGAGCTAATGGGCTACGTGGGGAGCACCCGCCAGGTGGCTCCATTACCTGTCCTTCTGGGTCCCTTTGTGTAGGGACCTTCTTCCAGGGTATGAGGCAGGACCCTCTGGAATGAGGGGGCTTATGACCCTCTGCCAGAGTGGGCCAGAGGTGGTTCTCATGTCCAGCTTCAAGATGGAAAGGTTTGTGGGTGGGAGGACGGCAGGGCCTGGGATTTGCCTCTAGCTCCCCTGGCCTGTCCTGGTGAGGGGGTTTTGAGCCAGGAATTGTGGACAGAATTCCAGATATATGTCACATGATCACAAACAGCCTCTGACCACCTGTTTGGCTCTCAGTGTGACCCCCTGTCCACTGATTGATTGCCAAACACCTGTTGGACAGTCGTTCTGACCCACAGGCCATGCCGGGCTGTCTTGCTTTGCTGTTTTGTTCTGCTGTTTGTTGTCCCAGCTTCTCTTCCTGGACAGCTGTCCAGAGATCTCTGATGGTTTTGTCTGTTTGGAGTCTGCTGCCAGGAAATAACTCACACCCCCAGGCCTTCTGCCCCTCCTCCTTGTCACGGCAGGGCCTCTGGAGTCCTCTGGGCTCCAACATGCCTCCTGTCCCTCAGCAGCGTGGATGGAAGGCATCCTTTGGTGGTCTATAGGCAGAAGCAAGGTTGAAGAGTGTATGTGGGAGACATGGGTGTGGGAAGCTGGGTGTGGGAGAGCTGGGTAGGGGGAGATGGGTGGGGGAGAGCTGGGTGGGGGAGAGCTGGGTGGTGGGAGATGGATGTGGGAGAGCTGGGTGGGGGAAGATGGGTGGGGGAGAGCTGGGTGTGGGAGAGCTGGGTGGTGGGAGATGGATGTGGGAGAGCTGGGTCGGGGGAGATGGGTGGGGGAGAGCTGGGTGTGGGAGAGCTGGGTGGTGGGAGATGGGTGGGGGAGAGCTGGGTGGGGGGAGATGGGTGGGGGAGAGCTGGGTGTGGGAGAGCTGGGTGGTGGGAGATGGGTGTGGGAGGACTAGGTGGGGAGAGCTGGGTAGGGAGAGCTGGGTGGGGGGAGATGGGTGGGGGAGAACTGAGTGGGGGGAGATGGGTGGGGGAGAGCTGGGTGTGGAGATATGGGTGGGGAGAGATGGGTGGAGAGACTGAGTGGGAGAGAAAGTGGGCAGGAGCTCCAGGGCGTCCCAGGAGCAGCGAGAGCCATCCAGGGGCCTGGCCAGGGTGCACTCCTTACAGAAAACCACAGCAGGCTCTTGTTGGGCAGAAAAGCTGTAACGAGTCTACCTCGTCATTTTTTAAGAAAAAAATGTTTCCTTCCTGCGCTTTGGTTTTCTCATTTTTGAATAACTACAGCCCCCAACCTATTTCTAAAAACCACTAGGAATAGAGCAATATGTTGAGTACTTTAGGCTATTTGAGACAACAGCAAAGTGATCTTCAAGGAAAGAATCCGTGATTTGAACTTTAGATTGTTTATTAGTTAATATTTAGGAAAAACTAATTTAGATAAAAATCCTGCCTTGAGCAAAAAAGTTAGTTGAAATTTGTTATATGTTTTTGAATACAATAAGCCCAAGCCCCCTTAGGACAAAACTTTGCAGGGTCCAGTGTCCCCTAGCGTTGTTGTTCAGGGCCCTGTTTCACCCACCGTCTCCCTCCTTCCCACTCCCACCTTGCCAGTTGTAAAAGTGTCAATTACCAAATTACAAAAGCAAGTATTTCACACCTGCAAGTCCTGACCGTGAGTCTGGTGCTGTTAAACCATAAGAAACATTCTGGCTGAGACCCAATTCCTATGAAAGGAGAGTTGTGTCACCTGGCAAATCATCGCCAGAAATTAAGTTTGCTATTAAGGTGTTACAGGGGACGGCTTGTGTGCAGCTCAGGAGGGAGGAGATGGCTGCTGTCAAAGGCCAGAAAGCAGAATTCAACACGGGTGGCAGGGGGTTCCGACTTGTGGAAAGGCCAATGTCCACTCGGACAGCGCCAGTCCTCCCCAGGGCTCCTGCACCTGAGCCCCTCTCTCACCCCAGGAGCCTCGCCTCTCTTCCTCCCAGCACCCTTAGCAACCTGAGCATCAGGTCAAATCCCAAGAGGCCTCTGCCACTGCAGAGGAGGTTAAGACCTACCCAGGAGTCCCCCCACCCAGGACCCCATGGGCTTCCTCCCTGGTTGATTGAAACCCCCACTTAAAAAGAGCCTCTGTGTAGAGGAAATACTGAGAGTCAGAGAGAACAACTCCTAGAAAAAGCACAACAGATTTCCAAACCGACTCACCTCTGCCACCGTGTTCTTAGCTCACAATCAAAATAGCACTAGAGTACATGTAAGTGGGCACCAGGTTTGTGACGTGCTCTCCCAGGCATCAGCTATGGCAGGCCATCCAAGAGCCTGATGGCAGATTTGGCAGCCTGATTTCTAGGTGAGGAAAACAGGGAAAGTCAGCAAGCTCCCTGCAGTCTTTCTTGGTAGTGAATTCAGAGAGGGACTTGAATTGGGTACTGAGTTGGGTGTTGAGTTGGGTGCTGAGCTGAGTGCTGAGCTGGGTGTTGAGCTGGACACTGAGCTGGGTGTTGAGCTGGGTGCTGAGCTGGGTGCTCAGTTGGGTATTGAGCTGGGGGCTGAGTGGGGTGCTGAGCAGGGGGCGGAGCTGGTGTCCAACCAGCACTGGGCCTCCACATTTCCCATTGACCTGCTGCCCAGCACTGCTCCATCAGTAGAGGCTCAAAGCTCTCAGGTGAAGGGAGGCAGGGAGCGGCCAGCCCACCTTCTCCATGGGCCCTCCGACCAGGGTGCTGACCCTGCCTCCAAACGGCCCAGTCTAAAACATGAGGAGTGACAGGAAGGTCCCCATTCCAAGCCGGGCATGGCATGCCATCTCTCAGAGCCTGCAACGGCACCCTCTGGAGTCCCTGCAGGTCTGGAGGCTTCTGAAAGACTCCAGGGCTGTTTTGTTGGCTCCAGCAAATGCTGGACCTAGCAGGCCGGGCTGGACCGCTCTCAGGCACTCACCCCCCGCACTCCATCACCACAGATCCCAGGCAGGAGCTCCTGGGCAGGGATCTTGCTTCAGGCACTGATCAGTCTCAGTCCCTTGTCCCGTGCCTGGCATGCGGTCTGCAGACATGTGTGGCAGCCCCAGATCCTCTAAGCTTCTGCATCCTGCCAGAATCACCGCTCAGCACTGCTGAGAGCCACAGCCGAGTCTGTATGGCCCCTGGCATTTTGCCAACAGTATTGGTTGACAGGCGAGGCATTACTATCCGCCTCGGCCGCTACTTTTGAGTTCTCGCGCTACTTTGGAGTTCTCGTGGGGATTCCCGGGGATTCCCTGAGAGTTCCCATTGGTTGGGGAAGTGCAGTGGGAGGGATTTCCAGGAGAGATATTTGCGGCTGCGGGTTCCTGGACGAGCTGCGTGGCGTTCGGGAGAATTCCCCGGGAGCATGTGTGAAGTGTTTTCTTGCAGTTCAAAAATAAAGTTTGCTCCTGCTTCAGTGGCTCGTGATTTGTGCCCAGCCAGACTGTGGCAATTGGTGGCCCGTACGGGGAACGTCTGAAGCTTCAGGGTAAGTGAAATTGCTCGCCCCTAAGGGAAGGCGAGAGAATGGGTGACCATTTTAAAAAACAATGTGTTCTTGTTTTGATTTGTTTTGTTTTTGTTTCAAGCTGCCTATCCCTAGAATTTTCTCAGGCAGACTGGGAAAAATGGTTGGCTCAAGGTTTGAAGTTGTTCGCCCCTGAAGAAGAGGTAGAAATAGATCACAAATGCACATGTCAAGAAAATAGGAAAATTGATACAACGATTTTTTGTTCCGTTTTTGTTTCATTCTGTTTCGGTTTTGTTTTGTGTTATCTTATTGGGTTGCATTATCTTTATAACAGATTAGAAATTAGTAAAAAAACAAACTGAAAGAGTGTTAAGTAAATAGTTACAGGTTCAGACCATGGAGAAAGACATTTTAGATCAAGCAAAAGAGAAGGTCTCTCGAGCTAGTCAGACAGAGGAAGAAAACTTAAAGGAAGAAAGCTTAGAGGAGAAACAGCTATTAGGTAAAAAGCTACAACAGGAGGCTGCTACTAACACCGTTCTATCACCAGAGGGCGTAATTCAACCAACAGCTCCACCTATGGAGATAGCTGAGTGGCCCTCAACCCCCGTAGTTGATAGATGGGATCCTGAGACAGGACCTCAAAGATTAGCATGCCCTGTACTTGAGCAGGCAGGAGGGCAGCGAATTCACCGTGCTTTAGATTTCAAAACAGTGAAGCAGTTAAAGGAGGCTGTAACAACCTATGGTCCTCAAGCACCCTTCACTGTAAGCATGGTCGAATCCATTACCAACTTGGACATGATGCCAGCAGATTGGGCTAGTATGTGTAAATCTGTGCTAAATGGAGGACAATATTTGTTATGGAAGGTTTCCAATGAGGAATTTTGCATGGAGACGGCTAGGCTAAATGCAGCAGCCGGTTACCCTCAAAGAAATCTAGATATGTTGTTAGGAAAAGGACCTTATGAGGGTCAACAGCAACAAATTGAATATGATCCTGGCATATACGCACAAATTGCTGTAGATGTGGTTTGGGCATGGAAAACTTTACAGGGGCATGGAGATTTACAAGGACAATTATCTAAGGTAATACAAGGAACTAATGAACCTTACGCTGAATTTGTAGATAGGCTTATTCAAACAGCTTCCAGAATTTTTGGGGATACAGAACAAGCAATGCCATTTATAAAACAACTGGCTTATGACCAAGCAAATCTTTGCTGCAGAGAGGTCATTAGACCATGGAGACATGAAGATTTAAACACATATATTAAATTATGTAGAGACATTAATGAACAAGGACAAGTCTTGGCAGCAGTACAACAGGCTTTAGATGCCAGGCCAAAAACATGCTACAATTGTGAAGAAACAGGACATTTTAAGAGGAATTGCCCCATAGGAGGAGGGTTTAACAAAGCTAGGTATCAAAGGAATAGAATACCGGGTATTTGCCCATGATGCCATAGAGGGAGACATTGGGCTAATGAATGCCATTCTCAAACCACTATAGAGGGTACTCCGTTATCAAAAAATGGACAAGGACCAGGTGTTTACCCACGATATCGTGGAGAAAGGCATCGGGCTCCATTGCCAAAAAAAGGACAGGGGGGCCCAATGCTCTGGGGCCCACGACCACAAATATACGGGGCACTGGAGGAACCCAGCAACACCATCAGGGTAGTGCCCAGGACACATTATCCATCAGATCTCTCATCAGACGAACCAGAGGGAGCACAGGGTTGAACATCTGTGCCTCTGCCAGAGCAGTACTAACTCCAGAGATGGGAGTTCAAATCATTTCCACAGGAGTAAAAGGACCTCTTCCCCAAGGAACAGTAGGCTTATTGTTAGGACGCAGTTCTTCTACGCTAAAAGGACTTATGATAAGTCCCGGGGTAATTGATCCCAATTATGAAGGTGAAATAAAAATTATAGCTAGTTCTCCAAAGGGTATATCAGTAATTTCACCAGGAGATAGAATAGCACAGCTATTAATAATACCCAGCCTACATGATAAATTTTCCAGTAGTAGTATAGAAAGAGGTTCCAGGGGATTAGGCTCCACAGGTGTGGATTGGGCTATGCTGTCTTTGAATTTAGATTCTCACCCAATGCTAAAACTAAATATTCAAGGACATGAATTTAATGGACTACTGGATACAGGTGCAGACCTTAGCATCATATCTCGTCAAGAATGGCCAAAACATTGACCGTTACAACAAGCCACTCAAACGCTTCGAGGCCTAGGAGTGGCAAATAATCCCCATAGAAGTGCAATGGTATTAGATTGGAAGGATCCTGAAGGATGTGAAGGAACTATACAGCCTTATGTATTGGATCATCTTCCTATAAATTTATGGGGACGAGATGTCCTAGATCAATTAGGTTTGACATTAACAAATAACATCAATCCAAATGCGCCCACTATTAGGGCTAGAAAAGGTTTCAGGAAAGAAAAAAAGATTAGGAGAACAAGGTATAGCAGCACCAATTCAAATAGATCAAGGAATAAATAGACATGGACTGGGTTTTCAGAAGGGGTCACTGAGGCAATAAAAATTACTTGGAAATCAGATAGACCAGTATGGGTTCCTCAGTGGCCCCTGACTAAAGAAAAGATGCAAGCAGCCCATGACCTGGTCAAACAACAATTAGCGGAGGGACATACACAACCTTCCGTATCTCCCTATAATACTCCCATTTTTGTCATTAAAAAGAAATCTGGTAAATGGAGATTATTGCAAGATTTAAGAGCCATTAATAATGAGATGGTTATTATGGGACCTGCTCAATCGGGGATTCCTCAATTGTCTGCTTTGCCAAAAACCTGGTACGTTTTAGCTATAGATATTAAAGATTGTTTTTTTTTTTCAATTCCAATTCATCCTGAGGATAGTCCACGTTTTGCATTTACTATCCCTGCACTGAATCATGAAGGTCCTGATCAGAGATATGAATGGAAAGTACTCCCTCAAGGGATGGCTAACAGCCCAACTATGTGTCAAATTTATGTTAACAAAGCAATCCAGCCACTTAGAAATCAAAATCCTGAACTACAAATATTTCACTATATGGATAATGTATTGTTAGCACACAAAGATAAAAATACATTGCTAGAATGTTATGCCACACTTACAAATTTATTAAAAAATTATAATCTAGAGATAGCAATAGATAAAGTACAATTAAATTTTCCAATTAATTATTTAGGAGTTCTATTATCCTCAACCATGGTCCGTCCACCAAAAATTCAAATACGAGTAGATCAACTCAAATCACTTAACGACTTTCAAAAGTTATTAGGAGACATAAATTGGATAAGGCCTTATCTAGGCATACCAACAGGAGAGTTGGGACCTTTATTTGATATCCTAAAAGGTCCATCAGATCCAAATTCACCCCGCATGTTAACGCCTGAAGCAAGAAAGGCATTAAAAATTATTGAAACATATATGGAAAATATGCATTTGGATAGAATTGATATAACTTTGCCTTTATTATTTATTGTAATACCAACAAAAAATATTCCTACAGGAGCATTTTGGCAAGAAGCTCCATTATTGTGGATACATTTATCTTATTCTCCTAACACTATTCTTACTAGGTATCCTGAGGCTGTAGGACAATTAATACTCAAAGGAATAAAAGCAGCAAAGGGAGTGTTTGGAATTTCTCCCAATAAAATTATTACTCCATATACTATGGATCAAATTGATGAGTTAGCTAATGAGTTAAATACTTGGGCAATAATCATGTGTAAATCTAATATTTCATTTGATAATCACTTACCATCTAATCCTTCGTTGTCTTTTTGGTCTTCGCATCCTGTAGTTTTTCCAAAAATGTCAAGAAAAACCCCTATCATGAATGCTCCAGATATATTCACTGATGGGTCAAATAATGGTATAGCAGCAGTAGTTACCCCTGATCAAACTTTTACATTTTTAGTACCCAAACAAACCGCTCAAAAGGTAGAGCTTAATGCAGTTTTACAAGCTTTTGTGATGTTTAAAGATTCTGTATTTAATTTATTTTCTGATAGTCAGTATATAGCTAATGCTATAGTATCCCTTGAAGATGCTGGTAGGATTTCCCCTTCCTCTCCTGTTTTCTCTTTGTTTTCTGCTATACAAAGTCTAATCTGGGACAGAAAAGATCCATTCTTTATAGGACATATCAGGGCACATACAGAATTGCCTGGAGCCCTTAGTGTGGGCAACGATTTAGCAGATAAAACTACACATGACATACATATTTTCTCTACACTAGAAGAAGCTACACATTTTCATAAAAGGTTCCATGGTCAATGCTAATACTTTAAAAAAGCATTTTAAAATAACTAAGGAACAAGCTAGACAAATAATAAAACAATGTCAAAATTGTGTGACCTTTTTACCACAAGTTAATCTTGGAGTCAATCCTAGAGGACTGATACCTAACCATATTTGGCAGATGGACGTCACACACTTGCCAGAATTTGGAAAATTAA
Organism: Marmota flaviventris; assembly: GCF_047511675.1. Lineage (NCBI taxonomy): Eukaryota > Metazoa > Chordata > Mammalia > Rodentia > Sciuridae > Marmota > Marmota flaviventris. The sequence goes on along the minus strand of NC_092505.1, from coordinate 107,378,691 downwards.
AATATTTGCATGTTACAGTTGATACTTCTTCCGGATTTTTGATGGGCTCCCTTCGTGCCAGAGAAAAAACTAAAGATGTTATAGCTCATTGCTTACAAAATTTTGCCACTGTGGGCGTTCCAAAACAGTTAAAAACAGATAATGGTCCTCGTTATACTTCTACCTCTTTTAAACAATTTTGCTCATCATTTGGCATTACTCATATAACAGGAATCCTATACAATCCTCAGGGACAAGCCATAGTTGAAAGAGCTCATCAAACTATTAAAATGTACTTATTAAAGCAAAAAGAGGGAATTGGAAAGGGGTATATATCCCCCAAAGATAAACTTAAAATAACCCTTTTTACTCTAAACTTTTTAAATTTGGATTCATCAGGGCTTAGTGCTGTGGAAAGGCATATGTGTCCAAAAAATGTACATAAGCCTAAGGTACTTTGGAAGGATATTCTAACAGGACAATGGAAAGGTCCTGACCTAGTGATTGTCTGGAATCAGGGGTCTGTTTGTGTGTTTCCACAGGGAGAACAACAGCCGTTTTGGATTCCAGAGAAACTAACCAAAGCGAATTCTACAGACCAAAAAAAGGTGATTTGACTCAAATCCATAACAGCTGATATCCAGAGCTCCAGTTTGGCTATTCTTACATCTGCGACAGTGATTAACCAGAATGCTTTTTTCAATATTTATTTTATTATTGCCTTTTCCCACATCATAAAGTTCTATTTTATTTTTGAGCTCATACAGACCTAGGTTAATGTTTTTCTGATCAGTTTTATTTTTTGACTGTGGAGTTTTTAAACATTGAAATGGAGATTTCACCTAGGTAAAGCTACAAGGCCTTTACTATTGTCTTATGTGTTGTATGTTATGTGTGCACACTTCTATTTTGTGTTGTATGTCTGTATGTGCGTATGTCCATATATCATATATGAGGAGCGCTCATGAATAAATGGACCCGAATTTTTTTATTCACGTGATTTTAATGGTTTAATTTAGATTGGGTAAACAGCTGTTGAAAATTGTTTTAATATGTGAACAAATAAGGAGGTTAACAGATCTGTTTGTTTACTTTCACCTTTCCTTTTCATTATATTTAATAATTCTGTTCAGGATAATGTAAATTGTTCAAAAAATTGTTTTCCTAGTGCCTGTTGGAATGTTACATAATTTTTTTTTAGCATCATTGCCAGAATTCCTATCTTCATCCCAGTGCCGGTGAAGACAAAGATAAAACCAAACTACAGCTTCTTCGATAGTTATCACAACAAACTGTATAAACTGATGCATCAATGAATAATAACTCAACAAATAATGCTCAGTTAAGGAGTCGATTTACTTTGAGAGGAAATGGACATATTGACAGATTCCTCTGCTTTGAACTGCTTGCAGAACTTGCCTGGACTATGTATCACTTGTATGCATTGTGAACTATCTGTTGGTGCAGCGAATTGTGGTAGTGCTGGAGTATTTTTGCTGATGGTGTCACCGGTGGTACAATTTTTCAAAGGAGCCCTCAATTGGCTTAGTGTCATGGCATTTTGCATCCTCCTCCCTTCTACTAGTGATGGTCTAAAATTTGAGGGCCAACAGAGGTGAGGCAAAGAACCTCACCCCCCCACTGGCACCAAGGCCAAATTTGGGGGCCAACAGAGGTGAGGCAAAGAACCTCACCCCCCCACTGGTGCAAAGGCCTATCCACAAGTATGGCTGCATGCTGGACTGGTAGTCAGTGACGGGTATGATCCAATTGCAGTGGTACCAACCTAAGACAGGAGGCTGACACCTAGAGGTCAGCTCATCCGATGACGGATAAGGACCATATGTTGAATTGGACTACCTAACTGGCACGGTCCCTAAGCCACATTGCTTGTTGTTTAATTAAACAGAAGGGGGGAGATGCTGAGAGCCACGGCCGAGTCTGTATGGCCCCTGGCATTTTGCCAACAGTATTGGTTGACAGGCGAGGCATTACTATCGGCCTTGTCCGCTATTTTTGTGTTCTCACGCTACTTTGGAGTTCTCGTGGGGATTCCCGGGGATTCCCCGAGAGTTCCCATTGGTTGGGGAAGTGGAGGAGGAGGGATTTCCGGGAGAGATATTTGAGGCTGCGGGTTCCTGGATGAGCTGTGTGGCGTTCAGGAGAATTCCCCGGGAGCGTGTGTGAAGTGTTTTCTTGCAGTTCAAAAATAAAGTTTGTTCCTGCTTCAGTGGCTCGTGATTTGTGCCCAGCCAGACTGCGGCACAGCACCATGAGCGCAGACGAGGCCATGGGCAAAGCCCCAGGACAAAGGGAAAAGTGGCAGCGATGGGACTGGCCAGAGGGGGCTGTGGCCATGCCAGGGGCTGCTGAGCCGCAGGGGACACTAACTCAGTGACAAAATCATCTTCAAAACAGCCACCAAAGGGGGCGGGCTTGAGCATCGTGTAACAGTATTTCTCGGTTTAAAAAACACCCCTAGATAGTCTTGGAGACAAAAACTGTCCATTTTGGTGATAAAACAAATGTGTATCCTAATGTACAACTGAGATCCCTAAAGGAAACAGGTGCTGCCAGACATGGATCACGACCGCTGACCTCGGCATTTAGTAAATAACCAGGGTCCCCCACTGGGATACCGCGCAGCCCTGAGCACACATAACCTCCACTGGGCGCCTGGGAGCGCAGCCTGGCCGCAGCACGTGGCTGGTCTTCTCCATGCACCACACCCATCACCCCAGAAGCTACACAGGAAAGGAGGACGGTGCGAAGAAAGGAGCAGAGGCCAGAGGGGGTACGGGCAGGACAGGTGTACAGAGACGATGGCGTTGATGGGAAGCAGGTGCTTCAAGAGCGGGAAACAATGTTTAAACCTAGCAATCGACTCATAGAAATCAACTTGGCGCTCTCAGTAGTTTGGTAAGTACAAACACTGGGCTCAGAAGCCCTCGCTCAGGACTGCTCAGAGCATCACTGTTCCAGGTGACCCAGTTTTTAAGCCTGGAGCGTGGTACATTTACTGACTTATTTAGAAAATGCTCTACTAGGTCCCCGGTGGTCAGAGCCCAAGGTGGGTTCCCACGTACTGGGAGCAGGTCTTGTCCTGCCCGCTCCCCTGGGCCCACAGCCGGTCTCCTCCCAGCCCCAGGCCAAGCCCCATTGCCCTGGCAGCTTGAAAATGGCCGCGCTGACCAGTCACCCCACAGGACTGGCAAACACTGTACATCTGGACCTTTTCTTTCTTCCGCTATCCAATTGTTACACATTCTCCAGCACACTACTGCTCTAGGATGGCCATGGGTGGCCTGGGGAGAAGAGAGTGACAGGTGTCATCTTCCCAGGGGTTTAGCCAAAGCGCTCTCTCGCTGGTAAGTAGGACTGGAGGAGGACTGTGGGGACAGGGATGGAGGAGCCTGAAGCTCCTGGCTCATCCTGGGTTGGAAGGCACTGCAATGCCACCCCTGCTAACTGGAATTCAAGGGAGGGAGACCCCAAGCAGGACCCGGGGTCAGGGAGGGCAACGAGGAGGGTCACACACAGTCACTCTGAGACCCACACCCGCTCAGACCCAGCTCAGTCCTTGAAGATGCCCTCGTCACCGCCAGCTTTGGGAACCCCTGACTGTAAACTCGAAGCTGAAGTGGAGCACCTGCAATGTGTCAGAGGGCACCAAGTCACGTGTCCCAGAGCAAAGAATTGGTCTTCAAGGCAAAACCCAGATAGAGTAGGAAGCCGGGGTGGTAAAGGAACATGGGCAGGTGCGCCTCCTGCCTGGCGTTCAACATCAGGACTGAACTGCTCTGGCTCCTCCCACACACACGGCAGGTGACAGGTTGTAGAACCAAATCCAAGAGGAAGACCCTGGGCTTCCCGCTGGCAGACATGGATCACGACCGCTGACCTCAGCGCTTAGTAAATAACCAGGGATGACAGAGGGAATATTTAATAAGTAGGAGCACAGGATAGATTCAGGGGTGCAGATGCCCACCACTGATGATGGTATTGCAGATGACTGCTTCATAACGTATTATCTCCTCGAGTAGATCAAAGAGTAAAGCCAAAATATGCCCAAGAAAAGGGTATCACTGCCAGTCTGAGGTTGTCCTCTGGGGCTCATGCACTGTCCCCTCCAGGGAGTCCCTGCACCCTGAGGTTGTCCGCTGGGCTCATGCACTGTCCCCTCCAGGGAGCCCCTGCACCCTGAGGTTGTCCTCTGGGTCTCAAGCACTGTCCCCTCCAGGGTGTCCCTGCACCCGGAGGTTGTCTCTGGGGCTCATGCCCTGTGCACCTCAGGGACTCCCTGTACCCTGAGGTAGTCCTCTGGGGCTCATGCACTGTCCTCTTCAGGGAGTCCCTCCACCCTGAGGGTGTCCTCTGGGGCTCAAGTACTGTCCTCTCCAGAGAGTCCCTACACCCTGAGGGTGTCCTCTGGGGCTCATGCACTGTGTCCTCCAGGGAGTCCCTGCACCCTGAGGTTGTCCTATGGGGCTCATGCACTGTCCCCTCAAGGGAGTCGCTGGACACTGAGGTTGTCCTTTGGGCTCATGCACTTTGCCCTCCATGGAGTCCTTGCACCCTGAAGTTGTCCTCTGGGGCTCATTCACTGTCCTCTCCAGGGAATCCCTGCACCCTGAGGTTGTCCTCTGGGTGCAGATGACCACCACTGATAATGGTATTGCGGGTGACTGCCTCATAACGCATTATCTCCTGGAGTTGGTTAAAGAGTGAAGCCAAAATATGCCCAAGAAAAGAGTATCACTGCCAGTCTGAGGTTGTCCTCTGACCTGTGCCCTCCAGGGAGCCCCCGCCAGCCTGAGGTTGTCCTCGGGGGCTCATGCACTGTGCCCTCCAGGGAGTCCCTGAACCTTGAGGTTGTACTCTGGGGCTCATGCACTGTCCCCTCCAGGGAGTCCCTGAACCTTGAGGTTATCCTCTGGGGCTCATGCACTATTCCCTCCAGAGAGACCCTGCACCCTCAGGTTGTCCTCTGGGCTCAAGCCTGTACCTTCCAGGGAGCCCCTGCACCCCGAGGTTACCTCTGGGGCTCATGCACTGTCCCCTCCAAGGAGCCCCTGCACCCTGAGGTTGTTCTCTGGGCTCATGCCCTTTGCCATTCAGGGAGTCCCTACACCCTGCGGTTGTCCTCTAGGGCTATACTTGTGCCCTCCAGGGAGTCCCTGCACCCTGAAGTTGTCCTCTGGGCTGATGCCCTGTGCCATACAGGGAGTCCCTGCACCCTGAGGTTGTTGTCTTGGCTCATGTACTGTGCCCTCCAGGGAGTCGCTGCACCCTGAAGTTGTCCTCTGGGCTCATGCCCTGTGCCCTTCAGAGAGTCCCTACACACTGAGGTTGTCCTCTAGGGCTATGCCCTGTCCCCTCTTGGGAGTCCCTGCATCCTCAGGTTGTCCTCTGGGCTCACGCCTGTACCTTCCAGGGAGCCCCTGCACCCCGAGGTTACCTCTGGGGCTCATGCACTGTCCCCTCCAAGGAGCCCCTGCACCCTGAGGTTGTTCTCTGGGCTCATGCCCTTTGCCATTCAGGGAGTCCCTACACTCTGCGGTTGTCCTCTAGGGCTATACTTGTGCCCTCCAGAGAGCCCCTGCACCTGAGGTTGTCCTCTGGGCTCATGCCCTGTGCCCTTCAGGGAGTCCCTACACACTGAGGTTGTCCTCTAGGGCTATGCTCTGTCCCCTCCAGGGAGTCCCTGCACCCTGATGTTGTCCTCTGGGTTCATGCCCTTCAGGGAATCCCTACACACTGAGGTTGTCCTCTAGGGCTGCACCCTGAGGTTGTCCTCTGGGGCTCATGCACTGTCCCCTCCAGGGAATCCCTGCACCCTGAGGTTGTCCTCTGGACTTATGCACTGTCCCCTCCAGGGAGTCCCTGTACCCTGAGGTTGTCCTCTGGGCTCATGCACTGTCCCCCAGCTAGTCCCTGCACCCTGAGATTGTCCTCTGGGCTCATGCCCTGTGCCCCTCAGAGACTCCCTGCTCCCTGAGGTTGTCCTCTGTGCCCTTCAGGGAGTCCCTACACACTGAGGTTGTCCTCTAGGGCTATGCCCTGTCCCCTCCAGGAGTCCCTGCATCCTGAAGTTGTCCTCTGGGCTCATGCACTATCCCCTCCAGGGAGTCCTTGCACCCTGAGGTTGTCCTCTGTGCTCATGCACCACACCCTCCACGGCAGGCTGTCCTCTAGCTCTGCCCAGGTTCTCCTGGCGCCAGTCACAGTGGAGAATGGAAGCAGTGCAACTCAGCTGGGATAGACCCCAAGCTGGGGACGGTGGTGGACTGAGTGGCCAGCCACAGGAGACAGGAAGAGTGGCAGTTGGACCATATGCCCAGACTGTTCACTGCAGTAGCACCACAGGGCCACCCAGCCCCGCTGCTCCCTGCATGTCCCTGTCACTGCATGGGCCAGTGTGACTAGAGCTGGCCTTTTAATATTTTTCTTAAATTTCTTTCATGTTAATTTATTACAACTGAAGTAAAAATAGAAGCACATTTGGCGAACAGATAGATCAGACTTGCTCTGAGCGTTATTTAAAGTGAGGACACTGCAGCCAGGTGACCTTTGTGGCTGTTTTCTTCCCTGAATCTTCGAGGCGCATCTTTTGTGAGGATGAGGCAGGGGAGGGGGCCTCTCTGCCAACATTAACCTCCTTCCAACCCTGGAAGCCATGCCCATGCCAACATCCGTGGCCCCACCTCACTCTGGCTCCTGGATGGCCAGGGCTAGCTCCTCCGTGACAGACTGACGCAGGGGCAGGAAGCACTCCAACGCGGGCTTTAATAACTCTCTCCCTACATGCTAACGCGGATCAACGCGATCTAAATTGAAATGTGTGGCTGAACGGCTCTCTGAAAATGTCCTGTGCCTGCCCATCTGCAGAAGTTAACCCTCCTTCAGGGAAAGGAGAAAAAGTCCTCATGTGGATGGCCTCTGTCCCTCGCCATCCTCACAGAGATAACCCAGAGAAGGATTTCTGTCACCATAGAATAGAAATGGAGCTTGGACAAGCAGGGTCTTCTCCAGAAAATGGAGACAGAGGGCAGAGTTTCCCACAGATGCCCCGGTATTTATCCAACACCCCATCGTTAGCTAAAGATATCCCAAGTCACAAAGGCACTGAAGACACCTGACCTATGGAACACTGTCGCTTAGCAACAGAGTATGCTGGAGAGCACCGGTCATCCACCCTCCTGCTGCTGGCCGGCTGGGAATCGCTGGTCACTGCTGCTGCCCGGCATCAGTGGAAAAGAGCCTACCACACACAAGGAGCCTGGGAAAAGTTCAAAACTGGCCAAGTTGTAACAAATGTGTTGCCATTTTACCATCAGAAGGTTAAAAAAAAAATTCTGTCCAAACTACTGCAAGTCCAGAACCCTCTGTTCATTTTTGCTTTACTGGGGAGTGTGACTCCCTGGGGCTGGCCTGAGGCTCAGCAGAGAAGGCAAGCAGGGCAGCTGGCTGAGGGGCCTTGGGCTCCTCGGACAGGTACTTGAACTCTGGCCCTGGACCCAGGAGGTCACTAGTCCAAAGGCATCATCCCCGCCCCTGGATGCAGCTCTGCCCTGGGTATTGGCCCCGCACTTGAAGTTGGCACCAGCTGGGGCTCCACAGCTTCCTTCACCTCGGCATCAACAGGGAAGTCCCAGGACAGAGGATGAGGGGTCTGGGCACGGGTGGAGCTGGGCATGTCTGGTGGCACCTGCTGCAGACTTGTCATGGCCCTCACGTATCTGGTCACCACCACAGTATTGAACCCAGAGACGGGAAGGGAAGCAGGGAGACAGAGTCTCTGCTAGAGCGAGAGTTGTAAAACTCGCAGAACGTTGACCTCCAGAACGTTGCCACTGTCCTGCTGTTTGGCTCCAAGGTGCGCAGAAGACATTTTAGGCGTGTGAAGCTGGTCAGACAGCTGGGGCGGATGGGGGTCGGTGCTGAGCTCTCTAAGGCTGTCGACACGCGAATATGTGGGTTTTTATTTGGTGTGTTTTGACTCAAAACAAAAACCATACTTATTTGTGACCTTTTTTCTTTACTGAGAATAAATGGTAATGTGCATGATCTTGAGCTGGGGTTGCACAGGCACGGTGCCATGGTTCGGATGTGGTGTATGTCCCTAGAATTTCATGTGTTGAAGTCAAATCCCCACCATGAGGTACTGGGGTGGAGACCCTCTGACTATGCTGGGGAGGTGATCAGGAATAGATAGACTCATCAGATGGAGCCCAAAACCTGACCCGCCGGCTGGGCAGGGAGAGGCAGACAGCCCCGAGGAGACGCACACCCCCTGCACCTCCTGGGGACGGCCAGCAAGGCCATCACCACATGCAGCCCCCAGTGTTGCACCTCCAGCCCCGTCAGCCAAGCAAGTCTTTCTCCCCACCCTGTCCATGGCCATGTGCTCTCGACGAGAGAAAGTGGACAAATACACACAGGGGACGGCCACACGCAGAAAGCACTTGACACTACCATGCGAGCATCCTAACCACAGCCTCATCAGACGCACCTCCATGGTGGCCACTGAGACAGCGGGGTGTTGTATCCTTGGGCATGCCTCAGAAGGAAGGCCAAGAGCAAGACTTCATGGATCGCCCTGTGGAGAAGTGTACTGTGAAGCCCAGACCGACCGTGACAATCAGGAGCACAGGCTGCCACAAGTATTTAAGACACACACTTCAAATTCCTCACAGGGCTGGGGATACAGATCAGCTGGTGGACTGCTTGCCTCACATGCACAAGGCCCTGGGTTCAATCCCAGCACCACAAAAAAGAAAAAAAAAAAAAAGGTATGCTCATGTGTATTTAAGACAGACACTGAGCCTGACTGGTTTTCCGTCTCTAGGTTATGCATAGGCTCCCCCACAACTAACTTCTTTTTTTTTAAAGAGAGAGAAAGAGAGAATTTTTTAAATATTTTTTTTTTAGTTTTCGGCGGACACAACATCTTTGTTTGTATGTGGTGCTGAGGATCGAACCCGGGCCGCACGCATGCCAGGTGAGCGCGCTACCGCTTAAGCCACATCCCCAGCCCACCTCCACTCACTTCTTTTGGACTCTCTGTGAAGAAAAGTTGAAATTCACAAGACGCAAAGAACTGCGCAGGGTTTTCTTGTACTCGGTGACCTTCAGATGCTCCAAGACTAAAGGATTCCAGCCAAATCCCTTTTGCTATAATTTTAAAATACTTATGAATACATTTAACAAAACCTTCTGACCTTTGATTTCCGGATGAGGAGTCTCTCAGGAGTGGCGAGTTACGTCTTGTGGTCTTGCGATTCTACCAATTGTAAAGGAGCCATTCGGCGGGCAAGATGGAAGGAGAAAGATATTTCAAAATATCAGATTTTATTTGTCATCTCGATGAAAAATTTTATTGAAAAATAAACTAATACACTAACGCCCACATGTACTTGTAAAGAACCTTCCTGCCCACACTCCTTAGTGGTGCATCACAGCTGTACACAACGATGGGATTTGTTACATATTCATCAGTACACACAACAATCTTGACCTTAAAAGATCCTCACAGGGCTGGGGATACAGCTCAGCTGGTAGAGTGATTGACTTGCATGCACAAGGCCCTGGGTTCACTCCCCAGCACCACAAAAAAGAAAAAAAAAAGGGAATTCCCCACAAACCCTAAATGTATTTCACTTACATCACAGAATGGAATCAGAGAGTGGCCATAAAACAAGACACTGCCAACGAGGAGCTGTATCCATCAGAGGGGGATATTTCAAATATCCTGCCTCCAAACCCAGGGCACACTAGGGGACCCCCAGGACTTTCCTGATGGGGGCTGGCCTGCCCATCTGGCTCCCCACACCCAGCCTCACACTCAGAACTGCCTGGACACTGAACCCAAGCTCTCATCCTGGAGCGGGTGGACGGGGCGGGCTGGAGTGCGGGAGGTGGCGGGGACCAAGCCCACCATGCCAGCACCAGCCTGAGGCACCAGGCTGAGGCAGGCCAGGCGCACCAACCTGGCCCAACACAGAGCCCAGCCTGGTGCAGATGCCCAGAGCACCCACAGCTTGGAGCAACCCATCCCAGGCAGGATTTTAAGCAGGAGGCTGACACCGTCCGAGAGATTTCTGCTGGACAGAGTTCAGTCTGGCCGCACAGTGACACCCGGATCAGACAGGGTCAGGCCTCTTCTCCAGAGGAAGCCCACTCACTGGGCACAAAGAAAAGCATTCCACACACAGTGTTCTTTAGACAAATATTTTCTGTGGCTCCTGGACGGTAAAAATGGGGTGGACCGAGTCACAGTTTCCACCTGCTGTGGCAACTCCCAACACCGCCTGCTGGGGGTGCTACCGTGCCCCGGCCTGGAAAGGACAGCACTGCTTCTGTCATTGCTCTCCTGCAACAGCCCAAGTTCCCACTTTCTGTCTCGATAAGAAAAAGTCTCCTTGGTGGCAGGATCAAGAACATCATCGCCCCAGGCTACTGCAGAAGGGCCCGCCCAGACAGGTGCCGATCCTCTGAGCTCTTCTTCCTCGCCACCAGGCAAAGCTTTCTGCCACTCGCTGTTTCCATAAAGCCATCAGGAAGAGCCTCAGCACTCTGTCCATTGGTTGTCACCCTTCAGAAACCCCGGCATGTGGCCCAGAGCGCAGGGAGCTCAGCGCTGCACTGGGGGTTCCAGAACCCCTCCCCCTGGGGCTGATGCCGGCTCAGCCATGCTAAGCTTTTCTTGCAGAGACTGGGAGGTGTCAGCACAACTGTGAGCCTTTTCCTTAAATAAAGAACACCAAATAAGGCCTGCATACTTCCCTGTGAAGTATCTGCATATCTGCACTGAAGGAAAATAAGGAACATATGTGAGTCTCCACTGGAAAGTGGGGCGGGGCTTTCCTTCCCAAATAAAGTAAACTAAAGTCCCCATGAACAAAGACATCCTGCGTGGGAAGCATGTGTGAGCAAACTCACCCAAATTCTGAAACCGCCTTTTACCTCCACTCTAGGAAGACAATATAAACATGTTAGATAACATCCCTTTTTCTAAAAGTATAGAGACCCCTTTATGGTCATTTGTCAGAAACTCAGCCTTCAGGGCCTCGCCCCATGACACACTGGAAGACCTGTTCTGTTCTGTTTTGTTTGGGTATAGGACTTGAATCCAGGGGGCTTAGCCACTGAATTACTTCACCAGCCCTTTTTTATTTTTTATTTAGAGACAAGTCCTCACTAATTTGCCTAGGACCTTGCTAAGTGGCTGAGGCTGGCTTTGAGCTTTGGATCCTCCTGCCTCAGCCTCCTGAGCTGCTGGGATCACAGGTGTGGGATACCACACCTGGCAAAGCCTCCTTTTCAAGCAGAGACTGGAAATGGGATCAATAGTATCTGAATATTCTTAAGACATTACATTTGCTAGGTGAAATCCTTTGGCCTGATATCTTGGTATCCAGAAACATGTCCCATTGTGATCAAATGGCAGACTCAGAAGGGCTGGGAAGCATGGGAAACAGTCCTTTGAGCTGTTCCCCATGCTTTGGGGCCAGGACTGGGACAAATCAGATCTGGAAACTCTCCTGAGACCACCTGCTCCTAAGAGAGTTCTGCGGCCAGAGAGCAAAGACCCACAGTCTCCTGGAGAAGCCTGATCCAGAGAGCAAGACACAGGCCCTGCACAGCTGAGGGTGTGCCTGGGCAGGGAAGAAAGTGACCAGAGGTCTACCATAGCTGCCGGAAGCCAACAAGGACCTGGGAGGACGAAATGGTGAGGAGGGCATAGGATCAGGGCTGGACTTGGACGTCCAGCAGGAATATCCAGAAATAGACCCTGAAGGTATTGGATTGTGATGTGCTCCCGAATATCAAGACAGATGAGCATGTCATGAGGCTTGGGGCCATGAGATCCTCTCCCACTGATGCCGAGGCAGGTCCTGGAAACACAATGAGGACCCTGAACCCAAACCCCAGCACAAAGCAGAGACCCTCGCCTGCTCCGTGGCGCCTAGGCCTTGCCCGCCCTGGGGTCTGGCATCCTGGGCTGAAGGGTGGAAGTGAAGTCCAATCCCCACGAGGATGCTCAAGGGACAGGTTCCTTGCTCAGCTCCTTGGGGCCCGTGTGATATGCCCAGCAGCCTTCTTACTAATGGGCCCTTGATAAACATGCACTCACCTGCCCCAAATCATCTTTGGCTTAGATATTTTGAATATCCTGATGGCCAGGCACCGAAGAAGAAGAAAACCACAGAAACACGCAGGGCACACACGGCCCAGGAGTTCTTTGCCTATGAAAAGGGTACAGCTGCTATCACGGCCCACGACCCACCTCCCAGGCCCCTCCAGTCTGCAGGTCCACCTTTCCACGTGGGCAGTCACAAGCAAGGCTCCCGTTGAGTCCCACACCTGGCCACCCCATCCCCGCTTCTCCATTACTTAGCTCTGATTATTCGGAATGACTGTTCCCCCGCGGCACACCAAGGAAAGAGGAGCACAACCTCTTCTACCCCTGAGAGCCTCTGTCTATCCTCAGCCTCCACACACTCCAGAGACAGGGGGCCCCTGCCGCCCAGACTCTGATCGCCTCTGACAATGGCGCTGTGGCAGGTGACCTTTCAGAGTGGGAGCAATGGAAAAGACAATCCAATCCGGGTGGTTCCACTTCCCTTTCCCAGGAACTTACCAAACCTCCGTGATCCCGCATTTGAAGAGACTGTTCATTCACAGGTTGGGGAAGCTTCCCGTCCTTGTTCTGGCTCCTCGTTGTGACTCCTCACGCACTGCCACCATTCTGAAGTTGATTATGTACACGTATTATTCCTTCCTCTAGATTGGCAAGTTCGAGAGGGCAGGGACAATATCTGCGGTCTCTTTGGGGAACAAGCTGGAAAACATAAGCTCACCCACACAGATTCACATGCACCCACTGTGTCCAACACCCAGCACAGTGCTTTCCCCTTATTTAACAACACTGGTCAAATGGCACTCTTCAACCATTAAAAGCAAACAGCAAAGTGCATTAGATCAAAGACACAGTGACAAGATGTAAGACTGTCAGTGAAGATTGGACCCCGGGTGGCCAGATACAGTTACACAGCTATCTCTATCATAGGGGAACAGGTAGAAAACACCAAAGCGTTTCTCACTCTCTATAGCAGGATTATTTGGGTCCTTATTCACAAAACTTGCAAGTTTTGTTTGGTTTGGGGGTTTGATTATTGTACAGTAAACATGTATCATTTTTACAAACAGAGAAATATTTCTAAGCATAGATATGTAAACTGTTAAACAGCCACAGAGACACCCACATCCAGGATGCTGAAAGCATCCAAGTTCACCCCTGTGGGCTCCCCAGTTCAAAGGAGACAAGATGCGATGAAGATTCAATCATACGAGCCTCTGCCCTGACTCCAGGGTTGGGCTCAGTGGGTTTCTGTCTTCGCAGCAGCACAGGGCGCTTGGAACCCAAACCTGAAGGTGATTCTGTGCTTCTTCCACAGAGGCCACCAGCCCTGACACTGGGAAGAAGAGGGGTAGCATGGACCCCAGAGCCTCTGCTGTCCCCAGTGAGGAGCAGGTGAGCAGCCGCTGGGCTTGGAGCCTGGGCCTGGGTTCCTCTCCTCCCTGCACTCCAGGGTGCTTGGAACTGCCCTCCTGTTGGTGCCTGGCCATTGGTGGGATTCCCGGGGTTGTGCCGCTGCATCCCGACCAGCAAGGTGGGATGGCTTCAGTTGCACCATAATTTTGTCATAGAGTTGACAAACTTAAATCTATGCCAGTTTTGTATCTCAGCAGAGTGGTTAAAACTGTTTCTGTTTTTTCTTGTTTTGTTTGGCTATCTTCCAGGGCCAGGGCTATGCCTCGCCCCATCACTAAATTGCCAGAGGTCTCCTGACCCATCACTGCCAGTTCAGGGCCTGGTCCAGCTCTGCCCAGATCCGCAGCTCAGAGCCTCCATAGGGAACGGCCTCCACCGCCTGCTCCCCTCTGCAATCCCAGCTCTCCCTCTCCGGCTTCTCCACAAGCTCTCTGCTCTTGCTGTTGTTTTGTATGAAGCTAAACAGTTTCTTTATGAGCTATTTGCAATTGGTTTTCTGTAAACTCTTTGTTCCCAGCTCTTGTCTACTTTTTATTTTAATCAGCCTCTTTATTCTCAAAGGGTGAATCATCTGAGGGAGAGTTTCATAAGAGCAAAGAGAGCATCAATTAGAAATTCTAAATGCTAAAAATAACTTTTTCATGTATTTCAACACAAGCAAATATTTTCTGCTATTCTCAATATGAATCCCTAGAACTTGTCATTAGCTAGGAAAAGAGGCAGCCAGGAGCAGTCAAAGCAGTAGAGGCCATTAGTGCTGATTCTCCTAAATGCAGCGAGGATATTTCCCAGATCAATCTATCAGACTTCCAAGACTGGAATTAGCCAATGGATAGCATCTTATCAGGGTCCATGTAGATTATGAGCGGTCTACTTAGGACATATTTTATTATAGATCATGAAACATTCATTTTAATTAAAATAAAATCTCACTTCAGCTTACAAAATGCTTAATATTTTATCTGCTATTAATACAACATAAAATCATATGCTAGTTTTGGACCAAATAGTTTTGAACTGTATTTATTCTTCTCAATTATTAAATAAATTGGAAACATTCGCTTATAAGGTCCAAAAATTAAAATTATTTGAAATGGTCATTCTAAATCCTAACATAATTATTCTCAGGACCGGACACTGGGTCCTACGCTCTCCCGTTCAGTAACAGGAGGAAGGCCAGGACAGCACATGGCAAAGCAACTTACAAGTTAGCCACAAATTGCACTGCCCTGTTGTAAATTTTAAAAATTGCATATTGATTTTAATTTATATATAACTCACTGCACTAATCGGGGTTCTACCAAAGAAGCAGGACCGCTGAGATGGGGTTCCTGACAGGCAGAGGGCCGGGCAGTTGTGGGAGCTGGTGATGGCCCAGGCCAGGCCCTTTGTCTTCCAGGCCAAGGGTGGACAGGCATGAGGAGGGAGGGTCAGGGAGCAGGGAGCAGAACAAGCTGGAGCCAGCTAAACCCCAGCGCCCCTGATCTTCCTGCAAGGCGGCTCAGAAGCCAGGGCCCCCCTCAGACAGCTCACCACAGTCTCAGGAGGCCTTGGAGGCTGTGGGGATGGCAGCTGGAGCCGCAGCTGCGACCTTTGGCCACCCCATGAGGTTAGCCAGCCTCCAACGACTGCAGAGAGGAGGCCGCCCCACCCCAGCCTCCAAAACCCCAGTCTCCCCGGTGCCGTGCTCTATCTGGGAACACCCAGGGAAGGCAGGTCCCTCAATCCCCCACGCAGTCACCCTGCTGCCTTGCAAGGTGCTCAAGCCACACAGCCCCAGATGAAGACAAAAGGAAGCCAAAGCTGAGCCCAAGTGAAACAAGCATCCTGCACATAACCAAAGGCAGCCTCTCCTCCCTCAGGGAGGACGCAGGGCCTCTGCTGCCTGTGGGCGTTCATTCCCCAGGGTCCTCACGGGCCTCTTTTGCTCTCCACAACTTGAACACTGACTTGAACACTGACATAGTGTTAGAGTCTGTAAACAAGTCTGGATGGCGCCTGGCAAAATGCCAGAGGGAGTGGTTTGTGAAGTAACGCCAGCGAGCCATTAAGTGTGGAGATTCCTTATTGGTTGACTGCTGTATCTATTTTATGTTAATTAAGATGAGCTGTGTGGAATGTATAAATACCCCTCCTGTCCTACAATAAACGGCTCCCACTCCTGCTGTATCAATCTACACAAGTTGTTCGTCACCCCCCGGTTATTTTGCTGCAGCCGGACTGCGGCAACATAGAAAGTTCAAGGCTTGTCATGCGTCTTGTTAGATGATAAAGAGGGATGAAATGATGGCATTTGCAGGTAAATTCTCCATCAAGCTGGAGAATATCATGCTAAGCAAAATAAGGCAACCTCAAAAATACAAAGGCCAAATGTTTTCCCTGATTTATGGGGTGCTGATTCACAATGGGGGGGGGAAGAATAGAGGTGCTTTGGATTAGGCAGAGGGGCGTGAGGGGAAGGGAAGGGCATGGGGGTAGAAGGAAAGTAGAACAAATTGGACCTTATGACCCTACGTACATGTATGACTACACAACGGGTGTGATTCTGCATCATGCACAACCAGAAGAATGAGAAGTTACACTGCATTTTTGTATGATGTGTCCAAGTGCATTCTACTAACTAGAACAAATAAAAATATAAGGATGGGGAGAAAACCCCCCCCCAAAATTTTTGGTTAAATGTTTCAGAATGAGAAAAAAAAAATGCCACACAGGCTACAGGTTTGCAAGGACCGAGCTCAGGGTTCTTACCTCAGCTGGCCCCGGTTCCTCGCCAGGTGCAGTGAGCAGGTCGATCCTACCAGGTCAAAGTGACTTGATAACGAGGCCACCGCTTTCACTATCCAGCTGGCAGGGTTTTCTCAGTGGGTATTATGATGTCCTTTGAGGCATTTGGAGTTAATTGTTGGCTGGCAGCCCTTCTTTCTAGCAAGACTTCTTCGGCTCACATCTGCTTCTGGACGGGAATAAGTGATCTGGATTCTTACATCAATAAAACAAAAATAGGAAGCACTGATGCTAAATGGCTCTTTCTAGAAATAAATGATATTTGTTGCATGAGTTAGATGTTTCCTTTTATTTAATATGCATTTATCGACAATTATAGTAAATTTGTTGTTTGGGGGTTTTGATGTTTGTTTCTGGTGTCAGGGATTGAACTCGGGGGCCCTTTACCACTCAATTACATCCCCAGTTCCTTCTTTAAAGTTATTATTATTTTTTTTATTTTGAGAGAGGAGCTCCCTAAGTTGCAGAGGCTGGCTTGGAACTTGGGATCCTCCTGCCTCAGTGTCGCTGAGTTACTGGGATCACAGGGCGGTACCACCCCGCCCAGCTATATATGTTAGTTTGATCAATTTTACACACACACACACACACACACACACACACACACAAATGTAATGGCAACCAATTAAATGTTTTTAATAGAGCCTTAAGTTCACAGATAATAAAACGAATCATAAAACTTAATTTATGCACATATATTTGTTGCAGAAAATATCATAGGGAAATCAGTAAAGGGCTTTTGAGGATCAAAGTGTAAAATGTTAGGATTTAGTTCTGTGGAATGAAAATGCAAGGTAAAGGAGAAAGAAATAAGGAAATGAAATGTCCTACTTTAACTTCACGGACGCACTCACATTAACGAGAATCTCGCTCGTGTGTTGTGAAAAGAGGTTAGCAGGCGTGGAGTCTTCATAGTATTGAGATGCCGTTAGATATATTTAGATCAATGCATCAGTTTTAATTTAAGATGTTAATTACCACATGCTAAAAATTATATTTCTTGCTACTATATAAATCTGTAGTGAAAACATTTTTGATGTCAACTGAAAGATGACCAATGGATAGACAGGTTTGTTTAGATGTATGCAGGCAGAACATGGATATCAGCTAACACCTTCTGTACCCTCCCTGGTTACCACGGTGTTAAACTCTTCTCCTGATTCATCACTCTGCTGGCAA
Source organism: Marmota flaviventris (assembly GCF_047511675.1). Classification (NCBI taxonomy): domain Eukaryota; kingdom Metazoa; phylum Chordata; class Mammalia; order Rodentia; family Sciuridae; genus Marmota; species Marmota flaviventris. The sequence goes on along the minus strand of NC_092505.1, from coordinate 107,361,188 downwards.
CGCTCTGAGGTGGGCCTTGTTTCCCCCATTTTATAGAAGAAGAAGTCAAGGAGTAAGAGGGACACCGTCACTTACAGTCTGTTTTCAAGTGTTTGAACACACGGTATTTTATGAACGTGTTTAGTTTAGGCCACACACAGGACAGCCGTGGCCCTAATCAGGGGCACGCACTCTAGGGGTGTTTCATTTGCATTTAACCAAAGGCCCCACTCGGCAGGGCTCTGTAAACCTCAGCTATTTTATCTCTAAACAACTTGAAGCTTTTCATTGGCATAAGGGATGTTAAATGAGCTTCTGTTGATGGAATCAATAGTTTGCTCGAAATGTTTGGATGACTACTGTAAAGAACCCACTTGCACGAATGGAATATAAGAAACTTTAGTCTGATCAATGGTCCCCCAGCTCAATTAAAAGGTGCTGCTGTTTCCAGAGGATTCCTGTCTGCCTGACTCTCACCGTGTGGGTCACAGAGTCCCTTCACAAGGACAGGATTGCTTTGTCCCAGTTGTGCCTTCTCTGTGAGGACCTCTGTGAGGGGCAGAGCTGGTACCCCCCAAGGTGTGCGTGTTTGGGCCTCTCTTGCCAGTCAGTGCCTCTGGGCAGCAGATCTCAGCCTGAGACTCTCAGCCTGGAACATCCACAGGGAAGTTGCAGGAATTCGTATAACATGGTCCCCACCACACATGGAAGAATGCCCGAGTCTCCCAAGAGCAATCTGTGACTTACCAACTGGCTCAGGTGGATTGGCACCAACGGCTAAGAAACCTGCTGAGCAGGACATACCCTGGGAACCCGAGATCATCTGCCCCTAAAACCTGCCCTCCTCACCATCCTGGTCCACAGTTGTCCTGGAATCACTGAGGCAACGATCCGCGGCTTGGAGGCGGTGATGAGGGGTCAGGGAGCAAGCCAAGTGGTGATCTTCACGCTGCCTTCTGACAATTTGACACTTTGTTGAGCTTTCTTCCAGGAAAAACAATTTTCCGAAGTGTCAACTGAGCCGTGCTGGCAAGACACTTTCCTCTGCCCAGCCAGTGGGGGCCTCACTCTCCCCTGCTCAGATGACCACACCTGGCTGTGGACAGGGCAGCCCTACAGGGGATGCTCATTCCCGAGGGAGCGAGAAGGGCAGTCCAGCAATCAGCTGTCACAAGACTGTGACAGTCTTGCTGAGGAGCTTTGTTCTCTGTCACTGAGGCAGGCCTGACATCAAGGACCATGAGGAGTCCACTGAGGAGCCCAGCCTCTTAGAACACACGAAGCCCTGCTTCATCACAACCCCAGACTTGTCAAATGCCGACTCTGCCCGCGTCCCCACCCAGGGGGCATGACATCTTGGGCAGGTCCCACCTTCAAGCTGTTGAGTTGTTTTAAAGGTCTGGGCAGTTTTCACCTCTCCCCTGTGTTGATGTAAACGTTTGAAATCCAGCCAGGCTATGGCTTCAGGGCTGGCCACAGGGGAGGGAGTCTGCTCTGTCCCCCCCCAGAGAGTCCCCTGATTTAGAGCATCTGGCTCCTGTCTCTGGAGGTCCTGCCAAGTGCCTCTGGCATCTGGGGTGCCCCCAGCAGACAGGGGGTCTCTCTGATCCCCCAGGAATACTCACATCCTCTGCCCACCAGCCAGGGCATCTGCCCCCAGCCCCCTCAGCCCACCGTCTCCCTCTGATTCCCACTGGCCCTGCTCAGGGAGATTTCAGGCACTGTAGCAAGTGCCCTGCTCAGTTGCTATCACTCAGGGAACTGTGACTGTCAGGAGCTGGGGTGGCCCCCAATGTCCATCTGCGTTCCAGAATGAGACCCGTGAATTGGCTGCCTCGCGTGGGTCGAGAGGCTTTGCAGATGTAGTTGAATTAAGAACCCTGAGGCGGAGAGATATTCCCGGATTATCCAGGCAGGCCCAGTGTCATCTCCAGGGTCCTAGAGAGGGACTTCGAGGGTCAAGGCTAGGAGAACGCAATCCCCTGGGGTTCATTGCCTGGGCGTTAGAGTTGGGTAGGAACAGACACACACCCCACAAGCCGGCGGTGCCCCACCTCTGCCCTCCCTGCTGGGCCCTCCTGCCCACTCCGAAGCCTACAAGGTGCCATCAGCCTGCACCCAGAACAGGAGAGCCCTGGGGTGCTGCAGGCTCGGGGGCCGGGCCCTTCCCTCCTCCTCTTACTACCCCCTGCAGAAGGTGATTGGCCCCAGATTTTGAGGCTTCTTGACCACTTCGTCTGTGAATGTGGGGAATATAAGACAATTCTTCCCCAGTCAGGGGTCCTGGCCAGGCAGAGTCTCTCTCGGCCCCCATCCCTCTGGGGTCTGTCATAGAAGGCCATGACACTTTTCTCTGAGAAACCTGCCGTTCTGCAGGGTTGGATTCCTCTTCCCCCATTCTATATCTGGATACCCATATGGGAATTCAGGACTCTTCACTAGGAGAGAAATGGACTCATTCCTTTGCAATGGGATTCTGACCGGTCAACTAGGTATGGGACGCCCCTCTGTGCATCCCATACCCTGCCTTCTATCACCCCGGCCTATGACCAGCCAGCAGTCAGAATAAGATCACCCACAGCTCCCAACCAAAGGTGCTGCTGAGATTCATCCCAGGGCCAAAGGGCTCTTGTGGGGAGGGCTTCCTGCTCATTCTCTGCCCTCTGCTGATTGGTGTAGCACTTAAAATGCCTTTGACTGCAAATAATTTTAAAAACAAAACAAGACAATCACAACAAAAGTCTGCCACACAGCAACATCTATGATAGGGAACCGGTTAAATGAACAGAGGCCAGGCTGGGGGTGTCGCTCATGGTGGAGCACTTGCCCAGTACCTGCCAGACCTGCGTTCCATCCACAGCACCAATAAACAGGCACACAGAGGTACATGCTCACCATGGCAGTTACATAACGGATAAAAGGCACGGAAACACTACATACTGATGTGAAAATATCTCTGGCCCATAAGGTTACTGAGGAAAGGTAGCTGTGGTGCAATTTATCCAATGTTGACCCTTTTGAAAGAAAGGGGGAGGTGCATACCGTCATCCCTCAGTATCCAAGAGTGGCAGGACACCCGCCCCCACCCAGCTCTGCAGGTCTGTCCCTTGGGCAAGATGGTTGGTCTATTCACACAGGTCCACACCCTCCCGTAGAGTCAAACTCATCCCTAGGTGACCTATAATACTCACATAAACGCCACGTAGATACCTACTGTACTGCATTGTTTGGAGAATAATGACCACAGAGTGTCTGTCTGTTTGTACAGATGCCCGTTGGTTGGATCTGCACAAGTCCAACCTAACAGTGAAAGGCCACCAGCATGGGGCCTGTAAAAGAACAACGAAGAGGATGTGAATGAGGACAGGCGAGGGGGGGACTTCCCATGGCCAGTCTCAAGTTGTCTCCATTTTCAGGTGATGTGTTATCTGTTAAAAAAAAAAAAACTTCTAAAATTTTCAGTTCCATCAGATGTTGCCATTTGGAGAATCTATGAAGAGCATATGGAAATTCCTCATACTGTTTTTGTCACTTTTTTAGTAGGTGAAATTATTCCAAAATGAAAAGTCAGCAAACCCTAGAGATGGTGTGGGAAGGAAGGAGCCATAAAGAAGGAGCTCTGGCACCGGGGCTCGCTGCAGAAGCGTGCCAAGCCCTGTGGGTGTGTGCCAGGCCCTGCGGGCATGTCCCCGCTCCCGGCCACCACCCAGGACTCCTTTCTCCGGGCTCTGCCTTCCTGCCGATGCTTTCTTGGCCTCCCCCCATCCCCACCCCCAGAGGCCTTGGTTCCGAGGGACAGGCTGGGGCAGTGGCAGCAGGACGTCCACTGCCCGGTGGTCAGAAGCACTTAGCAGGTCCACAGCAGCAGCAGGGGTCACACTTCCTCCACAGCAGGGACCATGCAAATCAAGTCCTCTCGCTGCAGGTCAACAAAAATAAAAGCCTTTCCTGCCCCAGGCTGTCCACCAGCATGTCCACCAGCCTGTCCACCAGCCCTGGCTCCTGGCAGCCAGAGGCCTCGGCTCGGTTACCTCCGTGTGGAGGTCCAGGGAGGGTGTCCCTCCAGGTGCTGCCCCAGGTGAGCTCTCCTGCCACTCACAGCTGCCCTCTGAGGTCCTATCTGAGAGTCCCAGGGACACCCTTGAAAGACAGCCTTGAAAACAGTGCCTGCCTCCAGGCAGTGGGCACCCAAGTAAAAAACGGTTTTGATTCTCTGATGTATTCAGGCCTAATTGTTTAGCCCCAAACTCCAAGCAATCATCTAGCCTTAATTTAGGATTTTTTTCCAAACTAAAATAGGCGTTGTTTATCTTCTTCTTCAAGAACAGGATGGCCAAGGTGTGCGGTCTATGGGCAGGACTTGGAAACTGCACAAGTCCTATGCTAAGCAGCAGTTCCTCACGGGGCACAGGACTGTTGCACTGGGGCTGTTGATCAAGCACCTACTAAGTGCACAAATGCACATTTTAAAAGCAAAAATAACCGAACTGGGGACAGACCCCAACAGACCAGCAAGGCTGTCTTTATTAAGCAGTGGAATGGCCCATTTTCAGGAGAGAAAATGGTAACTGGTTACAAGAGGGGTCTGATTTTTTTTTTTTTAAAGAGAGAGAGAATTTTAATATTTTATTTTTTAGTTCTCGGCGGACACAACATCTTTGTTTGTATGTGGTGCTGAGAATCGAACCCGGGCCGCACGCATGCCAGGCGAGCACGCTACCGCTTGAGCCACATCCCAGGCCAGGGTCTGATTTTTTATAGGGTCTAAGTGAGACCTTAATCACCGCAGACTGCATCTTGGGTTGGGCCGTCAGGGGGAGCAGTTAGTTGTTGCTGGGAAATAGTGGAAGTCCAGAGATGCCTTCCCCCACATCCACGGTCCTCCTTTCTCCCTGGGGGCTGCTCTCCATTTCCTTCACACTGACCTTTTACATCTTCATAGCAGCTGTTTAAAGTGCTTTTGTCCCCCTGCAAAGAGGAAGAAGAGGTTTGAAGGGGTTAGCAAGCCCTTTGCCCTCTCATCAAGCCTGAGACGCCACCCTTGTCTCAGACACCACCAATAAACAACAAGAAAACACCGCCAACGCACCACCCGCTAGAGGACCTGCCAATCAGTGTTACCTGTGCGAGACACAGAGCTCAGATCTGGGCGCTGAACTCCTCGGCAGCTCTCTGTGAACAGGGCATTTCCAAACCATGGTCAAATTTATTCCTCTGAACAATTAAGATGTAAAGCAAGCCTGATTATCCCCATTTCCAGGTGAGGAAACGGGCTCAGAGTAGGCAAGCAGTCTGCCCACAGTCGCCCAGCTGGTGTATACTTGTAACTCCACACAGAACCCCTGGCTGCTCAGGTAGCATTTCCCGTACCAGTCAGTTTCTGCTCACCTCAAGAAGGGCCTTGGTTACTGGTCATTTATCAGTAGGGTCATCTGAACAGGAGAGAAGCCACGGAGGAGATCTTCTATGACCCTAACAATCTTGTCACCTTAAATATCTCACCAACCTGCATCTTCTAGGAACAAAGATGTTGTCCTACTAAGTATGATGCCACCGTGGCTGGGGCGGGTCTTGTGGGTCAGGGTGGCCCAGCTACAGCCGTGACCCCAACTCTAACCTGAGTGTGGCTATGAAGGTAATCCACAGATCTGGAAGTCCCCAAGGCCCACGTGTTCAGGGCCGGGTCACAGCCTGTGGTGCTCTGGGACGGGGAGGATCCTGTAGGAGCTGAGGCTGTGGGAGCCTCCAGCTGGAGGCTGTGGAGGCTGTGGGAGGTCACGGGGCGTGCCCTGGGGGGGACATACTGACCCCACCTGCTTCCTGCCTCTCTCTTTGCCCCCAGGCACCCTGAGGAGAGCCGCCCTCCTCTGCCTTACTCTCCCACCATGATGTACTGTGCTACCTCAGGCCCAAGCTGGCCGTGCCAGGCAGCTAGGGCCCGAAACATCTGAAGCCCTGACCAGGGTCAGCCTCTCCTCCCAAAGTTGATGATCTCAGGTACTTTGCCACAGTGACAGAAAACTGCCTAGCACCCATGGTTTCTGCCCTCTGTAATCCAGGTGAGCCTGGTTCAATCAGTTGAAAGGCCTTAAAGGCCGTGCGGATGCCTGCCCATATGAGGAATTCCACCACAGATAGCGACTCCACTCCTGCCCTTCCCGAGAGCTTGCCGGGCCAGGCCCCAGGCTCACAGCAGCCAGGCCTTTGCAGTGTGTCTCTTGATACCATGTGTAGAGGCCACGGTCTCCCTGGTTAGACCTTGATACCAAGGCTACAAAGTCACCATCAAGCCAACGGCACCTTCCTTACTGCTCATGGTCAGTCTGAAGCCGTGGGAGGGCCTGAGAAACCACATGCAGGACTTGACATGTCTCTGCGTTTTGTGGATTTTCTGGGGGTGGGGGGGCTGGCTCTCACGGGATCCTTCAGAAGTTCGTCACCCCTGTGTGATCAGGGAGCCACTGCGTCAGACACCTCTTCCTGGGCTGAGTCCCAGAGAGACCCTCTGTGGTGGGTGGGGAGTGGCCAGCAGCCCCAGGATATTCCAAGGTTCCAGTCCCCTGGTTCATGCTGGGGACAATGGCCACAAGGTTTTACAGCACCCCTCAGACCACTTAGGAGCAAGGACAAAAGGAGCCCCGTGAGTCTCCTCATTAGTGACTCGGAGCACCAACAACTTAAACTTAGCCATCCTTGAGGAAGCAGATGTGGAGAAGACAAACACAACAAGGGTTTGCATTTAATTCTGATCACGTAATACTTTGAATAAATACTTGGCCTAAAAGGCTGAATAATAAGCTGGCCCTTTGGCCAACACTCCTTCTTGCCAAGATTAAAAGGTAGAAGTTGGCAAGTGTCCGCTATCCATGGTGGGAAGGATGGAGGAGTTGTTGACTGATCAAATTGGAAGGTGCCAATTAATGTCAGTCAAGATTACAGAGAGCAGAAAAAGCTATTTATAGGGTTTTTTTCCCAACAAAAATAGTGCATTCGCAAGCAGTGATTTTTTTTTCCCTCCTACTTATAGTTTCATTAAGTCCTTGTAAGAGATCCGCTTCATAAATGCAGACTCTCCCAATTTACAAGGATCTAGCTTGCAAGGAGCCCTAACCTCTTCCTGTCCTGCATCAGAGGCAGCACTGGCCATGACAGAGCAGGAAAGGGCAGAGCAGAACCCCACTAGAAAGATACCCTTCTCTGTGCATGGGACAGTGTCCTTTTCCTCTGTGGGTCCCACACCCTGGGCTTATCCTCACCTGCTCAGAAAATATCCAGTGGCCATGACAGGGCCTGGAGTTGGTCACAGGGGGCACTAAGGTAATGCCCACTATTACCCAACTGTGCCCGGGGGTCGTCTCCCGCCTGTTACCTTACCGCGTGGGTGGCCAGCTCCGCAGCCGGCTTCTGCCTTTTCTTTCCTTACAACCTGGGGTTCCACCTGCGACAGCCACCTCCTTCCAAACACCTAGGTCAGCTCCACCTGCATGGATAGGAGGCATTTGACCTGAGACAGATGCCCCAGAGCTTGACGGGCATCTACACCAGGCTTCACGGTTTGAGGAGGCCCCTGGATTTCCAGATCAAAGTGTTAACGTGGCTGTTTTGGTCTTTCTGTGCTGCTATAATAAAACAGCTGAGGCTGGGTAATTTTTAAAGGATATAAATTTATTTTTCACGTGTCTGGAGGCTGAGAAACTCAAGAACAAAGTGCTGGTAGGTTTGCAGTCAGGCGGGGGCCAGGTGTCCAAGGTGGAGCTACACCCCCAGGAGGGACAAAGCTGTGCCCTCTCAGGGGGAAGGAGGCAGGGCAAGGCAGTCTGGCAGCTCTCTCCAGCCCCTGCCTGAGGTTGCTGACTGTCAATCCCGGGAGGCCCTGCCTCCTAAGACTGATGTGCTGGGGATGACATGTCAACAAAACTCTGGAGGAGGCATGAACATCCCAGCCCTAACGGGCGAGGAGCAGAGTTTGGGATCAGCAGCAGCAACCAGAAGGTTTTCAGGAGCGAGGGGCCTCGGGGCCACTCCAACCTGCTGGCCTCGGAGCAGGTCAGAGTGGAAACTCAGCAACAGGGAGAGAGATGTGAGCTTGACCCGTGGGAGAAACTACAGAGACGAAAGCACGCGGGAAAATGGAGCGAGGAGCCAAGAGAGAGTGAGGGACCACAGGTGAGATGGACGTCAGCTCACGCTGCAGACTGAGGTCTGTCCTGAGATGCATGTGCTCAAGACCTGCTCAGTAGTGCCACGTAGGAGGTGAGTGACCCGAGGTCAGGGCAGGTCCCTGGCAGGGACTCAGAGGCTGACGCGGAGGGCGCCATCTGTGAAGCAGCCTCTGACTGCTGGCACCTCCACCTTGGACTTCCCACCTTCCAGAGCTATCTGAATGGATTTCTGCCGGTGGTAAGCTGCTGGACCATGGCACCTTGTTATAGCAGTGGACAAAGAAAAAGACAGCTCAGGGACGTGTCCCCGTGAGCCAAAGGCGAGGTGGCGCAAGACAACAAAAGCCAGCCAGGGGACACAGAATGAGAGCCTGGAGCTACTAAAAGAAAACACCATGAAATGCACCGTAGCCTGAATGCAGTTGAGCCCTGCGTCCCCACCGGTGGACCCACACGGGGCTATTCAGGGAGCTCAAGGCTATTCAGAAGAACCCAAGCTCACCTTGGGCAGCACAGGAAAGAGTCAGGCCTTTAGGGGCCTTGGGAGGAGGCGAGTTGGGGGAGTCCTAGGGCAGAGCCACACGGGCAGCAGGGAGCCTCCTCAAGGTCCCCTCCTCGCCCATGCTGCCCTGCCTCTCCCCCTCCTCGAGGTTCCTGGCCTGGATGCCCCTCCCTGGACTGCCATCCACCTCAGTGCTTCCTGTGTCCTAGGAAGCAACACTCTGTCATTGTGGGGACCTCTGGACAGTTAAGTTCCCTTTAGAAATGTAAATCATACCCCAAAACACAAGGTTTCCAGGGGCGACAAAGGAGGCTGAGGGAGGAGGATTGCATGTCTGCAGCTAGTCTGGGCCACTCAACGAGACCCTGTCTCAAACTAAAATAAAAAGGACTGGGGTGTGACTCAGGGGCAGAGTGACAGAGTGCTTCCTACCACAGGTGGGACTTGGGTTTCCATCCTCCGCACTGGAAATAAAGCTAGGAGTCAGGCAGAGAGCCCTAAAGAATACTTGACGTCTGGTGGCAGTGGAGCAGGGGGCTCAGGGGGAGCACTAGGGGCTGGGCCAGGGAGCTCAAGGCCAGCACTAGGGGCTGGGCCAGGGGGCTCAAGGCCAGCACTAGGGGCTGGGCCAGGGGGCTCAAGGTAGCACTAGGGGCTAGGCCAGGGGAGTTCAAGGCCAGCACTAGGGGCTGGGCCAAGGGGGCTCAAGGGTAGCACTAGCAGCTGGCCCAGGCACCTCTGGACACCTACAGACCAAGCTCCGCCAGCCTAAGGAACTATGGGGCGAGGGAGGGCAGGAGGCCTGAGCATTTAACTGGGCCTCATCTCAAGATGAACAGGCAAGGCACAGGCCAGGGGAAACCAAGTAGAGCCACATAGATATGGCTCCGGCCCATGCCGGCCCCTCCACCAGTCCTGGCTGCCAGGACTGGGGTACGGAGCATTGTGAGGCCACAAGGGAACACAGTTCACAGGGGACCAGGATCAGCTGCCATGAGGGGACAGGAGCAGGTAGCCAAGGGGCATGCGGGGCACAGCTAGCCCCAGCCGAGCTGGCTCTCGAGAGCAGAGCTGTACAAGGTCTTGGCTGAGAGGTGCGGGAATCAAGAAGGCCCAGGGGACCCCGAAGCTGCAGGAGGGCCTGCGCTGTGCCCGTGGAGAGACCACAGGACAGAGGCTCTTGGCAACAACTGAGAGAGACCCCGGAGTGAGCCTCGGAGCGGCAGTGACCCAGAGGCACGGAGAGGTCCCAGCCCCTCCTGCCTCTCCTCTGGGCTCCCCGTGTCTGTGGGGACCCAGCACAGCCATTCCTGCAGCTGCTTGGAACCCAGGTGTGAACCTGGCACTTCCAGGAGGGGCATCTGATCCAGTCTGCCCTGATCAGAGAACAGTCTGCCTGTGGAAGGAGGAAAGGGCTTCACCTCGCAGCTGCAGGGGAGAGTCGGGAGGAGGGACCCTTGGGAGGAGAGTGGGGCCAGAGCCCCGTGGCAGCACCTGCGCACCCTGCCGTCAGGTGCAGCATGGCGCTCCCTGAGCTACCACCACGAGGCCACAGCGCTGCCTGCCTGCCGGAGGGTCCAGGAGGAAACCGGCTTCCTTCTTCTACTAAACACCCAGCGGTGCTGCTTCTCTGGCCATTCTATGACAGACACCTCTCACTATGATGAGGACAGAGCCTCTGCTTTATCCCCATATCCAGAGTCCTGGGACCCAACCCCGGGGTGCTCCATCACTGCGCAACAACCCCAGCCCTTTTTATTTTTTTTATTTTGAGACAGGGTTTCACTAAGTTGCTGAGGCTGGCCTCAAATCTGCAATCTTGCTGCCTCGGCCTCCTGCATTTCTGGGATTACAGGTGTTCGCCACCACACTGGCAAAGCGTGTCTGCTTTTAAAGACCCATCTAAGTAGACTGGGTCCTCCCCAAAGGGGACGGGCTCCCTAGGCTCCCTATCACAAAGCCCTTACTGACTCCCATCTGCTGAGTGAGGTCAGGCACTCACAGGTTTCAGGATTCGGACGTGGAGCGCAGGTGGGTTCTGCTGCTTCCCACTCTCAGCCCTTCAGGCCAGATCCATGCTGTCTAGTTCACTATATCTCTTGACAGAGGTCAAGAAAGCCAGTAAAAAAAAATTTATTTTTATATATATATATTTCCACAGGAATAAAAAGAAATACTCACGGCTTCAGCAACGCCTTCCATTCGGTGGACAACAGTCTCTCCCCAGATTAAATGAAGAACTACTCAGAAGGTTACTCCGCAGGTTACTGGGCCCAGTAAGCTGAGCGAAAACCCAAACTGAGCAGCGGAGCTTCCACAAAGTCTTTGGAAAGTGCATTGTGAAAGGAAGGTCGCAGGTGAGATTCGATTTCTCAGAACCCCAAGGACACGGTGGCTTTGTGTCAGGCTAGAAATGACATGAAGAGCTGGCTTCTGAAAACTCGGCAGACTAGGAGAGTGTCTCCACTGGGCGGTGGGCAAACGCACGAGTTCCGTGGCCTCCTCAACCCTGTCCCCTGGGGATGGCCTTAGCTGGCTGACCAGTCCTGGGGGTGACTCACCAGTAGCGAAGAAAGTGCTCCTGAGGTCATGGTGGGCACCTGGTGGGCCAGGAGCTCTCCCTGCTGGGGCGGGGGACAGAGACACCAACCACACATGATCCAGTTTGCCAGCTTCATTTGGTTTTGTGTCTTTTGATAGCGAGCCAGACCCAGGAGTGAGCACAGGTAGGGGACTCCGCAGTCACCATGGCAGGCCAGCATTCATACCTTGGTCAAAGGCCACTTGAGACTATATTTCTTCACCAGTGATTTTTAAATTCTAAGAGTATTAGTAAGCATTTTATGTTGAAAGTTCATTAAAAACTCCTAATCCCCCCACCCATGCAGACACATGACACTCCTACCACTCCCCCAGGGACCTCGGGGACACACGCGGTGTGAAAGGACTGCGTCACCTCCTGGAGCGACTCAGAGATCTAACTCAGCCACATGCACTCATTTAAATTGAAATTAAGTTCGTAATTACACCAAGCTATATTTATATCAAAATATGTCCGAGCATCAGGCATTGAAAGTGTGTCTCAATTTCATTTTGTCACTAAAAGTGTGCAAAAAGCATCCTTGGTTATACCTTTTTTTATGGCAGACAGCTTTTATGTCTGAAGAATAAACTCCTCAAAAGAGGATATGGGCAAAAAATAATAATTTTTAAAGATTTTAATAGCTAATGCTCTGCTCTTGCCAAAGACAGTAAAGATTCAGTCTGGGCTGCGACTCGGGGGGACTTGTTTGCCACACCCCACCAAACACTATTTGTCATCAGTCTTTTCAACTTTTGCCACTAGAGGGAAAGGGCATCTCTCATTGACTGATTTGCATTAGTCAACAACGTTGGTTGTAGGTTAGAAAAGCTGCTGACCACACAGAGGTCTGCCCTGGCTAGCCAGCCCATGGGACCTGTTACCTGGATGTCACATCAGCCAGGAACTAGCCACGCAGTGCCTGACAGCCACCAGCGGCTTGTCACTGTGTCAAGACGCCTCGGCCACATCTTAAGGAAGACCCTCCACAAACCTCTGGGAATGTCTAATTGCAAACCACATCCCCCGCCACAGAGGCAGGGGACACGAGTGCCAGGTTCAGCTTGTCATGACACCCTGGCATGGCCAGGCTGGAACGGGACAAGGCAGATGGTGACCCCTGGAGCACCGAGTTGAGAAGTGCTCGGTCACTGACCAGGTGAGTCTGTCACAAGAGTGTAGGGGACACACACCAGGTGGGAACCCCGACATTGCCTCCAGACTAGAAGGGGCAGAAATTGGCAGCTGGGGCCCAGAGATGCCAAAAAGCCCTTTGGTCCAGCTAGGAGGAAGGGAGTCCCCTGGTCACCCGCCCCTCCTGGCGGCAGGGGAGCCTTGGGATCCTCCTCCCTCCTCCCCAGCCTCCCCTGCTCCCACCTGCTTCCTCTCATGCAGGATTCCCTGGAGTAAAAATGTGGGAATCAGAGAGAACACTGAGACTTCCATCCTGCCTCTACCGGGAACTGCCAACAGGGCTGGTAAGGGAGAAATTAAATGACAGTTGAAAATCTGCAAAGAAGAGGAATCCTAGGCAAAATGAAAGACACAAAATCTCTGATTCTCTTCAGAGAATTAGCATTCAGCCAGAACAATTTAAAAATACAGAAATATATTTTTAAAAACCTCTTATTGCCACAGCTTAGGCTGCCTGCGTCGCAGCTGCCTGCCAGAAGCCTGCAGGTTTCTCTCTGGAAACACCAGCTGCCTGGCCTTGTCCGCCCCTCCCCCCCACCTTCGCCCGGTAATGCTCCTCTTTATCAGGACATCGCCTGACCCCTAGTGGTGGCAGTGCCTTCGGCAGCACCCGTGAGCTTCCTGTATCCGACGACCTATCAAAATGTCATTGGCTGATGATAAAGAGCATTTTCTTTAAAAAGCTGACATGTGTACGTTACCAGAGTAGATAGAAAATGGGTCTTTGACTTTGAGAACATCTTCCAAAAAACTAAACTTCAGAGAAGTTTAGGACAGAGAGGACCACACACCAGAGAACATGCGCGAGCCCCGGCACAGGACACAGGCCATGAGGTTTTCCCACAGCAATTTTCTCCCATGATGGTCACCCTAGTCACAGAGCCTTGGGCTCTGTCTGAGGAGCAGAGCATGGCTCCAGGACTGGGAGCGTCCAGGTGTCCTCACACCCGCCCAACCTCCTTGCTCAACCCTAGGAAACAGGAAAGCCCAGACGCCAGGGTAACTGCACAGGCTCCCATGCCTCGTGCCTGACGTCATCTAAATTCATCCTCAATGACCCTGAAAGGCAGTTGGAAATGCAGGTGAGAGACATTAATTCTAGTCTGTTTCATGAAGCGCCAGCCAAGAGGGGAATGTAGTTGAAAACAGGAGCAACTGGCTTTGATAGAGCCACACCTGAGTCCTCCCTGGCACCCTCCACGCCACGCCCTGCCCTGTCAGAGCTCATTCGGGGACTGAATGGATTGAGCTGCAGGAGCAGCTGCAGGAGCGCAGGACCGGCTGGACCCTCCTCCTCTGATACACACACCCACAGCTGGTCTCCAGGCCCAGGGCACTCTCAGAGGTAGGGCAATTCCCAATTTTAAAAAGGACAAAGGTTCTGGCCGTGCCCCCCCCCCCCGCCAAAAAAAAACCCACACAGATGGCAAATAAGAAAATGTCAAGCTGTTGCCTGTCATTTGTCCTTAGGGAATCACAACATGACCAATAACATGGTATCAGATTAAATCATAACCCCCAAAGTGAAGTCCACATGGAACACAGAATCCAGGAAGACCAGAGATGTCCCATGCACGAGATCCCCCATAGTGACATGAGCACCCCCTGGGGAGGATGCGGCAGGGCTTCTGCTCCGTAAGTGTCCCAGTGACAACCTGAAAAGAGTGGTGTAGAGAGAGAGAGAGGGGACCGAGGCCACTTTGCAGACCAGGAGGCTGTCAAGATCCACTACAGCAGGTAGAGGTGGCAGCACAGGCAGCCAGCCATGGCCATTACCGTCCCCAGGACACGATGTGACAAGAATGCCACTCTACCCCACACACCAGACAAATCCCAGGTGGGGACGTTCTACAGAGGCCTGAGCAGTGCTCCTCAAAGATGCCCAGGTCATCAAAGCCACCGAGAGTTTGAGGCACCGTCACAGCCAGGTGGAGCCCAGGGAGATGCAGCGGCTAACTAACTAGGACTGTTAGCGGGCCCTGGAGCAGGACGGTGCCAGCTGTAGACAAAGGGAACCTGACCCAAGCATGGGCTTTGTGTAATGACAGTGTGCTAATATTGGTTGACAGTGACGAATGTGCCAGGCTAACGCAAGATAGTCATAGCAGGAGAAGCTGGACGTACGTCGGAATCCTCTGTTCTATCTGGATTTTTCTCTAAGTGCAAAATCATCTAAAAAAAAAGAAAGAAAGAAAACTTACTTTCCAAGTGTAATGTGACTGTTTTTTGTTTGCCCAGTATATTCTGGGTGTTAGCCCTGAGAGTCTGGCAACCAGGAGACCCTGGTGCAGGCCCAGGCAGGACGGTCGTGACTCTCCACCACCAGGAGGGGCTCCCAGGAGGGACTCCCAGAGGGGGCTTTCAGGGGGGGCTCCCAGGAGGGGCTGAAACGCACTCACAAGCTTTCCTTTCTGAGGTCTTTGATTATTGGTCGCCTCTTATTTTGGGGCTCGGCCACCTGCTACTTCCCACAACCGACCTAAAAGCAGCCCAGCATAAACAAGAGGGAATTTGCTCAGTGCAAACATTTCCGATGAGAAGAGAACGTGTCCCCAGACACGCCGGTGTTTCCCACGGAGACCGCCTCGTGGCCTGGCAGATGGCGAGCAGTTCACACACCATCACCACAGCTCTGCAGCCCCTCCCAGCATGAGGCCCCACATGATGTCAACAATGAGTCACCTGCGTCCATGAAAAGTCAGGGAAACGGAGGCACACTACGGCTGGAGCGGGGCGGGCAGGGTCAGCTGGGCAAGTTCCCAGGACGCTGATCTATAATGCTTAACTCTCACAGGGACGCTAAGGTGTGGGTGGAAATAGCAAAGGAGGAGGATGGAGCATTCCAGAACTCTCCTAGGGAGGCCGCTGCACGTGGCTGGAAGGAATGAAACGCTCTCACCCCTGGGTCTTTCCTGGACACCTCAAAGAAAATCCTCCCTCTGCAGGCCAGGCGTGGCTTGCCGAACGCTGTCCAGTTCAGCTTTACGCAGATGGATCTCGGCCTGCGTTTCAAACTTAAGCCATTTGGGAATAGAGGAGCATCTGCCATCCAGTGGGCCACCAGCTCAGGATGGTGTGCAGATGCCCACCCACCCCTCGCCAGGCAGCAATGACCCTGGGACTGGGCTTCTCAGGAAGGGGGGTCCAGTCAAGGCAGAGGGGAGAGCAGGCAGGGACCCTGGGTTCTCCTACGCTGTGCCCCGCACTCAGACAAAGCTAAGCTAGGGCATCACAGACACGGGTGGGAAGCCTGGGGACCCAGGAGTGTGGGTCCAGGAGGCCGGGGCAGAGTGGCTTGGAGGCCAGGGCCAGGGCGGTGTTGATGGGGCTGCAGTCCTACCTGGGCACTCCCATGTTACATCATGTGGACAGAATCTTGACCTCTGGAGCCCCAGATTTCTCATCTATAAAACAGGTCAATTCCAACTCTCAGTGTTTTCCAGGAACCTAGCGCCTAGCAGGACTGGCACCCTCGAGCGCCTCTCTCACGCCGGCTGGCTATGTCCTCCCCCAGCCTGTGGCCAGACTCCCTGCAGGCAGACCCTGCTCTCTAGCTCTGGGAAAGGAAGCCAGAGGCAGCAGCGCAGGCCCCGGTCAGAGTGACCAGTCTCCCTGCATCTGCACCCAGCCTCTCCCTGGCCTCCAGACCAGGTCCCGTGGGATCAGAGCCACCTCTGACATTTCTGGAGACTGAACTCTACAGGTTATCCCCTCACATGAACCTGCGTCTTATCTAAAAGCACCTCTAGGCCTGCTCCAAGGCCACACGTTCAGAAAGAACCCTTCCTTGTCCCCCATCAGGTTCTGCTCTGAATATCAATCTTCCCACCATCCACCCGACTTCGTGTGAGCCCATGCCCGCAGCCCAGCTCCACACCTCCTTTTCTCAGCCTAGCAGTCTGGCCCCCACATCCCCACTCCCCTGGAGGGCCCTCCATGGTGAGCAACTGTCCTGGTCACTGGGTTGCCATCACAAATGCTGGAGACCAGGTGGCTCGAAGGATGTTCTCGGGCTGGGAGTCCCAGATGCAGTTGCTGTGTCTGGTGAGGGCTCTCTTCCTGACTGCAGACCGCCGCCTGCTCGCTGTGTGCTGACAGGCAGAGAGCGTGCCCCGGTGGGTCTCTCTTTTTTTAAAAAGGCCCTGATCCCCTTGTGAGGACCTCGCCCTCATGACCCCATCTAAACCTGCCACAGTCCGGCTGCAGCAAAATAACCGGGGGGTGACGAGCAACTTGTGTACATTGATACAGCAGGAGTGGGAGCCATTTATTGTAGGACAGGAGCGGTATATATACATTCCACACAGCTTATCTTAATTAACATAAACTAGATACAGCAGTCAACCAATAAGGAATCTCCACACTTAATGGCTCGCTGGCGTTACTTCACAAACCACTCCCTCTGGCAAAATACCAGGCGCCATCCTGACTTGTTTACAGACCCTAACATAAACCTACCTCCTAAAGGCCCTGCCTCTAAATACCACCACACAGGGGGGCTTCAACAGTGCCTCTGGGGGATACCAACGTCCAGTCCTGAGTACTGGTCTTACTATCCCTAGCCTCTCAGCCTCTACCCTTGACTAATCTCTCCTCTGGGCTTCCATGACATGGGAATCTATACTCAATCCTGCCTCTCTGACCCTAAAGGAAGGGCCTTTCTCAGGGGCAGAAATAGACCATCTTCTCTTTTCTGCAGAGGCCCTGTGGGTGACCCCATCCTGTGGTGATTCCATTTATCTGTATGTTGGGGACTTTACAGCTCTAACTTCAGGCCCAATTCACAGACCCTTACACCCAACTGACCATGGATATCTCCTCCACTGGAAGAGAACTAGTGAGGAGAGAGGCACTGTATTAGTTTGCCCCAGCTGCCATAACAAAATAACATACTGTGACTACTGAGTAGAAATCCACCTTCTCTGAGTGAAGTTTGGTAGGTCGATTTCTTCTGAGGCCTCTTATCCTGATTTCCTCTTATTATAAGGACAGCAGGCATCTAGATTAGAGGCCAGCCTCACAACCACATTTTATCTTGATACAGTCACATTCTGAGGTCCTGGAGGTCAGGATTCCAACCTGTGGATGTGGGGGACACAATTCAGCTCTGCCTGACACCCACTCAGCACCTCAGGTGCGTGTTCAAGGCCCACCTCGGCACAGGCCCAGGGGGCTCTCCCTATGCCCCCTGCCTTCACGGTATGCCTAAATACCATGACATGGGGATCTTTGTTGGGTGCCACTATCAAGTCAAGATGGTGCCTGGCAGTTTGCCAGGAGGAGTGGTTTGTGAGGCAACGCCACTGTGCCATTAAGATGGTGGGGATTCCTTATTGGCTGATTGCTGTATCTGGATGATGCTAATTCAGTCAAGCTGTGTGTAATCAGTTAGGTATATATACCTCTGCTGTTCTGCAATAAAGTAGTTCCCGCTTCAACCTTCAAGTTGCTTATCACCTCCCGGTTATTTTGCCCAGCCGGACTGCGGCAAATGTGACCCGTACGGGGAACTCCGGGATGCTCGGGGGTAGGTGACAAGGTAAGCTGCCCGTCCCTAGAAATAGATAGGACGGGAGGAAAGCTGCTCGTCCCTGAGGAAGCAGATAGGGCGAGAGGACGGATGGCCATTTCAAGAAAACAGAAAAAATTGATACAGTGTGTTTTTGTTTTGTTTTATCTTGGTGTGTTGTGTTGTCTTTGTTACGGAAATATGGGATCAGAAGTTAGAAAAATCAAACTGAAAGGGTGTTAAGTAAATTGCTAAAGGAAGGAGGCACCCCAGTAAAACCAAGAACAGTTAGGGCATACGTTGATAAAAGCCCAGGAACTCTAGTCAGAAAGAGGAAGAAAGTTCAGAAGAGGAAGGACTATCAGGGAAGGAGTTACAACAAAAGGCTGCTACTAAACCCTTTTTGTTACCAGAGGGTGCATGAAGCGGCACAGCGCAGCGGCCGCCACGTGCGCAAGCGGGTCACAGCACAGCAGGGACTTTCCAGCCCGCGCCGGCCGCCAGCCCTTCCCTGCCCCTCGCCCAGGGAGCAGGATGCCACTGCCACGAGCCCCGTGGCCCAGTGGCAGTTTGAGTCCGGGACACTCCCCGGGGCCGTAGGTTGCCAGGGGACGGCTACCAAGGATCTTGCCACCTTCCTCGAGAGGGTGGAAAAGAGCCTCCAAAGGAAATTCCCCCCAGGGTCCACTTCAGGATTGGCCCTGCTCTATACAAAAAAAAAAAAAAAAGTGGGGGGAAAACAACCCGCCATTCTCACGCCTTCTGAGCTTTATAAATGCAGGGTTAGCAATATCTCAAATCCATAACAGCTGAACTCCAGTTTTCAATTATGGTGATAGCATCTACCTTCAGATGCTTTGGTATTTTACAGCTTTCACCACAGCTGCATCAGCTTACAGTTATCATCATTAAAGGGGGGAGATGTTGGGGGCCTCCAGTCAGGTTCACAGATGCAGAAGGTAGAGTCGTGGTCAGCAGGGGATGGCAGAAAGTGGAGCTAGTGTCTGGTGGGTGCGGAGCTCCAGTTCTGGAGAAGGCTGGTGGTGACGTGGCCCAGCAACGTCACTGTCGTCGATGCCACTGAAATGCCTTCGCACTCAAAATGGGGAGGAGGGTGAAATTTATGTTATTATGAAAATTAATTTTTTAAAAATAAAACAAAACACCAATACCTAGGTCCCACTCCTGGTCTACCTGGTCTGGGTATAGCCTGCACGTGAGGATTTTTGGAAACCTCACGAGGTTCCGATACCCAACCTAACCTAAGAACCACATGTAGACCGTACAGAACACCTGTCATCCAGAGGAGGAGCTGGACCTGGATTAGAAGCCCTGGGCTCTTCGTCTCAACAGCAGACGTGTGCCTAACACCCGTTGAGTCTCAGCTCACCTCCTTGTGGACATACTTACGTGACGATCCCACCCACCGTAGGGTGAAGATCGCTTAAGTGAGTCAACCTGAGAGGGCTTGATGCTGTAGCCAGGGTGAGGATCAGGAGGTGGACGAAAATAACAAGTACAGACAGGCCATGTGCTTGCCTCTGGCCACTTCAATGTTTACCAGACCCTGAGCTGACCCCTCTCCTCAGGTACACAGAGCTCGGCAGACCTTGCCCCTGGGAAGGGGGCCACAGCCCTCCCACACTGCGGGCACCTGACAGACACCTGCTAAACCTGGTGGAACTGCACAGTCACAGTCACGGACCTGGGTGCTTGGCGTGTCGCGTATGGACAGCCGACTCCCACACCAGCTTGCTCCCGCAAAGACCAGCTTCAACTGCGTGAATAATGAGATGCCTCTGCCCAGAGCAAGAATGTCAAATGGACGAGAGACGCTGTGACAGGAACATGGGATGAGGTCCAGGATGCTCCTCCACACGCTTCTCTTGGGGGCTATCCTGGTGGCAGGTAAACCCGAGGGGTTGGCCAATGTGAGCCTCAAACCCAACACATTTTACATGATGGAAAAGTCTGTTCTGAGACAGTAAAGCAGGTGCCAGGACAACTCGCTCAACACACCAGGTGGCCATGTGGGGTGAGGGGCAGGAGGGGTCTGTGGACACGGGGCCCAACATGCCTGTCAGTGCAGGAGCAGCCAGAGGAGCCGTGACTGGGCTGGGGCTGTGACCTCACCCGTCCAGTGCAGGAATGGCCACAGGAGAGGTGACTGGACTGTGGGGCTATGACCTCACCCGTCCAGTGCAGGAGCAGCCAGAGGAGCAGTGACTGGACTGTGGGGCTGTGACCTCACCCGTCCATCCTAGATTGAGTGGACTGACTGGATGCAAATGGTGGGCAGGTGGGGTTGGCTGGAGGAGGGGGTTCATGGGGGCTGCCCTGGAAGGGGGCATCTTCCCTGTGGCCTGTCCCCCGTCTCTTTCTCTGCTTTCTGACCCACCATGAGCTGAGCAGCTATCCTCTGCTGGCCCATTCCCTAGATGTGCTGCCTACCCTCGGGCCCAGGCAGTGGACTCGGCCCACCACCGACTGGACTTCTGGAACCCTGAGCCAAAATGGACGTCTCGTGCTGGTTGTTCTCATCAGGTGGTCTGGTCACAGACACATAAAGCTAGTCAGAGGGCGAGGCGAGGGCGAGGCAAGGGCCCACTGCCTCCCATCACTGGCCTTCTCTTACTCTTCGGTTCTTTTTAAATTTTTATTGATTTATTTTTTTTAGGGGGAGGGGTGCATGTGGAATGGAACCAAGGGGTGCTCTGCCTCTGAGCTGCACCCCAGCCTATTGTATTTTTTATTTTGAGTCAGGGTCTCACTGAGTTGCCCAGGTGGACCTTGGTCCCCTTCCCAGCCCCCAGAGTTCCTGGGAACCACCACATGGGGCAGTTACCCCTCTTAGTCAGACATTAGTTCAAAGATAGAAGCAACTCAGAAGGAGCTGACTGGAAAGACAAGGAGCAGAAGAGGTGGCATCTAACATGGCCTCGTCTAAGAACATTAATCCAGGGAGACACAGAGAAAAAAAAGTCACCCAGGGTGGGGCCTGCCGTGTGTTAAGCCCCACACTTTCCAGTACATTCTCACAACAATGCACCCTACAGTGTGCGTCCAGCCACACGCAGCAGACAACTGAGTCACGGTGACTTACACCCTGTTGAACTCTCTGTAGGCAGGAGCTGCCGGTGCTGGCACTGGATGCTCTTGCCCATTCCCTCCTGCTGCCTTTTTGTCACAAGGTGGGAGTTGTATCTCCAGACATTGCAGCCATGTTCAGGGCCAGAATGGAGGAAGCATGGGGATGCCTTAAAATGTTTCCTCTCCACCCCCTCCCACCACCTTTTTAAAATATTTTTTTAGCTGTAGATGGACACAATACCTTTATTTTGCTTATTTTTCTGTGGTGCCAGGATGGAACCCAGTGCCTCATGCACGCTCGTCAAGTGCTCTGCCACTGAGCCCCAGCCCAGCCCTCTTCTTCCCCTTTTTAATCAAGGGAGCCCAGGCCTACCTGGGAGGACCGCCTGAACTTCTGCGTGGGTCTGTCTTGGGTGGGTTCTTCAGAAGCTGAACAGAGGCCCCCACACAGGTGACGGGTTGGCAGACTGCTTTCAGGGAAACTCCTTTTACAGTCAGCAAAGCAGTGCAGGGAAAAGTCTAGGCAAAGATGGGCCCAGCCCAGCCCCGTCCAGAGTCACTGCCACTGAGGCAGAGGCTCTGGCCTTCAAGTCCTGAGCCGGCCAGCCCTGGCAGCAGGCTTCCCAGGTGTGCAGCTCAGCCTCCAAGTCCTTCCCACGCAAGAAGCACCAGGGGCTCCTGGCACGTCACACAGCTGGGAGGACTTCCTGCCCCATACAAGAGAGCTGGACTGGCCATTGTCAGCACCTTCTGCTATCTGATGGCCCCAAACTAGGTGGCATGTCTTCCGCTGGGTACAAAGAGGTCGAGAGAGTAAATACTTGTCTTCTCGGCCTCTGCAGTAGGACGTGAAGGACTCTCGGTGGTGCAGTGGCGTCCACAGCAGCCCCTGGGTCAGGCCCACGTGCTGAGGGGCTCCCTTCCCCACGTCTATCTCTCTCTGGTGAAAGAACCCACTGCTCTGCAGCTCGCACGCTGCTTCATCTCATGGCCCGATCTAGAGATTGCCGAGGATCCCAGAAGAGGACATAGCTCTGTCTCACATCCACAGCTGTCCACCACTTCAGAAGCTAAAACTGACGCATGCTAAACATTCATGCCTTAATTCATTTTAAAATAGTGACCCATTAAGTATTAACGTAAAGAATATTTTTTTTTGGTACCAGGGATTGAACTCAGGGGCACTTGACCACTGAGCCCCATGTATTTTATTTACAGACAAGGTCTCACTGAGTTGCTTAGTGCCTTGCTTTTGCTGAGGCTGGCTTTGAACTCACTATCCTCCTGTCTCAGCCTCCCAAACTGCTGGACTTACAGGCATGCACCACTGCGCCCAGCTCATAAAGGACATTTTTATACAAAACAGTTATTTTCCAATTTTTTGGAGTAGCTTTATACCTTTACAACCTTAATGTCTGGCTTAATCAAAAACAGCTGGGTTCAGTGTTTTACAAGGTATTGCTTTGGTTGAAGCATGTGAAGAAAAATCCAGCCTCACACAGACATATAGTGGGAAAAGGAAAGATATTTTAATACTGCCAGATAATTGCAGATATTTTGCTTTGATACCACATCAAAACTCAACTAATGATCATTTCTAAAGGTTTTATAGCATGGAATGTGAAAGCATATCAATGAACTTTTCAAGCTCTGTTACATTAAAATCCTCTAACTTACAGTTTGAATGAATCTTTGTAGCATTATACATTCAATATTTGGAAAGTATTGTTTCAAACAAACTGTTAAGTAGGTCTTCCAAGGTTAGCAGGCTTCATTGTACAGCATTCAAAACTGAGCATGCCATCGGGGCTCAGTGTCCACGCCTGTCATCCCCGCAGCTTGGGAGGCTGAGGCAGGAGGATCACAGATTTGAAGCCAGCCTCAGCAACTTAGCATATCTGTAAGCAACCTAGTGAGACCCTGTCTCAAATTTTAAATATTTTTTAGAAAGGGTCTGGGGATGTGGCTCCATGGTTAAGTGCCCCCCAAAATACCCCCCCCAAAGCCTACATAGATCACTGTCACCACCAGTATCACCAGAAACATCTTCAAGTAGTGGAAGCCGTTAAGTCTATGATGGTGGATACCAGTTTCTAAAATTCAAATTTTTGCTTGTAAGCACAAATTTTATCATTAGAAACCAATACTGGTAGTTGGTTACCTTGAAGTGACAGTCACTTCTTCAGAGAAAACGACCACACCTGCTCCTGTGTGAAAAGCCACAGTGTGCCAGCCACTCTTTAGGTGAAAGGGGGTCTGGAGGGAGAATCAGGCTGAGCTGAGACCCCAGCACGCGCAGGGCTGGCCCTGCCTCGGGCAGCGGGTGAGTGAAACAGACACGCTCACCCAGGACGCTCTTCAAAGCATTTGGGTTTGCTTTGCTCCTGCCTGTGTGGCTGTCAAGAGTCCTTGAAGTGCCATCTGGTGTCTGCCTTGGAACCGTTCCCCTCCCCTCTGGTCATGCACCATCAGTGCCAAGTCCAGCCCAGAAAGGGCAGATCATATTTCAGTATCACTGTGAAGATTCTTTTGGTCTTTCTGATCTCGAAAGGTTCCGGGGACGCCCAGGGCTCTGAGGCCTCCTCTCTAAGGGCCTTTGCTGCCTGTCGACTGGCTTCCAAAGGGGAAGGAGGTGAGCCACCATGCATGTCCATCTCTCTGTCCATCTCAACAACAAAATCCTTTGTCCTCACCCTTAGAAGAGTGAATTTGGGCCCCTGCCAGGACTGAAAATCCACTCGGTTTATTACCATTGACGAAAACTTGCCCTCAGCTTTTTAAATGACCCGTTTTACCTGTTTGGTAACAAGCTGCTCAGAGCACTCACCCTGGACCAAGAGAGGCCTTGCCCTGAGAGTCTGAGTAGGCCGGGTGAACCCTGCCCCCTGCCTTAGAGCTATTGAACCAAGAGGTCTGGGAAGCCACCCCACGCCCATCCCAGGGCAAAGGGGAGGTCTACCCTGGCAGCTGCCTCTGGGCAATGGGACCCCATCTTCTGAAACCAGCATCAGAATTTTATTTGACCCCCAGCCCCTGGCCACCATTCATGGCAGAATTGTCAGCCAAAGGATCCTTCCTCCCAAGATGAAGAATCAGATAGGCGCTTCCCTAGAATCTAGACCTGGTTTCAACAAGGCTGAAAACAAACCATCACTCATCCTAAAAGCAGCCCCCAAAAGCCTGTCTGGAAGTGCTTGCCACCTGCTCTCTAGTTCTGCCAAAGAGCCTCCATTCCTGTTCCTCGAGCTACCCCCCATCCTCCCAGTGGAATCCTCCTGCTAACAGCCAGTGTCCCCGTTGATGCACCAAAGGAGTCTAATTGATGTGGCCCCAAAGAGAAATGGCAGCTCTGCCCTGGAAAGCAGCATCTGCCTGCAACTCCCCAGATGGCGGTTTTCCAGGCCTGAGGATGTTAAGGCCCACCAGGTGCCCATCATATTCCTTCTGAGGGCCAAGATCTGGGATTGGGACGTTTTCATGGCTGCTGCATTTATTTCCATACCGACTACCGGCAGGCTACAAGAACCCGCTTCCCAGACATTCCTGGGGAAGCTATGATGTTTCCAAGCCCTGAGACATGACCTTTTCATTGCCATTCGATGGAGGGCTTTTCTATCAAGCTTTTAGCACAGGGCACAGGTGAACATGAGGATCTGGTGTCCGTGCCACAGAAGAGTAATGCCAGGGAAGTCCACGGTTATTTGTGCATCACAGACAAGGCTGGCCACGTGCCTGTGGAGCCCGCAGTCTCATGCTCAGGCCAGCCGTGTGGGTGCTCCGTCCCCACAGGTCTCCCCAGTCAGCACCTCAAGCTTCTCACTGTGGATAGCACTCCATGCAGTAGGGGGTGGAAACACAGCGTCCTGCTCACACAGCGTGCAGATCCTGCCTGCTGGGTCACCAGCTCCAAAGGCCCAGGGTCAGGCAGGTGGCAAAACTGACTCCAGCAGACGGGTGGGACGGTGACCCACCGAAGTGCTCGAGCTTCCTTTCAACCAAGGACACGGTGCTCCTCTCCAGACACTGCAGCTGCCAATAGGAAGGGAATTGTGGGCTGGGCATGACCCACGGGGACCCAGTTTATAACCATCGCCTGCAGGGGGTCCAGAAACCACCCGTGAGCACTGTACCCCCTCACCAGCTGCCAGGTTCATTGCCCACCCCAACACTGCTGCCCTTCCGTGTTCATGATGACCTTCCAGATGGTGCAAATACCCTCCTCTTCACTTACAAAGAAATAAAGGTTAAGTTTCTTAAACACCCACCCCATGGTGCCAAGCCAGTAAGTGGCTTTGCTGGCCTTCGTCCCAGCTGTCCAAATCCATTGTTTGTTCCACGACCAACCCATGGTCTAAATGTCCACATTCCACAGGCTGCTGAGGTTTTGCCTACACAGCTTGATAAAAAGTTTGAATTCATCACAAACATTGGATAATCAAGAATGGTCTCATAAAAACCTGGAATTCCAGGGCTGGCTGTGGTCCGTGGTAGAGCACTCGCCTCGTACTCCTGAGGCATTGGGTTCAATCCTCAGCACCACATAAACATGAAATAAAGATTTTATGTCCACCTATAACTAAAAAAATATAAAAATTTAAAAAGCCTGGAATTCCAGCTTTCGAGGAAGACAAAGCTGTGGTCCAGGGCGACTATGGAAATGCTGGAATGTCCGGCCCCCTAGAGGAACAGTCCCATCTGCAGGGTGCACAGGTCTGGCCACTGGTCCCAGCCCCATGGGGTCCACCAACTTCACTTGCCCAGCTCTGTGGACGTTTTGGTTTGTCCACCTCCCAGGTGGCCAGGTGATCCCTGAGCAGGAGGCCTGGGAACGACGATGCAGCCTACACTGTCAGATGAATCACGGAAAATCTGCCCGTGGCGTTCACTTGAATCCTTGCCCATGGCGATGGGGAGGATGTGAGAACCACCTTAATCGAGGTCTTCAAAATCAGCCGTTCTTCCTTTTGCTGTCCGAACATCAAACAACGTGCCATCTCTCTTCAGCTCGAATTCCTACAAACAGCCCTTCAGCAGAAGTCTCAGGAGCAGCCCAGGCTTCCTGGGAGGTCACGTGGCTGCTCTGAACTGGAAGCCGGCACCCAGGTTGGCTCTCATGATGCATGTCACCTACGGGCCAGCAAAAACCAACACCCTGCCTCCTCACAATCCAATTCTAAAGCCCACAAAGTCACCTTTGATGATACCTGGCATCTCCACACTGAGCCTTGAAGTACCAAGGACGGCTTTGACCTACACAGCTCAATGGCTCACCTACATCTGTGTATACAGACACACACGCACACACGCACACACACACACCATGTGTGCACACACGAATGTCATCAAATGCAATGATTCACTGCGGACTTCCCAGTCTTTCTCAACCAATTTGATCCCACTTCCTAACCCTTCCTCTGAGCACTCGCGGGTCCTGTCCGCATTATGTGTTTTACACAGGCAGATATATTAGTTATTGGAATTGAAGAGTAGAATAAATGCCGGAAGGAATGTAAATGACTATTGAACACAGGACTTCAATTTCAGGGATGAAGCTCTTGAAACCCAAAAGGTCTAAACAATTTGCACGAGGTCACAAAGACAGCTGATAACAGCACACTTGATCCCCATCCCTGATCTACACTCCAGTGAGCTTCTCCTTATTTTGCTTCCTCCTAGGCACTCTCTGCAAAGAGTGTAGCTTGGCTGTGATGTCTGTAATTTACCTCTAAATACTTCAGCTCTGCCGGTGTGATATAAATATGTGTTTGCTGATCTTAATCCACACCCTAGGGACAATCAAGAATTCACAGCTAACATTTAATCAAAATGCCACCCACCAGAGAGGACTATCACCAGGCTCAGCTCCCGTCAATCAACA
The DNA here is from genome assembly GCF_047511675.1 of Marmota flaviventris. Lineage (NCBI taxonomy): Eukaryota > Metazoa > Chordata > Mammalia > Rodentia > Sciuridae > Marmota > Marmota flaviventris. The sequence goes on along the minus strand of NC_092505.1, from coordinate 107,334,293 downwards.
CCAGAAGCTTTGCTAATTACAATAAATGTTATTAATAGGCCTACATTGGTAAAACTGATGACTGTGAGTTAGCCCAAGGGATAGTACAAATGGTTGGCCGTGCGAGGCTAGCGGTGCTCCGTGTGCGGGGCTCCGGAGAGGCTCCTTCACCGCTGTGAGCCCTTCATCTTTGCCCATCAGGATGGCACCAGGGCCAGAATCAGCAGTGATCCTACATCCAGCCCTGATTTCAGAAGATTCCAGCTGGCTGATCCCTTTGCAGGTTAAACTGGACCCTGCAGGGAGCTGGGTTACCCCCTACTCAGGTGGCTCAGGGCCCTACAGGGAGGGGCCTGGGCAGCTCTGAGGACTCTTCTTGGACCCATTTACTAAAGCTCATTTAATAAGTGGCCGTCTGGTGTAGAACCTGGTGGGAGCCTCTGTGAACGTGACCTAGCTGTAGTGAGACCATCAGGAGGTACCAGGGTCACTCACCTGTAAAGCTGGTGGTTGGGACACCCACAGATCCTGAGAGCTGTGGACTCTTGTGGGTTGAAGGGTGCCTGCCCCCGATTCATGTGCTGACCTTATTTGGAAACGGGATCTTCCCAGAAGTAATCTGATTAAAATGAGGTGACTAGAGTGTGATCCAATCCAGTGACGGGTGTCCCTACAAAAACGGGGCATATTGGAGACAGACACAGGAGGACATCAAGGGAACACAAGACAGAGATCAGGGTGAAGCAACTCAAACCAAGGAACACGAGGATTGCCAGCAAAATCACCAGAAGCTAGGGAAGGAACCAGCCCTCGCCCCCAGCTTGGTCTGGGTGTCCAGCACCCAGAGCTGGGGGACAGCAGCGAGGGGGCCCTTTAAGGCAGCAGTTGGAGGCACCTATTAATGGCATCCCTAGCAAACTGCTCTACTGACCAAGCGAGCCTGGGCCTGTTTGTCGAAGGGCTTCAGGAGTTGTTTGGATTAGTAAGTCCAGTTCCACAGGGTCGTAAATAACCACTAACTAATTCCCCAAATGGTGGACTTATGGCGCTCAGTAACACACACATTATGTTTATTAATTGTGAAGTTTCGCTGTACACATATGGACAGCAGACTCCTCAGATGGTACGTTTTCAATGTCAGTCAAACCTCAATAGAGCTGTTTAACAAAACAATCTACTACAAGGCCGCACACGCGTGGGAACCAGTATAGATAAGACTTCTTCACAGATGTTATCTCAGTGGCTGAAACTTGTTAGAACTTACCTGTCGTAAGCAAAAGAACCTCAATTCCTTCTGGTCTAAGAAACAAAAATGGGGAAAGACCATGGCATTTCAATTTTACCCTACCTATGAGCCAAGTCAGCCCCGTTCCACGGAGGCTGGCAGAAGACATAGACGCTTGGACCAGAGATCAAGGACTTACACTCATGGCCCAACAGGCAGCTTGAGCTCTGCACACCTCCGTTGGCTCCCCTGACCCCAAGTCCTTTGGGGTGACACAATATCACTCAGGTGGGTCTGAGATTTGCACACAGTGGGTCTGCCCTGTAGCTGAGTAACACTGAACATTGTGAAATGCACGCGTCGTGTTTCTAGCAAGCAATAGGGAGAAGGCATCATGTCATCTCAGAGATGATGTCCTGGAGGGAGACATCGCCTCATTCCTCACAGCTGCAAACATATTGGAAATGGAAATGGCCCAATAAAGAGTGGTCAGGACCTTTCGTTCTTGTCATACACAGCAACATGAACAGAAATGAGAGGCAGACTCAGGGACTATCTAAACAATTATTAGTAACACAGTTGATAAATTCCAGAGCTACCTGCAGCTTCAGGCATGGCTGGATCAAGGACCTCCCATGGTGCGTTTATGTCATTCTCCTGTCCTGTTTCCTCTGTCTTAATTTACTCTCAGCAGACCCTTTTGTGGGGTTATATTACCTCCTATTGACCTTGGTAGGGGTCACCCCCCTTCCCTGACTGTTCTCATTGGCCAGGGTCAGGGCAGCTTTGTTTAATTAGGCAGCTTGTGTAGTACACAAAGCATGTGGATGTGGAGAGGTCCCATCCACACCCTATACATCATGTGCTGTGTATGACCTGCCACTATCCCAGCAGATGGAAGTGACGAGTCCTGAGGGCAATGACGACAGATGTCCCTGGCCAGGGTCACGCATCCCATCTCAAGCCAGGAGGTGAAGTCAGTCTTTCCCAACCACAGTGGTTCCCAGAGCCAGCCTGCCCACGGGAGCACCCATGGACATGCCGTGCAGACAGCGTCCACTGCGGCCCCCACTGCCGTTCCATCACCGACCGCTGTTTTCTACACAAGGGCTTGAGATTCTGAAGCCACGAACTTGCCCACTCGTGACGTACAGGAGAGGACAGACTCAGACCCACGTCCACACAACTCGCACACACCCGGTTTCCTCTGACCACCTGTCCCCTGTGCTGATCAGGTCTGTCTGAGCCTCTTGGTTCAGCATTCAATGCCGCCCAAGGAAGGGTCACACCCGGCCAGCTAGTCCAACTCCACTCGCACAGCAGACATGAAATGCACCCTGAGGACAGCGACAGGCCTTTCTCGCTCCTGTTGGGCACCTGTGACCCTCCATGCACTGGCTCCTTTAGGAACCCACCACCCTCCATCCTCATTTGAAGTAGCCCTTCCTCCAACCCTCAAAGCCATTTGCTTCTGCAAAGTCCATATCTTCCATGATGAACTCCAAATCCTTTCCACAAAAATCAAGCATCTCCTACTGTGTGCAGTAACCCCAACTCACCACCCAATGTCCCCAATAGGGCATGGGGGGGTCACGTCTCTCCCCAAACACACAATACACAACTACTGGAGCTTCTGGTCAGCCCTAAATCCCCCCGAGAACTTTCTTCACCCCCGACAGGGTAGGCACTGGTAGCTCCGTCTGCAGGGACAGCCTGCCTGCCAGGCCTCAGCTGTGGGCCTCGAGCGGCCACTTGACCGAGGCTGGCCATACAGGTTCTCTCCTGAACCAGGGGCTTGAGTTGGAGACCTAGGAGTGCCTCATCCCTCAGGAGAAGGAGCTGAAAGAGGGGCGAGGATTCCAAAGCTGCAGGCTGCCCGCTTCACAACCCTGTGCTCCGAGGGCAGCCAGGGCCAGTCTGCGGGGGAGGAGAACCCCGGTCGACTTCAGGAGAAAGAGGCACAAGTCACCTGCTCACTGGCATTCTCCACTCCTGATGGTTTCCAGGTTCTCGTTCCTGCTGGCCCTGCCTTTCCTTGGGTCCACCCGGGACCTCCTAAATTAGTCTGAAGCAAGTTCCACCTTCCGCAGTCAAAAGGACACGGAGCAGACCCAGCCCAGGCCCAGGCCCAGAGGAAACACTCATGCTGGCAGACCCACCAGCTGGCCAGCGGTACCACCTCGGTACTCAGCTGTGGCACCCCTCGCCCAATTGCTATGACAACACAGTGGCCCCTCCCTGGCTCCAGGTTTTGCATCTATGGGCCCAAGCACTCACAGATGGGGATATTTGGAAAGCAAGCTGATTTTGTTCTGAAGATGTACTAACATTTTTTTTCTTGTCAACAGTCCCCAACCAATAGAGCAGAAGAACCGTTTAGAGGCCATTTACCATGTCTTAGGTATGACAGGACACCGAGGGATGGCTAAAGCATGAGGAGGATGGGCATAGGTGTGCAGTGTGCCACTGTTTATAAAGCGCTTCAGCATCATGGATCTGGGCACAGACAGGAAGGGATGTGAGTTTCAGATGGGACAAACCACACTGGAGCCATAGCTATTCATTCGCCAGCTATTCATTCGCCAGAATTATTTTTCTGCGCTCCTGATAAAAGGTGGACTGTGGGAGTGGTGGGCAGCAGAGCCCAGGAGAGCTGCAGGGTCCTGGCAGGAGCAGCAGGGATAGTGTGGAGGGCCAGGTGTGCAGGAGGCTGCAGAGGCAATACCATTCTGGACAGGTATGTCTGGGGAAAAGCACCTGCATGGCTTTCCTACCTTTCCTGAATCTCTGGAGCACAGAGAGCTGCAGAAACCAATTTTTAAATCACCGCCTCCCTACTATGGAGTTCGATCCTCCCTTTCATTACCACTTCTTCTCTCAGACTCAATGACAGCCTGCCACTGGATTTTTAATCTGATGAAATTGATGTGGAAGGAGAGGAATGTATTAGATGAGGCTTCAAGGTCACGTCATTTTGCCTCTGCCCTGAGATCCGCATTCTGTGTAGGGCTGGGCCTTCTGGAAGCAGCCATCTGGGGAATCCCAGCCAGGGCCCAGGCCCCTGAGGCTGGAGAAGAGGGAGCCCTCACTCAGCCCCTCTCCATCTCTCTGGGAAGATACAGGCAGAGGGCAGAGTTCTGAGAACAAGCAGTCCTGCAGAGACACCTGCCTGCAACCCACCTCCGGGCGGGTTCAGAGAGGGGAGGACAGCCAGGCAGGATCAAACTGGCACAGAAGAGAGAGGAGAGGACTCCTTCCGAGGTCAGGCAAAGTCCAGGGCTCCCGCTCTTCGCGCACAGCCCCCTGGGTGTGGGCGGGGGTCCTCACTCCAGGTCCTGCTTCAAGGCCTTGTGGGACTCCTCACTCACACTGTCCAGGAAGTGCTGACTCTCACCCTCTTATCACCAACTCTCTCCTGGTCCTTATTCACCTTGTTAGGGGACAGGAGGATGCTGGGAACACGAGTGAAGGGAGTAGTTCTAGAAAGTAGGCCCACTGGGCTGACCCCCACATGCTTTCTTTTCCAAGAAGCAACTCACCTGCAGCCCCGCCTGGCCTCAGTGGACAGGACATGTCACATTCCTCAGCAAACTACCAGTTCACTGCAGGAGAAATGCAGGCCCCAAATTATGTCGATAGGAGGAACGAAGTTACCCTGAAAGAGGAGACTTTTGGGACCAGATCTTGAAATTCTCAGAGATAAGGATAGTTCCTCTTCACCATAAAATCTCTAAGAATGTGTGTTAGGACTCCAATTAGAACAGTCAACATGGGCCTCAGTGACCTAGAGGGGCCATGGCAGTGGGGACTTGAAAGCCTGATATCACCCTGCTGTCCTGCTGTCTGTCAAAAGTCAAGAGGTGGATCTGGGCAGGGCTCTCTGGAAACTTCTCTGGGATCCCCAATAAAGCTGAACTGCAGGAAAGGACACTGTCCCTCTCCTCTCTGAGAGGACCCACTCTCTCCCTTGAGTGTCCCCTTTCCTACTCCTTCAATAAACTCATTCCTGTTACTCTGTGTGACATGTCTGAAATCTGACTTGATCACAAGAATCAGGGTTTGAAGAGGGGTCTCTGCATTGTCTCAGTTTCTCGGAAGGCCCCGGCTCCGTAACAACATTGCATTTGATTTTCAAAAGGGATCTGGCAGAACAGCCAAGTGGTTAGGGCCCAGCCTGCTTCCAGACTGGGTCAGCCCCTGACCCACTGTGAGGGGGCCACAAGGAGCTGACCCTCCAGGGGCCTGTCTTCTCGGATCTATAAAGTGGGGTGATGGGGCATGCCTGATGGGCTCTCACTGGGACCAACCATCACAGGTTAGAAGGGCACCAGAGGTACAGGCCCTGGGAGAGTTGGCCATCACACCATTACTGCCCTCAGGCAGCCCCCGGCCTGAGAGGCCACACTTACATTGGGGTTTATGTGGCCTTGAAACGTGACACTTGGCTGAACAGATCTTTGTACTTGGCTCAGCTGACCAACAGCCACAACAGGGCTTACAGCTCCACCCTGCCCACTGCACCTGTGGGGCCCAGCCCTCCAGTCCTCTAGCACCCCAGCCCCCCAGCTCCCTAGCCCCCCAGCCCTCTAGCCCCCAGTCCCTCCAGCCCCCCCCCAGCCCCCCAGCCCTCCAGCCCCCCAGCCCGGCAGTCAACTTCTTTCTCTGCAGGGTCTCCAGATTCTACTAGCAAACTGCCTCTGAATTACTCTTATTAAAATACCAATTCAGCAAGTCCCCTCCCAGACCCCGAGATCTGACTAAAACCCTCGTCCAGTCCATGGCAACTGGCATCAACCCAAGATACAAATGGATCCTGCACCCAAATTGGCAAGGATAACACTTTTCCTTTTTTTTTTTTAATAACATAAAAAAACACATGAATAAATTCTCATTGTATAAAAAGGAAAAAGAAGAAAAAAGGGAAACTCCAAAAGTACAGAAAACAGAAAAACTCCTTCACATCTCCACATCCTCCTCCCTCCCTCCCTCTCTCTCACCCCCCACCCCCCCACACACACATGCATGCCAATCACTGTCATCAGTTACTGTCTCCCAGGCCCCTCTCTGCCCTGTTAAACCACAGATAAAGAGGCAGACGTTCTGTTAGCACAGTTCTTTTTGTGTCGTGGGGATCATTCAGGGTTTTCTGGCTGCAGTTTGGACCTTCCATGCAACAACTGTCTTAGATCTTTTCCACACTGTAGAGGGTTCTGTACGATGGCTTTGCCTAGTGTATTTTTCTGTGGATGGACACTGAGGTTGTTTCCAAACTACATGATTTCATTTGATCACATTAAATTTCATCTTCCATCACATTAAATTACCATTTTGAAGGTATGAATTTAAGTCAAAATAAGAACATGAACTCTGGTGTTGTTGGCATTCTGGCTTTTTATAGCTACATACAACAATGTCCACAAAGATTGGATTCCTAGATTTATTCTGTCTATTTAAGCAGCATTATGATAAAAATCACTTCAGGGAGCAAAAGCAGAGGGTCTACTCTTTGCATTTCTTTTCACATACAAGCTCTGTGACCTTGGGCAGATGTGTTCGTTTCCTATTGCTGTGTAACAAATTACCCCAGAAGTTGGTGGTTTCACACAACAGTCCTTATCTCACAGTGTCTGTGTTGGCTCAGCTGAGTCACTGGTTAAGGGTGCAACCAACTGTCCCCCAGCTCTGCAATCATCATGAGGCTCAGCTGTGATGGAATCCACTTGCAAAGTCACCCCGGGGCAAGCCTGGGGTCCTTGCTAGCAGTGGCCAGAGACTTCAGTTCCCTCACAGATTGGCATTTTCTAGAGCTATTCCCAACTCAGAAGCTGGCTTCACCCACAGAGAAGACCCAAGAGTACTGGAGGATACGGGAAAATAGGTCCCAGGACATTTCCCCTATCGGCAGCTGTTCCCCAACCCCCTTGACTGGGGTCAAATGGAAGCTTTTGTCATTAAAAGCCCAGGTCTCAGCCAGAGGGAGGGCAGGAAGAGCGAATGGGGAGAATACAAAAGCAACTCACCAGACTGGCACCTGACCCTCACCCTAATGGGTCAGCTGACCCCAATACAATAAGCCCCAGGAAATTCCCTGTCCACACTCCTGCCTCACCCTAATGGACCCGATATAATGGACCCCAGGGACTACCCTCCTGCCCCACCCTAAATGAAGCCTGTAAATCTCAGACCCTTGCTTTTAGCCCATCACCATTTTCTGCCCCAAAATGAGCCACGTCAGGTGTTTGACAATAGATTCCGCCATTCAGGTCTACTTCCCACCCTTGCCCTCCAGACTCTGCCATTTGTGCTTATGGGTACCCTGGGCTAAATGTCCACTCTCTGCCCCTACTGTGATGGCCACTGGGAGCCAGGCTCTTGGGATTAGATGAGGTCATGAGGGTGGAACCCTCACCAATGGATTAGGTCCTCACAAGAAGCCCAGAGCGTGTGCCTCCCACCTTGCCACCTCAGAACACACTGAAGGACTGAACCAGGCCCTTAGTAGACAGCGAATCCCGCGCGACCTTGATCCTGGACTTCCAAACGTTTGCTGTGCGTGCCACTCGGTCTGTGGTGTTTTGTTTCAGCAGCTCAAGCTGAGACAAAGGACGGAGAGCAAGACAGAAATCCTAGTCTTTTTGTAACCTAATCTCAGAAGTGACGGGCTATCATGCAGGCCCCATCCTACGTTGAAAGCAAGAACAGTCCTCAACTAAAGGGAAGGGCAGCACCAACGAGGGGCCACTGGAGCCCCCTTAGTGGCTACTTATCACAAGTGACTCAGCGGTAGAGCGCTCGCCTAGCACGGGCGGGACCCTGGTTCGATCCTCAGCACCACATTAAAAAAAATTGGGGGGCTGGGGTTGTGGCTCAGAGGTAGAGCGCTTGCCTAGCATGCATGAGGCACGGGGTTCGATCCTCAGCACCACATAAAAATAAAATAAAGATATTGTGTACACCTATAACTAAAAAATAAATTATTTAAAAAATAATAATAATAATTACCAGGGGACTTCAGCGTCACCTCCAAATTTCCCATAACTTTCCCCTTACCAGAAATGCCCAAGCTCTGATTCGCGTGTGAGTCATCTCTAAGCCTAAACAGAAAAAGTCGAACACATTTTGCTCCGCAAGTACGAACTATTTGCCTAACTGCAGAAGTTGCCCAATTTGCAAAACCACACAATTTGTAAGTAACAGAAAGAAGGGCAAGCGCAGGCCTGCCCAGCCGGAGCCTTTCCCCCTGGGCTCAGCAACTGAGGGGCAATGAGGCACTTGCCTGTGAGTTCTTCAACACGACTCACCCTGGATTTTAAGGAAAGAAAGGATTACTCAATACGCCCCCAGTTTTAAAGCTGAGCACAGAGCAGAGTCAGGTTAAGATGTCCTGCCTGACATAGTGCAATCCACAGCTCAGTGGGAGGAAAAAGGAGGTTAACCTCTCATCAGCAGGTGTGAGAAATGAATCATGAATCAGGAGGTTACAAAGAGTGAACTCCCCTCCCCCAGGCCACAAAGTCACCCATTAAACAGAGGCCCAGAAACAGCAACACTATCAAGAGCAAATAAACCCCCAAACAACTCAATTCCATACACATGAATGCCCACTGAGTTGGAGCTCTGTGGCGCTCTAGTTGACTACCCTCCTGATAGAGGAGCTATAGCTGACAATGCCCAAGGTGCAAAGGTCACCTTTTTCTGATTCACACACCCCAGGGAAGGAAGACAAAGAAGGGGGAACTGGAAAGGCCAGCTTCACCCAGCAGGCCTGTCCACTCTTCTCTTGCTCATTGCCTACAATTGCCCAGGGTTTTTGTTTTCTAATCACCCTAGTCAACTTAATCAGCATTGCAAGGATCTGAAAGAGGAAGCAAAAAGAACAGTCTCTGAACCACAGGAGGCATCTGCCAGGGTTAAGAGTGGATGGGTCAGCTGTATTTTTGGAAAAATAAACCAAACTCTCTCTGCACAGAATTGCTTTTCCTGTTCTTTGTTTCAACACTCCCCCTGCAGAACCAAACTGCTGTGTGAATGCCCAGGGCCTGTCCGGCTGGACACTGAATGCTCATGTCAACATACAAGAGGACCCCACTTCTCCAGTGAGAGTCAGTACACCCTGAGCATGGGGTTGCCCGCACGGGGGGGGGGGGCGGGGGGGGGGCAGAGAAGGGAAAGAACACACTCCAGTAAAAGCTCCCAACTGCTCGGGTTTTGAATTGAGTGGAAAATGTCACATTTTCTCCAATAAAAGTGAAACTATATGTGACACTTTCCTGTCATTGCTATTATGTTCTTACAAAAAAGGTGAAAATGGAATAAACAGAAAGTGATTTACTTTTTCTCAAGACCAGCTAAGGAAAGAATTTACATGAAATTTGCCCACAAAAATGCAGGGCTTCGTTGAGCCTGTGTGTCAGTCCTGTGTGCAGTATTACCTGAAGGCCTTGGGGGACTGAGAACAGGGGTGGGCCTAGGGGAGGGCCAGCAGTGCCCCTCTTCTCAGCTGTGTGACCCTGAGCAAACTAGCCGCCTTTCCTATCCCTCTCCTCAGCACACAGGGACCCAACAACAGGACCTGCATGCAGTGCAGGGTGGCTGCAAAACCCTAGAAACCACCTGCACACTCAATAAATGTCAGCCATTGCTATTTCACCCTTCCCTCCGCACCCATCCAAAAGTTCAAGTTCAGCCATGAAACAGAGCTTTTAAAAGTTCTCGGCACTTGCCTGTATCATTGAAGTAAACGTCATGTGCAGCCAATTGAAGCTGCCCACGCACTGGCGGAACACCCCTGCACTCCCAGCACCTCTGCCAGGGCCAGGACACCTGCCCAGCACCCTCAGGGTACTTCAGCGCCTCCACTTCCCCCGCAGGTCCCACCCCCATTTCCCCCACACATCGGAAATTCTCCCCATGACGTTAGTGGCCTGCTTCCTAAGAAGGTAAACTGAATGAGAACCATCCTCAAGCTTGAACAGTAGCTGGCACATAATAAACGCTCAGGAAACTTACTGGATGATTAAGTGACATCTATACTATTTTTTTCAAGTTTCAGCTCAAATTCCACCAATTCCATGCATGAAGTCTTTGTAGATCTTTTATAAAACTAAACTTTATTTTTTCTGGGCTCTAACTGCTGTTTCTTGGTCAGATTCTATGCTGATGTTAATTAATATTAATATTAAATGTTTACTACTATTTTCTTAATGTTTAAACAACCCGGAGACCGGTGAGTTCTAAGAGCTTGACAATATAAAAGCGCATTTAATCCTCACTACCCCACCTATAAGACAGGTGTTTTAATTCACTTTTGCAGATGAGAAAACGAGACCCGGAGAAGTTGAAGAACTTGCTCAAAGTCACACAGATGGCATGTGAAGGGCACACTTTCAACCCAGTCATGCTGACCGGGTCGCTCCTCCTCTTCGTTTTTCCCATAAAGAAATGAATCCCCATAGGAAGCCCTTCCCGGCTTCAGTGCCCAGGCTCGCGCAGACTTTCTGACAGGCAGCTGAGTGGGAGTCGTACCCTCCGGAGCACGGGCGCCCCTGGCTCTCGCGCCCTCTCCAGCGCCTCCGCGCGGCGCGCAGGGCGAACGCTACGCCTCGCTCAAAGCCTACACTTGGGCGAGATCCACCAGGAGGACACAGCGAGTTCCGCTGGAGCCTTGGGCCTCAACCCAACCCACGCTCCCGCATCCAAGGGATCGCGACCTCTCCTAGACCAGGCAGTTCGTGATTCCCTCCCCGGCCGGGTAGGCAGGCCGGGCGCGCGATTCCAGGAAGCCTCGGCCAGGCTCGCGGTGGTAGGAGCGGCCTCTACCTCCACCAGCCCTGCGGGGAGGACCGAGGCGTGGCCCGGCGTCATTCCACCAGCTCAGGACTAGGTCCCGAGCCCCTCGCTCAGCTCGCGTCCAGTCGTACGGCGCGTCCAGACCAAACCAAGGGCCCGGCTGCCGCGTCGCACGCGTCCCCCGCGCCCCCCGGTGACACAGAAGGGAGAAAAGCCGCCCCTGGGGGTGGCGACCTGTCCGGGGACGCCCGCGCCGGCGCCCGCTCGCGTCCCGGCCCGCCCACCGCCACGCCCCCGCTCGGCCTCAAGTTGCCCTTCTGGTTTGAGCCGCGGCTACGCGTCGCCGAGGCTCCCTGGGGTGTGGCCAGAGGACTTGGGCGACGCCTTCCCCGAGGGCGCCCCCTGTCCAGCCCGGAAAGGCGGCTCGCGCTCTGGGGCGGGCCCTGCGGCCGCGCGAGCAGGAAGCGCCGGCGCTAGGCGGCCCCTGCGCCGCCAGCTGGAGCCGGGCGGAGCCCGCGCCCAGGCGCAGGGTGGCTCTGCCAGTCCCCGCGCGCCTGGGCGGTCGCACACGTGTCCAGGCGTCACGTCCGCGCGCGCCCCCGGGGCTTGCGTCAGCTGCCGCTCCAGAAGCTGGTGGGCCGGGGCTCTCCGCACCGCTCGGGTTCGGGGCCGAAGGCCACTGGGAGCAGGGCACCGCGAGGGGTTGGAGGCGGAGAGGCGTTAATAGTGCCGGGGCCGCAGAGAGCGTCAGCAAAGTCCAGACTCCGCCTTCCTGGGTCGATCGTCCCGGCACCGGGTCCCCGGCTGGGCGCCGTGGCGTTGCCCCGGAGCCCGCCGCCCGCGGGGCGCGCACCGCCTTGACCCGGGCGGCCCCGCGGCAGGCAGGCGCCCGCAGTTCCATGGTTGGTTCGGAGCGCGATGAGCCGCCCGTCCTCCACCGGCCCCAGCGCTAACAAACCCTGCAGCAAGCAGCCGCCGCCGCCGCAGACCCAGCACGCTCAGTCCCCGGCTGCGCCCCCAGCCGCCGCCACCATCTCGGCTGCGGGCCCCGGCTCGTCCGCGGTGCCCGCCGCGGCAGCGGTGATCTCAGGCCCTGGCGGCGGCGGCGGGGCCGGCCCGGTGTCCCCGCAGCACCACGAGCTGACCTCGCTCTTCGAGTGTCCGGTCTGCTTTGACTATGTCCTGCCCCCCATCCTGCAGTGCCAGGCCGGGCACCTGGTGTGTAACCAATGCCGCCAGAAGTTGAGCTGCTGCCCGACGTGCAGGGGCGCGCTGACGCCCAGCATCAGGAATCTGGCTATGGAGAAAGTGGCCTCGGCAGTCCTGTTTCCCTGCAAGGTAAGCCCAGGGACAGCCCGAGCACTTCTGCCCGGCAATCTTCCGAAACTCCGTCCTCCAGCCCTCTCTTAGGCCCTAAGAGGTGAATGGTATCTCTCGTTTAAAAACAAGACCAAAACTGTTTACACTTTGTCCACCCTCCCTGTGACCACCTGTCCACTTGGGGAGTTGCTCTGGATTGACATTTGTCTGAGCACTGACCCCAGATTAATTGGCTCTAGCTGGTTGTTGGAACACAGCGCAGCTCCCCCAGCCCAGAGCCTGCGACCTCCGCAGATCTGTGCCAGGATGTGCTCCACGGGGCTGGCTCTACGCTGGGAAGCTGGTTGAGAAGGGAGATGGGCCGGCTCGGTTCACCCTTCTCTGGCGCTCAGCTGGTAGTGGGTTCCTCCTGGATCCTGCTTCCACTGTCTGCGCACCCGGACACGTGGGAGCTCTAGGGAGTGTAGCTTTAAAAAATGTGGTGGTGGTGGTGGGGTGCCTGGAGCCTGTTTTCCTCCAGCAAAGAGAGAACCCTGCCAGCCACGCCTTTCCCTGTCCTAGGCCTTCCAAGGCCTCGTGTTTGTCCCCAGGGGGTCAGCACAGAGGGTCAGCACAGGCATTTAACAGGAACACACAGGAGCCACCCTTAGCATTCTCTAAAGCCAGTCACTTTATTCTTTAGTTTAAATCGTCACCTATTACCAGTGCCCTTGTGAGAAATGAAGACCCCAAAGACAAGAAAAGTACAGTGAAAAGACTAAAAATCTCCTGCTCCTCCCTGTCACTGTTAAGTGTGTCTCCACAGACTCTTAGAGCCCTGTGTACATTGCACCCTTGAGGCTAAATATAGATGGTGGATGTCAGTGTGTCTGAAGGTTTTTTATACCCATACATAGACATAAGTTTTCCTCCAAAAATACCTTGTGCAACTTGCTTTTTAAATTGATATATTTTCTTCTATATCAAACCTAGTGGAACCTCGTCGTATTTTAAATGGTGGCCTAATATTACATTATGTGATTACATTATGTGATTATATTGTAACATCTGTTTACCTCCATCCGCAACTTAGAATTCCTCAGGAGCAGTGGCACAGACTGACCTGTCTCTTGCCTCCTTAGAACACAGCTGCACTGCAGAGGTCACTTCCTGAACCTGGAGGTGGAAAGACTGTCATGGAGACACATGAGTTTCTCTTGTACAAGTGACTTTTGCCTTTGGAGCCATTTAGCCTCTTGTGTTTCTCCTCAGTGCTGCCTTTTTTCTTTTTTTTTAAATAGGGCAAGAGCCTGTTTTTAAATTAAAAATAATTCACCAGAGAATTCAGGCCTGAGACTTAAGTTAGTACAATGAGTGAATTAATTCCGTCTTCTGCCCTGCCACTAACCAGGTTTAAAATAGAATATTCAAATAAGGGTTTGAATCCATGTTTGGACTGCGGGGTTTCAGACAACCTTAGTGAATTCCTCTGCTTTCAAGCCCTCCTCCTATACTGCTTACCTGGAAGAAATGGCCTTCTACCGTTCCCAGGTGAGCACTTGGCACCCGCCAGCATTCCAGCATTCCAGTCTCGTAAGAGCAAGGGAGGGGAACGGTCGAGCCCTGTGGAGTGTGGAGCTGCACTGGGAGTGCCTAGGCTCTGGTTCCTGGGAAGCATGTCTTCTGTCCTAAAACGTTCTTGAAAAGTGTTCTCTTTGGAATCAGGGAGAGTCCTGTGTACACGGCAGTGATCTTGCAAGTCTTTGTAAGAATGCAGCTGGGCACAGCTTCAACTTTGCCAGCTGAAACTTTAAAGGGTCATCTTGTCATTTACAGACCAGGAGCCATGCTTAGAATGGACCTTGGGGTCGATCTCGTGGGTGCAGATGTGTGAGATTTGTGAAGGTGAAGTGTGCATGCCTCACCTCTGGTTAGCAGGGCAGCTCTCAGTTAGTATGGAGAAGCCAACTCTGAGTGTATAATAGGCCCAGCAATGAGCCAAGAGACGTGCTTTGGCAAGGGTGGGCCAGGAAAGGATGAAGGTCTGTGTCAAACTGAAAACCCTTCAGCCTGCAGTGCCAAGCCCCTGGAAATCCTAGGGACTGCCTTGTCACTATCCCCACCTGCACTTGAAATTTCCCTTAGGAGCCAGCTTATTCCATTTACCCACCTTTACCAGTGTTGGGTAAAGTAGCAGAGCCCAGGTCTCCAAAACTGCATGGTTTTGCCCCAGTTTGCCTGAAAGACCCCCTCTGGGGTCCTTGCTTTCCTCACTATTAAAGGAGATACCTGACTGCTGGACTTCTAAGTGTGGCCAGCAATCCATGGAGAAAGGGGAGCTAAGGGCAGCCTCTAGGCACCTTCCATGGGCCAGCTACTTTGCATGTGGCAGCTTTCATGAGTTTGCTTTTTTTTCTCCCACGTGAGAAGACTCATGCCTGCAGAGTGCTTAGGTGGACTGACTTGTCATGTCACACATGAGCCACTGGCCCTGTGGTGAACCCTGCTGGTCTCCCCACACAGGAATGCACTTTACTCCTTACTGAATAGAAATTTTGAATCTGAATTTACACCCCAAGTGTCCAAATCACAACTCCAGGTTGATAGTAGTAACAAAACTATCTGGTGGATGAGATCCCCAGAGAGGCCTCTGACGGCCTGGTCCAACACAGTTCCCTGCTGGTTGTGCTTCCGATGGCCAAAAAATGGACGTGTTGCCAAATACCTAGGTGTGGGGCCACTTAATTAAAGGCTCAAGTGTGGCCACACCTTTGAGACAGGGTGCCACCTGCCTTGTTAGCTGGTCTCCGCTTTTCAAAAAGGGTGTCTGTCAGCCAGCTTCCCCCTGGGTGGCCACAGTGCACTCTGTGACTAAGAGTGTTGACAACCCATTCCATAGGAAGCTCCCCCTCTGTGGGTGTGGGTGTAGGAAAGTGAAGGGCGACGTGTCTGCGGATAGCTCAGCATGCTCCACCGTCCGCCGTGCCTCCCGCCATGGGCCTGGGCTTCTCTGCACACCCCAGCCCACGTGCCTCCCCACGCGTCTCTTCCACTGTTTCTCTGTCCTCTTTAAAGGTTTCTGGTAGCATGTCTTCAAAGTATGAATTGAATATGGACGCCTCAGCCAGACAACTCTGCCCTGTAGTTAGATTGTGGTGATATTGTTTAAAAAAAAAAAAAAAGCCATGCAGGGTCACTCAACCTGGCTGAATGATTCCAGACCCTCAGTGAGGGCCAACACTGGTCCAGTAGAGAGCAATTGAGAGTGCCGGAAGGGAAAGGGTATGCCCGGGAGAGGTGTGTGACACATGGCCTCAGGGCAGGGGACCTCAAGGAGCAGTGCAGGTGGTGGGAAGCCAGAGAACTTGTGCCCTCCAAGGAGGATAACCCTAGGTTGAGGCGAGATCACTGGAGATCAGTCAAGCCCACAAGTTCCAAACCGTCTGGTCAACACAGTAAGACCTCATCACAGAAACTCCCACCGAGAAGGCAGCCCTCCTTCACCTGGGGATGCAAATGGAACCATGCCAGACCTTTACAATTTTTAATAATTTTTCACCAAAATCCCAGAAATCTGAACTCTTATGTTAAATATTTTTAAATTTTTTTACCAGCATGGGCCAAATCCACAGGTAGAGCCAGCACCTGCCTGCCATTGCCGCCCAAACTAACCATGTCTGCAGGCCAAATTCCAGCTGCCGAGAACAAGCTCCCATTGGTCTTCTAGAAAGCATTCACTGAGTCTACAGCTTCTCCTCCGATTCTTATCATACGTGAACTTTGGAACTGAAAATTGGGGTTTTATTTCTTGTTTTCTCTTTTCCTTCCTTGCCAAGAGAATGTTCGACTTGGCCATCCAGAGTCTTCAGCTGTTGTCTTGGTGACTGGATGTTTGACTTTAGACAGCCAGTTTATTTTTTGCACCCATGGGTCTTTAGGAGAAGAGCTAAATGATGATATCAAGGTTCTTTCTCACTCTAAAGTTCTGGAATCTAATAAGGGTCCCAGACAGCAGACAGGAGCTGGCTTCTCGAGGTCCTGGCTTTGTCTGATTTTGTCCAGTCACGGGCTGCCTGAGCCTGAGCCTGAGTCGTTCCTTCATTGTGGTAAAGAAGGGTGATCCCACCTGGCGCTGGGTGCTCTGAGGCCAGATCAGAAGTGCTGTCCAGGGCCTCGGCCTCCCTGATCACAGGAGGGAGGGTGGAATTAGGGTACTGTTGAGGTGATGGGTGATCACCTCAAAGTCTGAGGAGATAGCGGTGAGTCCAAACAGTCTCCAAGATCTCTTCTTAACCTCAGAAGCCCCCCAAAGGCATGGCCACTTAGGAGACTGGCTCTGCGGCCCTCACTGCTGCTTGAAATTGACAGGTTGCCTGTAAGAGCATAGAATGTGCTGTCAGGACGAGGAGCCACATTAGCACCAAGGTTCAAGGTTTTAAAGAGCAAAACTGGCAATGTGGCATTCAAAATTGAGAACAGAAGCACAAGAATATTATGTATCAGACTAAAATGTAACTCGACACATCAACACATCCTGGGCCAGAGCCTTCACAGGGCTCCACGACCTGGAGCTGGAGTGAATTTGCATTACAGTTGGTCCTTCCTACAAGCAGGATGGAGAGGAACCAAAACGTCTGACTAGCCAGTCTGGCCTGGAAAGTGCCAGCCTGAGTGTGTGTTAGGTGCTCCCTGCTTCTGCACCAGAGCCCTTTTTAAAAGCCCCTAGAAAGCACTGTGTGACTGTAGAAAACCTCAGGGCCAGCGGCTTAAGGGACACATTTGTGCCCCTGACAAAATTTACAATAAATAGCATTTCTTATTAAAACCCGTAAGGTCCTCACTCCTTGAAAGGACCACACAGTAGGTGCACACTGGCTATGCTGAAAGCCAGTCTTCAGAGCCACGTGTGTTGCTGGTGGCTTGTGCAGGGCCTGGTCACACACACAGACTGTGGTTCCAGAAAAGGGAAAATAAGGACGTTTTCCTGATCAAAGATGGCTTTATGTTCAATGTGTACTTTCCAAGGCTCAGGAGAGACACTGCAAACTCCAGCAGGGTTTCGTCACCGTCACCCCAGATGCCCGGGTCTTTCTCTATTCCTTGAAAACCACAAAACTGCAATCCCCTCATTCCCAGTTTGGTGAACATTTTACGTCATGATTCCTTAGACTGTAGCATCTGTGGGGCCCAAGTTTCTCTGCCTTGTAGAGACGCACTCTTTCAAACTTTCACTCAACAGAGGTGGTATCTTGGTCACTGGTTCCCTGCTTACAGGTCCTACTCCTGCCTTCTGGTCCAGCCCCTCAAGCTATCTGGTGGCCTCTCAGCCTTGGTGCCTCACTGGTAAAATGGGGTTGCGATAGGATTGTTGTGAGGACCAGTGTGGTGGAAGCCTTGCAGAGTGCCTGGCACAGCCCTGGCATTCAGTGCATGTGCGCAGTTAGAAACTCGTAAGGGGAGAGTGGCCAATGCCTGAGGTCAGGCCTAGGCTCATTTCTTATTTCTGCCCCCGGACTTCCTGTCCCTCCTCCTCATCCTCAAGGGCTTCCACAGAGCTAGGTAGGTTGTCCCCTGGCGTTGGATGGTTGCCGTCAAGACTGTACCTCATTTCTTTAATACTCCTAAAAGGGAAAGCCTGGTTTGATTAACCAGGTTTTAAAAATGCATGTATTATACTCTGTATATTTTATTTCACACATTATAGCATATGCTTTTTAAAGTCATGACATTATTTTTAAATGTAGGATATATAGAAAGTAATGTAAACTTAAAATTCCTTATAACTGCCCTCCCCTGTCAAGAAAAAAAAACCCACTATAGCACTTCACATATGTCCTGCAAACTTGTATGTCAGTGAAGTTTTCCCAACAAACAATAACAAAAAGCAGTAAAATGAAGACTCCTAATGTACTGTTGTTTCATAGCCTGTTTTTTTCATCTTATACATTGTGACTGCTGTTCTACAGTGATAGAAAATCTGTAAGGCCGTGTCTAATGGTTATGTGATGCTGTAATTCCAGAATTCCATAACGGCACCAGAATTATTTAATCAAGGTACATTTGAGGTCACATAAGTCATTTCTATTTTTTTTTTTTTTTTACTGTGATCGAGAAAAAAAGTTCCACAATAACAGAATCATTGTGCACAAGAAAATAAACATTTCCTAAGGACAAATTCCTGGAATTAGGATGGACCTGCAGGGCACATGCAGAACCTGCGCTCTGGGGAGTGAAGTGGGTTTCTTTATGGTTCTGGGGAGTGCAGGTGGCTTCCCAGCTCCCCACTGCTGGCATTGTCCTCAGGCCAGAATCAGGGACTGCTGGTTACCCATATATCTTTCCCTGGAGCTGGATATGGAACCCAGGGCCTCGTGTATACTGAGCAAGTGCCGTGCCCTGAGCTATACCCAGCCCCACCACCTTTTAACCAAACCCACCCCTGCCTGGGAAGCCCGGCGGCCCATGTGCCTCGCCAGCCAGTGCTTCTGCTCAGCTGCCTTGTCCTCCCAAAACTTTGTGCCTGAGGTGGCAGCAGATGTGCCAATGGGGCAGCAGAACTTTTTCAGAGGGAAGAAACAGAGGTGCCTGGAGGTCTCTCTGAAGTGGTGGTGCCAGCCCCATCCGAAGATTGAGCAGGAGTTTGCCATGAAGAAAGGGTGGAGGGTCCTGGTGGGTGATGTGGAGGGGCTGGCGGGTTGCTGTGGGATGTTGTGTGCCTTGCATTGGGGATTGAACCCGAGGACCTTAACCACTGAGCTACATTCCCAGCCCTATTTTATATTTTATTTAAAGACAGGGTCTCACTGACTTGCTTAGGGCCTCACTAAGTTGCTGAGGCTTGCTTTGAACTCCTGATCCTCCTGCCTCAGCCTCCAGAGCGGCTGGAATTACAAGTGTGGCCACTGTACCTGGCTTACAATGTCTTTTCTGCTTCAAGCCTTTCCTACTGCCCACTCACCTGCTGCCCACTCACCTTTCTGTTCCAGACTCAGGTGGTGGCTTTGCAGGGACAGCTGGCTATGGTATCAGAAGGGCCCTCTTATTTTAAGTGTTGCCAGGTAAAACACAGAGTGCTGGTTAAATTTGAGTTCCAAATAAGCAACACATAAATGGGGAGGAACAAGCATATCCCAGACATTGCCTGGCAGATGCTGGACATCTTGTCATTTTATTTGCAAATGTGACAACCCTACCATTGAAGTCTTCTGGGGAATTCACTGCTCAGTCAAGAAGGAAGGACTGCAGAGGAAGGGCGCTGTTGGAAGGCGTGTCAGGGCAGTTAAGCGACCATGCGGGTGGGAGCCTGGCATGTGGGGTGGGCAGGGTTCTTGCGGCTCAGCAGAAAGCCCTTGATCCCAGCCATTCCTATCCTTTGCTGGAGCGTACTCTCAGAAGGGACCTCACAAAACTGGTTTCCCAAGACAACGTGTGGGTGTTGCTGACTCTGGCTGTGGTCAAATGAGAAGCATGCATGGTCAAAAGTCAACTTTTGTTTACAGTTGCAAAGATTAAAAATAAACCCCTGCCATCCTGAGAGTCTCTGTGAGACCACAGGCACCCTGCCCCTGTGACAAGGTGTTCTCCAGTGTCTGTGATAGTTGTCAGACCCAGGCCTTCCACCAACACCCCCTTCAGTAAGAAGGTTGTCTGCTGCTCCTGGGACGTCGATGTTCTTGGGTAAATTTTTGAGCCCAATATTTTAATTTGATTACTTTCCCAAGAAGAAAATTCTGAGTTATCAGTACGTGACTCTCACCACTGCAGGGTGATGCTTTTTGCAGTCCTGGTGCTGAGTAATATCGTCCTCTCCTACTATTATCTGTAAAACCGTTGCTGTGCCACAGGTAGATAGGCATCTCCCCGCGTGGCCTCGGAGTGGAGGTGAGGACTTCACAGTGAGTGAGATGAAGATATGCTGGGGTCCTAGGTGGGAGGCTGCAGACAGCAGCAGGCCCAGTATCACAATCAAGTCACTCGAGAGGTTTGACTTTCTCCTGTTGCCCAGGTGAGACTGGCTGACCTGAGGCCACGGGTCTTCCACTGTTCATAGGAGTCAAGGGTGAGCTACAGAGGGGGGTTCAAGGTCACAGAGGATACTGGGTTCTGATCATGGCTTTTCCTGGGTTCTCACGGCTCTGTAGAAAGCTGAGGAGCACAGAGCCATCAAGAGAAGAGCAGTGCTGGTGTCCCTGGTCCCTGTAAGGTTTCAGAAGAGCTGTAAACAACAAGAGGCCATGTCAATAAAACGTGAAGCCCCTTTATCGAGGGGGGACAGACAAACCCGTTGTGTCTGAAATCTAAATAAAAAGTAAGCAGTCTTCTCCACACCCCACGGTATATTGGATTTTTTTAAATGCTAAGTTCTAGAGTGAGACTTAATAAAGGAGATTTAACATGGTGAACACTTTGTCATCATCAGATAAACATAGTGTTCATCTATCAACAAATATTGGGTGGGCAAGAAGCAATCCGTCTGTAAGTCACACCGAATCTAAGCAAAATTAATAGATCCATAAACAATGGGAGGAAAACCCACGATAGCAAGAGGCAGGTGGACATTCTCAGCCACAGAAGCTCTAGCTTGGCTTTCAGAAGCGGCGAGCTGTAAGTTTAACGTGATAACGTGAGTCCCAACCGGTTAGCAGCCACCCAGCTGCATGCGTCTGCAGGAAGTGGAGAAGATGGAGGCCCCGCCAGGCTCCCCTGCTCCCTGCTGGTCACACGTGATAAGTGAACCGTGAGGAGCCCAGCCTCCCGTCCACCCTCGGTTCACACCCCCACTTTCATTTCTGGGTTCACCCCCCTAATGCTCCATTTGACCCCCAGAGCTCACGGATCAGATGAGGACAGAATGGAGCCGGAATTTGCCTTGGGATACAAGGGGTGGCAGGAAGTGAAACTGTTACCAGAGGACCTGCCCAGGCCACAGACTGGCCAATTGCCTACAGCCCCTTGGCAGGATCCCAGGACAGTGGCAATGCCTGTGCTCTACGAGGACCAAAGAAGGGTTGCTTATTGTAACAATGTGTGTCTTCCCTGCAAAGCTGTTTCGATTTCCAAAATGAACCCCAGAGAACCTCTAGCAAAAGAAAAACTGTTAACTGGTTGCATTTACACATGGACGTGTAGTTAAATGTATATTTTCTCTTTAAAAACTAAAAAAGATGGGAAAGCTGAATTCATTGAACCAACAGACCTCTATCCCATGAAGTACAAATTTCTGACTTAGTCCCTGAATTCTCTGATACATTTTTACTTTGATATGATTTCAGACTTACAGGAAAGTGGCAATAATAGTACCAAAGATTCCCAAATAGCCTTTATCCAGATTCACAAGTTATTTCCTTTCTTAGCTTTATCGTCTGTGGGCTCTCTGCTCATATACATATTTTCAAACCATTTGGGTGTAAATTACAAGCATCCTGCCCTTTTGCCCCTAAATCCTTCCCTGTTTTTCTCCTAAAAACAAGGACATTTTCTTATGTAATTATAGCAGTTATCAAAATTGGGAAATTGACACAGAGTACACACTTGATTGTCTGATCCACAGTCACGTCCCATTTCAGCCCAGTTACTTCCTTTAGTGCGTCCTTTCGTGCCATTGGCTTCCTAGGCCAGGGTCATGCATTGCATTCAGACACTGATGTGCCTTTTTGTGGTCATTACTGCTTATTTAGATCAGAGGGAAGCTCTGTTTGCTTTTGCCTCGTCCAAGGTCATTTCTTGGATTTAATTCAAAAGTTTATGGGCATCAGCAACAAAATATCAATTGTGTTTTGGTTTTTTGGTTTTGTTTTCTTGTCGGAGAAAAACACATTCTCTTTTGAGGCCCTGGCAGATTTGCTGATCCTTCAGCTGTTTCCTAGGAGGTGAGCAGGTGGTTACCTCACAGTCCCCAGAGACGCTCCGGAGCTGGCACCTCATGATGGAGTGTTGGCTGTTGGAGTTCAGCCAGTTGTTCCTGAACTGCACGGAATCTGAGTCACTGAATGACTTGTCCTGCGCCCTCAGCACCATGACCTTTACTCCAGCTAAGAAGGGCCATGTTGCTTTGTGCTCATTTCATAAACAAATGTGCTGTGACTGTTTATTAGGTAAATAACAGGTGCCCATGCCGACTGTTCCGAAGGGCCTCATTATGTGTATTTGTGTGTGAAGAGACAAGCCCTCCCCACACTCCAGGTTGAACAGGACCTGCAGGCCCCATGCCCAGGAAGAGCATGGAACTACTGCCCCCTGAAGAGACTTAAATGAGGCCCCAGGTCATGTAGTGCCATTCCCTGGCAGGATGCTGCCCAGGGCCTTGGAGCCACTGCAGCCGGGACATCTCTGGAGACAGTGTGGGTTCAGTGGCGTTGCTGATTCTTTGAGCCTCTCCTCCTTGCTCTCTCGCCCTTCCTGATCCATCCATCTTCCTTTTCTTTTTTCTCTTTTGGGAGCTTTACTTAAAACCAGCCCCTTCCCCAGGGGAACAAGTGCCGGTTCCCTAGGGAGAGAGCTCATTCTAGCTGTGATGTGTCCCAGGACACACAGCCCTCTGCAACCCAGTTACTTTCTCTCGGTAAGGAGAGGCACAGTGAGGAACGGGCTCCCAGAGGAAGCCCTCCTGAGCCCAAGGGCAGGAGGCCTCTGGCCCCTCATGAGGTGGGGCAAGCCCTACCCAGCATGGGGGAGGGAGGAGGGACTTTCTTGCCAGATGCAGGAGAAGGCTAGAGGGCCTGGGGCTCCCACCCTGCAGCTCCCAGGGCTCCTGTCCTGCAGACCCAGGAGCGGCACATCTGTGGGCCCCAGGTTGGGTGTGTGCTGGTCCGGGCAGAAGGTAAAGGCAGATGCACATTGGTTCTGTTCCTTTTTCCCAAAATGTTGCTTCTTTGACTCCCAAGCTGGTGTGTTCGGAGGAGGCGCACTGGACGAGCGTGGGCATGCTGGGCTATGCTCCCCGTATGACCACAAGTGACCACATTCTTGAGCCTCCTATGTCTCGTCTGAAAAACAGGCAGAACCTGCTCCCTGGCCACCTCCTTGCTTGGGAAGCAATCCTGCTCTGCAGCCAGGGCTGGCATTCCCCAGGGGCCCTGGGGTGCCTGTTGGTCAGTGGTGACCAGCCCAACCTGGTTTCTGGCATTGGCCCCTCCTGAAGCGGTGAAGGGGGCTTCTCAGAAGCCAGGTGTTGTTGTTCATCAGAAGAGATCAGTGTTCTCAGTGAAATCGGTGGTTCTCAGCTGGGGCAGGCTTGCCCACTAGGGACATAGAGCCACGCCTGGGGACACTCCTGGTTGCCACAGCTGAGGGGCAGAGGGCAGTTGCTACTGGCATCTAACGGATAGAGACCAGGGATGCTGCAAACTGTCCCATCCCATAGTGCACCCATGGTGCTATCAGAGAGAAACCTAAATGAACCAGCTGTGTGTCCAGCCTGACCTGCCTCTGCCTTAAGCTTTGTCCCCCTGCCCAGAACTAGGTAGGACCGCTCCATGCTCTTTGTCCACAGCTACGTGTTCCTTACTGCCCTCCTCACCCATCCCGCCTGAGACAGCCCGCCGCCTGCCCTGCTCAGTCTTCCTGTGTTGGACAGTATTTGTGATGTACTGTCTTCCCCGGCTTATCCTCTAGGAACACGTCCCACACCCCTAGGGGAGGCTGGGGAGGTAGTGTCATGAGGTTTCTGCACTTCTGTCTTATCCTGTATATACATACCCATAATAAAATTCAATTATCAATTAGGTATAGTGGAAGATTGATAACTAAATATCAAATAGAACAGTTATAGCAATATACTGTCAAAAAATATGTGAATGTAGCCTACTATGCTGTTCTCACCCTTCTTGTAGTGATATCAGATGATACAGTACTTTAGATAAAGTGAGGTGAATGGCAGAGAGGTTGTGACTTTACATTAGGCTGTTTTTTTAATATTTATTTTTTTAGTTGTAGTTGGACACAATACATTTATTTTATTTATTTATTTTTATGTGGTGCTGAGGATCAAACCCAGGTCCTCACATGTGCTAGGTGGGCGCTCTACCGCTGAGCCACAACCCCAACCCCATTAGGCTACTTTTGATCTTCTGAAAATACATCAGGAGGAAGATTATCTGCTTCAAGTGATCCTGGATCACTAAGCCTGACAGTGTTGGGTGGATAGTATATACAGCATGGATACCCTGAATGATGGCATGATCATGCTATATTTCATTATGCTGCTCAGAAATGTGCACAATTTAAACTTATGAGTTGTATATTTCTGGAACTTTTCCATTTAATAATTTTGGACAACTGACTGCAAGTAACAAAACCACAGAAAGCAAAACTGCAGATAAAGGGGGACAACTGTCTTTGAATTCTTTATTCTTGCAGCATATGGTCCTTTCCTACTGGAAATACCACTATTGGAGGATCCACAGCTTATTCCCACTGCATGCCATAGAGGTTCAGAGCCCTGGCAACCCTCAGAAATCCTTGAAGCTTTTCAAGAAAATACAAACCCCAGGCCAGGGCCCCAGGAGATTTGGGCTGACTGCTCAGAGGCACCTAGGCAGTTTTACATGCAGACTCAGAGAATCCACAGGCCCCTCAACTCCTCTATGATCCCTGGGTGGGCGCCCCAGTGGAGGGGATCCTGCATGCTCTAGACTGGGTTCCAGAGTGGCTCCAAGCCTCAGTCAGAAACATGGCCCTTGTGAGTGTGCAGGTTAGGGCTTCCCTTTGAGACAACAGCTCTAATCCAGTTGTCATTAAAGTGGCCCCCGGGGTCCTGAGACACGCCCCCCCCCCCATGGAGAGGAGAAATGGATTAAAGGTCTGCTTGTTTAGAAACAGCAGAGTAAGCACAGGCCTTTAGAAGTATGTTTGTCTAAGAGAAGAGCGCTGTAGCAAGGTCTTTTTTCATAGGGTCATTGTCCTCACAAATGCAACGTAATGCTTTCTCTATTTGTGTCATTAGGGGAGGTCCCCTGCTGTCTATATTTGGGTTCAAAGAATAGTTGAATGTGCAACTTTTAAGGCAAAACCATAATTCAGAATGTAAATACTCCTGCTTGGGTGGGGAAAGTTCTGAAACCATCACCAGGGGTCAATATCTGTGGCGAATGGTGAGACCCTAACGTGGAGTGGGGGAGGCCTGGGGGAATTTCTGGGTGCCCCCGGCAGAGTCCCTCTCACTCCTGGGTTATTCCTGGGTAGCTGTGATCAACAGCCCATGCTGACACGTCTTTGCATCCAAATACCGAGGGCCTTTTTCAGCCCGAGCCACAAGCCACGCCAGGCTCTGGACAGAAGGGCCTCGCCCGCCTCTCACACAGGGACATCCAAGAACTCTGGACTCCCAGCCGCGCCCCAGGTTTAAAAACACAGTTAACAGGGACTTGTTTTTTTTTTGAGCTTTACAAAGTTAGTAACAGAGTGTGTAAATATACATGGGTAAATTTGTTTCTCCTTCTGTTTTTTTTTTTTTTTTATTTATATCCAGGCTTTTAAAATTAGTTTATGGTTCCAAAACATGAACAAGCAGACCCTATCAGCAAAGCGGGTAACAGCGGGTTCTTTCTGCCGGTCCCTGTTGAAGGCTATAATCTGTGTGAGGTAATGGGGAGGTAGTAGTGGGCGGAAGGAGCCGGCTGTCTTCTGGAATCCTCTTTGCTGGTTGAGGAGACTGGACACCCAGCAGTGGGACTGTGGGCTTCGCGCCTGCCCTCTCGGGGGTTGTAGCTTGGCCTCCTGCACAGAGACAGGGCTCAGAACCTCCTTGTTTCTGGTGACAACGTTCAAACCACAAAGCTTTGAATTTGACCTACTCCCAGTTTGTAAGGGGCCACTTCGTAACACCGGGTAGGGAGAGGCTGACACAGGAGGGTGCTGCTCTGTTAGCAATCAGACACAGCATCTTAGAAGATGGCCTGGCTCTTCCCCTGCTTGGTGTCGGCCGTCGTGTCCCTGGGCAGCAGCCAGGCTCCTCACCTTCACCTGCGCTCTACCCCGAGGTCTGAGGCCAGGCCCTGGGCTCACCTGCAGGGTGACTCTGGCTTCTTCTTTCTTGTATGACAACAGGACAGTCCTCTGCAGTGTCTCTTGCAGGCTCTCTGCATGTCTCTTGCAGGCTGACTCTCCTCTGGTGTCTAGGAGTTGCTTTGTTGTTCCTGGGAAGGTTGGGAGCAGAAGTATAATTCCCTTCAGAGAGGTCTTCCTAGGATGGGGTGACTTATTTCCTGGAAATGTCACCCGAGTGTGAGGGAGGAGTTGCTCTCCTTCCACCCTGTGAGGTCCCAGGGCAGCGGTGACAGTCAGCTCCTCGATCCCCGCTCTCAGGGCCTGTTGCGGGTGCTGCCCTGCCCCTCATAGAGATGATGGCCCTTGGCCCTGGGCAGGCTGGCTGGGCAGTAGGCAGCCCCTGGCTGGGACCCTGCAATGAGCCGTCTTCTGTGATATCCAAGGAGCGCTCAGCTGAGCTTTCTTTCCACCCAAAGAGAAGGGACAGAGTGCCCTGGGGAAGGGTGCAGATAGGAAGGCGAGGTGTGGAGGGTCTCCACCTTCCTCTGCCCTAGCCTGGTCAGGCCTGCAGTGCCCAGAGGGCAGCCTTCCGCGTGGCCCACCTGCCAGTCACCAGTTCAAGCCAGGAAGGGATAGAGGGAGTCACAGAAATAATGTGTCATTATGTGAAAACTAGTCTAATGCCAATGCTCCCCCCAAAGCAATCCCGGTGGGGTGGGGGTGGGGGGAAGCCTGGCGCAGTGGTGCCCTGTGATCCCAGCAGAGCAGGAGGCTGAGGCAGGACGAACACAAGTTCAATGCCAGCCTCGGCACCTTAGTGAGGTCCTACGCAACGTCACGAGACCCTGTCTCTCAGTAAATAATAAAAGGGCTGGGGCTGGGGCTCAGTGGTTAAGCACCCCCGGGCTCAATCCTTAATATAAAAACAAACAACAGACTCACAAACAATAAGAGGAAAGCCAGGTTGGCTTCTCAATGTGTTCACTGTAGTAAAAGAACATTAATTCTCATCTTTTAGTAGCATTGGAATGGGGGTGGGCCTGGGGAGCAGGACATTCCTGGCTCAGGTCAGGCCCTTGTGCTTGACACTGTTGGTGACATATGGGAACCGAATCTGTGGCCTCCTGTATGCACTCATGCCAACCCCTCAGTTGAGACAGGAGTGCAGGCAAGGAAGGAAGCCCGAGTGGGGCAAGGGCTCGGGGTTGTGCCAGCAGATGCTGAAGAAGGTGTAGTGACCTGTGTGCTTCTCTCCGTCTCTGCAGTATGCCACCACGGGCTGCTCCCTGACCCTGCACCACACAGAGAAGCCGGAACACGAGGACATCTGTGAATACCGTCCCTACTCCTGCCCGTGTCCTGGAGCTTCCTGCAAGTGGCAGGGGTCGCTGGAAGCCGTGATGTCCCACCTCATGCACGCCCACAAGAGCATCACCACCCTGCAGGGGGAGGACATTGTCTTCCTGGCCACGGACATCAACCTGCCGGGGGCCGTGGACTGGGTGATGATGCAGTCCTGCTTCGGCCACCACTTCATGCTGGTGCTGGAGAAGCAGGAGAAGTACGAGGGCCACCAGCAGTTCTTCGCCATCGTGCTGCTCATTGGCACCCGCAAGCAGGCCGAGAACTTCGCCTACCGGCTGGAGCTAAACAGCAACCGGCGGAGACTGACCTGGGAGGCCACGCCCCGGTCCATCCACGACGGCGTGGCCGCGGCCATCGTGAACAGCGATTGCCTGGTCTTCGACACAGCCATCGCACATCTCTTTGCGGATAATGGGAACCTGGGAATCAATGTGACTATCTCAACGTGCTGTCCGTGAAGCACCGTGAGCCCCACAGCCGCTGAGGCCGCTGGCAGCGTGCGCTGTGTTTAATAAAGTTTTTATAGATGTTTTATTCGCTGTGTCTTCACAGGTCAGGACCCACAATCACCCCGCTTCACTTGGAGCTGCGCCTTCCCGCCGGGCCCGGCCAGCTCATCCCACTGGGTGAACGGGCTGCCTGGCAGCCACTGGAGGCTGTCCTGCCCCCTAAAACCAACTCTCTTGTTAAATTGTACTTACTTCCTGAACACTTGACAGGTTGCTCAGGGCCCTGGAGGCTGGGTTAGGATGGGCGGCTGCCTCCCGCCTGCCTCCCTGCATTGGTCCCCCGTGCTGACCAGAGCTGGGGGATGGTCAGCAGACCCCTTGTGCTTTTAGGGGACAGGAAATGTCTTAATGCATTTTCACATTTCAACAGCATCTCTCAACCCGGAGGACTGACCAATCTAGGTGGAATCTTAGGATCCCTGGGAGGACTGACCAGTCTAGGTGGAATCCCGGGATCCCTGGGAGGACTGTCCTAGAAATGCAGGTTTGGAGGTCCCTGAGCTCTCAGTCTCCCCGGGTGGTTCTTTTCAACAATTAAGTTTGAGAATTACTGGCTCGAATCACAGAAGGGTCCATATTTTAAAGGTGCTTTAAGGTTGCCCTCTCCTGATGCTGCCTGTCTTTTTACTGTTTCAGCCCCCATCGCCAATTAAAGCCAGGACAGGCCACAGGAGTCCCCTCCTGACCCCAGGTTGGGCATCCTGGAGGAAAGCAGGTCATTGCCGTTGGTAGTTCTCACTTTCCGCTTACCACTAGTGCAAATGACCCTCCCTCCCCCTCCCCTTCTCTCTCTCTCTCTCTCTCTCTCTCTCTGTCTCTCACACACACACACACACACACACACGGCTTCCCTCTGCCTCCTTCCTAGACTAGCTGGTTGAAAGACTAGGTCTGCGGTTGGAAAGTGGTACCACCGGGTCTTATGCTTGCTATTTATAGGTATGTGTTGGTTGTATGGTTGTTTTGTTTTTGTTTTTTTGCCACATTCATTTTAGTTTTTTAATAAATATTTTTCAGAAATGAATGTTGTGCTTCATTTTCCTGGTTGAGCAGTAGGTGTTTATTGAGCTCCTACTGTGTGCAGGTGCCAGAAGCTTCACTACCACCTCTAGGATTGGAGTGTCCCTGTTTCCATGGGAGGAAGCAGCCATGTCTCAAGGTCATGGTGCAGGTCCCGGGTGGCCCTGGGGCCCAACCTACATCTCTGTGCTATGGGCTGACATCGTGCTGCGGGTGTCCTCAAGACTGCATTTTCTGACTGCCGGCTCTCATGCAAGAAGAGTAGGGCTCTCAGTGTCCAGAGTCAGAGGAAGAGGCTGGGCTGATGCCCAGGGCCAGGCTGATGCCAACAGTGACGGTCACACTCCCTCAGTCCAGCCCTGAACTCTCAAAAGAATTCAAAAGAGTCCCGAATGCTACACAGGGACTTCCAACTGCCTACCTCGGTGGCCTGGGGTCATCGGGACAACACCAGGCAGGAGCGTGGCTTGGAGCTGTCTGTTTTCCAAATGTACTGCCGCATTGAGTCTCAGGCAGCCTAGGGATCTGGCGGGAGGGGAGCGCTGCGGTGACTGCAGGCTGCTAGTCGCGGGTATGGGCCGCAGGTCCAGGTCCATAGGATACAGCCACAGCCGTGACCACCAGGAGAGGCACATCTCAATCCCGGAGGACCCTGGAGCAGTGGACGCCGATCCCCGCAGGGCTGCTCCCAGATGGCGTCCAGCACCCGCCTGAGCCCCGGCAGCAGGGCGAGTGAAAGCCAGCAGGCCACAGCATCCTTGGGTCCACGGCTCCCCTCCTGGTCACATGGGATGGTGGAAATTGGGACTGAGGGTCAGCAGTGCCCCAAAGGGCACAGCTCTGAACAGAGACCCTGAGGAGGGAGAGAGCACCGAAGGTGAGATTCTTCAGCCCCCAGAGGAACCATGAGGGTGCGACAGGGCACAGGCGGCAGAAGGACCTGTGTCCAGCCTCTCGACGCCCATTCACACCTGTTCAGCGTCTCCAGAGCTTCCCACATGGGAGCAGCCCAGCTCGATGTAGCTCCCTTTAACCTGTCCCCAGAAGTCATCAATCTTGACCTTCACTCTCTGACCTCCTTGAAAAACCTGAAGTTTCTGCCAGAAAACACAAAAAAATCCCCAGGTTATTCCCTGTTTTAAAAGGAAGTGAAAAAAAAAAGTATGTGAATTTATGTGCTATTTTTTAATATAGTTTTAATTGCAAATGCACTTTTAAACCTAAAGAGGCTTTTGTCAAAACTGGTCACGTGATTCACATAAGTATCATGTTTCTAAAAATAAAACAATGAAAATCTTTTCCCCCTTCCTGTCCTCGTTCATTATTCTAATTTGATAAAGGTCTGGCTGCTCAAACAAGATGGTAGATTCAACCTGTCTTGTGATGCTGGAGTCATTTTAAAGGAAAAAAAGCAGCTCAGAGGACCTCAGGAGAAAATGTGGATGGTCACCAATTCTTTAAAAACCAACCAACCTTGAGAACGGGTTCCCAGTTCTTGGAGGGGAAGAATCAGTCTTCTTCCTGAGTCCCAAAGACTGGAGGACTGAGAGGGGACAGTCCTCGGGGTGAACTGCCCCGTGGAAATGCTAGGAGACTTCAGAGAAGAGCCACTGAGGCCCCTGTCCCCGGGGGCCCCTTCAGGAAGCACCTGCGGTCATCCAGGGCACCCCAGCTCCTGGCCATGAGTCTGCTTGACAGCATCAGCAACTGCCTTGTGCCACCACCCCAGGGACCCTCCTGAGGAAACTGTCCCTGCACAGACCCCTTCAGGCTTTGGGACTTCCAGGTAGCCAGCCACGGGACTCCAAGCCCGCCAGCTGGCCTCTGGTCCTGTTTCCTGACTTGCAAATTCAGGAGGTTTGCTTTCTAGATGCTCATACTTCAGTGCTAATTTCTGGAGACATCAAGCCATTGAAAGTTGAGTTGTGTATCCAGTCAGTGTCCCCGGAACCGGACACTTGGCCTATCGTGTGTCCGCAGCGCCAGCTTCCACCATGTGACCAGCGCACTGGTTTCATTAAAGAGGTTCTTGGCATAAAAGTTAACTAGTGAGATCGAAATAAACACACAAACTCAGTTACCTTTTTCTATGACCAGATCCGAGACGGCTCCCCCTCTGGTTCTCACCTCGAACCACCCGGTAGGGCAGCAAGGATTACTCAGGGCTAGCAGGAGAGAGAGACAGGGAGCATGCCAGGGAGTAGCCTTTTATTGGGGAACAAGAAATTCAGGGGAGAATTCCATCCAATGAAGGTTGAGGGGGGCCGCACTCCAAGGTCAGGGTCAGTGATTGGCCCCCGGGGTCAGTGCTCAGTCACACCCCCACACGGACAGGCTCTCGCACCAGGAGGGGGCCGGGAAAGCTCCGACACAGTTTAGCCAGAGCACCTCAGACCCAAACCGGGAGTTGCCCAGTCACGTGTGAGAATGGCTCCCCACAGCCAGCAGATGAGCCACCTCTCTGCTTCCCCTGGCTGGAGCCTGGCGGAGTCTGTCTCAGAGACCAGGTCTGCTTTGTGGCGGTGTCCTAAGGGGTTCCTGATCCATATGGCCTCTCCACTATAACAGCGTGACTGTGACTCCACCACCCTGTGAAAGGGGCACGGATGCTTCAGGGATGGGAGATTCTTCTCTATCGTTGACCCTTCTACTTCTGCTGCTTACTCAAAACTTAAAATCTCCTTCTGCTCATACTGTGGTCGGGAGTCCCCAGATGGTGAGGCTTGGGCCCCCACTGACCCCAACGCGCACTCCCACTGCCATTTGAGGAATCAAAAGCTCTATAAAAGGGGAAGTAGCTGCCTCAAAACCCCGCAGCTGGTTGGAATAGTCTAGGCTGACGCATGGTGTCTTCTGTACTGAGAAAAAGCAGGGGATTATGACATGCCAGGCGCCAATTCATAATCAGGGAAATAGAGGGACCCCGCTCCCCTCCAGGATCTGCCAACTTCTCCCCCTCTCACTGCCCCCACCTAAGGGCCCAGACCACATCAGAGCCCCTAGCATTTGTCCCTCCTGCTCCAGTGCATGGGACGCAGGCCATCAGAAAGCCCTGGAGTAGAGTCCCAGGCGTCTCAGCTCCTCACGCCCGGGTCAGACAGCCTGTTCTCCAATGGCGCTTGGCACGATGGCCACCACATCCGTCTGCTCAACACCTGATAGTAGACAGTGAGGTCTCCTGGACCTCTGGCACCAAGCACTGAACTAAGATCTGACTGAACAAACTACTACTAATGACCTCACCTCAAAGCAGCACTTAAACCAATATCCTAAGACTTAACATTCTCTGTTTTGGTGCCAAAAGTCACTGGGGAAATTGCCGCAGGTAGGTAGGGAAAAGAGATCATCTAGTGGTGCAGAGAGGGAGGGCACAGCCGGCTCCTCTGCCCCGTCACCCTGTCAGCAAGGACAGAATCTCTGGTGAGGGCTCCGGGCCTTGACATCTCGTCTGTGGTCAGGCACCTGGTGTCAGACTCCAGCAGACCCTGCCCAGCACACGGCTTTCCAGCCTACAAGGAGCTGGGGCTTGAGATGAGCTTCAGAGTCTGCTGAGGTCACACGCTGAGAGCCTGGGTGTGCCTGGGCTTTGTCTGGATGAACCTGTTCAGTCCTCCCGGTGAGGTACGCAGGGTTCACATTCCCCATTATGGAGTGGAGAAAGCCAAGGCCTCAGTGGAAGGAGCCTGTCCACTGTGGCAGAGCTGGACAGGAACTCCTCACAGAGTCCACAGCCCTGCACCAGATCTCACGGCCCAAGGTCGTGTGGCGGCCTTTCACACAATCTCACCACCAACAGAAATGCTGCTGTACGTCACAGATGCGGGTGTGCAGGGAACACCTGTGCCTTAGACCTGCTTCCTGCACCGCCACAGCATCCACAGGAGCCGCTCACCTAGGGCTCGTTCAGACCCTCTCTGCACAAGGTGCCGTCCCCCTGGGCACCTCAGCATCACCCAGGAGCCGCCCGCACCAGACCTACTGAGGGGGATCTGCACTCGGACCCAAGGTGCAGGCGATGTGGACACGTGTTCAAGTCTGCAGAGCCTGGTCTAGACGAGGGGCTCAGCCCCATGTCCCTCCGCACACGGGACCTAGACGTGGCTGGCGGTAAGGCGGAGCTCCCTGTGCCTCGCAGAGCTTCCCAGGAGACGCCAACAGACCCCAACACCTTCCTCTTGGTTTCGCCCGGTTTTATCCTGCAACTAAAGAAAGAGGAGAGGCCTACCCAGGACCACGGGGAGGGTGGACTTCAGAGGTTCACAGGTCAAATCTGGATCCCAGCTTAGCCTCTGGCTGTACCTGGGTAGGTAGCCTGCAAGCCACTGGCCTCCCGGGGGCCACTTGTCAAATGGACATAACACCACCCACCTGGAGGCCCACTGTGAGGAACATTTACGCAGAGCATGGAGAGAGAGCGTCCGCTCACGGGAGGACCCTGATCAGTGGCAGGGTCAGAACACCCAGGCAGGAGCAGAGGCTGCGGGAGGAGCCAGGGGCTGCGTGCCACGTCCCTCCCTCTCCCACAACTGCAGAGAACCTGCTCAGGCAACAGGGCTGAGGAAGAGAGGCCAGAGGAAGTGGCAGGGGATAGGCCTCAAGGCTCTCAGGAAGTCGAAAGGGCTCCACATCCCCATCCCTAGCTTTCCCCAGCTCGCTGCCCTGCCAGGGACCAGCTGTGCCTGTGGCAGAGGACGCATATCCACGATGGCACCTTTTAAAACAACTCAAGTGGTTCCTGCACCACGTGGTAAAAGGCCGAGGCCCGGAGCCTGCGGCAAGGAGAGATGTTCCCCTCCTCGCTGAGACACGTTTCTTGAAGTTGTTTTGGTTTTCTCATGGTTTGTTTTTTTGTTTGTTTTTTGGTGGTAAGGTGTGCATATAAAACGTGCCATTGGGCCACCAAGAAGGCACATTCAGGGCAGGACATGCGGTCAGCTAGCCGGGCATCTGCTGGAGTTTCCTCTCCCTTCCCTGTCTCTTTGCACACACAAGCACATACACTAGCCTCCCTTCCCTCGTCTCCTTGCACACACGTGCATATACACTAGCTTCGCATCTGCAGTGCTGGGAGTTCCTCGTGTAAACAGGAATGAGCTGGAGAGGGGCCCAGGCCCTTGTGCGTCTCTCCTTCCCAGAAGCAGAGCATTTGGTGGCCATCCTGTGTCAAGACTCCTGTGCTCTCAGCAGCCCTGTGAAGGAGGTGGTGTCACACCTGTGCTTCACAGAGGGGGCAGCTGAGGTCAGGGCCCAGAGCCCTAAGTCACAGTCACAGAGAAGCCA
This sequence comes from Marmota flaviventris, assembly GCF_047511675.1. Lineage (NCBI taxonomy): Eukaryota > Metazoa > Chordata > Mammalia > Rodentia > Sciuridae > Marmota > Marmota flaviventris. The sequence continues at coordinate 107,299,841 of NC_092505.1, read as the reverse complement.
CATCTAGTCTGCAGGATTCCAAAGGCCACACTCATTTCTCTAAGAAAAAAAGTTACTATAGAACTAACGGTGAGCTATTATCAAAAGGTCTAATACAGAAAATGCAGACCTCTCCCAGACGTAACCGTGGATACTCTTCAACCTTCTTGCCCAATTCTGCCCACACACCACGCGCTTACTGTCACGGTGTCCCGGGACGAGGGGTGTGGCACTGGGAGGGAAAACAGAGGAGAAGGGGGTTACACGGGCGTCTGGAAGCTGGCAGACTCCCCTCTGCACACGTCCCTGGCATTATTGGGAGTGGGAGACCACTAATCACCTTGCCCTTCTGGGTTTGCAGGCGGCTCTCCAGCTGGGTCTGGGAACCAAATCAACACAAAGCAGATTTGCAGGACACGAGAGTGCAGGCTTGTTCAGCATCCCCTGGGCCTGGGTGTGGCCTGGGTGTGGATTGTGGGTGCCCCCCAGGGGTGGCCTGGGTGTGGATTGTGGGTGCCCCCCGAGGCTCACAGTCTGAAGGCTGCTCTCCAGGATGGCCGTGCGGAGGTGGCAGAGCCTGTAAGAGGTGGGTATGTCCCTGAGCACCTCTCAGGGACCTGTCGTTCCCCAGAGCCAGGTTGTCATAAGAACAAGCCTTGAATCCCTCTTGCTTCCTGCCTGTCAGGGGTCTCTCCTCTCACCCAAGCTCTTACCACGATACCATCCTCCACATTGTGGCTCAGCTAAGGGGTCCTCACCAGAGCTGAGCAGACACTGCATCTTGAACCTCCAAAACCGTAAGACAAATAAACCTCTTTTTCTTCCTTTTTTTTTTTTTCTCTCTCTCAGTAGTAAGGATTGGAACTAGAGGTGTTCTGTTGCTGAGCTACATCCCCAGTCCTTTGTATTTCTTAGGACAGAATCTCACTAAGTTGCTGAGACTGGCCTTGAATTTGCAATCCTCCTGCCTGAGCCTCCCAAATTGATGGGATTATAGGTGTGTGTCACTGCACCTGGCTAAACCTCTTTTCTTCATACATTTTCCAGCATCAGGTATTTTCTTACAGCCACAGAAAATGAACTAAAACAAATGAGTCCCCTCGCAAGGAAGTAGAGAATTGAAGAAATAGCCAAAGCAGGAGCGTTTCTACTTCCTAGACAAAGAATGATAAATTCGTGAAGAATCACAGGACAAAGGTGTCTAGGCTAGGGATGGTGATTCTAGGGGAGTCACGGGGTGTGAGCTAATGGAAGAGAAGTCACTCTTTGAGTTTATTTGTTCAGGTGCACTGAGGTGCCAACTTCCAGCCCCAGTGCTGCAGACTCCTTGTCTCAGTGTGGGACGGCCTCCTTCTGAAGGAGCCTCTGTGGCCTGCTGTGTGTAAGAATCGCAGGGTCAGAAAGCCTTTATGCAGCTACAGTCTCCCCATTGTTCTCAGCTTGAAATAATCAATAAACCAACCCAGCACAATTGGGGTGCATGAGCTCCATGCTTCCAGCTGCACAGTAAGAAGAACAGAATAGGCTTGGGAGTAAACTCAGGAAACTGTGGGTTGCTCAGAAAGGGGAATGTCCACCCGGAAACACTGGGAAAGGAGAGGCAGGAGGCAGGGGTGGGCTCTTCACAGCCAGGAAGGCTCAGGCTGCCAGGTGGGTTCCAGGTGGGACAGAGGCCTCCCAGTGCCAAGAGAAGTACCAGGTCAGCCCCAAAACCACACAGTGCGTAAGCGAGAGAATGGGATTTAAAGCTAGGACTGTGGCCCTTCCTACTGTCCTGCCTGCAAATGTGATGAGGACAAGGACTTTAGAGTCCAGCAGAAATCTAAAAGCAGAGACAGAGAGGTAATGTGCAGTAACAGAAAATAAGGAAATGATCAAGTCTGCTTTCTCAGGGCAGCTGAGGTAAGAGGAGAACATGCTCAGCTCTGGAGGCCAGAGGAGGACAGGAAGGGAAGGCGTGGGGGAAGGGGCGGTGCGTGCCCCGGGCCTTGATGGTGGGCAGGACCTGCGGGGCAAGTGTCACAGCAGGTGCCAGGAAGGAACCGCCTCTCCTGAAGAAGCTCTCTGGGCTCCATGCCCAGCCCAGCCCTGTCACCTGTAGTGGCCTCTGCAGCTCCCACCCCGGTGCGTCCTGTGCTCCTGCACGAGGTCAGAACCCCAGTCCACAGCGCAGCCTGGGCTCCGGCCTCTCCTACCGCCATCACCCCCATGCCAGCCGGATCCCACCACCACCCTGCCCGCGACTCACGGCTCCTTCTAGAGACAAGGACTTCGCAGTCGCAGAAACCCAGTCCTCAGCCTCCGAGCATTAGTCTCTTCATGTGTTGGGAATGGAAATCCACCGCCCGACCCGGCACACCTCCCTAATCCAAGTCACCAAGGGTCCACGGCTGACTGAGCCAACCAGGGCAGGCAGATCCCTCCCTCCTAGAGAGTCAAAGACAGTCGATGGCAGGTCCCCAACTCCCAGGGCCTGGAAGGTCAGGGGGTGCCAGGGAGGGAGGGAGAAGGTGGGAGGGCGGGAGCAGCCCCCACCCCTCAGTTGCCAGTCCCCTCCAAGGGCTCCTGTCTTGGGGGGACTTGGTGGGCCTGGTGGCCCTTCCCAGTTCCTTCCCCTGTGTTTATGACCCCTCCCCAGAAGGCTCCCCCAGCCCCTGTGGTTTGAGTCTATTTTCTTATGGCCAGAGCACAGCGTTTCTTAATCTCTTCTATTATCTAAGTTTTCAAAAGAAGGAAGGGATCGGCCAAGCTATGTCACATTGCGTGTAGGAATACCAAGCAACAAACCAGAGTGATCTTAATGCCCCCAAAATACGGGATATAAAAGGAGGAAGGGGGATAATATGAAGAAACTGCATGAGGCCACTCTCAGGCACCCTCGTTGCCAACCTTCATCGACACCTGCAAGTGGCTGTCTTGAAGTGCCGGGACCATGTCACCTCACCTGCACACATGTTAGTGCAGAATGTTTAGAGCACACACACAACCGCACTCTAACACCTGCTCCATCCATCAGTCCTGATGCCTCAGTGCGAGCAAACCCCGATAGCACTCACAGCCCTGCAAATGACACAGTCGGTTTGAACTGGGATCCCCTGAAGGTCCTTCGGGACCACTGGTGACAGGCAGGTCACTCTGAATCCACACACTCGCCCTCCATCTCCTTCCTTTTCGGAAACCGCTGTGGAGGAACCCAGGTCTGCGATGGCTAGAGATCGCACGGCCTGGCTGCACACCAGTATCACCTGGGATCCGGCTGCTTCTGTGGGTCACAGAGGACAGGAGTCATCACAGAGGATGGGAGTCTTCCGTCTCACTGGAGTGAGTGGCCATGCGTGCTCCCAACAAGGGACACATGCCTCTCCGTCTCCCAGCTTCCCTCTCTCGGGGTGTCATCAGCCACTGACATCATCTACCAGGGCTGCAGAAAGATGTCTGCACGCTCTATTATCCGGAAACTTCCACAGTGAGAAACTTCCCCTTTCAGTTACTGAGTCACCCCAAGGGACGTCTCACGGGGGAAAGGTGCGATAGACACTTCCTTATTTCCCTTTTTGGTTTTCAAAATAATGAGGACCCCACAAAGTAACCAGTAAGGTAGCATTTGTTAAAATATCATTATGAGTCCGGTGCAGGGGTGCACGCCTGTAATCCCAGTGGCTGAGCTGTAATCCCAGTGACTGAGGAGGCTGAGGCAGGAGGATTCTGAGTTCAAGGCCAGCCAGGGCAATTTAGCAAGAGCCTAAGCAACCTGGCAAGACCCTGACTCAAAATAAAAAATCAAAAGGGCTGGGGATGTGGCTCAGTGGTAAAGTGCCCCTGGGTTCTGTCTCTGGTACAAAAAAAAAGAAAAAAAACAACCACAGTGTAGGTTTTGGGGTTCCCCTTATGCCCACCTGATCCAGTTGATTGGACTTTCCACCATGTAGTAATAGACTTTGACTAGAATTTTTGATGATTCTACCAAAATATATCAACAAGGAAGAAAATCTAACCACACAAATCTGATTTAAAATCCCCTCCCCCCCAAAAAAAAATCCACCCCCTTTTTTAGACAAGGGTTTCAATCAAGACAATTCAATAAGGAAAAAAATTGTTTTTAAACAAATAGTGCTGGGGGAAAAAAATGGATACTTATATGCAAAAGAGTGAAGGTTGATCCCAACCTCACACCATGCATGAAGTTTTAAAAAGGGTCAAAGACAAATGTAAGAGGTAAAACTTAAACTCTTAAAAAGAAAACGTAGACATAAACCTTTGTGACCTTAGGTTAGGTAATTATTTCTGAGATACAACAACAAAAGCACAAACAGCAAAGAAAAAAATGAGGTAAATGTGGCCACATTGAAATCAAAAGCTTGTGTGCTTCAAAGGACACCATTAAGAAAGAAAGGGAAAACATGCTCAAAATGTTTTTGCAGGGGCTGAGGCTGGGGCTCAGGGGTAGAGCACTCGCCTAGCATGCATGGGGCACTGGGTTCAATCCTCAGCACCACATAAAAATGAAATAAAGATACTGTGTCCACCTACAACTAAAAAATAAATATTAAAAAAAACTAGTACAATCATCCTTTGAATGCCTAGAATAAACTTTGTATAAAAAAAACAACACATTTTTATAAACAAAATATCTTATACGGGTCTAGTTTCAGAATATATACAGAACTCTTCAATGCAACAAAGACTCACAAACCCAAACTTAAAAATTGGCAAAAGGTCTAAAAGATATTACTCCAAAGAAGAAATGCATGTGCCAATAAGCACTCGGAAGACGTCCATCATGAGTCCTCAGAGAAACACAAACCAATTCACAGGGAGAGAAGGCTCGCTGCATGCCCACCGGTGCTGCACCAGAGGGCAGATACCAATAGGACTGGCTAGAGGTGGGGAGGCCTGGCCTCAGGCTTCTCTTTTGGGGAACTGCCAGACTGTTCTCAGAAGCAGCTGCACCAGTTCATATCCCACCACAAGCCTAACCCTAACCCTAAGGTCACAAAGATTTATGCCTACATTTTCTTTTTAAGAGTTTAAGTTTTACCTCTTACATTTGTCTTTGACCCTTTTTAAAACTTCACGCATAGTGAAGGTTGATCCCAGCCATTGTACACCAAGGGAGAGACTGAGGCACACAAAACCCGTATGTCATGTTCTTATCAGCATTATTCACAATGGTCAAAAGTAGCAATGGCCCAGATTTTCACCAATTGAGGAACCAATAACACGTGCTATGTCCTTATAATGGAATCTCATTACCATTAAATGAGATTCCATTATAATGGAATGGAACAGGCTGCCACAGAGACGAACCTTGAAACGGTTATGTTAGTTGAAGGAAGCCAGGTGGGGACTGCTGGCTCTTCTACGGCTACATTCCCATGAGCTTTGGGGAATAAGCAAGTCTCCGGGGCAGGAAGGGAGTTAAGGAGCCCCTAGGGCAGCCAGACTGCAGGGCTGGAGTAATGCTGTGGGCACGGGGTTCTTTTGAGTGGTACAAATGATTTTAGTGATGACGGCACAATTCTGAATATTCCAGAAACCACCGAGACATACACTTCAAAGTGATGAGTTCCATGTATATGAATTATATCTTATGTATAGGTCAAAGGAAATCTCACCAAAGTAACCCGGTGCCTCCAGGACTTAAGGCAAAATTTCACTCATCCGTTGGTTCATTCAACACACACGCATTAGGCTTCTGCTATTTCATCTTTCTGTTTATTCAACACTGTGTCCTGACTACCTGTGGTGTGCCAGGCACTTTCTATACCTCGAAGGTCCAGCAAAACAGATCCCAAAATGTAAGCTTTGTGTTGCTTACAGTCTCAGAAGGGAGACAGGTAATAAAAAAATAATCAAAAGTATTCTACACAGGGTAGTATACACTGAGGATAATCAACACTATGGGGAAAAATAAAACAGGGAAGAGGGATGGTCAGTGGGGGAACAGAGGAGAAGAGGGTAGCAGCTATGAGTAGGGTGGTTGGGAAGGCCTCACAAGAAGGTGCCATTGGAGCAAAGACCTAAAGAAGGTGAGGCATCAGCCATGTAGGGAAATCGCATGTTCAAAGGCCCTGAGGTGACATGTGTGGTGTGTTCAAGGAGTATGTAGGCAGCAGAGTTAGCAAGAAGGAAAGGAGGAGAGGAGGAGGGGAAGAGGGCACAGCCTAAGAGAGATAAGCTCTCTCTGTTTTAGTGAAGCACAGCAGAGTGGAGCACGCACATCTCGGGGTAGCAGACATGATTCTGCATATGGCACAAGCAGCTTGCCTGGTCTCAGATAAGGGCTGTAATCAGTGGTATCCCAACCTGCAAGAACCACATTCACAGGAACCTGATAGCCGGCTGTAAACACAGCTGGTATTGGCTAGTATTGAAAAAGGAATTATATAGATTTATAACTTAATGGCCGTGTGCAACAAGGGCTCCGTGGCAGCTGGCACCAGCCGGGGACGTGGCAACTGAGGCTTGGCTTCTGCTTTATTTTTGTTTTTTTGGTGGTGTCTAGACTTCACAAAGACCAGGAGAAACTGTTAATAGTAGAGCTTCAACTTAAAAGTGTGTCAGACTTGGAATCAATCATTGCAAATAGAGGGGGAAAAACTGAGGAAATATTTTTCCAGTAGTCAAAAGTATCACCCAATTCAGAAGAAAAGAAAAAGCCACTCACATCATTGATGGCATCAATGACATAGTGAAATTCTTTTTTTTTTTTTAATTTTTCTTAGTTCTACATGGACACAATTTCTTTATTTTGTTTATTTATTTTATGTGGTGCCTCACACGTGCCAGGCAAGCGCTCTGCCATTGAGCCCCAGCCAAGCCCCAGGTAGTGAGCGTCTGACAAACTCCTCCAGGTTGAAGTTGCCTCACTTTAATCTTCCTGGAGAAGTCGACATTCAGGACCTGGAGACTCCCGCTTGTCAATTCAGCCTCAGGCTGGCTGGCAACACCAGGTTCAGTAAAAAGCCCTGAAAACATTCTGCAGGAACTACGTGGCTACATAGACCTTACAACAAATAATAGCACTTATCTTACTATTACTTGTAATCATGTGCCACTGTTCCTTTATAGCCATATAATTTTTCTAGAAATTTTATGTGTGTGCATGCATGTGCATGTGTGTGTGTGTGTGCACGTGTGTGTGTAGAGGGAGAAAATACACCTATTCGTGTTTGGAAGAGCTGATAGCAAAGTGGTCACCAGCACCCCTCTAACTGTGTCCCATTTCAAATCCAACTCTCCAGACCTGAGGCCCAGATGACAGAAGGCAAGCAGTTCAGGGCTGGAGTTATTCAGTACCATCCTGCTCTAGGGTCCGGAGCCAGCTGCAGCCAGGGACTTCCTTTTATTTGTATTGATGGCACCTCTATCTGCAATAGGTGAATCTAGGTATCATGTGTGGTGGAAAGAGCTTCCTTTTCAAGTAGAATTGTGTAAAATACAAAAGGGCAATTTCAAGAAAAATATCAGGTAAATAATAAGTCAGGAAGTAACAGAAGGGACACAAATTCTAATGGTGGCCGGGAAGACGAAAACGCCAACTCAGGTAAGATCTCAGGCTCTGGAACCTGCACCTGGGCTCAAACCCAGATGCTGCCAGTGACTTGTGCAGACTTAGTGGCCTGCTCCGGGGGTTGCCACAAGAGCCAAGGAGACTCAGGGAAGCCCAAAGCTTGGCTTAAATGGGGACTAAGGAAAGAGGGGCTCTGGGCCAGGCATCTCCTGACCCAAAACACAATGCCCTCTGCTCCCGGCTGCCAACAAGTGACACGCAGTTTGCCCTGTGACCACTCAGAGCCCAGTACCTCTCAAGGCAGCAGTTCTCCAAGGTCCCAGTGCAGCTCCACTCTTGTATGCTGCAGGAGCTGGCTCTCCTAGGCGCTGGCACCCCTCAGGGGTTCCTCCAGCTACAGACCCAAGGAGCCCTAGTTGGCAAGGCCCTGGTCCTGCTGGGCACTCAGCATGCACAGAAGCCCCTGTCGTGGCCTGTAAGGAGCCTTCGCAGCCGCAGGAACAGCTGCAAGCAATGCAGCTCCCCGGGGTTACCTGATAGGCCACCTAGGTGACCCCCTTGTTCTTCTCTGTGCTGGGTTGTTTTGTTTGCAAGGAATGAGACTCAGTCAAGGGCTAAAATGACAGTTCTTGTCATAGAACCATGACCTCAGTACCGAGGGTCATCTGTGTTGGACAAGCCTCGCTGGCTCCCCGCCTCTGCCTTGCTCTGCCACCTCTCCATGCCCTGCAGACTGCTTGGTCTCCACCTAATCGCCTTGCCCTTTGGCCTCTGGTTGGATTGACCTCAGGGGGACATGGGCAAGAGATGGGAGCCTGAAAGGGAGGGGGCTTAAGGGTAGCTGCCCAGTCCACCCCTTCCCGTGGGGCCAGCCTAACCCAGCTGCACTTCTGAGCCCTGCACTTCTGGCTTGCCACCCTCTCCTGGGTGCTGGGCATCCAGCAACTGCTCTCTTCCCCAGGCCATGGGGCTAGGACGGCCGACCAGGGTCCCACCATCTGTTGCTAGTGCATGGTCAGCTCCCACCCATGTAGATCCCTCCGTGGTCATCCTCCATCTCCATGGTTGAGCATCACCTGGACTCCCCCTACCTACCTGCCCCCGCCACAGCACCAGGCCTCCTCCCATTCTATACGCTTTCCTCATTCGGGCATCCAGACAGCCCACGAAGGAGGCCCAGGACCAGCCTGGTGTACAAACGGGGAAACGGAGGCACAGTGAGACAATGCCCTGCCAGATCCATGCAGCAATGGGTGATGCCCTGCCCTGAGGGTCTGCAGCAAGGGGCGATGCCCTGACCGCCTGGCGATGCCCTGGCCGTCTGGCGCCTCTCAGGGGTTCCTCCAGCTATAGCCCCAAGGAGCCCTCAATGGCAAGGCCCTGGTCCTGCTGGGCACTGAGCATGCACAGAAGCCCCTGTGGTGGCCTTCACAGCCACAGGAACAGCTGCAAGCAGTCCAGTTATTATATATGCCCTGCCGGTCCACACAGCAGGAGCAATGCCTTGCCCTGAGGGTCCGCACAGCGGGTCGATGTCCGCAATGCCCTGCCCAGGTCCTCGCAGCGACAGTCAACAGTCGGGTCGTGAAGCCGCCCCTGACCACACCCCCAGGCAAGTGTGCATGGGCCTGGGGAAGGGTGCGCCTATTTTCGCCTCCAGAAAGTACAACCCCAAGCCCTCTGGACGGTCTGGAAGGGTCTGGAAGGTGGTCAGAAACGAAGGGCCCTCAAGCCTGGCCAGGTGGAGCCCACTGTCCATGCTGCGACCCTGCCTGTGACCCAGCCACATTCCCTGCTTCCCCAGCCGCCGCAGCACCAGCTTCTCTCACCTCTCCTCTCCTGGCCACTGCAGCCTGGTCCTCTGAGTGACCTTTAATTTTAAACCTTCACCAATGGCTGGGGATGTAAGTCCCCCGAGGAAGAGCCGCACAGTCGCCCAACACGGGGGTCGGTGGAGGGACAGACCCACTACAGGGTGCTTCCTGCAAAGAGCCAGGTGAGTGCCAGCAGGAGAGGCACCTGCTCACAGGCCTGGAGGGCACCCTCCTGTGGGTGACATGCCCCCCAGGCCACCAGACTAATCTGTTTTTTTTTTTTTTTTTTTTAAGAAGAAAAAGAAAGAAATAGGAGCTTGGAAAGCTTTAAGACAACTGTGGAGAGGGCCCTCATGTCATAACCCCCAACGGGTCTTCAGATGTTCAACTCTAATTTCCAAAAAGGCTTAGAAAAATAGGCAGGAGGAAAAGAGAAGTCCCTTCAAATCATGAAAGAATCACGAGCAGAACCCTGAGAGTCCAGGGGGCTAGGGTGTCACATTTTACACATTCTATCAGGACACAAGCAACTGGAGCTGACCCTCAGGTCACCTGATGCTTCTTGCTGTATCCCTGTTCCAAACAGAACAGTGCTTCTCTCCTACCTCCAGAGAAGCGGCATCTTTATATGAATATTCTCCATGTTGCTTTCTTCACCTTTTCGTGGTAAATGAGATTTCTCTGAGCAAAGATCAAAGACACTATGTGAGATTAAGGTTTATTTTCTTGGTGAGTCATAGCCTGGATCACCAAACACAGAGTTCACCAAATGTTTTGAGCTGGGATGACAGTACAGAGACAAAATTATAGAGCTCTGGTGTGATGTTTAATTAAAACTTATCATCTGATCAAGGGCACTGTCACTGTTAGTGACAAAGTAAATTACCCATCACCCAGAAGTTCTGCGATTTATCCTAAGGCACTCTTACTGAGTGTGGGCTAAGACCTAGCTACAAGGGTTTTCACCAGACTGTTTTTTAAAAGAGAAAAAAAAAATAGAAATAGGGCTGGGGTTGTGGCTCAGTGGTAAAGAGCTTGCCTACCATGTGTGAAGCACTGGATTCTATCCTCAGCACCACAGAAAAAAACTAATTAATTAATTAAAGATACTGTGTCCATCTACAACTAAAAATATTTTTTAAAAAAATTTAGAAATAGGGTCTGGGACTGTGGCTCAGTGGTAGCACACTTGCCTGGCATGTGTGAGGTACTGGGTTCCATTCTCAGCACTGCATATAAATAAATAAAATAAATCTATCAACAACTAAAAAATTTAAAAAAAAACATCCAGACTTTAACCATTTTTCTTTTCTAAAAAATATTTATTTATTTTTTAGTTTTCAGCGCACACAACATCTTTGTTTGTATGTGGTGCTGAGGATCGAACCACGGGCCGTATGCACGCCAGGCGAGCACACTACCACTTGAGCCACATCCCCAGCCCCTAAAAAAATTCATTAAAAATTTAGAAATAGGGGGCTGGGTTGTGGCTCAAGTGGTAGAGCGTTCACCTAGCACACATGAGACACCGAGTTCCATCCTCAGCACCACATAAAAATATTGTGTCCACCTAAAACTAAAAAAAAAACTTAGAGATAGCCTAAATTCACAAAAGAGGGAGATTAGCTACATAAAGATAGTATCATCGTATACTGGAATACTGTGCCCCATGTTGCCATAAAGGTAAACACACAATGACATATTTGGTATTCCCCTAGTTGATATTGGATAGGTGGGATTATAAGTATTTTAAGTATTCTGGACTTTTATATATTTCTACTTTTTTTTTTTTTTATAAATACAAGTAAAAGTGGAATGTCTATAAAAAGTGAAAAGGGATATGGAAGGTAATTTTTTAAACTTTTTTTTTATTGGTTGTTCAAAACATTACAAAGCTCATGACATATCATCTTTCATGCATTTGATTCAAGTGGGTTATGAACTCCCATTTTTACCCCAAATACAAGTTGCAGAATCACATCGGTTAGTGTAGAAAAATAATAAGGACAATCCACTAGGAGGTCCTGATTGTGAAGCCCCGTCCCAGTTCTCAGGCTTCAGCTTAGCCCAGCACAGGCCAGTCCACTTCACCAGGGCGCGCCCAGGGACTGCAGGGGCGCAGGGGATGTGGGGTGGTCTCTGCCCTTGCGCTCCGCCGGCGGACACTAGAGCTCCTCGGGCCACTCTAGGCTCCCAGGGCCGCTACCTGTGAAAACGCAGGTGCGGAGGAAGGCTTGCAAACACCTCCCATCAGGGCTGTCGCCGCAGAAACTCACGCAGCAGCTACGTGTCCCCCAGGGAACCGGCATGCAGCGCGAGCAGCGCAGAGAGACGGCCCTGCGGGCTCCTTTCTGCGGTGCGTGCGGGGAGAAGCCCAGGACGCTGCAGCCGTGCTTGCAGAAGCAACGCCCTCTCAGCTCGCTTCCTACAGGAGAGTGCCCGAGACCCCGCGCTAAGGGAAGGCGACCCAAGGTCTCACGCTCACGCCTTCTGGCCTGGATTTCCAATGTGCTGGGTTTTCTCTCTTGCAATTCCGTGCTGCCCCCTAGTGTTGACCTACATTGTCACACTCTGTTGTGCAGGGTGGAGTGGAGGGAGGTCCCAGTCCACAAAGGGAAAGGAAAGGGATTGGACATGTGGTGGAACTGTCAAAAGTAGTAGCGACTTACATAACAAAAATAGTCCATAGCTCTTATTGTTTTCCTGAAACAAACAAATAAAAAAAGATAGTTGATTTTTGGTCAGGACAGTTGCTAACACTTCCTTACCATGCGCCAGGCACGATGCTAAGTGCATTACATGGGCTAAATCCCTTAATCCTCCCAGCAGTCCTGAGCGGGGAACTGTCAGTTCGAGCTCCTGCATGCCTGACCATTCAAGGAGGGGCAGAAGTTAAAAAAAAAAAAAAAAAAGGTCACATCAGAACAAAGCAAATTCAAGGGGCACTGTGCTCTACAGAGAAGATCATTGAAAGCAAGAACACCTGCTGTTAGTTGTCAGGATTGCCTGGTGGTCTGTCTTCGGTGTGCCCTCACAAGTAAACCACTGCCTGTTTTAAAAACAGCTTTATTGATGTATAATTCATACCATGGAGTCCTCTGGGACTGGCCGCCTCCGTGTGGCTCGATGCTTTCAAGTTTCCGCATGATGCAGCATGTGTGAGAGCTTACTTTTTATTGCCAAATGACATCCCACTGAATGACATGCCCCATTCCGGGTAGCCATCAGTCGGTGGAGGACAGCTGAGTCGTGGTACATTCTCACCATCACGATGGACGCTGGTGGATGCTCACGCACAGGTTTTGTGTGGACCTGCATCTTCATTTTTCTCGGGTAGGACTGCAGTGGCATTGCTGGGTCCTGTGGTGACTCGGTCTTTAATACAGAGGGACCGCCACCGTGATCCAAAGCCACCGCAGTGCTCTTTTCTGGCTCCTCGCCTGTCTTTTTTCCCGCAGCCATCTTAACATGAAGGAGCCTTTCCCAGTGTTTATGTTCAGTGCCTCCTTGGCAGTTACTGACACTAAGAACCTCATGGTGTAAGATCACTTCTTTCTGATGCTGGTGACACAGAGCCACGCAGGCCACATTAGCATTAACAACTCTAAAACTACTCTCCTTTTATTAGCATTCTGAATGCCTCAGATGAAATCAGAGGGAGGCAAATCAGAAGAGATGGCATTGGAGGTTCTGAGGGACAGCAGGACATTAGTTCTTTCACTCAAGCATCTGTTAGAGCCAAGAGACTGCTCGTGCTGGGACAGGAAGAGCCACATAGGGGCAGTCTCCGTCCTCAGGAGACTAAGCTTCTGTCCGTAGAATGACTTTAAGCAACTGTTGACATAGTTGAATAGTAGAATCATGTGAAGGAGCCGCAACACAGGCTCTGAGACAAACAGTCCTGGCTTTGCTGGGGGAGGGCTCAGGAAGTCTTTTCAGGGGAAGCGAAGTCCAAGGGGAGAGGGACAGGCTGTGTCCATGGTCAGGGGGTGGGGTGCCATAGGCGCTGGTGTGTAGGGATCAGGTGACATAGGAAGCTGGGCAGGTGCGAGGGACAGTCAGCTGGCCAGTGTGGCTGCAGCATGTAGACCAGGGAAGGGAGGCTGGAGGAGCAGGAGCAGGTCAGAGGGTGCAGGGACCACAACCTGGACCACCCAGGGCAGGACAATGGCACTGTTCGGGTCTTGGGTCAGGAGGTGAAATGGCAGGGGTCAGATTGGCGCTGTCTTCTTTTGCTTATTTTGCAATGCTGCAGAAACCTGGTCCAGGGAGGTGGTGCCCCTGAGTTCCAGCACCTCAGCCTCTCCCCCACTGAGTGGCCACAGACAGGAGTGTGGCCTCAAGAGAAGACTGGCAAGCATTTTGCTGCCACAGTCAGCCAGGCCACTCCAGTAGTTCTGTCGAAAGTATAGATGGTAAATGGGTGGCAGTGAGCTTACTTAGGGAAAAGGTATGGAATCAGGAGAGAAGGGACCTGGAGAGAGGAGGATCAGCCAGCAGACAGTGGAGAGGCAGGAGGAGAGAGGGAGCAGTCTCCAAGCCAGAGGAGGAATTCCTAGCAGGTGTGAGCCCCACTACTGGAAGTGCCAAGAGGTCATCTGTGACATGTTGGCTAAGAAATGCCCATGCGGTTAAGCAACAGAGGCGTCAGGGGACCTTAGTCAGAGAGGACGTGCTGAGGAGTGGGCTGCAGTCAGACTGCAGTGAGAGCGCACTGGGTGGGGTGGGGGAGTGAGGAACAGCGGTGGAGCGAGCATCCCTGCAACAGCGGCAGGGGGCGTGGCTGGGGGCGGTCATGAGCAAGGTGAGGCCTTCCACGTGGGCGTGGACAGGAAGGGGCCACTCTCAGGCAGGACCTTCGAGAGAAGGAGTTCGGCTTCCGGGTGGGAACACTTGGATTCAATCCGGCTCCTCCTCCTGCTGGTGAGCGGTTTCGGGGCATTGGCCTCCCTAGGCCTCCGTTTCTTGGTCTGTAAAATGGAGAAAAATGGAACTCCTGCCAGAGGGTGAAGTGAAAGGGTGCAGGAGGGGCGGAGGCTGAGGCCACTTGGCTGGCGGCATTCCAGAGCCTCATGGGTGGTGGCTGCTGCCCACCTGAGCTTGCCCTTGACACACAGCTTTGTATTTACTTTTCAATTCCTTACAGCAGCAAACAGTTCCTAACTCAAAGGGGACTGCCATGGGCTGGATGTCTGTGTCTCCTCCCCAAATGCGTGTGTTAAAACTCTGACCCTCCATGTGATACTAGGAGGCCAGGCCTTTGGGAGACAGGTCACAGGGTCAAGTCCCGGTGAATAGAATTAGTGCCCTTATAAAAGGGAGCCCAGAGAGCTCTCTTGGCCTCTTCCTTCCATGTGAGATACAAAAAGACTATGGTCTGCAACCCGGAGGAGGGTCCTTGCCAGAACCAGACCATGCTGGCACCTAATCTCAGACTTGAGCCTCCAGAACAGTGAGAAATTAAATTTCCGTGGTTTGTAAGCGGCCCTGCCTGTGGCACTTTGCTATAGCAGCCCAAATGGACTGAGGTGGGGCATTCAATTATTTCTATAACTAAAAATAACATACAACAGAGTGCATGATGTGGTCACCAAAGGTCATGCCCTGGGAGGCTTCACAAAGGCATGACTCAGAAAAGCCCCAAATTTAAAGCCACCTTAATGCCCATGAGAAAAGAAGGGGTCCCTGGGGGCAGAGCCAGGATGAGTGCCTCAGCAGCAAGAGAGCCCAATCCACAGCCAACACAGCAGTCAGGAAGTGCCTGTTTTCTGACTCAGTTCCTATGAAAGATAAAGCCAGACGAACTGATGAACTCAGTCTAAGCCATCTTAAGATTGGGAGCCGAAGTCATGAAGTCATGAAAAGTTAATTTCTGTTTTGCTATAAATTACTGCGATTTCTAAACTTGTTTGGAATTCCTGCCCGAGCCTTGAACTCACCCATGCCTGGCTCCCCCTAACCAGATAACAATCCTCTCTGAAACCTCAGCAGTGCCTCATAAATTCTGTTGTTGGGATCTGAATTTACTTCCTACTTTGAAATGTTAAGCCATGTAGGTCACTAACCTACTATCTGCCTTTGTATTGTGCTTGTCAAAATCTGTTGGCTGTAAATTCACAAGATACCCCCCCCCCCCCACTTTGCAACTTTTGTGCTATGAAACCTTGTTCCTAAGGACTGGGGGGTGGTCTCTAGCCCATGTTGGGAGAGACAGCCACTGATCAGCTCTCTTTGTGTACACAAATACAAGTTTGCTTTAATTTGATTTCAAATTGAAGTTAGTGGTCTTTTCTTGGGGACACCTGGGTGTCAGGGACAGTCACTCTGCTGGCCCATACAGGGCTCCCACTTGCTTGAAACAGCATCTTCCTGCTGGGAAGCCACCCTCAGCCTGTCTAAACATGTCCACCCAGAAAAGGATAGGACCCTGGACAGCAGTGACTTCTCTTCTGAGAGCTAATTCCCTGTGGGTTTCAAGGACAACGCTGGTGCTGGCCACTGTCATACCTGGCCTCCTGCCTGGGTACCGTGAATTATTTTTTCATCTGGTTTCTTTGCCTGAACCTTCGACAGAATGACCAGAGTGGCCTGGCTCTGATTGTGGCAGCAAGATGCTTGCCAGTCTTCTCTTGAAGCCACACCTCTGGGTTGTGACCACTCAGTGGCATTCCCTGTGATGGGGGAGAGGCTGAGACACGCTGGACTCAGGGGCACCACCTCCCTGGACCGGCTTCTGCTCTGGTGCCCACATGTCCTGCCCTAGCTTGGCTTGGGCTCCTTCCTGTTTCCCAGTTATTCCCCAGTCACTCCACTGGGGCCCAAACTCCACATTAGGGTTAAGATCTTCCCTGCGGCTGCTACGCCAACTTGGTATTGGAAATAAAAGAGGGGACCGCTGTTAAATTGCAGATGCTGATAATTAAAAATGTAGCCTGTAAATAGACTCCACCCAGCAATTTCCTCAGGAAACGTGATTATTCCCAAATTGATCTGCCTTGTTTTCCATTCCATTCTATAACTAATATACAAGAATTCAGTTACCTTACTTAGTACATTCAATATCTTTCCTAAAATTAGAAAAAAGGAAGAAACTAAATAAACCCTCCTCCATCTTGTTCTAAAGAACCAAGACTTGAATTCATAAAATTCTCACTAAATTTATGACTAAAAACCAATGAAAATAATATGACACTGGGGCTAGGGCTGGGGCTGGGGCTCAGAGGCAGAGTGCTTGCCTAGCGTGTGTGAGGCACTGGGTTCAATTCTCAGCCCCACATGTAAATTAATAAGGTAAAGGCCTATTGACAACTAAAGAATATTTTTTTTTAAAGTGATGCTCCACACATCTTGGTGAAGCAAACACAGTGAGGTCTGCTTATGAGAAATGTAGTAAGTGAAGATTACTTACAGTAGGCCCTGAATGGGTCCCCACCCCAGCGCTCATGTAGACCCAACCCCAGTCTCTCCAGAATTGGCGAAGGAGAGAGAAACTGGGCGCGAGAACCCTGCAGCAAGTGGTATTGCTCGTCTACGGAGGACACTGGCCTGCCCGGATGGTGAGAGCCCCTGCTCATCAGCCTGCAGGGCTGGCCATCTGTGGCTGCGAATGGGACGATGACCTCCCCATTATCCCACACACCCCTTACCATCAGCTCTTAGAAGCAAGACCAACACAGGCTGATACTCCTTTGGCCAAAGAAAATCCCTGACTAGACCCGATTCAGGGAGTGGAGAGTGGATCCATCTCCTGATGGAACAGGTGGCAAAGCTCCAATGCAGAGGAGAAGTCTGTGGCCATGTATCCAACCCACTAGACTCCTGAGAGCACGTGCCGGGCACCTGGGCATCCTCAGGGGTGTCTCTCTGAGAAGCCCTATCACCTATTCAGGGGACCACGCATCTCTGACATCTAGGAGAAAAGCATACCCCTCCTTCAGGCCCTTTGTGCCCTGAGTGTCTAGGGGGACACCTACCTGCCTCAACTGCCAGCCCCCAAGGGCAGGGGACAGTGTTCTGGGGCTGTGAGGTGGTGGGTGCCTCCAGGACTGATCCAGCCAGCTGAGCAGCTTGCAGTGGAAACAGAAGAGGCCAGCGGCTGCAGTGAGGGCCACCTGCAAGCCCTCGGCAGGCTCAGCCTCTGACAGTCTCAGAGTAGCAGCCTGTGTGGGTGAGTCTGCACCAACCAGCGGCTGAGGGTGGTGGTGACTGGGGAAAAGACAGCAATGGTGACCCTGTCGTCAGTCACACAAGTCTATGTGAACTACACATATTTTAGCAAGAAGATGGCAAGGGGGAGGCCAGCCTGGGCAATTTAGTGAGACTCTGTATCAAAATTAAAAATCAAAAGGGCTGGGGAAGTGGCTCAGCGGTGGGCTGTTCACCTAGCATGTGCGGGCTCTAGGTTCAACCCCCAGCACTGAAGAAAAATTATCCTAATGTGTTTATTTTATGAAATTTGCCAAGCTGCCCACTCATTATCGGTGTGCTTCTCTGCAGTACAGTTTACTAAACAGCTTTCATCAAAAAACAAACAAACAAAAAAAAAAAAACTGCTCCAGCTGATCATAGCAGGGCCGGGCACACAGAGCCCTTGCAGTGTGGTGACAACCTCGGGAACCAGGTACTTCAGTCCTGTCTTTCTGCCGCCACTAACTAGTTTCTCGGGCTGAGACAGGCTGTCAAGCCCCTGGGCCATGTCACCTGTAGCACACAGGGTTATATTAAGTCATGCCTAAAGCCATTTGCTTTTGATGTGATCCATCTCATCCTGTGAAGTACCAACTGGGCCCTGGAGACATGAGGGGGACAAGACTCACATTTCCTGTCCTTGCAGGACTTCCAACATAATCAGTACCCAAGGACAACAGAACTGTGATCTGTGCTCGCAGGAGTGGCAGGGGGACAATGGCAGTGTCCTGACAGATGGAGGGAGGATCCGAAGGTGCCCCCCACAGGCTGGAGCTCCGAAGAATGACAGAGCTGAGTCACAGCCGCTGCCTGGCTGGCCCGTTCCCAGATGCAAACCAGGGAGGAGTGGAGGTGCCACACTCCTGAAACCCTTGGCTCGCTACACCTACACCAGGATGGGCACAGCATGGCAGGCTACTCCAGGGTGTCCTGAGCATTAGCAGCACTCGGATCAAAGGATGAAAATCAAGACGACTGGAGTAATTATACTCCAGAAAACAAGGTCAAAAGAACACCTGTGCCCTTAGCACTACTCACAGGTAGGGCTAAATTTTTCCTAAATTTCCCCTAAAATTTTCCTGCCCATAACATTCATAAAGGGCCAGTTGCCATTTATGACTTTGCTCAGTGGCTAAAGACTGCAGGGACGGTAACGCACTAACGGGGTGGAGAAGGAGCTTCCTTCTCAGCTGCGAGCACACTTGAGATCCGTGCCCTATAGCTATTCCATCTTTTCTTGGCCCTCTTACTTATTTTTCTTACCAATGACAAGTGTCTAATGAGGCATCTATATGGGTGGTCTGCAAGCAGTGGGCTGCAATCTAACGGCAAGACAATTAACTACACATCAATCAATGTTTAGTAGGTACCAGGTGCTGTTAAGTGGTCACACACACTAACTCATTAAACCCTCATAACCAGCCCAGAAAACCGGTGCGAAGACTAGTAGTGCTCATTTCATGGAAGGTTAAACATGTCTCCCAGGGTACAGACAGAGGAGCCTGGGGATTGTAGCAGCCATGCCTTAGGACAGTCCACACTGAAGCCAGGCCCTAAGCCCAGGTGGTCTTCCCCTCCATCAGTGCCTCTCAGTAGCACTGGCTGCAGAGTGTTCCAACAGAGTGACAGAGTGTCTGTGAAGGCCGAGAAGACGATGCCCTCATCCTGGGCTGAATCCCGTCATGGTCACCATGAGGCCACGCTTCCCACAGGCAGTTCCAGCCAAGGACAGGCACAGCAGGGACACCGGGTGTCATAGTTTGGATGTGAGGTGTCCCCAGAAGCTCATTTATGAGACAGTGCAAGGAGGCTCGGAGGAGAGAGGATCAGGTTGAGTGCTCTGACAATCAGAGCATCCATGGACAGAGTGAGCTGGGTGGTTGAAGGCAGGCAGGCATGGCTGGAGGAGGGGGTCCCAGGGGCATGCTTCAGAGGTTATATTTAGAGCACTCTAGGCCTCCTGGTTGTGGTGTCCTGAGCAGCTTTCCTCCTCCACATCCTCCGCCCCACCTCTCAGGTCCAGTGCATCTGTGGACTGAGACCTCTGGAATCGTGAGCCCCCACATAAACTTTTCCTCCTGTAAAATTGATCTTTCAGGTCTTCTGGTCGCAGTGATGAAACAGAAGGCTGGTACCCACAGAGCAGGACTCCTCCAAAAGAGATTTGACTCGAAGTTTCCAGGGCTAATCAGCCAACCTTGGGCACCTGCCATGGGGGGGAGAGCAGCCTCCCACCTGTCTCCCTTGCTTCTGTCTCTCCCACAGGGCTCAGCCTGCACTGCATCAGTGATTCCCCCTGCCTCCCCACCTCCACCCTCACAGGTGTGGTTTCTTGGAGGACCCAAAACAACACAAACATCCCAAAGTCAGCTTCCACTGTGTCACTGAAACTGCTCCTGTATCCACAGCCTAGTCACCAAGACCCAGCAGCCCTCCCTCAGGCCTCAGCTGTCCCCATTTAGCACAGGGTGCACTTGAAACCCTGACTCCTGTGTCTTGGGCTGAATGCTTTTTAGCCCCTCCAAAACTTTCATATTGAAGCTTCAGCTCCTGGTGTGGCTGTATTATTTCTAAGGAAGGAATTGAGATTCAATGGGATCCTTAGGGCCCTGATCTAAATCCAAATTTGCTGGCTCCTTGACCATGGACTTGTAGCCTCCAGAACTGAGAGGAAATCAATGTTCTTTAAGCCATACAGTCTGTGGCATTTTGTTATAGCAGCCTGAGGTGACTAATACACTCCTTCGACAGTTCCCCTTTCTATGGTCAGAAATCTGAGTCTTCTGAGGCTAAGGTCAGCTTGTCAGCAACACTGATTCCTCTTGGAGCTCTGAAGGGGCATTGGAGAAACACTGAAAAACTGCAGGTTGCCGTGGAGAAAAACTGAAAAACTGCAGGTTGCCGCAGTCTGGCTGGGCACAAATCACAAGCCACTGAAGCAGGAACAAACTTTATTTTTGAACTGCAGGAAAACACTTCACACAGCTCCCGGGGAATCCTCCCGAACGCCACTCGGTCGTCCAGGAAACCCCCAGCCAGAAATATCTCTCCCGGAAATCCCTCCTCCTGCACTTCCCCAACCAATGGGAACTCTCGGGGAATCCCCAGAAATCCCCACGAGAACTCCAAAATAGTGCGAGAACTCAAAAGTTGCGGCAGAGGCGGATAGTAATGCCTCGCCTGTCAATCAATACTGTTGGCAAAATGCCAGGGGCCATACAGACTCTGCCGTGGCTCTCAGCAGCAGGTGACGTGGTGGAGAGCTGAAGGCAGCTTCCTAGGAAGAGGTGACATTTGTGTTGAGCTCCGCCTGAGGAGGAACCCTCCCAGCGGAATCTGCACAGCTCTGAGGTATGGCCAGAGCCCCAGACCTGAGGTGGGGACAAGCTGGGCTCCTGCTACTGCTTTAACACACTGCTACAGTGAAACGTGAGGCCAAACTCAGGGGCTCCAACAGCACCTCCATCGTCGTGAAGACTAACCCCTTCCTTGAGCTCCTTCCAAAATAGAGAAGATAAGCCTTGTTGGTCTCATTCCTGGAATCTCCCCAAGTCTAAAACATGGAAGCAATCATTTGTTGAAGAACTTTTTGACCAAATGAAAAATTAACATAACTTAAGTGAGTCTGTGTTACTGCTTAATGACAGGGACTCTGGGCTGGAAGTGATCTCACCAGGTAATACTGGTAACAGCTAAGTCCTTCCTGGTGTCCTCTGACTCTCCTTTTCTCATTCCCCACCGGCTGTCAGATCACCAAGCTCCAGTTCATCTCCTGGTGGTTACTGGTCCTCTCTCCCTTCCCCTCTGCTCCCCAGGGCAGGGGCCTACCTTCTCAGTCTCTGTACTCCCAAGAGCCCTGGGGGCTGCACTTCAGACATGTGTGCCCAGAACCTTCTACCAGGCCCCTCACTGTGAAGCCTTTGCTCCCACCCTCTCCTGAGGGGCTTGCTGCAGGCAGGAGTCTCACAGAACAGCTGAAGCTGGCAGAGGCCAGCTGAGGGTCACACCAGCCTTCCCCAGGGCTGTCTCAGGAGGAGTCTCAGCCCACTGCACTGAGCACTGCCCCTGGGTCAGCACAGGCTCCTCTGTCCAAGGACACTCTGCCAGCACTTTGAAGCCAGCTCCCCCTTCCTTCAGGGCTGGCTCTCACGTTAGCCTCCTACGGAGGTCTGCAGCGGCCCCCTACAGAACCCCTCTGCCCAGGGCTCTGCACCTTCTCTCACCCTCATCTCTTTCCTCCTTAGCTCTTAGGACCTTCTGACCCCACAAGGCAGGGACCTGGTTCTCTGCTGTCTCCCTGGAGCCAGGAACAGTGCCTGCTGGACAGCACTCACTCAGGGGTCATCTTTCAGGTGAACAAACTCCATGTGCTGAATCCAACGAATGCAAAGTCCTGGGGGGAGGGGGAGAGTCCTGCAGTGTGGATCTCCTCCAGAATAAAGGACATCACCTGTGTGACTGCAGAACCATCCAGAGGTGACACACAGGGCTGGGCTTAGAGATGGAAAGGGGTTGGCCAAAGGGGGCGAGGGAGAGGCTGTGAAGTCAGGGAGGGGGAGCAGGAAGACCAGGACCTTGGCCTTCAGGAAGGAGACTGTGCCCCACCACCTTTCCCCACCAACCCTCTGACAGTCTCACAAAAAGTTTTGAGGACGAAGATAAAGTGGATGTCACTGCTAACTAAGAGGCATAAATGGGTTTTGGAAAGCAACCTCTGCAAGGAGCTAGTGAGGAGGGGGGGCCTGACTTTAGGAAGATGCACCCCACAGCTGGCCCAGCCAGGCACAGCCTTAATTAGTGATCATCGAGGCCACGGAGCTCCGCTGATGGTCTTCCGCGGTGCATCAGAGCAAGGCTTAACAAAAGTACTCGGAGGACACACTGTGCTTCCTGCAGGGACAAGCCTCAGGCACCTGCCAGAAAGCTTCCAGAACATTCTGCAAATGTAAGACATTTGCACTGAACAAAAATTCACCCTCTTACTTTGCCAAAGCAGTGGGATCGTGGGAACCTTAAGGGAGCATGGTAAACAGCACATGATGCAGTAGAGACCATTACATAATGCTTTATGCTTACAGTAGGAAAACTGTCTTTAAAAAAAAAATCCAGCTCCCTCCTTTCCTTTAGGAAATGTCTGAAGCACCCAAGACATTATTTTACAGATTATAGAAGCTGTGTAATGCCAGATTCGTGGGACCCCAATAGACCTCCAGGAGCCGAATCCTATGCAATCACACAAGAGTCTTTATTGCAAGCTCGAGCCTGGACTCACAACCGTTTCCGACACAGCGGTCCCAAGGAGTGAGTCCCGGTCCTTTGTCCAGTGAGATTTTATAGGTTTGGGGGGGATACTCTATGTGTCACAACATCACACAGCAAATCATTCCATACCCTGAGAAAGTCAAACAAAACTCTTAACATTGATTAGCACATTCACTGGCGGGAACAAGTTGGGTAGGGGTGATTGGTTAGTACAAGAACTGATTGGTTTAGGCCACGAGGGGTGTACGTGCTAAATTACATGGTTTCCCAACATGTTATCAAACCACCATAAACTACTGCGGGGTCATCTGGCATCCCAGGTATTTTCCCTGTCTCATGCTGATTGGTGGTTGCTAGGGGGTTGTAATGGGTCTTCACCTAGCCTAACTGAGTCAGGGACACCTGGCGCCACAGACCTCTCCTTATTTGCAGACAAACAACTCAGCAGGGTGGTTATCTGCCTAGAAAGGCTCTGTGGGGTTTTCCAAGGACAAGGGTCACGCCTCCTTCCTTGGACAGGCTTTGCTCTGAGGTAGAAGCTGATTTCTCAGCTGATGGTATTTTCTAAACAGAATTAAGTGTTCCTAAAAAATACATGATCAGTTCTCAAAAAGAAACTTAAAATACTAATTAAATTTTATCTCAAAATATCCCTGTGGAGTAAATGGAAAGGTGATGACTGATACTTCATTTTACATATCAAGGAGCTGAGATTTAATAATCTCAGTGATATTGGGAGTCAAGGGTGGGTCTGGCTCTCAAATCCCGGGGGAATACAAAGTGGCCCTGCTTTGCACAGCACTGTCTCAGAAAGGCCAAAACAGGAGAGCACCGC
Organism: Marmota flaviventris; assembly: GCF_047511675.1. NCBI lineage: Eukaryota > Metazoa > Chordata > Mammalia > Rodentia > Sciuridae > Marmota > Marmota flaviventris. The sequence goes on along the minus strand of NC_092505.1, from coordinate 107,276,251 downwards.
CTCCTATGGGGAAATAAGACAGTTCTTTGTGGATTATGTGGGCCCAAGGGAAAAAGATCCCCTAAGACTTTAAAGATCTGAACAACAGCTCTAAACAAGGAGTACTTGAAAAATTCAATGCACCATGCAATCAAGAAAATGCTGTGGCAGTTACAGGGCCCAGCCAGGGAGGGCAGCTGACACTACCCTCGCTCTCTCCGGGCCCCCTCCCACGCCTGACCCCCAGCCTGCTCTCGGGGCACCCAGGGAACAGAAACACGTGCCTTCTCCTGAGCAAGTCACTTGCTCTGTGTGGAAGGGGTGGCTGCATTTCGTGACCTTGAAGATCTGCCAGCACCAGGTGCTGTGGGGGGAGGCAGGTAGCGGGGGGCAGAGGCAGGCTCCACCCCAGCACTCCCAGTGCTGGTACAGAACAGAACAGGCCGGCCTTGCCTTTCTGTCTCTCAACTCCCACCTGCCCCCCCTGCACCCTGGGCACCCTGCTCCCTGGGGGTCCCACTCTGCAGTCACCCAGGTTCCCCTCCTTCCCAAACGTCCCAACTGCCCCACTAGCTGAAAGGCCTCTTCTTTCACAAATATTGTGTGTTTTCTCTCTGCCCTTGGAGCACAGGGCAGCTGGTGCCCCTCACCTGCCTGGTCCTGCCCTGCAGCTGATGGCTTTCTGGGCTCCTACCAGATGCTCAGGTGCCCGCCCTTAGTGGGGACAGGGGTGGCTCTCCGGGCCATGCATGCCAAGGACCTGGAGGCCTGGATCAGGGCAGGGCCTGGTAAGGCTTGACATTGCTCAGAGCGCCAGACACCTGACGTCCCTATCTGTCAATAGCTTTCTTAGGGCCCCATCCCCTGGGTGGGAAGGCCCTGGCTGGAAGCCCCACGTGTTGTCACAGCTGGGGCTCAGTGTCATGGCGTCATGGCAGACTGCTGCATTCCGCAAGCAGCCCATTTGTTCTGTGGCACAGGAGCCTGCTCAAGGAGTCACAACACAGATAAGGCTACCCTTATGCCATGATAAAAGGGAACAAAACACAGACCCTTTGTAGTTTTGCCTAAATACAAACTGTGCCCACTAAATGGATGCGCCTGCTTTGGGGCAGAGTCCTGCAGCCTTAGAGGACTCCCAAACCTTCGCACAAAGCCTAAGTCCTCCGCACAAAGCCTAAGTCCTCCCACAGGGTCTCCAGCACCCGCAGGGCTGCACCTGTGTTCCCGGGGCTCGGGCGGAAAGGCTGAAGGTCACAGACCACTCTGCATCCCTTAATAGCCACAGGCATCCTGGGCACATCAGTGTTCCCAGTTTACACCTGGGGACGCCGAGGCCGAGGTGGTGCTGGCTGTCCAGCCGCCTGGGGCCTTCTCCACCGCCAGGATGGATAGGCACCGGCCGTAAGCACGAGAAGTTCTCTGCAAAATATAAGGGACGCCAAAAATCTCACCAATCAACCTAATATTTCAGGCACTATTTTAAAATATCCAATGCGCAAACTGCAGCCCGAGGGCCGGCCCCTGTCTTGTGAGCAGGGTTTCACTGGACTTTCCCCCCTGCATCTGGCTACGGGGCAACCCACGCAGCGGGCGACACCCGGGGCCTCACGCGCGCCCCCGGCGGACGCCACCTCCGCCACCCTCCGCAAAATAAAATGAAGTATGGAGGCCGCCGCGGCGGGCGCGAAGGACCGCGCGGGGTCACCGCCGTGTCACCGCCGCGCCACCACCGCGCTGCGGTCCTGCCACTTCCAGCCCCGGGCTCGCGGACAGCGCGGCCGTTGCCCGGGCGACGCGCACAGCAACGCCACCCGCCCGAGGCGGCCACCGCGGTCCTGTCCCCAACGCGACATGGCCGACTTGCGCTCGCGTCGCGGACAGCGAAAGACGAAGGAGGATCCGGGGTCCAAGAGGGCCTCGGCGGAGGAGAAGCAGCCGGAGGAGGAGGAGCAGGGGGAGGAGGAATGGGAGGAGGAGGAGGAGGAGGTGGAGGAGGAGGTGGAGGAGGAGCGGGAGGAGGGGGAAGAGGAGCAGCGGGGCGACGAGGGCAAGTCCTCCGAGTTCTGCGACGAGGACCTCTGGAAGGTCGTGGACCTCCTTGACAGCAATGACGGCTTCCTGGCCTCGCGCCCCCGTCTGGCCAGCGTGGTCAGCCCCAGCCTGGACTCCACGTCCACTCTCACCCAGCAGTCGAGCACCTCTGAGAGCCCGCGGTCCCCCCACACCCTGACGCCGCCCAGCGAGGTCCGGACGCAGAGCCAGATCACGCTCTCCAGTGCCTCCTCCAGGAAAAGTAACGCCCGGGCCGCCCTGCCCTGCCCCTGTCCAGTCCTGCCCCGACCCTGCCCCAAACCCCTGGCCCTAGCACTGCCCTGGTCCTGCCCGGACCCTTGGCCCTAACCCTGTCCCAACCCCGGCCCTACCCTGGCCCTGTCCTGGCCCTGCCCAGGCCCTGGACCGCCCCTGCCTCTGTTCCTGGGCGGCCCCTGGCCCTGGCCCTGGCCCTGGCCCTGACCCAGCCCTAGCCCCCTCATTGGCCTGGCCCTGCCCCAGCCTCTGTCCCTAAGCCACCCCTGGCCTTGCCCTGCCCCTGCCTCTGCCCCTAGCCCTGGGCCACTCCTGCACCTGGCCCTAGTCCTGCCCCTGGGTGGTTCCTGTCCTTGGCCCTGGCCCTGTTCCAGCCCCTGCCTCTGTCCCTAGCCTCCCCCTGGTCGGGCCCTTGTCCCTAGCCCTGGGCCTCCCCTGCCCTTGTCCCTGGCTGTGCCACTGCCCCTGGCTCACGGGGGCCTCAGCCTCCTCCCCAACCACTCTGCTTTCAAGTCCAAGCAGAGGTCCACACAGCCAGCCGGCTCACCCTGGGCCACAGACGCAGTGGTGGGGACTGTAGCTCAGGATGAATAGCCCTGGGGCCTCTCTTCCTGAACCCGAGCTCCTCCAGGCATTGCCTTTGACAGAAGCAGAGCAGTTAGAGCAGGGTTTGCAAACCCCAAACTTGGCCTTTGGCCTGGGGTGCTTTGCTGGACCAGTCCAGAGTTCCCGGATGTTCCTGGTCCACCCCTGCCCTTGCTTGGAAGGGCCCAGATACTGCCACCTCCCCACCTCCGAGGGGGAGAGTAAAATTGCCCTTTCAAGAACCACTGATTTAGAGAATGGCTAAATTTTAAGTGTTTCGTTCAACAGGTTTTCCTAAAATATTTGAAACATTTAAGAAAGAGACGAGTGAAAGAAATATAGATAGGTAAGAAAATGTTTTCAATTTTCATATTTTTTAAGTCAATAATGTTTACCTTTTGGATAAACAGGTTAAGTAGAATAAAATAATCCAAGACACTTACAACTTATTTATTCAAAACTTCTTTCTTTTAATCTGTAATATTAGACACTTTTAAAGAGAGAGAGACAGTCCCCGCCTATCTGCAGCCTATTACCCATCCCTAGAGATGCCATGTTCATTTGCCATTGTCAACAAAGTAAATATGTCATATGTTCAAGAGTAAGTACTTTGAAACTTAGAACATCCATAGATCGATCCTCCCCCCCCCCTCTCTCTCTTAGAGGCAAGAGTGACCAGGGACATCTTTGGTGGAAGAAAGTGGAGTTTATGGCCTCGCTTGTTCTCTTTCTCTCTTAGACTCACAGTGATTTAACTATAATAGGAACACAGGGAAACATCTTTGGGACATCTAAATCCTAAATCCATAAAATGCGGCACTGAGGCCAAAGTCTTCAACTACTGCTCACCTGAGCTTCACTTTCATTAAGCAGCCTTGAAATTCTTAAGTGTAAGGAGAATTGTTCTGTCCCACTATGTGTTTTTACTTATCCTTTTAGTTCAGTTTTTAAATGAAAGATAATATGTGCCTGGTTAAGAAATTAAAGCATAAACTGGGTCCCATGGTGTACTTCTGTAATCCCACTGACTCAGAAGGCTGAGGCAGGAGGATCACAAGTTTGAGGCCAGTCTCAGCAACTCTGGAAGGTGCTAAGCAACTTACTGAGATCCTGTCTCAAAATAAAACATTAAAAGGGCTGGGATATGGCTCAGTTGTTAAGCACCTGTGGGTTCAATCCCTAGTACCATACCAAAAAAAAAAGTACACAAAGAAACAAAATTGAGCCTCTCGACACCCTTTCCACCCCAGTTCCACTCCTCAGAGTTAACATACTATTAACAGTTGCAGTTTTGTTTCAGTTACAATTTTGAATAACATTTTTATTCCTTAATTTATCAATTTCTTTTTTTGGTGGTGGTGGTGGGGATAACCAGGGATTAAACTCAGGAGCACTTGACCACTGAACGACAGACATCTCCAGCCCTGTTTTGTATTTTATTTAGAGATAGGGTCTTACTGAGTTGCTTAGCACCTCATTTTTACTGAGGCTGGCTTTGAACTTGCAATCCTCATGCCTCAGCCTCCCAAGATGCTGGGATTATAGGTGTGCACCAATGTGCCCAGCTGATTTATCAATTTCTGATATAACTATTGGCTTCCTCCCTCTCCATGTTCAGCACTTATATTATTTTTAGTTTTTTAGCACTTAGGACTTTTAAGTATTTAAATTTCTATTATTTAATCAGTTTCATATCTATTGACTATTATAAAAATTAGATCATTAATGAACTTCTGTTTCCCTCCCATCTCTCACTTCTTTTCTTCTAATTAACAAGTTAAATATTATATAACAGATTATATTAAATTACAAATTTATATAAAATCATATTACTTTGAAATTGTATTACTTTATTATGTTTTGTTAATTACAATTAACCCTTAGAGTTTTGGGGAACACCTTTATTCAAAAATTGAAAACCAATGAATAACTAGGCTTGGTGGCACACACCTGTAATCCCAGTGACCAGTGATCCCAGGATCACAAGTGTGGGGCTCACCTCAGCAATTTCATGAGATCCTGTCTCAAAAAAAATAAATAAATAAATAAATAAAGGGCTTGGGATGGAGCTCAACAGTAGAGTACCTCTGGGTTCAATCCCCAGTACCAATAAATAAATAATAAGTGAAAAGAAAAAAAGAAATGAACAATATTCAATTTCATATTTAGAAAGCAAAGTGATTATAACTGTGCACAAGGAAATGTGATCCTATGTCTATGCAACTTGTCTCCTAAAAAGGGAAGATTTCTTTCTCTTTTCTTTGTTAGTACATTGCAGTAGTACATAATGGTGGAATCTGCTGTGACGTGTTCATGCATGCACACAACATAACAAGATAATCTGGCCAATATCACTCCTTGCACTTGCCCCTCCCTCCTCTCCTCTTACCCCAAAGCGGGGATAGGGGTGTCCTTTCCTCCATTCTACTGATTTCCCTTTATAATAATAAATATTTCATGAAACTCTCCCCATGACCATTTTTCTTTTCCTTTTTCTTCTCTAGCTTCCACATATGAGAGAAAATACACAACCTTGACCCTTTGAGTTTGGCTTTTTCAACATAATGTCTCAAGTTCCATCCATTTTCCTGCAAATGACATAGTTTCATTTTTCTTTATGGCTGAGTAAAACTCCATTGCGTATATACATATTTTCTTCATCCATTCATCCACTGATGGATACCTGGGCTGGTTTCATGTTTTGGCTGCTGTGCATGTGGGTGTGCGTGGGTGTGCGTGTGTCACTGTAGCACGATGACATTAATCTTTTAGGATAAACTCCAAGGGATGCTATAGCTGAGTCATATGGGGGTTCCATGCTTAGTCTTTGGAGGAACCTCCATGTTGATTTCCACAGTGGTTGTACTAATTTATAATCCCACCAACCAGTGTAAAGTTCTTCCTTTTTCTCCGCATCTTCTGCAGCATTTATTATTATTTATTTTTTAAGTATTATATGATTTTTTATACTTTTATTTTATTTTTATGTGGTGCTGAGGATCGAACCCAGTGCTTCATGCATGCCAGGCAAGCGCTGTACCATTGAGCCCCAGCCCAGCCCTGTTATTTGTATTCTTGATGACTGCCATTCTGACTGTGGTGAGATGAGCTCTCAGTGTAGTGTTGATCTGTATTTCCCTAATTGTTAACTGATGTTGAACACCTTTTCATATATTTTTTGGCCATCTGTATTTTTTTCTTTTGAGAAGTGTCTGTTTAATTCCTATGTCCATGTGTTAAGTTGGGTTTTTTTAATTCCTTATATATTTCAGATAATAGCCCTCTGTCAGCAGAGTCCCTAGCAAGGCATTCTGCTATTTTGTAAGGCTCTCTCTTCACATCTTTGTTTTCTTTGCTGTGTACCAACTTGAAAAGTGAAATTCTCAACTCAGTTGTTTCCAGTTTATCTTTGTTTTGCTGTTTTCTTTTGGATGCTGTTGATTGAGCCTGAGGGCACTTAACCACTGAGCCATATTCCCAGCCCTTTTTAATTTTTTTATTTAAGATAGGGTCTTGCTAAGTTGCTGAGGCTGGCCTTGAACTTGGGATCCTCCTGCTTCAGCCTCCTAAGGCATGCTCCTGCATGTAATGAAGTTATTTACCTTCAGTTTTTCTGTGTTGGGCTCAACTGCCACCTTTTCTTGATTCCCATCTTACTTTCTTTCTTTTACTCCATTTCATTTGCTGGAGAGATTTCTCAGGTGACTTTTTTGTGTAGGTCTCCTGGGTAGTTGAATTTCTGAGTTCCTGCCTGCCTGGAAGTGTCTTCATTTTGCCCTTTTACTTTATTTACTAATGATACATCTTAGCAGAAAAGAATCGCTTTAAACTGCTCTCCCTCAGCGCTGAGGATACTGCCTCCTTCCCTCTTGGTACAGAGTTGCTGATTCTCAAACCCTGCTGACCGTCCGTGATCCGCTCCCCGTCTGTCTTCTTCCCCTCAGAGCTCCTGCGGGATGTCGACCATAGCTCCTCCATCTTCCCTGCCTTTCCTTCACATTTTCAAGATTTTTGATGTTTACATGCTACTATATAGCCCTTGTGCAGAATTTTTTAATTTTGTGATTCATATTTTTCATTTCTGAGAACCAGTTGTTCTCTGATTGTTGGCATTCACGATAGTTTTTTTGATCTCTCAAAGGGCGCTATTGCAGTGTAGTAAAGTGCTCCTTTATTCTGTGCATTTCCCCTGTCTTCTCAGGGTCAGTTGTCCTTCACCTCATGGCTAGTCCTTGAATCACTGGCAATCCTGATTATCTGTGTACTGGAATGACTGGGAGGTGGCTGAAAGGACTCCTCCTGCAGCTGGGCGGTTCTGTCCCCTCACAGGAGCCCCTGGGCAGCTGGGTGGAGCACGTCAGAGCCCCATTCAGGGTGGGGTGTCTGGGCAGAAAGCAGTCAGGCTGAGGAGCCCCACCATTGCTAGAGTTAGGACAAGAACGCTCACTTTCTGGTTGAAGTCCTTCTTTCCCTGAGCCTGTGGGGCACGTCCTGCATGACCTTCTCCTCCAGGGCTAACACCTCCCCAGGAGACTGCTCAGTATTTCAGAAAGCTGCTCTTGGGTTCCTCTGAAAATAAGGGCTGCCAGCTGCCCTGCTGCAGAGGGAGGAAGGGCCTGCCTGGACAGGGGCTCCAGGGTCACTCCTTAGACTGCTCTGATGGCTGCCAGACCCCTCTGCTCTGGTTTGGTCGAGTTGAGCTGGAGGCTTCCTATTCCCTCTGGAAAGACCCTTCATCACTAGTCTTGAGCTGCAGGATTCTCTGTTGTGGTTTCCGTCACTCTGTAGCCACTTATTGCCTTTCTCTTAAGTACTTCTTCCATATTAGTTATCTACCAAAAATACCTTGTTTTTCCAAGGAGGGGGGTTGTTTGAAGTATCTGTTATTTTGGTAAAATCTTGGGAGGGAACAAGAAGTGTGTCCTCAGCTGTCATCTTGACTTGGGAGTCCTGTGACATCATTTCAAGTCCATGAGCATCTCTCTTTCCTAGGTCAGAATTTCAATTTCTCCTCATAAATTGCATGACCTTCTCTTCCAGATGCTTTAAAATATTTTTTTTCCAGAAGAAATCAAACTATCTCTGTTTGCTGATGACATGATTCTATATCTAGAAGACCCAAAAAAAAAAAAAAAAAAAAACCTTCACCAGAAGATGCCTAGAGCTTATAAATGAATTCAGCAAAATAGCAGAATATAAGATCAATACCTATAAATCAATAGCTTTCTTATACTCTAACAGTGATTCAGCTGAGGAAGAAATCAGAAAAGTCATCCCATTCACAATAACCTAAACAAAACAATTTAATCTAACCAAGGAGGAAAAGTGCTTTACAATGAAGACCTTAGAAGACAAAAAGTCACTCCATGTTCTTGGATAGGCAGAATCAAATATTGTCAAAATGGCCATGCTACCAAAAGCAATATACAGATTCAAAGCAATCACCATCAAAATACCAATGACATACTTAAAAGAACTGGAATAAAAGCAATTCTTAAATTCATATGGAAAAATAAGAAACCCAGAATAGACAAAGCAATGTTAAGCAAGAAAAGTAAAGCCAGAGGCATCGCAATACCTGATCTGAAATGATACTGCAGACCTGTAGCAACTGAACAGAAGGGTGTTGTTACCAAAACAGACAAGAAGACAAATGGAATGGGATAAAAGACACAGAGACAAACCCACAAACCTGACATTTGACAAAGGTGCCAAAAATATATCTTGGAGAAAAGATGGCCTTTTAACAAATGGTTCTGGGAAAACTAGATAGCTATAGGTAGAAAAATAAAACTAGACTCCTATCTCTCACCCTTCATAAAACTCAAATTAAAATAGATCAAAGACAGGAATTAGACCAGAAATTTTGCAACTGCCAGAAGAAAACGTAGGGTCAACACTCCATCACATAGGTGCAGGCACAGACTTCCTTAACAAGACACCCAAAGTGCAAGAAATAAAACCAAGAATCAAGATATGGGATGCCATCAAACTAAAAACTCCTGCACAGCAAAGGAAATAATTAAGAGCATGAAGAGAGAGCCTACAGAATGGGAGACAATCTTAGCCAGTTATTACTCAGGGGATTGATATCCAGAATATGTAAAGAACTCAAAACACTGAACACCCAAAAGAAATAACCCAATCAAGAAATGGGCTAAAGAACTAAATAGAAACTTCGGAAAAGAAGAAACAGGAATGGCCAAACAAATATATGAAAAAAATGTCCCACATCCCTAGCAATCATGGAAATGCAGGTGGACACTACACTGAGATGTCATCTCACTCCAGTCAGAAGGACAGCCTTCAAGAACACAGATAACAGTAAATGCTGGTGAGGTTGGGGGTGGGATAGCTGCACTTGTACCTGGTTGGTGGGACTGCAGACTAGTGCAACCCGCCTGGGGAAAAACCTGGGGATGGAACCACCATATGACCCAGTTGTCCCTTCCCAAAAGACCTAAAATCAGCATACTACAACAGCCCAGCCACCTCGATGCTTATAGCAGCTCAGCTTACAATAGCTAAATCATGGAATCAACCCAGACGCCTGTCAGCAGAGGGATGGATTAAGAAATTGTGATTATATATATCTTCTACTCAGCCATTAAAAAATAAAAAAATTGCTGGTAAAGGATGAAAGCAGAGAGTATCATGCTACATGAAATAAGCCAAACTCAGAAATTCGAAGGTCGAATGTTTCGTCTCATGTGGAAGGCAGCTAGAGTAAAATAAAGGAGAGGAGGAGGAAGGAGGCGGCATCATAAAGGGAAGGTCCCTGACGGGCCAAGAGAGAGGCTGAGGGTGGATTGGGGAGGCACCAGGAGGCACCAGGAGTCTTAAAAATCATGTCATGTGCATCTATAAATACACCACAGGGAAACTCACCCTGTGTACAAGTGAAAAGAACCACTCGGATATAAATAAACAGATGAGAAAGGGAGTGTAGCAGGAGGGAACAGGCATCTCGTGAATGATGTCACGCGCGGGCTTGTCGGGAGGAACCTGCTACTAAGTGGCACCATCAAGCTCTGATTTTAAAATCACATGTTTCCAAAGTATTCTCTGGCGAATTTGATGAGATTATGAGTGTTTTGTTGTTTTTTCTTTTGTTTTTTTTAAAGAAACGTGTCTTAAAAGAGCAACCTCTGAGGCTCAACCCCTATTTCAGCAGCCCTCTCTCTATTGGGGTTGGAGATGGGGCCACACTCAGGAGGCAGATGCCTGTGGAGAAACAGGTTCTGGGTGAGGGAAGTTCTCTCGCTGCCACGAGCCTCAATGTCCGTGTCTCACAAAGCAAGGACAAGCAGCTGCTTGGGTTCTGTGATCGTGAGAATCCTGAGTGGTGCCACCATCGTCCTCTGTCCCCCATCTTCAGCAGAGCTCCAGGGACAATCTGGGGAGCTGGCTTACTGAAGGGGAGGAGCTCTGGGTGGATGATTGTTGCTGTTGCTGACTGTTGGGCTGGAAGGTGACTGAGACTCCACGCTCACTGCCGTCTGGGGACTCTGTCCACTGCGGCTGTCACGTCCCCGGAGCCTGTTGCTCAGGGAGGCTAGGTAAACAGGATGCCCCCAGAGACTGCGCAGGTGGCCTCCACAGAGGAGGGCTTTGCCTGGCTTTGCACAGTCAGCTCAGAAGTGAACAACAGAGCTCCTCCGGATGCCCGTGCCCTGGAGCAAGCCACCAAAAGGAAGCCAGAAACAGACACTCGGCTTGGAAAGGTACACAGGCCACACACCGAACCTGACTGAGTTATCTGGGAAAATGTTGTCTGAGTACTTACAAAGACCCAGCAAGTTATCTTGTAAAACTGAAAGTCAGAGACCAAGGAACCCAAACGGAGTATTGACAGTAGTCCCCAGTAAGAGTCACTGTAGGGAGCGCAAGGCACACACACCAGCCTCCCTGCCTCCCTCCCATGGGGCTCAACCGCAGACCCCACTACACGCACACCTTTCCCCCCACCTTCCCTCCCGCAGGCTCAACCTCGGACCCCACTACACGCACACCTGCCTCCCTGCCTCCATCCTGCGGGGCTCAACCTTGGACCCCACTACATGGAAGCAGAGCCTGCTCCTTACAGCTCATGGGTCAACATCAGCCCTGCAAGAGGAGCCTGGGCAGTTTTGAAGCTACTGAAAATGAACACTCTGTGCTCACTTAAATCTGAGTGAGTGTTCCATGCCCACAGCGGCCGCACAGTGACACAGTGCCATGCTCCTGCAGCGCAGTGCTGGTGTCCCCAGGGACGAGGCAGCTCTTGAAGCTTGCAGGGTTAGGAAGGAAGACGCTCCAGAGAGTGGGCCCAATGACTCTGCGCCTGGCTCTGTGGAAGAGACTGGGAATGGAGGGAAGTATTTCAAATAAAATGAGAGTCAGGCTCCAGGGATGCGAGGAGAGCCACAGTGGACAGCGTCTCCCAGCGGCTTCCAAGTGACCAGGTAGGTCTGCTTATACCTGACGTCTTATCTGATTTCAGAAGTATCTATAAAGGGTTGTACCCGGGAGTTCCAACGTCGGTACAAACAGAAGAGAGCTGGCTTCAGGACATGTTTGGTGACAAGGACGCAGGTGAGCAGCTGGGTCTCTTTGCGACTGCTGGGAGGTGGGACTCAGTGGGAGAAGCTGCAGGTGAGGATGGCCCACAGCTGGCCTTGAATCCCCTCTGCAGCAAGGACTCACACTGCAACATTGGCAAGTGACTCCACCTCAGAGTCTGTTCTTCATCTCTTAGTGACCATAACACCGTCACCCGATTGTTTCCTTGACCAAAGTGAGGTTAGGTATTCAGACACCTTGGCACTTACATTCAGTAAATGGTTGCATCTGTTCACCAAGAGACAGTCTGTCGCCATGGTTTGGATGCATGCCTTCATCTTATCATAGAAATGACACACCTATGGGGAAATAGACCATGTAAACCCTGAAGTCCTGACTCGCCTCGGGAGGACCCTGGGGCTCTCCCTTCACCTTCATGTCCAAATCTCTTGTTGGGTCACTTACTCATCCAAGGCCCCTGAGCAGCTGCCTATGGCTGAGCCCCCACCACAGGGAAATGGCTACGAGCAGGATGACCCAATCCCCGATCCCCAGCTCCTGCCAAAGTGCTGGAGGCGGAGGTGATGCTGAGGTAAAGAATTCACAAACACGAAAGGACACAGCCCACTAGGAAGACCAGGTGGAGAGGGACGGGAGAGGCAGGTGGGAGCCCATGTGCAGGGCACTCAGGGAGCCTCCTGTGGAAATAGGGGCTGAGACATCTGCACAAAAACCTGAAGGAGGTGAAAAGGCCCCGTGTCCCTCTCTGAGGGAAGATGTTCCAGGTGGAAGGAACAACAGGCGCCTCCTTTTGGGAGAGGGAGGCTGCATAGAGAGAGCCAGGAGGACCCCAGGGCGGGAGGCAGGGAGAGTGAGCACACTGTCCCCTTGTCTTACACAGTTAATTCTGATAGGCTTTGAAAGTGAGCTCGTAGGGAAAGCCTCGTTCTTCTAAGTGGTCACAATAGGTGTCATTGGACAATGAAGGAAAAGCCACCCTTGTTAAAAAGTGGAAAGAACTTGCCTGAGCTGGGCTTGTGTCCAAGTGTTCTGTGAAGGTCGAACTCGAGCTCAAGAAATCTCCAAGCCTGGTGCTAAAAGAGCCGCTGGCCTCTTGGGGGGCTTCCATTAAAGGGTGAGAAGGGTGGACGAACGTGGGCAGAATTGTTAACGGGGAAACAGAATGTAAAATTCAGGAAAATCTCAGCTTATCCATGTTGAGAAAAAAAAAAATGAGAAACCTTGTTCAAGAGAGAACGAGGGTGGCCAAATTTGACAGGGGACAGCTTGGCTGGGGCCTCCCACCCAAGCGTGGAGCTTCTCAACAGCAGAGCCCAGACCTGTCCTGAGGCCTTCTGGAGACAGCCCAGAGTGAGTGGGTGCTTGGCCCAGGCTTGCCCTCCACACCCTGCTGCCTGCCCTTCAGCCACCCTGGAGTGTCTTTGGTGGCAGGGGTGGTGCAGGTCCCAGTGGCTGACCTCTGGAGGCATAGGTAGAACCTTCAGTGCTGTCCTCATGAACACCAGCTTGCAGGGCGCAGAGGCAGTGGGGGTGGCTACTCCACCTGGGCCTCAGAGGCCGCAGCTATGGGAACCTCAGCTTCCTGACCCTAGCCAAGAACTGCGGGAGGCAAGGCACTCCCACAGAGAGTCTGGAAGGTGGAAGCTCCGTCTCAGTGGGCCTAGGAGGCACCTGCCCCCCGCAGGGTGGTTTCTTGTGTACTCCATCCAAGGGGACAAGACTCCTGAGACTACGAGCTGAGGCAGAAGGGAGACAACTGGCCCTGGACGGGAAGAGAGCTCTGTTGGGAAGGGGCTGCCTGCAGGGACGGGCTGGATTCTAGGGCTTTCAGTTGGCTCCTGGTCCTCTCTAAAGCGTTCTCTTTGGGTCCAGTGTGGGTGCCTCAACCTCGAGGGAGGGGCCTGGGTCTGGGACCACCTGCCCAGTTCTGCCTGCTGAGAAGGTGAGCAGCTGCCTGTTGCGAGCCCACAGGTGGGCATACACCCTGCAATGGCAGGTCGAGGCCAGACCTGCTGTTTCCCTAACTGTCGTTTGTCGTGAAGAGTCCTGGTGGGGTGTCCCAGCTTTAATAGCTCCCTAGTTTCTGAGGCTGAGAGAGTGAGTGGGTGAGGGGTAGGAAGGCCCCTGTGCTCTCAGTAGCTGACCAGCTTGCATCAAGGCCCCTGGAGTACATGAGGTGGAGAGGGGCTGCCTGTCTCACGTCCAGCCAGAGATGATTGCTCCTAAGCCTGACCCTAGTGTTGGCCCTGGTGGGCATCCATCTTACAGGGGACCTGTCACTCTTTATTCCTTCCCAATTCTCCCTTTTGGACTGGGGACATCCTTCCAATGCCAGCCCACTGTCATGTTTGGAAACATGCATATCCGACTTCCCAGGTGCCCAGCTGGCGAGCAGGCGGCCACTGCAGGGGTTGTATTCAGGTAGCACTCAGGTGAGACTCTGCGCCTAGACTGTGACATCCATGCAGCGGAGTCAAGGCCGGCCAGGCTGTGGGCTGGATTGTCTTTATTCTGCATGTGAGGGCACGAGCATTAGGGTCAGGGGAAGAGGCTTGTTATTATGTCCTCCCCAAATCCATATGTGCAAGCCAGTGTGGTGGTGTTTGGAGATCAGGCCTTTGGGAAGCCACTTAGTTCTCCTGAATGGGATTAGTGCTCTTATAGAAGAGGCCCCGAGGGTCGGGGTGTGACTCAGTGAAGCACTTGCTTAACACACGTGGGACCCTGGATTTGATCCCCAGCATGGTTGGGAGGGAAGCCAAAGAACTTCCTTCCCTCCTGTACCATGTGAGCAGGCAGCTGGGGGGCACCAACCAGCAACCAAGAAACAGGCCCGCAGCAAGCACTGACTCTGCTGGCCCTTGACCTTGGACTTCCCGACCTCCAAAACCAACAGTGACACATTTCTGTGTCATGTGCTTTGCTATGGCAGCCCAGATGGCCTAAGATGGGAGTGCAGCCGGAACACCTCTCCACATCAGGGCACAGCATTCCTCGAATACTGCTGTTTGTTACTTAGGCGATAAACCTTATTGCTAGACTTTTCTTTCCTTCCAGTACTGAGGATGGAACCCAGAGGCACTCTACAACTGAGCTGCATCCCCAGTCCTTTTATTTTATTTTGAGACAAACTCTTGCTAAATTGCCTCAAATTCATGATCCCCCTGCCTCAGCCTCCAGAGTCACTGGGATTTCAGGCATGTACCACCACACCCAGCAGGTTGCTGGACATTTTAAGGCTGGGTTTTGTTGTTTTATTGTGTATGTGTGCTTGTTGTTTAGTTCTTCCCTGTGGCAAGCTATGCTCTAGTGGGAATCTCTGTGCATGAATATCTTACACTGTGTGGCGTTTCTGTGGGACAAAGTGCCTCAGAACATAGGTAACCTTGGTTCAGATACTCCCCCTCGCCCCAACCCAGATAGATCAACGCTGAGCCCTCTCCCTGTGTCAGCATCCCTCTGTGTGGACTGCTGGGACAGGGGTCTTCATGCCCCATGCCCCCCCCCATGCCTCTGCACCCCGTCCTGGCTGCACTCCATCCTGGCCACACCCCCATGCCTCTGCACACCCATCCTGGCTGCACCTCTGTGCCTCTCTACCCCCATCCTGGCTGCATCCTGTGCCTCTGCACCCCGTCCTGGCTGCACCCCTGTGCCTCTGCACCCCTGTCCTGGCTGTACCCTGTCCTGGCCACACCCCTGTCCTAGCTGCACCCCATGCCTCTGCACCCCTGTCCTGGCTGCACCCTGTCCTGGCCACACCCCCATCCTGGCTGCTCCCCCGTGCCTCTGCACCCCGTCCTGGCTGCACCCCCTTGCCGCTGCACCCCCTTGCCTCTGCACCCCTGTCCTGGCTGCAACCTGTCCTGGATGCACCCCATCTTGGCCACACCCCTCTCCTGGCTGCACTCCCGTGCCTCTGCACCCTGTCCTGGCTGCACCCCGTCCTGGCTGCACCCCTGTGCCTCTGCACCCCATTCTGGCTGCACCCCTGTGTCTCTGCACCCCATCCTGGCTGCACCCCCATTCTGGCTGCACCCCCGTCCTGGCTGCGCCCCCGTCCTGGCTGCGCCCCTAACCCTCTGCACCCCCGTCCTGGCTGCACCCCCGTGCTGGCCACCCTAGACCTTCCAGACACTTGCTCACATTGCAGGCAGGTTGGCACCTTCCCTCCCTCCCTGGGTGCTGCTCTTGGGTCCGCAGAGGGCCCTGGTGGTTGAGCTCACTGTATGGACTGCACGTCCCCCAGCTCCCTCCTACCTGGAAAGGCCTCATAGGGACAGGCTAATGAGACTGGTAGCATTCCGGGAAGCAAGAAGCAGAAGGACGTGCCACACCTGCTAAAAAATAGGAACACATTACTCCTGCAGTGTCCCAGGACTAGAGAGCAGGGAGTGTCCTAGTGTGCCACACAGGGGTGAGCCCTCTCTGTCGTCCCTACTAGACACGGGTTACCTGGGAAGACCAGAGAAAGGACAAAACAGAAGCAGCGCAGGTCACTGGCTTGTGGTCCCCCAAGGAGCCTGTTCTCTGTTACGTTCCGCTGTTCCTACCTTGGGGGGCTGATGGTAACCGTGCTCTCTTTTGAAGGGACAATGACAGGCCTTACAGCACAGGAAGTGGCCTTTGGGCTTCTGGCTTCCAGGATTAGAGGTAATGGACATTTAGGTTACCCCTGCTGACAAGGGTAGGTCACCAGGAGGGTTGGCCTTACCTGCATAGTGCCTGCCCCTTAGAAAGCACTCCCGGAGAGATGCAGGAAGGCAGGAGAAGGAAGGGTGTGTGAGAGTGTGTGTGTGTGACTATGGGTGTGTGTGTGTGACTGTGTGAGGGTATATGGGTGTGAGGGTGTGTGTGACTATGGGTGTGTATGTGACTGTGTGTGAGGGTGTGTGACTGTGGGGGGGGTATATGACTATGGGTGTGAGGGTGTGTGTGACTATGGGTGTGTGTGTGACTGTGAAGGTCTATGGGTGTGAGGGTGTGTGTGTGAGGTTGTGTGTGTGACTGTGTGACTATGGGTTTGAGGGTGTGTGACTGGGTTTGTGTGTGACTGTGTATGAGGGTATGTGACTATGGGTGTGAGGTGTGGGTGAGGGTGTGTGTGACTATAGGTGTGAAGGGTGTGTGACTATGGGTGTGAGGGTGTGTGTGACTATGGGTGTGAGGGATGTGTGACTGGGTGTGAGGGTGTGTGCCAGTGTGAGGGGTGTGTGACTATGGGTGTGAGGGATGTGTGTGACTGGGTGTGAGGGATGTGTGACTATGGGTGTGAGGGTGTGTGACTATGGGTGTGAGGGTGTGTGTGTGACTGAGTGTGACAGTGTGACTATGGATGTGAAGGTGTTTGTATGACTATGGGTGTGAGGGGATGTGTGACTATGAGTGTGAGGGTGTGTGTATGTGACTATAGGTGTGAGGGTGTGGGTATGACTAAGGGTGTGAAGGTGTGTGTGTGAGGGTGTATGTGTGAGGGCGTGTGTGCAAACGTGGAAGCAGTGGCCTGGGAGGATGGGTGCGGGGTCCCCTGGAGTCCCCTGCGCAGGCCCGGCCCTCCCTCCTGACTCTCCGCTCCTGCAGACAGATGGGTGATCAATCCCGAGGAGCCCAAACTCAGCGTGCTGTGTGAGCTGGAGGTAAGAAGTGGCCTCACACCAACCAGCGCACTGTTCTCCCCGGAAAAACAGCTTACTGAGTCTCCCTTTGTTCTCTCTTAAAATTCAGTTTAAAGAAGACTTCATACAGCTCTTTGAGCCTTCCCTGACAACACTGCCCAGCGTCGGGCCGCCGTCCATTCTGGCATACAAAAAAGATCATTCCGACTTAGACATTTACTTCAAGGTAATTCCAACTTGTATTTTAAGACTATTACTGTTAAAAGTGACGTAAACAGCCACACTATTATCTGCACAATTGGCAGTGAGCACACTAAAAATGAAGAAAGGCAGGAGCTCGTCCCTGGAACGGTGCCCAGGGAGGCTCCTTCACCCCCAGGGCTGCTGCCACAGCGCACCAGGAACTGAGCAGCTGGACTTTGTTTTTTTGGTGCCAGGGGTTGAACCCACTTAACCCCTGAACCACATCCCCAGTCTTTTTATTTTTTGAGACAGGGTCTCACAGAGTTGCTTAAGGCCTCACTAAGTTGCTGAGGCTGGCTTTGAACCCAAGATTCTCGTGTCTCAGCCTCCTGAGCTGCTGGGATTACAGGTGTGTGCCACCCCACCTGGCAAAAGGGAGTGACTTCCAACGAAAGAAGCACGGCCTCACAGTTCTGGAGGCCAGGGTCTAAGACCGGGGTCTGGCCGGGGTCAGCACTTCAGGAAGATCCTTCCTCGATCCTCCTGCTTGGGACGGTGGCGTTGGAGGAGCAGCACCCTGCCGCTCCCTGCCTCCTCGCTGGGTTCTCTGTGGGCCTGCACCCTACTGCAGCAACCCCACCTTCACCTCCGGGAAGACAGATGAGCCCTGTGCACAGGCACCAGGTGTGGGGACTTCAACACACTTTTGGGAGGACACGATCTCACCCACAGCAGTGGCCTCAGAGCCTGGAAATAGAAGTGAACGCCGCCGTGTTTTGTCTGTGAAGTGCCTGATTGTAGGGCAGACAGAGGCCACCCCAGCGATCCACCAGGCCAGCGCACCACCCTCCACCTAAGCAGTGAAGGAAGGGCCGGGAGGCAGGACTCTTCTGGAGCCACAGAGCTGCAGACTGTCTCACTGACGAAAAGAGAGACCACTCCTGCACAGTGACCCACAGAGGGATGGATGGACAGACCCTCTGTGGGCACCTAGGGGGTTCTCACAGCCATCTGGACAACACACTGAATTTCACACCAACAAGGGGATGCCACACTGTCACCCAGCAGTGACATCCGTGAGCACTGGCTGCGTGATCTACCCAGGCTCCTAAACCCCTGTCACCCCACACTGTCTGGGGTTGAGATTCTCCACCTAACAGAGCACCTTTTTATTTGGAACCAGTCTTGTACCCAGAGTCACTTGAGCTGAGGTCACCCTGACATCCCTGAATGTGAGGACAGCTGTGGCCTCTCCTCCAGGGGCACCTGGACAGGGCCGCCTCCTGGGCTCCTCCTCCACTCCTCAGGCAGCCCTGCAAGGTCTGGCCTCGACCCTGGGAAGTTCAGGGGCCTGGTCCCCTGCCACAGCCGCCTTGGGTGAGATTCTGTCCCACTCCTGGTCTTTGTAAGCACCGCACCCTGCTTCACACACAGGCGAAGGGGTGAGGGGTGGTGGACTGAGGAGGTCCCCAGCCAGCCCCTGCTGTGGAACAGGTCATCACGGGGCCGCCCGCATGGCTGTCCTGCTCCTGGCTGGCAGTGCCACCGTCCCTGTTGCAAGCCCTGGCTCTGAGAGCTGCCTGCAGCAGCCGTGGTGCTCACTGTGGGCAGTGCTGTGGCCGGGGGTATGGACGTTTCTCTGGGCAGTGGAGAGTCCCCTGTGGCCCTGGTGACCTCCCTCACCGCCCGGCCTGCCTGGGCATTCTTGCCAGTCTCAGAGGATGGCCCCCATGGCCCACGAGACAACTGCCCCGGAGCCTCTGGGAGCCGACTGGCCACAGTGCACACACCCCTCGCAGAGCCGCCCGAGCCCCTAATCCATCTCTCAAGTGCGTCCTCATCTCCCTAACCCCTCATGGCTGGGCAGTGGCAGACCATCCCAGGCTCCTTGGAGAGAGCGTGACCAGGCGTGCATGGCGAGCTTTTCTTACCCAGCACTGGGTGGAAAAGTTCATGTTGTTCAAGTGCCTGAAACCATCGCCCGGCATGGTGTTTGTACTCAGGTCATACTCTGTGAATCCCCTGCCTGCAAGGGACTCAACGCCCAAGGCACCGCGCACGCGGCCCAAGTCCTCATCAGCCCTTCTGTAGATGTCACTCTTTTAGAACACACAGACCTCGCTGGCCCCGTCCCACTGGTGTGGGATCTCAGCCCCTGGGAAGTCCCCCACCAAGTCTTCCTGGGAGCCCCAGGTGTCTGGCTGGAGTTCCCAGGTAAGTGTGCACACCCGTGTTCTCTGCTGGCCCCTGGACACCCGCTGGGCTGCGCAGGGCTCCGCTGCCGCTGCTCTGAGCCCCAGGTTTCCTGCACACACTTCCTCTTCTCCCTCTCTCTGCAGGAGGAAGAGGAAGATCTTGCCCCCAAGTGTGAATACTGTGACAGTGACCTCCACTCATTCCTCTCCAACGTGGACATTTCCTCTAACATGGAAGGATCTGTAAGTCCTGAGGCAGGCATGCTGAGGAAGTGGTGTCAGCTTAAGCCTGTTTTTAGAATATGTGGTCCTTTCTTCTGCCTCTTTCCTCCGCGTTGTCCCCCGTGCAGGAATGTTAGCTGCTGGGGAAGTGCAGGTCTCAGCACCATGGCCCACCCCGTCCCCTTCACAGGACAGCTGAGTAGGAAGACCCAGGGTAGCAAGCGTTGGCCAAGACACAGAGAAACCAGAACCCACATACGCTGCTGGGGGGCCAGGCGGCAGGAAACAGTGCAGCCCCTTCAGAACGAGGTCTGGCCAGTCCTCGAGAGGTTGAACCCACAGTCACCACAGGACAGTGATTCTGTTCCTGGTTATACCTAAGAAAATGGGCAACTAGGTTCACACTAAAACATGTACATAGACATTCACAGCAATCCCTTGTGTGTGTGTGTGTGTGTGTGGTGCTGGAGAGTGAACCCAGGGTTTCACACATGCTAGACACATGCTCTACCACTAAGCCACATCCAAGCCCTTCTCATTTTTTATTTTGAGACAAGGCCTGCTAAGTTGTGGAGGCTGGCCTCAAACTTGAGATTCTCCTGACTCAGCCTCCTAAGTAGCTGGGGTCACACTGCACCTAGTTGGCATGCTTCTTAATAGTCAAAAAGTAGAAACAACCCAACTGTCCATCAACTGGTGAATGAATACATGACATATGGTATATCCATCCAATGAAATGTTATTTAGCCAGAAATAGAAATAGGAAATCCTGAAACATGCTTCAACACAGACAGGCCCTGACAACATGGTGGCAAGTGGAAGAAGTACCAGTAAGGCCTCACGGGCCAGATGGTTCCTCATACCAACAGTGAAAAACAGGGGAGTAGAGATAGCAAGAAGAGTGGCTGCTGGCTTTGGGAGGAAGGGATGACTGTGGTGACGGGTGCTCCACTCTGAGGACATTGAAAGCCAGCTGGGCTGTGCCTTTTGGGGGACGGGGGTGGGATGTGCATTATATCCTGAGAAGTTGTTAACAGGAAGGAAAACCTGCGAGGCTGCCATGTCCGCCCGGTGGCTCTGCTTTCCTCCTCCCTGATCACCGTCATCGAGGGCTCAGGAGAAGAGAATGACCTCTTTGCTTTCCAGGCCCCCTGTTGCCGTCATTTCCAAAACCTCATCGACTTCATCTATGAGGAAAACCAGAAATCCCAATGTGCTGCGACGGAGCTGATCAGGATTGCCCCTCATGCCGCCCACGGCAGCGAGGCGGAGCGGCTCAAGGCCAAGGAGAGGGCCCAGAGGAGGTAACGGGAGCCCAGGGGCCAGAGCTCGGGCGGAACAGCTGCTTTGATTTTTAAAATGTGTAAGTTTGAAGATGTGCTTCTTGAGAAGAACTAAAAATTGGCCAAAGAAAACCTATTATAATTATTCCTGATGGACACCAGGGGTTCAGAAGCTCCCAGAGGCGCAGTGAGCTCTAGTGATGAAGTTGGGCTTACCAGCCCTACATGACTGGGTGACTCAGAGCTGCTCTGCGGGAGGAATCTGCCCGGGGACAGGGCGGAGGCCAGGTCAGCGTGAGGAGGGACCTGGGCAGCTGACAGTTCCAGTGCGCGGCAGGAGCCCCAGCCCCCCCTCCTATTCACACAGCACGGTTTTGATTTTGTAGGAAACAGGAGCGGCTGGCCGCCAGGCATCTTGCAATACTGGCCAACACCGAGCAAACTAGTTCCATACCAGAAGGTGAGTTGAGACCTCCAAGTTTTAAACCTGCTCACAACATCAGAAAGCTCTGAGGCTGGGCCGAGTCCTAAAACTGGTGTATTTAAAGGTAATATAGAGATTTTTTTCATTTTTGAGAATTGTAAAGCCTTCACCCATCAAAATCACTCAGGAAATCTGAGGTTTGGGCCATCTGGCTTTTGGAGTTCTTGGTCTCCATCTCATTGTTGTTATTGATTAAAATAAATTAGCGACATCTGCGGAGCCTTTGTACAGGCTGCAGAGAGATCCTGGACCTCCTGGTGTCTTAGGCAGCACACAGTCCCATCTTGTTTTCAAGCTCAGGCAGGAACAGACTGTCACCTACCTGAGCTCTGTCTGAGACTGATGGATGGCGGAGGGCACTGATGGCAGAACCGGGTATACACCCTGCCTTCTCCCTACAAGCCATCTGGTTTGGGGTGCATTTCTTTCTTTTGAAAGTTTTTGTTTTATGTATTTGCATGTGGTGCTGAGAATGGAACCCAGTGCCTCCCACATGCTAGGCAAGCCGCTACCGCTGAGCCACAGTCCAGCAGCATCAAGCAACTTCTCTATCACTCAGAGCTATTCAAAAGGCACCCTGAGAAGACATATCTTATTTATGTTTTTGTAATTAAATTCTTAATACTGTATAAAGTTTCTTGATGTTCAACTGTTTCTTACTAAAATAAGGACCAGAAAATTCCACTTCATGTTTTTCTTTTTTTAACACAGAAATATTCTTTTTTTTTTAAACAAAAGTGCCCCCTCACTGAGCCTCATTTTTCTTCTTGAAAAAAAATGTTCAATAAATCAGTGCATCTGTAATGGGACTGGGAACTTTATTTTAGAAGAATGGTCTTAGAAAATTTAAAATATATAATTACTCTCATGTGATTCTTTTTCCATTAGATCCAAGGCGCTTAAAAACAATTACATATCAACTTTCGGTGGATATTCCAAAACCAAAGCCAATTGTAGAAAGGCTATCTGACTTTTATCTGAAGTACACTAATATATCCATCCTTTGTTGTGATTCCAGGAGAGCATGTGGAAAGGTAATCGTCTTGTTTTTTTCCTATTTAAATATATTACTATAATTTTAGTTTTACCTAAAATTATAAAAGCTCTCCTAAAGCTTGGCCACATTGTCACATTTAACTGTTTGTCAAGAAGAATTGGTTCAAATTTGGCATTTCAGCTTCTACTAGACTTTAAGATTTTTTTTTTTAAGAGAGACTGAAAGAGAGAGGGAGAGAGAGAAAATTTTAATATTTATTTTTTAGTTCTCGGCGGACACAACATCTCTGTTGGTATGTGGTGCTGAGGATCGAATCTGGGCTGCACGCATGCCAGGCGAGCGCGCTACCGCTTGAGCCACATCCCCAGCCCTTCTACTAGACTTTAAAAAACACTGTCTTCAAATGTTTTAGACAAAGCCTTTTATCTTAAATCATGATGGTTCCACATTAATAAAATTGGAGCCCTTAGAAAATTAAAAAGAGGGGAAGAAAACCCCCAAATCTCCAGACCACGTCTCCAAAACAATCTCAATGTTTTCTAGACTTGTGCTTCACAGAGTGAACCAACTAGATAAAATCAGGCCCAATTAAAATAAAATTCGCAGTCACTGGAGCCAGATCTCCTGTCCCAGGCACCTGGAGACAGCGCTGCCTCTCTGCAGGACAGACGCAGAATGTCCTCGCTCTGCTGAAAAGTTCTCTTGGCAACGTTCCAGACTTTTCTTTCCTTGCATAGGTTTTTGTTAATGTGATTGTAATTGTATCATACATTCAATTTTTATCTCGTTAAACTTAATTAAGAACATTTTTCCATTATATAGAGAAAACGAACATGATTTGAAAAGCTAATGATTTTTCTTTTCTTTTTTTTCCCTTTGGTACCAGGGTTGAACTCAGTGGGTATTAACCACTGAGCCACATCCCCAGTCTTTTTTTATGTTTCATTTTTTATATTTTATTGTTATGTTTCATTTATTTTGGCTAAATTGCCTAGGACCAAGCTGAGTTGCTGAGGCTGTCTTTGAACTTGCAATCCTCCTGCCTCAGCCTCCTGAGCCACTGGCACTAGTGATTTTTCACACAACAATTTAACCATCCCCTGTTATTAGACATAGATGTTATTAATATTTTTTTGCTATTATAAATAGCATTTTTTGAATAGTTTTGTATGTATTTGTATATCAGTATAGTTCCTCAGAATAAATTCTCAGAGATTAAATTACTGAGAGCAAGTTTGTTTCTCTTGAATGATATGGAATTTAAGAGGTGCCAGTGAGCTGACAAAAAGCACATCCAAATCCTGTCTGGAGGAAGGTCACTCCTTCAACCCTCAGATAGTTTTCAAGTTCAGTTACTAGAAGACAGTGAAAAATAACAAAGAACAAAAGAAACCTGATACCACAGCCCAAAATGCAGAGGAACAGCCTTCAATAATAGAACTGCAAAGATCTCCAAAACGGAAGTAACTTCATATGTTTATGACAATGAAAGGTCAGGTCAAAGACCTGGAGGGAATAGAGAACTACACGGCAGGTTTGAAATACAAAAAAAAAAAAAAAAAAAAATAGAAAATATGACTGAAATAGAGCATTAAGAGATAAGAGTTAAATAAAAAACAGGTTATACACAGCTGAAGAAAGAATTATTAAAAGAAAAGTAAAAAAGAAAAAAATCAAAATTCACCATGAAAAAAAAAGGTAAGAGATACAAAAGAGAGTATAGGATGCAATATCTAAAATGGAAGGCCCAAATTATGCTTATCAAAATGCCTTAGGGTGTAGGAAAAATATAATTATGCAGAGGTAATAGTTAAAGAAATGATGAATGATAATTTTTCAGAACTGATTAAAAAAAAGAGACCAATCCATAGATTAAGAAGCTCAGTGAATCCCAAGCAGTGTGTATGTGTGTGTGTGTGTATATGTATGTGTATATATATATCCCAGACACATTATAGTAAAACTGCACAAAACCAAAGACAAAAAGGAAATCTTAAAATCAGCAGAAGAAAAAATAAGTTCAGTTTACAGTAGTTAAGGAAGAACAGACTAGCAGATGACCTCCCAGAAGCAATCATGGAAGTTAGAAGATGGTGGAATGGTTTCATTATGTGAAAGAAAACAACAGCCAATCTAGAATTTTATATCCAGCTAAAATATTTCTCAATACAGCGTACCAGAAGCACATTTTCTGGCAAAACCAGAATTGAGTAGCTCCTCATTAAAGGAATTCTAAAGAATGTTCTGTGGTAGTTAGACAGCCTGAGATTCAATGAAGAGCAAAGAAAGTGGGACATGGTATGTATGGATAAATGTAAAAGTTGGCTGATAACAGCAATAATGAAGGCAGTGCAGAATTAACACACAAGACAATAGAATGTGAACTGGGAGGAAGGTCAAATGCAGTTATAGATGTTTCTCGATGTCTAGGGGAAGACATTCCAGGATTCTCTGCAGATGGCAAAATCTGGAGATACTGGAGTCCCCTACCACACAGTTCAGGTTAAATGTCCCTTATCTGAAATGTTTGAGGCTAGAAGTGTTTCATATTTGGGATTTTTAAAAAGGTTTTGGAATATTTTCATATATACAATGAGATATCTTGAGGACTGGACCACATAGAAACATGAAATTCTTTTGTTTTTATATATACTTTACCACAATAGCCTAAAGGTGATTTTCTATCATATTTCTAGTGAACCTGCATTTTGACATAACCCACCACCTGAGGTCACTGTGGAAGTTTCCTCTTGTGGCATAATATTGGTGATCAAAAAGCTTCAAACTGTGGAGCGTTTCAGATTTCAAATCAGAGGTGCTTAGCTGGGTCTGCCTAGAACCCACACCCCCTCCTTGAACCTTACATACAGCTGGGTTGCTTGTCATACCTAACGCAATGTAAAGCTGTTTCCATGGTTTCATGCTACATTGGTCAGCAAATCATGACAAGGAAAAAAGTCTACATGTGTTAAGTATGGTCACAATTTCCCCCCAAATAATTTGATTCTGTACTTGGGTGACTGCAGGGATGTGGGAGCCACAGAGGCAAAGGGCCAACTGTGCAGTGTCCTGAAGCCTTGTTCAGAAGTCAAGCTACAGAATACTTGACCGGTACATCTAACAGGTCAGACCTCACGTTCATGGGTTGGAACAGGAAATAGTTTAAAGATGGCAGTCTTCCCTCAGTGATGCAATGCAACTCCATCAAATTCTAATGGGATTGCATATTTGTGGATGGGGGAAAGGGCAGTCTTGGTAACTTGACGGTAAAATTTGTGTGGAAATATGGAAAGGCTAGAGTTGCCAGGACACTCTTCAGGAAGATGGAGGGGAGGAGAACACTCTCTACCTGATATTAAGATCCATTACAAAATGGCAGTTAGCACAGTGTGGTGTTGGGGCAGAAGGTAGGGTCTAAAACCAGACTCACATATGCACAGACACCTGACTTAGGAGAGCCATGGCACTGCCCAACGATGGGGAAAGGGTCATCTTTCATTCTATGGTTCTGGAACAATTTAGTATCCATGTGTTTTACTAAGGAAATTAGAACCACTTATCTCACCCCACATGTAAAAACCAGTTTCAGGAGGATTCAAGACCTATATTGAAGTGCAAAGCTACAAGGAATTTTTTAAATATTGAAGAACAGCCCTCTGACCTAAAAGCAGGATATAAAAGGATTCAACACATTAAAACTGAAAGACAAACCCAGTACGGAGAAATATTTGAAGTACATATGACAAGCAAAAGGTCTTCTATCCTAAATGTATAAACAATTTTTGTAAATCAACATGAAAAAGGTCAATCTTAACAGAAAAATGGGCTAAAAAAACCCAACCTTGAACACTTTTTAGAGGAGAAAATCCAACCAATTAGCATATAAAAAGGTGCTCAACCTCATTTGTGACCGGAGAAATGGAAACTGAAACCACAATGAGAGATCAGCACATGCAAATCATATTAGCAAAAATGTAAAATCTTTTTTTTGGAAAAGATACAGAACAACGGTGGCTGTTATTTGCCTCTAATGGAATCGGGAAATCATTTTGACGTTATCTAGTGAAGTAGAAGATTGGTATACCTTGGGATCCGTCAGTTTTACCTCTGGGTATCAAAATACATGCATAATAAAGCTGGGCACAGTGACACATGCCTGTAAGCCCATCTGACTTGGGAGGCTGAGGCACAAGGATTGAGAGTTCAAAGCCAACCCCAGCAACTTAGTGAGGTCCTAAGTATCAGTGAGACCCTGTCTCAAAATAATACTAATAATAACAACAATAATAATAATGAGTGGGGAATGTAGCTTGGTGGAAAGCGCCCCTGGGTTCAATCCCTGATACAAAAAACAACAACAACAACAACAACAAACAAACAAACAAAATGTGTAAGAATATCCCTAGGACCCTTGTTTGTAATAACCAATAACTGAGAATAACCTATATTTCTTTTAACAACAGAACAAATGAACAGTGATAAATTCATACAGTGGAATACTATACCTAGATTATAGTCATTGCACTACACCTGAACACTGGGATGAGTATGAATCTTAGAAACAATTTTGACAGAAGCAAGACAATACAAATAAAAAATATATGATCCCATTTATGTAAAATTCAAAAATGGGGAAAAATAAACTTCTGTATAGATAAAATGATAACAATCACATCCTGGAAAAAAGTGTTGCTCTGGAGGACACTGAGGTGGGCTGTCTGGGGCAGCAGATCTGTGCTCTCTGTCCCCTGACCTGGGTGGCCACTGGGGGTGATTGCTTTGTAATGACTCGTTAATGCACGGCTTGCCTGGGTGCATTCCATGTCTCATTATGTTAAAAAGTGAAAACATGGACTTTATTTCCAGATGGGATAACTCTTTCTTAAAATAAATGGCAACGTTGATGCAAAAACAGGTTGTTTCGTGGCTTAGCTCTAGGAATTCCTCCATCCATTTTGGTAAGATTCAAGGTTAGGAATAGATGGAGTTAAACCAAACCTTCGCTGTATGGTGAAATGTGGGTTCGACCACTGCACGTGGAGTGTGACCTACAATAGCGGATGGAGCTTGGGACTGTTGCTGGGCTCCGTCAGAAGGCCACTCTCCACCAGTGGTGCCTGCAGCTTGGGACACCTGGCTGCAGTCGCTTTCTCAGAACTGCTCTCCCCTGATGAAGTCAAATGTCATAGTGACACTCACCCTTTTTAAGTGTGCAGCCAACACACGATCAGGGTGTGGAAGGATGTCGTGGGGGACTGGTTTTGCCTTCTTTGGTTTTGTGTAGGACGTAACAAGAAAGAACCTCATATAGACACGTGACGTCAGAGTCCCCCAGAGAGCTCTCCTCAAGTTGCACTGTGGGGTTAGGGACATACTCTGAATGGCCATTGGGGTGGCCCCTGTGGGTAGAGCAGGCCAACATGGCCGTGAGGAAGTGGCCTGTCACCAGGGCTGCGCTGCCTGGCACCCTCTCTCCCAGTGCAGGTGGTGACCAGCGAGCTCCTAGAGAGGCACTACAAGAACGGCCGCAAGTTCCTGACCTCGTTCCCAGACGGGACCACACAGATCTTGTATCCTTTCCATCAACAAAAGATTGCCAATTCATTCTCAAAGAAAGAAAGATGAAGAAAATACTGGGAAGTATGAAGAAAAAAATATCACCCCCCAAATTTCACTTCCCAGAGAAAAACTGGTGACATAAAATACACCTTCTTATACTTTTTTCTATCTATAAGCACCTATACAGTTCTTTAAAATAAGTTCCTCAACTGCTTATTGTAGTTTGTAACTGGGATGAGTATGAATCTGCTGAAACTGTAGATCAATAACGTCCTGAATAGTGACATGCGAGGACGTGGAGAGGCGAGGCCATTGCTGTTACCATGCAACCTCATGGCATGGACCTACTGTGCTTCCTCTAGCCTACTTCCTGCTCCCCGGGGGAGGTGGGTGCCACTTTGTAGTGCTCCACAGCTGCGGGGACAACTCTGGTGCACACCTGCCACTTACTTCCTTGAATTTAGTTCCTAGGAAATGAAATGCCTCACCACATCTCTTGCCCTCTTACTTTATAGCGTTGATGGGTCTTGCTCCCCAGAACATGTGTGCTGCTTACACACCCATGAGCAGCAGGTTACTTTTTAATGCCCAAATCCTCTATCCGTTCCCTGGAACACTAAAGTCACCGACCACTTAGGCTGGTGCCTGACTGCCAGGCCACTGGATATTCTGACATAAAAGCCTCTTAATACCTCTTGCTATCTCTAGGAAGGTTTTCTTTTGTGTGTGTGTGTGTGGGGGGGGCACCAGGGATTGAACTCAGGGCCACTCCACCACTGAGCCACATCCCTGCCCTATTTTGTAGTTTATTTAGAGACAGGGTCTCACTGAGTTGCTTAATACCTCACCATTGCTGAGGCTGGCTTTGAACTCGCGATCCTCTTGTCTCAGCCTCCTGAGCTGCTGAGAGAAAGTTTTCTTTTTCATGAGGACTTTTCATGAACTAAGGAGTCTCCCTTTATAAAAGATAATCATTTTTAGTCATAATTTCCCAAATGTTTAGCCAAACCCCAATGACAAACCAGAACTTTCAAGACTTTCACAGCAGAGGAGTCCTAATGCAGTCTTAGTTCCCTAGGTTCTATGAGAAAAAGAGCAGGTTTCATTTCAATTACATCAGTACATATAACCTATCCAACTTTTATTATTGTCATTTAATGTCCTGATTTTAATTCTTCTTAGCCCTCTTGAAGGCTGTGTCTGATTTTCAAAACGATTCAGCCTCCATCCAGTGTCTTCTTGGTCTTATGACTGGCCTTCATGTGGACCCAGCATTGACATTAAGTGAATTTTCCTCAGCATACCTTATCCTTTTTGATGCTATCTAAATGGAATGGTTTTCTTTATTTCACTTTCAGAATGTTCACTGCTAACATACAGAAGTGCAGTTATTTTTGTGTATTGAGCTGGCAGCCTGCGACCCGGCTGACCTTGTTCATCAGTGCTGACCCTTCCACTGTGTGGATTCCTTGGGTTCTCTGTACACAACATCATGTCATCTGCAAACACAGCTTTACTTCCCTTTCTAATCTAGGGGCCTTCATTTCTTTTCCTTTCCAAACTCTCCGTGGCCAGACCCTCTGGTACCACCAAGTGGAGCAGAGCAACAGGGTCCGTGTTAGTTCTGACCGTAGGGAAAGCAAGCAGCATCTCGTGGTGAAGCACGACTTCAGCTGCAGTGTTTCTATAGGTGCCTTTATCAGGTGGAAGGTGTTCCCTTCTATTTGAAGACTGTTGAGTCTTGCTATCATGAAAAGGTGTTGAAGTTCATTGAAGGTATTTTCCTGTCCTCTGTGAGATGCTCATGTGTTTCTTGCATTTTTCTGTTAATGCAGTGTATATTACATTGATTGATTTTTTTCGGATGTTAAACCAACCTTGCCTTCCTGGGATAAGCTCCATTTTATCATGGTGCATAAATTTTACATATATAAATTCTGTTTGCTATGGTTTTTGTTGAGGAATTTTACATCTCATAAATATATTTTGATCCACATAAAAGACATAAAATCATTTGGTATTAACAGCAACTCCCATGCCAGAATGCTTTATAATTTTAAACAGCTGTCTCATAAATTGAACTTATTCCCAGTATAGTCACAGACCATTAGAACAACTCAGACCTTATCTGATCTCAGCTATCCATCTGGAAACCTAGCCATCATCCAAGTGCCCAACAAGATAAATGGCTTCACGTGTATAGTCCAAGAAGACGTGCCCACGAACCCTGCCATCCTGGCGCTGCTGGACTCCTCGGGCAGAAGCTCCTGCTACCACCCCAATGGAAATGTCTGGTAGGCCTCTGTGTTCCTTTTGCTGTAGTTTGGCTGTTTGATTTTGTGACTTTTTTAAAAGGACAGGAATGGCTTTAGGATGATCTCAGTTAGTGGTCTTTAGGTGACGATGCCCAGCACAGAGCTGTTTTTGGTGTATATTATTCCGTAAGCTTTTTAGCAGGAAAATTCCACCAACTATATAAAACCAAGCTTGTCACATTCTTTCTACCCGCAGTAAGAACATGTGAACCACACAGTGTGGTCCCTCTAGGGACTGGGGACCGGAGCCCGGGCAGTCTCAGGAGCCTGTGCTTCATGGTGGGGTGATGCCCATCTGTGGAAGCAGCTGTTCAGGGACAGTCACTGCGGGCACTGCCACAGCTCACCAGGAGCGTCTGATGGCACAACCAGAAGAGGAGCGTGCCAGCAGTCCCCTGAAGGACCAGGACCCTGACCCTGCGCTGACCTACTGAGCACGCAGTTCATGACATCCTTGTACTTCATTTAGCCTGACAAAGTGAAATCTGGCTTCTAACTTCAGATACAAGTTTAACATCCCGAGCTTTTCAGAAAGAAATATTTCTCTTTAAGTTATTTCTAGGCATAACGATCTCACCTGGGAAACTTGGAGACTGCCCGTTCTTGAGGAAGCTCGAACAGGATGAGTTATTTGTGTTTTCAGTCCAAAGCAGCCAATCCATTACCACCATGCACACTGGATGTGATTGGCAGTCATTCTGTGTCACCTCTGGCGGGGTGCTTTAGTAACGCACACCACAGTGGCTGCTTCCTTCTGGCTGTGTGAACCCCTAGCCTGAGAGTGGGCTCCCGTGGGTGCGGCGGTCCTGGGTGCTCCCAGAGCCCCTTCTGTGCAAGTGGCTTGCTGGAAGTTCCTCGAGGCACACTCTGAATCTTTGCCATTATATAGCAACATATCTGTTCAGGGTAAAGACTCAAAGAATGTTTGCTAAAAAGTAAAAGGGCTAATTTATCTAGGGATTTTCAGCTAGATATTATTTTCACTCACATTTCAAGGTAAAACTAAATCTCCCCCTTTCCAGATCAAACAAGAGAATCACCTTAGTTTTTAATTAGTGCTTGGTTAGATGACTACCAGCTATAAATCCTGGGAATATGAGACATTAGCTACCTTGCCTTGGGAGACCTCATGGGCAGTTCATAATAGTTTTGAAAAAAAATAATTCATTATCAATTAAGCCAACTTTCTCAGTGCCCAGATGCTCTCTAGTTTGGATGGTGATCCTGGTTGGAAGAAGGTGACTGAGTAGGACAGATGGTAACTAGTGCCACCAGATCTGAGGCAGCACAGGGAAGCTGACATGTAACATGGTAAAACATGAGGCGCTCTGAGACTGGAGAGGTGAAGCCCACCTCTGCCTTCTCCACTGCAGAGACCTCTGGGTGTTCCCTGAGTCTCTCCTGTCCACTCAGGCAAGAATCAGTCCCAGAGGGGCATCTGGCTCTTAGTTGTTGGGCACTGTGAGACCAGTGGGGCTACCCCAGAATCTCCCCACTGGTCTTCATTTTGACCTGGTGGAGATCAGGTGCTGGTCTGTGCTCCTTCAGGATCAGCCTTCTCTCCTGTAGCCGCTCTCTCTAGACCAAACCTCCCTGCTCCATCTTCACCCCTCCAGCCCCACTTTGGACCCACCATCAGACCACAACTGGTGATTAGTAGGCAAGTCATTCAGAGTGGGACAGCTCCCGGGATGACCTGAGGTCCCATCACCCGTGCTCTGGCCAGGACAAGCAAATTCCAGCCCTGCACAGTGGTGTCACTATCTGTGGTTTCTGATTTCCTTCCAGGGTGTTCATCAATCTCCTGGGAGGTCAATATTCAGATCAAGCTGGCAATAGAATAAGAGTCTGGAATTGGTCCCGTTCCGTGACGTCCTCGCCCTTGGTTTCGTTCAAGCCTGTCTTCCTGGCTCTGAACCATCACGTTGGAATTCGCATCTTAGAGCAGGACAAGGTTTCCATCACTTTCCTAGCAATGGGACAACAGGCAAGAATCAGCGTTGGGACCAAAGTGAAGGTAGGCACATCTCTAAAATAGGCTAAGCGTTTCAGCTTCCAAGAGTAAAGCAACGTGCTAGGTGCCATTACTGTGGGCTGCACTGTGCCTGATCCCCCAGTGCCACAGTCTTGCTGGGCACAAATGCCGCAGTGGCTCCCAGCACCCCAGGGGCCAGGGAGCTCAGTGACAGCCACAGCAAGTGTCTCAGGTGGACTGAGGCAGCCTCACTGTGTCTCCTGAACCCCTCCGTCAGACCTGGTCCAGGGAGCACAGCTGGAGCCTTGTGACTGTCCTGCTGCTGGAGCCTGGGCTTTAGGGTTCCTGTCTGCTTCTCGCCCTGTTATGGCATAAGCCCTGAGCTTGGCCAGGGGACTTGGTCTGGCTGCACTCAAGACCAAGCACCTCCTGGAGACACACACCAGACCTCCTGGGCCTTCACCTGCACTGAGCACATCCTTCTTGGGGCTTTCTGTGGTCTTGCCTCTGCCCACCCATGCTGATCGGGCTGCCCTTCCCCTTGGATGGTGGGCTTCTTGAGGTGGACCTCCACACTGTTCTCCTCTTGCCCTGCTGCCTTGCTCAGGGCACAGCCCAGAGTGCACCCCTGGATGGCAGTGGTGCCTGTGGTTAAGGACACAGACTGTAAGTTCCACAGTCTCGAGTTCCAAACCCCAGTGCTGCTGCTTGGCTGAGTGAACTTCACGCTCTCTTCCATAAGCTAGGTGACCCTATCCACAGCCACTGCGAGGATTAGGATGCAGAGTGCCAGGGATGGTGCTTGGCATCCACCAGCCCTCAGTCCTATTTTGTATTTATTTAGAGACGGGGGTCTCACTGAGTTGCTTAGGGCCTTGCCATTACTGGGCCTGGCTTTGAACTCACGATCCTCCTGCCTCAGCCTGCTGAGATTACAGGCCTGAGCCACTGTGCCTGGTTTCATAGAATTTGTGCCTTTCTTTGACGATAATATTCTCTCAAATCCCTGGGGAATTACATATTTTATATATATGCTTATATACATTAGATAAGAGCTCAGCGTAAAGGAGACTGTGCTGTCCTTGGCTCCTGTGCAACATGCCCACTGCCGCCTTTCCTTGGCATGGTGGGTCCATGCACACATGCGCACTGTGCCCATCGTAGACACACACAAGCTGTGTGCACATCTCCGCCACTGCCTGCAAGCCCTTCTCTGTGGATGTTCCCTGAGCCTCTCCTGTCCACTCAGGCAAGAATCAGTCCCCAGAGGGGCACCTGGTTCTTAGTTGTTGGACACTGTGATACCAGTTGGGGCTTCCCCAGAATCTTCCCACTGGTCTTCATTTTGACCTGGTGGAGATCAGGTGCTGGTCTGTGCTCCTTCAGAATCAGCCTTCTCTCCTGTAGCTGCGCTCTCTAGACCAGACCACAGGAGAGCCTGGTGCCCTTCGTACTGGCTGACTCTCAGTTGCGGGCTCCTTTTTGCCTTTGAAACCTGTTTTTCTGTGTGCTCTGCCACCGGCTGCAATCTGAGCAGGGGGCTGCTGTTGGGGGCAGGAGACCTGCACAGAGCCTGGTGCAGCGTGAGCCATGGCCACCAGCGGCCCGCACAAGGGGCACGGAGAGGGCCGCCTCCCATGACCATCCCAGGGTCCCCATCCTTGAGGGTCCCCATCCTCGAGGGTCCCCCTGCCTCTTACTCGGCAGAGCTCAGGGCGTGTGTGTGCTGGGTTAGGGTCTCCGGCCATGAATCCTTACAGAGAGTCGCCTCTGTGTTTTGATTTTCAGTAATTCCTTAAAATCGTCTCTGGGGACGAGATCTCATTAGAACCATCCCCAACGTGACCTCTGAGTGGCCTTCCTGGTTTGGGGGTTGGACAGTGGACAGGAGGTTGGGACCTCTCCATTCCCCTTTGTCCGGTCGTCCTCTCCTCCCTGCTTTCCTTTCTGTGGAGGGAGGGCCAATGCAGAAAGATGCCACAGTCCTGCCTTCTGCAGGTAAGCAGTCCCTCTGCTCACGGTGACAAGCTTCTGCCCGCATTTAGAGTCCCCGCTGAGGCCCCAGAGTGGGAGAGCAGAGGCCACACAGGCTAAAGAGAGGTTCACTTGTCCCCGCCTGCAGAGATGGGGACACATTACGAGAAGTCAGGGAGGCTGGGCAGTCCCAGGTCGGCCTTCTCTGGGGCAGGACCCCCCTCTGCCCCCAGGCCGGCCTGGCACAGCCCCGGGGCGCTCCCCAGGCAGGTCTGCCCCAGCACCTCTGCGCTCCCTTCTCTGTGACCTGGTTAAGATGCTCGAGTAACTGGTAAGCGCTGGTTGCCCTCCAGCCCCAAGCGGGTCCCAAAAGGGCATTCCGCCCTTTCCTAGGGACACCACTGTCTGGCTCAGGGGTGACCACGGCGCCACTCCGCACTCTGACCCTCCTTCTCTCCCTGCTGCTCGGAAGGTGGCCCTGCCTGAGGAGATCCCAGTACTGTGGTACGTGAGTGGAGAGGACCTCTTCCTGCTGGCCAGCTTAATCAAGATCCGCAGGCTGTTCCACAGGCTGCAAGGTGGCGCAGCCTTCCCCTCGAGCCAGGTCTGGGGAAGACTGAAGCAGCCTTCCTACCTTTCTTCACTCTGTCTAAAACTACTTGCCCTCTGTCACAACTCAGGGGCAAAGAAAGATATCCTGACGACAGTCAGAGACAGAATAAAGGAAAACATTTAAACAAGGGGGAGATGCTCTCCTTTGTTTGCTATTTTCATATTTTTACTTTGCATTTACTTATGTATTTTCTTTTTTCCGTATCATTGTTTTGTTAAGGGTTTTTTGGTGGGGAGTCTCATTGGGAAGTCTCAAAGTCAGGGTACTACATGACTAGGAAATCCCCAGGTCCACACTCTTCTCTGCACTCTGAGTCCAGACACCTCCTGGTAGGGACCACTCACTGCCCAGCACCAGACAGCAGCAGAGCACCCTGGGGTCAGAGCGGCCAGGAAGGTGGGGACGGGGAGGGGCGCTGGGGAGGGGACTGCTCGCTACCTTGGGGAAATCCAGAGGTGACTCCCGCCACCCGCCATGCGAGAGAGGCTGCAGGACGTCTCCAGGAGGCCGTCACAGCATCACACCAGGCGTAGGAGCCACAGGAGCAACCTGACATGCTCCTCTCCTGCACCCTCAGGCAGGGGCGCTGGGCGTCACAACACTTAGGCAAAGCGGCAGGAATCCCGAGGGGCCTGCTGAACCTGCAGTGGCCATCTGGCAGTGCCCTCAGCTGTCAGCAAGCCGAGAGCTGGATGTGGGGGAGCCTGATGGCCTGCTAGTGGCACCTGGACCCCACTGCGCCTGGACTCCCCCAATTTGGTGCTCTGGTCTTCAAGGGAGGGAGGAATGCAGCTGGGGGGCCCACCCCTCAATTCCGAATTTGGCATTAATGTGTGACGTGAGGGACTCAGCAAAACACCAAACTCTTCCCCCTATAGCCAACAGAAGGGGAAGGATAAATGGGAGCAGGGACTGCCGCAGCCCTGAGAGAGGGCTGGGTTCACTCGTCTCCATTTACCGCCTCGGGTTTCCCTTGCTGTCTGGGAACTTGGCTAACACTGAGGATTGTTATATTATTTCTTAATTTCTACTCTTGGAATCCCCATTGCTGCCTTTATGAAAAATAAGTTCCTAGACTCATCTCTTAATCGATGCTAAGTGTCCTTTTTATTTTTGCTTCAGCCTCTTCCTTTTGATTGCTGAGTGAACTTTTAATTTACGTGAAGTGAAATATTAATTAAGCTGGAATGTATTGCGTAGCTCTAAAAAATAGCATATCATATCAAAGCCCTCACTGAAATTGGATTTTGCACATCATTAAAAACTACTTTAGGTGTGGTGCAAGGACCATAGAAGGTGTTATGAGTCTTGATTGATTGAGATTAGCAGAATAATGGACAACATCTTTCACCAAGTTACTTCACGTCAATGCCAGAATGTTATTTTAAATTACTTTTAATAAGTTATAACACTGCAAATAATAAATGTTGCTTCTTTAAAATTCACTAAAAATGAAAAGGTTCCCTGGGTGAAAAGCACTCTCAGGTAGTCCCAACGTTCGGTCTCTTGTCCTAGAAAGACAGGAAAGCCACACATACTCTGTAGAAGCTGCCCTTCACCTTTGGGGTTGCTCTTTCCCTGGGCTGCAGCAAGCAGCAGGATACCCTCCCCGGGGTGCCAGTCAGCTGACCTCAAGGGAGACAGCAGATGGTCTGCCACTGCCTTTTGGCAGGTCCCGTCAGGCCTGTGAAATGCCCACCCGTGTGCACACACAACTGTAAAATAGGCCTTGCCCAGACGATTTTGCCCAAGTAGTCTGACGTGTGTCCAGAGCACAGGTCACGGCTGAGCGAGTGAGTTAGAGGCATTTTGACTTATGGTGGTGTTTCTGGCTCAGGGTATCTTTAATTTACCATGGGCTCACTGAGATATAATATCATCATAAATCAAAAAGTCTCATGTATCTACATATGCCAATTAGTGTCATATTTCAAGATAGTTCTATTTATTTGAGGGCTTAATTATTAAAAATAAGGATAAATCTTATACTGAACATATATCTATACCAAAAATGTATTGGGTATGCCTTAAATTTTATATAGAATATCTGCTTTTCTGTGTGTCTGTTTTAGGTAATCTATGGCTGTAAAGTTGCCATATGGTAATATTGTATTAATTGAGGGAAAAGAAAACACTTTAGCTGGGTGGATTTTTCCAGATGTCATGTTAAATGTGGGAGCTGCTCTGAAGAAACGCGCCTTCCAGTCCTGACGCAGGGGGCTCTGACCCACTACTGCACTTCATAGTGACTTGAGCGTTGTCCCAGCTCTGATACCAAGGCGTGGCTTCAGGTACCTGTCCCTTGTAATCCTTCCCCTTCTGCCTTATTTGGGTAGAACTTTCTAAGAAACAGCAACCCCCGCCCCCGCCCAGATAAAAGCCCACTTCTGACTTCTGAATGTCCGTCCATGTCTGTCTGTCTGTCTGTCTGTCTCTCTCTCTCTCTCTCTCTTCAGCCTCTTTGACTTGCTCTTGCTCTCCCCTTTTGGGAGGATTGAGTTACTGATGTTCTTCCAGCTTAAAGTAGTGACAGGAACCACCGCCTCCTTTGAATCCTGATCTCAGGATTATGATTTCGTTATTACTTTGTTCATATATGTTAGATCTAATTTGTGCTTTTTTTGTACAGACAAAATGATGATCTTTTGAGCATAGATGCCCTTCAATGTAACCTTTCGGTAAAGCTATAAAAACTTTTTGCTTCAGGTAGATATGGCAGCCAAGTGTGTTTGCAAAGCCCTGTGGGGACTGAGACTTGGCAAAAGTCTCCAGTTTATTAGCCCATGCAACTCCCTCAGAACAGATGAGCAAAACGTTTTAGACGACACGCTGTCGGTAGCTTTTCCTACTAACAACAGTACTGCCGGCTCACTGTAGAAAAGGTGGACATTTCTACTTTCAAGCAGGAGAATTAGTCATGGCCAATAAGAATTTTGAAAGGTAAAATGTAGGGCTGGGGCTGCGGCTCAGTAGCACACTTGCCTGGCATGTGTGAGGCACTGGTTAAATTCTCAGCATCACACATAAATAAATAAAATAAAAGTCTATCAACAACTGTATACACACACACACACACATATATATATTTTTTAAATTTAAAAAAAAAGATCAAAAGTAAACTGAATTTCTGCTCCTCACCCCCCCCCCCCAAAAAAAAAGCCAAAGAAAATTAAACTATTATAGAACCACAAGACAGGCCAACTGAATGAAAGCCCATTATTTGTTAGTAAACTAGGAATGTATTGTGAAATTGTTAGGATTTCCATTTTCACTGATAAACTTACTACTAGTTTATTAAAAATGAATGAACAAGTTAATTAAGAAAAGGCTTTAAAAGTCTAAGTTGTTTTAATATTTATATAACATTGATAGATTTGGAATGCCAATTACAAATTCAGAAGCAAGTGTTATACTTTAATAATAATTTTTTAAAACATGAAATGTACTACATTTTTCTCCAGTTATTTTAGAAAGTACTTTAAGAGCAACTAAAAAGTAGATTTTACTTCAAAGTAATTTTATCCTGATCATTCTTTGTTTCATTTTCTTGCCATATAGTAAATACTTGTTTATTTTTTTTTTTCCTGATGCTCTCTGCCTTACTCTAGAACTGACAGAAGATACCTTTTAGGATTATATCCAACAATAAAATAATTAAAGAATACGTAAATATAAATAAAACATTAAAGAAAATACTGTGAAATGAGGAGTAAGATTGTTTCCAAAATACACCCCACAGACACTAATATCCTGGCCGATGTGGGGGTAAGATAATCTGTAGTGAAAAGATGACGAACCAGCAACACTCGTCCACAGGCCAGAGTCTCCTTCAGCCTTCGCTGGTGACAGTGAGATTGGGGATGAGGACTCTGGCTGGGCCTTCGAGGGAGTGGGTATGGTTCGCTCTCTCTAGGGAACACATGTCGGAGTTTGATCCCCGAGTGAGGTACCAGGTGGGTGGAACTTGGTTGTTTGAATTGGGCCTTTGGGCGGTCACTAGGACCAGGGAAGATCATCTGTGTGGAGCCTCTGATTGGATACTTGTGAGCAGATGAGCCCCCTCACAACATGTGTGCACACCCCGTCTCCAGCCCTGGGACACCCTGAGCTGCCCCAGACCCTGCCAGGGAGAAGGCCATGTGGCTCCTGGACCTCAGACTGGAGGATAGCCACAATAGATCTCCTTCTTGGTAACAGGCCAGTCTGTGGTGCTGTCATTAGCACACAGCCAGCCCGCAGTCTGGAGCAGGCCAGGGAAAGGGTGTGTGTCTAGGCCACGTGGAGAACCCCCAAGGGTCCCTACTGCTACTGGAGCTGCGGTCCAGCAGCAGGCCACTTGCAGAGGTGAGGGAGAGGAAGTCTCTGTTCACTCCGCTCCTCATATCCCAGCTCTTAGGTGTGGCACTGGAAAAGGAGTGACGGGCTGACATCCACCAGACTCTTCAGCAGTGGCACCCTGAGGTGCCATTTCCAACAGGTCTCTGTTAAGAAGAGGGACAACACACCAGAAAAATCTCGGCCTCTCTATCTCCTGTTCACAGGGAAACAGTGCAGCACCTGCCAGACTCTGAATGGAGCAACGCTGGGCATGTGTGCAACAGCGTGGGCTGCAGGTAGACCACCTGGCTCTCTGGAGTGGAGCAGGCACTCCATAGGAACAGGAGGTCCCCATATGCCAGGTTTTCACTCCAGGTCTGGATTCCATCCCATGCGTCCATGTGTCTATCTGTTTAATGGTCATTTACTCAGTGGTAACTTTGTACCAAGGACTAGTGAAACAAGCTAGAAACCACAGGTCCTCGACCTCGGAGAAAGAGAGACTCAAAAAAAGCCATAACAAAATAGTCAAATAAGTCACAGAAAGAAGTACTGAGACAGCACTTGCCCAACTGGGACAGAAGTCATGTGGGGGCCAAGAGGGGAGAGTCAAAGAAGGCCACAAGTCCTGATTTTAGAAGAACCTTAGGCCCTGCCCGGGAACAGCGGCTGACCCTGGGGCATGCTGGCATTGTGCAGGACACCAGCGCCTGCGGCAACCCATCAGCACCCAGGGGCTGTCCTTGACGGGGCCTCGGGAGGAGGAGAGAAGGCCTGGAGGCCCAGGCCTCCCAGGCTGGGGGAGGGGGCACCTGGCCTTAGCCAGAGAGCAGGGGTCAGCTACGGGCGAGCCAAGGTGGGCGCTCGTGGGCCCCTCAGGACACGACCCTGCGGAGGCTCTGCTCAGGATGCTCTGGGGTCCTCTGCTCTCCCCCATGTTTTCACGCAAGCTGGCAGCCCAGCACTGGGCTCTGACTCTTCGACACTCAGAGAAGCCTCCTAGGGCAGCAGCCTTGCATACATGCGAGGGCAGGCAAGGAGCAATTCGGAGGAGCAGGCTGCACTAGTCATGGAGGCGGGAAGCAAGTGGGAGGCTGCGCTGGGAAGAGAAGCCAGGTGGAGGTGGGCATGAGTTCACCACGCGGGGACAGAGGAGGGCCTCTAGGTGGGAGGAAGCAGACAAGCAGCACGTGCTCACAGTAGGGAGATGATTACCTGAAAATCCTCCACCCACATCCATCACCCTGCAAAGGCTCCACGCTCCACCCACGGCCCATTTCAGACACCGCAGGGTGGCCCTGTCCTAACCATCGCATGCAGCCTGGAGCAGGGACAGCAGTCACGGGAACGCCCACATACCTTTGCAGCAGGTGCATGTGGGCGTTGCTTCAGAGAATGCGGCACTATCTAGGAAGGGGTGTGCACAGCCAGCACAAGAGGCTCTGCCCTGCAGATGTGTCTACAGCAGCCCTGACCGTCCACCACAGGAAGAGGAGCCTCGTGTGCTCACACGTGGAATTCTGTACAGGGAAGGCGACTGGACCAGAGCTGCCGGGGCCACCCCAGCCTCTGGGCACCCTCCATTCAGTGCAAAGAAGCCAAGGCTGCAATTGGTTAATTTATGTAGTTTTAAAACATGCAAAATGACCCCACAGATCTTTCAATAGACACATTTGCATAAGAAAAGTGTAAAGAAATTCACACTGAGCCAGGCACGGTGTTGCGGTGTTGCAGGCCTGTAATCCCAGCGGCTCAGGATGCTGAGGCCGAAGGATTGCAAGTTCAAAACCAGCCTCAGCAACAGCGAGGTGCTAGTCAACTCAATGAGACCCTGTGTCTCTAAATAAATACAAAACAGGGCTGGGGATGTGGCTCAGTAGTCGAGTGCCTCTGGGTTCAATCCCCCATATCAAAAAGAAAAAGAAAAAAATACATGAGTGGACGCACACATCTGTAATCCAAGCGACTCAGGAGGTTGAGGCAAGCAGATCACGAAGTCAAGGCCAGCTGCAACAACTTAGTGAGACCCCATCTCAAACAAAATTTTAAAAAGGGGGGGATTGGAAGATAGCTCAGTGGTAGAGCACAACTAAATTTAATCCCCAGACACACACACACACACACACACACAGGAAAAAAAAAAAAGGAAAAGGAAGACACACACAGGAGGGACGGTGTCTGTCAAGTTGCACTGGAGTTCCACGTGACGAGGAGAGGCACAAAGGGCCTTATTTCTTAAGGAAGGTGGTAAGTTAAGGGACCTTCATTATGTATGCTTTGTATATATACATATACTTAAATATGTGTGTGTCCATATATGTGAACATATGTATTTGTGTGTCTATATGTGTGTCTCTATATGTGTGACTGTGCATATATGTATATTTGCATACATAAAATCTGTTCCCCCACCACCACCACCACTGGTACAAGAGATCAAACCCAGCAGTGCTCTGTCACTGAACTATATTTCCAGCCCAAGACATGATCATGCTAAGTTGTCAAGACTGGCCTCAAATTTGTGATCCTTCTGTCTCAGCCTCCTGCATAGCTGGGATTGCAGGTGGGCACCACCGTGCCTGGTTCTTTTTAATATCTGAAAGTGTTGTTCTTTCCTTTTTAAAAAGAATATCTAGAAGGAAGCAATCAGACATACAAAAGACACTGGAAGCAGTTGTTGGGGAGAAGTAAGTAAGTCCATGAAATAGCAGAGGCTTTAGCTCAATTCTTGAAAGAGTAGGGAATCAGGCCACCAAGGTTGTAATTTAAGATTTCTTTTCTCTTTAAAGAAAAAGTAAATGTCCTTTAATACAAAATGCATTCATATTTTTAAAAAATTTACTCTGTCAGAATTTCCCAGACAGAGCCAGATTCAGAATTTAACGATTACCTGAAAATCCTCCACCCACATCCATCAAGTGCACAGGTTGCCTGGAACGCGCACACGGGCAGCGACACACCATTGCTGTGCTTCCAGGTTGTGCACACTGGCCGCTTTGCCCGGGGCTAACTCAGGCCAGACCCACACACCTCCATTCTGCGTGCCATTCAGCGGGGAGAGAGCATAACCCAACCCCATCTGCACAAAATCAGATGACGCTTTGGGACTACTCCATGACCACAAAGTAGTGTCAGGATTTTCTGCAGATCTGTAACAAAATAAGAGCCAGGAGGTAGGAAAAAAATAACCCTCCTTCATCCGCACCATGCTTCCAGCCGAGTCTCACCAAAACCCTGCTCACTTCCAACAAATACGCCAAGCCTGGAAGAGGGCAGCTGCAAGTAGCTCTGTGCTAGGGTGCGTGCCCAGCACTGGTGAGGCCCTGGACTTCATCCCAGCAAGGCACACAATTATGGGAAGTGCCTGAGGTCTCCCCTTTAACCAGGAAAGGGAGTCAGTGAGCCCAGGTCTCAAAGGTCCTTCCCTCGGTTCTTTGCCCAGGGCCTAGGCCCAGAGGGCAGTGTGCCCCCAAGGCCCTCCACCACCCGCTGTGTGCCCTGTGGCAAGCCACCCTCCAGGAGCCCTAGTGCCTTCACTTCTCCTGGTTGCAGCACCTGACTTAGTTGGAGCTGCTCTAGTGAACCACCATGAGTGGTCGTGATCATTTCTAGTCCTGGAGACTGCAAGTCAGGTCAGAGGGCAGCAGGCACAGGCTCCGGGCTTTTCTGAGCCACAGACTGCCACCTTCCCACTGCGTCCTCACAAACTGGCTTTGTAAGATGCACTGCACTACGAATGGAAGACACTACACGACACAAATCACCGGAGAGGTTCTGCTTTATTACAAAAGGCTGTGGGTTTATATAGACCTAAGAAGAAGTGGCAGGGCTGAGGTAGATAACGGGTCACCTGTTTATTATCAAGCTCTTCCATATGTCAGTTCCGGAGCCCAAGAAGTTAATTCTTATTGGGGCTAAGGTTTCCCACCCGCAGGATTTGAACATTGGCGCCGGCGGGAACGTTTCGCGCCAGTGAAAGAAAAAAGAGGAGAAAGAGGGTCGTTAGGCGCCATGTTGGGGTTTTTCTCTGGGGTGCTGCTTCCGTTATATGTTTTCCCAACATTCCTCCCTTTTTGTTTTCTTAGGAATTGGGGCGTCGTTGGTCAGATCTGGCTGTTTCCGGCTGTGCGGGGGCGGCGTAGGGCCTAGAAGGGGAAGTGGAGGAATGTTCGGGGGGCAGGTCTGGGGATATCATGGCAACCAGAAATAAAACCCAGTGGCTATAGACAGCTACTTCTGTAGGGGTGAAGTCTATGAAAGTTTCCTGAAACCACAAGTCGTCGATGGCATCGAACCAGTCCTGGATGGAAGAGATAGTTGGTGTCAGCCACTGGTCCTGTAGCAGAGACTCTAGAAAATACTGGAAGCGTTGCCTTGACATGGCGTCACC
The DNA here is from genome assembly GCF_047511675.1 of Marmota flaviventris. Lineage (NCBI taxonomy): Eukaryota > Metazoa > Chordata > Mammalia > Rodentia > Sciuridae > Marmota > Marmota flaviventris. Next base: position 107,232,693 of record NC_092505.1, on the reverse strand, counting down.
AGCACCTGAAGAAGATCAGAGCGAACAAAAACAGGATGAAGATAAAAATTAAAGCAAAGGTTAGTTTTGGGCAGAAGTTCCATGTTGGAGGACTGACAGAGAAGAGACCAAGGGCCATGAGGAGGCTTAAAAGGACATAAAGACTCAAGAATCCAGGATGGCAGACTAAGAGTTTCTCCGGGCTCATTGTCTCCCGCTGTCCGATGTCCGTTGCATTCCATCGCACCTGGTAGTGAGCTTCAGCACTGAGTGAGCTGTTCTCTTGAAGATGTTGGGGGTTCATCGGTCATCAGAGGCTGGTAGTACCTAAGCAGAAGCTGGTTGAAAGTTTGGTTAGAGATCTTCCGTAATTGGCCCTGTAGGAAGCGAAGCAGACAGGGCAGGAACAGACACATCAGGAAAAGGAGACATATGGGCCCTAAAAGAGGCAACAACCACAACTGGAAGTGGGCTAAAAAGAAGGTGGCAAATGGGTTTTGGTTTGGTGGATTTTTCAAAGAGGTAGCCAGGTCGGTGAGCTTGACTACATTAGTTTCCACAAGGCCCGATTCATTGATGTAGTAACAGCATTCTTCCCTCAAGAAGAGACAGGTTCCACCTTTTTCGGCTGTAAGTCTATAGCTTGTCGATTTTGAAGAGTAACTTGAGCCAAGGATGTGACCTGCCTTTGTAAAGATGCTAGAGAGTCTGCCGTAGAAGTGAGCGCTTGCTCAAGTTTAGAACTTAAGTCCTGTACAGCCCATAAGGAGTGTCCTAGAGCTCCACCAGAAATTCCTGCTCCCGCCGCAGATGCAGCCAGTGAGAGACCCACCAGTATTGGAAGGAAAGCAGCCCGCTTATTCCACACTGGGGGAGACAAGAGGGCCTGCACTTCAGCTGGGGTATAGAGAGTCAATTGCGGGACAAGCGTCACCAGTATACATGGGGTAGAGGTGTTGGTGAATAAGATAGTGATGAGAGAACCACTACACCAGAAGAATGAGCCAAGTGGTGCATAGAGGGTGAAGTTAAAGGTGATGTTAGAGTGGTAAAACTTAGACTGGGAGACACCCAAGCCCAGGAGGCAGAGCCGGGGAATCACAGTATGGTTAGACTCCTCAGGCTCCCATAATGGAGCGTCGGGTGAAAGGGTTCGGAGAGAACGGCGAGCAGATGGAGTGGAGAAATTTGAGAGGTCAGAAGCCGAGAAGTTCAAGGGAACCGCTACAAGCAAAGGTCGAGTCAGAGAGGCGCATAAGTAGCAATCAGTTGGTGTAATGGCGGGGAGGGTTAGATTTAAGAAGGTTACAGTTTCAGTAAGTAGTTGTAGCCATGAATACTATGGTGGACTCCCGACATTAGGCTCATATGGATCCTGTATGGAGTCTAACAACTGCTGTTCGGAATGCTTTATGTCAGTAGAGATTATAGCTACTGAGGGCTGGGAGGGTTGAAGCTCTCCGGAGATGGAGATGGAGCCACAGGGGGTGGAAGAGGATATGTCACAGAAGAAGGAAGCATTTACCCTAGAGGTCCAGCGTGGATGGTTAGGGTCAGTGATAATCAATTGATAGCCCCCCGAGATCAATCTGAAATTTCCAACACAGAAATCCCCGATGCATGCACATGGGTTATGAATATTGCATGACCAGTAGGGGCACCATTTGCAGTAATCCTCTGTCTGATCATATAAGAAGCAAAGGTAAGGCCTAGTGGCTGTTTTTAAAAGTTCAGAATTCTGGGAGGAGAGGGGAAGGAAGATAGATGCATTACATCCCGTAGGGGTGCAATCAACCAAAGAAACTAGGTGAGTGTAACAAGTGCTGCCTTGGACATATGTCTCTCTGACTTTGAATCTCCAAGTATAAGAGGAGGACGATGATGTCCCCGGGAGAAGGGTGATGATTGTGAAAATACCAATTAGAAGAGTGGGAGTCATGGTAGAGTATGAGCGATTACGCGAGACAGGCAAAGCTTTAGAGGATAGTTAGGATGTGGAGAGCAGGAGTAAAGGGGAGGTCTAGGAGGTGACACTTGAGGCTCCTCTGGGGTAGTCTTGTCGTCAGCAGATGGGGCCTCCTGGTAATATGGCTTCAACCTAGAAATGTGAATCCAGTGGGTGAGACTGTTGCCTGGTAAGGAAAGTTTGGCGGCGGTGGGGGTACAGAGAATGATAGGATAGGGGCCTTCCCATTTTGGGGCAAGAGGCCCTTTATCCTCTGGGGTGTTATAATAGACTAAACTCCCAGGTGTTAAGGGAGGGGTGTTTGGAGAGGAGTCTGGGTCCGGAAGAAGCCAGTCTTGATATTTCCAGAGTTCCGAGCGGAGATGAAACAAGAGAGGTAAAGACAAATTTCGTGTGAGAGGTCCTTGTGAAATGACCAACCCAGGGGGTATAAGAGGTCTTCCTTACATTATCTCAAAGGGAGACAGTAAAGATGGTTTCTTAGGGAGAGCTCTGATCCGAAGCAAAGCAAAGGGAAGAAGTTTGACCCAGTCTAAGTTTAATTCCATTGTTAATTTGGTAAGGACTTCCTTCAGAGTCTGATTTACCCTTTCCACTTTCCCTGAAGCCTGGGGGTGATATGGACAGTGGAAATGCCACTTGAAGGAGAGGGCTTGAGAGACCTTTTGTGTGATCCTAGAAATAAACTCAGGACCATTCTCAGATTGTAGGGAAGTGGTCATACCAAACCTGGGGATGATGTCTGTCAGTAAGATTGAAGCTACAGTGGAAGCCTTTTTATTAGAAGTGGGAAATGCCTCAACCCAACCAGAGAAAGTGTCCACAAAGACAAGGAGGTATTTAGTGTGCCGTGCTGCAGGCATATTGGTGAAGTCTACCTGCCAGTCAGCAGCAGGAATATATCCCTGGGCTTGGTGGGAGGGAAATGGTTTAGGCCTTAAAGGAGTATGAGGATTGGTCCGCTGACAGATCTGACAATTAGAGGCTATATTCTGTAGCATGGCTTTGTCAGAGGGGGTGAGGGAGAAGAAGCTCTGTAAAAAGAGGGTCAAAGACTGAGAATTGGAATGGAATAGAGTATGGAGGAACTCAAAAAGATCCTTGTTCTTACTGGAAGAAGTAGGGGCTTCAGATGGACAGTCTAAAGCGGCCATTATATGTCCCCCAGGGGGGTCATAATTGGAAGTGGTAGCAGCTATTTGTGCAGCCTGGTCAGATTTGGTGTTGCCCTCAGTGATAAGAGAGCCGTCCTTCTGATGGGACCTACAATGGACAACTCCCAACTGGGTGGGTAAGTGTGAGGCCTCTATCAAATTGGTTATAAGAGCCGAATTAGTGATCGCATTACCTTTAGTGGTAAGTAGGCCTCGCCATACTGCAGCATGGGATAATAGAATATGGAACACATATTTTGAGTCAGTATAAAGGGTGAGGGATTTGCTCCGTGCTAGGAGGCAGGCACGAGTGGCTGCTACAAGTTCGGCCTGCTGGTTGGTAGTTCCTGAAGGCAGAGCTTTGGCCTCTATAATCTCAGTGGCCGAAACTACGGCGTATCCAGAATAATGAGTGCCATTCTGCCTAAAGGAACTGCCGTCAGTGAACCAGATAAGGTCAGGATTGGTGAGTGGTCCCTCAGAAATGGAAGAATGACAGGGGAGGAAATCATCAAAGGTTTCCAAGCAATTATGAGCTGGTGTGTTAGATGTGGGGGTCGTTGGGAGCAGTGAGGCAGGGTTCAATGCAGAGCAGGGGAGGAACGTAATATTAGGGTTTTCCGGAAAGGAAGTTAGGAGCGACAGGACTCTGGATGGAGGAAGGGTTTGAAGGCCCCTATAAGCTAAAAGATCCTTCAAGTGATGTGGGGAGTGGATAGTTAAAGGGGCCCCGAAAGTCAGCTTAGAGGCTTGTTTGTGTAAAATTTGTCCAGCAGCCAGAGCTCTTAAGCAAGGGGCCCACCCACGGATGGTAGGGTCTAATTGTTTGGACAAATATGCCACAGGTGCAAATGTAGGCCCATAATTTTGACCCAAGACCCCAAGTGCTTGCCCCCCTTTTTCATGGACATATAGATGAAATGGTCTTGAAAGATCAGGAAGGTGAAGGGCGGGTGACTTTAAGAGGAATTGCTGAAGTCTGTGAAAGTGGTAGCGGGGGGAGGAGGCAAGAGATTCACCAGGGGGTCCCTTTACTAGGTCATACAGGGGTTTGGCTAGAAGAGAGTAATTTGGGATCCAGACCCTAAAATAACCTGCTAGTCCTAGGAATGATAGTATTTTGGCTTTCGTATGAGGCACCAGAAGATTAGAGAGGAGTTGCCTCCTATCCAGTGGTATTTCCTTTTTTGCCTGGTGTAAAACGAAAACCAAGTTAGGTGACAGAAGACTGGGAAACCTGGGCCTTGTGGGGAGACACCCTATATCCCTTATCTGCTAGGAAATTGAGAAGCTGGGTGGTGTGGGATTGAGAGTGTGCCCAAGAGGGACTACATAGAAGAAGGTCATTGACATATTGAAGGAGAGTAGAGTCAGGGCAGGTGGGGTGAAAGGATGTGAGGTCCTGGGCAAGAACCTGGCCAAAGAGATGGGGGCTATCCCTGAATCCCTGTGGGAGGACAGTCCAGGTAAGCTGATGAGAATGGTGGGTGTGAGGGTCAGTCCATGTAAAAGCAAAGATATCCTGAGATTCTGAGGACAAGGGAATAGAAAAGAAGGCATCTTTTAAATCTAGGACCAAGAAGTGGGTGGTAGTAGCAGGGATTTGAGAGAGGAGGGTGTAGGGGTTGGGCACTAGCGGGTGGATGGGGACCACAGAGGAGTTGACGAGGCGAAGGTCTTGAACCAGCCTGTAGGACCCGTTAGGTTTCTTAACTGCCAGAATGGGGGTGTTGAAAGGAGAGTGTGTAGGCCTAAGATACCCCTTCCGTAATAAATCCTGGATGATGGGTTCTAATCCGAGGAGGGCTGTGGTTGTGAGTGGATATTGTGGTTGACTAATATATCTTGAAGGGTCCCGTAAGACAATATGAATAGGACTGCATTTAGCCATAGAGGGTGTGGTTGTGTCCCAAACCTCAGGATTAACTGTGGGAGAGTGTATGATGAAGGTGTATCTGTCCCTAGGATCATCATGAGGAAATGAGAGGCGGGGAAGATGGAGGGTGATATGTGGATGGTGACCTTCAATAAAGAGAGTATGTCCCTTCCCAGAAGGGGAATGGGGCAATGGCTCATAACGAGAAAGGAGTGTGTGAAGGACAAAGGGATCCCTGCATATAACATGATAAGGGGGGTGTTTTTCGAGGGAAAATCTGTTTACCTCCTACCCCGACAATAGGAGTTTTTGAGGGTGTGGTAGGACCCCAATATTCCCTCAAGACTGAAAATGTGGCACCAGTATCTAAGAGGAAGGTAATGAAGCATCCATACACTAGAAATGTGACCCTAGGCTCTTGCTTCTTGATGGTAATAGTCGGGAGGGAAGGCCCAAGGCTCAGTCAATCCTCCTTTGCCAAGCCCAGAAGAGGCTGGGGTTGTGGGGCGGCTGACCAACCTCCCCTCCAGGTTATTGGGCAGTCTACCCCCCAGTGTCCCCTTTTGTGGCATTTTGGGCAGGGGGTGGAAGGTATCCTTGGCGAAGGACAATCCCTGGCCCAATGTCCCTCCTTACCACATTTGAAGCAAGCTCCAGGGGGTGTCTTATTGGGACGGCGTGGTGATGACCTTCTCTGAATGACCTGGGCCAACATTTGGAATTTGGCATTTTCAGCCCTCTGCCTACAACGTTCGCTTTCATCCTCTCTACTATGGAACACCTTGAAAGCGACCCCGGGGATTTCGGTCTGAGGAGTAGCAGGGCCCTGTTCAAACTTCTTAAGCTTGGCTTTAATGTCAGGGTAGCTTTGGGCCAGGAAATATGTCATTAAGACATGACGACCATCAGGGCTTTCTGGGTCGAGGTTTGTGTGCTGCTGGAGGGCCTTGCTTAGTCTATCCAGGAATTCTGAAGGTGTTTCTTCCTTCTTTTGAATGACCTCCTGCACCTTTTGAAAATTAACGGCCTTGCGGGTGGCCTTTTTTAGGCCCGCCAAGAGGCAGGATGCAAAAAGGTCATGAGACTGTAAGCCTCCAGGGGTATTGTAATCCCATAGAGGATCCTGCTCTGGGACAGCATGAGGGCCTGTGGGGTGGTTGGGATTGGTCCTATGATTTTCATCAGCATGGGCTTGGGCTAGCTCCCAGACCCGTCGCCTTCCTCAGGAAGAAGTCTATTGGCCAGGAGCATGTAGATGTCGTGATGGGTAAGGCTGTATGCCTGCAGGACCCATTGGAACTCCTAAATGTAAGTGGTGGGATCAGTGGTAAATGAGCCTAACTTCCTCTCTAACTGAATAATGTCTGACATGGAGAAGGGCACATGTACTCTAATAACACCCTCAGGACCAGCTACCTCACGAAGGGTTGCAATCGTCATGGGAGTAGGAGGGGGTCCCTTAGACCTGGTGACAGGAGGACTGAAAGAGGTAGTTGGCGGGGGACAGGAAGGAGAGGGAGGGGAAGGGGATGTCTCAGTGGAGGAGGAGGAGGGACCAGTGGAAGAGAGCGGCGGGGGAGGGGGATGAAACGGAAGGCTGAGGATCGGTGGAATCAGGCGGAAGAAGTGGAGGGTGTAGCGGGAGAGGAGGGACGGATGGGGCTGGGGGATAAGGTGGGGGTTCATCTGCTGGGTCAAATGAGGAAGAATCTGCGAAGTCAGGGGAAGAAGTAGGGGAAGGGAGGGGTTTACAAGCAAGGAGGACCTGAGAGGGAGAGCAGGAAGTGCAGAGGGCGGGGTGTTGGGCGAGAAGGCTAAAACCTTCAAAGTATGGGACCTCTCTCCATTTTTTTTTGGCTCAGGCAGTAGTTAAGATCCTGAAGAAGGTTTGGATCTAACGAGCCTTCTGGAGGCCAATGATTGTCGTTATCTAATGGATATGCGGGCCAATCTTGGGTTCAGAATCTGATAAGAATTTTGGGCTTGAGGTCCAGGGAGAGAGAGAGTAGCCAAATTCTTAAGGAGACACTTGAGTGGTGAGGTTTCAGGTATAGACGAGGAGGCGCCCATAGTTAAAGAGTGGAGGAAGGGACAGCAAAGGGAGAAAAAGAATTAACCCGGGCCGTAGGGTAGGGGCTTCCTGGAAGCATAGAGCAGATGGAGGGTCATGTGGGTGTCCCCGAAGTGACCAGTCCACTGCGAGTAGGCACAGAGGGCACAGCTCGGTCGTCACCGATGAAGTGCAGTCTGTGTGACCCTGTAGGGTCGAGGCTGCGGGCAACCTGACATCAGGAAAGTTTTTCGACCGGAACGAGACAGTCAAGGAAAGAAGGGACAGAGCTCCAGCAGAACCTGCAGCTCCAGGCTGGAAGTTCAGCTCTGGGCTGAACACAGCTCCAGCAGGGCGAGTTCCTTTGGGAAGCGGCTTCCGCGGAGGAGGAAGAGACCAGGGAGCCTCTCGTGTAAACCCAGAAGCCTCACGCCCCAAAGGGAAGCAGGTCGCCAGAGGGTCCACTGCGACCAGTGAAGGTCTTAGTGGGGTGCATTCCCTCCTCCCTACTGGGTGTCAGGAGCATTGCGGACGATCACGGTAGCGTTTCCTGCTGCTAGCCCAAAGGGAGTTGGCAAGCCGGGGAGGGGGAACTTACCTAAACCCGATCAGTGGTGAGTGCAGGGAGCCAGCGCCCAAGAAGACAGACAAGGGCGAAATGTGTCGTTGGTGACGGCAGTGGTGGAGACGGGGCTCGGTTTGTCGAGCACACCGTCTCCCAGGTTTCGGCACCACTGTAAGACGCCGCACCACACTACAAATGGAAGACACCACACGACACAAATCACCGGAGAGGTTCTGCTTTATTACAAAAGGCTGTGGGTTTATATAGACCTAAGGAGAGGTGGCATGGCTGAGGTAGATAACGGGTCACCCATTTATTGGCAAGCTCTTCCATATGTCAGTTCCGGAGCCCAAGAAGTTAATTCTTATTGGGGCTAAGGTTTCCCACCCGCAGGATTTGAACATTGGCGCCAGCGGGAACATTTAGCGCCAGTGAAAGAAAAAAGAGGAGAAAGAGGGTCGTTAGGCGCCATGTTGGGGTTTTTCTCTGGGGTGCTGCTTCCATTATATGTTTTCCCAACAGGCTTCCTTCCACAAACCCACCAATATCCAGGGACCACTGGCCCCCTAGGCCCCACCTCCAAATACCACCATATCAGGGACTAGGATTTCAACTTATGAATTTGGGGGATGCAAATGCTCCAGCCACAGCATGGAGTGCCCTCTAGAGAGGACATGGTGTGGTGCCTGGCCTGATGTCACTGAGCTCAGGGACAGGACAACTCACCAGCAGGCACAGTCCTCAACAAAGCAGGGGATGACCCTGCCCCTCCTGAGGGTTACTAGAAGCAGAGGTAGATGACTGAGTGAGGTTGGATAATTAGATGAAAGGGTTAATTGAAACTAAAAAGTGACATCAGAATGGAATGATTTAATTACTTGTATTAAAAGTATTAAGAATAGTAGAGGTAACTCTTCCTGACTAGGACATTGGCTTCCCTTTACCAACAGAGAGCGGATAGCAAACACAGTGGCACAACTGCTGTAAGCACAGGTAAATGTCTGCAGTGTACATCAATCTCAAAAACATGAAGTTGCAAAGTATGGGTCAATTTCTGCTTTTCTTATTACAGTTGCCCAGGAAAACAGAGACTTAGGTTAAAACAAGTTACATGCCAGGGGATGGTCCTTGCCCCCCACCCCCCAAGGAACCTAAACTGCCCATCCGGACCAGTGACCTGCAAACTATGTCCTTCTCCTGTCCTTCCCTGTTAAAAAAAAACTGATGGGCGCTGCCCTCCCTCACCCATTCTTCAGTTTATCTGCAACTCATCATGGGGGGGGGGGGTGGCGCCTGTGTGCCTAGCTCTGTTCAGTGAGTCCCCATGGAGGAGGGTTCACCTTCTCTCTGCAATGTGGAGATGAGCCCCTGGGCAGAGAAGGCATGCTCAGTCTCGGCTGGCTTTTAGAGAACCCACAGCAATCTATCATGAGGAACCAATGCCCAGGGCTTCACACCCGAGGCTCCTGTGACCCAGAAAGATCACTAAATGAGAACCTCCTCAGGGGCAGCTTTAACTGAATCTCCAGGGTGAAGTTCATGCCCAAATACGATGGCAGGCCTGACACCCCGCACAGTGAGGGGCTCCAAGGGAGTTCTTTTTGATCAGGGAGCAGGTACCAGGACTCATTCTCTCTTTCTCTCTCTCTCTCTCTTTCACACACACACACACACACACACACACACACACACACACACACACAGAGAGAGAGAGAGAGAGAGAGATAGCCCAGCTTCACCACTGGGATGGAAACAGATTCCCTTGCTATTTTGGGCCCCAGGCTTTCTGAGCTGACACTAAAAAACTGCGTGCATGTAAGAGTACAAAGCATCGTGTAGACACACACAGTGAAAGAGCTATGATCTACAATAAACACATCTGTCCTCTCAGAGTTACAGTGGTGTGTGAGAACACAGCGACTCTCCCCAGGCTGCAGCATTCGCAGTCTTGCTCACTAGCCACCTCATACCTGAGCGTCAGCAGGCTCGGGGCACATCTCCCATTCCACCAGCCCCAGAACACTGGCAATCACCAGTCCACTCCGTTTCCATCGGTTGGACTTTTTTGGGCTCCGCAAGTAATACAAAGCATACACTATTTGTCTTTTCTGAGTTATTTCACTTAGCAGAAGACCCTTAAGTTTCATCCATGTTGTTGGAAATGGCAGAACCCCTTTCTTCTTCGTGGCTGAATAATATCTGATTTCATTTTCTCTATCCTCTTGCCTTTGAAGATGGACTATTTCTGTGTCTTGGTTATTGCAATGCTGCAATGAACATTCCTCTTCGGGATTTTTTAAATTTTCAAATATTTTTGGGGTACGGGGAATTGAACTCAGGGGCACTTGGGGCACTCAACTACTGAAACACATCCCCAGGTATATTTTGTATTTTACTTAGAGACAGAGTCTCACTGAGTTGCTTAGCACCTAACCATTGCTGAGGCTGGGTTTGAACTTGCGATCCTCCTGCCTCAGACTCCCAAGCCACTGGGATTACAGGCATGCACCACCGCGCCCAGCCCTCTTTGGGATACTGATTTCATTTTGAAGCCATATTTACAGATAGGTAATTAGTGTAGTTAGGTAAATTTGGTCTAATATCGAGTAAAAATCAAGAATGAAGTCCAGGAAAAGAGGAATTGAAAATATCCCCAAGGCACAGAGCCCATCCCAAGGAAATGTTAATGAAGCAGCTCCCAGCAAAAAAGAGATGCTAATCTAAAAGCCCTTCCTGCCCTGATTACTCCTCCAGCCCATCAGTCCCCCACCTTTTGGGCCTTCCCACCTACATTTCATCACTGCAAGATAACAGAACAAAGGACAGGAATGCAAGCAAAAGGAATGTGGGAAATCTGAAAGTAAACCTTAGCTATAAACAAGGGAAGATCTCCCCCCTTCCATGGATTCCACAACTTGGGTCCCCTTCTTCCTCCGGGGAGAAGTCTTTTCTATTGTCCTTTAATAAAGCTTCAACTTACCACTCTAAACTTGCCTCGGCGCGCTTCTCTGGTGTTATACTTCAGCATCGGGGAAGTAAGGACTCGTCACCAGTAAACAGAGATGCTAATTTCTCTCAGATATATTCTCTGATTCTGGGTTACCGGATCAAATCGTAGTTCTATTTAATAAAATTTAAGGAATCCCAATACTGTTGGCTAAAATAGCTACACCTTTCCATTCTCATCAGTAGTGCATAGGAGTTCCTCTTCCAGACCCACTCCAACACTTAGCTCATCTCTTTGTTGCTAAACCATCCAAGATTAGTGACACTGAGTAACTTTTCATGTACCTGTTGGTCATTTGTATATCTTTGCAAAAAATCCCCCAAAATTTATTCAAGTCCTTTGCAAATTTTATTTTTCAAGTGCTGGGGATCAAACCCAGGGCCTCACACATGGTAGGCAAGCACTCGACCACTGAGCCACATCCCCAGCTCTGTTTTGTATTTTTATTTAGAGACAGGGTCTCACTGGTTGCTTAGCACCTCGCCATTGCTGAGGCTAACTTTGAATTTGTGATCCTCCTGCCTCAGCCTCCTGAGCCGCTGGGACTATAGGCATGCACTGACTCTTTGTCACGTGTATAGTTTGCAGATACTTCCCACGGCTTGTCTTTTACTAAGGTTGGCTGTTCCCTTTGCTGTGCGGAAGCCTTTTAGTTTCATGAGGTGTTGCTGGGTTCCTCCACTGCCCCACAGATTTGTGGTTGTGGGCCCCGGAGCATTGGCCCCCCCTGTCCGTTTTTTGGCAATGGAGCCTGATGCCTTTCTCCACGATATCCGTTTTTTGATAAGGGAGTACCCTCTATGGTGGTTTGAGAACGGCATTCATTAGCCCAATGTCTCCCTCTATGGCATTGTGGGCAAATACCCGGTATTCTATTCCTTTGATACCTACTTTTGTTAAACCCTCCTCCTATGGGGCAATTCCTTTTAAAATGTCCTGTTTGTTCACAATTGTAGCATGTTTTTGGCCTGGCATCTAAAGCCTGTTGTACTGCAGCTGCCAAGACTTGCCCTTGTTCATTAATATCTCTACATAATTTAATATATGTGTTTAAATCTTCATGTCTCCATGGTCTAATAACCTCTCTGCAGCAACGATTTGCTTGGTCATAAGCCAGTTGTTTTATTAATGGCATTGCTTGTTCTGTATCCCCCAAAATTTTGGCAGCCGTTTGAATTAGCCTATCTACAAAGTCAGCATAAGGTTCATTAGCTCTCTGTATTACCTTAGATAGCTGACCTTGTAAATCTCCATGTCCTTGTAAAGTCTTCCATGCCCTAACTGCGTCTGCAGCAATTTGTGCATATATAGCAGGATCATATTCAATTTGTTGCCGTTGACCCTCATAAGGTCCTTTTCCTAACAACATATCTAGATTTCTTTGAGGGTAACCAGCTGCTGCATTTCGCCTAGCTGTCTCCGCACAAAATTCCTCATTGGCAACCTTCCATAACAAATATTGTCCTCCATTTAGTACAGATTTACACATGCTAGCCCAATCTGCTGGCGTCATGTCCAAGTTAGTAATGGACTCGACCATGCTTACCGTGAAGGGAGCTTGGGGACCATAGGTTGTTACAGCCTCCTTTAACTGCTTCACTGTTTTAAAATCTAAAGCACGGTGAATTCGCTGCCCTCCTGCCTGTTCAAGTACAGGGCATGCTAATCTTTGAGGTCCTGTCTCAGGATCCCATTTATCAACTACGGGGTTTGAGGGCCACTCAGCTGTCTCCATCGGTGGGGCTGTTGGTTGAATTACGCCCTCTTGTGATAAAACGGAGTTAGTAACAGCCTCCTGTTGTGGCCTTTTTCCTAACAACCCCTTTTCCTTTAAATTTTCTTCCTCTGACTAGCTCGAGAGACCTTCTCTTTTGCTTGATCTAAAATGTCTTTCTCCATGGTCTGAACCTCTAACAATTTACTTAACATCTTTTCGGTTTGTTTTTTACTAATTTCTAATCTACTATAAAGATAACGCAACCCAATAAGATAACACAAAACAAAACCGAAACTGAATGAAACAAAAACGGAATAAAAAATCGTTGTATCAATTTTCTCTTCCTCAGGGCCGACAAACTTCAAACCTTTAGCCAACCATTTTTCCCAGTTTGCCTGAGAAATTTCTAGGGATAGGCAGCTTGAAACACAAACAAAATAAATCAAAACAGGAACACATTGTTTTTTGAATTCATCACCCATTCTCTCGCCTTCCCTCAGGGGCGAGCAATTTCACTTACCTCCAAGTTTCAGACGTTCCCCGTACGAGCCGCCAAATGCCGCAGTCTGGCTGGGCACAAAATCATGAGCCACCATACACCTTGTAGATTCAAACAGCAACTCTTTATTCCCGAACTCACACCAGCACTCTACAATCATGTTCTGGGGAAATCCACGTTCTCTGCCCAAATTCACCCCCACTGGGCTTCTGTCTCCCAAAAAATACTGTCTGAATCCCGTGAGAACTCAAGGGGAACTCAGGCAGCAGGATACGCCCTATTCCCAGCAGGAATAATCTTAAACCTGGAACCACCCTAAACCCGGATAGTCCTAAACCGGGAACGCCCTAAACCCGGATTATCCTAAACCGGGAACACCCTAAACCCGGATCCGCCTTGGTCCTTGAGCAAGGTCACCTACATGCAATGTCACTGCAAAATGTCCTATTTCCATGAGTCCTTCCACTAAGCAACATGGGGTATGCTGGCAAGGAAATTGTCATACCTACTTGGCTAATGGCTCCCAGCAGGTGACTACAATGAGCCAGGGACACACTGTGATCTCAAAGGCATGGCCCAGTGACCTCCCTCCTGCAGCCACACCCTACCTGAGACCCACTTAAATCATGATCCACTAATAAGGTCACCACCCTCATGATCTGATCTGATCCCTTCCCCTCTGAAGACTCCTGAATCTTCCAACACGCAGCCTTTCAGAGACACCTCATACCCGAACCGAACTGGAACACACCTGTTTATTTTTGTTGTCTTTGCTTTCTGTGTCAATCAAAAATGTCACTTTCAACACCAACATCTTGGAGCTTCTTCCCTCAGTTTCTGGGTTTTGCATCCAGGTCTTCAGTGCGTCTCAAGTTAATGTTGTGGATGGTCTAAGACAGGAGCTGATTTTCCTTCCTTCGCATGTGGCTCTCTGCTCTTGCCAGCAGTGGTCACTGAAGAGCCTCTTTCCCACTATGCACTCTGGGTGCGACCAAACCCTAGTTGACCACGTGTGTGTTCACTTTCGGCCCAGGTCTGTCACTGGTCTCTCTGTGTGCTTTCACCCAGCACCGCACTGTTCCCTTTGTGGAAGTCAGGAAAGGTGCTACCTGCAGCTTTGTTCTCCTTCTTCATGATTGCTTTGAGCCTCTGGACTCTTTTATGGCTCCATATATATTTGAGGATTGTTTGTTTTCTATTTCCTTGAAAAACGCCAATAAAATTTTGCCAAGAACTTTTGGTAATATTGTATCTACAGGTCTTTGTAGACATTTTAAGACTATTAATTCTTTCAGCCCAGCATGAGGGCACACGCCTGTAATCCCAGCAGCTTGGCAGGCTGACAGGAGGATTACAAGTTCAAGGATAGCCTCAGCAACTTAGCAAGACCCTAAACAATTTAGCAAAACCCTGTCTCAAAATGAAAATAAAAAAGGGCTTGGGATTGGCTCAGTGGTTAAGTACCCCTGGGAAACCTTTCCATATCTTGCATTTTCCTTAATTTCTTTCCTTAAAGTCTTCTAGTCTTTAGATCTTTCGCTTTCATTGTTTATTCCTACTTTATGAGTTTTGATACTATTATGAGGGATTGGTATCTTAATTTCTTTTTCAAATAGTTTGTTGTATGCGTACAGAAAGGCTACTGATTTTTGCATGTTGATTTCTTTATACTGCAACTTCACTGAATTTATTAGTTTTCAGTTTTTTGGTGGAGTATTAAGGGTTTCTACATATAAAATTGTTATGGCTTACATAGGAGGTATTCCCCGAAAGTTCATGTGTGAAACAATTCAATAATTTCCAGAGGTTCTCTTACATGATTAGACTATGGAGAGCTATGACCTGATCAGTGGATCAATCTACTGATATGGATTAATTGGGCAGTAAGTGTATTGCTAGAGTATGGGGGTCACTGGGGGTGTGCCACTGGGGTTTGTATTTTGTCCCTGGCAAGCAGAGCTTGCCCTCTGCTTCCTGGTGCAATGCCCTGAGCTGCTCTTCAGCCACACCCCTTCACCATGCTGTTCTGCTTCACCTTGGACTCAAGAGTCAGCCAAGCATGGACTGAGCCTCTGAAACTGAGTCAAAATAAACTTCCTCCTCTGCATTCCTCTTGTAGCTCTTTTGGTCACAGGGATGAAAAAGCTGACTAAAACAGAAATGATACCATCTGGAAACAGAGACAATTTGACTTATTCCTTACTAGTGTCTTTTTTCTTTTCCTTGCCTAATTGTTGTGACTGGGAATACTGTGTTGTTTGGAATGGTGCGAGTGGTCTTGTCCATGAAATCAGAGGAAAGCTTTCAGTTTTTCATCACTGAGAACGATTTTGCTATGGTCTTGTCATATATGTGTGGCCTTCATTATGTCACAGTGCATTCCTTGTGCACCCAAATTAGTGAAAGAAAGCGTTTACCTTGAAAGGATGTCGAATTCGGTCAAATGCTTCTTCTTCATCTACTGAGATTATTTTATGATTTCTTAAACCTTCTTTCTATTAAAGTAGTACATCATATTTATTGATATGCATGTTGAACCAATCTGGCATCCCAGAGAATCTCACTTGATCATGATGAAGAGCCATTTTAATTGGCTATTGAATTTTGCTTGCTCCCCTCCCCTCCCCTCCCCCACCCCTGCAGGACTTTTTAATCATGTTCCATAAGGGATATTAGTTTAGAACGTGTTCTGGCTAAATTCACCACTGATCCTTCTAAAACTGGGTATTCCATTTTGTTATGACTTGGCCCTGACAGAGTATGTTTCTAGGAATTTGTTTCTTCCAGGTAATCCAATTTGTTGGCAGGTGATTATTCAGAGTAATCCTTCATTGATCCTTTGTATTTCTGTAGTATTATGTCTTCTCTCACTTCTGATTTTCTTAGGTCTTGCTAAAGATTTGTCAATTTTTTAAACTTTTTTTTAAAAAATCAACTCTTAATCTTTTGTATTTTTCCCAGCTTATTTCACAGCTTTATTAGGTTTTTCTATTTCCTTCCTTCTACCAACTTTGGGCTTTCATGGTGCTTCTCCTAGGCACTTGAGTTGTTTGAGATCTTTTTGTTAGGCAGGTGTTATTGTCTGAATATCATCCCCAAGCCCCAAATTCATGTGTTGAAACCTAGTCAGCAATGGGATGCTGTTGGGAGACCTTTGGGAAGTGATGAGGTCCCCAGGGCACAGCCCTCATGAATGGGACTAGTATCTTTATGAAAGTGACCCCAGAGAGCTGCCCCACCACTCCCACCATGTGAGGACACAGAACAAAGCTGTCATCCATGAATCCGAAAGTGGGTTTTGGAGTCACCAGACACCAAACTTGCTGGCTTCCACACTTTGGACTTCCCAGCCTCAGAACTATGAGAAATACCAGTCTATGATGTTTCATTGTAGTAAACCAAACAGACTAAGACAGTAGGCACTTACCACTACAAATTCCCTCTTGGAATTGCTTTCCCTACAACCCACAAGGTTTTGGTATGTTGTATTTAAATTTTCATTTGTTGTGAGATTTTCTAAAATGTCCTCTTTGATCCACTGGTTGTTCAGGAGGAGGAGGTTGTTTAATATCTACATAATTGTGAATTTTCCAGTTTTCTTTTATTACTGACTTCTAGTTTCATACCATGTGGTCTAAAAAGGTACTTGATATGATTTCAACCTTCTTTAATTTGTTAAGATTGTTTTGTGGCCTTATATAATCTATCCTGGAGAAAGTTCCAATACACATGAAAAGAATGTGTTTCTGTTGTTGCTGGAGGTGGGGTTGTATATATTGGTCAGCTCCAAGTATAGTTCAAGTCCAATGTTTCCCTTCTGATTTTCTATCTGGATCCATTAATGAAAATGAGGGTATTTAAGTTCCCTATTATTACTATACACACCTCCAAACTGAACTAGAGAGTCAACACAAGCCCTTTCAAAATTATGTATAGTATTTTTACAGAAACTGACAAGCTGATATTAAAGTTCATACAGAAATATAAGGAACCAGAATAAATTAATCTTAAAAAGGAGGAACAAAGTCGAGGGTGTATACTGACTACAAAGTTACAGTTCTCAAGGACAGTGTCATACTGGCATAAAACTAGGCATATAGAAAAATAGAATAAGGTTAAGAATCCAGAGCTGGGGATGTAGCTCAATAATACAGTGCTTGCCTAGCATGCATGAGGTCCTAGGTCAATCCCCAGCACAGAAAACATAACTTAAAGAAAAATAAATCTTAAACTTATTTTGTTTTTATTTTTTAATTTTTTGGTACCAGAAGATTGAACCCAGGGGTTCTTAACCACTGAGCCACATCCCTAGCCCTTTTTAATATTTTGTTTGGAGACAGGGTCTCAATGAGTTGTCTCACTGAGTTGCTTAGGATCTTACTAAGTTATTGAGTCTGGCTTTCAATTCGTGATCTTCCTGCCTCAGCCCTCCAAGTTACTGGTACAGGTATACAACACTGTGCCAAGCAGAAAAAATTTTTTTCAAAAATTCCAGATATAAATCCTTATTACACTTACAGCAGTTAAGTTTTTGTAAGGGTGACAGGATAATTCAATTGGGGGAAACAATAGTATTTTCAACAAATGTTGCTGGGACAACTGGATATTTATATGCAAAAAAATGAAATTGGACCCTCCTCATTACATATACCAAAAGTAATATAAATGGGTCAAAGATGTAACTTTTAGAGCAAAATCCATGAAACGCTTAGAAAGGACACTGGCATAAATCTCTGCAACCCTGTCTCAGATAAGTTACACATAAAAGACAAACTGGACTTCATCAAAGTTAGAAACTTCGCGGCTGGGAGTGCAACTCAGTGGTAGAGTACTTGCCTAGCACATACAAGGTCCTGGGTGCGATGTCCCACTCTGGGGAAAAAAAAAAAAGAAAAAAGAAAAAAAAAAAAACTTCTGTGCTTCAAAGGATACCACTAAGAAAGTGAAAAGAACCCACAGAATAGGAGAAAATTGCTGAGAGCCATAGCCAAGTAGGAATGACATGGCATTTTTGGTTAAGGTAACCCTGCTCAGGGATTAGGGTGGCTCCAGGTTTAGGGTGGATCCTGCTGGGAATAGGGCGTATCCTGCTGCCTCAGGCGCCCGCTCCTTGAGTTCTCGCGGGGTTCTGAGAGAATGGGTACGCAGAGCCCGGTGAACGGAGTGTATTTTTCCGAGAACGTGTGTGCAGAGTGCCGGTGAGAGTTCGGGAATAAAGAGTTGCTGTTTGAATCTACAAGGCTTTTGTGGTGGCTCGGTTATTTTGTGCCCAGCCAGACTGCGGCAGAAAATATCTGCAAGTCACACAGTTGATAAAAACAGTCTACTGTCCTTAGGGTTTAAAGTCTGGAGTCACTGGGTCAAAGGGCAAGGATGATTTCTCAGAAAAAGCAAGAAATCACTGGGCATTTTAATTGCAATGAATTTCAGGTTCTCAGACCAAGAAGGCAGGCTCCTTAGCTAATGAGCAGAAAATAGACAACAAGAGGAATTTCAATGACACTCAAGATACAAGCTAACTTGCAGGCATGAGACTTCAGATCTGAGGGGGACAATTCTAAGGGAGTGTACACTTGAGTATGACACTGAAGCCTAGGGTAAAAGAAACCTCAAGGAGAATACGAAGGAAATATGAGACCACAAAAGCTAATACTGATCAGTAAAAACCAAGCCAAAACAAAAACAGTAACAACAAAATCTGCCTTAATAAACAACTTGTGAATCACACACCTGAGGCCTGCGATGTCCTGAACAGAGCTTCTGCAGGGAACTGTGGTCCCTGGAGGAGGGCGCACCGTGTTTCCTAGCAACCTTCTGAACGCAGGAACTGCTACCCCATCACTCCCACTGTATTCAGCACACAGAAATCCCTCCGAAAATGCTAAGTGTTTCTGAAGTTGGAAAATTCAGAGGATTGACTCTCAAGTTGTACAACTACTTGGCCCCCAGTGCAGATTCCAAAGCTTCCTCCACCTGCCCTAGACGGCCTCAGAACAGGAAAGGGACCACAGCTGCTCTGAACTCTGGAATGTCACCACCTCTTTTGCCATCCAACTCACTAATACAAATGCCTTAGACAACAATCTTTTCCCATTGTTAGCCTGTCATCCTTACAGTCTCTCCCACTAACATGACTGTCACCTCCAGTTAGTCTCTTATTTCACTACTGGAATGAACAGCTTCCTTTTAAACTAGTATGAAGCACAAATATGGAAAAACTACTTGGGAGGCAAAGGAGACCCTTTGAAAGTACACTGACATTCCTTAATACCCAATCCCTGTCAAGCCAGGGAGCTGCCCTCCCCTCCCCACCCTGGGACTGATCAGGCCAAGGTCATTCCACTCCAGCTCCCAGCTAGAGGATGCAGTTTAGAGGATCCAATGCAGGACATGAAGCCACACCACCAAACTTAACTGGCCTGTCTCCATCTTTTCCTTTTCCTTTTCCAGCCCTGTCCAGTACCTCTCCAGACCTTAACGGGTGGGTTCTCTATGGCAGCCGCACAGATTCTGGAACGCTGTCTTGTGCTCTACCTGCCACAAACCTCCTGCAGTCACTGCCAGTGAACCAGCTGAGAACCACTGCCCCACAGGGAATTCCAGACCACGCTGTTGGCATTACTCAAGGCCCTTAGAAGCCTGTCTGTAGCGAGCTTGTCATGACTTTTCCTTATGCTTTACACCTCATACCTGAGCCTCCCAGATGGTCTTCTGCTGCACATCTGGATACGCCATTGCTGGAACACACAATTCCCTTCTGGTGCTACAGAGGATTGAACCTGGAGAGGAGTGTTCTATCACCTATCTTTTCACTTTTTGAGACAGGGTCTCACAAAGTTGCCCAGGCTGGTCGAGAACGGTGGTACTCCTGCCTCAGGCCCCTGCCCCAGGTGCTGAACTGACTGCCTGAGGCTACCGGCAGATTAGGTAGAAAGTCCATGTCCACACACAGCAAGCAACTGCAGTGGGGCAGGGATTGTGGAGCCTCACGAGAAACACGTTACCCAGAGGATCAATTTTTCTTATTTAAGGACTTAAGAACAGTAAAACAAATTCTAATGTTAAAACCAACAACGGACATTCGAAGTGAAAAAATTTTTGAACTTACTTAAAATTAAGACATGAACAAAATGATGTTCTGCCTCGATCCCAGGCAGACCATTCCTGCAGCAGCAACACTGCGAAGTCCCAGTTGAACAGAGCATTTCTACAGAGCCAAGACTGCCAGAAGTCTAAGGGGACACAAGAGCCAGCCTCCTGCTCAGAGGCAGGTTCTACCCTCCTTGTTTGTGAGGTAAGACTTTGAGAACCTGGCCTACAGCACACAGCTGGTCATCTCAGAATGTCCTTGCAGTTGTCACCATAAGAAGATCTGTCAGTGCACTTTTGGGGGAGGATCTTTCCAGGTGGGGAAAAAGGCCCAGACAGCCTGTAGCAGCTGTAGCAGGAACTTAGTTACATTAGGTCAACAAATTGTCATGTTAACTTTCCTTCTCTTCCTCTGGTGCCCCATTTGTGTCCTTCCCTTTAATATAGTTAAGCTGATGTTAAAAAATCCAGGTCATTTTAGAAAATAGTAAGTGTAAAATGAAATTAGACCATAGTTCTAAGACTGCTCTGTTACGTCTCCTCTCTCGCCTCCTAGTGTAACTTCTGACAAAGTCCTCTAGGCTTTTACTCTGCCTCTCCCAAGCCCCACCAAGGGTGGGCTTTCCTTTTTGTCATAAACTATATAACTAGGGTAAAATGCTTAATCTTTCTTATTCAAAATTGGAGTACTGAAGTAGAACTCAAAGTCTTTCATAATGCCATTATACAGAATTTTACTGGAAGAATACTTGTAAGTAACCTATAGCTTATATAATTACATATTTTAATATCACAAAACCACTTCTTATCCCCAGATTTTACAGGGGATAAGAGTATCTTGGATTAAAAGATAAAATTCTGCAACACTAATTTTTTAAGCACTTAGGGGAAAATATACAGCATAATTTCCTGCAAACACACTTGCTCTTAGTAACTCAAGTGTGATAAACAGAGGAACTTGGTTGTTTTTAATTGGCTAATAAGAGTTGCTAGCACACAGAGCAGCTGTGTACAGCCAGCGGCCCAAGGGAGTGTTGGCAGCAACCTGCCTGCCAGGCTCTAATTCCTTCTTTCTTAACCGAGCAATTGGGCGGGCTTTCCCCATTCTAGACACGGCCCAGTCAGGTCAGCTCATATCCACAAACATCATGACCCTGAAAAGGAAGTCTGCTAGGAGGGATAATCAGTAATGAGAGGAAAAGAAGGATCAACAGATGTCAAAATAATTGGGGAGTGACTACCCAGTGAGGCAGAGAAAGAACCCCAAGATAGGAAGCGTTGGGGCTCAGAATAGAGCCCAGTGGTACAGCTGGTGCTCAGCATGCGTCAGGCCCTGGGTCCCATCCCTAGCATTGAAAAACAATCTAAACCCACTAAGACAGAAAATGAGACACAAACTGGACCCTAACGCACGTCTGAGACTTCACCTACTGTCCCTCCTTGCTGTTCCCCAGCCATGGTGGTGGTTCATGCGCAGAATAAGCCCAACTCCCAGGAGCACCTGACAATCCCATCTGAACCCCTGGGGCCAAGGCCAAGTCTAGATGGAACTTTTCTGTTCCTTTGTTTTGAGGGTTATAAAATAGTTCCGCTTGGGTTTCCCTAGCAATTCAAAAAGTGCTGTATTACAGTTACTCTAATAAAACTAAAAGTACACATTTTCTCTAGTCATAAATTTAAGAATCATTCTTAATGTGAAAATCAAGGTCTGATGCCACTGTAAAGTGAGTGGAACATGGTCATACTGTCACCTGCTTTGCTCTAAGAAAACCTAGCTACTCAAACCAGTTACTGTAAATTATACTCAGAGATTTAATATTTCCTTTAAAAACACTCTGAAAGTTTTAAAATACCAACCCAGCAAGAGAGGACAAGAGATTAATTAGGACAATTATGCTGTTCTCTTAGAAACGCCCCCATCATTGCGTTCATCTCCTGAGTTTCCACTGTACAGAATTTGTGTTCTTATGAGGTCATTCTGTAACCATGAAGCAAATGAGCAAACTTCTCTAGGCTGAGTCTGAGTCTTGCATTCTGCTGTGGTACAATGCTGCTCAGGGTGGCCCAAAGACAGACAGTACTGGCATTATGCAAAGTATCACGTTCTATTTTGGACTGTCTGAATCAGAACCTCTAAGGATGGGGCCCCAAAATTTGTCCCCGTGATTCTTAGGCACATTCAAGTTTTAAACTCCCTGATGCAGCATGTTTGCATCATTACCTTGTGGCATGAATGACATCACAGTCTTCCCACTGATTCTGGAACTGATTCATATTTTTCTTCAAGGTACAGTTTGAAGCTGGGTACAGTGGTACATACCTGTGAATCCAGCAACTCAGGAGGCTGAGGCAGGAGGATCACAAGTTCAAAGCCAGCCTCCGCAATTTAGTGAGGCCCTAAGCAACTTAGCAAGACTCTCAAAATTTTAAAAATGGCTGTGGTTCAAAATTTAAAAAAATTTTAAGGGATGTGGCTCAGTGGTTAAGCACCCCTGGATTTAAGAAAAAGATACAGTTTGAAGGTAGGTCAATGTATTTATAAAGTAAATGCTTATTTATTGATTACTATTTGCTTTTCTGAAGCCTGGGGGGCTGAGACAGGGATTGTCACAATTCCTGGAAAAGGCTCAGCTAAATTTTTTAAAAAGTATCTAATTCTTGTTCTTTCTTCTGAAATTGTCAAACTGGTCATACTGGAAACATAGGACAAGAACTTTTCTGTTTCTCCCCAGATCTGGGGAAGTCAGTGTGAATTTCTCAGGAACTCTGGAGGATGGGAGCAACACTGGACAGAGCCACAGATGACACCACAGAGTCGCGCAGGACTGAGCGGCATGGAGGCACGAGTGGGCCAGGGTGTGAGGAGTCTGTCCCAGCACTGGAGAGACCTGAGCGATGGCTGGAGCGTGGGATTGCCTGTGAACACTGGTTGGGTTAAGAAGCCACCATTAAAAAGCAAACACTGGGGCTGGGGTTGTGGCTCAGTGGTAGAGTGCTCACCTTGCATGTGCAAGGCCCTGGGTTCAATCCTAAGCACCTCATAAAAATAAGTTATTGTGTACAACTACAAAAAAAATTAATAATAAATTAAATAAATAAATAAAAGCAAACATTGCAGCACAACAACTTTTACAATGCAAAATTTACTAAATATAGTTACCAAATAATTTTTCTACTTTAGATTTAATTCCACAAAATATGGGTCCCTTTCACACTGCTTGATTATTTTCACAACACCAGAGATAATTCCCAAACTTTACAGTTCTTTATCTGTTTCTCTCAAGAGACTTGTCTTTATTTTGGGGGTTGCAGGAGGGCAACTGGGGATTGAACTCAGGGGCACTCGACCACTGAGCCACATCCCCAGCCCTACTGTGTATTTTATTTAGAGACAGGCTATCACTGAGTTGCTTAGCACCTCGATGCTGCTGAGGCTGGCTTTGAACTCGGGATACTCCTGCCTCGGCCTCATGAGCCGCTGGGATTACAGGCATGTGCTACAGTGCCTGGCAGACTTTTCTTTTTAAAATATCAAACCATGTTTAAAAATCCTGTAGACTTTTTTAAAAATCTGAATTATTTTACATGATGACAAAAGTATCTTGCCAACCATCAGGGCAAGCTGGCTAACACTGAAAGTAAGAAACAACTATCACTGGGAACCCATTAGGTTTAACAGTTGTACAGGCTGATCAACTGCTACCATCCATAATGCTAGTGCCGCAAGCAAATAAGGCCATTTATATTCTGAAAGCTCATTTGTCTGTACATCTTACACAGTGAGGTATAAAGTCACGTTTTATTAACTTTTTTTTATTATTAATGTAACAAATAATTTCTTCCACAATGGCAACTGTGGTAAAAAATGCCAACATCAGCCAACCTGCCAACATATCCTATGGTCTTTTAATTAATATAGTGCATAGACATTTATAAACTACACAACCATACCAATTTATAAGCAACTAATAATTTTGAAATGTTAGAATATAATAAAGTTACACTGCAAATAGTTTATTTTCCTCACATTTTTTCATATTCACATGACCCACATTTTTTTTAATCAGACTCCATTAAATTCTAGATTTAAATAGAACTAAGCATAAAACAAAATAGCTCTTATCAGTGTCTAAGCCACTTAAAGCTATTCTCTAAAAAATAAGTTATTCAACCCAAGGCAAACATGGAGAAAGTTGGAGCCGAAGCTTTGGTTCCCCATAGTTTGATCTGTTAAACCCATGGGAACTTTCAAGATTCAGTTTTTTAGCAGCTTCATGCCATAAAGGTAACTGTCACTAGTGGAATGTCCATTAGCCAAAGAAAGACCCCCAGACACATTCGACAGGGTGTTCAACCTGCAGAAAATGGGGAGTTTGGAGTGGTATGCAATCAGATTAACACGTTTTTAATCCTTAGTCAAACATAAATATTATACCTAAATAACAATCTCGAAGGAGCTTGAAACTTAAATCATGAACTAACTAACCCTGAAGAACGTAAAGGTTCTATTCGGAATGGAAATGATAACCACTTGGCCAGTTTTCTGCAGTGAATCACAGACTTGACATCATGCAGTCAGTTCAGAGACTGCAGTGCTCCTCCCTGAGGCTGTAACAGTTAGGCCATTACCTGACATGTGCTTCAGGACACCCAGTGATAGCAAAACAGGTCAGTCCTATGACACACAGGGTTAGGTCTTGCAACTCTGAAGTGTTAGGTAAAACCAATGTTGGGTTTTCCTCATAACTTTTCCTTAAATCCTTTTATTTTCATGAGTAAATCCAGGCCTACTTTGGGCTCTCCATGTTAAGCCTGTGGAAGCGGAAGCTGAAGCTGCGGCTGCTGCTCGATGGCTCTTTTTCTACATTATGGTCCTATTTCTGCTAAATTGTCCTTCAAGTCTTAGTCAATTTTAGTTTTCTAAAAACTCTTATTTTTAGAATACCGAGACTATCAGTAAATTTAAATTAAAAAATTTTTCAATCTTATTTTTCAAATACAACAGAATTCTGATATCTGATGCTGGGTGATTTCTGTTCACTTAGTATCAATGTTGTAAAGAGGTTCAACTGAACTTTTATTTAATGAGGTGAGTTTCAACTCTAAAAATGGTAAATTAACCTTTTTTTGTGTGTGGGAATCTAAAGTGTAACCCTTAGGAGATTATCTTTAAGTTAAAAACACAAAATTAGGCCGATGATGATTAAATACAATGTTAACAAGTACATTGAGCAATAAACTGAAACTTTTTCATTTAACTGACATCTGCTAGTTTTTTATTAAGTATAAAGGCCAGTTAATCAATTCATTAGATTGGTCAAGGCAAGACACCTGAACTACACAACAGAATTTAAAAAGCAGTTGGTTTTGTAGTAGTTCTCTGGTAATCACACACGCACGCACACATACAAACAAATTGGTAGAGTACTCTGGATATTAAATTCCCCCATAATCTTGTATAATGCACTGTTCACAATCTGCAGTTTTTTGATAACGATATAAATTGGACATGACCAAATTAGAGATGACTGATAAACTCTTTTGGGAACTTTAGCTGTATTCCCCCAAAGATTGACTTTAAACTAAAAAAAAAAAAAATCATATAAAAACACAAGATTTAACAGACACTTTGAAAAAAATCAAATTATAACTCAATTGTCTACTTTTTAAATATGACTAAGAAAAAAGTTTTAAGTAGTAATGTCTACATTTTAAAAAATGACAAACTATTAACTGGGTGAATCTGGGTTGGGGGAAAGCTATACAGTATTATTGCACTCCACGAATGTGCAGAATTCCAGAACGTGCCAGCACAGAAAAACTATTTTGCATTGAGGTTTTCCAAGAGGTACAACGAGCCTGCCAAAAAAGCATCTGGTCTGTACTAACAGCTGGCTGTCTTCAGTACAGGCCTTCATAGTGTCAGTCACGCTGCTCTTGCAAAGATCCCTTAATGTCTGAAAGATATACAGAAAGGAATACTCCAATTACCACCCTGCAAAAACTCTTATTAGAAAGTCAACTAACTGATCAGAAAAGAACCGAGAACAACTCTGCTGAGAAAAAGTTAATCAAAACTCCTCTTTCCATATTCACACATTTGGTTATAAGTTTCCTATCTTGAACATGCTAAAAAATTTGTGTACTCTTAGCTGAAGGTATGGAGAGGGTATGTATACTCTACTGTATCAATTCTGGCTATCCACAGTTCAGAGTTTAAAGAATTATATTAAAAGGCCTTCAAGATAAAATTATTAACACAACCTTACTTAACTTTGGCAGGTTCAAACTCTATTGATATATAAATCTTAATGAAGGACACATCCATCTGTTTAACCTTAAATTGAAAACTTAAGTGATAATATGTGTAATATCTATTAACATTCATGATAAGAATTAACAGAAACCCATACATAACTAGTATATTTTTAAGTACTTACAAAAGAGTTTTCAGTGCTGATAGGTGGGGCTATGATCGATGATGCGGAATTGAATCCATGTGCACGTTGAGTTTCATTTCATTGTCAAGAATTTGAACAAGTTGTTGCATGGATGGAAGATGACCAGATTCCAGCTTAGACCATACAGGCACGTCTGTAAAACATAAATAGTACCCCCATGCCAAAATTAAAGATAGTTCTATAAGAGACATTCATTCCACAAATATTTATCAAGTGTCTATATACTCAACTGGGAATACAAAGGTGAGCAGAAGCTCCTGTTCTTAGGGAGTTTACACTCTAGAAGAGGAAATACCAAGAACTACATAAATAGCTACACCATTAAAATTGTGTACTAAAAGTAAAACTAGAAAGTGCTCTAGTGCTCCACTGCTGACTAGTCAGAGAAGCAATATCATTTAAACTGAGATCTAAAAAGTAAAGAAAAGTTACCAAGATAAGAGTGAGGCTTGGGGCTGGGGCTCAGTGGTAGAGCACTTGCATGGCATTTGTGAGGCACTGGGTTCAATTCTCAGCACCACATATAAATAAATAAAAATAAAGGTCTATTGACAACTAAAAAATATTTTAAAAAGGAGTGAGGCTTCATGAAAGCAGGAAACCTCTAAGACAGAGAAGTATAAAAACTAGATGGAAACCCTGCGCAGTGAGTGATCCAAAGGGTAGCTGGAATGAGGTGGAGGGAGACAGAGGGGTGGGGAGAGTTAGACTGGGGTTAACAAACTGCAGCGAAACAAGAAACAAACATTTTTTCTAGGAATACAGTTTCTGTCACAGCCATTCAACTCTCATGGCAGCCTGAAGAATGTGCACACTGTGTTTGGGCGAAACTTTATTTATAACACCGGCAGCAAAAAGGGTATGAAACATAGGACACAGTTTACAGACCCTTAACTAGATCTCGCACAGCCTTTTGGCCATATTAAATATTCTGGTCTTTATCTTGGAAAAAGTAGTAAAGCCATTTAATGAATTTGACATACTCAAGTGACAAGATGAAATCTGCATTAAAAAAAAAACAAACAAAAAAACCCTCTTTTAGAGCAGATATTGGCAATTTTTTTCTGTAAAAAGCCAGATAGAAAATATTTTAGCTTTATGGATCAAGAAATAAAATCAAGGGTATTATAGAGGTACAATTATGTAACTAGAAAGAAAAATTTCCATGATTTTTCATTGATGAAACTAAGACCATCAGTTATGAACACAGCTTTGAATTTCATATGATTTCTATATGTCATATTCTTTTGTTGTTGCTTTTTAACTATTTAATTATGTAAACATGGTTGTTGGCTAATGGCCCCTATCTGCAGAGGGCAACAAGTTAACTGCAGCACGAACTAGCATGACGGCAGTGAAGTGAACAGAAGGAGATTTCTGAGCCATTTAGAGGACAGAACTGAGAAGACCTGGTGATTGACCAAACATGGGTAGTAAAGGAGAAGTTGAAAGAATCAAATATGCCAGAGGAGAAGCAAATTAACAGCATACAGGAATTGTAGGGAGCAAAAGTAATCAAGAGTTTACTTTGGAGCAGGTTATGTTTAAGGTTCCTGAGTACTACACCGAGAAAAGATAAGGACCAGACAGATAATGTAACACAAGAAGAGGGCTAACCCTTCAAGAAATTCTAAAAATTCAAGTAGAGGTAAAGACAAGAGAATAAGTTAAAATTTTCTAAATTCTGTTTCCGGATCTTTGAGTTTTATCAAATAAACCTCTCATATCAACATTAAAGAAAAACAGAAAAGGCTTTTGCTCACTAGAAATCACTTAAAATGTATCACAACATGCAAACTATTCAAAACCTACCATTTAAAGTTATCTCAAATGCACCTGTTGACATACACTGGTTCTCAATCATGTTGCTTAAGAAGAAAACCATCATACATGCATAGACCTAAAAGAAAATATAATCAAGCACAACAGGCAACAAAGTCATTTCAAAGTTAAAACATGACAACTTAAGACCCAGTAATTTTTTAAATAAATGGTATCATTCTTTATTTGTTCAATACTCTTTTAAAATCTGCTTTAAAAGTTTCCACACGACTACTTCTGTTATTCCATAGGTTCAGACAAAACCCACAGAGCAAGGAAACTGCAGCACCAATTTATAGCTCTACAGATGTTAAAGAACTTACAGAGGATGCTCACACTATACATAGAATTTCTATGAGACAACATAATAACCAGTTTACAAAAGAATGCCAGTATAAGTAGGGTTCATTTTACCGTTTTTATAATGCAATATATGAATTCACAAGAGACTAGTGACGTAATAATCAGTAAATTCAAGCATCCAATACAATCTTTTATGTTTCAAACAAATCATTTTAAGTCAAAATAAAAAAGAGGTGGGTGAGAGAGCACTGGCATATTAGTCATTCACTGTGAGAAGGCAAGTGTATGCTCTCCCCAAAGAGGCTAGAAGCTCTTCCCTATGCACAAAAAGGTTTTTTTCTTTTTCTTTTTTAGTTGTAGTTTTTATTTTTATGTAGTGGCCTCATGCACACTAGGCAAGTGCTCTACCACTGAACCACAACCCTGGCTCCCACAGAAGAGTTTTCATTTAGCAAAATTACCAAACTAAAAGTTGGATATAGTGAGAAAGCCAATTCACAGCAAGTTATTTCAGAAAAATGTCTACAGCAGACAAGAAAGAGCTTTCCCTGTGCCCCACTTGAGTTAGGTGGATTTTGATTTCCTAACATCTGGGAACATGAGTCTACTTTCATGGAAATAAAACACAAGGAACTGTCATAAAAGTTACAGCTTGTCGCCGGGCACACCTGTAATCATAGCGGCTTGGGAGGCTGAGGCAGGAGAATCACGAGTTCAAAGCCAACCTCAGCAAAAGCAAGGCGCTGGACTGGGGTTGTGGCTAGTGCTTGCCCAGCATGCATGAGGCACTGGGTTTGATCCTTAGCACCACATAAAAATAAAATTGGGTCCACCTACAACTAAAACAAATATTTAAAAAAAAAAAAAAAAAAAGTGAGTGCTTAACAACTCAGTGAAACCCTGCTCTAAAGAAAATACAAACTAGGGCTGGAGATGTGGCTAAGTGGTTGCAGGCCTCTGAGTTCAATCCCCAGAACCAAAAAGAGCTACAGCTTGTAAGAATATTTTTCATAGCAGAACAACAATGGTATACACATCTACAGAGGTAAAATGTACAAAGGACAATTTGGAATCAATTAAGTATATCACAAAATATTATCAGCAGTAAGTGCTCAGCTTCCATTCTTAATCCTTTGAAAATTAACATTTTGTTAATGACAGGGCAGACATACTTCCAACTAGAGACAACAAACACTTGAGGAGTTTATGCCAAGAGTCTTGCCTATTCCTGGAACCAAGTGGTTCCCTAGGAGAAGTACAACTGTGTCAGGAGTCTGGTAAAGGAATTAAGCCTAGAGCTAAAGAACAAACTGGACAGAGGGCTCCACAAGAGAACCTGCCCCGGGGGGAAAGCATCTAAGTGATTCCCCACACAGAGATACATAAAATTAGATCCATTTCTGATAATGGTAGAAAATTCAGGGAAACAATGACTTTAAGTAAAATAGATGAAAATAAACATACTCTAGAAAGAATATATACTGTAAGACTACAAAGGAAAAGAAAAATAGCAAAGGAAACTCAAGATTCTTAAGTACATTTACATTTATTCTTTCTGGCAATTTGCCAAACAGACCCCTATAAACAAGAAGTTGAAGAACAAACAATTGAAAACAAAAAGGAGTTTTAATAAAAACCAATTAACAGAAACACTTTTTAATATGAATCAATCCACTAATGGCACATTAGTTGGGATAAAAGGTCAATTATATATATATTGTATTCTGATGACTATGACATGACCTAAATTATATCAAAATCAGGTTATAAATTATTTTGTGTCCAGGTTCTTCTAAAACAATATCTCCCTTTATGCCCCCTAAATAAAAGGGTAAGACCATTACCCTTAAATATATTATTTTTAAGGCATAATTGAAACTGAAGCCAAGCGAAGTTAAGTCCTTGCCCAGAAATAAAGTGACAAAGCTGAAATAACGCACATTTACTAATGTAAATCAGTGACAAGCACCCCATGCCCAAAAGAAAAATCCATTACAGCCTTGTAACTGACAACCTAAGAACCTACAGTAGCCACAGTTATTGAGTCACATACCTTATTCTCCTGGCCCCACTGCCAGATGCTAGGAGCTTGCATGCCAAAGAAAGCAAAAGGGTCCTTGCCAACAATGATCAAGCCTATTAATACGAGTTTGAAGATTGACAGGAAAGAGGCTATGTGTCTATCAAAAGAAAAAAAAAAAAGAAGCCATAATTTCTCTTTAAAGTTTAATATTCAAGTACATGTATATAAACATTTTCTACAAATCTAAAAGTTACTAATCATTAAAAAGCAACTAAAGTTTATTGTACAGTTTTAAAACAAAATGTTTAATCTTTTAAGTCAATCTAAAAATAAAATTGAAAGTTATATAAATTGGCCTTTAAAAACATTATCATTTTAAGACAGTACAGAACTTTATATCACTGATCCTCTATAAAATTTTGGGAAGGTGGGGGTATAATTCAGTATTAAAGAATATGCTTAGCATGTGTGAAGTCCTGGGTTCAACCTCTAGTATCAGTAAAAGAGGGGATTCTTAGCCTATTTCCACATTAAAACTACATAAGCAAACACTTCTTTAAAAGGGTTGTCATCTCTGAAACAACCTCAATTCCTTCTTGCAGAAAAAGTCTATATAAGCTTGCTACTTATAAAGTAGCATTCTCTGCATACTACTGTAACCAATTAAGAAATTACAATAATCAAAGAAAAGTGATTGAAACAATTCACAAACGCTTGTAAAGTCAACTAAATTGTTTCCCTTTTAAGTTACTGAAGTTTACTTACCTATAAATTGGTTGAGGGAGGTAATTCTCTCCTTCGATTCGGATGTCTGGGTACCGCTGACTAATAACCCGCATGTACTCCTCAAACACCCGCCTGTAACCTCAGGAAACACTGCAGAAAAATAAGTGTTTCCATTAGGGTTGAGAATACACCTAGATTTATTCT
Source organism: Marmota flaviventris (assembly GCF_047511675.1). NCBI lineage: Eukaryota > Metazoa > Chordata > Mammalia > Rodentia > Sciuridae > Marmota > Marmota flaviventris. The sequence goes on along the minus strand of NC_092505.1, from coordinate 107,201,253 downwards.
GCAGTCAGAAAAAGGCTAAAAAGTATTACTAAGATTAAATTTCTTTCTCAAGATCCATCATAAATTAATGACTGAACCCATATGATGAATACAGGGAGTTTTCTTCCTTTTTACAAATTTCACAAATTTAAGTTACTTTACCTTCAAATAACTGCTCCCCCATTATAAAAATCAAACTTTTATAACTTTGGACTATTGTTAGACAACAGCAAATACCTATTCTCTCTCTCTCTCTCTCACACACACACACACATACACACACATATTCAGTATAACTCACATATCACTTTGGCCTTTAAAAAAAAATCAGTTATATGAAAACAACTCTCATTCATCTGAAATAGAACTTTTAAATATGGGTTGCAAAAGTTTATAAAGAACATCAAGGTATGAGACATGAAACTGGCTTTCATTCCACTCTGCCCCAACCTGGGTAAGTTAGTTTTGCACAATCATAAGAGAAACTTAGGCTGGACTATTAGATCCCTTCTTATGCTAAAATTTAAATCTACTTTGTGAAGGAAAACAAAGACTGGGAAGGTAATTCTCAGCAACATGACATGACTCTGGAAATTAAGTCAACAGCATCTAATCTTCTCCATGACAAAAGTCTCTAAGCAATTTACTTTCAGATGCAAGCTGCCCCAGCAAGAATAGGAAAATATGCTACCAAGAGCATATCTGGAGAAAGGGAGAAAAAGAGCTTGCAAATTCAGGTAAACTGTCAAGCACTTAAGTTTACTAGGTTCTCAATTAAGGAATACATAAATACCATAAAGTGACAAAGTCACCACTTGGTACAGAGGAAGCAGGGTCAGTAAGTTACAGTGGAGTAAAACCTAAGAAAAAAACCCCAATGACCACCATTACCAACCCAAGTTGGAAAAGCACAGAGTTTATACTGTGATAGGGTGAAACAATGTAAATGTTAGTAGATCCCATGTAAGAAAACCTGCTTTTTAAAAAAAGCTACACATGGTGGTGCACACCTGTTAATTCCAAATCCCAGCTACTTGGAGGCTAAGGCAAGATGATAGCAAGTCTGAGGCCAGCCTTGGCGACTCAGTGACACCTTGTCTCAAAATAAAACAAAAAAAGTGAGGTTGGGGATGTAGCTCAGTGGCAGAGTGGTGGCTTACCATGTCCAAAACCCTGGGTTGATTCCTAGCACTTCCAAAAGAACAAAACAAGGCGGGGTGGGGGTGGGGGGCGCTCAGTGGTAGAGGGCCTCTCAGTTCAATCCCCAGCATCAAAAAAGAGTGAAAGAGGACTGGGGTTATAGATCAGCAGTAGAATGCTCACCTAGCATGTGGGAGGCCCTGGGATCGATCCCCAGTACCACATAAAAATAAATAAATAAAGGTATTATGTCCAAATACAACTAAAAAATAAGTATTAAAAAAAAAGAGGGTAAGACAAATTTGACTGTCATTCTTTAGAGAAAATATTTCCTTTATTGTTAGAATGAAATTTTTTCAAGAGTAAATCTCTAAAAACATATGAATTTTTTTCAGAGATAAACCTGGCGTAGACAACATCTTTGTTTGTATGTGGTGCTGAGGATGGAACCTGGGCCACACGCATACCAGGTGAGCGCGCTACCGCTTGAGCCACATCCCCAGCCCTCCAGATGCCTTTTCTAACATCCACCTAGCCTAATATTATTATTACATTATATTTTTTATTCTTTTTAATCAATATCCTGAGCTTTTTTTCTGAGTTCATATTATTAATCTGATGTAATTCCAAATTTATAGAGTAAGAATGGTGCAAAGATCCTAGGTAAATCCTATACCAGATCACCAGGTATTAGTATTCTGCCATAAGTTTCTATAATAAAAGTTTAATGTTTCTTTTGTTCTGAAGCTATTACAAAAATAACCTAGACAACCTTAAGCCTAACCATCTTAAAACCAAGAAATGCCACCTGATTTCAATGCCCAAATTGGCACTGGTGTGCTGATTATCTAAAATAATAGTATTTAACTTTTTTTTTTTTTGTACCAGGGATTGAATCCAGAGGCAGCTTAACTACTGAGCCCCATTCCCAGACCCTTTTTTAATTTTAAATTTTGATTCAGGGTCTCACTAATTTGCTTTGGGCATCACTAAGTTGTTGAACTTGTAACCCTCCTACCTCAGCCTCCCCAGCCCCTGCAATTACAGGTGTACACCAAAGTATTTAACTTTTAATGCAATATTTGAGAATGAGAGACTTGGTTAATTTAGTTGAAACTTCTTTTTCATAGATGAAGGGGGAGAAAATGAAGCCCAGAGAGATCAAGTAACTTTTCCAAGTATACATTCATCTAAGATTTCACTTGTTCAGTTATCTATGGAACGCCTATCACACATCAAGCACTGTAATTAGGCAGTGGTTTTTAGCAGTTGACACTGATAGATGCTGCCCTTAGTATCAGGACTGAAATATAGCCGGATTTTATGATTCGGGATCCTGGGCCTTTTCTACCTGACACCAAATACAACAGCTACATGAAGAAGAGCCATCCTTTCCTGTATCTGGGAAGTCTGCTCCCCTTCCCCACAGTGCCAGCACTGGGTACCCACAGAGCTGGACTCTGGACTGCAAAGATCTTTGAGGCTCCTTCATGATGACAATACAAAGACTCTCCACATAGGAAAGTCAATCTTGTGGGCTCCCAGCAGTACCTAAAGGAAAGAGGCCCAGCTGGAGAGGCGTGTCTGAGTGCAGGAAACACTGCTGGTCAGACTCCTCCCAGTGACCCACTTTCTCAGCTATGTGCTTAAAAGCCTAAATTGACCCTTTGTTCTTCTAATTTCAAGTCTTCAGTTAAGTTTCAGACCTTGCATGAAATTCCAAATAGAAATGGCCTGTAATCTCACAGTCCAAAAAAAGATTTTAGGCTAATACTTTTCTATTTCTGAAGAATGAAGTGTTTCCGAGGCTGCCACACATGGTTTGACATGTTGCTTATGCAATTCCTCTTTGTATTTGCCTTCAGACTAGTGAAGAAAAACCAAAGAACTTTTTTCCAGTACAGTTGTTTTCCCCCAAAATAATTTTCCCATCTTAAAAGCACTAATCATGACTACAAACAGATGTTTTCCAAGATGAAACATACCTAGGGCTTGCTGAGGTGGCCATCGCTAAATTTTTTACAGTCACAGATGGTAAAGAGCTAGTAACCATTTCACCTCTGGCATCAAACCCAGCTCTAATTACTCCACTCTCTCTGGCTCAAGGAGTACATCTAATCCCATACATGTGAACATAATAAAAATGCAGCAATGGCTGTCTATTCCTGCTGCCACCAAAGGTTCTTGAAAAATAAGTCTAATTCTTGAAAAGAAATCTTAAAGTCTCACCACTTTGCAAAACCCTTTCTAGTAATAGAGACAACTTACTATAAAGGACTCAAATATTGCTACTGTTTGAGTTAAAATAGTTTTCCCACAGTACTTTCCCTAAAGATTTTGCAAATATATTAGATGTAATGTAATGATCAGAAAGGAAGTTTGAGGAACAGAGAAAAAACTCTTGTCCATGATATTTCAAACAGATACTGTGCTTTTAAAGTCCATCATGTCTCCTCATTCACAGTACCAATAATTTCACTTCTCTCTACTACATCTGCTGCTAACTGAAGTCAAATATCTACTTTCATCAAACCCAAACCTGTCCCACACTCCTACCTTTCACAGCCCCCATATTAAAAGAAAGACTGGGGCTGGGTCTGTGGCAAAGTGGTAGAATGTGGTAGAATGCGTGCCCCACATCACAAGGATCTGGTTTCGATTCCCAACATTACAAAAAAAGAAAGAAAAAGAAAAGAAGATACCATTAACAAAATCTTAGACACTGATTGCTATGAAGTAAATACTTGTGATTTTCTGTTTTCATTATCTCTTCTACTCACCCTTCCCCTTTTATTAGCAATATCCACCCCACCGCCTGACCTGCTACAGGATTGGGTGCTATTTACATGAGGCCAAAACCTAGCACATGTTCCAGAAATGCAACCTTCAGAAGAAGGTCCACAGCTTCTTTTCTAGAAAAGAAGAATGTTGATTTTAAAATGTGACTGATAAGTGACATTTAACACTAGTCCTGCTGGATGGAGGAAAGTCAATCTTTCAATAGGACTGAGAAGAGAAGATAAGCCAAACTTCAGAGAAAAAGTGTACATTTTACTGAGTAAAGTACAGATATGAATCAGAAATGTGAACAAAGCCTTCTCAGGTTTTTGAGTTCCCCATTTCAGTCTTTGATGCCCTGTGGCTTCTGCCTTTGGGCTCCAAGACCATTCTTTTAGAAATCTTTAAATGCATTCCCAATCACTGTCTATCCTCATTCAAATAGGTTTCTACTACTTGCATCCCAAAGTTTTCAACTAATATTTTCTGCACACCTCGAAGAAAATCATAAAGATGTTTTACAAATACTAGTTTCTGTCTACAGCACTAATCATCCCTAGCAGCTCTTTGATTATTGAAAACTGACTGCTACATTTTTAGATGTCTCCTTGTTCTGTTTGGTATAAGGTAGTAACAGACATCATGTGGAGCACATCACTTGCTCTAAGTATTTTAAGCAATAAAATATGAACAAGGTGCTCCATAAATCACACAAGAAACAAGATGCTCAAGGAGCAAATAAGAAGCTAATCTGATAAATTACTTTTTTAAAAGATGCAAGCAGCTGGAGAGGATTAGGAGAGAGAGTAGAATTAACTGGTCATAACTTTCCTAGCCTTGTGTTTATATACATGACCAGGGTAACTCCACTTCATGTATGACCACAAGAGTGGGAACCTAACAGAATAAGTTATACTTACGTATATTCTGCCAAAATACATTCTACTGTCATGTATAACTAGGAAAAAAAAAGGATGCAAGCAGAATTTCTCATACACTTCAGACTAAGATTCCTTTTTCAATTTTTTTTAATATTATTATTTTTTTTAGTTGTAGTTGCACCCAATACCTTTATTTACATGTGGTGCTGAGGATGGAATCCAGGGCCTCGCATGTGCTAGGCGAGCGTTCTACCACTCAGCCCCAGCCCCTTCTTTCTTTCTTTCTTTTTTTTTTTTTAAGAATTGCAAAAACAACACTAAAGAGGTGACAGCTTATCAGATTAAGAAACTGTGTGATGAGACAGCTGACTTCCTTTCCAGTGCCCACCATAAGAACAAACACAAATCCTGAAGTGGCTTTGGAGTAGTTCCAACTCCTGGCTGCTACAGTGAGTGTGCTCAACTGGCACCTGAAATGAGCCTGCAGGTGAAATTACAAAAGGGGGAGAAGACAATTTAAAAAAGCACCCAAAAGAGCTTCCTAGTTTGGGCAATAAATTAAAACAGAACACAATATATGTTATTTTCTTATTAGTGTAATGACTTACTAAAATGCAATAAGGGCGAATTTTATGGCATGTGAATTATATCTAAATTTTTAAATGTATAAAAAAGATAAAAACTAAATAATAAATGTAGGACTTTGACAAAGAGACAATTCCTTCAAAATGCAGATAAATCAGGGGCTGGGATTGTGTCTCAGTGGTAGAGCACTCGCCTACCATGTATGAGGCACTGGGTTTGATACTCAGTACCACATAAATGTAAAATAAAGATATTGTGTCCACCTAAAACTAAAAAAATAAAAAAAAATTTAAAAAGCAGATAAATCACTATTTATCAAATATCTTTATTGAGTCACTTTGAATGGCTGCATACAATATAACTGTTAATAAAAAAAAAATACTTTCCAAGTAAAGTGATCAAATTCCTTCCCCAGCAAGAACTTAAGCAATTTATAAATTGGGGAGGAGAGGTTGCCACAGGGCCAACCACAGTAGCCTACAAAATACTGTATCCCCCCTTTTTTTTAAAAAAGCAAATATTGACTGTTGACAGATATTCTAAGCTCCAAAGATAAACATCAAGCAAAACACAAAAATTTATGCATCTTTGCCACTGGTAATGTTCTAATAGCAAATAATGCTATAGTTTGTTAGTTGATAATATCTGAAGCTGTTTCTCTTGTCTTGCTTGAGAATAGAGAAGAAAAAAAACCTGAGGGATTATTAAAAAAGTCACAAAATTAAAGAGCAGAAAAGTAACCAAAAGATTAAAAATAAGAGCAACTTCAAAAACAATCTGCAATAAGCAGAAAAAGAGATGTAGAGGATTGCAGGAAAACTCAAAATCAAAAAGCAGAATTAAAACATATTTTGAGGATCCAGCAGATCAAAACCACAATGAACTGTGAACTTACATGTACTAGGATGGCTACCATCAGAAGAATAGAACACAGCAAGTATTGGTGAGGGTGCAGTGACTGGGATCCCTGTGCATGGCTGGGGCAAATGTAAAGTGGTGTAGCCATTAAGGAAAACAGAATGGAAGTGCCTAAAATTTTAAAAATTAAGAGTTACCATATGATCCAGCCACTATGGTTTGAATAGAATCTGTTGCCTTCAAATGGCATGCTAAGATGTGACTGCCACAGTGTTGGGAGGGGAACCTGCAGAGGGGTCCAGACTTGAGAGGAGTTAATTCTGGGAGAAGAGTTAGTTGTGATAAAGCAAGTCTGCCTGCTGTGCCTTCTCTCTTTCTGGCTCACTCCCTTTTGCCACTGGTGAAGTAGCATGGGCTTCGCCAATTTCGGAGCCAGGCTTTTAAGACTTCCAACTTCTAAAACCTTCAGCCAAAATAAACTTCTTTCCTTTGTTAATGACAGGTTTCAAATATTCTGGTTCAGTAATGTTAAAAAAAAAAAAAAAAAAAAAAAAAAGACAGGTGATCCTACTTGTAGGTGTATATTATACAAAAGAATTCAAAGCAGGATCTTTTTTTTTCCCCCTTTTTTGTGGTGCTGGGGATTGAACCAAGGGCCTTGTGCATGCAAATCAAGCACTCTACCAACTGAGCTATATATCCCCACCGCTCAAAGCAGAATCTTGAAGATATATTTGTATACCATGTTGATCATAGCATTGTTGACTACTGTGAAATAAAATGTCCATCAGCTGATAAATAAAGAAAATGGCTGGATTTATTTATCTACATACAATGGAATACTATGCTGACTTAAAAACGGGGAAATCCTGCCATGTGCTACAACATGGATGAAATTTGAGAGCAAAACACTTAAAAAAAAAAAAACAAAAAACTGTATGATTCCATACACCAATAAAGTATCTAAAGTGGTCACAACCAGGGAAGAAAAGAGAGGGGAGTTAGTGCTCAGTAGGGATAGAGTCTCAGTGCTGCAAGATGAAAAAGTTCTAAATCTCCTGCACAACAAAACGTGAATATACTCAACAATAATGCACAGCGCCCTTCAAAAAGGTTAATACGATAAATTGAATGTTATACATTTTTACCACAATTAAAAATTTTTTTTTCAAAAACATATCTTGAAGTCCTAAGGGGAAAATGATGTGGTAGAAAATTGAAACTGGTATAGAAGGCCAATAAACAAAAATTACAAAAAAATCTGAATAGTATCCATAATGAATTGATCAGATTTTGTTTCCTATTAAAAAAAACAAGAAGAAAGAAAAGAAAACCTTTCTGAGAGCCCACCAAACATTTACAACTACTGAGCATCATTAGGTCACAGAGAAAACCCAATAAGCAAAAAAAAAAAAGCAAATATCATTTTGGGATAAAATAGAAAAATTTAAAAATCCACTTTATGATGTTCCAGAAGTTTTAACTAATTCAAGTATATCAAAATTTAAAATGTGATACCTTTGACATAATCACATTATGCTTCTATGGGTTTGTTTTATGGAAACAATGGAGTGAACATGCAAAGGTATTTAAGAATATTTATCTCAACAAGTAACTTTATGAACAATTCAGGAAGGCCCTGGTTAAATAAGGGCACACTCACTCTATGCAATGTTATGCCTATGGATGGAGAGCTATATTTACAGACAGGAAAAGTGTGGGGTACGCTTTTAAAAAGCATACAATTATGAGCTTACTCATGTAAAATTACATCACACCGTGTCATTCTGAAGGAATGCTGCACAGTATAAAGGGTACCTTACTTTCCATTTCCATTTTTGGTCCCCTCCTCCTGCTGTATGCTAAGTCAGCTTCGTTTGTATACTTCTAGCTTTTGCAGCCCTTTCTCTCTATCTCCTGGAGTTCCCTACACCCTTCAAGACTTGATCTCCATCTGCTCCTCTGCAAAGCCTCCCAGCTCCCGGAATAAGGGAGCCTTCTTTCCTTTAACCCTCAATTACACATCTCACTGAGAACACTTATTCTTTTTACTATAAATACTGGTATATCTGTCTCTCCTACTTATTGTAAAAAAAAAAAAAAATCACATCTTCCTAAGAATTGAAAAAAAGGGGGTAAACAAGTGGCATGGGAAAAGGAAGCATAAGCAAAAAAGTTTAGTGTATGTCACTATCACTAAGAGAACCGATTATCAGTGGTTCGAAGCAAAACCGACATAACAAGAAGTCTTCCTCAGCAATTCCAAGCTGCACCTGTCATGAAGAGGAATGTGAAAACAAGACTGCCCTTTTAGGAAAACAGGGAAAGTGACCATCAGAGAAGCCAGAGGGCTCCAACTACACTCTTAACTGGCAAAGAGAGAAAAGAAGATAAACAAATATATGCGCTTTCACTTTCTTCCTTTAAGTCTTCTAACAGTACAACATAGAATATCAGAGGTAAATGGAAAGCAACCAACATTCTCTCATTATACAGATGAACAAGCTGAGTGCTGATAAGATGACTCATTTACCAAACATTACTCAGAGCATAAGGGTTAGACAGAATAAGAACCTGGTCTCCAAACTGCTAGTCCAGAAAATGAGCGGTTCCTGTTCAAGATAGTCAAAATTTATAGGGATATCCTGGATTAAAAAAATATATTTTTAGTTGTAGACGGACACAGTAACTTTATTTTGCTTATTTATTTTTTTTATTGGTGCTGAGGATCCAACCCAGTGCCTCATATGTGTGAGGCAAGTGCTCTACCACTGAGCCACAACCCCAGCCCTATCCTGAATTTTTACATGATACATTTGACTTGATTTTCTAACAGTCATCTAATGGCAAACTGTAAGAAAATGATGTTTCAATTTTCTGTAATAGAATATGAAACTTTAAAATCATTCAGTCATATTTTACCTACATCTAAAAGCTTTGAACTAAGCACTTCATTCATTATTAAGGAGAGACAAATATTATGTGCACAATTAGATGTTGCAGCTTTCTGTTCTGTAAAAAAAAAAAAGGCAAAAAATTCAAAGCAAACAAAATTATAAATTCCATATAAACTTTATAAAATTTTAAAAATCTAAACCATCAATAGGTGTAGCCATTACCATTTTTTTCTCTGACATTCTACCACAAATAATAGTCTGCTGTTATTTGATTCCAAGATGCATATTTTCCTATAGTTACCATCATAAAAAAAAAAAAGAAACAAAATTAAAACCCACAGGATTTATCTTATGACCATTACTGTGACATAAATGGTAGTATATTTTCTTTCTAAATGATATATAAAATAATAGTGCATCCAACAATCCATTGTATCTTTGGTTTGGCGAAATACAGCATCTGCTAACTTAACTTTTCTAGTTTGTTACTACAGGTATTCTGGAATGATTAACATTTCTTTATGGAGTTTTTGTTCTGACTATTACGTTTTCAAAGTTCAGGATTCCAAACCCAGGTACAGTGGAGCACAGCTATAATCCCAGCTACTAGGGAGGCTAAGGCAAGGGGGATTCAATCTTGAGGCCAACCTGAGCTACTGAGCAAGACCCTCTCTTAAAATAAAACAATTATAAAAAGGATTGGGAATGTGAGACTTGTCTACTAGGTGCAATCCTCAGCACGTTAAGAAATAAGTAGATAAAAATAAATCAAGACTCCTTCTCTTCCTTCTCACCAAAAAACTTTTGTCTTCATTCTGGGGAATGGCATAGCATCATCGCCAAAGAAATCATCTTGGACAGTTCTCACTTCAGGACATCTCTCCAATATCCTTGGGGGGTGGGGGGGATTGGTTCCAAGACTTGCCCCCCAATACCAAAAATCTGCATATGTGCAAGTCTCTTATATAAAACAGTGTATTTGCATACAACTACCCACAACCCCCTGTATACTTTGAGTCACCTCTAGATGACTTACAGTACCTAAAAGTATCAATGCTGTTAATAGTTGTGCTGTAGGGCATGATGACAAGAAAAACTTGTGTTTGTGTTCAGTACACATGCCACTTTTCCCCCTCAGATATTTTTGATCCAAGGTTGGCTGAATCCATAGATATGCAGCCCACAGTTACAGAGGACCAATTGTAATTCATCACCCACAGCTGCTAAATTTATCTCTCAGAGAGCTATCAAACCTCTATGCATTCCCCAGACCAGCTCCCTAACCCAAGCTCCATCATCTCTTCCATGGACAACTCCAGAAGCCCCACTCCGTGCCTTCCCATAATGAAGCTAGCTGGTCTCTCTTACACAGGGCCTGACAGACACTCAAAGTCCTATGCCTCTTGCTCTTTGAAGTCGGCTGGGCTTCTCATGTAAACTCTGTTCTTTCCTGCCACTGTCCAGTATTCCCATTACCTATAAAGCTCATTCCAAATAAATCTTATCACTTGAATCCCAGTTTAAAATTTGCTTCCTGATCCCAACTAGATTACTCTCATACCACCTAAACTGCAGCTAGAACTTGGATGTCCTACAATTACAGCAGTGGGTAATTAACAAAATTTGACAATTCTGCCATATTCTGCTTATGTTTTGAAATCTTAACTTCATTTAACCTACTTTTCTCAGTAGTAATCCAACTGTCAAATGTTCAAGTAAACATCAACTGTAAAGGTTGTAGTCAGTAATCTTTTTAAACTGCAGCAACTACAGATTTGATTACATGTTAAATCATATACATGGAAAAAAATAAACATATGCCAAATATCATCTCTTTGAATACACACATAAAATGCAAAGCAAACAAAGTTAACAAGGGAACTGTAAGCTCCATTAGAGAAGGTTTTTATGCAAGTGTGGTGCTTCGGTGGGCCTCACACATGCAAGGCATGTGCATGACCACTGAGCTACATCCCTAGCCCTTTTTATTTTATTTTGGGATAGGACTGCCCAAGCTGGCCTTAAATTTGCAATCCTCCTGAGACAGCCTTCTAAGTAGCTGAGATTACAGGTGACCACTGTGCTGGGCAAGAACTTCCTTTCAATGCTTAGTAACCTAAATAACCAGAACAAATTTTTCACAAATATAAAATCAATGTCTTCAAAATTACCAAATTCTATCGTTCAAACAACCAACAAAAAAGCCAAAGACTCAGATACAAAGAATAATACTGAACCATTTTTGCAAACTTTATGAGGTATCACACCTGTCTCATTCACCAGGAAATCTTTGAGTACTAATAAATTTATTCAAAAAGTATATATGAACACAGAGTAGGAAATGCTGTCACAAGCCTGACCTCTCCCCAATTTGATTCCATTGTGTGCTGTACTGCTATTTCATTCTAACAATTATAAAAATGGTGTAATTACCAGATATGTTGAACTACAGTTATTTAGCAAAAACTACATCTAATAAATTCAAAACACAGAGCAAAGTAAATCAATTGAAAGTAAAAGTAGTGCTTTCATAAATGTTAAGAAAAACCTCATTTCATAGCATTGAGATTTCAAACGAAATTTCATTTTTCATGCATTTTATCCTGAACGACATTAGCTTCCTCTCCTTTCCCAAACTTGCAAATGAATGTTCAAGAATCTAACAAAACCAGAAACTTAATATTCACTTTATTACAAACAGATTAATCTCTGCAGGGGAAAAGCAACAAACAAGCAGCTAAATTTATCTCTATTTAGTAGGACATAATACAAGTTACTTCCCATGTGTATATTTAAAAAAAAAAAAAAATGGAAGCAGGGCATAGGGGCACACGCCTGTAATCTGTGGCTCAGGAGGCTGAGGCAGGAGGATCAGAGTTCAAAGTCAACCTCAGCAAAAAAAAAAAGTAGGACGCTAAGCAACTCAGTGAGATCCAGTCTGGAAATAAAATACAAAACAGGGTTGGGGATGTGGCTCAGTGGAGCACCCTGAGTTCAATCTCCACTACCCCTCCTCCCCCCCCCAAAAATGAAAGCACTTTTGTTATGTAACATATTCAGAATGACTGCAAATGAAACTCTGTAGACTTCAGAAACAAGTCATATTTAAAACAAAATTTTTAAAAAGTTAAGCATCTAGATATCAAGTTATGATTTTTTTAAAAAGCTCAATGAGCACCCCTTCATGGTTATACACATACTCAGAAGGCTGAGGAAAGGAGAAAAACAAGTCCAAGGCCAACCGGAGCCATTGAAGGAGACCACCTATTAAACTGAAAAAGGGCTGGGCATGTAGCTCAGTGGTATAGTGGTATACAAGGCCCTGGGTTCAATCCTTAGTACGACAAAAATAACCAACCAAAAAAACCTCATATGAAGTCCTGTGTGCCCTGCCCTATATTTTGCTTACATATTTTGAAAACCTTGTTATGAATAACTTCAGTAGAAGGTACACCTTAAACTGTAACAAGAATTCCAGTGCATGAAAATCTAAAAGAGTATTTTGAAAAGGCAAAAGCACAAGCAAGAAATAGGACAGTAGAATATAGAAAAATATAACTAGAAAAGAGCACTCTTTTTAAAACCACTTTCACACTTAATCCTTAACAATCTTTTAGGTTGTTTAAAATGATCACCACTTTCTAATTAAAAAAAAACAAAAAAACAAAAAAACAGTAGTGTGTGTGCTCCGCATGGCTAGGTCCTGGTTGGCTCTCCAGGACGCGCACACACCCTCAGACCCTACTGTCATTTCTTAGTTATTATATGAAACATGACATATTCCAGACACACAATTAACCATAAAGTTCTTTTCTGTGATTCTTGTAACCAGAAATAAATAACAGTTTTCATTCCAAAAATAGTTTCACCATCTTATTTTGACTCTGGTTCAAATGTCACAAACTTAAAAAAAAAAAAAAAAATCCTTGGTTTTCAATGATGAGGCCAAACGCAGGTGGAAGGCGCGGCACCGGACTCGGGGGCCGACCCAAGGGGCTGGGAAGCGATTTGGGACGAACCGGGGCAACGCCGACATTCCAAAGGCTAGGGCTCCGCGGGCGCGTGGCGGTCCCCACCTTGCGACCCAGCCGCCGCCCGCAACCCGGGCCGCCGGTGTACCACCGCGGCAGGGCGAACAGTCCCGCCGCTCGAGCAACGGCTCCCACCCAGGGCCGCCGCGGTTACAGAGGCCCGGCGCTCCGGGTCGGCCCCGGCGGGCGACGAGCCGCACCCGCTGCGCTGAGCGCCGGCGTGGGCTCCGCGTGACGCCGCCAGCGGCCCTCGTCCGCGCCCGCAGCGTCCACCCTTCTCGCGCCCTCCCGCCCCGTCCCGCCTTCCCAGCCGGCAGAAGGCAAACGAGCGGTTGTACCCGAGACCCGAGCGCGGCCGCGGCGGCCCACCAGGGGCCCACTGCGGAGGGGCGCCGGGAAGACGCAGCGGAGACGCGGCGTCTAGGCCGCGAAGCCGGGGCCTCGCGTAAAACGCGACGTCAGGGCCGGCGCACCACTCACCAAATCTGGAACTTGAGCAGCGGCCCCGTAGCGTACTGCATCTTTAACCTCTTGCTGGGCACGCCGCCCAGGTTGGCCGAGGCCTCGCTCCGGGCCACCGCCGACGCCGCCACCAGGAGAAGCAGCAGAAGCCTCATCTTACTCAAGACTGCCGCCGCGGCCGCCTTCAGACTGAGACTGCGGCCGCCCAGAGCCTCGCCGCCGGCGGCTCCCCACGGCGCAGGCGCGGTCCGCCGAGGGCGGGAGGGAGGTCGCGCCGCGCCTGCGCGCCCGCGCCCGCGCGGCTCGGGGAGGGAGCCCGGAGCTGTGCGGCTGCTTCACCCGGCACCATCTTGGATGTGTGCAGAGGAAGGCGAGGGGCGGCAGGTGCAGCGGGGCTTGCAATTACTGCCTGCTGCAGGCTGGGGTCTGCGTGCAGTGTTACCAGTCCAGCTGCCCGAGAAAGGAGTGCCTTCTCTGTCCAGTTCATTCATTGCCTTTTACTCCCTACTTCCTTTCTCGACCTTCTCCCTTCGTTTTTTGCTCAGTGATTTGGGAGAATCTCTTTGCTTTGCTTTTCTTCTCATTTGTAAACACCTGATGACCTCACTCATTGTTACGTTTGAGAACAGTGAAAATTCATATCAAGGAAAAAAGATGACCAATAATCTATTCTTATAATAAGGAACCGGTATCTAAAAACACAAATGCATCCTTAGAAATCTTCTAAAATTTATTTTCTATTTTTTCTTTCATTTAGATCTGGTTTTTCTAAAAAACAAAAACAAAACCTAGCAAACTTTCAAAAATAATTCTTATTCGATTTGCTTATTCTGCCGTTGATTTTTAAACTTTAGACTTTTCTCCCCAGCAGTTCCAGGTTCACAACAAAATCGAGCTCCAGGCACACGTAGCCTATGTGCCCCATTATCAACAGCCCTTTCTAAGGTGGTAGGTAGTTATAAAGGACAAGCCCACATCGGCACATCATTATTCCCCTAAGGTGGGATAGAAGAAGTAAAAAAACAGAAAGAAATCCTAAAGAAAGGGCAAGGAAGCCGGGTGCAGTGGCACATTCCTGTAATGCCAGTGGCTCTGGAGGCTGAGGCAGGAGAATTGCGAGTTTCCGCAATGGGGAGGCACTGAGCAACTCAGTGAGACCCTGTCTCTAAATAAAATACAAAATAAGGCTGGGGATGTGGCTTAGTGGTTGAGTGCCCCTGAGAAAGAAAGAAAGGGAGGGAGGGAGGGAAAAGCAAAGAAATTTGTTTTTTTGTTGTGGTGCTGGGGATTGAATCCAGGGCCTTGTATATGGCAGGTAAGCATGCTACCAACTGAGCTATTTCCCAAGCCCGGAAATCTAGTTTTAACCTGAGGTTTCTGCCTACCTTTCCAAGCCTGTCACTCCTAAAGCCAAGCTCTAGCCCAGATCTGTCACTCCCAAATTTCTGGGACATCTGAACATCTTGCAGTTAACCATAAATTCCCTTACTTATAATTACCTTATGCACTGTTAATTAGCCCACTAATATATTAAGCAAACGGCAGATATTTTAAGAAAACCTAAAATTTAGGGGACTTTCCAGTGTTAATTGATCAGATAATGGAGACCATATCAGCCTAAGAATTCTAAGAATGATCAAACCATAAACAATCTTGTGATCACCAGACTGATATGATTCTTACATTCCTTCCCATACACAGTGCTCACCAAGTTTCCTTTAAAAAAGGAAGTGGGAACCCCAAAATTTGTCTCAATCTTTAGATGGCCCACATTCTCTTCTTTAATGTGTATTTCTTGGTTTATCCTAAGACATCTTTCTCTTGAAACAGCCCACGTTCTCCCTTGAACGTGCATCTGATTTCCTAATGAATCACTGTCCGTGCCTTTACTGATACACCCTGGAAATCAATATTGGCCACGTAGGTCAAGGACTTCACTTTTCCTGAGTTGAGCTCCCCTCTTCTCCAAGAATTCTTTGAGTCTCACTTCTGGTGATTTCTCTGTTGACAACCCAAAATTCAAAGTTTATATTTGGCTTCATTTTTGATGTAGTATATTCTATGGGTTTTGGCAAATGTATAATGACATGTATTTACTATTATAGTACCATACAAAATATTTTCACCATGCTAAAAATCCTTTATGCTCCTTGTCTCCTGTGTAATCCCTGGAAACAGCTGATCTTTTCATTGTTCTGGCTTTGCATTTTCCAGAAGAGTATATATATAGTTGGAATCATAGTATGTGACCGTTTCAGCTTGGCTTCTTTAACTTTCTGGTATGTATTAAGTTTCTTCTAAGTCTTTACATGGCTTGATGCTCATTTCTTTTTAGCACTGAATACTATTCCATCATCTGGACATTTATCTATTCATTCACTGAAGGACATCCTAATTGCCTCCAGGTTTTGGCAATTATAAATAAAGCTGCTATGAATATTCATACACAGGTTTTTGTGTGGAACTAGGTTTTTACCTCCTTTGGATAAATACCAGAAAGCCCATTCTGGATTATATGGTATGTCTACTTTTGTTAAGTGCCAGACTGGCTGGGCACAGTGGTACATGCTTGTAATCTCACAGTGACTCAGAAGACTGAGGCAGTAGGATTGCAAGTTTGAGACTAGCCTCAGTAACACAGTGAGACCCTCAGCAACTTGGCAAGACCCTGCTCAAAATAAAAATAAATAAATAAAAAGAACTGGGGATGTGATTCAGTGATGAAACATCCTTCGGTTCAATCCTCAGTACAAAAAAAAAAAAAAAAAAAAAAAATTTGCCCCATAGTCTTCCAAAGTAGTTATAAGGTTTTGCAGTCCTGCCAGCTATCAACCAGTTTCTGTTGCTCCCCTTCTTGTCTGCATGTGACATGTGACAGTAATGTTCTGGTTTGGGCCATTTGAATGGGGTATGGTGGTGGGTACTGCATTGTTTGAATCCTCATTCCTCTGATGACATGATGTGGAATATCTTTCCATGTGTTTGCCCTCTATCTTCTTTAGGGAGATGTGGTCAAGTCTTTGCTCTCCCCTCATCTTTTTTTTTTTTTTTTTTTTTTTTGGTACTAGAGATTGAACCAGGGGTGCTTAACCACAGAGCCATATCCCTAGCCCCTTTTTTTGTTTATTTAGTTTTGGTTTTTTAATGTGGTACTGGCAATTGAACCCAGTGCCTCACAGATGCTAGGCAAGTGCTCTACCACTGAGCCACAACTCCAGCCCTTTATATATTTTATTTAGAGACAGGGTCTCACTGAGTTGCTTAGGGTTTTGCTAAGTTGCTAAGGGTAGCTTTGAACTTGCGATCCTCCTACCCCAGCCTTCCACTTTGGCCCATTTTTTAATGAGGCTTTTTTTCTTACTATTGAGTGTTAAGAGTTATTTATTTTGGAGAACAATCCTTCATCAGCTCCAACTTGTACAAATATTTTTATATCTTTTCATTTTCTTAAGATGAATTTTTAAAGTGCACCTATTTAAGGTTTTCAAGATTCTTCCTCAGTACCAGGGACCAGTGATATTACTCCCTCTGTAGGAGAACACATTTCATTTTGTAAATGCTTGACTTAAAAATTCTTGGAATATGATTCATTTGCAGCCAACCAGGGATCACTGATAGAGAACAAGCTTAGGGGAAGTATGGCAGGGGACGAGAGGCTAATGCAAGGAGTCTGACAAACAGGAAACCAAGGTGAGTAGCCCAGGGTGCTAAGACAGCAAGTTTTAAGTGAATGAACACATTTTCCATATATGTTCTACAATTTCTAATCCCTCATTGATTTCCCTTTACTACAATCTTTGGAACCCTCTAGTGGCCATATGAAGACATGTGAATAAATGCTTTTCATTTTCAAATTCATAAAAGATTAAAAAATCTTTAGGAATATGTTTTTTTTTTACTTCCAATTTAAGATAAATTTAAGGTTAAAAACAAAAACAAAACAATAGCACATACCTCTCTCTCTTCTCAGATCTCAGTGACATTGACAAGACAGAAAAGTGCCATGCAAGGTATCCATGACCTCAAAGAAAAGGACCAGTGGTCCAGAGACTGTAAAAAAACATAACCAAAAAAAAAAAAAAAAAAGCTCTAAAAAATAGAAAGTAATGGATCCAAAACAATTGGTTTTCCTGTCAGTTCCATGTCCTACCAAAGGTGCAGTGCACACGGAGAGGCTCCAGGGCCCTGAGGCTAGGCCCCCAGTGGGCATGAGAAGCATCACTAGGGGTGGACCCTCTCCTCTGCAGATTCCTGAGCCCTGCAAGGTGCTTTGTACAGACAGTACTGAGCCTCAGACGCCAGACTTCCTCACAGTTCTAAAGAGAAAAAGAAGCTCCCCAGAGGGAGAAGGAAACCTTTAGGTTGGAAATGTGAGGGTCCTGTGCCATCCCAGCATGTTGACAGGAGCCCTGCCTGTCCCGGGACCAGCCACAAGCCCCTTGGTGCCAACAGATCTTCCCGCAGCAGGCAGCAGTACCATTCTGTCACCCACCCTCCCCAAGGCCACAGGCTATTGTCCCTACAGGTGTCATCTTTCCACTGGGGCGGCTAGGATTGACCCATGGAGGGATGGGATGCTGGAGGGATGTCTGTGGTCTCATGGATGTGTCTTCAGGTAAGAGCCAAGAATAAAATGCTCACCTTAAAATTTATTTTTGGAAAACTCAATATCTAGCTATTTTTCATATTTTTGGATTGCAACACAAACATCGTCAACTTTCTGATGTAAAACTGTTCTTAGAACGTGTGCATACAATTTTTTATTTAGCAGGGGGCAGAAATTAAGAAAGTAATCAATTCAGTTTTAACAAAATTAGTACAAGTTTGTCTGAAGTAGGTTGGCAACCCATGATGTCATTGATCTTTTGTGTAATGTATAAAAGGTTCAATCTGTACCTAAATCATTTGGACCCATTGCCTTATTTTTATTCATTTATTTATTTTTATATTACCTGGGATTGAACCCAGGGCCTCCAGCAGGCTAGGCAAATGCTCTATCACTTAGCTACACCCCCAGCACCCACCCGCCTTTATTTTATTATTTTTTTTTTTGGTACTGGGGATTAAACTCAGGGACATTGAACTACTGAGTCACATCCCCAGCCCTATTTTGTATTTTATTTAGACAGGGTCTCACTGAGTTGCTAAGCACCTCGCTAAATTCCTGAGACAGCCTTTGAATTCAGGATCCTCCTGCCTCCGCCTCCTGAGCCACTGGGATTACAGGAGGGAGGGAGGAAGGAAGGAAGGAAGGATGGACAGACGGAACAAGAGCCAGTAATCCCAGCAGCTGGGAAGGCTGAGACAGGAGGATCAAGAGTTGAAAGCCAGGGCTGAGGCTGTAGCTCAGTGGTAGAGCACTTGCCTGGCATGGGAGGCACTGGGTTTGATCCTCAGCACCACATTTAAAAAAATAAAATAAAGGTATTTTGTCCATCTACAACTAAAGGCATTGTTTTTTTTTTTTTTTTCCTTTTTAATACCTTTATTTTTAAGTGGTGCTGAGGATCGAACCCAGAGTCTTGCACGTGCAAGGCGAACGCTCTACCGCTGAGCCACAACCCCAGCCCCAACTAAAGACATTTTAAAAAGTTCAAAGCCAGCCTCAGCAACAGCAAGGCACTAAGCAATTCAGTGAGACCCAGACTCTAACATTAGTAAGTGACATTAAGTAACTTAATCATGCCTCCATTAAATAAAGACAATGGCCTCAGAGTGGTGGCAGTACCAAAGATGGAAACAGACCGAGAATAAACACAAAGGTGACATGACCCAGCAATCTCACTTCTGGTTTACCTGGTAGAGATCACAAGGGTTGCAACACCTGCATAAGGATGATTATTTTCGTGTTATTTTGTATTCTACAACAAGGTGAGTAAATTTTTCTGTAAAGGTACAGAGAGTCACTGTGTCAGGTTTTGCAAGAACACAATTTGTTGCAACCATGCAACTCTGCAGCAGTGGCAGGAGCAGTGTGGACAGTGTGTTAAGGGGTGCGCATGGCTGTGTTGGCCCCAATGTCACGGCAGAGACTGAAATCTGAATCTCACTAAGTGATTCTGATTTCTCAACCACCTGAAATAGAAATCTACTCTGGGTTCTGCAGGATTTAGCTTAAGGGCTGTAGTCTTCCAGCATTGTGTTGCAAAGGCTGCATAGTACTCCATTTTATCATGAGCTTGAGCTTGATACCAGGGAACAATGAGCATCCTACTGAGTGTGTTTAGACTGGCAGAATCCAAACTGTGGTGACATACAGAGGGAAAACAGCAGGACTGCAAAATCTCCACCCCTGTTTATGTGGGGAGGGTCTGAATAGTAGATTCTTTCTAGGTGCCAATCATGACAACATGGTAAACCTTAAACAAAAAGCAATTTTTTTCTACATAGGGCACCCATAACAGATACATATCATATCTCAGTTTCTCACATCAGGTTGGAAAGGTGTGGACGACGAAAACAACTCAGGACATGACAGGAAGCAGGGAACCCCACTCACTAGGGCAAAATATAAGCCCCAAAGCACACTTCAAGGACCCACCTCCATCAGCCTACCCTCCCTGCCTATAGTTACCACCCAGTTATCCCTGTCCACAGATAGTGTGTTGGGGAGGTTAAGACTCATATAACCCAAACACTTAATCTCTATACTCTTTTGCATTGTCTCACAACAAGCTTTTGGGGAACAAAGCATATCTAATAGGCCCCAAATCCAAATATCATCAGATTGGGGGTTGGGCTTTAACATAGGAATTTGGGGAGGATACATTGCATCCATAACACATCCCAATGTCTTTCTTATGCCAACTTAATATTCAAGTGTCCTACAGACAAATCAACATATTGAACTACAAATGGCGCTACTCTCTGGCAACCAGCCCAGTCCTGGGTCCATTCCGCAGTCGTGCACTCATCAATTACTCTGATCGAATGTCCATCACATTCTACACAAATGATGGGAGGATGCTTATACCTGACAAAAGAGGGAACTAATTAGGTTAGTCAAAAGTAGAAAACATGTAGTCCTAGATGCACCACAGGATTGATATTTTCTGATGTAAACCAAGAATAAACCTCATAAGAAACAGTGATACATATGTACCTTGACTTAAGATTGGGCCACATCCTGATAAATACTTTAAATGGAAAATAAGTTCAAAATATGTTTATATCCCAATAAAACCCATCATGAAGTTGAAAATAAGTTGAGCCCAGGGACCACCTGTACAGTGAATATTATATCCCTAAGGCAGGCTGTAATACATGTATATTTGACACTTTCTAGGGATGAACATACCCAACAGAAACAACTTCACTTGACTCTTCCCTGTCTTCAGGATGACCCACACCGTGGGCGTCTGAATATCACAGACTCCATCCAGGGTTCTCAAACTTTGCTAGCACACTGGAATCCACTGGGGAACCTTAGAAAAACATGGATCTCTATCTCTAACACAATATATTCTTATTTAGTTGGTAAGGGGGATTCAGGCATTAGAAATTGTGAAAGCTCCTGAGTAACTGTAATGTGCAGCAAAATTTGGGAACCACTGGGCCTAATCTTACTGGCCTAAAAATAAAAAATATATTTCTCATTCACACGACAAGTCCAACATGAGTCTCAAGGAGACTGCTTACTAGAGTCACTCAAGACCACTATTTATGACACTGTCTTTTCAACCCCAGGCCTCAGGGACCAACACAGCTGGAGAGAAGGCATGAAGAGCCACGGCTCACAAATGCTTTTGCTTAGAAACAAGACACCATACTTCTGCCTACCATTCCATGTGCTTACTACGTACTTACCTGTGCCTAACTGTGGGGAACTGTGGTTCTCCACATGCCCAGGAGAGGAGAACAGGAAACATCAGAGAGCATGGGTATCTCCTACATTTTCACATCACCATACACTTGAATGCTTGCCTTTATGATGTTCCCTGGCCACATCATTTTGTTCCAAGTCTTGAATCTTGTCTTCTATTTCATGTCATGAACTAATTTATAAATCTACAAATAAACATATCTACAAATAATCTGATATTTCTAAATGACACATATTTCTAAATGATACACTGCATTCCTTTGTAACTTATACTGTACCAAATAAACTCTTGTCAAACTGATCCATATAATTTGAAGAAAAAAACATGAAGGCTATTATTTCCAAATCTGACATGACCTGATGGTTTGCCGCCGAGTATGACCTAAAAAAGCAGGCACATCATGTGGGCTTATTCTCCTCTTTCCCCCTCCTTGCAGAACAAAACAAATACCTTTGGTAAGACTGGAACAGCGAGGCTTGTCACAATCATTCCTACTTATAAATTCTTTTTTTTGTGTGTGTGTGTTGCTAGGGACTAACCCAAAAGCTCATGCATGGTAGCAAGAGCTCTACCACTGAGCTAAATCCCCAGCCCCACTACTTATAAACTCTTGCCAGTTTGCCCAGATTTGGATACTAATGCAACTAAACAGGTGGATGAGCCCAAGAATTGTTTGAAATCTTACTTGAATAAATGTTTTTAATATATATATTTTTGGTACTGGGGATTGAACCCAGAGACACATCCCCAGCCTTTTTTATTTTGAGACAGGTTGTTTTCACTAAGCCTTCGTTAAGTTGCTGAGGCTGATTTCAAACTTGTGATCTTCCTGCCTCAGTCTCCCAAGTCACTGGGATTATAGACTACATTACTTTTTCAAAACCTGGGATATACCCAAATCCAGAACACAGATAAGCACCTATACTTTGTTTAAGTATGTGTATATATGTTCAACCTAGTTTTAAAAATTAAACGTGCAATCCTATGCACCAGGTGAAATGATACATTGACATAATGTATTATTATGGATTGCATATATATAAAACGGAGAAGTATTGATACAGAATGAACTCTATAATACTTTAAGGGGAAAAAAAGAGTACACAGAATTGTGGATATACAATTACTTGAATATAGGTATGCCACCCATCTTTAGAAACATCAAAATTGGTCACTGCTGCTCTAGAATACAGGAGACACTTTTCATTTATGCCTTTGTGTGCTGCTTAAACCATTAAATATTCCATATAAGCTCTTCCTACAGAGGACACACCAACTAATGAGAAGAAGGACAAGCAATCGAATAGAGAAACACCAAAGGAAAAGGACAAACAACCCAGCAGAGTGGTTGATGCTTTGTAAGTGCAGTGACTCAGGAGGTTGAGGCAGAAGGACTGCAAACATGAGGCCAGCCTCATCAACTACATAATTTCTTGCCTCAAAATAAAAAGGGCTGAGGATGTATCTCAGTAGTAAAGGCCCTTAGGTTTAATCCCCAGCACTGCAAAAAGAAAGAAATGAACCATGCCCTTCAGTAACACCAAATGAGTGTACAAGGGCATGGTGTCTAAGCAGTGCATTGCAGTGACCCACAGCACACTGGGTTCACACTGCCTGCATTAGGATCTCATATCCAACTTTGTGACACTGGCATCTATCTCACAGACTTGTTATGAGAATTAAATAATTTAACACACACTTTTTAAATTCATAAAGAACGTTTTACTCAGGATTGAATCCAGAGGGACTCCACTACTGAGTGATATCCCCAGTCCGTTGTATTTTATTTTGAGATAGGGTCTTGTTAAGTTACTTAGGGGCCTCACTAAGTTGCTAACGCCAGCCTCAAACCTGCTTTCCTCCAGCCTCAGCTTCCCGAGTTGCTGGGATTACAGGAATGTGCCACCATGCCAAGCTGTAACTACTACAGGATGGCTGTTGTTTTTGCAGTGTTGGAGGTTGAAACCATGTTAGGCAAGTGCTTTTGCTCTACCACTGAGCTACAAACTAGCCCGATAAAAAACTTGACGAATTTAAAGGCAAAAACAGTTAAATTTAAAATGTCTTTATTCATTTATATAGCAAATACTGTACCCTACTTAAAAAAGTCTCTCAATCTGTCAACTTAGCTAAAAATCTCATGTATCTTTTTTCCATCACATATTGACATGATACAGGATGCAGGATATAGAAGTCAATTTAATAGACATTAAATAATTTCATACATATTCGGAATCTTGTACAACTCCTTAAAATTATAGACCAACATTAAATATTGGCACATGGATATTCCATGAACACAAACGGGTTTCACAGAAGATATGCTTGTACTGGTTTATGGTAACCACCTTGCTTTCTGTGAATCTTTAAATACCCAATTCCAAATCTTCCAGCTCCTGGAGAAGGGCTTTCTCTTTCTGAATTTTCTCCAACTAGAAAAGTTTGAAACAGTAAAATTATTAAATAGGAAATAAAATAATTATTGCCTGTATAAGTGAACAAACTTAGAGGAGATTAGAGAAACCACTTAGAGAAGGAGGATTGCTTATACTTTATCAGATCTACTGATAAACAGATTAAAAAACATGTATAAGAAACAAATTCTAATTTGATATCTATGGTGAATCAAAAGGGCAAAAGACAGAAGCTATCTCACTATGTCCCTTCAGTCCAGTGAAATTCCCATTCCTCATTTGGGCTCAAGAGTGCTGAGGAGAGGGGGCAGGCAGCACAGCAGCAAGAGCCACAGGAAGGGAGAGACCTCACATTTGCCTCTTCTCTTCTAAAGAGCAGTTCCAGCACCAGTGCCCCCAGGAATAGCGGCTCACTTGCCATGATCTACATCCACTCTTCGCAGTCTGACACTGGTCCAAGGTGACCAGCAAAAGAATCTGGCATGCAGGGGCTGGGGATGTGGCTCAAGCGGTAACACGCTCGCCTGGCATGAGCAGGGCGCTGGATTCGATCCTCAGCACCACATAAAAGTAAAATAAAGATGTTGCGTCCACCCAAAAACTAAAAAATAAATATTAAAAAAAAAAAGAATCTGGCATGCAGTTTCCAAAACAAGTTAAATCCACATGCTCATTTTCCTGATGAAATAATTGCTTGTAATAAACATGGAATGAAGGTAATGACTAAGAGACCAAAGGAAAAATGCAGAAAATACCTGATTTTTTTCTAGCTGCTTTCCAGCTGCTGCTTGTTCTTTCAGTTGTTCAATAGCTTTCAGTTTCTATAAGTATCAAACAGGGGTCAAGAGGAAGAAAAGTCATGTCCTCATGCAAATTTTCTTATTAACAACTCAATCATATGAATATAAAACTTGAATAAGGAGAATTTTCTGACATTTCTATCAAGAATGGCCTGTGAAAATACTGGGGTAAACTAATTTTTTTTAAAAGTTAAATATAAGACCACGTATATTAGGGCTGGGAATACAGCTTGAGGGCACAGGACTTGCCTGGCACACATGAGGCCCTAGGTTTCATCCCCAGCACCACCAAAATACAAAAATAAAACTGTGCAAGTTAAAACATGAGACTTGGCAAAATATTTTTTCAAGCTTTTAATTAAGTTATCACTAAATACATCACTTATTTTGCCATTTGTTTTGACATCCATTTACCTGGATGACGACAGGCCTTATGAGTGTTGGCAGCAGGTACTGGGGAATGGAGTCTGGGATACATCCCCACCTGGTTTATATTTTTTATTTTGAAGGAGAGTCTTGCCAAGTTTTCCAGGCTGGTCTTGGCCTCTCGATCCTCCTGCCTCAGCCCCTGAATCCCTGGGACTGCAGACACGTCCCACCATGTTGGACTACAATTGAGGCCGTAAGAGCAGCTCACATACGGCTAGACAAGGTTCAGAGACCTCCTACCCCACAGGGGAAATTTCATAAATTAATAAACTTCTTCAACTTAAAACTGGGACAAAATATCACCGGTATCTAAAGAAATAGTGAGTAAAGTATCAGCATTTTCTGTACAAATGCACATTATTTCTTATTACTCAAAAAAATTAATGAAAGTAGCCTTTAAGCATTTGTGATGAAAACTAAAATGAGTGCTATACTAATTACAGTAATTCATAGTGAGAAAACAACAAAGCAAGCATCTTGGCTCCCTGTTGTTGGGCAGCTAAGCACTGCTATTTTTCTGGATGTGATTCTCAAGTATATTCTTTTCAACACACACATCTGCTTTTCATTTAAAAGTCTCTTACCTTCTTTAGGTTCCTGATTTTTTTGTCTACTTCAGGGTCACCAGAAGTTGCCTGGGAGACGGTGTTCCGAGATGTGCTCTGCGGAGCAGGAGTTTGTGCCACATCTGGACTCTGGTCATTTTTTGCTTCCTACAGGAAATATTTTTAAGAATTCAATTTTAAAAATGAAGACATTAAAGCATTTCAATCCACAATCTTGACATGTAACATGAAAGCCAAATGTCAATTTCACCTACACTTTATTATTTGAAGAACCTGGATTAAAGGCCTCGTGAGGCACTTACGTGTTCCCATAATGACCACATCGGAGGCTCTTTCGTGTTCCCATAATGACCACATAGGGGTGCACCAAGAGGTTCCTTGACCAGTACTCTGGGATGTGCCACCGTGTTGTGGATGGTTTGGGACTGTAGAGGGCTTTGCTGATGAAGATATGTCACGTCTCGCTCTGTGATACCCTGCCAGCATGCAGGTATGTCACGTCTCGATCTGTGATGCCCTCCCAATGCACAGAGTGTGTAGGGGCAGTCCGTGTAACAGAGGGTGCTAGAAAGAGAGCAGCTCACTGCTCACCTCCAGACTAGCTCAACTCTACAGCCAGGTACCAGGGAAGGCTGCCCTTTTCCCCTGCATGCTCTCAGTACGACCAGACCTCTGACTCCCTCTAGCCTCCACCCTCCTTGCTGAAGGACCACCTGTGAGCCACTTTCACATCCCCAAGGTGCCGTACACTCTTGCCTCCTTGCCTCTATATACACTGTCCCATGTTTAGAATACTTCCCCACAAGTTACCTGCTGGCCTACCCAGCCTCTAGGCCTCCTGGGAAGTTCCCACACCGCAGGTCTGGGTTAGCTGCACCTATCCCAGGCTCCCCACCTTGGCAGGTACTCCCCAGGACAGCTGGCTCCCCAGCACAGCACTGGCCTGAATGCATACGCAAAATAAATGAAAAGAGCAAAACCACAACTCTCCTTTGTAATTATAAGATACGTGCTTTGACAAGAGGAGGAAAAAAGCTATTCAAGTCTTTCCAGGCAAAGGTTGGGTTGCTCTTCCTTCTGAAGGTCAACAGAACACTGAGTGCCCCAAGCCTTGGAAACCTTCTGGATGGGAAATTCTTAACTCCCACTGCATCCCAGGAATAACACAGATAGGGTGTTACTCTAGTTCTCCAACTCTAAAAGAGCCTGCCTAAGATTTTGTAAAGAGGATAAGATTGTAGTCATATTTTTTAAAGGCATATTGGTGTCGCTTTTGTACATGGCAAGAAATATTAATTCCTTTCCTATTATGTGAAAACACACTATTAAGCACTTAAGAGTATTCAGAAAGAAAATATTTAGTTCCCCTCCCCACCCCCAGTACTGGGAATCAGACCCAGGGCCTAGAACATGCTAGGTAAGCACTCTATCACTGAGCTACAGCCTTAGTGCACCCCCGCCCCTGACTTTAATTTTAAGATAGGGCCTCCCTAAGTTGTCCAGGCTAGTCTCAAACTTGCTATCCTCTTGCCTTATCCTCCCAAGTAGCTGGGATTACAGGTATGTCCCACTGGGCTCAGTGTTAGTTTCTATTCTTAAGGAGCCTATGAATTTTGATAATGTAAAGTCTGGCATTTTTCATTTTTTCGTAATATAAAAATAGATGATAGAAGTGGCTTAAAGAAGAGGATGGATATTTTGCCCATCAACATTCATTTCTGGTCAGGTATAGTGGTGCACACTCGTAATACAAACAACTCAGGAGGCTAAGACATGAGGATCGCAAGTTCAAGACCAGCCTCAGTCACTTGGCAAGACCTTGTCTCAAAATATAAAATAAAAAAAGGGTCGGGGATGGAGCTCAGTGATAAAGAACCCCTGGGTTCAATCCCTAGTACCCAAAAGAAATTTTAAAAAAAGAAATCAATTCTGATATCAGATAAAAATTTAAAACTTTAGTTATTTGTAATGAGCTGAGAATGTATCTTTTTTCTAGGAAGAAAGATTAGTTATAAATGTGAAAAAAATGTTAAAATTAGGTAAAACATGAAATTTAATTTTCTACCACAAACTAACCAAAAGTAAGTGAAAATGTCTGCTTTATTATACTTAAATTCTGGTCATGTGTACATGAAAAGATTTATTTCTTAAGTCTCAACTCTTTATGGTAAAGTTGATAAGCTGAGAAAATCATAACCTGACTATGCTATTTTTGGTTATTTAATTCAGTCAGGATTGGAAGATCTAGGCAGGGTACGATCCTGTCTTGGGCCATTTAGCTCCACTCAATCACACAGCCGTAACTTTTACTGACTCTGGCCAGTCATCTTAAAACGCACTCACAGAGTACCTGCAAGGTGAAAACTCTCTGCCCACCGGAACAGCAAAGAGCACCTCTGTAGAGAGGATCAGTGGCACCAACAACTGTAGGTGTCTGTATGGCTTCATGGATGCACTGGGGGACTTCTGTAACTACTATGCTTTAAATTAATGGCACTATTTTTTCTTTTTTAAAGAGACACAAAGACTACCTTTAAGAAAATTTAACTATTTTAAAATTATTTTTTTCTAAATAAGACATACTGATTCTGTAATCTCCCCCAAATTTTATGTGCTCATATATCAGAAAAGCATACAAAATAAACAACTAATATTTTATCATAAAAGAATCTTCATCAACAATGATCATATTAAAATACCTTTTGATAAGATGAAGAAAATTTGCTTATGAAAATAGGATTCTAAGTTAAGTAGATTTCAGAGGGACCCTCAATCTCCAGGAAGAGTAATCTGACCTACCAGTGTTTGTGAAGACACCGATTTCTGGTAACAACCAGCCCCAGCACAGATCCCTACCAGGAGGACAAATTTGCTTTTATACAAATCTAATGCATAGAATGGATTTTTCTTTTTTACTTAAAATAACTTAAAGGTGATCTTTTAAGATATTTCTGGAGATGAAACATATTAACTACAAAAGAGAACAATGGTGTTTTTTAAAAGCCCAGATTTTAGCAGAATATGGTTACATAATGTAATTCTCTTAAAATAGTACTCCTATCAAAAAACCTAAGCAACCTAGGCCTGTTACCAGCAAGACTGAACGAATGATACAGCAATTAGCTGCTAAAAATCCATGCCACTGTTCTGGTCTGAATGTTGGTAGAGCTTGATGGCAGCGAGACTGACAGGCAGGGCTGTGGGAAGTGAGTAAGCCAGGAAGACTCTGCCTTCAGGAGTGGATCAGGATTCTTAAAAGCCTCAAGGAGCTCCCTGCACTCTTCCATCACAGGAGGACACGCAGAAGACCATGTCAATGAGAAACAAGTCCCCCAGACACAGAGTCTGCCGGTACCTTGTTTTTAGGCCTCTAGAAATATGAGGAATGAATTTCTATTGTTTACAAACCCCAGTCTAAGGTATTTTCTTACAGTACCCACTCTATCTGAACCTAAAAATGCAGTCACTATGACCTCACTAACCAGACACTCCAGCCAGTATGTTAAAGACTTGATGCTCAGGGTGGTGCTAATGGGAGGAAAGATAGCCTTTAGATGGTGGAGTCAAAGGAAGATTCTCAGGCCACTGGGGACATGCTCTTGAAGACAGTAGGATACCAGCCCCTTTCTCTTCCTCTCTATTCCCTTGCTCATGATGAGGTGAGCAATTTTGCTCTACCACAGGTTACTACCATGATGTACTACCCACGACAGGTCCAAAGCCATAGGGCCAATAGATCATGGACTGAAACTCTAAAGTTGTGAGTCAAAATAAACCTTCTGTCTTTATAAGGTGACTACCTCAGGTATTCTGTTACAGTGATAGAAAACTAATAGTCACCCATGATATAGACTGGATTACTTAGAAATTCATAGGCAAACAAAAAAGAAATTCTGGCTATTTAAGTCTAACTCCAGCTACATTTTGTAACATAACATTCAAATCTTCAAAACCAAAGTTCATTACATTTAAAGGTTCAAAGCTAAAATTTAATTGGTTTTCTTTTTGGTTTGTTTGTTCTATTTTGAAGAGATCAGTACCCCAAATACCTGCTTGGCAGCTTTCTTAGCTTCATGCTTCCTTTGATTTTTAAGGGCTGTTTTTGATAATGGCTTCTCATTTCCTGTGTGTGGTTTCATATTCTGAGGTGGTTCCTCTTCATGCTGTGGAAACATAAAACAAACAATTGTGAAATGGAGTCCATGTTTCTAAAAACACATATAATAACAACAAATAATATACTTTTGTTAGTATAGGATAAGCTTATTTTATCATTTTACTTTAAAATCACTGACAAAGATCATTGAAAAACTCTTATTAGTGGTGGCACACGCCCACTGTCATAATGGACTAAAAGAGGATCTTTCTACTTGTTCATATACATCTTTTGGTTCTCTAAAACCTGGCAAAATTCACTTGAGTTTTATTCAAACAAGGAGTTTTTCTTTCTCTGGCACAACTAGAGACACAGGGCTCATAAGAGGGGATACCACCAGGAGCTGCTTTTGGTATCTGTCCTTCAGCAGGAACCCAGCCACCTCACACCTTCCTCACACAGGGACCGCCCGCCAAGCCTCGACTTGTAAAACCAGAGATGGGAAAGGTGAGCAATTTTCCCAGGCTGGTGATGGCGCCCAGGGCCTTGCACCCGCTGGGCAGTGCTCTGCCACTGGGCCTCCCCCAGACCTAGCCATGTTTGAATGGGACACTGCAGTAGAACTCAAGCAGTTACAGACACTGTGTGCAGTCAAGGAGGAAGCACTGGTCTTTTGTTTTTGTTTATGTAGAAGTGAAGACTGGCATAAGGAAGATGTAAGAATATTTATTTAATCTTCAAAGGCATCTATTTCCCCAAGTGCTATCTGTACATCCAATTGACCTGAACAGACCAGTTCACAGTTCTTGTACAGTGACTTTCATAATAACACCAGCAATACTGTTGCTTATTCTTGGAGCACCTTTATTTCTTAATACCATCCTAGAAACCCAGGGTGTTCCCTAAGCTCTGAAATGCTAACTTTTTAAAAAAATATCAGAATCTGACCAACACTATGGTCATAACTTTACAGCAATGGTGGGTAACTAATGGCCTAAACATAACAAATGTGTTTTTGACCAACAGTGTCTTTAAAATTCAGAAATTTCACAAGGCAATCAGATCCATGTTTTCTTGAAGTTCAAACATTTGGGCAACTTGAATCCCCATGGGAAGCAGCAGCTGTGGCAGCCCAGCTGCAGGGCCTGCCTTGTCTCACTCCACTGGCGTGGCCTGGCCTCCTCAAGAGTGATCTCCTCATCGGCTTAACAGGGTGCATGGCTGGCCTTCCTCAGCTCCAGGTTCTCAACAATCCCTGCCCTAGTCTGGATCCTACCAGGTACTAAGACACACAGGACACAAGATATAGGTCCAGAGAAGTCTACACAGTGAAAATTTTTTTCCTATCAAAGTAGTAAAACTCTACTTACCAGTTTGGAATTGGTGATGGGTTTATTTCTCAAAGCTGGAGGTCTGTAAGCTGTGGCAACTTTAGGTTCGTCATTGGGCACTTCACTTGGAACTGCTTGGTAAGTTATTCTTTTTGCTGGAAATATTCCATCCAAAAATGGCTGCCAGGAGACCTGCCACAACTCTGCGTTTGATGGCACATCGTGCTTGTGCAAGACAGAGCCTGTGTAGTGCCAGACCTTGTACCCATTGTTAACACGTAACCGGGGAGCACACGTGGCTGTTAAGATGTGCTCACCATCTGGGCACCACGCAAAGTATGTAGAATCAGAAGCCACCGGCTTAGAGATGAGTTTGTAGTTCTTAACATCCCACACTTCCATCTGTCCCCTCAGATTTCCAAACCCAGCCAGGACTAATATGTGTCCATGAGGGCTGAAGTAGGCTGCATTGCGAGGCCCAGTGCCAAAGTCGAACACAGGGTCACATTTCAGGTTGAAGACCGTCGCCTTGGCAGGCATGAAGCCATACACGGCACAGAACTCGGTGGAGCTGGAATTCCACGCTACATCATAGATGGGGCCACTTTTTGCTAGAAAAAGAATACAAAAATCCAAATTAGAAATAAAGAATTATATGAATATTATATTAGCACAAGTTATAAATACACAGAAATCATAAACATATCAAACAGTAAAATAACAACATATCAAACAGTAAAAAAAAAAAAAAAAAAAAACTCTAAAAATTTCAAGGCATATTGAAGTTAGAATATTCCTATATGATACATTATGAGCATTAATATGTAATCATAAGTTTATTTAAGAACTTTTATGGAATCCTAATTTATTTTAAACATTTTGGCAATATGGGCTCATGGAAACCAATATGAGTCTATTACTATTAATAAAAAACAAAACAAGGGCTGAGGTGGTGGCTCAGCGGTAGAGTGCTCGCCTAGAACATGGAAGGCCCTGGGTTTGATCCTCAGCACCACATAAAAAAATAAATAAATAGAATAAAGCTATTGTGTCCAACTACAACTAAAAAATAAATATTAAAAAAATGTTGGGGCTGGGGTTGTGGCTCAGCGGTAGAGCACTTGCCTCACATGTGCGAGACCCTGGGTTCGATCCTCAGCACCACATAAAAATAAATAAGTGAAATAAAGGTATTGTGTCCAACTACAACTAAAATAAATAAATAAATATTTTTTTAAAAAAATGTTAAAAATAAAGCCAAAACAAACAAAAACACACTTTTCTGAAATGGGGTCTTGCTCTATGTCCCAGCTGATCGCACACTCCTCAATTCGAGGCTCCTCTTGCTCAGCCTCCCGTGCCTGGCAAGTGTCTGTCTTTATTTTTGAAGGAGTAATATATAAAATGGTAATAAAAATATAAACTATATAAAGATATACATGCCACAAAAATAAGACCCTCTAAAAAAGGCAATCCCCTCCCTGTTATATTTCTTCCATACTCTTTCAGAATATTTTTGTTGAAATAAAGCATCTGTCTCCTAAATAAACACATAAGTGACACAGCTCCAGACCTATTATTGATTTAGTCTCCACCTTGGGGTTTCAACATGGGCACGTGCAGCTGGTCAGTTCTTCCTCAGCCGCACTGCGTTCCATCACCAGCCCGTTGCCTCCTTCCCACTGTGTGTGCACCGCATCTGCAGGCATACAGCTGCGAGCTACCAGGGCATGCGCACTTCCTCGCCCACCATAGTGCCCTCCCAGGAGGTGTGCCCGTGCATGTGCCTAGCAACAGCATGTGACCACGCAGGTCCCCTGGCTCTGGTACTATGCAGGTTCATGCTTTCACCTTTGCCAGTTTATTAAGTAAAAATTGGTATCTTAAGTTTATTTCTACTCTTTTAATTATAAACTAAACATCTTCTAACACACAAGCAATTTAATTTTTGCTCCTGTGGACAATTCTTACTGTCCCACGCCTGTTCTTCTTCCCAGTTACAGACTGGATTTTACCTGATATATTAAGAATATTCACCTTTTCTCATACTCATCCCTTGTCTGCTCTAAAAAATATATTTCCCATTTTTTTTTTTTGCTTGCTTTGCTTAACTCCTTTCTTCTTTCAATGTAGAAATCTATAATTTATAACATATTCAACTTTTTTACATATGACTTCTGTCTTACTTAGAAAATCTTTTTCTACCCTATGATTAGACAAAAATTTATTTCATATTTTCTTCTAGTTCCTTTACAGTCTTATATAATTTTATGGTCTAACTGGAATTTATTTTGGTGAAGAGGTAGAGATATCAATTTTTTATTTCAAATGGCTAGCTAGTTGTCCCCAAACCACAAATAAAACAATGATTTTCTCCATTGATTCAAATGTTGATTTTATATTAATGCCTATAGAAATACAGTTTTCTTTCTGGACAATTCTATTCAATGGATTTATTAGCCTGTCTATAAGTCAGAAACAAGTAATTATCATTGCTCTTCTTTTACAAAAGTTTTCAAAACATGTTCATGTTTCACTATCAACCTTAGGACCAGCTTATCCAATTAGACAAAAGCAACAATGACTTAAATTTAATTTTTAGACTAATAGGGAGAAATAACATCTTTTAAAAATTGCTTTTTATTAAAGGTCATAATTGTCTTTCTGAAGAGTTATAAAGTTTTCCTTCCACAGTCCTATATACATTTTATTTTTGTGCTATATTTGGAAACTTTTCTTCCATTATTCAAGTGGCTGTTTTTTTTATACTTCATCCATACCAGCAAAGATAATTCAGTTTTCTCCTTTCCAAATTGCATATTCTACTTCTTTTGATCACTTACATTTGCAAGGTATTTTAGCCATTCTTGTTTTGTATCTGACT
This sequence comes from Marmota flaviventris, assembly GCF_047511675.1. Classification (NCBI taxonomy): domain Eukaryota; kingdom Metazoa; phylum Chordata; class Mammalia; order Rodentia; family Sciuridae; genus Marmota; species Marmota flaviventris. The sequence goes on along the minus strand of NC_092505.1, from coordinate 107,167,299 downwards.
TCAATGAGAATATAGTTTTTTGCATGCAAGATTATTCTACTTACACATGTTCAATTCAAAATAGAAAAAAAAATCAGGGACCTGCTAGAATGTTAAAACTATTATTAATTGAGTTCATCAAAACAAGAGATACAGTGGTGATATTCCTGGATGTTATTCACAATTCTGAAAGTAATTTTCAACTCACTAGAATGGACTTGCTGTCATAATTAGTCAAGAAGAACTTGACTAGAAGTTCTAGAAGAACTAACACAACAGGATTGCCACATTCAGGAAGTCCTAACTATCAGCATGTTGGCATAATGCAAATAAATTAACTGGGTTCTGTCAAAATTGGGTATGTCTAAGAATAATTTTAAGTTTCTTAATTAAGAGGAACTATATCTTATATTAAAGAATTTGAGTTCTATTATCTGACCAAGATTTAGATTATAGCATCTTTGTGGCATATTATTTTTTTATACCATTGTTTTATCAAAGAAAGACAAAGGAATACTCACGTAACTGCACTACTGCGCTCTCTCCATTGGTTGCAATGTAGTGCAGTGTCTGCTCTCCATAGTACGAAGCGCCTGTCTTGTCCACGTCTGTACTGGCTATCACCAGCACAGCAGTAGCTGCAACAGCAAACACTTTAATTAAATTTAAACACAGGTCATGGGCATGGGTTGTGGCTCAGCGGTAGAGCACTCGCCTAGCACGTGCAAGGCCCTGGGTTCGATCCTCAGTACCACATAAAAATAAATAAAGGTGTTGTGTCCATCTACAACTAAAAAATAACCAGCTGGGGCTGTGGCTCAGCGGTAGAGCACTCATCTCACACGTGTGAGGCCCTAGGTTCAATCCTCAGCACCACATAAAAAAGTATTGTGTTCATCTACAACTAAAAGTAAAAAAAAAAAAAAAAAAAGCCACAAATCATCACCGATACTCCTTTTGAAATACATGTCTAAATCCAATTAACACATGATAAACAAAATGAGGAATAAAATGTTTACCTTACCTTTTTTATTCCATAGCATTGTCACCTTATCAGCTTTAAAGAAACTCTTATTGGCTAATGCAGCGTGAGGTCCAGCAAAGTTGGGGTACTGATACAATCTGACAAATGAAGGTGCACCTTTACTCCCTGGAACATAGACAGCAACCTAAGACACAAGCAAATCATTAAATCATCACTTAATGTTCTGAAGTATGTAAAGTAAGATGGATATGTTTTCACAGTTACCAAAATAACTAGGAAAAGGCTTAAATTAATATTTCACATTAACCAACAAAAACAGCAATTACCTTATATGGCTGAGGCCCAGGTGATAAAACAAAATCATTAATTTTTTGCAAATGTAATTTATTTGCAATTGTATCTAAAAGAAAAGAATAAACGGTGTTAGATGGATGAGAGCCACTAACAGGAACATGTTAAACTCTGAATGTATTATAAAGGTCACTGTAACTACATACAAATATTGCTCATTGTGGTCGAATGTGGGTGAGACAGTGCAATACAGTGCAAAAGGTCTGGGTGGCAGCAAGACAGACACAGGCTTGATTTCCTACTCAAGTCATTTACTAGCTGTCAAGCTCCCGCAGTAACGGATCACACCACCTTACTCCCGGTGACTATTTTCAAGAATAGAGTGTCAGGCACAAGGCATGTATTTAATAAATGTCAGTTCTTTTAAACCTCTGAGATACAGTAGTTTCACAACCTATTAGATGGAAAAGATTGATCTTGCTACTGTAGAATGAAAATATGGAAATTCTGTAACAGTGTAGTAACATCATAATCATGATCAAAACAACAGTAACAATGGCTGAAATTTATTGTTTCTTCTATGCCAGGACGTTGGAATTCACATTTTTAATAATACTGCTGTCCGAGTTAATTACTTTCTTTATTCCATTTATTACTTTCTTTATTCCATTTCAGAGGTCAACAGGTATTCAAAAGAAGTACTCCAAACTCCCTACCTGGTGACGCTCCTTCCTCTGGCATGCTAACCAAGAGGCAAGCCCAAAAGCAAGCTAATCAAACACACTGGGGCAGAAGTGGAAAGCAGGGAGATGATGTGCACACTGCGCTGTGGAAAGCTGCTGGAGGTCAGCCCACTGACCATTCTTGGTGCATGTGAACAGACTTGCCAACTGCTACTCCATGACATGCTCACAAGTGCACAATTGTAATAGGGTACTCTATAAACAAACAAATACAACTGCAATCCTTTCTCTTTAAATTATTTTTAGGGGCTGGGGATGTAGTTTGGTGGTACAGTGGTTGTTTAATGTGTGTGAAGCACTGGGTTAGATTCCTCAGCACTGCAAAAAAAGAAAGCTGTTCTCAGTGATCATGTTACTATTGGTATAATTATTCCAAGAATACTATGCGGATAATGTGGAACAAAGCAAATAAATATTTATGTGAATGTGATATTCCCCAACTCTCACCCCTACTATCCCAGAGAAATAGGATTCTTGACATCACCAAAAGGTAATGCAGCTGGGCACAATAGCACACGCCTGTAATGCCAGCAGCTCCGGAGGAGCTGAGATAGGAGGATCAAAGCTAGTTCAAAGCCAGCCTCAGCAAGGGCAAGGTGCTAAGCAACTCAGTGATATCCTGTCTCTAAATAAAATACAAAATAGGGCTAGGGATGTGGCTCAGTGGTTGAGTACCTCTGAGTTAAATTCCACAGTACCAATAAATAAATAAATAAATAAGGCTGGGGAGGTGACTCAGTGGTTGAATAGCCCTAAGTTCAATCCCTGGTACTCCCCCCATTCCCCTCACCCCAAAATTGTTCATTGGGCTGGGGGATATAGCTCAGTTGATAGAGTGCTTGCCGAGCATGCACAAGGTCCTGGGATCAATTCCCAGCACCACCAAAAAAACCAACCCACAAACGAAAAAACCTTGTAGTCTTTCATTTAAATGGAAGCTTTAAAAAAGAAAAAAACAGTTGAGAAACAATGATCAACACAGAAGCAATGAGAACCGCTGGAACCTAGATTACAGTTTCTACCATGTAACTAGGATGTATTAGAGGATTAACTGATCCTAGCTCTGTAGCAGGAAACACATACATTAATCTTAGAATAGCTTAACTCATCACATAGCAAAGAAATCATTGACAGCTAACTAAACAAGGATGGAGCAATTTAAGCATCAGTAAGAATAATAAGTACAATAGATGGAAACATGATATTTTAAATCCACCGTTTATTAGGATGGGAGTAAAGAATTAAATGCTTACAATGAAGGCTGCTAGAGAACATATTATGTTAAAACTGATCAAGGAAAAGAATATTTATTCCTGCCTTTTCTATATAAACACCATGTGGGCAACCAAATAGTACATTGGGAAATAAATCTTTGTAGACATAATTTAGCTAATAAATAAGAACAGAAAGAAGAAAATGAGAACATCACCAGCTTATAACCACTGACCTAGGCATTGAACATGAATGTCAGCTAACCCTGTAAAAACAGAGACAATCAAACACTACTTGATAAAAGAATACCACCATATGATGAACTCTTACCCTTGCCATCAAAAAGGACTCTAAATCTAAATGGCAATTTGTAGGGAACAAAAGAACATGTAAATTATACCATGTGATATAAAAACAGAATTCAAACCACAGGAAAATAACTAAGAAAAATAACCCTGATGTTTTTCTTTTCTCTCTCTTTTTCCAGTACTGGGGATTGAACCCAGGGGTGCTTTACCACTAAGTTGCTGAGGCTGGCCTCTAACTTGCAATCTTCCTGCCTCAGTCTCCTGATTAGCTGGGATTACGGGTGTGCACCACCACGTGCAGCCTAATTTTGTTTGTTAAATAATAAATTACAAGAGAAAAAAAGAGATGTGGTGATAAACTATAGATTAAAGGAAACTTACGATGTATCAGCGATTTATAATATGTGATAACTTATTTAGATCCTGAGTTTTAAAAGAATCACAACATTTGCAGCTGTTGGGAATCTGAACACTGAACCAAAATTTAATGATTTGTGATATTGTGATTAATTGTGGCTTGGTTTTAAAAATTAAGGGCCCTAATCTTCAGAGATAAATGATTAAATATTTTCTAGTAAAATTATATGATCTCTAGAATTTGCTTTAGCTCAGAGATGTTCTTTGGACAGAGGTAGGAATAGGAGGAATAGGAGCCAGATGTCCACTTTGGTGTTTGAAATTCTATACAGCAAGACATTTTTAAAAAATCTGTGTTACAGAATTTCAACAGCAATTAAGTTCAGCAAGAGACATTCTAATCTCTTCATTTAATACCAATTATCAAACAATAATGTTATTATAAATCAAAATTTGTGATACTGAATTTCATTGGTATTTAGACTTACAGAGAATTCTACAAGTGGATATAACAGCAATTACTGATTAGCAAATTACTAGTATTTAGGAGAATCCTTTGATGCCACATAAGATAATAAACACTTCATACATTTAAAGTAAATAATAAAATTATTTCAGGGCTGGGGTTGTGGCTCAGTGGTAAAGCACTTGCCTAGCATGTGTGAGGCACTGGGTTTGATTCTTAGCACCACATATAAATAAATGAATAAATAAAAATAAAGATTCTCAACAACAACAACAATTTTTTTTTTTTTTTTTAATAAATCTTTCCATACCAAAATTGTTGTTTTCAAAGAAGTGAACTTCATTGTTAACATTTCGGGCACAAATAATTTCATCTTCTGACCAGGATGGACACCTATCTCAAAACAAAAACAAAATTAGAGGACAACTTATGTTACCACGTTAGGTCTGTGACACTGTTCACTATTTAAGGGAAAATACCTACCAAGTCAATTTCTAATAGTTTTATTAAACAATGTTTAATACAGGGGCTGGGGTTGTGGCTCAGAGGTAGAGCACTTGCCTAGCATGTGTGGCACCACATAAAAATAAATAAATACAGATATTAGAAAATAGAGGCTGGGGTTGTGGCTCAGTGGTAGAGTGCTTGCCTAGCATGCAGGAAGCACTGAGTTCAATCCTCAGCACCACATAAATGTAAAATAAAGATATTGTGTCCACCTAAAACTAAAAACTAAATATAAAAAAAAGATATTAAAAAACAAATATACATGAATACTAAAAAGAAAATACATATAGGAAAATATAATTCCTTTCCTTTTAAAGACAAAATAAAGATCACATTTTTACTCTTTTATTTTCCTATATACAAAATCCCTAAATGATCTATATTTTGTTCAAAGTATTTTCAAAATCAATACCAGGGAAACAAATATTATACCATGATATTTAAAATATTATGTAAATAATTATACTTTAAAGCATTTATTTACCAATTTTGCATTTTTTTCTGTATGAAAGATTTCAAACATGTCCCATTTTTCATATCATATAACTGTAGGTTGGGTAATCCAGCTGTGCCATCTTTAGAAGCTGCAATAAAAACAAAAACAAAAAATTTTGCACTAATTGTCTAACAGCTATAAAAAAATTTCAGACTTAGAAAAAATTGAAAAGGAGTATGAAGATCAAATTAAAAAGTCTCCCCAAATCAACTCTTTGGCCATCCTTCTGGAGTTGATCACTCGTTCCCCACACAAGGACAACAGCTGCCTGAGCCAGCCCAGCGCCTGCAGTGACCACTGTAGGTTTTAAAATACTTGAGATTTCTTATTTATTAAGTTTGAAATGCATTTCTGTTAAACAGATAGATTAAAATAATGAAACTTTGAAGTCTGTTATGAAAAAAATGTTACTTACAACCATTCATGAGTTTCAATTTCCCTTTTATTTACTTGGAACAATAAGATTCATTAGAGTTGATGACTACTTTTTTAAAAAAAAGTTTTTAGTGGTAGATGGGCACAACACCTTTATTTTGTTTATTTACTTTTTATGTGTTGCTGAGGATCAAACCCAGTGCATCACATATGCGAGGCAGGGAGGCGCTTTACCACTGAGCTACAACCCCAGTTCCAGAGTTGATGACTCTTTAAAAGAATAAAACCCATGTTTACAGCCCAACAATGACCTATTATCACTCATTTTTATCACTCATTTTTAAACCACAGCTATATAATATGCTCATATAATATCTTATCATGAGATATCTAAATGTGTAAGAAAATAGCACACCATTTCCAGTCATATAACACACACCTCTTAGACGTATCTATGGTGCTTCCTTTCACTTATAATGATGATATTTATCGGTTATTATTCTTCTTAATCTTTAATGATCTTCTCTAGCCAGCAGTTATTTACTTTTTAAATTTTCTCTTGAGCCTTTTCTTTCTCTCTATCTCATGATTGATCTTCCTTCTAACTTACTATACACAGTAATTCTCCCTTATCTACTGTTTCAGTTTCTGAGGTTTCAGTTATTTTAGTCAACGAAGACCAAAAATATTAAGTGGAAAATTCCAGAAATAAACAGTTCATAAGTTTTAAATTGAGTGCCATCCCACTCTGTCCCACACAGGGCATGAATCACCCATGCATCCAGGGTATCCATGCTATATCCATATGCTATCCACCCACTGGTCATTTAGGAGCCATCTTGGTCACCATTTTGACTGCTGGAGCACACAGCACTTGAGTTCAAGTAATAATTTATTTACACAGCAATGGCTCAAACCACAAAAGAAGTAATTTGGATATGGAAAAGTAGCTGGAAATTCGGATATGCACATAAAGCATTTCTTTTAAGTAAAAAGTTGGAGAGTTCTCAACTATTTAATGTAAGGGGGAAAAAAAAAAACTGCTTAAATTGCCAAGATCACCAGTAAGAACAAATCTTCTATCCAAGAAATTGCGAAAAAAAAAGAAACCCCTGTTAATTTTGCTGTGACATCTCAAAATATAAAAATATAGGTAAATGCCTAGTTAAGATGGAAAAGGCATTCAATTAAAAGATTAAGCACTATCTGCAGTTTCAGGCATCCAGTAAGAACATAACCCCTGTGGATAAGGGATATTACCTTACCTTAAAATTACGAACAGTATGTTGTACTGGGAGAATTAGACATTACTTGTTGATTACAAATACAAACTTACTATTACACAAATACTGTCTTACAAGGTTATAAATCTCTTTTTTTCCACTAAATTTAATTGGTCCTGCCAGAATAGGTATACAGTGGGAAAGTACTTACTAGTGTAAGGCTGCCACGTCGCCAGAACAGTGTTTTTTGGCGAGAATTCAAGGCAAACTGCCTTTGGGAGGTCAAAGGAGTGCAGCAGTCCCTTGTTAGTGATACTGATGGTATTTACTCTGGTTCAAAAGAAACGACTTCAGTGATGAAATACCATTTTATAATATTTTTTAATAGCCAACACTAACCAAAACATTCACACCTCTTTTCAAATATGGATCACTTCAAAATGTTTCTTTATCATAAAAATCAATTTTCAGTTAGTTTTAGAAAATATCCAAAAACACCTTAACTTTAAAAACAAAAGGACATTTTACAAAAAAGACCCTATGGCAGGTTAATGTTTGAAAATAATAGAGTATTAGCAGAAAGATAAAAGATGATTCGATTTCTGAAAAGGAAACAAGTTCTGTAAGTGAACACAAAGTAAGCTACAGACAAAAAGATAGATAAAAAAAGAAAAAGCTAAGCTATAGAGAAGCTGAGATATTCCAAACTAAGGGAAGGCAGAGAGGCAAGGAACAGCAAAGTATATTGTCTTCATTTGAATAAGTGCAAACCAAAGCAGCTAGGAAGTCTGTAAGAAAACTCTGGATGTCTATTAACATCTCAAAAGCAATCTTCAAAAGGCATACAAATTATTATGGTACAATAATGACAAAAATGATGATGACCATATAATAAAAGCAGTTCCATATTTAATCCTCAACAGTCTCATCAATTCTATTTTTTAAATTTTAAATTTAAGACTTAAAAAAAAAATTAGCAAGGCATGGTAGCATATGCCTGTAATCTCAGCAGCTTGGAGGCTCTGAGGCAGGAGGATCAAGAGTTCAAAGCCAGCCTTAGCAAAAGCGAGGCACTAAGCAACTCATAAAGACCCTGTCTCTAAATGAAATATAAAATAGGTTATGGATGTAGTTAAGCACCCCTGGATTCATTTCCCCAGTACAAAAAAATCGAACTAGTTTATGATTTGCCCAAGATCATACTACTAATAAATGCCAGGGCCAAGCTTCTGAATCAGTTCAGGCTGACTTTTCTGTACATAAACATTTTAGAGTTAAAAAAACAAAAAAAGATGTTCCATTTTATTCCAGACACTGCTAAAAGAAACTTTGTTTTACTCTAGTTTGAAGAGGATACCTCGGTTAGGACAAATAATAACTGATAGGAATCAAAGATTATAGCATACTGTTATAATACATACACACACACACACACACCCTTGTAAATTACGTATTTTAAAATGACATGAGAATATGTAACAACAAATCTCACCATTATGTACAACTATCACACACCAATTAAAAAATATGGAAAAAATAAGCATAAAAATGACATGAAGTTTTCTTGTTTTTTCTTTTTTGGTACAGGGGGTTGAACCTAGGGGCACTTCACCACTGAGTCACATGACCAGTCCTTTTTTATATTTTATTAGAGACATTATGAATCATTATGGCCAAAGCCACAGGAAATAAATGCCAGCATCTATGTATAAAGTTATCTATTAAGTGATGGACAGGACACTTAAAAAGGGATATGGGGGATATATGGAAGACTGAAGTTGAATCCAATAGACGACTAAGTGAGAATATAAATGAAATATATAAAATCATTAACAATAATTGCCAGGGTGAAAATAGATATTCAATAGAGTAAGCTAATAGAATAAAGGATAACGTTTAAAAAAAAAAAGACAATGAAAAGAAGTATATCTCACTAGGCAGTAAATATCTAATGACTCCAAATAGTATAAACTGAAACTATGGATAAAAAATAAAACTTAAATACTTAGGTCGTATAAAAAGATGTAAAATTTGAGAATATAACCGGGCACGCCTGTAACCCCAGCAGCTCAGGAGGCTGAGGCAGGAGGATTGCGAGCAACAGTGAAGCACTGAGCAACTCAGTGAGACCCTGTCTCTAAATAAAATACAAAACAGAACTGGAGATGTGGCTCAGTGGTTGAGTGCCCCTGAGGTTCAATCCCCAGTACAAACAAAAACAAAAACAAACAAACAAACAAAAAACTGAGAACAAGATGTCCCCATTCCTACACTTTGAAGCTAAGATTAAGACTACGCATTAACATTGTGAATAAGACCAACCTTGTGATTTGGTGGTTTATGCACTACAGATTATACTAAATCTTCTTTTAAATAATTTATATGCTTTTATAATAGGACTAATAGTTACATTAACTGCAGTTAATTTAACAGCAAATAAGTTTATCTAAATCTAAAATAAACAAGCAAGAGTATTATTTTGTTAGTGCAGAACTTAAGAAATGCTAACCAATAACCAGAGCACTATTTAAAATAACTTCTCATTTCTTTAGGTTAGATTTGGGGTATGATTGATATATATATATGCCTGTGAAAATGTTCAAAGTTGTCTTACTACATCATGACATCAGAAGATGGGCTTTATTAATGACACCTAAATACATGTTATTCAAATCATGCCAGTTACATTTATACCCACGACACACACACGGAACACCATGCCATGTAAATGAACACTTACTTGTCTCCGTTGCCCCAGGCAAATAAGGTTCCATCCTTGCTAAAGGCATAGACTTTGCAATTTTTCCCAGATTCCCTGAAAATAACAAAAACAGTTTAAATTAATAAGCTTTGATACTTTTCAAAAAAATATGATTAAAAAGACTATAATCTGGGGCTGGGGCTCAGTGGCAGAGTGCTTGCCTCACATGTGTGAGGCACTGGGTTCGATCCTCAGCACCACATAAAAACAAATAAAATAACGATTCATATATGTGTGTGTGTGTGTGTGTGTGTGTGTGTATACACATACATACACACACATATATATATATATATATATATATATATAGTTCAGAGCCTCTTATTTTTAAAAAAAGACTATAATCTATTAATTTAATGATTAAAAACTTATATTTTAGAAAATAAGAAAATAATTCCAAAAGGCTTTATTCTGCCAAAAAGCATTATCTCTGAGAATAATCACTGTTAAAGTAAGTTGGACATCAATTTTATACCAACGGGTGAATCTTGAAAGAAAAACAGAGCCCTTTGGGTGAACTATTTGTGTGGGAACCCACAAAATGTAACTAAACATAAAAGTAGCCAGCTGTAAACCCTGATCTTGAGAAGGCTAATTTCAACACAGAGGCTGTGGACAATGTCCCAGACTACATAGCAAAACAATGGAGGACAGAACATCCCCAAGTGGCCCTGGGCTTAAAGGACAAAGGCCTTCCATTGACTCCTCCAGTGCAGACACAGGCTACATAATAAGAAGATCTTCACATTTAACAAACGAAGCAGCATTCTGGACTGCATCTGTGGAAATCCGGTTACCTGGCAACATTCTATCAAGGAATCAAAACTGTAAGTACTGTTATCTCTCTACTTGAGATAGCCACTGTGAATACATCTCCTAATATCAAGTAAGACCCAAACTGAAATGTGCGTTTGCGTACACTCAGGTGTCTATTGGCACAGTCACACTAGATGAGAAACTAATAACAGCAAATGCACTGATAACTGATGTATGCATCTTAACTGGACATTATCTTCAGAATGACTTATCAAGAAATGACATCTATGCTTCTGCAAACCAATAATGGTAGCTAATACCCAATTTACAGTTAGTGAAACTTTTTTTTTAAGAGAGAGAAAATTTTTTAATATTTATTTTTTAGTGGACACAACATCTTTTATTTTATTTTTATGTGGTGCTGAGGATCGAACCCAGCACCCCGCGTATGCCAGGCAACATTCCCAGCCCCAATTAGTGAACTTTTTAAAAACATTTCTCCCTCATAGACAGCTGTGAACAAGATGTCCCCACTCCTACACTTGTGCAACTCACTTCCAGACCTAAAGGCACAATTTTATATTGTCTTTATTAAATTCCTCACAGGTTTTGGTGTAATGTTCTACCCTACTAAAACTTACTTACATTTTGATTTGCTCTTTTAAAATATTAGTCATTTCTTACAAATCCATTTGAAGTATAAATTAGAGAACATCCTTTCTAAGTGATCATCTAAATTATTTATAAGAACATTGAATGAAGCCAGACACAGTGGTGCACACCCGTAATCCCAGCAACCTGGGAGGATGAGGCAGGAGGATCAAGGCCAACCTCAGCAACCCTGTCTCAAAATAAAAAATTAAGCCGGGCAGGCTGAGGCAGGAGGGTTGTGTGTTCAAAGCCAGCCTCAGCCAAAGCTAGACACTAAGCAATTCAGTGAGACCCTGTCTCTAAATAAAATACAAAATAGGGCTGGGATGTGGCTCAGTGTTTAAGTACCTCTGGGTTCAATCCCTGGGACCAAAAAAAAAAGAACTTTCCCTCATCAACTATTTGGTTATTCTGAAATATAGTTTGTACAGAAAAGGCAAGAGAAATGCCTGATTCCTTCCCTTTATCAATCTTCAAAGCAACAAGCAAGGACTCAATCAACCACTAATGCAATGAATAAGGTTTAGAAGGTTTTTAAAAAATTATTATTGATATACTTAACGTGTTTTATTCTTTTAGTTATAATTCTTAAGGCTCAAACTGTTCCATCTCAGGTTGGTGTTAAGCCCCTCCCTTCCAGATGACTCCTATGGCCCTTTCAAAGACCTCACTGGTCCTTTGCGGCTTCCTTGCTTTCTGGCACAAGATGTTCCCACCTCACCTGTACATTTGCTGCTCTAGACCTAGAGCTGACCTGTCCCCCAAGGAACTGATTCCATTTAGTGAGGGGTGGTACCCAGAAAGCCATTGTCTGTGCACAGGGTCTTCACGCTTCTTCTTCTTCTTCTTCTTTTTAATATTTTTTAATTGTTGACAGACCTTTATTTTATTCATTTATTTGTATGTGGTGCTGAGAATCGAACCCAGTGCTTCACATATGCAAGCCAACTGCTCTATCACTGAGCCACAACCCCAGCCCATCTTCACTGCTTCTTGACTCTTCAGTGGAAAGAACTAAGAAATACAAATGTTTTAAAAAATCACAAGTTCATATGTACATATGCAACTCCCTCTCTTTACACTCACGCTAAAGATCTTGGTTCCTAGTGATATTAATATAATTATTAATTTACTTTATCCTATAATAGATTGAAATGACAACATCTAGGGGCTGGAGATGTGGCTCAATTGGTAGACCCCTTGCCTAGCAAGCCTTGGGTTCAATTCTTAGCACCACAAAAAATAAAAAAAAAATAAAAAAACACTTCAAAAGACATGTATTTTCAGTTAACAATAAAATACTGACTGCATTTAAGAACTTTGTGAAATTTCACATGGTTATATGACCACCTTGACACAGAGCTTGGTTCATTTGTTTCAGTTTTCCACTTTATTTAACTTTACTATTTAAAACAATTACATGGTTAAAAGTCATAACTATATATACCAAAGTTCATTCACAGATACATCTCCAGCATCCTGTTACACTTTCTCCCAAGGAAACTATTTTAATTAGTTTTTGGTTTGTCCTTGCATTGTTTCTTTTGGGGCCAAATATATCTCTTTAGCTACATATTAGACATATATATTCTATTTTATTCCTTTTTTAATACCATTTTCATTCTCTTAAATTCATGAAGATTATTGGTAGCAGGTTGACTATCATAGTTGCCAGTTTTTCTCCTTCTCCAAGATAAAACTCTGGTTCCAAACTAAAGGCTGCATTCAGTGACACAGTGTCTGCACTTTTCCTTACTGTTATTCCCCCCTCTTCTAAACAGGTTTACACAATTACTTTCAAATCTAAAGATCATGTTACTTGATAAAGAATATATATTTTTTCCATCTCCTGTTAATATCACACAATATTTTCCAAGAAACTAGCTTATCCCTTCCCTTTCTCGTGGAAAATACATCAAACTACACAAAACCCATTTACTATATACTGTATACTCTGGTAACATCACTCAACAAAATAAAGCATACCTTGGGAACACTGTGCTTTCCGTGAAGTGCGGCGGCCCATTCACCATGTACAATCCTTCTGATCCTCGGACTAAAGAACATGAAAGAACCAACACATTACCCTTTGCTAATAAAGGGTAGATTATATTTGTAAATGTTTTTAAAAAGCAAAAGTTTTCAAGATATTAAGGAAATCATTAAACACTTAGCTGTACCAGAGAATGTTATCATTAAAAGGGTACACATCATGACATAAAGCCATCAATTCAGAGGCAGCAGGTGTGTAGCAGCTGGGAGCCTGTGGATGTGGCACTCTCTGAACCTCTGCCTCGTCTATAAAACAGAAACACTGGCATACAGCGGAGCTACATGCTTTATATAAAATAACATAAAATGTAGTACATGTTTAAAGTTCTTAGAACACAAACTATTGTTCATCTATTCGCAGTCTCCCAAACTAAGAACAAGTAGAATGAAACACACTCATTCACTAATCCCAATAACAGGAATATATAAAAAATTTAAATGGGAACAAAGTTCAAAAACAAATAAGCAAATAAAACATTTGGAGAACTAACTATTTTTCAAAAGGGCTGAATTGGATGCATCTAAAGCTGACTCAAATATACAGACTGATTCATTCAACAGATGTTTACTAGAAGGAAAACCCCTTCCCAGGCTCTGGGTTGAGTACTGGAGACACAAGAGGGAGGAAAACCTGTCTCATGCCTGACTTCATTGAACTCAGTCTACAGTGAGCAAATGATTTCCACAGACAGAGAACTACAAAGGAAAACATATGGTATCAGAGGGCACGACAGGGAGCTCTGCCCCCAAACTAGAAGACAGGGAAAGTGTTCTTGAGCTAGTCCCTAGATGCTAGGAGCAGGAGGATGAACAGCAGTTAACAGGAAGGAGAACAAGGCCACATACAGAACCCCCATGCCAGAGAAAAGGCAGTACACCAGAGGAAGGGACAAAGGCCCGAGCAGCTGGAAGAAGTCGAAGCTGAAAACAGGGCTCAGGGCTCAGACCACAAAGAAGACTGAACTCAGCAATGTTGGTTTATCTTAAGAATGCTAGGGGCTGGGGCTGGGGCTGGGGCTCTGTGGTACAGCACTTGCCTAGCACATGTGAGGCCCTGGGTTTGATCCTCAGCACCATATAAAAGTAAATAAATAAACTAAAGGCATTCTGTCCATATACAACTATAAATAAATGCTCAAGAGGTTTAGGTGGATCATTAAAATTAGATTTGCATTTTGAAAAGGTCAATCTAGTACACTGTAGAAAGTGAACAGGAAAGGATCAAGAGTGGACTGGACATGGGGAAACTATTTTAAATGCTTCTGTTGAGTCCCACAGGAGATTAGGGAAACCCAGACCATGGTGGGACAGTTCAGATGACACCTCGGTATGCAATAGTTAGGAGAAAAAAACTAACAGAATTGGGAATGAGTTGGTATCTTTCCTGGAATTCTTGCTACCAGCAACAGTATAAAAGCTGAAGAAAAGATAGTTACCGAGTCCCTGGCGACCATTACATCTAGCTATTCAGACATCTCCCAGCCTTCTCTGGGTTACTGGGAAAGCAGCAGAGTTACAGTTAGGGCCAGCCTTGGCTCCAGTTCTGATTCCTACTGCCTTCCCCCCCTTCTGGAGAAGAGTCAAATCAAAGTTATTAGAATATTATATTCTCCCTAGTGATTAACTAGCTCAAATTTCAGGTATCCAATGGTCCCAAAGAACTACTAGTGAACAACAATAAACCCATGTCTTAATGGAGCTCCCAACTTAATGGAGGGAAAGTAAATAGATGATACACAGAGCACTGAACAAGGACACCTCCAAGTCACAGAGCTGGACTCCCTACTGTTGCATGTGTGGAACACCCTACTGAGAGGTGTTGGGAAACAACTGCCCCTGTGAGTCAGCACTAGAACAGACCGGAGCCCAGCAAAGTGCTCTTCATATTTCAGAACCCAACTCCCGCCACCACGGTACCTATGAGTCCGGTACCTAGTCTGTGACATGGCCCCTGCGTAGCTGTACTATGTGCTGACCACTAGGGGTTAAAATAAGTAAGAATCTATCACTGCTTTCAAGAGAGTGATTTAGAAAAAGTTTGGTCTCTTGCTACAATTTTAATTATACACTTAAGATATTTATTCTAAAATTCTCAAATGACATTCACAAAATTTCTTAGTACTACACACACACTCAAAATCTGAATAAGAATTTTGTTTAATAAATACTATTGTACCAGTCAAAATTTATACAACATCTTGTGCCAGAAAATGTTTTCCTAAATTTAAAGACTATGAACTGGTTTTTTTCTTCCTTCCTTCCTTTTATTTTTTATATTTTAAAACTTTTAAACTTTTTTATTTTTAATTTTTTGGTGATACTGAGGATTGAACCCAGGGCCTTGCTCATGGTAAGCTAAGCACACTCTACCATGGAGATACATTCCCAGCCTAAAGTTTAGTTCTTTAGCATTAAAATTTTCTCACCACATGAGCAAAGAAGTGCTATTTTTCATTATTAAATCAATCATCTGCTGCAATATTTCATATGATACATTAGGATTTAGAAGAGAATAGGCAATTATTTTCTTAATACTATAAATGAAGTTCTAACAGACATTGGGGGAATTAACCAAAAGTGAATTTTTCAAATTAGAAAGTTTATAATTATCAGATTACACCCTATTCCTATACTACATACAATTTTGCCAGCATAATGAGGGTCTTCTCATAAGTTGTAGTAAAACCTAACACGTTAAGAGCACTCTCTCAGAATTAACACGTGGGTCCAGGATGCCTAAATGGCACATTGTCAGTGTAGTCCCAGTTAATTAGAAAATGTTGATGAGGGCTGGGGTTATGGCTCAGCAGTTGAGCACTTGCATAGCACATGCGAGGCCCTGGGTTCAATCCTCTGCACCACATAAAAATAAATAAAATAAAGGTATTGTGTCCAACTACAACTAAAAAAATAAATATTAAAAAAAAAAAAAAAGAAAATGCTGATGAAATCAAATTATGTTCTAAGGACCCTAACTACTGACACCAAGAACACAGGCCTGAACTGATGGGCAAAGAAGATAAAGCAAAAATCTTCTCCCCGGCTCATCTTGGCTTCCTGTGTTCTAGTAGTAATTGTAACTAGTAGTCATTTGATGATTTTGATGTTACATAATGTTTACTTGAGGGAAAATTCAAAGATCTTATCCATTACTAAAGTGGCATCTACACCCCGGATTTCATGAAGATTATCTTTCTGGCTATAGCAGCGGGAACTCTCAGGCTATTCAGGGCAACCAGTAGGTTTTCCTTTTCTAAAATTTGTTTTTCAGACCTATGTCCCAAACTAATACAGGGAGAAAATCACAATGGAGTAGTGAGAAAAACAAAAAACACTTGAGTCACAATTTTCCTTGCAGAATATTCACCCAAATCTTAGAAGGCACACATGACATTTTTAGTGCCAGTGTGGAGAGTGACATGTCCTTCCCATTCAAGAAACTAAATTTCATGGGGTCTCCAATTTTTGGTTTTGGTATGTTTCTGGAGATGCAAAATAATAAGTCAAATTAATCAACTGCTTTTCAACATACATATGTTCACATTCTAAATAAACGCAACTTTAAAAGCAAAAATCCAGATTATGTTTCTATAATTGTATTTATACAACATTCACGAAATGACAAAACTACAGTGACAAAGGACAGAGCAACGACTGTTAGGCATTAATGCTGGAAGAAGGACTTCACTATAAAGGGCACCACAGGAATTTCTTGCTGGTGACAGAACAGTTCTATATTCTGACAGTGGTGGTTGTATGAATTTATATATGATAAAATTTCTTAGTACTACACACACACTCAAAATCTGAATAAGAAATTTTGTTTAATAAATACTATTGTACCAAATTTCTAGGTTTGATAATTCACTACAGTTATACAGGTTATCACTGGAGAAAGCTGGGTGAAAGGTACATAGAACTCTACTGTTTTTACAACTTCTCTGAGTCTTAAATTATATACAAATTTTTAAAACTTTTTAAAAAATGCAACATCATTTTGGTTATACTTTGTTTAAAGTACAACCAAAAAAACAAACAAACAAAAAAAGGAAACAAATCAAATGAAAGTTTTTCAACATTCCCAAGAATGATTTTGGTTGGAAATATTGGATAAAATTGTAAAGTTATAATCACATATCAAAAAGACCAAGATTTTTGTACAAAGGTAAAAACATATCCTATGAGACAACAATACAAACCAAAGCTACTATGAAGTTGATGATCTATCAATGACCATTAAACTAGGCATTCTTTGCACATAATATTTCACAGGAGAATTCAGAATAAAAATCATATTGGATTATCATAGTTTTGTTCATACATATAAACCACTTAAAACAACAGGTTTATTTCATATCTTGCTATATTGAAGCCTAACATTTTGGACCTATAAGAAACTTTATTAGATTAAATAACCAGTTTGCATGATTTCCTTATAAAAATGTGAATAAATGGATACATAAACTTACTAGGAAAAACAAATTCAAGTTCATAGGAGAACATAAACTGTTTCACAAATTAATAAAAGCAAAAATAAATATGGATGCAAAACAAACTTTTCCATAACTGCAACAATTTTATTCTACACAAAACTTTAATAAAAAATCACTTGAGTTAATATCTGAAGGTGAAACAGTGAACAAGATGTGAAACTAGCTTGAGAGCGTATGTTCACACTTGATGTGATCTTTAGTAAAAGAGGATCAGCAAACAGAATGGAATAGTTCTAAAACAATAAATATTAGAGTTTTACACAGTAACTGTTTAAAAAACAATAATTACAACAACTATTGTATCTACATAATCTTTTCTAAGCTTACTAGCCTTTTTGAGGCTCATACAATTTATTACTCTAGGCCTGAGTTAGAATTAGAAAAACACCGGGCTTCAACAAACACAGTCATATGTCAAGGATATGGTGATTCTTAAAATATACTTTTCCCACCTGTTATATTTGCTGAACTACATATCAATTTAGAAAAATGACTCAATTTTAAGTAAATTATTTCAATGACCTCATCTAGGCAAGTTGCTTAGAAATCAAGAATTTCTTGGGGCTGGGGATGTGGCTCAAGCGGTAGCGCGCTCGTCTGGCATGCGTGCGGCCCAGGTTCGATCCTCAGCACCACATACAAACAAAGATGTTGTGTCCGCCAAAAACTAAAAAAGTAAATATTAAAATTCTCTCTCTCTCTCTCTCTTAAAAAAAATTTCTTGTAGGGGGCTGGGGATTTAGCTCAGTTAGTAGAGTGCTTGTCTCGCATGCACAAGGCCCTGGGTTCAATCCCCAGAACCACACACACACACACACAAAAGAATTTCTTGTACTGTGGGGGCTGGGGTTGTGGCTCAGTGGTAGAGCACTTGCCTAGCACATGCTAGGTCCTGGGTTCAATCCTCAGCACCACAAAAAAATCGATCCATCGGTAAAATAAAGGTGTTGTGTCCAGGTATAACTTAAAAAATAAAAAAAAAAAAAAGAATAAGAATTTCTTGTAATGGATGTTGTTATTTTTACATACCCAGCACCAAGCCCCTCTTTTTTAGGCCACACTAATACAGGTGAGCATACAATTTGGTCCTGACTTCTGATGAAAAACTAATACAAAGACGAGTAAGAGACTAGACAAGACAAGCCAAAGATGGCAGCCTTTAGATTTGCTGGGATCAGTGGCAAAAATATTCTCTTTCCTTTGGAGGTGCCCAAGCTGGCTGATGTCAGCCTGAGAACAAACGAATCCAGAAGGAACCCGGCCTACAGATGAAGACAGATTTTTTTGGAGTCATGTGACTAACTGAATCCAGTAGTATGGAAGCTATTAGGTTATGTGAGTTTTGAAAATCTCCCTTTCTCACCTGCCCTTTTTTTTCTTTTTTGGTTCTCGTCATTTCCAACTAAAAGTTTTGACTCATAAAATTTACTGGATAACCTCCAAATTATTCACAGCTCTAAGATCCTATGAATCTAATTTAACAAAAGAGTTAGGAAGTTAAAAAAAAATCGATTATTAAATGAAATACCCCAACTAAGAATGTTTACAATATTAAACAGTGTGTTTTAGTGACAGAAAAGGGAGCATGAAGTGGAATAATGCGCATAAAATCGTCACTCTGCCATCCGCAGTATGACTCTGATGAAGTAATACCTCTGGCCTCCAAGAATATGAGCATATGAGAGACAGACTGAACAATAATCTCTAAGCTCTTACAAAATCCTTGCGTATAGGTATTGTAAGAAAACTGTCATTCTTGGTAAATTTGACAAGAAATAAACGAGCTACCCTTCATTAATTTATTCCTCCACTACACATTTAGAGTGCCTATTGCTTTTCAGGTTCAGTTCTAGGTACTGAGAAGGCAGGAATTAATAATACTCTGCTCTTAACATCAAGAAGCACAGTGGCACCCACCTGTCATCCCAGCAGCTCAGGAGGCTGAGGCAGGAGGATCCCAAGTTCAAACCCAGCCTCAGCAACAGGGGAGGCAGTAAGCAACTCAGTAAGACCCTGTCTCTAAATAAAATACAAAATAGGGCAGGGATGTGGCTCAGTGGTCTACTGCCCTTTTGTTCAAATCCTCCACACCCAAAAAACAAACAAAAAAAAGAAACTAAGGGTCTAGCACAACTGGATAATTATCCTATGTAAAAAGTGAAAAAAAAAATAATAAGTACACATGGAGTTCAGAAATAGTTCAGGGAGTGACTGACTATATGGGAACAAAGGGAAAGGCTTTTACAGAGCAATGATATCTGAAACTAACTTTAATAGATGAAAAGAGGTTTGCCAAATCAACAAAAAGGTCAAAATAGTCCTAAGCTGAAGAATAGATTGTAAGAAGTGAGGTACCACTTTTTACAGACTTAAAATCCACTAATTTTTAACTAGAGTTCAAATAGCCATTTATAGTATTCAAAAATTATACAGTTAGGTTTGTGAGGCTAGGGAAATCATTTAATTACGTAATTATGCCATTTAAATAGTCTCAGCCCAGCATTTTATCTATCAGACTATAGTCAGCATTTGATAAACGTTGGGTGAATGAATTGTGGTACTCCATTGTACAGGAGTGGGCATGGATCTTAAAATTAAAATGCTGAATGGCAAGAATGTCAATAAGTGCAAAAGCTTTTTCTTTGTTTTGTTTGTTTGTTTTGTTTTCCTTTTGTTGGTGTTGACACTGCGTCTTGCTAGGTTGCTGAGGCTGGCCTCAAACATGCAATCCTCCTGCGTAGGCCCTGGGGTCGCTGGGATTGCAGGTGTGCAGCATTGCGTCCAGCAGAGCAAAAGCATTTTATGGCTCCCTTTGGTTCCTTCTCCAGAGCAGACTCTTGTCTTCACGCCTTCTCCTTTCCTGCTACATGGTGACCACGACTGAAGACCTGTTCCCCTTCCCACGCCCTCTCCTTCACATTGACATCGAATCCCGCCCAGCACTGTCCGAAACCTCATCTTCAACAGTACAAACGAGTTCAGCTTCAAAACCCCAGGAGCCGTGTAACATTCTACTTCCAAAACGTCCACAACTGTCTCCACGTCATGTCGGCCAGAGGTCTCCATCGCGCACAGGTAGGAGCCTCGAGGAGCGCGAGCGACACGGGCCCCTGGCCGCAGCCCCACCAGGGCCAGGAGCGCGCCGTCGGAGCTCCGCGGGCCCCGGGGGCTCAAGGCTCGTCTCCGAACGCGGTGCCCGCAACAGCAGCACTGCAGCCCGCATCAAGCGCGCCGAGTGCCGCTCCCGCTGCTGAAGCGGCAGGAGCGCAGGGAGGAGGGCGGACGGCAGCTGGGAGGGGGACACCAGCGACAAGGGCCTGACTTCCGACTGCCACGCGGTGGACCAAGAAGCCCGGGTGACGGGCCAGGCACTCCGCAAGCCATGAGAAAGCGCGGGTCGGACTCCAGGGACCGCCGGCTGGCTCTCCAGAGCAAAGACACAGACAGACCACGCCCGAGAAAAGGAGTCCCGCGCTAGTTCGGAACTCACCTGTCAACAGAGGCGTGGAAGGCGCCATCTTGTCCCGGAAAAAGAAACCCGTGCGCTGGGGTGAGAGTTCAACGAGGGCCGAACCCGGCCCCTACACGTCTCCCCAGGCGTGGAGGCTGTGAGCGAGTGCTTCCGGGGCCGCCAGCCTCGGGGCCTACTCACTTCCGGCGTCGGGGCGCGCACGCGCAGCTCAGCGACACCTCCTGCTTGAGCGTGAAGGGCCGGCCGCGCCGGCGCTCGCCCTCCGTCTCCCGAGGGCGGAGTCCGCACTTCCGCGGGGCGGAGCCCGCCCAGTGCTGACGTTGGCAGCCGAACCCGAAGTAGTTCGAGGCCGCGGGCTGCACCGTCCGGTTGTTGCGTCTGCTTCCTCTTTCTCTCCACGCTCCCGGCGGCCCGCTCCGTGCTCCCGCGCGCCCTGCTGGCCCGACCCGCCGACCCGACGCCGTCAGCTCGCGCCCGGCGCTCGTCGCGCCCAGATCCAGCGGCCGCCGCCGGCGCCCGTCCCGAGCGCCTCCTGCCCGCGGCGGCGCGGGCTCCGGGAGCCGAGCCTCACAGCGGCCCGGGAGGCGAGCGAGCGAGGCCGAGGGGCGGCCGGGCGGAGGCGGCGCCGCGAAGATGGTTGCCAAGCAGCGGATCCGGATGGCCAACGAGAAGCACAGCAAGAACATCACGCAGCGCGGCAACGTCGCCAAGACCTCGGTGAGCTGGGCGGGGGCCGGCCGGGGACGGGGCGGGAGCGGGCTGGGGAGGGGGCTGGGGCCGGGGGAGAGCGGGCCGGGGAGGGGGCCGGGGCCGGGGCCGGGGGAGAGCGGGCCGGGGCGGGCGGGCTCGGCCCACGGCACCCGGCCGGCGGCGCCTCTGACCGGGTTTCCCTTTGCAGAGAAACGCCCCCGAGGAGAAGGCGTCGGTGGGACCCTGGCTGCTGGCGCTCTTCATCTTCGTCGTCTGCGGCTCCGGTAGGTGCGGGGCGGCATGCCGTTGGGGGGAGGGCTCGAGGCCGCCCAGCTCCGCGCTCCGTCGGTGCTCGGAGACCAGAGGCCAGGTCCGTGGTGATGGTCAGGCTGGCGGACATTTAAGGCTAAACAAAAAGAAGCGCGCACAGAAGAACTTGGACTGTGTGCGATTTCATTGTCACTTGCAGAGAGACTTCCCGACGTGCACTCCTGGTGTTAGGACTTGATTTGACCATATCAGAATCTTATGTCCAAAAGGTGGCACGTTTTATGAAAGTAAAGCTAATCCAGAGACGTGTTTCTGTGTAGAGAACATGTACCCGCTTGGCAATTTAATTGGTGAGACAAGTGTTTTTATGTTAATAAAAGGAACGTTTGACATATGGCAAGAAAGATTAGTTACCAGGGCAGCCTGCTGTTAGAGTAATAGGCACTTGCCTCCGCAAATGAGTTACAGAATGGCCTTTTTCATTTATTACCTTATTATGCCCACTGTTCATATTGAGGTAAATGATTCTGTTTTCCACATTCTAATGTTTCTGAGATTTCTGTTTAACATTTTGCTTTGTCTTTCTCCTAAACCTACCAATTGGAAGCTTTCCTGATAAATGGCTGAGAGCCAAGCAGTTTATATAACCCAAAGATGATTGAATTTCAGCTTTGTGAGAATGAGGAAACATGCATATGTTATTGGCCAGGGCTTTAAAGGATGCTTAATTATTTAGGAATAAGCCAAAATCAATCTATCTAGAAAAACCTGTGTACGCTGGTGTCTTAAGTTCTTTTTATTTTTATTTACTTATTTTTTTGGTACCATGGATTGAATTCAGGGGCACTCGACCACTGAGCCACATCCCTAGCCCTTTTAAAAGAGGGTCTCACTGACTTACTCAGCGCCTTGCTTTTGATGAGGCTGGCTTTGAACTCACAGTCTTCCTGCCTCAGCTTCCCAGGCTGGCTTTAAGTTCTTTCTAAAATGATTTCCTATATGTGCAGGCTCATTTGGACACTTAACATAAAATTTAGGGAAGCTAGGATTTAAAAAATAACTTGAGGGGCTGGGGATGTGGCTCAAGCAGTAGCGCGCTCGCCTGGCATGCGTGCGGCCTGGGTTCGACCCTCAGCACCACATACAAACGAAGACGTTGTGTCCGCCAAGAACTAAAAAAATAAAATAAAATGTTAGAATTCTCTCTCTCCCTCTTTCTTTATAAAAATAAAAATAAAATAAAATATAACTTGATTTGGGAATGTTGCTTCGAGGTAGATCATCTGCCTAGCAGGTGGGAGGCCTTCAGTTCATTTCCTAGCACTGGAAAATAATAAAACTTTATGAGCATTTAATTGTTTTATTTGTTAAGATAGGCCTGTCTTCTTACAGTGAAGCTAGATGGCTTTTGCAAATGATTGTAAGAGTAATCTCAGATTCTTAACTACCTTAATAGGTAATTTTGCAGTTGCTAGATGTATTTTATTCAAAGCTTGTTTTAACATTTGTTCTTTCTCTTCACAGCAATTTTCCAGATTATTCAGAGTATCAGGATGGGCATGTGAAGTCACTCACCTTAAGATGTTTCCATTCTCCTGTGAATTTTAACTTGAACTCATTCCTGATGTTTGATACCCTGGTTAAAACCGATTCAGTAAAGCATCCTGCCTCAGAATGACTTTCATAGCATCCTTCATGTGTCATTCCAAGGTTTATCACGAGTCATTCCAGGTTTTCTAGTTCATACCACAGTGCCTTGCAAAAAGCACCACATGAATAAAGCAATAAAATTTGATTGTTAAACTATAGTAGTGGACCCTACTTAGTAAAGTGTAAGTTTTTTTTTTTAATGTGGTTGTTAAAACAGTATGCAGTATGAATAATTAGATTAAATCTGTGTAGACAGAGTCTAGATTTTGTTAACTCTAACATGTAAAGTGTAGTCAGCTTAATTTAAAATTTGGAATCTTGAGGTTTTTATATAGCTAGGCACTTTATTACTCTTGAGTCAAAAGCACACTCCATTATAGGGTCATGTAACTGTCCTGTAATAAGGTGCTTATAGATGGAACACAGCCTAGTTTTACCATAACAATTAGCATTCAAAATTTTTGAAAAGCTTCTGAATGCATAATACAAGCAGAGATGCTTATATATAAGCCACATCTATTTTCATGAATTTGTTTCTATTACACTACCTTGGATTTTGCATGAGTGAGCATAATGTAAGATCCCATTTTTAGGGGAAAAAAAATAAAGCATTTTGTAACTTAATCAGTCACTGAGGTTTCACTAAAAATTACCATGGTGGAGTGAAGTCAGGGAAGGTTTATGTCACATTGATTTCACCAGGATTATTTTAATATATCAAAGGAGTTTACTATGTTAGACAAAATTTTAAGGAAAAATGCTACTAGAAATCTATGTATCATCAAGACCTACCATTGAGTCCAGAGTGCCATAAGACATCTTAGCATATCTATAGCACTTTTTAATACCAAAAAAGGCACATCAACTAATAAGTTCCACTTAAGGTTTGAAAGCGTTTTTTCTAGGTTTATAATTAAAATGCCCTTAGGATGGGTACTAGATATATCAGTGTATAGTGGCATTTGAAATTAAATGGGTTTACTGATAAGGATCAGTCTTCAGTCTTCCCTTATATGATTTTATAGGTCATGATTGATCAGATTTTCTTATTAATAGTAAGGGTGAGGGTGATAAGGCAGATTCTGTGTTTTCTAGTACTGTTGAAAACTGCAAGTGTTGGCTCTACTTAGCCATAACTTGGTGCAAAAAGCCTGAGCAGCGTGTGTGTACTAATGAATTGGTAGAAGGCTGCTTATGTTTTGTTAATCGCCTCAGGATATCTCTTTTAAAATAAGCTGTTTTAAGAGGAACAGAAGGGAAATCTGCTACCTAATATATACACAGTGCGAACCTCATAGGGGACTCCC
The DNA here is from genome assembly GCF_047511675.1 of Marmota flaviventris. Taxonomy (NCBI): domain Eukaryota; kingdom Metazoa; phylum Chordata; class Mammalia; order Rodentia; family Sciuridae; genus Marmota; species Marmota flaviventris. Next base: position 107,142,255 of record NC_092505.1, on the reverse strand, counting down.
GACATACCCTCATGGAAGGAGGAGAGTAAAGGGGAGGAGTGGTTAAGGGCATCTAGGAACTTAACTGCTCCCCTAGGAGAGGAATTGGCCAACCTTGGGCCAGCAGGTTTTTAGCTGAACTTTACCTGCCTTTCTCACCCAGTAAATCAATCCCTATACTTGTTTTCCTCTTTGAAACAAGTCTTGGTTACCTAATTCTATTTTATTGTAACTTTAAAAATGAAAATTATTGCTCTAAATTCATAGCAGGTGCCTTACTCTTTGCTTGAATCAAATCATTCCATATCAAACTTGCCCTTGGTTTACTATAGATAATTGGCTTTAAGGTGGTTTTTGTTTTTGTTTTTTAATGTACAACAATTTTAATTTGTTAAGTTGCTATAGCTGGCAATCATTTCACATATGTAAAATTGCATTCCCTTTGTATTTCATGTGTAATTTGCCAATTGAGTGCGTTTTATATTCAGGTTGGATTATGCATGTTTGGGTAAATGAAAGCTGTGTCTATTTGATTTATCGTTTAAAAATAAAGTTCCCTGAATATTTGATGCTTTTCTTCTCAAAGAAAATGATTTTACAGAGTTCTTATCTGAGTGTATTATCTTACATTTAAGTTAAAAGAATAATACCGAGAGGCACAGATATAAGATTTGTAAGAAGGGGCTAGCGGGCTGGGGTTGTGGCTCAGTGGTAAAGTGTTTGCCTAGCATGTGTGAGGTACTGGGTTGGGTTCTTAGTACCACATAAATTAATTAATTTGTTAATTAAAGTATTTTTTTAAAGTGACTAAAAAGAAAAATATATAAGAAGTAAAATGAATTAAGAACTTTTTCTACTTAGGGTATTTTCATTTCATTACCCAAATCTGATTCAAGGAAAAAGTACAATTCTTTGATCTCCTTTCTCATTTCAATTTTACAGATCATCTGATGTTGAGCACAACTTGAGAATAAGTGCTTACTTGGGATTGTCCCCATCTATTTACTCTGATTTTTGCTCTAATACTTCAGGAGTTAAGTTATTTCATTGCATCTGTTAGGTTATAGATAATGTTGCTCAAACTAAATGGGCTTCCAAAATAAGATTCTCAGTGTAACAGGGTGCACGTACCAGATTTTAACTAACATTAAAGATGTACACGTACATTCACCCGCAGAGCCGTGAATTCTCACTGAGGTTACTTGGGTTCTGTTGGCCCAAAGGACTAACAGGCACAGCTCTATTGTAGGGCTCAGTAGTAGATCCACTAACAAAATTCCCATGTGCTTTAGCATCTGAAAATTTAGAATATCATCAGATTCTCCATTTAGAAATTGTTCTTAGGTTTGATTTGACTTTACCTACTTTTTTAGTTAGATTTTTTAAAATTGTTTTTGACTTTAACTTCAGGAGTTGACTTAAACAACAAATTCTGTCACTCTCTTAGAGCTTTTCCTGTTAAATGCAGTTCCACTCTAGACAATTCAATTACTTTATCTTCAAGTGGAATTAGGACACGTCCATACTGGGAAGGAATATTAAGAGCAGTAAAAGGCTAAAAAACTGAAAGGAAATTTTTAACTGAGCTTTGATAATTCAAATTAAATTCATACATTTCACAGAAACAGGACATGGAGAATTTAGTTGAACCGCTTTAACTTACATAAAATATAATTTTTTCAGTGAATACTCAGTAACATGCTATATCTAGATAGAGCTGTGAATAGAGTCCCAATATTCAAGTATCTTTCAATCTGGTGGAGGGGAGCAGATAACAGCATAAGAATAATTGTACATATTTCAAAGGAAAAGATAAATGATCTTGCCGTCACAGAGTTATTGGGGAGCAGAAACAGAACTGAGGTTTCTTGACTCGCTGAAGAGGTCAGAAATTGCAAAATGTACACAGCACTTCTGTTTTCATGAGCACTTTGCTTCTGCTTTTAGAAAAATTTTATTTTTTCAGGTTGCTAATCAAAAATTTATCCTTTAATGGGTGAATTTTTTTTTTCATTTTTCCACTATTTTTATTGGTACCTTATGGTTACATAATGGTGGGATTTATTGTTACATGTTTGTACATGCACACAGTATAACATAGTTTGGCCAATATCACTCCTCAGCACTTCCCCTTTCGCTCCCTATCTGATCCTTTGGGTGCAATTTCTTTTGAGAGTGAATTTAAGTGACAATTACTATTGGTGTTTCTTGTATAGCAGAAAAATCAAAGATCAAATTAGTAAGGTTTATGTCTTTAAGAATTATTTTGTATTTTGTTTTTAATTTTTTTATCTGTGGTGTTTAAGAATAATCCTACAATAAACTTATTTTTAAAAATAATGATTAGGTAGTCTAGTAGTTCAAGAAATGTAACAAGTGTTCTCCAAAGATACTTTTGATACCAAAGGTTCAGTGTGTTTCTATTTTGGAATGCAGATAGAACTAAATCTATAAATTTAAGTAATTACAATGGTTTCACCCAACTGCTATGTATTGCTATAAAGCTCTAATTTAAAAAAAAAAAATCTATGAAACATGAAAAGAATTTTTTAAAAAAGCATATTTGTGAAACTTATAAAAAGAATTTTACAAGATTGTTTCATAGTCAGTAGATAAACTAGGAACGGGCATTTTCTCACTGTTGGTCCAGCAGGAAGATGAGAATAATTGATTTAGAACTAGAATAATTTATTTAGAAGCTCTAGATATGATCTTCATTGGCCTCTTTATATCTGAGGAAATGACAGACAGTCAAGAAAAGTTAATCTTTCTCCCACCAGTGCCAGTAACACAACAAAAATTAGAAAAACCAAACTGGCTTTTCAGTATGGTAAGGATGTGCCTCAGAGGTAGAGAGCTCACCTGGGCTGTGCACGGCCCTAGGTCACATCCCCAGCACCTGAGGAAACAGGGCTCCTTTTACCTTGTGTATTAATCTCATGAGGCCCCGTGGGTTTTTCATAGAGGTGAAATCTGAAAGAGTCTGGTTTTCAGGGCTCTCCACCGCGTGGCTGAACCTGCGTTTTCAGCCTTGTCCCCAGTTTCCCCTCATTGCACAGTTTCCAATACTTTTGAAAATGTTTCTGCTCATTCTCCCACATTAAAGTTCTACCTGTCTTTTCAGACCCAGCTTTCATTTCACTTCCTCTGTAAAGTTTCTTTTTCCTCTAGAAACCAGATGCACTTGGGGATTGATGACTGGGCAGTTAGCACTTAGACCATATTGAATTGTTTTGTTTCTGAGTTTCTCAGATCAAGTATAGAGAGGGGCCAAGTCTTTTTCTTTCTTACTGTTTTCTACTCTGACCACCCCCAAGGCTAGTATGGAGCTTTATACACATAGTGGGAACTCAACATTGTTGAGTGATAAAAAGAGCAATGAATGCCTTATAATAAAATAATCTTGGGGCTGTTGCTGTAGCTCAGTGGTAGAGCACTTGCCTAGCATGCATGAGGCACTGGGTTCAATTCTCAGCACCGCATAAAAATAAATAAAATAAAGGTATGCATCTACAACTAAAAAAAAAAAACCTTATAAAAATAATAATCTTTAAGAAACATGTCTTGTAAATCCTCTAACCCTGGCAAAACAGTCACCCATTACTTCCAGTCCAGTGATCTCTGGTTAATGTCTGCCTTCATTACCAAAATTCAGTTTCTCTACCCACGAAGCACAGTCACACAGGATAGGCTTGATATTTGGAAATATTTCAACAGAGTGATATTTGTCCTTCAGTCATATTTAGAACAGTCATAGCTGGTGTCATGGAGAAAACCAAATAGTGCTTTATCAAAGAAGCTAACACTTCACCAACCAGTCAGTCCAGTTACAGGAAAGAAGCACAGCTGTGCCTGCCCTGCAGAGGGGTGCCTGTGAGTTGTCAGCTGCCCCTGCCTACCTCCATCCCAGGATTCAGGAAAGCCAGGACACCACCCGGGTGCCTCTTCTCCATACCAGGCCTGTGGACATTTCTCAAACCAGACCTAGCCCTGGGAAGACAGCTCCTCCTCACAGATTCCCTCACAGCAGGGTCATACCACATGACTAGCATTTAGAATGTGGTGTGGTTACCAAACCAGGCCACATATGTTGTGCAAGGGGCACTCCCTAGACCCTTGTGGGAAAATACCATCCGTGGAGCCACACAGAGCACAGGAGCCACACAGCTCAGCTCCTGGCACCGGGAGCCCCTTGAGACCAGAGGAAACCTGCTCTATTTGATGCACCAGTAAATGCACAACTGCAGATTCCTGAGCACAAATCCATCTGGAATTGAGACATAATTTCTTATAAGGCCCAAATCATAAAGGTATATAAACATTGGGAGCATTAAAGCATGCTTTTACCTAACTCCAGCCCTAGTCACTAGTGTACAACCCACCTGTTAATTACCAGTGGATTATAAGGAGAAGGAAGGCACCACAGGAAATGAAATCCATCCCCAAATCTTAGTCACTTGTTCTTGCATGAGAACAGTATTAAGATGTGTTTTGAAGCGAGAAACATTTCTTTTGCAAAACATGCTGTGGAAATCCATATGGTGCCAAGTACACACAAGGAAAGCTGACCAGTGAAATTCAATGCCTAACCTGGGCTAATCTGCTCAGAGTATCGTCCTGGGACCAGCAGAGTCCTGGAAGCCTGTTAGAAATACAGTATCTGCCACCCCACCCAAGGCCCACTGAATCTCCATCTTTACGGATCATCCCCCTGGTGATCTGCCTGCACAGAGAACTTTGAGAACTATTGAAAGGGCTTGGGTTTTCATCCAGCTCTGGCACTAACTAGCTCCATGATGATCAATCCCACAACCTCCTCAGGCTTCCTTTTCTTTGTGGTGAAGGAAACACCCTCTGCCTCAAGCAGCCCTTATGAAATCTAATGATGACAAAAACACTTAAATTTAAAAATACTCTACAAATAAGATAAGACTGACTTTGTGAACTGCAAAAACAGATTTGTGATAGGGCGAAGTGCTTTCCCCACCCCAAATAAAAGGAATAATAGCCTTCCTCTTTGATTTGGCAGGAAGTGATCCATCTTCTTAGTATCATCGGCTATTTACAGACCCCAAATTATAATTCAACCTTTTCAAAGCTTTGCCTCTGAAGGACCACTGGAAACCTGTAGGATTGTGAGTCATGTCCAGCTATGGAGTGACTGCCATGTGCCAGTCCTCCAGGAAGATCTGTTGGCATTTGGAAAAGTGAGGAGAAACTAGAGAGCTTGTTGTTCCCAGAGCTTGCTCATTCATTCTATATAATTTCCTTGATGTAAGCTGTATAACAAGCAAACAAAACTTTTAAAAAACAAACCATAAAGATGGCTCCCTCACAGCAGCAACCTGCTTTGGTGATTCTTACCGCACCCCTTCTATTACTTACAACCAAATCAGCACCACTGGGGAAGTGCAGTGATGATACCAAAGCCACCTGGATGTGAAAAGGCCCTTCACAAATATATGGGCTCCCAGCCTTGAACCTGAAAATGCTTGGGTCCTCATTAAGACAACTGGAGAACCATTTAGGGAAAATGTATGGAATTTGATTTGATACCTTTAATCATTTTAAAATAAACCTAGATTTACAGAGAAGTCTCAAAGATAGTACAGAAAATTTCTGTATATCCTCTACTTAGCTTCCTTTTATATACATCTTACAAAATTAATTATAGATTTGTTTCTGTTGTTTTGTCACTTTGTACCTATGTGACCTTGAGCAATCTATTTCAGTTTCCTCAAGTACAAAATCAAGATGAGGTGGGTTTGTTCATGGAAAGCGTGCAGAAGTGAGACGGGCAGAGCAGAAGCCCCAGGTTCATCTGAGATGTTTCCCTCCCTGGCTTGAACAAGCCATTTCCCCAAGGAGCCTGCTGTTTTCCATCAGGATGTGGATTTAGAGACTGCAATGTCCACTCTAAGGGAACTCATGCAACTGTGCTGCCTTGCTTCTAAGACTTTAGTAAACAAAGCTTTTATTTTTGTTGTTTTGGGGAAGAAGGACTGAGTCCAGGGCCTTATACATGTTGCTAAGCATGTTGTCTATGACTGAGCTGTCCCCAGAACATTTTTTTTTTTTAGTTGTTGATAGACCTTTATTTTATTTATTTATATGCAGTGCTGAGAATGAAACCCAGTGTCTCACACATGCCAGGCAAGTGCACTACCGCTGAACCTCAGCCACAGCCCCAGAACACATTGTTTTAAGAGAAAATGTACCATGAATTTACAGATACTGCCAACTCAAATTTGAAATTACAGGTCTTCACTTATGTCCTTAACTTTCTGTTTGTAATCGCCCTTTAAACTACATTGAAAATCTTGGTTCCTAACGTTAAAATAATTGTCTAGCTGCTTTATCTTATTACCTACACAATGCTTGCAGAATAACAATACCAACTTTATTACTAGCAATGCAATTATGAAAAGTTTGGTTTTCAAAGTTTCTTTGCACTCCTTTTTGTCCCTAGATAATATTTCTTGAGGAAAGTAGAGTCAAATTCCTGCTTTTAAGTCACCCAAAATTTATATTTAGTTATGCCACTAACTGGATACATAGGTTTATTCGTTCCATTTGATTTTTATGTTTAGAGCTTCCTTTTTAAAAAAAAATTTTGTTGAGCCGGGCACCGTGGAGCATGCCTATAATCCTAGCAGCTCAGGAGGCTTCGAGAAGAGGATCAAGAGTTCAAAGCCAGCCTCAGGAAAATTGAGGTGCTAAGCAACTCAGTGAGATCCTCTCTAAAGAAAATACAAAATAGGGCTGGGGATGTGGCTCAGTGGTTGAGTGCCCTGAGTTCAATTCCTGGCACACGGAAGGAAGGAAGGAAGGAAGGAAGGAAGGAAGGAAGGAAGGAAGGAAGGAAGGGAGGGAGGGAGGGAGGGAGGGAGGGAGGGAGGGGATGTGGCTCAAGTGGTAGTGTGCTCGCCTGGCATGCGTGGGGCTCTGGATTCCATCCTCAGCACCTCATAAAAATAAAATAAAGATGTTGTGTCCTCCGAAAACTAAAAAAAAAAAATATTAAAAAATTCTCTCTCTCTCTCTTTAAAAAAAAAAGAGAAAAGTTTTATTGAGAAGAAATTCACATACCATACAATTTACCCATTTAGAGCATATAATTAATTGGTTTTTAATGGATTTATAGAGGTGTACAACCATCACTATAATCATGATGCTTTTATTATGTTAAAAGGAATCTATAACTATCACCGTTCAACTCTCATCCCTCACATACAGCCTAGAGCAACCATGAAGTCACTTTCTGCCTCTGTATTTGCCTTGCACGGATATTTCCATCAGCGCATGGTTGGATCCGCTGTCTATGGACTGGCTTCACCCCTGTTGTATCAACGCTTCCTCTTTCGGACCTTCCATTACGCGGCTCTCCTGTAGTTTGTGGATTACTCATTAGTTGGTGGAGATTTGGGTAGTTTCTACCTTTAGTTTTCATGGCAGAGGCTGCTGTGAGTCTTCCTATACAATTTTTGTGAGAGCCCGTTCCATCTGTCTTGGCACACGCCCTGGAGTACTGCTGCTGGGCCAAGTGGCACGTGTGCCTACCTTTCTGAGGACAGCAGGCTGCTTGCAAAGCGCTGAACCATCTACATTCCTACTGGCAGTGAGAGGGTTCCAGTTTCTCCTCTGGATCAACACCTGTGATTGCCTGTCTTCTCCGTTCCAGCCACCCTAGCACATGGGCAGTGGGATCTCATGTAGCTTTGATTTGTTTCCCTGATGACTAATGATCTTCGTGTGTTTACTGGCCATGTGCATCTTCTTTGGTGAAATATCTATGCAGATTCTTTGCCCATTTTTAAAACTAAGTTATTTATCTCTTATTTAATTATAAGCATTTTAAAAATATATTCTAGATATAAACCCTGTATCAGATACATGATTTGCAAATATTTTCTCCCAGTCTGTGGATTGTCTTTTCACTTTCTCGGTAGTATCCTTTAGATTCCAGAAGATTTTATTTTTATTTGTCACTAGGGATTGGACATGGGCATCCTTTACCATTAAGCTACATAATGAGCCCTTTTTATTTTTTATTTTGAGATAGGGTCTTGCTAAGTTGCTTAGGGCCTCACTAAATTGCTGAGGTGGCCTTTAATCTGCCTTCAATCTCCTGCCTCAGCCTCCTGAGTTGCTGGGATTACAGGCATATGTCACTGCACCTAACTCAGATTTTTAAATTTAGACACAACCCAATTTACCTACTTCTTAATTTTGTAGCTTTTGCTTTTGATTTTATATCTAAGATATCCATGGCCAAATTCAAGGTCATGAGGATGTTTCTCTTTTTAAAGAGTTTTACAGTTTTGGTTCTTCATTGAAGTTGTGTATATATGTGTGTGTGTGTGTGTGTGTGTGTGTGTGTAATATACATAAATAAATATTTAAATTAAATATATATGCCAATATATATTGGTACTGGAGATTAAACCCAGGTATGCTTTACCATTGAGGTACATCCCTAGTCCTTTTTTATTTTTTCATTTTGAGACAGGGTCTTGCTAAGGTTCTGAGGGTCTCATTAAATTGCCGAGGCTGGCTTCAAACTTGACTTGTCCTCCTGAGTGCTAGGATTATAGGTGTCTGCCACCACTTTTCTTCAGTGAATCATCTTGGCAGTCTTGTTGAAAATCAGTTGACCCATATACATATGGGTTTATTTCTGGACTCACAGTTCTGATCTATTGATCTATATGTCTAGCCCTGTATCAGTCCCAGTGCCTGATTACCCTTGCTTTGTTTTATTGTTGTTTTTATTTGTTTATTTATTTATTTATTTAGTTGTTGATAGACCTTTATTTTATTTATGTATATGCGGTGCTGAGAATTGAACCCAGTGCCTCACACATGCCAGGCAAGTGTGCTACCGCTGAGCCTTAGCCCCAGCCTGTGTTTTTGTTTTTTATTTTGTTTGCTTGTTTTTGGTACCAGGGTTTGAACTCTGGGGCACTCGACCACTGAGCCACATCCCCAGTCCTATTTTGTATTTTATTTAGAGACAGGGTCTCACTGAGTTGCTTAGCACCTCGCATTTGCTGAGGCTGGCTTTGAACTTGCCATCCTCCTGCCTCAGCCTCCAGAGCTGCTGGGATGGCAGGCATGTGCCACTGTGCCCAGCTGTATTAGGTTTTCGAATCAGGAAGCATGAGTCACCCAGAATGGTTCTTTTTCAAGAGTGTTTTAGCTATTTTGGGTTCCTAGAGTTTCCGTATGAATTTTCAGATCAGCTTGTCAGTCTACAAAGAAGCCAGTTGGTATTCTGATAGGGATTGTGTTAAATCTCTATATCAATTTGGGAAGCATTGCAACTTCAGTTCATAAATTGTCTTCCAATTTATGAACGTGAGATTGTTTCAAGGCAATGTATAAGTGGCTACACAGCATTCTGTCTTGGTCTGTCATCCCTAACTGTGATGTTAGCTGTGGATTTTTTGTAGATACCTTTTTTTTTTTTTCAGGTAGATATTTTGGTTTGGTAGCATATTGTTGAGGATTTCTGTATGTATGTATCTTAAGAGATCTCATAAGCGATCCTGGTGTAAGTTTTCTTACTTTGAGGTGCAGGTTTTTGTATGAGGATAACAATAGCCTCTTAGAATGAAACAGAAATTATTCCCTCCTCTTCTATTTTCTTGAAGACTTGTGAGGAATTAGCATTAATTCTTCCTTAAATGTTCAGCAGAATTCACCCAGGAAACCATCAGGGCCTGGGCTTTTCTTTATGGATTTCTTGTTATTTCTATTGTACAAATTCAACCTTTTATTTGTTGTAGGTCTACTTAGGTTTTCTATTCTTGACTTGGTTTTAGCAGTTTTTGTCTTTTTTAGGAATTTGCCCATTTTTCTAAATTATTTATTTATACTTATATTTCTCAACGTTTATATAATTTATTGGTTTACAATTGTTCATAATACTTCTTCACAGTCTTTTTTTATATTTCTAAATGTCAATAGTAATGTTTACTCTTTCATTTGAGACTTCCCTCCCCACCCCCTCTCTCATTTATTTGATCAACCTAGCTCAAGACTGGTCAACTTTGTTGTTCCAGAGAACCAACTTTAGGTTCATTCATCTTCTCTGTTGTTTTCCTCTTCTCAGCTTCTCTAATTTCTGCTCCATAGCTGATGGTAATTCCTGGCTTGCCTATCCTTGGCTTTATGACTGAACTTGGGGGAAGGAAATCAGACTAGATGTTCTCAATGCACCTAACTAAAGACACAGCCTCTACCCCAGCTGGGGGCCAGGTATGGCCAACTCCCCAGGGTTTATGAGAACTGCAGACCTCCCAGCCTTCTTGGAAGGAATACCGTAGAACACTACTCTTTGGGTTTGGAGCCATGGGCAGAGGGGGCCTGTGTTCTCAGCTACGTTTATCCCAAGTAGTTTCCATAACTCTGAATGGGGAAGGGGAAGGAACTGGGTCATGGTTCTGATGTCACAGACTTCTTATTCTTTCCTAGTTTAAATAGCTTTTCTTGAATAAATGTTTCTTCACTTGCTGCACAGCTCTAAGGCAATTTCCAGAGAATTCAAATATTTTTTAAATGCTTTTCAGCAACTTCACTGTGGAGTAGGCCCAGGAGGGTTCACGTTGCCATCCAGAGGTAGAATGTTAGGAGTCGTCTTTTAACTTTTAATTCAATTTACCTTAATAGCCATGTGCCTTATTTAACATGATCCTAATTTCAAATGTATTAAGGTATATTCAGAGAAACTCAGTTTCTATTCCTATCATTTCTACTTTGTTGCTTCTTCCTATTGATAAGATCAACTTTTTTTTTTTTTTTTTTGAATACTAGGAATTGAACTCAGGGGCACTCAACCACATCCCCAACCCGATTTTTTTTGTATTTTATTTAGAGACAGAGGCTCACTGAGTTGTTTAAAGATTGACATTTTTGAGATATAATTAATGTACTATAACTCTCACCCCCTTAAGAATATTTTGTCTCCTCCCACAGAGACTCCGCACCCATGCAGCCTCGCTTCCCCAGCCCAGCCCAGCCCAGCCCAGCCCCTGGCAACAGTAATCTACTTTCTTTCTCTGGACTTACCTATTTTAGACTCTTTATATAAATGGAATGATACAACATGTGGCCTTTTATGACTGACTTCTTTTACTTAGTATGATGTTTTCAAGGTTCATTTATTTTACAGTGGGAATTAAGACTTCATTTCTTTTTATTTGTGTATCCGTTCATCAGCTGGTGGACATCTGGGTTGTTTCCATTTGTGTCTGTTATGATCAATGTTGCTGTGAACGTTCGGTTACACATTTTTTGTGTTGAACATGTGTGTTTCTTCTCTCTCAGGTATTTACCTCGGATAAGAATTGCTGAACTTTAGGTAACTTTTAACAAAACTTTTTTGCTTTCTTCTGTCATTCAGAGAGGTAATTAGATGGATAGCTCTGGGTGTATAATTATCCATTTTTTTAGATAAATAGCAGCACTGCACAGATGCTCTTTTTCCACCCTATTTCTTCTACCTAAAATATATCCTGAAAAAGAAAAGGAAAAAAAAATTATATGCTGAGCATCTGGCCACTTCAACGAACAGAAATTATTCCAGTCGCTTTGTAGCCTCACAATCAGGACGCGCCATAACTTATCCAACCAGTCACTATTCAGGGGCATTGGGGTTGTTTTACCACCTCATGTTATTACAAATAGAGAACTGAAAAAATATTTGTCCTGGGTATTTTGTCTTTTCATATTTTTGCAAGTGTATTTGGGGGATAAATCCTTAGAAGTGAGATTTCTGTGTCAAGGGATACACGTGTTAGGGATTGTCAAATGCCCTTCCATTGATGTTGTACATTCCCATCAGCAGTGTGACGGAGTGTGGCGTCCCTAGCTGGTCACTTTTGGTGACCTACTATTTATGCTTGAACAATGTGTGTTCTCTGGACCACAAGGCCAGGTTTATTTGTTCCTTTGTTCATGTTGTTAATTATGTGGTTTAAATCTAGATACTTATTAGTCTTTTTAACTTTTTGATAGAGGCTCATAGGTTTGTAAATTCTTTCAATATTTCTTTAAATTTTTACTTTAAATATTTTTAGGCTCTGATTGGTATGTTCAAGTTCAAGGTACTTTTCTTTTTACTGTGTAATATCCATCCTAATTTCTAATAAAGCTTCTCCACTACAGTCTACTATATTTGATGTGAGATATATGTATATATAGTCTTTAAATATATATTCAACTGTATTTTTATTTAGAATACATAATTAAATATATTCCTCACTATATTTGATGTGGGATATATGTATATATAGTCTTTAAATATATATTCAACTGTATTTTTATTTAGAACACATAATCAAATATATTCCTCTGTATCCAAAATGGCATATATAATAAATACATGTATATGTTCACCTTTTGGGGGGGAGGTGCTGGGGATTGAACTTGAACATACCAATACTTTCTTCTCATTAAGTTATAGTTCCTTTTCTTCCCCTAGTTTGGGATTAATTCAAGAAAGGCTTACTTTGTAGAACTTAATATGAAATTGTTTTTTCAGTTATAAGTCATAATTTAAGCTTACATAAGCACATAGAACTATAGCTTACAATGTAGCTTTTTTGGGGGGAAAAACGACATTTTAATCATGATCTTTTGAACTGTAAAAATATTCACTATAATGCTTGTTCATCAAAAGAATACTCTTGAGTATCCCTGTTATGAAGAAAAGCACACTAAAATATTTAGGGTAAAGACCCGCGACATGATTTATCTGCACACATGTGCGCACACACACAGCAGCACAAAGTGAATGATTTAATATGAGTAATCTGGGTAAAGGGCATATTGTTTGGGCACTATTTTTATTTTCACAATATTTTACAAGTTAGAAATTATTTCCAAGCAAAAATTTGGGGGCTGGGACTATAGCTCAGTTTTAGAGCATTTGCTTAGATATGCAAGGCCCTTGGTTTGATCCCCAGCACTTAAAAAAAAAAAAAAAAAAGATTTAAAACTTGAGCTGTAGCAAAGGATTAAAATGATAATCTCTTTTGCTTGTGGAATTTTCCGTTCACATTATTAAAACAAAAAGGAGCACAATAGTATTTTTGATGGTAGTTGGGTGCCACCCAGAGTTCAATTTCTGCAACTACTAATCTTACAAAATCAAAGCCAACTATCAACTATCTGGGAATATTGTGGTGTTGACTTCTTTGTGATGACAACAGAAGATTAGGAAAGGGATGTGTTTGATGTCACTAAAAATAACCACGAGCCCCTGCCGCACGAACACAGGAGCAGGCACTGCAATATCAGAGCCTTTCTGCCCTCCTTAAAACGTCATCAAAATTTCAAGGGGACATTGAAGGAGCAGGAGTTCAGAAAAAGACGAGGGTCAGTGTCCAGGCTAGTCAGAAGGGGGCTTTACACATGATCCAGGATCATTTTAGGGCAGAGAATTTATTCAAAACATAAAGTTACTAAGTAATCAGAGCAGGAAAACTAGAAACACTTTTTTTCCCCTTTCTCTCTAAAAAGCAGATGTGTGTTCTTTGATCCAAGTAAATTCCATGACAACAGAAGAACAAAGTGGGTTTAACATTTGACTTAGGATAATTTAGCACCGTGAGTTTGTAAAGAAACATACTTTAAAACAGACTTTGGAAATCAATGTGCAGCGCTCTTCATTCATCCTGATCCCCTTTAGTCCTCCTCCTGGATGTGGCCTTGGTCCAGGTTGTGCGGCAATCTTCAGAAGAACTGCGGAGTGTTGAGCTAGATTTAGAGCTTCTCAGTATTGTCACCGTCATCTCCCAGGCCCTCATCTGGCACCATCTGCAGGGTGCCCTGCTGCAGCTTGTCCCTAGGCTTCACGTGGCTTTTGACGTGCAGTTTTGTTGGAATATGACATAAAGTACCACAGCCCTGTCAGGCAGTATCTCCCAGGCTCATTCATGCAAAGTCTGAAGAACTGTCTCCAAACTGCTTTTCAATTTCATTGAAACATGTTGCTTCCACTTTCCAACATTCCCCTCACATGGGCTTGCTGGACCGATCTCCTTGAAGGCCAGTTCAGAATCCGTCACATCCTCACCTCTCCTGCTGTCACGTCTCCTTAGCAGCACTTCAGTGGAGGTCTGGGTCTCCACCTCCTCCCAGTGTGTGAGACACACCAGGGCCACCTGGTGCTGTTGTGTAGCAGGACAGCAGCCTGCGTGTCTTTGTCACATTGTCCCCTCTGTGCCTTCCTTGACTACACAGTCTACTTCTGTGTTCCCAACAAGTACCCTTTCCACCTCACCAGCTGTATTTGGTGAAGTCTAAAATTAATCTGACCTCTACTTTCTTCTCCAACAAAGACCTTTAAATGATGGATAGAACAATCTCTCTTCCCTATTTTATGTTCATGTCTAGTATCTTCTGCAAAAATAAACTCTCACCCCCACTCCCAGGGTGGGAATGGGGTCCCCTGGTGGAATGGGCTGGCTGAGACCCCCACTCCCAGAGGTGGGAATGGGGTCCCCTGGTGGAATGGGCTGGCTGAGACCCCCACTCCCTGGGGTGGGAATGGGGTCCCCTGGTGGAATGGGCTAGCTGAGACTCCCACTCCCTGGGTGGGCATGGAGTCCCCCTGGTGGGATGGGCTGGCTGAGATTCCCCACTCCCTGGGTGGGCAAGGGGTCCCCTGGTGGGATGGGTTGGCTGAGAAATAACAGCTAAGAAAAGTAGAACCATGAAAAAACACAGGACACAGACAGCAGTTTCAACAGCGGGGGCAGGACGGGCAGGCTGACCAGATGGATTGCGCTTCTAGACTCTGGCAAAATGAGCCTGTGCCTGCTTCATTTATATCGGGAAACATCAAAGGCCTTCCATAGAAAGTTCTTCACCAGAAAAGGTTAAAGTTGGGCTGTCCAGTTCCCAGTGGGTTATACCCATCTCTGGAGGAACTAGGAGGGAGCTTCCTATTAGAGCGGAGATAAAGGTCACGTGCATTGGGCAGTCTATTGCTGTGGGAGAGCCATGGAAAGTTCCCAAGGCCAAACCTAAATCTCCCTGGCTTCCACTCTGAGAGAAGACGCTCATGTAATTCACAGATGGCTTCCCACAGTACGCTGTTACCATTGTTTTGTTTTGTTAATTTTTTTCTTAGTTGTAGTTGGACACAGTACCTTTATTTTATTTATTTATTTTTATGTGGAGCTGAGGACCCGTGTGCTAGGTGACTGCTCTACCACTGAGCCCCAGCCCCAGCCCCTATTGCTGTTGTTTTTAATGAATTTCCTGCCTCCCTCCCTCCCTCCTTGCTCCTCCATGCTCCTCCACTGCCTAAGTCACCATTCCTTCTTGCATGTCATTTCTTCTAGGTTCTTTTTCCTTTCTAAGGTGCGTCCCTTGCTACATTCATCCTTTGGTGTCCACAGGGGGCTGGTTCCAAGACCCAACTGGGATACCAAAATCTGAGGATGCTTGAGTTCCTTATATAAAATGATGTGGCATTTGCATGGAACCTACACACAAACACACACACACACCCTGCATATTTTAAATCATCTCTAAATTACTTATAAGACCTAACACAATGTATACAGTTGTTATGTACTTTGTAAATATACATGTAACTATGTAAATAGTTGTTATACTATATTGTTCAGGGAATAATGACTAGAAAGAAATCTGTTCAGTATAAACACAATTTTCTAAAAAATATTTTCCATCTGTGGTGGTTAAATTACAAATATGGAATCCACCAAGATGGAAGGCCAACTGTACTTTAACATTTCTCTTATTTCCTCCTGAAATTTCTGAGAAAATCTAAGAGAGTATTAAATGAACATTTGATTCTAGTTCCCTTTGGATAGGTAGCAGGTGCTGCTGTTGATTTGTAGAAATGCTTCAAAGTTCTGGGGACAGAAATCCATTCTCCGAACCCCTCCAGACAGCTCCTTTGTACAGGAGTTTGAAAAATGAACTGTATTCAGGACTCTTTCCTTCAGATTTCAGGGTTGGGCCTTAGCACTTTTGTTTTTTGGAAGGAAGATGAAGCAGATTTTGGCCATATAACAGCTCCGCAAGCACCTTGTGGGCAACTCTGCAAGCCCCACCTAGGAACTGCAAGCCTCACCTAGGGAAATGGTGAAGAGCGGGGAGAGCAGGAAACTGACCTCCTTCAGGAGTGGCCAGGCCTTTATCTGTCAGCGTCCTGCACAGAGAGGCACTTGATGGGCAGTTGCTTCTTCAAGCAGAGGAGAGTCTGGGGATGGGGTGAATTCTCCAAGCATTCTGTTTATTCTAATGTAGGGAGGAGTGAAAGATTTCCCAGGGAGAGAAGACTGAAAAACTTGCTCTGAATGCTTGTGTAAATGGAATTCCGAGAGTGGAATTAGTATGTTGAAATATATGCACATATTTTAGTCAGTTCCAGGCGGTCCTGTGAATTAGTTTCACAAGGCTGTGTGGTAACATGGAAATCATGGATAGTAACTGAGAAAGGATATAAAATACCAAGTGTACTGATCTATCCATACTAAAATGGGAAAGGAAAACAGGACATATTAACTCAATGGATTCTTTTTTATTGTGATAGGTTTGTGTGTGTTTTTAAAAATTATATTTTGATAAATATGTCCATAATAAACATTTGATAATTGTTTAAAAAGCAAAGATAAAGAAAGAGAAAAATACACTTTTGCTTATTGTTGTAATTACAACTTGTTTGCAAATTTTCATATTTTTCCTGTTATACATAAACCAAAGGGTGTTAAATAGCATATACCATCAGATTACTCCAGTGAGAGTAGGAAATGCCCATGTTAATTTGTGTTGGTTCTCTTTAAATTTGGGCTCTTCTTGCAGGATTAAATGCAGAAGCCACCCAAAGTCCAGCCTTCCCAGGTCTTTTGTAAAAGCCCAAGGAAACCAGGATGAGGAGGATGGGACTGTGGAGGATGGGAGGGTGGGACCTGGAGGCTGGGAGTGGAGTGGTACAGCAAGTTCCTGGGGCTGGAAGTGCTACAGGGGACAGGAAGTGGGGGACCCACGGGAGCAGAGGATTGCTGAGGCCTTTGGGGTGTGGAGTCTGGGAACTTGAGAAAGTCAGCTAGAGTCTGATGGCTTCTGGGCGAGGCCCAGTTTCCAGCTCCGCCTGTGCCTGTTTCCCTCCGCGCTGGTCAGGAGGGTCTGAAGGAAGGTAACAGAAAGTGAGGCCAAGGCTGTAGCCTGAAACCACACACAGAGCAGATAAATTCTGCCCAGAACTGGAGGAGGGTCAAAGACCTCCAACGCGCTGGTGCTTGGGAGCTGGGAGAAGCTGGGTGCACCTGGAGGGCCCTAAAGCCTGATTCTCGTTCTCTCTCTCTCTCTCTCACACACACACACACACACAGGGCTCTGCTTCAGCAGCCTGGGGCAGAGCTGAGAACGCACTTCAGCAGGTTGGCAGTGCAGCTGCTGCTGCTGGCCATCCCCAGGGTGGGAGATGGAACCCAGGGCCCCCTCAGGCTGAGCCCACCTCTGGACAGTCCTTGGCCACCCATTTGGGCACTGTGTTTAGGCACTGGTGAGTCTTGCTGGCTGAGGCTCTGGGAGTGCTGTGATGTCATTTCCTGAGCATTGCTGCCCCCTGGAGGTTGGTTCGGTTCTTTTCAGATTTCAGGGACCCAAAGGCCCCACAGAGGAGCCCGTTCTTGTGCTTTCAATTACTTGCTGCCTGACCAGAATTTTGGATTTCCATAGTTAAAATGACCTCTTGGTCACTTATGTGACGTCTTTCAGTTTAAGCCACTGTCGCATGCATCAGGTAGTTGTGTTTCTCTTCCTGGGAGTATTCAACACTGTGTCTTGGGGACTTTTAGCAGCTGTCCTGTGAGGCAAGCAGAGGATTCTTCCCCTTTTCTGTGTCGGTCACAGAGAAGGGAGTGACTCCACACCAGTTGCTGGCAGGTACACGTGGCAAAGGGGTGCGGGAGGGGACAGTGAGAGGAAGACCAGATGCCACAGAGCGGCTCCCCAGCTTGTCCCTGGGAACGCACCTTGCCACTAAGGCTGTGACTGGGGAGAGGAGGAGGCCTCCACCAGGAGAGAGATATTTGGGCCCACCACTGTGCCCGGACACTCTGGGCTTCCCAAGCCAGCGTGGCCTCCTGCGACGAGGACCTGCCATCTTTGCTTTGGCCTTGCTGGGTCAGGGGCAGTGGAGCCTGAATCCTATGCCTGTCCTGCGTGGACAGAAACATGCATGGCCTTTGGCCTTCTCTGGGATGAAGGAGGAGAGCGGTGTGGGGAGAGGAGCCGCATTCAATGCAGAGCAACTGGACCCTCGAGAGAAGCAACCCCAAAAGTTTATTTCCAGCTCTGACATGAGTAGAAATGACCTAAAGTGAAGGAGGACAAACAGGGGAGCAGCTGGGCCCCGACAAGTCTCTCCTTCCCTCTCCCTGTCCCTCCCCTTCCTTCCTGTCACCCTGTCACCACTATCCTATCTGCTTGAAGCCAGTTAGCAGTGACAATTGAAGGAGGCTGAAATGCGGGCCCTGGAGGAGAGGAGAGCAGCAGGCATGGTGGGTGTGGTCTCGGGAGGGGAGGTGCGCAGGCTAACCAAGAGGGATGGTGCTCTTTATTTTGCCAGACAGCTTTGTTTTTTAAATCGTGGTTTAACTCACACAGTAAGCAAATGCAACTGAGCACATTCTGTATGCATGTGCACTGTCCCTCCAGGTCTCCCTAACAGGCCACTCCAGTGCCCCAGGGCCCTGTGCCCAGGCAGTGACCTCAGAGGTCAGCTTTGCCATCCTGTCCTGCCCTTGGACGGGTGTCCCTGCTCCAGCAGCATGTGCATCCTGGTGCCTGGCTTTCTCAGCACTGTGCTGGTTAAATTCACTGGCACTGTTTGTTCTTTTTCACCCCAAAAACCCCACTCCCCAGGTAGGCCCACGAAACCACTCCTCTGCTCCCTGTAGATCAGTCTATTCTGAATATTTCATATAAATGGAATTCACAATATCCAATCCTTGTTATGGGCTTGTTTTCAGGGTAAACCCATGTCACAGCATTTATCAGTGTCTCATTTTTCTTTTTAGCTAACAGATAATATTGTATTTTTTTTTTCATGTATAACATGATGTTTTGAGGCACAGATTCATTGTGGAACAGTTAACTGTAGCCAATTATCAAATTCATTACCTCACATAGTTAATCATCTTTGTGTCGTTTCTTTTTATTGCTGAAAAATATTCCATTGTCTGAGCATAGACATTCTCTTTATCCATCCACCAGGGGCACATTTGGATTTTTCCACCCCTTGCCCATTATGAATAACGCTGCTGTGGATACTCAGGTCACATTTTTGTGTAGACAGTGGACGTATGTGTTAATTTCTTTGAGGTCCATACCTGGTAGTGGAACGGCTGGATCATTTGTAATGCTGTGTAACTGGTTAAGCGATGGTTAAGAAGCAGCTACACCATCTGTATTTCCACCAGCAACGTGTAAGGGTCCAGTTCTTCCTGTCTTCACCACTCTCCTCTCTTGCCTTTTGGATTCTAGCCGTCTTAGCTGCTGTGAATCATCATCTCACAGTGCTTTGGATTCACATTTCCCCATGACTTGTGATGTGGAGCATCTTTCCGTGATCACATTAGTGTACCTTTTTTTCAGGGGGTACCAGGGATTGAACTCAGGGGCACCTGACCACAGAGCCACATTCCCAGCCCTATTTTGTGTTTTATTTAGAGGCAGGATCTCACTGAGTTGCTTAGTGCCTCTCTGTTGCTGAGGTTGGCTTTGAACTCGTAATCCTGCCTCAGCCTCCTGAGCTGCTGGGATTACAGGTGTGCACCACCCCACCCATCTACATATTAGTATATATTTGTGGGAAATCGATTTAGATCCTTTGTTTATTTTTTAAAAATGAGCTGTTTGTTTTTTATTATTTAGTTGTAAGAATTCCTTATATACAGACATAAACCTTTATTAATATGATTTTCCAAAATTTAATCCCATTTTTATCTTGTAAAACTGAAACTGGGGGCTGGGGTTGGGGCTCAGTGGTAGAGCACTTGCCTAGCACATGTGAGGCACTGGGTTAGATTCTCAGCACCACATAAAAATAAGTAAGTAAAACGAAGGCAGTGTCAATCTACAACTTCAAAAAAAAACTGAAACTCTACACATTAAGCCATTCCCCCATCCCTTCCCCCCAGCAGGCTAACTGCCCTTCTCTATTTCTATGAACCTGGCTATTGCAGGTGCTGCTCCTAAGTGGATCAGCAGTGTTTGATCTGGTCGCTGGATGCTCTCACTTGGGCAGTGCTGTCCAGGCTCATCCATGCTGGGGCATCCATATGTCAGAACATCCTTTCTAAAGCAGCCTAACATTGCTCTGTGTGTGTGTGTGTGTGTGTGTGTGTGTTTCACATTTTGTCTATCCATTCATTCAGAGGTGGACATTTGGGTAGCTTCTACTTTCAGGGGTTTTGGATCACTTTTGCTATAAGGAATACTTTTGTGATTTGAGGACAACATTATTTGGAGGAAAGGTACATAGAAAAGGATCATGTGCCACTTCATGGTGTTTGTGCATTTATTTAAGCAGTTAGGTAACCTCAGATGCGCGTCTCCCTAGTAGGTGCTGTCAGACCCTGTGACCCTCTGGTCACTTACATTACCCTCCTACATATTCCCCAGGCCTTTGGTGCTTATTGTCCTGCTGAACAAACTACTGGCTAATTAGGAACAACTCAGCGGAGAACAATGTCACCTGACAGAATCACATGTCCCCGTTCATCAGCAGTGCTGCTTCCTTATAGTCGAGATAGTGCATAGCACGGAGTGTTTGGAAGTGCTATGCGGTCATTTTAATCAAGCAAGTATCACAAAAGTCCCCTGAGGATTTATGTTCATTTGCATAAGATAATGAAACCTTCAGATGGGACAGCAGGTAAGGTGACAGAGTTAGTCTTGACCTGGGGGAAGTGGGAGAGGAAAGGAAAGAAGGGGTGGGTGTGGTATCTCAGATCTCCTAAGTGGACATGCTGCAAAATGACTGGTTTCTAGGGCTCCAAAAAATGAAAAAGTGGAATTTGGACATGTGGCTTGGAGTTCTTATCTACCCCTCCCTCAGCTATGCCTGTGTCCAGCCAACAATGATCACATGATCATTGTCAAAAGAGTGACAGCCACTGCAAAGGCCTTCTAGGAGGGAACTGACCCCTCCAGGTAACACACGCAGCCACCTTGTAGTCAGATGCAGATCAGCCTGTCAGCCTCTTGTTGTTGAAAATTTAAAGGCACCTGTCCCCAAGGAATACCTAAACCAACTCCACAGTAGGGCACAGGTCCCCTGCAAGCTGGGGAGGCACTGGACTTCACAGCCCAGCTGCCTGCCATCTCTGGCCATCTTGCCTTCTCGTTCTTAACTGATTCTTCTCTTCCACAGGTGCACACACAAGGAGCACGACTTTGCCACCCAGGGACCTCCCTCTACTTGCACTAGTGTCAGCCTGTACTTTAAGTGCTTTGGGGACTTTGGCTTCCAATTCATTGGCCCCTCTGCAGGCTGATCTTTACCACGGCTTGCTTTTTACTTGCTTATTGCAATTTAAGGAGCAGTATCAAGCCTTTATAATCTTCTTGCACATGGTTATAAACTGACAGCATGCATCTACTGGCTCTTTCATGATGTAAAACAGAAGGAAGCTAAAGAGTTAGACACCTGATCCTTGGGTCCCCACTATGAAGGGACATTCCCCTCTGGCAGGTGTCCTCAAACCCAAGCCTGCCTCCAGAGCAGCTGCCAGGCTTCTTAAGACATCGTCACTGCTGAGCCTCACTCCTGAGTTCTCTGGTGGCTTAGTTCTGGTTGGCCTCTGAGAATTTGCATCTTTAACAAGTTCCCAGATGATCCCAATGCTCCTGGTTTGGGGACTTTAGAGGGTTAATTCCAAAAGTCATATCAGGAAGAGCCGCACAGTGTGGATATGGGCCATTCATCACATACAAGACAGTGGTGACAAGGGATTTACTTACCACCCTTTACCGCAACTTCTATTTTTCTATTTTCAAATGAGGAAACTGAGTCATGAAGAGGTTAGTGCCTTTCCAAAGGCATAGCACAACCAAGTAGGGGGCTGGATTATGGATTTTGGTAGTTTCAGAGTCTGTGGGTTTAAATGAACCTCATCATATGAAGTGACGTATCTTATGTGTGTTTGCATACATTTTGTATCAAGTATGAACCTGTAAAAACTAAGAAATGCGTAAGAAAAATCAGTCTTGCTAATATAAAGCCAATGATTTCATTTTCTTCTAGTTCTGTGAATGCTCACTTTCTATCACAGGGAACCAGAATGATAAAGGGGGAGGACTATTAGTTCTTCTAATTGAGACTTTTAAAGGCATTTACCTCTTAACCTGAAGAGCGTCCTCACATTTCCCTCCTGGGCCTTTCCTTCTGTATTCCCCATCAGTCTGCAGTCATGGTGGTAGCTGTTCCACGTACTGGGTTCACCTAAGGAGATGTGCTGTGTGACTTCTCTTCTCTGGAGAAGGCCCTTTGCTGTCTCTCCCTGCTTCACAATCTAGGCTTTCCTAAGACCTAGCACTGAAAACAATGAACTGAGACTCTGCTGCATGAGTGACTGTAACTTATAAGATGGGCTCCCTGGGTCTCCACACCTACCCCTGGGACCATTCAGAGCAGGAGATAGATCTCAAGGCGACGCAGTGTTTCACTAAGACACATGGCTTGTGGAGGGACCATTGCTGTATGTATCACTCAGTACAAGGAGAATGCTGCCCATTAAGTTGTGTGGGTGTCTCAGCTGCGATCCCCACCCAGTAATCAGTCACACTGATGTCTTATTGCTTTGACAATACTTTCATCTCTTTTGAGAGATTTGATAAGATCTTGAAAGCCATTCAGGTGCCTTTCTTGGAATGTGATAGGCAAGTGTTTCTGAAACTAGGGCCCATGAATCACTGGGAGTCTTATTAAAAATGCAGGTTCTGGTTCAACAGGTCTGCAAAAGGCTTGGCATTCTGCATGTCCCTTGCGCTCCCTGGTGAGCCCAGCACTGCCACTGTGGGCCAGTTGTTGACTAGTAAGGTGCCGCTCCCTGCATCTTCTGGTGGGTGCCTTCCCTGCTGTGGTCTCAGAAGTGCATGCTTATTGCTTTACAAGTAAACAGAGCTGCAGGAATTCCTCCCACTACGAACACTGCTTCACAAACATCCCGCTCCTGTCCCTACCTTTGTTACTAGGCCTTTCGTGTGCATGACCTTTTGTTTCAGAATTGAATCATGCTGTGAAAATGTTTGAAGACATTTTAAGTGGCAAGTAAGCTTAACACATCCAATAGGAGTGATGCACAGAACTCAACAGAAGCAGGGATAACATGGCCATGCATGGCCACATTTACAAACGCATAGGCAAGGACAGCGGTGTCACAGACCTGGCCAGGCTGCCAGTAGACACAGGATGCAGTCAGGCTTGCAGGACCCATCCTCACTTCTCAACAATAATAAAATATGAAAAAGCAGCTGGGCATGGTGGTGCACCATAATCCCAGTGACCCGGGAGGCTGAGGCAGGAGGATTGCCTATTCAAATCTAGCCTCAGCAATTTAGGGAGGCCTTCAGCAACTTAGTAAGACACTGTCTCAAAATAAAAAATAAAAGGGACTGGGGATGTATCTAATAGGTAAAGCTCCCCTGAGTTCAATCCCCTGCACTCCTCCATATATATATATATACGTACATATATGTACATATACATATATGTGGAATCATGAAATATAGTGTTTTAAAAGTGCAAGAACAACAGGAGGAGAAGGAAAGACACAGGAAAGGAAGCTAGACAGCTCAGAGCTGCTGGCTTGTTGTGTCTTCTATGGGAAAAGCAGTGCCCCGGAGGAAGGGAGAAGAGCGGTTCCTGTGCCCTTGCAGCCTGCGCCGCTGCAGGGGGACCCACAGCAGAGGAGTGCACCCAAATTTTGGGATTCGGGGATTCTGCACTGGTGGGTTGGCCTCGGTGATGGTCAGCTAGGGCTGCCATCATCAGATGCAGCCTGGGTGACTTAACTGCAGAAAAGCATTTGCTCACAGTTCTAGAGACGACAAGTCCATTTGAGGTGGGAGAAAGTTTGGTGCTGGCAAGACTCCCTCCTTCTTACAGATGGCCGCTCAGATCTGAGGAACCGGGGTGGGGTGAGAAGGGGTGTGCTCTCTGCTGCCTCCTCCTCCTCTTGCGAGGACACCAGTCCTGTTGACAGAACCTCACCTTTATGACCTCAGCTAACCCTAATCAACTCCTTCAAGGTCCAGTCTCCAAATATGGTCACTTTGGGGGCCAGAGCTTCAGCATATGAATTTTAGAAAAACACAATTCAGTCCCTCATACCTACTTGTTAAAATTTCTTTGTAAGCTCTCAACATTTTACCACTCTTTAGTGGTGTGTAGACATGCGCAGAGCAGTAAAAACTTGGATGTGTGTCCTACGTATTCTTCCCTGAGACTGAGAGGGCGGCACTCCATCTTCCTGCTCAGCTGTCATGCGGTTAACAAAATCCCTCTTCACAGTCAATTTTGCTTCACATTTTCCTCATTTTTTTTGGTGCTCTTTTTTGTGATCTTGGTGTTTGAAATGTCCCCAAGAGTGGTGTTGAAGTTCTGTCTAGTGTTCCTAAGGGCAAGGACACTGAGAGGGGCCATAAAGAAAGTGTTGGGGACACGTGGTTCAGGTAGGAGTTGGCCCTGGGCTGGCTGTTGATGGAGCAGTCACCTGTACTAAAGGAAGCAGTCACCTGTCTTTAAAGGAAGCACACGTAAAGCAAGACAAGTTGTTGAACAGTGAAGGAGAATGAGACCAGAGGCTCTGGAGCCCGGCCTGTGGTTCCCTGGAGCCAGGGTCAAGGTCACTGACTCAGTGCTCATGGCAGCTCAGAGAGCACATCAACCAGGAGCACCAAGCACTGTCATTGTCACTAACTACCTGTGACAGAAGGAACCTGGTAAGATTCTATGACAGGTCCCTGAGTAGCATCACAAGGTTCTATATCTCAGATGGTACTCATGAGAAATATTTCTAGAGTGAAAAAGTGCTGCATTAAAAGAATAAGGGGGGAAACAGCATTGGATCCTCATTGTGCAGAGTGAAGCTTACTAAAGGCAGGGGTGGGTCTTCCACATTTGAAATGAACAAATGAAAAATTTGTTCATTTTTTTGTGTTTTTATTTTTTAAAAAAGTCGTACAGTAGTTGGTCTTCCAATGCTGTGTTTTTTAAGTTTCAAAATTTGAATGATCATTAAAAACCACAGTGTTTCCAGGAAGACTGTACCATGGTAGGTGAAGATAAGACATCTGGGAGAGCCCAGACCTGATAGAAAGTAATCCTAGAATTAAACATGAAAATTAATAAGATGTCTTTATTCTTCGTTCTTGTAAATGAACAATACACGAAACATAAGTCATACATTATGCTATGTAAATTTCATAATAATTACACCTTTCCTGTTCGAAAGCATTTTCTAATTGAAGAGTTTACTTTAGGAACTTAAACTCTTGAATTAGAAAATGTTTCATTTTGAGTAAGTTTTCCAGTTCCTTTAAGGACTGGGTTCTGAGTTCCAACCACCAGGTGGAGACCAAACAGAACTAAAGCACCTCCCATATTCTGTGCTTTGTGTTGATTGGGAGCAGTTCTTTAATCTGAATGGAAGAAAGGGAGAATTTTTTTTTTCTTCTTGTAAGTGTTCCACTGACCTCAAAGACCATCTGCACCGTCAAAACAGTTTTTTGAAGAGAACCACAACGTGCTCAAGTCAGTGACCTATGAAATTAAAAAAGGGAA
Organism: Marmota flaviventris; assembly: GCF_047511675.1. Lineage (NCBI taxonomy): Eukaryota > Metazoa > Chordata > Mammalia > Rodentia > Sciuridae > Marmota > Marmota flaviventris. The sequence continues at coordinate 107,116,442 of NC_092505.1, read as the reverse complement.
ACGTGTACTTTAAATAAGTTTAACAAAAGTAAATATATTTCCACATTACATTCTGGCCAGTTAGAGGATGTGTAAAATAATGTAGAGAAAAACAGTCATGAAGAAAAAATAAAGGACTGAGGCTGTAGCTCAATGGTGAGCACTTGCCTGGTGCATGTGAGGCTCTGGGTTCTTCCTCAACACCACATTAAACATACAAACAAACAAATAAAATAAAAATATAAAAATACAATAACATTATTTTTTAAAAGAAAAGTAAATAGATGCAAGAGGAACTTTAAACAACAGACACAAGCAGGGACACACAGAGTGAAAGGCGCGGGGTGGGGGGCGGGGGGTGGGCCTCTTGTCCCTGCTGGCAGGGGCAGCTGGGTTTTGGCCTTTTCTTGTCCACTGCAGGGAGGGTATCCAGGACAGCAGCCCCACAGAGCCTTCAAAGACTGACCAGCCTCCCACAGCCCTTCTCTGAAGAGGAGTTGGGTCTGTTTTAATTTGTGAACTTCAAAGTCTAATTTTAAAATGAAGATTTCTCTTTCCACCAAAATTGAAATATTTTTCTATCCCATGTAAAGGAATCCCTGGAGTTTTTAAAGTTCTCCTTTGGATGTTAGAAGTGCTGTCTCAGGCGAGATATTTAATATCCACAGGAGGAGCCTTCTGACTCTTTTCTTTTCTTTTTAAGATAGGAGTTTCTCATTCCATGATATTTGGACGTTCTAATTCTAGTGGCCATAGAAGTGCACTGAGGCAATGAAACCTGTTGTGTGTGTCTGTGTGTGCAGGCCCGCACACGCACTGGGAGTCTCAGGGTTGTGTGCCTAATTAGGGCCTTTCCAAGATGTTCTATGATAAAAAAGACTTTCCCCTCTGGGGATATCAGGTGACAGTGGGCTCTGCTTTCTGCCTCTTGAGGGATCCAACCATTTCGCTCCCCACACGGAGGGGAACTGGCCCCATGTGGGGTGCTCATTTCTCCTTATTTACCAGGAACTGGACACAAATTAGGAGCCAGAGCTCAGCAAGAAGATGAACTTCCCCATGAGGGCCTCTCCCTCAGATGAAATGTCTAGCTCATTGTCATGTCATTAGAAGAAAACCAGCTTGTTCTAGAAAAACTAATCTCACAGGTACTTTGAGTCACACCACTTGCCCTATTGGAGACTTCTGTGAGATTACGTCATATGAAAGTTTTTGACAAAACTATGATGGTATTTGCATTTCTTCCCTTAACACTTGGAAATTTAAAATAAATATATAAATAAATAAATCAGGTGGGGGGGAATCTAAGTTCCTCCTTTTATTTTTAACTTTTAAAAGAGTTTCATTTTTATGATTATTATTATTTTACAATAAAAACAAATAGGCATGCTCTCAGAAGGTATTGAGTCTTTGCAACATTAGAGGTGCTGCTTAGGCCAGATTCAATGTTTTTTCGAATTCTGGTTGTAACCTGCTGCTTGGTTGTAATACCAAGTTAGTGGAATTTTTTTTTTTTTTAACCTGTCCGAGATTTTATTAGCAGGACCGGATTGGCCAGTCTTAGAAGAGAAGGGGGGGGGGGGTGGAGAGAGAGAGAGAGAGAGAGAGAGAGAGAGAGAGAGAGAGAGAGAGAGAAGAGGGGGAGAGTAAGAGGGAGAGGGACAGTAAGAGAGAGTGAGAGTAAGAGAGGAGAGACAGAGAGGGTGAGAGGAGGAGAGAGAGAGAGAGCAAACACGAACAAGGTATTGATATTTATGGACTTAACACAGGATGAGGAGGAGCAAGGCGAGTGGGCTGTTACTTCTTCATTGGCTGAGAATTCGCACCACTTCAGGGATTGGAGGTGCGCCATTCAAAGTTCCAGCCATTCACAGGGATTGGAGGTGATGGTTCGTGCGCCATTCAGTGCGTCAAGGACCTGAGCTCCCAGAAGAGAAGCGCTCCCGGCACCGTCTTTACCAACATTCCTTCCTTTTTTGTTTTGGTTTGGGGGCCTCATACTCGATCTGGCTACTTCCTGCTGAGTAGGGGCATCGTTTAGAGGGAGGGAGGGAGTCAGTCGGTTGGAGAAGAAGGGCCAGGAGGCCCCATATCCATGCACTGAAGGCATGGATTTCCTCCAGGGAGAAGTCCATGAACGTGCCCTGCAACTATGAAAAGAAACATCATTAATTTCTGGCATGTCGTCCAGTCTGTAGGGCTGGGTAGAAAAAGCCTATGCCCAGGAGAAGGCAGATTAGAACATATAAAGCTGAAAACCAAGGGCTTATTTCTTTGGCATGGGGGGGTAGAGATGGCCCTTAGGTGGAGTTGTCATTCGGTATCTTCATCTGTCAGCACTTGGTGGAGATTTCTTGGGATGACTGGATGTGCATGTCGTCTGGCTCCTTGGCAAGTAGCTGGTAATCCCTGAGGAGCAATCTGCAGGCCGGTGGTGGATGTCAGGCAGGCAATCAGAGGAGTGGAGGACAACAGGAACGGTTGGGCTCGGAGTTTGGGAACGGGGTTCCACCTTGAGCGACGAGGATCCCCACCCCGGGTTTCAGCACCAATGTAAAGAACAGTGGAAAAGCTTCGTAAACTCAACAAGCCAAAACAACCGTTTACCTGTCCGAGATTTTATTAGCAGGACCATAGCGGCAATTGCAGAAGGGGTGGGGAGAGAGAGAGAGAGAGAGAGAGAGAGAGAGAGAGAGAGAGAGAGAGAGAGAGAGAAGAGGGGGGAGAGGAAGAGGGAGAGGGAGAGTAAGAGAGAGTAAGAGTAAGAGAGGAGAGACAGAGAGGATGAGAGGAGGAGAGAGAGTAAGAGTAAGAGAGTAAGAGCAAGTTAGTGGAATTTTAAACAATAAAATAAAATACAAAATGACAGCGTGTATTGTAAGTATTGACACATTAAACGTGTGCCTGTGTGAGTACTGGATTATCATGTAAAATGTATTTCTTACATTTCTACATCTTCATAACATAAATTGAAAGCACATGGACTACACTGTGGCCTCCAAAGTGCAGTCCTGAGAACTTTCTAGAAACACACACTCCGGGCTCACCTGAGATTCACAGTCTGAAACTAGGGTGGATTATAGCCTCTCCCCTCAGGTATTTTTTCTCCTTTTTTAAAAGGTGTAGATTTGGGGGCTGGGGATGTGGCTCAAGCAGTAGCGCGCTCCCTGGCATGCGCGGGGGTGCTGAGTTCATCCTCAGCACCACATAAAAATAAAATAAAGATGTCCACCGAAAACTAAAAAATAAATGTTAAAAAAATCCTCTCTCTCTCTCTCTCTCTAAGAAAAAAAAGTGTAGATTTTTTTCCTCTTTGATTAACTATATCATAACTCTAAAATTAAAGTAAAATTTTACTGCCATGAGAAGTGGCCCTTATGACATTTTCTGTTACTCTTACTGCTATTTTGACCTCTTGTTATCATCTGTCTTTTATGACATATTGTTTTGCTTTGGCTTTTTGCCATTTATTTTCTTTTTCTTGTCTTTTATTTACATTGCAGTAAGAACATTTCACTACAGCTACCCTCTTAACAGATTTAAAGTGTGACATAGAGAATGGTTAACTGTAGGCACAAGGACAGACAGCAGACCTCTAGAACTTAATTATCTTGCATAATTTTTTGTCCCATGCTCGGGATGGAAGCCCAGGCCTCAACAAGGTAGGCAAGTGCTCTGCCCCTGAGCTCCACCCCAGCCCACAGGAAGGGCGATGGGCGGGATACCTGGCGATCTTCTTCCCCCAGCCTCTGGCACTAGCCTTCTCCTCTCTGCTTTTCTTTTTAAGATAGGAGTTTCTCATTCCATGATATTTGGACGTTCTAATTCTAGTGGCCATAGAAGTGCACTGAGGCAATGAAACCTGTTGTGTGTGTCTGTGTGTGCACAGACACACACAACAGGTTAGCTTAAGTGAAGTAGCTATCTTAGCTACTTCACTTAAGTAGAATTGAGACCAGAGGTGATACCGGTGTTGAGAATAAATCAGGATCCGGTCCATTCCCCGCTATGGAAGATGGAACGCTCGAGAAACACTAAGGCAAGAGCAAGGAGTTTTATTTCAAGGATTAGAGGAAAAGGGAGAGGGAGAGGGAAAGGAAGAGGCAGAGAGAGGGGAAGGGGGAAGAGGGAGAGGGGAGGGGGAGGGGGAGGGGGAGGGGGAGGGAGGAGAGGGTCTTCTGCAGAGGAGCGGGTCCAAAGCTAGTGCCCCAGGGAGTGGGGGTGTCCTGCTCCTTTTATAGATTTTAGATTCCTTTGTTCTCAAGCCCCTCCTCCCATCCTGCTTAGGAGACCAAAAGGTGGAGTGATCCTAGGACCTGAAATGATCTGTCCAGGGGTACAGGCTGGAGGGAGCCGCCCAGGGGGCATTCCTTAACCACCCCTTAACCAGAAAGGAGGCAGGTTGGCAACAGGTTGGAGGAGCGAGGGAGTACTCTGGAGATATTAGTGCTTTATTTTCTTTGAATCAGCCCCCATCTTCCTGGCCCAATTCAATTGTTCATTATCTACACTGACTGCCCTTTTGCCCGGGCCTCAGAATCATGTATATTTTGCAATCAGAAAATATAATATCTCCAGTATTGTTGTTCTTTCTCAAGATTGCTTTAGCTATTCAGGATCACGTGCGTGCGTGCATATGTGTGTGTGTGTGTGTGTGTATGTGCACACGCGCGCGCTCTCCTGCGCCCATGAGAGCCTGTGTATATTGTGCATGGTTCCAAATAAATTTTAAGGTTTTCTATTCCTGAAAAAAGAATGCTATTGAGATTTGGATGGCAGGAATTGTGCTGAATCTTCTTATCACTTTAGGTATTATGGGTATTTTAATAAAATTCTTCCAATCCATGAATATGGTCATATCTTTCCATTTATTTGTGTCTTCTTTAACTTCTTTTCATCAATAATTTATATTTTTTAGTGCATGAGTTTTCTCTCCTTGTATAAGTTTATTCCTTAATATTTCTTCTTTTTTCATGCTATAATAAATGGAATTGCTTTCTTAATTTTATTCTCACATTGTTGTCATATAGAAATGTAACTAGCTTTTGTATGCTGATTGGATCCTGATATTGCCAGTGACGAAAATCAATCAGGACTGAGTATCCAAGAAGTGTGGAGGCAAGCATAGAAAGTAAGTTTTATCTAAAGGATAGAACAGAGATAGACTTCTCCTGGAGGAGAAAGGGGATCCAGAGCTAGTATCCAAGGAAATTGGGATGTCCTTACCCCTTTTATACATTTAGAATTTTTTTTTTTCTCATGGCCTCTCCTCCCCATCCTGTGTACCTGACTCCTGACCAAAAGGTGGGTCAAGGGTAGGAAGCTACCCAGGGGTCCAGGCAGGAAGGAGCACCCAAGAGGCATTCATTAACAGCCCCTTGTAGAGAGGAACAATTCCCTGGAGGCAAGTCTCCTTAACTTCTGGTTGCAGGGTTCTGGAGGTTTTAGCATTTCATTTCCTCCTGAATCAGCCCCCATCTTTCTGACCCAGTTATCTATTACCTACACTGTCTGTGGTCTTTTTGCCTTGTGGCCTCAGTAACCTGCAACTTCACTCCATTAACTTATGAATTCTAAGTATATGAGATTTTTACAAGTAAGATTATGTCATCTGCAGAGATAATTTTACTTCTTCCATTCTGATTTGGATGCCTTATATTTCCTTTTCTTGCCTGATTGTTCTAGCTAGAATTTCTAGTATTGTGTTGAATACAAAAGGCAAGAGTAGGGGAATCTTTTCTGTCCTGATCTTAGAAAGAAAACTTTCAGTTTTTCCCCATTGAGAATAATGTTAACTGTTGGATTTTTCTTTTTTTTCTTATTGGTGCATTATAATTATATATAATAATGGGAATCATTGGTATTTTTCATATATGGCCTTTATTGTGTTGAGAATTTTTTTCATGAAAGATAATTGATTTTTTTTGTGGGGGGGCGGTGCTAGGGATTGAACCCAGGGCCTTGTGCATGTAAGGCAAGCACTCTACCAACTGAGATATACCCTCAGCCCAAGAGTATTAAATTTTGTCAAAAACTTTTTCTGCATCTGTCAAAATTATTGCTGGGCTCCATGGCACATGCCTGTAATCCCAGCAGCCGAGGAGGCTGAGACAGGAGGATTGAGAGTTCAAAGCTAGCACCTCAGCAATGGTGAGGCACTAAGCAACTCAGTGAGATCCTGTCTCTAAATAAAATACAAAATAGGGCTGGGGATGTGGCTCAGTGGTCTAGTGCCCCTTAATTTCAATCCCCGTTACAAAAAAAGAGTGATTTTTATTCTTCATCCTATTAATGTGATACATCACATTTACTGATTTGAACATATTGAAGCATTCTTGCCTCCCAAGGATAAATCCTGTGATCCTAGTGTATAATCCTTTTAATTGTGCTCAGGAAGTCAGTTTGCTTGAAGATATTTTGTTGAGGATTTTTTCATGTATGTTATCAGGATATTAATCTGTAATTTTCTTGTGGTATTTTTATCTAGCTTTGGTATCAGAATAATGCTGACCTCATGAAGTGAGTTTGGAATTATTTTCTCTTCTTCAATCTTTAAAAAGAGTTTGAGTGATTGGTGTTCATTCTTTAAATATTTGGTAGAAGTCATAAGCAAAGCTGTCTGGTCCTGGACTTTTCTTTGTTCAGTTTCATAATATCTTATTGTTCTCATCAAGTTAGATATTTCTTCATGATTCAGTCTTGATAGGTTATATGTTTCTAGGAATTTATTCATTTCTTCTAGGTTATCCAATTGTCATATTTTTACAATAATATCTTATAATCTTTTTTGTGGCATTGGTTATAATATCTCCTCTTTCATTTCTGATTTTATTTGTCTTCTCTTTTTTTTCTTAATCTAGATAAAAACTAATAAATTATTTTAAAAAGTCAACTACTACTTTCATTGATTCTTTTCTATTGTTTTTATATCCTCTATTTTTTTTTTTCTTTTCTGCTCTAATCATTGTTATGTCCTTTGTTTTCCTGACTTTGAGCTCAGGATGCTCTTCTTTATAGTTTCTTGGGACATAAAGTTGGATTATTTGAGATCTTTCCTCTTCTTCACATATTACTTCTATTGCTTCTTTTTTACTTGTCTTGAGATATTTTCTAATCTCCCTATTGATATCTTCTTTGACTCAATAGTTATTTAAAAGTGTGCTGTGTGCTGGGATGTAGCTCGATGGTGGAGAACCTGATTAGCATGCACGAGGCCCTGAGTTCGATCTGCGGTACTGCCTAAATAAAGAAGTATAAATTTAAGTGTGTTCATTTTCATGGATTTATGAATTTTCTAGTTTTTTCTTCCATTACTGATTCATTTCATTGTGCCATAGTTTCAGTCTTCTTAAACTTTTTGAGGCTTATTGTGTGACCTTGCCTGTGAGCTGTCCTCAAGAATGTCCCATGTGTGCCTGAGAAGACCTATACTCTGCTGCAGTTGGGTGTCACTTTCTGAATATGTTGATTAGGTCCATTTAGAATATAATGTTGTTTGTTTATAGATTTTCTGTCTGGAAGTTCTATACACTGTTGAAAGGTGGGTATTGGAATTTCCTACTCTCATTGTATTCCTGTCTATTTCACCTTTTAGATCTGTCAGTCTCTGCTTTATGTACGTGGGTGCTCTGACAATGGACACACACACACACACACACACACACACGTAAAACTATATATCTTTATGAAAAATTGTCCCTGTTGTCATTGTATAAAGATAAAACATGTCCTTTGTCTTGTGTGACAGGTTTTGACAGCCTGTTGGTTATGACATTTGTATGGAGTACATTTTCTATAGTTTCACTTTCAGCCTGTGTGAATCTCTGACTCTAGACTGAGTCTCTTGAAGACATCATGTGATGGTTAATTTTAGATGTCATCTTGACTGGATTAAGGAATACCTGTGTCCATGACAGCATTTCCCAAGGAGATTGGCAAGTGAATTGGTGGATCAAATGGGGAAGATCTGCCCTCTGTGTGCAGGCTCCATCCAATCAGAAGGGGACCCTGAATGGAAGAAAAGAAGCCAGGAAAGGCGATTTTCCTTTCCTCTCCTCCCAGGACTCCTCTCCTGCCTTCGGACTCCATGCACTCTGGGATTTGGACTCCAGGGCTGACATCGGAGGTCTGGAACTTCAGTCTCAGAATGAGAGTCACACCACTGGCTTCCTTAGTCCTCAGGCTTTGGGCCTTGGACTGAGCGTCTCCAGCTGGAGATGGCCTGTAGCGGGATTTCTCGCCTTCCTCATTTCAAGAACCCTTTCCCCTAGTGAGTACACTGCTCCAATATCTGTTTCTGTATTAGCTGGTGCGCTGCGTCTGTGTTGACCTCTATATCCCAGTGACTCTCTGGGAGAACACGGCTAATACTACATACAACTGGAGCTTTTGAAAAAATCCATTTGCTATTCTTTGTGTTTTGATTAGAGAGCTCTGTTGAGCTATTTTAAAGTTATTGTCGATAGGTTAGGACTTTTAATTGCATTTTGTTAATCGCTTTCTTTTTGTAGCTCTTTTGTCCCTTTGCTGTCTTCGTTTGTGATTTGTGCATATGTTTTGTAGTGATGTGCTTGGATTCCTTTTAATTTTTCTTTTGTGCATCTGTTGTAGATATTTTCTTTGTGGTTACCATGAAGCTTATAAAAAACTTCTTATAGCTAGAACGATCTATTTTATTTTTTGTATTTTTTTTTTAAATTAGAGCTTTATAGTTATACATAGTTGGGTTCATCCTGACTCATCCATGCATGATAACCATCTATTTTAAACTGATACCTTTTTACATACAAAAACTAATTTTACCCCTGTCTCTATTTTGTTATTGATGCTATACTTATTTTATATTGTGTATACATTAACGAATTTTTTTAACTATAGTAATTTTGAACACATTTTTTTGACTTTTATGCTAGAGCTCAAAGGACTCACCACACCACAGTTTTACTCCAGAGTACTTAATTTTACTGGTGAGCTTTATATTTTCACATCCCTTCCTGTTGCTGTTTAGCATCCTTGCATTTTAATTTAAAGAATTCCCTTTATCATTTTTTGTAAGACAGATTTGAGTGGTGACGATCTCTCAGCTTTTGTTTGGAAAAAACCCTTTCTCCTTAATTTCCAAAGGGCATTTTTACCAGGTAGGGAATTGTTGGCTGGGGATTTATTTCTTTCAGTACATGATCATCTCCTTCCCTTTTGGCCTGCCATGCTTCTGCTGGGATTTCTTGTACTTGATGAGGCACTTTTCTCTTGCTTCTTCTAAAGTTTCTCTTTGTGTTTGATTTTTGACAAACTGATTATAATGTGTCTCAGTGTAGACTTTTTAGGGTTCACCCTATTTGAGGTCTCTTGAGCTTTATGAATCTGTTTATCTATTTCCCTCCCCAGATTTAGGAAGTTTCCAGTGGTTCTTTCTCTGAATAACCTCTCTGCCCACTTTTGCTTCTCTTCCCAGCACTGCCAAGATATATATGTAGGTTTGCACAATAGTGTCTCAGAATTCTCGTAGGCTCTCTTCACTCTTTTTCATTATTTATTCTTTTCTTGCTGGATAATTTTAAATGGACCATCTTTGAGTCTGCTGGTTCTTCTGCTTGGTCAAGTTGGCTTTTGAATCCTTCTAGTAAAATTTTTAGTACAATGATTGAATTCTTCAGCTTCAAAATTTGTTTGATTTTTCTTTATCATTTCTATTTCTTTGTTAATATTCTTATTTTGCACATGTATTGTTTTCCTGACAATATATGTATTCTTTTGGAACTCACTAAGCTTCTTTTAGATGATCACTTTTAATTTTCTGTCAGTCAATTTATAGATTTCCCAATGTGTAGGGTCAGTTACTGGAGATTTCCTTTGTTCATTTGATTGTGTCAAATTTTCCTTTTTTTTTTTTTTTATGTTCCTTGTAGCTTGGCACTAGTGTTGGCACATTTGAAAAAACAGTCCTCCCCCCACCCCACCCCTATCCCCAGTCTTTGTGGACTAGCTTTAATTGGGAAAGATCTTCCCCAGGCAGCTTGGCTAGAGATTCTGGTTCTTTGGTCCTAGATGCCCCAGGCATCTGAATTTTGTTTTATTTCATAGCTCACAATCTCTTGCTTCCCTTGATGTCTGCTCACATGGGTTCTGTCAGCACTCTGTGTGGCGTGAGACAGAGCATGACTGTTGGGTAGTGCACCGGGAGGCAAGGATGTTGGGAGCATGTTTTCCTTCCTGTCCCCCCTGGAGGAGAGGCCTCAGTTCTGTGCCTTCTCCAAGCCCCTCAGATCTGTGCTGGCCTTGGGAAGGTGTCTCTCCCACTAGCTGCCCCAGGAAGCTGGGCTATGCACGTTCTTTCAGGACTCTGTACAAGACAGAAGCCAGACTCCTGAGGAGTACACTGACAGGCCAGAGACATTGGATATTCACCTGGCTCTACCCCCAAGGAAGAGTCATGATGTCCCTCATTACTGAGCTGATGCAAGTTAAGTGAAATTGTTCATCTAATCCATTTCAATGTGACTGACCTTGATTTTGGCTCCCATGGGGGCACTTCAACTTCGTAGCAAGCTTCTGAACTTCTCATAGAGGTATTTTTGTTATTTATGTCATTGTCAAATCTGTGTTTCTGTGGGGAAAGAGGACTGGGACTTCCTAGCCTGCTCTTTTGCTGATGTCACCATTTAGGTGATGAACAGCATATACTAAATTTTGGAGCCACTGGCTAGAGCATTTCTGGGATTCTTCCAGTTGCACAAGTGTAGGATTGTGTTAGTTATTTGTATAGTTAAGGCAGCATTTTAAAAATTTACCTGAGCATAAGAAAAATACCCCAGGGACCCTAATTAAGCAGAACTTGGGCAGAGAGGGCCTTGGGACCATATTTTTAATGAACATCCATGGTGCTTGCTTCTTGTAAGTAGTGGGAGATACTATAGAAACATGAAAACTACAAAGCCTGTAGAAAATAAGTATTTTCTACATAAGAGAAATGACTATTTTCTAGAGCAGAAATAATATATATAGAAATAAATATATAAATAAATATATATAGAAATCAATTATAAGGAAGGAAAATGAGCTATTTGAAACAGAGCCTTAAAAGGTAAGAATTGTCTGAACATTCTAAACTGAAGGGAATGAACTTTCTTACATTTTGAATGCTGAGACTGGGACGTTCTCTCTGGAAAGCTGGCTCCGGAGCCTGTGAAAGTGCTTCAGGTCTAGACCTAGCAGGTGCTGAAAGGTGCCACTTGAAATGAACCCTGCGTGTCTATAGGGTCTGCTCCTGAGTGCTTGAGCCAGGCATTGGAGGAGGTGCTCTCAAGTGTCTCACTGTGGGAGAGGCGACTTCACACGTGTTGGTAGGGTGAGACTTCACCTTCAGAAGTGACAGATTCATCCAGTGTGACAGACTTAAAATAAAAGGAAGCAAACTTAAAATAGTGTTCTGGGCTCACGTTATCACCTCACTAAATAGCTACCTTTCTGTTTTTTGATGAAGGATCTTATATACATTAGAACATCAGATTTGTTGCTGTGCAGAGTCTTGTCACAGCACCATAGATGAAAATCCCCCTTGTACACAGGACACTGTGGTGCAGGAAGGAAGGAAGGATATGCAGAGTGCAGACATTTAAGTCTTCATGTATTTTTTATTTACATGCTTTAAAAATTCTTAATTAAATTCTCCTTCATAGTTCTTTTTTTTCTAGAAATTCGTGGGTTTCATTTTTGTGTTGATGTGTTTGACCATTTTGCTTCCTTTTTTTCGCTTTAGATCTATGAGGAACAAGTGGTATGAGTGTTTATTTATTTATTTATGTTTTTAATTTTTTTTTTTTTTTGGTGGTTCTGGGAATGGAGCCTAGGGCCTGTGTATGCTAGGCAAATGCTGTACCACTAAGCAACATCCCCAGCTGTATGAGGGTTTAAAAATATTGCCAATATCAATATCTACCTCCAGTGCATGTGGTAATCATGAGATAAGACACCTATCAATGGATCCGTCACCCAGGACAGGATTGTGCAAGCATTTCCAGGCCTGGGTGCTCTGGGAGACATGGTCACATGCTCTCCTATGAGGTATTTTTCTCTTTTAATTTCCTGGCATTCTGGAGTGGAAGGTAATCTTAGTATTCTCTGAAATTTTATGGTTTAGGACACAACTATGATATTTAGCAATAAAAGAAATAAATACTTATGAAATGCTACAGATTTAACTTTTGGATGAGAGTTTTTTTTTTTTTTTATGTTTTAGTTGTAGATGGACACCGCATCTATCTTTATTTATTTTTATGCGGTGCTGAGAATTGAACCCTGTGCCTCACATGTGTGAGGCAAGCGCTCTGCCACTGAGTGCCAGCAGGTATTTTCTGATATCAGAACCAAACTCTTAAACCTTGGTCATTCAGCCTAGCACTCAGGCCCACGGGGCACCACTGCTTTACTGACAGCTCTGCTCCCGGTGGTCCCTGCCCAGAGAAGAGGAAGTGTTCTCCTCAGTGCTCTGTGACTCTCCTGTGGTCTGTGAAGCATTTTGTGTGTATTATTTCATTCAGCATCGAAAACGCCCTGGGAAACTGGAAACCACCACATGAGGGGAGGTAAGCCAGACTCCGCAAGAGAAGCACCACTGTTTTCTCTCGTGGTGAAGCTCGTGGGGGATTAAAAAGGGCACCATGAAAGCAAAAGGGAGACCAGCAGGGTAGAAGGGAATGGGGTGAAATGAGGAGTTGTGTCACACACATGCCCCAGCAAGCCACAGCAGCCCACCACCTGCATGCTCAGTGGGCATCAGTTAGGACTCCCACAACACGTTCTCTCTCCTGTGCAGAAGCTAGAGTGAAATGAAGGAAAGGCAGGGAAAGATAGGACAACAAGCAGAGCCAATCAAATGCAAATTAATAACCTGACAAAGGAGGTCTAGAGGGTGGAGAGAGGGAGGGGGAAGGCGGGTGGGTGGGGAAAGGGGGCATCTTGAACCAAAGTCAACTCTGTGGTGTATGAGTTTGTGGGAATGAACCCAATGAGGAGGCATAACTTAACAACAACAACTACAACACACACCCTGTGAAGCAGGTGCCATTTTACAGAGAAGAGACCAAGGCTCAAGAGAAGTAAGGTGCATGTACAAGTTGCCTAGAATTCAATTCATATTTGATGTCAAGGCCCTGTGCTAGTCATTTGCCCACCGCTAATGTTTTTTTCTAAATGTATCACTGTTTTATTCTCACTTAAGATATTTTTAAATAGGCTCATTACTTATTTATTAATTTTGGTTTTTACGTATCCACATTTTGAGAGTCAATTTGATATTGGTATATTAAAATGGGTACCAAGACTTCACAAAGGGAAGCAAAGAAGGATAACTTTAAACAATCAACTCTCATATGTTGGCTTCCATAGATACTCTGTTCTAACTGGGATCTGAGAACAAACTGTCTCCACTCCCCCACCTTATTCTTATTGGGCAGGTTTGCCCTGGGGTACACAAATTTCAGGGACCCAAGCAAATGACAATTTGAAATATATGCTCAGGTTTTATTGACTGGATAACAAATCCTTCTGCTAGAAAGGAATTTCTCACCTTTTAATTTTGGCAAAACTGAAGAAAGACCTAACTGAGTTATGAACTTCTTGACCACTAAAAATAATAGCTGATGAGAGATCACGATGTAGATTTTGGCATAGAACTCAAAAGGCTCAAATATTGATATTGATGTAACAAAACTCCAGTTCTTATCTACTTACGTCAACAAGATTTTTCAGAGATGACATCTACAAAAAAGAAAAATAGAAATAGAATTGATGCTAGATCTCTCTTGCTCAACCAGTAACTATTCTCATCCATGAATAAATGAGTTAACTCGAAAAAATTCTAGCCATGGGGTTAGAGGAATTGCTCGTTGGGAGAGTACTTGCCCAGCATGTGCAAGGGCCTGGGTTTGGTCCCAGCATAAAAAAAAAAAAAAAAAGAAAAGAAAAAGAAAAAATTACCAACCATATTGCCATATTCATTTTATTAGAATATGTGTTTTTAGTACGACTTTTCTTTTTAAATTTGGAAGTTGTCTATCAAGCTGGACATGATGGTCAATGCCAGCAACTTGGGAGGTTGAAAAAAGAAGATGGCAATTTCAAGGCCAGCCTCAGCAACTTAGCAAGACCCTAAGCAACTTAGCAAGACCCTGTCTCAAAATAAGAATGAAAAGATCTGGAGATGTGGCTCAGTGATCAAGTGGCCCTGTGTTCAACCCCCAGTATCCTCCCCAAAAGTTAACTATTATAATTTTTAATAGATAGATATAGGTTTTTGCCCAGTTGTGTATGGATATAATTGTGATAACTGAGAAAACAATTTAATACCTTGAACTTTATGGTTATGGGCAATAAACCATATTTTGATTTATAAGCATATTTTTATAATAGAGAGAAGAACATCATATCAATAAAACATGTTTAGGCTTAAGAATGTATTGCATGAGGTCAGCTGTTTTTTAACTTCATCATGCTGTGGGGGGGTGGGCACGTGATTCTCTGCTGTGCTGGTTGGGGAGGGGGCAGGCTGACCTGTGTGCCTGGGAACAGTTAGCAAACAACTGGGCACTAGTAGCACCTCCCACAAAGTGGTCCAGATGTTGCTAGAAGTTCCCAAACTCGCGGTGGGGAAAATCACCCATGGTTGAGACCCACTGCAATAGGTTAAGTTCTGTGGGGGGAACAGAGTAGAAAAGGGAAAATCAGGGCAGGAGTGTGGCTCGGTCGTAGAGCCCATGCCTGGCCTGTGTGAGGTCCCAGGTTTGATCCCCAGGCCTGCAAAAACAAACAAACATGAGTCACCTCTGCTGTTGAAGAAGAGCTTGTTTATTTTTGGATGATGAAGAGTGATAGTGAGTATCCAGTCCCTGTGGAATTTAGATTCTACTAGGTAAGTTTAAAAGTGAGACCTAACACTTCTTTTTTCTCTTTCCAGTTGAGGTGCATATGTACAAAGTAGAAATGGATACATTATTTCTATTTCAAGATACCAATTTTCAGATAGCCTTCTTGAAGCTATTATCATTTTTGTAATTATGAACACATTAATTGTTGAGTTCACAGGTTTCACGGTGGCATTTGCATACACATGTGTGGAACTTTGATCAGACTCCCTATTTCTTCTCCTTCCCTTCTCTGGGCCCTCTCTAGATCCCGATTGTCCCTCTTCTACTTTCAGGTGAAGGGAGAGGAACCCTGCACACTGTTGGTGGACTGTCAATTAGTGCAGTCACGGAAGACAGTATGGAGGTCCCTCATAGAGCTAAAAATAGAGCCACTAAATGATCCAGCTTTTCCACTCCCAGGTACATTTTTGAAGGAAATGAAGTCAGCAAAGAAGACACCTGCATGCCCATGTTCATGGTGGCAGTATTCACGTCGCCAAGACATGGCTTTGGGAGGGAACTCCACAGTTTTCAGGGCTGCACTCATGGACACTCCACCGACAGTGAGCAGGGTTCCTCTCCCTTCACGCACGACCTTCCAGCACTTGTCACTCTCTTTGTGCTTTGGTAATAGCCATTCTGACCAGGTGAGATGGAGTATCGAGGTGGTTTTATTTGCCTTTCCCTGATGGCTAGAGATGTTGAATATTTTTTCCACATATATATTGGCCATTTGTACCTCCTCTTTTGATTCAGATCATTTGCCCATATATTGATTGGATTGTTTGTGTTTTTGTTGCAGCCTTTGAATTTTTTTATTTTTATTTTTTGTGGTGCTGGAGATTGAATCCAAGGCCTTCTGAATGCCAGACAAACGCTCTACCAACTGAGCTATATCCCCAGCCCATGAGCTGTATCCCCAGCCTTGAATTTTGTATATGTTCTGGATATTAATTCTCTGTCAGATGCACAGCTGGAGAATATTTTCTCCGTTTCCTTCCCTCTGTTGATGTTTCCTTTGCTGTGAGAGGCTTTTTAATTGGATGTAACACATCTGTCGATTCCGGCTTCTGTTTCCTGGACCACTGGAGTCCTGTCCAGGAATCCACTGCCTGGGCCACTCAGGGCCTGGAAGTGCTCCCCTTTCTAGAGGCTTCAGCTCCAGATCTTAGGGAAGGTCTGTTGTCCATTTGGAGTTGATGTTTGCACAGGACAGTGGGATCTAGTTTCAGTTTTCTCTGTGTGAATCTGGAGCTGTTTAAAGCACCGTTGGTTGAAGAGGCTGTCTTCTCCAACGTGGGCTTCTAGCTACAAGTGGGTCTATCTCTGGGTCTCCCCTTCTGTGCTGTTGGTCTGTGGGTCTGTTTCTAGGCCAGTGCCGGATGCTCTAGCCACCAGGCTCAGTGTGTGCTGTCAACCTTGTTGTGCTGCCCCAAGCATGGCTTTGCTTCCTCTTTTCTGAGCACTGCTTTTGCTGGTCAGGGTCTTTTGTGTTGCCAGGTGAACTTCAGGGTGATTTTTTCCTACTTCTGTGAAGAACAGCATCGGTGTTTTGAAGGGGATTGCAGGGAGTGTACAGATGGCCTTGGGTAGCATGGACATTGTCACAATGCTAATCCCCCAGTCTGTCAATGTGGGGGATATTTCCAGTGTCTCTTCTGTGTGTTTCTCCAGTGTTTCATGATTTTCATTGTAGTCTTTCACATCCTCATTTAGGTTTAGTGTGTGTGTGTGTGTGTGTGTGTGTGTCTAGCTACTGGGACTGGGACTGTTTCCTGATTTCTTTCCTTCTCAGTGAGTTCATTGTTGATCTATGAAAAGCTACTGACCTCTCCATGTTGGCTTTTTACCCTGCTGCCTCACTGACTGCTCATCATGTCTTTTGGTGCAGCCGGTGGGATGTTCTAAGTGCAGAGTCAAGTCCTTAGCAGTCAGGGGTCATACGACTCCTCCTGTCCTAGGTGTAGGCCTTTTCTTTCTTTCTCTTGCCTGATTGCTATGACTGGCACTTCTAGCACTATATCAAGTGATAGCGATGAGAGTGACAACCTTGTCTTTTTTCTGATCTTAAAAGATATGCTTTCCATTTTTCCCTTTCCGTATGATGTTGGCTGTGGGTTGGTCATGCAGTCTTTATTACGTAGCGGCATTATCTCTGTGTGCCTAATATATCAAAAAAAAGTTTCCCTTTTATCATAAAGAGATGTTGACTTTTATCACAGGCTTTTTCTGCACCTATTGAGATGACCATGGATTTTTACCCTTGATTCTAGTAATGTGATGTATTTTGTTTGTTGACCTTTACTTGTATCCCCAGCATGAAAACAATTTGGCATATCAACTTTCTAATGTGCTGTTGAATTTGATTTCCAAGTATTCTGTCAAGGATTTTTGCATCTATGCTCATGAGGGATATTGATCTGTAGTTTTCTTCTCTTTCTCTTTCCCTCTCTGTCTCTCCCTCCCCCTCTCTCTCCCTACTCCTCCCTCCCCTTCATCTCTCCCTGCCCCCCCTCCCCTTCATCTCTCCCTCCCCTCCCTCCCTCCCCCTTCATCTCTCCCTCCCCCTCCCTCCCTCCTCCCCCTTCATCTCTCCCTCCCCTCCCTCCCTCCCCCTTCATCTCTCCCTCCCCCTCCCTCCCTCCTCCCCCTTCATCTCTCCCTCCCCTCCCTCCCTCCCCCTTCATCTCTCCCTCCCCCTCCCTCCCTCCTCCCCCTTCATCTCTCCCTCCCCCCTCTCCTTCATCTCTCCCTCCCCCTCCCTCTCTCTTCCCCTTCATCTCTCCCTCCCCTCCCTCCCTCATCTCTCCCTCCCTCTCCCTCCCTCCTCCCCCTTAATCTCTCCCTTCCCCTCCCTCCCCCTCCCTCCCTCATCTCTCCCTCTCCCTCCCTCCCTCCTCCCCCCTTCATCTCTCCCTCCCCCTCCCTCCTTCCTCCCCTTCATCTCTCCTTCCCCCTCCCTCCTCCCCCTTCATCTCTTCCTCCCCCTCCCTCACTCCTCCCCTTCCTCCCCCCTTCATCTCTCCCTCCCCCTCCCTCCCTCCCTCATCTCTCCCTCCCTCCTCCCCCTCTTCCCCTTCATCTCTCCCTCCCCCTCCCTCACTCCTCCCCTTCCTCCCCCCTTCATCTCTCCCTCCCCCTCCCTCCCTCCCTCATCTCTCCCTCCCTCCTCCCCCTCTTCCCCTTCATCTCTCCCTCCCCCTCCTCCCCCTCCTCCCCCTTCATCTCTCCCTCCTCCTCCTCCCCCTCTTCCCCTTCATCTCTCCCTCCCCCTCCTCCCCCTCCTCCCCCTTCATCTCTCCCTCCCCCCTCCTCCCCCTCCTCCCCCTTCATCTCTCTCTCCCCCTCCTCCCCCTTCTCCCCCTTCATCTCTCCCTCCCCCTCCTCCCCCTCCTCCCCCCTTCATCTCTCTCTCCCCCTCCCTCACTCATCTCTCCCTCCCCCTCCCTCCTCCCCCCTTTCTCTTCCTCCCTCTTCCTCTCCCCTCCCTCCCCCCTCCTCTCTCCTTCCTCCCCCTCTCTCCTCCCTCCTCTTCATCTCTCCCTCCCCCTCCCTCCCTCTTCCCCCACTCCCTCCCTCCTTCCCTCTCTTCATCTCTCCCTCCCCCCTTTCTCTCCCTCTGTTTCCCACCTCTTGCTCTCTTTCTTTCTCCCTCCTTCCCTCCCCCCTTCCTTTCTTCTTTGTCTGATATTGTACCAGGGTGATATAGGACTGGTAGAACAAATTTGTAAGTCTCCTTCCCTTTCTATTTTGTGGAATTGTTTTAGAGCCTCGGTGTTGGTTCCTCTCTAATGTCTGATAATACTCAGCAATGAATCCATTGGTTCTGGGGCTTTCTTTATTGGGAAACTTTAACAACTGCTTTAATTTCATTACTTGTTATTGATCAATTTAGGATTTTTCATGTTCTCTTGATTCAATTTCAGCAGGGATTATGCATCCTGAAATATATCCATTTCTTCTTGATTTTACAAATGATTGGCGTGAACTTTTTCAAATATTCCCTAATGGTCCTTTGAATTCCTGTGGCACTATTACATGATCTCTTTTTCCACCTGCAATTTTATTTATCTGGGGCTTCTCTCTGTTTGTTAGTTTAGCTAAGGGTTTGTCGATTTCATTGATCTTTTCAAAGAACCAGCTCTTAGTTTCATTGGTCCTTTGCATCATTCTCTTAGTCTTTATTTCATTTATTTCTGCCCTGCTCTTTATTATTTTTTTCCTATTGATTTGGAGTTTGGTTCTTACTTTTCTAATATTTTGAAGTGCATTACTAGATTACTTATTTTAGATGTCTATTTTTATTTTTTTTAATATTTATTTTTTAGTTGTAGTTGAACACAATACCTTTATTTAATTTATTTATTTTTATGTGGTGCTGAGGATCGAACCCAGGGCCTCACACGTGCTAGGTGAGCTCTCTACCACGGATCTGTAGAATTCCATCAAGCATCTTCTGTAATGCTGATCTAGTGCTCTGGTGGTCATGAATTTACTTAATTTATGCTTTTCCTAGGAGGCCTTTACTTTTCTCTCAGTTTTCAAGGATAACATTGCTGGGCCTAGTCATCTTGGTTGGCAGTTATTTTCTTTCTGGATTTGAAATTCATCATCCAGTATCCTTCTGGTCATCAATTTCTGATGAGAAATCTGTCATTACTCCAGTTAGTTTGCCTTTAAATTTGACTTGGGAATTTTCTCTTGCAGCTTTAGTATTAACTCTTTGTTTTGTACTTTTGGCAATTTAATTATAGTATGTCATGGAGAAGTTCTCTTATGGCAATGTCTACTTGGGGTTCTAAGGGCCTCCTCTACCTGAACGTTTTTGGGAACGTTCATAGCTGCTTATCTGCCAGCTAATAGGTACACCTTTCCCAGTGTTTGGGAACATTGCTGCTATTATTTCCCTGAGGATGTTTTCTGTGCCCTAAGCTATGGCTCTTCTCCCTGTGGTAGGCGATTAGACAGATGTTTAAGCTTTTAGTGGTGTCAGGTATCCTGTATGTCCTTTCACTATTTCTGTTTTTCCTTCATGGCCGTCTGAATTTAATATTTGGGCAGAGTTGTCCTAAAGCCCCAACCTTCTTTCTCCCGCCTGATCCAGTCTGTTGTTGAGCCTTCCAACTTTTTAAATCTGACTGATTGAACTCTTCATTTCCAGAATTTCTGTTCTTCTCTTTTTCAGAATCTCTGTGTCTTCATTCACTGCCTGCATGGTCTTCCTGAATCCATTCAACTAGCAGATTATTTTTCATCAACCTGAAAATATGTGAAGGGGTACACAGTTACCCCAAATTCTTTCAGGAATAAATAAGGAAAAAACAGGTTGGAGATCACTGCTTTCTATCACTTTATAAGTGGAAAATCGTTATCCTGTTCTTTGGGTGTTGAATATGTCCCCCCCACCCAGCAGACGTACTAAAGTTCTAACTGCTGATGTCCTAACGTCCACTAGGATTTTTAAAGGGTAATCAAGTTAAAATGGGGCCATAGGTTGGGTTCTAATCCACTATCACTGAAAATAGAAAATCTGGGCGTAGACACTCACGGAAGGAGAACCATGTAGAGAGGTGGACTCGTGGTGACTGAGACAGTGATTGGACTAACAGCCGTGCATCAAGGAAGGTCAGAGGTCGCTGGCCACCACAGCAATCAGGCCGAGCCTTGGGAGGAATCTACCCACAGGCTCACACCTCAGTTTTGGACTTCTGGCCTCCGGAACTGTGAGGCAATGATTCTCTTTTTCTTTTATTTTTTTCATCCAGGTTGTGGGTACTTTGTTAGGAAAACCCTCACCAATTCACACACTTGCCATAAAATTATATAATAAGAGTATATTAAGAAGAAGACGATGCCCTTGAATGTCATGAAATTTCAGCCAGTTCCTCAAGAGCCCACTGAAGATAGGCCTGAGTCTTTTTCTTCATTGGAAGGAGACTTGGCAGAGGCACCCCCGTGGTCATAGCTGCTTATCTGCCAGCTAATAGGTACAAGCAACCCCAAGACCATCAGTAGATGAACAAGTAAACAAAATGTGGTACCTACGCATGGTGGGGTGTCATACAGCCTTTTAAAGGAAGGTAATCTTGATGCAGCTACACCATGGGTGGAGATTGAGGCCACTATGCTGAGTGAGATGTGCTGATCACAAAGGACAGCTGCTGCATTACTGTCCTTTTATGAACCCTGCAGAAGAGTCCAAGTCATAAAGTTGGGACACTAGACGATGGCTGGAGGGGCTGGGGAGGCGTTTTGAGGTACTGTTTGGTGCATATGGAGTTCCAGCCAGACAGACAAAGGGTCCTGTGGGTGGTGGGAGGGACGGTGCAGCTAACGTTAGCGTGCTTAATGCCACGAACTTAAAAACGTCCAATGTCTAGGTTATGTATTTTATCACAATTGAGAAAAAAAAAAAAACAGTATAGCCAATGTCAAGAGAGATGTTAAAAGCATATTAAGACAAAATTGAGGTAGTTACCTTGAGCTAATCAGGAAAATCAGGCAAATTGGAAGTGAATTAGATTTTAATAGCTTTCTACGTAGTCCATGTTATTTGTTTGCTGGGCAAATGTCTACATATCACCTAAGGTCATCCCACACAGTGGAGAACTGTACCCCACTCAGGTGGTAACTGCCCATAAGAATGTTTTACGCCGCAGAGAGCCAGGCCTGGGGCTCGAACCTCAGCCCCTGGACTCTCCGTCCAGTATGCTTTTCTTATAACATAAAAAAGTTCTTATTTTGAAATAATCATACTAATCATAAATAATCATAATAATGTTCTGAGATATTAGACCATAGCACCAACCCTGGGTTCAGCTCCCCTCTGCTAGGTTGGTGGCTGGCAGCATTGAATTTTGGGGTGAAGGATAAGAGAAAGAAGTAACCCTTTAAATAGCGGAGTTTCAGGAGGAAACCAGGGGGCGTTAAAGTAAAAGTAAAGTGCTAAAGTGAAGAAGAATGACCAGAAACAACACACAGTCTTTATCGTATCAGTGCAACATAGCTGGAGACGAAGGATGAGGACCCCGACTTGTGCACTGTCAAATGTAGGTTCTCTTGGAAACTTAAGTTACTGATAACCGTCTCTTTTGCTCCTACTTTGTTTGATGATTCTGGCCCTGTGACAAACATAGGTAGTTACTCAGGGAGACCTGGAGACAGACACTTAGAGATATGTAATCTGGGACTAGAAGCAAGGAAGGTTGGGGATGATTTTGAGAAGTGTAAATTGGAGTAGTTGAATATTTTCAGAGTAGATATTATTTGAAACACAATCATTACACCGGAAGAATACACACTTAAAATGCTGATTCAAAACTAGTTTAGAAATTATGTTTAAGAAGGGTTATGTAATTTTTTTGAAAACTGGCTCATTTCATTTTTGAAAACTGGCTTCAGGGAACAGCTGGATACCCACTGCCTGCTGGTGTGATTCAGCAGGAGGCCCAGGCATTGTGCTGGAAGCTCTAGGCAAAGGATGAAGCTTGTCCCTAAGCACATCTCTAGAGGTAACTTTTTTTTTTTTAAAGAATTTATAGCTTTTAGTACATTTCCTCTAGCTTGAGTATTTTCTGAAATATTCTATACAAATTTGCATGCAGTTCTTCACATTACGTTTACAGGATTCCACTACATGAGCAATTTTCACTGATGCTATTAGTTACAATGACAACTTTCTCATATTTTTCGCAAACGCAGGATCTCGACCCATTGTGCATTCCTATCCTTGGACCGACTTGTCCTTTGCCGTTGTTCCTTCTCAAGGTTTCTCCCCGTTGAGTGCTCTTTCACATCTGTGAATTGAACCAGGAGGACCAGGGACACTCCCATATGCTTCAAACTGATATGAATTCTCTGCATTATGCATAGTCATGTTTTCTAGAAAAGTCCTGTGAAAATGAAGCTTTCCTACATTCTGTATTTAGGGTTACTCTCCAGTGTGGTCTTAATGTTTGTGAAAGTAACTAGAAGAAGGCTTTCCCATGTCGCTTGAACACGGAGGGTCTCTGCAGTGTGAGTTCCTCCATGTACTTGAAGAGCAGTGAAACAAATGGAGTTTGGGACAGCATATCAGTGCTCCCGGTGTTCCCAATACCAGATCATTTAACTATGTAGGATTTCAGATATTCCAATTATGGTGGTACTTTTGTTTGTTTGTTTGTTTTCATACCAAGTTTGAACCCAGAGAAGCTTAACCACTGAGCCACTTCCCAGTCCTTTTTGTTTTAAGACAGGGTCTCACTAAGTTACTGAGGCTGGCTTTAAACTTGAGATTCTCCTACCTCAGCCTCCCAAGTCACTGCACCCAGCTCAGATATCCCAATTATAGTCGATCAACCTATGTGCATTTTGGAAGGAAACTGCCTGGGATTAAATCATATTGAAATAGGCTTATTTACATCACTTGCATCTTCTGAAAATCTGCTGTCATTCCAAGGTTCTGAAAGGACATTGCTCTTTTTTTTAATATTTATTTTTCAGTTCTAGGTGGACACAATATTTTATTTTTATGTGGTGCTGAGAATCGAACTCAGTGCCTCACGCATGCTAGGCGAGCCTGCTACCACTTGAGCCACATCCCCAGCTCCGACATTGCTCTTTTTTATGAGTGCAATTACCTTAGATTTCTTCTGGAATCTTTATCGTCATTTTCAACATTATGGCCTACTTTTCTCCCTGTAGAGCCCAGCTGCCTGAAGGCTTCCCATGTCCCTTCTCTTCCAACTTCTTCTGCAAAGCATCCCTCCCAGCCCACTTCTCTGGGGTGGAGTTCTCAGCCAAGTCCCCAAAGGTCATTGGGTCCATTTCCAGCTTTTGGAGTGTCCTGGTGTCCTCCCCAGGGCTTCTGAGGTTGGTGCTGGTCACAGTGCAACAGAAGCTAAGCTGCTGGACCTCTTTCAGCTTGTAGGATGGGTCCAGACACTATCTCTAGAGGCAACTCTTACTTATGGGAAATGGAGAAGAGAATAAAAGGGTAAATGATAATATCAGAGCTGGGATTTGCTTTAAAACACTTCAGCAGAGAAAAAAGGCAAAGCCAATATGTACAATATGCATTTCTTCCCTGGGGCTGCCATAATAAAGCACCACAAATCTGGTGCAAACTCTTCTCTTTCAGTCCTGCACCTTCTCCAAAGACTTTAGGGGAAAATGAAATTAAGTGTACACTTACTACATGAACCATTAATAGTTCGTTATCCACGTGATGTGAAAATAGTATCTCACACAAAGACTTGCATGTGAATGCTCATGCAATTTTATTCAAAGTAACCCCCAAATGGAAGCAACCCAAATACTCATCAACACTATTGCATAAATTGTGGTATATCTCTACAATGAAATATTCAGTTGCACAGAGAAACGAATCTCTGATACACACAATGTGTATGAATTTCCTGAAACATGGCACAGAGTGAAGGAAGTCAGCCGGTGCAGAAGGTTAATTCTGCCTAACTCCATGCATGTGAAATCCAAGAAGAGAGAAAGCTAAAGTACCAGACCAAACCACCTGGGGCAGAGGATGGGTGGCAGCCGGAGGGCACAGCTCCCACCTTGGCTGTGGTGGTGGTGACCTGGCTATGTCAATATAGAAACTCATCAAACCGTTTATTTAAAATGGTGCATTTTAGTGTACCAAAAATATCTCAATAAATTAGTTAAAATCGGCTTAAGGTATATTTTGAGTGTTTCCCTGCTTTGATCAGTTTTCTTGGAACACCCAGGGCCTGGCCATTCCTACCCTTATCTTCAGGTCTTCCCCGGAGGGGAGGCTGTAGTTATGCAGCTAGATGCAACAGAGGGGCACAGGGTTCAAGTGGAAGAAACAGCTCTTTGACATCTTGGGTGTCTGGGTTTTTGAACTAAGCAAGGAGTTTTCTACCCTAATTACACATTAAACAAACCAACCAACCCAAACTTCCTTCTCTGAACCTCAGTCCTCTGCTTTTCTACGGGGAAATGGCCTCATGGCTCTGCGAGCTTCTCCTCAGCCACGGAGGCGAAGCCAAAGGACTACAAGAAACGTTGGCCATTTCATCCTAAAGAAATTCCTATATGACTAGGCAAAGATGCACAGAGAAACAGTTTCCCTTATAGGAAAAACAGAGTGCCATCTAGATGCCCACAAATGGGAATGCCACGTGCTGGTGGCTTTTTGTACAGTAACACACAGCCATTTAAAAAGCTAAAGACAGTCTCCCAGTCACAATATGGAAGGATGCCCACAGTTACTGTGGATTTGTAGAATGTAAGTTGAAGGGGAATATGTTTAGTATGACCCAGTTATGTTAAAAAAACGTACAAAATGTATGTGTATCTTAATTAAACACAGAGAATTGTTAGCACAGATTAACTCTATAGAGTAGGACTGAGGGTGAGTGAGGAGGAGAAATTTTGCTTTCTTTCTAAAAAAAAAATCTGTTTTTGCAGTACTGGGGATCAAACTCGGAGCTCATGCATGCTGAGCATGCGTTTTCCCACTGAGCTACATCCCCAGACTCAGATTTTGCTTTAAGATGAACAAAACAACACCTTCTTCATTAGATTTTTCCAATGAATACTATTCATTTCCAATGAATACTATTATTAAGAAAACACATGCTTCTCACACTCAGAACCTTCCTTGCACTGGTTTCCGGGCATGGACTGAGGTTCCTTTGGAGGCAGACTTACCTGTCACCCTTCCCAGGAGCCATCTGCTCTCACTTGGCCCATCCCATGTGGCCATCTCTTGACTCACAGAGCCACCTCAATGAGATCACACAGAAAAATCACTGGGAATGAACCATGTGTAGCTTCAACAGTTTGTTCCAGCAAAGGAGTGCCTCCTCCTGTGACCTATGACCCATCTCATCAGGATGGAAGAAGTGGAGCACACCCGCCCTGGCCACAGTGCAGCTCTCCCACCAGGAGACGGAGATCTTGGGCAGGTCTCAAGCTCCTTGGATTCTCTGAGCCTGTTTCCACACCTGTCCAGTGAGCACACACTTGCCCTCCCAGGTCTCCCTAGTGCACTTGTGAGGTTCTACAGAGACAGGGTGGGGATGTGGGGCAGGGCAGGTTTTGTGGGAAATACTGTAAAATGTGGGTGTGTTATTACTTGGAGAAGGTGCTGAATTTATCTAGCTGGCCTGATTTATCAGAGGTGCTATTTGCAGGGCCTAGAAAATATCCCTTTCTTTTTTCCAGAGCTTCTGTTCAAAAAGTAGTGAGGAGAGAGAGCCTGGCTTTCACCAGATGCCACCAAAGAGGTCACGTGGAAAGTGAGAGCGGGCACCCAGTGTGCTCACCCTGGCCCGGTCCCTGTTAACTGACATATTTTGTCTCATTTAATCCTCCCAACAATCCTATGGTGTATTTGTCTCAGGCTACAGTTTACTGATGGGAAAACTCATGAATTAAAAAAATGGAGATCGAGGTGAATCTTCTCTCATTTGTTCTTTCATTGAATAAGTCCTAGTTGCCAGGAAGTCCAGCAGTGCACTAGGAGTCCCTGCTCTCACAGAGGTACCTCACTCAGGGGCCTGGTGGGAAGTTTCCTGGCTCCAGAGGGTGAAGGGGAACTCTCACCCTGTTTTGGCACTCAGCTTCTGCGCCAAGTGTTGGCACGCTGGGGCCCTGGTCTCCTAGGCTGCTCCCCATGCAGTCCAGGGACACCGATGCCCTTCCTTCTCCTGCCCTGGCCTCCCCACCCTCGGCCCCACAGGCTCAAGCGGCCAGCGTGGAAGCTTGTTTCCACCAGTGTCTCCTCCCAGGGTGTGATCCTGGAGGAGGCCTGCAGGAGAGCCCTTTCCCAGATGAGTCAGGCAGCCGTCATTACCTAGTGCTGACCCAGGACCGTCATGGAAGCTGCAGTCAGCAGAGGAGCCAAGACTCACAGGGTTGGAACTCAGCTTCAAGCTAGGGGCTGGCCAGGTTTCCACCACTGCTGCCAAGTCTCCGCTTGGTCATCCTCTGGGGAGCAGGACAGGGCAGTGGTAAGAGTCCCGTTTTACCAAGGCTGATATTTCTGGGGACTCCTTTTCGGTCTTTCTCAGTGAGTGCGTTAGCAAGGATGGGCCACAGGGGCAGGGTGGGGGCGGGGGGAGGGAGGCAGTGCTGCTCCAGAAGACGGTGAAAGGAGTGGTCTGTCAGAGGGCCACTGAGACCCAGCCCCCTGTGCCAACGCCAGACCCCCTCTGCTGGGATCCCTAGGGGTTGAGCCCAAGGCCCTTTACATGGGGCCACCTCCCAGCCCTTTGTGATTTCCTTATGGAGACAGGGTATCCCTAGGTGGCCCAGGTTGGCCCTGTCTGTGCCATTTCTCCTGCCTCAGCCCCCAAAGCAACTGGGATTTCAGGTGTGCCCCACAGTGCATGGTCCCCAGCGAATGTCCCATCACTGAAACTTCCTGTGTCAGGGACAGCCTGGAGGGTGAAGGGGGTGTCTTCACAGAGTCCTGGTGGCTGACAGCCATCTCGCATGGGATGCCAGGGGTGCCTCGCCCAGGAGGAATGCTGCTCCCTAGAGGTCATCCACCAGGCCCTCTCTCTCTGAGGAAGCTTTCTGCCTTGTGAGTTTGTAAGGACCGCGTTCAGTCCCCGCAGGGGGACGTGCACTGGCGATGCCTCTCACCTGTGTAACTCTGAGGACTGCGTCCAGTCCCCATGGGTGGGACCTGTACTGGCTATGCCTCTCACCTGTGTAACTCGGAGGACACCTGTCCAGTCCCCCCAGGGTGGGACGTGTGCTGGTGATGCCTCTCACCTGTGTAACTCTGAGGACTGCGTCCAGTCCCCTGTGTAACTCCGAGGACACCCGTCCAGTCCTCAAGGGTGGGACATGAACTCATGATGCCTCTCACCTATATAACTTTGAGGACAGCATCCAGTCCCTGCATGCGCTGGCGATGCGTGTGCTGGCAGGGCCTCCTCACCTGTGCAACTCTAAGGACACCCGTCCAGTCTCCACTGGGTGGGACGTGCGCTGGTGGTGCCTCTCACCTGTGTAACTCCGAGGACTGCGTCCAGTCCCCTGTGTAACTCTGAGGACTGCGTCCAGTCCCCCTGTGTAACTCCGAGGACAGGACACCTGTCCAGTCCCCGCAGGGTGGACGTGCGCTGGCAATGCCTCTCACCTGTGTAACTCTGAGGACTGTGTCTACTCTCCTGTGTAACTCCGAGGACACCCGTCCAGTCCCCTCAGGGTGGACATGCACTGGCGAGGCCTCCTCACCTGTGTAACTCCACTCCATAGGTCCCCAGGCCACTCAGGCTGTGTTTTCCTGGCTCTTGTGAAACAGCTGTGGCTCCTGCAGCATGGGCTTCCTCCCCTGCTCCCAGGTGCAGGCCACCTTGCAGACTGTGGCTTCGGTGCTGTTCCCTGGCCCCTCCCTCCAGACACCTGGGGTTGAGTGTGCTCCCCAACTCCCTGCCTTCTCCGTTCCTTCTTCCCAGAGTGAACTATCAGAGTCCGTTTCCCTCATCACTTCACATGGATTCCTTTGTGGGTAGTCAACTTGTTACTTGAAGACTGGAAATAAACGGGGAGAATCAGGTCCCTGCCTTCCTTATAGGAACCGAACCACAAGGTAACTAGACAGTTGAAAAGGACACGTTTCTCTTTAGAGCAGTGTTTTGCTAACGAGTTGTTAGAGTCTGTAAACAAGTCAAAATCACACCTGGCATTTTGCCAGGGGAATGTTAGAGTTCGTAAACAAGTCTGGATGGTGCCTGGCAAAATGCCAGAGGGAGTGGCTTGAGAAGTAACAAAAGTGAGCCATTAAGTGTGGAGATTCCTGATTGGTTGACTGCTGTATCTAGTTTATGTTAATTAGATAAGCTGTGTGGAATGTATAAATACCTCTGTTGTCCTGCAATAAACGGCTCCCACTCCTGCTGTATCAATGTACACAAGTTGTTCGTCACCCCCCCCCCACCCCCCCCACCCACCCCCGGTTAGTTTGCTGCAGCCGGACTGCGGCAACGAGTGAAAAGGAATAACAGCATTAGGAGTCTGAAGGGTCTGGGTAATGACCATCAGTGCTGCCCACATCATCAGACAGGGGCAGCCAGACATCACGTGACAGAGTGTAGACCACTTCTTACGAATTGATCTTGACAAAATGGGAACCCGAATTTGATTAGGCTAGAGATCTAATTTATAGAAAATACAAGGCACGGAGGACTCTACAGGACTGCAGTCCAGAAAACACAGACTTCAGGAAAAGCAGCAGGACAGACCACCCAGATTCTTGAAGAATATCAAGGGGAAAAGCGGGGCAGGGTTGGGAACCTATGGATAAAACATTCAGAGGCGTGCCAGCCAATCCAATATGGGGCCCTTACTTTAACCAATATGCTAAGAATTTTATGACAAGCAGGGAAACATGGACATTGGGCGTTTGGTGACACTAAAGGATTACTATTACTTTAGGGGTGGAAAATAGTTATGGTCTTTTTTTCTAAAAAATTCTTATATTTTAGATATATGCTGAAATACACATATATACGAATATAAGTTTACGATATGTTGGATTTCCTTCAAAAGAATCCAGAGGATCATAGGGGAAATGGGCAGGAGTGTAAGCTCAGCCATAGATGACCGTTTATGCTGGGGGGATGATGGGACACCAGGAATTCATTACACTTCACTTTTGCATAGGGTTAAAAATGTCCAAAAATTAATATAAGAATTTAATATAACCACCAGAAGAAAGGATGTGGAAGGTACAACCTCCTCACCATAAGAGAGGCCCAAAATGAGCAAAGCCCTCAATTGAACAAGGTAGGAGGGGAGAAATGGGAAGGGCCTGGGAAGCATTTTAAGGAGAGAACATAAAGTCAGATTCTAGTAATAATAATAAATAGGAATGGACAAAATTTGTCTATTAAAATACAGATCGGGCTAAAAATAAAAAACATTCAGTTATACTTTGAACAGAGAACTTTTAAAAAATTAAAAAGGAAAATAAAGGCATAGAAAACATCTACTATGAAAATTACATGGCAATAAACAGAAATGAGGTTCAAAGAGCTCAAACAGGTAAGAACTGAAATATGTGAAGTAGGATTAGCAACAAATGACCAGTGGTGTTGTGAGGGGCAGCTTCAGGCTGCAGTGGGAGCCATAGCCGGGCATCGTCTCCAGGAAAAGCAGGCACGGGGCGTGTGTGTTAGCAGGCCACGAGGGCCACCCGTCTGTCTTGATCTATGTGTGGAACCTGAAGGAATTTCCATGTGAAGATGCAGAGGAAAGGCAGAAGTAGAAAATATGGTGGAGACAGAAACCTTTCTGGGGAGAGAAGACTGAAGATGCAAGACCCAGAGCACCGGGGTGGGGGCAGAGAGAGTGGACAAGAAGAAAAAAACGCCTTCTATTTTATTTTGTTTCTAATTTATTAATTTGCCATTACACAAACAGTACATGAATGCATATTCATCAACATGAAACATTACAGTTAAAGCTAACGCACGCCACCAAACTCCTGCTGGCAGTCCGGTGGTATCCTGCGGGGCCTTGAGTGTGTGCCCGGCACACTAGTGCACACATTGGAAGTACACTGTGCGGCATCCGCGCGTGGGAACATGGGGCTGTGTGTTGACAATGGTGTCACATGGGTTACATGTATTGCTCTTCAGTTTTTACTCCCACAACTTTTCACAACTTTGTTTCCCAGATCTTTCTGTGATGGTGCACTAGGTCTCTCGTTTTTCGTTGGTACTTGGTACTTTATGATGTGTACTGTATTCTACTCCTTCGATGGGTGTTTGGGTTTTCCAGTTTTATACTATGACAAGCAAAGGTGCAAATGACATTACTGTGTAAGCCGCCTTGTGAGCACGTGCATTTCTTTTGTGTATATATTAAAAACTGGAGTTGCCGGGTCACAGGGCATATGAATCTTAAGGTTTAATCATGCCACCCAATTGCTTTGAAACATAACTGGGCCAACAACCTGTCACCCACCAGCAAGGTGGGATTCCTGCTTTCCACACCCTGCCAGCTCTTGATTTACAGATTTATATTCTTTTTAATATTTGCCCCATTGGATCTGAGATGGTTTCTTGTATTTTCACCTGCATTTTCCTTATTTTGCTGCGGTCAACTCTCTCTTCCTGTAATTATTTGCTTTTCCATGGTTCAATTTCTACAAAGGATATGTGACCGAAAGAGCAGAAGGCTTCCTGCTAGTCCTGGTGGAATCCGTTTTTGTGAGAGATCTAAACCTTCTGCTTTCTTCCCAAATGGCTTTGCTGTCTCAGTACTAGTTGACTAATTCCTTCTTTTCCCTACTGACTTGAAACGCCACTTTTGTCATTTACTCAGTATACCTTTGTGTTTCTTTCTGGATTCTCAGCTCTTAATAGAGACTTGTTTTTGGCATCAGGCACCTGAGTTATTCTTAACTTGGTTCCTGAATGGTAGCTGCTTTTGTCAGCCAAGATATGTTTTTTTTGTGAGACAATAGACAATATAATTCATGACACACAAATCCTGTTCTAGCCAAGTTAGATTTAAATCAGTTTCATTATCTACTAAAAACTTAGGGTATTAAAAAATGTGTAAACTTCTATCACAGGCTAATTTCTCTTTTGCGGGAGTATCTCATAGCCTCCAAGTAGAGGTGGGAGGCTTTTTTTTTTTTTTTTTAAACCAGTTCCTCTTTCTAAAAGCATTGTTTAATGTTAGAGCTCCTTAGGTGATTTGAAGTTGTTTCCTGGCAAACGCACAGGGTTTCACATGACATGGCAATGTCACTGTTATATACATGAACCTTTCATCTAATAAAGTCTGAGGTCCACACACCAGGACACTGAACCTGAAACTGGCACTGTGCTGCTCCAGCTTCGGCCTGTCCATGGATCCTGAGCTCTGGGAGGGCACAGATCATGTCCCTTTCATCTTTTTATCCCCAAATGTCTCGTACAGGGCACAGCACCTACACTAAAAGAGAATGGAATCACATTTCTACAATGTTTTTATAAAACAAAACAATGTAACCCAAATTCCTCCTGAACTTCACTTTTGGCTGCTTCATAATTTATACATTTTTTTCTTGTCTATGCAAGTCTGCCACCTGATTAAGTGATACTGTATATTTATTTCTAGTAGTAATACTAGAACTAGACACTGACCTGATAGTACCTCGTGCACACGTATGGACTTGCTCTGGTTTGATCTACCTATAGATACGTTGCTTGCCTGTGAATGACAGCAGAACTGTGATCTAGAAAACATTCTGGATGGCAGTGGGCAAGAGCACTTTGTTGTTACATGGGAACATTGCAGGCATGCTGGAGGCTGGAATGAGAAGGTAGCCTCGATTTTTTCATGGGAGAGTTGAAGAGTTGCATTTGTCTTGTTTTAAAATTCAGTTCTTTTTCCAAGTTAGCACACCTTTGCCTTCCCTTTTTTGAGGGGTAACTATGGCTTCTGTAGACAATGTCTTAAGTCTGTAAATCTCTGGATCTGAGACATTAGGCTGCAGGAAAATTCTTCAAACAGCCTAATCTATCAGTTTCCCTGTGCAGAGAAAGAAAAATAAAGCTAACTCACCCTCCAGGTATGTTAAACCAATTCAATGACCAAGTGGACTGTGCCAGTGCAAAACACCAGCTTCTTACTTTGCTTTGCCATCACTAATCTTGAAAAGCTGTCTTAGTTTCTTTATCTGATGATTCCATTAAGGGGCGGGGGTGGAGGGGGAGTGCAGATGTCTGTGAACTTGAACCTGCTTTATACAGTGCCTCACGTAGCATTTTTTCTCTCTGAACACAGCATGCCATACCAATTGTACCCCACTCAGGAAATAGTAACCATAGCACTTATATAGGTGATCCTTCCACCTACAAAGAGAATATATGTACTTGAAGAGCAGATCTCGGTATGGATTTCTGTGACCTGGTACAGAATTAATGAGACAAGGATATATTCTGGAATGTCAAAAAAAGGTAAACTGGTGCAAATGTACCTCACAGAATAATAAACGAGTAGTATTGCTAGAAAATAAAACATGGATTACTGGGAGGCTGGAGAAGGGCAGTGGTAGGGGGCTGCTGCCTGAACTGGGGACTGATCTAGAAGTCTGCTGGATTGATCTCCCTCAAAGGACAAAAGGCTAAAACTTGGCAAAATCTAGTCTGACTAGTGTTACCAGGACCTGCAGTGGAGCCAGAAGCCATTCATCCTTTCAGAGAGCAAGAAACATCTCTTTAGGGAAAGGCTTTGGAATTATGCTAATCCTAGTCACCATAAAAGGATTAAATTTTATTAACCTTTAGGGCTGAATTGACAGAGGCAGAAATTGATCATCAAGGTTCCTCCATGTCCCCCACTCTTTTATTAGATTCTTGAAATTCCTTTTAACAGGAAACAAAGACTTTGATTTCATAGATATATATGAAATATATGACTGTTGGACATAAAAGACGGACTCAAACTTTCAAGTATGAGTTGGGGCTCTTTGATTTTCCTTGAAAGGGCAAGGAAACAAGACAACTGATGTTGGGAATGGAACATCCATTGAAAAATGGCACAGAAAGGCCCGACACAAACTTCCTCCACCAGCTTCACAGGAACTGCCTGTGCAACTCTGCCTTTTCATCATTTCTTCTCTGGATTCCTGTTGTCCCTCCAAAATTATTTCCTAGCTTCCAGTTTCAGCCCGCAATCGACTTCCCATCTGCCACTCTATCTGAGCATATCATACTGCTTAAAACCATTCAATAAATTATTCTTGCTTTCGAATAGGTGCCAAGACCACCAGGGCTAGTGGGGTCATCACTGCCACTCTGTCTCCCAGGAAATTCTGGGGCTCACTTAAGACTCTTATTCATGCTCTCTGCTTTAAACCCCTGAGCACTGTTTTCTTGTGCTTGGAATGCCTTTCCACTTGGCTCTTGTAACCTAAAACTCAGATATCACTTCTTAGGAAACCTACTCTGACAAAGCCATCTTTTGTACAAGTACCAAGTAAGGTTTTTCCCCCCAACTGTTGCTTTGTATCCGTTGTCTGTAACCTTAAACTGTAAATCTTGAGGACTAAGCTTTGTCTTTTTAACAGTATTATTGAAGAGAACTCAATCATATCAACCACTGGGCTAAATAGCTTCATTTATAACTTAATTATGAGTTAAAATAACTAAATATTTAATCTCAGCTCCCTACTTTTTTTTTTTTTTTTTTTTTTTGGCGTGTTGTCTTTTTGAGATGTTGCAAGTTCCAACATCACACTGGAATTACATAAGATGAATTTTCTTTGGGGAAGATCAGATTTGAATTATACACATATAACTGTATTAGAAAAATTTCTACTTTATGAATTCCTGGTTGGCTAAATAAACCAACAGAACACTTATGTAGCACCCAAGTCTGTAGACACTGCATTGAGAAATTAGAGATACACGACATACCTATAAGACTGCCCCCAAATTGGAATTTCAACCAGTTAATATTCTATTTGGAGCAAGAGACTCAAAGCTTCAAGGTAAAACTGAAAGTTACTCAAGATCCTAAACAAACTAACCCATTGGGGGGAATGCTCAGCACTTCCAAATACAAGTCTAATAGCTTTTCCACTTCATCCCCAACTTTAGAGTTCGGAGTGTGCCTCACGGGAGGTGTGGATGTAGGGACTTCTCTTTGCAGCTTTTTTTTTTTTAGTGGGGGTGGGAGGTGCCGGGCTAAAGGGAGAATTTTGAGTCCTGATGGAAGGAGAAAGTAAGCAGAGGGCAGGCACAATAATTTTGTATTTCTGACATTGCACCATGAGTTCTCACATCACTGAACTGAAAAGACTATTAGTATTTAAGGCTCTTGATACATATTGCCAAATTTCTTTCTCAAGTACACAGAAAAGCCTGACTTACTACATTAAGCCCTGTTATTTAAAAGACACAACAACTGGTTAAAAATATTAACTTGTATTTCTTAGGTTACTAGAGGTCGAAACTTCAGAAACCACTTTATTTCTCCTGTGAATGGTTTCCTCTCCTTTTTAACATTAGTAGTGACTGCTGTTACCATTTTAAACTTTAACATATTAATTTTCTTGATCACAGCTACTATCCTTTATAAAATATTTCTGTCCCCAGAACCAAAAATTTATCTCTTACTTTCACGAAAATTGCAACTTTTTTTTTTCTTCCCAGTGCTGGGGATCAACAACTGCAGGGCCCTGAACGTGCCAGGCAGGTGCTCTCCCACTGACAACATTCCCAGCTCTCCAAGCTTTTCTTGCATATTTTTCTTTGACTGAGTGAAGCACTCACTGTTAGCACTGAAGGGTGCACGCAGCACATCTTTTGGTTAACACTTCCACAGCAAAGCTTCGCATTCTATCTCACCCACTGTGGCTCTACTTCACGTTCTTAGGGTGACTATCAAGCCTATATAGATAATAACTAGAAATATTTGAAGGAACTAACATTAAAAATGTGTTCGCTGAAAATACATCCTGCAGCACAACTAGAATATAAAATATTTGGTAATCCCATGTACATCTCAATTTTATGCCTTTTGTTTGTGGATAATCTGATTAAGCTTTTATTTCAAATAAAGAACACTTATCCTCTTTAACATGGAGAGGTAACTACCATTTCTCATTAATTCCTGATTAGTTCACTGGCTATAGATAGAGCACGTTAATTTCTACAGGCACCTTTCTGAATTCAAGTAAAAGTTTTGGTAGACAAGGATTTCCTACTTAATGTAATATGATTATTGAGTACAAATATTGCTCACCATTCTAGCAATCTTCAAATTATTTACTTTGAAAATTTAAGAACTATCATTAAATCATTAACACCACAGGTTTTCACATTTAAGGAATACTCTGAACTGTGAAAATACAAATCTAGTCAAATTTTGAACACATATAGAGCCACATATTTCAACAAAACTGCAGTTTAATTTCAGAAAATGTGTTAAAATATATATTTATACATCAATTTCTGACATACACTTAATGTGTTAGTATACACAAAATGATGCTTTCTCTTGAAACTGTATTTATGAAATGTACATTTTAATTTAAATACTCAGTATACACTGCACTTAATCTGCATGTTGCATTTATTAAATACATTAAAATCTGCAATGTAACAAAACGTTTTCTGCATACGAAATTCAAAACACCATTTTAAATGAACAAAAGATGGCTCACTTCATTTTTGTTTTTGTACAACTAGCGTTTTGCACACTAGCTCAGCTCCACCAAACCACCTGTTCGTTCTTTTTTTATTTGACATTGTTCACAGACTAGTACATATTACAATAAGAGTGCTGGATAAAAACATGAGGTACGAAAGTGGTTCAAAGATTATAGGTCATGCAGATCATGCTAGACAGCAAAGAAAATTGTGACCGAGAAAACACTAAATAAAAATACATAAAGAATGTGCATTATATATAAAAAAAAAAAAAAAAAAAAAACCAAAAACAAAAAACAAAACAAAAAAACCCCCAAAAAACAAAAAACAAAACTCCATTACACAGCTTTGCTTCTTTGGTTACAAAGTAGGTTGAACAATTTCACAGCTTTTTATTCCCAACCAAAAGAAAAGTCATACGAAATGTCAGAAAGCAGAGGAATCGTGGCAATTTCTCTATTAGAAAGTAGAAACAAATGAACAAAGTTTTCTTCATCAAAATAGCCCAATTATTTATTATATCACAATAACTGGTGACTACCTGTACAGCTGCACTACGTTCTTCATACTTACACTATACAAAATTTACATTCAAGCTGGGTCTTTACTACTGAAAATAAATACCAAAGCTAAATTGCCATTAGTGTTAGAAATATGCCAGGATTCTTTTGTTCAATTATTGCCTAAACGTTTTATCTATTAAATGCAATCCTGTCTTTCAATTCCTTTACTGATATTTATAATTATTCAAAAAAATTAAAAAAGTTCTGTGACATTGTTCATGTACATTATGAAAATAGCAGCCCTGTAATAAATAAAACACAAATAAATGAAAACTTATGTAGGCAAATGTTACTGATGTTGAAAGAAAGTGGCTCTTTAGATGAACTGTTACTTATAATGTGGTAAGAAGGCTCAAGGTAAATCCATGGTAACAGGAAACATGGAGAGCCACCAAAACTCTTAAAGACCCTACTCATGCGCACCAGGTGAAATGCAGACTTCTGCTTGCTTTAGAAAACCCCATCTATTATTCTCCGTGTGTACTGATGACATAGAACTGGACATCGAAAGCGCTGCATGACATCTTAGAGAGGAAAAGCTCTTGTAGAATGATTGTCTAATACTGAAAAGGCCAAACACACAACCAAAGCATGGCTACTTGCTTTCATATAAAGTGGGAAGAACAGCAGTGGCACACAGATGGATTGCTGTCAGTGTTTTCCTTAGTGAGGCTTAAGAAAGCTTATGCTGAGGAGACATTCGGCTGCTGTGGAGGCTGCGCAGGCGGTGGAGGCTGTGCTAGCACTGCTTGCTGCTGAGAACTGCTACCAGGATTGGCCTGTTGGGCTGGGAGCTGGGATAACTGATCATTGTTTGAAAGAGATTTTAACAGTGCATTTTCTCGTTCAAGTAAAGAGTTTCTTTCAACTAATTCTTTTATTTGTTCCTTTAGAACTTCCACTTCTTCTCTTACTGCATACATCAAATGGCTTTTCACCAGATCCTGTGAAAAACAAAATTAGGAATATCAAAAATAGAAAGGAAAAGGCATTGCTTTTTGGTTCTAGACTACTTGGTGCCCTGTAAACACAAAGTGTTTTTTATAAACACAGTGTTTTTATATGTTTTCCTGCTCTTGCTTTTAATGTTCCTGCTATATCATGACTAGGCCTATGGGTGATGGGTTGAGTAAAATCTAGTTCTCAACTAGAGCAGCAAGTCCCCAGTTTTTTTTCTTTTTGAGACAAGTTCTTGATATGTTGCCCAGGCTAGCCTTAAATTTACAATCCTCCTGCTGCCTCAGCCTAAGTAGCTGCGATTACATGTATGCACCATCAAAGTCTTCTTTTCATAATTTTGGATGATTTCCAATAATATTCACTCCCCCAAATCAATTTAAGCTTAGAATTTAAAAAAATTGTTTAAAAAAACCCACATGCTTACATGTTGGAGTAATGCTCCAATGAAAAAATGATATTAAATCAGCCGCAGAACTACTTCAGAGAGAGATAAAGTGACAGGGATTTAGATTAGCATTTACTTGAGAATTCTGATTATACTTTCTATATTTTTATTTCTACCAGGCAAGATTGAGTTAACTCTATTCTTTGACATATTTAACTACTTCAAAATGTTAAGCTTTAATATCAGTTTTAAACAACTGAAAAAACTCAAAAAAATTGTTTATTGCTTCTTTTATGATTAAAATCCTGTAGCAAAGGAATAGTTACCATGCTATTTTTTAATCTAACAAACACTTGTCTTTGATTTCTTTTACAGAAGAAACAGGCTTACAAGATATGGATAATGTAATTTCCAACTTTAAAATCTTGGAATTTATTTTTCCTAACAGTCTGAGATCAAGAGTCCTTATTTATAGCTCATCTATACTTATAATGATCTTTTTTTGTTTTTTTCCTTGTGGTGCTGGGATTGAAGTCAGGGGGTGCTTTATCACTGAAATATATCCTATCCCTTTGTATTTTCTGAGACAATCTCATTAAGTTGCTTAGACTGGCCTTGAACTTGTGATCCTCCTACCTCAACCTACCAAGTTGCTAGGATTACAGGCATGGGCCACCATGCCTGGCTACTTTAAATATTCTTGAATCAATGTATTTTAAGGGAACACCCTCCCCCTCCAAAAAAATGATGGCAATAGCAGAAACCAGAACCTGAAACCAGTCCACTCATTGAAGCTCATGGAGACATGGCCTTTGATGAAATCACCATGCTTAGCTGCGTGATTTCACTGGTCCCTTCTAATGGCCCTTTCTCAACCGTGATGCATGAAATGTAACATGTCCAAATGGGAGAAATATTTACTCAGCTTGTATCTTTAGACTAAAAATTCTCAATGTTCTAACATTTTCAATTAAATCTCATTACCAAAAAATATAATCTAGTCAACTTTTAAGAAATTAGATCTTTGTTATCTAGAATTGATAAGTACAAAGTGTTTCACAGGACCCACAATCTATGAAATTAGAGGACTATAAACTTTTACTTACCATTGCTTGTTCTATTTTGTTGTCAATGGCTACAACACCTCCCCCAGATGCACTGGAAAAAATTAGAATATTTCATTAAATTATTCTAAAAAATTTAATCTCCCTTCCAACTCTTAATAATGTAAAAGACATTTATGTTTTATTTAAAACCAAATATGATTGCTTAAAATAGCTTATTAATAAGTCTATTCTCCCAATTTCAAAACTCAAGAGTTCTATTAAAGAGAGGATCTCAGTAAATGGATGACTTCTCAAATTCCTTTGTAGTTCCAACATTTATAATTTGCCTACAATATGCATATGCTGCCTTAAAAGTAACTCTCAATTTTATTCAGAAGATTTCATTTCAGTGGTCTCAAAGGATAGTCTGAATGAGCAGTACCCTTTTATCTCCTACACTTCACTCTACAATCAGTCTCATCCCTCTCGTGTGGAAATCCCAGTGATTACTTGTTGTGTTAAAACTCAGATGATGATTTAGAGATGGCCTCTAAAAACAATACAGAGGGCTTTGGGGGCACAGCTGGTTAACAAGGAACTCAACATTCTGGTAGACCTACATGCTTTGATTATAGGTTACCTGCTGGCAAAAATCACCTAATAAGGCATGTGGGTTAGACCAGTTTTTCCTGGAAACAACTGAAAGCAGTCTAGCCAGGACGTACACATCCCAAATTCAAATGCTATTTCAGCACTTGTTTGCTAATGACTTAGAAGGCTGAATATTTGTCCTCTTTGGTGGTTTATATTCTCCCATCTACTAAGTAATAAAAGTAGGAAGACTCTATATTTTCTTATTGGTATTTTTATCAATTTTGAAAAACAGTAGTAGGTTTTAAAAAAATCACTCTTGTAAAAGAACATCTGATAACTTTATTATGTAAATATAAAGGTCTTTAAAATAATTTTTATACAAAACATTTCTAAATATACAAAGTCAGAAGAATTTGGTACTAAAATACCAGAATACTATTTTACTTTAAATGGTTATATCAGATTAAGCCTCAGAAATATATTGTTCAAAGTAGTTGTATCTTTTAGATTGTGATCAAAGAAGATCTGGTTATAATTCTGGTTTTGCTACTCACTTACCCACCCCTGTGACCATTAGCGAATCATCTACTTAACTTCCTTGGACCTCAGCATCCCCATTCATAAAATGAAGGTGTTGGTGTCAAAACTTTAATGAACTTTCCACTTCTAAATCCCTGAAACTCTGGGATTTAGAAATTGAATTAATACACGGAAAACACTATGTTTTGTTTATTTGAGCATTAACCACATTGATTACAGCATAATGTTTCACTCATTGCTGTTGCCATTTCTAAGATGAAAAGGGTTTTGTATACCTAATAACTGGAAAGGATATACAGATCGTTAACAAATACTTTATACATAGTGGGCTTTAAATGCTTGTAGAGGGCTGTGCAAAGTAAAATAAGACTATATGCAACTATAAATTACAGAAGTATATACACTATGAGGATATAGTGTAACATTCAGTGCCAGAACCAACCATACTTGGGCAAAAAAAAGATGGTGACAGGGATTTAGATGAGCATTTGCTTGAGAATTCTAATTATACTTTCCATATTTTTATTTCTACCAGGAAAGATTCGATTAATTCTATTCCTTTGACATATTTTATTTAAACACTTCGATATGTTAAGCTTAATATCAGTTTTAAACAACTCAAAAAACTCTTAAAAATGGTTTATTGCTTCTTTTTAAATGATTAAAATCCTGTAGCAAAGGAATAGTTACCATGCTATTCTTTGAATGTTAATCTAAAAACTCTTGTCCTTGATTTCTTTCACATTAGAAACTGGCTTACAAGATATGAATAATGTTGTAGGTATATAGATGCATATCCCAATTTATGCATAATATTATAGGTACATATCCCTTGAAAGGTACTAACCCATTCTGTCCCATTGTACTAG
Organism: Marmota flaviventris; assembly: GCF_047511675.1. Lineage (NCBI taxonomy): Eukaryota > Metazoa > Chordata > Mammalia > Rodentia > Sciuridae > Marmota > Marmota flaviventris. The sequence continues at coordinate 107,075,472 of NC_092505.1, read as the reverse complement.
ATGTGGAAAACCTCAAAAACTTAAATGCTGTATATATTTAAGTATATGATAGGTGATCATATATTCTGCTACTAAAAATGTAATTATGATTATAATATTAATATAATATTTATAAGCTCTAGAATATTACTGCCACTTTTTTTTTTAATGTACATGTGTAATTCTGTGGAAATATTTACAGAATTGAAAACTCGGGACTTTATGGGTTAGTAGTTCTAGTCTGTTGAGTGCTGTACTCTTAATAGAATTAAATCAGTCACAGACATGATTATTAATACTATAATGACCTGTGACTACTCTGATTGCTGTTACTTTACTCAGTAACCTAATGCAGTGGTCTCAAGCTAGCATACAGTCATCTGGAGGTTTGGTAAAAACAGACTAGTGGGCTCCGCCCACCCACCAGTTTCTGATTCAGCAGGAATAGGGTAGACCAAGCAATATGCATTTCTTTCTTTCTTTCTTTTTTTTGTGGTGCTGGGGATTGAACCCAGGGCCTATGCATTCGAGGCAAGCACTCTACCAACTAAGCTATATCCCCAGCCAATATGCATTTCTAACAAGCTCTAGATGATGCTGATTCTGCTACCTGACCATATTTGAGAACCACTGGCTTACAGAGATGACAGTTATAGAAGGAAAAATAAAAGGGGGGGGGGAGGAAAAATATCCCTAATTCTAATATAAAAATTTCAAGCTTGGTATACAAAATTCTTCATGACCTTGACCTATGCCTTATATGGTCTCTTTTTAGTTCTTACACTCCATCTGGCCTACTGCATTATGGTCTTATATAACTACCTACAATCTGAGGAATATAAGCTCTCTCAGGTTTCTTTGGCTTTGAAGAAAATGCTCCCTCATTTGGAAGTGCAACTGTATTCCACTTATTCCTTAAGATTCTCCAGTGCCATCTCTGATACCTTTTCTAAGCAGAGTCAATTATTCCATTCCTCCTGCAGTCAGTCCACCAATATTCACATTTTTTTTTTTTTTTTTTGTAATGCCGGAAGGTAGAAAATCAAATTCTGGCTCCTCCATATACTCACTGTGTGAATTTTTAGAAATTATTTAACATTTACAATTTTTTTCATCTAAAATAAGGATTATATGCACTAATTCATGAAACTCTTGTGAGGATTAAATGAGTTTTAGTAGTACTTGAAATAGTTCCTAGCACACTGAGCATTCAATACATAATAATGATTATTTTTACCACTATAATACTGCCACCGTTGATCCTGTTAGGCTGATCTCCGCCCCCACACACACCTTTGTGTGTGTGTGTGTTGGAGATTTAACTCAGGGCACTATACCACTGAACCCTGAACCATATCCTTTTCTATTATTATTTTGAGACAGGATCTTGTTATGTTGCGTAAGGGCCTTGCTAAATTGCCAAGGCTGGTCCTAAACTTGCAATCCTCCTGCCTCATCCTTCTGAGTTGCTGGGATTATAGATATGTGTGGTTCCTTTGGCTAAATTCTTCAGGAGGTTCCATATCTTCACTTCTGTGAAGATGTGAATACAGTGCTTGGCACATAAGAGCTCAAATGTATACTGGCTGTAATTAGAAATGGTAGTGATCAGATCTGAAACAAACACTGGATGACACTGGGAAGCCATCCAAAAACATTTATTAGTTTGGGTTATGGGGACTGACTCCAGGGGCACTTTACCACTGAGCTACATCCAAGCCCCCTAACTCCGCTTTTAAATTTTGAGACAGGGTCTAAATTGCTGAGGGTCCCACAGACTTGTGATCCTCCTGCCTCAGCCTCCCAAGTCTCCAGGATTACAGATGCACACCACCAGGCCTAGCCAATTTTTTGAATTTTGATCAATCCATAGTTTTCAAAGTGAAGCTCCTAGATCAGAGGATCAGCATCACCTAGGAACTCACTAGAAATGGAGATACCTGGATCTACTCTAGACCTACCGAGTTGGGTACTCTTGGGATGGGGCTACTGATAGGAACCCTCCTTGTGATTCTGATAAACTAATGTTTGAGAACCATTGCTTTAAACAGAAGATTTATAATAAGGATATCAATATGGCACTCTTTAGCAAAAAGAGGGTACTATTATATTTCAATATCCAAGAGTAAGGTTTAAAAATACCTTATCAATGAGGGTAGAAAGCTGTATTCTATGGTGTTCAAAGTTAATAGTGATTTAGTTTTTAATATGAGAAAGATTAATAAAACTAAATGAATAACTCCTTTTCAAGTTTCTTTTCCTCACCTAATGTTATAGTATCACAACTTTTATTATTGTATTCATCACATCATATTTTGATGGTTAAGCAGTTTAATATTTTGATGGTTAAGGTACCTAAGGGAAGGCTTCCTGTCTTTCTTTTTAGTACTCTCATCAGAGTGTACATATACCAAGTATACAATTAGGTACCCCAAAGGCAGTTAAGAATAAACCGTATGCTTTAGATGAAATGGTGTGCATATGTACAGCCATACTCAAATTGAAACAAATAAATTTCAAACCAAGTGCTATAATTACTGCCTCAGAAGCATGGGGAACATGAAGAGTTTAGAATCTTCCCTTTTAAACTACTATTATGTACACTGTAAGTGCTGAATAAAGCCAAAGGATAATTAAAAAAAAAAAAAAACTTTCTGTTTACTATGGACCTTGATAGCATTTACACATAAATTAAAATTTGCAGATATGGAAGAAATGAACAGAAAAACAGAACTGTGCAAAGATAGTAAGAATGAATGTATTACCTTTTATATGATAATTTTTTACTTACGAGAACTGCCCTATAAGAACCAAATGAGCTTGAATTTAGTAAATAAAGCCAACTGCCAACACATTTACAGGAGAAGTCAAACTGAAGGTATCAATGCTGGGAGAAGACAGCATAGCTTCCTGTGCTCTTCTAACTTATCCCACTGGCTCCCACCATAGATTTGTTTCTGAGATCTCCTTAATATTTAGGAGAGCCCTTGCAACCTCACTAAGAAATGCGGCTGGGTAGGTAAGAACCTCTACTTCACAAGTTAAAATCAGTGAAGGCAAGGATAATCTAACTTGATTTCACATTAAAAAAAAAAAAAAAACTCTTCATGAGAAATCAACTTTTATCTTTATCTGCAGTGATGTGGACAGATAATCATAGTTATTTGTCTAAAATAAGACCAATGCAAAATTTTCCCCAAGTGGACATATTTTGACTACTTTGTCTTCTGTCCTCTTCTCTATACAAATGCTAATTAACAAAGCAATAAGGTAGAGGAAAATAATAATTAATCACTGTACATTTTATGGCAGGCACAAATTATTTAATTCTTATGATTAAGCCTGAGCAACATTCTTGTTTTACAAATAAGCCAAGTAACTTGCTCAAAGACACACTGCTAAAAACAGAATTCAAACCTAGATCTAATGTCAAAATAGGTTTCCTTCTAAAACAGTAAGGCTATCAAGAAGGAAAGCAGCGCTCTGTGACCTAGAATAGACCCCAAGTCACACATACTATGAAGAATGCTTTAACTAAACACCAAATATGAACTGTGATGCCATAAGCATAGATCCAAAGATCAAACCACATTTGTAATACCATTTATCTTATCTAGCACATTCCCAGAAGAGGTTCAGCTCTGAGGATAAGGGAGGAAACTTCTTAGAAAAGGCTCTTGCACAGCCAGTGTAGTTTACCTATTCATTAAGAAGCAAACTGTTGTTCTGGTTTGTCAGAAAGCTAGAGACAGAGAAATATAAGACTGTAAAAAATTTATCCTGCTTCACTCAAAGACCCTTCTAAACTTTCTATGAATCACAATCATAATAATACATCATCATTACTACCAAATGGCAAACAGTAATTCTAACCTGAGTAACAGTTTGCCTGTTCTCAAAAAAAAAAAAAAAAAAAAAAAAAAAAAAAAAAAAAATCCATGGGGAAAAAGTCATAAGTTGCAGATTATAAAAAGTAAATCTAATGAATGTATAGTTCAGCAAGGTTGTGAAAGTTAAACATAATTTAAAAAAATTCACCCCTCTTCTGTAAGAGAGGACTACAGAATATTTACAGTTTAATATAAGAGAAAATAGAAATTCTTATTTCTAAAGCATCTAGATTAATTTTAATTCATACAGAATTAACCTCTGGCAAAACACAAACTTCTATTATTAAGAATAAATTACTAGATGAAATTAACAGTAAATTAAGCCAAGAACTTAAAAAATTTATGTACTCTGATTTCTGAAGATAAATTCTACTAATGTAAAACAATCTGCTTAATTTTGTGATTAAAAAACCCCCACAAAAATGCCCCATGATTTTTATTAGTAACACAAGATAAGTGATTTTGAAGAAATTATTCACCCTGAGCAAGCAGGTAAATGGCTATTTACAAACCTTACATTAGTATTTTCTTAAGTAGCCACTCTTACAGTGGTATGATGAAAAGTGTTTACCAAAAAGTGATTAAAAAGCAAGCTGGGGGGCTGGGGTGTAGCTCAGTGGCAGAGCACTTGCTTAGCATGTTCGAGGCCCTAGGTTTGACCCCCAGCACCACAAACAAACAAACAAAGGCTAAATATTTATGCAATGATGGATAGTGTCATCATTTCTACAAAAACACTGGTCACCGATGCCTTCAGCATATTTTATATTCATCCAGTCAATTTTAGGCCAAATTTCTGGTCAGGAGGTGGAAATAAGAAACACGTGAAAAGAGGACACATGCAGTGGACTGCATTAATATCAGCTTCCTGGTCTGGCCCTGTGCCGTGGTCAGGCAAGATGTTATCAGTGAGAGGAACTGGGAGAAGAGTGTACAAAAACTCTACCCCACTGTTGTCTTTTTTACAATTTCTTGTGAGTCTACAATTACTTCAAAATAAAATTTTTTTCAAAAAAGAACGTTCTCATGGTAAAAAATACATCAAAGAGTATACTTTAAAAAGTATGCATCAACACAGTCGCTTTTCTACCTCAGATCCCCTTGGTCCAAATCCAACTATATTGTTCATATTAAGGAGCATTTCGTTAATACTTCAGAGTCTCTATATATTCCTGAAAATATAGAAAAATAAAAACCTTCTTCAGCAATTTTCCTAAAATATAAAGTGCTTCTAGAAGTCTAAGACCAGGAGCCCAACAAAAAATTTGGAGAATTCATACTGACAGTCCACAAGAAACACATGAAAAAATAATTTCAAACATGATAAAAATACAGATCAAAACTATAATTCAATACTATTTCCAACACATATTCCCCACCCAACTCTCATCCGCCCTTAAACCAACAATCCTACATCTGAGAATTTATCCTACAGATATTTACATACACAGGAAACACCATATTGATAAGGACACTCATTGCAGCATTGTTTAGAACAGCAAGGTTTCTGTCAACAGGAAGCTGGTTAAATAAATCATGGCTCAGCCATCTACTGGGTTTAAGAGTATATACCTATTGAAAACATGAAGATGTTTTTCTATGTATTGAGATGGGAGCAGCAACACACCTGGAGATCTTTAAGTAAAAGTACAGAGATATGCTCAATATATTGTCAGTTACATGAAGGGATAATATATATCGTATTTGCTTTTATGTGCATAAACTGTGAAATAACACACATGAGCTAAGTGTTTACCTGTTGGGAAGGTGGACAAATGGAGGACAGAACAGAGAAGACAGACTAATTGTATCACATTTTTGGGAAATACTGAAAAATATATTCAAAATGAAGATAACTCATGAAGGAGTCATTACTCTATGCAGCATATATTCAAGACATGAACAAATGGCAGACAGGAAAAGTAACAACAGGAAACAGAAGCAAGGGAAAAGGAGGGAAGAGATATAAACTCTTTCTCCAGGAGCTACTTCATTCTGTAAGATAAGGTACTATATTTACCACTGGAAACAATGATCAAGAAGTGATATTGTGATTTGTAAAATTCAGGTCCTTGGTTTAGGGTGATTTATAGCTGCCTAAAAATACACCAATCATGTTTACTATTCCCACTATGGCTCTCCTCGCTTTCTTTCTTTTGGGACTAGGGATTTAAGCCAGGGGTGTTTTACCACCTTTCCCTACCCCTTTTTCTTTTTAATTTTGAGATAGCTAGAACCTAAGCAATTTAGTGAGACCAAGTTGCTGAGGCTGTCCTCCAATTGCAATCCTCCTGCCTCAGCCTCCTAAGTCACTGGGAATACAGGCATGTGCCACTATGCCTCTGGCTCAGTTATGTCTATTTATTCAAATTCAACATGATAAGTAAATAGACAAAATTTAAGGTAAGCATCCATGATATAACAGGCTACATAAACTTAGATGTTACACTAAAAAATGCTTTCCAAAGAAGGTAAGGATGAGATTAACATAACCTTATTTTTCCACGTCTGTTTATATTTCTACATTTCTAAGTTATGATATTTTGAGAGAATCATTTCAATTACTAGAGAGTAATGGATACATACTAAAGGGTTTGAATCATTTCAATTACTGAGGAGCAAAGGAAACATAACAAAGGTTTAAAGTCAAATTAAGAATCCACCACCACATTGCTGAGCACTGTAAAACATTCCCTGGAGATGGAGAAAATAACACAACTGACAGTCACCTAGACTTAGAGGTACATTGGTAGCTCAGAGAAAAAGGGGAAAGGAATTAGAGAGGGTTTTAAATTCTGCTGAATTACATCTAGCTCACAGCAACTGACTATAATTATATAGAAAAGGAACAAGTGGAACACAGTTCCATACATTCATTCTAGATATTCTAAAACCATTCCTTTAGTCTGCTGGGGTAGAAGCTGATGGCTAACCAAGCTTCTAAAAATTCAGATCAGAATTTAGTGATTAAAGTAAACCTTAATGTAATAAAGCATTTTTCAATACTGATTTTAAGGGACTCTTTCCTTGAAAATACAAAATTTAAATTAAAAAAGGGAGATAAATCCAACAAAAATTCTTAGTTTGCATGAATATAAGAGGTCAAATTATTTTAGGTGGTTTAGGAAAAGGATAAAGATAGACTTCCAATGAAAGGACTATGATTAACAACCATTTTATAGTTTGTAGTTAACGTTAATTTTCCTTTAAAAGGTTAATTACAGTATTCCTTTCCTTAACTAAAGGGAAAAATAACATTTAAATCACCTGAAAAACATGGGAAATTTTCATGATGTAATTGTATAAAAATGAACAAAATTAGAGAAAGAACATGATAGAAAAGAATGTCAAGGAAAATAAAACGAAAAAGTGAAACTATATTAAGATTTATATTTCACTTCAGAAACCAACAAGCATTGGATAATCTTTCACCCTTAGATATATCCAAATCCACTTAACCTTTCTAAAACTCAAAATTCTTTAGTAATGACATAAAAATAGCCCCCATCAGTAACTAGCTTTACACTTATTTATTTAAATGTTTATTTCCTTTTTTGGGTGGCGGGTACCAGGGATTGAACTAGGCACTAGGCCACTGAGCCACAACTCCAGCCCTATTTTCTATTTTATTTAGAGACAAGGTATCACTGAGTTGCTTAGGACCCTGAAGTTGCTGAGAACTTTGAACTCACGATCCTCCTGCCTCAGACTCCCACGCTGCTGGGATTACAAATCTGCACCACCATGGTGGACTAGATTGTACACAAACTTCACTTCCTATCTCCTATATAGCCAAATCTCAGTAGCATTTATCTTTCTGGGTGACACTCCTATAAAAATAACAGATTTGGAGCTGGGTTTGTGGCTCAGAGGTAAAGTGCTTGCCTAGTATGTGCGGGACCCTGGGTTCGATCCTCAGCAACACATAAAAATAAATAAAGGTATTGTATCCAACTACAGCTAAAAAATAAATATCTTAAAAAAAAATGACAGATGCCACTCAGTATTCTCTACACAATGACTGACATTCAACAAATACTGGCTGCAAGAATATTAAGTTGGGCAGTAACCATTAGTGAAAGATCACTAGATGTGGAATTAGTAAATCCACATTACAGCTTGGCCTCACCTCAAGTAATACGTCCTTTTTTTTAAAAAAAATTTTTTTTAAAGAGTGAGAGTGAGAGAGCGAGAGAGAGAGAGAGAGAGAATTTTTTTTTTAAATATTTATTTTTTAGTTTTCGGCGGACACAACGTCTTTGTTTTTGTATGGACTTTTTTTTAATCATTTAGTTTCAGAGTTTTATGGAACTTAATGGAGTCATATAAATAGTTTATTTTTCATTCCTTTTTTTCAGGGTTAGAGTTGGACAGAGGAAAGTTAGTAGTAATATTCAAGATAAGTCTTGGGAAAAAGTTATTGAAGTAAACAAGGGGAAGGGGAAAGCAGAACTGCGGATAGCAGAACACTGAAAAATGCGTGATCACAGTTTGGGAAAGTGCTATACTGAGGTCAAGGAGAATAGTTTTTTTTTTTTTTAAACAACAGAAGTATGGTGAATCTGTGAGGTTAGAGAGATGGTGGAGGAAAGGGATTCACCTATGGATGAAGAAAATGCCAAGGAGGACTGGGGTTTCTGAGCTGGAACAATGACCAGCAGGGAGATGGTCAGTGTGTCCTAATATGGAGGCAGCCAGATATGGGTGGGATAAGGGGGGAGTGCATAGTGGAGAAACCTGGGAATCTTACCGATAAGAACACGACGTTTATGTTCCATCTGAAATGGAGATCCAGGTGGAGGACTACCTAAAGAAGCTATAAGAAACAGGTATCTAGCACTTGTCCTCAACCTAAAAGACTAGATTTGGCAGGTGGCTAAAACCATAGGAGAAGATAAGTAGGGCCACTGGAAAAAACCAACATGTGAAGAAGAAATATGGAAAACACGGGGTTAGGAAGAAACTGCCCTTCTTTGGAAAGCTAATGATCTAATATCTCGTATTTGCCTCCTCTTTCTTAAGCATTCTACATAGTCGTAGCATTTTTCAACTAAGCAGCCATTTCCAAAGAAATACTCTCAATTACATTTATATAATGACACTTGAATGAAGTGAATATAAGACTATTCCACTGTATACCAAAATCCAAATACCAATGAAGAGCATATCAATAGCTTCTGGTCATTTTTTAGCTAACAATTTCCTTTATGCCTATTTCTTGAAGGTACAGGGATGGCATTTAAAATAGCTTTAAAGAAAAAGTCTAGCCAGGTGTGGTGCCTCATGCCTGCAATCCCAGCAGCTCAGGAGGCTGGGGCAGGAGGATCAGAACCAGCCTTAGCAATTTAGCAAGGCCCTGAGCAACTCAGAAAGACCTTGTCTCAAATTTAAAAGGGCTGTGGAGGGGCTGTGATTGTAGCTCAGTGGTAGAGTGCTTGTCTCACATGTGTGAGGCACTGGGTTTGATTCTCAGCACCACATATAAATAAATGAATAAAATAAAAGTCCATTAACAACTAAAAAAAAAAAAAAGGGCTGTGGATGTGGCTCAGTAGCCTGTGGGTTCAATCCCTGGTACCCCCCCCCCCCCAAAAAAAAAACCCCTCGAATTCTATGGACAATATATATGAGAAAGTAAAATTATATTAGACTAGCCATTAGGATTAATAACCAAAGCCCATTTTTGGTTCCAAAGTTAATTTATTTTTTCTTTGCTATTTTATATTCCTTTCTAATCTGTCCTCACTGTCCAGGGATGGCAATAAATAAAATGAAGGTTGTCAAGGGATTTGTTTCAAAACAGTTAAACCCAGAATAAGACAGTAACAAGAGGTTTTTAAAGAGACAGTTGCTTGATTCTCGTTTAGACTAAGGCACAGCATCAAGCATGGTCATTGCTCCTTAATACAATGAGAATACTGTATTGGGGAAAAATCTGACCTTTACTTTTAATAAATCCATGAATGTTTTGCATTTGGAATGTTTAAAAGAAAATCTTACCAACTTAGAGCTCTCAGCAAAGAATCACCTCCAAAAAACATAAAGAGAGAATGGTGAATGTATGCCTTGGTGGTGAATGTATGCCTTGAAAAGCATAAAGCTATCTAGGTCATCAGCTTACTACCACTTGGTTGAAGTCCCCTTTGTTCTCTATTTCATGCTGGGGTCACACATTCTGGGAGGTAAAACCTCTCAGAAGTTGCCTAAGTAAAAAAGCTGAATTCTCCAAGAAGTATTTCAAAGCACAGGCTTTGAAAGAAGACAAGCTGCTTTAAAATCCAAACTCTACCCACTCACTAGTGGGGTGATCCTAACAAGTTTCTATATATACAATGGGGTCACAGTTTTATATACCTGAAGGACTGCTGTTAAGGACTAGTGAGGCCGTTACCATGGGAAACAAACCTCAACTGGTTTCTTCTATTGTTTGTATCAATTTGAGCTCTGACACTTTATAAGGGCTACTTCCCCAGTGTATCTTAAATTATAAGTTAAATAAAAGTCAAGCTCCCGAGGCAGCAAGGTATAAATACAAATCAATCAGTACTGAGAAAAAGGTTTTATAGTTATGTCTCACCAAAAGATTTAAACAATCCAAGTTATGCTGTAATAAATTTACTTGATATTTTGTACTCAATTAGTCTAATGTTAAAGACTTAATACAGTCACAGAATGCATGCTAATAAAATTTGTTCAACCTGAGATTTAAATTAATAACATGGCTTAGTAAACACAAAATTCATGTGGACTGAACATTAATAAAGCTCTTACTGATCCTCTTTAGAGTCTCAAAGTTGCATTGTTTAGAATAAAATATTCTTAACTTACTTGGGGAAATTTTTTCATAGGTTGCTGAAACATATCTGGATTAATTTAATTCAACATAAAAGTTTCCAAAAAATTGTGTAACTAAAATATCCCAGGTAATACTTTCATGTGAAATTTCAACAAATTCCAACTGAAAGCAAATAAAAAACTGTGGGATAAAGCATTGTTTTGCTTTTAAACCACTTCCTGTCCTTGTCAATCACTGCTTTACAATTACCTATGTCAAAAAGGGATTATGGTGTAAACGATAAAGTATAAAATAGGACTACTATAATAGTTTTTCACTCAATAAGAACTGTAATAAATATACTATCAGTGACAAAAAGTTTTTAACAGCTAACAACCTTTTCTCATTTCAATTTAGATCCATGTCCTTGATTTCTTATAGGAATAACAACTATACAGTTTAGACATGACTGAATTTTACAATGATGTGCATATGTCTGTGTAAAATCTTTTATGATTAAGTCTTAATTTTTATCATGACCTGGAGTTTGTTAAAATCAATTTAGAGGCCAGATGGAGACTGTCATCTGAAATGGTATGCCTCATTTGCTCTCTTGGCCCTCTTCCTTTCTTGCCAATAGGCATCACCTCTCTGAGTCTTCCACATTTTTGTTGTTTTTATCAGATGTTCTCTCTTGAATTAAAGCTTAAAGACTCAAGGGTCTACATTATAACACTGTGCATGAGTTACATGTTTGATATGAGTTAATATCAAATATATTACTCAATATCAACTCATAAGAAAAATATTGAATATGACATAATATTTGGAAATATTTTATATTTAATACAGGTAATAATATTTTATTACCTAGTTGCATCTAGTAAGTTTGACATGATCTGATGTTATGTTGGGCTTATGATGGCAGGACAATGATCTAAGAAATTAACAGTGATTTAAACTATTAGAAACTGACAGAAGAGTTACCATTGGAACACAGTAAAAGTAGTGGAAAACTTCATGGAAAATAAAGTGGAGTTTAAAAAAAATTCTACTGATGTTCTGGATAAAAACAGTGACAAAGACTTTTTCACATAAGAATCACTGATTTAGAGAAGAGTCATCTGTAAATCTATCTATGAGTTCTCTGAGTGGACCAATCTCAATCTAAAAGGAGAAAGTGAAAGGAACCAAAGGCCAAAAAGGCTTGCAGGTTTAGTCTAATAAAGAAGATAATTCAAATTGGCACGTGTTTCAGCAAAAAAGTAGAAGTTCTCGGTGTACTAGATAGGAGTCTGAAGAAATTCTGATATACTTCACTTTTTATTTGGTGGATAGGGGCACAAATAAAGACCTCCCATGAGGACATTACATCATTACAATAATTAAGAAGTGAAGAAGATATCCTCATGATCACTAAGATATTAAACAATGTCTCCTTATTTGGGGGGGGGGATGGGGAGGGTTACCGGGGATTGAGCTCAGGGACACTTAACCACTGAGCCTTGTTCTCATTAGAATCTTGCATTTTATTTAGAGACAGTTGCTTGGTGCCTCACTGTTGCTGAAGCTGGCTTTGAACTCATGATCTTCCTGCCTCAGCCTCCCAGGCCCCCGAGGTTACAGGCATGCACCACTGCACCCAGCTCTCTTTATCCATTTTTGTTTTTAATATGGAATGCTTCACTAATGCGCCTATTATCTTTGCGCAGGGGCCATGCTAATCTTCTCTGTATTGTTCCAATTTTTGTAAATGTGCTGCCGAAGCGAGCACTCCTCATCTATTTTTGAAAAATAACTTTTATTGTTGACTTACATGGCCAATAATTGGAATCCATATTACTTATTAGGGCAGCTCTAAAAACACAGAAGTAACTAGACAATGTACCATTTCAACCCTTCCACAGAATTTGTAGTGCAGCTAACATTCTTTAATGTACTTCAAATGATGGCAATCATCTGAGTTTTCTGCTTCACATTTTAAACTTCTCTGTCGTACAGGAAGAGTTTATAAAAGGTTTAAACATGAAACTGATTTTTTTAAAAAATGACCATGAGACCAAGGTAAACGTGGTGTTCAAAGATGACAAGTTGCAAGGTACACTGTTGACATGATCCAAGTGGGCCACTAAATTCCCTTCCAACACAAATGTATAATTCTAGACTCAAGGTAAGCTGTGAGAGGTGGTAATGAATAAAAGGGCTTTTTATCTGGAGTCACATCTAGGCTTGAATCTCAACTCCATCACTTTAAAGATACTGACTTCAGGCAAGCTATTCGGCCTCTCAGGAGATAAAAACAAGACTAGGTAATGGGACTCAGTGAGATAATGCATTAGTGTCTGGCTCATGGTAAACACTTAATATGTTACCTATATAATTTGTAGTGGTAAATTACAGTGGCCAAAATTTAAACATCATGAACTGACTTAGAATAGGTGATCAATTTCTACATTTGTTTCTTGCTTCTAATTGTATTTAATTTCTGATATTCTTTACAGATACTGAATTATGGGATGCTACATTCAGAGGGATTTTAATATATTTAAATATTTACCAGACACTGCAGTTATAATATCAACTAAATATAACCCTAGGGTTAGAGCTTACATTTTACATACAGAAGACATACAAATTATAGATATGGCAAATGCTAAGATAGGGCAAGATTTTAGAGGATGTTTGGGGAACAAATAATATCTAGAGTCAGGAAAAAATGTTTAATAGAGAAAGTGTCATAGCTGCGTGGAGAAAAAAAGAACATTTAAAAAATTGTTCCAAGTAGAAAGAACAGGGGGATGGGAAATAGGACAGGATGAAGAGACACTCATCAGACTGGCAGACTGGCAGCACTTTGTTCAGAGAGCTGTGGGAGATCAGGGAAATGAAAATTCAAGGAGAGCCCTAGGCTGCAGGGAACAGGTGTGAGTGCCTAGAGCACACATCTGCCTACAGCATGAAGATAAACACCGGCACTAATGTGCTCTTGGAATAAGGAACAATGCTAGAAGAGGGTATGGACAGCATCCTGAGGACTCCAAAACTATTTAGAAGGACAAACAGAAAAAAAGCCTGCCAAGGAGTCTGAGTAGAAACTACCAACAAGGTGCAAGAAGAAAAATATGAAGGGACAGTATCACAGATGTCAAAGTATCACACATCAGTCCAAATTACAAACCATTCACCTATCAGTATTAACTTTAGTTTTTAATTAAGCATTTTTAAAACTATTGAAAAGCTACTTATCAACCACAACTCCAACTATGAACATTATATATGTTCACAAAGTCAGGAAAGGAGGATACAAATGCTGAGATAGTAACTGTGTTGAAAACTTGGTCTTATTGTCCAAACTTTCCATAGTTTTAATCTTGAAAAGTCAGATATATTACTACTAAAGAAGTTAGGATACAAATGCATTATCAAGAAGAATAAAACTATGATTTTCATATTCTGATGGGACTTATGAAATTATTTGTGTATTCTTAATCATGGCACTGAAAAAATTGAGTTTCTACTTATCAGCAAACAAATTCAATTTAACTGAAAAGCAAACAAATTCTTATGGTTTTCACTTGTACTTATTTTAAGCAGTATTATTACTGTAGATTTAACTTTAAACCCTATTTGAACACACAGGAACCTTATTACAAATACTTAAATATAGGTAACAGGTTATAAGGTTTGGAGCTCATATGAGAGAAAAATTAAACAACCCAAAGGGTATGTACAAAGATTCTCGTAAGAAAACCTCATGTATCAATAGTGATTCTTTCTTTTCCCCCCTCAAATTCTTAAAATAGGCATAAAAGAGGTTTCTCAATATAATTATTCAAAACTAAGGACAAATGAGAAATTCTCATGAAGAATTCAGTAGGGAGTTTTATATCTAATAATATTTTCAACTTCTACATGGAACATTGGCAGCTCAAGGAAGTTTTTTAAAATGCCATCTAGCGTTTGCTATTTAAAAATTCTGAATATTAAGGGGTGAGTTCCTTAATGGTTACACTTAATACTAATAACATTAATATATAATATTAATATAATACTTAATACTATAGTACTATTCTAGTAAGTACTAGACCTTAAAAATATGTATATATCTAGTACACATTTGTGCTTATAACCATAAACATTAATTCTGAACATATTTTCTAATGCACAAAATGATTCTGAATAGTAAGCAACTTACAACATGTATTTTTGGCCAACACTCTAAAAGATGACATTTTAGTAGAGGATGACTCATTGCTATTTAAGTTCAAGGTAAATCAAATTTATTCACACCTTCATAAAATATAAAATCCTTTGTCTTATCACTTCAAGTAAGCCAGGGTCACTCTGCATATAAGCACTCTGAGAGTCTATGCTCCAGTCAGAAAGTCAGACCCGAATCCTAGCTCCCACTCAATGGCCACGTGACTTGAGCAAGTTACTTAACCTATCTAAGCTTTTGATTTCCTTTTCTGTTAAACTGAAGATATTGATAGTATCTAAAAGTTAAATGAGAAAATGTGCCAAAAATACTTAGCACAGTGCCTGACACATAATAACCACTCAGTAGCAAAACCGAAACTCCTTTGTGGAGAAATCCAATCAACACTTGAGCACAGGGACTGAAACTATGAAATTCCTAAGCCAGAAGCAGCTAGGCTCTGATCTGTCCCATCATTCTTATGGTTACTTAAAATAAGCTAGTCTTGGATAAATATCACTAAGAATCATTATAATTGTTGAAAATTTCTCTCATATACCACTTATGTGAGTGCCTAATCAGGCTTGTCCTTTTAGGCACAAAATATTCCCTAGCAATATTAACTGTTTTGAAAATCTGACAAATGCTCTGAACCCTTCACAGAAACCTAAACATATGAAAAATGCTGCCCCATATTCCAGAGTTTCCAATCCTGAAGCCCTATTAAATATGGATATCCTAGAGAAATTATTCTCCTTATAATCATTTATGTAGATTTGTTATAGAAAATAAAGAAAACAGAAAAGTATAAGAAACAACTTATTGGTTTGTTGTATTTCCTTCCAGACTTCAATTGATCCAAATACTAATTTAAGAAACTTTAGTTTACAGAATATGATAAACATGAAGCTATGGAATACTATATCAGAAATAATTTAGAATATTATTCAAAAGATAGAATGGGTATGAGTGCATATAAGGAAGAAAACCCATCTCTGGTTAAGGATAAAGTTTGAAATACATACTGCCTGTTTAGCTGTGCAGGCCTTTTGCGCCCCACCCCTATTTTTTTACTGGTTCATTATAAATATACATAATGGTGGGAACTTTTTGGTTTTTTGGAAAATAAAGAACTTCAAATAATTTTTTATGGTAACCACATTTTAGTAATATTAATTCTACATATATAATAATTGGACATAAAATTTAACCCATATTATTTTTCTTCATTTGCAAAATATGGTGATTTTCAGTTTAAAATTTTAAATCTTGAGCTAAATTCTATTATTCTAAGAGCACCCCCCTCATACAGCTGTGTAAACAAAAGCAAAATAAAAATGTACACAAAACAAGTTATAATTTATTTTTTTTCTAGGCAGAGTACAATTCTGAGAGGAATTAATTTTCAGGGTATACGAAAAAAAGTGTATTGACTTCTAATATATCATTTTCAGGTGACACTGGTATCTTAGGTGTTCTTGACGTAAAATTTTGGGTTTATTTTAGAAACATTTAGAAGAAAATTGTCTTTTTATCAAGAAAGTAAAATCCCCAAAAGCATTAATAAAATTAATCTAAGCTATATTTTATGAAGAAATGGACTTTTTAAAAGAAAAATGATATTATTTATCAAATATCTCCTGGAATAATAATTCGAAGTATTTTGGGCTCTCCACTATGCTGTAAGCATCTACAACAGATCCAACAGCAACATTTAAAAATTTTTATGTAATTCAGGATTTCACTTTCTTTTAAAAACTGATGTATTTATTGAACACCACTGCAAAGATATGGCCTTAAGCCTCATATAATAAAGATTACATACTCCAAGTATTTAAAATTTCAAATTTTAACTTATATTTAATACTATACTCTTAGTAATACAATGTGCTCATTTTGTTCATAAATAGTCATGTCAATACAATAACATCAGGTATAATACATAAAATCTAATCCATTAAGTCTTACCAATTTATGACCTGATGAGACACTCTTGTGGACAACATTCAGTCCTTAGAAGCTAGAATAACCCTCCAACCATGTGAGGGCATCACAACTTTTAAACTTTCGGCTTTCGATCATTATTATGTCACATTCCTCCTCCGATGCTGAATTCTAAAAAAAATTCTAGCAAAGAGTTTAAGTAAATAAGTGTTTTAATAAAATAGCCTTTAAAAATCTTTTATAGCAAAATTTTATGTTTTACCATGATTACACAACTGATATTTTGTACTTAATATTTTTAAATGTAAAGTAATTTCATATTTGATTTGGTTACTTTGAACTTTAAATTTCAACATGGACTTTCAAGGCCATCAGGAATACTTGTTAGTGAAGACTCAACTAGAAATGGAACCAATTAAAGGTTTAAGATCATGATCCAGAAATTATGATTTAATACCACATAATCTGATGTAGAAAGTTTTGTGGTCCTATAGAATGGCATTTGAGTTATACTTTGGGTCCACATCCACAGAAGAGATTTTAGAATTAGAGCTGGATCAGTTATGATATATGTGAATCATTAAATGCTTACAATAGCATTTGATTTTTATTCTTAAATCTGAATCTGTCTTCACTGCTCAATTATTAAAATAGACAACATGTTAGTATGAATAAATTTTTAAGTACTTTATGTAGTAGACATAATAATGTATTCTACTCAGTAGTGGTCCCGAGTACGGGCAATGGAGAATTGGGGATACAAAGATTTAATAATGACAAATACTACCTTGTTAAGAATATCATCCTAAATTATATTAAATTTTCACCAGAAAGTTTTCAACTGGACATATTTTTTAATCCCTGAAGAATAATATCATTAAAAACACTGTTTGATATGAATGCACATTTACACTTTTAGTTGCCAGTAATTCATGGAAAAGACAACCCATATTTGTGGGCATATTTTACCTAAATTAGCCCCCTAAATAAAATGATATATAATGGGGCAACAGGGAAAGGGGAAAGAAAGAGGCCATTATTGAGGAAGATCAGTATGTACAAAGTTATAGAAAACTTCAAGAGTATTATAAAGTAAATTCCGCAGCTATCTCAAGATAGATTTGACCCACATGTATGGACTGGTTTATGCTGTTGCAGACCTGAACTTCCAAGGGAACTCTTCTGTCAAACTTGGTTATTTACAAATATGATCTTTCCAAATGTAATCTCACAACACATTTGACTTCAACAAAATCATACAAACACATTTTGTCTTTTTTCAAAGCACAGTTTTATAATGAAATCACCTGGTGAAGGCAAAAATCCATATTTATGAGGATATACAACAGCTTAAAGTTCTGGTCATTTCATTAACATTTTACCAAATATTTGTAGAAAGGTTTTATGCAGCTCTTACTTCCTCTCAACCAAAATATTACCAAAAACTTTTTTTTTAAATGTTTATTTTTGATGATTTATTATTTGTGGGGCAAATTCCATGAGAAGATCCGGTATGCAGTCACATTTAGTAAAATCAGTTCTTCCTGAAATGTCTGTCAATAATGCTGGTCATTTCCTTGTGTGCAAGGCTTTGATGAATTGGTAATTTAAAGGGCAGAATGTTTGACCCTCTGTTAAAGGGCTTGCCAACAAACATGCATTGTTATCATAAATGCCTGGAAAGCCTTTGGAAGACAGAATTACACCAGAATGAAAGCATTCAGTTATTTTACAATGAAACTTATAGAAGAAAAATTAAAGGTGTGTGCATTATACGAACATGGCTTATGAGCTTATTTAAAAAGACACAAAACTTTTATATCAAAATTTTCCTGAATATTTATTATTAAAATTAGTTGTTACCAAGTACAGGGGTCATATTTGAAGAGTTTTAATCACTAAATTCCAAATTGAAGAAAATTCTTATTAAAAATCTGAAATGAAACTGGGTAACTAAAATGTTTTCATTCTTTTTCCATTTTTGAGGAAGAAAAATCCCATTTAACTGACAATGTGCCATTAAACGTTCTTATAGTTCAGTAAGAACTAGGCTTATGTTTGTCATCACTTAGCTAGCTTTCTTTCAAATGGAAAATCTATATCAATAGGACAAAATAGTAAGCAGGAGGGCAAAAAGATGAATGATTTGCCATTTCCAAGTGATTATCTGAAAAGTGAGTGATATGCAAAATCAAATTGCTAAGAGTTCCTAAAAGTATCCTCCCTACCCCCAACCTTTTATTGGTGCCATACTAGGGATTTAACCCAAGGCATCACACGCGTTGGGCAAACATTCTACCAGAATGTGTTTAGCTTAGTTGAATATCAAATTTTACTTTCAAGTGTAAACAACATTTCTTTCTTTCTTTTTGAGGTGCTGGGGATCGAACCAAGGGCCTTGTACATGCAAAGCAAGCACTCTACCAATTGAGCTTCATCCCCAGCTCCCTGGTAAGCTATATTTCTTTAAAAATATTCTAAAAATTATCTAACACAATCTATTAATATTTTGCCACATTTCACCCTGCTGTTCAAGAAAGTTCACTACACTGTTTTGGGTTTAAAAAAAAAAAAGCCTAACCATAGTAAATGCTTGCTCTTGAAGGTCTGAAATGCTTACTTTTTAGTGGAGAAAGGGGGAAAGTGTGGCATTTTCTGTATGCCCCAAATACATTAAACATAGTTGTTCCATAAATTATGTACTGGGAAATCACTGTAGAAGAAATATCAAAGATAGAACTTATTTTAAAAAAATCAGTCCACATGTACATGATAAAATAACAACACTGGAAAGAAAGTTATACTCCATGAAGTAAATGTATAAAAAGACACACAACTGTAAAGCTCATGTTATCTGTGGTTGAGCCAAGATCTAATGTAAGAGACAACTATTAGCTATACTAAAAAAAAAACTAAAAACATGCATCTTTTCTTGGTGTTTGTGGTAATGGTTATCAAAACCAGGGCTTTGGGTATGCTAGCAGGGGCTCTTTGACGGAGCTATATCTGTCTGGGAGTGTGCACACACGCACAGTGTTAGGCTGCATATCAAATGCACCTACTGGTGAAAGATATGCAAAATACAATTTCATTAAGCTCTAAGCTATTTGTTATTAACAGTTCATGTTTATTGACAAATGAATTATACTGCTGGTCCTTTCAAAAGTAGTAGAAACACATACAAAACATATACATATTTCTCAATATGCACTTAGGACCTGCATACTTTGTTAACAGAAAAACTTAGAGCTTATTAGTAATAGTCAACATAAAGGAAAAGAAATGTAAAAAAAAAAAAAAATTAAGAAATATCACACATTATGCTTTTGAGAAGTGGTATCTAATTTCTTGAGACAAAGTATGTTATGACCATCCTAGATATATACTTAGCAATATTTCCTGGACTTGGCACATGGAAAGTAGAAACATCTGCTGCAAATAAACATAGAAATTTTGTGATGACCAAGGGTTAACAATCACTGTAAACAGAACAAGGATTAGTTACAACTCTTTTCCTTATTTCTTATTCCACTTCCAATAGTGTGTAGGACTAGAGAGAATATACCTTTTTTTTTTTTTCCTAATTACTAGTTGTACATACAGAAAGATGTTTTTGGTTTTCAGGACAAGTTCTATTTGTATTCCTAAATGTGTGTTGTGTGTGTACATAGAGAACAGCTTACTATAGGTAAAAAATACACACTGTGAACTGTACTATTAGTCTTGATACTGATGTTGGAAAAAAAAAAAAATCCTCAGTCTGTGGACTTTAGTAACTGTGAACAGATGAGAGTCACGCTGCCTGAACACATTTTGTAACATACTGAGGACACCATTATTTCTGGCCCAAATATTACAAATTAAAAACCGAAAAATATAAAGGAATCTTCCAAATCTTTTAGTATTTGTAATCAATAACCTTTAAACTTTGAAAGTAATAAAGAAATAAATTGGCATAAAAAATGCTCTTTCTTGAGGATATTTAGCATTGGGTATACATTCTAAATTATTATCATTTAAATTTATTTCTGTCCAATATGAAAAATATTTTAGAAGTAGTCAAGTAAAGCCTAAACACAGAAGCTAATTTCTAATTTAAAAGGTTTATACCCATCATAAAAATCTAAGATACTCCCTCATTTGAGTCATTTGGGATATTTCTAGGAGCATGAGCACACACATATACCTACAGAATGTGAGCTATACTAGAAAATGAGGCATTTTTCTCCTGAACTACTTGAAACTCCAAATCTTAATGAAAACAAAAATTTTACCACCTTCTCATCTGATCTAAATTTCACCCTGAAAATAACTGTAATGACCTCTCAGAGTAGATTGGGGTGACTCAGGTCGAGATATTTATTAAATAATGATGGTGGTAAGCAAATACACAGAAACATGTAATGATGGGGAAACAGTAAAGGAATAATTTCTCACTGTCAGTTCTGAAGTTTAATAATGGGCTGGAAGTCGATTGTCAGTGTGTTGGGTGTACCAGTTCACTTAGTTACAGAAAAACTAAGAGAAGAAATGTCAAGGAACCAATATAATACCAGTTCA
This sequence comes from Marmota flaviventris, assembly GCF_047511675.1. Lineage (NCBI taxonomy): Eukaryota > Metazoa > Chordata > Mammalia > Rodentia > Sciuridae > Marmota > Marmota flaviventris. The sequence continues at coordinate 107,054,126 of NC_092505.1, read as the reverse complement.
AATAGTGAGATAAGATCTCATTATTTAAGACGTAAGATCTATGGTTAACAATCTGGCAGCAGACAAACCACCTAAGTATCAGTATTAAACTAAGAGGACAGGACAGAATACAAATGATAGTTAATAATTTGTAAACCCAAGTAATGATGTAAAAAATGTCTTCTAATTATACTTCTTTTTCCAATTCAAGATAATTAAAATTACCAACTTAATACATATGCAAGAAAGTCACCATGTACAGGAAATAAAAGTACATGAATATACCTATTGCTATTCTAAAGGATACATTCATTTTAACATCTACATACTCTCCTTCTCTGAAATTTCTCCCCCAAATTTGAGAATAGAACTTTCCTTATAAAACTTCTCTAATCCTAGTTGTTCCATCTAGATTTCTGGCAGTATTCACTTGTCTTCCATTCCCCAAATAATATGAACTAGCTAGGCAGATACATTTTTTCCCCTAGTATTTTATCCAGAACAGTAGCACTGTCTTTTTTGGATCAATATTTACACTTCAAATAATCCTATAAGAGACAACAGAATTGAAATACCTGTTACACAGGACTTTATAATTAAATGTAATCTATAGTTCTGTATTGGCTTTGGGATCAGGTAAAAATGATTATGAATATTTTGGGAGCAATTGTTAGAAACTGCATAGTAATGTCAAGTGTCCTAAATTTGGTAATAATTCTGTTGGTATGTAAGAGAATAATCTTAGGAAACATATGCTGAAGTATTTGAGATCAAATGATTATGATATCTGAAACTCACTCTTTTTTGGAGTGGGGGTACCAGGGACTGAACCACTGATCAACATCCTTAGCTCTATTTTGTATTTTATTAGAGACAGGGTCTCACTGAGTTGCTTACCTTGCTAAATTGCTAAGACTGTCTTTGAACTTGCGATCCTCCTGCTTCGGCTTCCTGGGCCACTAGAATTATTACAGGTATGTGCAACCACACCCAGACTGCAACTTACTAAGTGGTTTCTAAATATTATGATGGCAAAGCAAATATAATAAAATGCTAATAATGAATCTTGGCATGAAGACTATTAAATTTCTTTGTTTTATTCTTACATTTTTTTTTCTGTAAATCTAAAATTATTAAAAAATAAAGATTCAAATATTTTCCCTTCTTTGGCTAGAAAACATGTTCCCAGGGTGTTTTCGTCTCTAAAATCACTTATCCTCTTCAGACCTGATCCTGTTCTCTAAACATCAGTGGTGTTGCTCAAAGTCCTGGCTTGACCCTTTTACCCTACTTTCTTTCTTCCAAATCTTGGTCTTTATTAAAGCTTGAACTCTAAAAATAAGTAACAAAGTAAAACAAAAGATTCTTTTAGTCTTAATTTCTCCACCCAGCTGTGTGCACCCTGAATATTTCCACCAGCTCATCAATTTATCTATAAAATAGTTAAATACAAAAACCTCATCACTTTATTCTTTCCAAACTAATTCCTTCACTAATACTCTCTAATAGTACCAGAATTTCCCAGTTAGGGTTTTTGACATTTTGAAGTCAAGTTTGGGTGCTTCCCTATAGTATTCAAGCAGTTGTAAAACCTAATAATTCCTTCTCTCTGGTAATTATTCCTTCTTCATCTGGGGACCTTTCTAGTATTTTTGGTCTCTATCCAATTCAGCTTCTCTTCAAATATATTAGGCAACAAATTGAACTATTCTTATCCCACATTTCTGTCCTTTTGCAGTGGTTCTGTATTTCCTCTAACTGGACTGTTCCCTTTTCCTCAGTTCTCCAAGACCAAATTCTACCCACCTTTAAGTTTCCAATTAAAAAGTCACCTTCTGAAGCAACTTTGACCAATCCCTCCAGCTGTTCTTGAAAGACAAAATGCTTGATTCTACAAGACAGATCACTTTTAATCATGTGATAATGTATTTGCCCATCTTTTTCCATAGTAGACCAAGCTAATCAAGGTCAGTACTGAGTTGTCCTAATCTTGTTCTCTCCCAGCATTTACTTTTAGGAATCAATAAACTTTTGCTGAGTCAAAGAATTGCAAATTTCTCTTGATATTCTCCCTTAGCTTCATTCTGTACTATTATGCAAAAGTGAAATTTTAAGACTTTAGTCTTCTGGTTAGGAAAGGTGATCTCTCAGAAGACACTTAAAATGGCAACATGAAAATCTTTTGTCAAGCGTCTATAATTTGGGATAAGTATTTATTGCCAGTTTTTCCTTGATGTCTGCAGGTCAGATGCTCAAGTTCCTATTGTAAAATGGAGCAGTATTTGCATATAATCTATATACATTCCCTTGTATACTTTAAATCATCTCTAGATTAATAATAATACTAATGCAATGTAAATACTTAGAAATAGTTCTTATACTCTATTGTTCAGGGAGTAATGACAGAAAAGTCTGTACATATTCAGTACAGATGCAATTAAAATTATTTTCTGAGGTAGGCTGAATTCAAGGATGAAGAACCCATGGATACAGATGACTGATTGTACTTTATGCAATGACCAAACATCTAATACTTTACTGAAATTTGTAGGAAGGTTTGTTTTCAGAACACTGCAGCATGGTTTTCACAGTTTTATGTGGTCTTCTCTCATCTTTCACTAAAAGCCCCCAAACCTGTATTCACCATCTTTACATATAACTGTATTTCCTTTCTACATACTGTTCTTATTTTTACATAACAAGAATTTGACTTATATCTTGACAGCATCACTTTAATAACCATGTACATGGCTTTTAAAAATTTGGAAGATCTGTTGTTTTTTGTTTGTTTTAAAGTATTTTATTTTTAGTGGTAGCTGGACACAATACTTTTATTTTTTTTGGTGCTTGAGGATCAAACCCAGGGCCTCGCACCTGCTAGAGGAGCACTCTACTGCTGAGCCACAACTCCAGCCCCTGGAAGAGCTGTTTTTATGTCCTACAACTATGAACTGCATGTATGATTCATGCATGTATGTCCATGCATGTATTATTCATGACTTGAAGGAAGTTAACTTTCTTAAATTTCTAACTTTATAACACATAAGTACCCCCCACCCCAAAGTTACTTTCCCAATGTCTGGCACCACAAAATGAAGAATTCTGTAGTATTTAATATACTGCTGCTCTGTGATATGTGAGGGCTTCATTTACTACCACTGTCCATGGCAATTCTCATTTCCAATAAGCTTACTGTCAGAAGGAGGCTCCATTGGTTCCCTATTCAGGACTCCCACTTGCTATGTCTAAAAGGGGCTCTTTCTTAATGAGGCACAGCAGTTTGCTAGCAGCCTTCCACTCCTTAAGCAAATACTCAGCTCTTTAAGATCTGCTGATAAGGCCAACAATGACAAAAGAGAAGTAAAGGAGCTTAATTCCAACAGTTACCTTTTTCCTTTCTCATTTAGAACTACATGGGGGACCAAACTCAATGGAGCAGGCATTTTAAAGGTAACTGAATCTAAATTTCAAAAAAGTCAATTTCCTGATTAACACACATGAAGACAGATTTATTATTTCTAGTGAGGGCAAAACTATTTCCCAGGAGCCCCATTTACTTTCTTTAAGTAAGCCCAAGCCTGCTTGTTAACATAACACCTTCCTGGCTATCCAAGTAGAAAATAAGGAAAGTAACTTCTCTCGTTTTTATTTTTTTTTTAAATTTCAAACATATGCCTTTAGTATGCTTTCTATTTAGATTTACTAGCCTACAGAAATGTAATACAATGTCATTATCTTGTCCTATTTTATTCTACCAATACTGCCTAAATTACATTAATATTTTATGCCTGTTACTTGTTCATACCACAAAAATTTTGTCAACTAATAACACATCTGTACATATTTTTTACTCCACCTACTTACTCAACCTAGATTTCAACTTCCCTGAATTTCCATATTCAGTTCTTTCAATTTCTCAATTTCGGTACATGCCTTAGACTAGTGAATAAATGTCATCATTCAATAATAACTTTATTACTTGCCTGCTTTAATGTCATCTGAACATTCTATAAGCATGTCCTTAAGTTTTTATCTAAATCTGGGATCTAACAATGAGCTTTGAAGAGAATATGTATAGCTTTCATCTGATCCTCAAAGTATTACTGATTATCTGCTTGTCCTACCTTGGCTCACCTCTTACATAAAAACTACAGAATAAGCTAGCGACAAAAACATTTATATAATATGATACAAAGGAGTCCTGTGAGCGTAGCCACTTTAGTAAGTACTGAAGGAAAACCTGGAAATTTGGAAGTATACTTAGTTAACTGAATCTCCACACCAATTAAGACCAATATATGTTACCCTGAATATATGTTTACTGGGGGAAACTAGGTAAACAGTACACGGGAACCCTTAGCATTATTTTTTCAACTTTAAATCTAAAATTATTTCAAAGTAATAAATGGGGGGGTGGGGCAGGGGAAGGATCAAAAGGAGGGAGGTGAAGAACACTAAAGGGTCATTAAAAACCTGTCCTTGTTGGCTTCTTGGACTACCCTCTACTAGATGTCCTTAAGTGAAATGTAGATAAATTATTAAGTACTAAGGACAAATTATCAGGGACTCTATTTGTGGTGCTACAACATGGTTCAGTCAGTTCTATATTCTTAAGGTACTTATACATAATTATTGGGAGAGAACATTTAACCAGTACCAATACCCAACAAGTATCCCACTATACAGATGAATCTCAAACATAACACTAGGCACTAACATAGTATAGGAAGTACACTAATTACATAGCGTATCGGAAGTTAGGACAGGGAGAAGGTGACTAGAAGCGGGTATGAAGAGGCCATGAAGGAGGGTTATAATATCCTATGTCCTGATCTTGGTGCTGGTTACACATGTGTTTTCAGTTTAAATTGTACATTTATAAATGGTGTACTTTTTTGATACAAGTTGCAGTTCATTAAAAAGATTTTTAAAGATTCCTATTACTGAGCATTCAAAAATTAGATTACCCAAATTGTGAAACATGTTCTATTATATGGGATAACAAGTATTCGTTAAAAAACCCAAGTTTCTTGGAGGATGAACAGAACAAAACAAATTATTTTATAAAGTACCCATGTTATTGATATAGAAACATTTAGTGCTAATTCACTTCTAGATTCAAAAATGAAATCTTATAATGTACAATGAAAAGAATGAAAATTTTTTCTAACACAAATACTTGGGTTAAGGACATACTTTTTTTTTTTTTTTTCAGCCAGTAATTTAAAAACCAGATGTAATTAGATGTGAGTGAATAATCTAAATATTTTAACAAAAACCATCAAATATTTACTAAAAGACTTTCTATAAACTTACTTAAGACATTCATTTTAATAACCCAGTTCTTCTACTCTCCAATAATTTCTCTTTAAATAGTGGTGCTACCATAAAAAAGAACAAGCAGACTCAAGGGGATGGTGTACCTAACAATTGCTACTCTTGCTACATTTATGCAATTTCCTCATGAACATGAAAACATTGCAAGTGCTTATCAATGAGAGTAAATTCTTACAAGCTACCTAATTTCTTCCTTTAAAGTTTCTTCTCCCTAGTTCTCCTTCAGCCTTACTGACCTTGAGAGCTGTTTGCTTTTATATTTGAGAGCTGTTTGCTTTTATAGGTTCCCAATGAGAGCCTGATCCTCAGTGACTAGCAGGATAGGTTCTAAATTAATTCTGTAGATTTAAGAGAGCTAATAATTAAATTCACAAAGTTTAAAAAAAGTCATATTTTACAGTTACTGCTCTGAAACACTAACACACGAGAACATTGCTAAAAAATTAACTTTACGACGAGATATATCTCCTAGAAAGCTAATCATGTAGCTACATTACTCACTATAATAAGTAGGCATTCCTAACAAGAGGTCGATTATTTTTGAGCTGTGTTGACTGTCCGAATACTTTAAGATAGTTTTACTGATTGATTCCCTGAGGATTCTGCAACAGACAAGTAGGGAAGTCAGAAACTATGATGGCATATACAGAAAGATGGAAAAGGCAGCTGAGAAGAGCTTCAATATTAGTACAATTTAGGAAACCCCTGGATATCCCAGGAGAGAATATCTAAATACAGGAAGAGGCAGCTGAGTTGTTGAAAAGCTTTTCAACTTGCTAATTTAAATAGGAAAGGAAATGAAGGACCATTAGGGAATTTAAAATCAATATGAGAAAAATATATCACTCATATTTTGGTTAAAAAGAGACTCAAGGAATCCTTGAGATGGGGGTTGGCAGGGGGGCAGTAATCAAAAGTACCAGTCTTTCAAGTTAGGACAAAAGTGGACATCTTCTGATATCTAGGGCATGTTTAATGAAAACTGGCATAAAGGCTGCCCCTACTGAAAAGCATTCCAAGATCTCATAAACTGAAGCCTGAAATATAATATCTGGCCATACTGACAGGCAAGTTTATGCCTAAAATAAGTAGATTATGTAGTAGATAAAGTAAGGGACTTTCAGTCCCCTAAACTTCTGAATGGATCTAGCAACCACAGTTTTTCTCAACTGAGTACTTAATAAGCTAGTTGAAAAATCAAAAGGAAGCCATTAGTCAATTTCCATTAGGTTGGGCTTGTCACCTTGGTATTATGGGCCAATTTATAGTGAAAAATGGCTGATCTAAAGATCTAGAATGTAAGTGCTGATTATATTTTGGCATTAACATAGACAAGTAGCCATTAGCTTCTTTGGCTTTGAAGAAGAGAAAATATTTTAACTCATGAAAAACTACAGATAAAGCAACTTGCCTCATTTCTGACACCTTAAAATTTCTGGTATCTATAAAACAAAAATAAATAAAGGAGTATTTAGCTGTAACAACAAATGAGCAGTCAACTTCTTTGTTGTTTTGCAATGAAACACAGGAAGCCTTTTAATATTAGAACAGAATTATACAAAATAAAGCTCAAATCTTTTTATGCTGTTTTGAAAAAATAATGTATGTATTCACGCTGCTATGGCAGATTGTCAAAATTAGATATTTGAAATACAGTTGAAAACTTATTACTACATTTCAAAATAGAGTGCTATTTTCCCTTTTTCTTCAGATGAAGTATAGATGCATCCTAAAGTATTGATACTCTGACTACACCCGGTAAGATATTTGAATAATTAAACCTTCATGCTTGTTTCATGCTATAATTTACATTTACATATTAATTTGTGCTGCTATAGCAGAAATACCTAAAAACTGATTTTATAAACTTGGTGCTACAAATTTTAAACATAAAGTTCAAAAAGTAACTGTTTAAAAACACTTTTGGTGAAGTGTTTTTGTGTTAAGGGAAACACCATCTAAAGGTACTTTGTTAGAGAATACCTTTAGAGTATAACACACAAGCAAATCAAGCCTAAGGATTAAAAGAAAGTTTTACTGTTTTTAGGCAATATAGATCATGTCTTAATATGATATGTACATGCACTTAGCAATACTTTTTCTAATGAGAGGGAGCAGATTGTTATCCAAAACTATACCAAAAGACACAAATGCATTGCCAGGCAGAGTTAAAAGAATCTAACAAGCTTTGTGTGAATTTTAAAAACACTGCTTGTGCTCAACTTTTGTTAATTAAACATAGAATGATGTAGTGCTAACAAATATTCAGCAAAAATAACTGAACAGAGCATACACTCACTTAAAATATATGCTGAGCAGAAAGATAAACCAAAGTATCTTTTCTCAAAAATGAACTCTGAAACTATTCTGTATTTTTTAATGTTGAAAGTAAAATATGTACATTTCTGTGAGAAAGCAAACTGTTTTGGGGCTTAGCAAATCAGTAATGTATATCTAATGAACTCCATAGAACCAACTTGGATATTTGAACGTCTCATCAAAAATTAAACAATGACTACTCTGATACCTTGGTCTTGTCTTTCCGCCAATTTTAAAATTTGAAATAATATTTTGTTTTACGTTATCATGGCTTTTATATAGAAATTATATAGAATAGCACAAAATTAAAATTACTACAGAATATTTTTTTGTATTAAAATAAGTGGTTATTTAATATAAGATTCACACACAGAAATATAAATCCTTCAAAAAAAATAAATATAAAGTGCACAAAATTCAGTTAAAAAAAAAAACATGTTTATAAAATATATATACTGTCCTTTTGGTTTATTTTGCTGCTTTGTCCCATGCTAGATACCATGTGATTTTCCCTCTTAAAACAGCAAAGATCAGTTTTATGCAAAGCAATTCATGCATACATTTTTGCATGTATGCATTCCATATGTCAAGTATTCATACCTATCCCAGAGGCTCTTTGATTCCTGAAACGTGTTCAAATGGAACGCTTGGTAGAAAGCAGTTGAAGGATTCCTGTGAGATCCGAGAATCAAATGGAAATGAGGTTGAGAATATACAGTAAAATCACTACTTTAAAAAAAAAAAAAGAAGAAGAAGGAAAATTTTAGATTTCTAATACAGTGCAACTGCTTTATTGAAAATAAAAAGAGAAAAGCATATAAAGTTGTTAAAAACTAGACAAAAAACCAATAGACTCCAACAATAATTCAGGATCAATTTTCTAAAAGGGGTAATAGATAAAACTTTAAACTTTATGTTAGTTAGCATCCAGTTGTGACATTGTGTTTACATACGAATGTGACTAGTCTACAGCCCATCATTTGCCTTTTAAATATAATATCTTACTAGTCTAGCAGTTTAACAAAGCTATTCTTAAGTGTTCATGTAAAATGTTAAGTCATACATTTCTCAGAATATGCTGAAGTGGGAAGTATTTGAGAATGAACAAGAGTCCTTTCCTGGGTTGGACTTGACACATTTCTACCTTCAGAATTCACATATTTACATGTGGTTTTTCTCTGGGCTGGTACAAAAACTTTGGTTGCAATGGCAGCTTTCTAGCTTGCATTAATACAACACCCCTTTAAAAGGTAAAAGCTTATTTACAACAACTATCATTCACTTTTACCATTCTGGCTAACAGCACAGAATCCTAACTGATGGCTCACCTGGGCAAGTCCCAGTATGTATGATTCTCCTTGTTTCAGGACTAGTTTCTTAGGGAACAAACCTTTGACAAACCAGCTTCTTAATAGTTCGCCCTCCTCTTCAGCATGGTTCTGGTCTCTCTAACCACCAACTTGTACTTTAGGGGAGCTAACAAATATCTGTCACATCATTTCTTGATCCATGCTGCAGCAGAATAGCAGCATCTAACAATGTAAATGTTTATTGCACAAGAGACCCCGTTCTAAGTGCTTTATGTTTATTAGCTCAACTTTTGCAATAGCTCTACCTAAAAGGTCTAAGATTTATATATTCCTATCTCACAGATCAGAAAATTGGGTCCAACAGAAGTAATCTGCCTGATGCCATAGACCTAGGAAGGTAATCTGGTTCCAGAGTTTATGTTCTTAAACCACTAAGTTAAACATGTAGCAGCACTAAATTTTGACTTCTTTAAATCTCTGTTAACAGCCTCTCAGGATGACTGAAGAATTGAGACAATACCTAAATCTCTTGGAATACAGTCAATGCTCAACAGCTATCATTTTGTATACAAAATGACACAAATGTAATTCTGAGGCCCTAATAATGTGCATTTAGAAAGTCTGCAGAATTATGGGTACAGTTTGAAAACTATTTCTAAGGTCTACTGCAAGAGTACTCAAGTATCAGTGATCATCAAGACAAATGCACAACAGAACTCTGATTTCAAAACTCAGATGAAGGCTAATTAAGTTGTGTAATATAACTGTACTTAGAAGTCAGTCTGCCAAATCAAATGAAAACCAGCTGAACCAACTGGAAACTCAACTGGGTTTTTTTTTTTCCCCCTTTTTTAAACCAGGCCTGCGTAGGACCATATGGGAACTAGTTTGATGTCCTCACAGGTCTGTTAGAGACCCCAAATTTAGACAGAATGACTCAAAGAGTTAGGTAGTAAATACTTCCCTTCAAAGTAAACTTAGAAGTTACTCTCCAAGTCTGGAATTAAAAATTCATAAACAAGAACTTTAAAGATGCTCAAATATGAGGATGACATTTAAAAAAAAAAAAACACTTCAGATTTTGGCCAATTCATCTGCCAAACAAATTGGTTTCAATAAAGTCATATGACTTAAATTACGGAATTCTAGCATTTCTTAGCATAACAGTAAAATTTCTCTTATAAGTTAAATGTAAAGTGGAAAAAAAAGAACATATCTACAGTGTGAAAAGAACCTACAAAATGAAATACAATCAATGAACTTATCTTTAAAATGTCAAGAATATTGCAAAAGCTGAAAATTAACACTTATTCTATATATACTCAAAATGAAGAAGGCATTTGGAGTTATACAGTCTATATACCATAGAAAACTTAAAAATAGTCTAGATTCTAAAGATAAAAAATTTAGAGTGCCTACTAATGAGACATGAGATTTTGGAACGGGATGAAGTTAAGTGACAAGAGTGCTTGCCTAACATGCACAATTTAGCAGGCACTGGTAAAAAGAAAAAAAAAAAAAAAGTTTTTTTGGTTGTTGTTCCTGGAATACTACTTCAAGTAAAATGTTACCCATAAACTGAGTGTCCCCCTTCCTATTTTTAAAGCAAGTAGCAACACTTTAGCTCAAAATATTAACAGGCGTAGATAAAAGATTTCAAATCTCTGAGACCTAGCTAATCAAGAAATCTAAGGGAAAAAGAGAGAGAAAAAGAACCATTTGTAAATACTAACAGGCCTGATCATCAGACTTCTGTTTTGAAATGGCATAAAAATTGAGGGGATTTGGGCTGGGGTTGTAGCTCAGTGGTAAAGCACTTGCCCAGCATGCGTGAGGCACTGGGTTGGATCTCCGGCACCACATAATACAAACAAACAAATAAAATAAAGGTAATATGTCAAAAAAAAAAAAAAAAAAAAAAAACAAATGAGGGGATTAAGAGTCCAAGGAAAACTGTTAATAGAATCATTTCACAGTTACAGTCTATTAAACCCAAAAACATCAAAAGGTAACTGAAATGTAAAAATTTATTTAAAAAATATTGAACTTTATATAGTTTGGTCACAAATTGTCTTCTGTCCAAGAAATAAAATTTGAAACCAGTTTCCTAACCATTCTAAATACAGAACCAACCAAGCAATTCTTAGGATGACTGCAGTGTTTCAACCACCTAAATGAAATTATTGATTTCCTAGTTGGAGCCATTTTCAAAATCGCTGAACAAAATATATTCTTCCTTGACTTTATATACTAAATGGTCTATCACGACTATTCAAAGTACATGAAAATAGGGCATCAGAAAATGACACAAAACAAAACACTTTAATAAGACACTATCTTTGTCAGATAACTATGACAGGGAGGGGAAAAATACACATATACCCACACTGTAGAACAAAGCTACAAAAGTTGATGAGGCTTCAAAGGATATGTGAGTCCTGAACTCAGTGAACATTTTCTTTTATTTATGTCAAAATTCAACTTCAGAGACTCTTTGAATAGAAACCAGGGAAGTACAATAAGCAGATGATAAACAAGGGCCACTTCCATATTACTATCTAGGGATTATAAATGGTTAAAAATATCCTTTAGATAAAGGGTTACAACACTTCAGTGGCTACAGTAACTTTCCCTTCCTCCCAGTATCTCATCCTCTGCCAAGTAATAAAAGCAAAAACTTCCAACTCTGGAAACACACAAGAGCACTAGTGTGGAGGTTGAAGACAAGCAAGAGACTATGCTTTATCACTTAACAGCTATGTGTTTCAAACTTCTAGAGCCTCGGCTTTCCTAATCTGTTAAGGGAAAGGGCGAGGGGGGGGGGGGGAGGAAGAAAGCACTTCTTTACAGGTTATTGCAAAAATCAAATAAGATTATGTATACAGAGAGCCAGACACTATTAAGCTTGATTTGTGTTTAAGATAGGGCTATGGTTTCCAAATTATGTTGTATAAAAAAACAACTTTTGGTAGAATATCTTAACATATACCAAATGTTTCATCTCCATCAAGGTAATACCCAGGCAAACAATAGTTAAGTTTAGAACTAGGTGTACCAAAGTATGTAACACATTCCCCTGAGTATTTTAATTTGGGGGACTCAGTGCATCTCCATGTACTCCCAAAACATAACTCTGTTACAAGATTTTAATTTAAAATACAATGATCACTGAAAGGAGAGTTGAAATGGCTACAAAATAAGTATTACTTGAACAATAAAAGCTTCAAGAAACACATTTAATAGCAACCAAAATCTTATAAAAATTTAAATTTATCAAGATTTTAAGCCTTTCATTCTGGTTCTGGTCAAGTTAATCAAATCATTTTTCAAAATGACAAATTCTTACTCTTCCATGTCATTGCACAAGCTGCCCTTTCCCTTAGTTTGGAAAAGCATCCCTTTCTCTTATCAGTAACCTAATCTAAATGACCCTTTTAAGATTTTAAGAGTGGGTCTCAGAAGCATGCACATATAATGATTTGACTCTGAGAACACAAACTAAATGTCAGAAGAACAGAGGTGGCAGAGAGCTTTCAATTTTTCCTTTTGTATATTTTGAACTATATAAATATATACTTATACAAAGAATAACTTATAAACAGAAGTTAGTCTAATAACCTCGTAATTGTTAAATGACTTGATGTTTTATATTGTCCCCATTAACACCTTATATTTAGAGTCTACAATGTATATATCTATATCTATATATATATATATATATATATATATATATATATATATATATATATATATGATAATCACTTTCATATAGCCTGAGATCTTGGAAAACAGTAGTCTTATTTTTGTATCTCAGTGCTTACTATTCAGAAAATACAATGAAAGATGAATGATTGACATATTGTTACTTTAATGTTTACTTAGACATTCAATCTGCTGAATGAATATTTGCAAATCTCATTTACTATCACACAATGGTCCTGTGACAAAAAAAAAAAAAAAAAAAAAGGTTTAAAATAAGAGAAAGGTTTAAACTAGCAGCTCTCTCATGAAGCTTATCTTGTTAACTCAATAGAGCTAGAAGGAATCTTAAAATCTGAGCCCTTAAGTCTAGCTTTACCAATGAGGAAAATTGAGAGAAGTTAAAGAACTTGACCAAAGAAACCATCAAAGTTGTGGCAGGGCCAAGTTTAGAACACAATTTGCTGCCAGATGTAGTTGCAAATGTCTGGAATCTCAGCAACTCAGGAGGCTGAGGCAGGAGGATCACAAGTTCAAGGTTAGCCTCAGCAACTTAGCAAGACCTCGTCTCAAAATAAAAAGTGAAAAGGACTTAGGATATAGCTCTGTGGTCAAGTGCCCCTGGGTTCAATCCCAGTTCCAAAAGGGGTGGGGGGGATGAGAACACCACACTTTGTTATACTTCTTACTACCTCATGACCTTACTGGCCTAAAACATCTCCCTTTCTCTGACTACATCCATAACATATAATTACACTTGCAGAATCAAAACTGAAGACTACTGATACAAATTGTAGCATGTCAAGAGGTGATTTGGACAGATAGTACTTTGGATGCAAAAATATTCGTATTTCTGTGATGAACACTTGCCATACATATTGCCTTATATTATTATTAACATATAATTGCAGCCATTATTTAATACTTTAAACCCTCCAAGATGGGTATTATCCTGTTTTATTCAGGGCAACAAGAGACAGGGCAAAGCAACTACTTTAAAGTCAAATACCTCAAATATGCAGAACAGTGGATTTCAGTCCAGCTACATCTGATTCCACTGTCTGACTGTAATGGTCACTCTTACATGGTATGTTAAAACATAATTAAATTGATTCTGTTTGATCAAGAGCCCCCTCCCCTTTTCTGTCTTTGTTGTTTTCAAAAGGTAAGTCATATATAAGATCTATTTTATTGGGTTTAAAATATGAAATCAAAACTGCTTGGTAAAACTGAATTCTATTTTAGTAACTATTGAGCTTTAAATTTGCTTTGGAAATCCTTTATTCACAGATTAAACAATTTACTTGTAAATAATGAAGCTGGATAGTCTGAAACATTAAAATAACATTTGCAAACACTAGTATTACTAAAATGACTGACACATTTATCACAAAATTTATCTTCGACAAAGCAATATTCACTAGCTAAATTCTAGTAAAAGCTATGGGATAGGAAATTTTAAGTGATTTTCACTTATTTGTCCTGCCTTCTCTAATAGTAGGTGTGTGTTCTGGGCCACCACTAACAGAATTACTCTCAATTACCTGTAAAATTTTCATTAACCATCCTATTATACACAAACAACTAGAAGAATGAGATCTCTTTTTTAATTTTTTAAAACAATTATTAGTATAAGTGCAAAGAAATAAAGATAAAATACTTAAGTCTAATTTGAGGTTTTAAATTTTGAGAGGTTCAGAGCAGCATTTGTGAAACTGAATTTACCTGACTGAAAAGTAAAAATTATGCCAACATTTTTTTAGAGATAAAGCGGCCAACTAATATACCTTAAATATTACCAGAAAAGTTCAAAATGTACATATTTAAGTATATTTATTAGTGTCATGGAATGATGCAAACTGGATTCTGTTCTGAAATCTTTACGTGACAAACCATATTTCGGCCCTGAACAATGCCAGATAAAGAACATAGCAAATATTGAGACTATTTTAAGAATTCCTGTGGGAAAGACATCAAATCAATGATTCAGGTATGCACATTTGTGGATGCAGTAATTAGCATTATGCCATCAAAAATAGTAGCCTCAAATCACAACCCACTGGTTGAATATGAGGAAAAACTACAAACTGAAAGGATTTACTCCAATTTAGGAATTTTGCTGCACATCCCCTATAAATACTGTCATTTCCTAAGGTTTCTTACTGGAAAATCTGCTTTCCCCATTCATAAGGAATTACTTGGGGAACTCAGGCAACATTTAATCAGAAAAAAATTAAATCGCTATTCTTTACTATTAACAACTATTCCTTCTAAGATCATGTCACATTTTATTCTGCCATATTTTCTTCCATCTTGGTTATCTGTTATCACTTATATTTCCTGGCCTCCAACTCCTTATCATTTTAGGAAAGTTAAAATTATTTTATACTCTCCTAACAACCATTCCTGTTAGGAAAGAAATTATTTTGATTTATCATTTGGTGGGGCTGTACTAGAAGATCTGAGAGCATGACTGCTTCCACTCTTCTCTTCTTCTGTGCAGAGACAGAAAAACTCCATTCGAAATTACCAAGTACCAGACCCATTAATCCAGTATCATGCTATTTCCAAGTTAGTGCTATCAGAATCTAGAAGAATAAATATCAGGGAGTACATACATACCCCTACTACCAGTCCTATATAAAATGACTTATTCCCACACTGATATGCCCTTATGTTTTCTAAAAACATTAACCAATAATTGGCCTATATTAATTAATGCACAAAAATTTTTAAACAATATGTGTCATTGACTATAAAGGTCACACTCCTACTGATATAGAAATTTCAGGTACTCTAGGATATCATCCAACCTTTCTGGAAATCTATAATTTTCTTTACGTCAAGCCATGTTTATGACTAAAATATATATTAGTAATTAGGCACTTCTGATGAATACACCAATAAATATCATTTTATACTAAACAATGACACATATGCATATAATCACATATGCACAGAATTTTACACTTGGGTTACTCTTTGGTAAAAGTGCCCTCTCAAAGGCTTACGTAGACATAAGATGGCATCTAATATGTGATTTACACATCAACTGAAAAGTTGGATGAGAAAAATTACCTCTAAAATTCAATATATAAAGAAATGTAAAGCCCAGTGTGGTGGGCACAAGCCTATAATCCCAACTAACCTGGAGGCTGAAGCGGGAGAATCTAAAGTTTAAGGCCAGCCTGGACAGTTTAGAGAGACTGACTCAAAATAAACAATCAGAAGTGCTGGGAACATACACGTGCTCAGCAGTGGAGTGCTTGCCTAGCATGTGCAAGGCTCTGGGATAAGACCCAGTCTGCAAAAACAGAGAGAAATGAAAGCTCCCAACAAACACAGATTCAAGTAAGGAGTTTCCATGTTTTTGACTTGAGTGCAGTGAGATTTTCATGTAATACAACTCTGAAAAGTACCTATAAGTTTTAAGTTTTACAGTAAAGAAAGTTCTGCCTCTTGGTATACATCTATATAATCCTCTCAACTTCAAAAAAAAAAAGAAAAAAAAAAAATTCCATTAAAAGTACATATTCACATTTATATAAATGAACAAAATTTGTATTTATAGCACATACCAGGGCACACCATTTAGTATTCACAATTTATACTCTGTCAATCAGTAGTCATTAGCAAACTACAAAAATAAAAACCATTAACCAGATACACACACACACACCACTAAGGGATCCTTACAATTAGGTTTTTAACAGTCTTGAGCTGCAGTTGACAGTTCACAATTGCAGCCATTCATGGGAGTTCCTGGAATATGGCCTATAGAGATCACACTGGTCAGTTATCTATGGAAAGCAATCTCCTACTGTGTTCCTTTTAGGGCCAGTAATATTTTACACTTTCCCCCATTTAGAGGAGTCTGTTCAATGTATAGGTAGTAGTTTAATACAAATTCTGTACCATTCACTGTAAAAGTGATACACAATTCTTTATAAAGTATATTTTCAGCCATTGTATATCCACCAGTTTACATAAAATCAATTTGAAGAGTCTCAACAACTAATCATGAGCCTTTTTAACGAAAATATCTAAAAAAGATATCATGGTAATTAATAACATAGTCAGCAAGTAATGAAATTTGAGAACTTTTGCAATACAATCATCAGCCCTTTCAAAGGTATAACATTTAAGATACATTAATATAAGGCCTGGTCCTGCAATATAAATGACCTTGAAATTGAACTTATGGAGTCTCATATTAGGTAATGGAACCAAAAATCACAAAATAAAGAGTTTTCGGCCTAAAACCCACACTAATTTTTGTTTTCCCTCCTTTTCTCAAAAAAAAAAGAAAGAAAAAGAAAAAGGAAAAAAAAAAGAAAGATTACATTATTGCATTTACTAAAATCCTAAATTTCTTAAATTTACAAATATTTCCTTGGGATCTAAAGGATTTGTCAACTAGTCACAAAGTTTGTCTTAATTACCCAGGACCTCTCATTCCAATTTATTTTACTTTGAATGACTGCAAATAAAACTGTGTAGAATTTAATAAGGCAATCCAAAACCAACGTACTAAAATTGAGATTTTTTAGTAAAACTGTAGTATCCCTAAAAACAGTCATCTTATAATTTAATTTATGCCTGGAAAACTCTATGATTTCAACCTTAAAACATTAAAATACCCTGTCTTTTACAAAGGCTTTTGGTTTAAAAAAAAAAAAAATTACTATTTCTACTTAATGGATTCAATCCTTCACCAGGTGTGTTGGTCCTGTGATAAAACGTCAAATGTGTAAGATTACATCTTGGAAACTAGCATGTTAAATTAAAAACCAATGAAAGTTTGTAATAAAAATTAGAATTGCACATTTGATAAGCAACACAAATTTTAAAAGACTGGGGAGAGGGAGGGAAGTCTCATGTTTAAAACAGGACTACACACATATCAAAACCCTTGCACTAGATTAACTGCTGCAAACTGCTAAGAATGTATGATAGTATCTGTAGTTCAAACATGGAGTCTGTGAATGATTCTTCAGATGATCAACTTTTAACACAGTAAGGACAAACAAATGCATCTCTGAGATCATACCCTAAAGAATACATTTCAGAATTTCAGAGATCTGTCAACAGATCTCTCTGCTTCAGTCCATAAAATCTCATTAAAGTTCTGAGAAGTATAATTACATATTCACAAACTAAGAAAGGTGTGATGTATTTTTCATTCATAGATATACTTGAGCATGGAAAGGAGGGGTGGTTGGTAAACCAGTCATTTCTTGAAGAGATATGGGGCAGTGCACAGAAACAGAGGTAATTAAAAGGTTATTTACCAATTTATCAGGAAAAAAAAAATTGGTGTCTTGCAACTAGAAGAGGTAAGATGCCTGTCAATTATTATCAAAGGCGAAAAAAAAATGGACTCAATTTGATTTCAGGTTTGCCCCTATATGTGGAAATGGGAGCATCTATAAAAGGAGAGAGATTTTTCTAAGTGGCTTGTGGAATCAGTTTCTTTACTTGGTAGTCTCACCCATGTAAAATTTCTCAAAGACTAGCTAGCTGAGCTCACTTATGGGTAGGTGGAGTTCTCAAGTGGAAGAAAGACTCCCCACAAGCAAGTCACCTATAAAAGAAGATGAACTTTGAATTACAAAAAGTAGTGAAGATAAAAGAATTTCAGTGAGCATTTTTCAAACCAACAGAAGTATATAGCAAAAATACAAGGCTAATTAGAAATGGGAAGTTAAGAAAAGAAAGTGAAGAAACTAAGAAACATAGGTAGAAAAAAATTTTAACATTTTACTGTATCTTTCTACATAAACCCACAAAAATAGTTTTGTTTAAAATTAATCTGGCTCAAAAAACTCTGTAAATAAATATGTAACTGTAAAATGTCTGAACTCACTCTGTAATTTTTAAATGTAATTTAAAATGTTGTAACAAGTATTTTAAAATCTACTGTATTTGTAGCATGTCAAACTTCCCTGCAATGTTTCTTCAAAACCACTAAAAACCCTCATTAAACTATAACTAAACATCAACTCTTGTAGAATGATGTAGCAACACACAATTTTCACTTAGACCATTAAAAAAGCATCCCTTACATAGAGGGAGCCAATTATTGACATTTACACTATAAAATTACTCCTAATTTCAAGAACTACATGTTCTTTAACTATGTTGAAAGAATTTTCAGGCCTTTCCTTTTCTATATTAAAAGGACTCATGGAAGATAAGAACATCTTTCCAATATATTTTTTGTTTAATAAAACAAAAAAATAATATCTTAGAAAAGTCACTGGGAAGTCTCACAACCCTCTTCTATTTAAAGGTTGAACTAAGTATGATCTTTGAAGCTGAATTTGACACTTCACTCTCTCTTCAGCCTTTCCAGATACACTGGAGACCATTCCTTACCTGGATTGTTTTTTTTTTTTTTTTGCTAGAGGGGCAGTCTGCTTTCCCAGAATGGAAAACTTAATTCATGTTTCAGCACCAAAATTCACACTGGTAAAACTGCCATAGTGCTCAAGTGTGATTAATATCTAACAAAAGGACAATCCTTTGGGAGCATACTAGCTACCACCTCTAAATTATTAAGGTTACACTGAAATCCATATTTGAATAAAGTGTTGCATCCCTACCCATTTAAGAAACTTTTTAAGAAACCATGACAAGCCCAGGTCTCTCATTACAGGCTTTTACTTCAACAATTTAAATCAATTTTACTAAACTAAATCTTATATTTAAAAATAAAGAGGCCTCAATTGAAAAAAGAAAATTTCCCAAAGCTGCAGCCTATGCTATGATGTTTGGCCAAGCATTCCTATCCAATATTTAAAATAAGAGTTCCATACCTGTCTTCATCACCATCAACAGGAATAGCTATGCTGAACACAGAGGTGGCGAGGTTGTTCATAGGTGTTAACTGGAGGGGGTTGGCCAGGGCATCTGCAACAGGAGGCTTCACAACAGGCTTATTTTCAGCAATGAGAGAAAGTGGTGGTTGAGGTAGGGGTTCTGATTTTCTTCTAGTATCGTCAACTTGCCCGACTAAAGGCTGGGTCTGAGTCTGAAACTGGCTTAGGTCAGACTGTGGTAGACTTGTCGGTGCGCTGTGAGTGCCTTGGGCTAAGGGCAGCCCAACATGCTGGAGGAGGCTGCTGCTCCTGCTGACTGGCGTATGGCTGCTCAGCTGCTGTGACTGGGCCAGAGGCGCGGGTACATTTGGCATAGTAACAGAAGTGGTAGACACACTAGGCACGCTTGGAGCGGGCAACGCTGCAGGCACGTTTGGAACTCCGGGCACCACGGTGTGAGGGCCACCAGGCACTGCTGACAGCTGACCACTGCCACCGATCTGCGGCGGAGGCACCGACGGGGGCTGCCCGGGCCCCGCAGGACCCATGCCCTGCTGCACCACGCCTCCCACAGCAGCCGGGGACACACCAGCTGGCTGACAAGGCGCGGCCTGCCCGCCCTGCGTAGGTCCCGGCCCCGGAGCCACAGCTTCACTGGGCTGAGGAGACGCACTCACTAGCTGCGCGGCGGCCGAGGCGGCGTTCTGGCCGGCGCCCAGGGGAAAGCTGGCCGCGGCGGAAGGGGTCGCTCCGGCGCTGGTAGATGAGGGCTGCGCGGGGCTCGGAGGCTGCAGGCCGGACACGTGCTGCTGCAAGTACTCACTCTGGCCGGAGGGCTGTGCCGGCAGCAAGTGCCCAGGCGGCATCTGAGGCTGGGGGTACGAGAAGTGCTGCGGGTGCTGCGCGGCAGAAGCGCCGCCGGCAGGGCCAGGCTGCGGAGGCAGGGGCACAGCCGGCTGCGCCAGGGCTACATTCGTTGGCGGCAGGACCTGTCCCCCGGGCCCCGGAGGGGCGCCGCCCGGCCCGGCCCCCTGGAGCTGGCTCGGCGGTGCGGCTGCCATCATTGGCTGCGGCCCGGCAGAGGCTCCAGCGAACGGCGGCAGCGGAGCCGAGCTTGGAGCCACAGCCCCACCTACGGGCGGCGGCGGCTGCGGCTGCCCAACGCTGAAACTCTGCGGCGCGGCCGGAGCGGGCTGGCTCATCTTCTCCGACGGGGGTGGCTGTGACACAGCAGTCGAGGAGCTGTCAGTTCCCGAGTCGGGCCCGTGCGCCCCCTGCATGGAGGCCACCACCACCACCACCGACCCTCCGGTGGCTCCCAGGCCGCTGTCCCGCTCAGCAGTCTGGTCGAAGGTATTGCTATGCCGAATGCAGTCCCCTGAGCGGGTCAGGACGCTGCTGTCCGAGTCCCGCTCGTAGTACTCCATGCACGTCCATCGGCCGCGGCGGAAGGGTTCCCCGCTGCCGTGGTCCAGCTTGATCACACGGAAACGAGAACTACAAGTGGTGGGGGGCTGCGCTGGAGGGGCCGACCCTGGTCCGCTGGACGAGCCCGCCACTGGGGGGCCGCCGGGTGCCCCCGAGGTGGGGGCCGAGGTGGCGGCCGCCGCCAGGGAACTGGCGAGTGCCCCGGCCACGCTCCGGGCTGAAACGGCTCCTCCTTCGTTGGCGGGCGCAGCCGCCGCGGCCGCCAGCTGCCCGTCCAGGAGGAGGTTCGGGGAGACAGTCCCGGGAGTCTCCGTGTCCCCAACATTGTTGAGCGTCTCTTCAGAGGAGCTGCGCTCGCAGACCTCCTCAGGGCCGTAATCCGTGGCTCGGGAAACGTCGAATATCTCGGAGGAAACGTCCTCAGTGCGTGACTCGTCCGGGTCGTCCAGGCTCTCGGTGTCCTCTGTGATGCTGGTGGCCACCTGGGCAGTGGTGACACTGGTGATTTGGAAGCAGCTCTTCTTCTTGGCCGGCATCTTGGACATGGTGAAGAAGGCTGGCGAGCAGCGAGGACCGCGGCTCCTCGGGGATCCCACTGGAAACCGCAGAGGGCAGCGCAGGGCCCGCAGACAAAGTCCAGTTCGCGCTGGTGCGAGGCCCGCCGCTCTACGAGTCACGGGCCGCTGCGGCCGCCGGGCGAGGCATCCTCCTCTCGCTTCCTCCTCGCCTCCTGCGGCGGCTCCGCCTTCCTTTCAGTCCCGCGGCCGCGGCGCCGCAATTCAATCCCAGCGACGGCGAGCGCGGCGGCAGGGGCGGGCCGGCGGCTTCCTCCGGGCGCGGGCCGCCGCGGTCAGTCCAGCTCGGCGCTCGGCACTCGGCGCGGCCGCAGGCCCGGCGGGGGCGGAGTGGGAGGCGCGGGCGGCGGCGGCGCGAGGGGCGGCGCTGCCCCGCTCGGGCTGCTCCGGCGGCGGCTCTTAGGAGGGTCGGCGGGAGAGTGCGGAGCCGCGGGCTGCTGGGCGGCGCGGAGCCGCGGCCCGCCCTCCCGGCTCAGCCGGAGCGCGGCCCCAGAGACATGTCGCCGTCTCCGGCGGAAGCCCGCTCCGGGGGAGGGAGGCCGGCGCGGTCCTCCCCTGACGGGGGAGCCACCCGCGGGCGGCGGCGGCGCGGCCTCCCCTCGCGGTTCCCGGGAGAGAGAGGGGCGGCGGCGGACGGCGGGCCGGCGGGCGGAGGCGCCCGGGCTGCGTGAGGGAGCGGCGGTGCCTCCCGGCTCCTTCTCAGCGCGCCCGCCTCGGAAACGCGGAGAAACTGAAATTCAAACTGCTGAAGCGGCGGCTGCAGCTCCCTCCCCTCGGCCAAGATGGGGCTGAAATGGCCGCGCCAGGGATGCTGGGAGGAGCAGCCGCAGGCCCGCTGCCGCCGCCGCCGCCGACTAAAATGCCGCCGCTGCCGCAGCCGCCGCCAGCGCCGCAGCCGCCGCCGTTCCGTGACGCACCGGCGTCGTGACGTCACGACCCCGCCCCCTCCGGTTTCCTGCGGAGTTGCGCGTGAAGGCCGCGGGGGAGGGCAGTGGGCGGGGCCAGGGGTTAGAAAGGGGGAGCGGTTTCTTTATTTAAAAAAATTTTAAATTTAAAATGTGCGCCGCAGGTTCCTTGAGAGTTGAGGAGCCGGAGGCAGCTACCATTCCCAACCTCGAGGAGAGCCCCGCGCGTCGTCGGCTGTCCCACTCCGTGGGTGGCGAGGCTGAGGCCGGAGGCCGGGTGTGCCCCATCAGTCTCCGCGGAAGGGTCCTGAGAAGTGAGTGCCAGAGGCACCGGCCGTCGCCCGACGGCAGCCCGCCAGACCGACCCCAAGCGGGCCCCTCGGGCTGGAAAGCCTGCCGCCCGCGGTGGCTTCGGGGCCGCTGCCCGGGCGACGTGGATTCCCGGACGGGGAGTTCCCGGATCCGCTGGGTTCCAGGGGGAAGAGTCCACTTCAACTCCTGAGGCTGTTTTCACTTTCAGCACGAAGTCAGCTGTGGGTTTCGTGGGCGCAGAACCTGCAGTGCTCAGAGTCGCAGGTCTGCCTTTTGTTTACTCTCAACTCCTGGGGTCCGGATTGGGCCACGAATGACCCTGACGGTCAGACAGCACTATTCCTTGTCCTGGCAGAGAGCAGCTATGAAAGTACTGTGATTCTATTATCTCATAGCTACTTTCAGCAAAAGAAGGTGGTAAGGCTGTCCTTTTAAACAATGGTAGCTCTTGAACTTTGACATACCAAAGCAGTCCTCCTTTAGGTAGGACCCAAGAAAGCTTGATGGAAATCAAGAGTTCATCTCTATTGTAGCTTCAGAAATCAAATCAAGACTTACATAAATCAGTACATCAACTGTTCTAATCAGTTCTTTGAAAAATAAAAAGACTTTTTATCCCAAAACATGTTTTGAGAATTAAATTTGTACAGAATTTGTAAAGTCTTTAGATGTATTTATAGAGATAGTTTTTTGTTTTTAACTCAGTATGTCCTTCAAACCCAACTGACAGAGGTCAGGATGTGAAATAAGACCACATAATAACATCCCTGTTTCTTAAGGGGGTAGGAGAGTAAAGAGACAAAGTGTAACATTATGCTGCTATTGTGGCAGAGATAGCTAATGGAATGTTTCATTTCCAAATCTGCAGTTTTACTTATTGTTAGAGATAATTTTTCATCAATAAATTAGATGAACTGGTTAAATCCTATATGAAATTATTAAAAAGTTAATTTAATTTTGAATTGATTTACCAGATTGTTAAAAGTGATTTTTAATGGGTGGTGTTGACTGGGAGGTTTTTGGAAAAGTAAATATCATATGCCTGTTTGTTCCATTACATTATGTTATTAAACTTGTTGATTATTTGCCATGATACTCTTAAAGCACACATTTAAAGGGGAAAAAAAGTAATCTGTAAGACCATGTCTCCTTAAAGAATATCTATAGGATTTATTATGAAATGAAAGTAAAGATAAAGCTAATTTAAGAAAGATCAAGAAGTAAGCTACATTCTGGTACAGAGAGGTTAAAAGACATTTTAGGATTATAAAATTTAAATGTTTCACATAGATACTTAAGGATTTGTGTGCGTGTGTGTGTGTGTGTGTGTGTGTGTGTGTAAACTAATAGTTCTCTTTGAACATAGTGTTTTCCAGAAGTTTAAAGATCCTACCTTCTTTCGTATCTTGTTCTTTAAAAATATAGAACTCAGGAGGCTGAGAGAGGAGGATCACTTAAACTCAGGACTTTTTGAGGCCAGGCTGGGCAACACACTGAGACCTTATCTCTTAACTAACAAAACCAAAACCAACCAACCAACCAAAAAACAAAACAAAACCCTGGTTTAAAAAAAAAATGTAGAGAATTTATTACACTGATCTGTTAGGAAGAATTGATAAGAATTCTGATTGTTGCAATAAGTTTGAAATCATGTACAGAGGACTAAAAGTGGTACTGCTATATCCAAATTACAAAAGGACATCCAGTTCATAGTTGGTCCACAACAAACTAAAAACCTTCAATAACTAATAAAAATGACAGAATGTGGGACGGACACACAAGTACCTTGCTGGGTGTATAGACAGTTGTTAGTAAGTACAATGGGACCTGACTCACTAGAACTGGAGAGGTCCCTGAAGACCCTAGCGCCAAGGCTGTGGTCTTAATGCAGCTACCCTGACTTCATACCTGCATCCACAAACCCTAGGTGAGGCTGAGGAAATCCTTGATTATGGTTTCCAGAGCCCCAGCTTGATCATTTGTCCTACATCTGGTACTTCCCTCAAAGATTTCAAATTGCAGCAGATTATGGGAAGTACATTTAGGAAGAACAATGTGGGGGAAAACCCACTAAAAAACCAAGGACTATTTTCACTGATGAAAAAACACTACTTCAGCAAGATCTTCTTATCATTCATAAACATCATACCCTTACACTACTAGGTTATTATCTAACCATATCAGTACCAGATGGTGAATTATAGTCCCAAGATCCTGAAATCTGAGTTACAGATAGAGATACAGAAAACCTGATTGCCCCCATGATACCTATTATATTTAAAATAACAATGATATATTAATCTAAACACTCTTGAGCCAGCAAAAAGAAACTAATACTATTTTGGTAGAAATTAAGGAACTGGCTAGGCTAAGAGAAGTCAACCTTTAGCACTTACGCTGTGACATTTACTGTTCATTCCCTGCATATATCAGGAACGGGGCGGCCTATATCTTGGCCATAAAGTTTTTCTGGGGTTTAGAAATAGTTTACGTTTTCATCACCAAATTGTTGGAATAATACAAAGTGAAGGAGTCATTTTCAGGTTCTGAAAAGCATTGCTAGAAGTAAATCTCAGTTGTCTAAATCAGTAGTACTTGATCTGTTTCTGTGATTTTCCTGGTGTTCCATTTCTGGAACAATATCATATTAAGAAACCTTTGCAGTGAGACCATCGTGTGATATTATCCAAAAATGGAAAAAAAAAAAAAAAAGGGCAGTGAAAGAGACGGCAGGCTGAAGAAACCCCAGGACCACTTTATGAGGAAAGTGCAATCTGTTGGAGGTGTGCAAAGTCTTACTTGAGAATGAGGTGTTTAAGATTTTCACATTTAAGAAAACTTCTGTTAGACTCAGAGTTTGATAGACTATGAAATGATGATGTCCTTTTTTTTTTTTAATAATGAAGATTTCCTTGAGTCCCATGACTTTTGAAGTTCAGGCAAAATGTACCACTTGGGTGGAAGAAAAGGATGCATTTTGAAATAATAATAAATACAATGTCCTTTTACAGCCTGTTTTATTTCATCATGAAATTTGGTTTACAATCTTAGAAAACTAAAATCTTAGTCCTCCACAGGACTTTAGCGTCTATCCTAAATGCTTCCCTGTAAGGCAACATGAGTAGAAATCTGTTAATGACTCCCGTACTTCTTCTTTTGCATATAAGGTATGATACCTCTGGGGATAAAATTAAAGAAATCTACATGGCCTAATTGGAGAGATCAGAAGTAAGCAAATTCTGGCTTTGCTCTAAATCTGTTTCATGATTGCTGATGAGTCTTTTAGCCCCTCAGTGTCCCCATTCCTAAAGAGAAATAGTATTGTAGTGAAGAGGCATTCCAGTACAAAGCTTCCAAAACAGTGTGTGTGGGGGGGAATAAGCCACATGGCAGCACTTTGTTATCTTTGGAAGAAAAGATAACAACTCCAAGGGATGCTGATGGAAGTACCGTTTTCAACACCGTTTGTTAAATTAAAAAAGAAAGCCGTCACTAGCTATTTGTGGTTGTATGAAGAAGTTGTTCTGTCATAGATGAGCTAGCTGTTAGCAGATCTGCAATGGCATATCCTGTGATACAGCAAAGCGTCACTGTGTATTCATTCTTGTATATCAATTTGCTGTATTCACAGGTGTGATTATGTATTGCTTACAATGATGATATGCCTGTAATTTTAAGTTGTAACTTCAGCACTCATGGAAGAATATTGAAAGACATTGCTAATTTCTAGACTTCTGGGTTATGAGTCCTTCTGTATGTTATTATTATCAGCTTACACTGATTTTTTTTTTAAAAAAACATGTTTGAATGTAGAAACTTGTATGAGTTGAATTTAGATGTGAAGGAGGGTCCAGATGTTTCTGACTGATAATCTGAAGGTCACTCTAACCTGGCTGATTAGGTACCAAGTATTGAAAGGCAAAGATAGACTTGACTACCCTGTATTTCCAGTTACATTTTAATTCCGAAGTAACTAGCTCTTTAGTCACTGAAAACAAAACACTTTTAGCCTCTAACTCTAGAATATATGAAATCCTACTTTGAAAGCATTCATACTCATTAAAAGCTCAACTCCTGATCCATGTTTGCATAAGGATTTGGGTATTACTTAAAATAGCCATATAACGAGCTACTTCTTAGCAAATTAATACTCACCTCCCCATCCTTAACCTGGGATATTTAGAAGAGAAGGAAGCCACTAAGCTGAAGACACTGGAGGGAAATACAAAATCAAGATGAAAAGTTAACCTTAAATTCTAATCTGGGCCATCAAATTTCTAGTGAGTAATAGTAATAGTATTATTTTGATACCCACTTTGTGACAGCTTCCCATTTTTAAACTAAGTTGGCTAGATATAAATATATTTTCATCTTCTAATGTTTAAAATTTTTATCTTTTGCCCCATATTTTTTCTGTATTTGGATACTAATCTTTCTTCTTGGCATATTGCAATGGTTCTAACCTCCAAGGAAGAAAAATAAACCCCTCTGATAAAAATACATATTTTCAAGAAAGATAAATTATGTGGAGATGATTCATTCATATTATTCAAGTATTCACCAATGAACTTCCTTAACCACTATGATCAAAATAATTTTGCCTATCAATATTTCATTTGAAATATTTTATTTTGGTGTAAAAAAGACCTCATGATAGCACCAAACTTATGTCTTGAACAACCAGCACCAAATGTAAAACATAATACTAGTTCTGCTTATTCATTCATTGATCGTACATGTAGAAGCCTACTATGTGCTGGACTTGGTGAGAACAGTTGTGAACAGTTCTGAACTAGACAAGAAAAGTTCTTGTTCTGATAGGTCTAGTATTTTAGGAGGGGAAATCAATGCCAAGGACATAAAGAAATGTAGTAGTTTCAAATATTCATAAGTATTAAGAAGAAACAGAACAGCAACACAAGGGCACTGCCCCTTGGCTGAGTGTCTACAGGTAGGCTTGGGAAGGGCTCTTTGATCCAAGGACAGGCTCATCCTTAGGCGGGGAGGGGCTTTTTAGAAAGGGAGACTGGCAAGGACATTGCCTCCTGGTGGAAGCCATCATAACGGGCAGGGACTGGGAGAGGCAGGAAGGGGCAAAATGATGTGAACCTTGTTAGTGGAGAGAAGGAGCATGTTCTCTATTTTAAACGTAATAGGAAGCCACAGAGGTAGATAAGCAGAGGATTAAGTGATCTGACTTGGATTTAAAAGGAATCCTTTGTCATCTTCTAATACATACTATGTTTTATATTATGTTTGTCAAACATCTTTAAAAATATATTAAATATATTTATAGGGCCATAATATTTGTGTCATACCAAAATGGTAGGAATATTCAATAATCTAAGTGACATTTTGAATCAAAATATTCAATAACTTTGTAGCAAAACTAAGTACCTGTAGGAGAGATATCTTTTTCTCTATGAAACCCCCAACTCTAAGTTAAAAGCAGCAATTTTGATTACTTGAGATGAAATTAAAATGTCCTGCTTTTTCTTCCCCCAGTACTAGGGATTGAACCTAGGGGTGCTGTACTACTGAGCTATATCCCCATCCATTTTTATTTTTGAGAGAGGGTCTCCCTAAATTGTTCAGTTTGAACTTGAACTTGCCAACCTCCTACCTCAGCCTCCTAAGTAGCTAGGATTACAGTGCCACCCACACCTGCCTGAAATGCCTTACTTTATTTATTTTTGGTTTTTTAGTGGTGCTGGGATTAGAACCCAGGGCTTGTGCATGTGAGGCAAGCACTCTTTCAACTGAGCAATATCCCCAGCCCCAAAATGCCTTACTTTATAAAAAAGTGAATAATAAGTCATTTCATATAAATGTAATTATTAGATAAGTGTGACAGAACCACCTGATGAGAACTTCCAACAAGTAGAACTAATTTTGGGGAGGCTGGGATTAAGTGCCATTTTTTTTCAATGAGATAAAAATACATATAGACAGGTCCAGGGACACTTTGAAGTGTTCAGAGACGTGTTTTGGTGTTACTGGGTCACTTTTCTTTTAGAAACCACTTGGAAGGAACACCTGAGCAGCAGGTGTTGGCACTGGCTTCAGGGCTATTTCTTTATGACTGAGGTCACATTCTGAGGGACTAACCTGGGTACTTGGTCCACATCTCCTTTTCTCTCCTCCCAATTCCAGGCCTAAGTGTATAAAAGTTCAGTTTATTCTTACCAAGGCAAAACTCAAAGAGGGTCACGGGTCTGTGAGCTTCAGTAGAGACAGATGCATAGACTGTGATTTTCTCTGGAACACACATGGTTCATCTGTTTTCCTAGTGGAATGTGGGAGAAGAGACACCCAATGCTCTGTACGATAGTCCCCTGTGGGAATGTAACAGGCCTCTATACATTCCAAACTGAAAGGAGAAGAAAGTTTGCTTATCTCATCCAGTACTTTTAATATATGTTGATTATAATTTGATAAGTTGATGTTTCCACATATGATTATACAGCATTAAGATTAGAAAATGAAAAGGGAAGTGTGTCATAGTTTCAGTGCAGATTCTTTGAAAAGTGTACATGTTTCTTTGCTGCACTTTTGTTAAGTATCATTCTAAAACTCTTGGTTTGTTTTGCACCTTAATTGTGAAACTCACAAAGACTGAACGTATCACCTTGCAATAGCACTTCTTATGGATGGACAAACATTGCCCAAACTTCATAGTCTACCTTATTAATGAATTTTACTTCTAGTTAAATCTTATTTTCAAAAATTAAAACCATTTTGAAGGTGAATATTTTTCAGTATTTGATGAGATCTTAAAAAATGTTAAACATGGTAGAATAACAAGTGGAAAGGGGCTGGGGCTGTAGCTCAGTGGCAGAGCACCTGCCTCGCATGTATGAGGCACTGAGTTCAATCCTCAGCACCACATAAAAATAAACAAATAAAGATATCAAAAAAAAAAAAAAGAATACCAAGTGGAAAACAATACTGTGCCTCACCTTTGAAAGAAAAGTACACATATACACAAGAAAGTAATGTGGGCAAAAATGTGCCAGAATTTTAATAATGGTTAACTCTGAGTGATGAGATTTGGGGCTTTATTTTAAAAAAATATTTTTGCAAATTCTCGACTATTTTTATACTCTATTTATTATATATAGTATATATAATGTATATACTAAAATATGTATCTATAGACTCTAGACTAAATCAAAGGCATTTTGTAAAGGTGTGACAGCCAAGACTACAGTTTCAGTGAGATGTGGCACATGGCACTCAGAAAGGCTATCCAAGGATAAATCACTCCTTGGGAATGCCATCAAAGATAAATATTAGGGTGATTAATGCCTTTTCAGTTGAATCAAACTAATGCAGAGAAACTTTTAAGAGTTTAGCAAGGAATTAGGAGGACATAAAGGACAGAAAATCATTAAAATAGGAGAAGTGGAGTTGAAAGAATAGGATGTCAGGAAACCTTTGTTCTGTTGTAGGCAGTCTTCCTTCTGGACGTATGTCCTTGAACAGGTCATGACCTCTCTGGTCTTGGTTTCTTTAACTGGGAAGTAAGGAGGTTGAACAAGAGGATGACTATTTTTAGTGCCATGATTTTATGAATCTAGATTCCCAAAGGACATGTTTAAATTTTTGGTTTTACAGGAGAAAGTCAGCATATAAATGGGCCTACACACTGCCTATGCCGCAGCCCTGGTGACAGCTGAAGGAAGCTGATCCTTGCCTGGTGCCCCTTCCCTGTCTTCGCCCTGCTCTTGGATGCACTCCTTTGCATTCTGGGAAAATGAGGCGATGGCCTTCATCACTGAGGGGCTCTTGTTCTTTTGGAGATCTGCTAGCAGGATATCAAGGGCAGTGGCACCCAGGGCAGTGGGTATTCCTGCCCTCCTCCCCCTTCTCTGCCAGGCTGAGACTCTCGGGGTGACGCCCCTGCCCAGTTACAGCTCCTACCAGATCTCCTTCCATGGCTTCAGCTTTTGTTCATCCTCAGTGTTCCTTGTGGGATCTCCTAACTCTGACCACATTTCTGTGATTATTATTTTCATTAATTTGTCCAAAATCCCCCTTTGAACTGTGCTTCCGATATCCTGCCAGGACTGGGCGAATAATACATTCAAGGGATTCATTTTTCTGATTCCCACGACTTTGTTCATACCCAGTCTTTCCCATCTCACTTAGGGTAGGGGCCTAAGCCCTGACAATGACCCTCTGCTCCAACCACCTCTGTCTCCTTGTTCTTCTTCCACCCCACTGAGAGACCCCACACAGAACCTCTATGCTAGCCATGCTGTCTGCTGAGTCCCTGAGCTATCTGCCCGGCTAATGTACTCACCTTCAAGTCTGAGCTCAAGGTCAGCTTTTCAGTGAGTCCTGCCCTAAGTATGGCGAGGCTGCAAGCCTCCCTACCCTGCTTTTTCTTCTTTCTATAGCACTTATATTTTAGCATACTATTTTATTTATTACTTATTTTGTTTATTTATCTTTCCATATTAAAATGGATTACTCCAAAAGGGAAAGAATTGTCATATATCTTACTCATTCTTATATCCCTGGAGTCTGTGGCAGAGTGTGGCACATGTGAGAGTCTCAGCAAATATTGTGTAAACGAATGAACTTTTCATAACACTGTACAACATTTCACTCGGTATTTTGGAAGTAAAGAAATAAGCGTGTCTAACATCAAGGAACATTGGTACACTGGGAAATTCTCTGCAAAGACAGATTTTATTCGTTTAAGCATGTATTTTGAAGAAGAAAAAAGAGATCATTTTAATTATTAGACAAAGAAGGTTTCTTTACCTTTTTATTAAAGCATTTCCTTCTTTGTAAAAATTTTAAAAATTGCTGGATATGGTGGCACACACCTGTATTTGCAGTGACTCAAGAGGCCGAGGCAGGAGGATTGAAAGTTCAAGACCAGCCTCAGCAACTTAGCAAGATCTTCTCTTAAAATAAAAAAATAAATAAAAAGTACTGGGGGTGGAGATCAGTAGTAAAGTGTCACTGAGTTCAATCCCCAGGACACACACACACATTTTTTTTTTCAGAAAATATTGCAAGCTACATATTGGATCATATACAAAAGTTTAAAGAATACAGTATTTTTAGTGTTCTACAGACAGTAGAAGAGAAAAGAATACACATTACTTGACATTAGCCATTTTTAAACATATTTGATTCAGGAACATTGAGGTTTTTAAAATATTTGGTATAGCAGTTTAAGTAACATTTCCTTTACCTAGAAAAATCTAATAAATAGAACTATTCTAAGGGTAAACAGTTCTTATTTAGTATTGTGAGTGTAGGCATATAGATAAATCACTGTAGAAACAAACTATTGGAAAAAAAGTTTTCATTTTGAATTCCCGGAGTCTAAGTGCTCTGGCTTAATGAATACCTAGGTTTTTTTTTTTTTTTTAAATGTCTTTTATGGGCTCTTTGGGTTTTGTTTTCCTCTTCTGTTTGGTTTGGCTGCTCTCATTTACATACTTGTTCTCATTAGGTTTGAATTTCAGTGCAGGCCCCCTCTGCAATGGGAACAAATGTCTCACCATGTGACCCAACTTTCCATTACACACTGAGGCATGTGCCCTCCCAGAGGCAAAGCATCCATAACTGGTACACAAGAGAGGGAACCATCACATAAAAGAAGTCAAATTTGAGGGCATTTTTCCTTAGTGTTAATATAGTTTCACCATAATAATAATTCAGAATAATCAGCTAATGACCACAAATGAATTATTGTTAAAACATCGTTTCCTTGGCATAAAATACCTAACATTTCTAATTAGATGGTAATTTTCATAGCCACCATGGCATTTGGTATGTCCTAACCACCTTTCATCAGAAGTCTTCAGACCCCTGGGAAGAAGCTCATTACACCCTGAAACAGTTCTGGGTATGAAGAACAAGTTTGGCTGATGTTCTGTATCCATTTTTAAAATTTTTTTTATTTGTCAATGGGCCTTTATTAGTTAATTTATTTACATGTGGTGCTGAGAATCGAACCCAGTGTCTCACATGCTAGGCAAATGCTCTACAACTGAGCCCCAGCCCCAGCCCCATTCTGTATTCACTTAGATGCTGTATTGTGTGGCAAAGATTTAAACTGCACTAGGAGACTTCTCAGTAATGCTTCAGCCAAGTAGGAAGCAGAGGCAGCAGGAGAGATTCAGAAGAGCTGAAAGTCAATCCCCAGGTAAGAGTCTGGGCAGAATTCTGAAACTCATTGTTTTATTCTTTAAAAACTAAGTAAATAAATGAATTGTACAGGCTACTCCAGTAGTAGGGTCACTATTAATATCCACAAAGATCACTCGTTGTATTTCCAGGGAGCTCTAAGAGATTATTTTTCTGGTGGCATGTATTATTTTACTTTTGGCTAGAAAGTCAAGGTAGAACAGTATTAAGAATAGCTGTCAATAAATTGAGAGTATAGTTCAGTGGTGGGGCACTTGTTTGGCAGTAGGAGGTCCTGGGTTCCTATTCCCAGCTCTGAAAAAAAAAGAATAGCATTAAATAAGTGTAAACCTCATCATAGCTCTTTTCATATCTCTGGTCAGACCTTCTACACATGGAGCACTTTATGATCGTCAGACCTTACCATGCATTATATCTTTGGGTCCTTGTAAATCTATATCTGTGTGACCTTTGGCAGGTCACTGAGCCGTAGCTTTGACTTCTGTTTGGTAAGCTAGATTGAATAGATGCCCTCTACCATCCTTGGGAATGCTTCAGAATTAATAACAGAGTACTTGAGCACATTGTGACCTCTTTCAAAGAAAAGCATTGTTACAATTACAAATCTTTATCATCTTTGTAGCTTAGGAAACTAAAATTTAAAGAGATTAAGTAAATTGGCCTTAAGTATTTAACCACATGAGTCTCAAGAAACACACAGAATTATAGATTAAAAGGTTGATTTTTATAGTTTAGGTAAGAAATTTGAAATTTAATTATATAGGGCAAAATATTGCCTCATAAATAGAGAATGGAACTTTCTAAACAGTATAATCAGATATTCATTCTGAGCCATGAACTCATTAATTTTAATTAACTGTGTCAAACCGAATATGATTTCATCAGTTATTGGTTAGCATTCAGGCTACATATGACAACTGATGAAAAGATACCAACTTGGAGTTGATTAATCCCAGAGTTATTTTGAATTATATAGGCTGAAAAGAGAAATAGGAAACATTTTTTGTTAAAAATAATATTTTCCAAATATATATTCAGAATAATATTGCATTAGCATAATTAAAATGATTATCCTTGCCGCCAATATTATTTCATGTAACTTAGACATTAGACTAAAATCTTAAGAATATTGGATATTTTATAAAATGTTTGAGTTTGAAGGGAATGATATCCCCTACCTTGAATTACTGAGATTTATTATAAATATTATGACCTAAATCCATATGATTGAAATATTATTTGTATTTAGTAAACATTAAGATCAGAAAATGATCATTTGAAATATTTTAAATTTTTTTATAATGGAAAATGAAAATACACAAATATTTCAAACATTTGTAAAAATAGAACTGCCTAGTGGATGATAACACTGGCATGATCTTCTGGGCTCTCAGAAGAGACAGAGACAGTGGGGAGCAGGGAGAGGTGGACCCGTGTCAACCATGAGCCGGGAAGAGTGGTAGGTGCTTTATGGACATGTCTTCTTTGAGCTTTGTGGGATAACTACATGGGTTAAAGAGGAGCCATTATGGGGATTCTTGTTTTGCTTGGAGACCTCAGGCCGGTGGAAGCAGGTAAGGGATGGCTGGCCAGTGGAGAAGCAAGGTGGCTGCTGGGAGGTTCTTTCCTGAGGAGTGAAGGGGCAGGAGGGCTGCTCCCTCTGTGAGAGCAATGGACCAGGTAGGCCTGGGGTGCCACGGCTGAGTGAGCAGGAATGGTGGGCACCATCACTGTGCTTGGACAAGTTTCTCTGGAGGACTTTCTATTTCCTTTATTAAAGAGTGGGCCTTTGTAATATTAGATGAAGATTTTATTTTTTTCTGTTCTTAAAAAAAAAAAAAAGGTGGTGGTGGTGGCCTGTCATTCTATTTTAATTCAAATGCAGATGTGTCTTTATCTGGAATGTATGTGTAACTGTGTTGGAATTAGACTGTCCAGAGTCAGACTATCTTCACACAGCAGAGGAGCAAATTCCCGGGATACCAGGCGGTGCTTTCTGTAGACTGCCACTGTCTCCTGTCCCAGAGAAGAGGACACTTGCTTCCAGCCCCAGCTCTGTAAGGGGCAGGTCACCTCACCCCTCTGGGACCCTGTTTTTCTTCCTCTAGAAATAAGGAGACTACACCCCACAATCCTAGACCCCCTTTCCACCTTTCTGTTCTGCAGTTCCCTGAGACAGAAATGGCAGCTTATTCCTGAGGCTTCTTAGGAGAAAAAAGCCCCAAACAGCTACCTTCCACGGTAACAATCTCTGCTCCACACATGTTGGTGTTCCAAAGATTTAAAGTTTTTAAAGTTCATCAATTCTGTAGACTCTGAGGGAGGCAGGGCCATTGATATTTCCAGACAGCATTTGACTGTTTAGCATTGTTAGAAAATATTTCTTTTCTTTTCTTTTCTTTTTTAAAGAGAGAGAGAGATAGAGAATTTTTTAATATATATATATATATTTTAGTCTTCCGTGGACACAACATCTTTGTTTGTATGTGGTGTTGAGGATCGAACCCGGGCCGCACGCATGCCAGGTGAGCGCGCTACCGCTTGAGCCACATCCCCAGCCCAGAAAATATTTCTTAAGGTGAAATTTTTCTAGGAGTGAACTCAGTTTTTAAAATATCTCATTTTGAAATTTGAAGTAAACGACTTGTTTGTGGTATCCTATTCAGGTGCTTTTTAAACCACAAATAATCTGGTCCATCACTCACAAAATTACTCTCCATCTCAGAAGTTACTTTAGGGACCTTTGTTGCTATATGAAGGGGAACAGATAGAGCTTTTTATTGTTGTTTGTGTTTGTTTTGCAGTGCTAGGGATGAAACCCGGGCCTCACATATACCGGCAAGTGCTCTGCCACTGAACTACACCCCTAGGCTCCAGATGAAAGTTTAAATGTTATAATATTTCAGTTATCCCAACATATATTACTTGATGAATATATGCTAAATGGAAACATTTTGCTATAGTTTTACTTCATACTTTTATATTGTAAATTTTTAAGTTCAAGAATGGATAGATAATTTTGATGAAAAAAAAAACAGAAAAATTTTTAATTATGTGAAAATGACCATTCATCATCTTCCCGAGGTGACACCTGCTCTGTAGCCCTAGGTCGAGTTCCTGCTGCCTTGATAAGCACTACTCTTCTTGTTTAAGTGACAAGGATGAGTAGTCCATGCTCCGCGGTCCTGGAAAATGAACAGTTAGCGGAAGATGCTTGTAGCCCATCTGGAAGAAGAGAGCTTATCAAGTTGTTTCTACTTGATGATCTTGTTTGAACCCATTGGGTGGTATTATCTGCTTTTACACATGGAGGACACCGAGTCTCATGGGCGTAAAGTTATTTTAATGGTCATCTTGCTGTAACTTGCTCAGTAATTTTTGTCCTCTTAATCAAGACCATGCCTGTCTTCTTCCCTCGGGAGCCCCAGTGCCTAGCATAATACTTGGCATATAATATCAGTGGTGCTTAGCCCCTGAGCCACATCCCCATCCTTTTAAAAAATATTTAATTAGAGATAGAGACTCACTAAGTTGCTTAGGGCCTCACTAAGTTGCTGAGGCTGGCCTTGACCTTGGGATCTTCCTGCTTCAGTCTCCTGTGCCAATGGGATTACAGGCGTGCACTACCATGCGTGGCAATGTCAATACATACTTGATGGATTAGTAACTGCTGGATTATTAGTTGTATCAAAGAAATATGGGCTGGTAGAAGATTAGCAGTGCAGATCTTCTTCCCCTCCAGCAAGGACTCCTGCACTGTGCCTTGCTCCCTTTCACTCTTTCTGTTTAGTATTAACAGGATAGACGCTGGAGGTCTGGAAAAAGAATCATGTAGCATCTGATTTTTTAAATAAGGGGAGAGATTGCCTTTGAAAAGTAGAAACTGAACATCCTAGAAAAAAAAACACTAGGATCAATCTCCCAGAGCTCAGACACTGGGAAATCCAACCGCAAAAAAGCATTTTCTTTACAAAGAAGCAGTTATGTCGTGTGTATCAAACTTTCCCCTTTAATGGCCTGGAATCATTTTAAATTGGCCATTAGCAGTGATGGCAGCAAGTCTGAGAGTCTAGAAGTGTATTTTGTGCTTTATCAGTAATTTGGATGGGATTTGTGAAGCTCAACATGGCTGATCCTAAGAGGCAGGGTTATTAGCACTTCAGAATGGAAGAATGGAATTAAAATGACCTTGAAAAAATGAAGTTAATTCTAAATAGGAACACACCTAGGCATGAAAGACAGATGTGATAAATGCAATGTACAACTGGGGTAGAAAGGAATTTATAGCACCCAAATTCAGGAATTGCAAGCTAATTCTTATATTACAAAGAACTGCTACAAACTATTACAAGAATATTCTGGTTAGTTTAAGAGATTTGCAACACATTGTATGAAAGTCAGGTGATAAAGAGTAACTGAAATTGGGAATATGAAAACATAGAGAAGAAGTTGAATTTCAGTCACTTAAGTTCTCCAATAATTTTGCCCCTCGAATACTCAGTCTTAGAAGCTACTCCAGGATGTGCTCCACCAAAATGAGGGAATACAGCAATTCAGAGGGAGACAGCAGGTACAAGAGACAGGCAAAGGCATTCCTAGCACATGAGGAAACCTTGCGACTAGGTCAAGGCACATTATCAGGGGTGAGCAGAAATTATTTTTTTAAGAAATGAAAATGAAAGAACTTACGTGTTTGAATATTTTTTTTAAAGGTTAACAGTTGATGGGGAGTTTGGGTTAAATTAGTGACAGTACACAGAATGTTTGGCAAAACAAACAAAAACTGACTCCAGGGCAACATAGCTTTGAGCCAAAAGGGAAAGAGTTACAGTGCATGTGCTACAGAGCTTAGCTATAAATAACAGCGCATCTTACAGCAGTGCAAACACGAAGTGTTCAGCTCACCGACATTTGGATATAATGAAATGGAGTGGATGAAGAGATGGGAACGGTTGGTGTGAGGTTTGGGAGGAAAGGGGATGGAGAAAGCTGTGCCCTTTTAGCTCACAGTGAGAAGGTGGAAAATGCCTACACTAGAAAAATCAAATTTGTACCATAAGCGAATATAGCATATGAGTTATGGATGTCAACGCCAAAAGCACCAACCAGCCAATCAGAGGAACAGAATAAAATTGCTAAAAACTTTGCGGTTGCCTCTGGAGTGGGAAGAAATGGGCCTGGGGAAGTTCTAGGAACCACTATTTTTTATAATAATCCCTACAAGTTGAATTCTTTAAGCTATAGGCACATATAACTTTGGTTAAAATGAACAAAAAAGAAATCAAATGACATAGCCACATGTAGACATGGTGAAGGAGTCACCCTGTGATATCCGAAAGTGGGCGGCTGTCCTGTCCTGGGGGAGGCAATGTTTGCTGCACTGTGCAGCCAGGCTCTGGATTCCATGCTGTGTCCTGGTAAGGGCTGCTCTGGAGGAGTTTTTCTTTTTCTTTTTTTGGTGCTGGGAATCGAACCCATGGCCTTGTGCATGTGAAGTAAGCACTCTAGCTATATCCCGGTCCCTAGAGCAGTTTTTTCTAGGCAGATGATGCATCTCCTTCCCTGGACTGTTTGGAACTAAGTGCACACGCCACCTGGTGAGGCTTCCACCATTGTGAGTGGGGCTCGTGGGCTCCACTCTGGGCCTCAGCCGAGGATTGGGGGCGGAGACCCATATTGCACTCATGGACACACAGACTGAAAGGCAAACTGCAGCTCAGACATGTGCTACTCATGTGGCCTCTGAGAACGTGCTGACCTCTCTGGGTCTTAGTTTCTTCATCCATAAAATGGGGCTGTATGATACCCACCTCAGAGCAGTGCTGGTGATTAAATGAAATTGTTTTTAAAGCACTTGGAAGATGCTCCAGATGTTTCTGTTTCCTCCTGTCTGAGGTGGTGATCTCCTCCCAGGTTCAGAACAGGAATCATTCGAATCATATGATGACGATATTTGACTCTTACATAATCATGTAGAGAATTAAAATATACATTTAAATACCTACTTATTTTTCTTTTTGTAAAAAAAAAACTATAAGTTCTCCTATCCAGAGATAGACATGCTTTAAAAACAATTTATTTGGTCAAATTATATAGCTCTTTGAGTGTCCAATTGACACAACCAGAGTGTTTTCGTGTTACATGGAGCATAGCAGGTGAGAAGACCTCGGGAAGCTCAGGGCCTTTGGGTGTTGCAGTGGTCAAAAAATGCCCCATCCGGGCAGTCTCCAATTGCTAAGCAGCCCTGAGAGACCCAGTGAATCATGGTTTATAAACAGCTATTCATAGACACAGGCATTCCCCGGGGGCATTATTTATATGAAGCTGTTAAAGAGCAACTTGATTTTTTCCCTTTGTCATGCATTGACTGTAGCACCTGACTCATGAGATGGGCAGAGGGAGGAAGGGTCCACGGAGGGAAAAAGAGACCCTGTGCTGAGAGTGGCAAAGAAGAGCTACTGTCGAAGAGAGGCCTTCCTGAGGAGCAAGCCCATGTGGTCCTCAAGTCCTCTGTAGTTCAGAGGGCAAGAAAAACGGCCTGGTTGCTGAGGGGTGACCTGCCCCTTCCTGGCTTGTGCTGGTGCCTGAGTTGGAGTTCAAGATGAAACCTTGTCCATGCTGCCGCTCAGAGCTGCCTGGATAGAAGCAGTTATGTGGACAACAGGAAGCAACTACTTTCACATGGAAATCCTCCCATCCAGTGAAAGAATATATATTTTAAAATAAGTACCAAGTAAATCCCTTCTTTCCTTTCTTCCTTCATCCTCCTCCTCCTGCTGCTGCTCCTCCTCTTCCTTCTTCTCCTTCTCCTTTCCTGTGGTGCTGGAAATCAAATCTAGGGCCTCAGACATACTAGGCAGACCCTCTATCACTGAGCTATATCCCCAGCCCTGTGAGTAAATATTTCTCATTTTCCGTGATTGGCTCATACTAAAATCGATTTCTCACTTTTGATCTAGGTGAAAGACCACTGGATTCTAATTGAGTATTATTCCATTTTCTATTCCTCAAACAGGAAAAAAAAATCTTTCAATGATTCATCCATCAAATGATCAGTCCTTTTTGCATTGAGCCCCTATTGGACTCTGGGGCCACCAAGGTGACCAAGACAGAAGCTACCCTGGCAGAGCATGGA
The DNA here is from genome assembly GCF_047511675.1 of Marmota flaviventris. Classification (NCBI taxonomy): domain Eukaryota; kingdom Metazoa; phylum Chordata; class Mammalia; order Rodentia; family Sciuridae; genus Marmota; species Marmota flaviventris. The sequence goes on along the minus strand of NC_092505.1, from coordinate 107,014,133 downwards.
TAGAGGGTGATAGTGGAGAGATGCAAACCAGATTTGCAAAGAGGCAGTGGTGGTAAGAATGGCGGCCAAACAGTATGTTAAGACAAAAGCTGGCAGGCCAGCCCGGGGCTTTCTGAGTGGGCTTCCACAGGAGAGGTGAAGTTGTGACTTGGTCTCAAAGTCGTCATGAAAATTTGGCAGTCAGCAGGGGAGATGGTGAAGGTGTTCGTGAAAGGTAGCACAGGAGCAGAACTGAGGGGCAGCAGTCTGGGGAGTGGCATGAAACTCCAGGGGGCTGGTAAGGGAAGCTTGTGGGAAGGCAGCAGGAGAAAAAAGACACAAGGTATGGACAGAGATGACAGGCTCCATGATGCATTGTCCAGGACACTGCTGGTGGTGAGGACTGGCTGGGGTGGGGGAAGCTGCTAGTCAGGAATAGTCCAGGTGAGAGGTATGGAGTTCTTGAATCATGGGAATAAGCATGTCAAGGGAGGATGGTAAGTAATTACAAATCCCCCAAACATTTGAAGTACCACGCAAAAATCCTAAGAAGATGTGAATTGTCTATCCTAACGTGGAGTCTATTGTGACGCAGCTCGTGTTGAATAAACAGTGCCCGTGGCCACGTCAGTCAGTGCACAGTGCCGTCAGCATCAGGAGCGTGTTGCCATCACGCAGTGCTCTCCTGGCTTCCTGGGATTTACGATGGTGGCTATTTATGGAACAAGCCTGTTTTAGTCTCTTTAAACATCACAAGATAAACTGAGTTTGCCCATTTTATTTTCTTTAAGAATCCTACAGAAGACCATTAACTTTGCTTCCAGAATAAAAGATAATGTCAATATAAATTGTCTGGAATTGGTAAAATGGTAGAAATTGAAGTTCTGTGATCTTGTAAGTTTTTCACTTAGATGAATGAATTGATGACTTGGCCAGAGCATTTCAACATTCCGGGCTTGTGATAAAATGGAGTCCAGCTCAAGTTTCTTTTAATTTTCCTCTTTAGGAACTTGTGATTCAATGTGTAAACATTTATAAAGATACACGTTTGGATTTGGTGATGATTTCACATCTTAACTACTAGTATGCTAACTCGGTGAGGGAGACAGCTGAGGAGATGGTTTCTGGGGGAGTTTGTCGCTGTTCTTCATTGTTCCTCAGGCAGGAAGCCACGGGAAGCAATGCATTGTGGAGCACATTTCCCTGCAGGATCCGAGGGTCATTCATTGTGAAAAACTTTGCTTCCCAGCTGCCTGGAGTTCACATTTTTGTACTTGATTTTCCCTCCAGGACAGTTTGTTGAAGTTAGTTCTCAGAGATGGAAATATCTTCTTATTTTTTTAAAGCCACAGTTCCCCCAATCCTGGCCCATGGAGAGATGAACTTGATTAAAAAGAAAAGATCTAAGTGGCCAGAATTGTTTTGACATATGAAACAACCCAGACTGCAATATGAAATAGTCATTAGGTGTTCTTAATAATCCTTGGGATAAGTGCTTTTGGATGAATAAAAACAAGATCTGTCAAAATTTTAGATCAATTTAAGATGTAGTGAGTCAGAAACAGGAACATGGAAATGAAAGCCACCTTTCCCCAAAAGACCTTCACTTCTGTCTGATGAGGATGACTTTAGGTCTCTGTGCTTGCTTTTTCTTCTTACTTCTCTACGTTCCTGTTCCTTCTTTATTAGAGGGTGTCACATGGTACTCACTCAGTCATAGAATAAAATGCTTTCAGGTAGAATGAATACTCCTAGGTTAAACAGCTGGTTTTTTGGACATCTATCCCAGTACTTTCTTTTCTTCCCTCCCCTCCACTCCCCTCCCCTCCTTCCCTCCCTGCTTCCTTCCTTCCTTCCCTCCCTGCTTCCTTCCTTCCTTCCTTCCCTCCCTCCCTCCCTCCCTCCCTCCCTCCCTCCTTCCTTCCTTCCTTCCTTCCTTCCTTCCTTCCTTCCTTCCTTCCTTCCTTCCTTCCTATTAGATCTTTAAGGTTATCCATAGTAGTTGGGTTCATCCCAACATACCAGTGGTTTTCCACCTGCCTATGCATTAGATCACCTAGGAAACTCTCACAGACTACCCACGCACAGACTTGGTCCCCCCAAATTGCTAATTTGATTGGCATGGGGTGGGACATGAGGGTTCCCAGGCTGACTCTACTGTATAGCAGAATTGAGATCACTGATCTTGACTGTCCTTTGAAAATGGTGACCCCAGGCTGTCTTACCACCAGCCAGACCTGACTTGCCTGTTGCCCACTTCAAGCTTACTCTGGGGATAACTGTGAGAATCAAGCACTGTGTTCTCCAAAGTGAGGGGCCTGAGATAATGGATTAAGGTGTGGGAAAATATGAGAACTTTCTTTTTTTCCTCAGTGCTGGGGATGGAACCCAGGGCCTCTCATATGCTAAGCAGAGCTGTACCACTAAGCTGTACCCCTAGCCCCCATCTCTTTTAAAATCTCATTCTTGAATGATTGTTAGAGTCTGTAAACAAGTCAGGATGGTGCCTGGCATTTTGCCAGAGGGAGTGGTTTATGAAGTAACACCAGCAAACCATTAAGTGTGAAGATTCCTTATTGGTTGACTGCTGTATCGAGTTTATGTTAATTAAGATAAGCTGTGTGGAATGTATATATACCGCTCCGGTTCTACAATAAAAGGCTTCCACTCCTGCTGTATCAATCTACACAAGTTGTTCGTCACCCCCTGGTTATTTTGCTGCAGCCGTACTCCGGCAAATGATGTCTGTTTTTCTGACTTGTGAGGGTGCACAACACATTAGTACAATAGATTAGAGATGTAAACAGAATAGAGCCTTTCCCCCAGATGTGGGGCTTCTGATTCTGTGCTTTCCATGAGGGCAGCTTGAATGTGGATTTTTTTATTATTGCTATTTTATTTTTTATTTGTTCTTTTTAGATATACATAAGAGTGGAGTGTATTTTGATGTATTACACATACATGGAGTAAAACTTATTCTAATTAGGATCCCATTTTTGTGATTGCACATGATGTAGAGTTTCCCTAGTCGTGTATTCATATACAAACATAGGAAAGTGATGTCTGATTCATTCTGCCTTTCCTATTCCTGTCCCCTTCCTCCCTTTGTCCCACTTTGTCTAATCCAATGAACTTCTATTCTCCCCCTCCCGGCCCCCATTGTGTGTTAGCATCCACAAATCAGAGAGAACATTTGGCCTGTGGTTTTTGACTTAGCATGATAGTCTCCAGTTCCATCTATTTACTGGTAAATGCCATAATTTCATTCTTTTTTATGGCTGAGTAATAATTCATTATGTATATACACCACATTTTCTTTATCCATTCATCTGTTGAAGGGCATCTAGGTGGGTTCCATAGTTTAGCTATTGTGAATTTAGCTGCTATAAACATTGATGTGGCTGTGTCACTGTTGTATGCTGATATTAAGTCCTTTGGGTATAGACCAAGGAGTGGGATAGCTGGGTCAAATGGTGGTTCCTTTCCAAGTTTTCTGAGGAATCTCCATACTGCTTTCCATAGTGGTTGTACCAATTTGCAGTCCCACCAATAATGTATGAGTGTGCCTTCCCCCAACATCCTCGCCAAGGATGTTGGCTTTTTGATGTGTACTGACTGCTGCAAGCTTGTCTAGAGCCAGTGTGAAGTCTTACAGGATGCCTATCCCCCATAATGGCTGCCTTCTGTGGCCAATGGTAGGATGTAGTCTCTCTGGTAGGGACTTTGCTCTTCCAGGCTCCTGATATAGCTTTACTCTTGGCCCCTTCTCTAGTCCAACTTCCCTTTGAACTTCTTAGCTATTCTAAAATGCCCAAGCATTTTGGGGGCATAGTAATAGAAGAATAAGCTTTAATATAGAAAAGGCTTCCAAATATTCCTTGATATCTTGTGACTGTAGGAATCATTGCAAGGTATAAAAATGTTATTGTGATTATATTTTTAAAAATACAAAAGGAAAATTTATCTTTTAGAAGGATATTTGAGATAATGTTTATGGACCGAATGGCACAGTATCTGGAATGTGTTTTAAACTAATACATGAGTATGTGTAGTCACTATAGTTAAAAAGAAAAATCCAGCCTGAGGAGGGAAATGGATGGAGGGTGGGCATGATGTGACTAGCCAGGATCCCACCATCACTGTCAGAGTCCTGGGAACATGCAGGTCATTGGTGGATCCTAGTTACTTTTTTTGTGAGCTTGATTTCTCATACTTAAACATTAAAAAATCTTTGGGATTATTCATGTTTCAATTATCTAAAAAGAATATCCCCCAGCTCAAAATGAGAAGGGCACCCCAAGCCACACTCTTGCATCAAACCCTGTATAAATCTACTTTGGGGTGGGGGTTCAGACGTCTCCTGAGGCTGACCTGCCACCACAATATTACCCATTGACTTTCTTTCATACCCCTCACAACCCTGTTCCTGGAGTTAGCGTCCTCTATTCTGCCTGCCATTGTGTTCTCTGCCTGGCCCTGAAGCCCCCCCTACTCCCAGACATCCAATAGTCAGAGCTGGTCAGCAGCCTTGGCCAGCTTCTCTCCCAACACCAGTTTTGTTGGCAGCTGCCACAGCAGCCACTCTGCACCCCATCCCCCGCCATCCCCCCCCCCCGCCCCCGCCCCCCCCCCCTGCTCTTGTGGGCCAGCAGGGCCTGCAGGTTCAGAGGGCCAGAAGGGCCAGAAGAGCCACTTGCCTGTTACTCCTGCGGCTCAGTCTCCCAGGTCGGCAAGAAGGCTCTTCCAGGTTCTCCATTCTTCCAGCCTCTATCCATTCTCCTCTGGGGGGTTTCAGACACTGTGGGCTGGGAGCTGGTGACCTTTCTGCTCTGTCCCGCCAGGCCTATCCCCTGCCCCACCTCCTCATCCTGGGAGTGGGAAGTCTAGATGCAGGTTTCAGAGCTTGTGTTAGGGGGTTTCTAGGGTGTCTGTTCATTTTAGAGTTTGTGTCCCTTTTAAGTATTCCAGTTGCCTGAAAGTCCCTCCAGCATTTAGTGTCATGATTGCAGGTTTTCAGATGACTTGGCCGCACACTGTCTGTCCCTCTCTGTCACTCCTTTGTGACAGGCACAGCATCTGGTTTGCATTTTCTGTAACCAAAGGTGAGAAGGGCCTCTGGCCTCCACTCCACTGTCCAGTCGTTCCTTGACCCTAACCCCATTCTGGCCCCATTCCCAGCAGGGCTCCTGATGAGCTACTGCATCACCACCTCCTTTCCCCCAGTGCTCTGTGACCTGCCTCAGGGATAGTGAAGCCTGGTGGCTTCATTCATTTTGACCTGAAAATGCTGTCAAAGGCCTGGGCTGGGCACTGATGGGAGGCACTGCAGCTTGGAGAGTGGAGAAACATAAGTGTTGGTTTCTCTTCTCTCTCTGCACTTCCAGTTTTAGAGAGACCAAGGGCAAATCCCCAGCTCTCCCAGGCCTGGTTTCAGCCGGGTCTCAGAGACAGGAGACATAGGGGTGGGGGGAGGGTGGGGGAGGGTGGGATGGTGGGAGGGTGGGGGTTGGGTGGGGGGAGGGGGGTGGGGGAGGTGGGGGTGGGGAGAACACTCACTGCAGACCTTCCAGGCCTTCTACAACCTCAGGACCAAGACCAAATGGGCTAAGGGAGAAAGGAGAGGACCCACCAGGGAAATGGGCTAAGGGAGAAAGGAGAGGACCCACCAGGGCAGGGCAGAGGTCCTGGGAGGAGGGAGAAGAGCAGAAAGGAGAGCACAGGGCTTACGCTGGCTTTTATTTTTTGTGTTAGAAGATAGCTGGCTTTTTTTTTTAATTGGTTGTTCAAAACATTACAATGCTCTTGACATATCATATTTCATACATTTGATTCAAGTGGGTTATGAACTCCCATTTTTACCACGTGTACAGATTGCAGAATCACGTTGGTTCGCATTTGTGAACTTCTGGTATTTAAAATGTCCAGTTGGTAGGTGAACTGTGGATAAACTAGGATTATATGAGGGAAATAGGCAGTTTTCAGATACTTCCTAAAGCAGGAAGTGCCTGATAATGGAGCAACGGTCATTTGTTGACCACACTGTAGTCGACATCCCATCTTCTCAGTGACATAGTTCACATAAGATGCATTTGAGTTGGTGTTTGGACTCAATTTTCTGGGCCATTGAAGGTTATTGTTTAAAACTTTTGCATTTGCCTAGAAGGCCAGGCCTATGTACTGATAAGTCTTATATCTATATATCTGTATATCTATATCTATAGATCTAGATATGTATATATGTATTTTTGTACAACGAATGGCAGCATATAGATAATATTTAGGTTTTTTTTTTTCTTTTACAGTGATATTTCTGTTTAAACGAAACCCAGGGAATACAGAAGAAGGATAAATAAGAAAATAAAAGCCTTGACCCTCAGAGAGAACTACTCTCAACATTCAGTTCGCATGGGTCCCCGCAGGCCTGCGGTACCCACAAGCGTTTCTCCTGCTCTTTCACTCTCTCGAGGGATCTTGACGGTCACTCTCCTTGTCCCCCTCCTTCCCACCGAGCACTTTCCTATGTGACAACAGGATTTGGGGATGTGCATATCATTGCAGTATGACAGACATCAGCGCATGGATTGACAGCGGGCAGCTTGTTGAACGCCCTGGAGCCCAAGGGGTGCAGCAGCCGGGGAAGAGCGCTCCTCCTCCCTGCCGGTTGGACACCGTGCGCCCCACCGCCTGTCGCCCCCGTCACTCCTGGGGCATAGACTGCACCCGCCACGCTCTGGCTCCACGACGCTCTGGCTTTGGCTTCCTGGAAGCGGAACCTGGCCGCACGCGGCGCTGGGCTTTGCTCCCTGGTGCCCAGCGCTGGGCCGGCGGGGACTGCAGGGTGCTCTCCTCCACTGAGGCGCCTGCTTCTTCCTCGGAGGCCCCGGGATTTCTTTGACCCCTCCGTCTGTGACGGGCATTGGCGTCTGCCCATCCTGAGCCCGCAGGAAGGGCGCCTCTCTGGGCCTCTGTCCCTGCCTTCTCCTGGACGTCGGGACCCTCGGGACAGGTGCGTGCGGGCCTGCGCGGTTGGCACGCGGGGCTTTGTAGGTAGCTCCAGCTCTGCCAGGGTGCCCACCAGGCCGGGCCGGCGGGAGGGGAGGGCCACTCCTACACGTTCCTGCAGACGTCTGAAATTTCAGTCCCAAGCACCACGGAAGGGAAGTGCTTGGAAGTCTTCTTCGGTCTCCAGATGGGGAGGGTGCAGCTGTTCTTTTTGGTATGAGTTTTCGTGGAAGCCTATAGGTGCTTATTTTAATACAAGGGTGACCTGCTCACTGAAGGGGACCCAGGAAAGCTCTTGTCGTCTTGGTGGGAGGGTGGCAATCTTCAGGAGACTGGGACACTCCGTCCTCTGCATCTCAGTCACCCGTGTTCCTGTCTGTGGGATGCCCGTGTAACTCTTCTACCTACCTGTCTGCTGTCCATACTGACTTATGAATAGATTCCTAGCAGATTCTGGGGGAATCTTTTGCCAGACTGCGTGGGTGCCTTTCCCACCAGGGCTTGCCTTTGCTCTCCTAATGGCCTCTTCGCATGGAAAACAGGTTTTGATTTAATGCAATCGGTTTATCCACATTTTCCTTCAGGGTTCGTGCTTTCTGTGTCCTGTTTGAGGAATTCTTGCCAATTTCAAGACCAGGACAATGTTTCTTCCCAAAAGTCACATTATCCTACTTTTTCACATTCAGTGAAATTATTTCACAAAATCATTTTACGATTTCCTGAAATGGACTTTTTGGTATAGTTTCAGACAGATGGCCAAGACTCTTTCCCATGTGTATCTAATTGAGTCTTTATCATTTGTTTAAAAGACCATTCTTTCCACCCATAATGTGAGTTTCAAGGAGCTCTTGGTATTCGATCAAGTGAATGGAACATTTAATCATTGAGAGAACACTTCAGTTGAGCATTTTCTTATTTATTCTTTCTTGATGGTTGGTCTCAAGTGACTTTTTAAAGAAGGCATTACTGGAACGAATCCTAACATATTTTATTCTATAAAGAATAAAATTCAACTCAAAGTGGATCCAAGACCTAGGTATTAAATCATAAACCCTGCACCGATTAGAAGAAAAGGTAGGCCCAAAACTCCAACATGCTGGCTTAGTAACCAACTTCCTCAACAAGACTCCTAAGTGCTACAAGTAAAATAAAAAAAGAAATCAATAAATGGGATGGTATCAAACTAAAAAGCTTCTTCAGAGCAAAGGAAACAAACAAAAGCATGAAGAGAGAGCCTACAGAATGGAAGAAAATCTTTGCCACCCACATCTCAGGTAAGGCATTAGGATACATAAAGAACTCAGAAAGCTTAACACCAAAACAAAACAAAAAACAAACTAACAAACCAATAACTCAAGGAATAAATGGGCAAAGGAACTGAACAGACTCTTCTTAAAAGAAGAAATACGAACACTCAACAAATACATGAAAAAATGTTCAAAATCTATAGCAATTAGAGAAATGCAAATTAAAATTACACTGAGATTTCAGCTCACTCAACCAGAATGACAATTATCACGAATACAAGTAAACATAAATGTTGGTGAGAATGTGGGAGAAAAGGATACACTCATACATTGCTAGTGGGACTGCAAACTGGTGCAAACACTCTGGAAATCAGTATGGAGATTCCTCAGAAAAGTTGAAATGGAACCATCATTTGATCCAGTTATACTGATCCTCCGTTTATACCCAAAGGACTTAACATCCATACTACAGTGACGCAGCCACATCAATGTTTATAGCAGCTCAATTCACAATAGCTTTTAAACTATGGAACCAACCTAGGTGCCCATCAACAGTCAAATGGATAAGGAAAATGTGGTATATACACACAACGGAATATTACTTAGCTGTAAAGAAGAATGAAATTATGACATTCACAGGTAAATTGATGGAACTGGATACTATCATGCTAATTGAAATAAGTCTATCCCCCCAAAACCAAAGGTGGAATGTTATGCAGATGATAATGCACAATAAGGGAGGGGAGAAGGGAAGATAGAAGTACTTTGGATTAGACAAAGGGGATGAAGAGAAGGGAGTAGGGATGGGAATAGGAAAGACTGTGGAATGAATGTGACATAACTTCCTGCGTACATGTATGAAAATACCATGGTGAATCTCATGTTATGTACCTCCACAAGACTGGGAGCCTAACTAGAATAAGATACACTCCATGTTTGTGTAAATATGTCAAAATAGATTCTACTGTCATGTGTAACTAAAAAGAACAAATAAAAATAAAAAATAAAAACAAAACAAAAAAGAATAAGTATCAAGATGTTGAAAATGGCCAAGCACTTTTATTTATTTATTTATTTTTATGTGGTGCTGAGGATCGAACCCAGGGCCTCACACGTGCTAGATGAGCACTCTACCACTGAGCCACAACCCCAGCCCCTGTATTTGACTTTTTGTATGTATATAAACCATACTTTATTTTTCTATACACACACATATGCAGAAACCATACTTTATATCTCTTTATGCATCCCATAGTGTCTAGTGCAGTGTCCTAGATATGATAGTTGATCAGTACACTTTACATGATTGTACTAAATGACTCTTGGGAAGATTGCTGTGGGCCAATTTTGGCAAACAAGAAGTATTTGAGGAAATACAAAATTATATTGTCTAAATCAATGTGTACAACTCAGGTATAAGAATAACTAGTAGATCATGATGTGGGTGGGAAGTCAAACCTTCTCTTGAGTTCTGGCTCTTGCCCAGAACTATTTTGGTGTCCTCCTAACTAATCTGCCTGCCTCCTTGCCTTTAATCAATAAGTTCTTCATGGGGCACCTCAATTATCTGCATAAATCTCACTGTGTGATGCCACCACTCAATAACCATTCATGTAATGGTTTTCCAGTTTGCTTTTTAAATATTTTTTTAGATGTTGTTGAACCTTTATTTTATCTATTTATTTTTATGTGGTGCTGGGGATCGAACCGAGGGCCTCATGCATGCTAGGTGAGCTCTCCACCACTGAGCTACAGTGCCAGCCTCTGGCTTTCCAGTTTTGAGGTACTTCAGCACCAACTGGAGAGCTTGTTACAAACCCATATTTATTCTGCTCTGTAGAGATCCTGATTCAGCAGTTCTGAGGTTAGTTCCAGGTGTCTAGATCTGTAAGAAGAACCATAGATGATTCTTTTTTTAAAAAAACTTTTTCTTATACCTTTATTTTATTTATTTATTTTTATGTGGTGCTGAGGATTGAACCCAGGGCCTCGCACATGCTAGGCTAGTGCTCTGCCGCTGAGCCACAACTTCAGCCCCCATAGATGATTCTTCTAAAGAACTTTTTTTTTAGTTGTAGATGGACACAATACCTTTATTTTATTTATTTTTATGTGGTGCTGAGGATCCAACCCAGGGCCTCACACATGCCAGGCAAGCACTCTACCACTGAGCTACAACTGCAGCCCCAGGTGATTCTTTTTTAAAAATTAAAATTAAAAATTTAAAGTGAAGGGCTGGGGATGTGGCTCAAGTGGTAGCACGCTCACCTAGTATGTGTGAGGCACTGGGTTCTATTCTCAGCACCACATAAAAAAATAAAATAAAGATATTGTGTCCATCTAAAACTAAAAAAAAAAATTTAAAAAAATTTAAAGTGAAAATATGAAAAGTATATATATTAGTGGACGTTAGACAATTTTCTGTTACTATAGCAGATATGTAAGATAATCAAGTTATAAATAGGAAAGGTTTATTTTGGCTCACAGTTTGGGAGGTTTCAGTCCATGATCAGTCATTCTCTTTCTTTTGGGCCTGTGATGAGGCAGCACATTATAGTCAGAATGTGTGGTAGATCAAAATTGTTCACCTCATGGTGAGCCAGGAAGCAGAGAGAAAGAGGAAGAGACCAGGGTCCCACAATCCCCTTTCAGAGCATTTCCCTAATGACATAAAGGCCTCCCACTAGGACACACCTCTTAAAGTTTCCACCACCTCCTAACAGCATCAAACTGGGAACGAAGCCTTTAACACATTGAATTTTGTGGGACACTTAAGATCCAAAGTAGAGTTGGGTGCAGTGGCACACGCTTGTAATCCCAGCAGCTTCTGAGGCTGAGGCAGGAGGATCTCAAAAAAAAAGAAAAAAGAAAAAAAAAAAAAAAAAAGAAAATGGCCAAGCATTTGTTAAGTATGATAAAATTCTTGGTTATAATTCTGAATTGACTGTTACAGACCAAATAAAGTGTAGACTTTATTTTATTTTTTATTTTTTAAGAGAGAGAGAGAGAGAGAGAGAGAGAGAGAGAGAGAGAGAGAGAGAGAGAGGAGAGAGAGAATTTTTAAAAAATATTTATTTTTCAGTTTTCGGTGATACAACATCTTTATTTTATTTTTATGTGGTGCTGAGGATGGAACCCAGCACCCTGCGCATGCCAGGCGAGCATGTTACCACTTGAGCCACATCCCCAGCCCCAAAGTGTAGACTTTAAAAAGTAAATTTTCTCTGGAGACTTGCATAAATTAGTGTTTTGGGGCAGCTTAGATTAATTCTTGTTAATGGTGATGCAGATCTTATTTTATGAGGTGTACATTAATCAGTTGAGTATTTGGGTTTATCTTCTATATTCTGAAGACCAATTTTGGGAGTGTAACAAATTATTTGGTATTTATCAAAGGAAACCTGGTTTGAAAATGCATCACACTATTAACATTTATGGTTTCTACATTACTAACATTCATTCACTCAGTGACTCATTTTAAGGGAACTTTATTTGAGATGATGTCATTTTTTTGTTACCAGGGATTGAACCCAAGGGCCTTTTTATTTCTTTTATTTTGAGACAGGTTCTCATTAAGTTACTTAGAGCCTTACTAATTTGCTGAGGCTGGCCTCTAACCTGTGATCCTGAAATTATAGACATGCACCGCTGTGCCCAGCAGAGATGACATGATTTTAGAGGTACTAGAAAATTGAAAATTTATGAAGAGTTTCACAAAGACAGCTAAAATCAAAACTTACCTAGGAAGTGAGTTCTGTATACATTCTAATGACAAATATGTGACATTTATGTTTGAATTTTAACATTTTTTGTGTAGACTTTAAAAAGTAAATTTAAAAAGTAAATCAACCATTTTGTAGTGTTAGATTTATTTTAATAAAAGAAGCATAAAGTCAATATTCCGAGTGGACTTCAAACATAATTATAGCCTAGCATTGGACAGACTTGCCATTAGTCTTATTTTTAGCTACTAGGAAAGTGTCACTGGTATTAATTAGCCTTTGACATGGATTTTTGTCCCTTATTAAGTTTCTATATTACAGTGAAATCTAATGTATCTAATTTTTAAAAATTAAAGTGCCTAATAGTTCTGCCATCTAAAATGGTTGTGATCACAATAAGCCAGATGAATAAAGTTAATGATGAATAAAGTTAATTTTTTTTTGCATTCATCGAGCAGAAATTATTAGCTTTAATTTAAAAATCTTACTAATTCACGCTATATAAAATATATTCGAACTGGACTTTTACTTTTAGAATTAGATGTTTTTTTCACAAAACTTAACATTAGTATATCTTGCACATATTTGCCTTTATATGCATTAACATTTTTAGCTCTGTTAAAATTACTTTAAGGTGAATAAATGTGGTGAAATTAGATCTGCCAAGACTCTTGCACCTTTTATTTTCACACCTGCAAACCAAACTATTGTATCTTCCCAAGAGTCATATCACCTTATTTATTTGATGATTCCACTGAACAAACTAGGACTGAAAACTAAAAATTACCACAGCCTGACTGTAGGTCGTGGAGAGAGGTAGGCCAGGGCTTCCCAAGATGGGCTGTGTAGACTACGGGTTGGACAAGGCAGTGCTGTGTTCAAATTAAATGAAACGAAACAGAACAAAGCAAAACGAAAAGGAGTGCCATTAGTCTGGAGGATACAAGTGAACCAGGCTTCCCAAGTGCTGAGACAGGCCAAGCTTTAACAGGCTCACATGGTTTGTGGGTGGCTGAGTGGGAGTTGGGAGAGACATCAGGGCAACACCAAGGGCTGGGGCTGTGTTTCCTCTAAGGTCACAGCTGAGCTTCTTACAGTCTCCCAAAACCCCAGTCTGAAACAGATGTGATAATTCTGGTACTTTTCTCCGCCTTATACTTCCAGACTGAAAAGTTACTGTTCTCCTGGTTTCTGTATGGGAGGAACTGACCCCTTCCTTCTTCCAACAGTTGTGAGCACCTTCTCTTCCTTCAGCACTGAGCAGTGCTGCCCTTGATATTCCCCAGCATCGGGACCCTTGACTCTCTGCCCTGACCCGCGTGTTTTGAGTTGCCCTCCCCTTCCTGACCACTCTCAGCCCCTTACACCATTTAACCTCTTCGTAGCAGCTGGCACTATCTGAATTCCCTGGCTTGGCCCCCTGCACTCAGGCCTCGAGACAACAGGGACTCTGCCTCTTGTGTTCTTGGTGCCCGGGCCCTCCAACAGTGCCAGCACACAGTAGGTCCTCCAGAGACCCAGCCTCTGTGGTCAGAGAACTTGCCTTCTGAAGGGAGAGAGGTAGAAAACTCCTTTCCTTCCGTCTCCAAGTGCTCCACTTCCCACTGTGTGAGGTCCAGGTTGAATGAGCAATGGGGCCCTGTGGACCCTGAGAACCGGCTCTAGGACCTGGATTCTGTCCCTGGGAGCACATGGGAGGAGAGCGTCCTGATCATTCAGCTTTGTCCCCAGTGTTCTGGACTACGTGGAATCCTCCCGTGCCTGGCTGTTCCCTCTGTGCCAGGCACTGTGCGAAATGCTGTGTTTACAAGGATCTTCTACGCAGGTCCATGGCTGCGGCCAGCGTCCCTTGATGGCGGGATGTGTTTTGAGAAGCGTGTGGTTAGGCGGCTTCATTGAATGAACATTGTGATGTGTCCTACATAAACCCTGCTGGCTGGGTCACTCGCCAGACCGGCCTCCATGTGTTCATGAGCCACAGTAGACAGATGCATGAGGCATGCCCAAAAGTTGCGGCAGGCTGTTCTATTAAACATTCTCTTAAAAAAGTCAGAAGAGAACATTCCAAAATGTGACAGAGGGTGGCATGTGACTGAACGAGCCAGTTATCGAGTACCTTGTTCTGAACATGACGGCGTGTGCTTGCCGTGACTGGCCCTGCCATGGGTTCCTTTACATGGTGTCGCCACAGACATGAGAGCCAGTTCTGTGGTTTAGCATCACGAAGGCCATGACATCACCAGGTAACCCAAACTTCCAGGTCCATTGTAATCGGACGGGACCACCGCGTGGGTTGTCTTTGATGGCTGCGTGGGCGTGGCAGTACCTGCATGCTAGGTGTTATAGATTGGTTTTCAGCCAAAGCATAGTTTCACCACCATTAGTGAAGACGAACATAGAATCTGGGAGTCTGAACAAAGCAGCGTTCTCTTGTGAAGAGCACTTGATTAAAAGGCCACAGAGCTAAGTCCAGCTGATGATGAGAATCGACCATTTACCAGCTCTGTACCTCACAGGACAGGTGAGGACACTGTGGGTGAGGGGTCCATGCTAACTATCCAAGACCACCCAGCTTGGGACTTGAACCCAGGCCCTTATGATTCCAAAGGCAAACATTTTAACTCATTGGAAATGCTCCTCCAGGTGACTCTGGTGCTGATTTGTTGGAATGGCTGTGACTTTGGGTCAGACCCCAGCCCTGTCACCTGAGACAATGGGATTGACAGTGTCTAGGATCCTTGTTGCTCCATGATCCACCCCTAGGACCATCCTGGATCTCTTGTTGATTTGTCCCCTGTCATTCATCTTTCTACTTTAAATTGGATTTACTCCCTCAAATGGTGAGAAACATGAATAGAAATCATGACCTGGATAGGCCGCGTCCAAGGTGATTGGGGTGGAGAGCAGAGGGCTGGCTCCCGACCAACTGGAAATTGAAAAAGCACACAAGTGATGACAACCCCAAGCCAAGCCCCATCGCGTGGAAGAACTGGAGATCACTGCAGAGATGACCAGGGCGTTTGAAGGTCACGTGGAGGCCCAGTGAGAACCCTAGGGAAATAATAAAAGGCATGTTAGCAACCAGTACATGTGCGGGGTACTGTAGGGCCAGGGCTGAGAACGGAAGTCAGCCAAGAAAGACCAGGACTCGGTGCGTCGTCTGTGGAGAGCACATTGTGCTGAGAATAAAGGCAGAGCGAGGAAAGCAGGGCAGTTGGGTGACACCTGAGCAAGGCAGCGGGTTGAAATGGAAAGATCACATGCCATCTGGGGACACTTCCTGGGAAAGGTGTTTGCAGAAAACCCCAGCTTTTGTAGATAAATCACTGGGAAGTCTTTCAGGGGTTAAAGACACCGGTCACGTTTATGTGGATAATCGTATCATATTTATTTAGGGCTTTAAAGGATGCAGTTAGTAATTTGCTGTCTTCAGGTTTTCATGTCAGGAAAACAGAGTATAAAGGGTGAGGTTTTAAGGGAGGGAAGGAAAAAGGCTTAGCTGGCTCAGGATAAAGAAAAAAAATAGAAACCTTTGTTGTGCAATCCTATGCAACACAACTGCAATAGATCATGAGCAGGGAGCCCCCATTCCCAATCCCGCAGGCCTTGCCATTGCTCAACTCTGAAATATTGTGGCAAAGTTATGCAGAGTACAAGTTGTTATAGACCCAGAGACATTCTTGTACAGGAATGCTTTCCCATGTTGTAAATTTGATGAAATTCCATTCCTTTTTGAAGGCTTTATCTAGTCAAAACTGGAGCCCAATAATTAGATACCTGTTCATTAGCTTTCTGTCTAATTTTCTCCACTAGGATGAAAATGAGGCTCATTTAAGTAAGTCGGGCTTAACATGGAGAGACGGGTTTCAAACCAGAAATGCAGAAAATAAAGCCAGGACTCCTATCAACATGCAGAACAGGAGGCAGAAAAATAAAATTGACCTTTCTTGAGTCCTAAATGCTATGAAATGGGGTTCTGAAAACGTGCCCCAACTGTAATGAGGAAAGAGCCAACCAAACCTGTCCGTCTCAGGGAGGAGTCTGTGAAGATGGAGCAGGAATTAAAGAAGCTACTTGTGAGCGCCTGGTGGATGACGTGAGGTGGTTCTCAAGAGACAGAAGCATTAATAACAAGGTGGGAACTCGAGACACTTAAGAGGTGATGGACATTTGGGACACTATGGCATCTTCCCTAAGCCCAGCAACACATGTGACCTAGTGCTTGATGCACAGTCTCTGCAGCGATTCTTCCTTCTCCCTTCCTCTGGCCCCTGGTAGTGAATGTGGCCGAGAGAGACTATGCCTGCCTCCTCCTCCGTCTCTTTGATGGGACCAAAACCAAGGACTTGAGCTTCTCCAGGGAGGAGAACAAACATTAATAGGACCAGGACAAATTGTGTTAGGCGTCGGGGGAGCATAGTCTGTCTATTAAGTGCTCTTTTAATCCCAGGAACTTTGTATCAGAGATTTCATTTTATGCTCACAGCAATTCCTGTCCCATGTTGAACATGGGAATCAGAGAAGTAACAGTTTCAACACTGGGCCAAAGTCCCATAGCTGCAAACATGGCAGAGTAGGCACTTACCTCCAACCAACTTCCATTCTTTCCTAAACCATCCTATCTTGAAAATCATCGCGCAAGTTGCTGAAGGGCAACTCTGTGATGGGTGGAGGTATGATCGCCAGGCTGACTGACCTCAGGGATGACCTAGAGACGCCCCCTGCTACCACCCTGCATTCCCATGTGTAAAACAATAATGTCATTATTTTTCTTTCTGCAAAGATAATACAAGAAAAATTCCAGGATATTTAAATATTTAGACAAGCAAAAAGAAGGTGAAAAAGTGATCCAAATCCTGCCACAGAGATATTCAGAGTTAACATTCTTATATTTATCTCTCTAATTCTTGTTCTGTGCTTAGATATTAGAACATACTATATCTATACAAATATGTATTTTACAAAAGGTGATCATGATGTGTATACTTGATTTGCAACCTGATTCTTGCATATTTAAATACATTGCATATGAAAGAAGTTTTTTACCTTAAAGTTAGTAGGACTGGGTTCTATAGCAATATTTGGATAAATAGTTCATACCCATTAGAACTGAAAGTTTTACAAAATTTATTAAATATATGGAGATATCAGAGATGAAGTAAAACTACTACTTAATTATTATTAACTAAACTATTATTTAGTTATATGTACTAAAGTAATACTTACTATAGGAAGCATAACAGCCTACTATCACACAAATTTGATGTCCAATGCTAATATCAGTGCCAAAACGGTGTGTACATGAAGTCCGGCCCTATTTCCTTTGAGACGAGAAGTTTTATATACCTATCATCAGCAACTCAGAGCAACACAGTACCTTCTTTTCAGACATGGTGAGACCTCAAGTTACCTGCTGCTGCACTGGAGGCCTGGCTGAGAGAAATATTCAGAGAAACTTAAGTGACATGCCACTCATCTACTCCCTGGGGTATCCTAAGTTCTATCCTTGGGTCAAATAAGGTCTTGGATTATAACGTTTTTGTACATCTTGAGACTTTCAGTGACTTGAGGATCCTTGTAGGAAGCAGGTTTTTAAAAATTCACTCTACATTTACTGCATTGATGCTACTGAAGCGATGGGTGCCACATTGCTTGGTGACCCTGACATTAAACTTTGTGAGAGAATTTGTTATAGATCTCAGTGCTGTGAAAAATGGGCTGTTGAGAAGGGTATGTGGTTCTTCCTTCATTGTGACAGCTGACTTGATTGATTGTGATCTCCTCATCTCCAACCCTGAAGCTCACAGCCAAATCTGACAACAAATCAAGGAAATTATGTTAATCCTTAATATTAGAATGCTTGGGTTTTTTTCTTCTTTCCCGGTATTGTTTGCTGGTTTCATTTTGTTACCCTCATTGTTGTGTTAGTATAGTTAGTTCTTCCTATTTCTTTTTTTTTTTTATCTTAGAAAACATAAGCAGATATCTTTTTGCTGAAGGAATGTAATATGAAATATTGTGCCTTACAACCTGATTCATTTATTTTGTTCATTTTAGTTTGCTGTGTGGGTGTGATTTTTTAAGGTTTCTCTCCTGATCCTTGGACTAGCTCTCCTTTTAATAATTTTACCTGGCTCTTAGTGAACTCTTTGACCTGAAGACTAATCTCTCTCTTTAGGTCAGAGAAATTTTTTTGTTTCTTTGATGATTGCTACCCCTTCAACTGTTCTTTCATGGAGCTAAGTTTTTCTTGGAATCAAACACTCCTAAGGTGGCCAATTCATCTAATTTTCCTGGAATTTTCCAAATTTTAGCACAAGTAGGACAGTTGATCAGCTTATGCTTAACTACGTTATCCAGAGACCAAGGACATTGGTTTTCAAACTCTTCATAGTGACAGAGGAAGTTTTTTTTTTTTTTTTTTAATTTCTAATCCATTGTTAACTGATATTTTGGAAATGCAATAAAAATAAATATAACAAAAATAAAACTAAAACAACATGCAAAATACAAGCCTGGTATTTTAAAAGTATAGGTTCAAAAGAAACAATAGTACTTTGTCAGATTGCTTTGGAAGCTTGAAATGCTTATCCTGTCTCTGTTGGTAGCTTGTAAAACCTGCCCTTGTCCCTGAGCAGCCGGCTCCTGGACTCCTCTGCTCTTCCCTGGTAATCCCTCCATCTTCCCCACCCACATTCCATTCCCCAAGCTCTGCTAAACGACTCTTTGTGTTTGGATCCCCCATTAGCTAAGGCTAAGCCCTGAGCCCCTCGAAGGCAGGGATGGAGTCTCATTTCTCTGTCGATGGCACCTCCTTCACGCTGCCAGGCAATTGTGTGGCCTGTTGTATTCATGGAGTCTTTATTGGGACAAGAAAAATTACAATCAATGTTTTAGTTGTGGTTGTTTTAAACAGGGTAGGATTATGGGGGCTTTCCTTCTTTTTTGTTGCTTTTAGTATTTCCTAATTTTTTTTCCAACACACACATTTTAGAGATGGGAAAATGTAAGCACTACTTCAACAACTGACATTGCAGAAGAAGGGACAGCTACCTTGCCGTGGCTCAGGGTCAGTAAAAAAGTCCCCTTTCACTGTGTAGCTGGATCATAGGACAGAGGCCAGTCTGTGGGAGAAAAAGAAAACAAGGATAAACAATGCCTGCTGTCGCCGAGGAACAAGGTCCTATTCTCATCCTACTTGGACTGGGAAAACCGCCCAGAGATTAAGATGACTAATGTTAGAAGACAGTCAAGGAAACGCAGTGCAAATTTCCTCCTGGAAATAGAGGGTAGAAAGTGTTTCCTTTTCACTCCGTGTCCTTTTTCAAGTGGCCAGTGGTGTAGTGGAGCCCAGTCCCCACCTCCTCTGCATCACCCAGACGCTGAGCGATGGGCCTGACTTCCCCTCCCAGACAGCAGTGCTGTTTGAACTGCAGTTAATCACAGCCTCAAAGTGGCTGATCTCTGATGCACCACATGACTAATTTAGCAGCTAAGCAGTTTCGTGGTGAGCCTGGTGTCAGTGGAATTCCTGTCACCTTTCCAACAGTTAAGTCATATTGCATAATTGTGGGGTGACATCACAGGGCTACAAGATTATTGGCTGAAGACAAAGAAAAAAAAGTTTCCTGGACTGTGAGCCTTTCCGGTATCTGAGCGAGAGCCTTGTCTGTGGCTGCGGTGCAGCCAGAAAGCCAGAGAGCCCCAGGGTCTGCAGCAGGCTGGGAGGCGGCTCACTGCGGCTCTTCCCTCCTACAGCTGCCAGGGTGCCAGTCCTGCAGGTCTGGGGAGAGAGAACCCACAGAACGGTGTTCTCTTGAAATGAGGGCACTGGACTTTGTGAGACTTTGCAGTCTCCTCCTGGGAAGCAAGAGTTCACAAAATGTAGTTCACATCTGCTATACACATCGACGCTGGACAGATGGTCAGCTGGGACCCCGTGAAAACTCTGATGGCTAAAAGCTGGCTTATTTCCAAGAGAACTGATAGTCCAGATTAACCACCACTGAATACTTAAACTAAGTATTTTGGATTGTACAAAATATCTTACTTTAAAAGAACCCATAGGAATGCCTGGAGCTGGAGCTGGGATGGACTGGAATCTATAATGATAAGGGCCAGTGTTTGTTGTTACCAGGCTCCTGACGGTAATTTGCATATAGTAGTTCATTTAACCCCATGAAGTACACACTGTTATTCCCAAATTACAGAGTAGGGCTTGGAGGGTCTGGGGTCAAACAGGTAAAGTTCAAAACCATGACCTGAGTCCACGCGGTTTCGCACCAGAGGAGGGGTCTTAGCTGTTGCCCTCTGTACATCCTTTGTGATAATAGAGACAGCAATAAGCACAACTTCTATGGCAGCCACTTCCATCCACTGAATTCTTGTTGTGTGATAGACTGAGTTGTAAGCACCACCTTGCTTCATCAGCTCTGTGAGCAGATACTGCACTAAAATCACAGTCATCTGATAGTTTAAGAAAGTGAGGCACAGAGAGCACTGGTCACCAGGAAGTAGGTGACAAAGCAAGGACTTGCTCCACCCAGATCCTGACCCTAGGATTCTCACCAGGGTGCTGCCCTGCTGTTCAGCAGCTGCTGTTTACTGAGTGCCTCACGGACAATCCTGATCATAGATACTCTTAGCTCCAGTCTGTAGTTGAGAAAACTAAAGTCCCACCGGATCCCTGCAGAGCCAGACCCCGCATGACCACTGGACTCCATCGTAACAGATCCCAAGCCACGGTCCCCTCACAGGTGGGCAAAGGTGAGTTAGGTGAAGGGCTGATTGTTCAGAAAGCCCCGAGTACACAGTGACATCCTAGTGTGGGCACCCCCCAAAGAGAGGGGCCAGGTAAAGAGAGCCAGAGGGGCCTTGGAAGTCAGCAATCCACGAAGGATGGCGCTGAGACCGAGACAGCCTGCTTTGACCGCCTCGGCCTCTGCCCATTCTGGGCCACCTCCAAGTGCAGCCAGGCCCCCTCTGCCCCTCCACCACCCTTCCTCTCTTCCTTTCACTGCTGTTCCCGAGGTGCACTCCCTGCTCCCCTTCCTCCAGTACAGAGCCAGGGAGCCCGAGTGCTGGGTTCTCTTCCCTCGTGAGGACTCCCCCGCCCAACACTCCTCATTTTCAAGCACACACTCAGTTCTCTGGAATGCGGCCACTCATAAACATGACACACATAATCAGAGGGCCTTGGAAGTGCATGCAATTCCTGAATTTAACTCTGTTAAAGGGCAAGTGTGTCAACACTACACATGTGTAACCTGTTAATTTCAGAGTATGGGTACTGCCTTCCAAAGCATAATTCCAAAACGCTGAATTCACAACAACCAGCAAAAATAAACAAAGTTTAAAAAAATTGAAAAATGGTTTGAATATTGCAAAAATATTTACTGCACAGTTTTCAAGAGTAAAGATCCCCTGTGGTGAATTTAAATTCTTGTTCTATTAAAGGAAATCGAATGTATCCATTTAAGGAATATTTATTTTAGGGATGTGGGGAATAAAAATATGTATGACATGTCTTATATGTAACTAAATACTTTAAAAATGAGGTTAAATGCCCTAAGAGTAAAAAAAAATTATGAGCTAATGTTGTTTCAATAAAGAAGCAAGCGCTTCGGAGGGAATGGTCAGGAAACCCTACTGAAGGAGGAGATGTTGGTGGAGCTAGATGGACTGGTGGGGTGACAGTGGTTGACACCAGAGCTTAAGAAGTGGCCGTGGATTCTCTGCAGGCACACAGCTATTAAGCAATACTAGAATCTCATATAAAAATCTGCAAGGATGATCAGATATTTGTTTTGCTTTTATAGAAAAAGGAAAATCGTAACATACTGATAGATATCCCACGAGCTGGCCATCTCCTGACCCCAGGGGTCTCCCCTGGAGAGAGATGGAAGAAGACGCAGTAATATGAACACCTCATGGCACCCAGAGGATGTGCTCACCTAAGACTCACTCTGGCAACTCGCAGTGGACAGGGATGTATGCCTTGGCTGTCTGACCCTCCCAGTGACCTGGGGTGGATCACCCATCTTTCCTGTTCTCAGTTTATAGTTCTGAAAAATGATGGGGCTCTTATTTTGCAGGGAATGCGAGAGGGGGGATAATTTGTGGAAACTTCTCTCAAGTGTTGTTTATGATCCTAATCGAGGTGGGGGGGGTGACATTTTCCAGCCAAGGCGACTTCAAGATGAAATTTGTTCAGTTCTTTGATCACTAGTGCATCGGGATGTGTAATCCTGATGCCATTCCTTCATTCAGGCTTTGCATGAGACCTGCCGGGGCTGGGGGCTCCCCCCATGGCTGCTGCCTCCTGGCAAGCATGTGCCATGTAGTGTGGTACAGCAGGTATGGTGACAGGGATGTGTGTCCCTTCAGAGATGGATTATAAAAGAAATGGAGGCTGGCGCCTTCTCTCTCATATCAGCTGCCTAGTCATGGGGATGCTTGGCAAGCTGTAGAGAGGCCCTGTGGTGAAGAACCAGCCTCCTGCCAACAGCCCAGGAGGGTCTGAGGGTGCTGTCAGCAGTGGTTTGAATGAGACATTTTGGGAGCTCAGTCACGTCTTCAGGTGACAGCTAATGATGGCGACCCTGGCTGACACCTGGATTCCATCCTTGCGAAAGCCCCTGATCCAGTACTCATCTAGCCAAACTGCCTCCGCATTCCTGACTCCCAGAAACAGCGGGGTATAATAAGGGTTTCTCACTTTTACCTGCTAGTCCTTGGGGCATTTTGTTCCACAGGCATGAATAACTGTAGGCCCGTCCTCCGTCCATTCCTACGTCAAAGCCTGGGGATGAAGACAGCTTACTTAGATGAGGCCCTCTAGAAGTTAAGAGTAGTTAGGAAACACACAAACCACCACAACAAATCCAAAGCTCGACAGAGGAACACCTAGGACAACACAGCACACGGTGCTCTGAGGGACGTCCCTACCGAGGACCTAGGTGGCAGGAAATAGGACCATGAACCCTTTCTGGAGACCAGAGGGGTCCAAATAAGCTTTATAATTTGGAGACCTAAATTTGTCTCTAAAATAACATCAGTACTTTCCGGGGGGCTGGGCCGAGGGGGAGAAAAAAAATACTCTGCAGGGTTTGTGCAGAGACCCAAAGAAGGAGACCAGCTGCGCCATGTTCAGTCCCACGTAGCTGTGGCCAAGGAGTCACCCGAGGATTCCCCGCAAGGGAAGATGGATTTGTCCTCAGACATGAGATACCTCAGCAGGCTTTGAGCAGGAGATGGACAGTCAGATACGTGTTCCAGACAGACAGCTGTGTGGGTTCACTAGAAAGGTCTGGTGGGCCTCGAAGGAGGAAGATGGTGGAAGCTGGTCTTCCCTACAGCTGCTAACCATCCTAGAGACGATGGCTTCTGATGTGTTGGTATGGCACATAAGATAGTCTCATTTTTTCAGTTTTCATTTTGCCATAATTGTGGATGTATTAGGAAGTTGCAGAACTAGTACAAGGAATTCCTATACATGCTCCACCCTGCTTCCTTGTGTGTTCATGCTTTATGTGACCACGAAGGATTTTTGAAATCAGAACGTGATCACCAACACAGGGTTAGCCAGCCTGCTGGCCTTCTTAGAATTGTAGCAGTCATTGGGTTGATGGAAGTTTTCTGGTCAGGATTGTACCTATGTCCTCTTCATGTCTCCTTAGTCTGGGACAATTCCACAACCTTCCTTGTGTTTCTCAACCTTGACACTATGGAGGATGCACCTACTTGTTTGTGGAAAGTTCCTTGCTTTGAGGTTATTCCTCTCATCTGATGTTTCTCTGTGATTGAATTTAGGTTAGACATCTGAGGCTGGGACACCCCAGGAGTGATGTTAGGTGTCCTCAGGGCATCACATTAGAAGTTGTGGCTCTGATATGTCTCATTATTGATGAGGCTAATTTTGATAGCTTGGTCTCCGTCGTTTTGGCTAGGTGTTCCTCTGTAACATTATTGTAACTAATATTTTGTGAGAATATATGTTTAGACTGTACACTTTTCCTGTTTCTCATCAAAACTTCACCCAGGAATTTTTTTTTTTTTTTTTTTTTGGTACGGGAATTGAACCCAGAGGTACTTAACACTTAGCCATATTCCCAGGCTTAAAAAAAAAAAAAAAGGATATTTCTGAGTTGCTTAAGGCCTTCTGAATTGCTGGGATTACAGGCGTTCCATCAGGAATTTTTAATTTATTGAATTAAAATCACTTCATTGATGCCCAAACTAAAATCACTTAATTGATGCCCAAACTAATGATTACTTGGCTACTTTCCAAATGGTGAAAAATCACCAGGTCTTGAATTATGTTTTCTGGTGTACCTCATTGTTTTAAAGATAAAAATCCTTCAAATAATGGAGTCTCCTTCGGGTGAACCATGATTGTTGCCTTGATAATAAGGAATGGAACATGGCAGAAGGGGTTTCTGAGGCCAGAGTATAGGGGCAATGTGGTTTGTCCTTGCCCTCTTTGGGGAGGACAAAAACTGTCATGTCATGAAGACACTTGAGCATCTCTCTGGGGACATCACATGGGCAAGGACTTTACCCCCTGCCAACAGCCAGCCCTGACTGGCAGGCACAAGCATGCACTGCCCTAGAGCAAATCCTCTGGCCCCAGAGAAGCCCTGGGATGACTGCAGCCTGGGCAGACCTATGGACGGCGCCCTCAGGAGAGACTGACCAGACTCGTCCATGAACATCCAGGCAGTGTGATTGTAACAGCTGGGAACTGGAAGCAACCCTGGTACCCACCACAGTAGGGTAAACAAATTACAAGATGCTCATTCACCAGGTCATGTATATATATAAATCAAACTACCGCTGCAAGATAGGGAGACAGGATAGGATAGATGGACTGATATCCTGATTCTATTTATGTGAAGTTCAGAAGGAGACAAAGATTAACTATGTTTTTAGAGATGATTTCTTAAGTGATAAATCCACAAAGAAAAATACTCTGCTGGTTTCTTGAATCAGGAGGAATATAGAGTTGGGATTGGAAATGGGCTGCGTGTGGGGCGGGGGTGGGGTGGGGTGAGAAATACATCATTTCTTTTAAAAAAAATCATTCTTACTGAGGTTTATTTTAATACAATAAATTAATGTAACTTTTTTGTATTTATGTGTATAAAATGTAACGTGACCTGCATATAAGTTACACAGGTGTTGGTAATAATTCATTGAACGGTACATTTGTATTCTGTGTGCTCTGTGTGTTATGTTTTACAGTTTAACAAGTTTAAAATGGAGCATGAAGGCAGCCCAGGATCTGGGGGTCAGACTGGATCAGAAGGGATCACAGCCAGCAGATGGGGCCCATTGACAGACACCTGGACCCCTGGGAGGTCAGAGTAATGGAGCGCAGCTCTCTTTCTGGTTGGTGTGCGGAGATGCATCGCGGAGGCCCAGAGTCAGATGTCCTAGGCAAAGGCTTGGGTCCTGTGGCTTACAAGATTTTCACCCAGAGAGCAGGAAGTGGATGGGCTGAGAGAGGGGAGATGGGGACAGCAAAGTTCTGCCCCCTTGCACTCGACCCCAGGTGCTCTGCTGTCCTGTCAGTGGCCTCAGCTTGTCGATTGCCCTGGCTGATGGAAGGCTTCCCTGTCTTACCTTTGATCTCTGACTACGAATGAGAGGTTTTGTGTCCTATTAAAGATATTTCTGACCTTGGTGGCTGGTTGTATGAGATATATTTGGGTGAAGTGGTCCTGCCTGCCCCTGAAGTAGCACCTTGTGAACTCTGGTGTAGTACACCCTGGGGAGAAGGTATCGGGCAACCTCAGGACGTCTCCCCTGTGATTCATGGATGACAGCCTGCATCCTGCATGACAGCCTGCCTTCTCTCCATACCCGCCCCTCACTGGGAACCACCTCTGACAGGAAGGCCACTCACTGAGCGGATATTATACGTATCTCTCCCTCCTCCCTCCACTCATTGGACAGCTATTCCTTGAGCTGCCCTGTGGGTCTGATCTGGTGACTCAGGGTGGAAAGAAGGAGGAGGGATCCTGCCCTTCTGGAAATGGTTTAGCACAAGACACACATTGATTAAATCAAGCAGATAAATGTGAAACTACCACTCAGATAAGTGTCGTAAATCTGATTTTACTCATCATGAATAGAGGCAAACTGGAAGGGGATGGTTAGCAATTGTACACCAAGAAAAGACAGAAAAAGACACCAAAAGAAAAGAAGTTGGCTTTTAACTTAAAGAATTTAAAATAATAACTATCAGAGGGCCTGCTTTAGGCCAAGCATGGTGTTAAGTGGTTTATAATATCACTTAACATAATTATTATATGTCAGGAATTATTATACATCAGTATTTATTAAATTGAACATACTGATAAATCCTCACAGAATCCTAGAGATAAGAAATTGAGAGACTACATAACCCAAGGTCACACGGCATGCAAAAACACATATGTATTAATAAGTGCTTTATTGATTCACATAAAATCTACCCTTTGAAGTATGCAATTCGGCGGTTCTTAGTATGCTCAGAGTTATGAATTACCACTGTCTAATTTTAAAACATTTCCATCACCCAAAAGAAACCGCAGGGTGTCTTTCACTCCTCATCCCCCTGCCTCCCACCCCAGGCCCTGGTGACCACTGAGACGCCGTCTTTCTGAATGGAGTTGACCACTTTGCACACGTCGTGTGAGTGCCGTCAGGTAACATGCAGCCCTTGTGTCTGGCCTCTTAGAACAAAGGTGTCAAGATTCATTCATGTAGCTTCCATCAACATTTCATTTCTTTTCCTCCAAATGATATTCCACTGCATGTTACAACAACATTTTGTTTATTTATTCATGGACATTTGAGTTGCTTCCATCTTTTGGGCGTTATGAACAATGCTTCTGTGGATACTTGTATACACTTTTTGGGTGGAAATACATTTTCATTTCTCTTGGCTATGTTCTAGGGGTGGAATTGCTGGGTGGGCCATCTGTTAACTCTATTTCAACCTTTTGAAAAACTTCTAGACTATTTTCCACATTACTGCCCCACTTGATATCCCGCCAGCAGTGTATGGGGTTCATACTCCTCCATATCCCCACCAGCATTCATTGTCATCTGCTGTCCCATGGAGGTCACCTAGAGTGTGAAGTGCTACCTCGTTGTGGTTTTGATCTGTATTTCCCTAAAAGCTGCTGAGGTTGAGTGATTTTCATATACTTATTGGCTACTCATCTGTCTTCTTAGACTGTCAGCTCACATCTTTTGCCCATTTTTAATTAGGTTGTCCTTTTATTTTTTAATTGGAAGAGGTTTTATGTAGTCTAGATATAAGTCCTTAGATATGGGATTTGTAAAACGTCTCTATGCTTCTTTTTCAACCTCCTCCCTTTTTATGGAAACATATTATTCCATTTGTGGATAGGCCACATTTTGTGTATTTATTCATCAACGGATGGGCATACAGGTATTATAAAATATAATAATAATTTTCTCCACTTCTTGGCTGTTGTGAATAATATCATGAACATTTACGGACAAGTTTTTGTGTAGACCTATATTTTCTGTACTCCTGGGTATATTGATGGAGGAACAGTGGCTCCCCCTGTTTCATGCCCTGAGGGACCGACAAAGCTTTTTCAAAGTGACTGCATCATACGAGGTTCCCATTTCTACCCATCCTTGCCACCATGTCTTAGTCATCCTAATGCGTGTGGCACAATATCTTCATGTGATTTTCGTTTGCATTTTCACACAGTTAAGTTTTATTAAGCTTAGATTCAATTCCAGGCCCACATTCATAACCATTGTGCAATAACACCTCTTTTTTTGCTTTTAGAAGTAAGGAAGGAGTTTTTGAAATAAGATTGTTACTCATTGGGTTGAGTTCTAATTGTAATCTGTGTGTTAACTTCCAGAAGATTTTAAAAACAAGGTTCTTTTTGTTTTTATCTAGAATTAAGTACATCCAGTGATGTCCTGGTACATGGTTAACAACACGTTGTGGGGCTGGGGTGGAGTGGGGTAGCTGCAGGAGCTCTGATTTGTAAGTCTCTGCTGATTTCCATGGTGTGAATCCTCCCACTCAGTACTAGTTTCAAGCTACTAACCTGATGTCTGTCAACCAGCTTCCAAAAACCCTGAAAATATAACACTCATCTCTGAGTGATAAGAGCCAGAGCCAGCGCCAGAACAGTAATTCCATAATTTCAGTTACTCTTTGAATTGCAAATGTCTTTTCATGTAAAAGAACTCAAAGTAATCATTAGTCACAGAAGATATAATTACATATGTAAAAAATCTAAGAGAGTGTAGAATTATAATAAGCAATAAGTAATTTCAGCAATGTGACTAGATACAGAATAATTATACAAAAATTAGCTTTCCTCATAAAAATAGTAACCAGTTAGAAAATGTGAAGTTGAAGTTTTCCCAGTTATAGTAACAACTGAACATCAACAGTAACAAAACCAGAAAATACCTGAAAATAAATTTAACAGGGAATATAGAGTTTTTATAAGAAGAAAAGTCTAAAATTCTTCTGAGGGGCATTAAAAAAACCTTGACTAAGATGGAAGATGTATGCTGATATCTTACGAGAAGACTTAATATTATATAATTGTCTCTTTTCCCTGAATTATTTTATACACCAAATGAAAACACAATTAAAATCCCAAGATATTTTTGGGAACTTTACAAGATGAATTGAAAGTTTTTCTAAAGGAAAAAAAAAAAAAAAAGCAAAGCAACAAGAGAAAGGGGTTCAGGACAATTTTGAAAAAGAAGACAAGTGGGAAGAAAACTCTATTAGCATATGTGAAACTATATTTAAGAAAATGGTAGTTACAATAATGTGACACTGAAGCAGGAGTTTATTTGTAGATCAATGGGAAAAATAGGTAGTTTAGAAAAAACTAGAGTTTCAAATTAGAAAGGAAAATTCCATACATGGTTTGGGGACAATTGGACGACTTTTTAAGGGGATTCCATAATTCATCAAAGTTTCAAGTACAGAAAATGCCCTAAAAGTGCTACGAGAAAGTATGGAAGTAATTATTTTTGCAATTTTGAATTGGAGAAGTTGTATTTTTAAAATAACATGAAACCCAGATGCCACAAAGTAAGCTGCACAAAAATTTTAAACATAAATTTTAACATATAAAGGACAAACCAAAAGACAACAAAAACCTAGAAAATGTTTTGTGCTGAAAGTATCAAATAATAACATGGCAAAATTGTTACCAATAGAAGGGGAAAATTTTAAGAAAAGGATGGAAGAAAATGAAGTATATTTAAATATAGGAAACCAGTAATAGTGTCCAAACATTAAAAAATCCAATCTCACTAATAATTAAAATACAATTGTGAACTAATACTTTGTGAATTAAAACAGTAATGTTAAAATCATTTTCTCTCCTTTCACATTCATGAAAAGATCTGTAATAGTCATGATTGGTGATGATGTGAGGAAATGGAAACTTCTTTCAGATGAATGCACAGGTTAATTTGTCAGATCTTCCAGGGTACAAATAGTCTACATATTTGTAAATTTCTAAATATGCATACACTTTGATCCAAAAATTCTACTTCTGGGTATTTGCAGAAGGAAAAAAAAAGTCCAAGAAATAATTTTTCAGTCAAGAAAGGCGTATTGCATAATAATATATTTGATATAATAAATTTCTAAAAATACAAAAGAACAATACTTACAAACAAATACATGAAGAGCTTAATAAGATTATGCACCAAAATGTTTAGCAGTGGATATAGCTGCTAATAGGGTCATGGGAGAGATCCACTTCTGAAGTTCTATTTTCTGCACTGTTAATTTTTATAAGAATAATCATACTTTTTATTTTATAATTAAAAAAACAAAGCACAGTGAAGTTTATTTTTGAAAAGCCCCAAATCTCTAGACCCTGGAGTACCAGAGAATTTCTCACTGTGTTCCTTCTCTTGAATTCAAAATAGCAGGACAGCATGGAGGGAGGGTGACTCAGTGGCTTCCTAAGTGTGTTTCGAAATTTATTTCCCTTAGAAATGATGCCATAAATCATGTTGAGGTCCCAAGGCTGACCCAGCTCTACTGGGGGTGACGTGGGGCCTTCTAAGCCCTGTCGTGTAAACCCGGCTACCAACTTTAATATTGGTGATCACAGGACGCATGTGTCCTGATGTCCAGATGGCTGGCTTTTGGGAAGCACTTCACGATCAGCAGGGAACTGCCTTGTGGAGTAAATCAGACGAGCAAGCTCAGGGTCTTGAGTGTGAAGAGGGCAGTTTGATGTTTTTTATTCTCTTTCACTGTATAATGTGGTATGATTTCTCCCTGGCTTTTGGTGTGGACGACAACGGCAATTTATGTATCTGTTTCAGGGATGTGAGAGACAATCGTGAAAACAGAATGTTTAACTCTTTCAACCTATAGTGTTTTCTTCATTTTGAACAGATCGATTTTCAGGATCTGAAGGATATGTGTAGTGCATTCTGGATTAGAATATTTTTTATATGTTTATCATGGAGTGAATATTTATGGGCTATTAGAATCCCCTGAAAATGGAAATGTCCTGTTCTTGTATAAGTGCAATACTTATTACATGTGGCAGGAAACACTAAATTTAAACCAACCTTTAAAAACGAGTTGAGAGGAGCTTAGTTTAGTACTAATTCATAATAAATACTCTGAGGGAATATTTGGATCCCTGTTATTTACTGAGATTGTAGAAAATGTGTATGATGACCATGCTGATTCTATCTCTGGGCACAGCGTTACTTCTGGTGGCTAAAAACTGAAGTGCCTCTGAAGCTTTTGAAATGCCTCAAGTGGAAGCATCCAGGCTCTACGTCAGCTTGGCTGTGAGGTGGATGTAGTGTGTGTGTCTGTGCTCATGCACCAATCCTTAAAATTACTTGGAATATTAACAAATGATCTTCTTCACATTCCATGTTGGATGTAGTCATGGTGTAGTCATGCTGGACTGGGACACGGTGGCTGCGAGACCCTCCAAGCAACTTGCCAGACAGTGGTTGCCTCCAGATACCAGTGTTGGAGGCCCCATCAGCCAGCCCACATTCAGACAGTGAGCTAGTGACAGGCTCTGGAGAGAACAGAGCAGGTCTCTGTCCACAGAATTCCAGGGGCTGGGATGAACACATATGCCCTGTATACTGAGCATTTTTATATGACTCGGTATAAATGTATACATTCAGAGCATCATGAGTGCATGTCTGTAGAGGGTCTGAATAGCTTCATGCGTTTTTCTCACTACAAGTGAGTTCCCTAGAACGTTTACTAAATCCTGTACTATTCCTGGATAGGAAGTACTAACTAAATTTCTGAGGTTTTAACAAATATCATGTTTCTCTTAATAGCGTGGAAGCTGTCTCAGCCTTTGTACATGAATAGTTTTACGTTTTTGATTTAACATTTATTATTTTTAAATAACGTGTAATACATATTTATAATGGAAACATACAAAATATAGGTAAATAAAAAGAATATCATACCTAATCTTACTACCTGGAGATGCAGCAGCCATGATAAACCCAAGGTACCTCCCTTAGACTGAGCTGGGGGTAGAAAGAGGGGTGGATTATAGCCCAACAGAGAAGGAGGCCCTGGACCCCTGGAGCGCCTCCCTGTGGGAATGGAATCCATCAAGGATGGGAAGCGGGGAAGTGAGGACACCGGGTTGACATTTTGGACAGATCACTCCAGCAAAGGCCGGAGGACAGACTGAGGGAGTGGTGTAGAGGGCGGGGTCCATGCCAAGAGCAGGATCTACGGGGTTAGGAGGAGGGACAAGCTCTGGATGCATGGTGCTGGGATCCAACAGGGCGCCTGGCATTTAGCAGCTGTGTGCCTGGGCAAGTCCCCTCGCCTGACCTGGTTTCCTCAGCTGTAAATGCAGATAATAATAGCTGTGAGAATGAGAACAAATAGCGCACATAAAATGTTCAGGCCTGAGCGAGCCCCGCGGACAGCTCTCCATCGTGCTAGCTGTGATGGCTGTGGTATTCCAGAAGGCCAAGAGAAGTTGATGACGGCCCAAACTCAGGTGGAAGTGGCAGACACTGTGCAGAGGGCCTGGGAATGGGAAAGAGAGAAGGGATCTGACAGTGTCTTAGGGGATTAGATTCAGGAGCAAGGAAGATTTCTAGCTTGGATGATTGAGTGGGTGATTCTGGTTCCAGAAAAGTCTGGGAAATCAGGAGCAGGACAGGTTAATTGATGGAAGAGAATGGATTCTGTCTGGGACATGATGAGCTTTAGGTACTTGGAGATGGTCAGCAGGCAGATCAGCATGCAGGCCTGCAGCTCAGGAAAGACAGGTGAAGGCCACACATACTAAATGCTAGGGTGAGACACTGACCAGAAATAACGGCTGTACTCATATTGACGTGGGAAAGTCACCTCATCCATGTGGCCCTGATGAACACCTTCCATCAGTGTTCTGCAGGAGGGGACCTTAATGGTTGGCTGAGGTGCCATCTCCACCATCAAACTTCCACTCATCAACCCAACCAAGTGGGGTCTCTGGGCCCTGAGGCCCTTTGTTATGGGCCGAGTGATGTTTGTCTCTCCTCTGAATTCACAGTGATGAAGACTAAGCCAGCTGGGGCCTTGGGAGGGTGATTAGGGTTAAGTGAGGTCTGCAGGGTAGGGCTCTGGTCTGGTGGGATAACTGCCCTTGTAAGAAGAGACACTGCCCTCTATACAGGTACACACAAGAAAGGCCACCTGAGCACACAGGGAGAAAGTGGGCGGCCACAAGTCAGGAAGAGAGTCTTTACTAGAAACTGACCCTGCAGGAGCTGGATCCTCAGGATTGTGAGAAAATTGATATCTGTTGACAAGCCATCTGTTCTGCAGTATTTTGTTACAGCAGCCTGAGCTGACTAATACACATCCGTATAAAGGATCCTGTTTCTCCTGGGGTGGGGCTCCCTCTTTCACTCTCTGTGTTAGGGTGTGTTTCCTACCATCCCCTCCAAACACAGGCCCTGGCACTCAGTTGGCGCCTCCTGCAGCGCCCTGCACCGGGCTCCACCCAAGGAGCCCAACAAACATCAGAGGCATTGAGGCCAGCTGGGAGCAACTCAAGATCCTGCAGCAACTTGTGGAGAAGTCCCCGATAGTGAGCTTAGAGCAGGGCACTGGGCAGGACCCATGGACAAGCTCATTCATGGCTGTGGTTCTGGTGGAAACAACGGGTTGTTTTCAATGTGACATTTGGAGAGCAGCAAGAAAGACTGAGGTTCTCAATGATCAGTAGGAAGAGTGAAGCCAACACTTCTCCAGTAGAGAGGATTCTTTCCTGAGCGTTCGTACCCTGCGGCCATCACAGAAGGCTGCGGGTGGCCTGGCTCTTGCAAATTGACTTTAAACCTTGGGGGTTTTGAATTAGGATCTATCTAAAGCGAAAGAGTGTGAAGTTAAAATCAACAGTGGTTCATGTCCCTAATAATTCGAGGCAATTGTCAGCATGTGCCCATACACACAAACACACACGTAACCAACCAATAAACAAAGAAAAAATCACACAAACAACAATGAGCAACAAAGCCACGAAAACACAACCAATCAACAAGAAAACCATAAAAAAACACATTAAAAACTCAACAATGGCAGTTGTGCCCCCAAAACAAACTGAAACAGAACAACAAACACTATTCTGCTACAAACAGCAAGGACTTCCTAGCGTCATCCCCTCTTTGGCCCCACAGCATGGAGGATGGCAATGTTGTACACTTGTCTCTGCCTGCCTGTCTTCCCAAGAGCATGCAGAGACATTTGGATCAATGGGTGGTTCTTGCGGCTTTCCAGTATCGGGGCACCAGCCACAAGTGGCCAATGAGTGCTTGAGATTTGGCTGGTCCAAGTGGAAATGTTCACTGGATTTCAAAGAGCTTAAACTGTAAAATATTCACACTAGCTTATTAATTAGCTAAGGTAATTTTTTTGAATATATTAGGATAATTCAACTATGTTATTAAGATTAAATCTATATGTTCTCTTACTTCTATTTTAAGTATTTTCTTTTAGTAGAAGGACACAATACCTCTTTATTTTTATGTGGCGTGGGGAGGATCCAACCCAGTGCTTCACATGTGCCAAGTGAGTGCTCTACCACTGAGCCCCAGCCCCAACCCAGTTCTCTTACCCTTTGAACCTGGCAACTTAAAAGTTTAAAATTCCGGACGTGGGTTGAATTATATTTCTGTGGGAGCAGTCTAAGATTGCTTCATCAGAAGGTAGATGCACTTCCTGGTCTTGGCAGGATGCACAGTTTACAGGAATCTGTCCCTTCCCACGTGACTCATGCCCAGCTGTGTACAAATGCAGTTTTATTGTTTGTGTAATAGCACTCTTGCACATTCAGAGAGCCTTTCATTAGAACACCTCAAACATTCATTAATCCTCACTGGCTAGCTGAGGAAGACTGGTGTTCTCAGCTCTGTTTTGCAGGTGAGAAAGCTGTGGCATGGGAGATTTCAGCTTTGGCCTAGGGCTATCCGGAGCAGGATGACGAGGCTCAGAATAGAAACTGAGTCACCACAGTCAATCACACACCTAGCAGCAGATAAAACATATATCTTCTGATCAGACAAACCCTTTCCAGGTAGGAACCATGCTACTTCCAGCCAGTAAAATGTTGAGTGTGCAGAGACCAGGATAAAACAGTGATGGTCATTGCTCTCAGATCTAATCCCTTCTGGTGTTGACTCTTCGGTAAAGTGCAAAAATGGCAAGTGGTCTTTTTAATTGTACACAATTTTCAAATGCCTTCTGGGAGAGCAATAGCTGTCTCTTAGTTTGGAAGCAGATAAGCACAATCCACTTTTGATGAGTTCACTTGCTTTTAAAATTCAGTTTCTCAGTTTTGAAGCGAAGATGCTGCAGGCCAGGCCAGAGTGTGTTGGTCTAGACTGGATTCCAGACTGGCACAAGAGCAAGGCCGCTTTGGAGCTCTGTGGTGGCCCCGCGGAATTCATCTGCCCTCTCTGACTCGGATAGCGATCTCCTTTCATAAGCACAAACACCAGAGCTTTGGTGAGTGAGTGTTCTCAAAACAAGTCCAACTTCATCCACCGTACATGGGAGGGAAGGTCATCAGCACAGACATCAGACTCTGAGCAAAAGCTACTCAAAGCAGGTTTGTTTTTTTTCTCCCTGTTTTTTAATTATTTTTTTCTTGTACCGAGTTAATAATAATAAAAAAAAGGCAGAATAGAATCTATTTCAGCCTTGAGATGACATTCCTTTTGACACTGATGGTCAATGCTGCTCTAAAATATGGGGCCCCACTGGTGCACAAGAGTGGGGAACAGAGGTTATGGAGATCATTTATTCATTCATTGGCTCTGCAGGCAGTGAGAATACTCTGTACTATATATACCCACTGAGAGTCCGAGAGCCCATGGTCTCTACGTTTCCCTAGCTCCCTTTTTTTAAAAATACAATGTGAGTGATCGTGATATCTCCCAGGGATGGTTGCAGGGTGCTTGTTTCCACCTGTATGTGTCCCATAGCTGGGCAGCGCGCTCACACGGCGCCCTCTGCTCTCCCCCACAGGGCTCCCCACCAGTTCTCATTGTGTGCTCCCGTCCGGTGGCTGGAAGTGTGGTGAGTGTTGTTGGAAGGTTCTTCATTGAGCCCTGGATGCCTCAGAGCGTGAGAGCCTGCTTGTGGGCACACGTCTTGGAGCAGTGGCCCCGCCTGCCTTCTGTGTGTCAGACACATTCCTTCGCTTCCTTCACCTTTTGCTTGAACCAGAAAAGTGGCTCAGAGACATTCATGCGTGGTTCCCAGTCATCCCCACCCAGCAACGTGAGGCTGGAGGGGTGGGCCTGAGCAGAACCCCAGCACTCGGGGTGCCTTTGACACTCCAGGCTCAGAATGGAACGGAGGTCAGGCAAGCACGAGAGTGAGGGTCACAGGCTAGAAAGTCTGTGGGGTGCAAGAGCAGGTACTGAGAGGGGAGGAAGGCTGAGGTAGGGGAGGTGCTGTGGGCCTGTTGAGACCTTTGGAAACTCTTGTCTCTGTAGCTCTCATTGGTGGCCATTTCCTGCTGCTGTTTGCTCATGTGCCTTCATTTCGTTCAACGTTGCAGTGCCGTGGCTGGTTTCGTGAGCCTTTGTAGCAGTTTCTGAAGTTCAGATCATTTACACAAGCAAATCTGGTTGTTCCAAATTCATGGCATTGAAAAGCATGGAGAGACGTGCTTCCCACACCTGGGTGGATGCCTGGGAGCCTCGGCGTCGAAGCAGGTCTATAAGAACACATCCTCAGTCTCTCAGCAGCGGGGCCACATCTAGAGCAGCCAGATCTCCAGGGAGTATTTTCTGAATGGCAATTGAACAGACAGTGGGGATAATCGCTTCCAACTTAGATCTTTACTTAAGAGTGACTTAGGCAAAAAGTATAAATTTTTAAGTGATGAAAAATTGAAGTAATGGGAATATAATCATACTTGCACAGAATTAATGAATTGAAGCCACCTGACAGCAGGAGAAGCGGGGGAGGTAGGGGAGAAATAATACACTAATGGAATTTGAGAGTGTTAAGAATTTAGAAAACAAATATTTTCCCCTTCCGGTGGATCCTCTCAGGCCCGTTCTTGGAATGGGGCCCACATGTTCTGCACAACCACAGGCCTCTCCACTCCCCAGCAGCAGCAAAGCCTCGCCAGGGCAGGAGCTTGGCGCCTTCTGCCCAGGCTCCAATTCATGCCTGCAGAATAGCAATCTGCTCTCGGTGCACCAAGCACAATGCAGGCCCTCTGAGCTGCCACTCACGCGGGGCCTGTGAACACTCCCGGCCCTTGTTTCTGATTCTTGGCATTGTTTGGGGCAGGAGTGCGGGGAGAGTCACACACTTCCATGCTGGGAAAGGCAGGGCCCCTGGAGGCCCATCAAGTCATCGGATGGCTAGGCTGCGGTAGCAGCCAGGCGAGTAGCAGGCAGCTTACACCTTTGGCAAGGTTGCCAGACATTTAGGAGTGTTTGGGGACTGTGGTTCTAAAAAGTCCAATTTCTTTCCCCTTCATCTCCCAACTCCAACCACAATGACAATGACAAGAAACCATCTCTCTTCCTTAGGAGAGACTGCTGAAAGTCTGATTGTACTGCTTATGTCTTTTTAACATGCTGCCAAATGTCAGGGCTAACAAGTCCCCAGAAGCACTGGGGCAGCCACCAAAGTATGTAAGCCTAAGCTGGATGGACAAACAGTGCTGCCATGAGGGTGAGGGCAGAGGATAGCGCAGGCAGGCGGGGGACCTGGAGTCCTGGGCATTGCAAGCTCATTGCTGATCTTGACACTTAGGAAAAAGCAGTAACACATCAAGAATGACGACTCTGTCAGGTATTCATCACAGGAGGGAACACAGCAGCCTGAAGCTCACGGCGTAGCTGTCCATCAAAGGTGAGGCCTGAAGCTGGCTTCACACAGAGACTGGTACTGATTCTTTGCCAGCTTGAAGGGTGAAGGGGACCCTGATACTACCTTATAATAAAAATAATAGTGGCTACTTTTTGAGCCCTGTGTTCTAGGGGTCTTTAAAAAAATTCGTGTAATCTTCTCCTTTGAAATAATTTTTTAAATTTAAATTTATTTTAATTGATACATAAAAATGTAGAAGTATGTGTGATGTTTAAATCAGGCTAAACATGTCTATCTCCCGAAACAGCTATCATTTCTTGATGATAACAACATTCAAAATCTGTTCTTGTAGCTTTCTGAAACACACAGTACAGAATGGCTCCCTGGAGTCACCCTCCCAATGTGATTGCACACTGGCCCGTCGCCCTCCTGTCTAACTGTCATTGAATGTTCATGGTGCTCCTCTCAATCCCTCCCTCCACCAGAGAGTTTGAGTATATTTTTAAATTTACGCCTAACAGGAGCCTTCAGTTCCCTGGGTATGCACAACTGTGGATTCCGTAGTTCAGAGCGGCAGAAGGTTTTGCCCTGACCCTGCGCCAGGCTCTTAGCTTCTCTGAACTGAACTGCCTCTCTGCGGATGGACGTGAAATCAATGGATTGTTTTCCCCTAAAGAGTGACCACTTTCCTTGATCTTGGATAGCACTTTATCTTAAAGAGATAACCATAGCTGCTCTTTGAAGACAAGATACGACATTTAACCCCGAGAAACAGTGAGCATTTCCATTTCTTGTGAATGAATTGAAGCTGGACCAATGGAGTCTATCCAGTGTGATGATTCTTTGTCTCCACCTTGACCAAGAATGCCTGGACACAGTGAGTCAGAGGGTTAGTGCCCTCTTGACCTGGCACACAACCTGACACACCTCATTGGAAGAATTTGAAACCAGAATTGGACAGAGCTGCTGCTCTCTTTATTTTGTTTATTGTTTATGTGTTTAGTAGTACTGAGGGTTGAACCCAGAGGTTTGATGGTCCCAGCCCTTTCTTACTTTGAGACGGTGTCTCCCTAAGTTGCCCAGCTGCCTCAGCTTCCTGACTGGGGACCACAGGTGTGTGCCACCACACCAGAAGCCCCTGCTCTTGAGTCAATATAGCTAAAGGGGTTTGGGTTTCAACTCTTGTGCTTCTGAATATGGCTCTTCCACCTGCTCATTTAAATACAAAACGCTGGATAAAAGTTCAATTAGTAAAAATTACCAAACAGTGAAGCCCAACTTAGTCTCTTCAGTCCCTTAGCTTCACTGAGAGCCCTTTCTTGGGGATCCTTCTAGAACTACTCTAGGCATACATGCCCCTTTCCTTTGGTCTTCACAACTGTTCTGTGAATCTCTGCAATAGTCTGGGCATTGGTTCATATGAGGTTAGGACCAACTCTCTGCCCCCGAGGAGGCGAGAGACATAGGGACGTATGACTGATAATGCCCTCGTGGAGTTACTTGCAGGAGTGGTGTTGGTCTGAGTGGATCAGTGTGACTGCCGACTGTTACTAATAACTGATACTAATAGTAAAGAACCGGTGTTTGCAAAATAGACTAAATCTTTTCCTGTAATAATTTGCATCCTAATTTGCTTTGGTGGGAAAAAAAAAGTGTGGCAGTCAAGCTGCTTCACTGAGAGTGGTGGGTGATCCTGTGTACACCCTGATGTGCCCTCTGGTGATTTTGACCTAGTGGACATTATGGGGAGATGAAAATTTCAGACATTTCAGGGTACAAGGGGGCACCATTCCTTATTTGGGCTGGAAAGCTTTCCCTAAGATCTAGATGCTTCCCACTCAGTTGGGATGTTGGTCTCCTGGTTACCCCATTGCAAAATCCACACTTATAACAGAAGCCGAGTGGGAAAGTGGTAGAGCCACCCATCTGGATTGAATACAGCTTGGGACAGTAGTTTGTGCATGGTCAGGTAGATAATGCTTTCCAGATTTCAGAGACAGCTGAATCTGTGCATGGGACGCAAGCTACTGGTAGAAGGCTTGCGGCAAATCCTCTCAATGCTGGTCGGATTTGTGGGAGCTTCTCTGGAGCCTGCAGGCTTTGAAGAGTGGTATTCTGCTGTGATTTGGTTCACAAAGAGTTTATGCTTATTTCGGTTCACCTGGATTCTCACCCCAGATCGAGTTCTAGTTCCAGTATACTTGAAAACCAACTCCTGACTTGGATGCAATTTCTGTTCCACATCTGATTGGGAGTTAACAAGAGAAAATAAAAAAAAAAAAAACCCAGCATAAATAAATTTCACATGATTTTCAATCCAAGGTATGAGCTGGCCTGGCTCCCTCCATCAGCCAGGGGCAGAGAAAGTTC
Source organism: Marmota flaviventris (assembly GCF_047511675.1). Lineage (NCBI taxonomy): Eukaryota > Metazoa > Chordata > Mammalia > Rodentia > Sciuridae > Marmota > Marmota flaviventris. The sequence goes on along the minus strand of NC_092505.1, from coordinate 106,974,453 downwards.
TGCAAACTCCAGTGACCCTTGCAGGAAGCCTGGTCTACATCCTGCCTTCAGGAGAAAACCCAGAATGAGTTCGATGTGCCCTGTTTCCGTTTCTATGGCAGCTTGCCTTGCAGCCGCCCTGGGAGAGAATGTGGCTCAAGTACATTCTCAGCTTAATCTTCCCAATATGCCCTCCGAGGGCAAGGTCTGCTGGTTATTATGACACACAAGGCAAACATGCATGTGGGAAGGAGGCGCAGCTGGGTTGCGAGCGCCGTGCTGTAAAGCACAGTCTGTCCAAGGAGCTCCTTCCTCGGCCTCGAATGGCAGCCTGGCCTGACAGCAGGGGCTTTCTGCTGACCTGTTTTTATATTATGTCAGAAAAATATGGGTATCATTCTTTCTCTCACTAAATGAGCCTCGATCCAGATTTGTACAGGTAATCAAATTTCAGTTGGAAAAAATACTGAAATATGTTACTACCTTTTAAAGAATCAACTGTAAATGGTCTGATACAGGAAACGGAGTTTGGAGAGCCTTTCTGCTTTTCTTAAGAGAAAAATAATATGAAGCAGAACTAGATCTGAGGGAGACAGTGCTTTTTCACCTAGTCCCCCCACAGCCCCAGCTGAGTTAAATAAAGCACAGAGTGTGTTTCCCAAGCACCTAACAGGATCCCATTCATTGGTTTCTTCCTTTTGCTTTGAAAATGACTCCCAAAGAGATAAAATTACTTGCATCAATTCCTACAGAAAAGCAGCCAAGATTTTATTAAAAACATTGTCCTCCGAACTCTTACATATTTTCTCCCTGCCTCCAGTGGGGAGGATCTCAAGTGTAAAGACAGAGGAACACGCACTGCTGCCCTTTCAGTTTTGCTCCATTGCTAGAATCTTCCAATCCACCATCTTATTTTTCTTTATTACCTTTTGAAGCCAGGAAAATGGAAGAGTGCATTTGAACTTCCAGGGGCTGTAGGAACTGCACTATCTCTGATTCTCATGAGCCCATTTTGCCTTGTATTGGGCATGCAAGACATTCTTACCTCGGGGAACTGACTCGAACTTCTGGTTTCCTATAAAGCTCAGAATGCTAGAAGTTTGCATTCCTTGATGTGACTAGATTCTTTAATATTTAAGAAAAAAAGATGAAAGTGTCATTGACATCTGGTTGAAAAGCAACTTGAGAAAAGTCTGGAATTTCCTCTCAATTGCATACAGTATATTCTGGAGTAACAGCAATACTTTCAAGTGATATGAAAAATAACTTGATGATAAAAAATAATTTAATAAAAAATGTGTGTTGACCTGAATTTCTTTTCTCTTTGAAGTAATTCTCATCTAATGTTGCTCACAGAAACCTGTCCTGTCCAAACACAACAGCTCTCTGAAAGTTGCAGTTCTAAACCAGGCTTTGAAGCAAAACAGTGACAAAATGCTTGTTAGAAGTTCAAAGAAAAAAAAATTCAAAAAAAAATTTTTTGTTACAGTTGGACACAATACCTTTATTTTTATTTATTTATTTTTTGAGGTGCTGAGGATCGAACCCAGCACCTCGCACATGTGAGGCGAGCACTCTACTGCTGAGCCACCCCCAAATTTTATGTTTTTAGAAAGAGACTAAAAGGAAGCATGCCAAAGGAATAGCCTGGAATTATTTGTTATATTTTTCTTTTTTCTGTTTTCATTCTTCCTATAATTTGGGAGAATTTTTTCAAACAACAATAACAAAAAGACAAACTGTAGTTTTGTATTTTTAATGGGTTTGATTTATCCTGGATCACCCTGTACTTGGAGATACAAACCTCTGACTTGTAAAAAATATATGCTTTAAACACGCAATAGCTTATCAGAAACTATCATTGCTTCTGATAATATCTCTGCCCTAAAAGAAAAATCTTGGAGCAGCACAGTACGTGCTGAGATAGACATCCTGAGAGCAGTGAACAGCGAGATCATTAATTAAATGATGAGCACACCTGAATTTTTGGTAAGTATGACCCACAGCATATGGTGAAATCCTGCGTCCCTAGAGAGTGTCTCATCCTTACTAAACTTACTGGAATGAGCATTTAGTCCATATAAAGCAAGGTGCCATCAATCAGGGGAAAGCTGCCAATCCCGTCAGGCCTGCCTGCATTCCTTTTCCTCTGAGATTCCTTAGTTGAAGAGGGTTCATCCTTGGGGAATGTTTTAACACCCTTGGGAATCAGTGCCAAAAGCCAAGGCTTTGACAGCTTGATAAAACCTTATTTTATCCTGAGATGTAGAAAAATCTGCCTGTGAGAGGGGCTCAGTTATCAAAGGCAATGCTTCGTAGCAGCCATAAGTTAACTGGCAGGTCTTGGGGATGAGAGCCCCGTTGAACTTGCTGGGAAGTTTAAGAGCAAGAGTGCAGATTTCTGGGGGAGGCCCAGAAATTCTGAAGCACCGCAGGTAGCTTCCCAGCTGGACCAAGGGCAGGAGACAGGAATTCACGCTTAGTTTTTGCCTGGGGAGGGAGAAAATGATGTTGATGAGATAGTGCAACAGATGCTGCAAATGAGAAGAATTCGGCACATCAGTGCTGAGAGGGGAGGAACTGGAAAGAGCAGCCAGGGAGTCTGGGGATGTACTGAGGCCACCGCCATTCTCTTCCTGGGGACTCTCTCTGAAGTCAGGGGATGCTGGGAGCATGTGTGTTGGGAGTGATGGCTGGGATAGGACTCAGGGTGAGCTGGCCCTGTGGTGGTGCCATTTCCCCAGACATCCATGGCTCCTCTCCCTGCTCAGTCAGCAGGTGCTCCATGACCTCTCTCTGCCTGGTGCTCTGCTGGCCACAGGACAACGCCACTCTCAGACTACAGAGGTAAAGTCAAACATTGACTGACTTCCATTCCTATTGTTAGGAGGACGATCAGCTCTGAAGAAGTAATGCATGGTTTCATGTTTCTGTAATCTTTGTCTCTAATGTAAAAACATTTCTCATTTCACACAGTTTTACCCTTTTTAATAAAGGCAATTCATTAAGTGTCTAAAAGTGCATTGAATTCTGATATTATTTATAAGTTTTTTTTTTAACCTGAATTCATTCATTAGGAAAGAAAATCCCAGGTGGAAAGACCTTCTGTTTTGACTGATGTTTTTTAAAAAATATGGTTTCTATTATCACTTGCATGACCCTTCTTTTCCATGGGCTGGAATCCATGGATAGTATTAGAAAGATATTTGACCTGTTGAGAGAGATGGAGGATTTTTATTTTGATCCACTAGACATCTAGTTAGTACAAAGAAAACAACCACAAAAATGTTTTGTTTATTTTTGCCTATAAAGGCATCACTGGCAGTTGTTCAACCAAATTATAAGTGTTTTAAAAAATAAAATCTCTGTTTTACTACTTAATCCTCTCTGAAGGAAGGGGGGAAAATCTATTAGTTTCCCAAGACATGAAAACCAATTAACCAATTAAAAACTCATGTTACCTACTGGGGAATGATATTGGCCAAATTACATTCTTATAGCATGTGCATGTATAAGTATGTGACAATGAATCCCATCATCATGTCTAATTATAATGCACAACAGAAACTTTGGAAAAAGTCACTCTACACTTACAATCTGTAATAGGTTCAGTTTTCACAAAAGCCACTTCTGATCAAAAAGAATATGAAAGGGGATTCAAATATCTACTTCCTCCAAAGATGAAGACTATTTTGAGTAATAATCACACATTTCTTGCTTTATGGAAAAATTTGTTCTCATGAGCCCATGGGGACTGGACATGATTTTTAGGGGCCTCCAATGAATGAGCCCTACCCCTGGATATTTTATGCCTGTACCATTGGGACAGCCACACCATCTCAGGATGAGTCCAAGTGACCAAAGTGCAGGGCAGACGTGGTGGTGTCTTTTCTAGGCTGGATCATGAAAGGCATTGTAGTTTTCTCCCTCCCTCCTGCCCCCTCATACACACACACACACACACACACACACACACACACACACAGGCTTCTTCCCTCCTGGGAAGCCAGCTGCTGAGCTGGGAGGACACTCAGGGCTGCATGGAGAGGCCCCATGGCCAGGTTCCGAGGGCCCTGCCCACAGCATTGTGAATGCCCCTGGAAGCACCTCTTCAGCCCACACCAGCCGTCAGATGATGAGCCCAGGGCTCAACCCCTAACCTGAGTCCCTCAGCTAAGGCCCGCCAGCCTCCCAGCCCACAGAAATTGTGTGAAGTAATAACAGTATGTTGTGTGAAGCTTCTCAGTTTTGGGGTGACTTGTGATGTGACAATAGATAACTAATAGAAGGGACTTTCAAAACTCAGACTCATGGATTCTGTCATCATGTGTAATGTTCTTTCTGGAGGCTTGGGAAGTTGAAATCTCCCTAGGTCCTCGCACAGGGCATGTGTTCATTGACGTATATCCTGTATACAAATAGATAAAAAATTAGTGGGTACTTTCCTAAATGCTTTTGGAAGTTCAGTTTCCATTTTAAAGGCCACACATATGTATTTAAGGGAAGATTCAAAAATACCTATGATTCTAACACCTGAAGTACTTCCCTTTATTTCTTTCAGGATGTTTGTCAAGAGGCTGTGACCATGCACTGTCCACCATGTGTTCATCCAACCAAATCCAGCTTTTAAAAAATAACAAAGCCACTAACATACCCTGCTTGTCCTGGCCACTGGGCTCTGCTCAGAGTGACAGTCCTCAGAGAAGTCAGAGGCAACTGTGTTCTGAGTCTGCAGAGGTCTGAGGAGTACCTGGGGTTGAAGCCAGGCCCTGGCAGGGAGTGACCAGTGCCCGAGGAGCCAGACACATGGACGGTGATTTATTCCAACCAGCAGTTGTCCTCTGTGCATCTTCTTTTCATCTTCCATCCCAGGGTGTGGGGAAGGGCCCTCCTCCGCCCCTTTAACAACTCAGGTTTCTATCTACAGTTCCTGACCATGCAGTTATACCAGAAGCACTGTATTCCTTTTCTTAACAGTGCCTAAAAAGTTATGTTACATAAGTTTCAGGATCTAAAACCTGGAGATACTTCTTGGTCTCCAAATTGCAAAAAATTGCAACTTCCTCAGCTCTATACAATGAACATTATTTGTTATTTGCTAGTCTCATTCATCAAGTTAGTGGGAATTTCAGAGCCTTAAAAGTACAGAATTAGAGGATTCGAAGTTGCTCAGTGTGTTCCAGCTGGTTGTATGTAACTGTCTGGGCTGCTTCATCAGGATCCAGAGGAGAGACCACCTCTTGTGCTCCCAGAACCTAGTCCATCCACTGTAGGACACTTTTAGAAGAAAATGGCTGTTCCTCCAGTTGTCCTCTGCAATTCCTCAATTAAGGAAGACCCAAATAAATTTAACTTAATGAACTCAACACCTCTGAACAAAAAAGGAATGAAAAATACATGGTACAAAGCAGGGGATAACCAGCCAACTCTGAAAGATGGCGCTGCACTCTGAAGGTGTGCTCATTTTGCCCGTCAATCAGAAGAGTTTGTTCTTTTTAAATGCTTTTTGAAATATTGGGTGACATCCCTGCCTGCTCAGCTGTCAGGATGCACTGTGTGGATGTCCCTTGGAGTGCCCCTCTGTGGGTGTGCTGCAGAGTGACAGTCCCAGCTGGGCATGTGCTCTGGACCCTCTATGCTGTCCATGCTGAGCCTTGTGCCTTGGGGCTGCTCCGGGCCAGCGACTAAACAATGGGAGGAGGCCAGGCCCAGCCCGCCTGGCTGGACGCCCTGACGGGCATCCTCCCTGGGGACGCTCCCTCTAGTCACGCAGCCTTTGCAGGGCTGCTCTGAGTTCTAAGGGTCTTCCTAGTGGTACTTTCCTGCCCTTCCTCTGGACACAGGTGGCAGAGCTGACCCACACGATCCCTGCCCTGCCGGCTCCAGCTCCCTCAGTCTTCACCTTTCCCCAGCTTGGCCCCAGCAGTGCCTGGCCTCGCAGTTCCCCTGTCAGCAGCTGCTTCTCTGGGCATCTGAGTGGACCTGCACCCACTGCTCACAGTGAACCTCCAAGAAGCTTTGTTAAGAAGCCCCCGTCCCAGCCCCGCCTGGATGCCCCCTCTCCAGTTCTCTCATGGACATCCGTGTCCCCAAAACAATGTGTTGATGCCAGTTGTTTATATTTTATTATTCAAATTGTTAGTTGTCATTATACTTCACCACATGCATACATATGTAAGTACAAGAAACATCTTGGCCATTTACTGCCACATGTTTATGTCATATCTTTCCTCTTTAGCCATGGAGAGACAACTGACATAGAATAGACTGCAAACAGCATGACAAGCTCTGACATTATGTGCCCCATGAAACTGTCACCACAATCATGATGGCATACCCCTCCTCGTTTCCTCACACCCCTTTATCATGCCCCTTTCTACCTCCACACGCTCCCTGATCTGTTTTCTGTCACCACAGATTAGCTTTCACTTCCCTAGACTTTCATATAAGTGTACTAATATAGATGATACTATGTAACAACAAACATGCTAATACCCCAGTAACGTATCAGAATATGCTAGTAACACACATAATACTTGTGATACGTATCTTATCAATATGTTAGTTGGATAAGTATATGTATAAAGTGCCTACTATTTTTCTGACTTCTTTCACTTGGGGTAGTTGATTTGCGATTCGTCCACAGTTTTGTGGCTCTAGAGAGCCCATTCTCTTTTACTGCTAGGTCGTGCATTCCACTGCAGAAGAGTTAGCACAATTTGCTAATCAATTCACCTTTTCCTGTCTGATTTTCAGATCTTATTTGGCTTTACTTGTGATTCTAGCACCAGGCAGCACCCTGGAGCAGGGGTGGTTGTGAATGCCCCGAGCCACTCACCTTTTGATGGACATTAGGGCTATTTCCAGCAGGGACTATTACAAATGAAATCGCCATGGATGTTTGGATAAAAGTGTTTCTGTGGATGTGTATTTCTTTCTCTTCCCTCTCTCAGTGATTATCGTTCTCTGTTGCCCATGTGCAGAGTCTGAGTGCCTTTGTTTCGTATCTACCTGGGGTTTAAGCTGTGTCAGGCAGGCTGGTAAATCCTACCCGGCCCTGTTTGATGGAGTGTGGAAGTACCGCAGGCCTCTTGAACTTACCACACTCTTCCTGCCACTCTGTATGGAGTGTGAGACTCTCCAGCACACCTCCGTTTTTCCCTAGCCTTTGCTTTTACCTGATTTAAATCCCTCAGTACATTATTTTATTATTTCTCTATTTAATAATTTTAGACATTATCTGTTGATTTCTCTGATGTTGGATATGGATTTAGCTCACTTATTTTCATCTTCCAACCCTGGTCTTCCTTTCCTCCATGTCCCCATAACTTTTTAGGACTATTTCCAGACCTCTTCTGTAACTTACATTGTAAGTCTATACAACCCACTCGTATTCTTAACGCACAATTCCGCCAACCCTGGCAGTGCCTCTTGATCCTCCTGTTTGTGAAAGTATGAATGTCCTAACCCTTTTCTCTATTTTCCTTATCCTTATCAAATGACTAATTTTAACATATGCTGTCAAGAAAGAACACCTTGTTCTGCCACCAGACCCATTTTTTTTCTTTTGCCTGGTCTGACTGTGGTGCTAAGACCTGAAAGGTGACCAGCTGCTGGGTAAAGATGGTCACATTGTAAAGATGTGATTACAGATCTCTTTTTCACAGTCTTTTTCTTAGAATTTTTGATTGTCTCCCCTTCTCCATCCCACTTCTTTTATTGGTGCTTTTTTTTTTTTTTTTTTGCATCTTGATAATCCAGCTTCTTAGTATCAAATGTGTAGACTCTTTTTTATGCATGTTTGTTCTCTTCCCAGACACCTGACTTTGAAGCTTTTATTCTACCAACTCCAAACTGAACTGTGCTCTTTAGACCTGGTGACAAGTTATTGGAGTAGGTAATTATTCCATGGTTTCTCCTGATGAGCTTAATTTTTTTCTCTGAACTCTACATTTTTCTCTTTTTTGGTTTACTCTCCTGTTTTGCTGAAACACATTCTTGAATCATTCATACAGAGCATATAAGTGGGGAATTTACTAAGTCTTTCCATGACTTAGAGTAATTATTGTACAGTTTAATTTCATCGATAATTTGAGTTTTGAATTTTTCATTTAAACTTTCTCCCTCAGAAATTTGAAGCTAGTGTTCCATTGTCTTCTAGCACAAACTATGCATGAAGAGAATTTGGGTACAATATGATTTTTTAAAGATAATTTATTTTTTTCTCCATTTGAACCCTTTCTGGAATTAAAGAAAACCTTTGATATTCTGAAATTTCACCATTTCGTGGTGCACTTTATGGTGACTCATAAATAATCTTCATATTTAAAAAAGATTCCCTCTGAGAATGCTGATGTTAAAATGTCATTTTCTAGTAAGCATTTTAAAAATGTGTAAGTTTGTGTTTATTTTTCATAGAGAACAACTGTGGACATGTCCATGGACATATATTTCTCAAGTGCTGGCAGTTTTAAAAATCTACAAAAGACATTCTTTTTCTTCTTGGTAGAGTGCAACTATTTTCTATATGAGCTGAGTTTTCAAAATATGGAGTCCATGTGTGCAAAATATGCAGTTCTTCACTGATCAGCTGCCGCATTGAATTAGCTGTAGTGAAAGTTTTTTTCTCTTCTTTCAAAAATTTGGTAGGGCCTTTCTTTTATTGCATATTTATATTCTGTGAGTTAGTTGATGATCTGAGGCCAAGTGACCTGTGCTAAGATAATGTGTGACTAGAGCCCAAATGGGCCCACTGAGCAGGCAGGTCAGAAGCCCTGCAAGTGTTTAGAAACCACTGGGCTCTCAGAGAGAGCCTGGATGCGGGCTGTGGGCGGTGGGTGGGGAGGGAGAAGAGCCCCACTAACTGGTGGCATGCTCTCAGCATCTGCATTTCTCTAGATGACTAGTTATGCCGATTGGGAACCTGCACGGAGATGCTACCCGTGCTTGTTTCTGGCTTCTGGATATGAAGTGTTCTCTTTCCTTTTATTAAAAAGTACCTATCTTGGGGCTGGGGTTGTAGCTCAGTGGCAGAATGCTTGCCTCGCACGCGTGAGGCACTGGGTTCTTCAATCCTCAGCACCACATAAAAGTAAATAAATAAAATAAAGGTATTTTAAAAAACACATATCTTCATTTCTAAATATTTTTACAGTGAACATGATTACTTATGCAGTAATGATTTATTGTTAAAGTGTATCTATAAAGCTTTTTTTCTGAATCTTCATTTATTATATTGAAAGCAAAAATCACAAGTAAAATAAATTAAAACAAGAATTTCAAATCGAGAGCACCAAATATATCACCTAAGAGGAACAGATGACGACTCTGAGGTTGAGAGCACCAATTGAGCAATGGGAAGGGAGGGGGTGGGCGAGAGGAGGCAGGGAGGCCAGGAGTGGGACGGGCCTCTGCCGGCCTCTCCTGCCTTCTCAGCTCTGGAGGGCATCAGGGTCACGTGCCTCCATGACCAATGGCCAGCGTTACTCAGAGCCGGTCACAGGTTGGGGGGCACGGGCCTCCCCCACGGCCAGCAGTCCTCAGGCCCCCCGAGGGCCTCTGCTGGGAGCAGGCCTTTGGGAGGAGCCGCCTCCCCTCGCGAGGACACACCCATCTGCAGTCCTGCAGGTGGTCAGGCTCTGCAGATGAAAGCAGCGCATGGAGCACAGCAGCCAGCCACCTGCAAGACCCGCGAGGGACTTGGACTCCCTCGCTCTCAAGAGAACGTGCAACGTGAAGGCACGAAGGTAGCGCCCAAGGGACAGTTCTCGGTGAAGTCCCCGTTACAGTCAGGTGTAGAGTGGCCTTTTGTCCCCAGTGCAGCCACGTTCGGAGGCAGGACCTGGGGGTGCTTGGATCACCAGGGCTCTGGCCTCACCAGCGGAATAAGCCATGGGGTTCAGGGGTCCTCACCTGAATGGGGAGGGGGAGGCGGGGGACAAAAGGAGGCAGGCCAGCGGAGGAAGTAGGCCAGTGGGAGGCTGCCCTGGAATGGTGTGTCTCGTCCCCAGTCCCTGGGCCTCCTGGTGCATGAGGGTAGCGGCTCTGCTCCACCCTTACTCCCGTGGCCGGATGCCCGCCTCACCAAAGGCTCAAAGCCATGAGGCCAAGTGGCCCTGGACTGAAACTCGGAAACCATGAGCAGAACAAACCTTTCCTTCCTTAAGTTGGTTTTCTCGGGCATTTTGTCACAGCAATGAAGAATTAGCAAACCCATGATTCAGGGATTTGCATCCATGGGCGTTTTTGGGAAACAGGTATCCTTATAAATATCCAGTGGCTTATTGGGCTTTATTTTAGACTGTTTGAGTCACACAATGATCAACTGGCCTTAGAGACTTATTTTAACTTTCTAAGTCTGGAGTATTAAAGAAGACTTTAAAACTAATCCCCAACTTTAAGGGAGGTCGAATTTCAGAATTGCAAAGTTCAAACCACAATCTTTTATTGTACATTTTATTTAGTGATTGTTGCTAAAAATGAATTAATAACACCTAATCACAAATCGAAGGACAAATGCTAACTCCAGTGTGCCTCTCAATATATGACATACCACTCAAACAGAGTCATTTTTAAGCTTGAGATTGGTACTGTGCTTTGCCACCACTTATCCCACCTTCTTTTATATTATTGGCCATATTAAAGTAGAAAAGTATATGATAATCTCAATAAATGTAAGAAAAGCATTGAAAAATATCAATTTTTTAAAAGAATCTGCTCATTAAAATACTTATCTTGATAATGTACATCTCCTTAAAGATTTCAACCATCTTGAATCTATAATAAAATTATATAGATTCACTCCAAACTTTTAAAAAAATGTACCTTTTCCTTTCTTTCTAGTCTCAGCTGTAACTGTAAATAAATATTATAAAAATGAAAAGAAAAAAAAAGAAAGAACTGAAGCTTCTCTAATTTGCTGTATTAGGAGATTAGGACCTGCAACCCCCCACTCTTCCCAGCCCTCCCTCTAAACATCTCCACCAACAGCATACTTTCTACTGACTAGTTTTTAAGGGTGTCACCTTACCATCTTGGCACAACAGGTTTTGGAGAGCATCCTAATGCCATCTGTGTTTGAGTGCTCACAGCGTGTCGGGCACCGTGCAAACACTTCACATGTATGAACTCATTTCCTCCTTACAACAGCCTGTGGTCAAGTCCAATAGGTGTTGTGGGTAAAAGTATGCCCCCCCCCAAGAGATATGTTGGAGTCCTAACCCCCAGAACCTCAGAATGTCACCTTGTCTGCAGAGACAGCCTCTCTAGGGGTAATCAAGTTACAATAAGGCCATTAAGGTGGCCCTAATAGCTAGTGTCCTTAGAAAGAGAGGAAATCTGGACACAGATACAGACTTACTCAGGGAGAAGACACCACCTACAAGCCCGAGAGAGAGACCTGGGCAGCTGCTTTCCTCACAGTCCCTGGGAGGGACCACCCTGCCTGCACCTCCACTCAGACTTCAGTCTCCAGACAGTAGGTTTCTGGGGCGCAAATCACAGCACTGTTGCACATTTATTTAATAATACTAATTTATGGTTTCTCCCATTAACACATGAGGAACTTGAGGTCCGGGAGGCTTAAATGCAAATGAACCTGAGCAGTCTGGCTCCAGTGTCTGCTCTCCTACCTGACCAAGGTGTCTGATCTCCCTCAGGTCCACTGCTATAGACACTGCTGGGCTCCCACCTTCCCGACAGGTGGTGCAAGGCCAGGGTATGATGGACCATTGACTGAGGTGTGTAGAACAGAACAATAAAGTGACAACCAGACCCCGATTGACAGGCTGAGCCTCGTGGTGGGCATTTGTGAGCAGGGCCTCACACCCAGAACGGGTCCTGTGAGAAGGACACTACTCTGGTCTCTGAGATTCCACGCCAGAGAAGGGGAACATGCTCTTCATGCCCCTTCAGCGAGGTGAGACGAGGAAGAGGCACAGACCTTTGTGGAAAAGACCCCGTGGAGGAGGCAGCCTTTGCCTTGGGATTTGATAAGTGGAAACATGTAGTGGGTGAGAACATAGTGAGAGCTTTAGGAGCAGGTTTGCTTTGGTGGACGCAGACGCGCGTGGACATTAGCAGCTCTGATGTGAGAACACAGGGTGGAGGTGCTTGGTGATGCTACTTCCATCCAATGACGGACAGCCATGGACGGCAGGTGCTCCTCACTCCTTGGCGCTGTCCAGAGGCCTTGGGCTTGGCCCACAGGAAAGTCTAGGGAGCCTTAATCACTTCCAAGGGTAACTGAATCCGCTTGGCTGGCTCTGGGACCTGTGGGGGAGGCTGGTGGAAGTCTCAGGGCCAGGGTCACACAGAAGCTGAGGTGGCACACTGTCTTTCCTAGGACAGGTCTGGATCAAAAGATCAATTGTTTGACCTTTACAGTATTGGCGGATGCTGAAAATCAATAGTTTTCTTATAATATTCAGAATTTCTGTCTTATCTTAAAAAAAAAAAAAGGAAAGAAAGAAAGAAAGCCAAAAGACTTGGTACTACTGGGCAGCGTTCCTACAGGGTCAGCCACATTGCTTCTTACCAGGACCCAAATCCACAGTCCATATGATTTAGCCATCTCTTTTCCAGGTGGTGACCCAGGGACCCCGACTTCTCTTCTGACTCTGCTGTTCATTCCATGGCTCCTAAGTTCTCCCTGGTGTCTTCTGTACTTCAGTTGGTGGAATGGGCGTGTGCAGCTGGGTGAGGACCTCAGGAACCAGGCCTGGATAGTGTTCCTCCCTGCGCACACCTTTCTCTGTCAGATGGACCCGGCCCTCAGCCCCGCCCATTGGAAGGAAAGCTGGGAACTGCGGTCTGGCAGGAAGGAAAGGAAACCTTTGTTACTCAGATCTGGAGTGAGGCCTGCTTAGAAATGGTGGGCCATGGTAGTGCTTAAGATAATAGAACCTTAAAAGATATTCTACTGCCCGTGTAACTAAGAAGAACCAACTGAAAAACAAACAAATAAAAAGAACTTTAAAAGAGACCAAAATACAGTGGCTTAAATGAAGTAAGAGTTTGTTTCTCTCTTCCATAAAAATCCAAGTGGAGGGGGGGGTCCTAGAATTCAGAGCAGTTCTAATGCTGAGGCCACTCAGGAACCTAGGCTGCTGGCCCTGGTCCCTGGGACTGAAGATGATGGGTCACCATCGCCACCATGGGAAGAAGGAAGGAGGAACTGGGGGGCGTGACCTCATAGTTGATCCCACCCCTTCCTTCTACTCCCACTCCATTAGCCGGAATACAACCCTACAGCCCACAAAGCCCCAGGGAAGCCTGGGAACAGTGCCCTTTCTCTGGGCAGCCATGTGCCCAGCTGTAACTTGGGAGGTCAGTCACTGGGAGGACGGTAGGAGGGACAGTTATCAGCAGCCCACAGCCACTTACTATTTGTGTAGCTCTGGAAAAGAACGACTGCCTCTGTGCCCTGGTGTGTCTACTGCCTTCCTGTGTGTTAGGGTGTTAGTGTAGCGTGACAGAAAGCCTACCCACGGCAGATTAAAGAAATAGGAGCTTAGTTTCCTGGGATAGCAAGAGTTCTGCGGGTAGGTTGCTCACCAGGCTGTTGAACTTCAGTTTATTGTGGTTCTGGCTCTTCCCTCGTGGTCCTGTTAACTGGAACCATCACGTCCAAATTCAGGAAGAGAAGGGCTGGGGGTATGGCTCAGTGGTAGAGTGCTCGCCTAGCACATGCAAGGCCCTGGGCTCAGTCCCCAGCACCACGAACAATAACAACAAACCCAAATGCAGGAAGAGAGGAAGGAGGAAGAGGAACAGTGTGTATCTTTCACCTTATCAGGAAGAGCAAACACCTGCCCAAGCCCCCAGGCTTTCAGTGATGAAGACCTGTTTTCCCAAGAGTTGTGTGGTCATCTGACCTCAGATTCCCTGCCTGTTGTTGGGATCTGTTCCTTGGGGGTTGTGAGGATAGTTAGCATGCCTGGGACACCACCTGACCTGACACGCACCCCACAGAGGGAAGGGATTCTTATTCAAGGCAGGAGAGGTTGGGCCGGTATGTGTTGGAATCTGGGCTCCAAAGCCATGTGACTTCGGTCGACTACCTCTTTGAGCTTGTTTCCTCATCTTTTGAGACATGAGCTCTTTATAGGGCTGTTGTGAGGAGTAAGTGGACCGATATGCACCAAGCACCTGGCTCAGGAAGCTCTCCTTTCAGCATTTAAGCAGGAGCCACCCTGAACTTACTTGGGGAGAGATGTAGAGATGCTGGGTCCATGTTGCTGAGCCGGCGATTCCGAGCTCAGCGGTGAGGGCTGGGGCTATGAGCCGTGAGGCATAGGGAAAACAGCCATCCGAAGGCGGGTAGGAAGGCCAAGCCTGGTAAGGCCGGCAAAGGGAGCTTCCCCTAGGAGCAGCTCACCTTCTTAATCAGCTCTGGACAGAAACAGCTGCCAGAGTTTGAACAGCTGCCCCCGGGGAGGGCAGGACGGAACAGAGATGTTTCTCAGCTGCACAGCAGTGCTGAGTCTGATGGCCTGGAGGTGTCAGCAGACTCTGACACCCCGTCAGTGCTGCCCTAGCCACCAGTTCTCAGGGCAGTGGAGGACCCAGGTGGGCTGTGTGGCTGTGGTGGGGTACGAGACGTGTCCGGTGGCATTGGGCTGCCTGTAAAGTGTTTATTTCCTGGGAGCAACTACAGGATCCCTAACTCCCACTGCTCCTGGGGGCTTATTGGGGAAGGAGAGATGGAGGACGTAAAAGATCAAGAAGCTCAGTGTTCACTGCATGCAGTCTGCTCCCTGTCTCTCTCTCTCTCCTTCCTCTCTTTCCTTCTTGGGCAATAGCTTTATTGAGATAGGATTATGGACTATAAGATTTACACGTAGAAGTGCACAATTCAGTAGTATTCTCAGAGTTGTGACCATCACACTATCTAATTCCAGAACATTTTCATCACCCCCAAAGAAAGCCTGGATCCATTACCAGCTCCCCACATTCTGCCTTCCTGCAGCCTCTGGAAGCCACTAATCTATTTTCTGTCTCTCTGGATTGGCGTGTTCTGACATGTCCTACTGATGAAATCCTGCAGTACAGGGTCTTTTACGACTGGCTTCTTTCACTTAGCGGGTTTTCAAGGCCTGCCATGCCACAACATAGCAATACTCATGTTTTTTATGGAATAACATAATTTCCCCTGGCATGGGTATACCATGCTGAATTTATTGGCTCCCCAGTGGCTGGACACTTGGGCTCTGCCTGGTAGTTTTGATGAATGACACTGCTGGGAACACACTGGTGGGCGGGTTTTCCTTCTGGTGGGTACGTGCTGAGTGGTACAGTCATTCTGTTTTGCCTTTGACAAACTGGCACATGGTTTTCCATAGTGGCCCTGCTGTTCTGCCCGCCCTCTCCAGTCCCCTTCTTATTGCCTTTTTGTCCTGGGTGATGTGCGGAGACCTTGCCTTGTGTGTTTTGCTTTGCATTTCCTAATGACTAATGATGCTGAGCACCCCAACTTCTCTTCAGAGCTAGCCGAGGGGCTCTTTTCATTGGAAACACTGTGAAGATCACAAGCTTTGTGGGGATATGAGGGGGAAAGTGCCCTGCCACGTCCCCAGATGGCTGTGGGGGAGAGACAGAGCTTGTGTTTGTTGTTTAGAGAAGGACTGAGAAGAGTTGGGAAGGGGTTTCCGAAGCCTCTGGCCACGCTGGTCTTCCAGTCGGAGTTGCAGAGACTTTTCCGCCTCTCCCTGGGGGTAGGGGGGTGGGGGGGTCCCCGCTCTCGTCAAGGCTGCGCAGCAAGGTGATCTGTTAACGTGGCCAGCACTCTGTGGGTTAAGCTGCTCCACGGCACTGCCCAGCAAAGGTCTGTGAACAAGGTCAGAGGTCTATCAAGTGCCATCGAATGCCTTGGGCACTGGGACCTGCCTGCAGAGCTCTGGCTCCAGCAACCTGCTCAGTGCCCCCTCTCTCTGCTCGGGGATATCATTAAAAACCCCACATTGCTGAAACCAAGTGAGCCCAGAATTTCATGCCTTCTCCATGGAACTGGATGGAACTGCTTCGTTCTCCTTGTACCTGGACACCAAGGTCATAAAGAGGCTGCCCCAAGCCCCAGGGAATGGGAGGAAACGAGCTATTCACCTTGTGTGCACTGCTTTTTTTTTTTTTAAAAGCACCAAATTCGCCTCCATCTCCTCCCTAACAATTCCCACGTGTTCTCCCCACAACCACAAATCAAGGTAGTGGATCTGGGATCTGATGAAATCTTGCCTCAAGTGCTTGTGACAAGGAATCTTCTCTGGGCTGCTTCAGGGAACCAGGGAGGGAGAAAACCTCCCGCTCTGCTGTGCAGCAAAGATGGGAAACTGGGAATGCCTCCCCGGCTCCCCAGCTTCCAGGGGGAGGAGGCCCAGGAAGAAGCCACAGTTCGCCACTCTGCAAAAGTCCTTTGAAGCGGGAGGCCTGTGTTCCCTGGAAGGGACTGCTTTAAGCAGCCTTCTTAGGACTCCTGGTGCTGGTCAGCGGAGTGGGTGGGAGGGTGGAGGTTGGTTTGCAAGAGGATCGCCAATTGTCTGGTGCTCAGAGGAGCAGGTCACCCTTCGAAATTCCTGGAAATTTATTTCCTCAGAGAAAATTGCTAAGTGGGATCGGGTTTTCAGATATTCTGAATACTCCAGATTCTGGACAACTTTCCTAGCACCACTGATGTACTTATCAAAAGTAATGACCGGTAACACATGTCACATGCAGTGTCTGATTTGAGTGAGTTTCCAGCCAGGAAAAACAGGCATTGTGCTCTGTGGGGAAGGGGTGACTCTTTCTCCTGCTTACTGGTCGAGGACAAGGAAGAAAGTTGGAAGGGGATTTGGTGGGAGGAGATTTCTTAAATGTCAAAGATGGACAGGGATCTGTGCACACGCTGCAATTCACAGTCCAAGGATTCCCCAGTGTACCCTGGTGTGATCTGAGATCACATTCACTTGTGGTGAAGAAAAGAGGACAGAAAAAGTGTTCCTTCCAGAGGGTTCTTGGGTGGGTGGGAGATCAGGTAGAGAAAGAAAGGACAGTAGTATCGCAAGAACATATCTGTGTTCTTAATTTATTTTTCTCTTCTGTGGTGTTGGGGCTTGAACCCAGGGCCTCATGCATGGTAGGCAAGGGCTCCACCACTGAGCCACATCCCAGCCCATATCTATGTTCTGATGACTGGTATTCTGATACAGAAATGGACCTCAAACCAGCACCAATGCCTTAAATTTTTCTAGAATCAAGTATTCATTTTCCATCTAAAATTTTAAAAAATCTTATTTTTTCCAAACATGCTTCCCAAACACCAACAGTTGACTACTAACATTTCTCCCAAGGGGCAAACAGATGAAAGGGGTGGTATAAGAGGCAGCTGAGGAAATTGGAACCAGTTTGCAATATGAGTCCCAAGATCAGAGTTCTTGGTTATCACTCTATATAACTAGACCTTTTGGATTTTTAGAAACATGCCGATAATTTGCATACAAAGGTTTTTAATTCATCAAACTCACCTTGTTCACTTGCTGGAGGGACTCCATAGTCTCACTAAAGTTAATGAGATCTTAGACTGAAAATTGCAGTGTGTTTAACATATTTGTAGCACTTAGCAGAACCCTGTGGGAGGTTAGAATGCTGTGACTATACTGATTATTGAAAAGCAAAGCTATTTACATGCCAAAGTGGATATGAAAGCATTCCTCTTCATGAATAAGAAAATAAATACACAAAATTCTCAAAGAGGTTGTATAATCACGTGGTAAAGGATTGTTTTGGTAAGTGTGGAGACATTAATGACTGTGTTATTATCTTCTATTGAAATCCAAACCATTTTATTTTGCAAGTGAGATTTGGATTGTTTCACGAATTTTCGTAATTGCCAATGTATACTTAAACATCAAAAAAAGTTCTGTGAAATTGCTTGTATGTGTCCATCAGAAATATAATCAGTGATCATAGCTTCAAGACCCAAAGGAGGATATGCCACCCACCAAAGTCTGCCATTCACAGTGCATGAACTGCTGGAGTGCCTACTGTGGGCTGAGTACCATACTACTCTCTGGGTATATGACGATCTACTAGAGAATCACACCTAGAGATCATACAGAATATCTAAAATGTCAGCTGCCTCAGAAAATCCCGATTGAAAGCTGCAATCATAAACCACAATCAGTTGGATACTACTGTTTCTGAATTTAATTGGGAATTTTCTTCATATGCTAATAATGTCAGTATTTGCACACAGGCTTCTACACAGGGTATAGAAGGCACAGGGCACAGGGCACAGGTTGTGGTTTATGGGCCTTCGTCATGTTAAGTCCCCAAAGCCTGCAATTTAGAAGTGGCTTACATTCCAGGAGTTTGTTTACAAGTTACTTGTTAAGTGGTTGGTTTCCAAAGCCAATCAGCAAAAGTCTACTTAGCCTATAAAGAGGCTGAAACAAAGCACTGGTCTTATAATTAAAACTAAACACAGGTTACATGACATTGGTGAGGTTGAGGGCATTCAGCGTCCCCCTGGGGGTCACAGGAGCACATCCTCCTAGCAGCAGTGTGGATTCGTGAGTGGGGACGTTTCCCTAATTCCAAGGGAGCCGAGGGTGACCTTGCCAAGGCAGGAGCAGGTCCAGGCGTTGCGTGGCCTGAAGGGCACATTGCTCAGGGCCTCTTTAAGAGGAAGAAGTCACAGTCTGGATATGAAGTTTGGACACGGGACCTTGGAAGGGGCCTGTGCAGAGTGGGACGCCTAAACCTGAAGCTTCCTTAGCATTCCACCAAATCCCTCTCTGCAGCTATGACAGGGTCAGGCCAGGGGCCATGACTGATGGCCAGGAGCTTCCACAGAGGAAAGGAAGACACGCAGGGGGCAGCTGAAGGACTGGCGGGGGGCAGACACAGGGACCGAGACAGAGCCAATGTAGGAATGGGATGTTCCACAGTTGGGTGCTGTTCCTGTGTCACCCTGTCCCTTAACAGTTGAGGTAAGGGCATGTTGCTGCGGGGAGAGGGCTTTTGGGTTGGAAGGCAGGGCATATCTGGGATAGCATTAGGATCAGGAGAGGATGAGTGGGACTGGTCCAAAGTGAAGGGTCAGGCTGGGGACGGATTCTACGGCTGACGTGGGTGAACTGCAGGGTTCCATCTTGTGGCAAGGAGGGGGTGAAGGACGAAGCCTGCGGCAGGAAAGAGGCCAGGGAAGAAGGGAGGCTGGTTCTCACCTGCTGCAGATGGGGAAAGACGTCCCGGTGCAGGAGCAGCAAGAAGGGGCGGGTCCTGTGGGGTCCAAAAGGGCAGTAGCATAGGGGCCACGCCTCAATCCGAAGCCACAAGTGAGACCCAGCCTGTAATTATGAAGAATGATAACACTTGAGCCAGGCCAGAGCATGACCTGGATACATATCAACTGAGAAAACCCAATAATTTCCAACGAATTAAAATAATCTGTAGGCAGACCCACAGGAACCTATCATTGGGGTGGTTAAACTTCAGTGAGCATCCTGTGGTGACAAGAGGTAGACCGAGATCATGAAATAAAGGTCACTAGCTCGGTGCGGCGTAATTGTCCTTAGGAACAAGAGAAAGGGCTCTGGATTTCTTAACATGTGAGCAGCTTGAAACAAAGCCAGCAGCTGGAGTGGTGAGTCCGCGCTCGAGACCCCACATTCCCCCGTAAGGTGCAGACCCTTCACCACAGTTCTTGTCGGAGAGGGAGTCAGGGGGTGAACCTCCTCCAACAGCTCACCTGTGGCCTCACGTGGGCCCAGGCCAGCATCTCCAGGAGTCGGCCAGAGGGATTTCCACGTAATGCTCCATGCGTTCTGTTCTGAAGGTGTTGCAATGCTGTGAGGCCAAGCCCTTGCAAAACACAGTGTCCTTTAAAAAACTGTCTATAGCACTGGGAGATGCCGAAAATAGTGCTCCTGGAATACAGGGCCGGATGCAAGACGCGATCCTACAGCTGTGTGTCCACCGCTCCATGGTCTGGATCTAAGACAGTGTTATACGGAGGAGCTCTGAGAGTCTAATCCCGGGCTAGGGTGTTCCAAATCAGGTCCCAGAGTGTGGGGTGTATCCATCTGACTCTCAGGTCAGAAAAACAGAACACGGTCCAGGATTTTCCGATGGAGGTGATTGGCATGGAGACTTGCTTACCTATGAAATGGAGGAGCTGAGAAGCCAAACAGAGGCTAGAGAGGAATTCCAGAGACTGGCACCAACAGGAGTATCTGCCAAAGTGGACAGGAGGACCAACAAGGGGCATCTGGCTCAGAAACATGGCCATCCAGTGGGAACGAAGCCCTAGTACAGACTTCCCAGTGGAAGCGAGGAGACCACAGGGGGGACCTAACAGGTGCTGGGAAAAACAAGGGGCACAGACAGAATCACACCCTCCTTTCCTCTTCCCACCCCTCACTCCAGTGCCCTGCCTCCCCTTGACCACACCTAGCAGGAGACCGGAGTCCACAGCATCCTGGAAAACATGGTTCTCTAGCAGAATACTGGCTGCCTGGGAGGGTACACTGCAGGGGACTGCGCGTGACCAAAAGTTTGAACTTTGTAAAATGCAAAATGTCACCCAATCACCTTGGAACTGACAGCCCCTATGTTATCAACCTGTATTATTTCTATAAGCTGATTAGAAAGTATTACTGCATCATCACTGAAATTCCTGAACTTCACTTTCATGATTTTTTTTGATAAAAACGTTTGGCGAGGGCTGGGGTTGTGGCTCAGCAATAGAGCGCTTGCCTAGCACGTGCGAGGCCCTGGCTGGGTTCAATCCTCAGCACCACATAAAAATAAAATGAAGATGTTAAAAAAAAAAAAAAGTGTGTGGTGAATAGGGACACTGGCACACAAAACAGAGTCCGGAGGTTATGAGAGGGTAGTGTTAGCCTCTGCTCACTCCCCACCTGACCACTCGACGTATCTCCGTATTCGTGTCTATTTCCTCATCTTAGTGATATCGACCCTTTTCTCTCTTCACAGAAGTCACAGGATTCCCTATCACAGATGGTAGCATTATACGCTCTTCCTTTGACTTCAACCTAGAACCAATTGGGACTGGCCAGTGTAATGCCAGAGAGAGCTCCTCTGTGGAAATGAAATGGGTGTGCCCAGTGGGTCAGACATGGGCCCAGGTGAGAAGGGCTGTAAATCATAGGCTTGGAGACACCCAGCGATCAGCCAGTCATGCAAAGAATTCTCCAGGGCAGTAACTCAGCGGAAAGCTTGTCAGCTCTGCTGGAATGATTCAGGGGTTGGGAATGACTCACTGGGACTGGGGTTAAGTAATCTTGGCTTAATCATATCACTTGGAGCAAAGGTAAGTTGAAGGTTTAATTCCTGGCTGCTCAGTATCTCGTTTGGACCTGGGCAGAGTAATTATCAGTCTAGTCATAGTGTCCAGGCCAGAAAAGCTGCCCAGATGCAGTGTATGGAGCACCAAGATAATGTCCCTGGGATTAAAGAGCTTGTGTATACACACGTGTCTCTGTACACGCACACGCACAAATACATACATGTATTCACACACATATACCCATATATCCACATGTTCATACAGGGAAGAATAACATAACAGTTTCTCAAATCTCTGGAGCAAACTTTATAGACTTAGAAATGATAGCAGAAATTATGAAAATAGAAGTGAATTGATTATAAGAACATGTTCTGCACATAATAACACAAGATCACAAGAAATACAACACACTGGGAAAATGCTTTTAATGAGGACAGGTTAACAGAGCAATGTGCTGTGGCTTGGGCCTGTGATTCCAGTGACCTGGGAGGCCGAGGCAGGAGGGTCACAAGTTCTGGGCAGGGTGGTGGGGGTGTCAGCACCAGAGTGCTTACCTAGCAAGTGCAAGGCCCTGTGTTCAGTCCCCAGAGCTGCAACAACAGCAGAAGAACAGATGAACTTTTGACAAATATTACAGCTGAAGGGACGACGCCTTGATCATTCAGCAGTCTCAAGAGGCCACCGAGTGTGCTGAGCCTACAAGCTCATGGATTCCATGCTGTGAACGTGTCTGGGCCGCGGTTTCTTCATCTGTAAGGTGGTGATGGTCAGAATACTTACTGGAATTTTCCGAGGTTAGTGTGATATGAATGTCACACACGAGTGATGCTCAGCACTTGGTACGCTGAGGGTGAACGGTGGGATCACACACTAATGTCATTATTGTTTAAAAATCGTGAGATTAAATAAATGGAAAAGCACCTGAACAACTCACTGCAATTAACAAGTTAACATGAGGGAAATATATTCACATTTATAATTTATACATATTGTTCTATTTCTGCCCAAATAGTTGAAGAAATCAGTACTCAGTGCTAATCAGGATGGAGTAGAACTGACTCACTCCTTGTGGCAATAAGATCAGAGCTATCCTTTCGGAAAGAAAATCTGCACTGGGTTTTAAAAGCCACAAAATGTTTAGATTCTTATTTGACAATATTCCTATTTAAACTTTTACTTAAAGAGACAACATCCAATGATATGATATGTCATGCAGTAATTTTTTCTACGCTATTTGTGAAAACTATATAAAGTCCAAAGCAGCCACATTATTATAAAATAGTTGATTACATTTTGGAGCAAAAATGGAATGTATTTACATCAACACCATTTGACAATTATTAGCAGCAAAATGGCAACTCATATACTATGGTTATGAGTCCACATTACACTATAAACCATATAGCAACATTCTTGTTATATAATTTTGTATGTTTTCTCTATATTTAGACCCTTATTAAAAGCCTGGAAGGTAATACATAAAAATGAAAATACTTTTGTTTGGGTGATTCAATTACAAATGATGATTAATTTTTATTTTTAGTCCTTGAAAATTCTTTTTAATTGTTCTCAACATACGAAAGTCATGTATGCTTATTGTTGGATCTTTTTTCCCCCAGGGATTGAACCCAGGGACACTTAATTACTGAGCCACATCCCCAACCTTTAAAAATTTTTAAATTTATAGACAGGGTCTCGCTGAGTTGCTTAGGGCCTTGCTAAGTTGCTGAGGCTGGCTTTGAACTTGTGATCTTCCTGCCCCGGCCTCCCAGGCTGCTGGTTTACAGGTGTGAGTCACTGTGCCTGGCTTGCTTTTTTTTTTTTTTTAAGTAGACATTGTAGAGTCACCTAGAGCAGAAAGTAAAAGCCCCCAGTCATCCCTTGTCTCTATTTTCTACCCTCCCTCTCTATTCCTACCAAACTGTCCCCTCTGGGAAGCGATGCCTCAGGAATATGTCTTCCTGATGCCACCCAGGCATCCTGTGCTGTCTGCACAGGTACACTTGCGCAGGTCGCATGCTCGCATAGGTCGCACGCCCGCACAGGTTGCACGCCCGCACAGGTTGCACACACACGTTTTTCTTGCATCACTGGGATTTCTGCTATTCTGCAGCTTGCTCTTTTTGCTTTATTGATATATTGTCTTTTATTTATTTATTTATTTATTATTAGTTGTTCAAGACAATACAATGATCTTGACATATCATACATTTGATTCAAATAGGGTATAAATTGTCATTTTTCCACGTGTACAGATTGCAGGACCACATTGGTTATACATCCATGTGTATACATACAGCAATCCTAGTGTCAGTTGTATTCTGCTGCCCTCCCTATCCCCCCCTCCCCTCCCCTCCCCTCCCATCCCTATTGTCTACCCATACTGCTGTGACACTTATCTCTTTTTTTTTCCCTTCCCTTCCCCCTCACACCATCGTATATGTAGGATCATCTTACTATTTTTAACAAGCAGCTTCGAGGTATCACGTAATACAGGCATAACTACATCCACCCTATCTGGGGACGTTTTTTGCATGGCTTCCGATCCTTCTGTGGTTGGAAGCGTGTTGCACTCCTGCATTCTTCGTGAGTGTGTGTGAGGGTATCCTTAGGACAGAGTTCTAAAATGGAACTGCTGGGTCAAAGATTTATACATTTAAATTTCTGATAGTTACTTTCACACCATATCCTAAAAAGATTTAATGATTTTTATCTGCATGAAAATTATTTTAAAGAAAGTAGTCAAAAGCAAGTCTTGTGAGACTGACATAGCCATAAGCGGAGGTGCCACCCCAAGTGATTTCCTCCCAGAGGGAGGGCATTTAACTCCGTGTCACTCTTCCACACACCCTCCTGACTCCATCCTACCCTCTCCTCTCTAAATTCATGGGATGATCATGTCAGAATACCATATCGGGGCATGCAGGCTGGTTCGAGCATACTAAAGGTCAGTAACTTCCTGAATCGTTGCATCTTGCCTTCTGTTCATGGGCAGCTGGGCTGGCTGCTGGGGATGCCCACTAAGGGGGCTCGTGTGCCCTGACATTTGTTCTGTGCACTCCCCAGCCCTGTGCTTGGACGCTGGCACCTGGAGAGAACAGCTCTTTCTCGAAGCTCTATAGAGATGCCTGTGGGTCTCAGCTGAGCCTTCATAATGAAAAACTGTGATCATGCATAATTGAAAATTTTCTATTGAACAGATTGTTCAGCCCTCAATGGGGCTTGTCATAGTAAGAGAATGATGAAATTCTATATTTACAATCAGCCCCAAGAGGTAAAGTTTAAGTACAGTTCAACCATTGTTAGGCATTTGGTTTAGTGAAATAAGTCTGGTGAGCCAAGGAACCCAATTATCCACTAGATAAAGAATATAACTGAAAACACAGGACAACTTGATAATTTGCTTATTATTTAGAGATTTTTGGAAAACCACAAGAGTTAATACGTATGTATATACTGCCAAATATTGAAATAAAACAGAGCTGGGATTCATCTAGGTATAATTATTACATGGTTGGATATGGTTCTATTATAAGTATTTTTGCCAAGTCCTAATTGAGATATTTTCAAGCACATATATTATTGCTGTACAGTAAATATTAAACAAGACATTTCATCTCATCTGTAATAGGGCACACTTAATAACAATTTCAACTGTGAGTCATCCAAGTTGTGGGTTATCTTCTAATTTAAGGAGACATTTCCAGTACATCTCATAGTGTCCAAACAAGAATCTACATGGTGTGCCAAAAAGAGCAGTCAACAGTGAACAATTAGTATAGAAATTCTGAAGCATCGAGTTGAGGCTTGGTGTGCATACACTGGGCAGGGGTCTCACAACACGCTTGACATGGTTTAGTCTCTCGGACCTAAGTAATAATGAGAGATATCTGGGTTAGAGCTAAAGGAAAGGAAGAAGCAAGCAAGGAAGGAAGGAAGGATGGAAGGGAGGGAGGAAAGAAGGAAGGAGGGAGAAGAGCATCCGTGCTAAAAGAAAGCATTACCTCGGGGTTATAGGAGAATGGGAGCATCTTTTTGGGGATATCTTTATGAACAAGACTCCTGAATTCATGAAAGCAGGCATTGTTTTGTTTTTGTTTTTTATTTTTGTTGATGGCAAAGAAGTAAGTTTTGGAGGAGAGAGGGAGACCCAGTCTTTATTAGGGATTCTAAAATTTCACTAAATAATTCTTAATGCTAACAGTTGTCAGGCTTATTCTTGGTGGGCTTTAGTAAAGGTAGCTGTCAGCATTTGTTTTTTCTAGTGCTCTGGATTGAGTCCAGGCCTCGTGGGTGGAAGTACTTGCTCTACCACTAGGCTACACCCCCCAG
Source organism: Marmota flaviventris (assembly GCF_047511675.1). Taxonomy (NCBI): domain Eukaryota; kingdom Metazoa; phylum Chordata; class Mammalia; order Rodentia; family Sciuridae; genus Marmota; species Marmota flaviventris. The sequence goes on along the minus strand of NC_092505.1, from coordinate 106,948,856 downwards.
CCCAAGGTCAGAATCAGTATTTAAGAGGGAGAAATTTTTTTTATGATTTTAAAATGTGTTCTTTTTAGTTACAGAAGACAGTAGAATCTGATATATTTATTCAGACATGGAATATATCTTATTCTAACTAGGATAAGGAGAATTATTTTTAATTTGCTTCTTTGTGTGTTTGGTCCAAAAAGCAGGATGGTAAGGGTGGGATGAGCATGGACCACAGCCCTCAGGGTCCCATGGCAGCTCTGACAGCGTCAGGTCTGTGAGGATCCTGTCCTAGGCTTGCAGGGAGTCTGGATCTTGTTTTAAGTGGCTTTTCCTTTGCTGCTACCAAAAGAACTGACAAGAGCAATTAGAGGAGGCAAAGTTAATTTGGGGCTCATGGTTTCTGAGGTCTCAGTCCAGCTGGTTCCATTCCTCAGGGCTCCAGGTGAGGCTGAATATCATGGTAGAAGGATGTGGAGGAGAGCACTGGGAACATGGCACAGGGAGGCAAAGAGACACTCCATTTGCCAGATACAAAATATATATCTCAGAGGTGCGTCCCTAGGGACCCACCTCCTCCAGCCACACACCTGCCTTCAATTACCACTCAGTTAAACCCCAACGGGATTAATTCACTGATTGGATGAAGACTCCCATAACCCTATCATTTCTCCTCTGAGCCTTCTTGCCTTGTCTCACACGTGAGCTTTTGGGGGACATCTCACATCCAAACCATAACAGTCCTACTAACACAAAGACACCAAGTCACAGTGGCCCTGAATCCAGCTGGCCCAGCCGTTGAGCTCAGGAAGGTCTCAGGCTCAGTGACTGAGGGCAGCCTGGCAGGGCAAAGCCTCAGGTGGGTGCCAGCCTGTGGAGCAGGGAGGAGGATGGGTTGGCACTGACTTCTGCCAAACTCTGAGGTTGGTGCAGCTTTGGGTGAGCCCTTCTGGGCAGCTGCGTCGACAAGGATGAGGCTGGTGAAGTCAGCACCGGTGGTTCTTCAGCTTCGTTTGGTCTTGGAATCTGCATCTTCCTAAGCCAACTACGAAACTGGGTCTGTTTACAAGCAACATTGGATGGATCTCAATGACCCTTCAACGCTTACCGTTTTAGGCAAGAGGACTACACGTGACAGGAACTAGTCTCTCCCTCTCTGACCTCATTTCTTAACAATGAGTGTCGGTAACAACATGTCTGCGGAACGATTCTCTCTGGTTTACTGAGTGTCATCTGTGTTTTTATCTATAAGACACCTGAAGGTCAAATCACAGAGTGTGGTAAGACCCATAATGTGATGTCATACAAGACAAGAAGCTCCTCTTAATGACAGTGAATAGTTACATTCAGGGGGTGCTCAGGGGCACTGGGCACCATGTTCAGTGCTCAGGGCATGGCAGTGTGCACTTGGACACATCCCGTCTGGACTGGCGTAGACACCTGTGCATCATCTTTATGATGTAGTTAAGGAACCTGAGCAATGAAGTAAGAAATTTCCCACAGCTGGGAAATGGCCATCACCCAGACATTGACCCCCATAAGGAATCACTATCTCCCATTCCCAAACCTCAGGAAATCCTAACCCTTAATACACTCAGGAGCAGTCTGGGCCAGTTTACCTATGTTGTTTCCTTTTGGCATTTTATCTATGCATATAAAAATAAGCTACTTCTGAATCCCGGAGGAGTTGCACGCATGGTACACATTGAGCTGCATGCCTAGTAACAGCAGAACATGGAAGACGCGGCCAGCAGCCTGCTTGGCACACTGTGGTCCTGGGTCTCCTTCAGGACCCAGAGCAGATTCAGGGCTCCTAGGAAGAACTGTTCTCCCTCCACTGCTGCATTCAGTTGAAGCTGAGTGTGTAACCCATGTCACATGGTGAGGAAGGACACCAGTGTTTATCTATGGGGCTCAGCCCCAGAGATAAGGGACTCAAGAGTAGGGCTTCTTCTTTTTCTTTCCTCGTGGTTGTCAGAAGTCCAATCAAGCTGCCATCAACTCCTCCCATTGCCAAGAGCTTAAAGGAACTTGTGGGGCTTAAAAAAAGAAAGCTAGGTCACCCAACAGGTAGAGCATGACAAGTGAGAGGCTACACCCACCTTTGAGGTCCTGTATTCAGAGCCTGACTTCTGCTCCCCTGGGCTGGGATTGTGGATTTTCTTCTGTCAGCTTCATATTTTTGGGGAGGGGTAGCAAGGTGTTAATGCAGTATAGAGCCAGTTCTGTAGAGAGGAGCCTAACCCGGGATTCTCTGTCCTCATCCCCGAGGCTGGGATGCCTGGGACCAGCATTCAAGATGCAGCTAGACCTGACCCAGCTGACCCAGGGAGGACCTTGCCATAGCTAGTGACCTGGAAAATGTTGCCAAGCAAACCCAGCAGCTGTAAGACAGCAGAACACTCGAAATTGTCCCAGAAAAAGACTAGAGGATAGAAACCACAAAACTAACATGGATACCCTCGATGGTGGGAAGATGCAGGATTTCTCCTTCCTTCTATTCTTCATTTGAACACTATTTATTGAGTGGCTACTATGGTTGAGGCATAAAAAATTCTCAATAAGCATTTTATTTTATGTGTGCAAATACACAGGATACACTTAACACAAACCTAGATGGTATAAGTCTGTCACCAGGTGTGGCCTCCTGATGCCACCAAGTGCTACAGTAAACGAGAGATGCATGAAGCTGCTGCTGGTGTCCTGTGGCACAGATTATGGTAAGTTTTGTTTTAATGAATTGAAGGACTATATTCTAAAAGATCAGTAAAAAGCATAGTGTAGTGGATGCATAACCCAGGAACACAGTTGTTTATCATCATGACCAAACATTCACACGTGTAATGATATGTACCACGCTCAGGACTGGTGGCACGGTAGGCTTGTTCGAGGCTGCACACCACAGCGTGTGACTGGCGGCTTGCTTTCTGGATTTCTGGGGGCTATGAGGTCATTGAGCACCCCTGAGCTCCATGAGAATTTTAGGCCACTGGTGTATGCACGGTCGCTGTTGACAGCCATGCCTGTGCGCATGTCCCGTCCTCCTATAGGGGGCAGGCTGGGGGCTGTAGCAGGAGGGCAGGCAGAAAGTCTAAGTGTACACAGGAGACTTCTTGTGGATGGAAAGCAGTCCTGGCCTGAGTGCATTGGAGGGGCCTAGGATTTCAAGAGGCAGAGAGGGGTAGTGGATACTGGTGGATGGTAAGAGCTGGCAGCAGGACACGCTCCCACCTGGGTGGAGTGTAGGGTGGACACAGAATCATAGACCCCCACTGCCTGGGCAGGGCAAGTGTCATCTGTAGAACTAACGAAGATGGCTTGTTTTAACTATGGAAAGAGACACTGTCCCACGGCGCATATATATAAATGGTCTTGTCCATTTTAGATTTTTAAAAATAAATGTGATCATACAGTGTATAGCTCTTTGTGTCTGGCTTCTTTTGCTTAGACAATGTTTGTAAGGTTCATCCATGTTGGGGCATATATCAGAACTTCTTTCCTTTTATGGCTGAATAATATTCCACTGTATGGATATACCACATTTTGTTGGTGTCCTCATTGGACATTGGGTTATTGCCATCTTTTTACTATTATGAGCAAAGCTGTTAAGAACATTGGTTTATAGGCACCTGGAGCACGGGAGCACCTGCTGGAGTCACTGAAGTTCAGATGTTTTCTTTGAGGTCTTCCTAGGGCCTGCCTCGGGCTCAGCCCTCAAGCACCCACAGAGGTTTTCTCTGCAGGCTCTGGGTGGATCCATTTCTGGGCTCCCTCTTGGTAGCTTTTTGACCTCAGAACAGGGGCTCCCTCCTCATTTCATGTAGTAACAAGACCCAGCCTGACACCTGTCGGCACCCAGCTGGATGTCATTTCACACGAGGCTCCTCATTCTCACGGGCTTACAGTCCTATCTTGACAGGGACAGAATTTCCACTGCCACAGTCAGAAGGTGAAAAACTCAAAACCCTGGGCCTTCTAAACCATCGTCAATGACCAAAAAGGTCACCTAAACTCTTAAAGCTTTGTTTTTTAAAACCACTGCGTATGATTTGTATTCCCTGTCATCTTGATTTACTTCTGGTTTTTGGTTTGTCCTAATGTCCCATTTGGTTGGATTTCCCCTTAGTGTGGATCCTCCCTTTGCTGGTTTTCACTTTTTTTTTCACCCCATCCTCATGGAGTATTTTGTAGAGAATTCTCTGTAGTTTAGGCTTCCTAGTTGTGAATTATTTTAATTTTTGTTTATCATAAAAGGTTTTAATTTTATCTTCAAATATAAAACTTAATTTTGTTGGATATAAAATTCTTGGTTGGCATCTGTTTTCTTTCAGAGCTTGAAATATATTATTCCAGGACCTTCCAGCTTTGAGGGTCTGGGCTGAGAAATCAGTTGAAATCTAAATTGTTTTCTCCCTATATGTAATTTATTTATTTTTCTCTCACACCTTTAAGATTTTATCTTTATTCTCTGTTAGTCATTCTCATTATAATGTGTCTGAGTGTGGGTCTGCTGTAATTTTGTATATTTGGGGTCCTGTAAGCCTCTTGTATTTGATTTTTCATTACATTCTTTAAGTTTGAGAAATTTTCTGCTATAATATCATTGAAAAGATTGTGCATTCCTTTATTCCTTTAGTTTATATCTCTGCTCCTTCATATTCTGATAACTGTTAAATTTGGTCTTTTCATGTTATCCCATAATTCTTGGATGTTTTGTTCATGGTTTCTTACCATCTTATCTGCATGTTCAACTCTACTTTTAGGATTATGTATTTTGTCTTTATTGTCTGAGGTTCTGTCTTCCAAGTGGTCTAGTCTGTTGGTGATGCTTTCTATTGAATTTATAATTTGGTCTACTTATTCTTTCATTTCAAGGATTTCTGCTCATTTTTTTTCACAATCTCTAACTGTAATGAAGTGATCTTTCACTTCCTGTATTTTTTCTTTGATTTCATTCCTTCTACTATCCTTTACTTCACATCAATTTAACTATATATAATCTAAACTCCTTCTTGGACATTTCTTCTACTGTGTTATCAGTGGCTTCTGCTATTGAAAAAGCATCTTGGTTTGTTTGGGGCACTTTATTCCCTTGTTTTTTCATGTTGTTAATGTGTTTTTCTATCTAAAAGTATGGATCTAAGGCAGGACAATACAGTGTCCCTGAAGGTTTCCAGCTCTTCGCCTTTACTGGTGAGATCAATATCAACAGCACCCAGTGTACACAATATATAGCCTTAAACCTAATAGCTCCCACTAAGGTGCCTACTGCTTTCTCACATTAAACCAAAATGATGAGTTCAATAACTATCTATAGTACAAAGAGAATATTTGTTAAAATGGTTTACAATTTTCAATGGTGGGTGAGAGAACAGAGGTAGTGTAGTATGCAATATTCATGAGGAAGAGAAAAGCTAGAAGTAAAAATTCACAGAAGAGGAGCTGACAGAGATGGGCTGTTGATTGGAGAAAAGTTGGAAAGAAAATAAACTAGAGAGAGGAAGAATATGAACACAGAGAAAAAAATTAAAGACATAAGAACACAACAAGAATGCAAAACACCATTCGTATATCATTGTCCTCGACATGCTGAAGCATTAAAAACATCCTGTTCTAAATATGGTAGAGAGATTAGTGAATCAAAAAATAAAATAAGTCTTGCTGGAAAGTTGAACTGTCTCTGTCAGTGTTCAACAGATTCTCAGCCCCGTCTCTGCCGTCTCTTGGGATCACCAAACCCAGATCAGCCCTCGCAAACCCAGTCTCCATCTCATTGATCTGGGCTTCAATTCCTCAGGCTTAGCCATGCTGCAGTCCCAAGATCTCAGTGCTGCTCCCACTTGCAGACAGGGATAGACTCCTGCAAAGGGGCAACCTGAGATGCAGCAGCAAGATAAGGGCCACCAGCACTCTCAGCAGGAAGACTCCAGGCTCCTCCAAATCTGCAGGCACCCCCACACTGGCCTGCATGTCCCAGGTGGAGTCCCCAGACAGAGGCTCTTGTGGTGGTCAACCTGCTGGTACCCGGGCCCCAGGCCTTGGGTGCGGCCATATACAGCCAAACCTGGAGTCGGCCCTCAGCAGTCCTCCAGGAAGTGGTAGCAGCAGTGGTTGTGGCACCAGGCAGTGGGTCAGCAGCAGCTGGTAGTGAAACAGTGTCAGTGGTGGCTGCAACAGGCTGTGGGGACAGCATCACCGGGCGATCTCTGGGGGCAGCTGTGGTGTCGGCATCAGTTGCGTTGGAGGCAGCAGTGACTTTGGTGGCAGCAGCACCCAGAAAGAAGACCTCGAGGTGACCTCAGGATGGCAGCAGCAATGGCGGTACTGATGCAGGCAGGTACTGACTGGACAGGAGACCTCCGTGTGTCAGTGGCAGAGACCACAGAGGTAGCGTCAGAGGTAGCCGAGGCCATGCTGGATGAAAAGACCTCCAATAATAACCCTGAATGTTAACAGCCTAAACACGTCAATCAAGAGACACAGACCGGCAGATTGGATTAAAAAGCAAGACCCAACAATATGCTGTCTTCAAGAGACTCACCTCATGGGCAAGGACATCCACAGGCTGAAGGTGAAAGGATGAGAAAATCTTATCACTCATATGGATTGCGTAAACAAGCAGGGGTTTCCATTCTCATCTCAAATAAAGTAGGCTTCAAGCCAAAGTTAATCAGAAGAGGCAAAGAAGGACATTTCATACTTCTCAAAGGAAGTACATATAAGCAGGACAATTATAAATATTTATGCCCCAAACAATGGAGAATCTATGAACATCAAACAAACTCTTCTCAATTTCAAGAGTCAAATAGACCACAAAACAATAATACTGGGTGACATTAACACACCTCTGTCACTACTAGACAGATCTTCCAAACAAAAACTAAATAAGGAAACTACAGAACTAAATAATAAGATCAATAATTTAGACTTAACAGACATATATAGAATATTTCATCCATCAATGAGCAAATATACTTTCTTCTCAGCAGCACATGGCTCCTTCTTTAAAATGGACCATATCTTATGCCACGAAGCAACTCAGTAAATTAAAAAAAAAAAAAACAAAAACACAGAGATAATACCCTGCATCTATCAGACCACAATGGAATGCAATTAGAAATCAATGATAAAATAAAAAATAGAAGGTACTATAACAAATGGAGACTAAATAATACACAATTGAATGATGAATAGATAGTAGAACTAATCAAGGATGAAATTAAAAAAATTCTTAGACATAAATGAGTACACTGATACAACATGTCAAAATCTCTGAGACACTATGAAGGCAGTGCTAAGAGGAAAGTTTATTGCATTGAGCACAGTAATTAAAAGAATAAAAAGTCAACAAATAAATGACCTAACACTACATCTCAACCCTAGAAAAAGAAGAACAAATCAACACCAACAGCAGTAGAAGGCAGGAAATAATTAAAACCAGAGCTAAAATCAATGAAATTGAAACAATTAAAAAAATTGACAAAACAAAAAGTTGGTTCTTTGAAAAAAATAAATAAAATAGATAAACCCCTGGCCATGCTAATGAAAAGAAAGAAAACTCAAATTACTAAAATACAAGATGAAGAAGGAAATATCACAATGGACATGTCTGAAATACAGAAGACATTTAGAAACTATTTTGAAAATTCATATTTCAACAAAATAGAAAATATCAAAGACATCAATAAATTTCTGGAGACATGTGACCTACCCAAACTGAATGAGGAGGCCATACATGGTTTAAACAGATCAATTTCAAGTAATGAAATAGAAAACACCATCAAAAGCCTACCAACCAAGAAAAACCCAGGACCAGATGGATTCTCAGCCGAGTTCTATAAGACTTTCAAAGAAGAATTAACACCAATACTCCTCAAAGTATTCCATGAAATAGAAAAGGAGGGAACCCTTCCAAACTCATTCTATGAGGCTAAAATTACCCTGATACCAAAACCAGACAAAGACACATGAAGGAAAGAAAACTTCAGACCAATATCCCTGATGAACATAGATACAAAAATTATCAATAAAATTCTGGCAAATCACATACAAAACCATTAAAAATACAGTGCACCACAATCAGTTGGGTTCATCCCAGAGATACAGGGTTGGTTCAACATACAGAAATCAATAAATGTAATTCATCATATTAATAGACTTAAAACCAAGAATCATATGATCATCTCAATAGATGCAGAAAAAGCATTTGACAAGATACAGTACACTTTCATGTTCAAAACACCAGACAAAACTAGGGATAGTAGGAACATACCTCAACATTGTAAAAGCTATCTAAGCTAAACCCAAGGCCAGAATCATTCTAAATGGAGAAAAATTGAAAGCATTCTCTCTGAAAACTGGAACAAGACAAGGATGTCTTCTTTCACCACTTCTATTCAACATCATCCTTGAAACTCTAGCCAGAGCAATTAGACAAAAGAAAGAAATTAAAGGGATACAAATAGGTAAAGAAGAACTCAAACTATCACTATTTGTGGATGACATGATTTTATATCTAGAAGATCCAAAAAATTCTACCAGAAAACTTCTGGAATACAATAACTAATAAATGAATTCAGCAAAGTCGCAGGATATAAAATCAACACCCATAAATCAAATGCATTCCTATACATCAGTGATGAATTCACCAAAAGAGAAATTAGGAAAACTACCCATTCACAGTAGCCTCAAAAAATAAAATAAGATACCTGGGAATCAATCTAACAAAAGAGGTGAATGACCTCTACAATGAAAACTACAGAACACTAAAGAAAGAAATTGAAGAAAACCTCAGAAGATCTCCCATGCTCCTGGATAGGCAGAATTAGTTTGTCAAAATGGCCATACCACCAAGCATTATGCAGATTTAATGCAATTCCTATTCAAATCCCAATGTCATTCTTCATAGAAATAGAAAAAGCAATCAAAAAATTTATTTGAAAACATAAGAGACCCAAAATAGCTATGCAATCCTTAGCAAGAAAAGTAAAGCAGGAGGCATCACAATACTGGACTTTATACTACAGAGCTATAGTAACAAAAACAGCATTTTATTGGCACCAAAATAGACTTGTAGACCAATGGTACAGAATAGAGGACACAGAGACAAACCCACATAAATATGATTATCGCATACTAGACAAGGGTGCCAAAAACATTCAATAGAGAAAAGATAGTCTATTCAACAAATGGTGCTGGCAAACATGGAAATCCATATGTAGCAAAATTTATCTCTCATTCTGCACAAAACTCAACTCAAAATGGATCAAAGACTCAGGCACTAGAACAGAGACCTTGTGCCTAATAGAAGAAAAAATAGGCTCAAGTCTTCACCATGTTGGCTTAGGGTCTGACTTCCTTAACAAGACTCCTAAAGCTCAAGAATCAATGAATGGGATGGATTCAAATTAAAAAGCTTCTTCTCAGCAAAGGAGTGAGCCTACAGATTGGGAGAAAATCTTTTCCACATGCACCTCTTATGAAGCATTAATCTCTAGAATATATAAAGAACTCAAAAAACTTAACACCAAAACAGCAAATAACCCAATCAATAAATGGGCTAAGGAACTAAATAGACACTTCACAGAAGAAGAAATTGATCAACAAACATATGAAAAACTGACCATCATCTCTAGCAATTAGAGAAATGCAAATCAAACTACACTAAGATTTCATCTCCTATCAGAATGGCAATCATCAAGAATATAGTCAACAATAAATGTTGGCGAGGTACACTCATACGTTGCTAGTGGGACTGCAAATTGGTGCAAGAAGTATGGAGATTCCTCAGAAAACTTGGAATGGAACCACTATTTGTCCCAGCTATCCCACTCCTCAGTTTATACCCAAAGGACTTAAAATCAGCATACTACAGTAATGCAGGCATGTCAATGTTTATAGCAGCTAAATTCACAATAGCTAAACTATGGAGCCAACCTAGATGTCCCTCAATAAATGAATGGATAAAGAAAATGTGGTATATATATTTAATGGAATATTTCTCAGCTTCAAAAAAGAATGAAATTATGACATTTTCCAGTAAATGAATGAAGTTGGAGAATATCATGTTCAGTAAAATAGCCGATCCTGAAAAACCAAAGGCCGAAAGTTTTCTCTAATATGTGAATGCTAATTCACAATAAGGCAAGGTGGGGCGCACTAGAGAAGAATGTCATTACCATAGATTAGGAAGAGGGAAGTGAAGGGAGGGGCAGGGAGGGGATAGGAAAGACAGTAGAATGAAACAGACATTATTACTGTATGTATATATGTGACTGCATGACCAATATAATTCTGCAACATGTGCACTCAGAAAACTGAGAATTACATCCCATATGATATATATCAAAGTGCATAAATGCATTCTACTGTCATGTACAACTAATTAAAACAAAAATATTTTTTTAAAAAACACTGCATAATATTCAAAACTGTACCTTTATTCTTTTAAGTATGTTTTAAAAATGTGACTTTCTGATCTATGAACTGGAGTCCAAGACAAAGACATCTTAGCCCAGATCCTCAGGCCACTTCCAAAACCCCTCTTCTTTCTCCTAGCTTTTCTTTTAACTTGCTCTCAAACCACTAACGTCTTCCCTATTACCTCCTGGTAACTATAAACCTCCCTTTCAAAAACCCCAAATCACAGCTTCTCTTCTTAAAACTCTCATCCCAGATGCAGCCCCAGGGTTTTTCTCCAACCTCCAATCTTCTTTTCAAAACTCTATAAACTCACTTCCAGCACATTTCCCTCCCACATGTAACTTCCCTGAGCTAAGTCTCCTCCTGGGAACCATGTGTGCCCTGTTATTCCCATGGGGCAGGGACTGCTGCAGGGGCAGGCAGGGAAGAGAGCAGTGACCTGGCAAGCATGTGGAGGCAGGTGGGGAGGACAGAACTCTGAGGACTGCAACCGCAGGCACCTGGATAAGCCACGGGTTACTGACAGCTACCTTCACGTGCCCGGAAGTTGATTTTCTCATCGGGACTGTCCAAAGTCCCTGGCTCACAGGTGGTGCTCAGGAAAAATATCTGTGGACTTGATAAAGTGGACTGAAGAGTGACCTCGAAGCTCTTCTTAGCTCTAAGTAAAACTCTGACATCTGTAAGGTCAAGATGTAGAGGACTGCAGAACTTTGTAAATTTAAATTATGCAAAAAAATGCTTCCATTTTTGTTCTTCATTTTGTTCAGATTAAATATATGTGTATATATATTTAATATATATATACACATGTCAAAAAGGAAAAAAAATGGAATTTTACTGAGAAAAGATATAAGACAGTTATCCCCCCACCCTTTTAGACTCTAAATGCCTTGATTACATTCTGCTAATGAAAATTACTGTAGGGCTGAGGTTCGGGCTCAGTGATGGAGCACTTTCCTGGCATGTGTGAGGCACTGGGTTCGATCCTCAGCACCACATATAAGTAAATGACATAAAGGTCTTGTGTCCATCTACAATTAAAAAATATTTTAAAAATTGAGTGCTTTTTTTTTAAAGAAAATAACTGCAGATCCATGGAAATAACTAAAGACAGTGAGATTAGGAACATGAGCTGGGAACACAGGGTATCCAACCAGGGTGGTTCTCAACTGCTCAGAGGCAGTAATGAACGTGAAATGCCATGTCATCAATACTGTTGATTGATTAAGAGCATGAATCATCTGATAGAACTAAGGGCTAAGCTCATCTAACAGGACCAAAGGTAAATGGTCATGCTGGTTTCAATGAACAAGTAACATCGTCTAAAAATTCTTTCAAAAGTTTTAAGACAAAATGGGATATGGATCAATATATAAAAAATAAAACTATATTTGTTTATTTATTTACTTTTGTGGTACAGGGATTGAACCCAGGGATCCTCTATCACTGAGATACATGCCCAGCTTTTTATATTTTTTATTTTGAGACAGAGTCTCACTAAGTTGCTCAGACTGTCCTTGAACATGTGATCCTCCTGCCTCAGCCTCCTGAGTTGCTGGAATTATAGGTATGTACCACTGTATCTGTCCTCTACAGAGTTTAGAAGAAAACAGAAGATAAAATCTTCATGACTTTGGGCTAGACAAGGAGTTCTTAAATAAAACCACCAAAAGCATGATCCACAAATAATACTTGATATATTTGTCTTTAAGAACATTAAAATTTTGCTTTGAAAACGATGCACTTAAAAACAAGTTATAGACTTGGATACATCTTTCAGAAATCATACATCTAAAAAGAATTTATACCTAGAAAATAAATGTAAATCACCTGTAAAATTTAGCAAAAGAAAATAACCTAATGAAACGAAGCAAAACATTTGAACAGATACCATATATATATCATATTATTATATATATCATATATAATAGCAAAGTAGTTCATGACAAATGCTCATGTGTGCATTAGTCATTGGAGAATGAAATTCCAACCACAATTAAATATTACCACACACTCATTAGAATGACGAGAAACAAAAGCAACACTGAAATTTCCAAGGGCTGACTATGGTGAGGAGCAACTGGACTCCACTCTTTTCTGGTAGGAATGCAAAATGCTATAGCCACTCTGGGAAATCTGGCAGTTTATTTTGCAATTAAATCCACACATATCATGTGACTCAGTGATCCCTCTCCTAGGTATTTATTCCAGAGAAATAAAAATTCAAATTTACATAAAAACCTGTACCCAAATATTTATAGCTATACATAATAGCCAACAACTGGACTCTACCTACCAACATACCCTTCCCTGGGTGGATGGATAAACAAACTATGGCCCCTAAAAATGGAATAGTACTCACATATATCAAGAAGGGACTACTGACCCTTACAGCAACACTAATGGTCTTCCAATGCTTTCCGCTAAATGAAAGAAGTCAGACTCAAAGGCTTTGTCACCTAGAATCCAGTTTAAGTGGCATTCTGGAAAAGCCCCAGGATGGAATTGCAAGTGGCTGGATGAGGGTGGCAGGTTTGACTCTGGAGGAGGAAACATCAGGGGCATGGGAGGAGAACGTCACCATGGACTCTGATGGTGGTGGTGGTTACAAATGGACTTCACCCATTTGTTAAATCTTACAGAACTGTATGTGAAATAAAAGTAACATGTGACATGTAAGCTGGAAAAAATTTTCTGCAAATAATGGAAGTTGAGAAACAAATCAAGTCACCTGAGAACTGCCATAGTCAGTCACGAGGGTTTAATTTTTACTGAGAATAATCCTGCTTTTCATGCTTTACCAGTAGCACAAAGGGTACACAAGGACGTTTTCCTGATAGTGTATTTACACAGCTGCGAGGTGACCCTTAAAGAAGTTCTCAAACACAGGGTGGCGGGATCCCCTGGCCTTTTCCAACAAGCTGCCCATGAAGATCCCATGACGTCAGGAGAATTATGACTGCCTGGACCGACCGCTGGTCAAACAAAGCTCTGATAACACCACGCCAGCCCTTCCCACCTGAGTAAATGTCCCCAAGGCCTTGGGAGGGTCAGCCACTGCAGTGCCTGTGCCTTCTGCTTCCTGGATCCACCAGAGGCTGCCCCCACCTCACTCTGAGAGCTTCCCTGGAGAAAGGCCAGACCCAGTCTGGGTGCTGCCTGGGGCCAGGCTTCCCTTTGGCAAGCTGGGTCAGCGCTCCATCCTGTCTTTAACCATCTGTGGTTTAGGAGTTAGAGGTTGTCTTGAGTGTCCCTGGTGTCCTTGCCACCCTGTGCCAGGCTCTCGCCACTGCAGTGCCTCTGCCTGCCCAAGGCTTCCTTCAGTGACTCTAGGGAAGAGGAAGAGGACCGCAAAGCTTACAGTGCAGATATGGCCTCTTCCCACCTACAAATCCCTGAATACAGGAACACCACGGAGATCCTCCTGTGCAGGAGACCCTGTGGTTAGAGGTCTTCCCAAGTTCATTGCATGGAGTGTTAGTGATTCACTAGAGTTTATCCCGTGTCTGGATAATGAGTAAGTTTCAAAACATTACCACCAGAAGTTCCAGGTGCCCGTCCCAGGCCAGTGGGCTGCCCTCTCCCCCTCCTGCTCCCATCATGGCCGCGGCCTGTGAATCCAATGTGCCAAACTTGCTTTCCTGCAGAAATTACCTTGGAAATGGAGCTGGGATTCCAGGGGTCCTGGTCTTGAAGAGAATCTAATCCAAGAAGACAAGCGGAACCCACAGGCTAGGAAGACTCGGAGTTGGAAGAAGAATTCACAACTAATCAGGAAGATAAACAGAAAAGTAGTGCAGCCAAAAATGAGCCCGTTTCCCACGTGCTCCAGCAGAGGGAGGGAGCTGCCCTTTCCCTCCTAGCCTCCTCTAGGGCTTAGCACTTAACAGCCCAAACCATCCCCCAGAGGGGCTGTTGCCATCCCCTGGATTGACCTGGCTTACTCCATCCAGCCTGGCATCGAATGGCACCACTTTGCGTGACTTCATCTTGGTCCCTCCTTGTTCCCTTTTATTAGCCCTGTGTCCTGAAACCTCTCTGAGCCCCCTTTGTGCCCGCTAAACCAGAACCCAAACGAACCTGGTCTCAGGAGCAAGGCGTGACTAGCATGTTTTTTTTTTCTTCGGAGTTTCCAACACTTGCTCTTCAAAGGAAATGTAATCTTTGTGTTTCTGCATCATTTACACTCAATTTAAGAGGTCCTCTTTCAAAAGGGCAGTGCAGTGTCCAAACAGCCTTCCTGACATGCATGCATCTCATAAGCCTCCAGAATTCTGCCTCTGAAGTCAGTCAATGTTTTCTATGACTATGTTGAAAGTACGAATGAACCGGGAGCAGTGGTGCACGCCTGCCATCCCAGCAACTTGGGAGGCTGAGGCAGGAGGATCGCAAGTTCTAGGCCAGCCTCAGCAATTTAGCGAGGCCCTGTCTTAAAAAAAAAAAAAAATGAGACTGGGGATGCAGTTAGTGGCAGAGCATCCCTGGGTTCAATACCTGTTACTGCAGGAGGGAGAGAGAGGGAGGAAGGAAGGAAGTCAGTCCAGTTGGACATGGCCATTTAGGTGGACAGAGCTGCCTTGAGTGCTCTGCTGACACTGCAGTATCTAAGAGCATCCTGAGGGGAGAATCCACCGCGGCGTCTGTGGTGTGCACTCACAAGGCATTTTTTCTAGCATCAGCAAGCTCTGACCCTGCGGCAGCGTCACCAGGAAGCCACACCGCAGGTTCTGCAGTCACTCAGGTGCCTGCAGCAGTGCCGGCCACACAGGTTTGCAGTAGCTCCCTGCATGTGCATTCTCCTGCCTCCCGGTCAGCTGGTCATAACAGCGCCCACATCAGTGCTCAGGGCACCAGCTGCTGCCAGCAGGGCTTCACACACCGCCCTTGGCACACGTGGGGACCAGTAGGAGAAATCACTGTCACAAGAAGATACTTGGCCATCATTGTCCCAGCACTTGTACAGATACTGCTTATTTTGCCTTTCAGTTTCACTTACAGAAAGCACACTTCCCTAAATTCCTGTTCCATTGCTTCAGCTAGAAAAACAGCTGTTTCTCCTGATGTGAGACTTCCTTAAATTTAAATATAGTAAGTGCAGATGAATGATTGGCTTTTAATTCTTATTTTATTCTTTGCTTTGGCTGGCAGGAAGTCGGGGTTTTTGTTTAGCTGCAGTAGCAATCCTGAGTTTAATGGTAATAGCTAAATAATGACTCTTTATCCTCTGTCCTCCAAAAAGGAAGGCTGATGTTAAAGAGCATTTTTAAGTGTTATTGTCTGGTGTTTGTATTCTCTCCAAAACGAAAACCGAAGGAGGACTATTACTGCTTGCAAACGTACCTGAAATAAACAGGGTCTCTTTGGGTCACTTTGTTCCTGCCTTGACTTTGACCTGCATTGCATCCTTCTGACATAAACTGCATGAAGTGTGGTCTGATGGTACAGATTTCAGCAGCTGTTACAATTACACAGCAACTGTCGAGTTACACCGTGGTGAATTTGCCGCTAGTGCACAAGGAGGACAAGCAGCCCCAGACCCTGATGGGTCAGATACACACGCACGGAGCGCTTGCTCCCACCTCCCTCTCTTGCCTGACACTCCAGTGCCTAAAGCACCCAGCAAGGCCTTCTGGGAAAGCTCCTGTTCCCATACTTTCTCCTGAGAACACGTGAGTGTAACACACACAATGGCCAGGTCTGCAGCTGCACCTCAGCAGATAGCACCCCGGGTGCCCCAGGCCAGAAAGCATCCACAGAGGCCAAGCCAGGCCTCCGTGCTCAGAGGGGTGACCGGCGGAGGTGGAGAGCATTGTGTAAGCCGGACGTGTTGGAGAACAAAAGGGGACAGTCAATACCTTTCTGGGACCACGAGTGTAGACATGTCGATTCCATACCCGGCAGGATCATATCAGTCTAAAACCTATTATTGTGGCTCTGGAGCACTGGGAAGGACTTCGAAACAAACTATTTCTACACCTCTCTTTCCTCACTCTTGACTTAAATTTCACCATTACTGATTTATTTCTTTGGAAGTTCTCAACCGAGGCTATTTTTAATGCCAGGGGACATTTGCCAATGTTTGCTGATATTGTTCATGGTCACATGTGGGCTGTGAACTGTGTTAGTGGATCGAGAAGAGGGATTCACCATAGAAGATCTAGAGGTGGCAGATACGCACATAAAAAGATGCTCCACATTGTATGTCATTAGGGAATCGCAAATTAAAAACAACATGCCTCTACATACTGATTCAAAGGTCCAACATCCTAAACACTGATAGCACCAAATTCTGGTAAGGGTGTGGAGCAAGGAACTCTCCTTTGTTGTTTCTGGGAATGCTAAATGATACAGATACTTTGAAAGACAATTTGGCAGTTTCTTACAAAACCAGAGATGCTGGGGATGTAGCTCAGTTGGTAGAGTGCTTGCCTCGCATGCACAAGGCCCTGGGTTCAATCCCCCCACACACACACACACAAGAACACCCTACAAAACCAAACAGACTCTGCCCATATGATCCAGCAATTGACCTACTTGGTATTTATCCAAGAAATTCAGGTCTATCTGTGAACCTGCACCCGAAAAGCACTTTATGGCCACACAGATCATGAGCATTCACAGAGTTTTTATTCACAATTGCCAGAAGCTTGAAGCAACCAGCAAGATAACTTCCTGCAGGCGAGCGGGTGAATGAACTGGGGTAGCAAACAGTGAGCAGGCACCCGGTGCTCCCAGGAGAGGAGAGAGCACGGTGCCTGTTGCAGGGAGAGCGCGGCCACCCGAATGCTCCAGAGGGAAGCCTCCGACTGCCCAAGGTGCCAGGAAGGGCAGAGCTTGGAGGTGGGCAGCACCAGCGAGCCAGAGTTTGGACGGGGAGGGGCGGCAAGCAGAGGACGGGGTTTCGGGCAGTGGAATGCCGTGTGGCGTGGGGGACGCTGCCACACATCCTTGCCCAAACCCCCAGCATGTTGGACACCAAGGAACCCCAAGGAAACCTCGGACTCCTGGTGCCATCCGTGTGTCAACACAGGCTCCTAGATGTCCACTGACTGCTGCTCTGGCAGGACTTTGATGGCGGGGGATGGAACACACAAGGGCAGTCAGCCCTTGGAACTTCGGCTGGACACTGCTGTGGGCTGGAGCTGCCCTCACAGGACAAGGCTGCCTTCAAGGGACGCGCCCACGCCCCCTGCCCTGCAGATGCTTTCCTCAAATAGTGAGAGACAGCGATGGGTGAAGGGGCGCTGATGTCAAAGGCCACCGTCTTTAGGCTGTGGCCTTCGTGGATCCTGCCCCGGTGGCTGGAATGTCATTAGAGCGGGTGACGGCCTCCCTTTGGGGTTGGGTGCAGTCTCACTCGTCATTCCATGGCTTATGCAGTCCTGAGCCCACGTCCCCATCCTGAAGTTGGGGTGGGGGGAGGGCAGGCTTTGGCCTGGGGTCCCTGCAGGCCACCTCCTGGTTCTGCATTCTGCTGTCCTCACCTAAGCTCCACAGAGCCTGGCTTTTCCCAGAGTCTGTCCTGCTGCCACAGACTTCAGACCTCAGACACACCATCCAAGCAGCACCAGCGACCCCAGCCTCATTACCCCAGCGACACCAGGTCCCCAAACAGATGACCCAGAGTGGCCCTTGTCACAGGATGAAGGACGGATGGAGTGGATGGAGGGTTGACATATGCTGGGCCTGGCTGGGGACCTCACTCTGCCACATTCCAGGCAGCCGGGAATAGCTTGTCTCACCCTGAAACAGAGACTCCTGGGCTTCCTGATTCAGATGCAGACACCACCAGAGCCTCACCCCAAGACGGGTTAGAGGTAGAGCTTTTCTGTGGGATTTCAGTGAAGGAGAGGAGCAGCTCCCTGAGGGTCCTGACACCTGAAGGTGCGGCTCCGAGACGTCCCCTGCAGTCACTCTTCTAGGCCAAGGGCTATTTCTTCTCCTTTTTCTTCATGGTTTTGGGGGGAGTGAAATTGAGGATTATCTTAGGCACTACGTGAAGCTCCCCTTTAGTTTTCTTTCTAATTCTCTCCAGCCGTCTCTCCTCCCATCTTCTAAGTCCCTGCATTTCCAAGCTGCAGACCCTCTCCTCATGTCTGCCTGTTTCTATGTGGATTTTACGATCCTACTTCTCTGCTTTTCTCTGTGTTCCCCCGATGCCTTTCACAGTTCATCGCACCTCATTTTCCACGTTCACTTTTGGGCCTATTTCTGTGGGCCTTCTGCTAGCAGTTTTAGTGCTCGTCACCTTTATCTGGCTGTGTGTGTGTGTGGATATTCTCCATATCTCTGAGAACTGTTTCTCTCTTTTAAGAAACGAGAGCACACTCGAATGTGGACACGCCCCACCTGTGGCTTCTTTTTGGATCCTCCAGTCTAGGACCTCTCTGTTCTTGCCACAGATCTTATCTGCTAGGAGTCTGATGATCCACCATGGGGTTGAAGACTAATCTGAATAATTAGAGGATAGAAAAAAAAAAAGAATAGAGAATAAGGGATGGGCTGGGTCTAGACACTGTTACTTGGTTTCCCCAGGGCTCGCTCTTCCCTGGGCTGGGGGGGCTGGCAGAGCTCCCCTTCATGGATCCTCTGCAAGTGGCTTTTCTGCCCTGGTGACAGGGTGTCTGGAGTAGGCGTTTCAGGGCCTCACTGGTGTCTGATGGAAATCTGCCCATGCTGCCAAACTGTCAGAGAACAACTGACAGCACTGCCACGGGGCAGAGGAGGGGGCGCCATGGGGAGGGCTAGGGAATCCAGACCCAGAGAGGACCCAGAGCGTCCCGGGGTTCAGTATGCAAGCCGTCTGTGTCTCGAGTCCCCTTGGAGCTGCAATGGGGTCCAGCGTCCCACATCTCAATGAGCTGCTGTTCACTGTCAAGCAGCCCCTTTACACTGCCCGCATGGGTCCTGTGTCCTCTTCAGAAACCTGTCCCTCTTCTGAATACCTAGCGTATTGAGGAAGAGCACTGGAATTCTACCTTGTGCCCAAGCTTAACAATTTAAATCTTCCCTGTGGAACTCTGTAGAGTTACATTGCTTTTAAAAAAAAATCACAAAGAAATTAAACTGTTTCAACTATTTCTTGAAGTAGGTAGGCCACTTCTTGGGGTGGAATTGTTCCTTTTTATATTATTTATTTGAAAGAGGACTTGCCTGCACTAACAGGACTGCACACTGGCACATGGGGTAAGCACCCTGGCACATGGGGTGAGCTTATCGAGGGTTAGGGGCCTGTCTTTTACAACCTGATCTGCAGAGAACCTGGTGCAGAGCTGCTTACTGCTGGCCTCTGAGTGTTTGTGGAATCAATGCACAAGGGACCCCGAGTGGCTGGCAGGTGCCTCTCCATGCACAGGAAGGTTCCTTCTTCCTGGATTTGCTTTTCATGTTGGATCAATAGGGCCAGTTTTCTATCCTGGGGGATCCACAGGGACTAGCACTTACAAGACACAACTGTTCTTGACACAGGGATTGTTGGAGAATTTGTAGCATTGCCCGAGAGTGAAACGGGGTCCACTTCTCCTTCTGGCATATATGGCCCATGAATGGTAGGTCAGTGACTAAGCAAACACAGGGCACAGGTAAGAAAGTGACGCTTGTTTCTTATCAATAGTGATCACTGTGTCTGTTTAATGGTAATTAATGGGCTGCGTGTGGGTGCAAATCTAACTCAAGTGCTTCTGCATCCTAGACCTTGGGATTATTTTAGCACATTCGCTGCCTGTGAGAAAGGCTTTGGCTCTCTTCTTTGCCCAAATATTTACCGGGAAATACCAGGCAGTCAGCACAAGGTGCCAGAGACAGAGACATCAAGGATGTAGCGGCTGTCCTGCCAAGCTGGGGCTTCATGATGCCAGAGCTGCCGGAAGGCTGAGAAACCCAGGCCCTGGGGGCTGAAAGGGTAGCTCACTTCGTATTGGTTGAGTTAATTGATTTCCTGCTGCCGGGCCACCCCCCATCCCAGTACTGCCTCTTTGAATCCACCTCCTGGATCCAATTCAATGACATCATAGTCTTCGTTATGATGATATTTTAAAAAAAGACCCTGAAATAAAGTAAACCACAAGATTCAAGTTTGCTAGAATTTTATATGTTGGAAACCATAGTTTTGTGAGCATTTTAAAAAAAAATTTTGATTAATGAAATATAACAATACCTAATATCTTTATAATATGTTCCTAATATCTTCCCACTGTACCTCATATAAAAAATTACACGGAATCTTTAGCATAGCCTGCCGTGGCTGTTTCGAGATATGAAGTTCTGAGATTGGGCACTGATTTATGTAGCAAGTACCATCAAATGAAATCAATTATGTTCTTTTTATTCAGTATCTCTTTATTATTGGCTTATCTCGGTTTTGGTTATGCTTTAAAATAATTGTCTTCTATTTTAGAACTAATATGTGTAGCAGAAAACTTGGAAAACAAAGAAAAAGTCAAAGGAAACAGGTCAGTAAGTCCTTTTAAATCCTGCCACACCGAGGCAGCTTCCATTACGCTTGGCAAGAACTCGTGATGCTTTTTCCGTATATATTTATCTTACATTGCTTGGTAAAAATTATTTCACATCATCCTTACAGTCTTGTGCCTGCTTTTCTCACTTAACAGCATGTTAAGGTCATTTTCTCATGTCCACAAACATTGTTTAATGGCTGAGGAGCATCAAAGTGTGTAATTCTGAAACTCCTGCAAGCTGTCTCTGGTGGCCTTGGGGAAATGCGGCCCCACCAGCAGTGGAGCTGTGGTTTTATTCAGGCCAAGAAGCTTCCATTCTTTGCATTCTCCACAGAGGGTCCTCCCCGTAGGAATGCGGAGCTGATGAGGCCGAGAGGGTCCTTGACCTTCTGGGCAGGATGGAGAGCGCTTCTAACTTCTCAGGCTGCTGCCTGATAAGGGTGATCAAACAGCAAGATTCAAGATTTATTACTGGGGAATCTAGTTTATTTGCAGTTGTTTGGAGCTTTTATTTGGGTCTTGATCCTTTTATCCATGTGCTGCCTTATTTTAGAAACTCACCAGTTGAAACCAATATCCATCAGCAAAACCCAAAGGTATTGGGTTGCTCCCTGTTTACAATTCTGAATCGGCTTTTATTATTTTTGTTATGCAATTGCCACTGTCTAATATTTTATATTTGTCTAGCACTTTATCTCTGCAAATTGTACCTAAAATTTTTATTAGTAGTTAAAAATGTAAATCAGATGGAATATTTCCAAATTTGATTGCGCTGTATATACAACTGGATATATATTTTTATGTTGGTCATTTTATTACATGTGATTTCAAATAATTTTTAGTAAAACCCCAGTGAAAACTGCAAACAAAGAATGATTTCCAACCCATGACATAAAATCCCATGATCACAGTCATCACTAAGCTGAGCATGCACACCACGACTCCTCCACTGAGGCACTCTTCATGTTTCATTTTATTAACTTCTCAGAACAATGCTGAAAGGTAGGTGCCCTTAGGAGCCTCATTCCTGCACCTGAGGAAACAGGTAAGAGTGTCTAAAAAACCTGTTTTGACAGTTGCACTGGCTTCTCCTCTAGAAAACTCCTGTGAATCTCAGGGCTGTGTGCTCCCCTCTCAAGTGTAGTGAGGACACCACTGTAGCCTCGTCCTTGAGTGCACCTTGAACAGGGACTTTGCAAGCCCCGTTGCTGAGCCTCACAGGGCAGGTCCCAAGCTAGCCATGCAGTGTCTGCCTTCCGCATGCTCCTCCGCATGTGACCCAGCCATCTCCTGCGACGAAGGTTTGCTCTCAACTTGCCAAGCTGGGTGGCCCTTGGACTGCTTTGACAAGAGGGATGCTTGGCCACTTCCACGCTCCAGCTGAAGACCTCAGGTCCTTCCACTCCCGCCTCTAGGGATCCCTGCTGTTGGAGGTGTGGCCACTCCAGGGCCACCAGGCCAAGGCCTGAGAAGCCAGGGTCAGCCTCACAGCAGGGGTCAGACTGAGAGCCATCTCCTTCTCTGCCCAGTGGAATATCCTTGAGCTAAGGATAGCTTTCAGTGGTTGTGGGTGGGAATTAAAAGACTAATATTCTGTGAAATGTGAATTAAATTTCAATTTTGTAAAAAAAAAATTTATTGAAACAGAATCACGTTTATTTACATATTGTCTGTGGTTGCTTTTATGCTGTGGGACCGTAGGTAATAGTCATGAACAGGATCCTCAAAACCTGAAGTATTTACTTTGTGGCTCTTTATAGGAGATTTGTTGTGTGCTTCGTGTAGTGGTGCACACCTGTAGTCCCAGTGACTTGGAGACTGAGGCAGGAAGATGGCAAGTTCAAGGCCAGCCTCAGCAACTTAGAAAGACCCTGTCTCTAAATAAGAAAATAAAGAGGGCTGTGTATGAGGCTCAGTGGTTGAACACCCCTGGGTTCAATCTCCAGTACAAAAACAAATCCACCCTTACTCAATAAGGAATGACAGGCATAGAGGGTAAGAGGAGAGAACAGGAAGACCAAGCCTCCCCCTATAGATGCTTGAATTTGCTACAGCCAGGACCTCCAGCCCAGCCAGCCCCAGCCATGCCTGTGGGTCAGAGACACCCTGCCCCAGATTCCTCCCCAGATCCCTGTCCCACCGCCAGAAGAGCAAGATGAGCAGCTGTTTTTAGGCACTGAGTCTCAGGTAGTGTGCTATACAGAGGACTGAAATAACTCACAGCCACCCTACCAGAGAAGGGACTGCTCTCACCTGCTCAGAGAACGCGGGAGTTCAGAAGACTAGCTCAAGTTCACAGAGCAAGTGGGGAGCTGGGAGTCGGCTCAGGACCTTCTGATTCCCAAGCTTTCTTTAAGATAGGATTAATCCCCCAAATAGCTAGCCCTTTCCCCACTGTGGTGTGCTGTGTACCCGCCAGTCTTTGTTAATTCAATAAAAGCTTATTGACGATTCCCACCACTTGGGAACACTGCCTTGACCTTCGTGGGGAATCGAGATGAATTCAGGAGGCATCTGAAATTTCTGCATAACTCTACTTAACTACGAAGTCCTGGGTTCTAATAATGTGATGGTACAGGAAACAACAAATTCAAATGATACACTTATTTTAAAAAAATAAGTGGTGTCTTACTTATTTACTTATCCACCACTTACTGGTGGTCTTTCTAATCTCACTGCAGACAATCAAACTTTCAAAAAGGTTCTGCATTTAATCTTAATGTCACAGTCTGCAGATTTTTTTTTTAAAAGGACTGTCAGCAGTCTGTAAAGAGAAATCTCCTCCCCTGCCCACAAAGCAGTCGTGCACTGGTTAGTGGTGGTTTTCTTCTTTTTCTTTTCCAGATTAACTGTCCCCTTCCATGTTCCAAACATACTTAACTGTAACTGTACCTAAGTGGAGGTCACGTAGCTGGAACCTATCAGGACTGGATAGGGGTGAAGAGCAGGAAGCATAATCCCAGGGAAGTCACAGGGAGGCCAGGCTGAGGGGTGTGGAGAGAGGTAGAGAAGGCCGCGCTGCGTTTTCTCCAGGCTCCTTCTGAGGTCCTTGGTAGGGACGGGTCACTCAGGGGAGTAGGCGGTCAGCTGGGAGTGCATCTGGGGGAAATGTCAAGGAGAGTGAAGGCAACTGTGGGATCCAAGGACACGTCCTTGTTCCCAAGAACCTCTTGCTACCTGCGTAGGTGTTGGCTTCTGAGGGCAGAAATAGGTCATCTTTACAGTGTTTAACACAGTTAGTAGCCGAACTATGCCACAATATCTAACACACGGTCCACGGCGGGAACCCCTCCCTTTACAACACTCCACACAGTCAGAGGTGGCCAGGAACTGGCCCAAACCAGCTTACAAGGCCTGATTGTTAAATTTTTTTGGAATTTTTGTGAGCCAACTTTTGATATCCGCCTTGATAGGAATATTTACACCATAGAAATTGGCAAATATTACAAATTAAGGCTGTTTTTGTTGTTGTTGTTGTTTTGTTTTTGTTTTAGAGAGCCAGTTTACCAGCACACTATCAAGACAATTAATAGTTAGGCAAAATCCTTTCCATATGGAGCATATAATAGAAGCCAACCATTATGTTTTTTTGCAACCATTACAGTTATGCTTTTAAATAATTTTTAGTGACACAAGAAAATAAAAAACAAACCAGCTGTGTCTCCAGTAGACTCCCAAGAATGTTGAAATATGCAGCTACATTTTGAAAAAAATTAATAGATCCATTTTCTCAGGGGTTGTCTTTTGGTTGTGAATTTATAGGTGATTTTAGTTTTATTAATTAAAATTGTATCTTTCTATTTTTTTTTTACAAGAAGCAGATGTTCCTTTCTTAATTTAAAATGTATTTAAAAGCTGGCACCCCTAGGCATTAACCTTGCTTATTTGTGAGCAGGGGTGACAGAGGGAAGGGGTGTAGGAAGAGGCACTTTCTGCTCCTCACCCAACCCTCCTGTGAAGAGGCCCAGGAATTACCAGGATGAACTCTGCTGGGGTCGGGAAAGGAGTGAGCACAGAGGTGGAAAGACAAGTGGACAGAGAGCGGCAGCCCGGGAGGAAGGAACACTAACTTCTCTTCCTAGCAGCAACCTGAGAAGCGCCTCACGTCATTCCACTGTTGGAGCATCACCCTCTTCACCCCACATCAAGCAGGCCCCTCGACAAGATGCACGAGTTTCACTCTAATCTAGATGTTCCACGTGACCTTCCTCCCTAGGGCGGAGGGGGGACCCCACAGCTCACTCTCAGCTGGCAAGCCCTGCCCTCCACAGGGACTCAGAAGGCTTGCTGGGGGTGCACCTTGATGAGGTGGTGGAGAAGCAGGTCTTTCAGTGGCAGCACTAGAAGAAAACTGTCTTAATAAAAAAACTCAAATGCATTGTCAAAGTGATGTGAGGGGATATGTCCTGGTTTTATTTTACTTTATACATTGATACAGAAAATGTATCTCAGAGACATATTTTTAACTTCTGTTGACAACTTCTGAATGCAATCTGCAGATAAGGCCCTGATCATGTGTTGTAACGAGAAAACCAAGGATCACCTCGCATAGAATGTCAGTATTCTGGAATTCAAGGCATTTCATCTTCTAAGCTCTAAGCACACCTCTTACAGGTCTGAATTCTTTTCCATTTTCACATCACAAAATAAACCTTAAAATTACAATAGAATTTTCATTCTATTGTAGAGAGTTGTTGACTCTGATCCTCACTTAGTTAGAAAGAGGCAGAACCTAATGTCCAGTGTGCGGGTTTGTACGTGGTTTCTCGTTATCTATACAAAGTTGCTGCTGATTTCCACAATCTCATCATCTGGAAGGAAATGAATTCTCTGATATAATAAGGTACAATGATTCCAACTCACGTATTTAAACTTTAAACTTAAAATTTTGATATTTTTACAAAACTTGATTCAAGATATGCCATATGTGTACCTTTTCCTTAAGAAGCTCAGTATTTTTTAAATGACTTGAACTGTCAGCCAGTCTCACCTAGGTATGCAAAGTAGGAGCTAGTTGGTTCCCCATCTCTCTCTGTTTTAATTTTACTTTTGAGAATTTGTAAGAAAAACATCAATGTTTCTTTCCACCGAGTCCATCTTCCCAAACAGATCTGGACACATCCCAATTCCCTGAGGCCTCGGCCCTCTGTGCACTGTGGGGTTGGATGCCCAAGACGCGGGCACATCTGTAACCAGGCCACCGGGCCACAGTGGGAGCCCGAGCCCCTCTCTGGAGCAGGGCCTCTCACCCCTTTGTTCTCAGCATTTCCTGGCAACAAGTCCACTGACACATGCTATTAACAGATGGCGGAAGGCATAATTGGGATTTTTACCATAACATACCCTGTGCTTCAATCACGCACCCAAGACACAGAGATGCACGGGCTGCCTGACGTTGTCACAGCAAGATGAATTGGCCACTGTAGACTCCAAGGGCTGAGGCCCTTGCTGCAGGCTCAGCCACCCCATGGTCTGTGGTTTCAGTCACAAGGGCAGAGCGGGCACTACTGGAGGTGTCCGTGTCAGAGTCCTTCCAAGATAGGTTCTTGGCACAAGGGAAATTGGTCCCCAGAGATGAGCTTATCGGGAAGTTGAGGCACCCCTCTGTGCTGCAGAGCCGAGCTGCGGGGCTGGCAGACAGCCCTGAACTCTGTACAGATAACTGCGCCTCAAAGCCCACGCCAATGAAAAGGTGTCCTTCGTTTAACCCTGTGGCTCTGTACTGAGCAAGTCAAAAAGGGTAAAGTCTGGAGGAACAGCTTCCTGGATAAGCTCAGGATATTCATTTTGATTTTTTGTTGTTGAATCTAGAGTGTATCTTAGGTCAAAATCAAGATTGTCCAGGTCTGTTTTATAAAAATGTATTGCATATTTTCTTGAAGAATAAATTCCTTCCTGACTTATTTATAGGTCTCCAAAGGAGTCTGTCCACCACGTTCACAAGACTCTCACACATTCACATACTTGCATCATCTGAAGAATTTGAGGGGTTTTATTAAAAGTATCTGCTGGTTGGAAATATTCCACATTACAGATGCGATGAGTAAAATTCCCAGGACTGTCCATTTGGCAAATGCCTGAGCATTGCTGTCAGTGAGATTGGCATTTGGCCATCAGCAGTACCTCTGAAGAAGTACCTCGGAAATTTTGAGATCTAAGATGGCAGTGGTTTAGGTGGTGGTGGAGCTGGGAGTTAGGCCCTTGGTTCAAATCTGACTCTTGTACCAGCTCATACCAGCTCATCTTTGATTGAGACACTCAACTCTTTTAAGTCTTGATATTCTTATTACAAAATGACATAAACATATTACCTCTCTTAGGGTCATTGTGAATTTTAATGAAATAATGAATGAACAGCAAGCCCTTGGCACAATAGCTGGTGCATTGCATATGCTCAATAAACATGGGCTAGTATTATTTGTACACAGTGATAAACAGGACTGGCTGCATACTGTTTAAGCCTTGTGGAAAAGTGAAAATGTGAAATTCTTTGTTCAAAAAGCTGTTAAACTAAAATACAAAGCTTTTTTTTTCTTTCATGCTTTCTCAGCTCAACATGGTGGTATTGTTTTTAATTAATGAACTTTGTATATTAAAGCAGTTTGAGATTTACAGAAAAATCAAGCACAAGTATGGTCTTCCCCTCACCCTTCCCCGCCCCATTTCCCCTCTTCTGACATCTTGTGTTGGTGTAGTGCATTTATTATATCTAGCAAACCAACGTTGAGGCATAAATTATTAACAGAAGTCCATGGTTCACATCAGGGTTCACTCCTAGTGTCACGTGGTTCTCTGGGTTTTGAGAAATGCCTAATGTCATGTGTCCACACTAAAGTACCACGCAGAGTACTTCCTGGCTCAAAAAATCCCCTGTGTCCTGCTTTCTGTTCCCTTCCACACTTTCCCCCCAAACTGGCAACCCCTGATATTTTCATTATCCCTGTGTTGGGCTTTTCTCAAGTGTCACAGAGTTGGAATCATACAGTATACAGTTTTTTTTCAGATTGGCTTGTTTTAATTAGCAATATGCATTAAAGTTTCCTCCTTGTGATTTTTCGTGGCTTGAGTGCTCATTTCCTTCGCTGCTGAATTCCCCTCGTGGATGAGCTCTTGTAGCTTCTTTGTTCACTTGCTTACTGAAGGGCACCTTTGTAGCTTCCAGTTTGGGGCGACTTTGAGTTGCTATTAACATTCCTAGGCAGTGTGTGTGTGTGTGTGTGTGTGTGTGTGTGTGGTGTGTACATCAATCTGCAACTCTTTTGGATAACTAAGTGTGTCACTGCTGGATTGTACTACAAGACTGTAGCTTTGTAAGAACTGCCGAGCTGTCCTTCAAAGGGGCTGAGACATTTTGCATTCCCTTGAGCTGAGGATGAGGGTTCCTGCGGCTGTTTCTTCTGGCCAGCACTCGACCTGGTTGGTGTTTGGGGTTTTCATCATTCTAGTAGATGTGCAGTAGCACTGCATTCTTTTAACTCGCGATTTTCCAATGTTATGTGATGCTAGTGTCTTTTCCAATGTCGTGTGACGCTGAGAGTCTTTTCATGTTACTTGCCATCTGTTTGTCTTCTTTGGTGAGATGTCTGTTTGGATCTTGGGCCCATATTTTACTTGGGTTCTTTACTTTCTTACTGTAGCTTTAAGAATCTCTTGTGTATTTTGGATGACTGTCCTTTCTTGGATACTTCTTTTGCAAATATTTTCGCTCAGTCTGTGGCTTATTTTTTCTTTCTCTTAATGGTGTTTTTCACAAAGCAGAGGTTTGTGATTTTAATGAAATCCAACTTGTCAGTTTTACCTTCATGGACTGCGCTTTGGATGTCCTATCTAAGAAGCCATTGTCAAGCTGAAGTCACCTAGATGTCCTCCTGTGTGTTTATTTAGTGGTTTCGTAGCTTTGCATTTTACGCTTGGGCCCACGATCCACTCAAAGTTAACTTCTGTATAAGGTACAAGGTCACACTGTAATTTTGCCTGGATTTTGCATGTGGCCATCCACTGTTCCAGTGCATTTATGGAAAAGACTCTTCCACTTTGCCTTGGTCAGTCAAGCCTGCTTATGCGGGGATTTTCTCAATTCTGCTCCATTGTCCCAATGTCTGCTCTCTTGCCGTTGCCCTGTTATCCTGAGACTGGGGATCTGGACGAGTGCAGCCCTCTGACTGTTCTCCAGAGTTTTGTTGGCCTGTCTTCTGCCTCTTCAGAGCACTGCAGAGCCAGTTGTTGGTAGTTACATGTAACTGAGTTGGATTGTGACTGGGAAGGCAGTGAATCTGCAGACGGCCTCCGGAAGAGCTGACATCTTAACAATATCGAGTCACATCCACAAACATGAAATATCTCTCCACTTATTTAGATTGACTTTTATTTCTCTCATTACAGTTTTTTAGTTTTCTTCATATGCACATGAGATCTTACACACATTTTTAAATTTTTTTTAAAGTTGTAGTTGGACACAATAACTTTGTTTTATTTATTTGTTTTTATGTGGTGCTGAGGATGGAACCCAGAGCCTCACATGTGCTAGGCGAGTGCTCTACCGCTGAGCTACAACCCCAGCCCTTCTTATACACATTTTGATAAGAGTTATATATAAATATTTTATCTCATGTTCTAAATTTTTTTGTTATTTAGTACTGTTCTGAATAAATAAAACTTAAACATTTATTATGAATTCTATTAGTAACTTTATAGCATGCAATTCTGGTTTAATTGCAAATATGAGAACATTCAACTCATACATAGAATCACCAAAATGATATAATTTCTGCTTTGCAGCTTATGTGTGCAGTCATATTTTGTTCTTGCCAGGACGAGGAAGAAGCTCTACCAACTTAGTTCAACTGTGTGTTCGTTTATTTTACTTCTTGATACCTGCAGTGTCCGCCTACACCCTACTTTCAGCCTCCTAAGTAAGGAAGGATTGGAAGAAAGAGACGCGAGGCTCTGACTTTTCCTTTCCCTCTGTGCTATCATCTTCAGCTTAGGTGGCTTGCTGACAGAGCGAAATAGCCTGAGCAATGACACATGTTTCTTAGCCCTCTCCCCCTTCTGTGTGTGAACCAAGTTCTGGTCTCAGTAGAAAGCGGGGCCTCCCAGAGTGTCCGCACCTCTGTGTGCGCAGCCATACATACACACGTCCTTAGCCTGGCTTTGGGTCCTGCCGAGCTCCCTTGCATTATGGGTCCATTGAGATCCTTGCCCATGGCATACTGAGCGCTACGCAAATGGGTGGCAAGAAGCAGTGGTGGACATACCCTGCACGTATCTCTCTGCTCATATGCACAGTGCATTTCCCACTGGGCTCCACTTACGAGCACAAGTTCAAACACCAGCTGATGAAGATTTCAAGATGACAGCAGCACAGCATCAGAGCAGCTTTGTGCACAGGACGTGTGTCTGCAAAGGCTTCCTGATGAATGGGAAGTGGGGGAAACACAGGACAGTGCAGCTGGTCACAGGGGAATGTTAGCTACCTGTAGATAAAAGGAGGCTTTGGCTGGAAGGGACACAGACTTTATCTCTGGTTAAGAAACAGGGCCTCTAAATGCAGTGACTGGGTGGGGTCACCTGAGTATGTAGTGACCAGGCAGGCAGCATTGTTGAAATTCATGATGGGAGTGATGGCATTCCAGGTGTCCTATTCACCGGACTTCAGGCCTGCTGATATCCAATAGTTTATTGAGCTTGACGTGGTGCTTCTGGAAACATCCATACTTACACACTGGGAGTCCAGGCTAAAAATCATAGTAGTTTATGACTGTCACAGATGTTGCAATACCTTTGGCCAGAAATGCTTGTTGAAATAGAGATTGACTCAGGACCCAGGATGGTGATGGTTCTAGCATCAGGCATTCATCCTGCTGGGAAGGAGACATGGAGCCATCTTTCTTCATGGGGAGGAAAGTGATCAGCCTTGCATGTTCTTGGCAGTGATGCTGCCATTGGAGCCAGGTTCAGAAGTAGAGAGGGCATCAGGTTCAGAAGGGACTTCAGAGACACACTCATCCAGTGGCTTTTAACTGTGTTCTCTGGAATGGGTCCATTGAGATGGGTCCATTAAGGACCCACAGAAGTCATTTACAGGACCACAAATATTTGATTGAATTTGCTATTTTAAAAGCCAAGCTAGCCAGACGCAGTGGTGCATGCCTGTAATCTCAGTGGCTCAGGAGGCTGAGGAAGAAGGATCATGAGTTCCAAGCCTGCCTCAGCAAAGGTGCTAAGCAACTCAGTGAGACCCTGATCTCTAAATAAAATACAGAATAGGCTGGGGATGTGGCTCAGTGGTCAAGTGGCACTGAGTTCAATCCCCAGTAACAAGAAAATTCTTACTACTCACATGTGTGCTAGACTAAAATGTGATGCAGTGGAAATGGGGGGGGGGTGGTTTCTTCAATGATCTCCTGGGGAAATGTTATACATCTATCTCAACTTGAAAAGAGGTCTGCCATTCAATCTGCTCTATGTACTGGTAGCCCCCTGAGGCTTTGTTTTGTCAAATGGTTCTGTTTCACATAAACAAAGTTAAAAAACAACAACAACAACACAGATCTACTCTCTCGCCTCTGGTAAATGTCTTAGGACAGTGGCTGTGTTCATTGTAGGTGCTCAACCAATACTAGCTATGGTTATTTCCTGCAGAGAGAATGTAGACCTAGGTGGACTAAGTCAGTTGTCCAGCATACCCGGGCCTTTAGCAGCCAGGCCAAAGCTCTAGCCTGGTCCTGACTCCAGGCTGGTCTCTTCCCCTAATGTACAGTGGCCACCAGACTCCGCAGGAGGGGTTGAGCTCCGACCACCCTCCCCCAGCTCTGCGCTTCAGGCTGCCCTGCGCTCCAGGACGCGATGCGTGCATTGAAAACAGACCCTGAGTCCTCTACACGCCTGTCCTGAAGACGATCTCCTGTGGTCAGCTGAATGCCATCTGCCCTGCCCTGGGCACTCCTGTCCTTAACTCTTTCCAGACAGTGGGTACCTGCAAGTCGGAGCTTGGCTACAGAACTGGATGAGTGAGAAAAATACCAAGGTGCAAACCAGACCAGGAAGTATGACAGCAGTGTTACTTAGAAATCTACATGGTAAACATAGGAGCTCAATAGATCCTTGAGAAAAATGGGTCCGTGTTTTACATATTTTTCTATTTTCTACCTACTTGTTAAATTACTAAAGAGAACACACGCGGAACAACTGGGACTCCGCAAGCATCGCCCCAGCGAGCAGGGATTTGCCCGGTTCGGCCGCCTCTCACCCGCGCCCCCTTGTGGTCGGCGTGAGGCATTTCAAGGAGGCGGGTCCGGCTTTCCCTCTGCAGTACCAGGTCCTGACCTAGAGAAAGGATCTTCCACAGGGGAAGTGGGGACAGAACTCAAACCCAAATATCTTAATAGTAGGTTACCTCATGTGAATGTGGGGGACCTAGGGAACAGGCTCTTTCCTTCTCTGACCAGACCAGCCCCTTCCCCTTCCTGGAGATCCACCCGGGGAGGTCCTTCCCAGTTTCCTGCTCCCTGGGCTCTGACCTTCTCAGGTCTGCTTACCCCGGTCACCCCTGCTGCACTGGGAAGCTCTGCTAGGACAGGAGCTGTCACCTCGATTTATTCCAAAACATCTTTCATTGCCAGCTACAGAGTAGATGTTCAGTGTGTGTTTATTGAAGTAAGCAAATGGTTCTTTCCACTGAAAACTTTGGGGTATTGACATGGTGCCTTGGACTGAAATTTTGTCATTTATAAACAGGCATTTTGGATTTTAAGCCCCTAGAGGGTCTGTGAATGGGTGTTATTTTATCATTAAAATATGCTGAAGAGTTTGTTTCTCTTTGACTTTCAGGCCTTCTGTTTGGGGGCCTCTGAGCACCTCTTGGCTCTATAGGATTACATGTCATGGTCTGTTAATATTGGAGGTGGGCATGGAATATAGCCCCATAATTATCAGCAAAGATGGTACTGAGATCTCTTCATGATACAAGTAATTGTAGAAGTCGTCCTTTTTCAAAGAAAAACATCTATAAAGAAATGAAAGAAGTATTTATTTATATATATATTTTTCAAGTTGAAGAATACTAGCTCATGGAAAGTTCTAGAAACATTTCTTTCCTCTTGATTTGAGTTCCCTTTAGTCAATTTTTCTCAACATAACAAGTTTTAACAATATTTCACTCAAGGCCACAAGGCATCATGTAGCAAATCATTAGTTTGTGTTTAAGACATTGGAAGATAATGAAAAGGTGGCTAGCCTTCCTCTACAGGGTTTAATTTCTACAACTGCCTCAGTGAATGGACATGGGAAGTGTGCCTGGTTGTGAATTGGAGAGCTTTAGTGGTTAACACAGCCTCTCCATAAAATGAAACTATGTGCAGGCTTTTATCAGAAAGACAAGAGATAACAGCTGTTGGCAAGGATGTGGCGAAAGGTGGACCTTGTACACCGTGGGTTAGAACATAGCGTGGTGTAGCTGCTGGAAGGTGGTATAAAGGTTCCCAAGTAATTAAAAATAGAACCAGCATGGGACCCAGCAATCTCTCTTCTGGGCATATGCCCAAAGGAAATGAAGTCACCACCTCGTAAAGATAACCATGTTCCCATGTTCATTGAAGCCCTGTTCATAATAACCGCAATGCGGAAGCAACCTGTGTCCATCAAAGGCAGAGCCGAGGAGGAAGTTGTGGTGAATACACTCAATGGAATATCATTCACCCTGGAAAGGAGAAAGGGCTTCTCTCATTTGTGACAACATGAGTGAACGTTGGCAGAGGACTTGGGGCTAAGTGAAGGAAGCCAGACACCGGCAGACGAACACCGAGTCACCTCATTGCTATATGGAACTTAAAAAAGACAGTGCTTAGAAAGTAGTGTCACTGGAGTGAAGGGATGGGGAGATGGGAACATGCAGTCAGAGGCGGTGAAGTTGTAGTTAAGTGGGACGAGGAGGCACAGAGAACTAGTGTACAACATGGGGCTCCAGTCAAGACTGGACCGTCCCACAATCCACTCTCAGAAAACTCCCAACCTAATCCTTCAAAAATATGCATTTCTGGGTGTTTTCTGAGAGTAGATTGTAGATACTTCCACCCCACAAAAAGTACCTATATGAGGTGACAGAGGTGTTACCTCGCTTGACTCTAGTAACCATGTCACATGTATTTAGATAGGAAAGTGTCAAGTCGTGCACCTGCAACACATTCAATCTTTTTAATAAGTGTGCAAACACTCAAAGATCTGAAGACATCAGAAAGGATTTAGCACAGGTCTGGCCCTGAGGCCCAGAGAGAGTGAACTATCTTGTCCCACTCTTGGGCTTTGCTCCTGTGAGGATCTGGGTCTAATCGAGGTCCAGAAATGCATACTTTTGATGAATTAAGTTGGGACAGTGTCGTGATGGCAAAAGGTGTGGCTTATGTAGACAAGGGGGAGAAATAAAGAGTGTCCACGCGTTTCTGCCCTTTTCAATGCTTTATTTACTCAAAACACTCAATATAATTCCACTCTATAGGTTCTTAATCAAGAAAATGACAATTCTTTTTTTTTTAAAGAGAGAGTGAGAGAGAGAGAGAATTTTAATATTTATTTTTTTTTAGTTATCGGCAGACACAACATCTTTGTTTTGTATGTGGTGCTGAGGATCGAACCCGGGCCGCATGCATGCCAGGCAAGCGCGCTACCGCTTGAGCCACATCCCCAGCCCAAGAAAATAACAATTCTTAATGCTAGGCGCTGCAATAGACATAATCAGTTCACAGCAAAGAGTTTTGGCTTAATTCTAAGCACTGCAAACACAATTGTGACAGGCTCGTGACAGACATTCCCTCTGCATGCTCAGCTCAAGTGTCAGATCAAAAGTCTCAAGCCTTAGGCTCTGAGTCCAGCAGATGCCCACTCACTCAGACCGTGGTAATCAGAACCAAGGCAGGCTTCTCCTGGGGTGGAGCTGATGGCTGGCTGAGGAGAGAGTCCTTAGGGAGAAGTTGTGGCTCTCACTGGGTCTAGATGTGGCTGTAGAGTTTGGGAGTGGTGAGGAAGACACAGAGGATCAGCAGAAGTGTTGGGATGTCAGTCCAGGTCCTCCTCATCAGGCTCTGAGCATGAGGGCATCAGTGTCAGCTGGCTGAATGTCTGTTCATTTGCTCCTTCATTTATACTCAATTTGGGGGCTTCTGACCACCTTTTAATCCCTATCAGCTGCCACTGGGTGTATCAGTGACATCATTTACCCTGGAGTTAAAGCATCTGGTCTGGTGGTCCCCACCCTGATTTTCTTGCCTTTCTCCTTATGGGGGGAGGACAACACTCCAGAGACCTCACTCTGAACTTGTCAGGGTGGGGAGAAGTGACTTGTTTGTGCCTGAGGGCCACACTGGATGGCTCCGTAGGTGTTTCAAACTAGAGTTTTAAAATGGAGTTGCTTAGGCTCAGGCCTAAGACCAGCCTTACAGACAGAGGGAATCTTCAATTAGTCAAAAAATAGAATTTTGACTTAAAGGAAAGAAAAGTCAATTTCTTTAGGTAAGAGGATGTTTGTCCTTAAGCAGTTTGTTTGTTTTGTTTTGTTTTTGAGCCTCACTGTAGTTTGAAAAGATGGGCTGCTAGATTATGTTTTAAATGGCATTTTGAAAGGTAAGATGACCCATAGCTAGCCCAGTATTTGGTTTATCTAGTCTCCTCAGGAATGCAGGTCCTGTCAATCTTGTGCTTCCTAGCTGGGCAGGGGTTGCTCTGTAAGAATCATGGGGCCTCCTTTTCATCTAAGGGACACTAAAAAGAAATTGTTGGATGAAAAGTAACATCAATTTTGAGGACTTAATGAATATTTTGCTTGGGTTACAGCAAGTTTATATGATTCATCTCTACCACAGGAAGGATTTTTACTGAAGTTTTCGTTTTTCTTTTTTTTTTTCATTTGGATTCCCTGACCTCTGAAAAGTGGAAAATAATTTTATAACGTAAAAAATGATTCTCTAAAACCTGTCTGAGATTTGCTTCAAAACAGTGAAGAAGATGGTCCATGAGCAGCTCATTGTTGAAGCCGATCGATGGGTGCAAAGGAAATGTTCTGTCCTTCTCTCTACTTTCATATCATATCTGAAACCTTTAAATGTATAAGGTTATTTTTTGTTAACAGATTGGTGAGAATGAAATAGGGACTTGGTCATACAGTTCCTATGTCTCTCCCAAACATTTCTATCTCTGTTTGGTCCCTCACATCTAAGGTGAGTGGAGGTAGCATTTTAAGCTCCCAAAATCTGATAGCACTGTTTACCCAGCTCCGGGCCCCAGGCCTCCTGGGAGTTTCTGGGGGCATAAAGCAGACAGGGCCCCTATCTTGTCTTCTGGCCTGGAGGGAAGTGACCTTTAGTCTCAGCAGTGTTCAGGGGTGTGGCTGTTGAGGCCTTCTCCCTCCTTGGTGGAGGGGCCTTGAGGAGCCCTTTCCTGGTGCCTGGGGCAACAACTCCCAACAGCTCAGTCCTGTGGCTAACTGGGCTGGGTTTTCATTAATATTTTGGTAATTGTGTTGGCAACTCTCCCTCTTCCTCAGCCTTTGGAAAAAGCAAGCTCTTCTGTTTGTATAACTGCTAGAAGAAACACAGGACTCCTAGCAACTGAACTAGCCTCCCTGACGAGGCTGTGTTGGGTCCTGTTGGCGGGGACCACGTAATTTGTGAGTCTTCTTCGATCACTCATGACTTACTGTTAATACTCGAACAAGGGAGACCAGTCCAAAGGCTGTCTTCCTTCTTGCCTTGTGAGATTTTCTTATGCTTTATCCAGTGTCTTCATGAACCAGTATCAGCTTTAATCTCTTTCTCTTATTAACCAATGCTCAGATTTATATATAATACAATGAAATCCAATATATATCTGAGAAGTCCTTCCCAGGCAGGGCTAAAGAAACCTAAAACACTTATAGCACTGCAACAAATGTCAAAGTTGGCTCTGATAAATATTGGTTAGCAGAGTCAAATGATATTTATTGCTAGGAAAGTTAAAAAAAAATTAAAAATTCCAGAAGTTCTTCTGTCTGGTCACTCTTACTTTGTGCTGTAAGGTTTCTGAGGCCAGGGCCTGTGGTCACTCTCACGGGCCCTTCATGAAACTTTGTTGGCTTGCATTCTGTGTAAGGAGTGGGCTCACAGGGCTTGGCAAAATGATGCTCCTCACACCCTCCCAGCTGGAGACTGGTGACCTGTGGGAGCTGGAGCAGAATGCAAGAACCATGTGGATATTGCCTCCACTTTTATTCCATGCAAGACACACATCATGGAGTCTCAAGCTTTAGTGTTCTTTGGGAGACAATGTAAGTTTTCTTTTAAGGAAAGAAAAAAGAAAGAAAGAAAAAAAAAGTCATGAAAGGATTCAGTTAAAAAATTCAGTGAACGATCATTTGGGAAATCAAAATATCCTTCTCATATTCAAAGAAAACAATTACCATTAAAGCCAATTTTGTAAAGGTCTGCTTTTAATAATATTTCTCTAGAGAATATTGACAAAAAATTGAGAAAATAGATTCAGCCTCAAGTTAAATATTCTCTATGTACCATAGTGATATGAGAGAAATGGAAGAAAAAGAAAAAGAAAAAAAGCTTTTGTGAAAAGAAACAGTAAATGGAGAATATACTACCAAGTGAAATGCATTTAGCATTTTATTTCTGTTGTTGGAATAAACTGTTTGTAAGAATCAACTTCTTTTTTTCTTACATATATTATTTGTGGCTATTTAAATCTACTGGAAAAGGCTGCTGAAACTGTTTACACTTGCTTATTCCTTTTTATTTTGACTTTTCTGACCACTGCCACCACACTCACAATCTTTCCCATGCCAAAGGAGACAGAGACCTCTTTGTCTAATCAAAGTGGCTTTAAAGACTTATCTTGTGGTCTTTCAAGAGTGGAGAAAAGGGAGAAGAAAAAAAATAGGAAAGGTAGAAGAAAGAACTCCTTTCTAATAACCGTATAAAAGCAAGATTCTTAGAAATATTTAACTCTGTAAATTGCCCTACGTATTTACCAAGTACTAAGAAAAAAAAGTTGGGGAGTGGGTAATGGAGGGCTATAAAGATGGGCAGGAGGCGTCAAGCCAGGAAGGAGCCAGCTGCTTCAGACAGGCGGGGCCTTGGGACCCTGGGGGCCTTACACTGGGTCAGGCATCTGCACAATCAGCATGTGGCCCATGCTGGTCAAGAGGACAGGCAGTGACACTTCTCAGCATCTCAGATGTTTTGCAATAAGAATTACTCCTCAGCTCCAGGAGGTCTGAGTGTGCTGTCAGGGCCAGAGGAAGGAGGGAATGTCTTCTCAATGGAGAACTGCAGGTAGAGACGGCACCCATCTGGGGCTCTGAAGAGTGACAAAGCCCTCCATCAGTGGGAAAGCAGGATTCACTTTTCTCAAGTTTAATTAGGCTGACTTTGCTTCAACAGATCCCCCACCCCCCAGGCTGACATTGGATGAGGTTTGGCTCAACTCACCTTAAACAGAAAGATCTGCCCTGTGATGAAGAATTTAGTAGGTGAGATGGTCTTGGCCCAAGAGAGCAGTAGGAAGTGCTGGCGTGAGACTGGGCGCCCTGCAGCCCAGGGGTGTGTGCTCAAGATGTGGATCATCTTGTCTTTATGCTATGCTCATGTTTTACAAAGAGTGCTCCCAAACCTGCGTATTTCAAACTTCACCATGATCCTTGAAGTAGTTATTTTTAATCCCTTATCTCACAAAAGGATGAATGCACCTATATCAACAGCAAACTAGGGCTGCCATGGTATAGAGACTTTTTAGTCCAACTCCTTGATTTTACAGAGCTTGAGAAATCAATGTGTTAACCAGTCGGCGGATTGAGGACCAGAACATGGGAATAAGATCCTCAGGAGATCTCTTTGCTAAAGTTCTGGACATATTTGCCGAATCCCACAGGGGCATTTTGTGAGTCTCATTAGTTCTCTCTGAACGTTCATAAATGCGTGCATGCTACACCGAGTGCTGTACACAGCACCCTTTCTCCCTTGGTCATAGCTTGGACACCTTCTGTGTTGGTACTCGTGACCTCACTGTTATTTTCGGATTGTGTGTGTGTGTGTGTGTGTGTGTGTGTGTTGCTGGGGTGACACCCAGCCTTGTGCATGCCAGGCCTATGCTCTACCACTGAGCTACTCCCCTGGCCCTCATTGGTACTTTTGAAGGGTGAGATAACTGGTAGTCAGCAGGGTGCAGGGCTTGCGTCAGTCCTGGCTTCGCAGCACCCACGCCACACTGGCTACTAAGTATTTTGAAGAATTACTCCTGGTCTTGATCCTGTGTACTCAAATAGGACGACTGAATCTTTCCACCTTGAATGTGGCTGCCATGTTTCCCAACAGACCTGGAGCTGAACAGAGGTTGGAGCTCTGTGAGCTGAAGCTGTGGAGCTGTGTAAGAAGCACGCCCGTC
Source organism: Marmota flaviventris (assembly GCF_047511675.1). Taxonomy (NCBI): domain Eukaryota; kingdom Metazoa; phylum Chordata; class Mammalia; order Rodentia; family Sciuridae; genus Marmota; species Marmota flaviventris. The sequence continues at coordinate 106,909,578 of NC_092505.1, read as the reverse complement.
CTTGAAGAGGGTGGCCGACCTGGGTGTGGGACGCAAGGCAGAGGTCTTCCTGGAGGTGCTGGCCTGGTGCGGAACTGACACCCAGTAGCAGCACAGGTCTCTTGTTCTTCGATTCTGAACATGAATTCTCACTGTCGAGCCCCAAAGTGGTGGGTTTTCTCTTCACGTTTCCTCTTCTGAACTAATTCACAGACTCTGATGCCTTCGTGTTAGTCTCTGAGAGTTAAGAAAGCAGGTTTCTTCCTGAGTCTCACTTTGAGCAAGTGCAACGTGGATGAAAAGGTTCGTGATTCGAAGGTGGCAAAGCCCTGATGTCTGTCGTTGGGCAAAGAACTGGAATTTCTTCTCAGTTTCCTCCTGAAGCCCGCGGTCTTGGCAGGAAAGGTGGGTTTTGCTGTTGCTGTTTACTCCTGACTTCCAGACTGAAAACTTCCACCTCCCTGTGAGCTCCCGATGATGTCCTCGTGTCCCTGTTTTTGTGTGTTGCTGACATTGTGCCGTGTAGGAAAATAAACAACTCCAAAATAAACAACTCCAGAATCAGGTGTTCTGACTTGGGCTCACGTGCCCATCAGGATGAGAGTCACACTTTGACGGCTCTGGGACGTGAAGCACACTGGGAATAATAATAATAATAAAAAAAATCTATTCCTTTGCAGAAAATGCAGGACCACAACTGTCATGAGCTTCTGTGTTCTTCTTCCCAGTCACCCTCAGCCACCCCCAATGACAATGGCTCTGACATAAACGTGAGGAGAACTGAAGGGAGGTGTTGTCGGTTGGTCCAGCCGGGTGTGGGGGGGGGAGGGCTGACAGTCGTGGGGGAGGCTGACAGTCGGGGAGGGGGTGCTGTTGCTTTTTTCCAGGAACTTATTTATTTATGTATTTATTGAGCTCTGGGAAATGGGATTTTTCTTTATTTTTCACTGCACGTTTGTCCGCAGCATAATATCTGTCGCTGTTTACCAAATCTCAACACATTCACTTTAACAATCCACTTGGAGTCGAGATGGACTCAACTTATGGGCTGGAGGAAATACAAGAGAAAAACAAAAACAGCTTGAGGGCCTCCAAGTCCTACTTTATTTCACGTTTTGCTTTTTGACTCTCAAGGCAAACTTTAGATTTGGATAGAATGGACACTCATCTTACAGCAGAACATTCAGCTCTCCAAGGAGCAATGTAAATGGCCCTGTGTGTACGGTGACCTCACAAGTGGCTAATACTCCTGCCCCAGCCTGAGCTGGACGGAGGACCAACTCAGAGTGCTTCTCCCTCTGACTTCAGCTGACCAGGCCAGGTAACATGATGGGTTTAGGTTTCCTTATTTTAGGTACCTTCATGAAAGCGAACGATATTGCTCTGGCCCTCTTTCCCTCCCACTCTTGGACCAACACACAAAACTACATCATACATTTGTACATGATTGTCAAATGACAGAATGGCTATCTCTGAAGGTTCTCTTTCCTGTCCTCAATTTTTTCCTGTAACAACAGGCCTATTGATAACATCTATGTATTAGCTCCTAGATGTCCCTTTCTTTGATCTAAAAAAAACCCTGAATTCTGTTTAAATAAAAGTAAATACCCCTAAGAGGAGTCTTGTGTAAAGATGCTATCAGTCATTCACACCCTAGGATAAATTGCTGCATTCAGGTAATTAACATTTATTACAGGCCTTCTGAGGGTCTGTGCCAGGCCTAGTGACAGTAGACACGCCTCTGAGGAGAATTAGACCTTTGTCATCACTTCCCTGGGCAATGCTGGACATGTTGACTCCCTTGGGGCTCGATCTCCTATCTGCAAAAGGAAGACAGAGTCAGAGGGATGCTGTTTGGTCTCAGGATTTTCAGCTTCCCCTCTGAAAGGAGAAAGGGCTCTACTTAGAGCAGCTCTTGACTGACTTCTGTGTATATTTGGCTTTCTGCAATTTTGCTTTTGAAGAAAAGTTTTCCAGCTTGAATATTAAAACTGAACACTTCTGAAAGTGACCTGACGAGAAGATTTTAGAATATCTGTGAACCTATCAGCTCTGATGGCTTTCAGTGTCTTGCAGTTTTCCCTGTTTTCTGTAGGTGCCTGGGCATGTTCCAGGGACAGAGAGGTCTAGGCACAGGACTCTGGACCAAGGTGTTCCCATGGGCTGATCAGCGAGGCCCGGGCTGCTGTGTCCCAGGCACCAGTGTGGCAGTGGAGGAGGTTCCGCGGAAGCATAGGGGCCGTTCCTCCAGTTTTCCCAGGTCTACTCCTAGGCTCATCAGAGCCTGTCCTACCTACTTGGTGGGAGAAAGCTTCCCCAGAAATGTAACCATCGTCCCTTCAGAATCGTTTTGTAAGAAATGCATTCCTGGCCACTTTTCAGAAAGAGGTTTGGGGCTGCAGTAATTCCTCTGGTATCACAGTGAAGCAAGCAAAATGTAGTTGAAAAAAGAAACCTAAGAGGAAGGGCCCGTCTGCGCAGTGATGGCATCGATGTGAAGAAACTCTGAATATAAAACATCTGATGCCTTGGCGCTTGCCCCCAGCCCCAAGTTGGAGCTGTTTCTGGGGTTGTTCCAAAACAAGTCTCTTAACAACATCAAAAGAAATGTTAGGGCACTTTCTCAACCTGCTGTCAGATACCAGGGAGTGCTAAAGTCACCAAGTGACTTGAGCTGACTGAGAGCAGGACAGCCTGCTGCTGGGCATAGGGGATGCTCAGACCCCACCTCCTCTTGGGGGGCGTGGGAATGGAGGGTGGGGGGCGGTCTGGGATGGTTTATGGAAGGCCACAGGCTTGAGAGCAAACACCCGCCCAGTCCTTTAAGCTCTGCACACTTAGGATCCCAAGATCTGTCAGGCACTTCGCCAAGGGCCGCCAAGCAGCCACCACACAGGTGGGAAGCAGGGGTGGCGCTGGGCCTGGGACTCAGCATATGCACGTGGTCCTGACTGCAGCAGAATATGGGCTTTGGGACTGAGACGTGACATGCTGGGAACACGGGGAGATCCGTAAAGCAGAAGGCATTTCCTCTCAGCCTGGAGGGATGGAGGCAAAGCAGAGGTCGGTGAGCAGTGACGGTCATGGTGGCCACTAAGGGACAGTGCAGAGGAATTGGCCAGGGCCATGCCTTAGTGAGCTTTAAGACATCTCAGCTTGTGTGAGACTCTGGCCAAGCACAAGCCTAAATCTGAGGCACGTGGTAGGTATCAACCTCACTCACTGCCGTTGTAACTGGGAGAAGAATACAAAGGAAATCAAGAGAATCCAGTGTCCAGGGAGTCCTAATTAGATAGATTTTGTTCCAACTGGGAGGATGAGGACAGGCATGGTGTGTGGGACTTGGTTGGAGTGGCAGGTGGGCGGGACCAAGAAAGTCTTCTGGTGGTGACCAGCCTACCCAGCCGAGGCCACTGTGTCTCTTTGGTCTGTTATCCTGTGGCGGGATCTCACCGGGTTCAGGAGTGGTCCTCCACAGTGTCTAGATGGTGTGTTTGCTGCTGCTTGGTGAGGAAGCTCAGACGGTCTGCAGTGTGTAAGTGTTGGGGATTTATAATAGTTGCCATTCTGACCAGAGTGAGAGGAGATCTTAGAGTGGTTTTGATTTGCATTTCTCTAATTGCTAGTGATGGTGAACATTTTTTCATATATTTGTTGATTGATTGTACATCATCTTCTGAGAAGTGTCTGTTCAGGTCCTTGGCCCATTTATTGACTGGGTTATTTGTTTTTTTGTGTGTGTGTTTAGCTTTTTGAGTTATTTATATACCCTAGAGATTAGTGTTCTATCTGATATGTGAGGGGTCAGAATGGCAGCTATTATGAATACAAACAACAATAAGTGTTGGCAAGGATGTGGGGGAAAAGGTACACTCATACATTGCTGGTGGAGCTGCAAACTGGTGCAGCCAATATGGAAAGCAGTATGGAGATTCCTTGGAAAACTGGGAATGGAACCACTATTTGACCCAGCTATACCCAAAGGACTTAAACCAGCATACTACAGGGACACAGCCACATCAATGTTTATAGCAGCATAATTCACAATAGCTAAACTGTGGAGCCAACCTAGTTGCCCTTCAATAGATGAATGGATAAAAAAATGTGGCATATGTACATAATGGAATATTACTCAGCAATAAAAGAGAATAAAATCATGGCATTTGCAGATAAATGGATGGAGTTAGAGAAGATAATGCTAAGCGAAGTTAGCCAATCCCAAAAAAACAAATGCTTGAATGTTTTCTCTGATATAAGGAAACTGATTCATAGTGGGGTAGGGAGGAGGAAGGTAGCATGGGAGGAACAGATGAACTCTAGATAGGGCAGAGGGGTGGGAGGGGTTAGAAATGATGGTGGAATATGATGGACATCATTATCCAAAGTACATGTATAAAGACACAAATTGGTGTGAATATACTTTGTATACAACCAGAGATATAAAAATTGTGCTCTATATGTGCAGTAAGAATTGTAATGCATTCCGCTGTCATGTATAAATAAAAAAAATTTTTTTTAAAGTTTTGGGAATTTTCCCCCAATAAGCCTACCAATTCTATCAGTTTTAACTCTCTCTTTGTTGCTTGTTTCGAACAGGTAGAGCATGATGTTGCCTGTAAACTTTGGAATTTCTAAGGAAGCAGGCAATTCTATTTTAGAAACAAAGACAAGATCATGTTTATGTTTTGTTTTTTTTTTTTAAAGAGAGAGAGAGAGAATTTTTTAATATTTATTTTTTAGTTTTTGGTGGACACAATATCTTTATTTTATTTTTATGTGGTGTTGAGGATCGAACCCAGAGCCCCGCGCATGCCAGGTGAGTATGCTACCACTTGAGCCACATCCCCAGCCAGATGTGTTTATGTTTTCTAAATAATGCAGCATTTCACGGGCAGTCAAGGCCCCTGGGCTGCCTCTGGTGGGGTTGTTTTAGATTCAGTTGCAGATGGTGAAGGAGCCCAGCCTGTGCCCTCCTGCAGAACAGGGAGGATGGCTGATCTCATGCCCTGTGGCTCCAGCACAGCCGCAGTGGGATCTCCCTTCAAGGAAGCCGCAAGGGGAGCTCAGTTGGAACATTTTTTATTAACTTAGAAGATGCTAGATAAGAAATATTTCAGAATACAGGACAGGTTTAATCAAAGCCAGAGAAGCCTGCACTGTACGTTCAGAGGGAAGGAAGCGTGGGGAGACTCTCGAACACCTGACCTGCTGCTCTGACGCTGGCCTCTGCTCAGGAAAACTGTGGGTCTCCAAAGTGAAGACAAGCAAGCTGATCAGGGATCTGCCTGAGCAGGATGGACTCTGACCTGGGGAGAGCGTCCACCCTCTAGGGAGCCTTGTCATGTCGTCTGTGTACATTGCATGACTAATATCGATTATAGAGCCATGTGATTGGAATGGTGAGCAAAGGTGGCCACTGGTTACCTTGTGCCTGTCGCCATGGGATCACTCCTCCCTTGGAATGTGATAGGGCTGGTCACCCTCAGAAGCCTGGGCACGCAGAGCCACAGCTTGTTGCATACAGTACACACTCACCTGGCAAAAGGAGTCTCCCGATACTCTGTGCCACTCTGACTGCCTTCAATGGCTGCAAGGGAGGCCATGCCACTGTTTGCTGCTGTGAGTGAGGTCATGCCTCTGTTTGCTGTTCCTGGCATAGGCAGGGACCCAGTGTGACGCTGAGTGTCCACATTGCGTTGGGGTAACTGGAGGATCTCTACCCACAGATCTCGTGTTGCCCCATTTACTAGGATGGGGCAACTCAGTTAAGCACAACATTAACCACATGTTCTTGGTTATTTACAACTTTTGCTATGTGTATCCTTGCTTCCTCTTGGATTATCTGTATAAGTTTAGTAACTTGAGCCCCACTGAAAACAAGCTGGGTTTTTCCACAAACAGGACAATCTCCTGGGCATAATGGGAAAAGAAATTTGCAGACAAAAATTCTGCCTTGGCAAAGTTCTAAGACAGGTAGGATTTGTTTACAATGGAAAGATGAATTGCCAGGTCTCTGTGGTTCATTTCCACGAAGCAGAAAATGGAAAGAAGATATGTGACTAGGCTGCCTTAGAGAAAGCATGAGCACATCCATGAGTTTAGAGCACATCACATATCTCTCCGTGTTTCTAGAGAGGTGGAGAATGCCCGCCACAGAGTCCACGGGTAGCCATTGACATCACAGATAGAACGGAATGCATGCAATGATAGCAAGGTGCCATGGAATGGCCAAAAGCTTTTTAGGAGAGAGAACTTCTCCCAGAAGTTGTTTTTAAGTTTTTGTTTTTCTTTTTAAAATGATTACACAGTGCTCTACATAAGACACCTAAAAATTTTAGTTGCATAGTAAAATAAAAGCAATAATATTTTCACAATTATTTTTAGGATAATTTAGATATTGAATGTCCAATAAAAAGCTAGGGACTCCAGCTAAATAAAAATTTGGCCTAAGAACCCAAAGGGCATCCAGAGGCGACTGCATTTCAATTGTGGACACTCCATGCTTTCATTCCTCTGTGACCAGGCCAAGTGATGAGCTTAACAAGTCTCACTGTTGCTGCAAAGGGATGGTTTGTTCACATGGCTGCAGCTCACTCATTACAAGCATCTCCATGTGAAAATATTTCTCAAAGCCAATTCTTGTTTCATTGAAAATATTGGCTGGTTCTGTGGAGTTTTGAGAAATAGCACTGTTCATTAAGGCATTTAGTGTAACTTGCTTACTTGAAACTGCTTTCCCAGGCAAAAATCAAAATACGTTATATTTTAAAAATGCCACACACATTTTCTAAAAGACAGCTTACAATAAATAGATAACCATAGATTGGGAATCTCCTTAGAATAGATCCTTGTCTAGAATCTACTAAACATCTTTAGAAAAGTATTTGCAGGTTTAACACAAGTTGATTTCTAGTGAGAACCACAAATTATATTTATCTACTTAAACAAACTCCAGGTAGGGGCTTCAACATAACCATTCCAGCCTCCTGTGGCTTCAGGGGTGGTCTGTGCCAAGGATTAAAGTTCCAGGACACACATTCTTCCTTTGTAAAGATGTTCACTGTCTTAGTTTCCAATGTGGGTTAAGGAAAAACAGCTCAATCGGTAGAAAAGCTGAAGAGCTGTGGGAACACTGAAGAGCTCTAGAACACTGAAGAGCTGTGGAACACTGAGGAGCTGTGGGAACACTGAAGAGCTCTAGAACACTGAAGAGCTGTGGAACACTGAGGAGCTGTGGGAACACTGGGGAGCTGTGGAACACTGAGGAGCTGTGGGAACACTGAGGAGCTGTGGAACACTGAGGAGCTGTGGGAACACTGAGGAGCTGTGGGAACACTGAGGAGCTGTGGAACACTGAGGAGCTGTGGAACACTGAGGAGCTGTGGGAACACTGAGGAGCTGTGGGAACACTGAGGAGCTGTGGAACACTGAGGAGCTCTGGAACACTGAGGAGGTATGGGAACACTGAAGAGCTGTGGAACACTGAGGAGCTGTGGAACACTGAAGAGCTGTGGGAACACTGAGGAGCTGTGGAACACTGAGGAGCTGTGGGAACACTGAGGAGCTGTGGAACACTGAGGAGCTGTGGAACACTGAGGAGCTGTGGAACACTGAGGAGCTGTGGGAACACTGAGGAGCTGTGGGAACACTGAAGAGCTGTGGGAACACTGAAGAGCTCTGGAACACTGAAGAGCTGTGGAACACTGAAGAGACGTGGGAACACTGAGGAGCTGTGGAACACTGAGGAGCTGTGGGAACACTGAAGAGCTGTGGAACACTGAGGAGCTGTGGAACACTGAGGAGCTGTGGAACACTGAGGAGCTGTGGAACACTGAGGAGCTGTGGAACACTGAGGAGCTGTGGAACACTGAAGAGCTGTGGGAACACTGAGGAGCTGTGGAACACTGAGGAGCTGTGGAACACTGAAGAGCTGTGGGAACACTGGGGAGCTGTGGAACACTGAGGAGCTGTGGGAACACTGAGGAGCTGTGGAACACTGAGGAGCTGTGGGAACACTGAGGAGCTGTGGGAACACTGAGGAGCTGTGGAACACTGAGGAGCTCTGGAACACTGAGGAGGTATGGGAACACTGAAGAGCTGTGGAACACTGAGGAGCTGTGGAACACTGAAGAGCTGTGGGAACACTGAGGAGCTGTGGAACACTGAGGAGCTGTGGGAACACTGAGGAGCTGTGGGAACACTGAGGAGCTGTGGGAACACTGAGGAGCTGTGGAACACTGAGGAGCTGTGGAACACTGAGGAGCTGTGGGAACACTGAGGAGCTGTGGGAACACTGAAGAGCTGTGGGAACACTGAAGAGCTCTGGAACACTGAAGAGCTGTGGAACACTGAAGAGACGTGGGAACACTGAGGAGCTGTGGAACACTGAGGAGCTGTGGGAACACTGAAGAGCTGTGGAACACTGAGGAGCTGTGGAACACTGAGGAGCTGTGGAACACTGAGGAGCTGTGGGAACACTGAGGAGCTGTGGAACACTGAGGAGCTGTGGAACACTGAAGAGCTGTGGGAACACTGAGGAGCTCTGGAACACTGAGGAGCTGTGGGAACACTGAGGAGCTGTGGGAACACTGAGGAGCTGTGGGAACACTGAGGAGCTCTGGAACACTGAGGAGCTGTGGGAACACTGAGGAGCTGTGGAACACTGAGGAGCTGTGGAACACTGAGGAGCTGTGGAACACTGAAGAGCTGTGGGAACACTGAAGAGCTGTGGAACACTGAAGAGCTGTGGAACACTGAAGAGACGTGGGAACACTGAGGAGCTGTGGAACACTGAGGAGCTGTGGGAACACTGAAGAGCTGTGGAACACTGAGGAGCTGTGGAACACTGAGGAGCTCTGGAACACTGAGGAGGTATGGGAACACTGAAGAGCTGTGGAACACTGAGGAGCTGTGGAACACTGAAGAGCTGTGGGAACACTGAGGAGCTGTGGGAACACTGAGGAGCTGTGGGAACACTGAGGAGCTGTGGAACACTGAAGAGACGTGGGAACACTGATAAGCTGTGGGAAAACTGAAAAGCTCTGGAACACTGAAGAGCTCTGGAAACACTGAAGAGCTCTGGAACACTGAAGAGACGTGGGAACACTGAAGAGCTCTAGAACATTTAGGACCTCTGGACCCTGAAGAGCTTTGGAATTCTGTTAATTGCTCCCCCACCCCGTGACTCTTCTTCATCCAAGTTCAAGTTGTTTACTTACTTAGGAACCGTGGCTCTCTCTGGCTCAGGACCTCTCTCCAGGGGCCTCTTGTCACTTCCTCATCGTTCCCTACTTTGTAAATCTCCATGAAGGCAGCCCCCATGTATCTTGTTCATCCTTTCATCCAGATCCATGAGCCCAGAATCTGAGACTCCCAGTCGATTTTCCTGGACTAATAAATAAGGGGGCCATATCCATAAGGTAACAGGAAATACTAAAGTAAGATACGTCCACAGGGATAGCAGCTCTCCTTCCCTTTAGGCCTCCTGGAAACACCATCCTGGCCGCAGTGGAGGCCGGGTTGGTGGGGCCTGGTGGCAAGCAGGCCATGTAGGAGGGTATGGTGCTAATCCAAGTCAGGAGGGTGAGGGGTCCGATAGGGTGACCTGATGCTCACCTTGATGGCTAGCTAGGAATAGGCGGAGGGATAGGAGAAGCTGAGGGTCTCTTTCTGAGTCTGAGTTTTGTATCTTTGATTAACATATAGCACATGAGAGGATGAATAGTTTTTCGAGGCAGACTGTGAGTTCAGCTAAGGTGACTGGGCAGTCAGGTGGGAGATCCTCACTGGCGCTCATCAGACCAAGTCAGGGGCTGGTGGAGATGTGGCTGCTGACCCCACAGCACCTCTTCCTCTCCTCTCTGTGTGACTTGGGAAACTGACCACATCTCAAGGTATGTCTGGTTGATTTTAAAGGAACAGGCATGTGCTCCTCTCCTAAAGGAGAGGCAAGAAGATATTGGGGAGCCTTCTGGGAAAGGCAGGGTCCTCTTCTCTCCTTGAATTCGGATGAGGAAGCCCCCAGTCACAGTGTTCATTGATGTCTCTCCTACAGCCACAGGAGGAGGCCAACAGTGTGGCCTGCAGTGGAGAGCGAGAACCTGCTTCCTCATGACACTTGAGCTTGTGCATCACCATCACGGAAGCGAGGTACCTCTAGGCTGCCTCTTACGTGAGCATTTCTGCACCCCTTATCATCTTGGGTAAAGATCTTGCAACTGTTGAAAGCATCCTAACTAAGACAGCCAGGAGGTTGCCAACCAAAGGGTGACTGCTGAAGCCAGGAGGGAGAAGTTGCTTGGGAACAGAATTCTGGCAACTGTACACTTGTGATTGCTTCCAAGTCTAAAGCCTAACGTATGACTTGGGATGTTTTTAGGACAAACTGAATCTCTTCAAATCTATCCTTCAAAAGCAGCCTCCCCAGCTCGACATATTTACAAGGCACTCGGCTGTTGTTTCCATGGTCTCAGTGGCGTGTAGTGGTGCGTATCAGGCAACCTACATACATGCAGGTTTGGTAAACATATTTGTATATGCACGGGGGCACATATAATTGTGGGAGATCCTCTTAAAAATTGGGGAGAGAAGAGACAAATAAAAGGCCCTATAGCTTCAATGAACATCCCCCTCTGTTTAACTTGGAGATTACAGTGTGGAGTGAATGAGATAAAGCATGTAATGTGCTCAGCACATAGTAACTCTTCAAGAAAGTTTTGTTGGCATGATGGTGAATAATTTAATACATAAATTATGTATGAATAATAAATAATTTAACCATAAAGTCATGTATCAAGACATAATATCTGGTTGTGGAACTAGGCCAACCCTGTGCTGGTGAGTTCTTCCATCACTGGTATTAGCTCAGCCCCTCCCTGATGAGACGAATGCTCTTCCCTCCTGTCCTCACTCTGCCAAGGCCACCAACCAAGGGGCACAGTGGGACCTGAGCCTTGGACTTATAGCATGTCCAGGAGCATATGAAATGTTTTCATTTCCTTTAAAATCAGGAGTAAAAAAATATACTTGCAGGATGAAGGTGTGTTCATCTTGGTTTCAATGCAGTCATAAAACCCAATTTTTAATATTTTTTAATGGATGAATTGACCCACAAGGCAAAGGTGGCTAAGGCCCAGAAGTCAGAAAGCAGCCCGGCTGTTCCGTCTCCCCTTTGAGTTGCTTTTTTTCTTTTCCCATCATTTCTCAATCTCCCTTTCCTCCAGATGTCCCCTCGCCCTGGGACTCGTTCTCACTAACCTGCTTGCAACTTTTACCAGCCTGTATCCATAGGACTCCCTCATGACACGAGAAAAGAAAAACAAACCCCGGTAGTAAAACCCTGGCGTTTTCCTGTATGAGCATTTTTTTTCTGCCCCAGCTGCTTGGATCCTGGGGGCTCCAGTTTTGAAGGGAGACACACGATCCCCTTTAGAAGGCGACACTCAGAACAGAGAGCCTGCAACATTCCTCCTGAAACACAGCCTCTGGGTGACTCTCAGCAAAGAGCATTGCCACTCCACATTTTCCACATGGAACACAGTGAAGGAAGGGGACATTAATCAGGATTACTGCGCACAGAGGCTGGCTGAGCTGTGAGCACTCAGAAGAACGCCGCTTCTCTTTTTGGATGCAATTCTGAGTGTCATGTGTGCATTGATTCTTGGGCTCAAGCCAAGTCACTTTGAGTTGAGATGCAATCTATTCTTCTTAGGTCCTATTAATTAAGTAGGGGTATGGGCTATTATTTTAGGTTGGAGGTGGGTTTGGCTAATTTTAGATGATCAAGTTTCCTATTATGAACCTTCTTGAAAAACTAATGGGGAAACGTTATCATTTATAGCTGATGCTCATGGGGCACTTAATGCTGAAGCACTGCTGGACCCAAGGGGACTGCATGCTTGGGTGATTTGGGGGGTTATATTGTTTTCCCATCTACTTGCCTGAGAATCCCTACTGCTTCTTAAATTTCACAAATAAACCAGTTAAAGGGAAAAAAAAAGCACTCACACCAAAAGCAAAACAATACTAAACTTCCTCTTCCAGCAATCTCACTGTTCCCAGAGAGACGAACGCAAAGTAAGAAATAAAGTGGCAAGGTTCCTGCTTCACAAAAGCCGTGAATGCCAATGATTTCTTTAAGGTGGATTTAAAACAAAGACTCCTCTGAAAAATGTACAGAGCATCAAGACTGTGGTCTCTGAGCTCGAGCATGTAAGTCAGGCCTCTGACTTGCCATAAGAACTCACACTGACTCTCCAGGATGGTTTCCAGATGCTTACTCTCTGCATGTAATTAAATTTTGGTAGAAATTATAACTTATTCAGCTGTTCTTTTTTCTTTTTTCTTTAAAGAATAGCTCTCAACAGACACTCTACAGTTTTCCCTGAGATGTTTTGCTCTCATGGGAAGTGTGCCTCTCATGAAAGAAATCTCTTCCTTCCAAAATCTCTTCCTTACTCAAGCCCAGTCCTCAGTTGAATCAGGGGAGAGAGAGTAGAGGTGAGAGCTGTGATGGACTGGTCAGGTCAAACCCAGGATCTGGGAGGAAATTACCGCAGAATTTGCACAACAGGGTAGAAAATTGATACAAGTCAAATCACTGGGACTGAGTTCACAGGCCTGAAAAGGAACAGGCAAAAGACTACGACCAGTAGTAAATTAAATCTTCCGGGAGAAACAATATATCTCAGTAAAACAGGATCCGAGCATTGTCTTCTTATGTGTCAGGAATTGAAATGATAAGTTTTTGAAAATGTGTGCATCCAACGTGCATCCACTGGGACCTGGGAGCTGGAGAAGAGGCAGGTACCACAAGACGAGGAAGGCAACAAAGTCAGGGTCACGAGACCAGAGCACAGAGATGCCAACCGAGCAGAAATCATTAAAATACATTAGCGGAAGGAGATGGTAAAACAATCAAACACGGGGTGATAAAGCAGAGGGGGACCCCGAGGAGGGAGGAATGATTTGACAAGGGGGACGGGAGGAGAGGTAGAAGGAGAGCAAGCGGTTCCACAATGACCTGTTCCTCATGAAAAATGCATTGTCCTCAGAGGGAATCTTTGATTTGTGTCTACAGCTCACCCAGCCCACTGGGACACCTCGATGGGTTCAAAGCCTCCAGGATGATCAACCAGAGACTGGCATCCGGCAGACGCCTAAGGCAGCACGTCATTAAATTTCAGGACAAGGCAACCCCCTCCTTGGGGGCACTCTCAGGTGACAAATATGTGGCATTCTTGCAGAAGTGGAGTTCTCAATAGAGAAGCAGAAACCCGAACTGAACCAGATGGTGACCTGGGGAGATGGGCTCAGAAGGGACCAAGGCCACCAAGCCTGGAAGTCCTCCGTTTTTGGAACAATAGACTTTTTTGCAAATCTGATAGAAGCATCAGATCTCTAAGGAGGAAAACAGATGTTGGTGTATACAAATGAAATTCTGCTTTAGTCAGGAGGTTTGTGGGTCCCCTGAGGTTCAACTGTGGACCCCCAGCTTAAGACCTTAGACTGAGCATTGGATTGAATGGAGATGTGGTTTTTAATAGGCAGAGTTACAACCTTATGAATTACTGGAACTATTGAATTTAACTGAAGAGTGGGGAATAGAAGTTTTCCTTCCGTGAAATCTTTAATAAACCTCCGATGGAGTGTAAGTTTTTGGTTAGTTTACATATATATATTTATAACTTGCCATGCTCTAGAAAAAATGCATATAATACAAAAATAAATATTTGAGGGAGTCAGACTGAAAAGAAAATATTGGTTAAAAAACCCAAATCCAGAGACAAAACCAAGAAGACCCTATCGTGTCACAGTAGACAAGTCACAACTTTATAACTTCCCGGTGGTCACAGACAAGAAGATGGAGGCTTAATTACAAGACTTATAACACTCCATAAAATAAAGATGAATTGAATTTTGGACTCCTGGCTAGGGCACCGTAGCCTGCGGGTAATGGAGAGCCAACAGGAGTGGGCTGTGTGGCTGGTGGTTGCTCCCACAGGGAGAAGCCCAGAGGTCAACGGGTTGGCATGGCCAGGCCTTCTCTGCCTGTCTCCCGCGCTGTCTGAGGGGCCTGGCTTTCATCACACCTGCAGCTCTGTGGCCTCAGGTGAGCGGCTGTGACTCCCAGCCTTGCATTTCTGGTGGAGGCAGGGTGGGGACAGAAGGCACTGGAGGCGCATCTTCATCTGTATCTTTACCAGGTTGTGGTCGCCGTCCTAGAAGCTCCTTCATGGGATCCGAGGGCCACCTCTTGCTCAGGAGATAGGCAATTGAGTCTCTGCCTTTGGGGCCTTCTGAGAGAGGGGCAAGGCATGACCTTGGAAATGGCTGTGGCTGAATGTCTTCCACTTATGAATGGCTCTTCCTCATGTTGAGCGACCTTACCCCTAGGTGTCTTCAAAATGAGGCTACGTGCCCTGAACATCAACCCTCCTGCACCCACAGAAGCAAGCGAGCTCCAGCTCACGTCCTCTCTGTAGGCAGATGGCTCGGATCGAGGTGCAGTTGTGGAGAAGAGAGGTCCACAAGAATGGAAGGAGTCCACTCAAGTTCACGGCCCCGTCATGATCTGGTTTAATTTGAAGGTGACATTTGGCTTATCTAGAGTAATGTGTGGACAGCAATGCACAAGAACCACCCATCTGTACAGCTGTCCCTAACAACTGGAATGGGAAACTGAGGCAAGAATAGGACCACATGGAACTAGAGGCTGAACACACCTGGACCACATGGCCTGCCCTGCTGGTGTGGACAGACTATGCTTTGGCGGCCAGCCAGGGCTCCTGATAAAAATTCAAAAGCATAATCAAAACAAGTGCCCCATGGATGACCCTCTCTTGACTGGTGTTTGAGCCTCAAGAAGTCACAGTTCTTTTTGCTCTAGTCCCCCCCGACATTTCTTCTGTTTCAATGACCGTGCGTACAGCCCACAGCTCTGTGGTTTCATTGCTGGTTGAAGCTGCTCATTTTGTGGCCTCAGATTCTCTTGGACAACAGACTTAGATCTGACTGTAGAAATCTTCAGAGAACATTTATTCTTTAAAAAAAATATTTATTTTTTTAATTACAGGTGGACACAATAACTTTATTTTATTTTATGTGGTAATAAGGATCGAACCCAGTGCCTCATGCATGCCAGGTGAGTGCTCTGCCTCTGAGCCACAGCCCTATTCAGCGGTGGGTATAGAGGCTCAGGTGGTCTCTGGAGGGATGGCTTCACACAGTGAAATCAACTTCTTTCATGCTACTTTCAGTTGTAATTGCTTGGAATCAAGATATTAAGCTTTAGAGTCCCCGCTGCTTGAAGACCTGTGTAGTGGAGGCAATAGACTGAGCACTAGAGGACAAAGACTCAAGGGAAGGAGAACAGGTGCTCCCCCTGAAGAAGCTGGGGACCAGTGGGGGAGGGGCACAGGGATCACGGAGAAAGGAAAGTGGAGTGTTTTAAACATCCTGGTCTTAATAGGCTTAGATGGGGTAAAGCCCACATCTGCAAGGAAAGTTACAATTTAATTATAAGTTTTTTTGTCTAATTCTGTTTAAGGTCTTTTGCTTTGATGAAAAGAACTAAGGCTTGGGACTTGTTTTATAATGGGAAGTGTTAATAGGTGAAGGATCTGGTGAATGCAAAATTTTAATATACACCTGAATATATTCTCCATCACCTGTGAGTATATTCTCCATCACCTGTGAGTATATTCTCCATCACTGACCCAACTTCTGTACTCATGGTTGGTTTAAATACAACTTATTAATTGTTGTTTTTATTGCTAGAGGCATAAGGAGGTTTTCCCATCTTATTTACAATTTAGTAACAAATGAAAATGAGTATGATACACGTTACACACTTATTTGCAAGAATAACAGAAAATGAAAGTTTAACAAGATGTGGGGAGAACCACCCCCCAAAACTTACTGTCACAGAAAGTTAAAGAATTAAGAGATGGGATGTCAGTCATCTGGGAAGAAAGAAATTCTGGACAAAGAATTCTAGATAGTCTATGCTAAGAAACAGAGAGTGAAGATGCTCCTTTTATTCTTGCTATTCAATTATAAATTCTTTGAAGGTAAAACTATTTTCCAATTTTACATCTATTCATTCAATCAACACTACAGGGGGTCAAAAGTAAGTAAAAATAATCTCCAGTCCTCTGTGGCCTGGAAAGGAGCCATTTTCTCTAGCTGTGCAGCTTTGAGGAAGATGTCACAGAGGAGGTGACATTTGAGCTGGCTGAGGGATCGGCAGCACTTTGCCGCAGGGAGATGAAAAGAACATTCCTGGGAGGAGACACAGAACCACTGTGGTGCTGATGGCCCAAGAGAGGGGCATGTGTGCAGAGTGGAGAAGCACCCAGGTCCCCGGCCCGAGAGCCCAGGAAGAAGAGAAATCAGAGCCAGTGTGATCAGCCTGAGTGGAGGTCCGGTTCTGAGAGCCTGTCAGGTTTGAGCTATGGCACCGACCTTATTGGATAGGTAATGAGGAGTCAGGGTGGACTTCTGAGTGCCTGACAGACTGGACTGTGCTCCGAGGGGATGCACTCCCAGGCCCCCAGAGCGTGCCTGGAACTGCAGAGGACCAGCCCTCCAAGTCCAATTTATAAACCATGGACAGTAAGATTAAAATAATGTAGAACAATTATAACAATATACTGTGATAAAAGCTATTTAAGATTCATGAACTATTTACTTCTGGAACTTTCCATTTGATGTTTTTAGACCACAGTTGAACACAGACAACTGAAACCAGGGAAAACAAAACCAATGATAGAGGGGGACCGAGTCGGGCGCTGGGCCACTGAGCCACATCCCCAGCCTTTCTGTATATTTTATTCTTTGCAGTCCTGACTTTTCCCTCCTGTCTTACAGGACCACCTGAAGGTATAACATCGCTGTCCCTCAAACCAAGGCTGCATGGCCCCTTGGACAGCCACTGTGGCTGTGTCTCCAGGCAATGCGACTCCCTGGGAGCAAGGCCCTGGCCCCAGCTCCTTACCTAAACAGGTGGAGATGCTTTTCAGGGAAATCTTAAGCTCACCCTGGTTCAGTTTAACAGCTGATCTCTGTGAGTGCTCCAGGACACAGAGGGGTCTTCTGGACCCGCAGTGGGTAGTGTGGGTCGCTGCGGCAATCAACATTCAAATCTTGGTGGCTTCAAACCAAAAAGGTTGATTTCCTGCCTCTGCTACTTCTCCCATGACGCAGTTGAGGCCCCAGACTGAGGGTCCCATTTTAGTCATTTCCTGCATTGCTGTGGCCAAAATACCTGACGAGAACCACTTGGAGGAGGGCAAGTTTATCTGGGCCCATGGTTTCAGACTGCTCAGTCCACAGACGGCCACTCACGGCTCTGAGCCACGGGGAGGCAGCATGTCATGAGGAAGGACCCACAGAGGACAGCTGCTCAGCCCACGGGGGTATCGGATGCGGGGGGAGGTCTCCATTGGGCAGGTGCACCAGTGACCCCTCTCCTCTAGCCACCCACACTCCTCCAATCACCACCCAGAGAGTCCATTCACCTGGACAGACTGAGTAGGTTCCATCTCACCGTCTGAGCCTTTCGTCTCTCAACACTCCCGCATTAACAGAAGCTCTGGGGGGACACCTCATATCCACACCACAACACCCCCATTCCAGAGAAGACAGTGCTAGAGGGCACCGCGTCGTAACCCCCTACTCCCCAGAGGAGGTCCCTGTCCCTTCTGCTCAGGCTAGTGACATGGTCCTGACCAGCCACAAGGAGGTGGGCAGCGCGACTATCCATGCTTGAGAGGAGGGAGGCCGGGAAGTGCAGAGAACAGCGCTGGTTGTGTCTGCAGGACCTTGAGAAGCCTGGCCACATTCAGGAGCCAGGATGCACCCTGACTAACCCAGACAAGTGCAGCGGGCGTTTCAAGACCTCTTTGTGCTTCAGAGGAAATGGCTTTCATTATGGTTTCGCTCCTAATTACTCTGGAATCCTCTCAAATTGTTCCTGCTTCAAAGTGAAATGTTCCGACAGCCCTGGTACCAAGACCCAGGTGGCCTCCCTTCCTTGTGAAGGTCTTCCTCTTAGCACTTGGTTGTCCTCGAGAGTCTGCCCCCGCCCTCTGCCAGCCCAGCCCCCATCTCCGGGGGAGGATGGCTTGCCTCACTTCTCAGTGGTGGCAGCGGCCGGGCACCTGGTGGCTTGAAAGGAATGGCCTCCGGCCTGCCAGAGGCACCGAGCAATGTCAAGCCAGACCTCCCCTCACAGGGAGCTGCGGCTCCCTGCCCCCTGCAGCCTGCTCAGGGCTCCGCAGGCCCAAGGGCCCCTGGTGTCCTCACCAGCTGCTTTATGCACGGGACACTCCTGTTCTCTGACACCTGGCGCTCGGGGCACTCCGAGTCTGGGCTCAACTCCTTGAACACAGCAGAAGGCCGAGTGCCTAAAACGTCAAGTGATTAGGAAAAGCCACAGGAAACTTTTGCTTTCAGCTCGATCTGAGTAAGAGGACAGATGCTGCACCTGCTCCAGATCCCTGAGAAGGCCCAGGAAAAAGCACAAGGAGGAAGACTTACCCAGGGAGAGGGCAGGGTGCGCAGGAGCAGCGAGGGACATTGGCACTGTGGCTACAATGGCCACTGGCTTCTGGGCACTTCGAGCTCTGCCTCAGGATCAGCGTTGGAATTCGCATTCTGTGGCTTTAAGGAAGAGGAAACTTCTGCTTTGCAAGAAGGTGAGGAAAAGGTGGAATGGGGACTGCCAAGTGGGGGTGAGGGGGACGGGGATAGAAACTGGAGAAAACAGGTCAGGCTTCCGTTCAGACCCTGGAAAAGTGCCCGGGAAGGCAGGGCCAGCAGCACCGCAGCCTGTGGCTAGAGGGCAGGGTCAAGTGTGGGGAGGGCCAGGAGGGGCTCAGTCTCCCCAAGTCATTGTGCTGAGTTCAAGAGAATGGACAGTGAGGAGATGGCAGGGGCCTGGTGGAACCGTGGTGGACCAGGTCTCAAGTAGGCTGTGGGGTCTGGCACTCTGCCGGGTGGGGCCTGTGGGCAGGTGGGCATCGTCCCCAAGCACTGCAGGAGCGATTTGGTGACTTCAGCCCTTTAACTGAGGTCTTCCACTGCAGCCAACCCTCTACATTTCCTAGCATGGGAGTGACCAGGGGAAGAGATCACAGGGCCCAGGCAGGGCAGACGGCTCATGCTGGGGGACGGGGAACACTCGGTGACTTCTTGCTTTCCAAGCACATGATGTGCTTAACCCAGGGCCAGTGGGGAGAGCTCAGGCATCCCAGGAGGGGACACAGGACACCTATGGACTCTCACCGACCCCACGGCAAGGTTCACAGCACTTAGACTTTGTTGCTCGCAAAGCTACAGGTTCCTGGATTGCACTGGCTATGGCAGAGGTCTGGAAATACCTTCACCTTCATCACTGCTTTGCAGTGACAGCAGTTTTTAAGGTCTGTCCCTACTCTTTGTTGTCTAGTGCTTACTTCATAAGAGCACATGTTATTAGGCCACAGATTTTAATAGATGTTTTGAGAGCAATATGTTAATAATTGGATTTTATGATCCTATGCATTTTATTTTACAGTTAATGGCACTGCTCTGAGAAGGGTTTTGTAGACTTTATCTGCCATCAATGGGGCCCCCGCAGCAGGAGAGACGATGAACGTTGGGTTGCCAATGGCTTCCATGTCACCAGGTCCTGTGTCCCTGTCCCATGCCCTATGGGTTCAGAATGACAGAGCTGCTCACTGTCACTCTGGGTGAGACAGCTGCAAAATCTCTTGCCACAGTCTGTTCTGGTAATCCCAGGGCGCGTCAGCCTTTGAAAGCTGGCGATATTACAAAATGTGACGGGAAGGATCTGTCGCTTGGCTTCGTTATTCAAATGAAGACTGATGGGGAGTTCGTGACATTTCTCTTAAGAGGGACATCTTCATGTGTCTCCTGCTATTTGACGCTCCTCAGGGATCTGGCACTCCCAAGTCCATGCAAAAGGAAATCAGTTTCTTCAAGCTGACTTGGCAAATAAATGTTCACACTTACCATCAAGCAAAAAAAATGAAGTTTGAAAACATGAAGGCACCAGACTGTACTTCTCCAATAAGCCAAAGCTTTTAAAGATGATCATGTCAAGATTGGTCAGATACAATGAAATAGATATTTTCTTTTTTCTTCTGTTGGTTGTGTGTGTGTGTTTCTGGGGGTTGAACCCAGGGGTACTCTACCACTGAGCTACATACCCAGCTGCTTTTTGTTTTTTAATTTTGAGACAAGGTCTCACTAAGTTGCCCAGACTGCCCTTGAAGTCATGCTTCTTGCTTCAGCCTCCTGAGTTGCTGGGATTACAGGCGTGTGCCATTGTGCCTGGCTTAAATAAATATTTTCATAAGCTTCCCACAAGGTCAAGACCTGGAACAACTTCTCTAGATGGAGATCTGGGCTTTAGGTTTTGAGTGTTTTTCACCCAGTAATTTCACTTCTAGGAATTTATCTCACAGGCAGAATTACAAGGGTATTATTTACAGGATATTCTTCTAAAATTATTTGCAACAGTAAAAAAATTAGAGACAACACAGATGCCAAAAAATACCTGCAAAAGTTTGGTAAAATATGTTATGCTACTTCTGTTTGAATGAACTGTTATGTAGCTAATTAAAAAGAAAAAAAGGTATTCTGAGAATATGTAATGATAGAGAAATGCATAATGTTGGAACTGAAACGCAGGGCATAAAACTACATGCTTAAAACCATTATGTTTTTATTTTAAATTATTGGTTGCATTTCCTTGTAATCTTATCTACATACCATGCATGTCCAGGTAAAGCAACTGGAAGGAGGTATCCAAGCATCAGTACTGGCAGTCTTTGGGTAGAGGTATTGTAATGGTTCCGTTACTGCTTTGTATGGGTTTGTTCTTCTAATATTAGATGAGCAATAAGACATTGCTTTTAAAAGATGAGCTGGATTCACAGGAGCCCTTGCCTGTTTTTGTTGCTGTAGACAGAAATTTGTTTTGCTGGTTGCTACTGGGAGTCACTTTTCTCTTGACCTTTGCTCTCCTCACCGCCCTTGGCTTCCAGATGTCTGGGTGAGCCAGGCCCAGGGTACTCAGCTCTCGGGCGTTCTCCCCTCTGCTGGAACAGAAAACCCAGCATCGGCAGGAGGCTGTTCATGTGATGGTCCAGCAACCTGGCTATCCACCCAGCTTCTTGGCATCAGGAAAAAGAGCTCAGGGGGAACTTGAGGGTTTCGTAGTCAAAATTGGGGGCTGAACTTGAATCAGGAGAGAATTTGAAAAGGCATCAGGCCCCCTTCTTTTTCCACCTGGGCTTCTGGTTGGGCCTTGGGGGTCCCCAGAGCAGATGGCAATGAGAACTCACTCTAGAACTGCTTCACCTTCACTGACATTAGATTGAAAGTCATGAATTTCCAACTTTCAGCAATTATTCAGAATAAGGTATATAATTGGATGGGAAAAGAACTCTGTTTGGATAGATGAAAACACATTTTCTATTGATTTTACCTTGAAAGTGAGTACTAGGAAGGCAGCCTTTTCTGTTTTTGAGTTTTGTTTTAAGGTTCTATTACTTGTACTGCCATTTAGGATTTTGGAAACACTGGCGTCTGTGTGTCATTTCTGCTCCCTTTCTTAAACTTGGATCAATTTTCTCCTGGGTGAAGTTTAAAATAATAAAAACTGGGAAACCATTTTCTCAATGTCTCCCGTTGCATGGCAATCCAAACAAACAGGCCCCTTTCCTCTGTAAGAACTTCCAATAAAACAAATCACAAAGGTTATGTTTAAAAAATATGATTTCCAAACAACATTTATTTCCCTTTAACTTGCTAAAAAAAAAAACCTCAATGGACTTTTCATGACTCACTTCTCAGCTGCTGCAGGGTTAGGAAATCTAACTTCTGGGGAGGCCCAAGGAGCAGAGCTGGACATGGAACGCAAAGCTAGCCAGGGCCGGAGGACAGTGGACAAGAGTCAACAGCAAGCCCCGGGCTGCCCAGTGTCTCCTCTCCCTGCATGGCCCCTGCTGGGAGACCTTCCCCTCACCCCAGCCCTCTGCCCTTTCCGGCCGTCTCCCTGCCCAGGGAAGGTCGTCCCTGTGGACTGCAGACAACAGCTCCCTTGCCCAGGGACACTGGCCGCAGAACAGAGGGAAGGGGCTAGGCGGGTGTTCATCTTCCTGGCTCCCTCCCTGCTGGTCACTGGGAGGCCCCTGTGTCCCTTCACCAGCAGTTTCAGAGCTTCCCGCCCCTCCCTAGACAGCTGCCCTCCCCGGGCTCCAGAATTGCTCTTCCTCCTGTCCCTTTGGTCTGGGGGTGGACACAGCGCCCTGCTATCTCCCGCTGCACAGGCAAGTGAACTGCCACGGTCACGTCAGCTTATTAGGAAACCCGACGGCATGGCTTTGCCCCACGTCCTCTTCTGTCTTGGAGACATTATTTATATTTTAACTTATTTGTCTTTTCAGAATCATGGGCTTTTCGGCACTAAATAATATGGGTCTTGACTGCAAACTCTTGTCAACATTGAAAACTTGGACAAATTATTAATTGGGCAGAAACTCCTTGTATCAAAATATGGAAGGTGCCAGTGTGCCAGCCTCCAGAGGCATCGCGACAACTTGGTTAATGCACGTAAAGGCAAGGCCTCACAGAGGCGTGTGCACCTACTCCTCTCTCCTTTTTCCTTGAGCCAAGTGAACCCAGCTGACTTTACCTGTGTGCTCATTACGCAGGTAAGCATTTTACGTGCGCTTATCTCTTTATACGAGCCTATTACTGTTATTCTCCTTGTTTTGCAGATGAAATAACTGGAGTATCCAGAGGGTGAGAGGGTTGCTGGGGGTCTGCCGGACTGAAGCTGCGCTCAGGACCAATGGGGACTGTCAAGGCAAAGACCCACCACATACCACATCCATCCTGTTTTTTACAGGGCCTACCAAATTGTCAGCCATACAGTAGGTGTTCAGTAAATGCTGACTTGGTTCCCAGAGTGCCTGTTGCAACAGGCAGGTGGCCAGGCGGTCCACGTGGTGCAGGCAGCCACTGCCCATGAGCCTCAGTGACAAGGAGAAGGCTGCTGGAAGGGCAGCCCACGGGGCGAGGAGGGCAGTGTGAGCTTGAGCTGGGAGGCCGGTAGCAGAGGACAGCTGGGCACAGAAGCCTGGACTCCTTCTTTGCCACCTGCTGGCCAGGAGGGTCTCCTCCAGGTGGTGGAGCAGCCCTACATCGAGGCGCCCTTTCCAGGGGCCTTTCACACCTGGCCAGCAACCTTGGTGCTTGCTGGGGTTTATGTTAAAGCCCGAGGTCCCAGGGAACCCTTTCCCCCAACACAACTGTTGCTCCGCCAAGCGAGGGACGTGTGACAGAGCATCTGGGAGGGCCCATTGGCCAGGAGGGCTGGCAGGTGGTAAGGGATGTGTGGTTTCACAGTGCCCTCCCATCCTCTTGGCGAAGGAAGACACAGGACCCACAGCACCTGAAGCGGCTTCAGTGGGCCAGAGCCCGCCCGGGGGCACACACTGCCATTCCCTGAAGGTCCCTCTAACACCCTGGCCCATCAGGCACACGGACGGCGCTGCAGACTCAAACCAGTGCCCGGCTGTCCCCGTTCTTCAGTGAAACCGAAGGTGACCTACCCTGACTGATGGCCTCCCACCCCCCTAGGTTTCTCAGGCTCCGGGAGGGCAAGAGGGCCGGGGCAGTTCTGAGTCGGACTTGGCTCTGGAGGGGTAGTTTCTGGTAGACTCTGCAGAGGAGGGCGGCCTCGGTGTCAGCCTCTCTCCCAAGTCCCCTTGCTCCCAGAGCTCACCAACTCGGCAATTCCCCAGAGCCACTGGGGGTTTGCTGCTGTTTTTTAAAAGCATGAGTTTACCAAGATGTTACTGAAGAATCTAAAGCTTTCAACTTCTGAAAATCACTTTGACTTCGCCAGCTGGGATCAATCCAAGGGAATTATTCATAATTTTATTAGAGATCTTATTCCAGGGAAATTTTTTGTATCTGATTATCACCATGATGGAAATTGAAAGTTTCTACCAAGAATTCAACCTCTGCATGTGACTTTGCCCCCTGAAAAAATAGAATATGTAAAGCTGTCCCCAGCAGACACCATGGATGTCCACAGTCCCCAAAGTCCCCAATTACAACAGGAATTCCTCATCTAATTTAGGGTCCCAGTAGGAGGAAAAACCCCGCCTAAGTGCCTGTAAATCAGATTTCATGGTGATACACGTCCACCACAACTTATATGGATCATAAATGTGACACTACTGTAAACAATCCAGTTTCTTTGAGGATGTATTTGAGGATTCTTTTATTAGCTTTGAGAAATCACAAACCTCCATCAGGAAAGTTTTTCATCGGCTGTTACAGTTTATTGCCTTTCTTTTCTGTAGTTTATACAAAATGTCTATTTTTTCTCTTCTAACATTTGCCTGGGCTAGCCAAGTACAAGTCCATGCTCTCCCTGGGCTGGGGTATCACAACCCAGGTGAAGACTCAGGCTGCCTCCCCCCCCCCTCCGCAGCCCAGACTTCTCATGCCACTGAAATTTCTTTCTTTCTTTTTCTTTTCTTTCTTTCTTTTTTTTTGCCCACAAGTAAAGTCCTCTCTCTCTCTCATTCTCTGAAAGTTACCCATTCCTGAATTTTACTCTTTACCACAGTGGAGGGTAGGGAATAGCTGAGGTCAGGAAATATGGAGAGAATGTTAACAATTTACCACTAAAACATACATTAAGAATATTTTGGGTGAGTGTAATCTCCATGTTGAGCTTCTAAACCCAGGGTTCTCTCATCATGTGACCACCTTCACATTACCCGCACCCCTCTCAGTCTCTCTCCTCCCTTCCTAAATGAGCTCTCTGTGAAAGGTCGGCCTGAAGAAACGTTGACAATCAGGTTTCCTGCCCCCATCACCTTCGGCCACACTGATGACAAACACTGAAGGCAAATCACAAGCCATTCCACCACACAGTTTCATTAAGAAAAGAGAGCTTTACTCCAAGGTCTTCTTTCTTGTATTTAATAAATCACTTGGTTTTCAAAGCTTAATGCCCAAAGCTAAATAATATATAGAGAAAAGTTGAACAAGACAGTGACCTTCAAGGTACTGTAGTATGTCACTGAAAAAAGGGGCACAGAGAAAAGGGGAGGAAATAGGCCTAAGGAACGTGTCACTGATGAAGAAATAATATATCGAGGTCACCATAACAAGAAGCCGGTGTCGGGTGTGGCCAAGGTCATCATTATCACCTTCTACGCCTCAACCTCAAGGTAGCTTGAGCTGCAGAGAGGGACCCAGAACTCCATGCCCGCCACTGTGAATCTGCCCTCAGGTCTAAGCCTCAGTCCTTGTCGCTGATTAGCCAAAGCAGAGCAGCTGAGAAGCACAGCGGCACGCAGCAGGCCACGGCTGGGCAGGGCCACCAGGGGGGCTCTGAGAGGCAGCCACACAGCAGGCCACAGCTGGGAAGAAGGGCTGCCATACAGCAGGGCCGCCAGGCGGGGCTCTGAGAAGAGGCCACACAGCAGCCCACCACTGGGCAGGGCCGCCAGGCAGGGCTCTGAGAGGCAGCCACACAGTAGGCCACGGCTGGACAGGGCCACCAGGGGGGCTCTCGAGGGGTGGACATCTGGAAATCCCACTGGTGGCAGATTCAGCCCAGCGTGTGTGTCTGGTAGGCACAGGCCTGAGCCCTGGGAGACATGCATCCATCTTGGACCATGACAGCCACTCCAGGCCAACTTGAGACACGACAAAGGAAGAGTGGACAAAGCCAGGCAGTTACCAGCCGTCCCCCTGCCCCAGGACTTGGGGCAAAGAGGTAGGAGATTTGCCAGGAGGCACAGACTTAGTCTTTGGAGGGGCTCTAATTTGATGTTTGGATTGGGAACCTAGTGCCTGCATTTGAATCCTGCCTTTACCACTTTACTTCAGGCAAGTTACTTCCTCTCTGTGCCTCATTTTATTATCCATCTGCAAATGGAAATGACACATCCCAGCATTGGTGCAAGATCTTAACAAGGTAATGCATATACACTGGCGTAGCAATTATTGTGTGTCCATAGGAAGTGAGGCAACTGGGCAAAGGACCCAGACCCCTCTAAGTGCACCAGCCCGTTCTCCATTGCTGTAATAAAGTGCCTGTGGCTGGGTAATTTACAGAGAAAAATTTATTTAACTCCAGAGTTTGGAAGCTGAAAGTCTTAAGTCAGACTGCAACGTTGGTTCGGCCTCCAGAAAAACCCTCCTGGCAGATGTGACCACAACAACGGTGGGGGGTGTGCAAAAGAGAGAGGTCCTGGGGGCAGAGAGAGTGGAGAGGCCACTCTTGACTTTTCATAGCAACCCTCTGTGGGATCTAACCAGAGCCCCTCAGAGCTACCTCAGTCCCTTGCCAGGGCAGAGTCTCCAGTGACCTAACCACCTCCATGCCCACTTCTTCCAGCTCCCGCCACCCTCTTTTCCTCTCAGATGCTGTATTCTTGTTTATCTTTATGAGCGTATAGTCCCTGCTCCTGCTCGTGGGAGTCAGTGTGGTATTGCGACGCACGCCTGCAGAACACAGTGGCCACACCCGGGCACGCTGGTGCCCTCACAACCCCACCCTGCCCAGCCCCTTTCTGTACCTCATGCTCACCACTCTACTCTCAGGTTGACTTTTCCTCCCATGTGACAGAGAACATGGTTATCTGTCTTGCTGTGTCTGGCTTCCTTCACATATCACCATGTCCTCGGGTCCCCATGGTGCTCACTGAGGACCACGTCTCAGCACATGAGCACTGGGGACACACGCACAACACATGCAAACCGTGGCACTGATGCCCACCTTGTGTGACGGTCTTTAACCACAGCTCCGAGGCAGGGTCCTTCTATTCCTATTGTTCATACACCATCTAGACGTTTAGCCCTTAGGTTGCTATTGGCAGATCAAAGGCATCACCTGTGCATGGACCTGCTCGTCTGTTTGCCTGCCTGTTAAAATCCCTGGTGGTATTTATGTGCTGGCCCGCGGGAAGGAGAGGATTCTAACCTCATCCTTCAGTGTTTGTCATCAGTGTGGCCGAAGGTGACGTGACAGGGACAGGAAACCTGATTGTCAACGTTTCTTCAGGCTGAACTTTCACAGACAGTTCATTTAGGAAGGGAGGAGAGAGGCTGAGAGGGAATCGGGTAATGTGAAGGTGGTCACATGATGAGAGAACCCTGGGTTTAGAAGCTCAACGTGGAGATTACACTCACCCAAAATATTCTTAATGTATGTTTTAGTGGTAAATTGTTAACATTCTCTCCATATTTCCTGACCTCAGCTCCTCCCACCCTCCACTGTGGTAAAGGGATCTATTATACCCAGCTTCCTCCTGGATTTGCCCTCATGGTGTGAGATCTTAGAAGTAAGTCCAAATATCTCCTTCCCACTCCAGAAGCTGGGGAGAAAGGTCCCTGTCCCATGGGGTTGTCACGTACATTCACTGAGTTAATTCAGAAGCAGTGCCTGGAGCTCGTGGTGGCTGCTCGGATCAGCTCTTCTACTTGCTCTTATCCTTCAACCTGTCCCTGTTTGCCTTCTGGTTTCATTATTGCTCTCAGTATTCCTCTCTGTTGACAGCCAGACACAGGGACATTTGGCTTGAACTTGGCCCCTCAGACTCTTTCTTCTGGTATATCGAATGTTGTATGTTTGGTACAAGGACAGAAGTTTTTTTAAAAAATTGTGAACTATAACCACACTAAGTGTGCATAAAACTACACGAAAGATTCTTAAATAATTGAAAGCACATGCCCATGTAGCACCATTGTTGAGATTATTACCGACTCCCTCCCCCTCCCCCCCACGTTTCCTGAGTGCCCTTCACCAGTAGAAACCCTCCCCAACCCTCAGAGACAGCATCATGGGCCTGTGACCTGTGCAATTGCAACGGGGTTCTATCCTCAGAGGCCCCGTTTGGTTTAAGAGGCTGTAATCACCTTTTGGAACTCTTATAACTTTTGAATTAGTGGGCCTGCATTTCAATTTTGCTCCGAGGCCCACAAATTCTGTAGCTAGTCCAACTTTCACTTTGAAGATGACCACCATTATGACTTTTCTGATTATGAGCTTCTTGTTTCTCTTCATAATTTTGCTGCTCATACATGGATCTGGAGCTCTTTCTTCTCAATGGTGTGCTCTGACCTACTGTTCCTAAAATAAGCCCTCTCAGTCCCATGGTTCCTGCTTCATGGGTCCCATGCTGGACCTTGTTGGCTTCCTTATGGTATTCTCTCAGTGTAGTCTATTTTGCTTACATTCGCCAGAATTGACTTCTGTTGCTTGCAACTAGAGAAGCATAGCTAGTATGATCTGCTACTAAAAGACTCTTGGCGGTGTTGGATAGCTCTTCTTTCTTTATTTCTTTCTGCACGTACTCCAAAGTATGATGAACATTCCATAGATGTAAGATTAGTTAAAAATCAGCCAACCTGACAAACTCTTAATTTGCAGCAGAGAAAGTTGATGTGTGAAGCTGTGAAAGTAGTTAAACGTATTTAAGAAAAGGTTACCTCCGAGACAGGCCATCAAGCTCAAAGTTCCTGCCAACGACCTTGTTTCTTCTTAGAAAAGTTGCTATAGGCTGCTAACAGACGGTCACTTTCTTGAAGAATTCCTCCTCATGATATGGGCTTGAGGTGGGACCCCAAGTCCCTAGTTATACGTGTACCCCCATTCTCCTGACCTCGGTTATTAGTGCAGGGACAGGTAAAGTAACGCAATAGGACATTAACAATCCTCCTGCGTCACTCAGCTTTTCACTGCTGTGACCAAACTCAGAAACCAGCTTACAATTGGAAAAGGTCATTTTGGCTCACAGTTTCAGAGGTTCCAGTCCATAGTCAGCTGTCTTCATTGCTTTTAGGGTTATAGAGGAATAAACATCATGGCCAAGTAAATCTGCTCATCTCATGGTAGCCAGAAAGAGAGAGGATGAGCCGGGGACAGGACAGAGTCCCCAAAGGTACTTTCCCAAGGACCCACTCCTTTCAACTAGGTTTTGTCTCTTACAGTTTCCATCACCTCCCAGTAGTCCTTTCAGCTATGAATCCTTTAATAGATGAATCCATTAACCCTTAAGATTCCAATCACTTCCCCAAATCCCCATCTCTGAATGTTGTTGGGGACCAAGCCCTTCACACATGGGTCTTTGGGGGAAACGACTTCATATTCAAACCGTTAACACCTCCCTAGGAGGTGTATACTCAATCATCATCAGGGAGGATGATCTCTGGGTTTGGGGACAAGGGCCTAGTGTTGCAACGGTGTAGGGAGACTCTTCCTACAACAGTGGAGACTGAAACTCTACAGCACACACACAAGGCAATAAGCAGGAGCCAGCAAGCAGTAGGAGCAATGAGCATCTAGGGATTTTGTACTCGATGGTGACACAAGAGCAAAGAGGAAGAGAACTGACGACTACCAGACTGCTCTTGAGCCTCTGGGGACACTGTGGTGTTTTGAGGGACATTTCAGCACTCCAAGACGCTTGGCATTACCACTGTCCAAATGGTTTACTCTGCTTCATTCCCCCCTGTGCATCCTAAAATAAACTCCCAACATCTGTCTCAGTCTCTACCACCAGAATTGGAGCCTAAGATGAAACATAATGTACTTACAAACCCTGGACTTATTAGTTCAATTGAAGATTCTAAACGAAACCCCTCTGCAGACGCGCACTGTACCTAACAAACCATTCTTCTTACTAACAATGGAGCTTTTCTGTCCTCAGTACCTGCAACTCAAAGGTAGGTGCAACAGCTCAAGGTAAGCAACGTAAAAATGGGAACCCAATGAAGGGGACCCAGTAGGACCTGCCTGCCACGCTCCACTGCGAATCTGGAGGCTCTGGATTCCGTTTTCTACCCCCCTGCTCTCTTGATCATATTCAGGCCACCAAAATTCTTCCCTAGGATTGAGACTGTGTCCCTGCTTGTGATCTTGTTCCTCTCAATACTCCATAAAGCAGCCAAAGCAATAATGACAAGATTGATCATAAAGTGACAGCCTATGGCTCCCGGCACATGGCCCCAAGCTCTGCGTACACATTTGAGATGGTTATGATGTGGCTCTGGTTTACCTTCCCAGTCTTATTCTCCCTTCTCTTTCCCTATTCTCCCTTTTCTCCCCTATATGATGCCTTACATTCTCTCCTCCAGACTTAGAGTCACTCTTTGTCCACTTACTTTTTGCATGAATTTTCTTCTGTCTCAAATCCTCCCTCTAAGCCTCTCTTTTGTTTTATCCCACTCCTCTTTAAGGTTTTAACTGAAATGTCTCTTCCTCCTGGAATTTTCTCCTGAAGACCAGGGTTCATAATCATGTACTTTGTGGAGTTCTCTCTTTAAATTAAAATTATCCTTTGGAATATAATGATAAGGGGATGAAGGAAATAGTCCATGCAAATGGTCTTTGAGAAAGATGAATGGGCCCTTGAAGAGTAAGTAGTGGTTGAAACTAAAGAAGAATCAAAACTGTGGATGGTAGAGCCATACTGAGAAGTCCGACATCCAGGGCGTCTGGGAGATGGCTGACTAAAGGCACTTCCTCTCCCAAAGAAAAACTGAAACAGAGTCAGAGTTTTTAAGGGAGCAAGAAGATGAATGGAGAAACTGGAAAACAAAGACTCAGGGTGGCCTTGTAATGAACAGCACAAAGCTCCCTACAGGGACCACCTCACTGATCCAGTCCAGGCCAGGGTGGACACGTGAGAGTCTTTCATTGAGAGGAAAATGGTAAACAGTTGGCCCACAGCAGCTTCTAGTGACAACATGAACACCTGAAAACTTTGCTGTTGGGAATTCTGCAGCCTTTTCAGACACCAAGCCCAGCTTGGGTGCTAAAGAGCGTGCACCCAGCTGCGAAAGAGCATGCACCCAAGAGAGGGAGTGTGATCCAGGCCATGTCCTCCCTCGCCAGGACCCTGCTGTGTAGCATTTTGAGACCATATCCACTGAAACCCCACGGGGCCGGAAGGGCTCCCTATCCCTACCTGTGCCAGGTATCTGGCCCCTACTGCACAAGTGTGTGCACTTGGGTCCCATTTAAGCTGTACCTCATGGAAGTTGATGGGTACCGGGTTTCTGTTCTCGAATCTAAAATGGCTCAGGGGTTACTCCAGTTGAACTGGGCTAACTGAACTGCACAAAACAACCACACAAGAGACACAAATACCAGGGCTGGGGTTGTGGCTCAGTGGTAGCACACTTGCCTAGCATGCTTGAGGCATTGGATTGGATTCTGAGAACCACATACAAATAAATAAAATAAATGTCCATCAACAACTAAAAAAAATTTAAAAAAAAGAGAGACACAAATACCTTTTTCATTGGGATCGCTGTGACGGCTCCTCTGACCTTAAGGGTCCACAGGAAGAGAGAGAGCGAGAACACGTGCTGACCCCTTTCCACTGTCAGCAGGTTGACTGACATCTGGGTAGGCCACACCCAAAGGCACATAAGAGAAGGGGACACACACAAGGCACTTCCATGGAAGATTCTATCCTAAACAGGGCAAGGGGTTATATTACAAAGGAACAGGTGAGCATAGCTTCACCCATGGGGCTGTAGCAAGACACACCCATGCACGAGACACCGACCCTCGAATCTGAGAAGAGTGGGGAAAGCTCTGCGACATTTCTGTGAATGAGTGCATCAACATCCAGCCATGGAGTGTGAGTCAGTCATGTGCAACGTTGGTCTCCCACAGATGGGCACCTCACCCTCACTACCAGACACATCACATTATGCCCAAAGCCAGGAGACAGCTGTATCTCAGCTGGCAGAGCAACACTGCAAACCCCAGCAAACTAGGCTACTGCGACACACACAACCCATCATTGATATTGCTAAAGAAGCTACATGGATACTACACAGCTGTGCCACCTGGAACCAAAGCCAAGGAAGCCTGCCCAGTCACCACCCAGGGACACATCTCCAGGAGAAAGTCTTTTACCATGAAATCCACCCTGTAAAGTTAGTAGAGGCAACTGATCCAACAGAATCAGTTGTGCAAACATCTACACAGTAACACAAGAAGTGTGAAAAATCAGGGTAACCTGATGCCCCCAGAGGAAGACAATAACTCTCCAGCAACAGACTTCAAAGAAAGAAAATCAGGGAATTTTCTGAAACAACGAAATCAATAACAAAACACCGAAAACAACTTAAAGAAAACTCAGTGAGATACAAGAGAATACAGATATACAGTTCAACAAAATTAGGAAAACAATTTGCAGTCTGATAAATTCAGCAAAGAGATAGATATCATAAAAAAGAACCAAATGACATATTGAAGCTGAAGAATACAATAAATGAAATAAGAAATATAGGTGAGAGTCTTGACAATGGACTATATCAAGCAGATGAAAGAATTTATGAGCTTGAAGACAGATCTTTCGAAATAACCAAGTCAGAAAAAAAAGGGAAATACACAAATTAATAACCAGAAAAAAAGAATGAAGAAAGCCTATAAGACTTATGGAATATCATTAAGCAAACAAATATTCACATCATGTGTATTTCAGAAAGAGAAGACAGAAAAAATCCATAGAAAATCTGTCTAACAAAATAAGAGATGAAAACCTCCCAAATCTTGGGAAAGATATGGACATCCATATCCAGGAAGCTCAGCCCAGTTAGATTTAACCAAAAAAGTCTCTCCAAGGTATAGTATTGTCAAACTGTCAAAAAGATACAGACAGAGAGAGAATTCTCGAAATAGTAAGAGGAAAGCATTATGTCACGTACTAGGGACTCCCCATTAGACTCTCTCCACAGCAACCTTGCAGGCTAACATAGAATAAGATATATTTAACGTCGGAGGGAGGGACTACCAAGAATACTACTCCCAGCAAAGCTGTCCTTAAGAAATTAAGAAGAAATGAAGTCTTTCAAAGACAAAACCACACCGAGGAAATCCAAGCCCTCCCAGACTGGCCTTATGAGATGTGCTTAAGGGACGAACACACCTAGAAGTCAAAGAATGACACAAAAAAGTTCAGAACTCACAAGCAGAGCAGGTAAGAACAGAACCAAGCACTACCAATGTAAAAACCACCGAACCTCAAAGCAAGAAGAGAGGAAGAAAGAAACAAAGGCTATACAAAACACCTGGGAAAAAAAGAAGCTGACGGAAGTCCTTACCTACCAATGAAAACCTTGAATGCAGATGTATTGAACTTCTGAATTTAAAATCTTTAGACTGACTGAACAGTTTTTTTTTAAGTAAACACAGCAATATGCTGCCTCACTTCACTGACAAAGGCACACATAGACTAAAAGTGCCCAGATAGAAGGAAGATTCCCAAGCAAACATGGACCAAAGTGAGCAGAAGCAGCTATACCTACCTCAGACACCTTAGATGTTATATCCCAGACTGTGAGGAGAGACAGAGGGTCACCACATAGTGAGAAAGGGATCAGTGTAACTGGAGGAAATAACAATTGTAAATATATATGCACCTAATGTCAGAGCACCTGATTATATAAAGAAAATATTCTTAGATTGAAGGGGAGAGCCAGGCTTCAATACGATAATATTTAGGGACTTCAGTACCCACTTTCATCAATGGACTGATCATCCAGACCAAAAAATAAAATAATAATCCACCAAGTAACTTGGAGTTAAATTATACTATAGACCGAATGGAATTAGCAGACATTTATAGACCGCTCCATCTAATAGCTACAGAGTACATATTCTTCTCATCGGTACATGATACATTCTCTAGGATAGACCATGAATTAGGTCACAAAAAAGTCTCAACAAGTGGGTTTTTTAAAAAAATAATTGAAATCATATCATGCATTTTCTCTGACCACAGTGGAAATAAAACTGGAAATAAACAAGAGGAAAATTAGAAATTGTAATTAGAAATTGTAATTGAAGTGAAACATCATGATCTTTAATGACCAAGGAGTCAATGAGAAAATCAAAAGAGAAATTAAAACATTTCTTGAAACAAATAAAAACAGAAATATAATACACCAAAATGCATTGGATGGACACAGCAAAACAGTACTAAGAGGACAATTTATAGCAAAAGCACTTACTTAAGTAAACAGAGATTACAATTAAACAACCTAAGGGTATAACTAGAAAAACTAGAAAAGTAGAGCCAATCCCAAAATTAGTAGAAGGAAAAAACAAAGATCAGAGTAGAGATAAATGAAACAGTTACTAAAACACATACAGTGCACATGTATACACACATACAAACTAACAAAATGAAGAGTTGTTTTTTGGAAAGAAAAACAAAGTCAACAAGCCTTTAACTAGGTTAGCCATGAAAAAGACCCAAATAAAATAAAATCATAGGTGAAAAAGGAGACACTACAACTGATACCACAAAAATACCATGGATCACTAGGGATTATTATGAATTACTATATGCAAACAAATTGGACAACCTGAAGAATGGTTAATTTTCTGGACACATATAACTGCCAAAACTGAACTTATAAGGAGAAAGAAAAGCTTAACAAAGCAATAATGAAAAATGATATTGAATCAATAATAAAAAGTCTTTCAACAAAGAAAATCCCAGAACTGAATTGTTTTATTACTGAATTCTACCAAGAAAAATTTATACCAATTATTCTCAAATTATTCCCCAAAAGTCCCAAACTCATTCTGTGAAGCCTTATAGCATTACTCTAATGCCCAAACCAGAGGAGGATATAGTAACAAAAAAAAAAAAAAAAAAAAAAAAGGAAACTGCAAACTAGTACCCCTGATGAATATAGAAGCAAAAATTCCAATCCAAAAAACTAGCAAGTTGAACGCAATAGCATATTAAAAAGATCAAACAGGATGATTGAGTGGGATTTATCCCAGAGACACAAGGATGTTTTAACATATGCAAACCAACAAATGCAATAAGTCATATAAACAGAATGAAGGACAAAACACATATTATCATCTAAATAAATGCAGAAAAAAACACTTAATAAAATTCACTATCTCTTCAAAAGTAAAAAGTCCTCATCAAATTAGAAAATATCTATCTCAGAACAATAAAGGCTATATATCAAATACACAGCCAACATCATACTGGAGAAAAGATGAAAGTGTTTTCCTCTAACATCTGGAATAAGAAAAACATGCCCAGTTTCACCACTTTTATTCAACAGAATACTAAAAATTTTAGCCAAAGCAATTAAGAAACAGAAAGAAATAAAGACCATCTAAATAGGAAAGGAGGAGGTCAAATGTAAACGATATGATTCACATGTAGAAAACCTAAAGACAGACAGACACACACACACACACACACACACACACACACACACAACAAAAACTTCAGGACTCAAAATGAATTTGGTAAAGTTCCAGGACATAAAACTCAAAATACAAAAATTAATTGCATTTTTACACATCAATAATAAACTTTCTGAGTAAGAAATCAAGAAAGCAATATCATTCACAACACACACATGAACCCTGAAATTAATTTGACAAAGGAAGTGAATTATTTCCACAATGAAAAATCACAAAACACTGATGAAACAAATTAAAGAAGATGGAAAAATGTGAAAGATATTCCATGTTCATGGATTGGGAGGATTAGTATTGTTAAAATGTCCAGATCACTCAAAGTGATTTATAAATTCAATAAATTCAATATAATCTCTGTCATGATCTATTTCTGGGAAGAATGCCCCAAAATAGAAAAAAAAAATCCCAAAATTCATTTGGAACTGTAAAAGATACCAAATAACCAAAGCAATCTCAAGCAGAAAGAACAAACTGAATCTGCTAACCCTTGATGTCAAAACATACTATAAAATATTAATAATAGGAACAGATTGGTCCTGGCATAAAAACAGACACACAGACCAATGGAGCAGAATAAAGAAGCCAGAAATGAATCGATGCCTCTACAGCTAATTGGTCTGTGATAAAAACACCAAAAACTTACACTGGAGAAAGGAGTGTCTTCAATAAATTTTGCTGGGAAATTTGGATATCCATGTGCAAAAGAATGAAACTAGGTTCCTACCTCTCACCATTTATAAAAATAAACTCAAAATGAGCCTAAGATCTAAGTGGAAGACCCAACGTATGAAACGATGAAGGAATATACTTCAAGGCATTGTGGTAAGCAATGATTTTTAGATGTGATCCCAAAGACACAGACAACAGAAGCAAAAGTAGCCCAATGAGAGTCTATGAAACTAGGAAGCTTCTGCAAAGAACATGGACCAAGCAGCATGGTGCAGGGGCAGCCTGCAGGAAGGGACACGAGGTTTACATACTATGAATCTGATGAAGAATTAATATCCAGAATAGTAAGGAACTCAACAAACAACCCAACTTAAAAATGGGCAAATGATATGAAAGGCACTTTTCCAAAGAAAACATACAAATGGTCAAAAAGTATATATTAATGTTCCATATCACTAATCATCAGGGAAATGCAAATCAAAACCACAGCGAGGAGTCAACTCACCCCAGTGGGAATGGTTATAATTAAAAAGACAAAAAAATAACAAATGCTGGCAAGAAGGCAGAGACGGGGGGGACTTTTATACACCATTGGTGGGAATGTAAATTAGGGCAGCCACCATGGAAAACAGTATGAAGTTTCCTCAAAAAGCTGAAAACAGAACTACCTTACAATGCAGCTACTCCACTACTGGGCCTCTATCCAGAGGAAATGAAATTCATATATTAAAAAGATACCTGCACTTCCATGCTTATGGCAGAACTATTCATAGACGAGATACGGAATCAATAGAGGTGTTCATCCATGCATGAAAGAATAAAGAGAACATGGTGCAGGTACACCCTGGAATATTATCCAGCCACAAGATAAAATGAAATCCTGTCATTTGAGGCAATGCGGATAGAACTGGAGAACACTGTGTTAAGTGAGACAAGTCAAGCATGGAAAGGTAAGTATTGCATACTGTCACTCATCTGTGGAAGCTAAAAGGTGACTGCATAGAAACGGAGAGTGGACTGGCAGAGCTAGTCTAGGGAAGACTGGAGAGGGAGGAGGGGAAGAAGTTGAGTGCCAGATTCCAAAACACAGGTGGACGGGTGGCATAAAATCCAGCTTCTGCAGACCAGTGGGGCAACTATAGTTTACAACCATTATTATGTATTTACAAAGAACTAGAAGAAAGGAGTTTTGTGGTTCTCAGAAAAATAATAAATATCTAAGGAAATGGAAATGCTAATAACTGGTTTGATCACCATACCTTGTGCACATATATCCAATTACCACCCTACACCCCCAAGTAGGTACAATTATTATGTGTCGATTAAAAACTTTTTAAAAATCTGATGATCAGGGGGAAAAATACCCTCTGTCTTGTCTGTCTTTAGCTTGGTTGTAAATTCCTTAGGATGTTGGGTGCAGAGCGGGTGCACAAAGGTGTTTCTCCACCTATGGCCAACACCCAGGGCTGCAGTGTTCGTGAGAGAGGTCAGAAGATTGGGCGAGATTCTGGACAAAACACGGGGCCAGACAGGCCAACCACTGCTGAAGCAAGAGCCTAGGAACCAGGGGTCCCTTAGTAAGCTGCCCTCCTAAAAGTTGAGCTCTAGGCAATCCCCCAAAGCCCACCCCACTTCTTTCATCTATTTTAACTAGAAGCAAAAAGCACTTCTTCTCCACAGGTCCATACCTAACATGTTCCCCAACTTGCCTGCTTCATGATTTCTCAAAATAAAAACAAAAACAACCCAGGTAGGACACAGGTAAGTTGCAGTGAGAAGCATGAGTGTCCGTAATTGGAACTGTTTGGACGGCAGAAGGATAAAGTGCCAATGGTTAAGCAGACTCTTTAACTTCCACTAAAACAAAAAGAGATAAGAAAATCAGAAAGGTCACCTCCATCCTGGCTAGTGGGAAATGGTGAACCACACTATGCTTTTAATCCATAAGGGAAGTTTGATTTGTTTTCTCTTTTCTTTTTGGAAGACCTTTTTGGACATAATACCTTTATTTTATTTGCTTTTATTTTCATGTGGTACCAGGAATCGAACCCAGTGCCTCACACATGCTAAGCGAGTGCTCTACCACTAAGCTACAACCCCAGCCCACAGAAGACTGTTTCTTTAGGAGACCTTAATGTGAGTAAGCAGAAGGTGGAACAGCCCCATCGAGGGACTGGAAGGGCGTAGAACTGACCACGGCACTCTGGGTAAGTCACTGGGCTTCTTGGAACTCCAGTTTCTCCTCTGCAAAACAGGAATCTAGATAACAACCCAGTCTCGCCTGCGGGGAGGCACCAGGGAAGAGACAGTTGAGTAAGAGCTGGCCTGCAGGGGAAGCAAAGCCAGGGACTCTGGGCCAGCAAGTGTTCCACGTGAGAGACGTGTTCCTGAGCAGAAAACACGAGGTCAAACTTCACATGATACCAGTGAGCAGGAAGGAGCATGGGAGGCCCGTTTGCTTTGATCACGATAATTGTTCTGAATAAACACTCTCTCATCAATGTGCAGTCATGTTTTGGGCATCCTACACAGTCTATACCACTTCACGCTGGGTTTCACGCTCCTGTTTAAATCAGTAAGTGGGCAAAATACTTCACCAGGGCTGAGGTTCCCCTTCCTGTCAATACTGAGAGGGGATCAGGAAGGGTGTCCAGGACAGATCTGTAGGGTCTCAGGGAAAGGCAGCTACTGGCAGGACTCAGGGCTGAGGGTTATGGGACCCGTACACATCTATATCTGTCATGGCAGACTCCCTCCAGCAATGGGTCCCTGCAGCTCGTCCCACCTTACCCTGGAGAGGCCTCAACCTTCCCAGCACAGTGGCCACGGGGCCAGCCAGGGTGAAGTCCATCTGTCGCTCCTCATCTGGGCACTGATCAGAAGCCGGGACTTCACAGTGACGCTATTAAACAGCTATAGGATGTGGTAATGTCCAGCCAGGAAATTAAGCCAGCAACCTCCCAGGGCTGTAACTCAAACCTGTCAGTTTCAGAACACTCATCAGTTGCATTTCATTAAAACAAGGAAAACAGGGTAGCAGAGAGAAAACAAAATGCCTGGATTGTAATTCCAGAGAAGTCCCTGTCTCCTCCCAGCCACACAGGCTAGCGGATCCTGAGTGCCATCCCCACTGAGCAGGAGGGGAGAAACCGGACATTCCTGGGGGGTATTTATACAGCAGGGCTTCCTCCTCAGCCTATTTGGTTAGGAGGAGCTCAGGAGCTGAGGCTGAATCTCAGGAATGTGTAAATAAAGTGACATTGACACAGACCTTTAGGAGCAATAACTAGTAAGAAGCTCTGCCCACTTAGGGCACAGCTTCTTACTAGTTATTGGGCCTGGATGTCTTTGGTAGCCTGGGGACATTCAGGCACCCCTTACAGGATACTGTAAGGCAGTAAAAAGGAAACCGAGTTTATAAAGGAAACCGAGTACACTGAAATAGAATTATGCAAATATTTTTTAAATGTGATAGATCTTTCTTTTTTACAGTACTGGGGATTGAACCCGGGGTGCTCTACCACTGACCCACATCCCCATCCCTTTTTATTTTTTATTTTGAAACAGGGTCTCACTAAGTTGCTGAGGCTCACCTCCAACTTGCGATCCTCCTGCCTCAGCCTTCTAAGTTGCTGGGAATCTCTGTGGCGTTTGCCACATAGGTTTTTTGGAATGTTCTTATTTTAGTAAACATTCAACAACAAGATCTAACTGCAGGTTAAATAGCTTCCATAATTTTGCGAGGGTGATGAGGGCAAATATTTTGAGATCTCTG
Organism: Marmota flaviventris; assembly: GCF_047511675.1. Taxonomy (NCBI): domain Eukaryota; kingdom Metazoa; phylum Chordata; class Mammalia; order Rodentia; family Sciuridae; genus Marmota; species Marmota flaviventris. The sequence goes on along the minus strand of NC_092505.1, from coordinate 106,869,856 downwards.
GGACAACCATAGGTTATATGAGTTATCTGGGCTTCCTATCAGTAACTAAGTCACAGTACCAACAACAGTGCTGCAGTCTTTGTCGCCCCATTTAGAATGGAAAAGTGGTTCAATTTCAGAGAAACGTTGGTGAAATAACGATGGGTCTCTGCAACCTTCAGTTAGCTCACGAGCTCTCGGAACTCCATCCAGTTAAAACCTTGGACTTCAACACGTTTGGCTCCAGGGACAGCTGGGACATCATGGGAACAAGCTGCCCCTAGCTCTGCATTCAGAGGACAGCCCATGAAGAAGAGGGCCCGGTGTGGACTGCTTTGCTCTGGCGAGAGGCCCTTGTTCCCTTCCTCAGGCTCAGTTGACACACGTCCTCTGGCCTCTTGGGGATGTAAGGAAGCCAGGCCAAGTGACCTGATCTATTAACCGGACAGTGGATAAGACCGTCAAAACCAGCTGGGGCTGGTTTCCAGGCTTGTCACTCAAGTTTCTATCCCTGACTCAAGAAGAGGCCGCGGCTCTCACTAGGTCTGAAGCAAAGGTCCAGGAAAGGACTCTTTCCTGCCATCAGAGACTTCTCGTGGTCTCGTTGGTTGGTCGGGGACACAAGTGCCCAGCTCGGGACTTTCCTGTAGCCATCTTTGGGGAGTCACTGAAGAGCCAGGTGGCCCCCTGAGCCCATCTAGCATTGGTGGGAGCTGCCCCGACAGTGTATCCAGGAAGCGCTGGTCAGAGCTAGATGCTTCTGCCTGTGCTTGGTCTGCGTGGATCAAACAAAATCAGAAGTGGGAGGTGTGTGCACAGGGAGGTGTGGGTAAGAGGAGATGTTCTGAAAATATTGCCACTGGGTAACTTAAATTCACTTTAGAGTTTAGCTTATATTCTTCATGACAGCATTAAGGTTGGTTGATGAGTTTTAAGTTATTTATTTATTTATTTTTGATACTGCGGACTGAACCCAGGGGTGCTCTACAACTGAGCCACATCTCCAGACCTTTTCATCTTTTATTTTGAGAGAGGGTCTTGCTGAGTTGCCCAGGCTGGCCCTGAACTTGAGAGCCTCCTGCCTCAGCCTCCCGAGTCACTGGGATTACTAATCATTTACTTTGATTGCACTTTTACTTCTGTATGTGTTCATAGATGATCACAAGAAGTCTCCCTAGAGTTACTGGATATGAGAAAAATAGCACCTGAGAGACGATCAAATAACCACCTTTCCCTAGGAACATGGCACCAGCAGAGCTGCCCACTGCTGCCCTGTGCTGGTGTGCTGTGGTTCCCTCATTGGGCAATATTCATGACAACAGGTGTAGAATTGAACTCGGGGGCATCTTGTTCTCTCCTAGATTTACGAGAGGGTCCAGAAGGCAGGAATGTGAAAGCAACAACAAAGAGCAGAGACAACTTCACAGGTCTCTTTCGAGGAGCTTTGCATTTCTATGCAATTGCTTTTCCCTCCCACTTAAAAAAAAATCCTCAAGGAATACACACTTAGGTAAAATCACAAACACTTCAGAAGCAAGCTGAATAAAAGGTGGAAATCCCTCCCTGTGCTGTGCTGCATGGCATTCCGCAACTGAGGAGCGACGTATCTCTCCAGATCTTTCCCCATGTGCTTGTACATGGAACATATGTGAACACACACACACACGAATGCAAGTACATGCACACACTTCTCTACACCAACGGAAATACATGTGCTAGACAGTTTTCCTGTAACTTGCTTCTTTATTTCACTATATTTCTCAGATGCCTCTCAATGTTTGTACACACAGAACTATCTTATTCTTTTTTTTTTTTTTTTCTGTGCTGGGGATTGAACTCAGGGGCACTTTACCACTGAGCCACATCCCCAGCCTTTATTTTATTTTATTTTTTAAACTTTGAGACAAGCTCTTACTAAGTTGAGGAGGGCTTTGCTAAGTTGCTGAGGCTGGCCTCGAACTTGTGACCCCCCTGTCTCAGCCTCCTGAGTCACTGAGGTTATAGTTGCATGCCACCACACCCCACCCTTATCTTATTCTTTTAAATGACTACATACGATTCCACAATATATATGAATGTGTCATCTTCCTTTAACCGTTTCCATACGATGGATATTTAGATTGCTTGCAGGTTGAGTTTTTTGTCTGTTTTGTTGGTATTAGAAACAGCACTCAATATTATCCCACCTCCTTTAAGCTTCTAAAAGCCATCCCTGACTGTGGTTTTCTTCCCTGCCCCTGGAATAAGAGCGAAGGCAAGGAAAGAGGAAAGGGAGAGGATGCCCTCTCTTTTCCTCCTATCCATCACCTTCTGCCCACCTCCCACTGTCCTTCCTAAGATATACAAAAAGAGAGCTCCCCCTGCTGGGCATGCGGTTCCTCCCCAGCTCTCCCTGGGCCAGCTTGTCTCTGTGTTCCCACCCAATTTTCAGCCTAGGATGTGTTAAGATCACCTGTCTGTACACCTGCCCTGGAGGTGCATAGAGCGGGGTATCCCCTGCTCCCTGTGCCACGATTAACACACTACAGGGCCCTGGGACACGCCTGGTGGCCTGAGCTGAATGGCCTGCAGGTACACTGCTCTTAGTGTACAGTGGTCCAGTTACCTCCATCTGCATTAGGATGGTGCATGGCCCAGACAACATCAGAGCCCAGGCCCGGGTGTCAGCTGAGAAGTCTTTCAGCAAGGCTGACGACGCAGACTGCAGCAGCCTCTGCGGTGCCTCCCCCACCTTCCCTTGCTCCTCTGACTGCGGCTCCAGCAGACTGGAGAAGAGCCGTGCCCTTTGTGCCCGTCCCACAGGTTCTCCTTCTGCTTTTTGTTGACATTTTTACCTGTGCCCTGCCGGGTCTCTCCCTGAGCCAGCCCTTGAGTCACGCACGTCTCCAGCTGCAGTTCTGTGCAGAGAAGGCAAAGATCACAAGGGCTGGGGAGGCCTTCTGAACTCCCAGACCCCAGGGGTGAGGCTGACCTTCACCTCCTGAATGGGCTCATGCGTTGTCATGGGGACCAGCCGGGTAGCGCTGGAGCGAAGGGTAACCGTGGGGTAATGGACACTCACCTTCTGGAACACACAGGGCATGCCAGTTCCTCCACCAGGTGGATGCTCCCCAGTCCACCTGGACAGTCCACCCCTCTGCTTGCACATCTGCACAGCAGCCCCATCAAGGGGAGCAAGAGGAGGGAGGAGCAGGGTGGGGGGCTGCTGTGGACTCGCCCCTCTTCACCCCTGCTCCTAGAGAGAGCATCCAAGAGGATGAAGGGTCCAAGTCCCTCTGCCACTGAGCCACAAAGGCCTCTCACAACTGAGGGATCCTCCACCATCTCTCTGCTCTGTGCCTGGGAAGAGACACCAGCTCCCGTCACACCTCTGGGGTGTCTGTGTCTATGGAGGGATCCACTAAGGTCAGATGCCTCTCCGCCCCCCTCCCCATTTGCCCGGTTTCCTATATAATGAATTAGATTTATCTTTGTTTTTTATAATGTAAATACCTCTGGGAGAGGTGACAGAGCCTTAAACAACTCATTAAATTCGTCCTGTAAAGTGGGTTGAGCAAAGTGGGTTGGGGGACTAAGGAGGGCCAGGGAGAAGGGGTGTGTGTGTGTGTGTGTGTGTGTGCTCGCGCGCACGTGTGTATTGAAGACTCCTACTTTCCCAGAGGGAATATAGTTGTCAGAGAGAGAAATGGCTCTGGGTTTGCTTTTCACCTGGAGGCAGCTGGCCTCAGGGCCATCCCCTAAGCATGCTCCGGGTAGGACGCTGCTCCTACAACTCTAGACCCACAGACCAGTTCCTCTTGGCCGCCCTCAGGAGATGAGTGTGTAGATCAGTAGATTAGGTCTTCGAAGTGCAGGCTGCCGGGAGAGGAGCCAGCAGCCCTCCTTAGTAGCCAAGAGGGGAGGGCAGGCTTCAGAGCAAGGTGAATCCTGGGCACAAAGCGCAGTGGTGAGCTCCCACATCGCCTGCTTGTCCCTAGACCCCCTCCTTCCTGCCTCAGGTGATTTCCCAAGCCCTTGTCTTGCTCCCAGGTGGAGCTGCCTTCAACCCTGACCACCTTGCTGCACGGGGCGCCACCCAACAGCTGTCTCCTCTCGGGCTCCCTCTGCAGCTCGGGCTGGAGGAGCCTGTGCAGGGAACAGGCACAGCCTGGAAGGATTGCAGCCCCAAACACAAGGCTGAAAGTAGCCGGCCCCTCTTCCTCTTCAGGACCCCAGAGACTGAATTAAAGAAGAAAGGCTTCCAACGCTCTGAGCCCTAGGACCAGGGTCAGAGGGCCCAGGCTCAGTGGTCTAGTTGGGCGCTCACTGACACCACCAACAGCCAGGTTTCCCTCCCTGGGGTCTCCTCTGAAATAGAGTTTTAAAAAATGAACCAGAGTGGGCGTTGTGGCCTCTGCAGTAATGACTGACCGCTGACAGCAGCAGGGCTCTGCTGACCCTCAGAGGGGCTGCTTTTCCCATGGGGCGTGGGCAGTTCTCTCTGGAAGGTCACACAGACCAGAGAGGTAATGGAGAATAGGAAAGCGGATTTGACGGTAAGATTTAATAAGGCCTGACATTTCCAGGCCTAATCCTCATATATATTCCATTATGGTGATGTCCAAGACAGACCACCGAGATGAGGCCATCTATGCACAGAGGGGGTGAAGGCGGGTGGTGGGGGAGAAGGGAGAACTGTAGTCATAAAAATAAGGGCTATCACAAGTAATCACAACAAAACTAAAAAAAAAAAAGCCCTGATTTCTAGTTCTCAAATAGCACCCCTTAAATTATCTTCCAAAAGTCAGTGAAACCCTAAACTCAGCTCTTCATATGATTAAAACAATAAAATCCAGTGCAAAATTGAGCATGTTAAAAACCACGTCATGAAATGGTGCGGTGGAAAGCCAGGGAGGAGAAGGACAGCTAAGAGGCTTCCTCCCGACTCAGCCTGGACCTGTCCCAGGGCAGTTGGAGCCAGCTGCAGGGCCTCTCTGGGGCTGGGCGGAGAGTCTTCAGTGATTACAACAAAAGAGAGCTTAAAACTTGCTTGCAAAAGCCAGCAGCTCCCATTCTTCACTGTTGGAGCCCAGAAAGCCAGGCCTGGGTCCACCCTGCCAGTGGGAGGTTACATCTCATTAAGGCACTGTGCCATCTGCCCTCCACAGAATGAGTGAGCTTGTGCAATTTTTGGATGGTGCAGTTCTTTAAAACAAAGTGATAAATTAAAGTGGCCACAGTAATGTAGCAAAAATGTTCCACGGATGGAAACCATGGCCGTGGTGTTCAAGGCAGGGGCGGCTGGAAAGGTTCAGCGTCATCTCTGGGCCGAGTTACAAGAGTATCAGGTCCGTCTGCTATTGAAGTCTAGAAGCTGTGCTGTGTCTGTGGCCTGCCTGGGCAGGAGAAGTTTCTAAAGAGAATTTTGGGTTGTTTCTGGATCCCCAGTTAACAGGAGAATCCATTGAGGGGGAATCATTTTCTTCCCAGGAGTCCCTGCCTGGCCTCACCAGGCCAATGTCCCATGGTTCAGTGGCCCTGCTTTTGGTTATCTCCGGCAGCTATCCACTCTCCCCAAAGCCCAGGCCCTATTTCTCCATATGGCACTTTGCTAGGTCCCATGTCCCACGTACCCTCATGGCCCAGCTTGAACCCCTGCAGTTCCTGGGTGACCCAGTCTGTGTTGGCAGTTCCTTTCTGTCCTCTCCAACTGCACCAAAGGTTGGACCTCCTGGGGCCCAGCTGGGTGGCAAGGAGGAGGGTGTCCTGGGAGCAGCATGGATGAGGCAGTGGAGCATGCCCAGTGATGCCCAGGAGCTGGAGAGAAGGAGGGAACATGGGAGCAGGCAGGAGGAGGCAGGTGGTTGGGTTCAGATCCTCCCCAAGAGGTCACCTCCCCAGGAGGTCAGTAGCAGCCCACGAGCTCACGTCCAGAAGCCTCTGTGATTGCCTGTAGCATCGCAAAAGAAGCAGATGAATTTCTGTGCTAAAGCAGAGCACGAGGGAACGAGGAGGGTAAGAAGTCAAGGTAGCTTGGGAAAGCGTTCTGACTTTGGTTCCCCTAGCAAGGGGTCCCTTTCTGTCATTGCCCCATCTCTGCTTGTGCTTTGAAAGGGGTGTGTGTGTGTGTGTGTGTGTGTGCGCGCGCGCGCGCGCGTGCACGCACGCGCATGTGCCTTACTGGACTCCACGCTCGCTGAGGTGGTCCTAACATGGATACTGTCCGCAAAGATCTGCATGTTAGAGGCTTGTGGTACTTTTGGAAGGTGCCGTGGGTCTGTAGAGATGGGCCTTGCTTAGCCGTACAACACCAACTTAGCCGCCAAAGCCCTGGGTTCGATCCTTAGCATGCCCAGCAGCATACACACACACACACACACACACACACACACACATACACACACACACACAGTGTAGATCACTGGGATGTTCCCTCCAAGGGAGTCCTGGAACCCTGGGTCTCTTCCCTTGCTCTGCTCCTACCTGGATATGCGATTACTTGGTTGCTCCTTGGCACACTCCCACCTGGACGGTGTCCTCCCTGAAGGCCAAACCAATAGGGCCTCCCAAACTGTGAGCTATATGAACCTTTTCTCTTCAGAAAGGGAGTCCCTCTGGTGTCTCACTGTAGTACTGCAAAGCCCTCTAACACCCTCCCCAGGACGGGCCTGCCCTTTTCATCCATCCAGCCTTGTCTCCAGGGGTGAGCCCAGGGAGTCAATAAGTGCGTGAGGGATACGCACCCTCAAAGTGCTGGTGGCATTTACAAACCTGTTTAAAGAAGAGTGTCCCCACAGTGGGGTGTTAAGGAGGGAGTGACTTGGAGTTGGCACATGACTTTGAAGCCTGAGATGGTTCTGGGGTTTGTTGGGATTTCTGTGGGAGGGCTCTATGCTTTGTCCGCGAGGATGCCTCTCTTCTCCATCTTGGCGCGCGTCCAGGCTTTGCGCTGCCTGCTGCCCGTCAAAGACCATCTGAGAACCCCCCTCACCCCCGCAGCAGCACAGTTTTCCGCTGTATTTGGTTCCACAGCTGAATCTTGATCTACGGTTAACTGAGTACCTAGTGTGTGCCAGGCACCGCCCTAGGAAGTCGGCCTGTGTCCGCTGGATCAGTCTTGTGGGATCGGGGAGCCAGTCCAGCCAGTCTGACTTCAGGGTCACTGCCTGTGACCAGTTCAGTCCACCACACTGCCCACCACCCCTTGTAAAGAATCCTATGATGTGATTTCTATTTTGTTTTGTTGAATATATGATTTAGAAACATTGACTATAATTTCAAACAATATGCATTTTTATGTGTTAACTTTATGTTCCTTGTTCACCTTTGCATGACACTTCAAATAGGGCTGTGGTTTGCCTCAATTCTGTATGCACACCTAGAAATAATAACTTAAACAGCATCCCTTCACCTGGCCCTGGCCTGCCATTCAGTGACAATAACACACCATTACTGTATCGATTAATTTTACTTAATAATTATTTTGTGGCTTTTTAACATATTCCCTTTCTCCCAGTGTATTAATTATTTTCTTGGATATGAGCCCCAAACAAGCAAATCTATTACTTATTGAAGAAAATATTGACATCAAACTATCAAGGAAGTAGAACCAGGTGTCAAATGTTGAATCTGAATGATAGGAATACAGGGAACTTTCTTTTGATCACTTTTTTTCTGTTCCTTTTTATATAATCACACTGTAAAAATATGTAATCTACCCTACATGTAAAAAAAACTCTGTACAATTACGGTATTAGTTAAAAATAAAACAGACTGAAATGCCCACAGAAGCCTTTCTGCACTACAGAACCAGCAGGGCTGGTCCGAGTGCCAGCCCACATGCAGAGGCCCTCCGACCTTCTTTTCACACCTCAGACCACAGCAGAGGCAGAACCAGGGATCCCAACATGTCCATCTGTCCAAGGGTACCCTTATCTAACGACAGTCCAGAGAATGGAATCCGGGCGTCCTGATGCCCTATCCTCTCTTTGTTCCTCAGATCCCACACGAGCCAGCTTCCTGAAATTTTCTAAAGAGATTTTATGAAGCTGGCATGGTGGCCCACACCTAGAATTCCAGCTCCTTGGGAGGCCAAGGCAGGAGGATCCCAAGTCCATGGTCATATGGCAACTTGGTGAGACCCTGTCTCAAAATTTAAAAAATAAAATAGCCTGGGATGGAGCTCCGTGGTAGGGGGGGTCCCAGGTTCAACTCCCAGTACTTCCCAACAAACTAAAGGCTTCCCAGAACAGTGAGCTGGGAACCAAGTGACCATTAACTCCCACCAGGAGGACCTGAAGGACCAGCTTCCGCACACAGCTGGGTCTGTCTGGGAACCAACTCTGAACCCTCCTGGGTGGCCAACTCCTCATCCAGTGCATCTCCCCACTCTGCCCATCAGAGGCTGGGCCTTATTAGTCAGGCCGGAATCAACGTCCCTGGACTCCCACGCTGTAAGCACTGCCCCCTCCTCTTGCAACAGCAGCCTGCCAGGGCAGGAATGAGGTCAACCTTATGGGTCTTTCTGCACAGTGACCCTGGTTGGAACAGTCCCCTGGTGCAGAGGAGCATGCGCTGTCCTTCCAAGGACAAGCCCAAGCCCGTGCTGGCTCTCCAGAGCCTGGGGGCACTGTAGGCTGGATGCCAGGCGCCCCGGCAGGGCCTGAGCAGCGTCACGAGAATGCCGAGCTGGGGTCTGTTCTGAACATGGTTCCCTAGGTGCTTCCTCTGGGCTCCCAGGCTCTCAGAGGTGTCCTGGGCACACTGTCCTGCTGCCCTCTTGGTACTCAGCAAGAAACCCTTTTAATAAAAATGTCCAACATTCTGGGGATCTTAAGTCCCTCCCCTGGCTCCTCAGAACCTCAGCTTGTTTAGCCTTAAAAGTCAGCAACTGACTCAGCTGGTCTCTGAGGACCCTCTGGCCCTAAAGTCCAATGACGAGATACATCTGAGGAAACCCTTGGACACAGGAAACAGGCACTGGAGTTTTCTTTCTTGAAACTTGGCTGGTTATCTATGCTCTAGTGGGGCCAGGGGCCTTGAGTGGGGCTGCCTCAGCACTGGACATGACTTCTGAGGAGGCTCCCAGTCCACTGCATGCCTCAGAAACTGGTCTCACTCAGGTCACTGGAAATTTGTTTTTTGCAAAACTCAGTAAACACTTGTAATGTAAAATAAAAGCAAATTGAAAACCACAGGGAGCATATTATGAAAAATCAACAAAGCAGAAATATACAGAAAATCATGTGCATATATCAACAGTTACAAATATCATTTTGGGGGTGGGGTTATTCTACTAGCTTTACTTCATTTTGTTGTTTTTTTTTTTTTTTTTGGAAATGGGATCAAATGAAACACATGACTCTGCTTGCTCCACTGAATAATGTGTGTTGGAGTTCTTTGCTGCACTGACCCATGGGCTTTAACTGCTGCCCAGCAGATACACCAAATTTTGTCTGCTTCTTTTTGTTAACCACTTTCTCCCTGATGGACATGTAGTTTGCTTCTAGGGGTTTTGCTCTTGCAAAAAAACACTGCAGAAAATTATCATTTTGCTCACCTACTGGATAATTTCTCTAAACTGGATATTTAGAAACTGAATTATTGGGGTTTTGGTAATGCATGTTTTACATTTTTAAAAAATTTTACAATTGCCTGACAATATGGGGGGAATCCTGCGTGTGCACAGGAGCGGCCGGGGGAAGCCAAGTCCTGGTGCAGGAGAGCCAGCTGGTGCTGGAAGCAGAGGCCAGAAGCAGGTGGGGAAGCACTGTGAGGGAGGCCGCAGTGCAGTGTCCACGAGGCAGGGCTGAGGCACGCTGGGCCCTGGTTCAGGCTGGGCCTGGGGTCGCAGAGCAACTGCGCCTTCTGGATGTATGGCAGGGCAGAGCTTCGCTGGATGCTCCCAGACCTCATGTCCAGAGCAGAACCAAAGCCCCAATCTTCCTGCAACGTCCCTGGCACCCTCTGCTGACGAAGCTGGACACCGTGTCTCCATCTCAGAGCAGGTACTGGAGGGTGGACCTGGGCTGAGGTAGTGCATTGCCCGCTGGATAACTGGCAGGATGGTCAGTGGTGGGTCCACTCCTTCCTGGGGGCTGCAGAGGGTGATACTCTAGCTCCTCCGTCAGCTTCTGGAGGGAGGGGGTCCCCACGTCCCCTCCTGGACAACAGAGCACAGTGCGTCCACTCCACTGACAAGACGTGCCTCTTCTCACCGGGGTGGGCCCTCGAGTCCCGGTCCTCCATGCTCCAGGTCTGGTCTGAGCTCCGCTGTGGCCCGCTGTGCCCTTTCTTCCTGGTCCCTGCTTGGCTCCGGTGAAGCTGTTGTCTTGTCCCTCCTGAGGCCTCTTCTGCCCACTCGTCCCCTCAACCGAGGGCACAAGTGCTGCTTTCCATCCCTCTCAGCTGACCTCGAAGACACCCCTGCAACGAGTGGTGGTCAGTTCTGTGGACAGGGAAGGGAGCTCTAGAGGAGAGGCAGGCACTCCAGGCCTGGCAGCTGGTAAGGGACAGCTGGGCTTAGCGAGTGAGGCTGCTTAACCCACCCCGGTGCTGGGACCAGCAGGGCTCACCCGCCTCTTCGGACACCTTCAGGCCGCCTGGCTTCTCATCACTCCTATGTTGTCTTCTCAATTTCCAGGTCACTGACTGTGTTCTTCAGGTTGTGTCCTCCTGGCCTCACCGCTGGACACTCTCTGGGATCAGCCTCCACAGCCAACCCAGGCCTGCATTTCCAGGTTGGGCTTTCTCTGGCTGTAACCTGGAGCCACCGGATTGCGGTTCATTGTTGCTCTCAGACAGGTGGGACACAAGCCGAGACCCTCCAGTCTGGACGGTTCTGTTTTTACCCCCCTACCTCATCATTTCTTCCCTCCCAGCCCTGCCCAGAGGGACTGAGGACAGGACAGGGAGGTCTCTCAGGGGCAGGCATGCTGGCAGGGGGTGGGAAGGGAGAGCACAGACCCTCCGTGAGACCTGCTCTCTCCATCTGCACTCCGGGAAGCCATGAGCCAGCCTCAGGTCAGCTGTTGGGACAGTGAAAATCCCACCGAAGTCCTCCTTCCCTCTCTGGCTTCTGGGCCCACCCTTCCTCCTCCAGACACACCGGCTCCTGAGCCCCCTCCTCCACCCCACTCCTTCCTCTGCCCCTCTCTCCCTCCTTTCCTTCCTCCTGCCCAGGCTTTACTGGCAAAATCAAACCAAATAACAGAGGAATGAGGAGCAAGTAAACAGCCACCCACCTTCCCTCCAGGCCCTGGAAGCAGCTTCCTCACCTCCGCTGACAGCCTCATGTTTCAAAGTGCCTGGCCCTCATTCAAGGCCAGCGGCAGTGGCAGCAGAGTTATTGTGCCGAGATGAAGGCAAATCCAGGCAGTTTCTATTTTTAGGTGCAATTGTGTTTCTGGAAAAGCCTGTACATCCCATAATAGGAAATCCTGAGAGTGTGAAGACTGTTTCCTGCCAGTTGAAGCACTGTTGTCTTTGGCTGTTCTGACTATGAGACCACGCTCAACGAGGATTCTCATTGAGTAGGTCCAGGACAAGGGCCTCTGCACTTTGCCAGAAAAGTGAGTCTCTCTAGCTGCTCACTGTGCCCTCCTCTGCACAAGCTCAGGGCTGAGGCGTCTTTCCGCTGCTCCACGTTCGGAGACTCCTTGTGGGTGGCGTGGGTGGCCGTGGGGAGACCCTGAACAACACAGATGCCTGCAGCTGCTCTGTGCACACCTCAGGTGTCTTCTCTCCCCTTCCTCTTGTGGGGAGCTGGTCTGCCCCAGCAGACAGTGGCCAAGGGCGTGACCTCTGGACCACTATGAGACTGATTGGGACCTGGTGACAAGTGGTTCTGTGTGCTCCAAGCTGTTGGGTTCCTGAGGGTGTATTGGCCTCACCATCACAGGTGTCCACTCAGATCCTACGTCCAACAGCCTTAAGAGATCCTCTTTCCTTTCCCGGGTGTGGCATTACTGAGGGAATGGCCAGCTTCTCTGGCAGGAGTTGAGGAAGAGCTGCCACGCGTGTGTGTGGTGTGGTGTGTTGCAGGACCCTTCCTCAAGGGCCTCCTTCCTTTCAACCCGCGAGCCCTGGACCGTGGAATGGATTCATCTAGCACTGGGCGAGGGATTGCAGGTTTCCAGTGCAGTGAGTGGTGCCTGGCTTCTGCTCATTTGATCGTGATCTTCTTGATTGTTTATATAAGGTGATACCCTCACTGGTTGCCCATGATCTCACCCTGGCACACCTTGGCTATCAGCCATCACCAGGGGTCCCTGAAGGTCAGACCTCCAGCTTGTCTTTATGCCTCATTTTCCATTATGAATCATGACAATTACTTCTGCCTTTCCTGTGCTGGTCCAGGGCCTCCATGTAGCCTTTGTTATTCCAATAGCACAATCCGCATTGCCTCTGAGCCCAATTCAAAGGCAACATCTCCTACTGGCAATATTGACCTCCCTAAGACAGCCACCACAGAGCCTCCCAGGGAAGCAGGTGTCTCCCTAACTAGGGGACTCCTTAGTACCTGAGCAGAGGGTGTGTCCTCCAGGACCTCACCTGAGCCGTGAGAGAGTGCCCCCATGTCAATATCTCTGCCCTCCCCTGCTTGTCTTCCATCCCTGCCTGCCCTGCCTCCATCCTCCAGCATCCACTCCATCCAGGAGCTGTCATTAGCCAGGGCTGTTGTGGTGAATGACCCCTTTCTTCCTACAGCAGGAACACTCCTTCCCTACCCAAGCCTTTCTTCAACTTGGCCATAATTATTGGTAGCAAAGAGGAGAGGCAGGATTGGCTCTTCAGGGCAGCAACATTGTCTGGGGGACCTGGCTCAGGGAGAGCTTTTCCTGACCCCTGGGTGGGGAGAAGTTGCTCATCTCTAGTGGGTGGGAAGGGACTATTTCTGCCAGCCCAGAGGTTCTTGGGAATCTGGGGGTTGAACACTCTCAGGCATATCACCCCTAGCTCCCTGTTTGGCTGCCAGGTCCCACTCCTTATCAGGATCTTCACTGCCCCATAGAGACCCTGCAGGGCTGTGACTTCAACCTCCTTCCTTACTCCAACACTCAGTCAGGACCTAGATCTGACAGTCTTCATGATCTGCAGGAGATGAAAGCATTTAAATGGCGCCATGAAATCTTCTGGCCTTCACACTGTGTTCCAAGTTTATGGTCAGCTGGCTTGAGCCTGTCATCTTCTTTTGGGGTTTCAATTTCAGTTAACTAATCAACTCTGGTCTGTTGCTGCCATATCTCTAAAGTGCCGGCGCTCTTGCATTAGCAGGATGTATCTCCTTCCAGCAAATTCCATCTCAATTCACTGCAGATGACAATTTCACAGAACTTATCTGCAAGATAAGATGAAAAGCTTTCAGAGTCTTTTGAAACTCTGCTTAATACCAGCATTGGGGTCTTGTTCCCTTTGGGCATGTGAGTGATTCCATTCCAGACCCCCATCCCGAGGGTCTCATCCCAGGCCCACTGCTGGTGCCCACCATCCCAGGATGGGTACTCCCTGAATCAGACCCTGACACAAGGATCTGAGTGCAAGGCGTTTAACTGCAAAAGGATCCAGAAAGCACTAGCAGAGATGGAGCAGGGCATGAAGCCAGTACAGGGCATGGTGTCCAGCAGGAACCTCCATGGAAGCCTGGGGCTTAACTGTGCTGTTAACACTGTTGAACAGCATCACTGCTGCCCAGGGATGAGGAAACACCTCCTGCCATGGCTGAGCGCTGCTTCTGGGGGCATTCACTTGATGACAGCCCCAAAAGCCCCAAGCAGAGAACCAGGGGTTCCAGTTGAAGAACTGGCCATCTCCCTGCAGGGGAGGTGACCCATGGTTCCAGGGACACTTTGCTCTGGGATGCCAGGAGTGGCCCCCTGGTGGAAAAATCCCACACACCAGCTCCTGTGGATTAACACTGTCCCTCTGGGTAACAATGCTGCATCCCAGGGAAGAAAACCCGTTGAAAGGTCGCCCCTTAGGTGAAAACTTCAGGCACTGCGGTAGGAAGGTGATTTTGAGATTCAGGATTTTTTGCAGAGCCCCTCAACATATATGGAAGGTACTAACAGCGCTGGCATGCGTTGTCTTGGCCTGCAGAACACGTTCCCATCCGCTGACCTCATAGCATGCAATGAAGACTGCAGTCTGGGAACCAAGTGACATGCTAGGGTGGCGGCAGACCGGGGGCTCCATGGCGGGCCTTGTGATCCTGTGTCCCTAGGCCAGCCTGTCCTGTGAGCTGCCCCACGCACTCACTGTGAGAGAGCACCTGGGAGACACGTGCACACACCATCCTGATACTGCTCAGAAAGTCTCACACACGGGAAAACCTGAGGACTCTAAGGTGTCCCGAGAGGGAATCAGAGGAGCCCCGAGCACTTGCGGGAACGTCTTCAAGTTAGAAGGCTTAGGGTCCTGATGGATTCCCGACGTCAGCATCATCCAATCCCTGGGATTGGCCCTGCAGGAGGCCCCCGGTCCAGCGGGCATGCAGTGACCTTCTAGGCCCACAAGAGGGAGCCAGTGTGGCGCGGGCAGCTGTCGGCCGCACCCGCAGGAGGCTGGGCGCGGAGCCCAGGTGGGGAAGGAAGAGGTCCTGGGGAGCAGGACAGAGGCCTGAGAGAGACCCAAGCTCCGAGTGACGCAGAGGCGCTGACGTTTGCATTAACCGCGTTTAACGTAAAAACGCGTGCGTGGGGATTCCACGGTTTACTCGCACTGCCGAGTGTGCGTGGTTTTCTGGACTCAGCGGACGAACGCGTGCAGACGCGGAGCGCAGACGCGTGGAGAGCCGAGCGCTGGGAACTCCGCGTGCGCGGCTGCCGGGGAGACGGGCGAGGCTCCCGGCCGGGGTGCCCTGGCCTCCGGACCCCCCCCCCCCCCCCCCCGGCCTGTGCATCGCCTTCCCTGTGGTTTCAGCCGCCGCGTGGCTGCCTTGAGCATGCACCCAGCAGACAGGAATCCGTAGACATCGCCCACGGGGCCGCGGTTCCCACCGGACTGTTGCGATTCCGCCCTTCAAGGAGAAAAGCCCTGAATGCCTGACGCCGCAAATGAGCTACCGACTTAACTGTTGGAACTTCACTAGAAACAACAGCGAAGCAGCCATTGAGGTTGCCTCTCAGAAACCTCTATTTAGAGAATGCGTTCTGGGTATCCTAGGGGCACAGCCGTAAAGCAAGGAGAATAAAGTTAATCAAACACCATAGACCCCATATATCTAATTGACACTTTCTCTGTAAACCGCAAGAATCGATGTATTTATTCCAGGAATACCCAAAGCACTTGGCTTAGGAAATCACCTTGAGTCCATTTAGGAGAAATAAAAATAAAATCAATTTATGCCGTGCCTCTTTGGGGCTCTAAATATTACTGAAGTGTGTTTATTCATCTGACTTAAGCTGTAGTGACGCAAAGCTTTTCTGGACATTAATCCACCCTGGAAGGATGAAGACTCACCACACCCACTGGAAGACAGGGATGAGCAGGAGCCAGAATCTACCAGCCTGGCGCCTTCACGTCAGAGTTGGAGCTTTCTGTTGGAAGAGGCTGGCCTCTCTAGCTGCTCACTGCCTCTGGGATCATCCTGCTTCCCACACTGCTGACTGGGAGGAAAGCCTGCAGGTGGGGGCCACCTCTACTCACTCGTAGCTTTTCCCAAGGCTGGTCTCCCTGGTCTGCGACCTGGGGGGTGGGAGGCTTCAGCCTCCCGGATGCTTCCCAACTTCCTGCACATCACAAGTGCAGAAAGGGCTAATCCTTGTATAAAAAGTTAAAACTAAAAACTAGCACTGGAATTCAGAAGCCTCTCTATGAAGGTTGGTGGAAAAATCCATTGTGTGTTCCTCAGGTGATGGTAAGTATGGAGTTTGCATGGAACTTCCAAAGCAGATCTTTAGCGTTTTCAATGAGGAGCTTGAGTTTGCTTTTTTGCCCCTCATTTGTTTGCATGAGGTTTTATGCACAAGATGACCCCTTGCAACAAGTCCTTGAGACATTTTCATGATGAGGTCTTCAAAGTTTTGATAGTTATTATCACTGACTTTGCATCTGAAGATAAAAATTTTAAGCCCAACTTTATGACCATTCAAAATGTTACAACATTTGAAATTGCACCCAAAGAGAACCTAATTATCCTTCTTCTTGATTCATCAACAGAGGGAATGTGGGCCTTTTCTGTGGTGAGGGGAAAGATGTGGAGTGCAGTAGAGTGCTTTCAGATTGAGTATTTCAAAGCCAGGGGCCCCACCCTGCCGAAAGCACCACTGTGGTATTTAGCTTGCAACTGGAGTGGAAGGATCTGGGGGATTTGGAGACAGAGATTAGGGCGCTCTGAGGGCTGGGGATCCCATAGGGCTTCCTGTCCCCGCTTTACCCGCTGGCCACATGGTGGGTCCCTGGACCCAGATTCTCCCACAGCTGCCTATTCCTTGTTCAGACAGGCAGTGCTGCCCCTCAGCTCATGGGTGGACCAGGTGGGGCGCTTCCTGGACTTGCTACAGATCATTCTGCAGGAGCGAACACCAGGGTAACTTGTGCTGCTCTAGGCCCCTGGGCCATCAGGAGGCCTTGGGAAACCGGGGTCTTGGGAGCACTAGGTGCCCTTCAGAGCATCAGCTGGTGCTG
Source organism: Marmota flaviventris (assembly GCF_047511675.1). NCBI lineage: Eukaryota > Metazoa > Chordata > Mammalia > Rodentia > Sciuridae > Marmota > Marmota flaviventris. Next base: position 106,853,272 of record NC_092505.1, on the reverse strand, counting down.
CAAACCTCGATGGGAAGTTGTCTTCTAGGTTGGGCTCAGGAGTGTTACTAACACCACTCAAGCTACTCAGCTAGAGGAGCAGGAAGGCGTCCCAGGCCACAGCTCCACAGATATCGGATGCCCGCAGCCAGCTTTGCACCAGGGCCAGGCTCTCTTAGGGATCCCTGAGGTTAGCCACAGCCACAGGGATCTTCTCTAGGGACCTGTCACTACTAAGATGAGACCAACAGCTTCTTTGCTCTTCAAAGTAAAATATCTAAGATTTGTTCCAGATGCATTTTGAACAATAGCATTAGAAAAAGTGGTCACCTGGTGTAAAGGAAACACCTCATCTGGAAGTTCAGTTTCTCATGTTGGCAAAGCCAGGCTCTTCCTCTTTTATCCTCCGGGGAGATTCTGCTGACTTCTGGAAGCGCTCGTCAATGCCAGTTAAGCTGGGCATGGGAACGAGGGCAAGCATGCCCCCTCTGTGGGCAGACTCCATGGCCTTCCAGCCGCCTTTCCAGAGCCCTATAGCCTGTACAGTCCTCGCAGAGGCCAGCTAGTGCCTGGGCGAGCCCAGGATTGGCCGGTCAGGAGCAGCTGTCAACCTGCTGCCACTTCCCTCCTATTCTTCCTTCCCATATGGCCTCCCTGTGGGCAGCACAGGTGCCACCTGAGCCCCTGCAGTGTGGCCCATCCCATGCCTTCGAGTGCGGTGGTAAGCTGTCCACGCCTGCGGGTCCTCACAGGGGGTGACTTGTGTAGTAACCTCAGGGAAACACCAAGAATGGAGGCTGGTGACAGGAAGCACTTACGGTGTCCTCCACACATGGTCACCATCAGCAGCTGTTCAGGCAGCTGTGCCACCATTAACTCTGCATGGCATTGCCCACATGGTTATGTGGCTGGGAATGTCCATGGGAGGTGTCGCTCACCTCCCCGACCCCATCGCTTCTTTAAGGCTCCTTCCCTCAGAGTGCAGCTCCTGGCGTTGAGGAAGCCTGAAGTTGTCCTCACTAGCTGGGTTCCTGTATGGTCTCTGCTAGCCTCTCAGTGAACAGGCTGCTGGTGACAGTAGGGTAAGGGCCCCAGGTCCCCTGCCCCAGCTCTCCCATGGCCGGGCTGTAGCCCTTTCCTGTCCTCTCTTGTGGCACCCGCTGGCTCCCTGGTGCTGCAGTGGGAGGGCTGGAGTGGAGAGCTGGTATCCCAGGCCATGGGCAGCCTGTCTGCGATGGCCCTTGGGGCTCCGTCGTGCTGTTGGTGTGCTTGGCCCGGGAGGGTTGCTGAGTCCTGTCCCACCCTGTCCTCAGGTTTTATGATCAGCACCTGGTTGTCAACCCTGCTTCCCTCCCACAAAGCAGAATATTGCTCAATGTGCCTACCCTCTGTCACTGTTGTCCCCTCTGACCCCACAGTGTCCCTATCTGCCAAGAGTAAGGCTAGACAGCCCCTTTCAGTCCTTGTGGTCAAGTATCTGTGCTCATCCCAGCCCCCACCTGTGGCCGATGGATGAGCCATGAAGGAAGTTGGGGTGTTCATTGCTAACCACCACCAGGGAGGCTGGGCAGGTGAAAATGCCCCGGGGTACATTGACAAGTGTTGCTCTTTAAAATTGAGAGGTCCACGGCCCTCTGGTTAGCCCCCATTTTATACTGGTTAGTTGTTCACAGCCAACGGCAGGCAGAATGCCAAGACAGCCCAAGACCAGCACCCCAGCCCCAGGTGCTCACCTTGCATCACCCAGGGTGGGAGTAGGTCCCCAATGCATGAGCTCTCAGTCCTGTAATTCAGCTACTGATCAATTGGCTGTGAGCTAATAAAGGAGATTATCCCTCATGGGTGTGACCTTGGGAAGAAGGTGAAGTATATGAGATGCCCTCTTCTGGATGCCAAGCCACCCCATGAACATCCGTGGATGGTCAGGGACCTCAGTCCTTCCTGCATCCGCAAGGAAGGAATCTTGCCAGTGACCTGAATGGGGCTGGAGGCAGATCTTTCCAGGGTGACCTTCCAGATGAGGACACAGCCAGCAACACCTCCACTTTAGCCTTGTGAGGTCCCGAGCAGAGGATCTGGCCCAAGCTGAGCTGGGCTCTTGCCCACAGCAGCTGGAGATAGCGGGTCTGCATCATTTTAAACCACCGAGTTAGTGGTGCTTCATGACGCACCAATAGGAAATTAATAACCTCTGTTCCATCTTGAAATAAAATGCACAGACAACATACTCTACTTATTCACATAAATTTAAAAATATCAACGTATTATGCTAACTACCTTATAAGGAGAAGTAAGGAGACAGTGTTCCTGAGAGAAGTCCCTGTATTTCAGTAGTGCTCCCCAGGCATGTCACCCTAGAAGATCTGTGGAGGAGGCAGAGGTTGCATCTGTCCACTGAACCACCAGCGTCAGGGGACAGATTCAGTCTGACCTGGTGTCAAGCACTGTGGATGATTTTCCAAAATCGCTAACAACTGCTGTAAAATTCTGTTCAGAAAAAAGTCCAACCTTCTGTGTGTGTAGTTACATTTCCAAAAATGCCAGTATATGTTAAAATCTTGCAAAAAAAAAATCATGCTTATGTTGGGTTTTATGTGCCAATAACCATGCACAGATCTCTCACCTACTTTACTGTCCAAGGTGACCTCCACAAGCCTTCCAGTGTGGGGCAGAAGCCCAGCCACTGCGGACCAGGAGCCACCACCCCCTCCCCCCAGTTTCCAAAGCGACCCTAGGGGATGGTGCTGCTGGGGTGCACCCAGTGGCAGGGAGACATTCAAGTGTTATTGCACCCAACCCCCATGCTCTCTTTGGTTGTTGAGAAAAGGTTCGTGGTTAAACACATAAAATATTTTCCCGAATAGGCTTTCTAGTTTGTTTGGCAAAATGACAATATTTAAATTAAAAATACTAAAACCCTAAGTGGCGACTGCAAATAAACAAGCTGGCAGTGGCCCCTGACCTCTCACTAGGGCAGCGTCTCAGCAGGAATCTGAATGGGGCAGAGCTGGGGGCCCAGAGCCCTGTGGGCGGAGCGAGGGTCCTGACTCAGCTCTGGGCAGTGGCCAGTCGGGGGGGGTGGCAGGGCGACCCAGATGCCAGGTGGTCGCAGCTGCTGCCCCCAGGGGTGCACTGGAGAAGCCCAGCAGCTTGGCCCATGGGAAAGGCAGGGCGGCCTGGAGGCCTGGCCGTCCACCCCAGTGCCTGCCTGCGAGGAGCCCTGCGAGGAGCCTGCTTGGAACAGTACAGTGGGGCGCTTCCAGGAGAAGTCACCGCTCCCCAGCGACGCCTGGGGCCCTTGGGAGGGAGGCTTTCCTGGGGGAGTCCCTTCCTGTCCAAGGCTGCGAGGCCACAAAGCCCGAGAAGCCCGCGGTCTTAGTCCTTGACACCTGTTAGTGTAAAACCGAACAGGAACACCAGGACCTCTGGGATGGAAGCCACAGATGCTGGGTTCCAGTGAGTCTCTGCCCAAGAGAGGCTGGGGTCGGCAGCTGCAGCTCTCGGTGGTTCCTGGCCTGGCCTACATGAAAGAGTGCACTGCTGTGAGCTGTCCCCTGGCCCGGCTCCCCCCTTCTCCCTCTGCCAGCCTAGCCTGCACCTGGGCAGCCGACCCAAGAGGGAACATTGCCACTTCCGGTCAGGAAGGGCTGCTTCACTCAGTTCCACAGACAGACAGCTAGAAAGAATGTCCAACAGACAGACAAAGAACCAGCCAAACAACCAGACAGCCAGACAGAGACAGTGAGCCAGACAACAGACAGCCAGCCAGCCAGACAGACAGACAGTCACACAACCAGCCAGACAGAAAGACAGGCAGCCAGCCAGCCAGACAGCCACACAGACAGAAAGACAGACAGATAGACAGACAGCCAGACAGCCACACAGACAGAAAGACAGACAGACAGCCACACAGACAGAAAGACAGCCAGACAGACAGCCACACAGACAGACAGAAAGACAGACAGGCAGCCACACAGACAGACAGACAGCCACACAGACAGCCACACAGAAAGACAGACAGGCCGACTGCAGCAGCTTCTCATCTGGAAAGCAAGAATACCTTGCTGAAGCTTCCTGGCCAGTGGTCATCACTCAGTCTCACCCAGCAGTGAGGATGTCAGGTGACCTCTCCTTCCCACTCACACTGTGGAAAGGACTTGGGGAGAAACATAGAGCAGACTGGGAGTTCCTGCTTTAGGACCCCTCGGTGGCCTGGAAAAGCTGGATTCTGTCTCTTTCCTGGAGCCAGACCTGTACTCAGGGGCACTGCCTTCCTCCATTCCAGAATATACCCTTCTTAATATTTTAATACTTTAAAATTGGGATGCACTTGGTACATCTCTTCACATTATGATGGGTACCATTTTGTTTTCTTTCATAGTATGTAAAATGATGGTGCATCTAATAATTAATAGCATCATGGATTCAATGAGGTATGACAGATAGGCAAGGCAGCCATGGAGAGAAGCTTTTCTGAGATGTGAACAAGTAGGACATGCACTGTGGTGAAATCCCAGGTGGCCCAGATCTCAGGTGTCAGATCTGAAGCGTTCCCAGAGTCCCAAAAGGTACCATCACACTCAGTTCTGCTGCTATAACAAAATGTCACAGAAGGGTGCTTTGTTGTTTTTGGTGCTGGGGATTTAATCCAGGGATGCTCTACCATTGAGTTACATCCCCAGCCCTTTTATTTTTTATTTTGAGACAAGGTCTCACTAAGTTACTTAGGGCCTCTCTAAGTTGCTGAGGCCAGCCTTGAACTTGTGATCCTCCTGGCTCAGACTCTAGAGTTGCTGGGATTACAAGCATGCGCCACCACACTCAGGAGACTGGGAAGTTTAAACAACAGACATTTATTTCTCACAATTCTGGAGGCTGCAGAGTCCAGGATAAAGGCACTGGCAGGTTTGTTCTTGATGAGGGAGCCATCCAGTGGGCTTTCTCACCTGCAGATGACCATCTTCTCCCAGCAAGCTCTCTGGTCTTTTCCCATAGGGCACTGGTCTATCATGAGGGCTCTCGACATGACCACCTCCCAGAGGGCCACCTCTAGTGACCACCACGTCAGGGACCAGTGCTGCAGGCATAGATTCAGTCCACAGCACAGACTGCAGCCATCACCTGGATGGGTGACAGGTTTCCTGCATCAATTCTGATTGAACGCAGCATGCACAGTGGTGGGGTGGTTCCTGTCCATGCCTTGCCAAGGAGGGTCATTTTTGAGGTGCCACAAAACATACAACCTTGACCCTTCTCAGGTCAATAATTTCTACCAACGACTTTAACAAAGGTATCTTGCAGTTGCTTATCTAATGATTTATGGCTTCTTCAAAGCACAGTGGAAAACGATTCCCACTGAATGAAATCCACAATGTGGCACTTAACTGAATCAAATGGGTTTTCATTTGTGTTCAAAGAATCAATGGCATGTGTGTCAGAAGGTGCAGGAGGGCACAGGACCGACCCTGGTGAGCAAGGTCTTGTTCAGCATCACGTCTGTGTGAAACAGGAGTGGAAGAGAGTGTGAGAATGGATAGGCAATGAAATCGCAATCCAGGATGTGTTTTGATCTTAATACATCGACTTTACTGGACTCTGGACACAGAAGGACTGTGTACAGCAGTTTCTGGGCTTGGGCACTGTTGACCCACTGGAGAGCTGCTACGGGTGGGACAATTGGTAATGACAGGTGAAGCTCTCTTCAGAGCTGATTGCCAAGCACTGACACTCACTTGTACTGAGAACTTCATTTGGGGACTAATCAAAACCCCAGTGGTGACCGCCTAAGCAATCACACTCGCTCTCCAGAAAACAAGAAAGGAGAAGGGGAAAGGGTGTGCCTCCTGAGCCTGCCCTCCTTAAAAATATCACCAATAGCTTCCAGTTACTTCTCATCAATGACTCAATAATAAGACAGGCCAGGGAGTGTGGTTTTCTTAACTGCGGTGGACACTACTGGGTTTCAGTTAGTGAGGAAGAAGGGAAAAGGGAGATCTGAGGGGCAGCTGACAGCCTCTGCCAAATCCTTCAAGCTAGTTCGAATCAAAGGGAAGGACACAGGGAGTTCCACCGGAACTGGGAGCAGGCAGTGTGGTCTGGCCTCCTGGGACGGCGGGCTCCTGGCACAAAGTGGCCCCTCAGGGAGCCTCCTGGGGCTGTGTGGCCTCCAGTCTGTTCTTCACCCAGTGCAAGGCCGGTGAAGCAGGCAGTCATTCTGTTCACTGCATTTTTGCTTCTCTTTGCACATGGTTGCTCCCTGGGTCCATCCTCAGGGAAACTGCAGGAGCTGGGGGGCTTCTCTGACTGACCCCAGCTTCCCAGGAAAGGAAAGGAAATCTCTCCCTCTGGCTGAGGCTACCCCTGGTCCAGCTGTCTGTGGAAGGATTTTACCCTTCTGCTAGGTCCGTGTGTACATGTGCAAGCTGGGGTGAGAGGGGTGGCCCAGAGGTGCTGTCCTCAGCCGGAACAGAGCCTGTCTCTTCTAAACGGTCAAAACACAGTCCACGAGCTTCCATTTGTGAAAATATTCGCTATCCAGAAGGTTCAAATCAGAAAAGAAAAACCTGACAATGAAATTATCAAGGCCCTGCCAGGGGCCATTTAAACTGTCACCTCAGGAAAAAGGCAGGTTATGTCCTATATCCCTCTTTGGTGCTTTCCAAACCTACAAAAAATTTAAAAAGCCACTTATTTCAGACATGAGTGGGATCACCCAGCTAGCCAGGATGCGTCATCTCTGTCCTGCTAAGTGAACGCGGTTCACTGTCTGCCTGGAGTCTGGCATGGCTCTTGGTCAAACAGGCTCCACATTTCCATGAGCTCTAAGATCTGAATATGAGCCAGCTCCACCCCATCCAGGGTAATTGTTGACAGCTGTGTCTTGAAAGCGTTTCTTTTGTTGCTCATCTTGCTGAGTGAGTCGAATTGCTTCATTAACATTTAGGCCATGTTACGCATTCAAGTGCTCACGAGGTATTTGGATTTCATATGAGCTTTTTTTTCTTTTTTTAAATACTTCTTGTTCCAAACATGACAAGCCTCTATTTCTGTAATGAGTTTTTGTGTACAGGGTGCTATTGAATGTGGATTTGCATCTCTGTTCATTTGTCATGCAAAGTCGTTCAGAAATGATTGCTGCAGGTCAACCTGGTTATTAAGGCCTTTTAGATTTGGGGAGAGCACATTTCCAATCATTCCTCAGAGCAGAGATGCCTGTTGGTGCTTCCCACCCAGGAGGAGTGTCAGCTCCCCAGGGTGTTTGTGGGGGCTGTCCCTCCAGACAAGATGATCTTTATGGCTTCCCAGAGCCATCCCAAATAAATGTACGGTTGAAGCAAAAAGCAATGAACTTGCTGTGAAATCTCAACCTCAAAATAAATCCTCTTACGTACCCTTCTCATGAGATTTGTGCTCTAAACCACCTCTCCTTGGGGATCTGGGGGCTTTGTAGCAAGTTGCCACTGCTGGGGTCCAGGTCCCAGGACAGACGGGCCTCCTGCCACAGATGCCTCTTCCTTCCTAGCAGGATCCCAGTTACCCCACATGCCAGTGCACCCTGCTCAGGGCACTCTCCCCCCAGATGCCCTTGCAGGTAGAGGTGGCCCCTGGCACCCAAATCCTGCCAGTGAGATGTAAAGGAAAGCCACGCAACAAACCTTTGGCTTCCCAGAGGAGGTGAGCTCGCTGCAGGCCTGGAGCTCTTGACCCTCTGCCTCTTCCCACCGCCTCTTTTCAGATCTGAAGCGATGTGCAAGGGCTGGAGGTACAGCAGTCATCCTGCGGATGTGGGCCCCGGTGGCGGCCTGGACAAGTTGTACCAGTTGTGGGCTGCTCAGCTCTGGACTTCTGTGATAATAGGGTCTCCTGTTATTTGCAGCCAAACACATTCTTAATTGAGACCTTCCATAAGGGAACAGAGAGGGCTTTTGGTTTGAGGTCGGGGCCTATTCTAGTTATCTATCACTACAAAACAGGTTGGTCCAAAACTTAGAGCTTTGGGCCACAACTATTTTATGAGGTCTCCCAGCTTGTGAGTCAGGAATTCAGCAAGTGACAGCTGGATGAATTTCCTGCCTCATGGCTCTGCTCAGGGCTGCGGTTGGTACTCAGCTGGCCAATGTGCCCATCTGAGGGGCCCAGGCCAGCTTCACCCACATCCAATATCTTGGCAGGGAAGCATGTGCTGCAGAGTTCACAGGAGTCTGCCACTGGACACTCATGTGGCTTCTCCAGCCTTGTGGTCCTGGGGTGGTCACAGATTATGTGGTGCATCAGGGTGCTCACAGAGGGACGGTTCCCAGAGCCTGTGCCTGGAAACAAGCCCTGCTCTGCCAATGCTGTGTCGCTGGGGCCTAAGCAGTCACAGAGCAACAGGGGGACTTGCTTCTACCTCTGGGTGGGACCACTATTGAAGAACTTACAGCCGGCATCAATCATTCATGGGGCCATTGGGCTACAGGATGACCTTGACCGAGCTTGACTGACAGGCCTCGATAGACAGATAAAACCCAGAGGCCTAACATTCACACCATGATCACTTTTGGGTAGACAGTCTGCAACGTGCCAGGAGCTAGTTGAGGCACTGGGAATGTTAATGGTGGACATAATCACTGAGGTCTCTTTGAGTTTGAGGTTGTGTGTGGGCAGGAATGGCTTTATCCACTTCTGTAGGTTCTCTGCTGGGCTGAAATTAAGTTCACATAAGTCAGACCAAGAGGAGAAAAAGCATGTTTAATTGCATACACTCAACACACAGAAGTCCCACAACACACAAGACTCAAGGAAGAGCCAGGAAACGGAAGCTCATCTAGCATCCTGAGCTACAGTGAGGAACAGGGGCCTGGGGACTCTGGGGGTGGGAGAGAGAAAACATGGGGCTTAAAAGTTGTCCCACCTGCAGACAAAACTGCCCACGAGCAGGGCAGGGCTTTCCTGACAGGAGTCGTCTATTAATGTAGATTTCCTGAAATGTTTTACAAAAGGACAGACTTTCCAAGCTACTGTTATGCAATTTTGTAGAATAATGAGCCCAAAATATGCTAGAGAGTATATTTTAGGGTGGCATATTGTGGTCTCCTAAGGCCATGTTGTGGGGTGATGTGAGACCCCCAGCAAGGTTCTTCTTCCAGGACATGCCCAGGAAGTGCGATCAAGCCCGTGTTTAAAGGTGTGTGGTGGCCTAGGCCAGCTGCTGTGATGGTGTAGAGAGCCGGCCCACATGTGGGGAGCTCTGGGTTTCATCTTTGCTCCGTGCTGAGGATCTGTGTGGTGGTGGGAAGACCCAGAGCTGGTCTCAGGCTTCAATTCAGTTCTCAGGCATGTACTGGGTTCATCCTCTCTGAGGCCTCTCCACTGTCCATATTATGGTCCTGCCGGTCACTCTGTATGATTATGGAGAAGGCTGGAGTTATGATCTCTTTCCTTAACTCTGAAGAATAACAGACTCTGTAGTCGAGCTCCACTGCCTCTTCCCCCACAGACCTGGAGAGAGACCTCAGAGGGAGCTCGGGGTAAAGGCAATATTTTTGTGAAAATTAAATCTTCCCAGCTAATTTGATTTCCCTGAGAACTTGTGCTTTCCAAACTTTCCCTGCTGATCTCTCTTTTAAATTACCATAAAAATGTTTCCTTCGTCACTGGAACATGGCAAACCGACTGAGTATAACCAAATGTTCCAGAGTTCACTGGGCCCTCACCACGTGGAAATCTGAGAAGTCTTAACAAAGCAAATGAACGCGAGCCTCAGAGGGAGTAACCCGGGTTCAGTTCATGAAAGTGGACCCTACATGACCGACAGATGAAGGCTGACCTTGAACTTGGTGGTGGGACAACCTTATGTTTTTAAAGGAATGTATTCCTTTTTTTCCATCTCAAAGATTTGTAGAAATAAAACATAATTAAATTGCACAAAAATTTGAAGATAGCCAATGAATTCACGGAAGATCTAAGTGGCCTGGGGACTATGATGAGTTTTGGGATTTGAGAGGTGGAAAAACCTGTGTTTCTGAGAGAGAAATATATATATACATATATATATATATATATGGCTTTTGCTGTGACTTCCTGCAGTATCTGGACAAATGGATCAATTATTTTGTGATTCCATTATGGGAAAACAGTATTTTGTTTCTAGAAGAAAAAAGTTTCTGCATCACATTTTTCTATTAATAATTTTCTACCAATAAGCTTTGTGATTTGTGTTAGGAAATAAATGCTGGAAGAAATCCCTGTAACTAGACCCCTGGATCCATTTAAGGAGACAGCCTTATAAAGTAAGACTGCTTCGTCAGAGTTTTTATGATATTTCAGTAGCTAATCTTCTCTGGATTTATTAGTCCTGGGAAGATTCAAAGTATACAAAATTGTTTTTGATAGTGAATGATATTATACTGAAGTTTCACCAAAATAATAATCATGTAACAATAAGAATATTGATCCATAACTGCAACACACAATGTGTTAGGCAAGTGCTAATAAGCTGTGGCTTCTCACCTTAAAGTGTGGCACTGGAGGCTGTCACTGTGTCCGTCAGCACAGACCATGAGGTCCAGGGAGGGCCTGGCACTGGCCAGTGGTGGGGTAGGGATTCTAACCCAGCGTGTCTGCTGCCAGATCGCAGCATTTTTCCACGTTGGTGTTTATCCAATGATCTCTTTGGAGGTAATGCAAACGCTGTTGGAACACCGCAGAATATTTGAAAACAAACATTTTGTATTTTGTTCACTTGGTAACAAAAGACAATCAGGCAGCAATTACACTGTTGAAACAGGGTATTTTCCCTTTAAGGATTCTATGGTAAGCGCTGAATGTTTCTGGATTCTTTTTCACCTCAACAAGGCTATTGAGAGACTGGCGGGTAAAAAGTTAAAACTCCCTTTAATTTTATTACATGCTGCTGCTTCAGTTCCCTTAATTTTTTTTTTAATTATAGATCACCCAGGATGCACCCCGCCAGAATCGCACAAGCATGGAGCACAACCTACTCCAGTGCAGTCCCAGCCCACCCCACCCCTCCGCCTCACCCATGCCCTTACAGTCCTGGGGACACCCGCTGGGACCCGCCTTGCCACATCCATACATGCACATAGGACAGTTCAGCCAGAGTCACTCCCCCTTCACTGTCCTTCCCTGTCCCCATCCCTTATTCCTCCCCCTCAGTCCCCTTCACACTCTACTGGTCTTCCCTCTATTTTGATGAAGTTCCCTCTTGTTTGTTTTCCCCTCTCTTTCTTCTCATCCCTCCCACTTATTTTGGATTAGCTTCTGCGTATCAGAGAAGACATTCCGCCCTGGGTTTGGGATGGGCTAGTCTGACTTAGCATGATAGTCTCCGGGTCCACCCATCCCCCAGCCAGTGCCACGATTTCATTCTTCTTGTGGCTGAATAGTGTTCCATTGTGTATTTGTGCCACAGTTTCTTGACCCATTCATCTGTAGAAGGGCACCTAGGCTGATCCCATAGCTGAGCTGCTGTGACCCTGATGTGGCTGCGTCACTGCAGGAGGCTGGAGTCTTTGGTTTTCTGATCCTCCCTCTTCCTTGTTGCCCTCACTCTGCTGTCCAGGAGCTCCCCTCCTGCCCTTCACTGATAGACACGCCTCTGTAAGCTGGGCTGACCTGACTCCCGTTTATTCAGAATTAGTAAAAACAGACACCTTGAGAAAAGCCCACTTTCAGGAAAGACTGCACACAATACTTCTCGCCCAGCCCAGGTTTTCAACCCCTGCCCCACTTCTGCTCGGTGGCTTTGCAGATGCTTCACTTCAAAGTAGGGTCCCCGGAATCAAGTTTTAAAGCATAGACTTACAAACCCCAATCATCCCAGGTTGCTCCACTTTGGAATCTGTTATAAAGATCTTAAAGAAAGAAGAGTAAAATCAGTGACCAAACTGTAGGTTTTTCCTTTAAGTATAGTTCATCTTGGAGAACAGACTTTTCCTATCCATGAATATCGTACACCCATTTAAATCTGTAATTTCTTTCATCAGCACTTTGCACCCTCAGCATACAAGCCAGGAAGTGCTCATTAGATTTATTCCTACCTTTTTTCAGTAACTACAAATGGTATTTAAAACTATCTTTTGGCTTCCATGAATTAATTGATTGGAGTATATGAAAATTGAGTTTTGCATATTCAATCTTGCCTGTGACTTGTTCTACTCATTTATTTGTCCTAGGAACTGCTTTAGAGATTTCAAAATTTAGATTTTGTATTATCTAAATTTAAATTGTGTATACTTTTTCTTTCATTTTCATCAAGATGGATTTTCATTTTATCAAGAGAAATTTAAATTCAGGAAATACACTAAATAAAGTGTTATTGAGCACATAACATCCCTTTAAAAACTGTAATTGGTATGTAGATACAGAATTCTAAGTTCTCATCAGGGCACATAATACAAACTTTTCATATCCATTCGTGTACTTCCTAAACTTTAAGCATAACCTCCAAAATATGTTGATTTCAAGCCAGCCTTCCCCTACCCTATTGGTTGTTTTTGTTCTTCTATGTGCATTAGCTGTATATACAAAGAGAAAGCATGGAAACACATTTCTATATCTAGCAAAAGACGAGTGGTCCTTACGATAAGTGGAATTGTTGATAGTTAGCTGTGCTTTGCTCATTCAAATGACTTGCACATTACATATGTGGATGAATCAGTGGGAGAGAAGGACAAGACGGAGGGAGAGAGCTGATAGTTATGCTTAAGCCACAGAAAAGTCAGTGACCAGGGAGTAACTGAAAAGAAAATATCATGAGAGAAGCAGGGAGCTGCCAAAGAATAAAGACAGAAACACTGAAAAATTCTAATTCATGCAGAGTTAGAGGAAGAGAAAACTGTGTGGGATCAATGCTGAGAGCCACAGCCAAGTCGGAATGGCCCCTGGCATTTTGCCAATAGTATTGGTTGAGAGGCAAGCCATTAAGATGATGCTGAATTGTTTCAATTGTATATCAGACCTTTACTGTCTGCCTCAGCCAGCTACTTTGGAGTTCTCGTGCTACTTTGGAGTTCTTGCGGGTATTCCTGGAAAGTTCTCATTGGTTGGGGAAGTGCCGGAGGAGGGATTTCCAGTTGGTGGTTCCTGGAGGAGCCGTGTGGTGTTCGGAAGAGTTCCTGGGGAGCATGTGTGGAGTGTGCTGGTGGAGTTCAGAAATAAAGTTTGTTCCTGCTTCAGTGGCTCGTGATTTGTGCCCAGCCAGACTGCGGCAAATCAATATTTGTAATGATAATGTTGATAATTATTCTAAACTATCGACACACTGATCTGTTGAAGAATTCAAATGAATCTCAAGCAGGAAAAATACATAAAAACACATTTATAGACACCTAGGAGCAGAGAGGAAGGCTCAGTAGATGACAGAGACTATTGAGTTAATTTGAATGAAGTCAAGAAAAAGGATTCTATGAGTAAAAGGGACACAAACAAGGATAGAAATAGCCACAAAATTTAACCATCAATCACAATAAATATGAATACAATAAGTATCTGAATTAAAAACAACCAGACTGATGTATAAGTAGCTTGGAAATAATTGCTCCATCCTAAAAATAGCTAAAAAGCCAAATCTACTTAAAAATCAGGCACTTTTTAGATTTACAGAGAAGAGAGATCACAGAGCAAACCACTGCCACCAAAATTGGAGAGAGGGCGACAGGTGAATACCAAACCATCACAACTACTGACAAAACCTTGAGTGGAGGTTTCTGGGACAAGCAGCGTTAGGTTCCAGTGCTGGCTTCCTTTATGAAAAATACCATGTCTGACTATCAAGAAAAAATTACAAGGCATACTAGAAGTTAAAAATACCATTCATAAAGACTAAGCCAACATCAGCAACAGACTCCAATTTGGCAGGGATGTTGGGATTATCAGACTGGAGTTGAAGACAACGATGATTACTGCACTAGAAGCACTAATGGAAAAAGTGGACAGCACTCAGGAAGAGGTGGGAAATGTACACAGAGAGATGGAAATTCTAAGAAAGAGGGCCGGAGTTGTGGCTCAGTGGTAGAGCGCTTGCCTCCTGTTGTAACTTTTCCCCTGATAGTACTTCCTCCTTTAAATTTTCTTCCTCTGTCTGACTAGCTCGAGAGACAGCTAGGTGAAATGCAGCAGCCGGTTATCCTCAGAGAAATCTAGATATGTTGTTAGGAAAAGGACCTTATGAGGATCAGCAGCAACAAATTAGATATGATCCTGCTATATACTCACAAATTGCTGCAGATGCAATTAGGGCATGGAAGACTTTACAAGGACATGGAGATTTACAAGGTCAATTATCTAAGGTAATACAGGGAGCTAATGAACCTTACACTAAATTTGTAGATAGGCTTATTCAAACAGCTACCAGAGTTTTTGGGGATATATAACAAGCAATGCCATTAATAAAACAACTGGCTTATGACCAAGCAAATAGTTGGTGCAGAGAGGTCATTAGACCATGGAAACATGAAGATTTAAACACATATATTAAATTATGTAGAGACATTAATGAACAAGGGCAAGTCTTGGCAGCTGCAGTACAACAGGCTTTAGATGCCAGGCCAAAAACATACTACAATTGTGAACAAACAGGACATTTTAAAAGGAATTTCCCCATAGGAGGAGGGTTTAACAAAACTAGGTATCAAAGGGGTAGAATACTGGGTATTTTCCCATGATGCCGTAGAGGGAGACATTGGGCTAATGAATGCCATTCTCAAGTCACCATAGAGGGTACTCCATTATCAAAAAACGGACAAGGACCAGGTGTTTACCCACTATATCGTGGATAAAGGCATCGGGCTCCATTGCCAAAAAACGGACTGGGGGGCCCAATGCTCCGGGACCCATGACCACAAATATATGAGGCCATGGAGGAACCCAGAAACACCATCAGGGTAGTGCCCAGGACACATTATCCATCAGATCTCTCATCAGACAAACCAGAGGGAGCGCAGGGTTGGACATCTGTGCCTCTGCCAGAGCAGTACTAACTCCAGAGATGGGAGTTCAAATCATTCCCACAGGAGTAAAAGGACCTCTTCCCCAAGGAACAGTAGGCTTATTGTTAGGACACAGTTCTTCTACTCTAAAAGGACTTATGATAAGTCCTGGGGTAATTGATCCCGATTATGAAGGTGAAATAAAAATTATAGCTAGTTCTCCAAGAGGTATATCAGTAATTTCGCCAGGAGATAGAATAGCACAATTATTAATAATACCAAGCCTGCATGATAAATTTTCCAGTCGTACTGTAGAAAGAGGTTCCAGGGGATTAGACTCCACAGGTATAGATTGGGCTATGCTGTCTTTAAATTTAGATTCTCACCCAATGCTAAAACTAAATATTCAAGGACATGAATTTAATGGGCTACTGGATACAGGTGCAGACCTTAGCATCATCTCTCATCAAGAATGGCCAAATCATTGGCCATTACAACAAGCCACTCAAACGCCTTGAGGCCTAGGAGTGGCAACTAATCCCCATAGAAGTGCAATGGTATTAGATTGGAAGGATCTGAAGGATGTGAAGGAACTATACAGCCATATGTATTGGATCATCTTCCTATAAATTTATGGGGACGAGATGTCCTACACCAATTAGGTTTGACATTAACAAATAATATCAATCCAAATGCACCCACTATTATGGCTAGACAAGGTTTTAGGAAAGGAAAAAGATTAGGAGAAAAAGGACAAAGTATAGTGGCACCAATACGAATAGATCAAGAAATAGATAGACATGGATTGGGTTTTCAGGAGGGGTCACTGAGACAATAAAAATTACTTGGAAATCAGAAAGACCAGTATGGGTTCCTCAGTGGCTCCTGACTAAAGAAAAGATACAAGCAGCCCATGACCTGGTCAAACAACAATTAGCGGAGGGACATATACAACCTTCCATATCTCCCCATAATACTCCCATTTTTGTCATTAAAAATAAATCTGATAAATGGAGATTATTGCAAGATTTAAGAGGTATAAATAATGAGATGGTTATTATGGAACCTGCTCAATCAGGGATTCCTCAATTGTCTGCTTTGCCAAAAACCCATGTTTTAGTTATAGATATTAAAGATTGTTTTTTTTTTCAATTCCAATTCATCCTGAGGATAGTCCACGTTTTGCATTTACTGTCCCTGCGTTGAATCATGAAGTTCCTGATCAGAAATATGAATGGAAAGTACTCCCTCAAGGGATGGCTAACAGCCCAACTATGTGTCAAATTTATGTTAACAAAGCAATCCAGCCACTTAGAAATCAAATCCTGAACTACAAATATTTCACTATATGGATGATGTATTATTAGCACACAAAGATAAAAACACATTACTAGAATGTTATGCCACACTTACAAACTTATTAAAAAATTATAATCTAGAGATAGCAATAGATAAAGTACAATTAAATTTTCCAATTAATTATTTAGGAGTTCTATTATCCTCAACCATGGTCCGTCCTCCAAAAATTCAAATACAAGTAGATCAACTCAAATCACTTAACAACTCCCAAAAGTTATTAGGAGACATAAATTGGATAAGGCCTTATCTAGGCATACCAACAGGAGAGTTGGGACCTTTATTTGATATCCTAAAAGGTCCATCAGATCCAAATTCACCATGAATGTTAATGCCTGAAGCAAGAAAGGCATTAAAAATTATTGAAATATATATGGAAAATATGCATTTAGATAGAATTGATATGTTTGCCTTTATTATTTATTGTACTACCAACAAAAAATATTCCTACAGGAGTATTTTGGCAAGAAGGTCCATTGTTGTGGATACATTTATCTTATTCTCCTAACACTATTCTTACTAGGTATCCTGAGGCTGAAGGACAATTGATACTCAAAGGAATAAAAGCAGCAAAGGGAGTGTTTGGAATTTCTCCCAATAAAATTATTTCTCCATATACTATGAATCAAATTGATGAGTTAGCTAATGAGTTAAATACTTGCGCAATAATCATGTGTAAATCTAATGTTTCATTTGATAACCACTTACCATCTAATCCTTTGTTGTCTTTTTGGTCTTCGCATCCTGCAGTTTTTCCAAAAATGACAAGAAAAACACCTATCATGAATGCTCCAAATATATTCACTGATGGGTCAAATAATGGTACAGCAGCAGTAGTTACCCCTGATCAAACTTTTACATTTTTAGTACCTAAACAATCAGCTCAAAAGGTAGAGCTTAATGCAGTATTACAAGCTTTTGTGATGTTTAAAGATTCTGTATTTAATTTATTTTCTGATAGTCAGTATATAGTTAATGCTATAGTATCCCTTGAAGATGCTGGTAGGATTTCCCCTTCCTCTACTGTTTTCTCTTTGCTTTCCACTATACAAAGTCTAATCTGGGACAGAAAAGATCCATTATTTATAGGACATATCAGGGCACATACAGGATTGCCTGGAGCCCTTAGTTTGGGCAACGATTTAGCAGATAAATCTACACATGACATACATATTTTCTCTACACTAGAAGAAGCTACACATTTTCATAAAAGGTTCCATGTCAATGCTAATACTTTACAAAAGCGTTTAAAAATAACTAAGGAACAAGCTAGACAAATAATAAAATAATGTCAAAATTGTGTGACCTTTTTACCACAAGTTAATCTTGGAGTCAATCCTAGAGGACTGATACCTAATCGTATTTGGCAGATGGATGTCACACACTTGCCACAATTTGGAAAATTAAAATATTTGCATGTTACAGTTGATACTTCTTCTGGATTTTTGATGGGCTCCCTTCATGCCAGAGAAAAAACTAAAGATATTATAGCTCATTGCTTATAAAATTTTGCCACTGTGGGCGTTCCAAAACAGTTAAAAACAGATAATGGTCCTGGCTATACTTCTATCTCTTTTAAACAATTTTGCTCATCATTTGGCATTACTCGTATAACAGGAATCCCATACAATCCACAGGGTCAAGGCATAGTTGAAAGAGCTCATCAAACTATTAAAATGTACTTATTAAAGCAAAAAGAGGGAATTGGGAAGGGGTATATATATCCCCCAAAGATAAACTTAAAATAACACTTTTTACTCTAAACTTTTAAAATTTGGATTCATCAGGGCTTAGTGCCGTGGAAAGGCATATGTGTCCAAAAAACGTACATAAGCCTAAGGCACTTTGGAAGGATATTCTAACAGGACAATGGAAAGGTCCTGACCCAGTGATTGTCTGGAGTCAGGGGGTTTGTTTGTGTATTTCCACAGGGAGAACAGCAGCCGATTTGGATTCCAGAGAGACTAATTAAAGCGATTTCTACAGACCAAAAAGAAGATGACTTGGCTCAAATCCATAACAACTGATATCCTTACTTCTGCAACAGTGGTTCTCCCACACCTGGAGGCTAATGAATAATGAACACCATTAGAGCCTATTTCAAATGTAAAAAACCTTGGGGCTTGCTTGTGGGAATACCTTCAGACCCATATGCAAGTTACAGGAAAAAGGATGGGATATCCAAAGAAGAGTCAAACCCAGGTGGTAACCAGGATGTTTTTTTCAATATCTATTTTATTATTGCCTTTTCCCACATCATGAAGTTCTATTTTATTTTTTGAGCTCATACAGACCTAGGTTAATGTTTTTCTGATCAGTTCTATTTTTTGACTGTGGAGTTTTAAACATTGCAATGGAGATTTCACCTGTAAAATGCTACTAGGCCTTTATTATGTTATGTGTTGTATGTATCGTATCATGTGTGCACACTAGTGTTTTGTGTTGTATGTCTGTATGTGCATATGTCCATATATCATATATGAGGAGTGCTCATGAAAAAAAGGACCCAAATATTTTTTTTTTTATTCACGTTTTAAATGGTTTAATTTAAATTGGGTAAACAGCTGTTGAGGATTGTTTTGATATGTGAACAAAAAAGGAGGTTAACAGATCTGTTTGTTTACTTTCACATTTCCTTTTCATTATATTTAATAATTATGTTCAGGATAATGTAAATTGTTCAGAAAATTGTTTTCTTAGTGCCTGCTGGAATGTTACATAATTTTTTTTTAGCCATCATTGCCAGAATTCCTACCTTCATCCCAGTGCCGCTGAAGACAAAGATAAAACCAAACTACAGCTTCTTCGATAGCTATCACAGTAAACTGTATAAACTGATGCATCAATGAATAATAACTCAACAAGTAATGCTCAATCAAGGAGTCGATTTACTTTGGGAGGAAATGGACATATTAATGGATTCCTCTGCTTTGAACTGCTTGCAGAACTTGCATGGACTATGTTTCACTTGCATGCATTGTGAACTATCTGTTGGTGCAGCGAATTGTGGTAGTGCTGGGGCATCTTTGCTGATGGTGTCATCGGCGGTACAATTTTTCCAAAAAGAGCCATCATTTGGCTTGGTGTCGTGGCATTTTGCATCCTCTTCCCTTCTGCTTGTGATAGTCTAAAATTTGGGGGCCAACAGAGGTGAGGCAAAGAACCTCACCCCCACACACACTGGTGCAAAGGCCTATCCACTAGTATGGCTGTATGCTGGACCAGTAGTTAATGACCGGTAAGATCCAATTGCAGTGGTACCAACCTAAGACAGGAGGCTGATGCCTTGAGTTCAGCTCATCCGATGACAGGTAAGAACCATATGTAGTATTGGACAACCTAAGACAGGCACGGTCCCTAAGCCACATGCTTGGTGTTTAATTAAACAGAAGGGGGGAGATGCTGAGAGCCACAGCCGAGTCGGAATGGCCCCTGGCATTTTGCCAGAAGTAATGGTTGAGAGGTGAGCCATTAAGATGATGATAATTAAGTTAAGCTGTGTCAATAGGGCGGCCCCTGCTGCCTCAGGCGCCCGCTACTTGGGAGCTCTCTCGGGGATTCCTGGAGAGTTCGCGTTGGTTGGGGAAGTTCCGGGAGAGTGAGTTCCGGTTGGTGTGTGGTGTGTTCCTGGAGGAGCCGCGTGGGTGGCGTTTGGGGCTGTGGGAGTTTGGAAATAAAGTTTGTTCCTGCTTGAGTGGCTCGTGATTTGTGCCCAGCCAGATTGCGGCAGTACTGGGAGGAACAAACCACTAACCTAGAATTCTGCACTAGTGATCGCCTTACAGAAGGTAAACCTAAGGGGAGGGACTGGTTGCCCCTAGACCTGCCAAGAACGTTAAAAGTTCTTCACAGAGAAGAAAAGTGATAATGGCCAGACACTCAGATCTATTTAAGGAAAGAACTCACCAGAGAAGGAAGAAGTGAAGGTGAAACAAAATCATTCTTATTCTTTTTCTTCAATTTTCTACCTCATACTTTTCTTATTCTTAATTGACCAGATACCCATTTGATCAAAATAAAGATAGCAAAATGTTCTTGATTATGGAGCTTGTGTATAATTACAACAAATGACAGCAATAGTGTATCAGAGATAGGAGGGAGGAATTAGGGAGATTTTGCCTTCATATGTCAGGAGCCACTCTGGAAATATATGCCCTTAAGTCCTGAGCAAGAGATACTGAACAATTATTGCAGCCCGAAATATTCTGGGCTTTACCTCCGATCTGATAATGAGGTGTGGCTCCAAAACTAAGTGTCACCTGGTGGGGTTGAGTTACACTCACCTATTCCTTTATAATCCTACCCCTTTGCCCTTTTGGGGATAGAATGTTCCATGGAACCGCTCCTTGTGTGTCCCCTATATAAGAATAAAGAATTCCAGTGGCTGTCTCTTTCCACGGACCTTAAGGTCAAAGAGCTGTCATGGATTTTGAAAAGGTACTTCTGTGTGTTTGCATGCTTTCTTTGTCATTTTCTTAAGTTATTGGAACAGTCAGATTTTGTGAGCCCAGCATTAGGTCGTCAGTTGGGATAGTTGGAGAAAATTGTAAGGTACTTGTACTGTCTGTCAATAGGTGTGGTGCAGCAGTGTGATTTGCAAGTGGATTTGGGTTAATTGTAAATGTATATTGCAAACTTCAGGATAACAAGTAAAAAAAATAAAAAACAAAATGTGTGTGGGGAGAATTGGTAGAAAAAAGAGAAAATGAAATCAAAAGAAAAAGGGTTGAATACAAAAACAGGAACACAAAACAAAGGCAACAGGAAAAGAAGAAAGAAAGCAGCAACAGATGTGGTAGCTGTGCATGGAAGTACATCAGGAGTGACTTTTCACATGGGTGGTCTGAGGGCACCAACTGAGAGGCAGAGGTTGTCAGAGTGGATCAAGGGAAATCTAACAGGTATCATATACCAAAAAAAAAAAACCCACTTTGAATATAAAAAGATAGTAGGAGTAAACAGATGGAAAAAGATACACCATGCTAACTCTAATCAGAAGGAAGCAGGCAAGGTTGTATTGATTTCAGACAAAGCAGACATAAGAGCAAAAAATGTTATCAGGAATAAAGGACATTACATAAGGAGAAAAGGGTCAAGTCTCCAAGAAGACATAACAACCCTCGATGTGTTGCACCCCAGAACAAATGTCAGGATGTGAGGCAAAAACTGAGAACTCAGGGAAAACAGGTGAATCCACTATCATAGTTAGACACTTCCAACTATGCATCCATCAGAAATAGGCCCAACAGGCAGAAAAACAGTGGGGATACAGTCAAACTCAACATCATCACCAATCAACCAGATCAAATCAACATCTATTGACTGCTTAATCCAACAACAGCAGATCACAATGTCTCTGGAACTCACAGACAACCCTCACCAAGACAGACCACAGGGCAGGCAATTAAACACACATCGGTGAATTCAGAAGAAAGCAAATGATGTTTGCTCTTACACCACAATGGAATTAAATGAGAAATCAAGAAAGAAAGGTAGCTGGAATCCAAAATACTTGGAAATTAACCATGTAAGTCTAAATAACAGATAGGTCAGACAAGAAATCATACAACAAATATAAAATGTTTTGAACAAAACTAAAATGAAAGCCCAACTTATCAAAATTGATGGGATTCAGTGAAAGCAACACTTAGAATATTAGCAGTGAATTCATGTATTCGAAAAGAAGAAAGTCTAAAACTGATGATCTTAGTTTCCACTTTAGGAAACTAGATAAAAAAGAGAAAATTAAATCAGAAATAACCAGAAGAAAATAAATAATAAAAAGAAATTAATTAAATTGAAAATAGAAATCAATAGAGAAAATCAGTGAAACCAAGAGCTAGTTCTATGAAAATATCAATAAAATTGATAAGACTCAAGAAAAGTTAACTAAGAGAAAAGAGACATAAATTAATAATATCAGAAATGAAAGAGAGAATACCATTACACATCCCAAATACATTAATAAGATAATAAAGTAATATTGTAAAAAACTCTCTGCCCACAAATTTGATAACTTACATGAGATGAATCAAATTCTTGAAAGACATACTCTGTCAAGACACACATGAGAAGAAATAAGCATTTCAAATGGACTGTATCTATTTTAAAAACTTGAATTAATAATTAATAACCTTCCAAATCAGAAGTGTTAGGTCTAGATGGGTTTACTGATGAATTCTACCAAAAATGTTAGGAAAAGATTATGCCAATTATCTATAATATCCTCAAGAAGACAGAAGTAGAGCAATTATGAGGCCAGTATTACCCCAACAACAAAAACAAAGAGATTATAAGAAAACTATAGACAAGTATCTCTCATGAACATAGATACAAAAGTTCTTCACAAAATAATACCATAAACAAGTAGGATTTATTTCAGGTATACAAAGTTGGTTTAATATTTGAAAATCAATTAATATATCTATCATATAAATAGGCTACAGAAGGAGAATCACAAGATTATATCAATAGATGCAGAAAAAGGATTGAACAAAATCCAATATTCATTCAAGATAATATGAGTAAACTAGTGGAAGAAAACTTTCTCACCATGAAAAATTGCGTCTACAAAACACATACAGCTAATATCATATTTAATGGTGAGAAACTAGAAACTTTCTTGCTAAGACCAGTACCAAGGCAAGGATATTCCCTCTCACCATGAATTCTCAATATGCTAGAAGTCCTAGATAGCACAATAAGACAAGAAAAGGAAATAAAAGGCAAACAGATTAAAAAGGAAGAAGTAAAACTATCTTTGTTCACAGATCATATGATTGTCTATGTAGAAAATCTGTAATAATCAACAAAAGAGCGTTAGAACAAAGAAGAAATTATAGTAAGGCTGAAAATACAAGGTTAATACACAAAATCAATCACTTATATACTAACAATGAACAGATGGAATTTGAAATTTAAAACACATTATTATTTACATTAGCACTTGATAAAAGATAATATTTAGTAACACTCTAACAAAATATGTGAGACTTACACCTATGCATCCACCAGAAATATATCCAACAGGTAGAAAACCAGTAGGGATACAGTCAAACTCAACATCCCCATCAATCAACCAGATAAAATCAACATCTATAGACTATTTAATCCAACAATGGCAGATCACAATGCCTCTGTAATCTACAAAAAAAAACTACAAAAATTTCATGAGAGAAACCAAAGAAGTACAACAACAAAAAGATATTCCCTGTGGGAAGTCTCTATATTGTCCAGATGTCAGTTCTTCCCAACTTTATCTATAGATTCAAAAGATTCCCAATCAAAACCTCAGCAAGTTATTTTCTGGATATCAACAAGTTGACTTTGAGATTCATATGGACAGGCCAAAGACCTAGAATAGCCAACCTGAAATGGAAGTAGGACAAAGTTGAAGGGCTAACTTGGCCCAACTTCAGGACTTCCTGCACAGCGACAGTAAAGGAGACAGCAGACACTAGCAAAGGAGAGACAGCCCAGCAATGAGAACCCAGCAATGGGTTTGAGTGGAGAACCCAGGAATAGAGCCATATAGAGATGGTCAGCTGGTCTTTGACAAAGGAGCAAAGGCAACACAGCAGAGAAAGATCGTCCTTTAAACATATGGTACTGAGACAGACACCCTGGTCCAAAAACAATCAAACAAACCAACAAAAACAAATCCAGACACAGAACTCACATACTTCAGAAAAGCAATTAAAAATTGATCATAAATGTAAATGCAAAAATGCATAACAGTAAAACTCTTAAAAAACACCTTAGGAAAATATCTGGGTGACCTTGGGTATGGTGATGATTTTTTAGGTGCAATATCAAAGTCACAATTCATTTAGAAATAATTAATAAGCTGGATTTTACTAAAATTAAAAAGTCTGCTCAAAAGGATGAGAACACAGGCCCCACAGATTGGGAGAAAATATGCAAAAAAAAAACTGATAAAGGAGTATTATAGAAAATATAAAAATAACTCTTGAATTCAACAATAAGAAATAAATCTGGATTTAAAAATGGGGAAAAGACTTAGACACCTTAACAGATATGATATACAGATGTCAAATAAACATATGAAAAGATGTTTAACATCTTATGTCATCAGAAAAATGCAGAATCAAACAATGAGATACCAGGCACACCTATTAGAATGGGCAAATCCAAATATGGACATCACCAAAGCTGGCCAGGACAAGGAGCAACAGGAACTCCCATGCATTGCTGGTGTGAATGCTGGACGGACCGGTCCATCCACCTTGGGAGTCAGCTGGAAAATCTTCACAAAACCAAACATACTTTTAACCTTTCAGGAGGCGACACATTAGTTCCAGTAATCAGGGCAGCTGGATATTGGAGCAAGGTATAAAAAAGAAAGAGAATAGGTCATTCCAAAACAGACTAAGGCAGAGGAACACTTGATCTGTGACAGGAGAACTGGGGAAAGGGACCTCTTTCCAATAAATAGATATGGATGGCTGGAGATGCACGTGGAAACAATAGAAAATCTGACCACTACCTTTTATCCAACAACCGGCAGTGCTAGGAGATTCCGGCCTAAATGTGAAAGACAAAACATTAAGGTTCTAGGACAATAATATAGTTTAATATTTTCTTGCTCCCACATTAGGGAAATATAAAATATGAAACAAAACCCACAAATCATCAGAGAAAAGATTTGAAAGTTGGGTTCCATTGAAATAGAACCTGTGTTCACAGAGACACCACTAGGAAAATAAAAAAGCAAGCCCCAGAGCAGAATGTCCCACAAACGTGTGACGCAGGAAGGTTTCTTAACCAAAACCCAAAGCAGCAGAACGAGTAGAAAAAGCCAGACCTCTGGAAAGTGGTCCATAATCCTGAATAAATCCAAATAACCAAGAAACATACAAAAATACATTGACTTCATTAGCCACTAGAAAACACAAATTAAAACATAGTGTGGCATAATTACCATAACCACCGGAATGACAAAAATGAAATGACAACATCAAGTTGTGCAGGTGCTAAGGAGCGAAGAGAGCCCTCCTGCGGGGCGGGTGAGGGCACAGAACCATACCCTTTGGATACGGTTCAGCATTATTTATTCAAGTTGAAAGTGAGAACTCTCTGACTCATCAGTCACAATCACACGCACAAGTGCCCCAAATCGTACGTGAATGAGACCCGGTTTGTGTTCCCCCCAGACTCCTCCGCATCCAGATCTGGATCCTAAAACTACACGGGAGCCTGCGTGCGCTGCGGTCGCGCGTCCGGGAGGACCCACGGGGCGCACAGTGCCTGCTCAGCAGCATCTCGAGGCCGACGCTGCTCCGGTCCTCCCGGCTCAGACCCCAGCCAGGAGCAGGCGCGGTCCACACCGCGTGCGCTATCCCGCAGCCCGATGTCTCCGCTTCTCGGATGACTGTCTAGAGGAAGACCCGGTGTGGTGTGTTCGTTGCCGGCTGATGCCTGCGGAAAGGGCGCCGGCTCGGGTGCCTCTGGCCATGTCTCCCGGCGACACTAGGTGGAGCTCCTTCTTCTCCGTCCCCGCGGCCTGCCGCACCTCGCGGCATGGGCCGGCACTTGTCACCCCTAGCCGGTGCCCTTGCGCGGCCAGCAGGGCGAGGACGTCACCATCCGCCAACCAGGGCGGCCGGAGAGGAGAGGCCCGTCCCTGGGAGGGCGGGGCGCGTGGCCTCGGGGCTGCGCGGCGGCGGGGCGCAGGGCGCGGGCAGAAGGTGCTGGGGCTCAGCTCGTTACTCCGCGCGGGCTGGAGAGGCCGGGAGAGGCCGCGCAGAACCCGCCTCTTCCGCGCCCATCTCTGGACGACTCTCCGCGCCCGCGCTCCCGCACACAAAGGGGCCGGTCCGTGCGCATTGTTCCTTAAACTGACATGACGTCACCGCGGAGAGCTGGCAGGTCCCCGCAGGCGCTGGCGAAGCTAGGCACCCGCTGGCCCGCAGACCCCTCCTGTGCCCGCAGGCTCGTCTGCTGGTCCCCTGAATTCGAGCTCCGGGGAGCTGCGCTGCTTGTTCAGAGCCTGTCTAGAAGAGTGTGGCCAATGGTCGGTGTAAAGCGAATGGACGTGTCTCATCCACGCGCCATCCGGAGCCGTTTTATTCATGCATCTTCTCCCACCTGTCAGGTGTCGCTGTTGCAGTTTGTCACCTCATTTGTGGAACCCTAGCCTTTCTTGGGTACCCTTGAAATAATTCCCACAGGAGGTGTCTCTGGTGTGAAAACCCCCACTGAAAATGTGGAAAGAGGGAACCACATAGAAGTGACCAGATGGGTGGACCCTGAACATCAATGTTCACAAGTGTGACAGTCTCATGCCCCTCCCCATCACTGAGACTCTCCCAGAGGCCCCCTCCTCTGCTCCCTGGCACCTCAGGGTCTCTTGGCTTCTCCTTCCATCTCTGGCTTTCCCTAGCTCCCCATATCTTGCGGGGCAACTGGAGTCTTCCTAATTCGACTCCCAAACTGAGCTCTAAGCTTGGTTTGTCCACCCCAGATCCAAAGCACACGTTTGGCAAACCAAGAGCCATCTTCCTTACAAAGGCAAACTCAGAGTTGGCACAGTATTTCTAATGGCACTCCCCCACAAAGATTTTCACCTCTTTGTTAATTTACCCTTCTGTCCTCCCCCAAAGAATAAACCCAGCCTCCTTCCTAGCCTCCAATATTTTTATGTCACATAAAAGTCATTTAAAGGATGACAGCTAGAGGCCTGAAGATTAGTAAATTCCCTAAGAGTCTGGAGCCCCAAGCCAGGGTGTACAAGTAGACAGGGGAGGGAAATTCGTCTTTCCTTCACGTTGGTAAAGGCAGAGAGGTACGCGGGGGTCCCTGTTTATCAGCCCTAGTTTCTTATTTGCAGGAGGGAAGAGTCCAAACTATTCGTCACCTTCCTCCTTGAATTTCCTGTGTGTAGGCCCCCATCACCTTTTTGTGTGTTGAGTAAAATGAGCTGCAAGAGCAGATCTGCCCTGGACTCTCAGATAAGATGGAGGCCTATTTGCCACCCGTGGTGGTACAAAGCAGGTTGTGGGGCTTTCCCCCTGGGATCCTTCAGGGACTGGGATCCTCACCTGGCGGCTCCTCCTTCCTCTGCACTCTTGCAGCAGCTGGCAGGTGGAGGAAGGGGCTACAGTGGAAGTCACCTTTGCATGCCGCAGTCTGGCTGGGCACAAATCACGAGCCACTGAAGCAGGAACAAACTTTATTTTTAAACTGCAGGAAAACACTTCACACAGCTCCCGGGGAATCCTCCCAAATGCACCAGGAGGCTTGTCCAGGAACCCCCAGCCGGAAATATCTCTCCCGGAAATCCCTCCTCCTGCACTTCCCCAACCAATGGGAACTCTCGGGGAATCCCCGGAAATCCCCACGAGAACTCCAAAATAGTGCGAGAACTCAAAAGTTGCGGCAGAGGCGGATAGTAATGCCTCGCCTGTCAATCAATACTGTTGGCAAAATGCCAGGGGCCATACAGACTCAGCCGTGGCTCTCAGCATCTCCCCCTTTTTGTTTAATTAAACAACAAGCAATGTGGCTTAGGGACCGTGCCTGTTAGGCAGTCCAATTCAACATATGGTCCTTACCCATCATCGGATGAACTGACCTCTAGGCGTCAGCCTCCTGTCTTAGGTTGGTACCACTGCAATTGGATCATACCCGTCACTGACTACCGGTCCAGCATACAGCCATACTTGTGGATAGGTCTATGCACCAGTGGGGGGGTGAGGTTCTTTGCCTCACCTCTGTTGGCCCCCAAATTTGGCCTTGGTGCCAGTGGGGGAGTGAGGTTAATGTGGCTTAAGGACCGTGCCTGGTAGGTTGTCCAATTCAACATATGGTTCTTACCCGTCATCGGAAAACTGACCTTTAGGTGTCAGCCTCCTGTCTTAGGTTGATACCACTGCAATTGGATCATACCCGTCACTGACTACCGGTCCAGCATAAGCCATTGGCCCCCAAATTTTAGACCATCACTAGCAGAAGGGAGGAGGATGCAAAATGCCATGACACTAAGCCAATTGAGGGCTCCTTTGAAAAATTGTACCACCGGTGACACCATCAACAAAAATACTCCAGCACTACCACAATTCGCTGTACCAACAGATAGTTCACAATGCATACAAGTGATACATAGTCCAGGCAAGGTCTGCAAGCAATTCAAAGCAGAGGAATCTGTCAATATGTCCATTTCCTCCCAAAGTAAATCGACTCCTTAATTGAGCATTACTTGTGGAGTTATTATTCATTGATGCATCAGTTTTTACAGTTTGTTGTGATAACTATCGAAGAAGCTGTAGTTTGGTTTTATCTTTGTCTTCACCGGCACTGGGATGAAGATAGGAGTTCTGACAATGATGCTAAGAAAAAAATTATGTAACATTCCAACAGGCACTAAGAAAACAATTTTTTGAACAATTTACATTATCCTGAACAGAATTATTAAATATAATGAGAAGGAAAGGTGAAAGTAAACAAACAGATCTGTTAACCTCCTATTTGTTCACATATTAAAACAATTTTCAACAGCTGTTTACCCAATCTAAATTAAACCATTAAAATCACGTGAATAAAAAAATTCGGATCCATTTATTCATGAGCGCTCCTCATATATGATATATGGACATACGCACATACAGACATACAACACAAAACAGAAGTGTGCATACATAACATACAACACTTAAGACAATAGTAAAGGCCTTGAAGCTTTACCTAGGTGAAATCTCCATTGCAATGCTTAAAAACTCCACAGTCAAAAAATAAAACTGATCAGAAAAACATTAACCTAGGTCTGTATGAGCTCAAAAATAAAATAGAACTTTATGATGTGGGAAAAGGCAAATAATAAAATAAATATTGAAAAAAGCATCCTGGTTAATCACTGTCGCAGATGTAAGAATAGCCAAACTGGAGTTCTGGATATCAGCTGTTATGGATTTGAGTCAAATCATCTTCCTTTTGGCCTGTAGAAATTGTTTTAGTTAATCTCTCTGGAATCCAAATCGGCTGCTGTTCTCCCTGTGGAAAAACACAAACAGAACCCCGACTCCAGACAATCACTGGGTCAGGACCTTTCCATTGTCCTGTTAGAATATCCTTCCAAAGTACCTTAGGCTTATGTACATTTTTTGGACACATATGCCTTTCCGCAGCACTAAGCCCTGAGGAATCCAAATTTAAAAAGTTTAGAGTAAAAAGGGTTATTTTAAGTTTATCTTTGGGTGACATATACCCCTTTCCAATTCCCTCTTTTTGCTTTAGTAAGTACATTTTAATAGTTTGATGAGCTCTTTCAACTATGCCTTGTCCTTGTGGATTGTATGGAATTCCTGTTATATGAGTAATGCCAAATGATGAGCAAAATTGTTTAAAAGAGGTAGAAGTATAACCAGGACCATTATCTGTTTTTAACTGTTTTGGAACGCCCACAGTGGCAAAATTTTGTAAGCAATGAGCTATAACATCTTTAGTTTTTTCTCCGGAATGAAGGGAGCCCATCAAAAATCCGGAAGAAGTATCAACTGTAACATGCAAATATTTTAATTTTCCAAATTGTGGCAAGTGTGTGACGTCCATCTGCCAAATATGGTTAGGTATCAGTCCTCTAGGATTGACTCCAAGATTAACTTGTGGTAAAAAGGTCACACAATTTTGACATTGTTTTATTATTTGTCTAGCTTGTTCCTTAGTTATTTTAAAACGCTTTTGTAAAGTATTAGTATTGAAATGGAACCTTTTATGAAAATGTGTAGCTTCTTCTAGTGTAGAGAAAATATGTATGTCATGTGTAGTTTTATCTGCTAAATCATTGCCCAAACTAAGGGCTCCAGGCAATCCTGTATGTGCTCTGATATGTCCTATAAAGAATGGATCTTTTCTGTCCCAGATTAGACTTTGTGTAGCAGAAAACAAAGAGAAAACAGTAGAGGAAGGGGAAATCCTGCCAGCATCTTCAAGGGATACTATAGCATTAACTACATACTGACTATCAGAGAATAAATTAAATACAGAATCTTTAAACATCACAAAAGCTTGTAAAACTGCATTAAGCTCTACCTTTTGAGCTGATTGTTTGGGTACTAAAAATGTAAAAGTTTGATCAGGGGTAACTACTGCTGCTGTACCATTATTTGACCCATCAGTGAATACATTTGGAGCATTCATGATAGGGGTTTTTCTTGTCATTTTTGGAAAAACTACAGGATGCGAAGACCAAAAAGACAACAAAGGATTAGATGGTAAGTGATTATCAAATGAAACATTAGATTTACACATGATTATTGCCCAAGTATTTAACTCATTAGCTAACTCATCAATTTGATCCATAGTATATGGAGAAATAATTTTATTGGGAGAAATTCCAAACACTCCCTTTGCTGCTTTTATTCCTTTGAGTATTAATTGTCCTACAGCCTCAGGATACCTAGTAAGAATAGTGTTAGGAGAATAAGATAAATGTATCCACAATAATGGACCTTCTTGCCAAAATACTCCTGTAGGAATATTTTTTGTTGGTAGTACAATAAATAATAAAGGCAAACTTATATCAATTCTATCCAAATGCATATTTTCCATATATGTTTCAATAATTTTTAATGCCTTTCTTGCTTCAGGCGTTAACATGCGGGGTGAATTTGGATCTGATGGACCTTTTAGGATATCAAATAAAGGTCCCAACTCTCCTGTTGGTATGCCTAGATAAGGCCTTATCCAATTTATGTCTCCTAATAACTTTTGAAAGTCGTTAAGTGATTTGAGTTGATCTACTCGTATTTGAATTTTTGGTGGACGGACCATGGTTGAGGATAATAGAACTCCTAAATAATTAATTGGAAAATTTAATTGTACTTTATCTATTGCTATCTCTAGATTATAATTTTTTAATAAATTTGTAAGTGTGGCATAACATTCTAGCAATGTGTTTTTATCTTTGTGTGCTAACAATACATCATCCATATAGTGAAATATTTGTAGTTTAGGATTTTGATTTCTAAGTGGCTGGATTGCTTTGTTAACATAAATTTGACACATAGTTGGGCTGTTAGCCATCCCTTGAGGGAGTACTTTCCATTCATATCTCTGATCAGGACCTTCATGATTCAGTGCAGGGATAGTAAATGCAAAATGTGGACTATCCTCAGGATGAATTGGAATTGAAAAAAAACAATCTTTAATATCTATAGCTAAAACATACCAGGTTTTTGGCAAAGCAGACAATTGAGGAATCCCCGATTGAGCAGGTCCCATAATAACCATCTCATTATTAATGGCTCTTAAATCTTGCAATAATCTCCATTTACCAGATTTCTTTTTAATGACAAAAATGGGAGTATTGTAAGGAGATACGGAAGGTTGTATATGTCCCTCCGCTAATTGTTGTTTGACCAGGTCATGGGCTGCTTGTATCTTTTCTTTAGTCAGGGGCCACTGAGGAACCCATACTGGTCTATCTGATTTCCAAGTAATTTTTATTGCCTCAGTGACCCCTTCTGAAAACCCAGTCCATGTCTATTTATTCCCTGATCTATTTGAATGGGTGCTGCTATGCCTTGTTCTCCTAATCTTTTTTCTTTCCTGAAACCTTGTCTAGCCCTAATAGTGGGCGCATTTGGATTGATGTTATTTGTTAATGTCAAACCTAATTGATCTAGGACATCTCGTCCCCATAAATTTATAGGAAGATGATCCAATACATATGGCTGTATAGTTCCTTCGCATCCTTCAGGATCCTTCCAATCTAATACCATTGCACTTCTATGGGGATTAGTTGCCACTCCTAGGCCTCGAAGCGTTTGAGTGGCTTGTTGTAACGGCCAATGTTGTGGCCATTCTTGACGAGATATGATGCTAAGGTCTGCACCTGTATCCAGTAGCCCATTAAATTCATGTCCTTGAATATTTAGTTTTAGCATGGGGCGAGAATCTAAATTTAAAGACAGCATAGCCCAATCTACACCTGTGGAGCCTAATCCCCTGGAACCTCTTTCTATAGTACTACTGGAAAATTTATCATGTAGGCTGGGTATTATTAATAACTGTGCTATTCTATCTCCTGGTGAAATTACTGATATACCCTTTGGAGAACTAGCTATAATTTTTATTTCACCTTCATAATCGGGATCAATTACCCCGGGACTTATCATAAGTCCTTTTAGCGTAGAAGAACTGCGTCCTAACAATAAGCCTACTGTTCCTTGGGGAAGAGGTCCTTTTACTCCTGTGGGAATGATTTGAACTCCCATCTCTGGAGTTAGTACTGCTCTGGCAGAGGCGCAGATGTCCAACCCTGCGCTCCCTCTGGTTCGTCTGATGAGAGATCTGATGGATAATGTGTCCTGGGCACTACCCTGATGGTGTTTCTGGGTTCCTCCAGTGCCCCGTACATTTGTGGTCGTGGGCCCCGGAGCATTGGGCCCCCCTGTCCGTTTTTTGGCAATGGAGCTCGATGCCTTTCTCCATGATATCGTGGGTAAACACTTGGTCCTTGTCTGTTTTTTGATAACGGAATACCCTCTATGGTGGTTTGAGAACGGCATTCATTAGCCCAATGTTTCCCTCTACGGCATCATGGGCAAATACCCGGTATTCTATTCGTTTGATATCTAGCTTTGTTAAACCCTCCTCCTATGGGGCAACTCCTTTTAAAATGTCCTGTTTGATCACAATTATAGCATGTTTTTGGCCTGGCATCTAAAGCCTGTTGTACTGCTGCTAAGACTTGCCCTTGTTCATTAATGTCTCTATATAATTTAATATATGTGTTTAAATCTTCATGTCTCCATGGTCTAATGACCTCTCTGCAACAACGATTTGCTTGGTCATAAGCCAGTTGTTTTATAAATGGCATTGCCTGTTCTGTATCCCCAAAAATTCTAGAAGCTGCTTGAATAAGCCTATCTACAAATTCAGCGTAAGGTTCATTAGTTCCTTGTATTACCTTAGATAATTGACCTTGTAAACCTCCATGCCCCTGTAAAGTTTTCCATGCCCTAACCGCATCTACAGCAATTTGTGCGTATACGCCAGGATCATATTCAATTTGTTGCCGTTGACCCTCATAAGGTCCTTTTCCTAACAACATATCTAGATTTCTTTGAGGGTAACCGGCTGCTGCATTTCGCCTAGCTGTCTCCCTGCAAAATTCCTCATTGGCAACCTTCCATAACAAATATTGTCCTCCATTTAGCACAGATTTACACATACTAGCCCAATCTGCTGGCGTCATGTCCAAGTTGGTAATGGATTCGACCATGCTTACAGTGAACGGTGCTTGAGGACCATAGGTTGTTACAGCCTCCTTTAACTGCTTCACTGTTTTGAAATCTAAAGCATGGTGAATTCGCTGCCCTCCTGCCTGCTCAAGTACAGGGCATGCTAATCTTTGAGGTCCTGTCTCAGGATCCCATGTATCAACTACTGGGTTTGAGGGCCACTCAGCTATCTCCATAGGGGGAGCTGTTGGTTGAATTACGCCCTCTGATGATAGAACGGTGTTAGTAGCAGCCTCCTGTTGTAGCTTTTTCCCTAATAGCTGTTTCTCCTCTAAGCTTTCTTCCTTTAAATTTTCTTCCTCTGTCTGACTAGCTTGAGAGACCTTCTCTTTTGTTTGATCTAAAATGTCTTTCTCCATGGTCTGAACCTCTAACAATTTACTTAACACTCTTTCAGTTTGTTTTTTACTAATTTCTAATCTGTTATAAAGATAACGCAACCCAATAAGATAACACAAAACAAAACCGAAACAGAATGAAACAAAAACGGAACAAAAAATTGTTGTATCAATTTTCCTATTTTCTTGATATGTGCATTTGTGGTCTATTTCTATCTCTTCCTCAGGGGCGAACAACTTCAAACCTTGAGCCAACCATTTTTCCCAATCTGCCTGAGAAAATTCTAGGGATAGGCAGCTTGAAACAAACACAAAACAAATCAAAACAAGAACACATTGTTTTTTAAAATGGTCACCCATTCTCTCGCCTTCCCTTAGGGGCAAGTAATTTCACTTACCCCGAAGCTTCAGACGTTCCCCGCACGGGCCACCAACTGCCGCAGTCTGGCTGGGCACAAATCACGAGCCACTGAAGCAGGAACAAACTTTATTTTTAAACTGCAGGAAAACACTTCACACAGCTCCCGGGGAATCCTCCCAAACGCGCCATGAGGCTTGTCCAGGAACCCCCAGCCGGAAATGTCTCTCCCGGAAATCCCTCCTCCTGCACTTCCCCAACCAATGGGAACTCTCGGGGAATCCCCGGAAATCCCCACGAGAACTCCAAAATAGTGCGAGAACTCAAAAGTTGCGGCAGAGGCGGATAGTAATGCCTCGCCTGTCAATCAATACTGTTGGCAAAATGCCAGGGGCCATACAGACTCAGCCGTGGCTCTCAGCATTTGCAGAGCTCCTCAGCTCAGATTCCAGGTGGGACTCCCCCACAAGGCCCTCTACAGGGAAGGGCAGGAGGCTGGCAGGGACAGCCCTGGCTGGCCAGGTGGAGCCTGGATCTTGGACGGTCACTAGCCATGGCTCTCAGACCTCTAGAGCCAATTCTCCATGTGGGACTTAGGACAATGCAGTTGGCCTCCAGTCTTTCTCTGGAGTCCCATCCCGCATCTTAAACCTGAGGCCTCTACTGTTGATCCCTTTTAAACTCACTAGCTGCTTTCTCTTAACTCAAACCATCTTAGCGCCTTTCTTCTCCCTGAGAAAGCTCATCTGTTTGGGTGTCGGTCCATACCTGGGCTGCCTCTCCATCGCAGCCTTGCTCTTGTTGACCCCTTCCTCACTGTGTCCTCAGTCCTCAGGCTTCTCAGGACCCTGGTTCCCTGCCCAGCCTCTCCACCCACCTCCCTCTAGAGGGGCCCCAGGACTGAGCCTCCCCAGCAGAATGGGAGCAGAGGGTCTTTAACGACCTGTAGAAAGCAGAGTCTTTCTGCCATCTCATAGGCTCTTTCCCTGGGTGCCCTCTGCTGAGAGGAAAAGGGACTCACTCACAAAGTGCTGGGGCAGGTGCTCTGATGACCACATGGCCACACAACCCTCCCTGGACCACAGCCCACTCTCTGGAGGGCAGCTTCTGTAGAAATGGTGTTGACATTCACCCCACGCTGTGCTGAGTACTACATACATACTTTCATGTTTCATACATACATGTTTTTTTTCACAAGCTCATGAGATTGACTTTTGGACATCTGAACTAAAACCACTCCTGGGAAATCTGCCAAGCTGCCTTCCTCTTCTTTCCTTACGTGGTTCAAGATTCGGCTTATGTTCCCTAGACAGCACAGTTCCATTCTCTTCTCTCTGTCCCACTGGGACCTGTGAGCTGGTGTCTGAGAACGTCTCTGCCTGCCACCTACCTTCCTACAGCTAGTCCAGTTTATGTACGGAGAGATCTGAGGCAGCCCATGCTTATGGGTCAGGGATTTTTCAGAGAAAAAGAACCAATAGAATATTGAACCAATGTATTCTACTAGAATATAGAACCATTCTATCGGTTCTTTATACACACATAAGCAAACACACACGTATATTTGTATATGTATACACGCATATATAAAATCATAAGAGGAGATCTACTAGATTGGCCCACACAGTCAGGCTGATACTCCTACAATGGCTGCCTGCAGGTGGGAGAATCAGGGAAACCAGTAGTCGCTCAGTCCAAGAAGTTGGAAGCCTTTGAACAAAAGAGACCAAAGATGCAGCCCTGGTCCAAGGCTGAAGGCCTGTAAGCCTTCTGGACAGTTGCTGGTACAAGTCCACCACCAACACTGAAGGATACAGAAGCTGAAGTCCACGCCAGGGCAGCAACAAGGACTGCACCTGCTCAAGAAGAGCTTCGCAGCTGCACACAGTGGCCACACCTGTAATTCCAGTGACTCTAGAGGCTGAGGCAGGAGGATCTTAAGTTCAAAGCCAGCCTCAGCAATGGTAAGGCACTAGGCAACTCAGTGAGACCCTGTCTCTAAATAACATACAAACTAGGGCTGGAATGTGCCCCTGAGTTCAATCCCCCCCCCCCCCCGCCAAAAGCTGCGCATGTGCCCCAAATGGTCCCCCAGCCTACTGGGTGGTCCACTTCTGGGTGGTCCTAACCCCTCTCAGTATGCCACATGCCTATTGCCTCTGGAAACACACACCCAGAAATGTACTTTATCAGTTTTCTAGACATGTCTCAACCCAGGGGAGCTGGCCACTGAGATTAACTGGCACAGTATGTCTTCTGCATAGTCATAAACCCCCTGGAAACTAACCAAGCTACTTTCCTGTAGCTGATGCTAATAACCATGTATTTGAATAATAAATGCATTCCAATCTTCTAAGTCTTATTTATTAACTATTCCTTTAGTTCTTAATCCTAATAATGTCAGAATCAAGCAGGAAAAATTGATACCATATCAAACTTTTCTGGGGATAGGCTTCGGAAATCTCTATAACAAGCTCCTCAAGCAATTCTGAAGCAGCCAGTTTGTTCCCAGCATGAGGACTGGCATTTGAGAACCAAAGGGCCACTCTGTCTTTCTTGACCCCAGAATCCTGTAACATCTCCCTTTCTCCACTATCCATGTAGCTCTAACCATTTTTCTCTTAGCAACCAAAAATCAATAACCAAGCTCACCCATCCTGAGAGTCTCACCATGAGACAAAGACATGTTTGCAAAGCATTCAGCAAACATTAAGCTCTGCTGCATATTAAAACTTTCCCTGGCCAATCAGTCCCCATCTGCAAATAAGTGACCATGTCTGCAACTCTAAGTCAATGGAGATGTACTTCCTGGACACTGTTTTGCCCAGTCTTTCAGCTGTCTTTGTGTCTACTTGGTATTTTGGAATCTCGTGCTCTCAGATGGCCTGATTCTGCTATTTATCTCATGCTGACCTCACCCGCAGGGTCCCCTTCTGGGGAGCGTTTTGTAAAGAGGCTGTTAAAGTAGAATAAGCAGATTTGAGAAGACTGCCATCTGGTTTCCACGCTGCAGAGGCTCACATGAGCCTTGAAAATATCTGTCCATCTGGTGGGGTTGGGGGTAGAAGGTCCCGGGATTGGCTGACAGGGAAGGGCTGCCTAGCGGACTTTCGGCCCTGGGCGCTCCAGCAGTCAGACCCCGTCACTGTAAGCTGAGAGAAAGAGCATCCCCTTGTAGCAGGAGAGTCTTAAGCAAACCACCTCATTTTTACATTCCATATCCCAGAGGTATGCACTGTGCAGCCACCTTCATGGCACCTCAGAACCGTGAGGGAACGAACTTCCTACCTGATCCCTGGCATTCTGCCCTCTTGCTTGTGTTTTTCTGTCCAGACTCCTGGGGTGACGAAAGGACCAGAGTTTTCAGCTGTACATTCACATGTGTATCATTTTAATCATTTGCATGTTAGATGCCATGTGTATTTTATGTATACTTAAAATATAGGTTTATTTTCCTTATTTGATGAAGACAAAGAAAAAGTCGGGCTATGAAAATGTAATTAGACTTTTAAAACGTGGAATTTTAGAGCTAAAAGAAATCCTAGAGATTATCTAAAACAACCAGCCCTCTTTTAGGGGATAAAGTGGAGGTGCACTCCTGTCTCCCCGTTTCCTAAGAACTTTCCTTCGGGGGTGGGAGAAGAGCTCTTACCATGCTCTGCCAGGCCTCTGCTCCTCTGGGAAGACGTAGTCCTCCTGCGTAGACAGGTCACACATCTTGCGTTTGGTGGGGACAAACCCAGCTTGTGCAAGATTCATACCTCATACCTGGCAGTGACGAGTGGTTTCTGGAGAAAGCAAAGATTAGAAGAGAACCCTACAGGTTTCTTCCTCTTCCACTGGCAGTGACCCCGGAAAACCAATCTGCGATCTCCCTCACTGAAGCCAGAGTAGGTATCGCACACCAGAAGCCCCCGACTCTGTCTGTCTCTGCACTGGCCCCGTCCTGGTCTGAGAATGGCAGGACTGTGCTGGCCAAGGCAGCACAGTACGGTGGCTGCTCCTGGGGTCACCTCAGCTCCAGCTTCTCTCCTAGTCCAGGTGTCCCCTGCCTCGCCCCCAGCAAGCTGAACCATGAGTCAAAGACCACAGCCCCCTGACCCACCAGCTGACCCCAGCAGCGCTCCTTCCTCTTTCTTCATGACTTTCCATTCCATTGGACGTCATTTGTCGGCCAAATGATCTGGGTCACTTGCTCATGTTCTCTGGCACTCAGTGTCCTCATCTGGAAACAGGAATCCTGGTGCCCGCCTCACAGGGTTGCTGTGAGGACAGAAGGGTTCGTGCGGTGAGCACTCGGGCCAGCGGCTCTTCCTCACCAGCAGTGGCCTCCTGTCAGGAAGACACATCTTCTGCTTTCTTTTCTCACTTCACAAGAAGCGGCCACGTTCTCCAACAACAGGGACGTCAACACACCTGGGTGGTGCAGACCTTGGGTCGGAGTCTGTCTGCTGCTCTTGGGATCCGCGTGAACTCATACCCGTGTGCCATAGCCACACATTTGGAAATGTCCTTGCCAACTTGACATTTGAAAGGGAATTCTAAACCTAGGCCACACTTTCAACTCTGTAGATAACTCAGCTGTTTCTCTCTCCTGCTTCTTCCGCTTATTTCCCCTGAACATTACGTTGTAAATGCATTGACACACTGACATTTCAAGCTCTTTTCATTTTAAGCTGTTTCTCCTTGAAGATTTCTCACCACCAATCCCTGTCTGCCCCCTCTCAGGGATGAAAATATCAGAGGGAGAAGGAAGCAAGTCATGTAACTAAAAAGAGAACTGCATGTTTGAGGAACATAGACCGCATTGTTGGCCTGTGGAAAAGACAGACCGCTGCTGTCAACTGTGTAGCCACTGTACAAATCCAGAGGCCCTGAGTCTCAGTGGGCAGTGATCAGATGGAAAAGAAGAAGAAAATAAAAATTGAAGAAGGTGCTGTTTTCAAATAGAGTACATATTTGGGTTTAAAAAAAAGGGAGAAAAAAAGCCTGAAATTTAATAATTATGTCAAAAGAGAAAAAGAACACAGATGGAGGAATTTCCCTGTGCCCTTGGTCATGCCATCTGCCTTATAAACACTTATTTTAACACTTTTAGTTTCATTTTAAAACCATTATAATTATATTTTCGGTTGGTGAATTTATTTGTCAAATTCATAGTTATTTTGACCAGATCCTATCCTCCAGGTTTCAAACGGGTACTCCATAGAATAAAGAAATATAATGGTCTTGGCAACTTCACTCAGTGAAGACACAGGGCATCTTCCCCTGCATAGTACTTTTGCTAAGGAGAGCTAATATTTATGGAGCATGAATTCTGTGCCCTGCACAGTTCTCAGTACCCCCTCAAGCCACCTCCCTTACATGGCACTCCTGTGAGCCATGTTACGCCTTGTTCCTTAGAGCTGAAGTCTGTCTGGGAGGTGGCCATCCCTGCCTCTGATGCTGACTTGGCTGCATCTGGAACGTGACTGTGAACCTTAGGTCTGGACTGTGGGTTTCTCATCCGCAAAAATGAGACACCCCACAGAGTCATCTCAAAGGACTCCGCCCCCTCTAAAGTACCCGGATTTGGGGCTTCTATGTTTTGTTTCTAGAAAACTGGATTTTAAAATTCATAGAATATTTTAAAATGAAAAACAGGGAAGATTACTGGAACAAAGCCCTTGGCAGCTGTCTGAGGGTGCAGAACAGGGTGCCGGCTGAGCTTGGCTTGGGAGTCACGAGTTTCTATCTCAAGCAAGAAAGAATCAGAAATTGTGGATAAGGAGGTTAGCGTGATTCAAAATGAAAAGTAAGTCTAAAAGCCAGAAAAGGGTAGGATGGGAAGAGATTTCCAGGATAGGTAAGTGAGGAATGGGGCAAGGGAGTTGAGCACCATGACTGTTTTCCATTTTAGAAGACCATCTGCTGAAACCGAACACAAGAACACAATGGGATTGAAGGATAAAGGAAGCAAAGAAAATTCTGAGAAGTCTTCAGACAGAGCAACTTCCAGAGCAGCCAACTTCCTCAGCCAGGCACAGTGGCGCAGGCCTATAACTCCAGTGGCTCTGGAGGCTGAGGCAGGAGGATAGCGAGTTCAAAGCCAGCCTCAGCAACTGTGAGTTGCTAAACAACTCAGTGAGACCCTGTCTCTAAATAAAATATGAAATAGGGCTGGGGATGTGGCTCAGTGGTCCAGTGCCCCTGAGTTCAATCCCTGGTATTTCCCCCCCACAAAATAAAATAAAAGGGAAACGTGTGCCTTCCCTTCTGTCTAGCAGAAGTCTGTTGAGGGCTCACTGGCTACGCGATGTGGTCAAACCTCCACACAGTAGAGAGCCACAGAAAGGGGTAAGGCGGATGTTGGGGACGGAGGCTTCGTGGCCCTTAGGCACTGAGTTAGTGGCTTCTGTCAAAGGGGACAAGAAGCAATGGCAGGGATGGGCTCCGTGGTGGAGCACTTGCCCAGCCTGCAGAAGGCCTGGCTCACCCCAGCTCTGGCTATGAGTGAGCTCCAGAGG
The DNA here is from genome assembly GCF_047511675.1 of Marmota flaviventris. Taxonomy (NCBI): domain Eukaryota; kingdom Metazoa; phylum Chordata; class Mammalia; order Rodentia; family Sciuridae; genus Marmota; species Marmota flaviventris. The sequence goes on along the minus strand of NC_092505.1, from coordinate 106,812,544 downwards.
GGAGCCCGGATCTCTGCTGCCCTCCCATCCCTACTGCTCACAGGTGGAGAGGCCAGGGCCCACAGAGGCCAGGGCGGGGCAAGGTCGGCACACCAAAAGTACTCTCGATTACTATCTTAAATATGTGAATAACACCGAGAAAAAGAAGAAGAAATTTTCCAAAGAAATAACTAATCAGCTATTTTTGGACCCTTCAGTGATCCACTCATTGCTGTTTGTGCTTTGAGATGGGGTTTCTCTGTGGCCTTGAACCCATGATCCTCCCGTCTCTGTCTCCTGAGTTGCTGGGATTGCCACGCACCACTGCTAAGCAATCTGTTTTCAAGGTCATGGTATTAATTTATCATGTCTTCTAAAACTGCTGATTATGTGTAAGAAATTGTGAATCAGCTGAATAAGCTTAAGTCTATTGTTTTCATATTGTCCAATTTAGGGTCTAACACTAATGACAAGATTCTAAAATACAAGCATTAAGCAGAAGAAAATACATATTTAAAAAAACCACTAAACAAACACAAAGTGCCCTCCTTAGAGGAAAGCAGCAACGTCACAAGGGCCTGGAAAACTGTAGAAAATCAACCCAGAGCTATTTTTGGCAGTTGTAATTTTTAAAATGTTATCTGTTAAAAGTAAAAAAGAATGAATCAGAGGTGAAATGAAGATTCATCACTGGGAAAGAAAAAAAATTGCATGAATTTTTAGAGACTTACTGTTTATGTATTTTCATTAGTTATTATTTTCATTGTTCATATTTGCGGGGGGCAGTATGACAGTGACACATGTAGGCAGTGTCTAAGGATGATCAGGCAGTTCACATTTAAATGAATGTCTTTTATATGTGTGTGTGTGTGTGTGTGTGTTGCTGAGGATTGAACCCAGGGCCTTGCGCATGCAAAGCAAGTGCTCTACCAGCTGTGCTACAACCCCAGGCCCTGAGTGCTTTAATTTAGCTGCTACATCTATAACCTACAATAGTTGCCATGTCTCGTTTTCAGAAATGGCAAAAATCTGCAAGGAGACAAAGAGAGGAAATGCTTTGAAAGTTATTTTATGGCTGGAAGCTGGGACTTAGGCAATGAGCCAGCCTCCGTGGCCCTGGTCACCTGCACCATCCATGGCTCAGGGCTGAGGGTGGAGCGTGGCACGGCTGATGTCCATCTGAGATCAAGCGTGGCCAGCGCTTGGTCCCTGCCTTCCTGAGCTCAGCCGGCTCCTTGCTGGCTATCCTGCCCTTGGTCCCTCCAGGGAGCCTGGAAATCGTGAGCCCCAGAGACTTGAGCAGGTCCAGGCCGTGCATCCTGCTGCTGTGAGAGCCCTCAGGCTGCGTGGTCTCTAAACAGCAGCCCTCTGTTCCTCAGTCTGGAAGCCTGGAATCCAAGATCAGGCACTGGCAGTTCCAGGCTCTGGCAGGCCACGTCTGAGTGCTGTGCCCATGGCACGGAGAGGCACGAAGACCAGACGCCATGGCAGAGGGCTCTCCTAAAGGCCTGAACCCACTGGCCTGGTCACCTCCAGAAGGACCTCTTCTTTTACTCCTGCCCTGGGGACTGCATTTCCCCCAACAAGAGTGGGGGACACAATCCTTCTGCAACACAGCCCTGTGATTAAAGATGGAAGCCAACACCTGGCTGTCCCCAGTCTGGTGGGCAGCGTGTGCACCCAGGGAGAGGACTCAGAGGCTGGCGATGCTCCTCCTGGGATTCCTCCCCCATCAGGCCAGAGGTGCCTGAGAGCCTCTGCAACCTGCCGGACCTCCTGCCTTGGGAAAGGGGGCTCTTTGGTGGCTTTGAGGATGCAGCGGGAAAGGCTGCAGTTAGGTCTGAGCCCTTTCAGAACGCCAGGCATTCTGAGAGGTCCTTCTGAGCTGCCTGATGGGTACAGACCAACTGTGGTGCTTGGCCCTTGGGGCAGCAGCTGTCCCCACAGTCCAGCTCTGCCCCATTTGAGAAGGGCTCCGGCTATTCTGAAGAGGAGTCTCATTTGGATCTGATTGCTTCTCTGCAGCACTTACTGTGAGGCAGGATTGTTTCCGAGCTGGTCTGGGGGATTTGGAGCTCACATTTTTAGCAAAGATTTCTCCCCCCATTTTATCTCCCGCCTCCACGGTCACCTTGCCCAGCCACCGCTAATTCTCTGGGTCACTGTGACTGCTCCTGATTGGTTGCTGTGAATCCTCCTCTTCCCCACCACCTCAGCTAGGGACCCTGCCACGCCCACAGCCCTGCACTGCCCCTCTTCTTTCTCTGCTGGGCATTGCGACCTCTGCAGTTCCTGGTCTCTGCCCAGTCTCTCTCCCTCTCACCTCCTCTTCCTGCTTCTTGCCCACTGCCCGGGCCAGGTTTTCCCATGGATCTGCTGGTACCCTCTGTGGACGCCTTTCTGTCATCACCTCCTGTGGCCTGGCTCTGACCTGTCAGTCAATTCAAGCACCCCCTTGCAGTGGACAAGGCATTGCCCTCTCCTCAGTGTTGGCTCCTGGAGGCCAGAGGCTGCGTCTCATGCTGGGGCCCCAGGAGTCTGGTCCAGAGCTTGGCACTCACCAGAGCTCAGCCCACATCTGGGGATGAATGCCACTGACCCTGACAGAGGAGGGCTGCCTGCCACTGGTGGCTGGATCTTGTTTCTTCTTCCATTTTTCTTTCCTGGCTAAGCCTCCCCTTGGCAGAGGGGGAGGGCGAGGACAGGGGTCTTTGTTCCTCCTCCAGATGGCTGAAGCTGGGACGGAGCCCAGCAGCTGTGTTTGGGTGGAAGGCGAGAGGGCAGATGGCCTGGTGTCTGTTTGCAGACAGCCCGAGAGGTCACAGCCCTGTGCAAGGCACAGTAGGGTAGTGGAGTGGGGCAAAAGCCAGGCCCAGCCACCGAGACAGCATTCACTGCTCAAACACTGGCCAGTGTGATCTCAAGGCAGCAAAGAGAGAATACTTTATGGATCTCATGTTCCTGGTGGTGGCTTTTAACATTGCAATCCAAACAAAGCCTTTCCTATGTGAAAACTCCCTTAATTACTATCATTTAAAAATTGGCTTACCCAAGCAAGCCTCATTACATTTCAATTTTGTTTTCTGCAAATTTTGGCAGCCACTGAAATAGTCACCCAACAAATGCTGGTGGTAGGAGGATGGGGAGCAGAGGAGGGGGCTTCTTCAGTGTCTAGAATATCTAGAACCAGAACATGACCTGAGGCCTGAGCATTTGTGTGAGGACAGAGGTCACATGCCGAGACTCAGATGCGCTCACTGACGTTCTCCACTCAATATCGAGCACTCTGACTTGAAGGAGGGGTGGGATCCTTGGAGGACCAGGGCTGAGCGAGGGGCAGCACCACCGCCTCCCTCTCTCCTCCCTCTCTCCTCCCCTGACTCAAGGCCATCACACCTGTGTCCCCAGGATACACACCTGGCTTTCCTTAGGATGCCAATTTCCACACATGCTCATGGACAGCCCCCTCCCAATCCGGGATTCCTCATTCTGCTCTTTCCCATATTAAAAGCCCAAGCTCTGACCTGAAGCCACCTTCCTGTCTCTGCCTGCAGTACGATCTATCACGGGTCAGCATGCCGTACTGTTGGCACACTGCATGGTCTCCTCCACTAGAGCTGCTTTCCTGATTGACACAGCTAGAACAGTGGTCTACTATCAGGTGTCGTGTGCTCTACATGCTCACATGCTGCCCCTCATATGATGATCAGCACGGGAGACTTCCTTACCCCTCATTGTCACCAGCACACGGAGTGATGCGTTGTGCTAAGGTGTTCCCACAGCCATGACCCTAGATGAAGGGGATTCTTAGGCTGCACCTCCATCCCCAGGGACCTCTGTCAGGCGGGCAGCTAGTTGTCTCCTGAAGTGTGGTTGCCTGGCAGTGACCGCACACTGGTTTGGGAAGTCTGTAACAAAGGACCACACCCTTGTGGCTTAATGACAGAAATGTATCCTCCGAGTTCTGCAGGCCAGACGTTCAAAATCAAGGCATCAGCCTCAAAATAACTTTTAACAATCACAAGGAATCAAAATCCACTGAGAATCAAAGAGGCCTTTCAGCAAGGAAAGTAGAGTTGTCCTGTCGCCCCTCACCAAACGCACATTCCCACCTCGCAGGCAGAGGGGACCTCTCAGAACCTGGTTCCTCAGGCCAGATTCCTCCCTCCTGCCTGCTCCCCAGGGGCTTCCAGTCAGGCAGGCTTGAGCTCAAGCTGTCCAGCACAATGGCCACGAGCCACACGTGGCCACCACCATGGACATTCAAATGAAATAAAACTAAACCAGCCAAACGTGCAGCCCCCCACCACACCAGCCCCTTCGTGGGCTGGGCGAGCCAAGGTGCCAGTGACTACTGTTCAGGATGACACCAACATAGAGTTCTCTACCATCGCAGTAAGTTCCACGGAGGGTGCTCCCGAGGACCCTCGAGGCTCCAGACCAGCCTGGACTTGCTGGATCTCATGAATGAACCGACCCGTTGTCAGGACGTGTTCATTGGTTCGTTTGGACTAATTCATACTTGAGCAGCGGTGAAGCACAGGATGGAAGTGATTTGTTCCATGAAATGGTCACGGTGAACTGGAAGTGTGGACAGTTGGAGCAGACACTTGGGGCACAGGGGCCGTGCTGAGCACTGGGCCTCTGGTCTCGGTCCTCACAACGGCCCTAGTATCATCCCGCTGGCAGAAGAGCAAGATGATAGCAGCCGTGGGAGGGCCCTTAGTGCTCGGCTACTCCAGCTCGGGGTTCATGGGTCAGACTTGGGTCAGACTGCCTGGTACTTGAGCGAGTACCTGTCCTCTCTGTGCTTCGGTCTCCTCATCTGTAAAATGGAGCTTAGAGATTGTTGTGAAGTTGGGTCAAGTACTGAGAATCCAGACAGCGTTAATGCTTTGATTATTTACTGCAGGTGAGGAAGATCCAGGGCATCACTGGCTTGCCCAGTTACTGCCCGCCCAGTGCTCGCTCTCACACTGAGGCAGCCTCTTGCCCAGAGTCACGTGGCACCTGCCCACTGCCAGCTTTTGCTGGCCTGCCCCCTTTACCTTAGCCAGCCACCAGTATCATGGACAGCCACACTTCTACATGGGCACTGTTGGAGGGACTGTCCCACAGAGTGGCCAGCGGCCAGTGATGTGGCTCATAACCCAGACAACCTCAAGGCCCCATTTCTTCCAGCATCATCAGATGATTGAACTATGGAAGCAGAGGCAGGTTTCCCTGTTAGATAAAGGAGAATGGATCTCATGGCCCAGTGGGAACACAAACATGCGGGTCTCGTTGTAGTGCAGAGTTGAACGGTGGTGACTACAGATGGCCGAGAGGGAGGAAGGATGGGGAACTGCTGATTGATGGGCTCTAAGTTACAGTTACAGGGGAGCAAGGAGGTCTGGTGCCCCTCTGCACAGGACAGCCACTGCAGGGACCCTGAAGCACTGGATGTAAATGTAACATATTTCTTCAAAGAGCTAGAAGAAAGAATTCAGAATGTTTGCACCATAAAGAAATGATATCTGGTTGAGGTGACAGGTATGTTTAACCTGATTTAAATATTGCACAAAATATACAATTGTGGAAACACCCCCTGGCACCCCATTAATATGGACCATTTTTATGTATCTGTTAAAAATAAATTTAATTATTTATTTATTTATTTATTTATTTATTTTTGCAGTAGGGTAAGAGCTGAGGGGGGAAAAGAGACACACATATAAAAAGAAAAAGAAGAAGAAAACAAAACCCCACAAACATTAGTTACTGGACTGGCCACTCCAAGTGGAGAGCTACGCAGTTCCTACCATGTTTACGACGTAATGCCCAGAGGCCTGAGCTCCCTGTGTGGTGAGTTCAAGTGGTCCATGGAAGGCAAGGGGCTGGGCCTTTCCTGCCTGCCCTCTTTGGCTCACCCCCGTGCTCACCCACGTGGCTCACATTAGAGTTCTTGGGTGTCTTAAGGGGATGTCAACTCACTGAGGGCTCATGGGTTGGGACCTGTCTGCTTCGAGTACTGAAGAAGAAAATTGTCCTTGACCTCAACACCAAAACTGTTGGGTGACCCCTGAGCATCCTGCTTTTGGGAACACTGACCATGTAACTCACGGCTTGCCTGCTGGGAAAGTCAGGACCAAATTTGCAACCGATTTCTGGCAAAATGAACTATACACCATGACATCTATTTTACACAGACCCTCCCTCCAGTAACTTTTCATAGCTTTTCCTATTTTGATTTTCCATTGTTCAATTCTTAGCACTATACAGGATACAGGACATAAATAAGAAAGGCGATCTCTGTCGTTTCAGGACCTAGGAAAGCCATGGACACATCCCCATATCCAGTGTTCTCTGAAAGGCTTAGGTCTTCTCATTTTGTTGGACTCACTGATGGGCTGTTCCCTGTGGTGTGCCAACGACCCTTGTGCCATGCAGAAGTGCGGTGCCACAGGAGGCGAGGCAGAGAAGGCACTGGTTATTAAAAAAAAAAGATTATAACCTGGAGAACCCAAAGAATACAAGGAAAGAATAAGAACTGAGGCTTGTCTTGGGGCCCTGGAGACCAGTTTGCCTGAGCCAGTCCTGAGCACTTGTCAGCCCCTGTGGCACAGGCACCAGGTGGCCTTCTGCACTGCAGCTTGGACATCTCTTTACTTGAAGGGCTCCACAGCAGCGAGTCCCAAGCCATGGTGTGTGTGCAGACCGACCACCAGGACACTTGTTAAAACAAGTTGGGGTGAGGCCTGGGGGCAGCCGAGAGTCTGCTTCCTTGACGAGCTCCCAGGTGAGAAGGACGCTGCCTGCCCACGGTCTAGCGCTTGAGCATGGAGGATTTACAGGATTTGTGTGGCAGCCCCTGGCAACGGGAGGTCCCCAGCTCAGCACCTTTGGAGTCTGTGCCATCTCGTCAGTTTCACTATTGCAGGTCTCTGAGGCCTAGCCTCCGTTTCCTTCCAAACCTTGCTTGGATTTTCCTATGTTTCCTTATGGAAACATGAAATGGAGCAGCCACTAGTGATCAGAGACACATTAGTTCATAATAGCCAGAAAGTGGGAAAATGCAAATGCCCACCAACCGATGAATGCATAAAAACGTGGGGTATCCACAGAGTGCTATTCAACAATAAAAAGGAACGAATTCCAGACACACACTGAACATGGAAGAAGCCTGAGAATACGCTGAGCGGAAGACACCAGCCACATGTCACTAACAGATTTTATTTTTGATGTGATTAAGAGTCTCCTAAGATTAGATTGTAACAATTTTTGCACAACCCCATGAATATGCTTAAGAACTGAATTCTATACTTAACTGAGTGAATTTTATGACATGTGAATAATATCTCAAAGATGATTAAAAGCAGCTGGGCACAGTGGTGCACACCTATAGTCCCAACAACTCAGGGGGTTGAAATGGGAGGATCCCAAGTTTGAGGCTAGCCTCAGCAACTTAGCAAGACCCTGTCTAAAATTTGGAAAAAAAAAATGAAAGGGCTGGGAATGTAACTCAGTAGTAGGGCACCCTGGGTTCAATCCGTACTACTAAAAATAAATAAATACAAATAAGAGATGATAAAAGTCTCATGGGGTGGAAAGAGAGGCTGCCCTCCACCTTCCTCCATTCAGGTGGGAATTCTCTGGTCCCCGTGGGGTTATGCTTGCCCCTCTCCCTGCTGGGAAGCCCTTCACTTCATGAGGTACTCTCTCTGGCTTGGTGCTATTTAAAGTAACCTCACCCTAGGGTTTTTGAGTATACTGAAATAGTGGGGTTTTCATTAGTTGTGAAACTTTGGAAAAATTTCAAGACCAAACCTAATTAATGAGCATTCCATCTGATGTTGTGACAGAGTGTGCCCTTGCGTTAGTGGTATCAGTCGTGTTGTGGCAACAATCTGCTCCATTTGAGTTAAAGAAATCCCAGGTGCTCGGGTCGATGGACTTTTCCTGGCTTGTTAACTATGCTTCCGTTCCCATGGAGCATCTCTCAGTTCTGGAACTCACCAGAAGGACTGGGTTGAGAAATGTGCATCAGGTCTCAATGGTTACTAAGACCATTAATCCAAAGGTAGATTTTCTGTAACAAACATATATTTTACAATGTAAGTAGCGTTTTTAATGCATGTCTGCAACAGAACTGATCCACCACGATACAAAGCACCCTTAGCTGATGGGTGTGGGTCTCCTCTGCCGGCTTGTGTGTGGGTACAGAGGCTGGTTGCTTACTGGGAGTGACTGGCAACGGGCCACCTGTGCCTCCCCTGACTTCTACTGCAGCCCCTCCCCCACAGCCTCCATGGACCATGCCCAGAGCTGCACAGGTGAAGCTGGCTTAGGTATTGCTGTTTGTCTTAACAAACACACCCTTTCTGTGTCCCCTATATAAGAATAAAGAATTCCAGTGTCTCTCTCTCTTTCCACGCACCTCTAAGGTCAGAGAGCCATCTAGGATTTTGAAAAGGTACTTCTGTGGGTTGCGTGCTTTCTTTGCTGTTTTCTTAAGTTATTGGAATAGTCAGATTTTGTGAACCCAGCATTAGGTCGCCAGCTAGGATAGATGGTGACACTAATGGGTCCTTCTTAGGATTTTCCCCCTAACCTCCTGTTGTGAAATTTTTCCATAATATGAAATGCTTAAAGGAGTTTACAGTGAGCACACATAAACCCACAGCCCAGATTCTACCATTGACCTCTCCCTGGTTTGTATTCGCTTTATCATGTATATGTCCACCTAGTTCGGATTTTTTCAAAAATTGGTTTTGCCTTTTATTAGGATAATTTATCTGGCAACCAGGGGGAACTAAATAAGGGTGGATTTTTGTTTTTGGCAACCCAGTTGGGCCTATTATGTCTAATAAGAACCTCAAATGCCAACTCCCCAAACCCCTTCCCTCCCCTCTTAAAAGAAGGAGCTTCATTTAGTATTTGGGCGAAACAAAGGATGGAACCGGGGATTAGCTGTGTTTTTGTGTCATCTCCTTATCATCCACAGAGGGGTGTGTGTGTGTGTGTGTGTGTGTGTGTGTGTTTTCCCTCAAAGAGAAAAGACTTGATATTTACAGCCTTAAAATAAAACAAAAACATATAAGAAAAATTAAATAGCTGTGAATATGGGTTAAAACTGTGCGCTTTGCTCCTGAAAAAAAAAAAGCTCAGGGAAAAAGTCACTATCTTAAAACCAGGTGGACACTTGCCCAGGACCATGGCTTCTGCCCGAAAGGCAGAGCAGGCTTTGGAGGACCCCAACCTGCAGGGGTGACTGGAACCCATCCACGGGTCCAGCCTCTGCTGGACCCGCTGGGCAGGTCATGGCCTGCGCTACTGTTCACAATAGTTTGCCTTAAGGTGACTTGTTTTTTGACTTACTACATGTATTTTCAAAAGAAACTTTGTATCATCCTCATAAATGGAAAACCAGTATTATTTGCCACAGAGAGGACTTTAAAGTCAGTGCCATGAAAACCAGTCTTACTAACTCTGAGCTCAGCCCTGTTGTTCGGCTCCTAGGACCTATGAAGGGGGCCTGTTCACTGTTTGCCTAAGAAAAGGACATTAGCAAGTCCAGCAGGAGTCAGAACTCTGAGGGGACTTCTTGGTTTCATCAGAGGTCCAGGGTAGGGTTAGGGAGGACTCTATTCCTTAGCACCGGATTCCATGTAGATGACACGGAGTCCTTGCACTGTGTCGTGCACACTATGATGCTCCTGTACACCGGGATGCTCCTGCACACCCTGATGCTCCTGCATACCCTGATGCTCCTGAACACCCTGGTGTTCCTGCACACCATGGTACTCCTGCACACTCTAGTGTTCCTGCACACCCTGGTGCTCTCGCATATCATGATGCTCCTGCATACCATGGTGCTCCTGCACACCCTGATGCTCCTGAACACTATAGTGCTCCTGCAGACCCCAGTGCTCCTGCACACCGTGGTGCTTTTGCACACCCCGGTTATCCTGCACACCCTAGTGCTCCTGCACACCCCGGTCCTGCAGACCCTGGTGCTCCTGCACATCCCAGTGCTCCTCTGGTGCTCCTGCACACCCTGATGCTCCTGTATACTCTGGTGCTCATGCACACCCTGATGCTCGTGCACACCTAATGCTTTGTGCACACCTGGACAGGGCTCTACAGGGTACCGAGGACCCTCTGCACCCTCTGGCGATATTTTTGTGATCCTCCAATACCGACTTATCTTTGGAATGAAGTTCCAGGACCACGTGCCTTCTGGTCTTCCCAGTTACCAACTGGCCTCCTTATTGCTTTCCGTTACAGGGCAGCTGCAGCCATTCAGAGCTGGGTCACCCGACTGTCCAGGTGACACTGGAGCATCCCCAGGTTTCTCATCTTCCGACTGTTCCCCCACCTTCCCCTCATTCTTCACAATTATCTACCTGGGAGACCCCTCTGTCCCTGCCCAAAGACTGGCTAGGAGTCATATAAGGGAACAGCAGCTGGAGGTGCAGCCATTGGGACATGGCCAGGTGCTCCTCATCCCACTGTCCAGCTGCAGCGGCCCCTACGAGTCCTAGCCACAGTCCTAGCTTCTAACATCTTCTAGAAACACTGTCCCCTCCCAGGTGCCTCAGCACGTGGCAGCAATGAGTCGTGGAGTTGAGGACTCACCTCAGCGGATCAGCACTCCTTATCTGATCCGGAGTGTTCAAAAAGTAAAACCATGACACATTGAATCGAGGAACACAGCTGAAGCAGTGCTTGGGGAGAAATTTGGGGTTTTAAAATAAGATTGAAAATCAATGATTTAAGTTTTCATCTCAAAAACCTAGAAAAGAAATGCATATGAAACAAACAAGCAGACAGGAAATAAGAGGAGAAATCTATAGAAAAAGTGGTAGAAAGGAAATAAAAATAAAACCCAAAATTGGGTCTTTGAAAAGATTAATAATATTGATAAACCCTGAGCATAGGATCAAGAAGTAAAACTCAAGTTGCCCTGTCAGAAAGACAAAGAGGGGACACAACTACATACGCTAAAAAGAAAAAAATTTTAAAGTCTAGTGGAATAATATTGCAAATTAATGCCCCCCAAATTTGCCAACAATGCTGAAATGGACAAATTCATTGAGAACTACAAATTACATGAATGTGAGAGGAAATAGAAAAATACATAATTTCTAGATTTTTTAAAGAAGTTGAATTGGTAATTAAAGGCTCCTTGCATCCCAGGAAACTGTAAGGGTCCCGCGAAACGTCGGAGAAAGAGACCACCAAGTGACCACTCATGCAATTGGCAGAAGGGGGATTTATTGAACCAGCATGCTGGGGCTCCGTGCCCACTCAAGAAGGGAAAGCAGCCCAGAGCCCCGAGCAGGGGCTGAGCACTGCTTAAGTACACTTTTTGGGGAGGGCGGAGGGCTTTGTATACATCAGAACAAATCATCATGAGGCACGGGAAAATTGAACAACAACTCCTAAACCTGATTAGTTCATTCATTGGCAGGAACAGGTCAGGCTGGAGTGATAGGTCATTCCTAAGGAGGGGGTTACATTTAAACTGATTGGTCCAGGCCCTGCAATGCCTATGTGCGACCACACAGAGCCCTAAACAACCAAATAGTCAGGGGAAATATTTACTGGGCGGTTCTAAGCATTGTCTTAACGGCTACAGAAATTTCGGGTTTTGCAGGTAGCATAGAAACCTAACAATACCTCCTTTACATTTTAACTCAGACCTTGCAGCTTAGAAACTTTTACAATACCCGATCTTTTACCCTTTAACTTTTACGCTTTAACTTCAATTTCTTTTACCCTTACAGAAACAACAAAATTGAAGGCTCAGATGACTTTGTTGCTGAATTTCCCTAAACATTCAAAGGAGAATTAGAAGACTTTTCAAGAGGAAAGAGTAAACAATTCCAAACCTTAGAGTTTTATGAGGCAAGCATGACCTTGATGAAAAACAACAATGAAAAGAAACTTCCAAGGACATTTTAAGAAAGGAATATTGTAGATCACTATGTTTTAAGAGCAAAGACATTAAAGTCCCAAACAAAATAATATTAGTAAATTGAATCCAGTGATAAATAAAAGAGATTATACATTATGACCAAATGAAGTTTTACAAAATTATAAAATTGATTTGTCACTCGAAAATCAATGTAACTTATCAAATTAATAGCATATAGGAAAAAAAAATCATAGGATCCCTTTAATATATGTAAAAAAAATTCTACAAAATTTGATAGTTAGTTGTGATAAAACCAATAACAAGGATGAGACAAGGAATGTTTTAATGTGATTGTTGGAGTTGAGAGTATGAAGAGCATAGAAAGCTTGTTGTTCCAGGAGGTGGAATAAGGACTCTAAAGAATGTGATAACAAAGGAATCAGAGAGGGAAAACTGACCATTTCCCTTGCCTCCAATCTTTAGGTGAGGATCAGAGCAGAGGGAACTTGGTTGCAAAGTAAAAGAACGTACTTATAAAACAGGAGGCACGCAACCCATGGTGTGTCTTTCCCCTGCTTGTAGGCATAGGGTGGCTCTCTGCTTTGTCCTGTCCTGCTGCTGCCTGAGGAGCACATGGGTAATAAAAAGTCCAAGCCCTCTCTTTTGAGTCCTCCAAGCTCTTTCTTGGGACCAGTAAACCCTATCTTGGAGTTGAACACACATAAAGAGTACCTGTAGTAAATATCCATGACTAGTGTCAAATAAATGATACAATGGTGAACTTATCTTTTATGCTAGAAGTGAAACAAGGAGGTTCCTATTAGCACTTGTATTAAACGTTTTGTTGGAGGAACTAGCTAGTGCTCTAAGGCAAGAAAAAAAAAGTTTAGAAGCGACACCATTTTTATTCAAAGATGATATGATTGTCTATAGATAGATTTATGTAGTGACTTTGTCAAATTGTATTACACTATTTAATTTCTTCCCAAATTGACCTACAGATTCACTGGAATCAACATTAAAGTTCTAGTTGATTTGTGCGTTCGTGTGTGTGTGTGTGTGTGTGTGTGTGTGTAAATTTGTAACATTTATATAGACATGCAAATGACCTAGTAGTCAAGATGATCCTAAAGAAAAACACAAAGTTGGTGGATTGGATTTATACACCCAAATTTCAAGATTTACCATAAAGGAACGGAGATTCAGACACCTTGGTAATTCCTGAGAACAGGCAAGTAGACCAGCAAAATAAACCACAGAGCCTAGAAATAGACCCACACATATATAATCACTTGATTGGCAATAACAATACTAAGGCAAAAGTAGATTATTTTCAATGAGATGATACCAAATACCACGGGAGTGCTTACATTTAAAGAAAAATGATACAAATTACTGGTTAGGATTTCAAGCAAGTGGAAACTTACACACTGCTGATGAATGCATGCATTCCTACAAGTCCTAGAAACCTGTTTGGGCTTGAATATGAATGCTAAATATACAACTATTTTTAGACTCAGCAGTCTTACTCTGGAGTATGTAACCCAGAGGAATAAGGCAAGCTTGTAGCTACTAGAAGACAAGAATGTTCAAAGCAATTTTTGTTTTTTTCATAAAATCCCAAATTGGAAACAATCTAGATGTTGATCAGTGAAAAAAATAGGTAAATAAATTCTGGCCTATTTATACAGTGGAATACAAAATACAGTAACACTGTTAGGGGACGGTCAGATGAGGATGGTGGGAACCCAAGGTTAAGAGATCAATTCCATAAGATGTGCCCACTGCACTGACCCCACATGCTTTCTTTGCAAAAAAGCAATTTACCTGCAGCCCTGCCTGGCCTAATTGGACAGGATATGTCACATTCCTCAGCAAATTACTGTTATCTGTAAGGAAATGCAGGCAGGCAATAACGTTGTTAAGAGGAATCCAAGATACTTTGAAGGGAAAGATTTTGTGTCCCTTTTCACAGAGCAGATTTCAGAAGATAAAGATAATTCTATGGTTAAGAATCCAATTAGAACCTCTCAGCATGGGCCGAGGTAATATAGAGTTGCCATGGCAGTGGGGACTTGAAAGTCTGATGTCACCCTGCTGTCAGTCAAAAGTCAAGAGGTGACCTGGGCTGAATGCTTTGGCATCTTCCCTCAGACCCCAATGAAACCGGAGTGCAGGAAAGGCATGTTGTCCTTCTCCTCCCTGAGAGGATCCGCTCTTTCCCTTGAGAGTGTCCCCTTCTTCTTTTCCTGTCCCTTCAACTCATGCCTGTCACTCTGAGCACAGGTCTGAAATCTTTCTGACTTGATTGCAAGAATCAGGATTTGAAGAGGGGTCTCTGTGCTGCCTCAATGAGATGATACCAGGGTGCCTCAGGTTCTTGGAAGGCCCCATCTCCATAACAATACAAAACACAGAAAACACATGAGTGGATCCCACAAATTTTAAGATTAGCAAACAAAAAACAAAAAAACAACGTAGCCACAGTATGTTTCCGTTTATATGAAATTCAACAAGAGGAAAATGGTGATCTTGGTTCTGTAGCAGTTGATCTCAAAGGTTGCACTTGTACAGTGCATTAAGATAAAGCAATCTCTGCTCTTTAAATAAACAGACGTAATCAAAGGAATCAATTATACCGAGCATTGCCAATCCAATGCCTTATAATCTATCATTATTTAATTGTTCTTAGAAATTTATAAAATGCCAAAAAAAAAAAAAAGGCCCTCAGCAAAACACTAGATATCAGACCCCTATGGTGGAATAATATTTTAAGACTTTAACCTCGGCCCCCACCCAGGCCCCAGGATTTTCCTGGGGCTCTTCCTCCCACACAAGCTGGGGAGGCTCAATTCACTTGGCCTCTGGGTAAGAATGGCACAGCCAGAGAGGCTGAGAAGCCTTTTTAGTTTTAAATGCTTAATCCACAGCAGGGACCAGAAAAAGCACAGGACAAAAGATGCCAAAGAATGCATAATGACTCAGAGCCTGCATTTCCACCTCAGAACCAGCTCCAGGAGACCCTCTGGAGTGGGGGAAGAGGGGCCTGAGGGGGAAGTATAGGAGCTGAGCCCTGAGAGGTGGCCTGTGGGCTGCATTCAGCAGAGCTGGGAGGGGTTGAGGGAAATCCAGGAGGGCCTGAGGGACCCAAGTGTGAGGGCATCTATTCTTGCTTCCCAAGTAGGACGGGAAGGGTGGAGAGCCCCCCATCTACCCCACACTTGGCAGGAAGCAGGAACAAGTAGCAATGGGGATGTGGGATGATGGGCTAGAAACAGCCTCCTGGGATTCCTGTTTGGTCCCAAGCAGAGATAGAGGTGTACCAAAAAGTGGATCCAAGGGTGGGCAGAGAGAAGCAAACCCACCACAAAGGGAGAGGCACAGCGATCAGCAGTGGGGGTCAGATGACAGCAGTGTGGACCCACGGGAAGAATAAACACTGCCTCTCAGCCGATGGACAATGGATGCCTGCCTCGCAGATGCTCACCAAGAACCCAAAGTCCTTTTCCAAAGCCTATGGGAACCTAAATGGGAGCGGTCCTGAGGGCCCACTTTGAGGTGTGGGGCTCCAGCCCTCTGCTGGTCAACGCTAAGGACTGTGGAGATTCTGGCTTTCTCACCACTGCTCGCAGGCAGAAGGCCCTGTGGCGCAGGGGAAGGTGGGCCAGCTGGCCCTGTTCACTGTCAGCAACCACAAAAACATCATGAGCCAGGCGATTTCTCAGACGTCCCCTCCCAAGCTCTCTGACGTGGCTTCTGCCTGTGCCTGGTCACTGACTGCACTGTGCTCCTGGGGCAGTCCAGCCCTTGCCAGGAAGCTATGCCCCAGCTTTCCTACAGCAGTGGACAAGGTGGGGGGGTGAGGGGGAGTCCATGACATCCTGGGAAGCAGTGGTGACAGAAGGCAGAGCGGCTCTTGGGCCTTAATCCATAACTTGTCACCCACTGAAATCTTTCCTACCCACCCCTTTCCAACAGGGTATGGACTGCGCCGCTCCCTGCACCCCTTTTCCTAATCACACTGACCACAGAGAGCGGTGCAGGATGGCTCCAAGGTGCCTCCAAAGGTCTTCCACAGAGAAGAAATCCCTTTTAAAAAATCACCGTACTCGGGACCAGAGGGAAAATATGAGACCCCAGCCCACTTCGGCCTGAGAAGAGGCGAGCCCTTCCTCTGTTTGGGGCCAGCCTAAACACTCTCGGTCAGGACTGCCCCCCTTCCCCTCCAGGTGAAGCCCCCCACCCCATTCTCCTCTTCTCATTAGCACCTTGTCTGTGCCTTCGCCCCCGCGCCTCCAATCTGGTCTCTGTTGTCATCAGGTCCAAAGTTCCCATCTCTTGGAGGGGACCACACGTTTGCAGGTGCACAGGTGTGGTCAAGTGGATGGAGTGGACAGGGGACTCCCAGCATTGCTTTAGGCTAGATGTGCCCAGGACAAGCCCACAGAAAGGGCAGGGAAACAGGCAAGCTGGGCTTGGGGCTAATTACCTCCAGGTGGTACCAAAACCTCGCCAGGGGACTTCTCCATTCTGCCACTGGCACTTCGGAACACAGGCTTTATCCCAGTTCGCCTCCCAGCTCTCCGCATTTTTCTCGCTCACTTTGATTCCAGTCTAGAGTGGAGGTGTCAGAGGGGTCAAGCCCAGGCATCGAGCCCAGGCCATTTGCCTGTGATCTGGGAAAGTGCTCAATGGTAACTTTTCAGCTTCTAGGCTGAGTAGTCATAATCCTGACCCCAAAGGAGGGGAAATTTCCCTAAACATTAGAGGAAGTCATGGGCAGGGGAGCCTGAAAGATGACACTGTCTGTCACGAAGATCAGCTACTGCCACGACTTGTAGGAACAAGCTTATTCCTTAGTACGGGTTTAAAATGTGGATTTTCAGGATCTATGAGAATGTGGTTCTGGAACTGTGGTTTTTAACCATCACCTCCAGTGATTGACATGTACCTCAAGCTCTAGCATAGACGGACCCTGTCAGATCCTGGGTTCGTTGATAATTACTCTGAAAATCCAGCATATGTTGCAAGTATTCCCATGGGAGATCCCAGGAAATGAAGATGCTCCTCTATGTTAGGCTGTGCCTCGGTGGACTAGGGCACATCAGGGATCAGTTTAGGCCCAGTTCTACCTGTGTAGCTCTGAAATCTTAGAAGAGTTGCTCATCTCTTAGTTGCTTCATCTGTAAAATATGCTAATAATACTAGCTAAGGTGGGGCAGGACATGTTGTTGGAACAAACCATAAAGTTTCCACAGTTCCACACAGAAAAGCACCCCCCTTTCTTTTCCTCTCTCAATAGACTGTTTTTAATACAGTTTTAACCTCATAGCAAAATTGAGGAGAAGATGCAGGGATTTTCCCTGTGCCCCTGCCCTAAGATGCACAGCCACACCCCTCGTTGACACGCCCCACCAGTGACAGGTCTTTCACAACTGATGAGCCTCATGACCACCCAGTGTCCACGGTTCCTGCCATTGTATGTTCTAGCAGATATTTTGACAGATACTCGACGGTAGTATCCACTACTATCATATTGTCCAGAGGGCACCCACTGCCCGAAGGCTGGCTCTGTTCCACCTGTTCTTCTCCTCCTCTTCCCTACCCACCCAGTGGCTGATCTTTTCACTCCTCCACAGTTCTGCTGTTCTAGGAGGTCGGGCAGTTGGAATCATGCCCTTTCTGTTTGGCTTTTCACTTGGTAATATGTGCTCAAGGCTCCTCGTGCCTTTTGTGATGTGATGGCGCGTATCTGCTTAGCACTGAATAATGTTCCATCATCTACATGTTCTGCCGTTTATTCCTCATGCACTGAAAGACATTGTGTTTGCTTCCAAGTGCTGGCAATTATGAAAAAAAGCTGCTATAAACATCCATGTGCAGTTTTTTGTGTGGACGTAAGTTTTCAGCTCCTTTGAGTAAATATCAGGAAGTGTGATGGCTGGATCATATGTTAGGAGAATGTTTAATTTCATAAAACTCTGCCAACAGTCTCCCAAGGTGGATGGCCCATCTTGCGTTCACACCAGCAATGCATGGGGGTTCCTGTTGCTCCCTGTCCTTACCAGCCTTTGGTGATGTCAGTGTTCTGGATTTCAGCCATTTGGATAGGCGTGTAGTAGTACCTCATCATTTGAACTTGCATTTGCAAGATGCTGCATGACCCAGGGCATCTTTTCATATGCTTACTTGGCATATGAGTATCTGCTTTGGTGGGTGTCTGTTAAGGGCTGAGGCCCTGTTTTAACTGGGTGGTTGAATTCTTACATGGAGTTTTAACAGTTCTCTGTACACTTCAGATAACAGTCCTATATCTGGTATGTCCTTTGCAAATGGTTTCTCCCAGTCTGTGGTTTATATTTTTATTCCCTTGACAGTGTGTTTTGCAGAGCAGAAGTTTTAAATTTTTTTAAATTTTTTTTTCTAGTTAGAGACAATTTATTCTGGCTGCTTTTTTCCTGAGTATGAGTCGCACTTCTTTTTTATTATTATTATTTATTTTATTTTTTTATTATTAGTTGTTGAAAACATTACAAAGCTCTTGACATATCATATTTCATACATTTGATTCAAGTGGATTATGAAAAGTTTTAAATTTTATGTATTTAGTTTGTCCTAAAATATTTACTCTTTCTGGGGATTAGAAATGTACGTCTTGGGAGACTATTCTTTTGTCCTCCAGTGTTACCAGACTTGTAGATTTTTAAATTACATCCATTTGTAACTGATATGTAAAAACATAAATCTTGTACACATTTATGGACTACCCTGTGATGCTCCACTCTGTGTACACATTATGTGATATCTAAGTCATGGTAAACATATCCATCTCTTCAAACATTTAGAAGCCTTTGATTTTAGGGTGATTCAGTTTATCAAATTCCTACTTTATGGGTCCTAGTGTTGCAAATAAGAAGTCACCACCAAACCCAGATTGGTCTAAACTTCTACCTATGTTGTCTTCTAGGGGGGGTCCATATTTTGTATTTCATATTTGGGTCCCTGATTCATGGAGAGTTAGTTTCTGTAAAAGGTGTGTGTTCTTGTGTGTTCTGTGTCCAGCCAGCTACATCTTTCCTTTTGCTTGTGGATGTGAAGTTGTTCCAGCCCCATTTGTTGGAGACACTTGTTCTTCTGAGTCTGGCTTATCTTGCTTAACATGATGATCTCCAATTCCATCCATTTTTCTGCAAATTATATAATTTCATCTTATTTATGGCTGAATAATACTCCATTATGTATACATTCCACACTTCTTCATCCATTTGTCTGTCAATGGGCATGTTGGCTGATTCCCTACCTCAGCTGTTGTGGCAGTGCCACAATAAACATGAATAGCAGGTGTATGCTGACTTTGATTTCTTTGGTTATATGCCCAGGAGAGGTACATCTGTTTGATATGACAATTCTGTTTTTAGTTATTTTGAGGAAGCCCATACTCTTTTCCAAGGTGGCTATACTAATTAATACACATCCCCACCAGCAGTGTCTAAGGATTTCTTTACCCCAGGAATTTGTTATTTTTGTATTCTTGCAATAGCCATTCTCAATGTAGTTTTGATTTGCCTTTCCCTGATGGCTAAAAGTATTGAGCACTTTTTTTCATGTATTTCTGGACTACATTTGTACTTGTTTTGAAAAGTGTCTATTCAGTTCATTTGCACACTTATTGTTTGGATTACATATTCTTTTGGTGTTGAACTTTTTGAATTCTTTATTAATATTATTCCTCTGTCCGAAGAAGACACTAGAAGTTGAAAAGACCTCCCGTGTTCATGGGTTGGGGAATTAGTATTATAAAATGGCCATACTACTGAAAGTGATCTACAAATTCCATGCACTTCCCACCAATGGCATTCCTCAAAATCCTACAACTCATATGGAAGCATAAAATACTCAAATAGCCAAAACAATCCTGAGCAGAAAGACCAATGCTGGAGGCATCACAATACCTATTTCAAAATATATTACACAGCAGCCACTGTAGTGAAAACAACGTGGTATTTGAAAGAAAAAAAAAAAAAGACACATAGACCAACGGAATAGAAGAGAGGACCCAGGAATAAACCCACACATCTACAGGTATCTGACTCTTGGCAAAGGAGCTAAAAACACTTATTGGAGAAGACAGCCTCTTTAGCAAATGGTGCTGGGCAAACTATATCCCCACCTGTAGAAGACTGAAACTCTCTCACCATGTACTAACTCAACTCAGAGTGGATCGAAGACCTTAATGTGATACTTGAAACTATTAGAGGAAAACAAGGGGAGACCATTCCAGGGACTGTTGTAGGCAGTGATGTCCTAGGCAGTGATGTCGGACAGCTCAGATGTCCTCAATAGAACTTCAAGAGCCAGAATTGACAAATGGGATGACATCAAACGAAAGAGCTTTTGCACAGCCAAAGGAAAAAGTGCAGAGAGCCTGCCGAAGGGGGGAGACCTTTGCCAGCTCTAGTAAGTACTGGCGTCAGGTGCCCCCGTCTTCTGACTTTGCTCCTTTCCTTTGATAATGAATTGACTAAATGGGGGTCTCTGTCTCCCCATACAAACTTTAGAATCAATCTGTCAATATCCACAAAATAAGAATTTTGATTTTGATTGTGTATAAATCATATTGGGAAGAACTAATGCTGACATCTTAACAATATTGAGTTTTCCTAGCTATGAACATAGAATATTTCTTCTTTTATTTATCTCTTCCTTGAGTTCTTTCATCAGAGTTTGTGATTTTCCTCATAAACATCTTACCCATATTTTGTTAGATTTATAGTTAAAGATTTAATTTTTAGGGGCACTAATGTAAGTGGTAATGTGTTTTCAGTTGCAAAATTCACTTATTCATCACTGGTTTATAGAAAAGCGATCAACTTTTGTCTCTTAGCCTTAACTTTGTATTCTGCAAAACTGCTATAATAACTTTCTAGTTGAGAAATTTTTTTGGTGGGACCTTTCAGATTTTCTCCATAAACAGTCACTTAATATGTCAAAAAGACAGCTTTATTACTTCTTTCCCAATCTTAATACATTTTATTTCCTTTTTTTTAATGCATTAGGTGGAACTCCAGCATAATGTTGAAAAGCAGAGGTGAGGGCACGTCACAGCCTTGTTCCTGATCTCAGTAGAAACTGTGTCTTTCAGTATGTCTTTCTGTGTGGGTTTTTATAGATATTCTTTATCCAGCTGAGCAAGTGCTCTTCCATTCCTAGTTTACTGAGTGTTCTCATTGTGATTGGAGGTTGCTTTTTATCCAATGCTCTTGGCATCTATGGTATAATGTGTCTCTGTTCTTCTTTATCCTGCTGAGCTTGGGAACCATCACTTTGGACCTGAGGTGAGGCTGAGTATGGGGTGGAGCACACTGCTCCCCTCATGGTGGCCAGAAGGCAGAGAGCAAGAGAGACAGAGGCTGGGGGACAGGGCTAGGGCCAAGTTGTACTCCAGGGATCCACTTCCTCCAGCTGGGCCTATCTCCTGCAGTTCCCACGGCCTCCCGATGGTCCACTCGATCGTTACCCATCAGTGGATTAATCCATGGGTGAAATCAGAGCCTTCACGATCCGTTCACCCCCCAGAGCCCATCTCTGAACACTGCACAGGGGACCAGGCCTTTGAGGGAACATTCCAGATGCAAACTATGACACTTGCCTTGGAAACTGTAAGATTTCAACGGACTCTAGAGTCCCCAGACATCAGAGCAGACAGACTCTGCCAGTGTCCCAGACGTCCCAGCAGACACACTCTGCCAGTGTCCCCAGACGTCCCAGCAGACACACTCTGCCAGTGTCCCCAGACGTCCCAGCAGACACACTCTGCCAGTGTCCCCAGACGTCCCAGCAGACACACTCTGCCAGTGTCCCCAGACGTCCCAGCAGACACACTCTGCCAGTGTGACTGCTGTTAGGCAGAAGGAGGTTCTTGGTGCCTTGGGCTCCACCATTTCGCAGACCCCTTCCCCACAGTTTCCTGGCTCTCCTTGGGTACCTTGGCGCCTGGGGCTGGGCGCGTGCACTTGAGGGATGGCTGCCTTCTCGCGACTTGACCCCCTTTGTCATGTGTAATGCCCGTCCCTCCCTCTTCTCACAGTCCTCTGTCTGTCCCACCCCTGCTCTCTCCGCTCAGTGTCAGCGTGGTGTTCCTTCCTTCACCATTGGCTTGTAATCAACATAGGATTTTATACTTAAAGTAAGTTTCTCGTAGATAACGTATGGTTAAGGCTTATTCTCTGACTTGCCCTGACAGTCTGGCAGCTAGTGGTCTATGTTGTGCCCCGCCCCACCCACAGGTTACAATCCCAGCCCTCATGATGATAATATTAGGAGGTGGACCTTGGGACGTGAGTACCAGGGTGGAGTCCTCATGAATGAGATGAGGGACCTTACAGAAGAGACCCAGAGGGGTGTGTGTGTGTGTGTGTCTCCCTCCCTCTGTAAGCAGATGTGTGTGTACTTGGTTTCAATTATTATTTGAACAAACTGCTGGAATAAGAAAAGTAAAGGTTTTGCTTTTATCCTCACCTATTCCTTCCCTAATACACTTCTTTTTAAATGTAGATCCCAGTTTCTCATCATTTTTATTTTTCTTCTTTCTGAAGAATGATCTTCACATTTCTTGCAAAGCATGTCTACATCTACTAAAAACAAATTCCCTCAAGTTTGGGTTCGCCTTTGAGAGTCTTTTTCTTTCCTTCACTCCTGGAGAATTTCAGAGGGTTCAAATTTCAAGATTTTTTTTTTTTTCTCTGAATAAATAATTCATTCCACTCCACCTGCTGACAGTTTCTGAGAAGACGTATGTAATTCTTACCTTTCATTTCCCATAGGTAAGGTTTCTTTTTCTTTTTTTTTCCTCTTGTTTCTTTCGGGATGTTTTCATCTCTGATATTGGAAACAGTCTGTTGCTGTGGTTTGGATATTAGGTGCCCCGACTCCGTGTTGCCGGAGGAAGGTCGAGAGGCTGGACTGTGGGAGCTGGACCCACTGTCCTTCCTAGTTTCACTGCAGGCAGGCGAGGTGGGGCAGAGGAGGTGGCCAGCCGGGAGCTGAACCTCGGAACTGTGAACCAAAATAAACCTTCCCTCCTAGGAGTTGCCCTGTCCCGGTGTTTTGGTCTCAGCGCCTCCAGGCTAACCAAATAGCAGGGGTTTTGTTTCTGTTTTCGTTTGTCCTACTTGGTGTTCTCTGAACTTCCTGGACACTGGTTTTGTGTCTGGGGAATTTCAGTCACTATTGGTTGAATTATTCTGTTCTCTTCCCTCTCTTTTCCTTCTTCTGAATTCCCATTTTGTGCATCTATACTGTTTATACTCCAACAGGTCTTTTTTTAGTCAGCATTTTCATTGCTGTGACCAAAAGAACTGACGAGAACAATTAGAGGAGGAGAAGTTTATTTGGGGCTCACGGTTTCAGAGGTCTCACAGATGGCTGGCTCCATTGCCTGGGCCTGGGGCGAGCTAGATAGAGCATCTTGGTGGAAGAGTGTGGGGAGGAAAGTGGCTCAGAACATAGCATCAGGATGCAGAGAGACAGAGTCCCCCACACCACTGACAAAACACACACCCCAAAGGCATGCCCCCCATGACCCAGCTCCTCCAGCCACACCCCACTTGCCTGCCGTCACCACCCAGTTAACCCTATCGTGGGCTGACATGCTGATTGGGTTCAGGCTCTCTTGACCTAGTCATTCCATCTCTAAACCTCTTGCCTTGTCTCACACACAAGCTTTTGGGGGACACCTCATAACTAATATGGATATTCTGCTCTGCCTTTTCACTTTTTCAGCTTTGAAAGTTTCTGTTGATAAATCCTCTAGCTCAGAGATTCCTTTCTTAGGCATGCCTACCCTAGTATGAGCCGATCAAAGGCACTCTTCATTTCAGTGTTTTTGATCTCTAGCATTTCTTGGTTTGTTCTGTTGTTTTGAGACCGGATCTTACATAGCCTAGCCTTGAAATCCTGGGCTCAAGTGGTCTTCTTGCCTCAGCCTCCCGGTAGCTGGTCCTAAGGTACCTGTCACCATTGCCCGGCTTTCTAACATTTTTTTCTTTTTATTTTCCTAGACCTTCCAACTCTCTTCTTACATCACCTGTCTGTTCTTATCTATTCATTGCCTTTTTTTTTTTTTTTCCATTAGAGCCCTTAGCATCTTAATCAAATATCTTTAAGCTCCCAGCCTGTTAACTCCAACCTCCCGCCTTATCTGAGTCTGGTTGACACGTGCTCTGTCTCCTCAGATCTTACTTTTTGACATTTGGTGTTTCTTATGATTTTTTCTTGGTGGCCAGATGTGATGTACTAGGTAAAAGGACTTTGTGACAAGCAGGCCAGTAGCATGTGCTGGGAAGGAATGGGCAGCAGGAGGTCCTCTGCAGACCTGTGACAGTGAGCCTGTCACTTGGACTGGACCCCTGGGTGGGACAGATGGCAGAGTAGGGGAGGTGGGCGTTTCCTTCCCAAGATCAGTTAGGCTCTGATAAACCCCAGCAGGTAAGACAAGCAGAGTCTCCCGAGGGCGACCTGTTCGTTAGGACAGAATGCCTTGGTATATTTCAAGGTGGTGCTTTTCCCTCCCATGGACCTGAAGAGACTTTCACCTGATATTCAATGTGAGACGTGGTAGAGTTCCAGGAACTAAAACTCACAGAGGGAAGGGGCCTCCCGTTCTCTGAGCTTTTGCCTCTCGACATGTCCACGCTGAACCCCGTGATCCGTCAGCTGCCATACCTCCCTGTGCGGCACCAGGGCCTGCAAGGTTTTGGCTTCTGGACTTCTGACTCAGAAGTCCACGATTCTCTCATTGATCTGTTGGTCTCTCCCGTTCAGGAGGGCAGGGGCTAAGATTTGCTCTGTGGCCCGCCTCCCTGAGAGACTCATGCAGACCTACTGGTGTTGAGCCTGTCTACCTCGCTGTTCTGGTGAGGACTGAAGGGAGATGTGCAGCTTTGTGCACACTGGACGGGAAACCAGCCCTGAAGGCTTATTGCTTTTTCTGTAAGGTGGGTGCAGGTGGGTGACCTACCTGGGCATCTCTGTCTGGACATCTGATTCCTTTTGTCTAGCGGCAGGTTGGAGCCTTATGCTTTCACTGTGTAGAGAGGACTGGGGGACATTGCCCAGCCAGGCTGGAAGGGGATGTGTAACGCATGATAACACCCCACTGTTGGAAGCCGTTCTACGACGGGGGATACAGGGAGATTCTGGGAAACACATGAATTTGGGAGATTCAACAGCTTCAGCCACACCGTCTCATAGGATTGCTGTGGGAACTAAAGGAGCAAAGTTATGCGGATCTACAAATATTATTTCCATTCCATTCTATTTAGATTTTCCTTGTGTGTGTTTGTTTTGTGTTCCAGGACTTTTGTGGTTCTGTTTAACATAAACAACGTGAGCCAGAGCTGTCAGTTGTTCCCCTGGCTGTGCAGCCTGGCCTCAGGGGCACTGGCTCTGACCACTGACCGGCTGCTCTCCCACGGTGGCCCTGACTGTTCTGGGAGGAGGAGCGTCAGTCAGCCTCAGCACAGGGACTCATTGCCACAGCATGAGTCCACAGCAGCATGTCTGGCTCTCAGAATCCTGGGCCAGGAATTTCTGGAAGCCCTGGGCAGCGCGACCAGTGCTGGGCAGCCAGGCCTGGCTCCTGACCATCTCTGGAGCCTAAGTCAGCGTCTGCTTCCCGCTAGCTGCACTCCACCTTGATGGATGAGCCTGACGTGGGGGGGTGAACCCAAGGCCTGATTTCTACACTCTTGGGAACTGAGGATGCCCTTGATGCCAAGTAGGAGGTCGCCCCCTCTTCTGTGGGGGGCACCCAGGGAAGAATGTCTTCTTTTTAGTCTTTCAAATAAAATTTGTATGCAATTAATAAAAACTTATGTAAAAATTACATAATAAACAAAAATGAAACAAAAACATCTACAATTTCACCATCTAGAGATAATAGTTATTAAAATCTTTTTTAAACAAAAATAGGGTTTTATTGTACATGCCACACTCCAAAATTTTTTTTAAAAAAACTTAATCACAGCAGAAAGATCAGTAGAGTAAAGGGAAGGGATTGGGGTGGGAGGAGCGGAGGGAATGGGAAGTACTGGAGGCTAAATTAGAATAAATCATTTTCCATGCTGTTATAAGAATGTCAAGATAAATTCTATTGTCATGTATAACTGAAAGATCCAATTAAAAATGAAATGACTGTAAAAATGACCTATAAAATAATCTTTGTCCTAAGTTTGTCATTTCAGTTTACTGAAATTTAGGAAAGTCAATTATACATATTTTCTGTCAGCTATTTTCCATTTCATTTTATTTATAATTTAAGTATTCTGCACAATTTCTAAATACACAAACATAATGTAATTAATTAAGCAAAGTTCTTTGAAAATAGTTTCTTGGCATGTACAAGTAGACCTTCAACTTGAAAAAGGCACTTGAACAATAATCATAAGTAATGGGTTAGTGTCCCAGGGTGTCTTTCAGGGTGATCATTTATCTGTGTAAAAGTCTGCTGTAAATTTTGAATGAAAACCAAAATCTTAAATGTCTGGGTTAAACACTGACTTCTCTGGAGTTAGGACCGCACACCCACTGCTTTTGGCTGCTGGCCTCCCGTTCAGCACGCATGCACGGTTTCCTTAATGTGGTAGTCCAAAGCGGACACAGAATAGCTGGCACCAGCTTGGAGAGAGTGCGGGTGACAGACAGCAGGACTTGTGCAGCCAGGGCGTCCAGAGTGGTGCAGGCCAGGGAACATGAAGAAAATAAAATACAACCATGATCATCCTCTGCAGCCCCTTGGTCGTCATTGCTCCTTGTCCTCTTGCAGATGAGCTGTGATTTTTCAGGCACGCCACTGATGCAGGGTCTCTCCCTTCACGGTCCACACTGGTGGACATCACCTGCCCAGCTCTTGGCTCCTTCCTTGCTCCCCTGTATTTTTTCCATTTCCTTTGCTCTGTGTGTTTGAACGGGTTGCACAGAGCCAAGAACACCCACCTGGTCACGGTGGTCACTTTACAGCCGGGTGGATTAGAAGTAGTGGGTGGTTTGGGTTTCTGCTGTAAAAACCAGCTAACCCCAGCTTTAGCTCAACATGCTTCCTGCCCTGGAGAGCAGGCCCCAGCTCAGACCTTCTCTGTCCGCAGGCTGAGAGGACCGGCTGTGCCTGGTCTCCTAGTCCTGGGAGGACGCACTGCCATGTGGAGTCAGAGGCCCGGCAGCAGGCTCTGTTGCCGCATAGAAAGCATGCTTCACAGGTGAGAGGGCACCACCCGAGTCAGTCAACGAGGATCATCTGCAAGATGCATATGGGCTCAGGATAGAAAATGATTTGAAATCCTTTTTTAGTACAGAGAATATCTTTATGTTATATAAAATCTACTATCAGCTTGCAAACAGAATTTTTCAAAAAATCTGATGCCAAAAAAAAAAAAAAGCAATTTTATAAGGACCACCTCTTGGCTCTTTCCTTGCATTCACCTCTGATCCAATGAGATTAGACAGAAGTGAGCAAGGCCTCAGTGATTGTGCCACCCTGTTTTTAAAACACCTAGCTGCTAGTTGTCTACACAGCAGGAAGTGCCCACCCCTAAGTAAGCATAGGCACCTTCTAAGTCCAGCCCAAATGTCCTCTTTCCGACTTGTTTCCTGCCGGCTGCATTGCAGGTTGTGATGTCAATGTTGAGGCTTTTCTCTTACTGACTGTAATGCCCGGTCCCACTCCTTGGCCTACACCTGGGAACCCAGCACCCAGCTTGCTCCTATGGTTCAGTGTCCACCAAAGCTCCCGGGTTGACACAGGATGGTCAGGGAGGAGCGGCTGGGCTGAGGGAGCCGTGACCTGCTCGGGCCACCCTAGCTCACTGGTAGTCACTGGAGGCAGGCAGGGGAGCTAGAGGAGGTGTTCCCCTGAAGCCTGTCCCCTCTCTCTACCTCTATGGCTGGCCCTCCTGAGTAGGGCACCTTCCTCTGCCACGCTCTCTCACCATGACCTTCTGCCTCACCTGGGCCCCGAGACATGGAGGAGGCCCACCAGGACTGAACCCTAAACTGAGCCAAAATAAGTTTTTCCTCCTCTAGGTTGTTCTTGTGGGCATTTTGGTCACAGTGATGAAGAGCCGAGGGACACACTAGTGTAGGTGATCAATGGACGTGGGCTAACACAGTAAGATGGGCTAGGAACACTGTTCCAAGAGCGCTCCTTTGCTATTTCATGAATACTCACCATGAATATGCAAGGCTGATGTTAGTGACATCCCCATTTTACAGACAGGTAACTAAGGCACAGAGGCTAACCACGTGCCCAAGTTCACAGCGACTGGATGGCAGCCCTGCGACCTGAGCCTCGAACTCTGGTTCTGAACCCACTGCAGAGGAAGCACATTCTGCGTGTCCCTAGGACTCTGGAGAAGCCGCATGGGGGCCTGATGGACCTATGACTTCCACTTCAACTCTGCTTTCACCGTCAGCACCTGCATGGCTGTGGAAGAGTGATTTAAATATTCTAAGCCTCTGTGTCCCCCCACAACACGCAGCCAGCCATGCCCCACCCTGACAAGATCGGAGTGACCTTAAAGGGCACAGTCCCTGGCGCAGTCCTGTTACGCCCTTGGGATGGCACATGGTGTACCCCAGAGCTCCGTTGAAGTGGCACCCCCTTTCTCCACTGAAAAGTCTTAACTGGTCCTCTCCAGAAATCTTCATCATGGCTGATTTTAGGAATGTCAGCAAAAGAGTCTCTGCAAAAGAGTTCAATGTAGGTAAACTTCCTACTTTCGTGTCACCCTGTTTACTTGGCCACTGGCCGGGAAGATACCAGCACTCCAGGTGGTGGACACCCCCTTACTAGTTTTTCACAAACGTATCAGTATAGTACTTTGAAGAAATGTGCAAACAAGGCCTCTGGCCTTGAGCTGGGCTTCACAGAGATGTCTACATTTTTAAGATAAGTTACAATTGGGCTCCATGATAATAGCTGGCAGGGGGAGGAAAGAAAGGGGAGATGAAGCTTTCCCCTTCCCAGGTGTTGTCCTTGGAGAGTTAACGTGCCCAGAACAGTGAAAGAAAAAGTTGCTTTTATGTGAATTTTTGCAGATTGTGAACTTCTGAGCCCCCCCCCCCCCCCGTTACATGCTGGGTATAAAACTCTGAAACTCCCTGAACTCGGGGTTCAGGGGATTAATTGATCACAGCAAAAGCTGTGCCCTCTGAACCTGGCTGCAGCCAAATAAAACTGTTTCCTGCTATCTTCAGTGCCTTGCCTCGTTTGTCCCTACAACATCGTGGGCATCTGCACACAGGGATATCGTCACCACATCGCAGGGGCCAGACTCAGGGCCAAGTTCCCACTGACCCACAGTGAGTGTTTCCAAGGCCTCCACAAACAGGCCCCTTCCTTCCAGCCGCCTGCTTCACGCACAAGTCTATATATGTGTGTTTGTACACTCACTCTCACACACGCACACACGCACATGCACACACCACTAATGTGAAATTGGACGGTCTCCACCCAAGGAGACGGCCCCCTGCAATGTGTCTGTACCCACCCTATTGGGTGGTTTTCAGGAAGCACCAAGGGGCCCTGCCTCCTGGGGAACCTCCACTGCAGACCTCACAGGTCAAAGATATAGGCCTCCAGCAGCTGTGAGGAGCCAGGGAAAGGAAGCTCCTTCCAGAACTCAGAAAAGCTCCCCCTCAACCCATCCACCACGCTCCAGGCCCGGCATCCAGCACCCCCCCCACCCCCAGGATCCACCCTGCAGAGTCCAAGTCCCCCTCTGTCCTTCCCCACCAGGAGAAAGCCAGCAGGACTGTCCACGGCCTAATATCACCTCCCGCTTTATTCCCACTGGGTCCAGGCAGCTGTGCCCTGAGAAAACAGCCCTGACTAGAGGAAATAGGATCTCTCTTAGCAGCAAGCTCTGGGCTAAAGCCAAAGTAAACAGAACTTCTGAGGAGGAAAGAGGGAAATCAACCAGCACAATTTAGAAGGGTGGAAAAGAGAAAGTGCAAAGAGCTCTGGAAGATGAGGTGGCAATGTCCTGTGGCGTCCACACAACCCACACATGCGGGGAAGCCCTGGCCTGCACAGGCAGGAGCTCACCGCTCATTTCCCGTCCCCCAACTCCAGGCAGATTATTGGTCGACTGCCCTAAGCAGCCTGAAACCAGTTATGCTGTACTGAAGGGAGGGAGCAACAGCTGGGATCCTGTGGGCGGGCAGGGCTGTGGGGCTGGCAGGGCTCGCTGTCCTTTCAGAGGACCTGGTGCATAGAAGCATAGAATGCTGGTGTTGGGAGGAATGTACCTGGCTCTGCCTCCTCGTTTCACCTGGCCAGGAACTAAAGGTTAGAGCTAATCCACCCTTCCCAAGGTCACAGAGCCAACCAGGGCAGAATGTGACTGCTGGCCCGTCATCCTGTCCTGTCCCCTCCTGGTGACCACCCCCCCCCTTCTGCAGCTGCATCTCCCTGGCACTTCCCTCCCACCCTCTGGGCTCACCCAGTGCCACGTGGGCAGCTCTGGTGTGCAGCAGGTGCAGGAGAAGGCCCGGGGCGGCACATGGGAAAGCCAGGCGTCTGGGCTTTTTATTCTCCCCATCTGTGGAAACTGACTTCCTCCTGGATCCCATATGTGGAGGTAATTTTCCACCCAAGGAAGATACTACAGAGCTACCCGATAGAGATGGGGATCCTCCAGGATCACAGCACCCTTGGGAAGCTTTTGTGTCATCAAAGGATGGTGGGGCCATTTGAGTGTTCCCCCCTCCCCCCAGAGACGGTAGGTCCCCTGCTACTTGGGTTAATGCTCATCAACATTTTCTTAGCAGGAAAGGAAAATAAATCAGTGTCAGAATGCTTTTAGCTACGTCCGAGGCCCACGCACTCTGTGCCTGGCATTATTACGTCATTCTCAACAGCAGGGCGATTTTAAAGAAGAGGAATCCAAGTCACAGAGAGGTGCAGTTCCCAAAGCCTTGCAGAGGATAGTCTGGGTCCAGAACCTGAGTCCTCCAAGCTCTTGCTGACCGCTGTGAGGCCGTGCATGGCCCTCGGTTCACGGCACGTCGTTCCCGCACGTCCTGCCTCTCGCAGTGGTATTGATCAGCGTCTGACCAAATCCTCAGTGACAGTTGCAATACCGGTGTTCAGTTCATTGGAAGTTCCTGCAAAGTGTTGCTTTGACAAGACTGTTCATTACATAACTGCTGCTCTTGTTAGTATGCGCCTTCCTATCATTTTCCTCTTTATTTAAAATGAGGAAAACCACAGAGCAGACACATTCCACTTCCTGGCCCCTCCCTCCTCCTTTGTTAGGCAAGGGTAGACTTTGTGGCCTGCAGTGTTTACAGCCCTTTTCCAATGAATGGATAATACTTCATTGAGTGGCATTATCATTATTTGACGTAATGATAAATAAATAGGATGCATAAAACCCTGAGAGGAGATGTCTGGACTGCTTTCAAATTCCTCATGGTATCAATAACTTCAATCCACTGTAATCTCAAGTTACTGTCTTTCCTTCTAGTTTAGCAGAAGGTTGTGTCTTTGAGAGATTAGGCAGGGAGAGTTCAAGGAACTGTTGGTGGGTCATGAACCAAATAGAAGTTTCGGGAAGCTCAGTGAGTCACGGAAAAGGCCTGCAAAAATCAGTAGCAAGCAAGGATCAGGAGCATCACCAACTAAGAGAATGCGGACCGGAGATTGAGGAAAGCCAGCAACGTCACCAGGTCTCAAAGTGCCATGTGGAGAGAAAGTTCTCCCATCACAGGACTCTGAACGCATCTCCTCACGGAGGAAACTCCTCTGAAGTGCCACACTCATCACGATTCCCAGATCTTGGAGGCAGTCATGAGGGTTCACTCCTCTGCACACACACCCAGCCCAGAGACGACCTTCCCATACCAGCCTAGCCCAAGTGGAGGCTGGGCCCAGGAGGCAGGAAGGCTGCGTGGGACCTTGGCTGCTTCCTTTCTGGCAGTATGACTCTCCCTGGATGAGAGAACTTCTCAGTTTTCTCACATGTAGGATGGGAATCACATTAAAGGGAACAAATGATTAAATGGATTTTTAAAAAGCACTTTAAAAAACCACAAACACATAACATAAATGTTAGCCATTGTGTATTGTTAGGGCGTGTAGAGATGCTGACTTACTGTAGAATGTCACCCATCCTGGGGCCCCAGGGTACAAGTGGTCACATGCCCACAGTCTGCAAAGCGATTTATCTAATAGGGCAGCTTGAGATGTTTTAGAATGTGGGGAATTGATAGATGCTTTACTTCCTACATTGTGTTTGCCCCTCGCCTGTCCCGGAGTGTGGGAGTCTGAGCAGCTCTGCCGTTGCTAGGCACCCAGAAGGCCCCGTTTCCTGCTGGGGAAGTGGGAGCCCACTTGCCCAGTCACTCCTCTGCCGGGCCCCTGTTGGCTTTGGGCTGGTCACCTCATTCCCCGAAGCCCCGGATTCCTTGGTTCTCTCCTCTTGGTTGGTGTCTGCTCCTCCGAGGCTGCTGCTTCGACTCTGCCCACACAGCCTCTTGCTTTGTCTGTGTGAGCTCAGAGTCTCCTGCTCAGAGTCTCTCTTCATTTTAATCCATCTTACACATCACTGCCGGATGAATTATAGTCCCCAAATAATGTCACATTTTACCTCAAAAAATAATTTACTGTCTCCAGATTCCCCCATCAGCTAACAGAGTCTCCCATCATGATGCTCAAGGCCCTGTACATAGTGTCCACACCACAGAAACCAACTGGGTCTCTCCCTTGTTCCTATTGATACATTCTCATCTCTGCTCAGTGTCAGCCGGACACACAGCCGTTCCCTCCACATACACACAACATTCCCATCTCTGCTCAGTGTCAGTTGGACACACGGCTATTCCCTCTGCATACACATGACATTCCCATCTCTGCTCAGTGTCAGCTGGACACACGGCTGTTCCCTCTGCGTACACACGACATCCCCAGCCTGCCTTTTAAATGTTTTGTGTGACCTGATTCCGCCATTCATGAGAAACAAGTAGGGGTGACTTATGAAGGTTCTGGAAGGGCCGTGGGGGAAGAGTAAGGCCTGTTCTCCTTCCTGCCAGGTAGAATGTCCAAGTGGAAGCTACCTAGTGGCCTCCTGGACTGAAGGTGGACACCTCGGGCTGCGGACAGCAGGGCGGCCATGCCGCAGGAGCCTGGTGTCCTGACCCTGTGCAGCACCGTGTAGTCCCTTGCAGACACTGTGAATTTTGCTGTGGGTTGGGTGACATTCCCCAGTTCCCATGTTAGCCCCCCATAGGTGGACCTCTGCGAGGCCTGATGATTGGATGGGTCAGAAGGGTGAGGCCCCATGATGGCCGTACTGGCCTCTGAGAAGAGGAAGAGACCCAGCAGGCCCATGGGCGGGGTCTCACCACGATGCTGAGCCTCACTGGGATGCAGCAGGAGGCCCCAAGCCTGGGCCGATGCTGGCCGCTGCCCTCAGACAGATAAACTTGTGTTTTCTAATTATCCGGTCTCAGGTGTTTCCATACACAACAGAAAACAGAAGAAACAAACCTGTCCTGACGTACGCTTCCAATTGTGCCTTCTCAATAGTGGGTTCACCAAGATCTGATTCACATGCTGTAAATCTCTCCCGTAGTGCGTCAGCTTCTTGTGGCATTATTCTTTGGACCCATGATGTGATTATTACATGCCTGTCATATTTCTCCTACTCATTTTCTATAGTATATATTTGGCCCATTTGGGAACTCGAATTTTTATGTATTAGCTAATACTTTGTGTACTGATTATATTTATGACCACATGACAATATTGGTCAAGTTGAAATTCCAAAATGAGAAAAAAATTAAATATATTTGAGAAACCCATATATATATTGCCTTATTCCTAGAGAACAAGGAATGTAGTTGAGGCAACACATTGAATTTAAAGCAGTTTAGCAACATTAACATTAGAATTCCACTAATTATGTGGAGTTGAGGTTCTCCGACTTCAGTGTATGTAAAAATCATCTGAGGAGCTTGTTTAATGTGTAGATTTCAGAGCCTATTCTCACAGGCACAGGGTGGAGCCTCAGAATCTGTATTTTAATCAAAATCTCCTATTGTCTTAATAAATTTGTCAGGATCTTAATGAATTTGTCAATCACTCCTGCATTGCGTAGATTTAGTCAGAGTCCTGACACAGGAAGCAAAATGGAGCATCTCTTAGGTTCAGCAAATCTTAGCAATCTTATGTGCAAACTAGGAAACTAACGTCCAGAATAAGCAGCATTGTTCGGGAATTTGTGCTCATTCTTAGATATTATATAGATGGTCATCATAGCCAGCTTTCTGCTATGAAGATCTTACTTTCTCTACATCAATCAACACTTCTTAAAATGTGGTCTGTAAAAGACAATAGGATATTTGATTAAAATACAAATTCTGAGGCCCCACCCTGTGCTGTGAGGACAGGGCTGTGAAATCTACACGTTAAACAAGTTCCTCAGATGATTTTTACATACACTGAAGTCGGAGAACCCCAACTCCACACATCAGGCCAGAGGACCCGCCCTGGCAGAGCATCTGAAGCTTGTGTTGAACTTAAGTTACCCCATTCCCAAACCCTCTCTGGAGTCTCTGAGACAGTGACTCTGAGGGCCACCATTCCCTCTCAGCTAAGACATGCCATCCAGAGTCGTGGAATAATTGGAACTTTAGTGGACTAGACAACTGTATCCAGAATACTAAATAGAATATTAGAATATTAATTTAATAGAATCTTAAATCAATATTTTATAAGATCACCAGAGGCCCCAAATGATATCTGGAAACAGTGAGATTCATGTGATTTGCAACACTTGGCTGTCTTGTTGTGGAAGAAAATTGCAAGAGCATGTTTCAGAAGATTTGCAACAGGACCCTGTTTGCTTCCCAAAGACCACCAGAAAACCCAGTTGATGGGCAAAGCTAGGCCTCTGCCTCATGGGCAGCCTTGGCAGAGTGTCAGAAGGGAGCTTGGAGGAGGACATCTGCAGGGGCTGGGGACTGGGGGGGGTGGTTAGGGCAGCCTTGCAAGGTGGGAAACTGGATGTGGGCAGAGAAGCCAACAGCTAGCTGTAGGCTGTGGGGCATAGTGACAGAGGGCCCGTGTCTGGATGGGCAGTCTATAGGCTTCTGCTGGTGACAGGACATTTCACTGGTTCTCAGTTTTAGACAGGGGCAGGGATGGTCTTCCACAGTGCCGCAGCCTGGCTGACTGGGCAAAATAACTGGGGGGTGACGAGCAACTTGTGTACATTGATACAGCAGGAGTGGGAGCCGTTTATTGTAGGACAGGAGGGGTATATATACATTACACACAGCTTATCTTAATTAACATAAACTAGATATAGCAGTCAACCAATAAGGAATCTCCACACTTAATGGCTCCGCTGGCGTTACTTCACAAACCACTCCCTCTGGCAAAATGCCAGGCGCCATCTTGACTTGTTTATAGACCCTAACATTTTTGCCAGGCGCCATCTTGACTTGTTTACAGACCCTAACACACAGAAGAAAAAGATGTTTGTTTCCATTCTAACTCAAGTAAAAATATTTGCATTGGATCCCACATTATCCTTAAAAACTCATTTTTCAGAACTTTGTGTTTTGCAAGCACCATGGTGGGAATGGTTAACCTCATTTTTTACATTCACAGAAAGCATTCACACTGCTGTGTCATTGAGTCTTTTGACAAAGAATTTGTGAGGTAGTTAAACCAAATGATTTAGTATTCCCATTTTTAGATGACGACATTAAAAACTCAGGAAAATCATGTAATTTAACCTTAAATTAAAGTGCTTTAATTTGGAATTATACTTCTGGCCCCAGACTTCAAAATCCATATTTTATTAAACTGCATCACAAACTGATTTCATTATATTCCAACGTCCCCCCGCCCCAGGCTATAGAGTATGTGGGGCTTGTTTGGAGCTTGTTTGTAGGAATACTGGAAGGACCTCTTGTTACAACCTGGCCATAACCACAGGCTTCCAGAATCCTGTGACTTGAAGAAGGTGCTGTGACTGGCCAGCAGTGGAGCCCCGATTAGCTAAGTGTAAATCGACTGAGGAACACCAAGTACACGGGACTTCCTGGTGCGAAGCTCACTGCCCCACACTTTCATCCTGGTTGCTATTAGCTCCTTAATGCAGAGAACCCTGAAGCAAGTTTTGTGGTTTCCAAACCATCTCCTCAGAGAGGAATGTGTTTCTCAATGATGCCTCCCACCCCCCGCCCCTCCCCACCACTGCCCTCCCCACCACCCACCCCCACCCACCACTCCCAGCCTGACCAGGAAGTCACAAAGCTCAAGTGGAAACTTACTGGTGGGGCTTAATGAGCCATGCCACTTTCGTTAATGAGATGAACTATGCCACACTTCTAAATGTTCCTTAAAGTTCAAACCCATCTAAAGGTGTCCCTCTGCAATGATCTGGGGGACAATAACAACGTCAAATGTAGGAATACACCACAGATGCAGCGACATATGAACTCTTTTAGAAACTGCATGTCCATGTAGATCCAGCAAGTGCCCCCTGATGCTGGAGGCGAGGGAGAGATCAGCTGTCCCAAATGCTCCCCTCAGCGGGGCTCTCACCTTCACTATGCACCACAGTCACCCCAGGACTTCTGAAAGTCACTGATGCTCAGGCCTCCGGAGTCTCAGAACCCCCAGGAGGGCCTGGTGTGCTGCCAGATGGAGCCCTGGGCAGTCCCCAGACCAGCAGCCGCATCTCCCAGGAACTTGTCAGAAATGCAAATTCCCTCACCCCACACAGTCCCTCTGAATGAGCAACTCCAGGTGATACGGATTGCTCCAGAATGTTGTTGAGAAGCACTGCTGTAATAGAAAGGCAGGCTCCCTGCACCTGCAGCTTATGGGACACAAGTCTGACCTGCCCCAAACTTGGGACATGTGGCTTTTGTCTGAAGACAGAAGCCACTATTGACACAACACTTAGCCCCCTGGCTTTAAGGCGAACTGTGAAGTTCTATGTGATAAGTAAACTGTGGAGTTTAATGGTTGAAGGGAAGAGAAATTCCCTGGCCCCAGTTCCAGGGCTGGTCTCGGGAGTCTGGCTGGTCCCCTAGAGAATGTCCAATCAGGATTGCTGTCACGGCCAACATCTGGGGTTTGCCCTCAGCACACATTTCCCTTCTTCCCAATAGAGGCTCAGATTTGCACTGAGGGACCCACTGTCCTCCACTTTCAGGTGGCTCCCAGGTGGATCCCATGATCCTGGCCACTCATCCAGAGCTTTGGCTGAGCACTTGGCCCGGCCTCCCTCTTCACCCCATCTCCTGCCACCTCCTAGGCAGCACCATGTCACCTGGGGCACCATCCAGCCCTGGCCATCTGTGGTTTACTTTCTTCTTTTAATAGGCATACCCCACACACAGCTTCCCGAGAAGCTTTGGAACTAATTTTGTCAAGACATCACATGCCTGAAATGTCTCTATTCTCATGTTGAAACACTTATTTGAGTACAGAATTTCAGGTTGAAAATAATTTTTATCAAAATTTTGAACTAATTGAATTTCTTAATATTTATTGTTTTATTTTGTTGTAAATTGACCATATATAATTGTTTATGGGATTGCAAAATGATGTTATGATTTATGAATATAGTGTGAAATAATTAAGTCAAGCCAGTTAACATATCAACCACCTCAAATAATTACCCTTTTGGGATAAGAATATATGAAATTAATTTTCTTGGCAATTTTGAAATTACAACACACTGTCATTGACCATATTCACCGTGCTGTGCAGTAGATTTATAAAAAACCCTATTCCTGCTGTCGAGATCGCCGTGCCCTTGACCCC
The DNA here is from genome assembly GCF_047511675.1 of Marmota flaviventris. Taxonomy (NCBI): domain Eukaryota; kingdom Metazoa; phylum Chordata; class Mammalia; order Rodentia; family Sciuridae; genus Marmota; species Marmota flaviventris. The sequence goes on along the minus strand of NC_092505.1, from coordinate 106,774,823 downwards.
GTGCCCACCCCTCAGCCTGCACACCACCCCACTGCTCTCCTCCATGCCTATCAGCGCGTCCCTGAGGCGAGGAGGCGTCTGCCTGTGATGCCCAATTTAACTGACTTAACAGTGTCCCCCAGCCCCTCCTGCTGTCACAGATGGCAGGTCACCTGCATCTGAAGGACAGCGGTGCTCCACAGTGCTCAGGCGCCAGGTTTTCTTTGCCCCTTGTCGGTTGGTAGATGGAGGCTGGCTCCATCACTGGCTTTGGGAGTAGCTGCCATGAGCTCGAGCACAGCTGCCCCTTCCACAGACTGAGTTCAAGTCTTTGGGGCAGACGTGCACCAGGGGGGTTTCCGGCGTCTACGGTAGTCACGGCTTTTGTTTCCTGAAGAGCTGTCGTCGTGCTGCTTCTGTAACAGATGTGTTCATTTACACTCTCGCAGTAGTGTACAAGAGTTCCCTTGTCTCCACAGGGAACATCGTTGATATTGTCTTTATTTTTAAATGTCGTGGTGGAGAAGTCGGCTGCGATTCTGATTTCACACTCTCCAGCAGCACGCTTTCTTCCTGAAAGATCTTGAGCTCCTGCATTTAGCTCTGGAGAGGGTCAATGTTATGATGCTGTGCCTTGATGATTCCTTAGACCCTTTCAGTATGGAAACTCATGATCTCCAGGCCTGGAAATCTTTATTATAGTGCTATTACAGTTATCTCAGTGCCCAGTGCCCAGATGTCAAGTAAACAGCTGGAGACATATAGATAGATAGATATCCCCCATGTTTTATATATAATACTATTTACATATAATAACATGATGTATTATACTACTATTATATATAATATACATATATTACTAGTTGTGGTGTGTGTGTGTGTGTGTGTGTGTGTATATGAAATTTCCTCTCCATTATCTGTTTTCTACTCTCTTTCTGGATCTGGAGTTCTATTTTTTGCATTATCTCCTTTTCCTTCTATTTAGTTTTGACCCTCCCTTCCACACCGGAAGCCATCCTAGGGACGCCTGCATCTGAGCTAAGCTGTGCTCTGTGCCTATCGGCTGGTGCTTACTATAAAGCACTGCATGGCAGTGGGTCTCCCACAGGACTCTAGGATGTCACTCCTGGGCACCTTTCTCTGTGGCGGTTTGGCTTCTTCCTCTCCGAAATGCCTGGGCCTCGACTTCCTTCCCGGAGCTGGCAGCTGAGCCTCCCTTTTCAATTAACAGTTTCCCGAGCTTCCTTGTTTTTTTCCCAGCTCTGTCTCCTGGTTCCCAAACGTGGTGCCTTTTGTTCCATCTGCCCATGGACTCCTTTCTCTGCCCAATGTGAGGTGGCCAAAGGGATGACGCAGTGAGGACAGGGCCAGGAGGTCTGATTTCCTCCTATACAGACCTGCAGGTGGTCACTCTGCCTGCAGCCCATGGGTGGTCCACTGCTGCCCTCGATGGACTCCTGGGCTCCACTCTGGTGTGGGTGGGGTCCTGTGGGGCCCGCTGCTCCTCCCCCTCACTCAGTGTGCTGAGCCTCTTCCCATCCCTCCCATCACCTTGTACCTTTATACCTGACAGTTCAAAATCACCAAGAAATTCCAGTTTCATTAATAAATGGAGGCTTCTATTCCTTTTTATTCATTTATTTTTTAGAGATGTCGTTTAGACATTTTAGTTGGAGATGTCGAGTAAACAGCTGGACACATGAACATGGAGTTCTGGAAAGAAGGGCATAGGTTCTACTTAGAGGCACAGGATCAAACATGATCACAGAACAACCTTTATAGATATGGGGGAGAAAGCACAGGACCCACAGTCACACGTCCAACAGAGAAGGAGGAAGGAGCTGAGGAAGCAGGGAGACCTAATTATAGTGCAAACTATTGTGCATTATCTATGATAATAACTGGGTAATGTATTAGTATCTGTGCAAATGAAACTTGGAAATTAAAAAGCTGTCTTAGGGTGGTATTATTGTAATATTTTAACTTAAACTTTTATGATGTTTTGATTACATGCATCAGTCAAATAGTAGTGAAAGAAATGGGAAGAACTTAATCTCAGGAAAGGGTCCACTTTCAGCCATCTTCACTTCAGTGTGTTTGGGTATAAGGAAGGTTGCTAATGCTAAAAAACATGAATCATCTAAGACTGCAGCATCAGTGGGGGCAAGATCCACTGTGAGTCAAGATTACACCTGATATGTAAAGAGCATTGAGATGGATTCATCTGAGAAGAAGTTTTGGGAATCTGCTTGCTTAGGAGCTAACACTATTTCCATGCAGAGAAAGGACTTAAGTAGCTGGATTTGGGCCCCGGTGGGTTCCGGTTGGGGATGTCTTTACTGATTCTTGCCTTCCTCCTACACATAGAGCTTTATGTCTAATAGGAATCCAGCCCCACTGGTTTATAAAATGCAGGTAATGTGACTCTCAGTGGCAGCCTTGTGCAGGGTGGCCCAGATAGGCCTCCATTCCATGCTGTGTGGTCTGGAGATGAGGTGTCCCCAGACTCCCATGCCACTGCAGGGGTGAAGTGATGACAGACGGCAGCAGTGGCCACTCAGTCTTTCCTAGTGTGAACGAACCGGAGGCCTATGGGGCCTGGCTGGAGGAGTCACTAGGGGTCTCTAGGGGTGTGCCACTGGGGTGTGCCCTAGAAGCGTGCATTCTCAGCCCCTTGCTCTCTCTGCTTCCGGCCACCGAGAGCCAAGAAGCTCTGCTCCACCATGCCCTTCCTCCATGATGTTCTGCCTCACCTCTGCCTGGAACAGTGGAGTCAGTCCACTGAGGACTGAACCTCTGAAACTGAGTCAAAATAGACTTTTCCTCCTCTCAGCTGTTCCTGTCTGGTATTTTGGTCCCAGTGGTGAAAAGCTGACTGACACATATGCATGCTTTGTTGGGGTGACGGAAAAGGGCAGAAATAGGAAGAGAAGATGGAATGTGTGAACTTCAAGCGTCCCTTTGAACAAAGTCTCTTGTCTGGCTTCCTGATGCAGAACTACTGGGTAGTCATTGGAATTTATAATTTGTCCCTAATTATAGCAACAAAAACAGCTTGGTGTCTCATTAAAAGGACTTCAAGTTTAGTCCAAAAGAAGGAGATTTTGGGAGGAGTGTGTGGAAGGGAACTGGAGACTCTTCACACTTGCATTGGAAACCCTGGCATAGTACTGTCCTTATCAAAAGAAACATGCAACTTTAAACTTCCCAGATGCCTCATTAAGAAAATCACAAGGAAACAGGTGAAATTAGTTTTAACAATATGCACTCGTTATTCGCTTCATTGGCAATGTTATCATCTCAACCTGTGATCAATATTTAAAAATTTAGCCATTTGTCCTTTTCTGTGCTAAGTCTTTGAAACACTGTCTGTGCCTTGCCCCTCCAACACATGCCAGTTGGGACTAGTCACATTTCAAGTGCTTGCTGAAGTCAGTGGCTACCGTATTAAACAGCAGAGCTCTTAAATCATTCTTTCCCAAAGGGAAGCAAAGGTTGTAACTAAAATCTGAAAGCATCAGGTCAAAAGTTGGCTGGACCATCCAAATGCAAAGCAGATATTTGTCCTATGTCTGCCAACAGGAAATGTACTGTCCAGCTGAGGAAGTTCTGTGGCCGGCTGGACATGGGCCTTGGGGTCACTGAATGAAGACATGCTTTCCTGCCTGCAGGACCGGTCCATCAGCCGTGAAGTCTTGGAAATTTTCCTCTCCCAAGACCTCTAGTATTTTTCCTCACTTAACAAGTCAAGGATTTATTTCCTGGTTTTTCAATGTGTCCCACACAGCAACTAAAATGTGTCTTATGAGCCTCTTGGGAACCTCAGGAATTCACTGGAATCCCATCCAGGGGTGACATCCAGCAAAGCAGGATGGACACCCAGCTGCTCTGTGTGGGGGAGCCTGAACCCAGAGTCATCACTAATTTCTCACACTGCATTAGGCTTCCAGGGATCGGGAAGCATGACCAAGATGACCCAGTTCACCCTCGCTGCAGGCTGGTGGTTGGGTTGGTAACCGCCCAACTGGATCTGTGTCTGCCTCATTCAGCAAACTCATGCTCCTTGCTGGGGAGAGAGACAGGGCCCAGCTGGTGTGGGCTGTCCCCCTGCAGCCCCTCAGGCTCCTCAGCCAGATCGAGTAGCATCCTGTTTCTCACACCTCCCCAATAGGTCCACGAGGCATTTACGAAAGCTGGATACACACAGGAGCCCCCCATTTGACTTTCAGAGGATCAGCGATGTCATTTTCCACCTGGGTGAAGGATGGCAAAGCGGCATTTCCTAACCTGAGCTAATGCTGCAGGTGAATGGCCTGTTCTGTGTCAAGTCCCTGGCCGCAGCCAAGGCAGCCACAAATTGCACCCAGCCCGCCTGACTGCCAGCAGTCCTCTCCCACGGGCCTGTCACACTTCTAAAAAGGTGACATTTTAGCAGCCTGTTTATAAAACTGCCAAAGGAACATTTATCATGAGGTGCAAACAAAGGAGGTCTAAGAGAGATGTTTTTCGCTGGGTTTTGCAGAACTGGGAGTCTTCTCCCAGAGAACCAGGGACACCTCTGTTCATCCCCCAGCCTTGCAAGAGCACATTCCAACCAAACGGGGGAGTGAGGGCAGGCCAGGAGGTGCAGCTGGCTGGAATGTGCTGGAATATACACCAAGGAGATATTTTTCTGACAACAGTCAGTGACAAGAATTCAAGAGATCAAGGAATTACTGACTTTAAAAACCCCTGACTGACTGTATTTGCCCCCAGAATTCTATTAGAATTCAACAGGCCGCCCATGATTGGAAAGTTAATAGGCACTTCCTTCAATGAGCTGGTGATAAACCCACCATCCACCAGGAGCGGCCGGGAGCCCAGGCCTGGGGTAGGAAGCAAGGGGGTTTATGCAGCTTGCTTTCTGAACTTCTCGGAGGAAATCAGAATCCAAAGGTAATGTACCAAACAAACTGCCATCAGAAAGTCATTCATTAACAGAGAAAACCTAAAAATAATCAGAAGACCTGGCTGCAGCCATCGATGCCAGCCATTATGGAGCCTGCTACCTCTTTACTCTGGAGGTCACAGGCCGGGCCATCCGTGTCACATTCAGAGTCCAAGCAGTTAACTCTGCTGGACCAACCAGTCTTGGGTTACCCCTTTCAGGCTCAGAGGGAGCAGAACTGAATGGTGTTCTGAGCAGCTTCGGAGGCTCCAGCACCGACCTCAGTCAACTGCTTATAGCCACAGCACAGACCCACACAGATCAGATACCCTCCCCACCCTCTCCTTCTTCCCCTCTCTCTTGTTCCCCCACCCCTTTGTCCCTGTCTTCCCAAGAAATGGAGAGGAGACCTGGAGGCAGAGGAGAACATCAGACAGACAAATTTCATGGTATCCTGGAAATAGAGAGAGGCACTGTGGCCTCTATCAATTAAAAGTTACTCCGAGGAGCCACTTTCTGGCTGGGGTAGGAAGTAGATGAGGGACTTAAAGTTAAGTCTCTAACATCCTCATTTAGAAGACTGATTCTTTCCTAGGTTGTGGGCATCTTGAAAGCAAGAGTTATGTTAAGGTCGCCTTTAAGACAATATGTAGCCAAGCGCGGTGGTGCACACCTGTAATCCCAGCAGTTTGGGAAGCTGAGACGGGAGAATTGCAAGTTCAACGTCAGCCTCAGCAACTGTGAGGCCCTAAGCAACTCAGTGAGACCCTGTCTCTAAATAAACTACAAAAATAGGGCTGGGGATGTGGCTTAGTGGTCGAGTGCCCCTGAGTTCAATCCCTTGTATCAAAAAAAAAAAAAGACAGTATGTAGTATGTATTGTTTTTCCTGACTATGAAAGAAATACGTGATCATTGTAGAAAAATTAAAGAATGTGAAAAAAATCTCTTTTTTCATTCAGCTTTTAGATAGTGTTTTGAACAAAATAGGCACTTAACAAAATTGTTCATGTTGGAGAGGGATAAAGGAAGGAAAGAAAGCAGGAGTGAAGGATATGGATTAGCTGGGATGGTGACCTTTCCTTTAAAAGGTACATAATCCAGCAGTGGCCACATGGGGGCCACAAGTCATAGATGCTAAATCCGCGAAGCGTTCGATGTACACTCAGGAGCAGAGGGTGCCTGTAGCTGGGGCTGCCGCCCCTGCCGCTGGACTCAGGAATCCCTGGGAAATGTAAAGTGTATTTATCGGAGAACAAGGAACTGAGATTAGTTGGTCTAGGGAAGGAGAGCATGGGGACAATTTGAAAATCAGTATGGAAACAGTATACCCATTTTATAAAAAGCAATGTGTGTTTATTAAAGAAAAAACTGGAAAGGATGAAGGACTCCTCCAGAGACAGTCCTACTATTTTGGATCATTCTCTGGAATCATGCTCCACCAAGAGGGGTCATGGCGCACATGGTGGGTCTACGTAGCACTGAGAAAGACAAGACAGAAGAGCACACCAAGTGCTGAGGGCGTGGGGCCCAGGTGAGCAGGTGGAGTTCCCTGCAAGCTTTGAAAATGTGTGTGGGCGTCCTGGTCCACATGCAAGAGCAACGGTTGACTGTGGCTCGTGCTCAAAATGTTTGAGAAACACTGTACCCCATATTTCTTTCTTCTTGTTTCATTAACTAGCTTATTAGAACATACTTAGAAGTTAGTTCATATTAATGAAAATGTCATTATTATTAACCTTACATGCCATCAAGAGCATGCAAGAGGATCCATAAGTCTTTCCCTACCACTGGGAATTTATTTCACTTCATTATTATAAGTATTATGGGAAGATCTTTCTGCATATTTTTTATGCTTTCAAAACTAGGTTCCAAAAACGTGAAATGTTTATATCAAAGGATATGATTGTAGCAGAGATGAAATTTAATAGGCTACATAAACTTGGAGATAAATGCAGTCTGTAAATCTCCTTGTAGCTAACCTTGACTGACCCCCACTTCCCTGTTTCTCTTCATTTACAGAAAACTTAATCTCTGCACTTGAAGTTAAACTTGTCCCTCTGGCTTACAGTTTTGTTTGCTCGGTTTAGGCTGCCCTCCTCCCCTGGCTCTCCCACAGGGCCTAAGCCCAGGAGAAGCCCGGGGAGGCAGGATCTGGTGCCTGGTTATCTTCTGCCTTTGATAATCTCGCTTGGGTTGTCACTCCCCTCTTTGTTACTTATCACTTTATCTCTGTTGTCTGTCCCCTGTGCCCTTGAGCAATGCTGTCCACACTTTCTGCCTCCTCTTAGCCCAAACAGGAAGTGCCTCCTGGTCTGCCGGCAGATACACCCTGGTTCCTGTCCCTGGAGCTCAGAAACTCTCAGCAACTCCCTTGAGCCAGCCAGGGCTGCAGGGTGCTGGGTGCCCACCTGCGTCCACCTCTCCCAGCCAGTATTCTCGGGCCCCTGTTGTAGGCCTGGCTTCTCTGTCCTGCCTGCTATCTCCCGGGCTGCTCCTTGGGTACCAGACAGTGGTATCTTTTGCTCTGGGAGCCTCCTACATTTATCTGGGTTTTTCCCACTCTGCAGTTTGTGCCAGCCATGAAGCTTACATCTCCTTTCCAGAAAGCAACTTGTTATTTAGAGGCAAGAATGTCAGTAGCCAGCAGGGCCGCCCCCTCTCCTTTTACCCGGCCAGCTCTCCATTAGCCTTTGAGCGGAGGCTGCGCTCTTCCCACACACAAGGCCCAACTAACAATTGAGCACCGCGGGACACTCGGGTATGGCCCCTCTGCCAAGTCCAGGCCTCCTCTGAGGGGCAGTCTTGCTCCAGCGCTGGCCATGGTGGGCAGAGGCCTCCAGGCTGCCCTGCATTCGGAGGCTCTCCCTGTTGCCCTTCATAGGCACCAAATCTGCCTCATCCCCTCCCATGAACTTCCTCCTGAGGTCCTGTTGACACAAAGTGCTTCTCCAAAGAAAAGGGCCTTGGAGAATTGCTAATCATCATCACAACTTTGATAAAAATCTGGGAAATGTGTTTTACATATGGGACAAAGAAGGAGTTTGATTTAGTTTATTCTAATAAATTGGCATATAGGGAATTTAAGCGCCCAGGAAGCCCTCTAGGTTGCTATCTGGCCCCGTCTGCCTTCTGCAGCCCAGGTGAACGCACCAGCGATGGACCAGGATACCGTGGCCTGATGTGAAACCCATGGAATCTCAGGAGCTGGTTCTTTGGGGAAGACAGCTCAGCAGTTGTGGCAGAAACCCAAAGAAACAAAGCAAACAGCCTCAGGCTGGCAGCACGGAGCAGCATTTCAGGGGTCCAGGCGGGCTTTTGGGACCTGCTCCCCGCCCCAGCTCCTGAAGGCCTGAGCAGCACCTAGCTGGTGACAAGCACCTGGGGCCGGGCTTCTCTGGGTTACTGTGTATGCGGGCCTAAATGGCACCTTTCTAGCATGCGTATTCGACTCTGCAGGCCTAGGGCCCTGAGACCACACTCCAGCAAGCCGCAGGTGACACCGTGGACGCTGTGGTCCACTGGTTGTACTGTGAGTCCCAAGGACGTGGTGTATGCTCATAGAGCTCCATGCTCAATGCCAGAGGCACAGACGCTGTTTTGATAATTTACTCCCCTTATCCCCAGACCTCATGACCTCTTCAGGGGAGGCTGGCAGAGTGACCCTGAGGAGAGTCACTGAGAAGCAAACCTAAGCCCCTCACAGCCTCCGGCCGCTTTGTTTCTGTGAAACCATTGTCTCTTCCAGCCCGAGCAAGCATTTCCTAGGGACAAGATGTGAGGTCCTGAAATGACTTCATCTGATAGATGTACGTGGCACTAGATGACCTGAGTCAACCAGGCTGTCACTCCCCCGCCAGTCTTCCTGGTTGTGGAGAAGAAAGTCCCTGCCAAATGCCAGTGGTCTTTGGACACTGGCCTCTGCCCCTGTGTTGGGAAGACATTGGTGTCCCAGGGCTGTCTCAAAATGCCCTGAATAACTGAGGGAGCTTGGAGGGGACAGGAGAAGCCCTGGCCGGTCTGTTCAGGAGGCCCTGGGTCCTCGAGGATCTCGGCCTCTCTCTTGGGCGGGCAGCTGCTCTTTCGATACCTGGGGCAGTGCCAGGCTCTGTGTTTGTACCCAACGCTGGCCCCAGCCAACAGCTGGAGGGCAGAGCGTTCTCTCTTCCAGGGGCTTCTCAAAGACAGAAATGATTTTCCCTAAAGCCTCCAGAAAACATGTCCCTGGTGTTTCATCAGCACGGATCAGCCCACGAGGCTTTGCACACCAGTCTCCACTGCTAAGAGAGCCTCAAGCCCTCGGCCTGTGTCCAGTAGGGGTAAGAAAGATAGGTGGTTAGAGCCAGGCCTCCCTCCATCCCTGTTCAACAAGAGAGAGCCGGCCACTGGCTATGCACCTGAGGGCAAGCCACGCTGCCCGGCTGGACCTGAACAGAGCAGGAGGCTGTCGTGTGTGTCTTTCCAGTTGTTTCCTCTTAATGGTAAATGATACTGAGTTCCTATTTATAGTGATAAGAAGAGTTTTTAAATGTCTTACATTTCAATTTTTAAATGCAAGTTAATTTAGAGAAAAATATTAATAAATGAATAGAATGTCTGATATATGAATGTGGCCAAAGAAGAAGAAGAAGAAGAAGAAGAAGAAGAAGAAGAAGAAGAAGAAGAAGAAGAAGAAGAAGAAGCAGCAGCAGCTTGTGGGAAAATGAGAGGTTTGGAAACTATCTCTGAACTGCCTCTGCCCAGCCACTGGGTCCTTGGGCCTTCTAAGTCAGGAAGGTGTGCAGTCTGGCCGCTGCTCGGCCCCTGAAGCTGGAGTCTGCTGGGTTCACAGCCCTGCTGGAGTAGAGTCACCTGAGGATCATGCGTGCTCCACCTTCTGATGGCCAAAAAGGGCTCCCTTGGGACTGGGGTGTCTATGTTTTTAAAAAGCCTCATGGGCTATTCCAATTTGCAGGACTTTGGAGAATCTTTTTGAAGCTGAAAGTTGAAGGGCAACATCAGTTTGGACCTATGGTTAGACTGTCTCCATCCAAGAAACTGTAACCCGTCCCATGTCCACCATCAACCCAGCCTAGAAGGCGGAGATTTGCAGCCTGCTGACCAGAGACCAAAAGGGACAAGAGCATTATTTGGGTGAATACATTTTGAAAATACAGTTTCTCAAGCAGGGTTTTCTCAATAAACGTAGAAGGGCGGTTACAAAGGCAAGGAGATACTAGTGTTCGACTGTGATGTCTCTACTGCAGAGTATTCAAAAGCTACTCTGAAAACCAACGTCCATGTTGTGTCCTTGTTGATATAAAAATACTGCCACATGAGCTGGGCTCCATGATAAGAGCACTGGCCTGGCACGTATGAGGCACTGAGTTCTCAGAACCAAGTAAAAATAAACAAAATAAAGGCACTGTGTCCATCTACAACATTATAGATACACACACTGAAGCGTTGGGCCACACAGGACGCCAGCCCCAAGCTTCAGCTGTTCCCTGCTCCAGGATGAGCGGGGGCTTAGAGATCAGGACAGTCCCTGAGACGCCAGAGCAGCCCCATTTCTAGATATGGTCCTGATCAAGCTTGTGGGCAGGTCGCGCAGGGGAGCTCCCATGCTGCCACAGCCATTGCAAAACATGGTCCCTTGCAGGCCACCCCTGGTCAAGGCAAGGTCAAGGAGTGGCTCTGTGGAGCCCAGGAGGCTGCTCTTCCTCCTTATCCATGTTTCCTCTGTGAGAGGTTCACTGGCGGCTTTGTGTGCCTCTGTGTCCCCAGAGCTCCCTTGTGCACAAGCGGATGTTCACAAGGATGGCTTTGGGCTGCTATGAAAGACAGAAGCCACAGAGGCCCCAGCGGGAGGAGACCCAGGGAGAGATGGACTGGGACTCTGCAGGGGCCCTTTCACTGAGGACATCCATGTGTTGGGGACCAGGAGAAAGTGACCTGCTGATATGAGGGGCTTGTCCTGGAAGATCCTGTCACTGCCCCGCCCGGCCCCATCCTCTCACTCTTCATCAGATGTTTCTTTATTCCATGATATTCTGCGTGGGCCAAACTCAGGCAAGAGTAGAGGAGTCCTCCTGGAGGCCCAGGTCAGGCCCAGAGGCCAGTCCTTTGTCTCCAACTACAGAATTCCATGTAGTCACGACCCCCAGCCTGGGAAGGACTGACCTGGGGATCCTCTCCCACAGAGGTCTTCCCAGGGACCACAGCTAGTGCCGGACCTAGCTAGGAAGGCTGGCGTCCTCCCGGGGTCTTGGGCACCAGGGCTGCTCTGGTCCCACCAGCAAGACACTGACTCAGGGTCCTTCCTCTCCTTGCCCCAGTCCTCAGGACAGCCCTGGTCCCACCCTCGCCCTCCTCACCGTGCCGTCCTCACCCAGCCATCTGCTCTCTCTGCAGGCCTATTTCAGGAGCCCACATCCTTGCTGTAACCCTCAAAATTTATACCTTGATCATGAGCCTTTGACAACAAAGTCTTACTTAACACTCCAGAGTCATGTCTGGAGCTCACGGTCACATCCCACACTGGAGAAAAGAAGTTTCACTAAGAACTTTGTTGTCACAATTAAAGTATAAATAGGATGATAAATAATAGCTTAGATCATTAGGGTTGTATTCTTTAATGCGACCACACATTCATCTCCCGTCTCATGTCACGACACACACATAGGTGTGGAAACTAAGGAACAATAGACCCACAGAGCCTCACGGGCCCCCTGCCACAGAGGAGCCAGTGGATGCATGGTCCCAGGACCTTGCTTCACGGGGGACAGCAGGTCTCTAAGCCTGGCGGCATTTAAAGTGTGAGAGCTTGTAAACAGAGCACTTATTCCAGAGAGGAGCTGAGCAACAGCACTCACTGACTAGCGCAGTGGAGAGTGTGTGCAAGTGCATGTGTGAATGTGTGTGTGCACGTGTGTGTGCATGTGCGTGTTTCAATAGATGGCTGATTGTATTCCTGGCTAATTTTATTTTTTACTTTCTTTTTGTCCCAGTGTCCATTTAAATCCAGACCTTAACTAATTTCTTTTTTTCTACTCACAGAAGATAACACCTTTGACAGCCAGGACAGAAAGTGATAATTGGCAGGCCTGGGGAGCAGGCCCTGACACGTTCTCTACACGTCAGCATCGATGATTTCATGGTTAAGTTTGTGTGCAGAAAAAAGGAACACAGACATGCAAACAGACTCCTGCTTGCTGAGCCACCCTCTGCCTCTGTTGGTGTTAGAGGTCAGAGCTCCAGCAAACCAGATCTCCCTCCCTGTTTGAAAGCCCTCTGGTGATGAGCAGTTATGCCTACAGGGACCACAAGGGATGTGTATCTGCATATGTGTAAGCTGCCTTCATTTAAGGGGTTCAATGTTGTAGCCCCAAAGGGCAGTTCATTTACTTAGTTGCCTTTGGTCAGAACTGCCACAGTTCCCGGGGCACTTTAAAGGAATATTGGCCGCCAGCCCAGACACTATATGCAGAAAGGTGTGGGAACCACTCTGTGCCTCCATAAAAACCCTTTCAGTTAGAGTTGGAAGTGCTCTGCCCACCCTGCCAATGCTGACATTGGTCTCTGTCGTCCCCTCTCGGAGTTTATCTCTGCCCCACCACGTCTTTTAAAGATGGTGGGTCACCGTGAGTGATGGTGCAACTCGTGGAAACCTGGGATTCCAGGAGGCCAGCTTCAGTTCTTTCCTTAGATGGTCACTATACCCTCATGGGCATTCATGTCACATGGTGGGACTGCACTCCCCTGCCCACAGGAGGCTGAGGTGGACCTGCTCCCAGCTCTGATGGACAGAGGGCATACAAGCTCGGGGGAGAGGACAGAGTGGACCAGGAGAGGCCATTGTCCCTTTACTGTCACCTATGAGTTCTCAGGCTGCAACACAGACGCTGTGGAGTCCCCGAGAGTCATGTTCTGGAGCAGCAATGTTAGGTCAAAGCAGGACTCTGTGAAGAGGACAGAGGCTTAAAAGCCAATGCTCCTATTGGAATCACTATTCAAACATAAAAGAATCTCACAAGCAAGCCCAGTACGTCAACACTAAATGGCAATTGCATGAACGTTCACATGGGCAAGGGAGAGGGCACAGTTCACAACTGGCCTGATTCCATTCTTCAACAGGTCTTGAAATGCCCTCCGTCTTCCTAGTTTAGACGTGGCATCATGTTAAAGGACAGCAACCCATCTGCAAGCATGACTTTCCTTCTTCCTTCTCTCCAGGAGCATCTCAGAAGCAGCGTGCCCAGCGTGCCCATGAGCTGGTCAGCCCAAAAGACTCACTGGTTTTTGTTCCTGAAGGTGGGACATTTTTGCCTCCCAGAATGCAACACCCTGTGTTGTCAAATCCATCCCTCCTGACTCTGGATCTCCAGCCCTGCTGTTAAGGCAGGGTTTCCTTTATGCATGCTTTGATGAGTGAGTGCAGTAGCTGTGGCCAGAAGACAGCCTTTGTTCAGTTAAATTGATGAAACTTCTGGAGCATTTTATATGCATTCCTCTACTCTTTTACAATTTCAAGCTACTATATCCACTTTGCAGATGGGAAAACCGAGACTCGGTGAAGTGCGTACCGTGGCCTACAACACACAAGGTCAATATTGGACAAGGTTCTGCTCTTGCTTTTCTTCTTTCCCTCAGTGCATGTCTGCATTCTCTCCCAGGCTTTAGGGACTTACCCAATGGCACTCTGTTCCTTGTCTTGAGGCAATTTTGCCACCAGGGATGGTTGTCATTATCTGGAGACAACTGGAAGGAGAGAGTTACTGTTAGCTTCTGGTGACTAGAGGTCAGGGATGCGGTTCAACATCTTCCCGTGTGCAGGGCAGGTTCCACAGCAAAGAGATCTCTTGTCCACAATGTCATTGTCAGGGAGACTGCCCTATTCTCAGATTGTAATGGAGTCTGTTAAGTACAAGAGGCTGTTAAATTGCATTTGAAGGTGGCCACGAGGGATAGTTAAAAATACATCAAAGAGCCGTGTTCCAGTCCCAGTCCACCATTTGATAACCTCATAGCTCATGAAAATACTCTCTAAGCTTCACTTTCCTAGGATCGACGGGGTGACAATAGTATGTATAGCAGCTGACTCTTCATTAATTTATTGTATCGAGTTTATTGCCTCCCATGTGCTGGGCAGTGCCTTAGACACTGAGTCTGCCACAGGGAACAAAATAGGAGTCATTCTGATCTCCAGGTGACTTCGTGGGAAACAGGTTAGAAGGGCTATGAAAACCCAGCAAGCACACATCGAATCTACTTCTGGATGGTCAAGAAGCAACATCAACAGAGGATCAGGAACACGAAGTTGGCAAGCCAAGGAGAAGGGAAGAAAGTAGAAGATGCCATTTGTAAAGCCCAGAGGGGAGAAAGAGCCAGGGGCAAACCAGGAGCTAGAACCGTGTGGCCCCACAAAGGGAGGAGCGAAGGAGGCAGCAGGTGCACCTGGGGGAAGCAGAGGCATCCTCTCAGAGTGTCCATGGGCCAGGCCAACACAGACAGCCGTCAGCCTGGAGGAAAGGAAGGTGAGGTTTTCAAAGCAAGAGGATGACATGATCACCTCCAGGCTTCAGAAGATCAGGTAGGCTGCAGGGTGGCAAACAGGTCTGCACCTCAGGGATGGGATGACCTGTTGTGATTTGTCCATGGAAGCTGTGGCTGCTGCCCTGCAGGAGGGGTAGAGGCACAGGGACAGACAGAAGGAACTGCATTTAAGAGAGATCAATCAAGTCCTGCCACGGAGGGGTTGGCCAGAGGTTCCTGTTCCAGTACTTCTGCCACTGCCGTGTCATAGCACTAGACATGTCCCCAGTCAGCTCACCAGGCTGGACTCTTTGCAGGGCCTGTGTCTTTGCCTCATTAGAGGGGCGTTTTGTGGCCTTTGCCCCATGTCCGCCATGCAGCTGCAAGGGCTGTGGGCAGGTGTGTCTCTGTTGGGAAGGGTGCCCTGACTTAGCAAGGATGTTTCCAAAGGAAGACAGATCTGCTGTGTGGTCCCCATGGATTTGCTAGAACCTACCTAGAAAGCAAAACTGGAAATATCTTTCAAATTAAAAATATCCCTTCCCCTAAGAAACTCACTCTTGGAAATCTGTTCCCTGGAAAGAGAGCTGCCCACACAGAAAAGCCTGGAGTCGGACCTCCACATCCGTGGTTCCGCAGCCCAGCTTGCACCAGTGTGACTGGAAAACACCCCTCTGTACTTAGCATACATAGACATTTCATGGTCATTATTACCTAAACAATACCAGAGTCATCTTCCCAGCTGCTGTGTGAGCAGGCTCCGGTCCCCTCCCCGTCTTATAAGGGCACTAAGCCCATCTCTGGGGCTCTGTCCTCATGACTTGTCTAAACTTAGCTCCCAAGGCCCCAGCTTCAAGACTCTCACATTGTGATCACAGCTTCCATTTGTGAATTTGGGGGACACAAACATTCAGTCCACAGCTGGCTCACTAAGTCATTAAGTATGGTCTTTGAGAACACGGGCTCTGGGGCTGATGGAGCCCTGGTCCTGCCTCTTGCCAGCCACATGACCTTGGGAGAGGTCTTGAGCCCTCCTGTCCCCGGGTCTGCTCATCCACAGAGTGGACATCACAAGGCATCACGAGGATAAGCCAGTTCCTACCTGTGACGCAAGGCTGGGGCAGCGCTTTGCACATACAAAACACTCAAGAGATGTCCCCGTCTTCATTCTCTTCTAGATCCAGCGAGGGCTTAAATCAGTCTTCTCCCAAAATACTCGTCCCACAAGGATCCCCTCAGCTTTCTTTCTGCCCCAGCCTTTGGTGGAACCTCTCAGTTTAAAAACAAAAGAGAGTTGTGTTTACCACACACACACAATACCATAGTGATGGGGGTTCACGAAGGACACGGTGGCAGTCCTGGGGCTGGAGGGGGAGGGAGGCGTTGGTGGGGGCACGCCACCCGGTGGTGTTCTGTACTTGCCATGTTGCTACTTGCCGTTTTCAAAAGCTTTATTTAACCACTGTAATTTGTGGCTCTCTGAGGGCTAAGTATAGAGCAACACACAAAGAGGCAAACGGCTCATGCTGAGCCCAGTGAGCAGCCTTCCCCACCTGTTCTCCCACGGGCTCTGGTCGCCTCCTCCGTCTCCTGTGTACCTGTCCTGGAAGCACCTGTCTGTCCCCTAACCCAGCCTCCTCTGGGGGAGGGCGGCAGGTCGCTCCACACCTGTTCTCCCGCCTGCCTTTCGGTCTTGGTCTTGATTTCTAGCTCCCATTCTGGTTTGCTACCAATGCAGCAGCTGCCAATCATGGCGAGGGGCTTGGGCAGAGACCGTGCAGGGAATGGAGTGACCTGCGGAATGTCCAGGGAGGGAGCCATTTCCAGGCAAGAGGAGAGAACAAGCAAGCCCGGAAGTGTGTCTGTGGACTGAGAGTGGATTCCAAAGTGGGTGAGCTGGGGTCATTTTCTGTGACCTGTGACACACGATTTTTTCCTTTTAGTCAAAGGTTAGTCTCTAAACCAAGGCAGAAAATGTCTGTGTCTGGACTGAGACATGGATATTATGCTTAGACCATATGTTCTCGGAAATAGTAAGATATTAATTTCCAGCATGTTCTAGGAACTCTTCCTCTATTTTGTATCCCGGCCAAGAGGCAAATGGCTCTTGCCATGTGCAGCCACCGTGATGTGTCACCTTACCACAAGCCCAGAAGCAAGGCAGCCAACTCCAAGACATGGATAAAACTCCAAACCTGTGAGCCAAGATAAACCTTTTATCTCTATAAGCTGATGATTTCAGGTATTTGTTGTAATAACAGAAAGCACAGGACATAGAACTCTACCCGGCCCACACCCTCAGCGCATTGCTGAAGGGTGTTTACAAAGTTTCTTTACTCAATACAGCAAGTCTACCTCTCAACAGAAAATTAAAGGGCACAATAAGGGCAAAATTCACAATTTGAAGGAACTGAACAAATATCAAGCCAACTCAGATATGGCAGGAATATTGGAATTTGCAAACCAAGAATTGAAAACAGCTATGATTAGTATGTTAAGAGATCTAACAGGAAAAGGAGATGCCCTGGAAAAACAGGCAGGTAACAGAAGCGGAGAGATGGAATTCTAGCAATAGAATGCTATATAAAGAACCCTGGGACAGAGTGATCAGCTCACTAGTAGACTGAGGGAATAATCCTGAGATTGACAATATCTTAGTAGAAACTTCCTAAAAGAAAACAGACCATGGTGGGTAATGATGATTGAGAATTTCTACACATTTAGAGTTAGATACCAAATGATACAAAGATCCAAGAAGGTTAGAGAACACCAAGTAGGTAAATGCCAAAACCCTGTGCTTAGGCATACCATAAGCAAACTGTGTCCTAGCAAAGATAAAAAATAAAATCCTGAAGAGACCAGAAGTAAACAAAAAATACCTTATCTTTATAGAGGATCAAAAATTAGAATGATATCCAATTTTTCCTTAGAAGCCACAGAAGCAAGAAGAGAATCAAATGAAATATTTAAAGTGATGAGAGAAAAAGCCCGTTGGCCTAGAATTCATACCTTATAAGATGGACCTTTAAAATTGAAGGAGAAATAAAGTCCTCAACCATAGAAAAATTAAGGGAATTTGTTGCTGGAAGAACCACCTTTTGAGAAATGTAAAAAGCATTTCTTTGGAGAGAATAAAAATGACAAAGATCAGAAGCTTGAATCTACGTAAAGAAAGGAAGAGCATCAGAAAAGAAATAAGTGTTTAAATTCCTAATTGATCTAAAAGCAATAAACTTTTAAAAATAACAATAGTAACAATGTATCAATTATGTATTAGTGAATGATTGACAGCAGTGATACAGAAAAGGGAGGGAAGATTATAAATATCTTGTCATCACAGGGTATTCACACTACTGTGAATTTGTGTAGTGGATTGCCTGAAAGTGAATCAGTTATAGATCTGTAGTTTAAACTCTAGAACAATCAGCAAGAAAAGTTTTTTAAAAGTATAATTTATATGCCAAGAAAAGGAAACCACAATTACATAAAATTCTCAATTAAACCACAAAAGGTATAAAAAAGGAGACAAATAGGAACTAAGAGCAAGGGCCACCAATATAAAATGGCACACATGTGGACATTGATTGATTGAACACCACAGAAGATCGCTGCAGGTTTAAAAAAAAATCTCTGCAGGTGTCCGTGGTCTGAGTACATCTGCTAGAAGCAGAGATGCTTATGGTGGATCAGAAAATAGACCTTACAGAAAACAGACTGTATGTTTTTATAAGAAACACATTTTAAATATAAAGATGCATATATATTAGAAATAAATGGATGGAGATGTTATCATACTCAACACTCTCAAAAGAAAGTGGAGCTGCTATGTTAATTTCAGACAGACTAGACTTGAGAGCAAGGAAGAGTGTCAGGGATTAAAAGGGAATTACCCAATAATAGAAGACATAAAGATCCTTAATGTGCATGTGCCTGATAACCAAACATCAAAAATAACTGAGGCAAAACCTGGTAGGACTGCAGGAGAAACAAGTGACACCCATTGTTATGCCAGATTTGTGGGACCCCAATAGACCTCCAGGAGCCGAATCCAATGCAAGCACACAAGAGTCTTTATTGCAAGCTAAAGCCTGGACTCACAACCATTCCCGACGCAGTGGTCCCCAGGGAGTGAGTCCCGGTCCTTTGTTCAGTGAGATTTTATAGGTTTGGGGGGGATACTCTATGCGTCACAACATCACACAGCAAATCATTCCATACCATGGGAAAATCAAACAACATTGATTAGCACATTCACTGGCGGGAACAAGTTGGGTAGGGGTGATTGGTTAGTATAAGAGGGGGGTTCGTTTGAACTGATTGGTTTAGGCCACGAGGGGTGTACGTGCTAAACTATATGGTTTCCCAACATGTTATCAACCACCATAAACTACTTGGGGATCATCTGGCATCCTAGGTATTTCCCCTGTCTTATGCTGATTGGAGGTTGCTAGGGGGGTTGCTATGGGTCCTCACCTAGCCTAACTGAGTCAGGGACACCTGGCTCTGCAGACCTCTCCTGTTATTTACAGACAAACAACTCAGCAGGGTGGGTATGTACTTAGGAGTGCTTTGTGGGTTTTTCCAAGGACAAGGGTCATGCCTCCTTCCTTAGGACAGGCCTTGAGGTAGAAGCTGCTGTTGTTTATTTTTTTTTTTTAATTCTCAATTAAAATTCTCAATTAAACCACAAAAGGTATAAAAAAGGAGACAAATAGGAACTAAGAGCAAGGGCCACCAATATAAAATGGCACACATGTGGACATTGATTGATTGAACACCACAGAAGAACACCACATTTTTTTTTTAAATGGAGTTGCATTAGTTTCTCATCATCAGTCGGAATGGGAGAATCAGCAGGCAGAAGAATGTAGCTGAACTGAGCTGTACATCTGTCAACTGGGCATAACTAACATCCACAAATCACGTCATCCAAGAGCAGAGGAAGCCACGTTCTCCTCAAGCTCACGGGGAATGTTGACCAGCAGAGACCACATTCCAGGACACAAAGCACACACTGACAGATTCAAAAGAGGAGAAGTCATGCAACGTCTACTCTCAGACCACGACGGGAGTAAACTAGAGTGAGTAACAGAAAGATAGCTGGAAAACCCAAAGCCGTTGGAGAGGAAATAACACGCTGCGAGATAACGCATGAGTCGAAGGAGAACTTTGAAAGAATTTTTAAAATGCTTTGAACTAAATGAAAATAAAAATACATCTTGTCAAAACTGTAGGATTCAGAAAAAAGAAAAAAAGCAGGTCTAAGAGGGAAGCCGACAGCATTGTCAATGGGCGTTAGAAGAGAAGAAAGGTCTTTTTTTTTTTAAAATTTTTTATTGTTGGTTGTTCAAAACATTACATATTTCTTGATATATCATATTTCACACTTTGATTCAAGTGGGTTATGAACTCCCATTTTTACCCCGTATACAAATTGCAGAATCACATCAGTTACACATCCATTGATTTACATATTGCCATACTAGTGTCTGTTGTATTCTGCTGCCTTTCCTATCCTCTACTATCCCCCCTCCCCTCCTCTCCCCTCCCCTCTTCTCTCTCTACCCCCTCTACTGTCATTCGTTTCTCCCCCTTGTATTATTTTCCCCTTTCCCCTCACTTCCTCTTGTATGAAATTTTGTATAACCCTGAGGGTCTCCTTCCATTTCCATGCAATTTCCCTTCTCTCTCCCTTTCCCTCCCACCTCTCATCCCAGTTTAATGTTAATCTTGTTCTCATGCTCTTCGTCCCTACTCTGTTCTTAGTTACACTCCTTATATCAAAGAAGACATTTGGCGTTTGTTTTTTAGGGATTGGCTAGCTTCACTTAGCATAATCTGCTCTAATGCCATCCATTTCCCTGCAAATTCTATGATTTTGTCATTTTTTAATGCAGAGTAATACTCCATTGTGTATAAATGCCACATTTTTTTATCCATTCATCTATTGAAGGGCATCAAACCCACCCTAAGATACCATCTCACTCCAGTAAGATTGGCAGCCATTATGAAGTCAAACAACAACAAGTGCTGGCGAGGATGTGGGGAAAAGGGTACACTTGTACATTGCTGGTGGGACTGCAAATTGGTGCAGCCAATTTGGAAAGCAGTATGGAGATTTCTTGGAAAGCTGGGAATGGAACCACCATTTGACCCAGCTATTCCCCTTCTAGGTCTATTCCCTAAAGACCTAAAAAGAGCATGCTACAGGGACACTGCTACATCAATGTTCATAGCAGCACAATTCACAATAGCAAGACTGTGGAACCAACCGAGAAGAAAGGTCTTGACAAAGGCGGTCACACAGACTCACAGGGAGGGTCTCTGACCCAGCAACAGCAAGAGGAATGGGCACACAGGACTGAGAGTGAGCCCCAAGGTGAACCGTGGACTGGGGCACAGTGAGGAGGCCTTGTGTGTCCACTGACTGACACAGACGCAGCTGTGACGCAGTGTGGACAGCAGGGCAGCTCCACGCAGACAGGGATGGGTGTAGAGAAACTCTCTATTTTCCACTCAACTTTGCTGTGAACCTAAAACTACTCTAAAAAAAATTTCATTAATTGAAAGAATCTTTTGATTGAATTGTCAGAAACACAAATCTTTTTAATTTGTATTTTGCCAAATTAAAAAGAATTCGTTTTTGAATCGTGACACAACTAATTAACTTCTGGGAGACATAATTTGACATGAGAATTCATGGTCTCTTTTTACATTTATCTTTAAACCACATATGATTCAATAAAGTACTTATTACAGATTCCACTGCCACTCACTCTGACGAGTACTATTGAGAAATATTAATCTTAAAATACACAGCTCGGAGATGCGGGGTCATCTTTATTCATGACATTATGTTCCCAGCGCCGTCTAGATGTCACTTACAGGATTTATCTGCCTGTACTCGGGCCACATTTGCACCCCTGTCCCCTTCCCAGGCACTGAGGGCTCCCCGTCATGCACAAGACTGGCAAGGTTCACAGAACCATCCCGAATTGCTTTGGATCTTACTTTGGTTAGGTAGTCATGGAACCATTTGTATGTTATTCCCAACACAGATAATAGTTGTCTCTTTCCCGTCTTAGCTATTAAAACAAGAAATTTTACCCTCAGGAGATTGGGGAACAAGATGACCATCTTCTATTCTGAAGGGACAGAGAATACAGCTCATTTCTGGCCAGGTCTAGGTTCAAAGGGCATTTCACCGACACTGAAGCTGCTCCTGCAGGTGGTCCTCAACAGCACAGGTTTTCAAAAGGAAGGGTCATCAAGAATTTTTGTTTTGTTTTTATTTTTCTTCTTCCTACTTTGTTCTTAATGAGCACATGTTATGGATGTAATAAAACATTCTTAAAGAGTCAGAACCTTAGTTTGTTTGTAAAGCTTTGAAGAGAGAGCTTTAACTCAGGAATTCTTAACCGTTACTTCCCTTGGGTGGCCTGGGGAGTCCTCAGAGAAACACTGCTGGCTTAAATGGAGTGTCAGTCTGAGCCAGACCTTGGCTCGAGTTGGAGGCAATGAATGGATGGATGGATGGATGGATGGACGGATGGATGGATAGACACACAGATAAACGAAGGAAAGGAAGCCAGTAAAAGACTTTCAAGAGGCTCATGAAAATTTTGTCAAATGCCTCATTACAAGAAATGCCCTTCCAGAGGGCCAAGCCTATCTTTCTTGTCACCTGAGCATTTCAACCAGGACGTGTTAACACTAAGCATCTCCCCTTCCTGAGGCAGGTTTAATCTGCAGACCCTGACAGGTGACATTGCTCACAGTGTGGTCCCTGACCCTTGGGGGCTGCACGGGACTCTGGGCCAAGCATCTTCAAAGACCTGTCAGAAGTTGACGGCTTAAGTACATCAGGATGACCTGGCCCTGGCATTTGGCGGGGTCCCGGGGGCATATGGGGGTGAGGACAGGAATTCAGAACCAGGAAGTCACTTGCAGCCTGTGGGAGAGCCTTTCAATTAAAGCTTTTAACATTTTTCCAAAAGCAGCCCCCAGGGACTCAGCCTTTCTCATCTCCACATTGATGGATGATCGGTTGTCACAGCGGAGGAGATGCCCAGCGGCTGCACACACCAGCAAGGCCCAGAGGCTCCTCCCCCTACCCCCAGGAAGCTCTGGAGGCCCACAGGGACCCCAGGAGCTCTGGGCAAAGTCGACTGCTAAGGAAATGCAAAAATGCTGTTTTCAGCAGAAATTGTCCCATTGTTTACTTGCCTTGTCTTTGAGTCACTGGAGACAGAAACAGCCCCGTTCTGGGGTCTCTTTACAGACAGATGGGGCTGCAACGTGGTGCCCAGAGGCAGAACTGGCCCAGACCAGTCCCCTGGCTCCTCCAAGACCCCCTTCCCAGGTCTCTGCAGCGGAGTAACAGTGTCCGACCTGGAACTTCCATTCTGACTCCAAAGGGGGGGCCTGGTCTGTGCACATGAATGTCTGGTATGCGTATCTATCACCTTCACACACGAATCCCAACGTTGGTGTACATGAATCTGTGAACTAGCATTTAAAATGAAAAGTGGCATCTAATGAGTTCAGATTTCTGTTTCTCTTGAAAACAAACCTGGCATCCCTGGGCTGAGTCCAGAAGGCAGCTGCCCTTGGAGCGGGGCCCGGCCCCTGCCCCACTGTTCCCTGGCCCCCCTCACCTGTGTCACATCTCCTCAGCGCTCGTGTCCCCCTGCACCTAACACGCACCTCCATCTCACGATCAGAGCTCTTCAGGAAAGCAGAGGCACCAGTTCAGATCCACGGGCTGCACGGCTGGGGAGTCATGGCCGGGCCTCTGCTGTCCCTGGCCCTGGAGAGCTGACTTGGAAGAAGGAGACTCCTGGAAGCCAGGTGGGGTCTCTGTTAGGTCGGTGGCGGCGACTTGGTGGTGACTTAGTGGCAACTTAGAACAAAGCAGCCCGCACCGGAAAAGAACATCAATCAGATGCCGGCAGAAACGCCTGTCAATCAGCCAGATCTCCTGACTAACGCCTGTCAATCAGCAGGACCCCCTGGCCAATCCTGGAGTTCAGCCAACTCCCCTGACCAACTTCAAGGGGGCAAGGGACCCTAGAAACACCTTTTCCTGTCCCAAGCCCTTCCCTTCCTGCTGTAAGCCCCATAAAAGTCAAGTCCGGTCACAGTTTCTCCTCAGACCCTTCCCCTGTCCCCTCTGTGGGTCTGATCAAGTTCTGCCCAGGAGTGATATCTCAATAAAGCCTGTTCAGCGGCCCTTTTAAATCTGCCTCCTTTGGCCATTGCCTGCCCCGACTGATCTGACAGTCTCAGCAGTGAATTTGTTTGGCATGGCCCCCGCCGTGGAGGCCCTGCTTCTCTCTGAGTGGCCGAGTAGCCAGCTGAGCACTGCAGTGCTGGGGAGGTCACCAGGCCCTGGTCCCTCTCTTCAGCTGTCAGTGCTCCTCCATCGGGCCCTCTGTCTCCAGGGAGCACGCTGTCCATGCTGAGGCTTTCCCCTGTGACCATGATGGCTGGGGAAGGGCACACGGCTCACCCTTGGTGACTTGCAGCAGGTTGGCAGATTCCCAGCGTGGAGAAAACTCCCCTCGATGGTGGATTTGTTGCATTGCCCCTTTACTTTGAACACCGTACCAGATATGAGTTTGTTATTATTATTATATTATATTATCAGATTATTTAGAATCATCACACACTTATTTATCAAAAAATTATATTTATATGATATTTACAGTTATGTTATATTTATATTAATAATTATCTTCACTTAGGACCCAACTCTGTTATATATACAAAGTGTTTTCAAATAGTTTTAATAGCCCTTGACTTCTCCATGGGTTCAGCCATGTTCTGAAAAAAGAGCAAACATCCTTTGTTCAGAAATTTGTCAGGAGTTGGTTTCCATTTCAGAAGCCACCTGAAGGCAGCATCATCCAATGCACTGGGGTGACAGTCCCACCAGCTGCGTCCATCTGTGTGGATGCTTCATCCAGTATTCTTCCTTCCTTCCTTTCTTTCTTTCTTTCATCTATAATTGTAAAAGCCTGATTAATTCTGTATATATAATTTAGAGGAAACAGAAAAAAGGTATGTTCCAATGGAAAACCATGAGTTGCCTCCAGCACACCTGGGGTTAGGAGTGCACTTGGACCCCGTTGAGTGTAGATCACAGAGAGCAACACAAAGTAACT
The DNA here is from genome assembly GCF_047511675.1 of Marmota flaviventris. Lineage (NCBI taxonomy): Eukaryota > Metazoa > Chordata > Mammalia > Rodentia > Sciuridae > Marmota > Marmota flaviventris. Next base: position 106,750,239 of record NC_092505.1, on the reverse strand, counting down.
TTGTCTGTCTGCTGTGCAAATCTGAATGTCTGGTACGCGCATCTATCACCTGCACACACGAATCGCAACTTCGGTGTACATGAATCTGTGAACTAGCACTCCGCGGAAAGGGCTGGGCCGATTTGTCTCCTCGCTGTTGAAGAAGTGAATTTTGTCCCCAGCTGAGCATTCATTTTTTACATTCTTGGTCTATCCATGGCCCACCCTGTGGCCTCTCTCTAGAGCAGGTCAGAACACTAGCCTGGTTCTCATCATGACTTAATTAAAATATACAACATATGCTCACTTTTATATCTGGGTAAGAGTTGTGCTTTCATCTTAAACTGTTTTAACAGTAGTCTTATCTGGGTATTTGGAAATTGAGATGCATATCTTACTAAGAATTACTTGCCTTTATTGTTCTTTTAGAAGAGGATATTTATTTCAGGGTGGTCATACATAAATTTCATTTCAGGATAGTGAAAGGGTGTCCAAATATTTGTCATGAAAGGGAACAGGAGGCCTGATGGGGTTTGGAATTACAGATTCCAACAGAAATTCTCTGAACAAACCCACATATGTAACTGATGAGCTGCTCATTCTTTTTCCCAGTCAAAAAGAAAGTTCCAGAGTTCCGAGCTATTCAGAGAACCTGCAAGGCTGTGGACTGTTCTGGAAGCCATGCCCCCTTCTCTCAGCTCCAGCACAGTTCAGATAGATGGTTATATAATAGCTATTTATGAGAACCACTGACTCAAACTTCTGTTTTCAATATCTTCCCCCAGATCATCAAGCCTATTCCAGACAAATCTCATTGTCCAGTCATCTAGGGTAATGTCCAAAAAGAGTAACAAAAACCCTTTCCCCTGATTCCCACCCTGGATCCCATGTCGTAGCTGAGGAGGGGCCACCTGGCAGTGCAGTCCCTCTACAGCCTCTCAGGACTCCCATCCCCACTTCCAGCCCAGGCAGGTCTCAGGACCAACTATAGACACCTGTACATGAGGCCACATTCAAGTTCCAAAGGGACGGGGCTTCAGGCTGAAATTTCTTTAAGCTCAGAAAGAAGCAATGAGCCAGGTCACCCATCTGGACTCTCCCACCCTGGCTGCTGGCTGCTGGCTGGGAACGCCCTCAGTGGACAGTGATGAGTGAAGGAGAAGAAAGATCCACCTCTGGTTGTGTTCTACCAAAATATCCTTGTTTCAAGATATCACTTTCCTTTTATTTATTACACACATCTACCCTCCAAAAATGTACAGGAAAGCCTGGAAAATAAAAATAAACTTTAGAAAATTCATAAGCCAGGCTCATAGATTGCTTTATTTGGAGGATGATTCTCACACATTTTTTTCCTCCACCCACCAAAAGGAACATGCAGAGTAAATGAAACGCAGCCCGGCAGGAAATCATCGATAGGGTCCATTTAAACTGTAGGCAGAAGAGCAAATCTCCACATGGCTATCAGGAAGCTTCTTCTTCTTCTTCTTCTTCTTCTTCTTCTTCTTCTTCTTCTTCTTCTTCTTCTTCTTCTTCTTCTTCTTCTTCTTCTCCTTCTCCTTCTCCTTCTCCTTCTCCTTCTCCTTCTCCTTCTCCTTCTCCTTCTCCTTCTTCTTTCTTCTTTCTTCTTTCTTCTTCTCCTCCTCCTCCTTCTCCTCCTCCTCCTTCTCCTCCTCCTCCTTCTCCTCCTCCTCCTTCTCCTCCTCCTCCTTCTCCTCCTCCTCCTTCTCCTCCTCCTCCTTCTCCTCCTCCTCCTTCTCCTCCTCCTCCTTCTCCTTCTCCTTCTCCTTCTTCTTCTTCTTTTTGGAGAGAGAAAGAGAGAGAGAGAGAGAATTTTAATATTTATTTTTTAGTTATCGGCGGACACAACATCTTTGTTTGTATGTGATGCTAAGGATCAAACCTGGGCCGCACGCATGCCAGGCAAGCGCGCTACCTCTTGAGCCACATCCCCAGACCTCGTTCTTCTTTCTAAGCCCATTGATGACCAAATAGCCAAGAGTGCCTCTCTGAAGGAACCAGAGAAAGAAGTCCCAGTAACTGTCCCCACCCTGTTGATACACTTGGGCATTCATTTTTGGGGTCACTTAATGTAAGAGCGTGGCTTCTTGGCTTCATGCTCTAGCTCTCTGGCTCTCAAGCTCTGTGACTATGGATGAGATATGGAAGTTCCATAAGCCTCAGTTTCCTCATCTGTAAAATAAGGAAAACATACAGTGCTAGATAAGATCACACGTTGTATACATGGTTGAGATATCAGATACTCCAGAAGATGGTGAGCACCGTGTCTGGTGTACACACTGTAAACATTTCAGACTTGATTTTCTGAGACCACACGTTGGTGGGGCGGTCAGTACTACTAGGAGGGTGACACTGTAGACATGATGACTCTCAAAGAGCAGCCACTCCAAAGAGAAGACAGGAGGCCAGACCTTGGAAATGGCAGGCCGCCTGCTCTTGGGAATGAATGACTGGCCTCCTCAGGGCTTTCCTTTTTATGTCCCGGAGTCCTCCCCAAGGCTGTACTTCCCCTGATTCTGGGGTTAGGTGTGTGTGTGTGGCAAAGAAGGTTTAAATGCCTGAATGAGATCTGATTCCTGGTTGCGGGTGATTTATCTGTGGCCACAGAGTTTCAAACATCAGAGAGCAACCATGTCCGAAGGGTTAGTTGAGTCTAGAGGTTAACTTCCCAATAAATAAAATTTGCTCAAGTCACACAGAGAATTTGTGCCCTTTCGGAGGGGACTAAACGGAAGCTGCAAATTCCTGAGTACAGTGTGATACCGGTTTTGGGTTGAGTTTTTTTTTTTTTTAAAAGAGGACAAAAACAATTTTGCAGGCATATGTGTAGATGGAGATTCATCAAAACTGGTGAAGATGGGGCAGAGATTAGAGTAGATGATTCTACTTTTAAATCATGTTGCTTTATAAACAGTTAATAGGCAGCATACGTTACTTCTGTAATACGGAGAGAGGGAGAAATATGGGAAGGAGAGGAAAAGTGGAAAAGGAAAAGAGAAACAAATTACTTCTTGTTTATTCTCCCTTTTGTTTCCTCCCTATGATCTTTGTCAGCTTGAAAAGTTTGAATCCATGTGTTCGAGAGAGAGGAACCGCCCCCCAACACACACACACACAATAAAATTATAGGAACACCAGTGGCCATGAAGGACGTATCCACAGAGGCAGCTGGACTGCATGTTCACTATTGGCCCAGATTTATTTCAATTAACACTGCTCTTCAAACTGGGCCTAGAGCAAATACTGTCTTCCAAATCATAAAAAAAGGTGAAATTATTCTCAGCATAGTTTTGTTATAAATATCTTTGAGTTTAGTGATTTGAAATGTGGCAATCTCTGAAAGACATATCAGAGGGACATATTAAAGAAGTCAGAAGACAGGTTCAGTGGTGCACGCCTGTAATCCCAGCAACAGGAGGCTGAGGCAGGAGGATCTCAAGTTCAAGGCCAGCCTCAGCAACTTAGTGAGGCTCTAAGCATCTTAGAATAAAAGAAGGTTTAAATGCCCAAATGAGATCTATCTCCTGGTCAGGGGTGATATTATCTGTCTCAGAATAAAAATTAGAAATGGTTGGGTATATAGCTCAGTGGTACAACACCCCTGGGTTCAATCCCTACTACAAAAAAAAAATCATAAATAAGTTGGGGGAAAAATACCATTATAAATAAGTTGATCGTTCTGCCTGAAATGACCCCACGCTTCCCATCTCATCCAGGTAAAAGCCTTTCAATAGTGTCAACTGAATTCCTTGCTATAGAGTTCAAGAGTCACAAGTTTGTATTCTGACTCTGATAAATGCTGTATTACCTCCAGGAAGCTGATTAACTTCTCTAAGCCCAGTTTCCTAATCCTTAAAATGAAGAGGAATTAAAATCAGAGCAATCATGCAAGAAAAAGAGAGAGAAGCCATCCAAATTGGAAAGGAAGAAGTAAAATCATCTCCATCCCTAGACAACATGATCTTATCTGCACAAATACCAAAGATTCCATACACATACACACAAAGAGGTATTAGAGCTAGTAAACTCATCCAGCCAAGTTACAAAATGGAAAAAAAAAATTAGTACACAAAAATCAGCCTGCATTTCTATGTACTAAAAGTAAACAACCTGAAAAGGAAGTTAACAATATTCCACTTATAGTAGTGTCAAAATAAATAAATAAATACTTAGGCATGAATTTAACCACGAAGGTGAAAGACTTGTATACTGAAAACTGCAAAACAGTGCTGAAATAAATTAAAACAGACACAAGTAAATGGGAAAACACCTTATGTTGCATTGATGAATGGGAAGACTCGATATTGTTGAGAGGTCCTATTATCCAAAGCAATCTATGCCTGCAATGCAATCTCTATCAAAATCCCAATGACATTTTTTTTTGCAGAAATAGAAAAATTTGTCCCAAAATTTATATAGAATCTCAAGAGAACCTGAAGAATCAGGTTGATTCTTGATTTCAAAACTTTGCAAAGCTATAGTCATCAAAATAGTGTGGTGTTGCCATAAGAAAGAAAATAGACCACACTGCAGAACAGAGAGGTCAGAAATAAACCCTCACATTTGATCCAATGAAATTCAACCAGATGTGAAGACCCCTCACCAGGGAAAGGACAATCCCTTTGACAAATGATGCTCAGAAAACTGTGTATGCATATGCCACAAGAAGTGGGACCCTTGGCTCACAACATAGCAAAAAAATAACTTAAAATGGATTAAAAACCTAAATGCAAGGCCTAAGCTATACAATTCCCAGAAGAGAATGTTGGACTTTGCAGTGATCTCACGTATATAACAGCAAGAGAACAGGCAAGAAAAACAAAAGTAGGCAGATGGAACTACATCCAATGGAAACAAGGATTGTACAACAGAAGACACAACTCCCACAGGGCAAGGGCAGCATGCAGAAGGGGAGAAGGCACTTGCAAATCACGTATCTGGTGAGGAATTAGCATCCACAGTATTTTAAAAGCTAATATAACCCAACAACAAAAATCAAATAACAATATTAGAAGATGTGCAATGGTCTTGAAAGGGCATTTCTCCAAATATGGTTATAAATGGCCAACATATGAAAACAGTTCCAGTATCTCATGTCATCAGAGAAATACAAACCAAAACCACATTGAGGGGTCACATCATACCCATTAGGATAGCTACTATTTAAAAAAAGAAAAAGAAAAAAGAAAGAAAATATGAGCATGTGGAGAAATTGGAACCCTTGGGCACTGTTGGTGGGATGTACAATTTGCAACTACCATGGAAAACAACAGGGGTTATTAAAAATTACAAACAGCACTATCATCTGACGGTGGTGTGAACAGCACTCCATTTCCTGCCTATGTAGAGGAGCATCTGACTGTGGTGTGAATAGCACATCGTTTCCTGCCTATGCAAAGGAGCATTTGACTGTGGTGTTGTTGTAGGGACAAACGAGGCAAGGCACCAAAGATAGCAGAAAACAGTTTTATTTGTTTGCAGCCAGGTTCAGAGGGCACAGCTTTTGCTGTAATCAATTAATCCCCTGAACCCCGAGTTCAGGGAGTTTCAGAGTTTTATACCCAGCATGTAAGGGGAGGGGCTCAGAAGTTCACAGTCTGCAGAAGTTCACATAAAAGCAGCTTTTCCTTTCACTGTTCTGGGCAAGTTAACTCTTCAAGGACAACACCTGAGAAGGGGAGAGCTTCTTCTTCCCTTTCTTTCCTCCCCCTGCCAGCTGTTACCATGGAGCCCATTTGTAACTTATCTTAAAAATGTAGACATCTCTGTGAAGCTCAGCTCAAGGCCAGAGGCCTTATTTGCACATTTCTTCAAAGTACTATACTGGATACATTTGTGAAAAACTAGTAAGGGGGTGTCCAGCACCTGGAGTGCTGGTATCTTCCCGGCCAGTGGCCAAGTAAAACAGGGCAACATGAAAATAGGAAGTTTATCTACATTGGACTCTTTTGCAGAGACTCTTGCTGACAGTCCTAAAATCAGCCATGGTGAAGAGGGCTTTTCTGTGGAGAAAGGGGGTGCCACTTCAGTGTGAACAGCACCATGGTTTCCTGACTATGCAGAGAAGCATCTGACTGGTGTGAACAGCTCACTGTTCCCTGCCTATGCAGAGGAACAACATGAGGCTTGGAAAGCTCACTTCCCTCAGGTGCTGTGGGCTCTGAAGGACAAGGCCCAGCTTCCTGCCCATCTGTCTGTCCAGCCCCAATTCCAAACAGGGGCCTCCACGGTGGTGTGCAGCCACTGCAAGAGGTGACATGGGGAGGCACCAGATAAAAGGGAAAGGAGCGGACTTCTGCTCCTACCCTTGGCGAGGACCCCACCCCCTCTTGCTGGAGCTGAGGGTGGAGAAGTACCAGAGGCCTCGCTGCTGCTGCTGCCCAAACCAGGACCACAGAGGGCTGGTTATAAGCAGCATCGATTCACTGCCCACAGTGATAGAAGCTGGGAGCTTCAAGATCGAGGCAGTGGCTGACTCGGCGCCTGGTGAAGCCGTCTCTGATCCCAAGAGGATACCTGGACCGCTTGTCCCCTGGACAGTGACTGCTGCATCTTCACAACACAAGAAGGGCCTGGCTCCTTCCCTCCTGCCTTGTGCAAGACGCGATGGCACCCACCAGGGCGGAGACCCCTGACCCAGTGCCCTCCTACACACCCCACCTCCGACCCGCTGCAGGGGTCTTCTGAGGGCTCTGGGTCCCTCTGCAGAGCAGCCCAATGAACCCCCGAGCAGGGACCAGAAGCCCCGTCCCTGGCGCCAGGCTGAGCTGCGATTGGGCGTCTGGAGCAGAGCTCTCCAAATGCGCCATAACATCCGTATTATTGGGCATTTTCTGAAATTGCTAGTTACACTCAGTTGAATAAATGCTCCTAAATGCAATTAAGAATGTATTATGTGTTAACTTCATGGATGCACTAAGAAAAATACTCATTATCTTGTCTCTCTAGGAAACACTACAGAGCAATGTGCACATGCTGAGAGGCTTTGTATTTTTATCACAGTCATAGGGGACAAACAAGGAGGAAGACCAGAGCTCCCTGTCCAGCTGGGGTGCCCTCAGCCACACACACACACACACACACACACACACACACATCAACACATGCCCCCTCTTTTTCTCCATGGAGAAAGCTGTGCGTGGAGAAGCAGAGAAATCCAGCTTCCTGCCTGGTCCCGAAGGCACTCCCCGGAGCAGATGTCCTTCTCAGGGTGCCCAAAGGTGAGTGATGGCCCAGGAGAGTGTGGCCCTGGAGAAAAGATGCAGCCTTCAGGAAGGGGTTGGTCTGGGGCTCCCAGCCTGCCTCTGCAGTGCCCAAGCCAGTGCTCCCCTCTCCCTGGAGTAGCAGGATAATCCGCAGGTGACGCCCCTGGGTTCCGCTCCTTCAAAGAAGGTGGGAAGGGGCCCCACCATGGATGTGGGTAGGGGCCTGGCCATCTGCAGTGGGTTCTGCCAGTTCCTTGACAATTAGTTGTATCAGGTACCCTTGTTGGAAGTCCTCGCTGCTTAGGATAGGCACCAGAAGTGGCTTTTACGACCTCCTAGTGAGGAGGTGCAGCAGTACCTAGGGGACTGCCAGCTACGCCAAACCTCAGGGCAGCCCAAAGCCACTGGAACAGCTGCACTCCAACTAGATCCTCCAGGTAGTGGGGATGTGTTAGTCTGAGAATCACCCTCCCCAACTGTCTGAGAAGTTTGCCTTTATGTTACCCATTCGAGATTGAATGCCGGCTCTAACACTGACTTCCTTGCTCTGTGCCTTCAGGCAAGCACTTCACCTCTCTGGGCCAGAGCTTCTACATTTATAAATGGAAATAAAAATAGGTCCCACCTCACAGGCTGTTACAAGGAAGACCTGATCTGTGCAAGTAAATTATAACACCTACCTCAAAGTAAGGGCTCAGAAAATACTAGTCTAAGAAGGCCAGCTTTCCGACACCAGTGGATTAAAAAATGTCTCAATCTGCCTATCTTTTCACAGCCTGTATCCATGAAAGGCTGATTAATAATGCTCCCCCTCTCCAAGACCAGCAGCAGATTCACTGACTGCTCTCCCAGAAGTGAAGAGAACAGATGCAGCCCTCCACAACTAGCCAGCTTCCAGACGGCTGGGTGTCACACACGTGTGTGGCATCCCTGTGGGAACAGGGCTGATCCGCATACCTATAAGAGCACATGGAGTGCAGGCGCGTGACTTCCCAAGGCAGGTCTCAGAATTCGTGGTGACTTCTGCTTGCTTGTGGTCAGGCCACTCACTCTGGGGGAAGCCAGCCTCCATGCCCTGGGGACACCCAAGTACCCCAGTGGAGGGAAAAGAGTCCTCCTACCTGGAGCCCGCGCACCTCGTCAGGCTCAGGCGCATATGTGAGCTGTCCTGAGAGGGGGTGCTCCCACCCTGGTCAAGCTTCCAACGACCAGAGCCCTGCAGTCCCTGGTGACAATCAAACACAGCTTCACCAGAGACCCTGAGCCAGAAGCACCCAGCTGAGCCCTTCCTGAATTCTCCACCTATAGAAACTATGTTAAATTGGTATTTATTGTGTTTTAAGTCACTATGTTATGGAGTAACTTATTATGCAGCAACAGATCATTAATTTACCCACTTATGATACTAATATATTGTATAGTTTTTCCCAATAAAATTCTTTTATCTAAGATCACTAGAAAGCAATTAAAAGAGAATAAAGATCTATTTCATTCTCATTTGCAAAGCATTGCTGCAGTTCCAAACAGGCACAAAGCACAGAGATGTCGGCAAAGGGGACACCTCTTTCCCACCTCCTAAAGGTGTCCTTAGAAGAGATGGATTAAAGATACCAAAACTAGACAAAGACACATGAAGGAAAGAAAACTTCAGACCAGTATCCCTGATGAACATAGATGTAATTTTTTTAAAAAATACTGGCATATCACATACAAAAATATATTAAAAAGACACTGCATCATGATCAAGTGGGGTTCATCCCAGGGATGCAAGGTTGGTTCAACATGGAAATCCATAAATGTAATTAATCCTATCAATAGAATGATAAGAATCACACGATTGCCGCCAAAATGTAAAAAAAGGCATTTGACAAAATACAGCACCCATTCATACCAAAACACTAGAAAAACTGGGAATAGTAGGAACATACCTCAACATTGTAAAAGCTATCTATGCTAAACCCAAGGCCAGCCTCATTCTAAATGGAGAACAATTGGAAGCATTCCCTCTAAGAACTGGAACAAGTCAGGGAAGCCCTCTTCTACCACTAGCATTCCACATAGTCCTGGAAACTCTAGCTAGAGCAATTAGACAGATGAAAGAAATTAAAGGGATATGAATAGAAAAAGAAGAACTCAAACTATGATTCTATATTTAGAAGACCCAAAAACTCCACCAAAAAATTTCCAGAACTCATAAATGAATTCATCAAAGTAGCAGGATATAAAATTAACACCCATAAATCAAACACATTCCTATATATCAGGGATGAATCAATTTAAAGAGAAATCAGGGGGGCTGGGGCTGTAGCTCAGTGGTAGAGCGCTTGCCTTGCACATGTGAGGCACTGGGTTCAATCCTCAGCACCACATAAAAATGAATAAAGATATTGTGTCCATCTACAACTAAAAAAAAATTTAAAAAAGAGAAATCGGGAAAACTATCCCATTCACAATAGCCCACAGAAAATATATGGAAATCAATCTAACAAAAGAGGTGAAAGACCTCTACAATGAAAACTACAGAACTCTAAAAAAAAGAAATTAAAGAAGACCTTAGAATATGGAAAGATTTCCATGTTCTTGGATAGACAGAATATTGTCAAAATGGCCATACTACCAAAAGCACTGTACAGATTTAATGCAATTCCTATTAAAATTCTAATGATGTTCTTCATAGAAATAGAAAAGCAGTCATGAAGTTCATCTGGAATAATAAGAGGCCCAGAATAGCCAAAGCAATCTTTAGGGAGAAAAGTGAAGCAAGAGGCATCACAATAGCAGACCTTATACAGAACTATAGTAACAAAAACGGCATGGTATTGGCACAAAAACATGTAGACTGCAGAGAAACATACAGACAAACCCACATTTTGCACAGTTATCTCATACTAGACAAAGGCATCAGAAACACATTTTGGAGAGAAGACAGCCTCTTCAACAGATAGTGCTGGGAAAACTGGAAATCCATATGTAACAAAATGAAATTAGACCCCCTCTCACCTTGCACAAAACTCAACTCAAGGTGGATCAAGGACCTTTTAGAGCAGAGATTCTGCACTTATAAAAGAAAAAGTAGGCCCAACTTTCCATCATGTCAGCTTAGGAATTGAATTCCTCAACAAGACTCCTAAAGTGCAAGAAGTAAAATCAAGAATCAATAAATGGGATGGCATCAAACTAAAAATCTTCTTTACAGCAAAGGAAACAATTTAGAACATGAAGAGAGAGCCTACAGAATGGAAGAAAATCTTTGCCACCTGACCTCAGAAAGAGCATTAATCTCCAGGATATATAAAGAACTTAAAAAACTTAATACCCAAACAAAACAAACAAACAACAAAATAACCCAATCACTACATGGGCAAAGGAACTTATCAGGAACTTCACAGAAGAAAAAATGCAAATGGTCAACAAATATATGAAAAAATTGTTCAACATCACAAGTAATTAGAGAAATGCAAATTAAAACTAAGATTTCATCTCACTCTAGTAAGAATGGCAATCATCAAGAATACAAGTAACAATAAATGCTGGCGAGGATGTGGGGGAAAAGGCACGCTCATTGCTGGTGGGATTGCAAATTGGTGTAACCACTATGGAAAGCAGTATGGAGATACCTCAGAACACTTGGAATGGATCCACCATTTGACCTAGTTATCCTACTCCTTGGAATAAACCCAAAGGATTTAAAATAAGCATAGTACAGTGACACAGCCACATCAATGTTTATAGCAGCTCAATTTCAATAGTTAAGCTATGGGACTAACCTAGGTGCCCTTCAACATATGAATGGATAAAGAAAATGTGGTACATATACACAGTGTAATATTACTCAGCCATGAAGAAGAATGAAATTATGGCATTTGCTGGTAAATGGATGGAGGTGGAGACTATTATGCTAAGTGAAATAAGCCAATCTCAAAAAACCAAAAGCCAAATATTCTCTTTGGTATGTGGATGCTGACTCACAATAGGCAGGGGAGAGGGAGGAGCGAAGGTTCATGGATTGGATGGGGGGAATGGGAGTAAGAGAAGGGGGAGGGAAATGGGAAAGATAGGAGAATGAATGGACATAACTTTTCTATGTTCATATATGAACACACGACCAGTGAGATTCCACATCGTGTACAGCCACAGAATGGGAAGTCACACTGCATGTAGGTAAGATATGTCAAAACACACCCTACTGTCATGCATAATTAAAAAGAACACAACAAGAAGAAGTGAAGGATTAATGGCTCCATTCTTGGGGGGCACTGGGAACTTTCCTTCCTGGGGAGCCTTTGCCCCTACGCCCCCTCATACCTGAGCACGCAGACTGAGCATGTCCTGTACTGGCCAGTCTTCCCAGGCACAGGGGGCAGCTGTGCAACCCCAGGAGTGGGCTCATGGGAGCAGGCCCTCCAGGGAGGCGTGTAGTGTCCCAGGCTTTCCACAGAAGTTCAGACACACCGAATCTCCAATCAGGAGGAGTGCTGGGACCTGTGTCCCCAAGCTGAGCCGTGTCCTCCAAGACAGCTTTTATCAGCTGCAAGGTGTCACATTGAGCTTCATCTTGGAGAGACTGTGTCAACCTCTCAACTGGTCACAAGGTTGGAAGAGGAAGGTGTTATTTACTAGCCCGTGACAATCAGCTTGTGGCTGTTGAGGCCAAAATACCTGACATAATAACTAAAGGAGGAAAGATTTACTGGGCTCAGGGTTTCAGAGGCCCATGGCTGGCCAGCTTCATTGCTGGGCCTGAGTCAGGGCAAAGCGTCATGAGAGGGCACAGCGGAGGGCAGCTGCGCAGCTCATAACAGCCAGGAAATGGAGAGAGGAAAAGGGGAAGGGGCCGGGGCAGGTGGCTTCCAGGCCATCCCTAGTGACCCGCTTCCTCCCACCAGGCCTCACCTGCCTACTCTTCCACTCAGACCATCAGTCCACCAAAGGGACTGATGAGGTCAGAGCCCTCATGGTCCAACCACTCCCAAGCCACGTCTGGATGTTGCTGCCCTGGGGGTCAGGTCTTCCACACATGAGGTTTGGGGGACACTTAGATCAAACCATAGTACCTCCAAACCTCAGCGAGTGGCACGGCAGCACAGACAGACCGCTCTTCGTCAGTTCTCCACAGCCTCTCTTTCAATACTCCACCTCCTTCTGACACTCCCAGCTGTCACTCCCCGAGTCCGACCAACTCAGGAAACTGCTGGTGTCTCTGAATTCCAGTCTCTTTCTCCAAGTACTTTCTTGACTTCAAAGTCAAAGTAGTCCTCATGAGGGAGGGACTAGGAGGTTGGAGAGGCCAGACCAGCTGCCTCACCATGACAGCAGAGGCACCTTCCATGCAGAACCTGGCCACCTCTGTGGGGTCTCTCAATCCTGGAGCCAGCCTGAAGGCATAGCCACTGTACGTCCCCAGGGCAGGAGGAAACGGAGGCTCACCATTGTGGCTCACAGGGAAGTAGCCCAACCAGCAGGGTTTGACGGTGACTGCTCGGCCCCAGGTCTCTGTTGTTTCTGACGCACTACCTCAAGCCCTACTTTAACTAAACGAGTCTCCAAGATGCCTGGAATTTCTGGGAACGTTCTTTGGTTACCCTTAAGTCCCACCCCATCACCCCATCATTTTCAGATAAGGAAAATCTCCGGGGGGTTAGGCCCCTTTCCAAGATTAATGGTGACTAGTAAGCAGTATGAGTGGCCCAAGCTTCTCGCGTGATTACTAAGTTACTGTGCAGGAATCTGATTCTGAGAGCTCTTGATCTCTGGGCGTTTGGACCCCCAGAGCCAAATGGCTGGACTCAAATCAAAGGCAGAGCCCCCAGATTGCTTCTGATGACAATTTTACAGGGAAACAATACAGTTATTTCATAGACCAATAAAGGCATCGAGTTTGCCTTTCTTCAAGGTCTGGGTTCCAACTTCTACAGTTTGTTACAGGATGACGGCATTCACTAGAGAAATTCAGTCACAGAACCAAAGACAATCGAGTCCAGGAGCGCGCAAGAGGGCCAAATTGTCTTACATGCGAACCCTAGCCTTGTATAAGCATTTTAAAAAGGTTTTAAAGTTGATCGCTATCTTTATAGAAATTGTACATATTTAAAACGCACAACCTGATGTTTTGATAGACACATGCCTGGTGACCTGATTACTACAGTCACACTAAGGAACCCATCCATCTCTTACAGAGGCATCTTTGTGTGTATGGTGAGGACACTGACATCTGTTCTCTTAGCAAATTTGCTTTTCACTGTAACTACCGTGCTGTCCATTAGGTGTCCAGCACTTACTCACCCTGCACCTGAAACTCTACGCCTAGACCAACATGTCCCCATTTCCCATGCACCCTCCCCCCAGCAGTGGGCGCCGTTGCCACCAGGTTGACTGCGTGAGCCTCCACACAGAAGCTGGCTATCTTGCAGCGTTTCTCTTATGTGTCTGGCTTATTCCTCTCATTTTATCCTCTAGGATCATCCATATTGTTACAAATGAAAGGATTCCCTGTTCTTCCATTGCTTCCACAAACCACATTTCCTTACCAATTTCTGTTTGTAGACACATAGGTTGTTTCCTATCTTGGCTGTTGTGAAAAAATGCCACTATAAACCTGGGAATCGGATGCTCTGAGATTCTGATTTTGTTTCCTGTGACATGTACTCAGCGGAGGGATTCTGGGGTCATGGGATAGCTGTGTTTTAATCTTTGGAGAAACCCCCACGTTTTCCACCTTTTCATCCTCATGTGCACGCTCATGACTGTGCAGTGTTCCTTATCCACACCCTAGCCAAAGCGAGTTAACCGCTGTCTTTTTGATTATATCCATCCTAACAAATGTGGGGTGATATCTCATTATGGTTTTGACTTGCGTTTCCCTGAAGAAGAATAATAAGGGTTTGGTTCACTTTGGAGCTGACAATTACTGTCCCCAAACAATCTTTCTTGGCAGGAAATAAACTTACATCTCCATTTATGACACTTTCGGGAATTCCCCTGCCATTTTACCAGAAGTAGCACTTATTCTGGAAGGAAAGCAACTCTGAGCCTTTCTGCTGTCCAGAACCCATGGCCAGGCCAGGAGTCACAGACGCGTGCTGCCCAGCCCTGCCTGGGCAAGTGCCCCTGCTTGACTCCTTGGAGGGAAACCATATCACTGTCTCTGCTTCGCCGAGCAGGAGACTGAGACCTGTGTCTCTTCATTTCCAACAAATGTTGATCATGTGCAATGATGTGCTGGGCACTGGTCCAGGGGTACCTTGCAGTGAGACCCCCAGGTGAATGAGCTTCCTGAGTGGAAAGGTCTAGCAGGAAAAGCAGCCTGGACTGCATCTCAGACTGTGGAGCCCAGGGCTCACTCCCTGCCCAGGCAGACCAGTTCTGCCCAGGGTGGACCAGGCCCTCAGGGAAAGGCTCACATTTGTCAGCCATTCACCCCTCTCCCTTCAGGGGGCGCCACTCGCACTGTGTTCACCTGAATAGGCTCCCCAGAGCTGGGCAAGCTCCTGTCCCTGCCATTTGACAGGCAGGCAAACAAAGCACAGGGATAATCCTAGAGTCACCAAGCCAGTAAGTGCCTCCCAGCTGCTTTGCCAGCTTCTGGAGGCCAAGGTGCCCATTGCTGTGGCGCCCGTAGCTTTATGGGCTGTAGGCATTTGAGCCGCAGTGAACACTGTCCCTGGAAGGTCCTTCTGAGGAAGCGGCGGCCAGCCTCCTGGCTGTGGACCCCAAGCTCAGGCCAGCCCCATGCACAGGGTGAGCGTGCATCTTCCGGGTTATATTTAGCTTGCCTTGCGTCACACGCTGCACCAAACCCAGGCGAACACAGTGTCTGCATCCAGAGAACTAAACATACCGAGAGGCAGGCGAACGTCAGCAGGAAGAGTGGTTTCCAGGCTCTGGTGGCATGAACAGCTGATGTCACACTGAATCCACACTCACCGCCTCTTGTTTCTCTTGCTGGTGAGCACGGTGGGAAGACACATCCACACAGCCTGGCACCACGAGGGTCCCCAGATCGACACGGACTTGTGAGGTGCTGGCAGCCTCCACCAGGTGGGACCCCAGCCTCATTCTGGCTCCTGAACTTGAAAGTGTGTCAGAACAACCCAAAGAGCTTGTTCAAACACATTATTGTACCTCACCCATGCAATCTCTAACCTCTTTCAATTTCTAGAATGTTCTCAGGTGATACATATGCTGTCCAACCAAGGGCTGTGCTTCTAGAACCTCTGGTCCAGCTTCATGGATGCGAGAAGGGGCCCAACTCCAAGATGCACTTGGAGTGTGGTGATGGAAGGTAGGGCAGTTTCATTACTATTTGTGTAGAAATGGGCTGACATACACACCGGCAGGTTTTATATGCATTTATTATTCCTAGGTGATTCTGAGAAAACACACCCACTGTTGCCTTGGGGACTAAGGGTCAGGGGTGCTGTGGTGGGTGTCTCCCTGCCTCTGGCTCTGCTCCTGTCTTCCGGGACCTCCATCCTGCCTCCCTTCATGGCTGGCTTCCTATTGGGTCTAGAGTGGAGGCTTCTGCAGGAGCTCTGACTGAGGCCTTCCTCCCCTGCTTCCTGCCCTGGCAACCGGTCCATGGCCAGCTCCTTCCCTCAGGCCTCGTGCTTGCTGGGCACCACCAACACTGCTTCCTCCTCCAGGCCCTTGCTGGTCGCTGGGGCCTCCACATTCCCTGGCCCACACTTCTGTAAGCAGCCCTTTCATTAAAGGCTCTTAACCTGAACCTTCTGGGGGCGAATTTTGTTTCTGCCAAGACCCTGCGGAGAGGTGGGAGGTTACTGTTGAATGTATACCCTCTTGTACCATTTAACCACTTCATCGTGTGCTGGTAAAATCCATCCCCCAGATGCAACTATGAAATAAATCACAGAGATAAGCATTCAATCTTGAGTAATCCAGAATGAGAAGTTCCAGAGGGAATCTCTGGAGACTCCGTCTACTTCAGCACCCAGTGTCCCCATCTTGCGTGGCCTTAGTCTGCTGCCAATGATGAATTGCTCTTCATCTTCTCCTACTCCGGCACTGTGGGCACAGCCAGACAGAAAGCTCCGGGAGGCAAGGACAGTGTTCAGGGACCTGCACAGATGGGTTATAACATGGTGAGAAGAAATTCTGAGAGCCAGAGTCCCACAGGCTGAGTTCAGATACGTCCTCGCCACCTGCTTGCTCTCTTCCACCACAGCCCGTCCTTCCTGGGTCTGTCCAGTGCGCTCATCGCATCACAGGAGTTGGCATTGTTGGGGGCCATGAATATTCATACTTTTACACTTTTCACAGCCCAAAGAAGGAAACCATTACCTCTTAGTTGTTTTCATTCTAATCCATGTTCTCAGGACACACCTCTGGCCCCTGACTGGAGCAAGGCCGGCAGGGGTCAGGCATGGAGGGTTTAGATCTAAGGTACTGAGATTTAGAGGACACAAAAAAATCTGAGTAATGATTCTGAAAGCATCACATCTATTTAGCAAGAGTGATGATGTAAAGTGGGAGGCCGGCAGATGGTGTGCACAGTTAATAATGCCCATCTGTGAACCATATCATGAATTATAAAGTCGATTCGGAGAAGATCATCTCCTGCTGCTTGTCTCCTTATCGCCTTGGGTTCGGGTCTGGGTGAAGCAGTCTTGGACCCATATTGCTTAATGCTATATCCTATTTTTACTTAGTAATAGAAAACACCAAAATCATGAGTGCTATTTTTCAAGGCTGAATTTGTGTTATCCAGAGGGCTGTGTCAGAACTTTCTGCTTCACACAGGAGCTGTCTCTAGGTGGTGGAAGAATCCAACCATGGGCTGGGTCTCTGCCTCCAGTGCTGGGAGGGGACCACTCCTGACCTGTGCCAACCCTGAAGGCTTCCAGCCTCCTAATCCTTACCCGGGCTCCTGACAAGGCCAGTTTGACCCTACAACGCCTCCTACACACAGTGACCTCACAGCTGCAGACAGCTGGGGCTCCCCCCTGTCTCTGATCCCTCCCCACCAGATCAGCTGCATGACCTAGGCTGGGTTCCCTGATGGGAGAGGGGACCAGACACTGCACAAACTCCCCAAATCTCTGAGGCCCAGTTTCTCCATCCGCAATGACACTCCGCAGAGGAGTTCCAGAGAGGATCGATGCAGAGTGCTTGGTGGGTGATGCAACAAGAGTGGATAGGCGTCCCGAGCCAGGATAGGGGTTTACTGCCCCATCCAGTACCCGCTTGCCTTTGCTCTCTGTCTCTACAGAGAGGAAGCCCGGTTAGCACCTGGAGGACCCTTGATCCTCCTGCAGTGGCCTTTCCTTCCCAGAGCCCTGCCTGTCTCTCCCCAGCTGCTCTCAGCCATCATCCTTGTGCTGTCTCCCCCTTGCTTGGACCGTAAGCCCCCCAAGGCTGCACCTTCTCCAGGCTGTGCCTGACCCAGAGCTGGGAAGTCAGGGAACCTGACTATTCCTGTGTGCTACAGGACCCTTCTTGTCCTCTCAGTCATCCTTGACTCTCCCAGGGCATCAGAACCACCTAGGAACTTCAGAATGGCCAGGCCTCAAGGTTCACTCCAGAGATCCCACTGCAGTTGGCCTGGAATAGAGTCCCCACCACTCAGGGCTTGTCTAAGGCTCCCAAGTGATCGCGAGACGCAGCTCAGAGCGGCAACCACCACGGCACGACATGGACCAGGGCGACTGTCCTCTGCCCTACTTCATTTCCCACAGCATGGCAATTTATCAGCTGGCTGTGCTTTAACATTTCAAATTACATCTCACGAGTTAAATTGCAACTCTTAGCTCCTTTCTGATGTAATACACAAGCGATTGTCTTTAGGTCAGTGACAACTTCCTGTCATTTTCTAGCTGTAAAAAACCAGCTGAGGGATTCCCTTTAAAAGGAGATGCTCATGGCTGCATGATCATCCCCAAGCACCTGCATGCAGGCAGGTAGCCACTGTGGCATTTCACTCCATGCCCCAAATAAGCCAGGCAGGGGGGTGGGCAAATGAGGAGAGCTAAGGTGCTTACGGTATTGGGGTCACCAATGAATAACGCTGAGAATAGGAAAGGCACAGAAAGCAAGGGTGATGACTTAACGAGGCTATTATGACAGGAAGGTTTAATGGCACACTGCACAGGAAAATGAATTAACGAGGCTTTGATGACATTTGCATTTTCCCCTCGAGTATGTCCATGAATTCAGAATCTACTGAAAAACTCTTTAAAATGTTGTATTTTGAAGACTTTCTGCTAACAAGACAGGAAAAGTAACCTTGAGGAATATTCTCATTTGCATCCTTTGGATTGCAATTTTAATTACTGGTAAATGAAGAACCCCAATAACCCAGATGCTTGATCAGCCAAGGTGCTTTTAAATGCAAATGTTTGTAAGATGGCTAAGAAAAAAAAAAGAAGAAGAAGAAGAGAGGGAAACCAGGAAGAGGTGTACTCTGTTGACATAGTCATCTCTGAAGCACAGTGTTCTTCAAAGTGGTCCAGGAGGCACCCATGGGTTTTAAGATTCTGTCAGTTCATCTCCCTAACAATTGCTTTGAAAGGTGCATGTGGACCTGCTGGGAACTGGGAACCAGGAGCGCTGCTGAACCTCCTTATAAACCAGGAACTCCACTGAGAATCTGTCGCTTCGACTTTCTCTACAGGGTAACATTCAGCTAGAATCTAATAACTCCCTTCTGCATCTACCCACCTGTTCCTTTGGAGAGCAGAATTTCATTGTTTGTGAACCATTGGTAGTGAACAGGTCACATTCTTCTTTGGAAATCATCTCAGGACCTTGTTATTACTGAAGTTGACATTTTTCTTCTTGATGACTCTAGAGAGGCCCACCAGGTGAGACATGCTATCTCCACACTCAGAGCTTTGCACACTTAGATTCCTCTCTCTAAAGTGTGAACAGGGCCAAGGATCACTAACACCAGAAATCTTCTAATGGGAAAAGAAGTGGCCCCAAAACAAATACACAGACAAAAGCCAGGGAGCTGAAAGAGAGATTGTGAAAGGAGCAGAAGAAATCACTGAAACTTCAAACCGATGGTTTCTGGAAGAAAAGAGAAGCTACTGCGTCCATTAAATAAATCAAACCTGGGGAAAAAGATATGATTGAGTAACAAGGAATAGCTCATACAAAATATCATACTCAAAAGTTGAATTTCAGGTGATCTTATTGCTGAAATGGAATGAAAAAAGGAAATCAACAAGAAGAACAAAAATAAATAAGAAAATGAAAAAATAAAAGAGAAAAAAAGATAATTCCCAAAGTCCAAGAGCTCTAGTCCAGGAAGCAAAGATGAAGAACGGGTGACAGGAGATAGAGAAAATGATACGGAAAGTTTCCAGAACTGAGGTTTCAGATGGAAAAAGACGGACGTCAGGAAACCTATTCTGGTGGAGAAAGAGAAAAGGAAACACAACAACAAAAGTAACCGAAGGCAAACCCCTGGACAGCTCTCAACAGGTCAGACCCTAAGGCCTCTGGTGAATGCAGTACAACAGGAATCAAGACAACTCGGACTTTCTCAACAGCAACACCAGATGCTAGAAGACTGGGAGAAATGCCACCAAAGTTCAAAGAGGACCCCCAAGACTTGACTTCATCTACACTTTCTTAGAAAACTACCAAAGAGCACATATACCGGCAAAAATGGAAATGAACGGCAGAAACACGGGACCCTGCACAGGACAGCGGTGATGGGAGGTCACGGGAAGTTGCCCTGCACCCTGCCAACACTGAATATCCTCAGTGTTGGGGTTTTGTCTGTGTTTTCATTTCAGCCATCTGAAATAGGCTCGTCCTGATATCTCATTTTGGTTTTTATTTGCATTTTTCTGATGGCTGTCGGCCTTAGGCACCTCTTCATTTGTTTATTGCCCCTTTGGATACCTTCTGTTTGCCTGTTCCAGCCTTTGCCTCATCTTTTCACAGTGCTGTCTTCTTTTCTTACTGATTTGCAGGAATTCTTTTATATATTGTGAATATGAGTCCTCTATCAGGTTTGCCTTGTACTCTGTTAAAGGTATATTTTTATGAACAGAAGTCCTTTATAAAGTCTAATTTGTCAGTCTCTTTCTTTATGGATGGTGCCTTTAATGTCCTGATAAGGTTGAAGTTTTCATTTTGAAATTGAGATTATTCGGCACACACTTCCTATAACATTTTTAACTTACCAGTGTATTGCAAGGTACTTGACATTATAACGTTTTCTTTAAGAACATTATTTTAAATGACCATGTAGTATTCCATTACATGGCTATTTGATTCTTTATGTAACGCAACATTTACTCATGTACTTTCAGATTCTTTTAGAACGTTATTTAAATAAAATCATAAATTAATGAGTGTATTACAAATTAGAAATCTAGGATTTTAAAATCCAAGTTCAACCATTTCCAATCTGGCTACCCAGTGAGTGTACACTGAGCTTCTCCTGTTCTTTAGCAATGTGCTGACTACCCTAGAGGATACAGAGAACATGTCAGTTGACATCTTCAGGAGCTGACAATATACCTGATGGCCCCAAAATTCACCTGTTTGCCAACTAAGGAATAATCAATAGCATGAGTAACTATATTTGGAACAGTAAAGAAGATCAGGGGACGTAGATGGAGCATCAGAAGAGATGGCCTCAGGGAGAGCTGGTCCTGACGGCCTTGCAGCTGCTGGGTGGCTGCTTCACAGGGCGGAGGCTGCGTGGAACCAGAGGGAGAAGTCGGGGAAAAGCAGGGTCTGCAGGACAGAGGAGTCGCACTAGTGTGAGTGTGAAGAGGAATGTTGATGAGCTGTGGGAAACAGTGAGGCCACGCTGCGAGGGCTTGGCAAGAGCCATGGGCCATGGGTGCCCTACACTTGGGGGTGAGGAGGCTGGGAGCTGGCCACCAAAATGCAGTGCCGAGCTGGACACAGAGGCAGGGAGGTGGAGGCAGGAGGATCTCTAGTTCAAAGCAGCCTCAGCAACTTAGTGAGGCTCTAAGCAACTTAGAGAGACCCTGTCTCAAAATTTAACAACAACAAAAATTTTTTAAAGGACTACAGATATGGCTCAGTGGTTAAGTGCCCTTGGGTTAAATCCCCAGTGTCAATCAATCACTCGATCAATAAAAAGGTCTGGGGATGTAACACAGTGGTAGAGTGCTCTTGGCTTCAATCCCCAGAATCAAAAAAATTGCAGTTTCAATAAGAGCCTTCAGGTTGGTGGTGAAGGTTGGGGCAGTGGAGTTAGGAAGACAGATTAAAATTCCTAGGAATAAGCCAAGGGCTGGATAATGTTATTTTAAATAAATATTTGTAGTTAACACAATTTTTAAATGGGAAAGAAAAACCATATATTTGATTCCATGGTCTATTATTTGGTTCTAAATAATGTGCTCAGTTTTTTTTTAATGGTGCTTGAAGAAAAATAAAAAGTCTTGGCAATAATTATTGAGAAACATCTACATAAGTGTCTCTATTAGAGAAGGAGAGGGATGGGGAGGGTGGCAAGAGGGGAAAGTGATTAAAGTGTATCATAAGTATTTACAAATAAGCCACAAGGAAGCCCACCATTATGAGGTATTAAGGGGCACTAATAACACTTATTTAAAAACCTACCTAGACACAGGAATAGTTACGATCCTCTCGTTGTTTGATAAAAATGGAAAGATAGGTTGGATTGAACAGTGGTTTATGATTATTTACAGGTGAAGCATCAAAACATGTGGATCTGGCTCAAACTGTAGCTGTGCCATGTTGGAGAAGTCACCTAAGCTCTCCAGATAGAAAGGCCCCTGCCACCCAATCGAGGGGGACTGTGATCACCCTGGTCTGTGTGGGAGATGTCCTTATTTTATAGACTCGTTGACAGGATGACTGACTCATAGAGCTAATGGACACTGGAGAGATTGTCACCCCATGGAACGCTGCGAGGAGTAAGGGTAAATAATGGGAAGCGTCATCCGAAGTCCCTGTGACCTGTGACCTCCCTGGCTTTGCGGCTGTGGCAATAGTATTATGAACAGTGCCTGGTTTCCTTGCAGCCTGAGACCTGGAAACAGAGCCAAGTGGCATATGTATATACTTATTTAATGGTGGGAGACCCAGCAACATTGGCGACAGGCTGGCGTTCCCTGGGGGGGAGGATGAATCTCACGCCTCACGCCAGCTCCTATAAGGGACTTCTGTGCGTCACAGCTGTGGTGTTCCCTTCAGGGAGCTCCCACCAAATGCAAAAGGCACACTGCAATTTATGCACAAAAGCCAGCCCACGTTTGGCTCTGAAAACTCTCTGGGAGGACTGCACGAAGCCTGGAGCTCCTCGCGAGCAAGCTCCCACATCTCACAGAGGTGCCTGGTTTCACTTTGCTCTCACCACAGCAAGATCAGAATGCAGCAAAGAAAAATGTTGACATATTCTGGCCAACAAATGGTTCCCTGCTGCATCAACACTGCTGTGATTCAGATCGTCCTGTGCCTAGTGCCCCTGCCATCCAGCCCTGCCCAGTGTCCCTGCATAAAGTTGCCTGTCATTCCCTCCCTGGAGCACTCAATGCCCACCCCCCAGGCCCCAACACTCTGCCTCCAAAACCAGCACCTTTATGCCATCTGCAAGGGAATGTCTCTTAACACCTAATGGAGAGTGTGATGGAAAATACCAATGTGGAAATGTCCACCAGGCGACCAGCACACTGGTTTCATTAAAGAAGTTCGTGGCATAAAAGTTAACTAGTGAGATCAAAATAAAACACACAGACTCAATTACCTTTTTCTATGACCAGGTCCGAGACGGCTCTCATCTCTCTGGCTCACACCTCGAACCACCCGGTAGGGCAGCAAGGCTTACTCAGGGCTAGCAGGAGGGAGAGAGAGAGCATGCCAGGGAGTGGCCTTTTATTGGGGAACAAGAAATTCAGGGGAAAATTCCATCCAATGAAGGTCAAGGGGGGGCAGCATTCCAAGGTCAGGGTCAGTGATTGGCCTCAGGGTCAGTGGTCAGTCACACCTCCCCACAGACAGGCTCTCGCACCTGGAGAGGGTGGGGAAAGCTCTGACACAGTTTAGCCAGAGCGCCTCACACCCAATCCGGGAGGTGCCCAACCACGTGCGAGAATGGCTCCCCACAGAAATGGCCTCACCACTGAATCCTGATTCAGAAGGAATGACATCTGCAGACAGCTGTGCAGCCACCACACTTTCCTATCCTTATTCAGACAGGTGCTTAACTCTAGGCACCAAGGTTCCTCCCCAGATAATCTATGACCTCACACCTGCAGAGGGGCGCTGTGCACCACCTGTCCATCATGTCAGCTCATCACAAGGAATGAGACAGAAAGACAAAGCAAGAGCATGCCAATTTTGTAGAGGGACACTGAAACCCAAGCAGATGTACTAATGCACCCCAATCTCACAAAGGGCAGAAATTGGGCATGAAGCCAGTGAGCAGTAAAGGGTACCGCCCCACACATTACGCCACTTCCCTGAAATGTTAATTGCAAGGTAAATAGGACCTCATCTCTTACCATGATGAGTTAAATCTGAATTTCTTCAAGCAATGAAGAATAAAAATAAGTCTTTCTTTAGTCCCAGCCTGAAGAGCAAAGGAGCTACTAGGTAGCTTATATGTGCAAGACCTGAGCCATTCAGTGGCACCATTTTGTGATTGGATCTTCTCCAATGGGATCTGTGCCTCGCTCAGTGGGCAATGCATTGTGAGATCTCTGCATGGCTGGTGTTAGGGTTTGGATGTGAGGTGTCCCCAAACCTCTTGTTAATGCAGGGATGTTCAGAGGAGAGGTGTCTGGATTGTGGGGCTGTGACCTCATCTGTCCTTCCTAGTTTGAATGACTGATTGGGTGAAGACCGTGGGCAGGTGGGGCCTGCTGGAGGAGGGTGTCACTGGGGGCTGCCTGGAGGGGGGCATCTTCCCTGCAGCCCCTCCTGCCCCATCCAGGCCTCCCGACCACTGTCCTAAGCTGCTTCCCTCCACCATGCTTTCCACCATGATGTGCTGCTCACTTTGGGCACAGAGCATGGGACTAGCCCATCATGGACTGAACCTCAGAAACCACGAGGTGTCCTTTAAGTTGTTTTTGTCAGGTATCTTGGTCACAGCGACACAAGCTAACTAACAGTCGGCAGCAGGTTAGACACTGGAGACACAGGTTCTCCGACATGCTTTGTGGAGACAGAGGGGTCAACAGGTGTGTTCTGAGCTACGATCAGGTAGGGAAGAGCCTCTGGGGGTCGGCGAGGAAAGGGCAGCAAGGTGGAGTTCTTCAGGCAGGAGGAGGGGACGGGATTCCAGGCAGGCCCATCATGGCAGGAGGGCGACTGCTGCCCAGGGGCCGGTTCCGAGGGGAATGGTGTGGGGTGATGATGACCTGACACCCAGCTAGTGCCCACGTGTGCCAGGGTCTGCTCTAAGCACTTCACAAGCACATTTAGCCTTCACTGCCCCCTGGGAGGCAGGTGCCATGGGAGCTGGATGTTAAGGAGCTCAGCTAGGATTCCATGGCCAGCCTTCCTGTGGACAGCCTTCCTCATGGTGCTGTGGACAGTCTTCCAAAAGAGGGGGGGGGGGGAGACAGAGAAAGGCAGAGAGAGGAGAGAGAGAGAGAGAGGAGAGAGAAAGACAGAGAGACAAAGAGAGAGGAGAAAGACAAGGGAGAGGAGAGAGGGAGAGGAGAAAGAGAGAGAGAGAGGAGAGAAAGAGACAGAGAGAGTCAAAGAGAGGAGAGAGACACAGAAAGAGGAGAGAGGGAGAGGAGAAAGAGAGAGAGAGGAACGAGAGAGAGGAAAGAAAGAGATAGAGACAAAGTCAGAGGAGAGACACAGAGAGAGGAGAGAGGAGGGGAATGGAGAGAGACATGAGAGGAGAGAGAGAGGAGAGAAAGAGACACAGAGAGAAACAAAGAGAGACACAGAAAGAGGAGAGAGAGAGGGACAGGGAGAGGAGAAAGAGAGAGAGACAGAGAGAGGAGAGAAAGAGACAGAGAGACAAAGACAGAGGAGAGACACAGAGAGAGGAGAGAAAGAGGAGGGGGGAGGGAGAGAGACACAAGAGAAGAGAGACAGAGAGGAGAGAAAGAGAGGGGGGACAGAAGAGAGAGAGGAGAGAAAGAGAGGGAGCAGAAAGACAGGGAAAGAGAGGGGGAGAGAGAGTTGGAGAGAAGGAGGGAGAGAGAGGAAGAAGGGAAGCTCCAAAGAGTTTTGGGGAAAAGAGAGATTTTAGAAAAAAATAAACCGAGTGAGGAGCTTCATCCCAGAGAGAAGGTCTGAGGAGGAAGCTTGAAAACAATGAACTCCAACCTGCTGAAGGAGGGCAAAACCCCAGTCAGCCACCTCAAACCTGCAGGGGGCGGCGGGTTGGCTCTCCTCCTGGAGATGAGCTCCTCATCCATGTGTGGTGGGCAGAATCCCCTCCCCCCCAACTGCTCCAGAGGCACAAGAGAAAGACACACGGGGGTGTCAGGGTGCATAAGCCCTTTGGGTGCAGATGATCAAGAAACATTAATGTCAAACCGAATTTAGTGCTATATATAAGAAGAGTGACATTAATTGGGAACACATTTAGTGTTAGGTATAGTTGTTACGTTTCACAGCTAACCAGCAAAAATGCACTAAGGGCTGATTTTATACTTTTCTCTTTTTTTTAGGGACTTTAGTGTAGATAATCTACCACTGGCAATTTTAGAGGTCCAAAGTTAAATTTAAGTCCACTTCCAGCAAGGTAGAAAGAACTTGGTGATATTATTTCAATTATTAATCTTGCCCCATGTCATTTTATTTTTTCAATGCTTATTCCCTTCCCATACTCTCCCTTTCCTTTTAAATATATGTATTAAAATGTATAATAAATTTTTATATATCATAATTTACATAAATCTATAGAATATATTATAAGGACATTGATCACAAATTCTTTTGCAATGAGGTAGAGTATAATTAAATACATTCATAAGCCAGATGTTACTTGGAGACTCCCTGAAGATTAGGTAAAAATTAGCTCAACGCCCACCCCACCACCTCGAAGAATCCCCATGACTCTGCACTCCTGTGGGGCCTGTGAATTCAAGCCTAGTATTCATTATTTCGCTTATTCTTTCGACAAGGATTTGCTGACCACCTACTCAGTCCCAGACATTATCACAGGCAGAAGCTGCGCAGTGGGGACCAGGCAACCTCCGGGGCTGTGGGACTTACACCCTCGCGGTGGGCGGGGCAAACCAACAAAAGTGAAAGAATTACACGCATGAGAAGACGTTTTTAAATAGCAAGAAGTTTGAGGAAGAAAATGAAACAGGGCCACGCGAGGTCGTGAGATGCAGTCAATCCCGTGGGGGATCAGGGAAGTCCTCTCTGAGAGCTGGCCCCTGTTGAGGGCCTGAATGCCCAGCACTTCTGCCAGCAGATTGGAAGGGAGGCTTCCAGGAGGGTTGGGAGCCCAGGCTGAGCTTAGGAAGGCAGAGGAAAGCTGGGGGGCTGGGGCTGGCTGCACCCCAGGGAAGGACGGCCACAGCCTGCAGAGCTCAGACCACACGGGATCTGTAAACCAGGAGGAGGTGCGAATTTATTCTAGGTGGGGGTTAGGAATCTGAGTTCCGATTTTAAATGGCGCTGTTTCTGAAGACTGTGCAGAAGCAGGGCAGGATGCAGCAGACCAGGGCACAGAGAATGGCCCCGTGAACCGTGAACCCTGAACACAGCTCGAAGTGGACTGAGCAGGACCCAGCGTGGGCGGTGCCGAGAGGGGGCAGACCTTCAAGCTCAACCCCGCGTTCCCCATCCCCCTCTGGCGTCTGGGGGGCGTTAAGGCACGAAGACTGCAATTTGGGGGGTTTTACTTAAGATTCGTGGGGCCACGTGGAGGAGCCCCCTTGAGGGATGCGTGGGCATCTTGGTCTTCCTGCTGGCCCTTTGACGGTTTCACGGAACCCACCCGTGACTCCCCTCGATGGCATCCTGGCCCCACCCAGGCTTAGGATCCTAGCAAGCTTTCCAAACCCGTGGGACCCCACCCAGCTCCACCCTCGGCAGCGTTTCCGCGGTTGACTGGCGGCCGACGCCGCTGTGGTCTGTGGGCATCTAATCAGACCTTCGCTTTGCTCAGCGCTTCCCCTTTAGGTCCCTGAAGTCCGCGTCCCCCAGCCTGCAGAGCCCCACTGCAGCGGCCGCCACCCGGCCTCACAGGCGTTCGGGTGAACTGCGTCGTCGCTGCGCCCCGGGTGACCGCAGAGTCAGCGGTTTCCACGGCGCCGCCCGCGATGACTGCGCGACTTCCCACCCTCGCCTGCCTCCCTCGGGTTTCCCTCCGCCCCACTCCCCCGCCGGCCTGGGGCCTGGAAGGACCACCCGAGCCGGAGGAGCGGGAATTCTGGGCCTTGGGTCCTCCAGAGCTGACCACAGCCGGGGGCTGGAGCTGGGAGCTCAGCCAGGCCGAGCAGGGTGGGAGAGGAGTCAACCCCCAGCAGCGGGAGCCCTGGAGCCAGGGGCGCAGGGAGCACAGGGAAGGAGGAGCAGCCTCCCCGACTTCTTCTCAGGCTGGGCTGCGCCTTGGCCCTTCCTTCCTCAGTCACTCTCAGCGCCCCCAGGGACCACCAGGGACCCTGAGGAGGCCTGGGCTCACCTGGCGCTGTGGCTGCTCACCTGTGGCCTGGAAACCTCCCTCCATTTGCTCAGCTGTGAAATGGGACTGCGAAGGTCCCACTGTCAACGAGCTGTGCTGCAAAGCTTGGAAAGCACAGGAGCTGTCCATAAATGCTTAGCTATGGTTAGTTTAAAGAATCGTTGAAACAGGATCATGATATCGTGGTATATTTTAATTATAATTTAACAAATTATAACATTAATACTAAAAATACAGTGGTATATAACTATGATATTCATGGATGATTATAGAAGTTCCTTTAAAAAAATTAATTCGGAGCACCTTAGAGGTGAGATGGCCCAATCATGGAATGTGAGTGTAGAGTTGACTGAGAAGGATCTGTGTCCAAGACTATCTTTATAACCTTTTATGGAAGCAATGTTAAAAGTCTAAATTTGAGGCCCTCTGTGAATGCTTGTCTCCAAGCCAAATATTTTTCCTGGTCCTCTCCCTGACTCCTGTCTCACCCTTATTCATATCTTACATGACAGATGAATGTGGGGAGTTAGAAGCCACTTCCTGCCCTCTGACTTCAGAATTAGATTAACCAGGATCAAGGCCTTTACTGCTATAACTGGGTGGTATGTAGGCTTGCGTGTGGTATGCACATATGCACACACACAAATATGTAAAGAGAGATTTAGGTTATGATGCAAATGTAGCGGGGAGGAAATAATGCAAGACTGAATCTCATTAGCCCTGTAAACAGCTGAAGGCTGTTTGAGACTTCCAGGCAACCCAGGCTTGCAGAGGCTGCAGAAGGAGGAGGGGGATCCAGTAGCCACCTCTACTTCCCAATTTCAGTTTAACTCATCCATGCTCAGTAGAAAGAAGCTGAGTGTAAGACAAGCAAAAATGGATGATTTCTTACCAAATGGCCCTTTGTGGCCACACACATGACCCCAATTTATAGCAGCCTGTGGTGTGGCAGCCTGAACAGAGACCCAGAGGGAGCATTGTCCCAGGTTCCCCTGGAAACAGCAACACAATGCATGAAGGGCTTGATGGCTGCTACCCGGGTGCTGCTTGCAGAACTTTAAACACAGGAGCCTGCCAGCTCCCCAGGAAGCTGAGATGAAAGGCTTACCTAGACTAGAGCAGACCCTGACCTTTCAAAGGCCCTTTTATCCTTGGGAGTCTGTGATTTTGATGTAGTGCTGAGTATTTTTCAACTTCCTCTTGGAGTCAGTAAGTCTATGAAACATAAGATCTTGTTCTGCACTAATTCTCCCCTGCAGTTTGAAAAATGGAGAAGTAATACTAATCTGAGCATGATGAGAAATTTAAAATGTTCTGCTTTGTCAATCTAGGGGTTCCAAATGGCTACAAAGACATAGGGGAGGTAATTCACTGGTGCTCTGTGCATCACAGGAACCCAGCATATTTTTCACGTGGTGGAGTTGTTGGGGAACACGGTTTTCCATGTCTTTTATTTATTTATTTTATTTTTGTATTAATTAATATGTTAATTATTTTAGAGGAAATGAAGTCATTGGATAGCAATGACAATATGGTTAATATTTACCAAGTGCATTCTACCTTAGTAATTCCATTATTTCTTTAGGCTTTAGGGTTCAATTGGGCTCAGCTGTGTGGTTCTTCTGCTTCCACTGTGTCTGCTGGGGCTAGAATCTCCAAGATGGTATTTTGTGTCACAGCTGGGTAAGTGGAGCAGCTTGGGGTTGGCTGGGCACCTCTCTTTTAAGGTGGTCTCCCCTAGAGGACAGCCTAACCTCTGTATGTGATGACTTAGGGCTCCGAGAGCAAGCATCCCAAGAAGACAAACCCTTATGTACAAGCACTCATGAAGACTCTGCTTCCATACCACTCATGAGTAACCCAGTGGCCAAAGCAAGTCCAGAATCAACAGGGCTTACATACTGGAGACATGGTCCTTTTGGGGCCACCAGTATAACAGTTAACCATACAAGCCATACACCATACCATGCATTGGTGAAGAGATACTTCCATTCATCTTTTTTATAAATCAAAACAATACTATAGGGACTGGGGTTGTGGCTTAGTGGTAGAGCACATGCCTAGTGCATGTGAGGCGCTGGGTTCGATCCTCAGCACCACATATGAATAAATAAAAAATAAAGGTATTGTGTCCACCTACATCTAAAAAAAAAAAAGAATTAAAAAAAACAATGCTATAAATAGACTACTACTTAGCATTTCTGTCCTAAAATTTAAAAACTGAGGCACAGAGGGGTTAAGTTACTTTGTGAAAGACACACTGAAGACATGGCAGAGCTAGGATAGAATCCAAGACATCTAATCTCAGAGCCTGAAAGCATAAGTTCAAGAATAAGAATGGAGACTGGCCCTGCTGACTGGCAGACCCATGCTGGAGCCCAGGCCCAGGCCCAGGACCACCCCACCAATGGGCAGACACAGGTGCAGGCCTAGGACCACCCCTGCTGACCTGCACAGGAGCCAAGGCCAAGGTCAGACCCAGGAACACCCTGACAACCCACAGACCCACACCAGATCTCAGGCCTAGCCTACCTCCATCTTGGGACACTGCAGTCATCACCATAGCCCTCTCACACAGTAGCCTCCACCTTGGGACAACAGATAGGGCCTGGAGGCAGCTGCACCTCTAAAAAGGCAGCCCACCCTTTCAGTCCCATCTCTGAAAGTGGCTGCAGCCATCTTGGGACACCCCCACTGCTATCTTGAGTTAACTCCACTATTGCCACCACCACCTTTAGTTGCAATAGCATTTATCATGGGACCCTGGCTGGTGACTGGAAGCCCAACACCAAGGTGAGGTACAGGTAATCAGCAGGGACGCTACAAGATTATAGGATAGAAACTGTAATACCTTAGATCTTCACTGCAAGAAAGGAAGACACAGTGTGTGAAAACAAGGGAGGAAAGTGACCCAAACAAACCAAGATACTACAAAAACAGAACCCATGGGCAGCAGTTGATGGGATGTCAGAGAAGGAGTTCAGAATGAACACAATTAAAATGACTTGTGAATTAAAGAATGACCTAAGAGAGCAAACACAGGCAAAAATTGATCACTCCAACAAAGAGATAAGGGAGCTAATACAGGTAACAAAAGATTACTTCAAGAAAGAGATAGAGATTCTGAAAAAAAATCAGAAATCCTTGAAATGAATAAATGAATAAAAAATGCAATAGAAAGCATCACCAACAGACTAGATCACTTGGAATACAGAACATCAGATAATGAAGACAAAGTACATAATTTTGAAAATAAAGTTGAACACACAGTGAAGATGGTAAGAAACCATGAACAGAACATTCAAGAATTATGGGACAGCATCAAAAGTCCAAATCTAAGATTTATTGGTTTAGAGGAAGGCACAGAGATTCAAACCAAAGGAATGCACAATCTCTTCAATGAAATAATATCAGAAAATTTCCCAAATATGAAGAATGAATTGGAAAATCAAATACAAGAGGCTTACAGACACCAAATGTACAAAATTACAATAGATATACACCAAGGCACATTATAATGAAAATGCCTAGCATACAGTATAAGGACAGAATCTTAAAAGCTGCAGGAGAGAGGAATCAGATCACATATAGGGGGAGACCAATTTGTATCTGTTGGTAAAGATGGTTCCACGGAGCGCTTCTCTTCCGGGAGCTCAGGTCCATGACGCATTGAATGGCACAAGAACCATCACCTCCAATCCCTGTGAATGGCACAAACTTTGAATGGTGCACCTCCAATCCCTGAAGTGGTGCAAACTCTCAGCCAATGAAGAAGTAAGAGGCCACTTGCCTTGCTCCTCCTCATCCTGTGTTAAGCCCATAAATATCAACATCCTGTTAGTGCTCTCACTCTCACTCTCCCCCTCTCCCCCTCCCTCCCTCCCTCCCTCCCTCTCTCTCTCTCTCCATCCCTCTCTCTCTCTCCCTCCCCCCTCCTTCCCCCCCCCTTCTCTTCTGCGACTGCCTGCCATGGTCCTGCTAATAAAATCTCAGACAGGTAAATGGTTGTTTCGGCTTGTTGAGTTTACAGAGCTTTTTCCACCGTTCCTACATTGGTGCCGAAACCCAGGACAGGGAAGGCGGAACCCCATTCCCAAACTCAGAGCCCAACTGTTCCTGTTGTAGTCCACTCCTCTGATCGCCTGCCTGACATCCACCACTGGCCTGCAGATTGATGAGCTCCCCCATCCCATGAGTGCCTGAACCCTAACACACCAGAATGAGGGAATTGGCTGTTGAGCGTCCGGCAATCCCTCCAGGTATTTTAGGGGGGGAATGCACCCCACTCAGACCCATAAGGTCGTGGTGGACCCCAGGCACTCTTCTAGGACACCCCTGGAAATCGACCACCTGGGACATAGGATTAATTCTCCCTTTCTAACTCCTCCATCTCCCCTCACTCTTGGCTCCTGTGGACGGGTTAGCGCAGTTGCTACAGCCCGTCTCACCGGAGTTTGGAACTCCGCCCTCCCGGAACTCCTGATTCTTTCTGACTCTTTTGTTCCAGTCGAAAAACTCTCCTGATGTCAGGTTACCCACAGCCCCGGCCCTATTTGGGTCTCACAGATCACACTCCACTGGTGACGACTGGGCAGTGCCCTCTGTATTTCCCTGTGGTGGTCGGTCATTTTGGGGACGCCCTCTTGATCCTCCGTCCACTCTAGAGCTTCAGGAAGCTCTTTCCGGCCCAGGTTTTCTCTCTCTCTCCCTCTCTCTTACTCTTTCTCTGACTCCCATCTCGCCCTTCCAGCATGGGAAGTTCCTCTTCCCTCCCGGCCGATTCTCCCTTGCGGTGCCTCTTAGATAATTTGAAAACCCTGAGCTTGGCCCCTGATATTAAACTGAAAAGGCTCATAAAATTCTGAACCCAGGACTGGCCTACATACTCCTTAGACAATCAAAATGTTTGGCCCACGTGTGGGTCTCTGGATCCCAATTTATTCTGGGGTCTTTTTAATTACTGTGAGCCATCAAAGAAGTGGAACGAGATTCCTTATGTGGAGGCTTTTTCCTTGCTTTGATCTTATCCAAATCTCTGCACCCAATGCAAGCCTCAACAGCTACTCCTTGCTCTCAAACCTCCTTCCTCCTCTTCTCCACTCTCTGCCTCCACACCTTCTCCTCCTCCTTCCTCTTCTCTGCTCTCCGCTTCTACTTTCGACCCAGCTGATGAACCGCCTCCATACCGCTCTCTGCCATCCTCAGCCCCGCTTTCCCCTGTCGAATTCTCTCTCTCTTGGTCTCTTTCTTCTACAACTCTTCCGTATCCTTCCAAACCTGCGCCCCTCTCAACCCGGCAACTCTATTACCCTTTCAGGCTCAAGGTCAAACACAGTCCCCAATGCATAAATGCAGGGAAATTCTAGAAAACTTCCTCCCATGCCCAACTAATATCACTAAGGGACCTCTAGACCAATCTGATTACACCTGGTTCACTGATGGCAGCTCCTTTTTGCATGAGGGGATCAGAAAAGCTGGATATGCCATAGTGTCCCTATCATGAGTAAAAGAAGCCAATCCCCTGCCTGCAAATATCACCAACCAACAGGCTGAGCTGGTAGCTGCAATGCGAGCCTGCGAATTGGCAGCGGGGAAAAATCTTATGCTTTATACTGATTCCAAATATGTTTTCCACATTCTCTTATCTCATGCAGCAATTTGGAATGAGAGAGGTCTCCTGAACTCAAAGGGAACCTCTATAACCAACTCCACATACATCACCCAGCTACTACAAGCCTCCCAGCTTCCTAAAAAACTTGGAGTTGTCCATTGCAGATCATACCAAAATGACTCCTCCCCTGTCACACAGGGGAATTCAAAAGCAGATCAGGCAGCCAGATCAGCTGCCCTTTCAGACCCCACCGGATCTCTCATCGCCATGTGCTCTCCATCATTACCCAATAATGGAGACGCAACAAAACATGCCCTCTTTACTTACCTCCACTCCATTTTCCAAAACTTTGAGAGTCCGCAGACTCTCAAAGCCTTTCTTCACTCTTTCTTTACTCTGACTCCCCAGGATAAAGAAGTGGTACAGCAAATCACAGCCTCATGCCAGATATGCAAAAGAGTGAATCCCAATACATCTTTAAAACCCAGAACCTTCCCTTCTCATCAGGCTAGGGGCCATATTCCCGGGGCAGATTGGCAAATCAACTTTACCAACATGCCCAGACTAAAAAACTTCAAAAACATACTAGTTTTAATAGACACATTCTGGGGTTGGGTAGAGGCCTTCCCCACCTTAAATAAGCAGGCTACCATGGTGACTAACATCCTCCTAATCAAAGTAATCCCTCGGTTTGGGATACCCACTTCAATCCAATCTGACAATGGGCCTGAGTTTGTCTCTCAAGTAACCCAGAATGTGGCAAAGACATTGTCCATCCCATGGCACTTTCATTGTCCCTATCGCCCCCAAGCCTCAGGTAAGGTTGATCGAGCCAACCGCACAATGAAAGACTTCATAACGAAACTATCTTTAGAGACTCATTTAGATTGGGTTAAACTCCTCCCTCTTGCCCTAATATGCCTGAGGGCTTCACCAAAAAAGCCATCCCTTGCCTCCCCCTTTGAGATAATGTATGGTCATCCTCTTCTCCCCCTGGGAATCTCACCAGAGCCTTGGCCCCTCCCCGACCAATATGCTCTTCCCCTCCTCTTCCTTATATGCTCTGAACTATGGAAGCAACAAGATCTGTTGCTTCCAGATCCAGAGAACTCAGCTGCCTCCTTTCCGCTCAAACCAGGAGAATGGGTCTACTTTTCTTCCCAGGGGAAAGATGCCCTCTAACTCCAAAATGGGAAGGGCCATTACAGGTAGTCTTGTGTACACCCAATGCTGCAAAACTCCAACAGGAAGGAAAGAAACTAACCCCCTGGATTCATATTTCTAGGTTAAAACCAGTAGCAAACCCTCCAGAGGACAATCCCACCACAGCTCCCAACCTTGCAGGACCCCCACAAACACCCGATTTACCTGTGAGATATCCCCAGATAATCCTCTCAAGTTCAGTTTTTCACAGTCACGTACTACTCTCCCTCCCATTCCAGAGGAGAAGAACATACATAAGAATGGGCCTCCTGATAGGATCTAGGAACCCACAGGAACACAGTACACCCACGCTCTTTTTAGAAACAACTACAGGAACAACCAGAAAAAAGAAAACAGCAATTGGCACAACCATCCTATTGGGACCTCTTCACAAACCCCGTCAGCCGCTGAATTCTCCCGATCCTGGGATCTTTAGTTGGTCTTTTTATTCTGTGCCTTCCTTCCTTGCATTTTAAAATTCCTTCAGGGACAAATTAACAAAATCTCTAACCAAACTTTCAATCCGCTCCTCCTCAGGGATTACCAGCTACTTGCCAACAAGCCGGAGAACACTCATGTCCACACATCCCAAGAAGCCTCCACAAGTGCTGACAGATGAAGATACCAAATGACAACTCCACCGAAGGGCCATCTCTACCCCACCATGCCAAAGAAATGAGCCCTTGGTTTTCGGCTTTATATGTTCTAATCTGCCTTCTCCTGGGCATAGGCTTTTTTCTACCAGCCCTACACACTGGACAACATGCCAGAAATTAATGCTGTTTCTTTTCATAGTTGCAGGGCACATTCATGGACTTCTCCCCGGAGGAAATCCATGCCTTCAGTGCATGGATATGGGGCCTCCTGGCCCTTCTTCTCCAACCAACTGACCTCCCTCCCTCTAAATGACACCCCTACTCAGCAGGAAGTAGCCCGATCGAGTACGACGCCCCCAAACCAAAACAAAAAAGGGAGGAATGTTGGTAAAGATGGCGCCCAGAGCACTTCTCTTCTGGGAGCTCAAGTCCATGACGCGCTGAATGGTGCCCGAACCATCACCTCCAATCCCTGTGAATGGCGCAAACCTTGAATGGTGCACCTCCAATCCCTGAAGTGGCACGAACTCTCAGCCAATGAAGAAGTAACAGCCCACTCACCTTGCTCCTCCTCATCCTGCCTTAAGCCCATAAATATCAACACCCTGTTCGTGCTCTCTCTCTTCTCCCCTCTCCCTCTCACTCTCCCCCATCCCCCTCCCCCTCCCTCTTCCTCTCCCCCTCTTCTCTCTCTCTCTCCCCCCTTCTCTTCTGTGACTGCCTGCTATGGTCCTGCTAATAAAATCTCTGATAGGTTAGCAGTTGTTTTGACTTGTTGAGTTTACAGAGCTTTTTCCATCATTCCTACAGTATCTCAGCAGATTTTTCAAACCAGACCCTCAAGGCCAGGAGATCATGGAACAACATATACCAAGCTCTGAAAGAAAATGGATGCCAACCAAGAATCTTATATCCAGCAAAACTAAGCTTTAGATTTGATGTGGAAATAAAAACCTCCCATGATAAACAAAAGTTAAAAGAATTTACAACTGCTAGAAAGCCTGCACTACAGAACATCCTTAGCAAAATATTCCAGGAGGAGAAAATGAAAAACAACTATGAAAATCGGCAAAGGAAGGAACTACACTAAGGGAAAGGCCAATCAAGGGAGAAACCAAATCAAGTTGAAAACCAAAATGACCGGGAATACAAATCATATTCAATAATAACCCTGATTGTGAGTGGCCTAAACTCATCAATTAAAAGACATAGGTTGAAAGATTGGATTTTTAAAAAAAAAGACCCAACAATATACTGCCATCAGGAGACTCATCTCACAGAAAAGGACATCCACAGACTGAAGATGAAAGGGTAGAAAAAAACATACCACTCACATGGACCATGTAAGCAAGCAGGGGTTTCCATCTTCATATCAGATAAAGTGGACTTCAAACCAAAGCTAGCGAAAAGGGATAAAGGACATTCCATACTGCTTAAGGGATTCATACATCAACAAGACATAACAATCATAAATATCTATGCCCCAAATGACAGAGAATCTATGTATATCAAACAAAAACCTTCTCAACTACAAGAACCAAATAGACCACAACACAATAATACTGGGCGACTTTAGTACACCTCTCTCACCACTGGATAGATCTTCCAAAAAAAAAGCTTGGGCTGGGGATGTGACTTAAGCGGTAGTGCACTTGCCTGGCATGCGTGCGGCCCGGGTTTGATCCTCAGCACCACATACAAACAAAGATGTTGTGTCCGCCAAAAACTAAAAAATAAATGTTAAAATTCTCTCTCTCTCTCTCTCTCTCTCTCTCTCTCTCTCTCTCTCTCTCTCTCCCTCAAAAAAAAAAAAAACTAAACAAAGAGACTACAGAACTCAATAATACAGCCAATAACTTAGACTTAACTGATACATATAGAATATGTCATCCTTCAACAAGCGAATACACTTTCTTCTCAGCAGCACATGGATCCTGTGGCATATATTATGCCACAAAGCAAGTCTTAGCAAATACAAAAAAATAGAGATATTACCCTGCATTCTATCAGACCATAATGAAATGAAATTAGAAATCAATGATAAAATTAAAAATAGAGTCTACTCCAACACCTGGAGACTAAACAATACACTATTGAATGATGCATGGGCAACAGAAGACATCAGGGAGGAGATAAAAAAATTCTTGAAGGTAAATGGGAACTCTGATACAACTTATCAAACTCTATGGAATACTATGAAGGGAGTGCTAAGAGGAAACTTCATCACATGGAGTTCATTCATTAAAAGAAGAAGTCAACAAATAAACAACCTAACATTACAACTCAAAGCCTAGAAAAAGAGGAACAAATCAACACCAAAAGTAGTAGAATTCAGGAAACAATTAAAATCAGGGCAAAAATCAACAAAATTGAAACAATTCAACAAACTGACAAAATAAAAAGCTGGTTCTTGGAAAAAATAAGTAAAATTGAAAAACTCTTAGCCACCCTAACAAAAAAGAAAGAGAGAGAAACTCAAATTACTAAAATTCATAATGAAAAAGGAAATATCATGATAGACACTGTTGAAATACAGAAGACAATTAGAAACTATTTTGAAAATTTATACTCCAATAAAATGGAAAACCTCGAAGACACCAACAAGTTCTAGAAGCACATGATGAACTCAAATTCAGTCAAAAGGACATTCTCAACTTAAACAGATCAATTTCAAGCAAGAAAATAGAAGACACCATAATAAAAAGCCTACCAACCATGAAAAGCCAACCAACCATGAAAAGCCAAGGACCAGATGAATTCACAGCTGAGTTCTGCAAGACCTACAAAGAAGAATTAATACCAATACTCCTCAAATTATTCCATGAAATTGAAAAGGATTTTTACCCTTCCAAACTCATTCTGCAAAGCTAGTATTATAATGATACATCAAGGAAATAAAATTTCATACCAATATCCCTGATGAACATTGATGTAAAAATTCTCAATAAAATTCTGGCAATTGCATACAAAAATATATTTTAAAATAGTGCACCATGATCAAGTGGGATTCATTCCAAGGATGCAAAGCTTGTTCAACATATGGAAATCAATAAATATAATTCATCACATCAATAGATTTAAAGATAAGACTCATATGATTATATCAAATGATGCAGAGAAAGAAAGCATTTGACAAAATACAGCATCCTTTCATGTTCAAAACACTAGAAAAACTAGGGATAGTAGGAACATACATCAACATTGTAAAAGCTGTATATGATAAACCAAAGGCCAGCATCATTCCAAATGGATAAAAATTGGAAGCATTCCCTCTAAAAACTGGAACAAGACAGGGATGCCCTCTTTCACTACTTCACTTCAACATAGTCCTTAAAACTCTAGCCAGAACAACTAGACAAGAGAAAGAAATTAAAGGGATATGAATAGGAAAAGAAGAACTCAAACTATCATTATTTACTAACAACATGATTCTATACTTAGAGGATCCAGAAAACTTCTAGAATTAATAAATAAATACAGCAAAACAGCAGGATATAAAATCAATACCCATAAATCAGATGCATTTCTATATATCAGTGATAAATTCTCTGAAAGAAAAATTAGGAAAACTACCCCGTTCATAATAGCCTCAACAAAAAATAAATAAATAAAATACTTGGGAATCAACTTAACAAAAGAGGTGAAAGTTCTATACAATGAAAACTACAAAACACTAAAAAAAGAAATTGAAGAAGACCTTAGAAGCTGAAAAGATCTCCCATGCTCTTGGATAGGCAAAATTAACATTGTCTAAATGGCCATACTACCAAAACACTATACAGATTCAATGCAATTCCAATTAAAATCCCCACATCATTTCTTATAGAAATAGAAAAATGTAAATCATGAAATTCATTTGGAAAAATAAGAGATCCAGAATAGCCAAAGCAATTCTTAAGAAGAGTGAGGCAGGAGGCATCACAATACCTGACTATAAACTATACTACAGAGCAATAGTAATAAAAAACAGCATGGTATTGGCTCCAAAATAGACATATAGACCAATGGTACAGAATAGAAAATACAGAGTCAAACCCACATAAATACAGTTATCTCACACTAGACAAAGGCACCAAAAACACACATTGGAGAAAAAAATAGCCTTTTCAACAAATGGTGCTGGGAGAACTGAAAATCCTTATTCAGCAAAATGAAACTAAACCCCTGTTTCTCACCATGCAGAAATTTCAACTCAAAGTGGATCAAGGACCTAGGAATTAGACCAGAGACTCTGTGCCTAATAGAGGAAAAAGTAGGCCCAAATCTTCATCACATTGGATTAGGCCCTGACTTCCTTAAGGAGACTCCTAAAGCACAAGAAATAAAATCAAGAATTAATAAATGGAATGGATTCAAATTAAAAAGCTTCTTCTCAGCAAAAGAAACAATGAGGTGAAGAGAGAGCCTACATTTGGGGAGCCAATTTTTGCCACACGCACTAATCTCCAGGATATGTAAAGAACTCAAAAACTTAACACCAAAAAAACAAACAACCCAATCAATAAATGGGCTAAGGAGCTAAACAGACATTTATCAGAAGAAGATATACAATCGATCAACAAATATATGAAAAAATGTTCAACATCTCTAGTAATTAGAGAGATGCAAATCAAAACTACTCCAAGATTTCATCTCACACCAGTCAGAATGGCAGTTATTAAGAATACAGACAACAACAGTGTTGGCGAAGATGTGGGGAAAAGGCACACCCATACATTGCTGGTGGGACTGCAATTTGTTGCAACCACTCTAGAAAGCAGTATAGAGATGCCTTAGAAAACTGGGAATGGAACCACCATTTGACCAAGCTATCCCATTCCTCCATCTGTACTCAAAGGACTTAAAATCAGCATACTATAGACACAGCCACATCAATGTTTATAGAAGCTCAATTCACAATAAATTGTGGAACCAACATAGATGCCCTTCGGTAGATGAATGGATAAAGAAACTGTGGTATATATACACAATGGAATATTACTCAGCATTAAAAGAGAATAAAATTATGGCATTTGCAGCAAAATAGGTGAAGTTGGAGAATATCATGCTAAGTGAAGTAAGCCAATTCCAAAAAACCAAAGGCTGAATGTTCTCTCTGATAAGTGGATGCTGGTCCATAATGGGGGGCGGGGGCTTGGGAAAAATAGAAGAACTTTGATTGGGCAAGGGGGAGGGAGGGAAGGAGAGGGAGTATAGGGGCAGGAAAGATGGCAGAATGTGATGAGCATTGTTACCCTAGGTACATATATGACTGCACGTATGTGGTGCGACACTACATCATGTACAATCAGAGTAATGAAAAGTCATGCTGCAATTGTGTACAATGAATCAAAATGTATTCTGTTGCATATATACCTAATTAAAATAAATAAATAAACTTTTAAAAAAGGAAATGAAGAAAAAAAATAAAGTTCAATGATTCCAAAAGAAGGAGGAGGAGGAGGAGGAGGAGGAGGAGGAGGAGGAGGAGGAGGAGGAGGAGAAAAAGGAGGGAAAACTATTAACTTCAAGCGGACAATGATATCATAGAAATATTCAGACAATATTTGATTAGAGGATTTATACACTTGATAACTATAGGAGAATTTTGTCTTCTTTTTAAAAGAGAAATCATGTGCATTTTACCTCCTTAAAAAAAAAAAAATATGTGCCTCACAGTGGCAAGAACACTGGCCTGATGAATCCCTTTGACCTGGGTTAGGATCGGCCTTCTTACCTCCCCCACTCTGAGGTGTGAATGAGAGTGTCTCACTCCAGGGAGGGTCCAGGCAGGAAGGGCTCACTGGTCAATGCTGTGAGCACAGAGCACAGGATGCCCATAGCATGGGCAGGTACACGCTGCACAGGGCTGGCCATGGTGGGACACGGCAGGTCCAGGGGTCGCCTCTCCTCCGTGAGTCCTGCAGAATGAGCAGGACAGGGAGCCTTGACATAGGACAGGCCGTCACCCCTGCCTATGGCTGGGAATCACCAGAGCAGGGCGGGAAGAATGACTGGTTTGCTACACCTCATCCTAGGAGTACCAGAAAAACAGATGCTGTGGCTCCCAGAAGACCGTGACAGGTGCCACCACAGGGCCATCTAACTAGCCCATCCCAATCTGACCAGGCTCTAGTGTCCCATCCAGCTCTAACATTCTTTCATGCACCCCCAATTCGGCCTGTGAGGATCAACTATCCCAACCTCCGTCCTGTGCACAAAGCGATTTGGACACCAGTG
Organism: Marmota flaviventris; assembly: GCF_047511675.1. Taxonomy (NCBI): domain Eukaryota; kingdom Metazoa; phylum Chordata; class Mammalia; order Rodentia; family Sciuridae; genus Marmota; species Marmota flaviventris. Next base: position 106,708,821 of record NC_092505.1, on the reverse strand, counting down.
AAGATGGGAAAAGTGAGAAAACAAAAACCAGTTTGTTGCAGAAGGCTTGCAGACCTTGGTTTCCATTGTCAGGTCCCGCTGTGGCTGTCTGCGAGGTTTGAGGCAATCTACGACTGCAAGAAAGGGCTCCAGGGTCTTTCTCGGGTGTCTCAGTGATGACTCTTCCCATGATGCTACGGCTACAGCTCTACACCTGAGTCATGGTGGCTTTAAATGACAGCCGGTATTATGAGCAAAAAGATAAATCCCTGACCACCTTCTCTTATCTGGGAGGCAGTTGGGGGATGGGGAGGAGGTCACTTACCCAAAAGCACTAAAATGACAGGGAGGTGTCTGTGTCAGAAAAGCTGGAATGGCCTCAGATGCTGGCACGTTATCACACACACCTCTTCCCCTTTCCAGATGGCTGAGGAAGACTGCAGGGGGAGGGAATGAGTGGGAAGGACGCAGGCAACCCTGCAAGCCCTGCTCCCTCCCTCTGCTGCTGGCCGCTGCTGCGCAAATGCTCTGACAACTCAAGGCTACTCTTCCCCAAGCACAGCTTGGTGTTTTTGTTTTTTAAGATAATTTCTCATCATTCATTAAATGCATTTATCACCATCCTACAGGCCTGAGTAACTCCTGAGAATGGTTCGTCCATACTGTGATATGGCTTCTATCTCATTAGCTGTGCAAACTCAGGTAAGTGATTTCAACTCTTTAAAGCTCAGTCTTGACACCTAAAAAATGGACACAGGATACCTGTAGCACGGTGCTACTGGGGGAGCTAAACTTAATCACTGCCCCTTCTTTCTTTCTGAAAGATCCCTCTGGCATCTGAGGTGGGGAAGTCTGGTGGAGGTTGCTGCCATGGTGCCCAGGAGAGATGCTGGGCCAGCATGAAGAGACACAGAGGAGGCAGGGAGGAGACCATCCCAGACACACGAGGGATGCACAGTTGATGGAGCGTGGAAGAGGGCATGGCAGGAGCCTGAAGAGAAGAGGGACCACCACGTGTCTGCCCAGATGAACCGGCAATGCTAAGACCCCCTGCCACTGTCCTTTCTTGATCCAACCCCTGGTCTCACTTGCTTTCAGGACCAGTGGCTCACTGAGTCCTGCTCACAGCACCAGAGACTGAGGAGCCGCTATCCCAGGCACCATCCCAGGGAGATGCTTAGTTCTAATAGCATTGATTTTTATCAGTGATTACACTTCATCTGTTTCGCAAAAATATCTGGAGCAGTTCATAAATATTAAAACATCTTGAAAATATGACAATTTTTTTTTAAAAAAAACCAGAACAAAAATATTTAAAAGAGGTCAGAGAAATAGGGCTAAAGTGGTGGCTCCATGGTAAAGCGCTTGCCTAGCATGTGTGAGGCACTGGGTTTGATTCTCAGCACCGCATATAAATGAATAAAATAAAGGTCCATTGATAACTAAAAAATATTAAAAAAAAAAAAAAAAGAGGTCAGAGAAACAAATTTCCCTGTGTCCTGGAACATGGGCTGGGCTATAAAGTGGGGGTAGGGGCCTAGGAGGACAAAGGAAGAAAGCCCTGGACTGCTTGGGCTTGCCTGTTAGAAGGGAGAGCGTTGTCAGGGGCGCAGCCTTTGAGAAGGCCAGCAAGGCTGTGTACCAGATGGAAGAATCCAGAATCCAAAGGACTCCTGCAACAGGTGTTCAAGTGAGCAGTGGCTGCAGTTCACGCATGGGATTTGTGTTTGGGGCGTGTGTCTTTGCCCTGAGAAGACGTAGCATACCCAGTGATGTCTGAACAAATGCAGCATCTGTACAGATACAGATGCTGGTGACTTGGAATGGCTCTACTTAAGATTTTCCAACTGTAAGACAGTGCAAAAGCAGCAGGCACTCCAAGCAGCCATATTTCTCAGTACCCTGAGTTTTAAATTCTGATCTTTTCCAGGCTAGCGATATATGGTAGGGTACTCTTGCAATGCTGGGCAGCGGTAGTGAGCTCCAGCTCCCAGTCAGCTGGGAAATTATTTCAAGGTCACCCGGGCATCCTCAGCGCACCGTGTTGCTAGGCTGTAGCATGTGGCAGGAATGCATTTCCCACTTGCGCAATTTTCGATTTATGCTAGTTTTATTAGGATGTAAGCCCATCCTTGATAATTCTTCTTTCTTTTCTACAATTAAAAATTAAATAAAAGAAGGTCAAGCAAGACTTCCTTCCTTGGACTAGAAAATGCCAAGGAATTTTGGCTGCGGGCACTTTGGAGGCTGGGGGGCCAGCTCTGCTGCAGTGGAGCCGCATGGGATGGGGCTCCCGGGATCAGACACCCTCTCCACGGGCTCCTGTGGTGAGTGGTGGTCGTTACTGGACTCCAGTACTTTGTGGAAGACAAGCCATCAAATGAGCGGAGATTTAGCTTCATGGTTGATGCAGGCAGGAGTTCGGAAGACGTGGAACAAGCTTGAAAAATACACAGGAATAAGATTCCTATTCAACAATAAAACGGAACAAAGGACTTGGGCGTGCAGAAACGCATGAATGTAAAACAGGCAATCAAGGAAGTCATGCTTGCCAGGTCCCACAGAGCACGACCTGTTTACAAGACACTCTGGAAAAGACAACCCCACCAGGCTCAGAAGTGGGATCAGGATGGAAGCAGATTGGCGGTTGCAAAGCCTGGGCTGGGGGAGGGACTGAGTAGAAAGGGGTGGGGAGCCGGGGCCCCGGGGCCTTTCTGTCTGGACTGCTCTTCCTCTAGGGAGCTAAGCCCTACAACAGGTGAGTTTTGCTGTACACAAATCATACTTCCATAGACCACACTTTTCCCATAGAGACTCTCTTTCTCTCTGGTTGGAACCAGGGTCTGTGGGACAGGCTGGGAAGGGGCCACTGAGGTTGCAACTGTGTGCACATTGAGCCCTGCAGCAGAATGTGTTTGCAGAGAGTCTGCTGTGCAGAACATTTGGAAACCACGGGTGGGATTCACCCCTGTGCAGAGCACGGGTTCCTCCGGAGGGTACTGCCCACTCTGTTTGGGGTATTGTTTTGTTGTTGTGTGCTCTTTTCCCAGAGCTAGCTTCCTGAGAGAGAGAAAGCAGGTGAGGAAAACAATCACAAAAGGCTCCGCGTATTGGTTTTCCCTGAGTGACCCCAAAACGTTGTTTTCTCTCCTTGGAGTGTGGTCTTCAGAACTCTGGGCTCTCTAAACCAGGACGCAGGTCTGGCCATGGTCTGCCTGTCCTCCTGACAGGGCAGCTGAACTGTGCTGCAGTGGGGTGCAGGTGCCAGGGCACGATTCCTGGCTGCACCTGCAGGAGCACCTGTCGGGCTTTCTGGCCCTCAGCGTGACGTAGAACAGCCAGGAAAGGGCTTTGGGAAGTTCTGCCACCTGGGCGCCGGCTGGTCCATCACAGCTGAGGCTGTGAATTGGCTCTAGTGACAGACGGGATGGCTCTTCTCAACCCAGGGGTGTGAAAGGCTTCGTTCTGCACGCCCTGCGCTGGGCAGCTTGCCTTTCCACCCTGTCCCCAGGCTGTCCCTGCCTCCCTCTAAAGTGTCAGCTGTGAACACTGCGGGGTTTGCTGGCCAGAACTGGCCAAGGGTATGCAGGGGAAGGTGTGGAGTTCCCTCTTCCTGCCTCCATGTCACACCAGGTGTGCAGAGTACTGTGTGTCCATTGTCCCTGAAGTCCAGGCCTCCAGCCCATCGTCCTCTCCTGGACTCGTGGTCCCCCAGCTCTACATGCTCAGACCTACATGTCCGCCCACACTCTCCCCGAACCTCGCCAAGGAGCCGTTAGAAGTCAACATCAGACACCAGCTCCTGCCTGGGCCCCCTTTTCACAGCTGTCCTCCCAGGGAGTGGGACGTGACATTGCAGACAGTGACACTGCCACTCCTTACCCCAACTTCCACATGATTTCCCAGTCTCCTTAAGACCAAGTCCTAGACTCCTTGCACCCTTCCCACGACCTGTCTCCCCATCTCCTGCTACCTTCCCTTGTCCACCAGGTTCCACTCCTGTCCTGCTTTTCCCCATGGGAGCCATTGGCACCTGCTGTTCTCTGCAGGTGGTTCTTACCCACAGGTTGCTGCAGCTGCTCATTCTGTTAGCAGGAAAGATGCCACCTACGCAGGAGGCCCTTCCTGGCCAGTCTGAGGAGAGCAGCCCTCGCTTCCATTACTCCACTATACATTTTTTGGCAGGGGGTAATGGGGATTGAACTCAGGGGCACTTGACCACTGAGCCCCATCCCCAGCCTTACTTTGTATTGTATTTAGAGACAGAGTCTCACTGAGTTATTTAGCTCCTGTGGTTGCTGAGGCTGGCTTTGAACTCGTGATCCTCCTCCTTAGCCTCCCGAGCTGTTGGGATTACAGGTGTGCGCCATGGTGCCTTGCTCCATTTTACTTTTTAAAAGCCCTTATAACTGTCTAAAATGACCTTTGCCCTCACAGGTGTGCCTGTCTCTCCTCCACACTAACAAGGCTCCCAGGAGGCCAGGCCTCTGCGTTATCAACCATTATATGGGTCAAAATTACAAGAAAGAAACGAGCAGACAGACTCAAGCTGAGTTAGAGTGAAGGGGTCATTCAGAAGGACAAGGACAAGGAGGGACAGCACAATGCCCTGGGCTAGTCCCCAACTGCAGGGCAACCAGTGCTTCCCAAAACTCAGAGACCGGCTGGGCAGGGGCTGTGGCCCTTAGTTCCAAGCCAGCAGCCTGGCAGGGAGGCAGGTTCACTGGTCACTCTCCTCCTTCCTAGCTTCCCAGTGTCCTCGAGGGATTCCATCATGCAGTGGGAAGTGGGAGTCCACACAGATTTGCCTCCTAGGATGCAGAGTGGGTCAGAGACCTAAGACAAAGCTCACCAAAGCCACCTTGTTCTACCATGCCAGCACGCTCCATTCACGCAGGCGTGTGCAGCAGGCAGCCTGGTGTAGGGTCTCGGAGAGGAAGGCGTGGAAGGAGCACACAGGGCAATGGGTACAAATGAACAGCCCTCCCCAGGTCTCTGCCTAGCCCCTCATCAGAGGGAGAGCTCCTATGGCCGGGAGGCCTATGTGTTCTGTGCCAAGGACATTGCTGAAGTTGAAGGACAAGCTCTATTTATGTGCAGCCTGGAAACAGGAGCTTGTTTTGCATCGTGTGTGGGGACAGAATGGGCTCAGGTAACACATTCTGATCTGTCCATGGAGCACATGCTCTCTGGGCTTTGTCGAGGTAGGAGCGAAGCCACCCGTTCACAGGATTACAGCCAAGTGGGGAGGAGCCACGTCATGACACACTGCTGCCATCCACATTCCGCAGTGTGGAACGCCATAGTGGTGTGCGTGGAGAAGGGACGTCCAAGCGGACTGTCCATCAGAAAGCCTCATGAGGGCCTGCTGGGAAGGGGAAGCCATAAGGACTCACAGCCCCTGAGGACGGGCATCTTGCTTCAGTAGCAGATAAAAGCTGTAGTGTGCTTGGGAACCAGCTCCACGCGGATGCTACGTTACTAAAGGTGGGTTGGGAGCCACTTGTCAAAAGGGTTGGAACATGAGGCCACAGAATTACTTGATGTGATGAAAACCATGTCAGAGCAGCCTCCCCACGCGCTCCCGGGAGCCCAGACTGAAGGAGGAGCAGACCCGGGACAGCCGTGGAAATGGAGAAGCCAGCACAGACAGCTGGGACACGCAGCGCAGCCCTCCTGCCTGCGTCCGGCCAGATGGCGTCACTCCACACGTGGTGCAGAGCTCTGCACTGCTGCAAAGTTAATTTCCCAACACGCCTTTCTCTCTGATCCACCCTCTACCTTTTGGATGGAATGACGTGACTGCTTCCGGTTGCTTTGCATCTCCTTTCTTATAGGAGGAAAGCAAGTCCCCCACATGTGCTAACATGTGGGCTCCAGCCCTTGTGGAGGGCCCTCGTGCTGGTGACACACATGGGTACCCTCCAAACAAGAATAAAATCAGCAAGTATGTGTCCTCTGGGGGTTTTTAAGCTTCAGGCCTGTAGAGCAGAAACTTTTGAGGTGCCAGCGGAGGACACATTGAGAAATCTAGCTTCTAAATGAGATCTGCACAAGATGGGGACAGGGATGTATCCAGCGTCCAAGGAGCCTTCTCTATGTGCCAGGCTCTGCCCTGGGCACAGACACACCAAAGGCAGATTGGACGTGGTCTCGGTGTCAATGAGGGGCCAGAAGTGACAGCAGCACATGTCCACGAGACTCACAGGGTGTCAGGGACCTCGCAGGAGGAGTTGCTGACCTAGGCAGGGGCCGGGGTCACAGGCACACTGTCATAGCGCCTTCCTGGTGCCTCTTCAAGGCTCCGGCCATCTGCAGGGGCTGCTCCAGGTTGGATGTGGCCCAAGGGGACAGTAAGGCTGGGCTGTCAGTCCTCCAGGGTTCCTCCCAGGGTCCCTGCAGGCTGCTGTACCCCTATTGAAGGAGGCCGCTCCTGTGGAGTCTGAGAAGAGCATCTGCACACCACTGTTTCCTGAGTTCTGTGGCCTTCTGTCCCCTGTCACCCCATTCCCTGGGGTGTTGGCAGTGCTGTGAGTCATGGGACACTGTCTGTCACTTTCTGGTTTCCTTATATCTGCTCACATCTTCATAACTGGTTCCTTTAATCATTCCCCAGTTACCCAGTGACCAGGTGCCACCTCTGTGCTGCTGGACCTACCCCTGATCCCCAGGGAGAGGCCATGCCTGACCCGAGTGTGGATGATGACAGTTATTTGGTGGGAGAGAGAAGAGTCCAGGTGTAGGGGGAGAGAGCACAGTGTGTTCCAGCAGCCGTGGTGGCCAGGAGCCTTTCCTCCTCCACGCCTCATCCCCAGGCATTGAGCGCCAGGCTCCGGCTTTAGCACCAGATCTCTGACGCACCTGCACCTCTCCGTTCCATTGCCCTCGCTGTTCCTTGCCTCAGTTGCTGTGACAGCTCTGCAGTTATCGCCTCACCCTATGCCAGCCCTTCATCCTCCTCATGGTGTCAGCGTGGACGTGCAAGGACCCTGGGCGGGGACCCCCACCTGCCACCCCTCAGGGAGAGGTCTCCGCCACCAAGGATCCCTGCCCTCTTCTCTCCACCCTGGCTGCTGATCTCTAGGTCTTAGCAGCTCCATCTTTACTCCATACCTGGCCTGCTGCATAGAGCACAGAAAGAAGCAGGCACCTAGGAAATGTTCATTGACTGGTTAAGGAACTGCTGGTAATTCATTAGGGACACAGTGAGCAACGGGGAAGAAAAGACAAGGCACATCAGGGGACAAGACAAGCAGGACCTGGTGAGCCAGGCTGAGGAGCACCCAGGACAGTTGAGAGCCGCAGAGAGCCCTCAGCAGGGGCAAGGACCAGACCAGACACGCACCCTGTACGGCTCGTCCGAGCAGTCTCAGTGAGTCAGACACAGCAGAAGACCCCGAAGACAACCAAGGACAAGAAGAATCCCAGCCTTTGACAAAGTGAGGCAGGATGATAGAGGAAAGCACAGAGATCCCACATGAAAAATCCTCTGAGTCCAAGGAAATGAGTAGCTGTGGCTTGTGGAAGGGATTTGCAACCATCGTGATGTATCAAAACGTGTGAAAGACTGCACACACCCTACAGCCATCCTGGTCATCCACAGGGAACTGGTTTGAGGATGCCCCCCGCCTCATGGGTACCAGATCTGAGGAGGCTCGAGGCCACACATGGGGTGGTGTCTGCCTGTATCTGTGCACATCCTGCTGTGTGCGACGATGACTCTAGATTACCCACAACTGCTGCCATGCAAGTGCCTGTGAGAAGCTTCTGTCCTGCATTGTTTAAGGAACAAGGAGAAACGTGTCCACAAGTTCAGGACAGATGTAAACTTCCCCTAAACACTGTCACAGTTGGTGGAACCCACAGATGCAGAATCCATGGGTATAGAAGGCTGGTTTTACTTTCTTAAAAAAATTAGAAATGCTTCTTATTTTTAAGGCCAGGAGAGACATAATTAAACTCTCAGCAGGAATTTGGGGATGTTGGAAATACAGGTAAGTTTGACCTCCTCTCTAGATTATCTCTAGTCTTCTTTGTGTTTTTTAAACTGTGAGAATGAATAGTTTTCTGACAACAAAATTTCTCATGCAGAGACAGAGACATGAGTGAGATTCTGGCTGGAGTGTGACTGTCCACCTGAAGATACAGAGCTTCCCACCACTGACAAAACCTCAGCTCACATGGAAGCCCATCCACGTGGCCTGCAGCAAGTGGGCTAAGGCCACAGGCGTGGGACTCAGAAGGTTGAAACCCACTGGGGCAGAGATTGTACACTCTGTGCTGTCTCCTCAGTGCCCAAACCTGGGCCCAGACCATGGAAGAAGCTCAGGATGCATCTGTGTGATGAGCCAATCCCAGTTCTATATTTGTTAACTGTGTGAGTTTGAGTGCGTTAGCTCATCTCTTTATGCCTTGACAATTTTTTTTCTCTAAAATGGAGAATCATAGTAATAATGAACACAGAGATTCGTGTGATTACCTGAGAAACACCCACAAGCAACATGCTTTCCCTGTAGGATGTCCTCCAAGCGAGTGCAAAAGCGAAGTCAGGTGATTTTGATGAAGGATTTCCCCTGAGAATTGCATTTCTTCTACCCTAGCTTTCAAAATGTAGACGGGCACCTGTTCTCCAGCAAAGGGCCAAAGGCCCACCAATGTGTCCTTTTAAGATATAATAATAATGATGATGAATGTGTAATGATAAGCCAAGACTGCATTATAACCCTCCTTATAACAAAGCTGTTGCAAAATGCAAATGAAAACTTTTTTAATGAATGAAAGACACCTGCATGGCCAAGTTACCAACAGCCCACGAATGTCACAACGAGGTCATATTTCTCTCATCAGTGTATTATTATTCCAAAGGGAAATTTGATTCAAAACTTTATGCATGAAGCTGCTACTGTAAGTCAGACGCTGGGGGTGGGTACAAAACGAAATCTGAAGGAGAGTGAGGGGTGCCCGTCAGACCCAGGGTCAGGGAATGGAGAGATAGGAAAGAGGGCAATGGAGACAGAATAATCCAGAGGGCAGTGCTCTTCCCCAGCCAGCTGGCGAAGTGGGTGCTTAGGAAGCTGCTAACATGTGACCCAGCAGGATGAACTCCAGGCATCAGGAGGAAGGTGGCAGAGACTTGTAGCATCAGATCATTTTCCAAGTCAGGAGCCTGAGGCTAAAAAAAAATGTTTTTAAAAATATGCGGCTGACAGCAGGCAGCAGCCGAGGTGGCGTTTTCTCCTCGACGTCTGTAGCGTCATGTCAGAACTGATCTCAGTTTTGCTGAAATACATAGTACACAAGCTCCCAAAGAAAAACAGTAATAATGTGCAAAATGTAAAGATGTCAGTGGGTTTTGCTCCAAGAGTATCCAGAAAAAAATGTCAACCACTTGGACAAATAGAAGGCAGAGGCAATGATCAGAGTACTCCAGTGGGTGTCTGCCTGCCCAGGGATGGAGCACCCGTCAGATCCAGCCATAGGTCTCTCTGGGCACGAGATTGTGAGTTATTTTTATCTTTTATATATTTTTTTGGCATATCTCTCTATTTTCTTTTGTTTTTACAATGGACATCTACAAATTATGTCTCTAAAAGTCAACATGATTTTTCAAGTCCAGCTATAAAAATTATAATGTCACATATTGAGAAATTCCAAGAAAATAATTAAAGGTTGATGATGAAGTTGTTTATAAAAATGAAAACTAGAAATACACTAAATGTTCAATACAAGATTAATTAAACACACTTTACTCTATCCTTGAATGGTTGTTAAAATTATTTAGATTGGTACTGACTGATATGAAAGACATCCACAAATACATTTTAATGTAATATATAAAATCTGTAGAAGAGTATATATGACATAATTTCCTATTTTACAAGATTAAAAATAGTTCTTTTTAAGGCCAGGAAGAATGCACAATAAGGTAGCAGTGATTTGGGGGGTGCTGGAAATACAGGACATTTTTAATTGCTCTCTGGATTTTCTTTCTAGTCTTCTCTTTCTTCTATGAACATCCGTTCTTCTTTAAGCAGGAAACATTTCCCCTGGACAACAGTTCTCTGAAATCCTTGTGCTTTGGACTGGAAAGAACATCATCACCCTAAGATCCCCTGCTGCAGGCTTGCCTGCAGGTGCCTAGTGCCACCTAGAACCACAGGGCTCAGCCCTTTGATCATGATGGAGAGGAACACTGATGTTGGCAGACTGAGAGCAGAGATCCCAACTGGCATTGTGAGACACTGAACACCGTGATATCTATCACCTGTTTCCTTAAAAACCAAGCATCCTAAAGGACCATCTGGACAGGTGTGGTGGTGCACACCTGTAATCCCAGCGACTCAGGAGGCTGAGGTAGGAGGATCACAAGTTTGAGGCCAGCCTGGGCAAGTTAGTGAGGCTCTAAGCAACTTTTAGAGATCCTGTCTCAAAATAAAATATAAAAAGGGCTGTGGATGTGGCTCAGTGGTTAAATGTCTCTGAATTCAATTACTGGTTAAAAAAAAAAAAAGTCTGTGTAATTAGCAGAATGTTCTTTGGACAGACAAAATGCAGAAGCTTCAACAAAAAAGTAAGATGAGCGGGTGGAAGGGCCTCTCTCCCTTGTAGACCAAGCGGTCTGAACCAAGCGGTCTGGTGAAGTCTCCCCAGCATCTTGCTTCTTCAGTGATTTTCTGAATGCAGGGGTAAAAAACAGACTGCCAGACCTCAGGGAATTTCACTCATCTGCCACCTTTCAGGAGCGGAAGCAAGACACTAAAAATGAATAGGGTTTGTTGGGACCCAGTGGTTATTGAAATAGTACATTTGTTCCATCTCTCGCCTACAATGTATCTGGTTTCTTGTCTAGCTACCCCAAAAAGGAAAAAGAAAAAAAAAATAACTTCAGCTAATATTTACAGGACATGAAACAACTCCCACAGACCTTGGTGAAGGACATCTGGTGCCAGCTGGGGGGTCGGGGTGTTCCTCTGCACCCAGTCTTGCACACATTTTCAACATTTGTCTGTACCGTCTTAAACCCAGCAAAAGCCTCTTGGTGACCTCCAAGAAGAAATACTTCATTTTCTCCCATCCTACCTCTGATTTGGATTCATCTCCACACAGACACGTGGAAAGATAAGAGAACAGACCTGCACAGGAGATGAGAGATTGCAAAAAATGTTGACGCCTTCAAGGGGTTGCTGTCAGTGCTTCTTGCTCGTGCATATTTCTCTCCAGATGGCTGGCCAAGTCCCTGAGGAGGGACCATGCTCTGCGCATCTTAGAGCCCCCACACGGAGTCTGGTTCCTGGTGGGAACTCAGTGAAGATGTCCAAAGCTGCAGGCTGAGGACCACTCAGGGTGAGAGCCAAGAGCAAGAAGGGCCAACCCTGGGGAACAACTAGAACCTGAGGGCTGCTGCTCTACAGTGCCTGAGAGATGTGACTTGGACCTGATTTTGCCACCAAGGTCCAGCAGCACAGGAATGAAGCCCGAAGCGGTGTCAGGTGGCTGCCACGGCCGCTCAGCTTGCCAGCTTCTGAGCTGTCCAGAATGAAAGGAGGGAGGACTCAAAGCAAGTCCCGCCTGCTGCTCCCTGCCAAGACCGAGATACTCCGAAACAATTGGGGAAGTTGCAACAATTACACAAAGTCCTTGGCCCCTTGCTTGTGGGTGGCACAGATCTCTGCCACAGCCGCTAAGTCCTGGCAGGCTTTGAGAGGGCAGAAAGGACACTGGCCTGAGCTCGGAGATCTCTGTATTGAGATGGGTGTCTCACTGCTACTTTGAAAATGCTCTCAACTCTACATACTTCTCTACAATGTTGACTTTTGCAGTGGACATTCTACATTGTAGAAGACATCCTTCTTTGTTTCAAGAGGTAGCCCATCTGGATATTAATGTGTCTGTGGTAATATTAAATATAGGAGATTATTAAGTCAAGGAGCCAGGGTCACAGATCTTTATTTCAAAGACTACTGCAACTGTTGCAAAAACGTGGCCTCTTACATAAGGGACAGTTCCAGAATGTCTATAATGAGAGCGCTTAGGGACCACCTGTTGGAAGTACAGGCAGAGGCCGGAAGCCACATCTGCAGGCATCTGTCATGATAATGGGTGGGCACAGAAGTCCTCTGACAGTGCCTGTCCTCTGCCTCTGACCCGTCACTGCTTTGGCTTATCCTGGGCTTTGTGGCGATCCTCAATCCTCCCAGGGAAAGTCTGTTCAGTTTCAGCATCTGACTCTCAGATCAGCTTTCTGCTCTCCAGTGTGTTCAGCACAACCTGCGATCTGGGCGGCTGTGTGAGTTCTCACAGCTGTCTCTCACGCCCCCTCTGGCCTGCACCACCCACACCCCAGCCTAACCCAGCCGCCTCTCCTGCACCTCCCCCCCCCCCCCGTTACCTGGGCACTGTGATGCCCATGGAGCACCTTTCACGTTCCTTGGCCGTGTCCAACCCAAATTCCTCAGCCCGATATCTCTATATTTCATGATCTGACTTGCCATTCTTAGAAAAATGAAAACAGTCCTTTTTGTTCTTGCTGAAGTTAACGGTATAATGAAGCCTTCGAGAAGGGTCCTCGTGATTAGGGCTCCCCAAACACTGAACCACTCAGCAGCTGCTCCAGTCGACTTCTGCTTCCATTGGGGCAAATGCCGCCCACTAAGCAATGACTATCCTTGATTCTGTCCAAAAACAAATGTCTTAGGCTCTTCCAAGGACAGCCCTGCAGGGGGCATGGGTTCAAATCAGGGTGGCTTGCAGGTGACATTCCCAGGTAAATATCTTCCTCTTGGAAGCAAAGGATCAGGAATATCTTTCAGCATTCTGAAAGCTTTGCTAACTAAAGTAGAAACAGCCACTCTAACAGCCAGCCATTGGGAAAGATGACGGGAGGGCAGGCTGGTCCACAGCAGGAGAAAACTCCACAGGCATACCCGAGCCCACAGCCGGCTGCTGGGTTGCCTTCTGCTGGAAGGTGGCTCTCCCTGGCTCGGCACCTTGTAACTGAGGCCTGTGTGTGGGGGGGGGGGGGAGGGGGGGGTTCTCCGGGGACTTTGAGGTCCTAGCAGTTGCCTATCACAGATGAGAGGGGTTGGTGGCGGCAGACTCTGACACTGAGGGAGACACTCCCTGCTAAAGACAGCCATGCTAGAAGGGGCCAGGGAGGCAAAACACCCAAGGTTTGCCTCCAGGGCCTGGCCTCTACTCTGAAGGTCTCTCCGACACTTCATCAGACTGATGCATGGACAGAGTGACACTGTGAAGCCATCACACCTGGGTTCAAATCCTTTAAGTGCATGGGCTAGAACAGATATTGTCAAGCTGGGGCCTGTCATCCAATGCAGTCTGTTTACTGACTTAGTAGGTGAGGTTTCCTGGATCCCAGCCATGCTCCTTCCTTGACGTATTGTCTTTGGTGGCCTGAACACTCACAGGGGAGAACACAGGCTCCCAGAGCATGAAGCATCTTCTACCTGACCTTTTGCAGAGAGAATTGTAGACACCTGGCGTAGAGCAAGTGATAACCTCAATTCATTAGGCCCAGAATGCTGCTGGTAGCACTCTCCCAAGAGGCTTTATGGAAAGCTAACTGGTGTTAAACAAAGTAAGTGAGCACATTTGGAAAACTCTAGGATAAATAAGGATGTGTCCCTTTACTGAAGGCCCCTCAGAGCCCTGAGGAAGTCAGTCAGGGAGTCTGACATGCATTTCTCTAATCCATCTCACCTTGGAACCGACTGTCATGGAATAATGCTCAAGTCATCTTCGAGCACGGATCCCAGGGACACACAGAGACTTCCCAGGAGATAAAAGCAGTTTAAAGGAACCAATTTCCACATCTGAATTTCTTGCATTGTTGCATGAAACAGGTTCACCTGATATAAGTTTCCCCTACCCTCTGCCCCATACTGCAGTTTCCTGCCTGTGTCAGAGAGAGGCTAGCCCCTCGATCCCCTCGAGCCTGTGCTTGTGTGGAATCCAAGTGCTGGAGATGGCCTGCTCCTCAGTGATAAGTCATGACCCAGGGTTTCTGTCTTAGAGTTTGTTAAGCCTGGAGCTTCACATTGTGAGGTGTTGGGGACCCGCTCTGATGCCCTTGAGCTCAGAGAAGCCGGAGTGACCCAAGTCTGGGAAGTGAACTCCCAAGCCCGTCACAGCAGTTTCCTGAGGCTACCAAATTTTTCAAGGTATACAGAAGAGAACATGATTATACATAATTTCTTTCAGATTTGGTGCTCTTTATTCAATAAGCTAGTTAAAAAGCATTCCTACCAGTCATATTATGATCTATTTGTGCCAGTTGCGATCAACCTCCATCTGATTTCATTTCATTTTTATCAGACATACAATATGTTCTACTCCTATTAATTGAAAAATGGAACCTTTAAATTTTTGATGAAAAAGTTTAGATGTTAACTTAAAATGTGTCCAAGGACACGTGACTTCGTGAAATCCTCTCAGGAGGTCGGTCCCCACAATGTGCTAAGCTACACCTTCTGCGGGACCAGTGTCCTCAGCGCTGTCTCTGGGAGGCACCAAGTTAGACAGGTGTATGGAGGGTCCCAATGTACAGCAGCTGCTGATAACCTCCCCTCATCCCCTCTGCCTCCTGCCGGGCTGATGACGGCACTGTGCCCTTTGTCTCCATTCCCAAACCCCAAGCTCTTGGGAGAGGGTTTGATGGACAACTTGACACCCAGTGATGACTGAATGTCTGGTGGCACTCACCATCACTGGCACTTGCATTTTAACACTGGGAAAGTTTAAGCTGGTGGCAGTGCTATGCAGTGCAGGGGCACTTCCCCACCTTCCAACACCGACACCAGGAGGCAATGGGGACTGCCAATGTGCCCAGCTTTCCTTTGTGGGTGATTTTTTCCCCCGGAGGACTGGGTGCTCCTTAAGCTCCAACCAAAGGGCACTTTGCAAGAGCAGCCCCCAGCAGGGTGGCCGAGGCTGCACAGGCCCCGGGAGCACATTCCCTCTGAGAGGGTGCAGGAGGGGCGGGGGTGCTCCACCAGGAACACTGCCTTCTCTTGGCACTGCCCACGCCCCGCCAGCTTGTGGTATTTGGGGCTGTCTTACTTCTCAGGAGTTAGGAGACAATCTGGCAAGGCCAGCTCTGAGTGTGGGGAGCAGGCTGTGCCCTGGTCTGCTAGCCACGGTGTGGAGAGCAGCAGTTCTCAGACTGTGCCTAACTTGGGGCCGCCCCACCGTGAAAAGCAGCAGTTTGCCATGAGTCACTCCATTCTGAGGGCAAGGGCCCAGGCACCTTGACTCTGTGCCTTTCTGTACAAGGAAACAACCACTGTCTGCCCAGCACCACCAAAAGGCACAAGGTGACAAATAGCTTATTCATGCCAACTTACCAAAGTACATAGGAGCACCTGGACTACAGCCATCCCAAATCATACCAGCAACACCAGGCACGGGAGCTTACCTACTTCTCCTAAAACCCATGGAAGGAGGAGCCCCCCCAAGAGTGGACACAGTGGTACCCTGGCCCTGTCACCTGGTCACAAGCTTGCCCAGGAAAATTGCCATGGTGATGAACCTCTGGTTCTGTTTCCAGGCCTCAGCTTGGCACACTGCTGCCCATGACTGTGCTGCACGGCCCAATCCAAGGTGACCCTCTGAAATGGCCAAGTCAGGACTGTCCTCCTGACAACTCTGTGGAACTGCTTGGGTTAAGCCCTTCTCTGACCACCTTTTAACTCTACATTCACACCTCTTCCTGCCTGTGCCCTTGGCACAGCGTCCTATAACCCATCGGCCACCTGACCCCTCAGCCTTTCTGTGCCATATAGATGTCCCTTCTGTGCCATATAGATGTCATTGTGTGAAGCACAACCTGAATGTAATTGTTACAGACTTTGGAAATTAAGATTAGAATGGAATAAAAGGGCTGTGATGGCCGGTGGCCCCTGAGCAGTCCTGATCACCACTGCTGTGGTGTTGCTTGTGGATTTACTGCTAGTCAATGATGCTGGTGCCGTGGGAGACCCGAACACCCTGGCTCCTAACAGTGTCTTCCAGCCTCACCGGTGAGTCCAGCAGCACGTCTTACAGGGCACATGCATGCTGACCCGCTTCCCCACTCCCTCAGGAGACCCCGGAGAGCAAATCAGACCACCGAGGCAATGTCTTTGCATTTACCTTCTGAGCATGCTCACTGGCCTGGCACAGCCTGGGGTTCATGTCTGGGAGGGGGTGCTGTTTCCACACAGAAGCTCCCACTGGGGGACTGCATGTTGAAAACCAAAAAGGAAAATCCCATTCAAATTGAATCAAATGATAATAAAAATGACAATTAAAAATTATATCATTCCATGTGTTTAAACTCCCATGGTGTTGGTGTTTCTTTCAAGTCAGGTTTGATCAGCGGCTTGGATAACACCACTAAATCCCCCCTCCTGCCTTGCTCCGTCCTTAAGCTGCATTTTCTAAAACCCCCTGCCCTGCCTCCCTCTCCCATCGCAGCCTAACCTCAGGGTGGCTTGCGAGAGAAAGCCCTTCGCCCCTCCGGCTTTACATCTCATGTCCAGGCAGTATCCTTTCCTCTGATCATTAACACAGTTTAAAACCTAGCAGCCTATGGAGGGTGAGGCCAGTTTCCTAGCCACTCCCTGCAGGCCTACCGCTTGGACAAGAGACCATCCAGAGGGCAGAGGGCCTGGCTCTTCACGCTTCCTCCTTTCCGCTGAGTCTTTGGGTATTCTAAACACACTCCCGTTACCGTGGTCGAGCATGGATGCAGAGTTTTGCAAAGGAATGCAAACGTAGCTGATGGTAGCTCTGAAGCTCCAGCCAGAGGCAGGCTCTTGAGAGAGAGCTTCAGGCTTGGGAAGAGACTCAGCACAACACCCTCCAGGCTGGGGAAGAGACTCAGCACAACACGCTTTGAGAGACAGCCAGCAGGAACCTGAGGGAGAGAGCAGGTGGAGGACTAGCACACACACCAGGGTGGTCCCAAAGTGTCCCTGACAGTCTGCTGTGACTGCCTGATGCTCACAACTAGGGCCAGATCAACAGCTGCTGCACAGACCAGCAGTCCCTCTTGAGCCTTCTCCCCTGGGGCTTCTCTGGTGTGTTGGAAACACCAGGAGCCTAAAGTGGACATGGTATGAACACCTTGGGCATCCCTCTTACCTCTCTGCTAAGGCATAGGATGTCAGGATAAAGGCAGGGAGTGGTCCTTGCCGTGGAAGTCCTTGGAAAAGCCTGTGGGCCTCAAGCCATGTCCACCGTCCCCAACTGTCAGGCTGCATTGGGTGGGGGCACAGCCTGGGAGCTGGCCATCAGCTCTTGGCACCAGAGCAGAAAACAAAGATCTGCCCTCTTTTCAATTTTTCTTAGGACCCCGATTGGGGTCCTGATGAAGAAACTCCAGCCCCTCCTCCTGTAGGCCAGAGCCTCCCGCAAAACTGAGCTTTGCTCCCAACCTTTTCTATCAGCCCCTCCTGGGTTCCTGGGCCATGGCCAGCAGCTCTTTCCTCAAGGAACACTCTCGTTCCCCTTTCCCCTTGAGCCTGATGACAAAATGAACAAATCAAAACCTAAACAAGTGAGGATGCCAAGGTCACTTGAACATTCACAGGCCGATGCAACCATGAGCATCTCTTTGCTTGCAACTGACTGCTTCATTATTAATGTGAAATCAAAACCTGTTCTGAGCTCTTACAATCTGGTAAGTGGTCCACAGTTGTATTTACTAACATTGCCCTGATATTGAGCACTTGGGAACAGATAAAATAAATAAAAGATGTTGCAAACCTTAGGTATGACTACTTTCAAGTCAGACGGGCAGGTCTGAATGTGGCTTTGTCACTTGCCAAAGCCACTTCATTTCTCTGAGCTCAACTTCTGCATCAGTAAAACAGGGAGAATTGATCCACTGCCTGGGTATGTTATCAAGAATAAATGACATGAGATTTGTAAAAGACCTAACATAATGTTTGAAAATGGAGCATATCCTCGGCAAATAGTAATTATCATTAACAAGCTAAATGTACATATTAAAGTTAAGGTAATCAGAATTTCAGATAAACAGAAGGAATCTTGAAAAGCTCCATTATGGGTCAGAGAAGAGGTGACCCCCAAAACTTATGTGTGAGACAATGCAAGAAAGGTCAGAGGTGAAATGCCTGGGTTATGAGAGGTATGACCTCATCAGTGGATCAGTGCGCTGACGCAGGAACTAGGTGATACTAGAGGCAGGTAGGGTAGGTATGATGGAGAACATGTGTCACTGGGGTATGCCTTTGAGTTTATATTTTGCCCCTGGTGAGCAGAGCTCTCTCTGCTTCCTGGTTCCATATCCTGAGCTGCTATCCTCCTCCACACCCTTCCACCATGATGCTCTCCTCTCCTGGGGCCCAGAGTGGTGGAATTGGCCTTCTGTGGCCTGAGCCCTCTGAGACCCTGAGCCAGCACAGACTGTTCCTCCTCTGTGCTGTTCCTGTCTGGTCTTCTGGTCACAACAACAAAAGGCCAACTAAAGCCAGCTCTTTTATTCCTTTATGCATTTGACAGTGTTTGCTGAGCACACTGCTGTACCAGACACCCCACCACCACCCAGAGGTAGGACACACAGGGGGGATGGGGCAGGTGACACCCCAGCTCTCCTGGAGGTCAGGAGGCTAGCTGTGATGACAGGGAAATGACACTAGGAGAGAAAATAATGAATAGAGAGGATAATCAGATGTTTCTGAGTGTGGGCGGGAAGTCAGACAAGGTTCAGGACAGGTGGGTTGCTGGGGAAGGCCCCCTGAGAGGATGATAATCCAGGTGACGCCTGACCCCAGGGGACCAGGGCATGCAAGCTGGAGCATCTGCAGGCCTGGCTGGGTGGAGCTTGGGGAGCAGAGCGCAGGCCTAGAAGGGCAGTGAGGGAGGCGGGCTTGGAGTTCCAAGTCCCTCCCCTGGTCCTGCTCCCGGCAAGCCTGTGGCTTGGAATCACACTCTCAACTCTCAGGATCTCAATAGTACTCTCTGAAAAATGGGAGGACTGATAATCACTGAGGGCCTGTCGTGTCCCGGGCCCCGCCGCCCCCCCCCCCCCCCCCCCCCCGCCCTGCCACTGTGGCTGAGGGCACTGTTGGCTGAGTGACCATAAGGAATTAAACATAACAAAGTTTGCGTAGCTTTGCTTGCAGGTGAATTGATCCTCAGGGAAGCATTACTGATAAGATCAGCCAGGCCCAGGATATGGAATCCTTTATTCTTCTTATCTCTTATCTCTTTTGACTTAGTCCTGACCAAAGGACCAGCCAGCTGCAGATTGTTTTGGGGTCTGGTAGTGAAACAGCCCCTGGAAGGCGTCCCAGGCAGTCCCAGTCTCCCTGTCCACTGTGAGAGCACCAGAGGCCATGAGATAAACGCTGCGGGGCATGCCGTGGGGAAGTGGGTACATGTGGAGGCTTTGTGGGGCTCTGGCTTTCCCACGTCATGAAGAGAACTGCTCCTGCCAGTGACATGGCAGCTCAGTCCCTCCCTTCCCTGCTCCCCGATACTAGGTCTGTATACATGGGTGTGTAGGTGACTACCTCTGTATGCAACACACACACACACAAGCACACACACGTGCATGCGCATACATGACTCCTTTTAATTTTCCTTATCTTAGTATTAATTTTCTGTTTACTCTCTTGAGTGCCCGTCATGGATAGGCAGGAAAGCCCACTCTCCCAATTGTCCGCATCCCAAGCAAAATTTACTACATAAACCAGAAACACAGAGAAAGCAAATAATCTAAGTAATTAATAAACACAGGCTGGTATAAATAAGAGTGATGTACATAGAAAGAGTGTCTACAGACGTGGACAGTGTGCGGACCATCCTGCTCTTACAGGCGGCTGGACAGGAGCCTGTTTTGGCTCTTGGATGTGTAAACTTATTTTTACTAGAAACCCTAAGTGGTAAGACTCAGGGAAAACAGTTCTGCAGAGATGACTTAGGACCACAACAGGCAGAATCCTAGGAAAGTGACCTGAAGTACAGGGTTGTCCCATGTAGTGAGTAGAAACATAGGATAATCAGTTAGATTTAAATTTCATTAAAGAACCTAACTTCTAACATTGGGTGGGAAAACTTTGCCAAGCAGAATCACGTGAAGATAGGAAAGAGCCAGCAGGTGAGTGCCCCAGGGGGATGTGGGCTCGCCAGCCCAAAGAGCCTCTCAGCCACCACGCAGTCCAGCCTCAGAAGGTGGCGTGGGCCCAATTGTACCACAGCAGAGGGTTCTGGGGACCTCGGGTGGCCTCCAGGAAATTGAAGCAGGGCCACATGCAGCTACCTGGGAGTCAGCCTGAGCAGGCTGGCTCTACACCCAGGCAATGCCAAAGTGGGCCCGGAAGGGAACAAGGGGCCCTTGTACCCAGGGAGTGTCTGTCGTGCCAGTTGGTGACTTGTCATCTTGGGACACGAAGATCTGTGCCTGGGAAGCTCATCTGTTTTGAGCTTTCGTGCTTTCCATGTTTGGTCTTGTGCTTTCCCCTTAATTCTCAGTCAAGTTTCTTTTTGAAAATTCTAGCTTTTGTCTCTGAAAAATTAATATCTAGGTCTTTAGTCTTTGATCACTCATCAATCCATTCTCTTTGTGGCAATCGAGGGCTCTCCCTCCAAACTGCTTTATTGTGGTGTAATTTATATACAATACAATTCACGATTTTTTTTTTCATTTCTAGATTCTTGGCCACTCTAGGTGCTTTGCATTTCATGTAAACTTTGAAATCAACTTGACAATTTAAAAAAGATCTTGCTAGAATTTTTATTTGGATTGAATCGAATCTATAGATCAATTTAGAGAGAACTGACATCATAACACTTAGGATTTCCTCAAACTACTAGCACATTGTACCTCCTTTTTTATTAGATCTTTGATTTTTCTCATCAGTGTTTTGAGTTTTCAGCATACAGATCTTGCACCTATTTTGTTAGATTTATACCTGTTTCATGATTTTTGATGCTAATATAAATATTTTTCTATTTTAATTATTAATTATTTATAACATATAGAGGTAAAATTGACTTTATCATATTGGCACTGTATCTTGCAAAATTGTTATTTCAGTTTTTAACTTGAGTAGATTATTAGTTTCTGGGGGTCATTGTTTATTAGACAATCATGACATCTCCGAAGAGAGGCATTTTTTCTTTCCAGTTCATCTGCATGCGACTTCCTTGCCTTGCCTTCCTGTACTCGCCAGGAGGACCCCAGTGCAGTGCTGAAGGGAGGTGTTCAGAAGGGGACATACTTGCCTTATTTTTCATCTTAGGAGGAAATTAGTCTTTCACCTTTAAGAAGGATGGTAGCTGTGCGTATAGGTCATTGTGGTGAACACTCCACATGCACCTGGCCAAAATGTGCCCTTTGCTGCTGGGCGAAACAGTCCCTAAGTGTCAGTTGGATCAAGCAGATGCAGATGCCCTTCTATTTGTGGTCCTCTCTGAGAGTTTGTAATAAGAATCGCATTGGTCTTTGTCAAATGCTTCCACTGCATCAGTTGAAAGGAACTGATGTATTTTCTTTTCTAATCTGTTGCTATGGTGAATGAGGACTGACCCATACCCTATGATGGGCCAGTCTTGCATTTCTGTACTATACCCAGATGGTCACATGTTAATACATGTTAATAGTCCTGGAGTCCACTTGCTAGTACTCTGTTGAAGAGGTGAATGTGCCCAGGCAAACTGGGCTGTAGAAATATGGGTTTGTGTGTCAAGATAATACCAATA
The DNA here is from genome assembly GCF_047511675.1 of Marmota flaviventris. Classification (NCBI taxonomy): domain Eukaryota; kingdom Metazoa; phylum Chordata; class Mammalia; order Rodentia; family Sciuridae; genus Marmota; species Marmota flaviventris. The sequence continues at coordinate 106,687,116 of NC_092505.1, read as the reverse complement.
TTATAATATGAACAGGATATGTGTCCTCCTCTTATAGTTTCTGGAAGACATTATGTAGAAGTAGTCTTATTTTTTCTTTTAATATTTGGTTGAACTCACCAGGGTAGCCAGCTACACCCAAAGTTACTCTGTGGGAGGGTTTGTAACCATGAATTCAATTTCTTTAATAGTTACCAGGCTGTTCAAATCACCATTGCATATTGGTTGAGTCAGGGTGTTCTTGAAGTTTTCTTTGTTTTTGCTTTTCAGGGAACTGGTCCATTTAAGTTGTCTGACTTCTGAGTGTGGAGTGTCCATGTGTTCCCTGGATGTGAGATATATATAATTAGTTAGTTGTTGATGGCCTTAATTTATTTATTTACATGTGATGTTAAGACTCGAACCCAGTGCCTCACACGTGCTAGGCAAGCACTGTAGCACTGAGCCCCAGCCTCTGTGTGCTTTCATTGCCTGAAGGATTTTTACCGAGGTCCTTGATCTTGGCAATCTGCCTCCTCTCTTTTTTTCTTATTCTTGCTGGAGACTTGTCCATTATATTGATTTTTTTTGAAGAATTCGTTTTTTGCTTCATTAATTTTCTCCATTGCTCTACCATTTTAAATTTTATCAATTTCTGCTCTTTTCATTTTTTTCTTTCTACTTGCTTTGGATTTAATTTGCTCTTATTTCTCAGATTGAAAGCTGAAATTTCTTCTTTCCTAATATTGGTCTTTAATGCTATGAAATTTCTCTCTATGCACTATTTTAGCTGATATGTGTGTTTTCATTTTTATTCAACTGAAACTATTTTCTAATTTGCCTTATAAGATTTCCTCTTTGATCTACAGTTATTTATTATTGTGTAATTTGATTTTGAAATATTTGGAGATTTCCAGATATCTTTTTACTATTGAGTTGTGGTTTAATTGATTTACAGAAAAAGAACATCCCTGGCATGATTTCAATCCTTTTACATATTTTACACCTTGCTTTGTGATCACAAATATTGTCTACATAAGTATTTCATGTATACCTGACAAGAATGTGTATTCTGCTGTTGAGTGGAAAGCTCTAGAAATATCAGTTAGGTCAAGTTTGTTGATAATGTCGTTCAGACCTTCTATATACTTTCCTTAAAAAAAAATTTAAATTGAAATCCAAATACCATAAGATGTACCCTCTCAAAGCATACACTCCAATAGCTATTAGCACATTGCCAGGTTGTGCGCAGTGACTGACTGTAACACCCTGTGGCCTCAGCATGTGTTTTAAGTACAGAAGCAGAACTTGGTTACCCTTGACACAGTTTCCAGTTCTCTGCCTCTTCCCAGTTCTTAAAGTAGAATGAAGATACCTACCTCCTACAAGTCTCCCTCTGGCTTCCTCCGGCTGGTTGATCACAAATGTCCCAGGGAGCTCCACCCTTCCCATTGGCTCTGCTGAGGTGTGCGGCCCTCTTCTCTCTGAGATGTAACAAACTCCTTCTCCTTCTCCTTCTCTTTTTCCCCCTGTAGCTCAAATTGACTTAATTCATTTTTTTAACTAATTCTGGAATTATAACTACATAAAATAGATACAATGTTAGGCTATAAAAATATTTTTCCAATATTTCACTTTATTCTTTTTTTCCATTTTCCACATTTTTTGTGGGTGCTATAATACAGTTGTATGTATGATGGGATTGGGTACATATTGGTACATGCACACAACATGACAATGTAATTTGGCCAATATCATTTCCCAGTATTTCCCCTTTCCCTCTGTTCTTCCCTCTGCCAGTCCCTTTCCATGAGATCCCCAGCCCATCCACCTTTTCCTTTTCCCTCTCTAGCTTGTACGTGTGAGAGAAAACATATGACCCTTGACCTTCTGAATTTGGTTTATTTCGCTTAACATAATGTTCTGAAGTTTCATCTATTTTCCTATGAATTACATAATTACATTTTTCACAACTCCATTGTGTATATACACCACATTCTCTTTACCCATTCATCCATTGATAGACACCTAGGCTAGTTCCATAGTTTGGCTATTGTGAATTGTGCTGCTATAAACAGGGGTATGAATGTATCACTGTAGCATGATTTAATTCTTCAGGATAGAGACCAAGGAATGGTATAGCTGGGTCATATGGAGTTCCATGTCTACTCGTTTGAGCAACCTCCATGCTGATTTCCATAGTGGTTGTACTAATTTACAGTCCTCCAACAATGTGTAGGTCTAGTTTTTTCTCCGCATCCTCTCCAACATTTATTTTTGTTTGTATTCTTAATGGCTGCCATTCTGACTGGTGTGAGATGAAATCTCAGGGTAGTTTTGATTTGCATTTCCAAAATTGCTAATGATATTGAACATTTTTTTTTCATATATTTGTTGGCTATTTGTATATCTTCTTTTGAGAAATGTTTATTTTGATTCATTTGCCCATTCATTAATTGGGTTATTTGTTTTTTTGTGTAAAGTTTTTTGAATTCTTTGTATATTGTAGATAGTAATCCTCTGCCAGAAGAGTTAACTAGCAAAGATTTTTCTCCCATTCTGTAGGTTCTTCTTCACATTCTTAATTGTTACCTTTGTTGTGCAGAAGTTTTAAAATTTGATATCATCCCATTTGTTAACTCTTGGCATTATTTCCTGAGCTTTAGGGATCCTATTGAGAAAGTCATCACCTGTACTATATGTTGGAGTGTTGACCCTATGTTTTCCTCTGAGAGTTGCATAGTATCTGGTCTAATTCCAATGTCTTTGATCCATTTTGAGTTGATTTTTGTGCAGGGTAAGAGATAAGGATCAAGTCTCATTCTTCTACATATGGATAACCACTTGTCCCAGCACCATTTGTTAAAAAGTCTATCTTTTCTCCATTGTATGTTTTGGGCACTTTGTCAAGGATCAGATTACTGCATCTGTGAGGGTTTGTCTCTGTGTCTTTCTACTCTGTGCCATTGGTCTGGGCATCTGTTTTTTATGCCACTACCATGCAGTTCTTGTCACTGTAGTTCTGCAGTGTAATTTGAAGTCAGGTATTGTGGTGCCTCCAGCATTGCTTTTTTGGCTTAAAGTTGCTTTCACTATTCTGCATCTTTCATTCTTCCAGATGAATTTTAGGACTGTTTTTTTTCTAGGTCTGTGAAGAACATCATTGGTATTTTATGGGAATTTCATTGAATCTGTATACTGCTTCTTGTAGTATGTCATTCTAACAATATTAATTCTACCTATCCATGAACATGGGGTGTCTTTTCATCTTCTTATATCTTCTTCAGTTTTTTCTTCAATGTTCTATAGTTTTCCTTTTAGAGGTCTTTCACCTCCTTGGTTAGATTTATTCCTAGGTTTTTTGTTTGTTTATTTGTTTGTGGTTTTTTGAGGCTATTGTGAATGGAATAGTTTTCCTGAGTTCTTTCTCAGCATATTCATTGTTGGTATATAGGAAAGCTATTGATTTTTTTTTCCAATTTTACAAACTGATACTTGGCCAGATTTGTTTATTAGGTCTAGCAGTCTTATGGTGCTGCTTTTTGGATCTTCTAAGTATAGGATCAAATCATCTGCAAATGATAATTTGACTTCCTCTTTTCCTATTTTTGTCCCTTTTATTTCCTTCTCATGCCTAGTTACTCTGGCTAGAATTTATAGTACTATATTAAACAGGAGGGGTGAGACTAGACCTTTAAACTCTCATTCCAGATTTTAAAGGAAATGCTTTCTGCTTTTCCCCATTTACTACAGGTCTGGCTTTGGATATTTCCATATGTAGCCTTTATGACGTTGAGGTAGGTTTCTTCTAGCCCTAGTTTATTCAGTGTTTTCACCATTAATGGGGTCTGAATTTTGTCAAAGGCTTTCTCTTTGTCTATTGAGATAACTAAGTGATTTTTGTCTTTAATTTTATTTATGTAATTAATTACATTTATTGATATATTTATTTTAAACCATATTGGCACCCTTGGGATAAACCCAACTTGTTCATGATATACAATTTTTTAATATGTTGTTGAATGTAATTGCTAACATTTTATTAAGAATTCTTGCATCTAAGTTCATCAGGGATATTGGTCTGTAGTTTTATTTCCTTGATGTGTCCTTATCTGGTGTTGACATAAGTGTGATACTGATTTCATGGAATGAATTAGGAAGTGTTCCATCACTTTCTATTTCAGGAATACTCTGAGGAACATTTGCATTAGTTATTCTTTAAAGTTCTGGTAGAATTCAGCTGAGAATCCATCTGGTCCTGGGCTTTTCTTTGTTGGAGGAATTTTTTTTTACCTTTATTTTATTTGTTTTTATATGGTGCAGAGGATCAAACCCAGCACTTTGCATGTGCTAGGTGAGTGCTCTGCCACTGAGCCACAGCCCCAGTCTCTGTTGGAAGAATTTTATTACTGCTTCTTCCTTGTTGATTACTGGTCTCTTTAGGTTCTCTGTGTACTCTTGATTCTATTCTGGTGGTCGTATGTATCAAGAAAGGTATCTGTTCCTTCTAGGTTTTCCAATTTACTGAAGTATAAGTTTTCAAAATAATCCCTAACAATTCTCTGGATTTCTGTAACATCTGAGGTGATTTCTCCTTTTTCACCTCTAATTTTATTAATATGGGTATTCTCTGTTTTACTTTTGGTTAGTTTGGCTTATTAATCTTTCCAAAGAACCAAATCTTCATTGATTCTTTGTGAGGTTTTTTTAAATTCTCAATTTCATTGACTTTTGCTCCGATCTTAATTATTTCCTTTTTTCTACTGGTTTTGGAATTGGCTTTTTCTTCTTTTTCAAGGGCGTTGAGATACATGATTAGGTGGTTTATTTGGCATCTTTCTGATTTCCTTTTGCAGGCACTCATAACTGTAAACTTTCCTCTTAGAACTTCCTTCATAGAGTCCCAGAGGTTCTGGTATCTTATATCACTATTCTTATTTGATTCTAAAAATTTTAAAATTTATCTCCTGATTTCTTCTATCACCTGCTCCTCAATTGAAAGTGTTAATATAATTATTTATCCTTGACTTGTATTCTGAGAATTAAGGTTTGTGGTTTGTCTATTTTTTTTTTTCTTCTTGTTTCTTTCTCTCCTTTCACTAACAGCCAATTCTCTTGTTCTCTCTCTCTCCTTTTACTTTGTTTTTCCTTTTTTTTCTCTTCTTTTTATAAAGCCATAAGTTGCTACATCTCTTCTGAATTTTCACTGTTCACATTTGAACATTCTGAACTCACTTCTACATTCTTATCACACTATCCTTTCTCTTAATGAATTATATTTTTACCATCTTTTAGGACTATTTGAACTACTGGCCCCACCATTCATGTTGCTGTAATTATTACTGCTGTGGATGACATTGTTGACATCTGCTGTTTATTTCAATACCAGATCTAGGTGATGGCTATTGTTTTTGCTGTTGGGAACTGCTCACACCACCATTCCTACTTTTGTGGTAGTTAAGTGTTGTGGATGTCATCATAGGCACCAGTAATTTATTCTAATGTTGCGTATTATTTGCATCAGTTGTTGCTATTGTATATTTCCCACTTTTCTGTGAGGTGCTGGGAATCTACAAGGATATTACAGGTTCACAAGGAGATTCTACTGCCAAACTAAAAAGACATTGCTCCTTGTTCTATGCACAAACTAATGTCACTAAAACTTCAATTATAATTTAATACAAAGGATAGAAGAGATATAAACTAAAACCAGGCCCCAAGGAGGAAGGGCTGGAGTGGGCCCTCAGGTCCACTCACAGACATCCACCCCTACAGCCAAAACAGAGAGAATTAACACAAAGGCTGTGGATGCCATACCTTTCAGCGGGTCTCGATCTAGATCACTCTAGGACACTTTGACAAAGGAAGGCTATGCCTCAAAAAGGCCCCCACACAACAGTAAAAGAGAAATCCAAGCCAACAGATGCAGAAAACACAACACAGGAATGCAAGAACTATGAAAAAACAAGGTCATGCAATGCCTCCTTGGAGTCATAATTCATCAGGAACTGACTGCAAAGATACTGAAGTGAATAAAATATCAGATAAAGGAGTCACAAGAATAACTCTAAAAGTGATCAATGAATCCAAGAGAACCCAGAAAAACTGAATGAATTAAGGAAATTAGTACAGGATATGAATGAGAAGTTCAATAAGGAGATAGAGATATTAAAAAAAGAACCAAACACAAATCTTAGAAATGAAATACAAGAGATAGAGATATTTTTAAAAACACAAATCTTAGAAATGAAACACAGAGTAAATCAAATAAAATGTTCCTTTGGAAGTCTTTCTAATAGAAGAGATCATGCTGAAGATAGAATTTCAGAGCAGGAATATAAAGTAGCCAGCCTTGAGCATTCAGACAGCATTACAGAAAAGAAAATAGGTAACATGATCAGAATATACAAGAGCTCTGGAGCAACGTTAAGAGACCAAATTCAAGAATTACTGGAATGGAGGAGCAAGAATTACTGGAATGGAGGAGGAATGTGAGATGCAGGCTAATGGAATGAATAACCTCCCCAGGGAAGTAATAACAGAAAGTTTTCCAAATCTTGAGAATGAAATGAATATCCAGATATAGGAAACATTCAGAACCCCTAATAGATAAGATCAAAAAAGAACTTCTCAATGACACATTACAATTAAAATGCCTCTTGTATGGGACTGGGGTTGTGGTTCAGCGGTAGAGCGCTCGCCTAGCACCTGTGAGACCTGGGGTTCGATCTTTAGCACCACATAAAAATAAATAAATAAAACAAAGGTATTGTGTCCAACTACAACTAAAAAATAAATATCTTTTTAAAAAATACCTAATATACAGAACAAGGACAAAATTCTAAAAGCCTCAAGAAAAAATTTCAGGTCACATTTAGAAGCAAACCAATCAGAATTACTTCCAATTTCTTAGCACAACTCTAAAACCAGGAGAGCTTAGAATTCTGTTTCCAAGTCCTGAAAAAAAATAACTATACCCAGCAAAGCTATCCTTCAAAATTGAAGATGAAATGAAACCCTCCCAAGATAAACAAACCAAAAAGAATTCAGGATGACTAAGCTGGCATTACAGAACTTATTTAAAGAAATACCACACACAGAAGAAATTAAAAAAACAAAACAAAACAAAAAACTCCAGACCTAACAAATGAACAAATCTCATTTGAAGAGTAGCTAATCAAATGAGAAGGTTAAATTAAACATTAGAAACAAATTAAAATGGCAGGAATTAGGGCTGGGCTGGGGTTATGGCTCAGTGGTAGAGCACTCGCCCAGCATATGCGAGGCGCTGGATTCAATCCTCAGCACCACATTAAAAAAATAAATAAATAAAATAAAGGTATTGTGTCCAACTACAACTAAAAAATAAATATCGTTTTAATTGCAGGAAATAATAAACATCTCTTTACAATAACATTAAATATAAATGAACTTAACTCTCATATTAAAAGGCATAGACCGGCAGAAGGATTAAAAATAAAACTGAACTGTATGCTGTTTGCAAGAGACTCACCTTACAGGCAAAGGCAGGCACAGGCTGAAATTGAAAGGATGAAAATTGCTATATTATGTGAGCAAATCCTGAAAACAAGCAGGAGTAGCTACTTTCTTATCCCACAAAGCAGACTTCAAGCCAAAATTAGAAGAGACAAAGAAGGTCACTATGTATGGCAAGGGGACAATCCAACAAAAAGGCATAATAGTACATATTTATGCCCCAAACATTGGCTCATCTAATTATATAAAAGAGACACTATTCAAGGCCTCAAAGTACAATATTATTGGGTGAATTCAACACACCTCTCTCACCAATAGGTAGATCATCTGGACATGCACTCAGTAAAGACTTTTGTATCTAAAAAATATTATAAATCAAATAGACTTAACAGATCTACAGAATATTTCATCTAACATGTGAATATACATTCTTCTCAGAGGTTTTGGATGGCACCTCATATCCAAACCATAACACCACTAAATATGAGAATCTCTTTCATTTTATGGCCTACTGGATTAGCACAGAACCCAACTTGATCACAGAATCTCAGTTTCTTCATCTGTAAAATGAACTTTGATATTAAGATTACATGAAATGATGTTATTAAAGGCAGAATGGAACAAACAACACTCCATAATCCCAGTGTCCTAGAGTTCCTCTGCCAGGATCCACAGATAAATCTAAAATAATCTCTCACTCTGGCCACCCCAACTACTCAGCTTCACGTCCTGCTTCCTGTACATCCTTCATCCCATGGATTCCACTCAAGTATACCAGACATGGAAATTATTTTGACTATTATGCTAATTTATTTAGGAGAGTTCTCTGCAAGAACTAGAAAACTAAACTGGAAGTAGATTTATTTTTTTGCCTCCAAGATTGAAAACTGGAAAGATGAAAAAATAGACAATACTTGATTAAAAAGAACTCAATTAATTGGTAAAATGTTTGACAGATGGGTAAGTTCTCAGCTTGTCTGAGAACCAAGTAGGTTCTGGAAGGGACCCCTTAAGAGATAAGCCATCTTCTGCTTCTGAATGAGTCTTGGGTTGGACCTAGATGGTTAAGCCTAATAAGAGGAGGGGAAGTGCCCCCTTTGGTGCCTTATCCTACAATTGTCTATCTCCATGAAAGCACAACAGCGAGTCCTAGTCTTTTCAACTCTACCTTGAGATCTGAGCGGCCTTGGATAACTGCAAGGAAACTGGCTAAGGCAAGAAGGACACCAACTCTCACCGAGAACTACTATCTGAGGTTCTTTTCCAGAGCCTTAAAGACCTCATTTCATGTAATCTTGATAGCAAATTTCATTTTACAGATGAAGAAACTGAGACTTAGCTATGTTACCCATATGTGTTCAAGTTAGATTCTGTGCCAGCCCACTAGGTCATAAAATGAAAGAGATTCTCAGATTTAGTGGTGTTATGATTTTATGTCCCCCCAAAGTTCTTGTTATACAGAGGTGAAATTATTGGATTATAACATCTGTACCCTAATCAATCCATCCTGGTTTGATGGACTGACTGGGAGGGAACTGTAGGCAGGTGGGGCTGGCTGGAGGAGCTGGGTCACTGGGAGCTGTCCTGGAACAGTACATCTAGTGTCCTCTTCTCCCCACCCCCATCTCTTTTTGTCTGTAGCTCTCCTCCCCTGAGCTCTTCTCCCATAAAGTTCTGCCTCATCTTGAGCCCAGAGCAAAGGAGTCAGCCACCTGTGGACTGAGACCTCTGAAACTGAACAGCTCCAAATAAGCTTTTCCTCCTCCAGGTTGTTCTTGTGTGGTATCTTGGACACAGCAACTCAAAAGCTGACAAAAACAAGTGATGAGGCGGAAGCCAAGTGAGAATCCTGCCCCCCACAGACAACAATGCAGAGTGACGTATACTATACTGATGCAGTAGATAAATACAAGGAATTTCTCTGGAAAGTTAAATATATAGTCAAGTACAATTTTCCAAAAGTTGAAGGCATAGCAAATGTGTAAATCCAGAATGAACACAGGTCAAACGTGATTCAATTCATTAATGAGTAAACAAGTGAAGTGGTAAATCTGGACACAAATAACATGGGAGGAACTGGGTATTTGTTGGCAACAAAGGGAGAATGAGATTGCTTGATTGGGTACAAGAGTGGTTAATGTCTTACAGGCAATAAAACCAAAATATTTGAGGTTATCTTTTCTATCAGACAGAAATCATTTGTATCTATACCAAACAAAAAATAAAACCCACAGGTTAATATGTAATTTCACATGGTCTGGGACCTTCAAACATTCGAGAGAAAAAAAAGAGTCAAGTGAAGACATATTTCCCTAGATAATTAAACACTCACCATTGGGTTTGCTGAGCACCCCTTCATTGATGGCAAAGGGATATGGCTTTTCCTTTAATCTTGATTCCCACATTTTGCTTGGTTATTTTTCTTATCAATATGGTAGGAAACCTACTGTAATAGTGTCCAGGCCCTAATGGGAAGGCAGGGCTTCCAGGTTTCATGGGCCTTGGGACATGGAGCTTATACCATGTTAGGGTCTCACATTAAAAAAAAAGAAGACAAAAATATTTTACTTTTGAAAATTTTGCAGAAATACATGAGTATGAGAATGCATGCTTCTGTCCTTCAAGGACGTTGCAAGGGGCCTTGCCTGAAAGAGTTCCTGATTATTTTTCAAAATATTCTGTAACCAAGCACCTTTAACTCCAAGTTAAATAATGTATAGAAACCTAAATACCTATGAATTGCTTGAATCATCTAAAGTTTTGTATCACATTAGGATCATTCTGTTCTCCTTTCCATGTCATTCACCCGAGTGATTTGGTTGGATGAATTCTAATATCCTCGCAAATTGTCTTTAAAATCTTATACCAGGACACATATTCAGGAGTTTTATTTTTCACTACCCAGGTAGCCTTTAAGGTCTGGCATAGGAGCATCATGCTTTGGTTTGCCAGGTCCAGCTTTGTCAGTGAGTGTGTCCTTGCCAGACTCTCCTAACCCGTTCACTGAAGAGGCATCTGTTCTATCTCTTGCCCCCACCTTGCACAGCAAGCTTTGCCTTAACCAGACTAGTTCTTCTGCCTTCTTTGATCCAAAGGTGGGATGGGGAAGTAAAAAGGAAAAGAGAAAGGAGACTTCAGGGAAGTATTAAAGAATTGTATAGTGAGAGCACTTCCTATGTTATGTGTGCACAGAGCTCTTAGAACAGTCTCTACACCATTAACATAGATCCACCCACCTAAGGCAGAAAACAAATGATCAAGTAACTCACCCAGGTAGAGCCAAGACCTACATATTTCCATCCAGAGCAAGGTTATATTCAAAGGAACATAAAAGACTTTGTGTTTTTTTGTGTAGTTCCTATGAAAAACAGAAGAATTTATATCTATTCTTACTAAAATCCTTTGGCCTCTTCTATTTGTTAATTCCCTTCGCATTTGGTCTCAAATGACAAAAATCCAGCTCAGACACTTTTAAGCCAAAAAGGGTTCTACTGAAGTTCTTGCAATAAGGGGTGTTTTACCTTCAGGCAAGGCTGGATCCAGGGCCTTTAGTCATGGCATCTGATCTTTGAATGTGCTTCTCTACCTCTTTGCTCTGCTTCCTCTGTGGGAGGCTTTGTTCTTTAGGCTGTTTCTTCCATGCTCCTGGGGAAAATTGCTTCCAGTAGCTCTAAGCTTACTCAGTCTATACAACCAGAAATCCCAGAGTAAAGTAGAAACCGTTCTCTCCAAGAGTCCATATAGCATCTTGTAGGGAGGGCCAGTGCCCCAAGTGGTGGAGACCTCTTACTGGTCAGTTAGGACACACGGCTAGGGAAGGTCATGCGGAAACTTAGTCTTTTCAGAAGTAAGAAGCATGCCACTGTCTGATAAAGGGAAAGAGTGTCCATCAGAGCCCATGACCCCTGAACACTGCTGTCTCCCTCGGTGACCCATAATCTATCGTTTGTGCCGTTCAGAAACCACCACCTATGCCCCAGCCCCTCTGCCTCTGTTCCACCCAGAGCTCTCCCCTCTTCTTTGCTGATCTCCTCTTCCATGGCCTCCTTCTGATATAAACTTGCATGTCAATCATTTATATTATAATTTTATTTATTTATTTATTTATTTGCTGATGCTCTATGTTTTCCAATAATATTTGAATTTAAAGCCTAAGTGAGCAATTAAAGCATTCATTCCCAGCTTAAATTAATTTTAGCCTGGGCAAACAGAGAGAGAGGGCCTTCCCTGAAAACCACTGCCAGGGAATGTGTACTTTGCCCTCCCAATGCAGGCTGTTGTCACAGAGTCACCGAGGCCAAGACCTTCTGGTGCCACACAGTGATCATAAAGGCAGGAGAACAGCATCTGACTGCAGGTCATACCAGAGAATTCCTTCCACCAACAGTCATAGGTTTCCTTTTAGGCCTGGGACACACTGGCAGCCACTTCTCAAGGGGATTTACGAGGGTTCAGAATGATCTTTCCTTTTCTGGTCACCCAAACCACATTACCAACCCGCATTTCCACCGACGTCACCATATCTGATCAGTCCTCTTAAATGTTCTCGCACAAATTCTCTCTTTCTTAGTATTTCCTCTGTCAGTCTCAGCTAAACAGTAGCCCCTCACCCTTGGTCATCCTTGGCCACTTAGGGCCTCTTTTTACCTACTAAATAAGTCTTCTGGACGGGGCTGCCCAACCACAGAGGGGAGTTGTACTAGGTGGAGCAGCATCCCAGCGTTACGACAGAGGGATCAAGTGGCAGGGGACACTTGTCACGAGCACTAGGTTGAGGCTGAGCTCTGGCTTGGAACAGCAGCCTTGAAATCACACTGCTGTGCCGACCTCTGGCTTTTAAATGCATTCTTCCCACAGGAGATTTTCCTCAAGTTGTTTCTTGTCAACAAATGAGCTCACCCTCCCACACCTGCTCCTCACTCCAAAGCCCGAAAGTCTCCCGTTGAGCACAACAGAAGTGCACAGGTCTGGGGGGAGGAAGGCGTGGCGTGGTGTGGGAGGAGGGCGTGGCGGGAGGAGGGCGTGGCGGGAGGAGGGCGTGGCGGGAGGAGGGCGTGGCGGGAGGAGGGCGTGGCGGGAGGAGGGCGTGGCGGGAGGAGGGCGTGGCGGGAGGAGGGCGTGGCGGGAGGAGGGCGTGGCGGGAGGAGGGCGTGGCGGGAGGAGGGCGTGGCGGGAGGAGGGCGTGGCGGGAGGAGGGCGTGGCGGGAGGAGGGCGTGGCGGGAGGAGGGCGTGGCGGGAGGAGGGCGTGGCATACTGCTCCATTTCTCTCACTGTCTTTGGGAGTTGGTTGATGAGGTCGGGGACCTTATTCCTGGGAGGATGCCTTGCTAGTGTAGGATGCTGAACAGCACACAGCCCCAGGGTCCACGGTGTCCTGCTGATGACATGGTCCCCGTGGGCCGCTCCTCAGTGGCAGCGTGCTGTTTCTTGGCTGAGAAGCACTTTGCTGTGGAACACTGCCTCTCTCTTGGTCTCCTTTGGCACCAGGACCCTGTAGCTGGCGTCTAGGGGTGAGACTCACCATTCTTCCAGTGAAAACCAGGCTTCTCTGATGCCTTAGAAACACTGTAGACCATAAGAGGAGCCCATTTGGAGGCCTGTTTGATGAGGGTCCGAAGTTTATGAGAGGAAACTTCTAGAATATCTTTCACCGTGTGCTCACGTAGGAGTGTGAAGGCTGGTTTGGGTGGGGCTGCAGGGCTGCTGATGGGCCTGCCTGCTGTGCCACACTGCTGGCTTTTCTTGGCACCCTCTGCTTATAGGTCCCTGAGAGTAAGTTGGACGAGGGAGGAAAAGCCATGGATAACCCGTCTGTGAGGCTATAGAGCAGGAGGTGTGCTCCCAGGGCCATGGTAGAGGGCAGCTCACAAGGAAAACAGCACGTGGTCTCCATGGCTGTGGGGACACCTGCGAGCCCACCATCCATCTCTCGGCAGAGAAGCACAGTGCCAAAGCCACGGGGTGGGGGGCGGGGAGGGGGTCATGGCCATCTGGATTGGGAGAAGACGTCCCAGGGCCGTAGAAGCCATGGACATGGGTAGGGTCACCCGGCCAGGCTGCCTTCCGCCTAACCCTTTGGAAATGATTCAGAATGGGCAGTTCCTGGAATTCTGTGACTGCAGCTGAGTCAAAGAGAAATCACTTCATTACTATTTTTGTGGCCCTGTTTTCCCTCATGTGTGATGTGGGAAAATATGAGAGTCACAGATAGGATAGAAATTAATTTATTCAATTGTCTGCAGGGTCCCCCCCCAAAAAAAAACACATAATTTTAAGCCTAAGAAACTCCTTGTTTGTAAACTTATTATTTGTGAATGAGCTGAGCTTTGGACTCAGTGGTTGGTCCTATGATAGGGCCCTGGAAGTGGGGAATCCAAGGCAGGCCTAGAGATGGCACTATTGATTCCAAATTGCAAATACACTTTCAGTGGGAAAAGAGGCCCACTTTCTTCCTTCCCTGGGTGGCCCTTTTTTAAGCTGCTGTTCAGATGCCCAGTGAAATGCACAATTATGTGCATTTTGTGACTAATTGCTCCTGCCACTGGTGCAACATCCACTTTTGGAAGCAGCTACTCCCTCCTGGGAGCAATTACACATGAAAACAGTTCTGCACGTGCAGCTAATTGTGGAAACAAAAGGAGGCTGGGGAGGAGGACTGGCTTATCAAGTCACAGTTCCAACTCCCTGGCAAGTGCCAGCCCCAGGAGGCGGTGCAGAGGGATGGGGAGGGACACCCTCCTGCATATAGGACAGCAGCACCCTGCCACAGGTAGTGCCTATCTAGAGGATTAAACTTTGGTCTTATTTAATTCAAAAAGAGCAACTCATCTCACTGCCCATGTGCCTTTGGCTAAAGGGGGTTCTAGACTCCAAACCACACCATGGAGCCCCCCCTAGTTAAGCAGTCCAACTTTCAGAAAATGCCAGATTCTAATAAAATTCTGCTTTGTTTTGGTTCTCACGCAGAACATGGATGCGTCCATGTCTCTGGACCGGAACATGCTCAGGACAGAAGGTCTACTGCAAATGACCTGGAGCCTGGCAACCAGGCGGCACCTTCCAAGCACCTGGAAGTGACAGGAGAGTCATTTCACGAGAGGTGGGCACTAATAAGATCAACACTTAATGGATAAAATGGGCAACAAATACATTGTAAACATGTGATTTTGAAGTTTTCTTAAATAAAATACTTTCATTACTGAAATGATAAAATATTTCTCAAAGTAAAAAAAATTACTTTGAAAAAAGTTTCATAAGAATAAAATCTCATGGCCACACCTTCTCCCATTCCCTGTCACTCTCCCCTGCAGTGCCCAGCTCTGCGCTTCTCAAGGGGGTCACTCCTGAGGCCAGGGGCTGTCCTCCAGCCACCTCTCTTCCATGCACGTGCAAGCGTGAGTCCATTCCTGGGTTGGTTTCTAGCTCTTTTCCTTTTCTACATGTTGCTTCAGGTCTCCCTGCCATCCTGAGTCAGGCTCTCTCCATGCAGCTTCAGACAGCCTCTGTAGAGCTCCCCCGGTGGTCACCCCATGACAGGTCTCAGTGGTCATCTTCCTTGCTTCAAGCTGTCACAGCCGCTCACTCTGTAGACACCACGCTCTTGGTCCCCAGCCTCTGTGACTCTCCTCTCATCTGCTGACCTCTACTGCTGACCTCTACATCTGGATGCTGCTGGCCTGGTCTCTCGTTTCTTCTCTGCCTACTTCTAAGCACTCCCTTTGAGGTTTCTCTCAGTCTCTCCACTAAATGTCATGCAGTTGCTGATGATGCTCAAATTTATCTTTCCAGAAATGTATATTTCCAGTCTGGGCTTATCATAACTTTTGTTTGGTGTGTTTTGAGGTTTCTTTTGGTCATGTTTAACCTGAGTGGTGTTATGTGTGTATCTTTGCATAAGTGTTTCTGAGTGGTGAGCTCTTGGAGGTGGGAGTAAGAATGAGAAAGTTTTAGAATAGCTAGTACTGCAATCAAAGTGTTCTCAGTTTAATTTTGGGGAGGTAGCACTGAGAAGTCATTCAACTTAGTAAATACACATCTAAGCCCAGGATGGTAACCATGAAGTACAGAAAACGAGAATCTGGTTGGCAGAAGGTCTGCACTGTTGGTGATCTTCTCCCTCAGGCCAGACTACTGAGTACCACCGAGCAGACGCAGGCAATGAGTGAGACACCGACTCTGACAAAGGGGAACATGGCCCTAGAAAGCTTCTCTCTGGAGGCAATGCGCATCTGCTGTTCCTTTCCTGGGCTCTTTGTTCACAGTCATCTAGGTCCTGATGCGTACACACCATGCATAAGTCTTGCAGTCGCTTCCAAGAATGTCTTCCCACAGCAATATTTCAGAAGGTAACACCAGCAACATCAGGGTTCTCTGCGCCTGACAGTCACTCAACACTTCAGGCTGTCTGTTTGCTCTTCAGTTATTCTCCAAGATAAGTGTATTCTACCCATGAGGAGACCAAGGCTCAGCAGGGGGAGGTGACATGCCCAAGATCGCAATGCTCCAGAGTCAGGATGAGGAAGCAGCCTGGGTGAGGCTGAGCGCTGGGCCACAGCCCTGAGCCACTCCATGAATCTGAGATTCTGGTTCAATCCCTCAGTGAGTCAGTCCTTAGATGCCAATCAGTTGGGCCTCTGCGTTTTCTGTTGTTGTCTTTACCTCTTTCATCCTGTCCCCAGCCCCTGCAGCCCCGGCTACACTTTCTGCCACTCTTCTCTTGCCTGTCCCAGGAGCCGCATGTAGTGGTGCCCTCAGACGACAGTCGCCTGCTGTGTCTCACTTCACTAGCTCATAAACAATGAGCGTCCTGACGTGGTCAGCTGTGGCCCAGCAGTGCTGGACACCAGGCACTGACCTGAGGTGACTTACCCTGGTGGCTCCATAGCGAAGGCTCAGTGTGGGAGCCAGGGGACATCCAGAAGGACCTCTGTCTCACCTCTGCCTTCCCAACTCCAAAGACAGACAGCAAGGAGGACCACGGTGCCCCCTGTGAAAGGCCTGGTTCCTCCTGCCCTGAGGTTTCTTCCCTTTCACTGCCTCTCATCCCTCACCAGGAACCCCCCATCCTAGAGAAAGAGGATGCCTTGGGGCTACTTCCATCTGTGTCTGAGAGGATCCTTCCACAGCCCCAAACAATGGAGAGCGCACAGAGATGAGACTGTGGAAAATGTCATTAAATACCAACAAAAATAACGTCAAACACATGCCCCTCTTTGGAGGAAGACAAGTAACAGAAGAACTAAAATAGACTAGCATCAGCCAGCAGTGACGACCAGTAGTGGCCACATGTGTTGGTAAAGGCTCAAGTTTGGATCATTCTCAGAAGAGCCCAAGGAGCTGGGTGCTGTGATCCATAGCTCTCAGGTAAGTGGCTGGTGAATCAGGATCTTTCCTCACATGACCAACTTTATATCATTTCTTTTTTGATGCCAGGGAGCTGAGGGGGGCACCAATTGCTGGGTGCTGCTGTGGATGGGTGGGCCCTGAGTACCTCATGGAGAGGTGTCCCGAGAAAAAAGAACCAGTGAGTCCAGGGAAACTGCCAGGCCAGGAACACACACACCCTGGACAGTGAGTGACAAGGAATCAATTTTGGTCCCTTTATTCATTCTTCATTCACTAGCCATTCATTTGGACACTTTCCTAAGAGCTTTGTAAATATTGACCAACTTCATACACCAGACAACACTATGGGGCACATACCAATATTAGCCCCATTTTACAGGGGTTGATAAACCAAAAGGTTAAATCCCAAGGGCACAAATATCCTGCAAAGCCCCTGCATAGGAGTTTGGTTATGGGGTGAGGTTACCCTAACTGATATAGTATCCCTATGTAGATATTTTCTATTCAGGTTCAAAGGACTAATTTTGCCAAGGAGTCTGCAAAGCCCAGAATAGAGACTTCAAAGACATTGGAAGTGAGGTTCAAAAGATGTCTCACATTTTGATGTGGCTTACTTCAAGACATTTGTGACAAGGATGAGTCCATTTGGGTGTGTGTGTGTGGGGGGGGGGGTAATATGTTGACTGCTAAGGGATTTCTTAAGATATCTGTGCAATTTTATCTACAAGATCTCTTATGAAATCACAGTCTTTTAAATAAAAGAGATGAGGTGCTCTTCTCTCGGTCTTGGTGCCTGAGTGTTCTCTCCTGCTGCAGAGGGCAGGACTGAGCAGTGAGCGGTGTCTGTCTCCAACATCAGCACCTTCAGCCGGCTCAGTGTGGGGGATTTAACTTGAACTTGGCATAATTGCTTTTCATAACAATTCATAGACTGGGACTGACCCCAAGCCTCTGACCCCAGCCTTAACTCTGGGCTTGGCACACAAAGCATGAGTGTCTGGGTAAGAACACGAGTGTATTTGCAGCTGCTGGCTAGCGTAAAAGGACTCTCAGTACACTTTAATTTGGCTACCATTTTCTAAAACTCACACACAGAGGAAATGCTCCTGTAAATAATGTGATAAGTGATGTGTTTTTCTTTGATGCCATGATAGAATACTGCTAGATCCTGGAAAGTCCTAAGAGCAAGCACAGATCAGTGGACACTGGGCTTCCTCTCCTCCATTCATTTCTGCTCCCTTTGTTCGGTCCTGTGAGTGCCTCCTCATTAGAGTCTGGCTTTCCAATTCTGCAGTTCCACGTCTGACATTGACTTCACCTTTCCTTTGACAGGATCTGCTGCTTTATCTTTTCCCTTTTGGACTCTGCAAAGATCAAAATCTCATTTCTCAATGAAACGGAGACTCAGATACAAAGTAGATTTAGGATTAGCTTACATTGGCAAAGAAGAAAGAATATTATTGCATGAGCCAGAAAACTTAGTCCAGTACAAACTTGACTTTAAATCTGGCATAATTATCGTCATTTTGCATGCTCATAACTACACCAAAGTCACTAAATTTTGAAGACTTAGTGACACAGGACCATGAACGGCAGTGGGGCAGGTGAATGGCAGTAGTTACCAGGAGAATCTGTTGTACCAACCAACAGCCTTGAACTCCTCCAGGGTAACTAGAGATTAAGCCCAGGCAGAAAGACTTAAGGTTCTGTTTGATGTGGGCCTAACCCTGCAATTGCAATCAATTTTTTTTTAAGTAAACTTAGTAGTCTCTAAAAATAAACAGATTTGTGAAATTTTTTTAACCCTTCAGATAAGGTGAAACAAAAGTTTGCTAAAATATTATGAACACTCCCTCTTTGATATTTTCTGTTCTACATCTGTCATTTTCAAATGGTACTAAGTATCTTTTAGTGGTACCTACAAAGTATTTACACATGATATGATAAGAGATCTAGAACTTGCTTAAAAATAGAGGGGCCAGAGGACTGGCGGGTAGGTGAAATGAGATCAGTCACAAGCTGACCGTTGTTGAAGCTGGGCGGTAGAAGTTTGGGAAGTTGTTATATGTATCTTTCATAAAAATTCTAAAACAAAACAAAAACATTGATCATACCCCACTAACTTTATTTCATAAATCCAATAATAGGCCAAGATCTAGTTTTTGAAGTACCTTCTAGAAAATCTAGGAGTTGGGAAACTTGAAACTAGGTGAGGAGTACACATCAAACATCGAAGCTTAATATCTCCCCACTTCAAGCAATAATGTTATTTAATAATAATAACAATATTATTGTTTCTTCTTCAAGGGCGGAGAAATGGGATATTTGTTGAGTGTTTCTTCCCCCTCGAGGCACAAGTGTACATCAAAAGTCCCTCTATGGGCTGGGGATGTGGCTCAAGCAGTAGCGCGCTCGCCTGGCATGCGTTCAGCCTGGGGTTCGATCCTCAGCACCACATACAAACAAAGACGTTGTGTCCGCCAAAAAGTAAAAAAAAAAATAAACATTAAAAAAAATTCTCTCTCTCTCTCTCTCTCTCTCTCTCTCTCTCACTCTCTCTTTAAAAAAAAAAAAAAAAAGTCCCTCTAACCAATTGAAATGGAAACGGGGTGATCAGCATCCACTGAGGCTTGGGTCAATTTCTCATTAACTGTGATTTCAGGCACTTGAGTTTTGGGCCCCAATAAGCCATCTGTGACCAACCCAGTCATGTGTGAAGCAAATTCGGAGGCTCTGTATGTGACCAAAGCCCTGAGGAGCCTAGCACAATCCTAGATAGGACACGAGAGCTGCCCGGCTGCTGCAGGAGCCTGCCCTGGCTTATGAGGACCTCCAAGGTCACCCCTTCCTCTTCCTCTTTTCCACTAAGTTTTACTGATGTGGAAGTTCAGAGAGCCCTTTGGTGTACGGCCAGGTGTTAGATTGTTCCGCATCTCTGGTCATGAGTGCTGGGCCACTCCTGACTCAGCTGCTCCAAACCCTCCACCAGCTGCATCAAGGGATAGCTGAATACCATGGGGGCCCTGGCATCCGAAAGCACATCCAGCCCATTTCTTACCCCCTTTGGTGTGTAGCTATGACCTCCACAAACAAAACCACTTGGTGAGAGTCTCCCTCGGAGCTGAAGCAGCTCTACTTCTAAAACAGAGGCTACTGGAGTCTCAGGCCCACGGTGCTGACCAACTGGCCCACGCTTCTCCCCACCCGAGCGAGGCCATCCTCCTCACGACTCTTGCCCCCTTTGCCCACCCTGCCCACTAGCTCTCTAGTTTCCAGAAGCCAAAATTGCCTACTAGTGACCTTCGCACCTCATCCCTGAGCCACACCACCGTCCAGTTCTCAGAGGCCCAAGGCTGTTTGCATTTGCACAGCCTCTCACCTCAGACGCAGACGTCTTTCCTCTCACCTCGGACTACTCTGGGAAGAGAATGCAACGAAAAGATGGTGACACCATCCCAAGGAAGAGGCGTCTGGTGTCCATTTGAGTGGGCAAAAGGGAGGTGACCCCTGCATCCATCTAGGCATGACTGAAATTTGGTGGACAGAGTGTCAGTTGTGCTCATCAGGCGTGAAGGTAAGGCAGGGATGTTTTAGAAATCTGTATTTGATGGCAAGTAGCAGCCCCCTGGGATGTAACCTCCACATCAAGGTCACTGTTAAGAAGACAGAAAAGCTTCTAGGTGCAGGGATGGGTGGCCTGTTGCCTATGACACAAGGTCCCGTCTCATGTGCTCTTCAGCCCACAGTCAGTGGATTCATCCACTTGACTGGATTAACTGGGTGGGGATTGTGGGCTGGCAGGGTGTGGCTGAGGAGGGTCCCTATGGGCATGCGTTTGGGGTTTATATTTTGTACCTGATGAGCAGAGTCCCTCTGCTTCCTGGTGGCCACAGCCTGAGCAGGTCCGTCCACTGTACTCTCCCATCACCATGTGCTGCCTTACCCCTCACCTCAGACGCAGAGCAATGGAGACAGACCAGGGACCGAGACCTCTGAAGCGTGAGCGCCAAATAAACTTTTTCTTCCTCTAAAATTGTTTATGTCGGGTCTTTTGGTCACAGCAGCAAAAAAGCTGATGGAAACAATGTCCAAGCCCAAGTCCTCTGAATCTCAAACAGACACACGGCAAAGCAGGCCCGAAAGGCGCTCTCAGATCACAGTATGGCTTAGGATTGCAGGAGGGTACTCCTGGCCAACACAAATGTAGACCACCTCCTGGGAGAAATGGAGACCCATCACCATTGCTGTGGACTCTTCCACAGCTGCGACAAGCTCGCTGCCAGCAACTTAAGGCAAAGACCGCTGGTGCTTGTCCTGACTCTTCATTGTACAGCAGGATGGCGGGAGTTCTCTTAGCCTACCATCCTGCCATTGGCCACCAGCTCCCCGAGACTCCTCTGTGGCAGATCCTCATGGAGCCTCACTTGCTGCAGAGGCTAAGAGAAGAACTGATTCTCTCACAGTGACTCAGCTTCAAGACTCAGAAACTTAGTCACCAAAAAAAAAAAAAATCAGCACTCAAGAAGCTGCTTCTCTGTCTGGGCCATGGCTGCTACCACTGCTTCTCACAGAATGTACCCTCCCTGGGCTCTTCGGGGGTCAGGCCCTGGATCTGGGATCTCTAGCTACCAGAGGCAGGTGTCGGGGGGCCTTGGCTGGTCATGGTCATGCCCTTGGCTTCCCAAGCCCTGCTGTCAGTCTCCCATCACTACAGTGGACACTTGCTGAGCAGTGTTTCCAGGTGACCCGTGAGTCAGGGGTGCGGCTTTGCAGGCTTGGCATGGGGACTCCCTGCACAGCACAGACTGACACTACCTACCTCCGCCGTCTGCCTCTGACTTCTTCTTTTCTGGAATGGGTTCACATTCCTGGAGAAACTGTACCCATGGAGGCTTAGAGTCAATATTTTTTAAAATTTAAAAAATTTCACACAGCTTCTAAACCAGGGAGGGAGTGGACCTTCTCAATAGAAAGCCATCTCGGCCGCCTGAGCAGTCTGACTTCATCAATGCACCCAGCCTGGCTCAGACATTCCCCCCAAGATTGGATCTCCAGTTTCACAGGGCTCCCCCAAGTCCCTGTAGTTCTCAGGAGCTAGCTACTCTGTAAGGGAAGCTGCTAGACCTCGCCCTCCACTAGGCACCACAGCCTCTTGGCAGGAACTCTTGGTGCAGCTGTCCTGGAAGCTCAGTCCTGGGGGATATAGCCCAGTGGGTTTCTGGCACCTCAGAGCTGAGGCCCAGGACCCTCTCTCCCTGTTGCTAGGGTAGACACACAGAGAGTGGAAAGCTAGCAGGAGCCTGTGATTTCAATGTGTCTCGAAAGTCCAACTTGTTGGGAACTTAACCCCCAGTTCACATGTTGATGGTATTTGGAGGCAGGGACTTCGGGAGATGCTTGGGATTGGATGAGATCATGAGGCTGCCCCCCATGGCTTAGCAGTCTGTAAGAAGAGACCTGAGCTTGTCGCTTGTTCTGTCTCTTCAGGGGATGCCCTCTACATGTCGTGACAGAGCAAGAAGGCCTTGCCAGGTGCTGAGCAAACGTCAGCACAGTGCCTTTGGACTTGCCAGCCTGCAGAACTGGGAGCCAAACAAAATTCTATTCTTTGCAAATTATCCACTTCCCAGGTGTTTTGTTATAGCAACAGGAAACAGACTAAAACAGAAGGACAAGAGGTTGGAACTTGTATTTTTGGGTTTCCTTTGCAGCTCATGACAGAGTTGAGACTTAAGAATCAGAGTCATATTATAACTTCTGAAGGCCTAGGTACTTGTATTTTCATGAATTCCTTCCTCCATAGAAAAATACAGAAAATTATATTTTGCTACTGTATTATATGGTTATCAAGACAAATAATGTTTCTTCAAACTAATTGTTTTTCTTCTGAGTTTAAAAGAAATCAAAACATTTTCAGACTCCTAAAAATAGGTTGGCTCCTAGCTGCTGTGTCTCCTGTGCTTAATGGCTGTTGACTCTACCAAGAAACGCCAGTCAGGACCTGCCCATGGGGGTGGAGGATGAGCATTATGAGAAGTGAATTCCAAGGGTGAGAGGATGTTGAGGGGCCGAGGTGAAGAAGGTCCCTCATGGCATTTTCTCCTGTTTGCTCACTCACTGCCCAGCACTTTCTACTCACAGCCATGGTGACGTCTGGAGAGACGGGAGCATGCGTGGGAAGGGAAGCTTCAGCCCCCGAGAGTCACCGTGATGACCGTGATGCTGTAGTAATAGAGGATCCTGGTTTCCAGTTTTAAGGGAAATTTATTTAAACACCCAATGAAAACACTGAGAATAGATTTTGTCCTCTACTACCAACCTTCCTACAGATGTCCCAGCGTTAGTCATCAGAAAGACCATTTTAAAAGATGCTCACCAAGCTACCTTCAGAGTCCTGGGCTTCATCGGCATGATACGTTTTAGCTGTTGATCAATGATGAACGTCCCACCGTAGGATCCACCAGGTCACAAACAGAAACCTGCCAGATGGAGGATGGCCCCCACGGCATTTTGCATTTGTCATTTTCGGATCTCACCAACAAGAGATGACTTATTCCAATATTCTTTGTCAGTGTGGCTCCGATCCACTTCCCCCTACCTTGTTCTACAGATGGTCAGAAGCTAAGATGGAATCCTGACATGCTTTCCAAAATGTTTTTAGCTCACTTTAACGTAACACGGAGACGCCAAGCCCCACATTTAGTGTAGACTGTGTGTCCTCAAAAGAGGAAGGAGCATGGCAGAGCTACAGGAAAGCTGCTGTTCGTACTGTCAGAAGTGCTCTGAGCTGGCATCCTGCGTCGCTGGTGGGCAAGCTGTGACCATGAGCCCTCGTGGCCACCACCTTTTTTTGCTAGGAGGTGAGAATGGAGGTACCACAGACTTCATATTTTTAAGTGGTTGGAGGGAACAGATGAATAATATTTGGAGAGGTAAAGGGTATGTGATCATGTGAGATTCATATTCTGCTGCAGGGGTATCTTGTGACCTGCACCAATTGTGTGGAATTCAAATTCCAGTTCACATAAATGAAGTTTAATTTGGAACACAACCCTGCCGATTCATTCATAGATTATCTGTGGATGCCTTCATGCTAAAAGGCAGAGTTGAGTTTTGCAATAGAGATGATATGGCACAAATAGCCTGAGATGCTCACTGTCTGGTGTTTGACAGACAATGTTTGACCCCTGCCTTAGAACACAGGCATTCCTCCACAGGACCAGAGCCCTGAGTTTCTTTCAGCAATCCTGTTACAGGAACATTCATGACTACGTTGCCAGGTTACCTCTGTAGTTCTTGGGCTATGTGCTAGATGCCTCCACCCAGTATCTCATTTAGTCCCCGTAACCAGATGAGGTAGACAACGCCGTCATTTTATAGACGGACAAATGAAGCTCAGGGAGGTCAACTAACTTGCATACAGAGTCACTCTTGACACATGCCCTCGCTGGGCTCCCAGCCCAGGACAGCCAGTGTCAAGGCTTGTCCCCTGCCCCATGGTGTCGTCAGACCCCCAAGCCTTCCTGGCATCTCGATGTGCCACCAGATCTTCCTTAGTCAGCTTGGGCTGCCACCCCTTGTTGGGTGGCTCTAGCGATAGAACCGCATTTCTTCAGTTCTGGAGACTGTGAGCTCTCCTCCACCTCTTCTTCCAAGGGCACCGATCCCATCCTAAGCTCCCCATGATCTACTTACAGCTTATGGCCCATCCTCAAACGCCATCACTGTAGGGGTCCAGACGTCAACATTTGAATTTTACAGAAACACATTCAGTCCATTATATTACTATGCAAACCCAGAGATTCCTTTATTTGTCCAAAATGTCCACCTTCTCCAGATCACGCACAGTTGAGGGCCACCCTCTCCAGCTCACGTGGACTTCTGGGCCACCCTCTCCAGCTCACACGGAGTTGTGGGTCGCCCTCTCCAGCTCATGCGGACACATGGGCCGCCTTCTCCAGCTCACGTGGAGTGGAGGGCAACCTTCTCTAGCTCACTTGGAGTTGTGAGCCACCCTCTTCAGCTCACGTGGACTTGTGAACCACCTTCTCCAGCTCACATGGACTCGTGGGTCGCCCTCTCCAGCTCATGCAGAGTCGTGGGCCACCTTCTCTAGCTCATGTGGAGTTGTGGGCCACCCTCTCCAGCTCATGCGGAGTTGTGGGTCACCTTCTCTAGCTCATGTGGAGTTGTGGGCCACCTTCTCTAGCTCACGTTGAGTTGTGAGCCACCCTCTCCAATTCACATAGAGTTGTGGGCCACCTTCTCTAGCTCACACGGAGTTGTGGGCCACACTCTCCAGCTCATATGGAGTTGTTGGTCTGGTGTGCTTCTGCCTGCCCTGCTGTGTGTTGGGCCTGCCCTCTCTCAGGCTTTGGTGAGGCAGCTGGGGTGACTCTGCTCTCTGTGGAAATCTACTCCGCGCTCCCTCAGGCCTGGTATGCTTGGTTCTGTTTGATTTGATTTCCTTAAATGCAATGACCTGAGCCACTCACGATGGCCCCAGGTTTTTATTTTCACTTCCCAGTATCCGTTAGTGACTCATAGTTTCAAAGTTGTATCCCATCTTCTTGGGGCCCCAGAAGTAAAGCAGAGCAATGCTTCCAGCTTCCAGTGAAGTCCCAGCCTCATGCCTGGAGCATCATTGGCTCTAGCCAACCATCCACACGGGGCTCATGATGGTTTTCTGTGACATGTTTGAATATGATTATAGAGTTCCAAATTTTCAGTTGTCATTCTGGGAAGAAGGGAACAGCACATGGGGTGTGTGTGTGTGTGTGTGTGTGTGTGTGTGTGTGTGTCCCTGCATCAGTGTGTGTGTGTCCCTGCACCAGTGCGTGTGTGTGAGCGCACGCGCATGCGCCCCTGCATCAGGAAGGACTGCCCCGGGAGGCAGGGAAGACCAACATTCCTTTACAGGAACCAGAACTTCTAAACATTACCCCAGACGTGATCTCTCTGAAATGGAGTCGGCAGGATTTTTCTGTGACCTGACTCTACATCCATCTTTACGGTCAGGCCTTTGCTTCCTGGGCATGAGGGCCATCTGAGTACTGTGAACCAAGCACACCTCCTTAAAGGCCTCGTTTCTTTCAAAGGAATGGAAACAATATTTTGATTTAGATTCTGTGTCTGTCTTCTTCAGTATGTTTTCCCAAAACATATTTCTGCCACCCACAGCGAGGAACCCATGTGATAACTGGTAACACATGTTCGTTAGTCCTCGTTGGATAAAAAAAGAAAGAGAAAAATAATAAACGGGTACTAATGTGCATGGTTCTCACACAGAAGTCACCTGGGCTAGATTATTTTACAATTAATCTCTGGATTCATTGAGAACCATTTCTCACATTCCTTAGGAGACTGGAATTCCACAACAAAAGGGGGTTTGCAGACTGGGGTTGTGGCTCAGGGTAGAGCAAGTATGAGGCACTGGGTTCAATTCTCAGCACCACATATAAATGAATAAAATAAAAATAAAAATAAAGCTCCATCAACATCTAAAAAATATTTTAAAAGGGGGGGTGACTAGGGTTACTTAGCTTATTAGAAACAATACAATTTTATCACAAAATTTCTCACAACAAAACCAACCGAGTCAAACTTGGTGCTGAGGTGCTCCGAGGCAAGCCAACAGCCCCAGAGAGTTCCAGGGCATCTCTGGACCCAGTCCAGGGACAGTGGATGTAGGTGTCAGCAAGACCAGGTGACCACAAGCCCACAGATCTGACTAGGAGGTCAAAGTGACGCAAGCACAGCCATTCTCAGCTCCAAGCAGGTCCTCCTAGGACACAGCCGGAGACCCAGCCACGCCTGGGTTACAGGAGAGCCCCCGTGCCACCTGGGCTGCATCAGGGCAAAGCGGAACAAGAGAGATGGAAAGCTTTCCATCCACAGCAGAGGCACTGAGCAATGTGAGTCACTTCTTGTTACCTATAGTGACTAAAATTCTCCAGGATGAATAATATTGTATGGTCTTGAACTTTCCATGCCTGCAGGATGTGTCCTGAGACGTCTATGAGGGGAGAGAGCATGGAGGGCCATGGAGTGCAGGTTGTTCTTCTAAAGAACCCCTTCTGTCCTTTTGAGAACCATAGGACATTAGCAGGTGCAGTGCCCAGGTAGCCACTCAGGAGGCTGAGGCAGGAGGGTCACAAGGCAGGCCAGCCTGCACAACTTAGCAAAGCCCTGTCTCAAAATAATAATTAAAAAAAGGGCCGGGGATATAGCTAAATGGTAGTGTATCCCTGGGTCCAATCTCCAGTGCCAAAATAATAACAATAATAATAAAAGAGCATAGAGGTGGTACAATATGAACTATAAGAAGACTCTGACGAGTTAAGGTGTGGATCGTAGCCCTTAGAGCAACCAGCTGTCAAATGCAAACAGCTGTCTCTAAACATTGGAGGAATCTAAATGTGATATTCAAACATGTGGTTAACTCAAGAGAAGGCTGAAGGTGCGGAGAGGGAGGCAGTGCAAACAGGCAGGGAGATGATGGACACACTAGAGAAGGGAGCAGGTGGGGGGACACCTGGGTGGGGGAGAACCCCGCTCTCCAGGACTTGGTCAGCAGCACCTGCTGGGAACCTGTTAGAAATGCAGACTGTCCCCTCCCCACCGTCAGAGTCCAAAAGTAAGTTCCCCAGCTGATTCTTACACAAAATTTGGGAAGCATTGTTGCAGAATATTCTCATTTTCCATGTTTTCTTTTTCCTGTAGTTTGTTGTGGATATGTCATATTAATAATACTGAGATCTGGGCAGAATTAGATCTTTTTAGCGTGGTATATGTTTCTCTGAAAATGTGACTGAATGCGGTCCACACACGATTTTCACTGGATCCCAGGGACAAAGTTTTCTAATCAAAAGTCACCCTGGGTTTGTAATGTTAATGAGGGTGATGGGAATGGGTCTCACAGTGAACCTCACTGGCGTTTCTGTTTCCCAACGGGAGGATGTCTTAAAAAATCCATTCTGAATCCCTGGCGTTCACTTTCCACCATTCACAATAGCTTGCCTGTGACTACAAATGAAAAAGGGTCTCTGATTTATGCTTCTTCTGTTATAATGAAGCCACAGTTCACTGACTTTTACAATAGAATGTTTTAAGACCAAATATTTTATTTGGATGTTATCTGGAAAGCTAAAATATTTCTATTGAAACTGTCTGTGAGAAAACATTCTAGGTATGAAACATCTGCTTTGGGTCATTTCTAGTGAAGACTAATATTTGCTCAGGACAGAGAGGCCAAGGCAGCACTGTGCAGCTCTTTGGTTTGTTATTATTATTTTTTTGTTTGTTTTTGGTTGTGGGGACAGAACCCAGGGGGTGCTTTACCACTCAATTACTTTCCCAGCCCATTTTCTATGTTTTTTTTATTTTGAGTCAGGGTCTTGCTGTGCTGAGGCTGGCCTTGAACTTGGATCCTCCTGCCTCAGCCTCCTGAGTTGCTGGGATTACAGGCATGTGCCCTGTATCCAGAAGTGCTGTGCTGTTCCAGATCAGGCTCCTGGTGGGCTAGGAGGAAGAATGTGCCCGTTAACTTGCCTCAAACATTCCCAGCATATTTGGGAATATGTGTATCTGCAAATACATACAACTGACCTTCTCACTGTTTCCTCCTCCTTATTTTTGGAGACAGAGGGTGGGGAGAGTGTGGGTGAAGGTCGGTTTCAGTCATAGAAGCACCCTGTGAGCCCGGATCAAGTCTAGAGCCTGGGAAAAGGGAGGGAAGACAAGAGGAGCAGATCTTGAGTCTCGAGGGAGGGGCCTTACCACCAGTGCTGCTTCCAGAGGCTCCTCTGGCTCCAGTGCCGATGACCAAGACATGTGTCAAACCTCCAGTCTCCACCTTTTGCATACCAAAGGATCAAAAAGTTATTCTGTCTAACTTTCCTTCTACAAGATACTGAGTTCAAGGCCTCCTGACCCAACTCCTGGTCTCCAGCCTCAGCTGCAAGACAGGGAGCCCCTGGGGGCTCTAGAAACTACTATGGCACATCCCGTGTCTAGGCCTTCTGATTGAATTTTCCTTGGGTACAACTGGCACTAAGATGACTCGGATGCCCCCAGTGACCTGTGTTTAGTCAGGGGTCTCTGCCACAGCCCTCGGGATGCCCCCCGCCCCAGATTCCTTCTCCCTCTCCCCAACGTTCCCGCCTCTGCTCCTTTGCAACTTGGATCCTTGTGCCCACAGCAAATGAACCTCCAGTGTCTTGGTCTTAAAAATCTTTACAGAACACATTGTGCTCACCAAAGTCTACAGATGTAACTCAGAATGTGTACAGAGATATACGCAGCAGCATGAAGTCGTGTGGGTGACCCTGACAGGCTGGGGTTCTCCCAGGGGAACTCGAGGCTCCGAGCTCTGTCAGATGGGAGCAGGAGCTCTGAGTGACAGAGATCTGAGGTGCTGCCGCACAGGGGTGGCCTTCCAGAACTAGCAGAAAGGCTGCGCGGTATCCTCACCACGAGGAGATGGCACACGTGGTGACACTCAACCTGAAGAGACCTCACGTGACATGTGAACTGTCACATGGTGCCCCGCTGACCCGTACAATGCTTGAGTTCTTATGTACCAGCTGAAATTTATAAAATGTCTTTCAGAAGAAAGAGGAGACAGAACCAGACATACAAACAGCTACAAGCCAAGGGGGAGGCCTCAGAGGAGTCCCTCCTCCAACACCTTGACCTGAGACTCCTCACTCCACAACTCCGAGAAGGCACCCTGCTGTTGCTCAGGCTTGGTCCCTGATGTGGGTGGCGGTCCCAGCAGACCAGGACCCAGACACTGAGGCATGGCGCTCTCCTAGGGTGAGGCTGTTCCTGTGGGTCGTCTTTTGTACCTGAGAGGGCACTTGCATGGGCAAGTAGCACCAAGTTTAATGCCAGCGGGTCAAATGTTTAGACATTGATGTAAAATTTGATTAAATTCCTTTAATTTAAATTATAAACTCAATATGGCTGAACCTTTGAAGCCACCTTAAGTAGTAGACAAAAAATGATTTTAAAATATGATTTTAGATCAAGGAATGGAATAAGTGGGTCAAATGGTTATTCTAATCCCTCAATCTAGATGCAAAGAACTTAAAAACAGCATGCTACAGTGACACAGCCACATCAATGGTTATAGCAGCTCAACTCACAATAGGCCAAGCTATGGAAGCAACCTAGGTACCCTTATTAGATGAATGGATAAAGAAAATGTGGTACATGTACACAGTGGAATATTATGGCATTTGCCAGTAAATGGATGGAGCTGGAGACTATCGTGCTAACTGAAATAAGCCAATCCCAAAAAACCAAAGGCCAAATATTCTCTCTGATTTGTGGTTGCTAACCCAAAATAGGAGAGGTTGGGAATGGGAATAATAGAAATAGATGATTGGACTGGAAAGGGGGTAATGGAGGGAAGGGAGGGAGGAGAGGATTAGGAAAGACAGTAGAATTAACTGGTCATAACTTTCCAGCCCTGTGTTTGTATATATGACCAGAGTAACTCCACATCATATACGACCATAAGAATGGGAACCTAACAGAATAAATTATACTTTTCGTATATTCTGCCAAAATACATTCTCCTGTCATTCGTAACTAAAAATAAAAAATATGATTTTATAAATCTGATTATAATATTTAACCATAAAGTATTCTAAATGTTAAATGTCATATATTGGGACTGGGGATGTGGCTCAAGCAGTAGCGTGCTCGCCTGGCATGCGTGCGGCCCAGGTTCGATCCTCAGCACCACATACAAACAAAGATGTTGTGTCTGCCAAAAACTAAAAAATAAATATTAAAAAAATTCCCTCTCTCTCTCTCTTTAAAAAAATGTTATATATTGAATTTGCTTTATTCATCAAGGTTATTTGATACATTAATAAAGAGCATGAATGAACTTATTTTTATTTCTTCCTGATGTTTCAGTCATATTAGTTTGATACCCCCTAGATAATAATTCTCACAAGATCTAAATTCACCATGTTCTGGATTCATGACCATTTTTAGTTGAAATGCAAAATCCATTTTTTTCTTCTCAGGTACCTCAAGCCGAGGCCAAGGGGTACAGCACTGATCTCCTTCTCCTATTGTCCTATCTGTCGCTAGGATCCTTCGACTGTCCACATGCCTCTCTCTGGATTTTTGCGTGCCTCCAGAACTCAGTGTCTGCCTCCAGAAGTGAGGATTTTTTAAGTCTCCAAGGGCCCAACTATATTACGCATGGTCCTTCACTGTGACAGCATCCTGGCCTGCCAGGCCCACAGACACACTGCTGTCCCTGTCCCTCCCCCTCTCTAGATGTTAGAGTCTGTAAACAAGTCTGGATGGCGCCTGGCAAAATGCCAGAGGGAGTGGTTTGTGAAGCAACACCAGTGAGCCATTAAGTGTGGAGATTCCTTATTGGTTGACTGATGTATCTAGTTTATGCTAATTAGATAAGCTGTGTGGAATGTATAAATACTGCTCCTGTCCTGCAATAAACGGCTCCCACTCCTGCTGTATCAATCTACACAAGTTATTCGTCACCGCCCTGGTTATTTTGCTGCAGCCGGGCTGCGGCAGATGGTGGCCCGTACGGGGAGCCCGGGGACACTCGGGGGTAAGTGACGGAAAAAAAAAAAGCTGCCCGTCCATAGATAGGACGGGAGCAAATCTGCTCGTCCCTAGGCAGATAGGGCGAAAGGAAAAATGACCATTTCGAGAAAATGGAGAAGATTGATACAGTATGTTTGTGTCTTGTTTTGTCTCAGTGTATTGTATTGTCTTTATGATGAAAATATGGAAGGGGTGAGAAGTAAATTACTAAGGGAAGGAAGCACCCCAGTGGAACCAAGAATAGTTAGGGCATATGTTGATGGAAGCCCAGGAACTCTAGTCAGAAAGAAAAAGAAAGTTCAGAAGAAGAAAGATTATCAGGAAAATAAGTTGCAGCAAAAGGCTATTACTGAATACTTTTCATTACCGGAGGGTGCGTGAATCGGTGCTGCGGCTGCCACGTGTGCGAGCTAGTCACAGCGCAGCAAGGATTTTCCAAGAGGCAGCAGGCTCTTCCCCGCCCCCCGGCCGGGGAACTGGCTCTTCCACTGCCGCAAGCCCAAATCTAGACCTGACCTGAAGGCACAATCTCGCAGGCTCTTGCTCCCTGTGCCCAGTAGCAGTTTGAGTCGGGGACACTCCCCGGATTCTCTCTGGGGCCATCTGGGGCTACCCGGGACGCTGCAGGCGGAAGACAGCCCGCGTCCCTGAAGTTTGATCATTTCCAAGGCCAGTAACTACAATGGTTTTCCCACACCTGGAAGCTAATGAGTAATGAGCGCCATTAAGGCTTATTTCAAATGTAAAAAACCTTGAGATAATGTACTAAATTGTTCAGAAGGTTGTTTTCTTAGTGGAATGCTACAGGATTTTCTTTAGCCATCTGGAGTTCCTGCCTTCGTCCCAGTGCCGGTGAAAACGAAAGTGGAAGAATTTCCAATGTTGCTGAGAACCAAACGAGACTTCAGATCAAGCTAGCTGCCTGCAGAACTTACCTGAACTGTGATTTAAGCTAGCCACCTGCAGAACTTACCTGGACTATGATTTACCTGGACTATGAGTTAATCTATTGAGACACTGCTTTACCTGGATTGAAACAACAAACTGTAATCTACAACAAATTATAACTCAGTATCTTTGCTAACGGTGTCATTGCTGGTATAATTTTTCCAAGGGCTTCTTGCATGGAGCCATCAATTGGCTTGGTATTGTGGCATTTTGTATCCTCCCCTTCTGCTTGTAGCAGATTATTTATGGTGTTTGTGTAAAAACCACTATGGTCGTTATTTAAATTAAACAAAAGGGGGAATTGTTAGAGTCTGTAAACAAGTTAGGATGGTGCCTGGCATTTTGCCAGAGAAATGTTAGGGTCTGTAAACAAGTCTGGATGGCGCCTGGCAAAATGCCAGAGGGAGTGGTTTGTGAAGTAATGCCAGCGAGCCATTAAGTGTGGAGATTCCTTATTGATTGACTGCTGTATCTAGTTTATGCTAATTAGATAAGCTGTGTGGAATGTATAAATACTGCTCCTGTCCTGCAATAAACGGCTCCCACTCCTGCTGTATCAATCTACACAAGTTATTCGTCACCCCCCCGGTTATTTTGCTGCAGCTGGGCTGCGGCATCTAGACACAGACACACATACACATATATACATACATTCACACACACACACACACACATACAGTTATAAATTCTCCATAAGGAAGGTCTTTGTTTCTCCCACTTTGTATTTATTGGTCTTGTCTATTTTACAATTGTATTTATTCAGTTATTCACTTATTATCAGCAGAGACCCTTGACATTGTTTAAACAGGGTTTGCTGTGTATATCTGAGGTCCCCAACATGACATTATGGGACACACGTGGGTTCCACAGAGAAGTAGATCAACACACATCCGCTCACTTTGGACCCGAGCAGTGAAGTCCACTTAACCAAGCTCCCCAACACAGCCGTACTGACTGCCTTCATGTGGACCATGTGCACGACGTCCTTCCTGGTGCTTCTGACCGGTGGTGGGCTTCCAGGCTTTCATAACTGGGAGTGGAGTCCGTGTGCTCCACAGCCCTCCGTAGGGCATAGAGATCATCACTTTACAACACACTGATGAGCCCTCTTTATTGAATACTGCTATCTCCCCCAGGGCTGCCTCACCATTCAGCCACTCCACACTCCATAAACCAGGCAGACACGCAGCCTTGCTCCTTTAATTAAGCTTCCTGTTATATACTGGGAGTCTTGGCCACACCTGCACAGGATCTTGTGTGGAGCAGACGACCAGAGAGGGACACTATGGCATCTCTGCTTTCCCTGGCTACTCTGAACACCTCTGCAGAAGCCACCAGCAGACACAGTCAGGCCAGGCTCTGTGAGAGCAGCGTGAGCTGTGCTGTCCCCGGGGTGCATGCAGCAGAGCCATGCCCAGAGTTGGAGGGACCCCTCCTACCCATCCTAAGGATGACAATGACCTCCTTTGCTTATCTCGCACCAGCCCCTGTGCCTTACTTTGTATTATATGTGCTATCTCATTTAATTTAACCCTCAAAACAACCTTTTGAAATAGGTATGATTATTTATCCCGCCGTAGCGAGATTAGATAATATCCAGCAAACAGCATGGCAGGCATTTTAACTCAAGAGCATCTAACTAAACGCTGAAGCACTGTTTTGTTTTGCTTACATAAACATCGTCATCAGTAAAACATACCTTCTGACAGGTGCACTTACCATACACGCTGCTCTGGTTATCGAGAGGCAAATCACCAGCTTTCCGAAAGCCTTCCTCGTGCCTGGCCTTTCTTTGAACACCATCTTTGTGTCCTGAAGGATTACATGGCCATGGTTCATGTATTCCTACCACTGTGTGCCACTCCACTGTTTGAACTTAACCCAACTCCCTGCTGGTCTACTGCTGATGTGCACTCTGTAGATGACATGTCACCTGTGGACAGCACTGAAGGTCAGGAGGCCTTAGAGGCTCAGCCTGGGACACTGCAAACTCACGTCATCCCGGTAGGTTCTTGGTATCGGCCTGGCTATGGCGGTGCTCACGCAGACCGTGGCCTCCGTCCTGCGAGCATGGACTCTTTCTTGGATGGGGGGTTTAGGGTGTGTCTGGCTTCTTTCATGTATCACAATAATTTTGAGATGCATTGTTGTCAAATGTATCAAAATGTGTGTGTGTTTTTTTTTATTGCTGAATGCTATCACGTTATATGGACATTCCATATCTACTAGTGGACATTTCCTAATTTTACCAGTTTTTTGCTATTACAGATAAAGCTCCAAGAATATTTTTTTTTCCAAGTTTGTGTAGACATATGATTTTAAGACTCCTTGGTAAACACCTAGAACACCACCTGGGTCACATGCTAGGGATATGCTTAAATTTCTAAGAAACTTCCAAGTTGTTTTCCAAAAGATTATACTATTTTGCATTTCCATTTTCAGCGTATGAGAGTTCCAGTTATAAAAAACAGAAATTCTAAAAATTTGATAAGGTTTAATTTTTAAAGTCAATTTCTTCCTTGTTGGCTCATAATTGTCCTGTACTGTTTAAGAATTATTTGCCTAATTCAAAGTCAACCATGATTCTTCTCCTGAGAGCTTCACACTGTTGGCACTTATATACAGAATAGGATTGCTTCTGAGACAACTTTTTCAGAGACAGACATAAGGGTAGAGGTTCACTTTTTGCATAGATGTTAAATTTTCCCATCAATTTAAAAAAAAAATAACTTTCTCCCACACCTGCACCCACCCTCACTACCTTGACCTCTGTATTGAAGAAGCCCAGGCCATGTCTGCAGGATCTATTCTGCTCCAGGGCCCTGCAGGCCCATCCTTGCACCAATGTCAGGCACTGTGCTCTGACAGCCCACAGGCTCCAATTTTGTTGTTCTCCTAGATTGTCTTGATTATTTTTGGTCCTTTGCATTTGTATACAAATCTTGGAATGAGTTTGTCAGTCAGCGTTCTCTCTCACACAGAAGTGCTGTGTTTAAATTTTTTTCTTTTGAAAGAAAAGTGCACCAATTGTGAGTCTGGAACTTGATGAATTTCCACAGAAATCCCTGCAGTCAGCACCTAGATCAAGACTGGACTAATAGCAGCACCACAGGGCACCCTTCAAACAATCCCCACCCAAAAGATTGAGCCCTTTGGGCTTAAATGTGTGGGGATTGACTATACTATTGGAAATACCCACGGCTGTGTGCATCCTCATTGCTGGCCAAGAGCCCATCATGTGGACACAGCGTAATTCATTCATCCATTCCACTGCTGATGGGCATCTGGAAGGTTTCCAGGTTGGGGCCATTATGAATTGTGCAGCGAACGTTCTGTGGTCTTTGGGGGAAGGCGCGTTTTTTTACTTGGATGTACATTTAGGAATGGAATTATGCGATCTTTAGGTTTGCATACAGGTAACTTTTAGTAGATACTGCTAACAGCAATCCAAAATAATCACGTCATCTTATTTTTTTTATGATTATACTATTTTACACTCCTAATAGCAGCGCTGTGTGCGGTGTTTTGGTTTGTAACAAGATTTTCTTTATTTTTAGTTTTTGCTGTTCTGACAAATATGTGTGACACCTCATTGTATTGTACCTTTAAATTTTCACTTGTGGTGAGATACACATAAAATTTACTCTCTTAATTATTTTTAAGTGGATAGTTTGGGGAGTCCAGCCCATTAAGTCATATTATTGCAGTTCTTCACCACCACTCCTCATCTTTTCAAACTGAAACTGTGTGCATTAAGCAGTAACAGTTTCCCCTTGTTCCTGACCCCAGGTGCCACTTTGTTTCTATAATGTCGACCACTCTGTGTACCTGGTGGAAGCAGAATCCCAAGGTTTCTGCCCATTGTGACTGCCCGTGTCACTCAGCACAAAATCCTCCAAGGTGATCAAGTCTCTGCATGAGTCAGAGCCTCCTTCCAGGACCAACTCACTTTCCAGGGCACGTATGAGCTGCGGCCGGGGTACCTGGGTTACTCTACCTATGGTGACCGTGAACAGTGCTGCTGTGGACATGGATGTACAATATTTGAGTTCTTGCCCTTGGTTCTTTCTGATATATGCCCAGAAGAGGAATTTATGAATGATATGGTAATTCTATTCTTAATTTTTTTCAGGAACCACCCTATTGGAAAGCAAGGGTTCCAATTTTCCCACATCACCAATAACACTTATTATCTTTTAAATAAGTCATTCTAATGGGTACAAGATTGATTGTCCTTTCCTTCACTGGCCTTATAATCTCTTCTATAAAGAGGAGTCTACTCAAGTCTTTGCCCACTTTACTTACAAGTGACTACTCTTTCATATTGGAGTTTATTCGACACTTTTCGCATTCTGAATGAATAGTTTGTCAGATTTCTGTTTTGTGAAGATATTCCCTATTCTATGGGCTGTTTTTGTTTGGAAGAGTGAGTCTGTAGCTTATGTTCTCTTCATGATTTTGAAAATCAAAATTCAGTCCCGTGCATTTCTTAGGGTTTAACAGTTTGATCTTTTCTGTCAGCCTCCTTTCATTACGGTGCTGTACCCTCAACCTCCGAGACTGAGTGCTTACTGGCCACGATGGTGACCTTGTGGTTATGCAATTAGACTCCACCTAGTGCCCATAGGTTACATCTGATTAGCCAGGCCACGCTGCCTGAGAAGTCGTGGGCATTATTTCCCTGCCTAGACTTTAAATCAGAGGCACAATCTTCTTTTGTTATCCTTAGTGCACAGGGACAGGTACAGCTGGATGGAGCAACAGCCCAACCTTGCTATGTGATTTGAAATATGCTGATACTATAAGGAATATCTTAGTAGATATAAGGAATATCTACTATCCATGAAGAAGAATGGATGTTTTTCAATAAGAATGAGGATACTGCAGTGGGTGGTGGTGTTGACCTTCTTCCAAGTATCAAAGGACGCTTTAAAACACCTAAACTACACTCTGAAAGTCATTTTTAAATGCAACACATCCATCAGTCAATTTATCCTCCGGGTTCTCTGCTCATCCGTATATTTGAGGACCTAGAGACAATTTTCCCTAGAAGTGACAGCTGAGCATTTTGGAGAAAAGCAAAACATTTTAAAAGCTTTATTTTTAATACACTTTAAGGGAAACAGTTACTTAATTAAATGTTATTGTCTTCCTGGATGAAATGAAGAGAAATGAGATGCACTCTCTCTTTGGGAGTTTGAGGGAGGGCCTGCATTTCTCTCAGACATTAGATAACAGGCTGATGTTACCATGTCTGCACAGGCTTTCCGCCCTTCCCCCTCACATTCCACAAAGATCTCTCAAATTCAAGTGTGACTTTCTTGATTGAAATGCTCCATATGTGATCCCCAAATCTCCTTTCTGCATGTGGTAAATCAGAGAAAATGAGTCAGACTTCTTGGGGGATTCTCTATCAGTCAGTATGACATTTAAGAAAGTACAAAAACCCTCGATGCCTCTGGGGGCACTATTTAATATATTACTGTCACGGAATTAATGGAGCAATTTTCTCTGATGTGATCAATTTGGTCAATTACAATAGCAACGTAATAAATAAAAAGAATTTCCTCAAGTGCTTAGGGACTAGTACTAGATAATTCAGAATTCTCAGGTCCTGAGCTGGGTGGGCAGTTGGTGTTCTGGTGAGGGCAGGACCTGGTGACACTTATAGGCTGATGATGGTAGCTTAATTGAACATGGGGTTTACTTAAGTGCAGAGTCTGGGTGGGCATTGTAAGGCCAGCAAAGCCCCTGGAGCTAATGGGCCCCCTCTACCCTCCTGCTCCACACCACTCAGGACAGTTCCAAACTTCTGTCCTTCCCCAGTGCTGCAGCACATCCAGACAAGGGGGAGGACAGGTCAAGGGCAGGAGGCCTATACCTGAACCGTCCTTCACATCTGTATCTATCTAGATGTTAGGG
Organism: Marmota flaviventris; assembly: GCF_047511675.1. NCBI lineage: Eukaryota > Metazoa > Chordata > Mammalia > Rodentia > Sciuridae > Marmota > Marmota flaviventris. The sequence goes on along the minus strand of NC_092505.1, from coordinate 106,648,847 downwards.
GGAATATATCTTTCCACCAAGAAATTTCTGTTCTAGCTCACTAGCCATCTAAGATGAGCACCTGAGCTGGAAGGGCATTTGCAGACTATTTTGAAGCAGATTTGTTATTCCCCCCAAAACTTATGATTGTGTTAGCAAGGAAGAAAAGTGCATACCAGATAAGCTAACCAATGATGCCTATCACATTAGAAAAATTAAGTGCCATCTTTGATATTTTAAATCTTGCTTTTAGAAAAATGTTTAATGGATAACTAAGTTTTCTTTTGATTATTTCTTAACTGATATTTCAATCAGGGCAATATATCCATTCAGTGGACTACTGCAGTCCTAAACATGACAAACAGGGGAAAAGGTTTTTACAAGCACTTCATTAAAAATGTGTCTACATGAGCAACAAACATGACACAGATGTTCCCTTTGTCACTGGGAGCATGTGAATTAAAGCCAAATGAAACACTGTCATATACCCAGCTAAATGTTTAAAATTAAAAGAGATGTGAGGGTTGGGGATGTGGCTCAAGCGGTAATGCGCTGGCCTGGCATGCGCAGGGCGCTGGGTTCGATCCTCAGCACCACATAAAAAATAAAATAAAGATGTTGTGTCCACCGAAAACTGAAAAATAAATATTTAAAAATTCTCTCTTTCTCTCTTAAAAAAAAAAGAGATACTGTTATGATTTGAATGTGAGGTATCCCCTGAAAGTTATGCATGAGACAATGTAGGAATGTTCAGAGGTTAAATGAGTACATTCTAAGAGCTGAGACCTAATGGGTGGATTCAGTGTAAAATCAAAAACTCCAGAATTCTGGGTATTCCTTGTTCTTTATGGTAAAAATCGTAAGTGAGTGAAAATGTACAAAAGATGACATTTATATTAGCTTGTGGGATTAAGGTGATTTTTCTCTGCATCCTAATTTTTCTTTCTCTTCTGCCTCTCCCCTTCCTTCCACAGGGTCTCATGCTGTTGCCCAGGCTGGCCTCAAACTCATCTCCTTCCTCAGCCTCCTGGCTGGCTGGGATTACATGCATAAGCCATAGCACACCATTTCTAATTTTTTTTTGATCATTGTGATACTACTTTCATGATAAATCTGCTTTTCCAAAAATAAAGTGTGGAGGTGAAAATTTTAGGTAACCATGGGTTTACTTAGTTATGGTTTTTATAATTGAGTCATTACTCTGTATAGCTTTACACTCCAATGTTTACCAAGTTGAGTACGTATGAACCACAACTTAACTTCTGGTTGGTGTTTTGCTAAGACGTCAAATGATTTATTTATGGGCTTAAATGGCTCAGTCACTGCTCGACTTGTACTCAAAAATGAAGTTTTCCACAGATTGTTTAATCCAATAAGAATAAAAGAATTTTGGAAAGAATGCATAGTAGCTTACTCCAAATTTAAAATGCTACTAATTGTTCATGGCACATCATTCTGGATATCTGTACCACCAACAGAGCCACAGTTTTTCTAGATTTCTGTCCGGACACTGCTATTATTGCTCTAGGGACCAGTTACCCAGAAAAAAAGTAGAGAAAGATACAAGTTGGTAATTCCTCCCCTCCTTGCCATATCAGTGGATTTCCTTTGGATTTAACCTACAGCATTACTCCTAAAAGTCAGTATTCTACCTCTTTTTGTATAAACTGAAGTCTTATACTTTTTTGAAACATATATGATAAGCAATAGGTAAACAGGACAGTAACAGATCATTATATACAAATGAAAAATAAGGTGACATGCTAGTTCTAAAGAAAATAAGCACAGAATGAGTTTACCATAGTCCTGAAAAAGACAGTAAATGGACTCTTAGAATATATAACCTAAGAATCTGAACTGTGAAATCCAGCTAATCTGTTACCTAGAATATATATTTCTATAGCTACTCAATTTTTACCCTACCCAATCCTGGAAAAATAACACTATGTAGGAAAAGAAAGCTAATTAAAATGCATTTCTGTATCTTGAAACATATACGAAAATGACAGGAATTCTAAATTTTTAAGGATGCTTTCCTCAATAGATGTGTTTTAGGATCTTTTGAGATAGGAATTTCCCAAAATTCAGTTAATCTATTCCTTTTACTATTTAAAGCCAATAATGTAATTATGAAATGCAATTATTTCCAACTCTGTGATAACAAAGTCTAGAAATAAAATCTTAACTTCTGAGTATATCAACTTCCACAAACTTCTTTAAGTCATCATCAGGTCTTCTTTTCTATCAGTTTATCTTTTTTGTTTACTGTTTACATTTATTGGATTAGAACATACATAAATGAAGAGCATAAATCCTAAAGACATAGCCTGATGAGCAGATCCATGTTATTAACACAGTGATGCCACCATTAACTTTCAGGCTAAGAAACAAGAATCAAAGCCATCAACAACCACCACAAAAGGCAAACACGAATGAATAAGTGTAACTAAGTCAGGTGGAAGCACTGGCGAAGAGGAAACACTTTTGACTCACATTTTACACCAAGCAGGTGTTCTGTATCTTCAGGATACCAGCAAATACACTGTCTCAATCTGATAGGTGCCTAACCTGGAATGTCTCTTACTGGACTGTTTTCCTCCCTGCAGTAGAACACTTCAAAGGATGCAGAAAATATTCAAAACCTCAGAACAAATTAGATTGTTTAGCAACGTTCTTTCCTTTCCAGAACTGCATCCCTATGATTCTACAAATTGTGGCCCTCCACAAAGATTTTAAAGTGGAGAATCAACGCTTCTGTCTCTTTCTTCTTTCCCTTACTTGGCAGGTCGTTTTTGTACAAACTGAAGTCCGTGTAGTGGGACATCTCATTGTAGGACGCCAAGTCCTAAGTTACTAACGGCGGCAGGAGGGCTCACGCGGGGAGTCTAAGCCTAGTAAATACAGAGTTGGATGCTCTGACTCCTTTGCCCTTCTAACACAGAAGTCACGCAAGGCTGCCTCGCGGGCCCTTTCCTGGATAGCCTTCTTTCTATCTTCGTCACGTCGTCGACCACCAGTAACTTTCCCGGTTGCCAACCGTCTGCACGTTGGCCACACCGTGCTTAGCAACAGTAAGTGGGCTCCTGGGGCCAAGAATCCGCGGAACGCGAGGCCGCTGGTACCCAGAGGCCACGGCGCAGGCTCTGCACAGCTCAGCCAGGTTCCTGGGAGCCGCGCGCCACCGGGGACGCCTTAAGGCCACTGGGCAAAGGGTCCAGGGAAAGTGCGGCTCCTCGGGGACGCCTCGGGTGCGCGCGGACGACCAGCCACCAGCCGCTCCCACCACAAAGAGCGAGCGAGCGCCCCCCCTCCGCCCACCGCATCCCGTCACCAGGGCAACGCCGCCACTCGGGGCTCCGCATCAGAGCCACCGCGCGCCCAGGCCGGCGGGGACTCCGCCGCCTCCCCGGGGTGCGACGCCGTAGAAGCCCCGGCGCCTCCGCCGCACGTGGGGCTCCTCGGCCCGCGATATCCCTCCGCGCCCCCGGCCCTCGCCCTCCGCGCCCGCTCCCCCTCCAGCCCCGCCGCCCGGGCCCGAGGTCGCGCCGCGGAAGGATCACACGCACGCGCGCCGCCGCGGCCGGAGCCGGGGACCCGGGGAGCCAGCGCCGCCGCCAGCGCCAGGCAGCTCCGCCGCCGGTCGCGCAGCCGGGTCGGGCGGGTGGCCGGGCGCGCCGCGGGCCGCCCCTCGCCGCCGCGCCCGCGTCCCCGCCGCCCGGGAGGGGGCGGGCGGTCCTGCGCAGAGCCGCCTCCTCCCCGCCCCCGCCCCGCCTCCCGCGTCGCCGCCGCCGCCGCCGCTGCGCCTGCTGCCGCCGTCCCCGCTGCAGTGCGAAGGGCTGAAGATGGCCGGGTGGCAGAGCTACGTGGACAACCTGATGTGCGATGGCTGCTGCCAGGAGGCCGCCATTGTCGGCTACTGCGACGCCAAATACGTCTGGGCGGCCACGGCCGGGGGCGTCTTCCAGAGCATCACGGTGAGCCCCGCGGCGGGCCGGCGCGCTCCGGCCGAGCTGGCCGCGGGCGCGCGGGGCCGGGCCGGCAGGTGTGCGGCGCGCCCCGTGCAGGGCTCGGCCGGGGACGCCCTGCGCCCCCCGCGCTGCCGGCGCCGGGATGGGTGGGGGAGGGGGCGCGGGCGGGGGCGGGAGCGCTATCCCTGGCGGGTGCCCAGGGCCCGGCGGCCTCGAGGTGGCCTCGCCTTCGCGGGGGCGGGGGCCAGCCGGGGCGCGCGGGCCTGGGCAGGGGTCCCCGCGGGCCGCCCCTCGCTTGGCGCCCGGGCCCCGGTTCTCCAGGCGACTTGGCGTAGGCTCCCGGTGCCCAGGCCTCGGCGGCTGGCAACAAATGCCGCCGACCACGTAGGTGGGTCCGTGAATCTCGACTCGGCTCTGGCCCCGGGTTCCCTTTAATTCTCCAAGATGGCGAACTGCCATCGACTCTCCTCCCGAGCAGACCGTCGCTGCACCGTTAGCCCGGTTACGCAACTGAGCCCTGGTGGCAGCGGCCGGGGGTTTCGGTGGCCGGAGGGGACGGGGCGAGGGCTGGTCGCCCGCGGGCCTTCCTCCCCAGCGGTGCGGCAGGGCTGGCGCACAGCCCGCCGCTGCCCGCCTGTCTCCCTGGACCGGCAGGTTCCGACTGGTGCCGCGGGTTCGGGATGCCTGCCCAGCCTCCCGCACCGCTCATTGTCTGCCGTTTCCGCCGAAGGCTCAGCATCGGGTCCGGCACGGGACGTGCCCTTGATTTCTCAGCCCCACACTTGCCATCTAGGGCCAGAACCCAGGTCCCTTATTGGGGGTACTAATTATTTTTTTGCTAAACGTGGCTTAAGAGCTGGCTGCAGCACTCAGTTCTCGGTACTGGCACTTTGGGAGTCTCCTGGGCCCGCACTGGACCAGGATCCTCGCGGGAATCGGCCTCTGGTGGCCAACTTTGCCTGCAGCCCGCTGGTCTTTGTGTGCGAGTTCCCGCTGCCTGGCGCGGGTTGCGGAGCTGCTGGGGAATGGCTGGGCCTGCTATGACTCTGCAGTTCTAGGGGGCGACGCCTCCCCGAGCCTGGAACGTTGGAGTGCACGTTTCTGCTTTCCGAGTCTGGTGGCTACCTCAGTTTCTCTCCCAGTCTCCCTCCATCTTTTCTTTTCTTCTGTCATCGCCTAATGCGGTGTTCTGGACAGAATCCTCTTTGCGTTTGCCCAGAAGGAAAACTGATTGCTGAGATGGGAGGGGAACGGAAGTTGGAGAGAAAAAGGAGTAGTGGCTAGAAAAATAGGAGGGAAATATGAATTTGGGAATGCGCTGAGGTCTAGAGATGGAAGCTCTCACCATCAGGGGTATTTCAAGCTGTTCCATGCAGGGAAGTGAACAGATCTGCTAAGCTCAGGGTTTATTGCCGGAGATTTTCAAGGAACTTTAAATTTGATGCAACATGACCCGAGTAACTGATCGAATGTGAGAGAGAAGCTGTTGTTCAAAATGTTTGAAACTGAATTTTAACCATTATTACATAAGCACCTTAAAGCACCACCTGACTTGATACAGTTTATAAATAACTCTTTAAGATTGCAGTTTGTTTCATGTCAACTACCCATTATTTAAATTCTTCACATAGATTGGTTTTTATTAGCAGACCACAGACCACACTGAACTGCAGAAGAGAGCCAACTGATATAAAACATGTAATCCTGTGAGGCATTGTCTTGATTTTTACTTAGTGAAAGGTGGCTGATTTGTAGTGGTAGTATAAACTAGCAGTCTTTCCTGTTAGATCAAGCCCTGACAGGAATTCACTACAACTTAATGTTTCTCCTTTTCTTCTCTCTTTTGGGGGGACAGCCAGTAGAAATAGATATGATTGTAGGAAAAGACCGGGAAGGCTTCTTTACCAACGGTTTGACTCTTGGTGCAAAGAAGTGTTCAGTGATCAGAGATAGTCTATATGTCGATGGCGACTGCACAATGGACATCCGGACAAAGAGTCAAGGTGGCGAGCCAACATACAACGTCGCTGTCGGCAGAGCTGGTAGAGGTAAGCAAGGTGTTTTTGTGGTTAAAGATTGCATGCCTTATTATAACTTCATGAGCAGTTTCTTTAGCATTTTGAATGACAGTCCATAATGGCTGTTAAGGTGGTTTCTTGAACTGCCCGGCACTGAAGGGAATCACTGCTGTAAGTCTGCCCATGTCACAGCAGTGGCCCCTGCAGTGGAGCCACTGTCATCCTCACTTCCTTCTGAAAGGTAGTTTAGTATCAGCTCTTCATAAACTCAAAATGAAGAGTTTTCTCCAGCCGCTGGACAAATCAGATGATGGTCCTGTGCTGCGTGCAGTTGTTGAGCAGTTTCCATTGTTTGGCTTATTTTCGTCCCTGTGAGACTTTACCTCTGAGTCATTTGTCCTTTTTTCGCTTGCTCATCATAAAGCAGCATGATTGATATTGGTTCTTTTTTTTTTTTTCTTTTCTTTTTTTTAAGGAACATTGCTCAGGAAGTGAGAAATAATTAGATGAGTTTTTTGGAATGAGTTGTCCATTTACTAAAATATATCCAGAGACTAAAGTGTGTCTGAGATTTACTGAAGAGTAGGAAACTACGATTAGTTTATACTTGTCCAAAAATTCTGATATCTCCAGATAACTGCACTTAAAAAAAAAAAAATCCTTCTTTTTCAAAAAAATATTTTGAAATTGAAGTTTATTATGCTTTATAATTGATTTGCAAGGACATTTAGATGTATTAACTTGTAGAAATATTTAAATAAACAGGACTCCCACAGCCTCAGTTGGCAGACTTAGCATGTCAGCATGTCACACGTCAGAGCAGCTCTTCCTGGGAAGGGACTGGCGCTGCACTGTAGTGTAATGCCCTGGTCCTGCCAGCTGCCTGTGATTGCCCTAAAGGCTTCTCTTATTTTGGTGTGGGTTGATGTTTGAGTATTTATTTATAGGGAAATGAGATGACTTTGAAATAGTAGACATCTCTCAACCATTAGCTGTCAGTCAACCACGTGATAGGAAACCAGAGATTTTCATACCACAGAACCACTCTGACATCTAGTGGCAATGAGTGTGAAATGTGACATATACCTGCACACTATGGCATCATAAAAGAACCTGGTATTAGTTAGAAATAGTCTATTTCAGGATTTAGACTCATTTAAAAACAAGACTAGCAGAGTGAGGATATCAGTATGCATAAAACTTCTGTTAATTTGGCCTCTTCTGAATGAAACTAAAAAGCTGTTTAAAATTGTTTTTCATTTTCCTCTGGAAGTGATATGTCTATTCATATTTACAGTGTCACTTGTATGACTTAGTAGTTTCTACTTAGGAAACCTTAAATATGGGGAGAATTTGTGAATAAATACCAAGGTTTTTCAAGTTTATATTTTTAGGGCATACATGTTTGTCATATCAATCAGAATTTTTGTCCTGAAGTGAAAGATAAATCGTCACTTTTTTTCCTTAACCAGTGTAAAGATAACTGTGTAGAATCAGGCTGCTGCAGATGGGGTTCCGTATTGCAGTACTAGTTACCATGTTCTGTTCTTGGTGTATCACTGATTGGAAAGTCCCCATCTGGAGACCTACTTGCCCTCAGTGCTTGACAGCTCATGGGAAACTAACTTAATGTCAACTTATTAATCAGGGATCTGTCTGCTAAAACTTATGTGACTTTCTTGATTAACACTTCTTTTGAAACACTTTTCTTCTTTCTCTTTCAGTCTTGGTCTTTGTAATGGGAAAAGAAGGGGTCCATGGAGGCGGATTGAATAAGAAGGCATACTCAATGGCAAAATACTTGAGAGACTCTGGGTTCTAGCTGCTAGGCAGACTGTTAAGTATTAGGGGAAATTGCTCTTAAACTTTCCTAGCGGTAAGCTTAAGTCTTAATTCTGGAAATTTTATTAGCAATGCAGGGTGATGGGGTATGAACCTGTGTCTCCTGTGTATCCCTCTGTTGGTGGGGAAAGGTGTCTTTCTTTCTGCCCGCCCCTCCTTAAGTAATGCTGTTCACTTTTGTTTTGTTTCCCTGTGTACTCCAGCCTTGGTTATAGTCATGGGAAAGGAAGGTGTCCACGGAGGCACACTTAACAAGAAAGCCTATGAGCTCGCTTTCTACCTGAGGAGGTCTGATGTGTAAGCAGCCTCTCCCCATCTACCTAGCAGCTGTCTGCATCGCCACCCCAATTGTGGTCATCTGCTACCAGACTAGATAGATGGTAGCTAGTTTTCTTTACCTACTTTCTAATGTCATGGTTCCTATTTGCCCAATGATCATTTGTCTGTTAACCACTGTATGTAACCAACCCCTACTGGCAACATAATTGCAGCACAATAATGATTTGCATGATACCTTGAAATTGGGGGGAGGGGCATGCCAAGTTGGGCATCACTTTGTCTTAGCAATTAATGGGATATTGATTACTAAAATAAGTTAATATTAAGCAAGGTGCCGGTTGTACAATCTCTAATTTGATCGATGTCTTTTCAGCACTTTGAGCTTTACTTGGCTCACTTAGTCTTCCTTTTGTAGCGCATGGTTGGGAGGAGAAAGTGCATGCATCTCTCCTTCACTCCTCTTTTCTCTTGCCCTCCCTTTGCACATAAGGGATTTGGTTTGCTTCCATCCTCTTTTATGCAGTGCCTGGTTTATTTAACCAATTAATATCCCCTTTGTTGACGAGCTGTTGAGAGCTGCAATAGTTTGCTTTTAGTATTGTGGTTGCACTTGAGTAGACAGATCTCTTCACAGTGTCTGCAGGACATGTGCAGAGTGCAACTGCAAAACAAGAGCAAAAGGCACTCCTCCCACGACCTCACAGTAACCACACTGACGCACCCCCAGGGACATTCCATCACCGCAATAGCTCACATTGTTGTTCCTGTCTTTTTCTTTGCACACCAGCTCTACTTGTTTTAGTAAAACTGTAAAAGGCTGCCATTATGGACATTAGGTCTCCCAACATAACCATCTGGAGTGTGTCCAGTTTGTTCTTCATAGGACCAATTTTTATTTGCAGCTTGAGTTTTTATATGAGGTTGCATTATTGTGGACTTGGCTGTCTTGTGATGAATTTTTTCATATGTATTCTGTGCCATACTATTGTTAAAATGAACTGTTGCTATTGTGAGATGGATTTTAACTGACCTATTAAGGGTTTCTTTCGAATGGCACTACTTTAGGGACATTCTAGTATTTGCTTCTATTGTTTGGGCCTTGTGGATAATGTACAGATTTAAAACAAATCTTGTTGCTGATTTGTCCATTTCTTTCCCTGCACTTTGTTACATCTGGGATACAGTCTAACTCATCTGATTTAATATGCATTTAAAAAAATGCCATAACTATTAAACACCTTGTTTACAGACAGATGAAATAAATTTATTCCAACCAAATACTCTAGACTCCTGTTATTTATGTAAATTGTCGGCTTACTGTTACAGTTGATTTTCAACATGATAGGAATATAGAGAATAAGCCAGAGTCTGCTGCAAACATTAAATTAAGTACCTAGGCATTTTGTTTTAATAAACTTTGATCTATTAAAAAATGGCTTTAGTCATTTTGGGCTGATGTCCTCATGCCGTGTGAGGAAAACTGACTTATCTGCTGGAAAACATTTTCCTCTATTGGTCTCCAGATGTGAAATCTAATAAGCAGTAAGAGGCTTCAGTACTGAAAAGGGTTTGCAACATTGTGGACTCTGTTGAAATGTCATGTGACTTCACATGACATGTGCTGGCAGGATGGAAAATCTGCCAGCTGGGACTCTCCATCCTATGAGCAGAAGATGTTGCTTTGACAGCATTTAAGAGAATTGGGATGCTTTTGCATTCTCTAGCTTTGGAGTAACATGTCGACCATGGCAAAATAGTCTAAGCCTGGAGACTGTAAATTCCCTAATATGTACTAAAGTTTAGTGAAAATGTAAATTTTAGACTTTTTAAATAAATCATTACTACTATGAAATGTCAAGCAGAAACTTACAGTGGTAGATGTTCAAAAGTTAGAGGATCTAAGTGAAACTGGGAAGCTTGTCACAGGGTCGGTTCTGGCTTCTAGGGATCTAACCTGGGAGATTCCATGCATCCAGAAGTAGTCATCAGATATCAAAGTCAGAACTGCATGCTGTCCTTGAGAGAGAAAGTGTGTTTGGAATAGGATAATCTCTTCCTTACTTAAAATAAAATACTGTACATAGGAAAGCTTTTTCTCTGACAAGTTGTCAGGCTTTAGTTCTGAATCTGTACATATGGGGTGTCAGGACTTGACTAGTTTGGTAATTAAACACACCGTAGTAGTTGTGAAATGATAAAAACCTGGTATGAGCTTATTGTTCTATTAAGATTCCTGTTAAGGACAAAAGATGATTGGGCAGATGAAAAATTGTGACTAGGTGTGGTGATTACATGGCCTGCAGTTTCAACAGAAGAACACTTTTGGAAATATATACATGCAGACTTTGCTTTACACTTAGCTCTTTGAGTTCAGCATGAGGAAATGGAGCTGTACACCTTAGTGTATCAGATGTCTCATCACATGGCATTACTTAGGACAAGCACACTTAGCAGCACCAGAGGTATGGGTTGGACACAAAATTTTGTGTCCCCAGGACAGAATGGTCATTGAGGAATGACACAAGAACATGGTCACCAGTGGATGCTGGGGGTCAGGGGGCATAAAGTGTAATGTATAGCATCTGCTGACATAGTACTTATACTTATGAAGGTGGTAGATGCACACACGTTTCTGCCTGGGCTCAGTTTCCAGGTGACTATTTTGATTCCAATGTTTTCAATAACATTACTTTTATAATCAGAAAAAAAATACATTTTATTTGCTCTCCTATTAAAAAAACTTAATCCATACACTGAAATTATAGAAAATTTCAAATAGATATTAAAAGAACAAGTAACAGTCCTAGCCAGTGCTATTAAGACACTGCACACATTTTTTTTACAACTAAAGTTAATTTGAAATTTCAAAAAAAGTAATTTTTGATCCAGAAAAACTTGAATCATGTCCTTCATCTGAATTTTGGGTTAATAACTAATAAAAGAATACCATATCTAATACAGAGTTACACACTATAGAACAGGTTTAAAAAGACCAGGGTCATACAGTTACGCCACATTCCAACCTCTGCTTAACCACCCTGGTAAATCTGTAGATGTCCTCCTTCTCAGGATAAGGTAATATCCAGACAGTATATACTGAATTCAACCTTTTATTTTTGAAAGTGAACACTTGGAGGTTATGGTTTTTGCGGATTATGAAAATTTCTTTAAATAAAAATAATTCAGAAAGTGAAATTTCTCCCTAGTGTTAAATTTGCTTAAAAACACATAATTTTTAACAAAAGGCTTGTTATTTATATTGTATTTATTATTCTATAAGATGATTTTATGTAGTTTCCCATGTTGGTAGGTATGTCTATTGCAAAGATGCACATAGTTTATAACATTACCATAATATACACTTAATTTTTGGAATGATTTTTGGCTGTGGTTTTAGTGTTTTCATGGATTAACCTAAATGCTGCGAGCATCACACTATACAACATTCTAAGTGATGTGTGTTGATCAGACCTCAGTCATTATCCCTTTAGTTTTACAGTACTGGACACGTAAATAAGGCTAATGTGGTAAGAAGTAGCACAGCAGAACAAACATCTACTTATTCTTAAAGTGGAAAACATGTTTATTAACATTCAAATACCTCTCATACAAGGCCGTATAAAAATTCTTAGCATTTTGATTATACAGAAGTCTATATTTTCTACATATAGTTACAGTGATATATAATATAATTTACCTTTTCATAATACATTGTTTCAATACATTAGTTCTGTTAAACATAAGCACTTATTTTCGAATTCAATACTTGAACAATTTCTCTGTACATAGTTTCGCAGGGCTAGTTAGCATAAGATGCTCTTTATTAAGAGGTATATGATCTGAGTTAATAGTTGCTGAAGTTTGGTATTTTTATGCAGCGTTTTCCTTTTGCTTTGATCACAACACAAAACCCTTAAGGATACTGAAATCCAGTAAGTAAAGTCCAGAGACATTACCTTCACTGTTGATTCAAATTTGTACATAACACTATAGTATTAAACCCTTAAAAAAAAAAAAAAAAAAAACTTAAAATCTGCACTAGTTATAGACTTTCTTATCAGGATCAGACTACTTGGGAATAGGAAAGCAAAAAACAGCTTCAGAGTTTGTGGTGACAGGAGGAAAAATACTAAGTTACTTTGTTGCATTTCACTAATGATGGCCATCTGAGGGAACACCAAAATACACATTCCAACTCAACCTACTTATAACTGTTTGTGGAGGTGAGAGTTGGCTTAGCTTGAGCTAGATGGCTGCAGGACTGACTTCATGTGTAAAGCACAAAACATTTGCATACTGTGATCTATGTCTTAATTGCAAGCTATATTGAGATTTTTTTTAATGTTTTGGCTAAATTTCATCCCCAAAGAGCTCATTTGATGCCTGAGTGACAGCACCAGTCTGTTATTAGTGAAAGGAAGCACACTCCTGCAGATAAGTACCGATCAAAAGCCTGTTTCAGTAATCTGATTAAACTAGAACGCTAGAAAATAAGTTAATTCTACAGAAACCTCTAAAGGGAGCAAAAAATCAAATTACATACCTAAGTAAACATTTCAAGGAAAATAATCAACCAGTCACCTCCGAAAGTCAGACGGTGTTGGCTATGTTGTAATCCCGGTCTCCATTGGCCTGCAGCTGGACCACAACACTGTGCTCGTTGATTTCGTTCTCTGCGTCACTGCTGTCAGTATCTTCGTTGTCCTCGTCCTCATAGTCTGAAGACTCTGTCATGTTCTGATGAGAGTGGGATTCTGACAAAGCCCCAAATGACTGAGCACTGACAGAAGCCAAAGGTCTCAGCAAGGGGGTGTGCTCTGACACTTCGTTTTCCTCTTGACTGCTGTCTGTGTCAGAGTCTGAGTCACCTTGAGAAGGAACGACTTTCTGCTTGCAGACGGGACAGGTTTTTTTGGTTTTAGTGAGCCAGGGGTCTACACATTTGCAGTGGTAAGCTGTTGAAACAAAATGCATGTCTTCAGTTAGCATGCTATGGCTGGGAACACCACTCCGTCCCCCATCAGGTGTATTCAATGTTGTGATCTGTGCTCTCGTGTAGGGACAAGAGAAAGAGAATACCTTCAGTGGGACAGATAACTAGTGCAGAGCCTGCCTCAGGGTGCACTAACAACTGCGTCCCCACCCTGCAACACTGAACCCAGCTATAAAACCCCCTTTATGTGCCAAGTTAAAGCAGTAATTACCCCTACCATGGGAACAGGGAAGGACTCTGAGCTTGTCTCCATCTTCATAGTCATCCAAACAAATGGCACAGACGTCATACTCATCTCCTGGAACATAAATAGCATCAATTAAAATATGTAGAGAACTCTTAGCTCATTAGACTTTTCGAATGTTTAGTGTTCCTTAGTTATGTGCCCCCTGATTGATCTGTCTATCTTGGATGGCTTTTGCTTGGGTTTTTGTTTTGTTTTGTCAAAACTTGAAGGAGCTACTTAGCTATTCAATACTTCAAGGATCTGAAGTTTTAATATAAGTAGTTAACCTTGTACCTGAAATAGGCAATTGAAAATGATGTCACATTTGTTTACCCTAATTATCTTCACAAAACATCTTAATAAGAGTCATAATTATATTAGAAATTTAGATAACTATTCAAATGCCATTTTGAAATATTGTATGTTGAAGAACAAAATTTCATTGCTTAAATTTCTCAAAGTCTCTGGGTCATTTATTTTTTTTGCAGTGCAGGCACTAAACTCAGGGTCTCATGCATGCTAGGCAAGAATCTTACCATTGAGCTACATACACACACAGCTCTGGGTCATTTTTTTCCCCCAAAATTCAAAAGAAAACATTAAAATGTATTCACATTAGTGAGTAAGAACAGTGAAGAGACACAAAACTTCAGACCGCCAGCATTCACCAGTTCTGTGGTGTCTGGCACACGCTCAGCCCTGGGAGTCCTGTCTTAAGCTGTAAAAAGACCTGAGCTGTCTTTCAGGGCTGTGAGGATGGAATGAGCAAAGGGTCAGCATGCAGTTGTTCAACAAGTGAGCTTTATTACTAATATCATTGCTATTTAATTGTCTTACTGTTGAATTTATCACCTTTACATTCAGAAGTTTATTAATTCATAGCTCTTTTTAAAGTTCAAATTATAAATGTTTATAGAAAGTGGCAGTTTTTAACTTGGCTTTTTCAGTTAATACAGATTTAGACACCTCAGTGACTGATTTTAATTCAAGGTTCTCTGTTAAATGTACATAAAAACTTACAAATATCATTGGGAACAAGACACAGTCCAATTTTCTGCCTGTCTACACAGGGAAACAACCTGAGAGAATCTGGACAGCCTGGATGAATAAGATTCATAAAAGGGGGTGATTGGTTCTTCCATGTCCTCTAGTCATTTAAAACGCCTCCGGGAGTAGTCCTAAGTGGAAAGCTTTAATGGACATCATTAATTCCTGTCTAGAACCCTGAGGTCAGTTACTATTGCATCACCTATCAAATACATCGCTGGCAAGCACTAGAGTGCCTCAGAACCTCACTAGAGCTGGTGAGGGCGCCTGTCTTCACCACCCACTCTGAGGGCTCCCAAGGGTCCCTGTGGTGGGTGCAGGCGTTTCGCTGACTCAGACTGGAATGCGTTAAGAATGAAGCCATGACTAATGTGCTCTTCACCTTGTGAAAAGGTCTTAAGAGGCTGAGGTAGGGAATCCCGGGAGGCCCAAGTCAGGGAAAGGTTGGGCATCAGCCTGGACGCTGTGAGTGGTCAGTGAGATGCAGTGGCACTGACTTTGCAGGTGGCTGTGGGGAGAGTCACAGCCAGGAAACATGGGTGGCCTCAGGAGCTGGGAAGGGCAAGGAAATGGACATGCCCCAGGTCCCAGAGGAGGAGCTCCCTGAGGCCTCTATCAGCCTAAAGATGACAAACCTGGGTTGTTTGTACTGAGTCTGTCATCTGTAACTGTGGGACATGCGCTGTAGTCACTGAACTTTCCTATCAGTCCTCTGAACCGTTCCAAGTGATGGAGTTACACTCATGGTCTATGTTTCTGGCCAAAGCAGGTACTTTGAAGATGACAGGTGAAGACCAAAAGGTATGGTTTGTGACCAAGGACCTGACTGTAGCCTAGTGCTCTGTAGAAAATCCACTGGTGGCCACAGCCAGGGGCACGGTGGCTGGTGCTCTCATCCTGGTCCTCCCAACCTGGTCCTGTTACTTTTTAGTTACATGACCTTCTGAAAGACACTTATCTTTGTTTCAGTTTTGTCAGAGGCAAAGCAAAAATGCCATCACACTATGTCTCAGGGTAGCAGTGCAGCTGGAGAGAGACACAGCAATGAGCCGGTGGCAGTGGGCTCGGAACCTTTGTTGTACTGTACCCCTCGCCCTTAGCCACTTGTGGTTAAATTAGAGATGGTGAGAGAACTAAAAGAATGGAACAGGCATGTATCAATAAAACCCAAGAATGATGACAAAATCCAATTTTTGTTCCATTTAAAAGTCTTGGAAACGAAGAAGGGTCGCACGATTCAGAGATCTAGTTAGTGGGTTCACAAGAGGCTGCGGTCCAGCATCAAGTGACTTGGCTACATGGCTTTGTTGACATTTAAGTCAGACATGAATTCAGAACGCTTGCCTGTTCTATCAGAAACAGGCAGCAGACTTTTAGAATTTCCTACCTGTCCTGAGAGTACAAGGTAAAGAACTTGACAAGTGCACGGCTCAGTGCCGTCCTGCCACCCATGGCCTCACGGAGAGAGTTCTGTTGCTTAGCGCAAGCCTGTGGTCCAACTGGGAATGATCTTGTCCCCAAGGCTCTCTGGGCTGTCGTGAGGTTCGTGGTTTCCACAGCTGGCATCTCGTGGACTAGGGATGCTGCTAAACATCCTATAGGGTACTGCCCACTGTCTAGAACAAAACAAACAAACCACCCAGGATCACCCCATCTAAATGTCATAGTACTGAGCTGACAGACCCTGATATCATCCCCTCCGGGCTAAGAAAATGTTGCTGATTCACCACTAGATGCAGGACATATAAGTTGGGAAGATCTGTGTCTCCTTATGTGAAACAACCAGGAAATGTTTCTATCTGGAATGTCTCTGGCATCACTGTTATTTGACTAAAATTCCTAAAAAATTTCCTGAAGGTACTTCTAGAGTGTCATCAATCTGGAATATCACATTATAACATACGGTGGACAGAACTTTGATTTCCCCTCCAATCTGTTTCTCCCTGGCTTTTCTTCTACATTTCAAGCCTCAAACTTTGGCTCCTCGGTTGCAGCAAAAGCCCGGGAGCATCAGAGCAGGGGGTGCACAAAGACCTAGCAGCCAGGGGTGGCAGTGGGGGTGGGGGTGGAGTGTCGGCTGGCCTGCCCTTGAGGCCTGTCTCCCAGGGGCATGCACAGTATGTTATGGAGTCCTGTGACCTGCAAAGTGCATCGGGAGTCTGTCCCCTTCTATTTGGCTTACTCTAAGAGCCCCCTCCCTGTCTCCCCAGGTCGTTTTCTGGTGTTGTGTCATTCCCACAAACAGCCCCTCCTGTCACCACAGAGCTGTCCCTCCCACCTTGCTCCCACCAACCAGTCTTTCTCTTCAGGCATGGACTGTGACAAAAACATTTGCACTTAAAATCAGATGCAGAAAGAGGAATCACCATTTCTAAAGATGACTCAAAACTCAGCAAGTCTGAAGTGATTTAGTCACAGTGCAGATAAACTGATGCAGAACTTAACTGTTTAATTTTACAACAAAGGAGACCAGGCATTGAATCTACCAAGAGGAGGTTTCCCCAAATTAAACAATAAGAGAGACTGAATATTCAGGACTGAATAGCTGAGGTTTCATGAGAGAGTATCAACAGTATGGCCAGGGATGGTGTGTCATTGGATTTATGAGCTTCAAAGCAAAAAATTATTGTCATTGAGAAAGGGCCTTGCTACTTGTTCATGTATCTGCCAGTGGAAAACAGCAGCTTTTTCTAGCAAATAAAAATAAATGGGTTTTATAGTCTCTTCTCCTCTGTACTACTTCCCAAGTAATCTGAACAAAATACAACAGGATAAAATATTTTTAAAGCCAAATTTTTTTTTGAGAATTATTCCTGATTGTTTTCAAGCTCAGGGAAAAACAAAAATAAAACAAAGAACAAATATTTACTTTTAAGTTTAGAATATAAAGGTAGTTAAATGTAGTTTAAAAAATTGTGTTTCTTAATTAGAATAAAGAAGTTAAAAAAATCATAAAAATAAAGCATTGTCCCACTTTTACACCTTCTACTATAAAATGCTATGTTGCCTTTTGCCAACCTCTAAAGTAAAAATCTTTCTATACTGTTGTCTTGAAAAATTTCAATATGTAAAGTATCAAGAAAAATACTTAATTAACTTAAAATGTCAGGTATGAGATCTATATTTTTTCATTTGTATTTCAGGGATCCACAGCTTCACAGGGGCTGGGGGAGGGAAGCAGCTTCCAGAGAGTATGCCTCACACTCAGGAGAAGGACTTCGGGAGCAGGGCTCTAGGTGCTAGGTAACAGTGCAGCCACCAGCCCTGGGGGCACAGGTGGGGCAGTGCAGACAGTGAGATCGGGAAACAGCAGTTTCAATTAAAGAGCTTTTTGAGAACAAAAATGAGTAATGAAGAGATTTATAAAGAAGCTGTTTCATAACAAAACATCTAAAAGCCTGTGTTATGTCACACGTGCTAGACACAGTAAGGCAGTGCACAGACAGTCTGAGTGTCAATCAGCACAGACATTTCTGTACGAGCTGCACAATAAGATCACTAGGACAGGAGGCTGAGACGACCATGTCCCTAACAGGCACCGAGTCTTACAGACTGAATGACCAGGGAAACAGTTGAAAGTTGCTAGTTCTGAAGTTGCTGAGGATGCAATCACAGCTTACACCTAAGGAAGGTATAAATGTCAAAATCTTTTTAGTTCACTGGCAAATATTTCTAAAATATACCTAAAATAGAAACGTTTTAAGACAATGAAGCAGTTGATCATTGGAACAGTGTCTTTTATTCTTTCTTTCTTTTTTTTAAGTGGGGGGAGCACAGGAGCATAGGATTTGACTATAATACAAATATCATAGATGTCCTAACATTTATTTTAAGCCTAGAAGAGTTTTTTGAGGCTCCATGGCATGGTACCACATCTTCCTGGAGTGATAAATCCACAGAGGTGTTTTCTTCATGTTTTCAATTAGATGCAACAATAAGAGCACTGCAAGTGAAGGGGAGTGTTTTGTTTCTGGCACCTGTGTGTGCTCCAGACCATCAGCGTGCACTGGAGTATGTGTAACAATCACAGCTCTTTCATTTTACATGACAAGCATCATAACAACCCAAAACATCATAAAACAAAAATATAGGTACCTCAAACTTACTGTTGAAAAGAAATTTCAAGTGTCGTGTTTACAGTTACATGTTTTCCAAGTGCAATCTTTTGTATCATAAAAATGTGATGACTGAATTTCTATGACATTCACATTTTACTTTAAAGGGTCACTTTATTTGCATAGCACGGGCTGCTGCTGTCTCTGAGC
Source organism: Marmota flaviventris (assembly GCF_047511675.1). Lineage (NCBI taxonomy): Eukaryota > Metazoa > Chordata > Mammalia > Rodentia > Sciuridae > Marmota > Marmota flaviventris. Next base: position 106,630,230 of record NC_092505.1, on the reverse strand, counting down.
TATGTACACGGCAGCACTGTGGTGAGTGTTCTTCATGTTCTGATGTGAAGCCCCACACAGACACACCTCATACAGCAGGAATGCCATGTCTCCACAGAGATGGGACCGCCCGCGGAGAGGCCAGAACGCCTGTTGGGAAACCGTCGGACAGTCATCTTACTAATTGGGGAACAGGAATAAGAACGACAGCCTTGCAGGCCCTAAATAAATCCATATGACTGAAATCCATGTCTACTTATAGATGAGCTTTGGCCAAATTTTATTTTGGGTAGTCTTTTTTTAAAAAAGCTTTTCACTGTATTTTAAACAGTCATTCCAGGGGCTGAGGCTATGGCTCAGGGCAGAGCACTTGCCTAGCATGTGTGAGGCACTGGGTTCGATCCTCAGCACCACATAAAAATAAATAAATAAAAGTACTGTGTTCATCTACAACTAAAGTAGTTTTAAAAAATAATCACTTTTTATTATTTTAATTGGTTCTAACTTGGTTTCATGGTTTATGCAGGAAAAAATACAGCTATAGCCAAAGTATTTCTGAATAAAGGATCAAATAAATTCAAAGATCTGTCACCACCCTGAAGAGACAAAGTGCATGATATTTGAGAAAGGCAGAAAATGTACCAGAAGCACGGTGTGTGCAAGGACTGAGGGTTCACTCTTCTTGTTCCACTGCTGTTCCTCAGGTCACTGAGAAAGGGTTGGCATACTTCTAGAGCACACCTCAAGACACGCAGACTTGTATGTGCCCTGACATATTAGTGTGCTAGGATGCAGTATTTCTTTGCTTTTGCTTCACATAAAGGAGGTTAAATAAGAACTCTGCTCAGCTTCAGATACACCTGTGGCAAGGGACCTGCATTATTTTTGCATAAAGACAATTGCTTCTAGATGGTTCTGCCTGCTTGACTAGATCAGCCTAATATTCAGTACAACTGTCTATGTAGCAAAGGTGATTATAAGAAAAAATCAAACATAAATTTTTCTTTTAAAACAGTGTATACAAATTGATAAGAAAATACTAAGATCCCAATAAAAATGTGAGCAAATGGTGTTCAGTGTTTGGACCTTGAATGTTCCTAATGTTTAAGCCTTGTCCTCAGGGTGGCACCATCTGGAGGTGGTGAAACTTTAAGAAGTGGGTAGGGTCTGCTGGGAGGTCTGAAGTGCTTAGGGGGCATACACTCAAGGGCAATTACAGGATACCAGTCAGTCTCTCTCTCTCTCTCTCTCTCTCTGGTTCCTGGCCACCACAAGGTGAGCAGTTTAGTCCATCACACTATGATATGCTGCCGTGTTTCAAAGCCTAACCAATGTGACCAACTGAACATGGACTATAACCTCTGAAGCTGTGAGCCAAAATAAACCTTTCATCTTTTTAAATTGATTATCTGAGGCATTTTGTTATAGTAACAGAAAGCTAACATAAGGTCTGACAGGTAATAAAAGCAGAAACATGAATGGGTAATTTGCCTTGTTAAAGTAAAATGATTCTTAGATACTGCTAGAAGACTTTAACTTTCAGGAAATTAGTTTATCTAAAACATGTTATTTCCTTTTGACATAGTGAGTTGAGGAGGAGGAGGATAAGCAGGGGTGGGAATGGGGGAAGGGTAAGAAAAGAGGAAACTAGAAGGATGAAAGCCAGGAGGCAGCTTATTTTACTTTGAAATGGTTGTTGCTGAAGGCGGAAAATGGGTAGGGCTGTATTTACATGTCTAGTGTTTGGAATCAGGAATCTGAATTGCAGCCCTGCAATGTACCTTTACCTGACAGTGTACCCCAATCACAAATACTTTGACCTCGAGTCTCATCTATACCTACAAAATGGTCACGGAAGTACTTTCCTACTTGTGTCACTAAGAACCGAGATCACGAATGCTGAGTAGGCTATTGACTTTTGCACTGTGTAGCAGGCGCGTTGTGGCACTTACAAGACTCACAACGGAAAAGTGTTGAATCTGATAAGTGCGATGCCCGCCAGTCCACGTGAATCCCAGTTAACCCACTGGTACAAATCCCACTAACTTCTTGGGCTAGAGAAGGGCTGACCTGTGGCAAGGCCTGGTTCTGCTCAGCAGTATAGGTCTCCCAACCCCCTTCAGTCAAAGCCATTACAGAGTGGACCTGAGATGGCCCTCTTGGAACCTGAAGTGACAACCAGTTCATCTCCAAGAAACTCAGGAACACACTCGTCTCTAGGGATCCACACTGGTGGGTCCTCCTTGTCCAACCTGGATTCTCATGAAGTCATTCCTATGCAGCCATCTTGAAAGGCATTTCTTTAGAGAAATGGAGAATCACTCCTGTTCCTGACTTGCTTTATTAAGAGTAAACTGAGAACATTCTTCCCTTGAAACAGTTCCACAAAGCACAGACACCAGCTAGTGCTGGTTGGTCTGAACTCTGGTTTTCGATTCTTTGCTCTCTGAGGAAGGGGGCCATCTTTTCTCATTGTACCCTCATGCTCTGAATGGAGTGGGCCGACGTTAATCCATCTGTTCCAGAGGGACAGCTGACGAAAAAGCAAGCTGCTCACTGGAACCCTGGGCACCTACTCTCCCTGCTTGTCTGTGGACCCCTGGCGGGGGGGACCCTTCCCACAGCAATCTGATGGCCAGGCCATGAAGCATAGTCTTCACCATGGCGTCCTCTGGCCCCGTGCACCTCTGCCCTCACATCTTCCCACTCTCCGCCAGGCCAGATCCCTGTCACATGCCCGTAAGCTACTCCCTGACACGTCAAGCACACATCCGCCACACACTGCCACAAGGCCTCTATAGGTGCCTCCTCTGCTGCAATGTCCTGCCATGCTCCCTGTCCCCAGGCCCAGAGACTGTTCCCTCACATCCTCAGATCTCTGTTCAGAGTGCCTCATGTCCTACCTAAGACAGGCCCCTCTCACCTACCACTCATCATTTTTTTTTTTTTTTTTGTAACACTCCTATGTGACTTTAGTTGTTATTTGTCTGCCCGCCCCCAATATGCTCTACAAAGGCTGGCATTTTCCTGTTTTATTTACTGCTGTTTCCCTAGCACCCAGAACAGTACCTGGCACACATTAAAATATTTGGTAAAAATATATTGAAGGAACACAATTACTACACAGACTATTCCCAGAAAATCCTGATTCTGACTTCCAACCAGTAATCCATAGCAGAGGAGCTGATCATACAGATGTAGGTAAAGAAAGCCAAACTTTTTTTATGAAGTGGATAAATTCCACATAGACCCTGCCTGATGGGCTGAGTTTGGCCTCACATTTCACCTCTAACTCCGTGTTGATGATGGAACTGCAGGCAGCAGATGCCAACTGGACACTTTGAAGCCAAGGAGCGGCCAGTATATGAAGGCATCCTAAAGAGGGTGGAGAGAGGAGATTGGACTGTCGTCCTTTGAGAGAACAATCCACCAGCCCCGTCCACAGGCACAGGGAGAGTGAGGGGCACATCAGAAGTGGTGGTCGTTCCTAAGCTGTTTTATTGACATTAGTAAGATGCAACATGAAAAAGGGAGCAGGAAAGAGAGGGGAGAAGTTAAATATACAAGCAAACTGGCCTGCTATTTTTAACCAAAGCTGGTCAGTTAATTCTAAATATTAAAGAGTTGGCCAGTATTTTATGAGTGCTTGCCTCACAGTGAGCCTCAAAAGTGTGCTGTTTGCCTAAGCAGTGAGGATCAAGCCTGGCAGAGGGATGATCAGGATGGTCAGGATGCTCCGCCCCAGACCCAGGTGGGAGGTGGCCTCCAAGCAGGAAGCTTGGGTTGAGCTGCACAAGGAAATAATTCCACTGAAGCAGAAAAAGACTGATAATCTCTGGGCCACAACCTACCTTTTTTATTTATTTTTGAATTTCGTAATTTGTTCTGATGAGTTCTCCATGACAACAGAGTGCATTCTGATAGAGCACAGCTTTCATGTCTTTTGACTGTATGCAACGCAGAGTTGCACCAGTGGCACCACAGTACAGAGGTACGTGACCTTGGGTAACGATGCCCAGCTCATTCCCCTCTACCTTCTTCCTCTCTGGAAAGCAGAAGCTATAGCCTGACTTTATACATACTTCATTGTTTCTTTCAGTGTGGCCGGCACAGGATATCTAACCAACACTGACCATGTGGTCACTAACAGGAGTTACAGGATGGCCAGCCTATGAAAGTGACTGGTGATGATGCCATCTGGGGAGACGTCTTTAAATAAAATGTAAAGCAGACAAATCAGCCAGCTGAGGCAGCCTGTGGGGAACTAAGGCAGAAGGCAAAGCAAGGTCAGCAGTCAGAAGAGTCAATTCTAGTGGCCAGAACATGTGGGGACCTACACAACAACCTCAGATGTCCTTTTCTATAGAAGATAAGACATCCTGAAAATGCACCCTGGCCTGTGGGATTTCAAAGATCCTGTGGCTCCCAAGGTACAGGCCTTGGTTTTGGTCTACAATAATTTGCATTTGAAAAGCTATTTGTAGGGCTTTCTTCTCAGACCTAAGAGAGATGCTTAAGGCAGGGATTATCAGAGGCAGATTAGATAGTTTGCACAAAGCCACATCTAATCAGTAGTAGAACAAGGTCCTGTGGTTCTGAATCCTTGCCCATTCCACTCCACCACCCTCCAAGAAGGGCTTGCCTTGTGAAAGTCAGCTGCTAACTCTGTGCTGTGGGGTCCACAGGGATTGCTCACATGCCTCTCTCCCTGCCCCCATGGACGCATCTGTGACACAGTGTGGTGATGTTGGAGGGGATCTAGGGACTGGTCACAGGAAAGAAGACGACTTGTGGCTGTAGTGGAGTTTTGGAGCTGGCTAGGTTGGGAGCAGAATTTGCTCTCTTTAGTGTCTTTCCCCTCGCCCTTTCCCCCTCTCCCTCTCTCTTCCCCTCCTCTCTTTTTAAAATTAGAGAACATTTCAAACATACGCAAAAATATAATCTACTATAAAACCATCTCATGTGCCATCACCAGGCTTAATTTCAATATCCCCTTGTTCTCAATAAATCTGCCTTCCTCCACTTTGTTTCCCTGAAGAAATTAAAAGCCAATGTATCTCTGAAACATAAAGACTTTAAAAAGCATAATCACCATGCTATTACCACACCTAACAAAATGAATGATAATTTCCTAACATCTAGTGTCCAAAGCAAACTAAAATCTCCCCAATGTCTCAATAATGTCTTAAGGGTTTGTTCCAACCAGTGTCTAAGCAAGGCCTACGCACCGCACTGGACGGTGACTTGTCATTCTCTCTTGGTCTCAACAGTCCTGCCCCTTGCTGCCACTTCCTTGCTGAAGAAGTGGGGGCATCTGTCCAGTCACTTGGCTGGTTCCAGAGACAGGGGCCTTTCAGTTGGCTGTGGTGCCACCTCAGTCACCCTGTTTAGACCTACGTCCTGCTGCCTCAAAGGGCACCACCAGGCAAGTCCATAGAAACCCAGTGCCACTTCCCCAAGGCACTGTATTGCCATCTCCCCCAAATAACTGGTACCACAAATAGGAGAATGAAAAGTTGACACTGAGACTGATGCTGACTCCCTGGGGCGGTGCAGCATCTACACTGTAGGACTGCAGGGTGTCGCCTAGACTTAGAACTCTGAGTCAGGGACCTTCCTGACAGTGAGGGCTTTAAACAGGATGGAGGAGAGGAGTACCAGTTCAAGACTATCGCTGACTTTGCACATGCTGAGCCTCTCAGACTTTCATCCTCCCAGTGTAGCCCCAAGTGGGGAGGGGTAAGAAACCAATCAACTTGAAAGTTTTTGGCAAAGAAATAACTGAAAAAATTTTAAATTTAAATGTGGAAATCATTTTTATTTATCCTTTTCATGTTATGAAACAGCAGTATCTTTTTCACAAATACAGCAGTGTTCATAATGTGTCTAGACTGCCATGTCTAAGGAAATCCACCCATTCAGTGACTGTTCTAGATTCTCCTGATCAGCCTGCAGTGGGACAGTGACAGGCCTGTGGGATCGGGGCTGTATACAGTTGAATCATGTGTGAAAATTAAAAATTATGTACCATCAGTGAGCACATCGGAAGGTCTGTGATTCTGACAAAGTGCTAGTGAGGCTTAGTAATATTTTAGGATTAATGTAACTGAATTTAAATGAATTGTGACTGAGTCTAATTTGGAGCAATTCAGCAAATATTTGAGTTCCTGCTATGTGCCATACTAGGTATAAATGTTTTTTAGGAATTAAAAATGATCCTATGGAAAGAAAAATATCTTCAATATGTAGAGTAATATTAAGAATTAATAAAAGGTACACTAGAGGAAGATGTTTTCTAAGCTATCAATTCAGTATTCACAGAAACTTGGTCATGGTGTCTTTTGGTAAATTTTATACAACACTTGAAATATGGCAGTTACTTCTTGATTTATATCCACTCCTGCATCTCTATCATCTAGGTAGAACAGTGCATCTAGACTCTGGTGTGGGTATATTATTTTGAAAATAATTTACCAGATCATAATCTACTGAGGTTTTGATCTGGAGAAAGAGAAAACCCAACTCCTGTCAACACCCGCCTCCCCTGTAAGCTATCTGTACCACCTAAGGTTGGGGAAACAAAAAATCAGGAACTGGATACCAGGTACCAGGAGAAGAACCTGCTCCACACCAGTCTTTAGTACCACAGGTGAACACTAGGTGAAGTTACCACAATTTATAGTGCCCAAGTAGAAACTGACAAACCCCTTCAAACAGGTTACATGTACCACCCCAAGGAGGATGCATACCTATCAGAGGTTTGAGAGGTTTCCAGACTCTTTAGCAGGGCTGACTGGAGAAAGTCCTCCTTATATGAAACTAGATCACAAAGTCTGGGTGAGATGGCTGATTCTTCAAATGACCAAATCCCAATGATGAAAAAACAAGACTCACAAAGAAATAGCCATGATACATTAAAGGAACAAAAATGTGCAGAAACCGATCCTAATGAAACAGAGACATATGACTTTCCAGATAAAGAATCCAAAATTACTGTTGTAAGGACACACAGTGAATTAAAAGAACACAAAAAACTAAAATTAGAAAAGGATGCATTAACAAAAAGGAAGATCAACAAGACAAAGAACAGAGGAGAGGTAAGAGGATATGAGGGATTTATGGGACACCATCAAACAGAAAAGCATATCAATTGGAACACACAGAAGGAGAAAAAGTAAAGTAGGGTGCAGAGAACCTATTTGAATAAATAATAACTGAAAATTCCCACATTGAAGGAGAGATATGGACATCCAAATGCAATACTCACAGAGAGCTCCAAAACAGGGGGAAAAAAAAATCTAGAGATCTATGGCAAGACACATCATAATTAACTGTTTAAAAAATGACAGAGAATCTTGAAAGCAGCAAAAAGCAACAGCACATTCCTAACAGCTCCTATGAGAATTATCAGATGACTTTATCAGCAGAAACCTTTTAGGCTAGAAGAGAACAGGAAGATATATTCAAAGTAACAATGGGGTGGGGACCCCAAGCAACCAAGAATACTATACCTGGCAAAACTGTCCTTCAAAAATAAGAAGAAATTAAGACTTTCACAGATAAGCAAAAGCTGAGGGAGTTTATCAGTACCAGACCTACCCTATAAGAAATACTGAAAAAATATTCCAAGTTGAATTGGAAGGATGATACATAGGAACAAAAAAACCACAAGAAAATATAAAGATCCTTGGTAAAGATAAAACATACAATCAATTCTGTAACATCATAATGTAGGTGAGTAAAACAATTATAAATCTGGTATAAAAATACTTAAAAGCATAAAAATAATTGTGAATCTATTTTAATGAATACAAAATAAAAACAATTTGTGTCATCAATAACAAAATAGAAGGCAAACAGTGATATGATTTATCAGTTTAACACAGATCAATAGAACTTTAAGATATTCTATGTAATTTATAAAGATAACCACAAAGAAATTCTGTATAAAATATACATGAAAGGAAATGAGAGGGAACCAAAAACATGTCACTACAAAAAAATAAAATCATGAACAACAAAAAGAAATATATCAGGAGAAGAAAAGTGAGAGAAAAATGCTTTTAGACAGGAAAAAAATTAACAGAATAATAAGCCTATATCAGAAATTACTTTAAATATAATTGTAGTAGATTGAAGGGATTAAAGTACAAGACTTGCTATGTATTAAAACTATGTCTAAGCATATGCATAAGTTAAAACCAACAAGAGTGGAAAGAGATATTCCATGCAAATGGCACTAAAGATACCACGAGTTCTTATATCAGACAAAAGAGATTTTAAGGCAAAAACTGTAAAAATGGACAAAGAACACTATGTAATTATAAAATGATCAATTCACTAGTAAGATATAACAATGATAAATTCACACACACCTAACATGAGACACCCAAAAACATGAAGCAGATGCTGAAAGAACTGAAGGGGGAAATGGGCAATGACACAACAGTGGGAAGCTACGGCACCTCACTTTCAGTAAGAACAGAACAAGCAAAACATGGTGGAAACAGTGGATCTGAACACTAGAGACCAACTGAAAGTAACAAACATACAGAGCATTCCACCCAATAGCAGCAAAAAACAAAAAAAAACACAGAGTTTTCTAGTGCATATGGAATATTCTCCAAGATAAGAACACAAGTTAGTCCACAAAATAATCTTAACAAATTTAAGAAGATTGAATTCATACAAGTATATTCTCCGACAACCAAGGAGACACATTAAAAAAGAATTAACGCCAATCCTTCCCAAACTCTTTGAAAGACTAAAAAGAGGAGATAACATTCCCAAACTCATTCTATAAAGTCAGTATTACCCTGACACAACAATACAAGAGAACTGCAGCCAGTATTCCTTATAAATATTGATGTAAAAATTCTCAACAAGATACTAGAAAATTGAATTCAACAGTACATCAAAAGGATTATACACCATGACCAAGTGGCACTTATTCCTGGAATTCAGAATGGTTCAACATACAAAAATCAATCTATGTAATACACCATGGTAAGAAGATGAAGGGCAAAACCCACATAATCACCTCACTTGATGCAAATAAAATTCAACTCTATTTCATAATATAGACTCCATAATCCAGGAAGAGAAGGAAACTACCTCAATATAATAAAAGCCCCAGATAAAAAGACCATAGTTAGGGCTGGGGCTGTGGCTCAGTTGTAGAGCACTTGTCTAGCATGTCTGAGGCACTGGGTTTGATTCTTAGCACCACATATAAATAAATGAATAAAATTAAGGTCCATCAACAACTAAAAAATCTATAAATAAAAAAAGACTATAGTTAACATCATACTTAACAAAGACTGAACTCTATTCCTGTAAGATAATGAACAGGGGAAGAATGTCCTTGTCACCATTGCTCAACACAGCATTGGAAGGTCTAGCTAGAGCAATCAGACAAGAAAAATTAGAAGGACTCCAGATAGAAAAGAAGTAATTCAACACAATCTCTATCAAAATTCCAAGAGGCTTTTTGTTTGTTTGTTTTCTGAAATAGAAAGGTCCATCCTGAAATTATTGTGAAGCTGAAAGGGATCCTAAATAGCTAAAAGAATAATGAAAGAGGATCACAAATTTATAGGATTCACAATTCTCAATTTCAAATATTATTACAAAGCTGGAGTGATTAAAATGGAGTGACACTGACAAAAGGATAATCAGGTAGACCACAGGCATAAAGCTGACAGTCCAGAAATGGCCCATTCATCTAAGGCCAATTTGTTTTTGACAAGGTTGCTAAGCATGGTGGTGCACACCTGTGATACCAGCTCCTTGGGAGGCTGAGGCAGGAGGATTTCCAGTCAACACAGGAAAAGATGTTCAGCATTAATCACAAGGGAATTGCAAAGAGAGTCATAAGATACCTCTTCACATCCACTATTAGCTGTGATGAAAACAAAAGCAACACTAAAGGTGTGGAGAGATCTGAGCCCTCGTGCACTGCTGCTAGGAATGTAACACAGTACAGTGACCGCAGAGACACCACGGCAGTTCCCCACAAAGTTCGACCACCACTCCTTGCACTATGCCCCAAAGGATGGAAACCAGGATATAAACTGTTCACTGTACCATTATTAAAAATAGTCAAAAGGTAGAAACAGCCCAAGTGTCCACTAACAGATGGGTATAGAAATGAAATGTGGCAAAAACAAACAATGGAATATTACTCAGCAGAAAAGGAAAGAAATTCTGATAGGTGACACAACATGCATGATCCCTGAGAACATAAAGCTAAGTGAAGTAAGTAAGAAAAAAATGGCAAACCATTGTGGCTGGACTTATGTGAGTAAGTTCACAGCAGAATGGGGGCTGCCACGGCTGGAGGAAACGGAGAGCTGCTGTTCAGTGGGTGTGGTGTTTCAACTTGGGAAGATAAAAAATTCTGGAGACAAATATGGTGATGGCTTCATAACAATGAGAATGTGTTTGCTAATACAACTATAAACTTTAAATGGTTAAAATTACAAATTTTATGTTATATGTATTTTACTACATTTAAAAATGAATACAATAGCCATGCACAATACTGTATACCTTTAATCCCAGCAGCTCAGGAGGCTGAGGCAGGAGGATCTCGAGTTCAAAGCCAGCCTCAGCAAAAGTGAGGTGCTAAGCAACCAGTGAGACCCTGTCTCTAAATAAAATACAAAATAGGGCTGAGGATGTGGCTCAGTGGTCGAGTACCCCTGGGTTCAATTCCTGGTACCCCCCCCCCCCCCAAAATGAATACAATAGCTTATATAGATGTTTGGAAGTAGGGTAGCTTTAACCTTACATGGAAATGCAGTGTCAAACATAGCTAAAAACTACTGTAGAGGTACAAGATGGGACCAGCTTTGTCAGAATTAACTATACCTGCTGGAGTCGAGACAATGTGATACTGATGTCTGGATAAACAGTAAGACCAAGGGAAGTCCAGAAACAAAAAACAGTGTATTTTAAACAATTAGTTCTGGGACAATTAGATCTCTTTAAGTGAAAATAAAAAATTGGAGGGGAAAAAATGTAAATTGAAATCCAATTTTATACAATCAATTCCAGTGGATTAAAGACCCAACCATGAAAGGTAAAAGTACAAAGCTTTGGGCTGGGATCGTAGCACAGTGGAACAGTGCTTGCCTAGAGGGGCACTGGGTTCAACCCTCAGCACCACATAAAATAAATAAAATAAAGGTCCATCAGCAACTTAAAAAAAAAGGACGAAGCTTTCAGGAGATAGTACAAAATAATATGTAAATAATCTTGGGGTGGGAGAAGAGTGCTTTTAAAAAGTACAATGACACTACCAAAAAAGTCAAGAACTTGAAGCCTTGGAAAGCTGCAAGTCAGAAAAAGATAGTTAAAACACACAGGACAGTGGAAGGGTGATTCACCACGCATGCAACTCCAGAGTGGGTGCGAGCACACACAGAACTCGCCCAGGTACGCGGGGACAGGGCAGGGCGGGAGGGGACGGCGGAGTCAAACAGATGGCACGAAAGGTATTCTATGGAGTGAAATGTCCAATCGGTAAATAATGTTAGCAGACACCTACCTTGATGGCAAGGAGGGAGATGTAAATGAAAGCCACATGAGATCTCTTTATCAACCCACCAGAATGGCTAAAATTTAAGTTGATCGATACAGTAAACACAGGAAAAGATGTTCAGCATTAATCACTAGGGAACTGCTGGTAAATATGTGAGCAACAGGAACTTCTGAACAGTGTTGGTGGGAATATAAACTAGCACCATTCACCACCTTGGAAATGATTTGGCAATACCAAATGAAGTTGGAGATGGCACCCAACTAAGACCTACCTAATGTGCTTCTACATGCCCTAAAGAAATCCAAGTACTTATGGATCAGGATATATGGACAAGAATGTTCTCAAAATCACAGTCTATAATGGCTTTACACAGAGAGAAACTCAAGCGTCTATTAAGTGAAGGAGCAACACCTACATGCAATAAGTAGATTAATTTGACCAAAAATGTTAATAAATGAGGTAATAAAAAATACAATTCAGAAATGGGCAAAAATTAAAGTGTTTGTTGGTTATATACACATATATGATAAAACTTGAGAGAAGCAAGGCAATGGACGTCATGAGACAGGACAGTGACTGTCTCCAGAGGGGAGGAAGGAATACCACCCAGAGCAGAACAGGAGAGATTCCACGGGCTGCACATGCTCTGTTTCTTGAAGTGCATGTTTCCAGAAATACACTCTTATATCCCCTTCCGTCTACATACCATACTTCACATTTTAATAAAGAAGGAATGGTAAGGATGAACACTATTCAACAAACATTGCTGGAGAAAAACTCAGCTATGCTGACTGGTTCATAGTCATAAACACTAAAACAAGGTCTGGCCTGGCCACTCTGGTCAAACTGCTCAGGCTCTCACTGACCTCTCTGTCAGGAGCACTGACACAAGTTTTCACTCTTTGCTCCCTGATAGATGTGTATCACTTGGTTTCTAATAAACCACACTCTTTTGATTTTTCTCCTAACTGTTCACTCCTCATCAACACTGCTGATTTCTTCTCTTAAAGTTGGAGTTTCCCAGAGTCTTCAATGTCATTCTCTCTGTACTCATGATCTTGGTAATTGTAAGCAGCCTCATAATTAAATTCATCTCTATGCCAATACTTCCAGTTCAGTCCCCTCTCTTGAGCTCCACAATGACTCATACTGTCTAGGTGACATCAGAAATGCCACATGTCCAAAAACCCATGCTCCCAACATCCCCAAACCTGCTCTACCACGTTAACCATCCCTATTTCTATTTAAGGGCCTTCCTCACTTGGAAGGTGCATTCTGCCTATTGCTCAGAACAAAAACCACAGGGCCATTCCAGTCTTCTCTCCAGCCAGTCCATTAACACACCTACTGGGCTGCATCCCCCGACACATCCAATTGCTGGAGGTTTCTTCTCCTCCCTTAGGTCCACCACTCTGATTCAAGCCACATGTATGTCACACATGGGTTACTGCCCTAACTTCCCATCTGGTCTCTCTGCTTGTACCTTTGACCCTCTAAAAGTCTATTCTTAACAAGCAGCAGAAAATCCTTTTAACATTTAATGTAGTTTCTGTCTCTCTTGTTCAACATTCTACAATGGCTCCGCATTTTACTCAGGAAAAGCCAACTCTGCCTATGTTTTTAACCCAGAGCAATCTTAACATCGTCTTCTAAAAAAAAAAAAAAAAACAATTTTTGTTTCTGGGTTTAAGAAATACAAAAATAAACAAATAAAATCAAGCTTTAAAAAGTGATTCCTAAAACGAGTCTTTATTATATTCTGGCCTGAATAAAATGCATCCTCTAAAATGACAGTTCACTACAGTTTCATACATGTATTTGTCAATATGTTTATTTTAACATGGTGTTCTTTTTTTTATTAAATTCTTTATTTTTAAATAACATAATGGTAATTGTAAATATTAAAAAGAAATAAATTTTTTTTAACTTGGAAAAAAAAAAAAAACCTTTGCAGAAATGTTTTAATGTCACCGTCTGGTTTTTACCTTCATTCCCTACACTCTCACCGCTGAATAAAAAAACAGAACATTTTTACTTGTATAAGAAATTGAAAAGTCTAGGAAGTACTAGCCAAAAGGTTTAAAAAGCATGTGCCTGTATCACGAAAGCAGAGAGAAGGGACACTACACTGGCCACAGAACGGAGCCACAACACCCTCCGCAGCTCTCAACACTGGCTATGTGTCACTAAAGTTCTACGCCTCCCAGACCTTCTGTTCCATCTACAGGGAAGGAATAATTAAATGAGATGATACTGATATAAAATATATAATGTAAAATGTAGAGCCCTAACAGCTACTTGCGTTTTTAGTTAATACCACACTACATAAACAGCATATGGTGGAAAAGAGACAAAGAAGAGGAGCCAGCCACCCTGGTGCAGAGAAGTGCTCTACTCCCGACATGCAGAGAACTGGTAGCACGGGTGGTGATGAAAAGCACTCTGCTCAGTTCACCACTGCTGTACATTCCCCACAGATGGTGCACCCTACCTGTGTCACCATGGTGCCATAGCAGAATCCATGTCCCACAAATGCCCCCCGGTTCTTACCTGTCTGCTCAGGGTCAGGTAGAGGCAGCAGGGACTCAGAAGGTGATAGCAGGGTGTGGTCATCATGTACTGTGCTGTGATTTAGAAGACAACAGGTTCACTCACCTTTCCTGAATTTGTGTACAGGAAGTTTCTTAAGTTGATCTTTACGAAGTCTATTTCTTCTAGCTCTATGTCTGTCCTGGACAAATTTTGTGATCTAAAGATAAAAGGGGGGAAAAATGAGTCAAATATTAAACATGCAATTAGAAATGGCTATTAAAATAACAATTTTTTTTAAAGTTTCTGGATAGCTGCTACAAACCACTCAATTTATTTAAATCCTAATTACAATAATATTATAAAGCATTAAATTATAAGTGATTAGTTAATTTATATATTATCCTTTGAATTTTTTATTTATTAAAACCACTTACTTACAAAAATATAAATAATAGACTACATATTACAAAGACTTCAATGGGTCAAAAAGAATGAGAAGTTGAGATTCCTTTAAAGATACAAACTAATAAAATTTTCAAACACATACCTATTAGTTATCACACTTTTAGTTCTAGCAACATAATATTAAATGATATTAAATACTTCTACTACATACATGATATTAAATACTTCTACTACACATTTTCAGAAATCTAAGACAAAATATACAAAACACTGTTAGGGTTTCAAGAATGAAAGGGAAGTCCACAGGACCAGAACCAAGTACAAAACACCACCTATAAAGGAAAAAGGTGACAAATATGACTATATCAAAAGTTAAGAACTTCTGTCCTCCAAAGAGAGTTAAAAGATAAAAGACTCCACAGACTGGGAAAAAAACGTTTCCTAATTTCACACATGATAAGGAATTTGTACCCAGAATATATAAAAAAACTTTCAATACTCAATTTTTTAAGTCACCCACCTGAAAAAAAAATTGTAATTGCTACTGAACCACAGAAGATACACATATGGCAAATGAGCACTTAAAGAGATCCCCAACATCATTAGTCAACAGGAAAATAAAAACCAGAAATGACAACTCAGTACTACTAACAGGCACACATACCACCCTCTAGCAGGTATGCTAGCAGGATAACCAAACTGACTATGCAAGTGTTGTAGACTGACTATGCAAGTGTTGATATAAGGGGGAAAAACTGAACTCATTTATGTTGTATAAATTATATCTTAATAAAGCTGTTAGAATTCTTTTAAAAATTAAACAAATCCACAAATTTGAACCAATGAACATATAACTCTGCATTCCACTGATATTTTTGTACATGAGTAGTATTTTGAAAATTTAACCACAAAACTATGGTACAAAGCAGGTGTCTGAAAATAACCAAAGAATCTATAATATACAATGTTTTCTGAAGACAATTCAATTGAAGTAGAAATTAACAGGAAAAGAAGACAATAAAATATATGTATTTTAGAAGTTTAGAATTTTACTAAATAATTCAGAGTCCTAGAACAGATCATAACAGATAACTAAGTTTCTCGTGGGGCCTGTATCTTTGGTGTGCTCATTTACCACCTATATTATAAACATGAGAAATAAGACCACATACTCTTAGACAGGGGGAGGTGAAGTAATTAACTCTCTGGAGAGAGAAACAACTTTCAACTGAGCCACAGAATTGAGCTGTCCTAAGCACTCAGATGGCCTTGCCAACATCCTGCTCCAGAACTGCAGAACAACCCTGGAGGATCTGAATGAGCACCTGCACCCCAATGAAAGGCTAGTCCCCAAGGAAGAAGGTGGAGCTGAGCAAAGTCTGTCCAATTTACTCTTCCCAGGTTCCACACAGATAGGGGACACTTCCTCTCCCCCAAGACAGAATGGGTAAAAGGGCAGAGGAAGGCTAGAAGTTGCAGTAATTGAGCTCTGCCTCACATGGATGCAAATATCAAGAGAGGTAAGAAAATATAACAATAAACCTTTAAAATTTAAATCAAATGAGAATAAAATATTCCTTATCAAAAGTTATGGGATGCAACTAAAGCTATTATTAAATATAAAGTTATAACACATGCACATTTCTAGTATGAAAGAAAATATTAGTAAGCATTCAGATGAATAGGCTAGAAAATGAATATAACTAAATTAAGTGGAAGAAAGAAGATACTAATGATAAGAGCAGAATTGCAAGACAAAGATAAAAAAGAAAGTAAATAATTTAGAATTTAAGTTCTACTAAAATTTTAGTTGCTTGATATCAGGGATTTTAGGTATTTTGTTCACTACTGAATCGCAGATCCTAGAGCAGTGCCTAATTAAGTTTGGGTAAACACTTAGTGATATCTACCTCTCTGAAAGACTAATAAAACAATAAACTTCTGTCAACACAGTGCCAAGCACAGAGGCTCTGAAACAGAGAACTCATGCCACACAAGGTAGAATCTCTCTTAAAATTATGAGTCTATGAATATTATAAATCATACTGTCCCACTGTATTTAAAAATAATTTCTTAGAAATGCAATTTGATAAGGAGCAGAAAAATATCTGAACATCCATGTAACTATGAAAGGTCACTAAATTTAGATGATTTTATAGGCAACCTTCACCAAAAAGTCAACCGCCACAAAAAAAGATGATCCAAATTATATATTTTAAAAAAACTTTCAGAAAAGAGAATAAAGAGAGCCTTAGTTTTACAGAGCTAGAATAATTCTGATTGTGTATTTTTGTGTTTTTTCGAAATTATGGTGAAATACACATACTGCAGAGTCTTACCCACTTTTGTTGTTCACACTGCTGCTTTACCATCACCACCACCCACCCACACAACTCTCCACCTTGCAAAATGGAACCTCTGCCCATTGTGCGGTAACTCCCCATTCTTTCCTACCCCTGGTGCCCAGTACCTACTGCTTTCTGCTTCTATCAACTAGACCACCTCATACAAGGGGAATCATGCAGTCCTTGTCTTCTTGTGACCCACTAACTAATTAGCATAATGCCTTCAAGTTTCACACACACTACTGCATGTGTCAGAATTCCCGTCCGTCGTTGCTAATAGTTCACTGTATCTTTGCACTACATTTTGTTTATCTATTCATCTGTTAACAGACACTTAGGTTGCTTCCACCCTGGCTACTGGCAAAGATGCTGCTATGAACATGGATATACAAATCTATGCTCAAGTCCTTGCTCTCAATTCTTTTTGGATAACATACGCAGAAGTGTAATTGCCAGATCATATGATCATTTTATGTTTAATTTCTGAAGAACTGCTATACCGTTTTCTATAGGTATATGTTCCATCTTATAGTCCCACCAATACTACTCACAGGATTGTTCAAGTTTTGATTGTCTGCCTCCATAAAACTAAAGATTTTTCTTACCTGGATATTCAGATTGCCAGTATTACGAAATTTTTGCATCTATGTCCAAATATAAGATTGATCTGTATCAGAAATCTACATAATCCAAAAATATAAAGAAAAACTTAACACAACATAATCAAATAGAATTTATCCTCAGAATATCCAGATGTTTAAATTTTAAAAGCAGATTCACAACAGCCAACAAATGAACAGAGTAAAAGAGAAAAACAATGACCTGGTGATAGAGGAAAGATATATAATCTAATACCTGTTAAATAAGCAAATAAAAATCTGGTTTCTTTATTTTTAATACACTGCTTTTTTTCCTGGTTTTACCAAAATAATATAGCAAAATGTTAAGTAGCAAACATTTATCCATTTCCTCTTCCTGACTTTCCAGGGAAGTCTTCTAATGTCACTATTTCATAATGCTTATTTTAAGTTTTTAGTCTATAATCCTACTTCTACACCTAATTTACCAGTGGCATTTTTGTTTATTGTTTGATTTTCTAATTTTCTATACTTCCCTGCTTTTACATTGAAAACCCAAGAAAATCAGCAAATTACCCAAACAGGAGAATCCAGCAAGTTTGTAAATATAAGACTAATATATAAAAATCAAAGATGTACAATGTTGAAATCTTGGTTTCTCATTACAGCACTCTGGTAAAAGGAATTTTCCTTCTAGGAAAAATTGCTGATTTTAGGACTAGGACAAGAAAAACATAAGATGAGCCCAACACATAGAAGGGAGAAGACTGGAATAGAAGAAGGGAGGAAGTGTGTGGCAGCAGGGACAAGAAAGGGGAGGACCACCATGCTATACAGTGCAGGTGTGAACATATCACAAGAGATTCAACCGCTATACATAACTATCATGTACCAATTAAAAATAAATTAATAAGCCAGGCGCAGTGGCACATGCCTGTAATGCCAGCAACTCAGAAGGCAGACGCAGGAGAATCCTAAGTTCAAATCCAGCCTCAGCAACTCAGCAAAGCCCTGAGGAGCTCAGCGATAAACTATTAAAAAGGCCTGGGGAGTGGCTTGGTGGTTAAGCATTCCTGAGTTCAATCCCTGGTACAAAAAAAAATTGTTTTTTAATTAATGAAAGTAAGACCAATAGGTCAGGGGAAGGGAGGAGGAGAGGGAAGAGAGCAGTTCTGGGGATTGACATGGAGTAACTTATGTCATAGGCATTCATGATAATGTCAAAGTGAACCCCACTGTCATATATGACTATGATGCACTAATAAAAAAAGGTTGAAAAAACAAAAGGATGGGAGTCAAGTCAAAGGAATATAGAACTCAAACACATTTAACAAGAAAAATAAGGTAGCACTAGATTATAACAAAGCATAAAATAAATATGTCTGGATGCATACTAATATAAATGATGGAATGAATGAACGAATGCTAAAAGGAAAAAAGTCTTCCTTACAGAAGTATGTCAAATAACATATCAGATACTTCCTCCTCCAAGAGGTGGTGCTCAATTCCTGCTCCCACCCTTATAGTAGGCTAGATGTGGTGCCTCATTTCTAAAGAAAGGGAGAGCAGAAGAAAAATATTGACTTTACAATGGAGAAACTTGGCAAATGCTACCTTATCCAACATGAAGGGTCACGTTGTCAGGACTGTTACCTGGATATCGTGAACCCACTGACCCAGGGTTAAGATAACACCTTTCACCTCTGTGCTGAGACTCCTTTTGAAAAACTTAACCCAGTCTAATCACAGTCTTCAAAGACAATCAAGTACATGAAAAACAAGGACAAACTGAGAACTGCCAGTCAGAGGACACAGGGAGATGTGACAAACACTGTGTGGAACACCAGGCCGGGTCCTGGAACAGAAGCAGCACATTAGTGAAAACGCTGGTGGAATCCAAACAAAGGACGGAGTTGGTTAATAGAAATGTACCAACGTGAGTTTCTTAGTTTTGACAAATAATGTAGAATATCAACAATGAGGGAAGCTAGATGAGCAATGTATAGAATTCTCTTGTTTGAAACTTTCTGTAAACCTAACATTTCAAAATCAAAAGTTAATTTTAAAAACCTAATAATGTTCTTTTTTTTTTAAATTTTTTATTGTTGGCTGTTCAAAACATTACATAGTTCTTGATATATCATATTTCACACTTTGATTCAAGTGGGTTATGAGCTCCCATTTTTACCCCATATACCGATTGCAGAATCACATCAGTTACACATCCATTGATTTACATATTGCCATACTAGTGTCTGTTGTGTTCTGCTGCCTTTCCTATCCTCTACTACCCCCCCCCCTCCCCTCCCCTCCCCTCCCCTCCCCTCTTCTCTCTCTGCCCCCTCTACTGACATTCATTTGTCCCCCTTGTATTATTTTTCCCTTTCCCCTCACTTCCTCTTGTATGTACTTTTGTATAACTCTGAGGGTCTCCTTCCATTTCCATGCAATTTCCCTTCTCTCTCCCTTTCCCTCCCACCTCTCATCCCTGTTTAATATTAATCTTCTTCTCATGCTCTTCGACCCTACTCTGTTCTTAGTTACTCTCCTTATATCAAAGAAGACATTTGGCATTTGTTTTTTAGGGATTGGCTAGCTTCACTTAGCATAATCTGCTCTAATGCCATCCATTTCCCTGTAAATTCTATGATTTTGTCGTTTTTTTTTAAAAACCTAATAATGTTCTTATATCCTAGTAATAACTAATTAGAAATGCAAATTCAAAAATATCTTTTGTAATAAGCAAAAAACCGTTTACGTAATAAGTCTAACAAAAGACAAAAGATTTACAGGAAAAAATAACTAAACTGATGGATGTGAAGGACCTAAATAAATGAAAAAAATACCCCAATATCATAGGGAAATTAGACATTTCAAAGATGGCATTTGATCTCTAACTTAATCTATAACTTCAATATGATAATAAACTCACTGGATGTTAATATAAATATTCTTTATGAAAAATAAGAAAAAATTTAGAAGGGTAGTATTGCTTTATATTTTTGCGAATTTCTTTGACCACGTGGGAAGAGAATACAGAGAGATTCTCATCTGCTGTCTTCCTGTGCTGTGTCACCCCCTCGGCCTCTCAGAAGTTCCACTGCACACCCAGGGGGATGAGGAGGACAGAGGCAGGGCATCCTGTGCAGCCCCCCGTGGGGGAGGATAGTGTGCAGACCTACTTTTGGAGAAGCAATGTGCCCCCGCTTTCCTCCAGCCTCAGGCTTCCTTTATATTTTAACACAACAGTTCTCAAATGAATGGAAGTGAAGAATCTGATCACGAACACCTGACACCCACTACCTAGCACGTCTTGCTACACTTTACGACATCTGTTCCTCTATCGCCCCATCGGTATGTCCTACCTTAGTCCTCTTAATTTTTTACAATACATTTCAAAGTAAGTTGCAGACAACAGTATACTTCCCCCAGTACTATAGCATATACATCATTACTTAAGCATTAAGTACGTTTTTTTTTTACAGTTCCGTCATTTTCTTTTGAAAATTTACATACAATGAAATGCACAAGCTAAGGATTCGAGTGGGTGGATCCAGACAAATGCCACCCATCTGTGCCACCCAAATCTCTATCAGGACACAGAACATGACCCTCCCCCCGAAAGTCCCTGACGCTCTCCTCAGCACACCCTCGCCCCATCCCCGCAGGCAGCCGCTGTTCTGATGTCTTCATTGGGTTCTCTCTGTGTTCCAGAACTGTGTACACAGGGGCTCATGTAGTAGGAGTTACTCTTTAGTGTAAGGCTTCTCTCATCCAACGCTATGTGCTTTAGATGTATTCGTACCACATTTTATAATTATTAAGTTAGTTCACCTACCATGAATATGACTATCAAGATGAGACAGATGCCCACTATGATGAGGAAGGGGATTAAATAGTATTCCAGAGGAAGGCTGAATTCTGGAACCAGGATAATGTGGCCCCTGGAAGAAAGCAAAGAACAATTACTGATTATGAGGAAGCACTGTCAAATTATGAGGTTAAACAAAATTAAGTAAGAATATTTTTTAAAAGACACATAGACATTATAATTTAATCCACTACACACATCTTCTATTTTCTTCTAGGACTGAACCCAGGGTGCTTTATCACTGGGCTACATCCCCCATCCTTATTATTTTTGAGACATAGTCTCACTGAGTTGCTGACGCTGGCCTCAAATTTGCTATCTCCTGCCTCAGCCTCCCAAGTTGGTGATAGGCGTGTGCCATGGCACCTGGCTACACATCTCATTTTCTTTCTTTCTTTTTTTTTCATTAATTTTTTTTTTAGTTGTAGATGGACACAATATCTTTATTTAGTTTTTATGTGGTGCTGAGGATCGAAGTCAGTGCCTCATACATTAGAGGCTCTACCACTGAGCTACAGTCCATCTCATTTTCTAATAAAGAATTCCCAATAATTTAAGAGATGTTTTTTATATCTACTTTCCATATTTTTCAAAATAATTTGCCTATATATTTAAAAGAAGGTTCTGGACTGGGTAAATAAAATCAGTCAATCAATGCTTCTATATCTGTCCTGGAGAGATGTTACTTACTCAATCTCATTGCCCACGCAAAAGTAATATTTTATATGTATCATCAGCATAAAAACCAATGGTAGTACCTTAGGAAGTAAGTCAACAAGAACCCCCACCTCAACCAAACTACTGCTTATCACTTCCTTCTGTAGAAAACAGAGACATTACTGCTTCCTCCAGACACATTTCCTTTGCACCTGTTGCCCTGGGTCCCACAGATACCGCCACTGTGCCTGTCATCTGTGAGAAAAGAA
Organism: Marmota flaviventris; assembly: GCF_047511675.1. Taxonomy (NCBI): domain Eukaryota; kingdom Metazoa; phylum Chordata; class Mammalia; order Rodentia; family Sciuridae; genus Marmota; species Marmota flaviventris. The sequence goes on along the minus strand of NC_092505.1, from coordinate 106,608,049 downwards.
ATTGACAAGAATCGCCATCTCCACTCTATTCTCCACTACTTAACTGAAAAAAAAAAAAAAAACCATAGAAATGTGTATGCCATGGAAGTGGAAGGTAAGGGCTGCTACGTACCTTACTCCCTTTGGTTATCAACCATGTTAATAGCTATTGTGACATTACTATTAGAAAAATGGGAGTTCATAACCCACTTGAATCAAATGTATGAAATATGATATAAAGAGCTATGTAATGTTTTGAACAACTAATAAAAAAAAAAGAAAAGAAAAACTGACAGGGACCCATGGAATAAAAATTGTGATGAGAATAGTCACACTATTTGTTACATGAGCAATTTTTACATGGCATCTAAACTTTGCATAAAAATCTCTTAGTCTAGGGAAGGGTCTGTGTGATGTACAGCAATGCGACTAGTAGCTACTGCATGGGTCCACTGGCACCAGGCTAGGATGGTACAAGCAATGCTAATGCACTACTCACTGCTGGGTGTTTTGTTTTGTTTTTTAAGGTAATAAAGCCAGGTACTTATAATACAAGGGTTCAGGGTAAAATAATTCACGGTATAAAGGTAGATAAAAGCAGGTGGATTCCTTCCCCCATGATGGAAGAGGTACTTAGGATTCTACTGTTCTTAAGAAACAAATCATGAAAGCAAACTACTTCCATTTATGCTATTATTTATTACACTTACATTCAAGGAGTTCCATTGAACTTCATCAAAAACAAACAAATACCAAGAATTTTCCTCCAAAATTTAAGCACCTTCCCCAAATTGCCAAGATTGCTTAAATACAAGTGGGGTTTTGTTTTCTTTTTTCCTTTATTTGTTTTTTTAACTTCAGTCACTTTCCACCAGAATGAGGATAACAAAGGATTTCACATGCATTTTTTTTCTTTCTTTCTTTCTTTTTTTTTTTTGGTGGTAGCTTTAATCAGTCAGTGTTAAAGAGGTACAGTGTAGCAGGCCTGAGCTTATCTATTTGATAGTATCTCTTCCAGCAGGACGCCAGCTCTGTAAATAATGTCCCTGTTCTTGGTACAAACTCTCTGAGACTGCCATGAGCCAATGGTACCACTTCTAAGTACAAAGGGCCTTTCTATGACATGCTAATCCTCTGTAGCCTCCTCACTTCACCCTGCCTACATGCTATAAATTAACATCGCTGGGATTTGGAAACTAGTCTGGCCAGCCTCAATTTAAGTGACTGTAGCTTCTTCATATTTTAGCAGTAGAACACTTACACCTCTTATATTCTGTTTTTTTTCTTCTTTATGTTTTTTACCTCCTAAGACACATGAAGTTTATACAAGATAAATAAACACTGTCCCATAAAACAAGCCCCAGGGTTGCTCAGAAATAAACGAGCTGCTAGGTACGAAATAAACTGAAAGAACAGTCCCAGTGAACGAGAAATCAAGCCACTTCAGTAGAGACTTCCTGTGTGCTTGTAACTATAAAAATGAAATCAAATGAAACCTGACATTCTACATACTTTATTAATGCTTGCCTGCTGTATTTCAAGTCATTTTAGTTTGCTGTGAAGGTACATCGTGACGATTTTAAATGGCCAATGATGATAAAGGGGGACTCCTTGAATCGAGAGCTGAGCACACGTGCAGGATACTGCTTTTTTTATCCCTTGAGGATGGCTAATGGTGGCGGTGAGGACACAGGGCAGAGGGCAACAACAGCACGTCCGTGCCCTGGCCCTGTTTGTTTCCTCCTGTACTCAGGTCGCCCACAGTGGAGCCTGCAGAGTCACCCTGTCCTGGTCCCAGACTAATCTGTGTTTGAAAAAGGAGGTATTAAAATAGCTTTAGTAAGTACCTTAGCACCCACCTCCACCCACTCCTGAGGATAGCATACCCCATGAGCTCTGCAGCTGATAGTCATTACTGAAGCGGAGTCCCAGGTGGCCCAGGAAATAAGGCCTTATTTTCCTCTCCATGTGTTCCCAGGTTCATTTCAAACCAGTGCTGCGGCCTAAGCTTCTTAACAGTATCTCCCCACCGGGCTGTTCACAGGAGGCCTTGCCTTGTCTGTTCTGACACCCAACCCCTGCCACCCAAAACACCAAGCTGCAGTGGATTTACAAGTACAACCCAGCTTAGGGCCTACAGACCAACATTCTAGGTGACAAGCCGTGCTCAGGTCGCACACCACCACTGCCTCAGCTGACTGCCATCTCGAACCTGCTGCCCCTTTCAAACAAAGCTGGCAGCTGCCTCACCCAACATCCTATGTTCCCTACAGTTTAATTTCACCCACATTTACTGAATACTGACGATGACACAGTCTCTATGCCCAGGGATAGGGATGGGACAGAAAAAAAAGCACAGCCTTGAGAAGACAGAAAGCTGAAGGCGGAGGGAAGTGCAAGTTCTTTCCTCCCACGCCACATTTTCAGAAGAGAAAGCGAGTCCATTAAGACTGCATGACCAATATGATTCTGCAACCTGTATACTCAGAAAAATGAGAAATTACATCCCATCTGATTCAAATGTATGATATGTCAAGGTAATTGTACTGTCATGTGTAACTAATTAAAACAAATTAAAAAAAAAAGACTGACTTTCTGAGAGCCACCAAGTGACCCCTCATATCCTACAACTATGAACAATGACACTCCTTCCCCACCTGCAACGCTGAAAACTGTATACCACCTAGTTATTTACCTTTGTAGGTACAAATTTACAAAATGCTTGTAGAATTAAAGTTTTAAAAGACCAAAGTACACAAAGGATATCAGTTTGCAAAAAGGTTCCCTATGAATAAATAAGTATTAATGTCATCAATGCATTTTCTTATCAGATTGGCAGTTAACTAAAAAGACCAATAACTATCTTTTGGGGAGGGCCATGTGACAGTTGTTACAGTGAAATTTTCAACAATTTATCCTTAGTAATGTGCAGGTACTTTTGCTAAAGAAGCAGCATGTACAACTACACATAATGTATGGTCAAAAATCCCCCAGCACTCTGTTTAGTGCACGTTATTTACTTGTAGAAGGAACACCTATGAAGAATTTACTACATACTAGATATTCTTCAAAGAATTTAAATGCTGTATATATAAATTCTATTATTGTTGTTCCCATGTTTAAAGAGGAGGGAAGCTAAGGCCCAGAGATGATAAATTTTTGTTGAAGGCAACAGGTTAAGAAGTGATGGAAGTCAGGATGATAAGCCAGGCTTATCTCGTGGCTTCACAGGGTAAGTGAATTAATATTGATCTGAATAAAGGACTATTGGGCTGCTGTGGTTTTTTTAGCATAGTATTTATTTTTCAGTTATAGGTGTCCACCTATAACAATATTGTTATTTTATTTTATGTGGGGCTAAGGATAAACCTAGTGCTTCAGGCATGCTAGGTGAGTGATTTACCTCTGGACCTCAAACCCAGTCCTGGACTGCTGTTTTTTAACAGTAGTTAAAAGACTGGAAAACTGCTAAAAAGAATAAAATGCAACACAACAGGAACTGATACATGCTTTCTTAATATGATAAAAAGAATCTTAAAGAATAAACAAGAATTCTCACAAAAGTGAGACACAAGAGAAAGATGGCCACTATCTCCACTATTATTTATGTGATGCTGAAGTTATTACCAAGGCAATTGGATAAGAGAGAACAATTAGAAGTATAAAAATTACAAAGCAAAAGATAAGACTATTTCTATTTGTAATGGGAAACTTCACAACAATAAGAGAATCCAGTCCAATTGCATATAATTATATCAACACATAAAAAGAGCTTTCATACGTACAAATAAAAAAACAAGTGTCAGATGTAAACAAAGAGAAGACCCTACTTATGATAGCAAAGAATACAATACCTAGCCATAAATTTCATAAGGAATGTGTTTCTCACATAGATTTTGGACTTAAAAAAAAAAACAAAACACCAAAAACAAACTCAAGATTACTAATTGAATAAATAGAAGGAAAGATATATCACATCCTTGAAAAAGGAAACTTAGCATCCTAAAAATGTCAATTTTCCCTAAATTAATTTATAAGTATAGTAATAATGATAAAAATATCAGTTTTTTCTAGACCTAGAAAAGTTGGTTACTAAATTTCTTTGGGAGAAATTAGAACCTCCACATTTGGCTGGTGGGGTTATAAAATGGTGCAGGCCCTTTGGAAAAGAGTTTAGCAATTGCCCAAAATATCAGACATAAAGTTACTATGTAAACAGCAATTCCACTCTAAATATACACCCAAGAGAAATGGAAACACACATACATGTAAAAACTTATATGTAAATGCTCACATTATTCATAATAGCCAAAATATTTTGGAAACAAGCTAAATGTCCATCAACTAATAAATATAATGTGGCATATCCATATAAGGGAATATCATTCAGAAACAAACAAACAAACAAAGAAATAAAATACCAATTCATACAATGAAATGATGAACCTTGAAAACATCATGCTAAGTGATTACATTTTTAAAAACCAACTCATAAATAAAATGAAAATGTCAAAACACAAAAAATTTTTTGAAGCATATCACAAATTTCTAACATACTTAAACAAAGAAAATGACCAACAACCTAACAGGGAAAAAAATGGGTTAAAGAGTTAATAGAAAATGCAAATAGCTAAGCATAAGAAAAATATGCTTGAATTTGTTCGTAATAAGAGAAATACACATTAACACTACAGCAAGATGCCATTACTCTCCTATCAGATTAGCAAAAATTCAAAAATCTGACAACAAAATTTGTTGGTGAGGCTGTGGGAAAGCAGGTACTATCACACATTAACTGACACAACCCTTGTGAAAGGAATTAAGACAATAGCCAGGAAAGAGTATATACATTTAACCTCTGAACTGCAACACCACTTACAGGAATCTATTCCAGAAGTATACCGACAAAAACACTAAAGGACTTCTCTACAAGATTACTCACTAAAGCACCAGTACAACAGCAAAAGATGTGAACAATTCAAATGTCCAACAGCAGGGGACTGGTTAAGTGAACCAACATAATCAAAGAATAGAGTTCTATGCAGCTGTAAGAAGGTGTGACGAGTATATGTCTACTCTGGTATGATCTCCTGGGTACACTGTTAAGCCAAAAGCAGGAAGAGGAGTTCAGTTCATCACTCAGAGCTTAAGATAAGGGAGAAAAGGTATATAATTTGCCTATGATTCTTTAATTTAGTGAATTAAATAATAAATGATCTTTTTGAAAAAAAATGTTACTATTATAAGGCAAGGATCAGATCAAGATGGACAAGAATAGAATACAACCTGGACTTATTTGAATATACTTTATTTTTATTGTTTTGACTTTATACTTAACAATAAAAAATCGTGATTAGCAAGAGGAGGAGCACTCTCCATACTCTGAAAGGAATGAATCAAACAGACTTGTATTTCCAATTGTAAACAACAACATAGAGAAGAGTATTCCACGTCTTTACAGCAAATAATTTAACTTTAATATCTACTATGATATACTCTAAGCAGGGGAAGAATTGCTTTTAAAAATGTTGGCAATAAACTGGGCACAAAGGCGCACGCCTATAATCCCAGCAGCCTGGGAGGAATTAGGCAGGAGGATCGAGAGTTCAAAGCCATCCTCAGCAAAAGCAAGGCCCTAGGCAACTCAGTGAGACCCTGTCTCTGAATAAAGTACAAAATAGGGCTGGGGATGTGGCTCAGTGGTCAAGTGCTCTTCAGTTCAATCCCTGGTACCCACACCCAAAAAAATGTTGGCAATAGTACTGATACTATTTTCCTGACTCTGTCTATATTGTGTAATTAAAACTAATAATAATTATTATGTTTGTGTCTTTAAACTTAGAAAAATAAAACAGATTTAAAATAAATGAAGTAAATTTTGAAGTCCTAAATTTAAATTAGAAGCAATAGTATCCCTTCAGGATTTATTGTATCTTTTAAAACACATATATTCAGCACTGCAAAAAAGTACATCAATACATATAATTACATCTATGTATTAAATATTAAATATATTAATATATTTTCCCCTAGCTTTGTTACGGGAAAACAAGAGAATGGATAAAAGGTTAGAAACACAGGTGGACAGACAGTTGGAAAGGGCACACAGATATGTACAAGTCTAAAAAGCATTAAAATATAATATTTGCTTACGTTCAATACCCTGTGTTTATCTAGATGTTTATTTAGATGTTTCCAATTTTCTAGTCAACTTGCAATGAACTGACAGGAAAAGATAAATCCACTGCAGTTACATTAACTTGTTCAATTACAGGTGTTGCCTCAAGTCCTATTTGGAATATTAAACTTTTAAAAATCCAAAAATTTTCCAATCCCTCAATATATTCCCTCCAAGAGATGGGATAAAAGGTCTTGTGGACTTGTCTCAACATAAAAAGAATATCAACTAAATAAAGTACAAATATTATGTATTGTATGGTTCCATTTTATGAGCACATTATCATTAATTACCATGAGTAATCAAACAAAGGAAAACTAAAAGCTTGTAATAGCTGTTGTTGAACAGCATCATGGGGAACTTTATTTCAAATATTTTCCACTTCTGAAGTTTTGCAGATTTTACCAGCATGTATGTATTACTTTTTAATGTAAAAGGTATGATTTTATAATCAGAAACAAAAAGACTCTTTAAGATACATGTGATGGCTAATCTGCATTTTCAACTTGATTGGATTAAGATATGCTGGAGATTAAGAGGCTTCTGGTGGTCTCAATGAGGGTGTTCCTAGGAATGAACTGAAGACCCTTCCTAAGTGTGGACATAATCATGCAATAGGTTGAGGCTTGGATGGAATACAAGTTGGAAGAATAAGGAAGCAGCAGCAGATGCAAGCTCTGTTCTTCTTGAGCACCACTGAGCCACATCCTCAGCCCTATTCTGATTGCTGCTGTCATTGCCTAAGAACATCAGACACCAGCTCCTTCACTCTTCCAAAGAAGACTCTCCCAGTGACTCTCCAGGAAGATTCCGGGCCTTCAGGCCTGCACTGGGGTGGCATCAAGGATACCTGGTGTTCTGAGGCTCCAGCTTCTTGGACTGAGTAGCTACTTGTTCCCCCAGCTCTGCAGCTCACAAATAGCCACCTTAGAACCATCCAGCTTCTGGTGATGTAAGCCAATCTATCCCCTTTTATAATCATATAACATACATACATACATACATACAAACATACACACACACACACACACACACATACATATACCTTGTTAGCAACATTGGTGCCAACATTACCAACTCTCTAGCATGAATATACTTTAATATATAATCATACACAGAAGAAACAGTACAATTCAGTCTTAAAATCATGACTTAAAGAGAGAAAATTCAGCCAACAGAGTTCATACTAAAACATAATCTTGATTACAATGAACATTATATAATTCCACCCTAAATAAGGAAGAATTTAGCCAGGTGCGGTGGCACAGTCTATAATCCCAGAGACTTGGGAGGTTGGGGAAGGAGGATTGCAAGTTCAAGGCCAGCCTGTCACAAAATAAATAAAGGGCTGGGGGTGTAGCTCAGTGGTAAAGTATCCCAGGTTAAATCACCAGCACCAGGAAAAATACACAGAGAAAGAGAGAGAAGAAAAAGGAGGAGGAGAAGAATTTTAAGTTTTATGATTATAATTATTTTTGATATTCACTACTTACCCTTTTTCATATGTGAATTCATCTTTCAGGGAACTGGCTGATGATTCACCAATAAATACAGATGGAATGTCAATTTTCTTTAACACATCAACTGTATATAAGAACAATAAAATGATTGGTAAAAACCCATTCTTAGTACACAATCAACTTAACTTTCCTCATAATAGCAGCAAATGAAACTGGAAATAATTATAACCAACTTAACTGTCTATGTTTGATTTTCCACTCTGTAAATTTCCCCTCATTATCCAAGTGGTTTAGAAATATGGTACATTTACAATTAAAAAACAAGTATTTTGCTTCCTCACTTAATTCTATTAATAGCCCCAGAAGACTGACACATAATTTTTTTGGGGGGAGGGGCATATCTGGGATTGAACTCAGGGGCTCTCCACCACTGAGCCACATCCTCAGCCCTATTCTGTATTTTATTTAGAGACAGGGTCTCACTGAGTTGCTTAGCGCCTCACTTTGAATTCATGATCCTCCTGTCTCAGCCTCCCAAGCTGCTGGGAGACACAATGTTTTATCTTTAATATTTCTATTTGATTTATTCCACTTTAGATATAACTCGAACTGATAGAGAAGAAACATGAGGAAGAAATAATTTAATTCCTAAGTAAAGAAGAGAAAAGTCTTCTTTTACATACCCATTTCCAGGAGAGGTACAAGGTGAGAGTAGGAATGCTCCACCACAGCCCCCAGCACCATACACCCTGGCAGTTCAGAGCCAAAGGCTGGCAGGCTGGACACAGAGTGAGGGATGCAAGGGCTGGGTGAGCCTCTACTTCCTCCTAAGCCGGGAGTTCACAGTAAATCTCTGTTTAGACTGGAATCTCAAGACATTTGATTCTTACAACTATGTTCAAAACCAAAACCAAATGCCACCAAAAAAAAAGAATTTTGTCCAAAATTACCCATTACTCAGGAACAGAAAGAAAAACAATCTTACTGTTACCAACAGAAGAGACTGACTATTATTAGCTGTGAGTTAATTTAATGGACTTGGCCTTAGAGAAAGGCCATTTGTTTTCTTTTGCTATTCATTTTCAAAATAACTTTCTTCTAATTTTAAAAAACAATGCATATTCATTATCCACTTAAAAAGTGTGGGAGAAAACAAGAAAAACACAACTACAACACTTCCCTCTTTGGTGCATATTTTACCAGAAGTAACCAACAGTTCTGAGTTATGACAATAACATTTAATTATTTAACCACAACTAAGGTACAGAACGATCATCAGCTCCCCAAATTCCCTCAGCCCTTTTTATAGTCAATTCTTTCCCCTGACTTCAGCAACCACTGACCTGTTTGTGTGTGTGTGTATGTGTGTGTGTGTGTGTGTGCTCGTTATAAATTTTTAAAATCCTGGTATCCATCAGAGTACTTTTTTCACTTCCCTATTATTTTACTCACACATACATGTTCACTCCCACACACTCTTACCCTCCCCCACACACATACACACATACACATACACACACACACACAAGCACATCAAGCATGTAATTCCAAGGAAGGCAGGAATCCAAATGGCTATCAAGGAATACTTAATCACTATTTTTATATCAACAGAACGAATAAATTGCTTTATTAATGGTATAAAAAATAGAAAAAAGTAAGAGCTTTCTTCCCACTCAGTGATACTCGTCAGATAACCTGTCATATGTGAACATGCACCTACCTCATGGTTTTAAATAGCAGCAGAGGTACTATCCCAGGACCATCTATATTTTAGGAAAATATTTTCTATCTTGCTAGGAAATTTTTCTCTATCATATATCATTTATAAAGGTATATAATTCCAAGTTTTAATTGTCAAGTAAAATAAATTTTACTCTACCATGTATCAGTTCAAAATTTATTTTATTTGACAATTAAAACTTGGAATTATGTACCTTTATAAATGTTTTGTTCTTTCATGAAGATACTCTGACAAACTCAAATAGAAACTTTGGGTTTGTAAGTATCAACCTATAATGACTGAAAATAACACAACTTCTGAATTATGGTATCTAAAGAGATGTAGAGACTGTCATGTTAGGAGAAGACAAAGATGAAGAAAGAGAAAAGCGCCTTGGAGACCATAGCATTATTTATTCATTGATTTATTGAACACAGAAAATGTTCTAGTTCATCCAAAAAAAAATTTAAAAATCACTGAATATTTTTCATACATAAAACAACTCTGTGAAACACATACTGCCAAAAGTGCTATCATATCATAGATCAACTGTAACCTGAACGGCCAGCTCCAACCCCTCCAGACTCCTGTATCTAGCTGTCTGTCTGGTGTCTCCACCTGATCAACTAACAGGTGTCTCAGACAGAGCCCTGAGTGTCCCTTTTCCCTCAGTCACCTCTGTAAATGGCATGGCCTGTGTTTCTTAGGCTATCCTTGACCCTTCCCTGTCCTTGGCTCCAGACATCAAATTCTGTCAACTTCAAAACAGACCCAGAATTCTCCTGCTTCTCACAGTCTGACTGCCAGACACCTGCACTCTTCACCCGGCTGCTGCACGGGCTACCTCAAGGCTCTGCCTCTTGTGCTCCTGCCACCTGTCACTTCCAGTCTACTCTCCACAGCACAGCCAAAGCAATCCTTCTAAGTATGTTTAAACTCTGTTTAAAACCTACTGAGGGGCTGAGGATGTGGCTCAAGCGGTAGCGCACTCGCCTGGCATACATGGGGCGCTGGGTTCGATCCTCAGCACAACATTAAAATAAAATAAAGATGTTATGTCCACCGAAAACTAAAAAAATGAATATTAAAAAATTCTCTCTTTCTCTCTCTCTTAAAAAAAAAACAACAAAAAAACAAACAAACAATAAAACAACCTACTGAGCATTGAGCATGACTACAAGTTTCAGCATGACACAGCCTCTGGTTCCCATGTCACTGAAGGCCTCCGTCCCCCTTTCCCACTCTGCCACTGGAACGCCTTGGGAAGCTCCAAGCATGTCTTGTTTCAGAGCCTTGCACAGGGGGCTCCCTCTTCCTAGAACACTCCTTAGAGATCTATAGGATGCAACCTCCCATTTTAGACTTATGCTCAAATCTCAGTGTCTTGTAAGAAGCCTCTGACACCCTATCTAAAATACCCACCCTTCCTTCTCCCTGCCACTCACATCCCCTTACCTGAGAGATTTTTCTTCACAGAACTTATTACTTCTTGACATAATAGCACTTCTATTTCATCACAATTTCATTTCTTCTATCCCACTCTAGAATGCAATGATAATGATAACTAAACAAGCACTAAATGATGACTAAACCAGGTAACCGCACAGCAGATCAACAAGGTAACTATCATCACCATCCCCACTTCACAAATGAGAAAACCGAGACACAGAGATGTGGGATAATGTGTACACAAATACTAGGTCACAGAGCCATAGGTGGCTAAGCTGGATTCAACCCTGGCAGGCAGTTTCCCAAAGTACTCGTAACATCTGCACTCTGCTGCCTCAATGAAAGGTACAAAGCAGGGCCTTGTACCTTTTGCTGCAGTTATAGTACGTAAAACAGTGCTTGATGCAAAGCAAACTATCAAAAAATATTTGCGGAAGGAAGAAAGCAAGATAAAAAGGAGAAAGAGCAAACCTAGAGCTACTGATAACCTGCCCTGGTTGCACAGCTGGGAACCCACACAGCCTGCACTTGGACAGCTCCTCCTGGCTCCTCCCTCTCCACCACAGCCTGGGTTCTCTGCACACCTTCTCTCACATGGTCTCCACAATCCAGGTCAGACAGAACTATGAGGATCTGCACTTTTACAGATGGCAGTAATGGGTTCAGGAAGGCTGAGTGACTTTCCCAAGGGCACAGGCTGTCCAGCTACTGACTCCCCTGGAACAAATCCACGTCCTGGTCCTGAAGTTGGTGTTCTTCCCATACATGCTGCCTCTTGAAGATAAAGAATGCTACCAGCTCATTGACTCAACCCATTTACATGTGGATGATATAAAAGTGAGTGTATTTTTTGCATGATATGTGGCAAAATGAGCTTTTACTAAAAACTTCCTTTTGTTTCCAGACATTAGAATCTTAACTCAGAAAAACACCAATACTCCTTGTAGGTAGGGACTAAGTCCTGAAAAGGAGTACAGTCGGGTTCCTTCTAATACATCCATGCTTTCTTTCCTCTACCAAGAAACAGCAAAGTTGAAAATGGTAAAGATCTTCACAACACTTGTCTTTGGATATACGAAATGTTTAAACACCCCCCCCCCCCACACACACACACACATACAAACATAGAGAGAGTGAACAAAAAAAAATCACAAAAAAGCAACCCAGGCAACAAAGAACCAAAATCCAGAGCAATTTTTGAAATACATTAGTTTGAAATAAATTAATTGGAACATTTCCATGGCAACAGCAGGATGATATAGTTACCTGCTGCTTTTAATATTTAGCACATCCTCCTTAGGAAATGACGATTGTAACCAAAAGGTTTTATGGTATTACAAACACAAAACAGTTTCTAAAGGGAACTGACACTTGCAGCTTGCACAATTTTTATTGAATATACGCCGAAAGAGCAAACAGGCCACAAATAATCAGTTGTTCAACCTAGAAAATATTGAGCCCTTGAGAAGATCTAGAGGGCTAACAAAAGCTGGGCTCAGGCCTTTAGCAAATACACAAAGAGTAGGTAACATGCTTAGAGTTATACAGCTAATTTGAGCGAAGCTGGAATTTGAATCTGGCCAGAATATGTGTGTCACTTTTCCATAATGTACATAGATGGCAAAGTTACTGACCTATGATGTATCAACTGAGATGATATTTTTAAGGGAGGCGTCTAAAGGAGTGTGTCAAGTCTGCAGTACATTCTGTACAGTGAAGGAAACTCAACAGAGTGAAGATACAACCTACAGAATGGGAGAAAATATTTGCAAACTATACAACTGACAAATAGTTGATATCCCAAATATATAAAGAATATCAAAAATTTAACAACAAAATACATCCTAATTGTGAAAAATGGGCAATAGATCTAAATGCACATTTTTCAAAAGAAGACATAAAAATGGCCAACTCACACACGAAAAAGGCTCAACATGACTAATTACTGGGGAAAGGCAAATCAAAGTCACCCTAGTAAAAGATATCAACTCACCCTAGAAAGAGAGGCAAACACCAAACAAACTAAAGACAGCCAGTGCTGGCGAAGATGTGGAGAACAGGCACCTTGCACACTGCTGGAGGGAATGTACATTAGCACTGTCACTGTGGAAAACAGCATGGAGCTTCCTCGAAAAGTTAAGACAGGACTACCATCTGACCCAGCAGTCCCACTACTGGGCATCGGCCCAAAGGAAAAGAAATCGGCACCTTGAAGAGACATCTGCACGCCACGTTCACTGCAGCTCTATTTGCAATAGGTACAACCTAAGCATCCATCAACTGAGGAATGGACAACATGGCACAAATGAAACCCTAACGTTTGTGGCAACACGGATGGAAGTGGAGTCACTGTGCTAAGTGATGTAACCCAGGCACAGACGGATGGTATCCCATGATCCCACTCACACATGCAATCCACAAAGTTCATCTCAGAACAGCTGGGCTATCAGAGAATGGGACAGTGTATGGGGAAAATGTGATCAAAGTACTGAGTTACTCAGGAGCAAGAAGCTCTGTGGTGCTCTTGTACAGAAAAGTGGCTGATTTTGAAACTTTTCACTACAAAGAATGAATAAATGTTTGAGAAGACAAATGTTTAACCCATTAAACATATGCAACATACCTGTATTGGACATTACAAGGTATTCAATTGATATATACAAATTTTATGGTTTTGTGTATCAGTTAAAATAAATTTTACTTAGTAGAATCTGCAGTAGCAACAGTAGTCATTTGATAAGTAAACTCCCTTCATCTAGTAAGTCCTGTAACACAGTGGTTATTGATCTGTTCCTAAATGCTAGAAAAGCTTAGGATTCTTCATTTATTCTACAATCATAAAGATTAATTACCTAGAAGATTAAAATGATAATTTAAAATATAAAGAAATCAACTAAGGAGCTCATTAAATTTTAGATATTATAATTTTACCTCACCATGTTAGGGGTAAGAAGGACAATGACCAATGACACAACCAAAAAAGCACTATATAAGAGATAAAAAGATGTGTGGGTCAAAAGAATATAAAATATGTACTTCTGAGAACACAGTTATTTAGAATCCTAAGTATGTTCTGATGCACCACTAGGTCATGGCTTTGTGGCCACACTTTGCTCCAAGTTCTACTTTATACAGACAAATTGATGGAATTTAGTAGCAAGAGATATGAGAGCTATGTACTGAAAAAGGGGAAACAAAGATCTTCTAATCATGAATGTTGGCAGTGACATCTTAGTAGCAATTAGGTTTTGATAAAACCTACAGTGTTCTGTTTTACAGAAACTACACTAAGTGAAGCCTGCAGCTTAAAAATCACCATCTGAATAAAGCCATTGTAACTAAAGTTGGCTCATTTTCCCTATAAGCCAAGGTCCACCAAGACTAAGAAAAGATATTCCCATTTCAAATGAAAAACATAAACATACAATGTAAAGTCAAGAATGACAACTAATAAGAAAGTACATTTATGGGGCTCTGAACTTCCACCAAATTAGGAGATACTTATAGTATCTGTGTATTCTAAAATTTAATGTTGTGAATCTACAAATAAATCACAAAAAATTTCCTATAGCATTCTTAACTGAGCATTTTAATCTCTATTTAAGGCTTCAGTTTTCCACAAAACACCAATAGATTAAAAACTCAGGCTTAAAAAAAATTTAACACACTCAGACAAGAACAAGTAAATTCCACTTCTATTGTGAATAAGATTATCTGAAGAGGGCTAGAACTGGGAATTATGATAGAGAAGAAACTTTGATGTTTAAACAAAAAATTAGAGAAGGAAAATCCAGTTACTTTTTAGCTTTGAATGCTCTGTCAAACAGGAGAGAAGAAAAGTGATACCTGTACTTACTGTCGTTGGATCCCATGCTAATGAGGTCATCAGAATCAACATTGTGGACTATCGCTGCTTTGTATCCTGCTCTTTGTGCATTTAACACCTGCAAGTCAGAAAACACTGGTGTGATGAGGTGGAATGTCCCTCAACTTCAATAAATATTAATAAATCTCTATTATATATCTAGAATTAAATTATATACACGTGTAGGAATAAATCTCAGGTGTTCTTGAAGATAACAGATGCTACAATTGATATCCAAGGACTTCTTAAGGTATATTCCTGATGGTTGTAAGTGAAATCAGAAGCAAATAAAGGATAGGGATACAAGCTCAATTGCTAAATGGATCTGAAGCAGTAAACATGTAGTTCTGAAACAGAGACTGATGCTAGGGCTTAGGTATCATCAGACTGTGGGCTTTCAAATCCTGTCTCCTCCACTTATTAGTAGAATAAAGTCAGGGAAATTATGTTTGATTTTTTTTTTTAATCTTCAGTTTACTAATCTTTAAGATTGGAATGGGGCTGGGGATGTGGCTCAAGTGGTACCACGCTTGTCTGGCATGCGTGGGTCACTGGATTCGATCCTCAGTACCACATAAAAATAAAATAAAGATGTGGTGTCCACCAAAAACTAAAAATAAATATTAAAAAATTTTCTCTCTCTTTAGAAAAAAAGAAGAAGAAAAAAATTGGAATGGCAATGTCTTTTTCATTCATAAAATAATACTTTAAAAATGCTTAATTACTACGACGCCTAACACACAGAAATGAGTCAAATCAATTTCTTACCATTAGCTTAATCATCAACAATATTACTTCAAATTCCTTTTGAAAGCTTTGAAAAATTAACATTACCTCCAGTCTTAAGTTACTTACTGCTTCTATATAGCTATTAAATCTTTCTTAAAGCTATCTTCCAAAATAGTAACCTTTGCCCCTTAAGAATATCACTGAAGAATCTTCTTCTTCTTCTTCTTCTTTGGATAAAGTATCCAAACATACTGTTACATTTCACTTGTAAAACAATAATCTGTTACAAATAAAAATGAATCCACAGCTAAACTACTTATTGTATGACCCTTAGGCTAGTGGTAAAAAATAAGGATCAGATCATTATGTCCATATTGGTTAAATAAACACACATAAACACAAATGTATATATCTTAAGTACTTGAAATGCTTTTGGAGATTTTTTGAATACATGTTTTAAAACATAGTTGTATATAAAACTAGAACAAAACCATAAACACTTATGTATAATATAATAACTTAATGTATAGTTATTAAACACTTAATAGGAACTCTTGAAATATATCACTTTAAATGGTTGTTACATAGTAATGTGTCTCTCAAAATGTTTTCTGTGTACTTGTGTTTTTAAGAAACAGGCAAATTAATTTTTAAAAAGAACTTCCATGTCTAATATTAGTTTCACTTTAGTTATCAACATTAAAATTATTCAAAATTCTATTACGATTGAATAAAAACAAAATCTAAATCAAGTTCCAAGGAGTCAAGTTCCCAAGAGTAATAGGATGTGTCATTATTCTGACAGACCCGGGTTCTGAAGCGTAGGCAAGAAATGAGGTCTTGTCCTCAGGCCCGCAGGCAAGCGGACTTCACAGAGGTAAAACTCTCTCCTGCAGTACCCTTGCCTTCTCTGGAACGACCCCACTAATGCAAGTTGGATTTTTGAAAGAGAGCAGTGTGGACAAATCAGAATAATTTTATCCTATTCCTGAAAATAACTGAATCTCTAGGAAATATTAATATCTCACGAAATTAATATTTCGCTCAGCTTTACAGCCTCCACAGCACCTAAGAAGTAGCCTACAGAGGAGGAACTCACTATATAAATACCAGTTGAATAAGTCAATGAATAAATTTTTTGTTCAAATTGACAGCTCACAATATAACATCACAAACCTAAGTGATAAAATTGGACATAAAGAGATCTTTAAAAACTAAAATAATTAGTTTGTTGATGCAGGACTTACTCCTGTTAGGAATAACAGCCAGAAATAAAGAAGACAATAAAACTGTCACAAGGAGTGTTGTATAGAGAATGTCAATAATCAAGAGCATAAGTTCACTATTTTCTGCAGATAAGTGCATGTTTTTTTAGGTGGATTTTATTATTCAATTCAAATTGATAAAATGTCACTCCCCATAGCCTCTTCAATACCACATTCTAAAAAGAGAAAATAAAATCTCTGTTACAGATATTCTAATTGTTAACCCCTATTTACCATATATATTAACTTTACCATAGCAGTGAAGACTTCACTTAGCTTTTACTTGTGCCTGGTTGGGGTTCCCATGAGCTTTTCTGATGTTTTAATGCCCGTTTTAACAATTTCCAAAAATCTAACCATGTAATTGAGGAGAAATGTTTCTTCCCACATTCAAAAGGGCCTTTTGCCACAGATACAATTTGAGAAATAATTAGAACAATATCAAAAGCTGAAGTTTTAAATCTTCTTTTAGAGCTAACACATATAATAACTGAAATCACACAATTTAACTTTCTTTCCTCTGCTGAAGTACATACATGAGAGCAAAGGTGTACCATGTAAAGACACAGTGTGTGGTCTCAGGAACAACAGTAAAGAGCAACCCTGCAGTGCAATTCTGGAGTGTCCGCTGAGTGTCCATACCAAGCAGGCAGAGCGTGTGCCAGGCAGAGCACAGGACCAGGCCAGCAGACGGTGCGCTCTAGTTTCTAAGGGTTTGCTCAGACTTCTGTCTCTGCTTGGAGCAGCCTTTGTCTTCTGGATGCCTATCAGGCCTTCAGGACCGGCACTTCTATGAAGCCGCTGTCCCATTCCATGTGCACATGCTGTGTCACCCACATTCATGGTCCCCCCACCCAGGAGTACTTATGCTGTTTTCAAGACCTCACACAGGGTCATGCATTGTATTTATGTACCATCCCCTATCCAAAACAGGTCTGCAGAAGGTCCTGCATCTCCTGTAGAGGTCAGAGTATGAAGTCTCTGGTGAGAAGAGACAAAGCATCATCAATTCTGTAGGATGCTTTCTCACTCCCAAATTATCAAGATCCACCAGGGCGCGAGAATGGATGCCTAACATGCTGCATGTGTGACCAAGTCTCACCACAAGGTTCTTAAAACTATGCCAAGCAACCAAGGAGGAATGTCCCCTCTCACTCCAAAATGTAACTGTTTACATAAATACAATATAAAATCATATCACTAACGGAAAGAATTTTGTAAGCTTTAAATGTGAACTCCAAAATAATAGAAACATGCTCCAAAAATTTAACAAGCATGATTTTCCCAAGGTTTTTGTTGTTGTTGTTATTGATTTTTTAAAATAAAGAAATAAAACTAAATCAAGGAACACATTAACATATGGACCAACAGGCTTATGAATACAAACAAGGAAAATATATTCATGTTTAGGAACTATAAACTCATGTGTCACTCAAATTAAATTACGTTTTCAACTAAGGAGCAGCTGGTATTTTTAAGAACACATGAAGCAGAAGTAAAACCTAAATCATTCAGTAATCATGTGCAAGGATTCGCATTCATAAAATGCAACCTCAAACACATGGTGTCAGATGGAAGCAAAGAGCTCAAAGATTCATGAATAAAAAGCATGCATGGTGAACAAAAACCTAAGTCCAGAAGAGCCATCAAAACTGCACTAGAAAGCTCTCTGAACTGTACTGCCAATCTGCCTTTTAAAAGAGACTGATCAGAGTTATTAGTTCAAACTGCAGTAAATTCACTGAATATTTTACATTTAATCAACAAATTAGATACAAATAAATTTTGAGGACCAGGTGGCCCCTAACCAAGAGCTTGACAGAAATAAGGGACTGTTGGCTTGTTATTACAAATAGCTAATATGTCAGAAGATAGCAGATTGCCAAAGGAAGAGTTGTCAATAAGACAGGTTCTAAAATAAAACCTGGAAATGTCATAAGAGTTCCTTTTATCTTTCGTTTGGACAAATTAATACTATTGACTCTAGTAGAAACATCTTATAAAAAAGAAAGAAATGACTGTGCTGTCACAATGATCATGAGCAGAGATCTTTTCAGGACACACAGGAATGAGGAGTTGGGGAAACCACTGACAGAACATATATACAGGCTCCAGAACAACTACCACAGGAGACCTGTATTTACTTACTATCTCCAGTATTCAACACAAGCCTACAAGGCAGTCTTTTCTGTATTTTAGAAACAAGGACAGACAGGTAAACAGAGCTACCCCGAGGTCACACAGAGCTCAGATCTGAAGTACAGGTGGTTTGTTTTGGATCTTGAATGTACTTCTAAGGTCCACGTTTTAAGGCTCTGATTTAGCTTGGCTGTATTAGTCATCTTTTCGTCACTGTGACCACAATATACAACAAGAACAACTCAGAAGAGTGCATAGTCAGACAACTCCACTGCAGAAACATCACAGCAGAAGGGCATGGCGGAGGAGAGCTGCTCAGCTCATGGTAGCTGAGAAGCAGAGGAAGAGAAAAGATAAGCCCTTCCAGAGCTTGCACCCAGAGAACTACTTCCTCCAAAAAGGACCCACCTCCTCACAGTGTATTTACCTGTTAATGAATTAATCCATCAAATGGATCAACCCACTGATGAGGTCAGAGTCCTCAGGATCCAATCACTGCCTAAAAGCCCCACCTCTGAACCATGCTGCATTGGGGACCATTCTTTCAACACACAAGCTTGGGAATGGGGGTGGGGGGGACATTCCAGGTCCAACCATATATTGGCACTACTAGAAGAAAGCCTAAGGGCTGGGGCCTAAGAAGAGTTCTCAGGTCATTGGGGTAGGAGGTGTGCCCTCACAGAGAACGGTGGGTCTCTTTGTCCTCCTCTGCTCCCAGCCCCTGTGAGGGGAGCAGCTTGCTCTACCATGTGCTCCCACTACCCTCCACCTCCCCATCACAGGACCAAAGGTGGTGGGTCCAAGACGCTATGGCCACTCCCTGAAATCAGTGTTACTGTTGCTAATGAAGTGACACAGAACAAAGGGACAGACTGGGAAGTTCCTTGAAGGCCACTCAGAAACTAGACTTGGGGCTTTCTCAAGGGAGACCCTTGAGCAAGGGGCTGAGGTGGCTAGAATGATGTTGCTGGACACTCTGGTGGTGCTCAGCCTGCGGGAAGAAGAGGCTGAACCTGTGGGAACAGGTGCGATAGGTGGGGTGACAGTGATGTGTGAAGAGTACCTATATAGCCAACTGCTGACCCGGGGCTCAAGGATGCCCATGGCCAAAGAGGAAAGCCAGAAAGAGCTTGTTTGGACAGGGAGGCACCAGAGACTAGCTGTAAACACACTCAATTTGAGTTTCCTGGGCAGAAAACTAAGAATGATCGGGATGTGAGAAAAAAATGTAGAGATATTCAGCAAAGTCATTCATTTATTCACTCAATAAATACTTAGAATGAATCTACTACCAGTTGATGAAAACAAAAAGTTATAAAACACAGTCCATTCACATTTTCACCTTTCTTATAGTCTTCAGTCCCACTACAAACTATGCACAAACTGAGCTGATCATCCTTCATCGTTACCCTGGGAAGAGGCACTACAAATACACAGATCTGTCCACACATCAGGGCTATCGATCTGCAAGAATAGTAAAAATGCAGAAGTTGACTCCTTGATAGAAAAGAGCCCAATTACTATATCACATGGCACTCTGGATGTCTGTGTAAAGTAAGACACATGGAGAACATTTATTATTTGAAATGCAACTCTGTACTTCCAAGTTCTAAAACTTTTAATTACAGAAGCTCTTCTCTTGCATGGAAAAAAAATTTCTAATGTTTGAACACTGAAAAAACAAGCTCAAAGGTATCATCTCAGACAGGCAGACTGATAGGTGACTGCCCTCAACACTGCTCATGCATCTCCCATGGATACCCAGTGTTTCAGAGAACAACTGGCTTCAGGTGGTGGCAGAAGGTGTTTGATAAAAGAACAGTTGTGGGGCTGGACTTATAGCTCAGTGGCAGAGCACTTGCCTAGCATGTGAGAGGCACTGGGTTCTATCCTCAGCACCATATAAAATAAATAAATAAAATAAAGGTATTGGATCCATCTACAATTTAAAAATAATTTTAAAAAATCTTTTAAAAAAGAAGAATTGTTGCTTTAAATGTGATCCTTTTTGTGTGTGTGTGTGGGGGGGGGGGGGGGCTGGGGATTGAACCCATGACCTTGTGCATGTGAGGCAAGCACTCTACTAACTGAGCTATATCCCCAGCCCAAATGTGATCTAATTTTAATAACACTAACTTAAGTTAGTGTTATTAAAAAAATCATTTATTTTAACTGGGAAGTGAGAAGAGAATATACTGAAATATGTCAGATTATGAGTAATTCATGAAATAAAAATATACATGGCATATGTATGTATAAATTTCAATCACAAGTCATTATTTTTTTTTAGTAAAAAAGTAATAAAGTGAAGTACAGAGAAGAAGTAAATATTGAGGAAATTCAACTCCCCTGGCTTAAGTATAAATATAAAAATACATCTGTCTTACAATGTATTCTAAGTGCTTAACCACTAGCAAAATAAAGATTATTTTAGTGTTGCTCCCAATCTACTTTCCTGGCCAAATATGAACTTGAATTCATATTTTAAATTGTTATTTAAAATTTTTTTTTTGTTAGCAGTGTCATCTACAAAAAAAAACCTATAGATAATGCTATTTGCTGGTAAGAGACCAAACACTTTCTCCTTAGCAATGGCACCAAGATGAGGTTCACTCTGGCCACCAATCTTCAACATGGTCCTTAAGCTCCAAACCCACCCAGTAAGATGTAAGGAGGACGAGGAGATGGGGAGAGCAAAGGGTGGGGAGGAAGGAAGGGAGAAAGGTGGGGAAGGGAGTGCCCAGTGTGGATGAAGAGACAAGGAAGAAGAAATATTTGCAAACTGACATACTTGTCCATTTAGATGACTCTACCAAAAGGTTACTAGAAGAAATAACTCAATTTGGAATTCTATACTAGAAGAAATAACTCAATTTGGAATTCTATATCCAGTAAAACTCTCCTTCAAGAATGAAGGTTAAAATGGGCCAAGGAGCTAAACAGATACTTCTCAGAAGAAGACCTACATTCAATCAACAAATACATGAAAAAAAAAATGTTCAACATCTCTAGCAATTAGAAAAATGTAAATCAAAACTAAGATTTCATCTCACTCCAGTCAGAATGGCAGTTATCAAGAATACAGACAACAATAAATGTTGGCAAGGATGTGGGGGGAACGGCACACTCATTCCTTGCTGATGCGAATGCAAGTTGGTACAACTACTCTGGAAAGCAGTATGGGGAGGGGGACATGGGGGCAGGAAAGATGGTGGAATGAGATAAGACATCATTACCTTAGGTACATGTATGACTATACATATGGTGCGACACTACATCGTGTATAACCATAGAAATGTAAAGCTGTGCAGCAATTGTGTGCAATGAATCAAAATGCATCCTTCTGTCATATATATGTAACTAAAATTAAAAAAAAAGAATAATGAAGGTAAAATTTGCCTGTAATCCCAATGACTCAGGAAGCCGAGGCAAGAAGATCTCAAGTTCCAAGCCAGCCTAGCAACTTAGCAAGACCCTGTCTCAACATAAAAAACAAAAAGGGATGGGGATGCGGCTCAGTGTAGAGCAAGCATCCTAGTTTCAGTCCCTGGTACCACAACCAACAAACACACAACGACAAAAAAAAAAAAAAATAGAAGGTAAAACTAAGACACTGACAGATAAACAAAACTGAGGCAATCTGTCAATAACCCTATAACAGCTGAAATAGATAGTGAGAAAACAATAACTTGAATCTACACAGAACAAAGCATTATTAAATGTGAAAATAGAATAAAGACATTTTGATTTGTAACTCTTCTTTTCCTGTTTTATTTATTTATTCATTCATCCAGCCTTTTTCATTATCATCCCAATCAAATGCCAGAGATTAGCAGAATGGACTTAAAAGACTGATCCATATCCATATCCATACACTAGCAAAGAACAATCCAAAGTAAAATTAGGGGAAAAGATCCCATAGCAGCAAAAGGAATATAAAACATCTAAGAATAAATCTAATGAAAGAAGTATACAGCTTGTATGTTGAAAATTGCATAACATTGTAATAAACTGAAAATAAAAAAGTGATACTGAAATTTGCATGAAAATTCTAGAGACCAATCTTGAGAAAGAACAAAGTTAGATGATTCTCATTTCCCAATTTCAAAACCTACTAAACAAAGCTAGAATAATTAAGACAGTGTGACAAAGTATAACAGCAGACATATAATATAGCTCAGTGGAATACAACTGAAATTAAGAAAAACATAATATTTCACATGCAAGATTCCTGCAAAAAAAAATGTTTAACTTACATCTAACATGACAAAACAATCAGATAAACCCAACTGGTCATTATACAATACAGCTGTCCTGGATTATCCCAAAATATCAATGTCACAAAAGACAAACAGAGAATGGGGAAACGCTTGCTTCTAGGCATGAGCACAGTCGCTGATGTAGATTTTCTTTTCCTTTATAAACAACTAGAAAACTAGACAAAATTTATGAAACAACTGCTTTCAAACACTGAGCCACCAGTACTGTGTTCCTGTGCTGATGGTGCTCTCTGAGGCCATGAAACAAGGTGATTTCCACAATGGCCCTGGCTTTCTGCCTGGATCAGAACATTGCAGTCTCATTGAGTTTTTTTTTCTCATTGAGCACAAAGACCCAAGTTCAAGGAAGTTCACATGGATTAAATTTGAATTTTCAGCCTAGAGTACCACTGAAGGATCTTATGCAGAGAAATTACTTTAAATATTTGCACGGGGTCCTGTTGGGTCTTTGGCTGAATACAAAGATGGGCATGAGACTATGAGCCTGGACAAATAATCCCACCAGGGAAAGAACAATTACTGGGGAGTTTAGGATGAATAATTCCTAGGGCTCTGTCATGAAAAGTTCAAGTTCTGACTAACCAGAGTAGACAGACCTCCCTGGACATCCAGAACATCAGAGGACACACGGAAGAATCACACCTATTAGTAGAGAACAGTAGCTAAAATAGTAGTCCCAGAATAAAGGCTACTCTGGATCAACTTAATAAATATTTAAAACAAGCCTCAGAAGGACCAACTTCATCTGGAATAAAATGCCAACCAAAATAAAACTAAATGATCTTTAAAGAAAGTCAACAAAACCCACACAAACAATGTAACACAATGTCCAGCAAACAATCAAAATTACTGGACATACAAAGAAGTAGGACAACATCGTGACCCATAAACAGGAGAAAAATTGTCAGTAGAAACAAATCCAAAAATGACTTGGAAATGGAATTAGCTGACAATGACTTTTAAATAGCTATTATAATTTATAACTTACAAACTAAAAAATTATATTCAAAGATCTGAAGGAAATATGGACAATGCTCAGAGAAATGGAAGATAGACCCAAATAATTTAAAAGACTCAAATGAAACTTCCAGAGAAAAAATATTACAATATGAAAATTTACTTGATGGATTTAACAGAAGATTAGCTGTTATAGAAGAAAAGCTCAGTTAATCTGAAGATAAAGCAACAGAAATTACTAAACTGAAACACAAAATAGAAGAGGGAAGAAAAAAGATCAAGAAAGTTGCAGATTAAAAGATGATAGCTAAACTCCTGATTGGATACTAAAATGATTAAAAAAAAAAAAAGAACTACATGAAATATTTTCAAGACGGAAAGTTTAGATTTGTGCTACTAAAATTACCAGATAACAATATTTGTCTGTAGTAAGTTTCCTCAGTGTATTCACTATGGTGGGCAAGTAGGAGAATGCATTAGCATACAGCAAGACACAATATATGGGGATTAATTTAAAATAGTTTAGAACAAAAAGCACTTGGGAGTTGTTAACCATGGCTTGTTTTCAGCAGGATACCTATGTCTTCACCTTTTTTTTATAAACCACAAGTTTTGTCTTAGGGCATTATTTTTTTAACACCCAGCCTAGTGCTTTGACAACCTGAATCACTTTAATCAGGCTAGTTTCAAAAAATAAACTTTAAATAGAATAATTTGCATCTATCATGATTCATTGATAAAATGACATAATTATTAAGTAATTTCATGATGCCTCAAAAAGATCAGACACACACCAAAAAAATGCTGCTGTACTTAAAGATAAATGAAAAACACAATATGAAAAAACTCAATTGTGATGTTACATTTTTAGAGTATTACTTTAAAAATTAATAGATTTCTTTCATATTTTTTGATAAAATATTAATTACTAAAAAACCAAGCTTGTTTCTACCCTGAAAAGCAGAGATCTAATAAAATTTAAAGCATTTTGAATGTCAAACTTGATGTTCCCTAAAGAAAGCAACAATCTTGCTTATTGTATCTATCTCAATTCTAGAAGAGTATTACACACAAACAGTGTTTAAAATAAACTGTAACTAACATAACTGTTTATGCTGCCCTATCCAGCAAGATAAAACTCACAAAAACAAAGTTTTCTTTTATCTGTTTTTTAGTTCCCCTTAAAAAAAAAAAAAAAATCACAAAAATTTTTACTTTAGTCATTGTGAAAAAAAAAAAAAAAATCCTAATATATGCTGCAATTTTCCCAGCTTTCTCAAGTTAAAGGGCACCAAGTCTGATCTGACCTTTTCCAGTAACTCAAGGTCATCATGAATAGGTGTAAATGTACTGTAGTTGCCTTTTGTCCTCAATGCTAAGTGTCAAACATTACTTCCTCTTTCTCTTTGGGTTTACAATCAGTAACAGTCAGATATCACTGCCTCTGTCCACACTTAAAGTATTTTCTGCAGTAGAGAAATAACAAAACCTGACAAGAATTTCTTTTCTTCTTAAGACATTAAGTGCACAAAAATTCTGAGAAGCAGTATCAGAGTACATGGTTTTGATGCTGCAGCTTTGTGACATTTACCACGGAGACACACAGGCATGTTCCCTTTTTTACCTGAGGTTCTGTTCTGGGGAACTGACCTTTGGTAAGTGGCATACTGCTCCCATACATGTTTGTTCAGGCTAAGTTGAATTTATTTAATGCATTAGAAAATATTTTTGGTTGGGTCAGCAAAATCTTCTCTGTTATATGAAAAGCCACATTTATTTGTTTCAAGAACACCAGAAAACAGAAGCCAGAATTCTTGGAACTTCAAAAATCAAAGATTTTACATGTTCCAGTGGTATCATTTAAAAAAATCAATCTGTACTATTTTTAATGTTGTTTTTTGTTTGTTTGTTTGTTTCCTGTACTAGGGATTGAACCTAGGGGTGCTCTACATCTGAGTTGCATCCCCAACCCTTTTTCATCTTTTATTTTGAGGCAGGGCCTTGCTAAATTGCCCAGGCTGGCCTCAAACTTGCAATCCTCCTTTCTCAGCCTCCTGGGTAGCTGGGATCACAGGCGTGTACCACCACACCCAGCTCCAATTTGTACTGAGTGATAAGATTTCGTACTAATTATAAATAAAAGCAATTTTGAATTTATAACTGCTTGGGCAAAAGGATACTTTAATGTCCTGGCCAGCTTTCACTACTACAAAGAAAAAACTTAGTCCAAAATCACTACAGTAAAATCATTTAGTAGACCCACATGAAATTTATCTTTTAAATAAAAAGGAATTTAATATACTAAAGTATTTTAGGTAGTATAGGTAAGTTTCTTAAAGCTATTGTAGGGCTGTGGCTATGTGCTGTATACATACCCATGCATGGATAAAAATAAACTTCTAACCGTGGGTTGTAGTAAAAAAGTTTGGCACCCAACCATACAGATAGTCCCCAGTGTTCTGTAGGTTGAGTACAATCAGAAGAGAATGGTCTTCCACATATTGCAACAATCATATTACATAACACCCTTACCAAATCAAAGCCATTATCTTATGGTCTTTGAATGTGACTGTTTCCAATAAAGTTTAATATTGTGTCTGGCACACACACTTAGTACTTAAGATAATAAAATTAGTTAATTTAATAAAGTTAAATTAAAATAAAA
Organism: Marmota flaviventris; assembly: GCF_047511675.1. Lineage (NCBI taxonomy): Eukaryota > Metazoa > Chordata > Mammalia > Rodentia > Sciuridae > Marmota > Marmota flaviventris. Next base: position 106,581,363 of record NC_092505.1, on the reverse strand, counting down.
TAATCCTTTTTTTCCTGGTGACATTAAGCAAACGTTGAATAACCCTTATATGCATCTACTTCTACTGCTTGCTATTAGCTTGCAATAAAAAGAAAACCTTTACTTTGTAAGTGAAAAACTTTAAAATGAATCTCTAACCTGCTTAAATATTTCATTGTTTTTATTGCAATTTAAGCCTTAAAAGGGTGTTCAAAAAATATTTTCTAGTTCCTAAGTATACTAAAGTATATATTAAAATGAAGAATACCATCTGAGTTTTGGATACTGACAGGTTTCATATTCCAATCAAATCTTAATTATTTCACAATCTAACACAGCAGAAGCTCCATTTCAACCCACTTACTATTGAAAATAAAAGCAATTTTGAATTTATAACTGCTTGGGCAAAAGCATACTTTAATGATAACTAGGCAACCAAAGGATAACTCTGCACTTACTCTCTGCCTACTTGGAACTGATAACAGGACTCACCCTCCACTTGGAGAATCACAGCAGGATCCTGATGCCCAGCGCCACCCGGTGCCAAGCCTGTGCACTCCCTCCCCTGCCTGTGCACTGGGTTGGTGCCTCCTGCAAGCTCAGGACACAGCACTATAAAAACAGGAGCTCTGCTCCCGGGAGGCCCCAGTGAGAAAACACATCCAGGGGATTCCAGGCCAGAATCACGCATGAGAGGAAAATAATATTACAGAGCAAAAGGAAAGAATCTACAGTAGAGAAGAAGAAAATACAGAGGACTGCTGGGTTTTCTCTGGACTTTTTAAAGAATCTTTGCCATCAGGAACTTTTCCAAACACAAGACGAAAAATGAGTAGCTATAATAAGCAATCACTGTGTGGTAAACTTAGTATTGCTTAATTTAAAATGCTTGATGTCAATGTTAAAATAGTTTGAATAGAAAGTTCTCTCATTATTTTGAAAAATGGTAAGTCTGGTGGTTTGTTTTCAAAATCTAGTATTCAGCCTTAATTGGATCCAGTTGTAGCCCTTCCTTTTTGCCGCCCTAATTCTACAAGGAGCCAATCGCACAGACTGTAAGCCCAGACTCCTCCAACCAGAGTGTAGGGCAACAGCACAGGCTGCCCTGTCCTCCCACCTTCCAATTCAAGTTTAATTTCTTGTGGCACCTTGCTACATTATGAAAATCAAATAGTGATACTGCTTTAACATGGTCTGTGTGTGTGTGTGTGTGTGTGTGTGTGTATGTATATATATAACAAAACCTAAAAATAATCACTTGATAATAATGTCCAATGAAGATTAAATTGATACATTAGAAGGTAACAGTTTCTCTTAAGCTCATTATGCTGTAAAGGTTAAATTTAAGTCTTGCTCTCCTGTTAAGTTTTGCTTTTCTGTAAGCTTAAATTCTGTTTTCCTGGAACCCGAAACTTATGTTAAAAACAGTTACTTATGTCAAAATGTACCCTGACCCAACACCCCCTGACAAAAAGCATGATTATTCTGTAATGGTTATTTTGTAACAATCCCACCCTCGCACCCTAACTGCCATATGAATTTCCCTGTTTAAACACTGCATAAAAACTCTGCTTAAGCTGTGCTCAGAGCTCCAGCTTCTCTCAGGAGAACTCTGAGCCCCAGCATGCTGGTCCAATAAACCCCTTTGCTTTTGCATGAGACAGTCTCTTGGTGGTCCTTTCCTCCGACGTTTGCCCGACCCTAACATTTGGGGGCTCGTCCAGGATTCGGCAGCGGCGGACGAAAGACCCCAACGGACATTTCTCAGGGGAAGTAAGGCGCCTCCTTTTTGTTTTGATTTTGTTTTCTTCATTGCGATGGCTCAGGACTTTTAATTTTAGGGCTTGGCAAGGTGGCTGTTGGTGGAAAGCATAAGTTCTCCCCAACGGTGGTGGACAGACGTGTCCAGAAGCCACAGGCCACGTCCCCAGGGGACGCCTTGGTGGACTCGGGAAATTGAGGGACGGAAGTGCCCCAGATGCGAGGGACAGAAGAGCCCTCAGCTCAGGTGTATTTTGCCACTGATTCAGACTCAGTGACTCTGTTGCCAGCCCGTCAGGTTCTGCCGGCTACTCAGTTTTGGTTTCTATTTCAAACTTGTGATGGACGTCTATTGTTTGTCTTTGTTGTCTGTGTCATTACTTTCACTGTTTGCATATCCATCATTATGGGACAAGGTACCTCAACTCCCCTGTCTTTGACCCTTGATCATTGGACTAAAGTCCACTCAAGGGCCCAGAATCTCTCTTTTTCAGTGAAACACCGGACCTGGCAGACTCTCTGTACATCAGAATGGCCCACTCTCGGAGTCGGATGGCCCCCAGAAGGATCCTTCCACCTCCCTCTAATCCGAAAAGTCAGAAATATTGTCTTCCAGCCGGGGCCACATGGTCATCCAGATCAACAGCCATATATTCTCACTTGGCAGAACCTCTGTAAATCTCCCCCTTCATGGGTGAAACCTTTTCTTGTACCTGCCTCCACCTCTACCCCCACCATTCTGTCCCTCAAACCCTCCGCTCCTTCTCCTCTTCCTCCCCCTCTTCCCTCCATCCTCCCTGAATCTCAGGATCTAACCTTACTAGATTCCCCTCCTCCACCCCCATATCCCTTGCCCCTCAGCTCCCAACGTCCTATAGACAATTCCCCTGAAGCAGATCCGATCCCTTTGGTAGAGGAAACTGCTCCAGATGACTCCCTTGCGGTAAGCCCAACTCCTCCTCCATCGGAGGAAATTGGGCCAGCAGGGGGAACCCGCCAACGGCGAATAATTAAGAATCCTGATGCTCCAGTAATGCTCCCCCTCCGCCCCTACGGGCCAATGATTGATGATGGACAAGGGGGAGAAATACAAGTTTACCAATATTGGCCCTTCTCCTCTTCTGATCTATATAACTGGAAAAATAATAATCCCCCTTTTTCTAAAGATCCCACCTGACTCACAGGTTTAATAGAGTCACTGATGTTTTCACACCAGCCTACTTGGGATGATTGCCAACAGCTTCTAGGGACCCTCTTCACAACTGAGGAACGAGAGAGGATCCTCCTGGAAGCCAGGAAAAATATTCTTGGACCAGATGGACGACCAACCCAACTTCCCAATCTAATTGAAGCTGCCTTTCCCCTGAACAGACCCAACTGGGATCCCAACACCCTCAAAGGTAGGAAGCATGTGTCCACTTATCGCCGGACTCTAATAGCGGGTCTCCGAGTGGCCGCCAGACGGCCAACTAATCTGGCCAAGGTAAGAGAGATTATCCAAGGGCCTAATGAGTCACCCTCAATGTTTCTAGAGAAAATTATGGAAGCATATAGGAGATATACTCCTTTTGATCCTCAGGCAGAGGACCAAAAGGCATCTGTTGCAATGGCCTTCATCGGGCAAGCTGCCCTAGATATTAAAAAACAAAGCTACAACGTTTAGATGGACTACAAGATATGACTTTAAGAGATTTAGTCAGAGAGGCTGAGAAAGTGTATTATAAAAGGGAGACAGAGGAAGAAGGGAGAAAGAAAGGGAAAAGAAGGAAGATGAAAGGAATAAAAGACAGACTAAGATGTTGGCAAAGGTCCTGGTCACAGCAGCAGACAGACTAGAAGTTAAAAAGCAAGGAGACAGAAAAGGGTACCTGGGCCCACGCTAAAAATCGCCGTTGGCTTCAGACCAATGTGCTTACTGTAAGGAAAAGGGACACTAGGCCAGAGAATGCCCTAAAAGGAAACAGTCACGCCAGCCAGCCATCCTAACCCTGGAAGATGATTAGGGGAGTCAGGGCTCGGACCCCCTCCCCGAGCTCAGGGTAACTTTTGAAGTGGAGGGGACCCCAGTAAACTTCGAACTGGACACAGGAGCAATATACTCAGCCCTTAAAACTCCACTGGGCCCCTTATCAAACAAGAGGTCACTAGTTCAAGGGGCTAATGGCAGTAAATATCGGGCTTAGACAACTAAGAGAACTATGGACTTGGGGAAGGGTAAAATTCATCACTCTTTCTTGGTAATCCCAGAATGTCCGACCCCATTGATGGGCAGAGATCTGCTCACCAAACTCCAGGCCAAAATAACCTTTAACCCTGATGGTCCCCAAGTGGAGTTTCTGAACCCTTCAGTAAAGACTCCCATAGTCACAGCTTTAACTATGTCAGTAGATGATGAACATCAACTCTTCATGCCCTCTAAGACTGATCAAACGGGCAAGCTACCCCCAAAATGGATAATAAATTACCCCGATGCCTGGGCAGAAACTGCTGGACTAGGTTTAGCAGTCAAACAGCCTCCGATAGTAGTGAAATTAAAAACCTCTGCCTCCCCAATCAATATTAAACAATATCCTCTAAACAAAAAAGCTAAAAATGGAATAAGGCCTCATATTCAAAAATACTTGGCTCTAGGGGTCCTAAGGCCCTGCCAATTGGCCTGGAACACTCCCCTACTGCCAGTAAAGAAACCTAGAGGAGACTATCATCCTGTGCAGGACTTAAGGGAAGTCAACAACAGAGTACAGGACATTCACCCCACAGTACCTAATCCATATAATCTGCTTAGTACTCTAAATCCTGAACAAAAATGGTATACTGTCCTGGACTTAAAAGATGCCTTCTTTTGTTTGCCTTTACATAAAGATAGCCAGCTACTGTTTGCTTTCGAGTGGGTGGATCCAGAAACAGGAACATCTGGCCAACTAACCTGGACTAGACTCCCACAGGGGTTCAAAAACTCCCCCACTCTCTTTGATGAAGCCCTCCACAGGGACCTCAATAACTTCAGGACTACACACCCAGGAGTCACCCTGCTTCAATATGTGGATGACCTGCTGCTGGCAGCTGACACCAAGGAAAACTGTGAGTCTGAAACACGAGCACTATTATCCGAGCCTGCTCGGCTTGGATATAGAGCTTCTGCCAAAAAGGCTAAAATCTGCCAGCAATAAGTTATTTTCCTGGGCTATTCCCTTAGAGATGGCAAAAGATGGCTCACAGGGCCCAGAAAACAGACTGTTGTGCAGATACCGCCCCCATCTAATAGGAGGCAACTTAGAGAGTCTCTCAGGACTGCTGGCTTTTGTATATTATGGCTTCCTGGGTTTGCATCCCTAGCTGCTCCTTTATACCCACTGTTGAAGGCAAACACCCAATTCCAATGGACCCCCAAACATCAGCAAGCTTTTAATGATATTAAAAAGGCACTGCTATCTGCTCCAGCTCTAGCACTTCCGGATGTAGAAAAGCCCTTTACTCTTTACATTGAAAAAAAAAAGAAAAATAGCCCAAGGAGTGCTCACTCAGACTTTAGGGCCCTGGAAGAGACCTATAGCCTACCTGTCCAAAAGGCTAGATCCAGTGGCTAGCGGGTGGCCCCATTGCCTAAAAGCTATAGCAGCAGCGGCCCTTCTAATAAAAGATGCTGATAAATTAACGCTGGGACAGAAGCTAACCATTATAGCCCCTCATGCCCTGGAGAACATCATTCGTCAGCCTCCAGACAGATGGCTATCAAACTCTAGAATAACTCACTATCAGAGCCTGTTGCTTGACAAAGACAGAATAACACTGGGACCCCCAGCCCCACTTAACCCAGCCACACTCCTACCTGAAGAATCATCAGAGCCTGTCATCCATGACTGTCAACATATACTGGCAGAAGAGACCAGTATACGAAAGGATCTAAAGGATCAGCCACTGCCCCATCCTGAAGTCGTGTGGTTTACGGACGGCAGCAGCTTCCTCCAGGACGGTAAGCGGCGAGCTGGGGCAGCAGTAGTTAGCAGGACAAAAGTCATCTGGTCCTCTAGTCTCCCGGAAGGGACATCGGCACAAAAGGCAGAGCTGATCGCTCTTACGAAGGCATTAGAACTAGCAACAGGCAAAAAGGCCACCATATATACTGATAGCCGATATGCGTTTGCTACCGCCCATATACATGGGGCTATTTATCAGCAAAGGGGGCTATTAACCTCGGCCGAAAAAGAAATAAAAAACAAAGATGAGATTCTCCGCCTTCTCTCAGCAGTGCAAAACCCCAAATAACTAGCTATAGTGCACTGCCCAGGGCACCAAAAGGGAAATGATCCCGTGGCGGTCTGAAACAGAAGGGCAGATGAGGAAGCTAAGTTGGCAGCTCTGACCGGAGTAACCGTGTTAACACTTTCCTCACCGGGGGAACAACAGTCAGGAGATTTAACTGCGTCGGAGTACTCAGGCAATTTAACACCTGAGGACACTGAAACTGAACTCCTTGACTCCACCGGGCCTAGCCTGCAATTTCAAAAAGCCCTACACTATGTTAAAGATGTGCATCAACTCACTCACCTTGGTTCAAAAAAACTACAGGCATTCCTGAAGGACCAAGAGCAGAAATTTCCGCTGACCAGCACACAACGAAAAGAAATAGCCAAACGGGTAATAAAAGCCTGCCGGGTCTGTCAATTGGTTAATGCTTACCCTTCCAAGCTTCCTACAGGGAAGCGCCTACGAGGGACCAGACCAGGACAATTCTGGGAAATAGACTTTACTGAAATTAAACCAGCAAGGTATGGACTTAAGTATCTTCTAGTTTTTTGTAGATACTTTTTCAGGGTGGGTTGAAGCCTTCCCCACGAAAAAAGAAACAGCTCAAGTGGTAATCAAAAAGATCCTGGAGGACATCTTCCCGAGATTCGGCCTGCCTAAGGTAATAGGGTCCGATAATGGACCGGTGTTCGTGGCCCAGGTAAGTCAGGGATTGGCCAGGACCCTGGGGATTAATTGGAAGTTACATTGTGCTTATAGACCCCAGAGCTCAGGACAGGTAGAAAGGATGAATAGGACTATTAAAGAGACCTTAACAAAATTGAGCTTAGAGACCGGCATAAAAGATTGGACTATGCTCCTACCTTATACACTGTTTCATGCAAGAAATACTCCCTCAGTCTCTTTATGTAATCTTACCCCCTATGAAGTTCTCTATGGTACCCCTCCTCCAATAAGAGACCTAACCCCAACTTTGAAACTTAATGATTCCTTCCATACTCCCTTGCTTGACAGACTTAAAGCTCTTGAAAAAACCCAGCAGTACCTGTGGAAACAGCTGGCTGCTTCCTGCCAACCTGGAGACGAAGGGACCCCACACCAATACCAAGTGGGAGACTTCGTCTATATAAGACGACATCAGGTGTCATCCCTGGAGCCTCGCTGGAAAGGAACCTGGTGGGCATGTGACTCAGGGTTAACTCCTTGCATTTCAGCCCAGATATTTAACAACTCTGTAAATTATTGTGTAATGGTACAAATATTTCCCAGAGTGCTCTATCATGACGCAAATACATCTGAAGATCAAATAAGGGGATATACCACCCGATTCCGCCGGGAACCTGTGTCCCTCACTTTAGCCATATTATTAGAAATAGGAGTTGCTATAGGAGTGGGTACAGGAACCGCTGCCCTGGTCCATGGGTCTCAACAAATGGCCCAATTACAAGCAGCAATAGATCAGGACTTAAAAACATTAGAAACCTCCATCACAGCCTTACAAGAGTCCCTAACCTCTCTCTCTAAAGTTGTTTTACAAAATAGATGAGGGTTAGACCTCCTCTTCATGAGGGAAGGGGGACTCTGTGCTGCCCTAAGGGAGAAATGTTGCTTCTATGCTGACCATAGTTGGGTAGTCAAAGAATCAATGACTAAATTAAGAAAACGCCTTGAGGAGCGACAACGAGAGAGAGAAACTCAAAAAGGATGGTTTGAGTCTTGGTTCACACAATCCCCCTGGCTAACTACACTCTTATCAGCCCTAGCTGGTCCTTTAATAATCCTCATGTTATTGTTACCTGTGGGACCCTGTTTACTCAACCGTGTGGTCTCCTTTCTCCAAGCTCAAATTGGACACGTTAAACTCATGGTAATAAGACAACAGTATGTCCCTTTAGCAGACACAGAGTGTGATACCCCTCAATAATCTGTCACTTCTAAGATTAGAAGTACTCAGAAAAAGAAGTGGGGAATGTAAAGGTTAAATTTAAGTTTTGCTCTCCTGTTAAGTTTAAGTTCTGTTTTCCTGGAACCCGAAACTTATGTTAAAAACAGTTACTTATGTCAAAATGTACCCTGACCCAACACCCCCTGACAAAAAGCATGATTATTCTGTAATGGTAATTTGTAACAATCCCACCCTCGCACCCTAACTGCCATATGAACTTCCCTGTTTAAACACTGCATAAAAACTCTGCTTAAGCTGTGCTCAGAGCTCCAGCTTCTCTCAGGAGAACTCTGAGCCCCAGCATGCTGGTCCAATAAACCCCTTTGCTTTTGCATGAGACAGTCTCTTGGTGGTCCTTTCCTCCGACGTTTGCCCGACCCTAACAATGCAGACATTCATTTTATTATTATTTAAACTGCACATACTTTATGATATTTTTATTGTGCAGACTACTTTATAAAACTCAAAAAGGTAATAAGTCAAAACAAAAAAAGGAACATGGTACATACAATACTGGGTGGTTCGGAAGCCTGGCTCCTCTGACCGCATGTTGGCCTTGGCCAGTGGCAGCAAGGTGGCAGTGTTGGCCCTGCCCTTTACTGCCTATTTTACACCTAAGGACGACTCTGGGAGTGCAGGGCTCGCATCCAGGCCTTTGAACCCTAATGGGCAGGCACCTTTCCAACAGCACTCCTCAGGCACACGCCTTTACTACGTTTTTAAAAACATTTTGAAGTAAATCAACAAAAAAGGTTATAAATCACTTTGTAGGAATATTTAGAAACTATTTATTACATGACCTTCACTAGTTATGTAATAACTGCAGTTTGATTTCTATTCAAAAATCGTATTTATCTGCCTAGTGCTACTGATGTGGAGCTCGCACTTGGAATACCAAGTAACGTGTTCTCCTGGAGGCCTGAGAGAGGGAACAAAAGGTAAGTGTAGAAAGGAAAACAGGAGGACTTTCATAAGATAAAATTCCACAAAAAAAAACAATAATCCAGAAAATGCATATGATAATTTTTTAATTCTCATGAAACACCTGGACCTTGAGAAAAATGGTATAAATGGATACACAGATTTAGAAATATTTCCAAGGGCACTTCAAGAAATGAACACAAAACCAACAGAGAATTCCAATAATGCTGTTTTTTCCCCTACTCTGTTTAACTTACATTTAAAGCCCTGATGGTGGTTTAAAATACTTCATTTTGCACATATTAAATGCCAGTGTATTAGACACTGGAACCACATATCTCACCATGATCTTTTCCTTCAGAGAGCTGACAGAGACTAACATGGGATTAAGCAAAATGCAAAAGAAGTAATTAATTATACCTTGGAAGGAATCAGGAAGGATTTCAGACAGAAGATAATTCCTCTTAGATTTCTTCTTCAGAATGATTCAAGTCACTTTCCTAATTGAGACTTAATATACCTTTAATTTATTTATCAAAGAGCCAATAATGTTTCTAACCTCAAATGCTCACTCTTACCAAAAAGTAACATTTCCAAACAATTATATTTTGTAACATCAAAGAACAGCACTGTACAAAACAACAACAACAACAAAAAGCATTGCTTTGCCTGTCCTCTAAAGAGCTGAACTTTTTAGAGGACACAGTTTTTGTCAGTGAATGTGTTTTCAGAATCAATGGTTGACATGTCATCAGGAGTTCTCTTACTGCCCTTTCGAATATCTCACATATCCAAACACTAAATCTGAGTTCTACTGCACCTCATCTCTTCTCAGGGCACAATAGATTGAAAGACTCAGATTGTTTCTCTCAACAGAAGCAGAAGTTTAGGCAGTGCTCTTTATCTGGAATGTGATTCCACCCTCCAGAAATTGTTCACTGCCCCTCTGCAGTCTCAGTGGCTGCCTCTGCATCACAACACTTGGACTGATCTGTATGAAGAAAATGAGCCATTGCCTTTATTAAAGCACATAAATTCTACTTCATCATTAACTTTTAAAGAAGAAAAAAGAAAGTATAACTTTCTTTAATGCCAGCACAACATTCACCTTAAAAGCAAAACAACCCAGTGGCTTGGGAGGCTGAGGCAGAAGGATCACAAGTTCAAGGCCAATGTCAGCAACTTAACAAGGCTCTAAGCAACTCAGTGTGACCCTGTCTCTAAATAAAATACAAAAAAGGGGGCTAAGGATGTGGCTCAGTAGTTAAGTGCCCCTGGGTTCAATTCTGAGACCAAAAAAAAAACATGTAAAGAGCTGTAGAAAATAGTTCCGGAGTGTCCAGCACCACTGATCAGCAGGACTGTCTCCATCTACTTTCACCCCTGCTTCTTTCTTCTTCTCTGTCTGCAATGCAAGGGGTTCCCTTCTCCTAGGAAAACTCTGGAAGACAGAGCCAATTCCCATTCATCTGAGGTAATTTAGATGTCACTTTGGATAGGAGAAAGACCACAAAATAACCTTGCAACTACCATCCACTGCAGTACCGTAGACAGTGCTGCATCAAGCTTTCCCGCAGCTCAGTCTACTGAGCTACCTACAGAACAAGCAAAGAAGTCATTTTCTATTTGCTTCAGCCAGGACATCCATACAGAAGTGTAGATGGACATGCATGAACCACTACTGATCATCAACAAAGAGAAATTTATTGGCAGTTCTGAAGAAGTCTTATACATTCTCATAAGTGATTAGATTTCATAACATACCTAATATAAAGCTATAAATATAATAATCAATTTGGAAGCTCAGAAAATGCAATCAGAGATTTCTGATCAAGGAGTATGGCCAAAAAAGCTAATACTTATTCACCAGTAACCACACTAGAAAGGAAATTGTCTTTGGGATGAGAGTACAGTTGCTTCTCCAGGGACCAAGGTGACTATATCCTTACCAACCCAGAACACCTTGAGAAGAGATCCATAATTACTCTTGCAAATTTATAAAACTTATACCTTACACACTGGAATAACCATCCCTTGTAAGTCAAATCATAAATCTTATACATCAACTGATACCATGTTACTATATTATGGTGTGATTTATCAGCCAGTAATTTAACTTCTGAAGAGTCACCATCTTTGCCATCCTTACCTCTTCTCTATTTATCTCCATGGTAAAATCATGAAATAGCAACACTAAAGCCTACAGCCTCCTTCATGTGTGACAGGCATTTCACAGTGACTATTTCATTTGATCCTCACAATAATTCTATAACACAGGACAGCTTATCAATTCATATGCAGATAAAGCACACAGAGGCTAAATAACTTGCCCAAGATCATACTGCTAGTAAATGATAAAGATGGGATTCAAATATATGCAGTCTATTCCTAGGACCTATTGGAATTACTATGTCTCCCCTCTAAACCAATTTCCCCAAATTTAATACAACTGAGATGAAGATAAAAATCAACAGAAGTCAGATAGGTAAAGAATCTTTAGGCATAAAATCTCCATTATACATTTATGAACCAAAAATAATCAAGTTTAAAAAAATCTACAACAGACTAGAATTTTATGCATTAAAAGACTCTGCCTATATGATAAAGTTTAATAGGAAAATTTTTAAGATTTTCCTTTCCAAATGACAATGGCTCAATTTAAATACTTTACATGTTTTTTCCATGTGTGTAGGGGAGTGGGAGTGTGTGTGTGTGTGTGTGTGTGTGTGTGTGTATTTGGGGGGTATGTATGTGGTGCTGGGATTGAACCCAGGGCCTTGTGCATGTGAGGCAAGCAATCCACCAACTGAGCTATATCCCCAGCCCCCATGTATGTATTTTTTAAGAATACATTATACACATAAGCAGAAGGCTTACTATTACTAGGTTTGATTTAACAAAACTTTATTGACTGATCACTATGCACTGTGATACAAAATGTATATATAAGTATAATTAAAACATGAACTATAATCACCTTAAGCTCACAAAATAAGAAAATATATAAAATAACATGAAGATAAGATCAACAAAGGAGGCATCTGCAAAGTGGAAGCTGGCAATCTCAGCTGGAATAATGCTCAGCCAGCGATAGGACAGACAGCCAAGAAGGCATCCAAACATGTAAGCAACCTGACAGTCAAATATGAGGGTGGCAACAGTTGCCCTAGACAGAGAAACAACCTGTGTGAAGGCACAGGGGTGCGGTCAGCACAGCACAGCAGTGGACAGACCTCAGGCAGGCAGTGTAAAGAGAGGAGCTAGAGTAAGGCTCAGGTTGTGAAAGTCCACCAGAACCCAGATTCCTGATTAGGAATGCACTAGAGGGACAGGAGAGCTAACCAGCCTACTTCTTCACTCTGGACTTGTGCTTTCACCTCAAAAATGAATATCTGTGACCTTATTCCCCTAACTTTCAAAGGGAAACACCACCATCCCACCTAAAAAGGAAAGTCACAACAGCAACAAAGTAGCCTAGCTTCTTGTCACCAAAGACTCCAGAGTCAGAGAGAGAGAGAGAGAGAAACCTCAGACTCATGAGAATTAGTATTAAAATACATTTTAAAATACATTTAATTTTCTATGAGCAAAAAGTTAACAGAATGTTACAATAATATTTCATTTGGCTGGAAGAAATGTGCAATTAATAGTTTGGTTCTGGATCAAATCTCATAATAATTTAAAAATCAAACTACACAAACAACTTTGAAGGCAGGAAAATCTAGACTTGATTTCAAACACTATTTTTCATTTAAAGGCAATCGAGAGTCCAGATCTGGAATTAATGTACCATAGATACAATACTTGTCATTTACAAACTGATGTACATTTCAAACCCCTTTTCAGTCATTATTTGACTCCTCTAGTGAGTTTCTTATGGAGGCACCACTTCTTGATGAGAGAGACAAACACCATGCACATCAGGGCTCGGGCAGCCTTCCCTTCTGAACAGAGCATTGTCTATGCCAAGCTATGGAATGTGTGAGGTTGACAGGAGCTCTGAGCAGGCTAGTACAGTCACATCAGGACCTGTTCTATACAGGCCTCTAAGTGGCTTCTGCCCAGGCCAAACCAAAAACACAGCTCCACACACTAACGCCTTCAGAGCAGCCCTGGTGGCACGGAGGGGACATACTACTGTGAGAAGCCAAGAATTTGGACTGAACTCCCACACGAGCCCAGCAGACAAAAGCAACTCAGAGGTAATCATAGTACTGAGCGCTGGGGCTGCAGGAGGCTTGCAGATAATGAACTAAGCTATGACCAATTGGCCTTCTCTCTTCTACAAATGCTGAGGGATTGTGCTGGTGGAGTTCTAAGATCAGCTCTGGTTCTGGGGGAGTCTGGTTCACAAATGTATTTTGTGTTGCTTTTTTTTTTTCCCCACTTCACACTGATTTGTTTTTCTTTGCTCAAAAAACTCTACTTGACATAATCATTGGCCTAAGGAATTCCTTCTGTCATGAAGGAAGTTCTACAGAGAACTTAGTTTCCCTATCTGAAACCCAGTTTTACCTACTTCAAGGAGACAAAACGTGGCACAAGGACAGCATTGACTTGTTACAAGAGAAACCTTACTGTCAGGGTCACCAAAGGAGAAAACAGGTGCTAGACTGATACTGGAAGGGCAAGGCCCAAAACTGCAGGAAGAAGTTCCATTCCTACATTAGATGAAGTTAGACTCACTACTAGATGCCCAACAAACACCTAAAAATTCTTAGAAGCACTAGGAGTAATTTATATCTAGTCAACTTGCTCCTAAATCTGTGAGTTACAAAACTTAAGGTGTCTCTCTTTCTGCACTCATTCCTATAACACTGGAGGGTGAGCTGTGCAGAAAGTGTGGAAGACTGAGGTGAGCCGGCCCCATCTCTCTGCCTTTACCACCTCCTTCTCATTTTCCTTATAGGCCTTGTTTCTTTTTTAATCTGGACAACTTTGTGTACTACCTTAAATCTTTTCTGAAATAAGGAATACTTAAATTAGCTAAACAAACAAATTTTTAAAAGAAAATAGTACCTTTATATCAAAATTACAATCAAGTCTTCTAATTAGCACGATGAAAGCGCCAGATGAATTGTCCTTTAGTGGTGGAGGTGCTATGGGCTCACAAGCATTCTCTGGTTTTGAGTTGATCAGAAAACCCTGAAAAAGAATTGCAACAGAGTCATCTTTCTTGTCCCACTCAAGGAAGCAAGCACTCACCTCTGCAGACTCCACTGCTTATGGGCCTGCTCTGCACAGGGTGGATATTACTGGCAGTTATGACTGCTCCCAGTCACAGAACATTTAAAGGAGTATTTGTTGTAAACATGGAGTGTTTTAAAATAAACTGTCTTAGTACTAGAGTTAAAAACAAACAAAAAAAAATTACACATAAGAAAATCACCCAGGGGCTGGGGTTGTGGCTCAGCAGTAGAGTGCTCGCCTAGCATGTGCGAGGCCCTGGGTTCAATCCTCAGCACCACATAAATATGAATAAAATAAAGGTATTGTGTCCAACTACAGCTAAAAAAATTAAAATATTAAAGAAAAAAAATGAAAATCACCCAGCAACAACCACTATTTTCCAACATATGACATTTCTAAATCAAACAAATCCTTTTTTAAAGTTAGCTTCCAATTTCCATTCATGATATCAAACAAGGAAAATGCACAATAAAATTTCTAGAAACGTATCCTATAGAAACACTAGCCTGAGTCTATAAAGGTATATGTAGGAAGATGTTCATTCCAAATTCTTTTAGCAGAAAAAGCTGGAAATCATGCACATCACAATGCAGCTATCTAAAAAAATTATAGTATACTCATCTAATAGAAAAATAATATAGCCATTGAAAACTGAGGAAAATCTACACATAGTAAACTGAAAAGATGTCTGCAAGATAATTATGAATTTAAAAAGAAAACAGCAGGTTGCTTTCCTAGAAATGCAGGATGATCTGACATCACAAAATGGAATATAAAATGTTATAAATTAATAGATTAAGACAGAAAAACCAAATGATTATCAACAGGTATAAAAATGAGTAAACACATTAAAAGATGATCAAATTCATTAAATTCATTTATAAGAATAAATTAGCAATGACAGCTATGACATGATGACTTAGACTTAACCCTAGTTCTGCATGGCCGGGGCGCAGTGACCATGCCTGTAATCCAGCGGCTCAGGAGGCTGAGGCTGGAGGATCGTGAGTTCAAAGCCAGCCTCAGTAACTTAGCAAGGCCTGAAGCAACTTAGTGAGACACTGCCTGTAAATAAAATATTTTAATATTTTCAAAAGGGCTGGGGATGTGACTCAGTGGTTAAGAGCCCCTGGTTCAATCCCCAATACCAAAAAAAAAAGTTCTGCATGGTGCTTGAACTGATCATATCAACTAATTCACTGGATTTGTCAATTTCTCCTGCCCTAAGTTGCACTGTTTGGCTTGTCACAGGCAAAGCTTCTGTACATATTTCAGGAACAAAATGCATATGTCAGCCAGGCAGGTGGCACACACCTGTAATCCCAGCAACTCAAGAGGCTTAGACAAGACGGTCATGAGTTCAAAGCCAGCCTCAGCAATGGCGAGGCACTATGCAACTTAGTGAGACCTTGTCTCTAAATAAAATACAAAATAGGGTTGGGGATGTGGCTCAGTAGTTGAGTGCCCCCAACTCCTGGTACCAAAAAAAAGCATATGTCCTACATTTACTCATAGAATAGCTCCTCTTCTTGATCCCATCAAGCACTTGATTTTGCTTCTCCAGGAAACAGAACTGCAGACATCCTACTAACAATGAATATTTGTTTTACTTTTGTTACATTTATTCTCTGCTTTCTTTTCTGTGTCTTTCTACACACACTAACTCAAATTACATAATACAGTAAATCTTTTTCAACATACCTATAATAGCAACTGAACTCAACCTATATATCACTTAGAAGCCATGAAGCCAGATGTGGTACCATGTACCTATAATACCAGCTACTCAGGAGGTTGAGGCAGAAACACTTGAGCCCAGGAATTCAAGGCCAGCCTGAGCAACACAGCAAAACCCTTTCCCCCTGACACTGCAAAAAGGAAAAAAAATAAAAATAAAAGGACTATGGCCAAATTTCCCATGGCAGGTGATAATAACACCTTCATAAATGCCACCTAGCAACAACAAAGTGAAAGATATCTCAGTTTCACAGCTGGTGAACTGTAGGGTACTAAAATGCACCTTAGAACCAGTGAAATAGGATACAGGCACATGAGAAGGCTCTGAGAGTGGAAATGGAAAAGAATGTTTACTTTTCAATCATTTTGAATCTATTGTTAAATCTATTTTGAGAAGCTTATATTATTTTAAAACTAAAGAACATTAATAAAAACAAACACATGAGCTAAAAATTCTGAAAATAATGATTTTGCCTTAAATTGACTTAAGTCTTGAAAAAAACAGGTCTTAGAGTATTAAATATTATCTTTCTTATTGATTATACTAAAACAAATAACTTCCTAAAATATTCCTATCCTCCCCTCGGATGTAAGTCATTAAAATAAAGTTTACATTTACTTTCTTTCATCCACAAAGTCTATCAGGCAGCATGAGAAACTTGGCCAATTAGAATATTGCAGCTGTAGCCAGGTGCACATGCTGTGTCACCCAGAGCCAAGCCCCGTCGTCGTCGTTAAGAGGAGTCTGCTCTGCAGTAAGAGTCCTTGTCACCTCTAGCATCAGCAGGGCACATTATGCTAATATGTAGTCACCCTAAGAAAATTGCCCGTGCCCAGAAGACTCCATGCCCAGCTTTCTTCTCTTGGCTGCTGTGACCCTCTGGTGACACACAGGTGCTGGATGGCAGCAGTATGTGCATACAAAAAGTGGAATCACAGACTTTGAAACTAGATCACAGGGTACCAATCTTTATAAAAACACTGCCAAGCAGTTTTTCAAAGTGGTTTGGGTTACCAAGTTTTAACTGCAATAGTAAAATAACTTAAACATAAAAATCATACTAAAAGTAATCTTGTTTTAATGCTTCAGAAGATATTTAGTTTAGGGTAAATGTAATGTAAATAATTACTTTTGTTGACAAGTTAAAATGGTTAAGAAGTCATAAAGAGATAACTCAAGTGATTTTCTAAAAGATGTTTCAGGCTGAACAGAGTCTCTGGATTCAGCACCAGTGAAGATGTTGGGAATGCCAAGAAGGAAACTGGCAGCAGGCCCCTGAGTGTACCTCTTGCAGTGAGAGTGTAAAGCACAAGTGGGAGAGGCAAGAAAGGTGGTGAGGTAAGAAAGGTGGTGAAGTGTCTGTGCGTACCTGAGAGCACAGTGATGGCCAATAGCAGGGGGCTGTGGACCACCTCACGCTGGCTGAGTGGGGGGGCCCTCCGCTCCGTAACAACACCTCACCTAGAGTGTACCTGTGCAGCAACTATGAGGTAACTGCTACTATCATCCTTCCATGCACAGACAAGGAGACTTCTCAAAACAGTGATGGAATAAGCCAAAGTCTTATAAAGCAGCCATGCAACCTCAGAGCTCAAGCCCCAGACCTACGCTCCTGGCCACTCTGGGACACAGCCTCAAGGCCCTCCCCCACCAAAAAAAGAAAAAGCACACTCTGAATGAAGAACAAAATGTGCAACAAGGAATGGCTTTTATAAAGATAAACCAAGAGGTTATGAACCTTGATTCCAAAATTTTATATAAATACTTTAAGTCACAGTGATGTCAGTGGGACCTGTCATATATGTTTTATATTCAAACAGAGACCAAAAAGTTTCAAGTGATCAATCACACTTTGTAATCAGCTGTCTTTCCTAATGTGAGACAAATGAATTTATTTATATCAGCTTTCTGAAATGTTAAAAGTCCCCACTGTCTTTTTACTAATTCTTCATTTATTTTTTAGATCATTCTTCCAAAATCTACGGGTAACTTTCACACATGCAGCACATTTAACTCTTTTCCCTAGGCAGCTGGAGATCCATTTTTTTCTTATGCATTAAAACGTCCCTTCAGGGCGGGGTGTATCATTCAGTAGTAGAGCACATGCTTTGAATGCATAAGGGCCCCTGGGTTTGATTCCCTAAAGAAAAGGAAAAGATTTTAAAAAAAAAAAAAAACTTAAATTTTACTCAGATAATATTAAATTCCTTTAAATAAACTCCTTTTCTTCTGAACGCACTAGTCTCATTTTATGAGGTTAATGGATAAGAAAGAGTTCCTGACCAAGAAATTTAGGTGTTGGAAGCCATGTATAAATTACGAGTTTGTTTGAGCCAACATAAGGCAGGCAGGCTATGTTATGGGAACTACTGGGTGAAATCCCCCAGCTGGAGAAAGCCAGAATGTGCTGGTGCCTAGGTTCAAACGCAGATGCCTGGAGATGGGCATAACCTGCCCCAAACAACGTGTTTGCCCCATCTTTATCCTGTCTTCCTCAAGAAGTCTGCCACACTGAAACCTTTTAATGTATTTCCCCTTAAATAAAGCATTGGGGCCTTTTTTCCTTGTTCAGTTCCAGTTCCTAACAAGGCTGGAAGACCCACCAGGCGAGCCGCTTTTAAAACTATAATCTGCCTATTGTCTTTTGTTCTTTATTATTTTTCTGATCTTTTATCTTCCCAGTCAGTTCACACCTCCAAAAAAGAATCTGCTCTACCACGGTGCTGGTAACACTAGCATTTAAGGGTTAACAGATTATTAATTTTTAATTATTTTTATTAGATTTTTAAAAAGCATAAACTGCGTGTGATACAACGGCAGAGAATGAGGCAATTCTAACTACAAAGGCAATCACCGAAAAAGTGGCATAGGACTTGTCCCTACACTTCATATTTCAGTTTGGTAACAAAAACTATTTAAGAGATTACACTCAGTTGATCTGGCCAATGCAAGTGACAGGAACCTCACACTTAAACCTGCTCTAGACGTTCTGTGTCAGTGCATGCATGCATCATAAAACTGACTTCAGTTTCTGGCAAACAATCACAGTTGTTTCAACAAATTTGACCAATGTTTCTACTATGCTATAATTCTCCCATCTTTTAGGACTGAAGGGAAAAACATTAGTGTATTACTTATTCCAAGCTCCATGCCCACTTGCAAATTTGATAGCCATATCTCCCATGTCTTTCTGCACATCACCGAGGAAAGCACTAAATAATGGAAATTTGAAGGTATACAATAATTTTTAAATTAAATTTTAACTGAATTAAAAGAAAAGATTTAGAAAAATCCTTTCACAAATACGACATTATATTTATGCTGTCTCAATATTACATCTCACTTTTTACACTCAGCTAGGATTCTCCCCAATAACTTCTTTGGGTTATATGTTCTACTTAATGAATTATAGTTTAAATTTTAATGAAAACGATTATAAAATATCATTTTTAAAAGCCATTAATAAACCAAGCATGGTGGTGGCATGCCTATAGTCCCAGCTACTCGGGAGGCTGAAGTAGGAGGATTGCAAGATCAAGACCAACCTCAGCAATTTAGAGAGGCCCTGAGCAAGTTAGCAAAACCCTGGCACACAATGAAAAACAGAAAGGGCTGGGGGTTTTAGTTCAGTGGTAAAAAGCCCCTGGGTTCAACCCCCAGTGCCCTCCCGTCAAAAAAACAGCTCATTAATACTACAAAAGTATTAAAAAGAAGCGGGCCTCATCAGCCTGAAACAACAAAACAAAATAAAACACAACCTAGCAAAATCTGCAGGACACAACTAAAATGTTACCTTGGGGAAACTTTTAGCACTAAGATAAGAGAAAAGACTTCAAATCAGACTTCATTAACTTTTGTCTAAAGAAACCAGGAAAAAAGAGGTCAAATTAAGCCTAAAATTAAAGTGAAGTGATAAATGACAGCCACTCTCTTCACACCAGTCCTTTGGATGTACATTATTGTGGACAAGTAGATGGCTTTAAAGGGTTGGGGAACTCACCAGAGACAGAATGGGCGTGGGAAGCCCAGCAGCTCCTGCCCAGGAGGAGCGCCTCACCTTGGCAAGGCAGCTCAACACCAGGGCCAGCCCAGCCCTAACTCTGGCACTGTGCTCACAGTCACTGCTCCTTAGTAAAAGCATATATCTCATTTAAATTATTAGTATTCTCTTCTACCTTCCTATCACCTCCCATGATACCTGCATGTGACAGCAAGTGGTGTGAAAGTCTGAGTAGGACTTACAGGAAATTTAGGTGACCTAAGGAAGCTGGCTAGCAAACACACTCGAGGTGCGGAACACACAACAGCTGCACACTCCCAACTCAGGCTCAGCAAACACCTCCAGCCTGACTTTAGAAAAGAAGTTTAGGCTCTGAGATGATAACTCTCCCAAGAACACTCAGCTGGTGAATGGTGATGCTGTCAAACCCTGAGCAAAACAGAATGATGTTCCTCTTGTCCAAAACTTGTCTTTCAAATTTAACTTAAATACAAAAAGAAAATGAAGTGAGATCGGTGAGACTGAAGATTTTCCTTTAATATTAGTTGCTACATGAAGCCAATGATGAAGATGATATCTGGGCTAAACAAACCCATTTGGAAAAGAAAAAAGTTCAAGCCACTTAAAATAAATTGCAAAGTACCAGTGGGAATTTGTAGCATAAAATTAAAGACAGTTTTATATGTACAGAACCAGTCAATATAATTTTTACTTTATTTCAAAACTTTTACCCAATCAACAGATAGTACTATAATTATTTATTAACTTTAGGAAAAAATTCCTTGTTTTATAAAGGATTCATTTTCAGATTTCATGACAAAGAAAATTCTCTTAGAATCTACTGTATGCCAAAGACCACAAGTAACATGTCTGCTGCAAAAGTTCAACTTAGCAGAGAAAAGAGCAGTCGGATGAAAGCTGTGCATTGAGTGAAGCAGTGACCCGCAGTCCTGAGCCGCTCAGTTTCTCTCCCTGCATGCCACCTCACTCCTGGCAGCCCTGCTGCTCAAGGCTGCTGACCTGCTCGGCTCTCACAAGACATAAAATAAGATGAGCAAGGAGAACAAAGGAAGCTGCTTTATCTCCAACCTACCTCTTACTGTCAGAAAACAAAATACAACCTGAAGATTTGGGGTTTTATCCTCAACTTTCTCCACAGAGGCCGTGAAGTCCAGCAGAAAACAGACAACATAACAGAGACTAAACACAGCAGAGGCCAAGCTCTCAGGCCCTAAATGTGATTTTCATGCTTATCAAATAACATTAATGAATACATTAGATAACAAATATATATTTAGAGATTTGGGTCATTTCCTACTTCATAACTTACTCCAAATAGGTCAACCTGTTTGGATTAATTTCAGTTTTATTTCCTCTTTTTACTTAAATATTCACTTATTAAAGTATTTATTGATCTTCTACTATAAGACAGACAGTGCAGGACGCACAGCCTAATGGCGTGAGGTAAAGACAGAGATCATGTTCTCAAAAAATCTGCGATTCATGCCAGACACTGTCCAGTCATCCCTTTGGATCATGGGGAGTTGGTTCCAGGACCTCCTAAAGGTACTAAAATCTACAGATGGTCCAGTTTCTTATATAAATGGCATGGTATTTGCACAGAACCCACATGGCTTCCTAGTACTTTAAACCATCCCTAAATGTCTTGTAGCATCTAAGACAATGTGCTTGCTCTGTAAATAGTTGTCATTTGTATCGTTTAGGGAATAACAACAAGAAAAAAGTACATGCATGTTCAATATAGATGCAATTTTTAAAAAATGGTTTTGACCCGCAGTTCCTTGAAACCATAAATGCTGTGCCCACTGGTACCGAGGGCCAACAGCAGCAGGCATATGCAACATAAAGAACCCGCTTTTGTGAGAACCCCCAGGGTAACCTTTCCCTTCCTGGCTTCCAATTCACCAACTTACTAATTTGTAAATATTGAATATTGGTAAAATTGTTCTAATAGGAACATGAGAAAATGACCCAAGTTGGTGATCATTTTGAATGCACATCCTTCCAGTGTTTGATACAGTTGAAATTCAATTTTTATGAGATGAATCAGATATAAAGACAGCAAAACCAAAAATCTCCTTTTTATTGAAGCAGTATCATTACAACAGCGGAGGTTTATAGAAGAATATCTTGTTTCAAAGGATTAGGGGAGCCCATTCATTTGAAGCATTTTTATCATTAGGTAAACCATGACATGCAGATTACTGGAAAGAAGAGAAATTTATGCTACAGCTTCATGATGCTTGGGCAGCAGGTACACCTAGCCAGATACCAACATGCGATCCAAGAGCCTACATGCTTATATGAAACTCAGGTACAATGCATAGGGTTCTCTATAACATGTCTCAATATTTGATAGGTCAATTTAAAAAACCATGTAAGATGTTATAATTTGGCCAGAGTGAGCTTTTAATTAATGATTTAAAAATCATGAAGAAATATTCTACTTTCACAACTTCCATAACTAATTTTCGCCATAACTGGTCAAAATTGTTTTAAAAATAACCATTTATGGTCTCTGAAAGTTGTCCTAGGGCATACAGCAAATAAAGAAACATTTAATCATAAAATATAAGGAAACCTTCATGACATTGAGTTTGACAATGATTTCTTGGTAATTATAATAAAATTATAAGCAACAAAAACAACAAAAGAAAAAAATAGAGAAGATGGACTTCATGAAAATCAAAAGATTTAGAGAACTAAAGGACACTTTAACAGAGTAAAAAGGAAACCCACAGACTAGGAGTAATAATTTGCAATCACATCTTTGATAAGGGATTGCTACTCTTAATATGGAAAGAACTCCTATAAATCAACAACAAAAAGCCTGATTAAAAAGTGAACATAGGACTTGAACAGATATTTCTCCAAAGACATACAAATGGCCAAAAAGCACATGAAAAGGTACTCAACATCACGAATCATCTGGGAAATACAAATCAAAACCACCATGAGATACCACTCTATACCCATTAAGATGGATGCATTAAAAAACAGAGAAAAATAACAAATGTTAGCAAGGATATAAAGAAATAGGAACCCATGAATATTGTTGGTGGGAAGGTAAAATGGTGTAGCCCCCACGGAAAACAGTATAGGACTAACTCAAAAAAAAAAAAAAAATGCAGCAGCTGTGTTTAGAGATCTCGTGAACATGGAACAGGGTGAGAGCAAGGGAATTTTTCTTCTTGATTTTTCAAGGAAACAGAGAAAATACTTTAAGACCTCAGGGTGTAGAAGGATTATTAAAAACACAGAAAATGAAGACTATCAAAAAGGTGTCTGCATCAAAATTCCAGTTTGGGCATAACAAAAGGCAATCTAAGCACAGAGTGGAAAACTCCTGAAACTTGCAGCCAAAGGACCAAAGGGCTCTAGTCTGGATTTCTATAAATCAGTATTTTAACAACTGACAAGCCAATCCAAAAGTAAGTTAAAAAGAAGAATTTGAACAAGAAGAAACTGCTTGATCAATAATCCTATAGAAAGATGCTTCATCTCACTGTAATCCAGGAAATACCAAGTCAGAACAAGCTGCCATCTCACATCCACCATGTTAGCAAAAAGTCACTTCTGACAACACCAAGTCTTGGCAAGGACATAGCAAAACAGCAATACTTGAATTCAGTTTCCTTCAATGAAGGAAGGAAGGGGTAAGCCACAACCCCAAACTCCGAACCTCCTAGAATGTTTGATGGGGACTCTTGGCGATGAGCTCCCTGTGAGGGTCTCAGAAAGGGGACCACACCATGCAATTTCTCTTCGTCAGCTCTCTTCTCATTTCTGAGACTTTGGGGAAAATACTGATGCCCTTTTGATCTGAGGCACAACCACAGGTGGCTGCAAAAAAAAAAAAAAAAATCACAGAAATAGAAATGCTCCACAGTTCCAGCTGCTGTTCTGAAAGAGAGCTACTGTCTTCAGAAACACCAGCTCAGGAGCGGTTTGTTCCTACACTGTGAAAGGCTTCACACAGGCCCAAAGGGTTTCGGAGGCTGGTAGAAGCCCTGGGCCAGACTAATTTGGCCCAATGAGAGGGGGAGCTGGAACAGCACCTAGGAGTGTCTACATAGGATGCTGACACAGTTCTATGTACACCTGCTGTGATTTGTAAGATGTTAAGTCCCTGGCAAAAGGAATTGGAGAAGAGAATGAAGATGAAGGGTTTTCAAACACGGCTCTAATACAAGAAAGTACGAGCCTCCAAAACAGAATTCTCAAAAACGTAAGATTCTCCCAGAGACTTATTTTTATCCATATACTAAAACCTGCTGCCTCCCTGCAGCTCCTTTATATTCACATGGATTAAAGCACTTCAGCCTGGAAATAGAAAACATAGATTTCTGACAATTTTTTAAAGAGTAGCAGTCATGTCCTCATATGGGCCTTAACCAAATAGACCAGCAATATTATAAACTAGTTAAGAATCCGATTCACTTGCTTTTTAAAAATTCTAATCTAGCCTACTAAAAAATAGAATTCTAAAAATCTAGAAGGTAAAGGGTAAGAATAAAACTAATAACTGCCTTCTTACTAATCCGACTACTAGAGAGAGAACTAAGAATTGAGGGTAGTTAGGGGGAAATTAAAATTTTATACTTATACTAGTAAATGACACTGTTTAATATATTTAAAATATTATTTTACCAAGAAAAAGAACTAGTATTTTCCAAAAATAACTCTTTTATAGCTCAGAATAAGCTGTCCAAATAAATTATAAACTGATTGATTTCATTAATGACATACGTTGCAAAGTCTAATAAAAAGTTATCTAGAAAAGATATTTTTATATAAGAAACTAAAATATAAAACTGAAAACAGCCCTTTCCTAACTAAAAATATAAAATATTTTTTAAACTAAAGGTCTATAACACTGGCATGGCATATCTTAATCCATGAAAAGATTCACATTTTTGCATTGAAGCTCAAATTAGCTAAAAATGTCCTTGGCTTTCTGATTCTCTTGCATCATTTTTTAAAAAAAATACAGGGTAGAAAAAAGAGAAAATACAGGGGAAGACAGAGAGGGCCTCTGAATATTATTAGCTTAATGTTGGAACATATATGAATGAACTGCAAACACAGAAATCAACTGATATGAGCTATATGACCAATGCTTATGTCTTCCAGATTATTCTGATGGAATCCAGTGACATAAAGACCTACAGAACATGGAAAACTAAGACCAACAGTAATTACCCCATCTAAACTCTCTGGGAAAAGTTTAAAAGGTATTCCTAACCTGTCTCTCTCTCTCTCTCTTTTTTTTTTTTAGAGAGAAATGTGGTTTAATGGTACAGCTCAGCACACTCCAGCACCAGTGGAGGTGAAGCAGCAGGGACGTGTGGGTGATCCCACAGAGCCTCACATGGCAAAGAGGATGAGGAAGGTGACCATCAAACAGAAGAGCCCCATGGCCTCAGACAGGGCAAAGCCAGAATGGCATAGGAGAAGAGCTGTTGCTTGAGAGACGGGTTCCTGGCATAGCCAATGATCAAACTGCCAAACACAGTTCCAATGCCAGCCCCTGATCTGGCTACACCAACTGTGGCAGCCCCGGCACCAATGAACTTGGCTGCTGTGTCAATGTCCCGGGAGACAACACTGGTCTGGAACTCCCGTCTGGCCACCTGGAGTGGAGAGCTGCTGCTGTAGGAAGGCTGTTTAGATGAGTTCTCTAGTCTACTCAGGAAGGAGGCAGACACAGGCCTGATCAAACCCCTGGTACTAAAGTGGATCAGAGCCAGAGAAATGAGCAGTGCCCTGGTGGTCTGCATTTTTTTAGTCTCTCTGCTTTAGCCCTTGGTCCCAGTGCTCAGCTCCCTACCTGGGGACTCACCTGTCTCCTAATAACCACAATGCATTTTTAAATTAACTTGGTTATATTTTTAACTTATTGGTTTTACAGACATTATGCCATAGTGAGCCACCCCACTTTGGTATCATCAAGTGCTCCTTGTAAACAATGAGTAGGTTGGTGTTTTTCATCCTGATTCTGAGCAATGGCAAAGCCAATCGTGCAACCACAGACGCTTTCCGTAAGAATTCAATGATTTGGGCTGGGGTTAAGGCTCAGAAGTAGAGTGCTCACCCTGGGTTCAATCCTCAGCATCACATAAAAATAAAAAATTAAATAAAGATATTGTGTCCAACAAAAAAAAATAAATATTTTTTAAAAAAGAATTCAATGATTTATTTGAACATCCTCTCTTTACTGTTCCCATATTTCACTTCTGGGTTTACCCTACATTGTCACAGTGCAAAAAATCAGATACTTAATGTTCTTTTTTTCTTAGGCAATAAATAAACAAAATTATTTGTTTACATTTCAAACTATTTCTGAAATGTAAACTGACTTGACAGTAACACAGAAATAGAGGAGCACCAAGAAGACTATGGTTATCAAGAATTAATGAAACTCTTTTAAAACAAATTCACTAGGCAAAAAGGCTTTTCAGTGAGAAGGACAGTCCGAAAGAAAGGCTGCCAGCTCACATAGTTAGTAATCAGAGAAATGCAAATTGAGACAAGATTATACTTTTTGCCCATCAGATTGGCAAAAGTCAAGACACCGATAATTATCAGTGATGGCAAGAGTACAGAGATGGGTGTTCTCGACACTGTTAATTGAAAAGAATCAGAACAGCCTTTAGAAAAGTAGTTTGATAGTATCTATGAAAACTTTAAATGTATGTGCCCATTCTTCTTTCAGACATCTATTCTACAGAAATAACTGGACTTCAGACAAGGAACCAACGTATCTGTTAATAGGAAACGACTAATAAACCACAATCATTCATAAGATAGAATACCATGCAGTGCTTAACAGGAACTTGCCAGATTTACAGGTGCTGCTTGATAAGCTAAGAGGTACAGGGATTAAATTGCAGTGCAGTGAAGCCGGCCATGAATTACTTGAGTGTCTTCTCTCAGTATGGCAGCCAGGAAGATTTTAGGTTTAACCTTGAGAACTATCTGTGGCTCTTCCATGCCATATATTGCCCAAGGCTCATGACCTTTACCTCCACTCTACTAGGAAGATCCCTCAAATTAACTTCGGAGAAGAGCATAACCCATTGGGAACTGGACAGTTGACCTTCAACCTTGTTTGGTGAAGAACATTCTAAGGAATGCCTTTGATGTTCCCCCATAGAAATAAAGTAAGCACAGGCTCCATTTTGTCTTTTTAGTATATAAGCTCAATCCCATATGATTAGCTTGCCCGTCCTTGCCCCCGCTTTTTGAAATTATTTTCTGTGTCCTGTGGATTCTTCCTCCACCTATTTTTCTTAGCTTTTATTTCACAGTCAGCCCATTCCACCAGGGGAAACCTCATTCCCATCACCTGCTTAGGACACAGGCAGGATTGCAGAGTAGCTATTATAATAAATGTCTGTCATTAATGGTTCCCCAAATATTCTGAACCCCTCTTCTGACACCCTGATTCTCACCTTCCCTAAGTAGTATAAACAAACATAAACAAACCAAAAAAGAATACCATATTTCCCAGCCTTCCCCAAAGGTAGGTATTTCTCCAAAGTATGTGGCTAGTAATTACATGGCCTAGAGTTTGTCAATTAGAAAAATCCAGGTATTACGTTTGGAAGTGATCATGTGAGAAAACAGTCAGGCAAAGGTTATTTTTTTGATTAGCTTAATGACAGCAGAGGCATAATGTTTGGGGATAAAACTGAAGAAGTTTTCTGATGAGAGAAAAGGTGGTAGGATAGTCCAGTGGCTACAGGATCCTTTGTGAAGCCAGTTCTACAAGGTGGTTGTCAGCGTATTCCTGAAACTATCTGGAAACTGTTTTCCAGGCTGTGATTCTCTAAACATCATTACCCTTTACAAATCATTTTCTGGATAAAACTAGCTAAAATGGATTCTATTACAAGAATTAAGAAAGCTTTTATATACACAAAGGATAACCATTTTTTTATCTTTATATGCTCAAAAAGTTATGAACAAAAAATACCTGAAAAGCATCACATATTCAGAGAGGTCTGAAGGTCCATAAGTCACTGATAAAATCTACTGCCAACAAGGAAATGCAACTGGTGTACACAGGTGGAAAGCATAACAGAAGGCTCTTCCATTTCTTTTGTATACTTTTTTTACAATAAGATATCATTATATAATGTCAGGAATCTTTTCTTAATTTAAAATCTTAAAAAAAAAAAGCTAGAAGCCAATATGCCCAGCAAGGTGCTGGGTTCGATCCTCAGCTCCACATAAAAATAAATAAATAAAATAAAGGTATTGTGTCCAACTACAACTAAAAACAAAAAAAAAAATTTTTTTAGACATGCATGCCATAAATGAAGCAATTCTATATTTTAAAATGTACACTATAGAAATTAGTGAATGAATACACAAGGATGAAAACATTCGCTGTCAGTAACAAATGGATAACCCAAATATCTACTATGAAAAATTAAACAAAACAAAGTTCAAATCCACTGTATTTAATGATAAAACCATTAAGCCATTAATAATAATAATAATAATAACAATAATAATAATAATAAATAATATAATTGAATACCTTTACTTGTCAGAATAAAAAAAAAATGACCTCGGCATACAAATTAAGGGAAGAAGGCAGGTTATAAAGTAGCAAGTTTCTAGTGGTGTTGGATAATATTGTGCAAGCATTGACATAAATACATGAACACACACATACATCTACATATACATATACACAGAAAATATCCTAGAAAACAGATCTGAGATATTATATACTAAATGGTAACAGTAGTGCTGACTACTACAACCACAAGAGAGCTTCACTTTCTTCCTCATGCCTTTCTTGGTGTGTGTGCACTGGGACTGAATCCCAGGCCTCTCTCATACCTTGTGAACAGCTTTTACTCTTTACAAACAACCACTCATGGTTTTTATGATGTTTTGATTCTTTAATGAAAGAACAACAGAAATATCCTTATTCGATACCTTGTGCCTTTATGACATTACTGTTTTCTTACCTTTAAGCCTTCAGCTGGAAGTCTATAACCAAATCTTGCTGGAAGATCATCAAATGTCTGAGATGCATTTTCCAAATTATACTAAATATAAAATTAAAAATAAAAATAATGAGGTTAAAGCCAATTTATACGTAACATTAAAAAGTTTATGATAAAGTGTCACTTCCACAATTCTGACTATTGCTGCTTATCACAATAAAATCAAATGTGACAATGTGCATCTACTAAAACAGCAAAGAATATATACAACTTAAATACGACTGTTAAAATCTGATTCTGACTTCATATATTATTATCAAACAGCAACAATGACCCTGTCACATTAAACAAGCTACAGTTTTCTGAGCTTTTCTCACTGATAATTCCCTAGCAAGGAATTTTCTAGACAGAACACTTTTCAGCAAGAGAGCTCCATTTTATTTTTCTGTGTTATAAGGGTCTGATTGAACAAAAGACTCTATCTATGAAAGATGACTCTTCCCCAGTGAAAGGAGGGGAAATCATACTTTTAAGGACTTGTTGATTTTGATGTAAGCTGAACATTTTTATCCAGTGAGTGGAACAGTGGAAGGATGGAACGCAATGAAATGTACACACAGAAAAGCTGAAAGTACTCAGGCTTCTTCAAAACTTGCCCCTTCCATACAGATATTCAGTACTGTACAATATATACCAATACAATAAATATTATTGGTAAATGCAATATTTATCAATCATCCACTAACAAATAAAACTGTTCTTTTAGAAGACCGTAGTAATGATACAATTGTGAGATGAAATACTCATAGTAAAGGTTTGCTTGGTCCTCCCATCCTTCTGTTATGGTCAGTGTTATGAAACACTCTTGCTTTATTTCAAGAAACTTTGTTTTGAAACTTTGTTTCAAAAGTTGCTTATTCACTCTGCACATTTAGTTTCCTCTTCCTTATTTCTGTTATTCTCAGTATTTACTGTAGAGTGAACATCACTGAAGGAGGCAGCAGACTCATCTCACAATGACATCACTCCTGCTGTCTTCTGAAAGCATTATTATTTCACCAGCATCTCTCTCCTTCCCCAGTACTAAAAGTAAAGCACCTTTTGTTTTACTAGCCTTGTTCACGGTAAGAACACTTCTTTAAAACAATGTGATCTTGTTACCACCCACTGGGTGCACTCTGCTGTTCAGCGTGCTGACCTCACAACCATCAAGGAGCCAACCCTCTGACAAATGGAACCACAAGGCAGACTGGGGTGGACCAAAATCCAGTAGTTGGACTCCATGAAACAAAGAGTAAAATGCGATGGATACAACTTCTCAGTAAGAACATGGATGAAACTCAAAGGTAACAAGCCACTTGTGGCCTCTGGGCCTCAAGATATTTGGTGTCGATCTGGTCATCGCTAGACTCGGCTAGCTCTGCCAAGTCTAAATTTCCATTTTCCTAGATGGAAATTCACATAATCAATAACATCACATTTCTTCAGGAGTCAAAGGAAAGAGAAATAATGAGATTAGAGACAAAACAGTCATCTAAAAGAAGCAAGGAGCAAATGCTATTAAAAGAAAATACAATAGCAGTAAATCCCCAAGGTTCTTAATCAGTTCAGACATTTACTCAAGCCCTCTTGTGCAATGAGCAGGCACCAGGAGCACAGCGCTTAGTGAGCCACAGTCTGCCTCCCAGGTACTCAGGTCTCGGGGCTTATGAAATAGTCAGCAAAGCACCAGAGAGGCATCTCCATTGCCCCTCAGAACTCTCAACTAGTTCACAAGCATGTTGACAGCCAAGAGGGAAACTTCAATGGACAAAAAGAAAAGGAAAACCAAGGAACTGGGCAGACAAACAGCACAAATCAACTGACACCTCTACAAAGCAGCACCCAGTTCTGGTCCAGATGGAACTAGAATCAACATGCAGTCCAACTACTCAGCTCAGTACTGGCCAACTCAGACTTCAGGGATGCTCAGGCTCAGCTGAAAGGAAAACCTACCTCCTACCTCACTCCTCGCCTTGCCTCTCAGTGCCTGCTCTTCCCAGCCATAGGCTTTCCAGCCAGCTCCCTTTCCAGTGGTCTCTGCAGCATGCCCCTCAGTGCCAGCAGAGACAGATGCCCGCGGTGCCCCTGCTGGATGGCATCACATAACATATCCCACGCCTGCATGCCTGAGGCACAGGAAACAAGCCAGCAAGGAGGACTGATGCCCCTCTGTACTGTGCCTTTTTTTCTGTCTCTGTATGAATACCCACAGCTCCAGTAGTCTCATATCTTCTTGAGGATGAGAGTGAAGGACAATCAGAATAATTACAATGAAGATAATAAATGATATACAAGACATTTACCAGGTGTGGATACCACTCTAGTAGTTAACGCATTTAATTATCATAACACTCCAGTTTTTTAAAAAGAAAATGGAGGCATCTACATTGGCAAAGTAATTTGATCAAAGTCACACAGCTGGTTGGAGTCGTGGAGCAGTCCACTAAAAATCATTTAACTACCAGAGAGCTGGAGCACAAGATAAGAACCCATCTCAGACACAAAGAAAGAAAGGAAGGAGTGACGGGCACCAAAAGTAACAGACGGACAAAAAGGAAGACCTCAAAGATGAGAAGGGAGACAAGAAAAACTCATTCCCTGATCAGTCCATAAATCCCCTACTCATTTCAAAAAGCATTCCAACAATATTCCAAGGCCTTTGGGGACCAGTTTAGAGGAGAGATTTGAATAACAATGGACTCAGTCCTTAAAGATTCTATTTCTAAGCCACCTACACTCCACCTACTCCAGACTACACCAGCAGGAGGAAAAAAAACTAATCCACCAGTTCTCTGGTAAAGAAAGTGACAGGGACTGAGGATCTCACATGGTCCACACTAAAGCTGCTCTGCCTTCGAAAACCAGCCTGGCTCACCCAAGTTCTACAAAGATCCTGGAATTTTCCTGAAGTGCTTTTTATATGCAGAAGCACAGCTGAGGACCACACCAAGCTTTAGTCAGCAACAATTCTGGTCCTTCTATCCCTTATCCAGTATCATTAAGTAAACAGCATCAAGAAAGTAAAAACAATAAATCCTTAGCAAAGACCTGGTGTATAGGACCATCTACCCCCCACCCCCACCCCACAGAGTTAATTCCTCTTTCCCTACCTTCACAAAATGAGAAATAGGAAATACAAGTACTTCCCATACAGAAGAGAGTAAGACGTGGCTGAGAGAATGACCAAGGTCTAGAGAGCAATCACTCTCTTTCTCCATTCACCATCAAAGAAAGGAGCCTTCTGCTGCTCTTCTGACTCGTTAAGGCTAACCTTAAATTGAAATTTTCTGTGTCTTGTAGTATTTCTTAAAATATCATTATCGCTGCAGATGCTATTGACATCTCACAGTCATTAAATATGCTAGGTACCAAGAAAAACAGCAGGATTCCACCTGAATACACAAGCATGCAGGCAGGTATGCACAGGCACCTACCACACACACATCAGGAGCGGTAGCACCTATCAGGTGATGTGCATGAGGTCTCGAATCAGGTGTTAAACAATACAAAATGAAGACATGCCCCATTTTCAAGTACCTGTCCTTTGGGCAAGTCTGTAGGTACATATCTTCATAATATTCTGTCATTCAAGACTCTCATAAAGCCTTTCTTTAAGGAATGCTCAGACATGAATAAATTTTCCTTTACTTACAGCTAAAATGTCCGCCTCTACAGGCAGCAGGTTTAAGAAGGCAAAGAGCTGGACGGTCAAGAGGGTGTAGACTTGTGTAGCCGACAGCATGAGCATCCCTATGGAGAGCAGCATCATGTCAAATCACCTGGAAGACAAGGACACAACCATCAGAGTTGGTGCCAGTTCCATGAGAACAGTCATATGCCATTGAATTCCTAATGTTCAAAAATATCCACTCTAATTACAAACGTGTTAGCTGACATTAAAATGAAAACACATTCCAGAAGCATAAGAATCCATATCATAAGCTTATCCATAAGCATAATCAGCACCTGCATGACTCACGGTGTGTCATGCACAAAGCAAACTTCCTCCCACAGTGCTGGGTCTACTAATCTAATTTTAAGAAAAACTAAATTACAATCCAAATTATGGTTTAAAACACACAGAAGAAAAATTCTAGCCAGTGCAATCAGGCAAGAGAATAAAATAAAAGTGTAAAAAATAGGAAAGAAAGAAGTCAAAATTATCACTGCTTGCAGAAAATATGATCCTATTCTTAGAAGATCCAAAAAAAAAAAAATCCACCAAAAGACTGCTAATGCTAATAAACAAATTTGGTGAAGTAGCAGGTTAGGAAATCAACATACAAAAAGCTTTCCTACATACCAACAATGAATCTGCTAAGGAAGAAATCAGGAAAACTATTCCACTAACAATAGCCTTGAAAGAAAGAAAGAAAGAAAAAACTAGGAATAAATCTAACCAAGGAGGTGAAAGACCACTACAATGATAACTATAGAACACTGAAAAAAGAAACTGAAGACACAGAAGAAGGAAACCCTACCCCCACCCCATGTTCATGGATAGGCAGAATTAATATTAAAACGGCCATGCTACCAAAAACAATATAGAGATTCAATGCAACATCCATCAAAGTACCAAAGACATTCTTCACAGTACTAGAAAAAAACAGTCCTAAAATTCATTTGGAAGAATAAAAGACCCGGAAAAGCCAAAGCAATTCTAAGTCAAAAAAGAATGCTGGAGATACCACAATTCCTGCCTTTAAATTATACTGCAAAGCATTAGTAACAAAACTGCATGGTACTGGCATAAAAACAGACCAATGGCACAGAATAGAAAGACACAGAGACAAAACCACACAGATGCAATAATCTAATCCTTGACAAAGTGCCCAAAACATACAATGGAGAAAAGATAGACTTTTTAACAAATGGTGCTGGGACAACTGGTTATCCATTTGTAGAAGAATGAGACTTGATCCTTATCTCTTACCCTGCACAAAAATCAACTCAAAACGGATCAAAGACATCGGAATCAGACCAGAAATTATGCAACTCCTAGAAGTAAATGTATGAGCAACACTCCGATATATAGGCACACGCAATGACTTTCTCAATAGGCCCCACAAAGCTCAGGAAATAATACTAAGAATTAATAAGGAGGATGGCATCAAATCAAAAAGCTTCTGCACAGCAAAAGAAACTATTAGAAATATGAAGAGAGAACCCACAGAATGGGAGAAAATCTTCACTACCCACTCTTCTGACAGAGAATTAATATCTAAAATATACAAAGAACTAAAAAAATCTTACCACCAAAAACCCCAATTAATAAATGGGCAGATGAATTAAGGAGACACTTCTCAAAAGAAGAAATACAAATGGTCAACAGTCAGAATGGCAGTCATCAGATATACAAACAATAATAAATGCTGGAAAGGATGTAGAGGAAAAGGACGAGCTTTATACTCTTGGTGGGATTATAAATTATTACAACCACTATGTAAATCAGCATGGAGTTTCCTCAAAAGATTAGGCATGGAACCCCCATATGACCCAGCCATAGCACTTCTCAATTTTTATCTTAATGAATTAAAGTCATCACACTACAGAGACATGTATGCCCTCATTTATAAGCAGCACAATTGACAACAGCCAAACTATGGAACCAGCCTAGGTGTCCATCAATGGATGAATGGATCAAGAAAAGGTGGTATATATACACAATGAAGTCTTACTCAACCATAAAGAAAAATAAAATTACGTCATTAGCAGGAAAATAGATGGAACTTAAAACCAATATGTTAAGAAAAATAAGCCAAACTCAGAAGGTCAAGTATGCTATGTTTTCTCTTATATGTGCAATCCAGAGAGGAAAAAGGAAAAGAAAGATGGGGCAGATCTCATGAAAATTGAAGGGAGATCAGTAAGGGAAGGGAGGTGGGGGAGTGGGGGGGAGTGATACTGGCCAAATTATATTTTATGCATGTATAAAATATATTTGTAATAACAAATCCCATCACTATGTACAATTATAATGCACCAATTTAAAAATGTGTAAAGAGGGGGAAAAAACAGAGAACATTTGTCTTAATTTTTTTAATTTGGGGGGCTGGGGATGCAGCTCAGTGGTAGAGCATTTGCCTATAATGTGTGATTGATCCCCAGTACCACAGAGAAATAAATAAACTAGATTAAACTTTTTTTTTAGAAAACAACTGATGAAATTTTAAATGTTCTACAATTTTTAGGAATTTTAGTCTCAGCTCAAGGCAAATTTACTTTTTATTTACTCCTGTATGTTGTACCCACATTAAGGAATACAAAAAAAAATCTGCTTATTATAAAGTATATATTGAACATCTCAAATCCAATATCCAATATCTTCAAAATTGGAAACTTTGAACAGCAACATGCTCAGAGTGTTTCAGATTTTGGAGCATTTCCAATTTCTGATTTTCAACTGGTAAAGTCGATAAAATCCAAAAACTCCTAAGTCTGAAACACCTCTGGGCTCCAGCACTTTGGATCAGAGGTACCCAACCTTAACAGCCTCTGTTCTTTCCCTCCTAACACTCTGCCCCACAAATCCAAATGGCAACAGTGCAGCTACATTCTCCCCCTCCCCCCACTCCACCCAATCACACCCAGGTCCCCACCTGGGTCCCTTTCTATCTTACAGCAAAAAGATAAGGTGAAAGGGCTACATGCTGGCCAAGTGAATGTTAAACCCTCACTGGCCTCAATTGATGCACAGCATGCTTTCAAATAAGTGAGAAAAAAAAATCTGTAAAAATGAGAGGCTTTCTCATGGATTATTTCATTAAATGCCCCCAACTCATGACATCAATTCTGATGATGATTATTGTTGACAACTGCTGTGGGTTTAGCAGCAACCAGACAGACTCAGTTTCTAAAGTTTTACTCACATAATGGAAGGGAAATACCGAGAATGATTTTCAAGCTATCATCTTACAAAGCCATTAATATCACAGATGAAAACATATTCAAGTATTGTTCCACAGAGACAGAAAAGAGATTTGTGGCTGACGGGGGAAGAGGAGAGGGGTTTGAGGGAGGTGGGGACAGCTAGGTATGAAGATCGGCTGCTGGATGGCTGCAGGTTTGAGGGGCAGATGATGAAAATATTCTAAAGCTAGGATGTGATGGTGGTAGCACAACTCCAAACCTGTCCTGAAGATCACTGCAGGGTAGACTCTAGGAGAGGGTGGATTCTACAGGGTGTGAGTTGTTACAAGAATACTGTTTATAAAACATTATTTTGTTGACATTAGTATTTTAGAGAAAATACATTGATAACATTCTACTATGCAGAAACTAGTTACCACTATAGGCCTGAGAGTCCAGCCTTAGAAACACCTATTTGCAAGATTTTCCTTTGGCTGGCATTTATGAATTTAGGTTTTCAGATGGTTCCCACCATTTTCTATTAATAAGAGTTTAATGTAATTAAATTTTGCAGACAATGTGGTTCAGGCTGAACACCTGCTTTACTTCTGGAGTCTGGACTCCTGGCACTCATTAGGCAGAGGGTATACACATCCACAGTCCACAGGATAAACCCCAGCACTAAGATCCTAACCAGCTGCCTCAGTGGACACCTCACATGTGTGCCACACTTAGTGCTGAAGACTGGTCACCCCTTGGTTCCTCTAGACCTTGCCCACTGTGTCTTCTCCCTTTGCTGATTCTGCTGTAATAAATTACAGCCAGGAGGACACATGGGCTAGTCCTATAGATCCCTGGAATGAAGCACTGAAAAGGACAATTTCTGGCCACAAATCATAGAAACAGACAAATCCTCACAAAACAAGGAATGATTGCCATTAAATTTTACTAAGAAGAAAAAACATGTACCCTGTTGACTGGTGCCCTATTTGGGAAAATGAATCTGAATAAGAACTATGACTTTCCTTCTAAAGTTCCAGAATTTCCAGGAACCTCTGAGGTTAAGAGAGGGAGCAGAATATGGAGAGAAAATAATTCTAAAGACAATAGACACAGGACCAATAACAACCAAACCAGCGAACACCTGTCACTCCCCATGTGGCATGTGAGGTATGTCTTAAGTTAGCTGATACCCACAACTCTAGAAGCGCCATCTCAGATGAGGAAAACGCAGACACTGATTTTGCCCAAGATAAACAACAAATAGTCGCAGAGCCAGAATTCACACCTCACAGTTGTCTCTCAAGTGCACATCCTAGGCCCACCTAACAGCACAACACCAGGGCCAATGCCCCAGCCTGCAGCCACTCAAGACTCTTCCAACAAGGGCCACAGCACAACAGTCTCAGGATGTCTCCTTCCTCGACACTGCACATACATGAGTGTGAGAGAGAGAATGTGTGTGTGTAACGATATGCAGTGTGCTTTGGTTATACTTTTAGGCTCACTATCTTCTTAAAATTAATATTCTGGAATTTGGATTTTACAGTCTATTTACAAAACTAATTCTTGTTTATTGTAGCAATTTGTGGAAAAAGTAAAGTCACCCAGTCTTCATATAAGGAAGAACCAATGACTACACTTTGATGTATGTGTGATTCTCCAGACTTCAGCTGTGAGTACATTCAGATATATATTTAGCTGAACATATTCTCTTGCTGGGGAGACACGGTACATATTCTCTTGCTAACTACATTCTCTTCACTTACTGCATTGTATTTTCCTAATTCATTAACTATATTTGAAGAAGCTTTAAATTTTAAACCTTGTACCACAACATCCCATCAAGGACCACTCCAGACAGCTGTCCATAAGACCCTCTGAGCTTCCATTCCTTTTGAACACTATATTTTCCTTACCTTATTTCATATATTGGGTTTCCATATGTGATGAGTTGATACAAAGTGAGAATTACGGATTGGAAAAAGGATGCATGATGGCTACATCCCTTATGAATGTTCCATAGTGTAGTGAACAGAATGGGGAACCCTATTGTTGGATGTTTCATTTAACTATTATAAATTCCATAATAAATATTCTTTTAGTAAATACAACAAATATTCAATCAACAAAGATATGTTCAACATCTCTAGCAATTAGAGAAATGTAAATTAAAACTACGCTAACATTTCATCTCACTCCAGTCAGAATGGAAATTATGAAGAATTCAAGCAAGGGTGGGGATTGTAGCTCAGTAGACCATATGTCTAGCATGTATGAAGCACTAGGTTTGACCCTCAGCACCACATAAAAATAAATACATAGAGGTATTGTGTCCATCTACAACTAAAAAGATACTTTTTTAAAAAAGAATGAAATTATGGCATTTACAGGTAAATGGAGCTGGAGATATCATGCTAAGCAAAATAAGCCAATTCCAAAGAACCAAAGACCGAAAGTTTCTCTGATATGCAGATGCTAATTCACAATAAAGAGGGTGGGACTAGGGAAGAATAGAGGTACTCTGGATTAGACAAAAGGAAGTGAAGGGAGAGGAAGGGGTATGGAGATAGGAAGGATAGTAGAATGAATCAGGTATTATTATCCCATGTGTATATGTGATTACAAACGGTGTGATTCTACATCATATACAACCAGAAGAATCAGAAGTTATACTCAATTTATTTATGATGTGTCAAAATGCATTCTACATTCTAATTAGAACAAATTTAAAAAATTCTTATAGTTAAAGAACCTATGGGTACACCCTTAGATTTTGTTTTGTTGTTTGTTTTTATTAAAGCCATAGAATTGGCTGATACTATAATAAATGCACTAAGAAATATGGGATCTAGGGGGTGGGGTTGTGGCTCAGTGGTATAACACTCATCTAGCACAGGTGAGGCACTGGGTTTGATCCTCACCACCACATAAAGATAAATAAATAAAGATATTGTGTCCATCTACAACTAAAAAATATTTTACAAAAAATAGAAAAAAAAAAAAAAGAAAAAGAAATACAGGATCTAGTCAGACACAGTGGCACACACCTGTAATCCCAGAAACTTGGGAGGCTGAGGCAAGAGGATCACAAGTACAAGGCCAGCCTGGGCAACTTAGTGGACCCTATCACAAAAATACATAAAAAGAAATAATATCAGATAGATCAGGGTCTATGTACCAGCATTGTTACATACAATAGTAATACAGTATAATTTGAAGGCAAAATGTTTTAATTAAATAAACTGTTTCATCTTTAAAAGGAGAACAGGACCTAAAAGACGCTCTGTAGAATAAATACAGTTATACACAGAAAGGGCTTACCATGACAGTGAAGTATAGAAGGGAAAGACTTTAGATAGCAGATGACCCAGGAAATCCAGGAGAAGAACTAGAGCTGACAGGCAGACACGCTGCAGGAACATGGAGCTCAAGAGGGTGCTTCCAGAGACCAAGCCTACCTGTTAACTCTCAGCATGCCTTTCTTAGGAACAGCTCACACAAGGCCGTTACCCGCTCTGGTTTAAAAAGGTATGTTACCCTGTGGACTAACAACTTGTTATTCTCAGTGTTACTCTTCATTTTCAGGGCTGAAGAATGTGTGCTCAGACTCCTCCACCATTAAACACACACACACACACACACACACACACACACACATATTACCCTGATCCAGACATGCACAGTAGAGGCTCAAAAATCTTACACAATCCAACTGTCAATCAAAAGCTAAGATTGAGCAAAATTCTCCAAAAATATCCCTCCCACCTTAATAAAATTGGGCTTACAAAGACAGCAGCTGTCATTCTCCTTTCTCTGAGAGTGTTTTCTTATCTTCTTTCTCTTCCAATAAACATTGGTATACTTTTACCAAGTTCTGTGTCTTGGATGAAATTCTCTTTTGAGAGAACACAATGCAATCTCCAGAAACACAGTGAGTGGGATGAATATAATTTGGGGAATTTTTGCTTAATATTTGTGGAACACTCTGGTGTCCATGTAAACAGGCAGTGATAAACAGTCTGATGCTCCACATCAGGCAGAGATTTGGGATCATCAAAAAATAGATAACTGAAGAATATAATTTTCACTTTAAGATAAAAGTGAACATCAAAAAGAAAAAAGAAGAATATGTAAATGTAAGAGGCGGAGAGAGAAAGCAGAACAAAAAGGGATATTAATTTCACAAAAGTCAAGAGAAAAAAGAAACTTTGTAATAAATACAGGGAGAAGGAGGCAACTGGTCAACAGGCCAATGTCAGAGAAGAGGCAGGCAGGGCTAAGGTGTCCACAAGTGCCTGAGACATGTAAGGAGTCTGTCTGTGCGTTCTACCAGTCCCCACTGCTCAGTCCACTCTCTGTCCCCAGGATGCACCTTGGTGACTCTGTATCTTTATTCATGTGTCATCCAGAAACTAAATACTTGGGGGGGGGGGGGGGGCGGGAGGGGGGCCTGCAAATCCTATGAAATTATATGCTCAATTCTGCGTATGTATAAATATATGTGGTTTCCATGAAAAATGTCTGTGGTGGTTAGCACATTCTTTTTTTTTTAGAGAGAGATAGAGAATCTTTTTTGTAGATGAACACAACACAATGCCTTTATTTTTATGTGGTGCTGAGAATCAAACCTGGGTCCCGCCTGTGCTAAGCGAGCGATCTACCGCTGAGCCACAATCTCAGCCCCAGCACATTCTTTTAAAAAAAAAAAAAAAAAAAAAACCTCTTATATTGTTGCTTTCTTTTTAGATTTTAGCTTAATTTTTTCCTTCTCCAAGAAACCTTCTGAGGAGAAAGTTGAACAAGCTGAAATCTTTGACACCTTTCCCAGCACTCAGCCTACCAGTTTAGTACAAACGCAGATCTACACGCTTATCTGGCCTGTCATAATCCCACACCTCTGGTGAGTATGAAAGCTTTACTGGGATGAAGGTAAGAGTTCTCAAAAAAGATGCCTTTGATGTTGGTATGCTACTACCAGGCAACATTAATTACTGGAAAATGATTTCCTGATTGGTGAAAAGCATTTAAACTGGGAAGACCAGGGGTAAACCATAATAGCTTACTACAAAAACAAAGCACCTCTGAGCCCTGTGTGGTGTGTCCTTGAAACTGAGCAAGACCTGCAGGAAGTGGAAGCTGCTCTGGGCTATCAAGAAGCAGCTCCTTTCAGCACCTGTGAGTGTTCCTCTGGGGAGGTGATGCTGCCTACAGCCTGAGATCATGGTTTGCCATCCTGCACACACTGGGTGGGCAAGAAAGCACTCCTTGGAGGATGTAAGGCTTCCTGATGCAGATGTACTTCAGGTTGGCATGCTATGCTACCTTCTATACGGTCCCACAGCGCTCAGGCATCTGGTGCCAGGGCATGGTGCACCTGTCACCAAGATGAGAGTGTCACTCAGAGTATGGGTTACCTCCACTGACACAGAGTGTGTGCTGTGCCCTTCTTCTCCAATACAAGTCTTCCTGGCCTCTCCTCATTGAATTATTTAACTGTTGCAATCTATACAATAAAAAATATTTATGTATTTTTGGTTGTGACTCTCATCATTCCCAAACAGAACATACTTACCCTGAGGATATTCTTTAAAATAAACTTAGGACACACAGAAAACCTAGCAAAATACATCTGGTTACAAATGCCTACTTCTTTCTTTCCTCCCTCCTTCTCCTTTCCCTTCGCTCTGTCCTTGCCCTCCCTTCCCTACCTCCCCCTCTCACATTACCAAGGACAGAACATAGCTCTATATTCATCCTGAGTATTGAATAAGCCTACAATGAGAAAAAAAAATTATGCTTCTTCAAAGAAATGAAATTAAAAGAATATGCAAGAAATCTTCCAGAACTACCAAACAGATTTCTAAAGACTCACTCATCACCACTATCCTTAATCACATTTAATTTTACATATTATTTGATAAAATTACACTAATTTTTTTAAATTTTTTCTTTTTAGTTACTACATGACAGTAGAGTATATTTTGACATATCATACATACATGGAGTATAACTTTCCATTCTTGTGGTTGTACATGATGTGGAGTTTCACTGGTCATGTATTTGTGTATTCATATATGAACATAGGAAAGTTATGTCTCATTCATTCAATGTCTTTCCTACTCCCATCCTCCTTCCCTTCCCTTCATTCCCCTTTGTCTAATCAATGAACTTCTATTCTGCCTTCCAGCACACCCCGCTTGTTGGTTGTTAGCATCTGCATATCAGAGAGAACATTGGACCTTTAATTTTTTGAGATATGCTTATCTCACTTAGCACGATAGTCTCCAGATCCATCCATTTACCAGCAAAAGTCATAAAGTCATTCTATTTTATGGCTGAATAGTATTCCATTGTGTATATGTGCCACAATTTCTTT
Organism: Marmota flaviventris; assembly: GCF_047511675.1. Taxonomy (NCBI): domain Eukaryota; kingdom Metazoa; phylum Chordata; class Mammalia; order Rodentia; family Sciuridae; genus Marmota; species Marmota flaviventris. The sequence continues at coordinate 106,539,324 of NC_092505.1, read as the reverse complement.
ATCCATTCATTTGTTGAAGGGCACCTAGGTTGGTTCCATAGCTTAGCTATTGTGAATTGAGCTGCTATAAACATTGATGTGGCTGCATCACTGTAGTATGATGATATTAAATCTTTTGAATATAGACCAAGGAGTGGGACAGCTGGGTCAAATGGTGGTTCCATTCCAAGTTTTCTAAGACTCTCATACTGCTTTCCAGAGTGGTTGCACCAATTTGCAGTCCCACCAGCAACGTATGAGAGTGCCTTTTTCCCCACATCCTTGCCAATATTTATTGTTACTTCTACTCTTAATAATTGCCATTCTGATTGGAACAAAATGGAATCTTAGTGTAGTTTTAATCTCCATTTCTCTAATTGCTAGAGATTTGACCAACTGTACTTCTCTCTAATTGCTAGAGATTTGACCAACTGTACTTCTTTGTGAAGTACTTGTTCACTTCCTTTGCACATTTATTGATGGGTTATTGGGGGGGTGTTGTTTGTTTTTGAGGGTTTTTTGGTGTTAAGTTCTTTGAGTTCTTTATATATCCTGGAAATTAATACGATGAGGTACAAGTGGCAAAGATTTTCTCCCATTCTGTAGGCTCTTTCTTCATGTTCTTGATTATTTCATTTACTGTGAAGAAGCTTTTTAGTTTGATTCCATCCCAGTTATGGATTCTTGATTTTACTTCTTATGCTTTAGTAATCTTGTTGAGGAAGTTGGTTCCTAAGCTGACATGATGGAAAGTTGGGCCTACATTTTCTTCAAGTTAGGCACAGCGTGATGCCTAGGTCCTTGATCTATATTTGAGTTGAATTTTGTGCAGGGTGAGATAAGGGTTAAATTCATTCTGCTACTTATGAATTTCCACTTTTTCCAGCATCATTTGTTGAAGTAGCTATCTTTTCTCCAGTGTACATTTTTGGCACCTTTGTCTAATATGAGATAACTGTATTTATTTGGATTTATCTCTGTGTCTTCTATTCTGTTCCACTGGTCTTCATGTCTGTTTTGGTGCCATGCCATTTCTGTTGCTATAACTCTAAGACATAATTTAAAGTCTGGCAATTGTGATGCCTCCTATTTTATTTTTCTCACTAAAGATTGCTTTGGCTATTCTGGGCCTCTTATTTTTCCAAATGAATTTCATGACTGCTTTTCTATTTCTATGAAGAACATCATTCAAACTTTATAGGAATTGCATTAAACCTGTATAGTGCTTTTGATGATCTAGTCATTCTAATAATATTAATTTTGCCTATCCAGGAGCATGGGAGGTCTTTCCATTTTCTAACATCTTCTTTAATTTCTTTTTTTAATATTCGGTAGTCTTCATTGAAGAGGTCTTTCATCTCTTTTGTTAGATTGGTTCCCAAATATTTATTTTTTGAGACTGTTATAAATGGGACAGTTTTCCTACTTCTTCCTTCAACTGATTAATCATTGATATATAGGAACACAATTGATTTATGGTTGTTAATTATATATCCTGCTACTTTGCCGAATTCATATATGAGTTCTAGAATCTTTCTGGTGAAATTTTTTGAGTCTTCTAAATATAGAATCATGTTGGGGCTGAGGTTATGGTTCAGTGGTAGAGCGTTTGCCTAGCATGTGTGAGGCACTGGGTTCAATTCTCAGCACCACATGTAAATTAATAAAATAAAGACACACTGACAACTATATAAAAGTAATAAAATAAAAGTATAAAAATATAAAAGTAATAATAAAAAATACATAGAATCATGTTGTCGCCAAATAGGGATAGTTTGAGTTCTTCTTTTCCTATTTGTATACCTTTAACTTATTTCTTTTGCCTAACTGCTCTGGTTAGTTTCAAGAACTATGTTGAATAGAAGTGGTGAGAGAGGGCATCCCTCTCTTGTTCCAGTTTTTAGAGGGAATGCTTTCAATTTTTCTCCGTTTAGAATGATGATGGCCTTAGGTTTAGCACAGATAGCTTTTACAATGTTGAGGTGTGTTAGTAGGAACATAGTTTTTCTAATGTTTTGAACATGAATGGATGCTGTATTTTGTCAATGCTTTTTCTGTATCTACTAATATAATTACATCACCACCATCCTTAATCACATATAATTTTATATACTTTTTGATAGGATTACACAAATTATTAACAGACATTTAATCTGAAATTATCTTTCTGGTCAAGAATTTTCTGAATAAGTCTCCTGTGAATCAGGAAATAAGAGAAAGAATCAAAAAATGGGATAGCATCAAATTAAAAAGCTTCTGCACAGCAAAAGAAACATGGAGGGCAGAGACAATCTACAAAAGGTAAGAAAACTTTTGCTAGCTGCTCTTCCAACAGAGAATTAATAACCAGAATATACAAAGAACTCAGAAAACTCAACATTAAAAAAAATCAAGGGGCCGGGGTTGTAGCTCAGTGGTAGAGCACTTGCCTAGCAAGCGTGAGGCATTGGGTTTGATCCCCAGCACTACATGAAAATAAATAAATAAATAAAATAAAGGTGTTGTGTCCATCAACAACTTAAAAAAAATCAAATAACCCAATCAATAAATGTACAAATGAAATGGATATTTCCCCCAGAGAAGTAGTACAAATGGCCAAACACAATATAAAAATAAGTGTTCAACATCTTTAACTATCAGGGAAAAGCAAATCAAAACTACACCAAGATTTCATCTCACCAGATTAGAATGACTACTATCAAGAATACATAAAAAATATTGGTGGAGAGGCAGAAGGAGGAGGAACTCTTACACACTGTTGGTGGAAATGTAAACTAGCAGTCACTATGGAAATCACAGATGACTTCACATCCTTATTAACACATGTTCTTAGCTATTTTTTAACATATATATGTAGTTGTCAATGGGCTTTTATTTTATTTATTTATTGATATGCAGTGCTGAGAATCAAACCCAGTGTCTTACACATGCTAGGCAAGTGCTCTATAATTGAACTACAACCCCAGCCCTCTTTGCTATTTCTGAAAGAGCCATCCTAGTGGGAGTAACATAATATCCCACTGGGATTCCGATTTGTATTTTCCTAATGATTACTGATAATAAGCATCATTGCATGTGCCTTCTGGCCATGGGTAGGTCTTCTCTGGTGAAAGTCTATTCAGGTCCTCTGCTCATGTTTTATTCAGATTGTTTCTATTACTGTTGTTGAATCACAGGTCTTCTTGATATATTCTGCATATCAATCCCTTATCTAACATGTGACTGCAAGATATCTCCTCCATTCTGTGGACTGTCTTTTCCCTCTGTAGATTCTGTCTTTTAATATACAAGAGTTTTAATTTTCATAAAATCAAATTTATCTATTTCTCTTTTTGTTACCTTTGATGACATATCCAAGAAATTACTGCCAAATCTAATGTCGTAAAGCTCTCTCTGTTTTCTTTAAGAATTTTATATATTACTTCTTACATTTAGGTCTTTAATACATCTTGAATTAATTTCGTATATGGTGTAAGAAGGTAGAGGTCCAATGTTATTCTCTTTGCATGTGGATATCCTGACTTCCCAATGCCACTCATCAAAACGGCTATATAAAACTCCACCCAATGACTGGTCTTGGCACCCTTGCCAAAAATCATTTAACCATATATGTAGGACTTAACTTCTGTGATCACTTTTCCATTCCACTGGTCTATAGTGTCTGTCTTTATGTCATTCTCACAATATTTTAATTACTATATATCTTTGCAGTAAGTTTTTAAAACAGGAATTATGAGAAGACCACCTTTGTTCTTTTCAATATTGTCTTGCCTATTTGGGAATTCTTGGGATTCAGCATGAAAATTAAGTTAGATTTTTCTATTTCTTTTTTTAAAATCATTGGGATTTTGATAGGAATTGCTGCAATGAATCCATAAATTACATCAATGCTTCGGGTAGCACTGAAATCTTAACTTTACTGTCTACCAATCCATGAACATGGGATGTCTACCCATTTATTTGTCTATTTTAATTTCTTTCTGAAAAGATTTTTTTTATTTTCATTGTAAGGGTCTTGTCCCTCCTTTGTTGAATTCATCACTAAGTATTTCATTCTTTTTTGTTATTATTGGAAATGGAGTTGTTTTCTTAATTTCTTTCTTGAATTCTTCATTGTTACTGTGTAAGAAGGCAGGTGATTTTTGTATGTTGCTTGTATTCTGCAACTTCACTAAGTTATTTTCTTTGTTCTAACAGTTTTTTTTTTCTTTTGTGAAATCTTAAGGGTTTTCAACATATAAGATCATATCATCTGCTAATTTTACTAATTAGAAAGCTAATTTTACTTCTTCTTTCCAATGTGGATGTCTTTATTTCTTACCTACTTGCTCTGCATATGATTTCAGTACAATGACAAACAGAAGCAGCAAAAGTGGGCATCTTGCCTTGTTCTTAATCCTGGAAGACATGCTTTCAGTCCTTCGCCAACAATTATGTTATGTGTGGGACTTTCACATATACCCTTTATTATGCTGAGGTAGTTTCCTTCTACTTTCAGTTTGCTGAGTGGTTTTTTTTTTTTTTTTTTAATCATGAAAAGGGGTTAAATTTTGTCAATGTTTTTCTGCATCAATTGAAATGATCATGTTTTCCCCATTCATTCTGTTAATATGGTATATTACATTAATTACTTTTCTCATTTTGAATCATCCCTTAGACATTCCAGGAATACGGCATACTTGGTCAGGATGCACCATCATTTAATGTGCTACTGAATTCAGTCTGCTTGTATTTTGTTGAGGATTTCTGCATCAATAGTCATAAGATACTGATCAATAAGTGTGGAGTTTTTGTTTTTTTTTTTTCTTGTTGTTTTTGTTTGTAGTATCCATCTGATTTGGTATCCAGGTAATTTGTGCTCTTTGGAATGAGTTAGAAAATATTCTCTCCTCTTCAATTTTTAGAAAAGTTTGAAAAGGATTGGTACTGTTAAAATATTTGGTAAAATTCATGCCTGAAGCTATATGAACCTGAACATTTCTTTCTTGAAAAGTTTTTGACTACTGATTGAATCTCCTTACTATAGGTCTGTTTAGATTTTCTATTTCTCCATGACTCAGTCTTAGCAGATTGTATGTTTCTATGACTCTGTCCTCTTCATTAAGATTATCCAGTTTCTTGACATACAACTGTGCATCATGTTCTTTCAATCTTTAAAATCAGTAATTATGTCTCCTCTTTCACTTCTGATTTTAGTTAAGTCATATTAAATTTAGCCTAAGGCTTTCTCTGTACACATTTTAAGTTTGGTCTAAGATTTCTCTGTTCATAGTACAAAGTTACTTAACTTGACATGCAAACAGACCATAACCCACTGTTGTAACAAGTCTTGGCCAACCACAAGCAGCCAACTATTCAAACCATTTCTTCAAATAAGGCAGATGCAGCTACAACCAACTGGCCTGTTTCTGTACCTCACTTCTGTTTTCTGTATGTCGCTTTCTTTCTCCACTGTAAACAACTTGCTCATGTGGTGGTATGGGGACACTGAACCATTTGGGGTCGACAGCTATCTCATTCTACAATCACAAATAAGCCCAGTAAGATTTGCAAAACTAGATGTGTTGTAATTGTCTTGTAACAGTCTTATCTCTTTTTTTCTCAATCAATGCAGCTACAGATTTGTTAATTTTGTTGATCCTTTCACCAGAAACCAACTCTTAGCTTCATTTTTGAGAACCTGGGCTTCCTGCCTGGCACATGAGATTATCTGCATGGCTTTGGAGCACAAATGATGGTTACTCATCTAATTCTGGACTGGTAACTGTAAAACTTCAAAACTGCTTTAGTAAAAATTTACCAAGCCTCACAATAAATCCTAACTTCACTTTTAAATCTGGAGGGATAGTACAAGATTCATCTATATAAAATTACATTTTAAAACTTCATTTTAAGAATGGGAGAGCCATTTATAAGTGTTTAGTTAGGATGAACATTCCTTTCAGAAAATCCTTTCATAAATAACATTTAGCCCTGGTGATGCAAGAGTCTGATTTCAACTGCCTTAGGGCCAGTGAACACTCATGGAACAGCCACCCAGTCCATGAGAAAGCCTCCCACCAGGCCGGCAGCCCACTGGCTCTCAAGCTACGTGCCTGAGCAGCACAAGCTGCAAAAACTGGGTCAAAACATCCCACTACTGAATAACTGCGATCTTTTCTTAATTTACAAAAAATGTTAATGATAATGGAGTCTACTTGTCTCTCTCAGACAAATAAGAACCAAAAGAATGTATATTATATTAAGCATTGCCAAAATTTAAAAAGTGAACAGTTAGTTAACTACTTTTGTGAAAAATCCAAATGTTGACAAAATATTATGTACCACAAAATTTTCTCCAGAATAATGTTTTTAATTCACACAAAACCTGAACATATCAATAACTTTATAGCATCCCTTATAAAGCTCTGTGATTTCCAGGAGTTCTGACAACTAGAACTACTAACATATACTATAGTTTAATTCCCATAATAATGAAGCTTTTAAGGAGAATGGTTCAGATTTTCAGGAGTAAAAATATTAAATTAGAAAACAAAATAAAACTAGGTTTAACTTTTTTTTTGGTCCTGGGGATTGAACTCAGGGGCATTTGACCACCAAGCCACATCTCAGCCCTATATTGTGTTTTTTTTAGAGACAGGGTCTCACTGAGTTGTTTAGTGCCTCACTAAATTGCTGAGGCTGGCTTTGAACTCGCTATCCTCCTGCCTCAGCCCCCACCCCCAGCCGCTGGGATTACAGGTGTGCACTACTGCGCCCAGCCACAAGGTTTAACCTTTTTAAGAAAATAATAAATGCCATTTTTTTTTTGCAAGAAAACAAAAGGTTGTTCACTACTTCCTCTAACATGAAATCATCCAAACTAAAACCAAGCTTCAGCTAAGTTTTTACGATTCCCATCAACCAAACAAAAACTTTCTGTGATGACTGTTTTTACAATTTGATTTTTTTAATAAATCAGCAAGAAGTACAAAATTTTAACTTTTAAAGATTAAGAAATAAGTTTCCTCAAAACACCTAATTCTTTCCAACCTCAGGGTCTTTAATACTAATTGTTCTCAAGTATAATATGTACTCAAATTGCCTTTTCCTCCATGGAAACAATACTTTACTATACCAAAATACCAATCATAATAGAATCAGAGGTATTTTTACTGCTGTTAGACACTCATGTCCTGTTTTTCCCAAAAATGCACCTTTGTCCTTACGCAGGCACAAGCAAAAGTTATCTTTTTAATATTAAAAATCACTATATTACTAAGCATCATCCATGACAGTGGCATTAACAAACTGTGGCACATGCATATAATGGACTTCTCTACAGCAATGAAAATGAGTAAGAGCTACATCACCAACACGATTCATTTCACAAAAATAAAGCTGAGCAAAGAAGCCAGCAACAAAGATGTTAACATTCAGATCCTACTCAAAGTTCTTTAAAAGTCAAAACAAATTATTTGCAGTTAAGAGGTAAAAACATGGAAGGAAGGAAGCAATCCTAGAAATCAAGCAGCAGCCAGAAGGGTCAGCAAGGAGTGTGGTGGGAAGAGGTGCTGAAGATGCAGGCAGGACTCGGTATCTCCCCTGGACTGTGGCGAGGTGTGCGCTGGCCTTGCTGCTGTTCTTCAAACCACACACACATCTTAGGCACACTCTTCATCTTGATATCTAGCCATTTTAAAAAAGAAAAAATAAGCATGCTCCAACTTGACACTCAAAATGGGGTTTTGTTGCTTTGTTTTTCTCACTGCACAACAATAGTCTGAAAAACTGCTGGACATCACACACACTAAGTGTATCAAATACTAAAAACCAGACAGCCAGCCACCCCGGAGTTACCGCTTCTTTTCACCTAGGCATATGAGATGGGACTTGACCATTTCTTCTTCATATTGCCAACATGTACTCCAGGTAATTCTAATCACCAAGGAAGTTTGGAAAATATATTTCACTCCAGTGAATCACACACTACCAGAGGCCTGAGATGAAAATATTCCCAGCCACTCCCTGGGATATTTAGACAGAAAGTCTATAATCTGATTTTGTGAAGTGTCACCTAGTGATCCTTATGATTAAGTCAAATCTGGAAAACACTCTTCACCACCACAGACAGGCAAGTGGCTCGATCACACCATTGTGCTTAAACCTCTTGCCAGCCAATGCACAGTGGTAGAGGATCAAATCTGAGCAGAAAGGGAAAAAAAGAAATAGGAATGCTAACAAAAAAACACTTCATGATCCTCTCTAATTCCCCTGCTGTCACCAGAGCCAAAGGCTGCCAACTCCGGCAATAAGCCACATGCAAACAAGAAAGAGACAATTAACAATGAAACTACTTTCACAGATATCCCAAGCACCATTTAGGGAAACACGGTAAAAATTCTGGTTGTCTCGGTCATCAGAATTCATGCCCCGTGTACTTGAAAGCATCAATCTCCTAAAGCAGAACGCTTTATTTTTATTTATTTTTTAGTTATAGATGGACACAATACCTTTATTTTGTTTTTATATGGTGCTGAGGATTGAACACTGTGCCTCAAGCATGCTAGGTGAGCACTCTACCACTGAGCTGTAAGCACACTAAAGGGATCATTAAAATCAAAACCCCTGCCCCTTTATTTTTATGATGCCTCACACGAATGTCACCCACACCATTGCAGCCAATACTGATAGAACACTTAATTCTGTGCCAGCCACTCATATAACATGAGTGTTTTTCCTTCTAATCCTTGAAAAAAAAAGCTTTAAAATAAAAAAGAAACAATGTAGGAAGAAAGTAACTTGTACTGTTGTTCCCTCTTCCCTCTTCCAGGGACTCAAAGTTCTCTGCACAAATACCACAGTCACACTGAACAAGTTAACCTCTTCCCTTGCTTCCCATCTCCATTCCCACTCCTTTTTCTTTAATTTATATACAAAAAGCTGAGCATGCGATGACCCACAGACAGTCTGGGTGTGTAAGTGTAAAATCTGCCCTGTGTTAATGGAGGAGGGCATAGGGCACCATCACCTCTGATTACAACCACCGTGTCTTCACACACCAGCACACAGCTCTGTCCCTGACCTCCTTCTGTATGTACTCCACTCTCCCCTGGCACCAAGTGCAGCCCGTCCACATGCCTGCCACGCCTCACTCGTCACAGAACCTCCTCTGCTTTTTTAACCTTTCATAATACTTACCACTTTCTTTCATTTTCTTATTATTTTATTATTTAATGTCCCCCTTTACCACAAAAGTATATATTCCTCAGAGAGACAAATCTTTATTTTATATGTATACAAACAGTGGCAAGCATGTGTTATGTGCTTAATGTTTGTAGGATGAATTTATACTCAGCCTCTCTTGATATATCAGCTTCTACATAACCTCTGAATGTAGCCATATGTTAACTAAGCTAAAATAAAATTTAAGACTGTAATGTTAAAAATGTTTTATACAGGATTGGGGATAGAGCTCAGAGACAGAGTATTTGTCTAGCTTGTACAAGGCTCTGGGTTGGTCCCATCATGGCCAAAGAAATCAAAAACCGTTGCCATTAAAGATAGGTACAGTGGTATATGCATGTAGTCCCAGCTACTAAGGACGCTAAGGCAGGAGGACCATTTGAGTCCAGGAGTTGGAGGCCAGCCTGGACACCAACACAGTAAGATATTAACTCAAAAAGAAAAAAAAAAAAACCTACTGTAAAACAAAATAATCTGTTAATACATGTAAACTCTGAATGGTGAGATTCTATGTAAACTCTGCATGGGGGACTCTATGCTTTTTATTATCTTCTTTATACTTATCTGTGTGCTTCAGAATTAAAAAAAAAAACTTTCTAAAGTCTATTTCATTTTACATAACATACACTAAACAAAAGACAAAATAAAATACACAGAAATCTTAACTCCATTGCACCTATTCAAATTTATAAATATGCACTGCTTTTACACAATATAGAAAACCATTTACTAAAATGAACACGTAACAAAGCTCTTAACTCCCAAGTCTATTCACAATTTAGAAGAGATGAAATTATTTCTTCTGAAGAGCAATACGCAATCAAAAAAGAATGAAAAGGGGACAGATCTTGGGGAAAGAATAAACAAACCTAAGCCGAGGCTTTCTCTCTGTAAGCACTCAGCTACACCAAAATACCTTCACCCCACACTGCAGGCCCCTGGTTACCGTTATGGCCATAAAGGCCACACATGCAGCTACCTGGGGTCAAGGCATGTACATCTGGTGGTACTACACCAACGAGAGGTGACAGCTTAAGAAACTTTGACATTCCCCACAACAAGGAGCACTCTGCTGAGGCCACAAGGAGCAACCAAATCAATACCAGAATCTCAGGTTTTACATCTCTCTCCTAGGACCTCTCCAGATATCAATTCTGTGCCACAAAGAGTTTGATCATGAGACAAACCATAAGCATACTAAAGGGATCATTAATATCAATAATTATTAAACTGTGACACGATAGTGAAACGTAAAGATAAGAAGAAAAGTAGAGGGGATAGGAGAGAGGGATTCCAGAAGGGCATGTGGAAACCTCTGGGAGTGATGGTCATGTCATCAGCTTAATAACTGTAATGGTTTCATAGCTATGTAAATGTCAGAGCTCATCAAGGTATATACTGCAAATATGCAAAGCTTATTGGGTGTCTATCACAATCAATATAGCTGTTCCTAATTTTTTTAAGAATAAGAATTATTAAACTATGATTGAGGGCAATACCAAACAGGGCACACCTGAAGAGAGGTCCTCCCTGAGGCTAGAATTAGTCCTGGAGCAAGTGTGTTTCACCACACTAGATAACAGAGACTATCCCTTAGTGGGCTGGATGGGAGCTGGTCCAAGGTTGCCAGGCCTGCAGAACAACCCTGCGGGGTGCAGGCAAGCTGAAGCTAGAGGCGAGGCATACAGAAATGGTCAGGGAACTGTTGTGGGAGCAGACCTGGAACATGCAGTGTTCCTGGCTATAGGTAAGCCAGGATGGGGTGTGCACCCAGAGGTAGTCGAGGCACTGCAGTCATGAGGCTCGGAGTCCAAAGGGTTCACATCCAAAGGGCTATGGCAAAGCGGCCACCAGGACTGAGCTGTGAGGTTGCTGAGGGCCTGTGCATTCTGAGCACATGACTAAGACACAGCAACACCAAAGACTCCATCTGCCAAAAGACCAGGTAGCAGGAGCAAGAGAAAGCCAGACCCACCTTCCTCCTGTGGCATCTGATAAAGTTGAGCATCACGTTCTTTGTGAAGAAGAAATGTTTAAAGTCTATCATCAAAGTGCAGGTACTGAAGGGTGAGTTTGGAGCAGAAAAGCAATGAATAACTGGCTCGACTGTCATTCCCACAGTTAGGTGAGCAGGCAGCCTCTCGCCTAACAACAGGGAAGAAGGGAAGGTGAGTCCATGGCCATTAGGGTGTCATCAAGGAGTAGCGTCTGAAACAGCAACTGTGGTCTCCTGGTAGGGTCATTTAGTCTTAAATCACACAAAGTTCTGTTCTAGTCTAGGCTATTATCCATGCAGTTTTTAAAATAAAAATATCTTCAATTACACAACAATTGGTTGTTAGCCTGCTATTTTCTAGAAGCTGTCCAAAGTCCACAGCCCTTTCCTGCATTTCGAAGCTAACAATGACACACTGATTCCTTCCCACATCACATTTTCCCAAATCCTCTTCTGCCTCCCTCTTCCATTTTTAAGGACCCCTGTGATTATACTGGGACCACTGGTAATGCAGGATAATCACCCCTCCCCTCAAGGTATTTAGCTTAATCATCTTTGCGAAGTTCTTTCTGCCATAGGAGGTAACTATTCACAAGTTTCAGGTATTATGTGATAGTCATCTTTGGAAAGAATCATTATTCTGTCTACCATAGTCATTGTTCCCTTTCTCATAAAAATTTCTATTTATTTATATCATATAAAATCAAGGACTACTGTTTTAGTCAATGGGTTATCACCTACTCTAGGAATTGTTATTCTGATGCCCAGTGGTCTCCAAATTGGCCTGCAGAGGTGCATTCAAGCTGGCGTCTATATTCCCATCACTCTTGAACACTTTGTTTTCTGTCACAAGATTTTTCTGTCACAAGATTTTCCAGTCCCATCTTGTACATATCCTGCCCCAGACCTGAAAATCACCCAAGGAAAAAACTCTTTTGTTTGTAGGAACCTTCCAATAAAGTACTTGGGTTTACAGAGCAAAAGGCAACAATTTAGTAACTCCAGGAGACAGAAGTGAAGGGTGGGTCTTTATACTGTTTTGTACTGCTTTTGCTTTTCTGCAACTTTGTAGTTATTTTTTTAAAACATTATTTTAATTATAAAATGTTTTCAGAAGTTTAAAATAACATACTCAAGCCTTGCCTAAATATCAGTACTACAGGTGAATGAAAATGTAGCAGATACAAAATGCACTGTGGTTTCTCTCAGAATCTGACAAACTGAATTTAGCTTTTAAATTTAATTGCTAAGACTAAGGAGAACTGGAAAGAAAGAGGCAAACACTGATTACTCATTATTTTACATTCATGGACAGCCCACACATTTTCATCCTTGCATGCTGCAGCTCAGCCCTGCCTCACTTCCAGCTCCCCTTCCCAGGTACCATCCAGCTAACCCATGACGGTCAGTTCACCAACACACTGGGCATGTGACCCTGTGAAGGTGCCTTAATGGGCTGGCGATTTCCTGAAGTCTGACCCTTTCTCTCTGTCACTCACATCATTCACCGCAGCTCCACTTGCCCAGCCTAACCACAGCAGCATTTGTTCTTGCATACTGACACCATCTGTATCTCACTATATCATGATTTACACACTATTTTGCTTCAAGTTATGTCAAACATTTTCTCATTATTAAAATTCTTCACAAACAATGTGTTAAGAGCTACTTCACATTGCATTACATGGCTGAATCATGATTGTGTCAAACTAGTCCCTTATTAAGCAATATTAAATTGACTCCAACTAATACAGTTACAAAAAGTTCTAGGATAAATATGAATCTCTTGGGCTGGGATTGTGGCTCAGTGGTAGAGCGCTCACCTAGCACGGGCGGGACCTGGGTTCGATCCTCAGCACCACATAAAAATAAAGGCATTGTGTTGTGTCCATCTACACCTAAAAAAAATAAATATTTTTTTTAAAAAAAATATGATTCACTTTTCACATTTCTAATTATCTTCTTAGAAGAGATTCCAAGAGGTGAGATTGCTACAAAGTAATGTGAGGACTTTGATCTTACCCAATTGCTTTCCAGAAGGAATATTCCCATTTAAACTTCCAGATAAATGTGCTGCTCATCCCATTATCCTTTTCTCATTCCTGTTATTGTTAGTAAAATTATAAATAAAGATTACTGAATGTTTACTACATTTCTGGCCAAGTACTTAATATACACTATTTCTTTTACTCCTCACAATTTTATGAAGTAGGTTCCACTGTCCTTCCATAAAGATGGGAAACTAAGACCTACATCAGAAACATCTAGGACTTCAACAGTATCTGACATGTTAAGCTCAACTAGTATTTGCTCTTACTCTTAAATAACCTGCCTTACAATACTTACCTCTTACTTACTTACTTACAGTGGAGACAGGATTCCAAAAACGACCTGTATCATGAGATCCCATCCTTCCCAGGTCATCCAAGTATAATATAAATCTGCATTTTTAGTTGTAGTTGGAAACAATACCTTTATTTCACTTATTTATTCTTATGTGGTGCTGAAGATCGAACCCAGAGTCTCACAAGTACGAGGCAAGCGCTCTACCACTGAGCCACAACCCCAGCCCCTTTCTTTTAATTTTTTTTAAATATTTATAAATCTCCATTTCTTATTTATGAGGTTGAAATTGTTTGCATGTCTATCAATAATGATATTTTAGGGTTAAACAGCTGAAAACTTATTTCAAGGAAAACAAAAAACAGTAAATTAATGTATATTAATGTTCATTTATATGTTCAAATCGGCTTCCATTCCAATTTTATCTTTTTTATTCATGGATCTCTGAACCAGACTGTGATAAAAATGTTTTATCCCTAAGGCTTTCGCCACAACATCAGAATTAAATCACAAAAAGTAAGAAGTTTTTAAATGAAGTACGTGCTAACACTTCCTCCAAGTTTAAGAAAACGGCAGGTCCCTCTTCTTTTATAATGGCCAAGCATATGGAACAAGATGCCAAAAATGAAACAGTGCAAGATCTAGAATCACCTCCAGCCCTGTCCTAGAATCACCTCAAGCCTTCATCTAGGATTGTTTCCAGCCGTTCTATGACCCCCTTCCAGCCCTGGTCTAGGACCACCTCCAGCCCTGTTCTAGGATTCCCTCCAGCTCTGGTCTAGGATCCCCTCCAGCTCTGGTCTAGGATTCCCTCCAGCCCTGTTCTAGGATCACCACCACCACCACCACCCAGCCCTGTTCTGGGACTACCTCCAGCCCTGGTCTAGGATCCATCTCCAGCCTTGTTCTAGGACTACCTCCAGCCTTAGTCCAGGATCCACTTCCAGCCCTGTCTAGGATAATCTCCAGCCCTGTTCTAGGATCCCCTCCAACCCGGGTCTAGGATAATCTCCAGCCCTATTCTAGGACCATATCCAGCCCTGGTCTAGGATCCCCTCCAGCCCTGTTCTAGGGTAATCTCCAGCCCTGTTCTAGGATCCTCTCCAGCCCTGTCTAGGATCCATCTCCAGCCCTGTTCTAGGACCACCTCCAGCCCTGGTCTAGGATCCCCTCCAGCCCTGGTCTAGAATCCACCTCCAGCCCTGGGCTAGGATCACCCTCCAGCCTTGTTCTGAAAAGGATGCCCCACAACTCTTCACACTATATACTTCAAACAACCTAGTGATCCACTTTTCATTGTCTCAATACCTACGTGACCTTGTTTGCATAGTAAAAAAAAGTAGAAGACCACTACAAGCAATTAATATTATACACAAAATCACCTGTGCCCTCACTGACAAACAATTCAAACATTAAACTAATAAAAATTCCTCATGTAACAGCATTCAAAAGAATAAACACAGGAATAAAGTTAACAAAAGACTTGTACACAGAAAACTACAATGCACAAAAACATGAAAAACTTAGTATTGTTAAGATAGCAGTAGTGCCCAAAACTATCTACCAATTCAATATATTGCCTATCAAAATTCCAATGATCTTTACTGCAGAAAGAGAAAAGTCAATCCTCAAATTCATATGGAAATACAAAGGACTGTAAATAAACACAAACAATATTTAAAATAAAGAACACCGCCAGAGGACTCATGTTTCTGAATTTCAAAATTTCATTACTGCAAAGCTACAATATTCAAAACAGAATAGGACTGTTTAGACTATTTAGAATTGAGGGTCTAGAAATAAACCCAGATTATCTATGGACACCTGATTTTCAATAAAGGTGACAAGACCAGTGAAAGTCTCTTCAATAGTAGCACCAGGATAACTGGATATTCACATGCAAGAAATGAAGACACTGCCCTAACTCACACCACATGCAAAAATCAGCATAAAATGGATCAGGGACCAAACCTACAGACAAAAGAACACTCTTGGAATAAAACACAAGGGTAAATCTTCATGACCTTGGATTTAGGAAAGGATTCTTAGGTATAACTCCAAAACCACAAGCAAAAAAGAAAGAAAGAAACAAACAAACAAACAGAATAGACTTCATCAAAATTTAAAACTTCTGGGCTGGGGCTGGGGCTCAGCCACTAGTGCACTTGCCTGGCATGTGTGAGGCACTGGGTTTAGTTCTCAGTACCGCATATAAATAAAGAAAATAAAGGTCTATCAACAACTAAAAAAAAAATTAAATTTAAAACTTTTATGCACCAAGAGCCATTACCAAGGCAATTTACAAAATGAAATGAAAACCTTATATCACACATCTGTTCTAGTATCCAAAGTATATAAAACAATTATAACTCAAAAAGGACAAGCCATACAATGTTAACAAGGGGCAAAGAACTTGAATAGACTTTTCTCCAAAGAAAATGCACAAAAGGCCAACAAGTCCTTGAAAAGACAGACAACATGGTTAGTCCTCAGGGAAATGAAAATCAAAACCACAGAGAGGCCTCTTCAAGAATGCCACTAATAATAACCTTTAAAAAAACAGAAAGTAACAAGTGTTGGCAAAGATGTGGAGAAACTGGAACCCTCAGAAACTGCCAGTGAGAATATAAAGGGGTCTAGCCACCATGAAAGGCAGTGTGGCAGGTTCTCAAAACCTTGAGCAACACTACTAAAAACCCAGCAATCCCACTCTTGGTGGAGACCCAACAGAAGTGAAAAGAGGTACTGAAACAAATCCTTGTACACAGAGGCTCACAGCCACACCATTCACAACAGCCAGAGATGGAACAACCCCCGGTGTCCATCCCAACAGAAGGGAAAACAGACTGTGGTACCCAAACACAATGGAATAGTGCTCGGGTGATGGAAAGAACTGAGCGAGTTATGACCCTGAGACATGCCAGGGAGGACCCATGTGAGCTGAGACATGGGTGACCCTGAGACAAGCTGGTGAGTAAAAGAAACTAGGCATTAAAAGTCATGTATCAGCCAGTGTGGTGGCACACACCTATAATCCCAGCAGCTCGGGAGGCTGAGATAGGAGGACTGAGAGTTCAAAGCCGGCCTCAGCAAAAGCAAGGCGCTAAGCAACTCAGTGAGACCCTGTCTCTAAATAAAATACAAAATAGGACTGGGAATGTGGCTCAGTGGCCAAGTGCCCAAGTTCAACCCATGGTACCCATGTGTGTGTGTATATAGATAGATAGATAGACAGACAGACAGACAGACAGACAGATACAGATAGACATATAATTTCCTCTTTACTAGGTAGAGGAAAAAACAAGCCATAGTGTATATATATACACCATGCATCATAGGCATCCATTTAAATAAACTGCCCAGGAAAAGGAAACCCACAGAAACACAAAGCAGATGGGTGGCTCTGGCTAAGGCATCAGAGAAAGAAGAATAACTGCCTAACTGGTGACAGGCTTCATTTTGGAGTGATAAAAATGTGTTGAAAGTACACAGAAGTGGTGCTTTAAAATGGTAAATTTATGTTACGTGAATTTCAATTCAAAAAAATCCACACACACACACACACACAAAAAAAAAAAAATCCACATTCATAATCATGTTGGACAAAAGTATAATTTACAAACAATTCTTCCTTTTGGAGGTCAAACATGTAAATCACAAGAAGAGTAATTAGAGTATTCTTCAACGTTTACTGAAGTGTTTTATATCTAAGCAAAGAAGTTCAGTCCCTACGCTGTGTCTCATGGCCTCATTCGGAAATACTCATGAACCAGTCCCTCAGTGGGATTATTTAAATCCCTCTACAAAGTATAACTGGGCATTTTCACCATTAGAAACTGAACACAATCAAACAGTCTTCAACAAAACTCTAACTCCTTAGAAATGACTCAAAACCAAATTCTTATATCTGAGCAGAAGTTCTCTTATATCAACAAGCAAAATACCATAAAAGTTCAGTTGTCTTTTTAGTTTACACTAATGTAACTAGAACACTTACATGTTTTAATGTCTGAATGTTTCATGAATATTGATACCCTAAAGCCACAAAATAACAATGTTCCTCAGTCTTTAGTTAAAAGATTGATTTGGGGGCTGGGGTTGTGGCTCAGTGGTAGAGCGCTCACCTAGCATGCACAAGGCCCTGGATTCGATCCTCAACACCACATAAAAATAAATAAATAAACAAAATAAAGGTATTGTGTCTAACCAAAATAAATATTAAAAAAAAAAGATTAATTTGCTCAAGAGAGTCAACCTTGCTGAAAGAACCAGCAATAACATAAATTTCTTCACAGATCACCTAAGTGATAGATAAATGCCTGATCTCATTACTCCCTGAATAAAACTCCTCAAGAGACTAAACAGCTTTCAGAATAGCTCAGGAGCTCACAATAAACTGGATCCTGTCTGCCCCTGGCCATCCACTCCTCCAGTCCATCCTCCCCCAAACCCCAAGGACTCTCTCTTCTCCCAGCTTCTCCTTCTGTGCCTTCTCTTTGCCACCACTAGGTAACAAAACTAATTTAAACCGTTCATCACTCCCACTGTTCCTTAAGCTCCTTGAAGTTAGAGACTACACATTTTGATTATGTCTACCTAGCATGTAGCACAGTAACCAGAGGCAAGTGATTACTGTACTAAGTAAAGATGAAACCATGATCATAACTAATAAGATCCACTATTAAGGTCTAAAATACTATGGCTTGTTTTTTCCTCTACCTAGTAAAGAGGAAAAATCATATGTCTATTTATATCTATCTATCTATCTAAATATATATATATATATATATATATATATATATACACACACACACATATATATACACAAATACATGTATACATAGATGGATAGATACACATATATAGATAGATGAGCGCACACACACTACATATATATATAGTAGGCTGTAATCTAAAAACTACAGTCTTATAAACAAATAGAATCAAACATAACAAGTTTTGTGGGCACCTTTTAAACAACTAGCTCATTAACTAAAAGTATAAATTTAGCTTTACCCTTACTCAGCAGAAGGCCGTAACTGGCTCTATTTTATCCCTATTAGTGAAGCGAAACATTAATACAACATGCATTTCATAAGAAATCTTAAAAGCAGATTTTTTAAAAATTGGAAAATTCCAATCACCTCATTTACAGATGAGGAAATGAACTGAGAGGTGAAGTTATTTGTGCAAAGTCACCCAGTTTATTAGTGGGCAAGCTGGTTAACACCCAGATCCCCTACTGTTGATGCTTCTGGCTATGCTATTATAACTTTATTTCCATTCCAAGCTCAAAGACAAGCAAGTAAAGCAATCCATAGCACCTTCTCTCTGCCCCAACCCCTCAACCCAGTGAGTACGCAGGCTGGTGAGAACTGCTGCAGTTAGAGGCTCCTTCCAGACCCAGCCCCTGCCTGAGCATAGCCACCTCCCCCGTTATAAACCTATAATGTGTACCTACATCTGCTGAGCACTAAAGGCTCTCTAAATTCAAAGGCTTTGCTATTAATCAGTTCAGGGGGACAAAGAGGAGATAACAAAAATAAACCAGGAGACAGCAGAACAATTCAATGTATTTATGCCTGGCAGTATACAAAATCAGCCCTTCCACTGGGAAGAAGAGCAAGGGGAGACAAGTATGAGTGAGGAAGACATGGCCCTTCCTTCACAGTGCTCTACAAGAGTAGTTTCAATCTGGTATCATACTCATCATCTGCTTGAAAAGTCTGATTTATAAATACACAATACAAGACAAATCTAACTATGAAGATGCACTGTATTCCTCCCACTAGAAGATAAATATCACTAGGGCAACAATTTTTGTCTCCTCAGTTCATTGATGTACTCTAAGTGCCTAGAACAGTGCTTGACATGAAGTACTTAATAAATATTTGCTGGATGAAAGAATGCTATAGAAAAACTCAAATGTTAGGATCCAAGAACTGCTTCCAACTGTGGTGTCACAGAACACAGAAACCTTTCCTTGTCCCCTTGTGCTCAAAACCATAACTTTTCATTTGCCAGCTATTAAGGCCTAACATGACAGAAAGCTAAAAATAATTCAGAGATGCACAGAATTTACTGCTTAATTTAACATCTCGCCCTATCCAACTTCACCAAACCCCAGAAAATCTGTCAAGAAAAGAAGCATACAGGCCCTTATACTAGTTGGTCCTGAGTCTATTTTCAAAAAAGGCCCTCCAGATGTTTTGCTTTCTTTCTTAGAACAGGCCCTAGGATTCTGTTTTTCCCCTTTCTTAATATAAAGATGATAGGGGTGCAGTGGGGCACACCTCTAATTCCAGAGATTCAGAGGCTGAGGCAGAAGGATCCAAGTTCCAGGACAGCCTTAGGAAATCAGCAAGGCCCTCAGCAACTTAGCAAGACCCTGTCTCAAAATAAAAAGGGCTGGGGATGTGGCTCAGTAGTTAAGCACCCCTGGGTTCAATCCCTGGTACCAAAAAGAAAATAGTGATGATAACAGTAACATCTCAATTACTCTCTACCATGTCACAGGCATTTTTCATTTATTAATCTAGTTTTCAAAACAACTTTCAAAATTGGTATCATCATCATCATCATTTTATAGAATGACTGGCACAAGGGTCTATTCACAGAATCTTTCTTCTTCCCAAAAGTAAATCTGGACATGTTAAAACAAGAGAACATTCAACATAGATTTATAAATGCCTGGCAGTATACAAAAATCACAGTACCTTTCCAAGTTTTTAGTGTGGGGGCTGGGGGGTGTAGCTCAGTGGTAGAGCACTCAGGCAGCTCAAGGCCCTGGGCTCCATCCTCAGCTCCGCAACATAAAAAAATAAAAAATTTCTTGGTGTGAGAATCACTAGCCTCCAATTTACTGTTTCTCTTGTGAAACAATAAGTGGGAGCTTTACAGTTTTACTGTTTCTCCTTCCCCAATACCTCCCCTCATATTCCCCCAGGACACAAAACAAAATATGGTACAGGGGAAACAATGTGTGTCCTCACTAAGTGAGGAATTGCAGCTCTGAGGAAATCCAGGCACACCAGTGACCCCAAGGGAATGGCTGCACCAGGGCATTGCTTCCCAGGGTCAGCACAGGGTTTCTTCCCTTCAATGAACAATCAGAGCTTCTAGTTTTCACCTTTCCTTTCCAAAAGTCTGAACAACTCCTCAGCTCCAAAACAACATTCCCTGTCATTTTCTCTCCTCCCAAATGCCCTTCCACCAAAACTTGTTCTTCATCATGATAGCCTTATTTCTGTTATCAGCAGTACTATTTTTCCAAAAGTTTGTCTGAGGCCCATACTTGTGTCAGTTCCTAAGATCACTGTCAAGTGTTTTTGAATCTTCTGCTCTTCATTACAATCATCACATTTTGCCTACACTGCTATAACTAGACTCCATGGAATTCCTACCTAAAAATTATATATTAAAAAAAAATCACATACAAAATCTTCAGTCTGACACTTGAGGAGCTCCAGGATCTGCATCCCTCTCTTGACCACCCAGGTCCCTAAACACACAATCATGGACTCTCCCTTCCAACCTCCACAGCTCTGCTGGGGCAGTGTCCTAGTGTGGAACTACAATTCTTCTCCCATCCTCTTCCAATCACCAGCCATCTTTCAAATGGCCACATCCTCAACAAAAGGAAAGGCTGAGGCATCTCATTTACTGAAGGCAGACTGTCTACTGCTTTACAAACTCTTCCACTTCCCAGACACTGGACCAGGAGTTATGGAAAATGGGTTTACCCAAAGTCATCTAAGTTAAAAATCTATAGCAGCCCAAAAGCATCCTGTATTTTTTAAATGAAATATGAAAGGGGCAGGCTTTAGATAGTCAGGATACCTAAGTTCAACTTCCAGCTCTTCCACCAACTACCTATATGAGCTCAGCAAGTTATGTATCTGAGATGCCTTAGTTTCCCCATATAAAAAAGGGATAATCCTAAAATCTACCACAGTGAAGACTGTGAGAAATATGCTGAATAACACAAAGTACTAAGAAATGTACTTGGCCAAAAGCAAACAATCTTATTATTCTGTTGTTACTTATATGCTGACATATAAACTTTGACAATATCAGTCTTATGCTCTCATTGTTCGCAAATCAATGCAATGTAAAAACTTACATATGCTCAATAAATATCTGCACAATATATGATTTTTTACCCATGATTCACCACCATGTTTTAAAAGGAATTCACTTTTCTACTAATTCTGTTTCCTCTTCTGAGAAACTAACAATACTTACCAACTTTCTTCCCCTTTCTATGTCATGTGAAACTACCATATGCAATGCCATATGGCAGTAACATGTCAAAGAGTGCAAAACACTGTTCTTATTCAAACTCATTTTGTCTTCTGCTAAAAATTATTAATTCAGAGATCTTTAAGTGCCCAAAATCACACCTTTTATTTAAAAGCCAACCATTTTTAGGTATACCAACATGAAGTAAGCATACTAAATATTTGACTAAGCCACTTCATTTTATAAAAATTTATGGCAGGAACCACAAAACATAAAATGCCTTGCTATCCAACTCAACTGAGATTTAAACCTCTCCCTTCAGTCTTAAGTTCTACCCTCACTTTACTAAAATCTGTGTCTGAAAAACTGATATGTTACTCTGGGATATAGAGTAGAAAACATCAAGGGAAGAGAGCTGAATGTTAGCATCAATTCAGGCCCCACTAAAATGCTGAGAGAAATAACAAGGACAAATAAGAACCTGACTTGAAGCCTTCAGAATGAAATTTCCCAAGCCAAAGTTTTACCCATCTGATTTACATCATACATGGAGACAAGACATCAAACTAGCTAACTTCAGAGAAAAAGGTTTAAAATATATTTAAATATTATATATATATATATATATATATAATACACACACACGACAGTTGTTGTTCCTTACATAGAGAAATAACTGTACTTCTATCCAAAAAAAAAAAAAAAAAAACTTAGAAGCGTAACTATGCAACAGACACATTTTATTTCATTTAATCCTCACAACAACTCTTTCCTTGTTTATTGATGTCACAGAATTAGTAAGTGGTAGAGCTGTACCCTGCCTGACTCACAAATTGTAAATCCTTTATTATGAAATATTTGTTTTTGCCATAATATGATAATATGCTTTATATTTACACCTTCATCTTGACACAAGCGTTTTTTTAAAAGTCTGAAACAAAAGCTTCATTAACTAATATTTACTCTTACTCCCTAAAATGTCCTCTGGCAGTTGGCAGTTTTTCTTTTTCTTTTTTTTTTTAGTGCCCACATTAATGCACTAAGTTGACTCCAAAATCCATTAATAAATCCCTACTGACCAGAATTCAGCGCTGCACACTTAACTTCTGCTTAAGCTATCAAAATCCAGTTGCGTTACTTTGAAAAGGCGCTATCTCCTCAGCCCATTAAAACCTGTTCTTAAAACAGATAAGATCCTGAAAGCCCTTCCTTAAATTTTGAATCGACCTGCTTCTCTTTGGAGGCACACCACCTTACTCATTTGCACTGAATCAAAAAAAAAAAAAAAATGCGGATGTTCCTCTTGGAGAACAACACAGCACTGTTGAAAAGGAATGCATTAGCTTCACTGTTCCTGCTACATCACTGACGAAAGGGACAGCCAGGCAGGTTTGGGGCAACCATAAGATTTTAGCAGCTGCCCACGGTGCTGAAACTGAGGATGACACCATAGTTTTGGAAATGTACCACTGCTAGACGAGGACAAAATAGAGGAATCTACCAAAAGCAGCCAGAGAACATGTCGCGTCTGCTCCCAAAGTTGCACGACTTCCTCTGCTACACCTCGTCCGGCTGCCCGTCAGGGGCAGAGCTCTCGCCTGAGCAGGTCAACTCAGCAGGGTCCTAGCGGCCGTGCAGCCTGGCCCCAGCGGGGTCACGTCCGGCCCGCAGGCTGGGCACTTAAGGAAGGAACAGGGGGGTGAGTGAGAAAGGAAGGAAGTGACTGCCTTTTTTCTTTTTTAATTTTTTTCCAAAGACCAAAGAGGCCTCGCAACTAAAGTCCGGAGATTCGCCGAGGACTTTGCGGCAAAGTGCTGGACCAGAGACGCTTCCGAGCACGGGCCAGGCTCTGCCTCCCCCGAAGGCCACCTGAAAACCTCGGCGGACGCCGACACTCTGGACGCCGGCGGGGTGCGGCTCCGAGGGCGTGGCGCGGCTGCTCCGCTGCAAAGAGCCAGTGCCTCCGCGGCCGGCCGCGAGCTGCGGCGCAGACCCAGCCGCCGCCGCCGCCGAGCCCGCGCGGGGCGCGACCCGCCAGGCCCTGGGGACAGCGCCGCGCGGCGCCCCGAGCTCCACGGTCTTACCTGGAAGCCGGGCCGCGGGACAGCTCGCGGGCCGCGTCGCTGAGGGAGAAGTCCTACCCAGACTTCATAACTGAACACCGCCCGGCCCCTCAGCCCCGCGGCGGCGCGGGCACGGCAACACCCGAGGCGGAAGTCCCGCCCCGCGTGCCCCATTGGCCCGCGCCCGGGGACGTGGAGCCGCCATTGGGCAGCAGCGCTGCCTGTTGAGGCTCCTCCCCACCCTCGCGCCGCGGAGTCGCGCTGCCAGTCCCGGCCACGCTGGGAGGATGCCCAGTTCGCGAGTCTCGTTCTCCGCCGCGTGATCGTCGTCCCTGGAAGGGAAGGCAGGGGAGAGCAGGGTGCGGTGGCCTTCTGGGCAACCCGAGTGCAGCTTCAGGAGTCGCTCCTGACCGCGGGGTGCTGGCCTGCAGGGGACTGGCCGCGGTGGGCGGGCCTGGCCGCTCCCGCTGACGGACCGCGAGGCTGACCTGCTCTGGAGCCGACCCGCCTTCCCTGCGGCCAGGGAGGCCAGGGCGAGGTCGCGTCCCTGAACCTCGCCCGGGCCGGGGGCGGACGGGCGAGACCCAGGGCCTGCTGGTAGGGGCGACCCGCCAGTTCTTGCGCTAGCCCGCGGCCTGGCCCCGAGCCGCGCTGACCTCGGCATCCGGTAGCCACGCGCCGTCGAGCCCTGTGACCCGGCTGCCGCTGGGTCCACCGTTCCGAACCTGGCGGCCTCTTGCTGAGCCGGAAGGCCCGGCCGGCTGCTTTGGGGTGAGCCTCGGCGGGTCCAGGCTGCACTGTTAGTGCGCGGGTGCTGCATCCGCTTGGCCTCGGAGCACTCAGGCGCCTTCAGCAGGCTCCGCAGACCCTCAGCACGGGGGTTTTAAAAGGAGACAAGGGTGGAGGTCAGTGCATACCACTGGATGCAACTGACCGCTTCAGGAGGCCTGGGAAGGTAGGACACTGGAATCGGGAAAGCCCAGCTGTTCTCTAAAATTGCAAAATAAAGACCACCAAAATGACTTTGATCTTCTGCGTCTCCTATGTATCCTTAAACCCTCATCGATTTAAGAAGATAATCAACATCTAAATTTATGTAATTCTGTCTTTAAGAAAGACGTAAATAAAAGTCAGCATCAGAAATATTACTGCGAAAGCTACTGTAATTAGTATAAAATGCCTAAAATATCTCCAAAGCATTTTTTCATTAAATCATCTAAAATTGGATTCTATATTAAATCACAGATTTCTTGCATGACATCAAAAAACTGAAAAACAGTTAACATAGGTTAAAAAGCACAGAGAAGAGCTCTGTTAATTTCTTAGACACCTTGAGTACAGAACGTTTTATTGTGGCTTCAATCTTTTCTTCAAATTATAATTGCATAGTTGTTTCAGTTGTAAACAAGATCCTGTTTTGTTTGTATGTTTGTACTGCATTTAGGCAGACTTAATTTTGATATACCTTGTAGAAACAGATATTCTCCCATTTGTGTTGAGTGGAAGCAGATTGGAAGAAGATAGACTGGGAAAATGTACTAATTTTTTAAAATGTGGATGAGGCAATATGATTGACCTAAATGTGGACTAGGCAGTTAAGATTGGCATAGATTTTGATTATGGCTTTCAAAACATGAAGGGTTGATAGGGCACATGATTCAAACACACCATTAATTATCTCCTTATGAAAACAAATAAAAGGAAGTGAGCTTTCAAGCTTTGTGACTGACAGTCTTTTGTTAGTTTGTTTTTGGCAATGCTGGGTTGAACCCAGGGCCTCCCATCAGCTAGACAAATACTCAAGCACCGAATTATACCTTCCACCCCAACAGTCTGTGTTTTCTTGTCTCTTCCTATAAAGTACAGATAGCACATAAACAGTTGTAGAACTGCCTACTTTCAAAATATTGTAAGATAGCAACCACACACAAAAAAAAACTAAATATCAATTACTTGTCTAAAATAACTTAGAAGTATTGAACCCCGCCGCAAAGAAAAGACAACGGACTCCAATTTTAAATCAAATTAAAGTAAGCTTGTATTTGTGTACACAAAAGCTGGCCAGTGACTGTCTCACCTGAAATCCCAGGCCAGAGAACAGCACCCATCTCTCAGGAACAAGGTTTTATAGCACAAAAAGTTGCAAAGGGGAGTGTTTTGAGAACTTACAGATAACAGGATTTTGACAAGCACAATATAAAGGCTTATAGTAGGTTAATGATCTACATGGCTTAACATTTAAAGGTAGGGAATAAATTTAGATCCCAACATCAGAATATATGAGGCACCACTGAGGTTTCAGAGAGGGTTGTTATCTGCTCAGGGGGAGCCAGGCATGGGTGAGTTCAAGGCACGGGCAGGAATTCCAAGCAAGTTTAGAAATCGCAGTAATTTATAGTAGAACAGAAATTAACTTTTCATGACTTTGTGATGAGATGGATCCCAATCTTAAAATGGATTTAGACTGGGTTCATCAAGAAGTAGTTTCCCCTAAATACTGAAACGAATGTGGACAGTCTTTTTAAGTTCTGAGAACAATCAAAAACATTAAATGGTTAAACAAAAAATAAAATTATTGCAGTGATAGTGGGGACAGTGATGTCCTCTCAGGGGATACCACATCCACACACATTCACATGGGTGCCATGCTTCCGCCTTCCAGGTCAGCTCCTGCCCCATCAGCATCTCCCAGGTAGTCAAGCAGACAGATTGGATCTCACTGTATCTGGTGGGTGCTGTTCCTGCTGCTCAATTGATTTTTGTCCCAGAGGTACTGACTACAGACTGGCTATTTTCTGTACCTATGGCCTCTGAAACCTACTAGGAGGTATTCTTTGCAAAAACTGTGAAGTGATTTCTGGGTTATTGAATTTGAAAGGGATCTTTGTAGTACCTCCCATGTGCTGGGGAAGGTGCTGAACACGGGTTGTAAGAAGACTTCTTTGGTTTAGGGAAAATGGTTGGGCTCAGTCCTACACTGCTTGCTCAGGGAGGAAGAGTGAACTAGGAAGGAGAGTTCAATGCATAAAATTAAATATTGCTCCAATAGTTTTAAAGGTAAGGGCTAAGGAATTTAGAGAAAGGGTAGCTGCATGAAATAATTGAGAAAGGTTGCCTGGGAAAAAACAGTCTTGGTACTGGGTGAGAAGAGCAGATGAAACGTAACAACAAAAGCTCAGAGCAGCTGAGTGGTCCAGGCATGAGGTCAGGACACAGGCATGCAGCCAAATGAGGGATTGAGGGCTGAGGGCAGAGCACTAACAGGACAGTGTGGGGTCGGGCCTCCCTGCCTGACCAGGCTCTTCTTGGTTTGGTGGACTTTAGAAAGACAGTGAAGATCTCACTTGGTAGTTAAGAACACAGCAGCTAATTTGAGACAAGTCTAGTCACCCCACTGTGGGTAAGGTAGGAAATCTGGATGACAGATTGCCTCAGAAAGACTAGAGTGAAGTAAATGCGGACGTTCTGTCCAGATAAGGGAAGGACAGTCATTAGGTCCCTATCTTCACAGGAGACTTCTCCATCAAGTCATGCCTAAGAAATGGCAGGGATACAGTGAGGAACAAAATAGTCTCCTCATCCTGATGGAACCTCTCAGGGACACCACATTCACACACAATCACAGGCCCTAATGGCACTGTTGCCACCACAAGTCTTAGCGAGGCTGCCCAGAGTGAGGTGTGAGGGCACTAAGGCACAGGCCAGGCAGGAATGCTGGACGGACCTTTCCTGCAGAGGGAACCATGTGGGAAGGCCCTCCAGCAGGAAGCTCCTAGATGAGCTAACACATGAAGCACATTTGAAGCTCATGGACTGTGTGGGTTGGGATTTGACTGTGGTCACCCTGGGAAACAACAGACACAGTTGTGCATGTTTTATGTGTCTTATGGCTCATTAAATTCTTAAACCACACACAAAAAAAATATTACTATGATAAGGAGTAGAGTCCAAATGTGTTTGAAGTACACAAATTTGAGACATAGAGTCCATATATGTTTGAAGTTCACAAATTTGAGAAAGTACCAAATAGAACTTCTAAAAATGGCTTCAGGAAATTTTCACCTAAAGATTAGAAAAGACTCCCATTTCTTGCCAAGTTCCAAATGAATGGACAGATTCATTTTTTTAGGATGTTAAGTGAAAAGTTCAGAACAATGAAATAAGTTTGTTTTCAACAAAGTTTATCTTCGAGGAGTTGAGAAATATCAAACAAAGTTTGTTAAAGTTTGTTAAAAATTAAAAAACTAAATAAACTCATAGTTTTACATGACATGAGATGATTCCCTCACATCTAAGGTGACTGACATAGGAGTTCAACCTTTTCTTTCTTATTTGTGGTATGGAGAGGCAGTCTTCCTTGATTTGCTGACAAGAATTTTCTAAAATAAGCAGACATAAATTCAGGTGACACGGGCTGGGGATGTGGCTCAAGCGGTAGCGCGCTCACCTGGCATGTGTGCGGCCCGGGTTCGATCCTCAGCACCACATACAAACAAAAATGTTGTGTCCACCGAAAACTAAAATAAATAAATAAATAAATATTTAAAAATTCTCTCTCTCAAAAACAGTTTTAAAAAAATTCAGGTGACACAATGTAGCGTAAGGAGTGGAGAACTCATAGGAAGGTGAACTGATAAAATCATTTGGGGAAACAGTTCAGCTTTGCATAGAAAAGCTAAAAGGAAAATTTTCTATGCACAGCAAGTCACTCCAGGATAGATACCCTAAGGAAATACAAAACAAATTCAACTGTAGACACATACTTAAATATAAAGACAATAAAAAAAAAGAAAGTCTTAAACAGAAAGAAAAAAATAAAATATAACAGAATGACAGTTGGTTTATTAATAACAAAAAAAGAAACTAGAATTCAATGAAATCATATCTTAAAATACTAAAATAAAAATGATTGCAATTGTCAACTTAGAATTGTATGCCTAGTTAAACATTTAAAAGTGAGGGCAAAATAAAGATTTTCAGAGGAAATCAGCATTTACCACTAACAGACTTGTACTGAAAGAATTTACAAAGGCTGTCTTCAAGAAAATGAAAGTCAAACCCAGAAGGAAAAGAGTGGGGTGGAGGGAGTGAGATACAAAAAATGTATAGAGAGCATAGAAACAGTACAATTTCCAAACCAAGAGACATGAAAAAAGAGAGCCAAGAAAATATAATTACTTACCTATCATTATGTACAACTATAATACACAAATTTTAAAAATGTGGAAAAATGTAATTAAGAAAAATCATGGAATGAATGATGGAAAGGAGCAAATAGAAGGCATTATAAGTGGAAAATTCAAAATGAGACGGGAAGAGGTGACATCAGCAAGATGACAGAAGAGGAGCTTCCTGCTGTCGTCCCTTTAGCCAAGCACCCATTCTGAAAACCCCACACACAATACCTCGTGTGAGAGTCCAAGAGTCCAGCAGGAAGTCCTAATATACTGCTGGAGCAAAACAATCCTGGGAAAGATGCACTGACCAGGGTGAGAACAGCTTTCTTTCGCCCAGCTCATCCCTCCTCATACCAGGCTTAGCTCAGGGCCAAAACAAACTCCTGAGTCTGCAGTTTCTCCCACAGGGAAGAGGAGAGCTCAGAGAGGGAGCACCTGTCTCCCCTAGCCATGTGAGACACTGCCTAAGAAGCCCACAGCCTTTAGAAACCAAGTAACAAAATGATAATAGTAAACCTTTACCTGTCAATAATTACCTGGATTGGAAATGGATTCAATTCTTCAATCAGAAGACATAGAGCAACTGAATGGGTTTTTTAAAAAGCCAGCTATATGCTACCTGGAAGAGACTAGTTACCAAGTGTGATGGCTCATGCCTATAATCCCAGCTACTGAGGAGACTGAGGCAGTAGAATTGCAAGTTCAGAGCCAGCCTGGGCAACTGAGTGAAACCATGTCACAAAATAAAATAGGTCTGGGGATATGGCTCAGTAGTAGAAAGTTGCCTAGCATGTGCAAGGCCCTGAGTTCGATCCCCAAGTAGCACACGAGCACACACACACACACACAAATACACACAACACACACACAGAGAGAGAGAAAAAAAGAGCCTCTAGTGAGCTTTCAGGACATATTCAAATTGAAAATACTCCACACAAAAGAAGAGCAAACATTAACTATCATACTATATCAAATAGTAAGAGACAAGTAAAATCATTAGGTGATTCTAAAAAGAGTCAATAACAATTGTGAATTTATATAAACCCCACACTGGAGCAACTAAATATATGAGGCAAATATTAATTGATCTAAAGGGAGAAAAAGGTGGCAATACAATAATAGTAGGAGACTCCAACACGCCGACACCAACAGTAGATGCAAGGATAGCTCATCACATGCAGATCAATAAATGTGATACAACACACAGAGCAAAGGAGGAAAATTACATGATCGGCTCAACAAATGCAGTAAAAAAAAAATGTGTGACAAAATTCAACATCATTTTGTGATTAAAAACTCTCAACAAATTAGGTAGGTCGGTGCAATAAAGACCACACACAACAAGCCCTCAGCTCTTCATATTCAACAGTGAAAGACTAAAAACTGGTCCTCAATGATCAGGAATAAGATGAGCACACCCACTCTTACCTCTTCTATCAACACACAGTATAAAATCCTAGTCAGAAAAACAAGGGAAGAAAAAAATAATACAAGGGGTCTGTTATAGCTTGAGTCTGAAATGTTCCCCAAGGGCTCAAGGGTCTATGGTTTGGTTCCCCATCAAGCCTGTTCAGAGGTGGGTCTTTTGGAAGGTAATTGGATCACATGGTTCTGATATTACGCATGGATTAGTCCATTGCTGGGTTCATGATTGAATGGACCACTGGAAGTGGGGGAAACTGTCAGAAGGGGGGTCTAGGGGGAGGAGGCGGGTCACTGGGAGTGAGCCCACAGTTCTGAAACTAAAAACCAATTAAATGAAAAGGCAACTGGCAGAATAGGAAAAAATATTGGCAAATCATATATCTGATAAAGAATTAATATCCAAATATATATGGAATAAATGTCAATACAAGGAAATAATGAATTTAATGAATAAACCCAAACAAATAACTTGATTAAAATGGGCAAAAAACCTGAAGAGACATTTTTCTAAAGAAGGCTTAGAAATGGGCAACAGAATAATGCAAAATTATTCAGCATCAATAATCATCAAGGAAATGATAATCAAAACCACAATTAGGTATCACCCCATACCTATTAGAATGGCTATAATCAAAAAGTCTAAAAATTCTGTAAAGGTTGTGGGGAAAAGGAAACCCTTTTGTTAGTGGGAAAACAGTGTAGAGATTCCTCAAAAAGTTAAAAATAGAAATGCCCTACAATCTGGCACTTTCACTCTGGGTCTCGATATGTATTCAAAAGGAAAAAACAAAAACAAAGACCAAAAAAACACAACTTTTTTTTTGAGGTGGGTTCCTGACCATGTTGCCCAGGCTGGTCTTGAACTTCCAAATCTGCACCTCGGCCTCTCAAGTAGCTGAGATTATAGGTGCCACCACACCTAGCACACTCAAAGGAAATGGAACTGGTCTCTTAAGACACATGCACACTCCCACACCCACGGCAGCATTATCAACAGTAGCCAAGATGTAGAATCAACCTAAGTGTCCCTGGACACATGAACGGACGAAAAAAAGGTGATTGAATACTGAACGATAACATGTTACATCCTTGAAATCTGCTAAGAAAGTAGGTCTTAAGTTAATTTTTACCACACAATAAAGGTCACTTTGGGAGGTGACATATGTTAATTAGCTCAATTGTGGTAATCATTTCACAAAGTACACATATATCAAACATCACGTTGTGTACCTTAAATGCATACAATTTTAAATTCATACTTGTCATTTGTATTTCAGTAAGACTGAAATAAAGAGATGAAAGAAATACATCAATAATTTCTAAAAAGGTTCATGTGTATTAATCTGTTTGTGCTGGTATAACAAAAACTGGAGATGGGGAGGAATGAAAAGAGAGGTTTCCTTCGCTCACAGCTGGGAGGTCCAGGAACATCATCGCATGCTTCTGCCTGGCTCTAGTGAGGACCTCGCACCCGATGGCATCACTGTGGTGGGACCGCAAGTGAGAGTGGTCGAGGGGCAAGACAGGACACCAGAAACCCGGAAGGGTCAACTCTAAATCACCCAGAACCAATGTGGCCCCACCAGAACATTAGTGCCCCCCACCACTCAACCATCTCCCACATTACCACACAGAGGACAGAGCCTCCAACACGGGACCTCAGGGGACAAACCACAGCAATGGAGCAGGCCTGCCAGTGAAAGGGCAGATGGCCTTCTATGACATTTTTAAGAGACACAGTACCACAATGTAAAGGCCACCCAAAGGCTATTAGTAAAAAGAGAGGGAAATGTATTCAAAGTAGGTAACCACAAGCACGCTGGTGTTGCCATGGGGTGAGGGGGAAACAGACCTGAGGCCAGACCATTATTACCAGTATACACCACTATTAAATGATGATGAGGCTGGGGCTGGGGCTCAATGGCAGAGCACTTGCCTAGTATGTGTGAGGCACTGGGTTCTATCCTTGGCACCACATAAAAATGAACAAATAAAAAATAAAGGTACAAAAAATTGTTGTATCTGTTTAAAAAAATGATGATGAAAGGAAAACTTTGCAAATAGGTTACGACAATCTTGAACCAACGTGCATGTAGAAATGGAGCTGCCATCTATTTAAAACAAAAATGGACAATCTTATAAGGAAACTTCAGCAAACCTACACTCATAATAGAATTCTATATACAACTTTCAGCAACTGATAAATCTAGCATACAACATTGTAATAAGAATATAGTGTTTGGACAGCACACAGAGTACATAGGAAGCTCTGCATTCTTTTTCAGTCATATATGGAATTTTTCCCAAAATGGCATTCTATCATATCATACGGCAAGCCCCCCAACCCCTTTCACCTTCTTACTTGGAGTATTCCAGATTGGACCCAGGACCTTGTGCATGCGAGGTAATGTGCTCTGCTACTGACCTACATCCTCAGTCCAAAAAGGCAAACTGTAACATATGCCAAAGAACTGGTTGCATATAATCTATGTTCTATGACCAGAACAGGATATTAAGTTTTGGCTATGGAATGTATATGTTTTTAAAAATTAAGATAATACTATGATCAACTTTAGATAATAAATATGAATAAATATCAAATGAACAATTTTCTAAAGAAAGAAAATTATTTTTCCAGTTCCAGAGACTGAAAGTCCAGGGGTACTTTACCACTGAGTTACATCCCAACGGCCCTCCCCCTTTGGTTAAGACAGTGTTGCACTCAGTTGCTCAGTCTGGTCTCAACCTTGCCATCATCTAGGAAGTACAGACCTGTACCACTGTGCCTGGCTAGAAAAATGTTTTGTTTTGTTTTGGGGTACCAGGAATTGAACCCAGGGGTGCTTAACCACTGGGCCACATCCCCAGACCTTTTTATTTTTCATTTTGAGTCAGAATCTCACTAAGTTGCAGAGGACCTTGTTGAGTTGCTGAGGCTGAACTTGAACTAGTGATTCTTCTATCTCAGCCTCCTGAGTCACTGGAGATTACAGGCTTCAACTACTGCACCCCACTAAAAAAAAGTGGGTTTTTCCCCATAGCTTTATTGAGGTAAAATTGAAGTACAATAAAATGCACATATTTGAAATATGTAATTTGATCAGTTTTGACAATACCATCAACATAAAAAGCATTTCCATTACTATTTTAAAATTTGAAATGATGCAGACTGTGTTCCTTGAATGATTATTACATTAGAAATCAATCACCTTATTGTGCTCTATATGTATAATATGAAATGAATTGCATTTCTGACATCATGTATAACAAATTAGAATAAATGAATAATTTAATTAAAAAAAGAAATTTATCACCTTAAGATATAGAACCAGACCCCCACATGACAATTACTTCAAAATTAAATGGCACACTTAGAAATATCTCATAGGTCAAGGAAGAAGGCATAAGAAAAGTAAATAAAAGTGCTTTGAACTAAATAATAATAAAAGCTTAAAATATCAGGATCTCTGGGATGAAACAGTACTCAGATGAACAATTATAACTTGTATTATAAAGTGGTCAGTTTTTTTTTTCCTTGCCGATAATGCTTTCACAAACATGGTGAACATTCCTAAGACCCGCCAGACGTTCTGTAAGAAATGTGATGAACACCAACCCCATAAAGTGACACAGTACAAGAAGGGCAAGGATTCTCTGTATGCACAGGGAAAGCGGCAGTATGACAGGAAACAGAGTGGCTATGGTGGACAGACTAAGCCAATTTTCAGGAAAAAGGCTAAAACTACAAAGAAGATTGTGCTGAGGCTTGAGTGTGTTGAGCCTAATTGCAGATCTAAGAGAATGCTGGCTATTAAGAGATGCAAGCATTTTGAACTGGGAGGAGATAAGAAGAGAAAGGGCCAAGTGATCCAGTTCTTAGCTTCATTGTTTGTTTTATTATGAAGATAATAAAATGTTGAGGTTATCTTCGCATAAAAAAAAGAGACCAGAATTGCAAAAATTATTTTCTTTTCTTTTAAAAATATTATTTAATTGTAGTTGGACAAAATACCTTTATTTTATTTATGTATTTTTATGTGGAGCTGAGGTAGAACCCAGCGCCTCGCACATGCTAGGCGAATGCTCTACTGCTGAGCCACAGCCACAGCCCCATAAAATTATTTTCAAATATATAGTTTCCTACTGCCTATGAAATAGAGAAGAAATAATACAGCTAAGATTTGATTTAAAAAAAAAGTCTAATCAAGAAAAAAGCAAGAACACAAAAATTAATATCAATGGAAAGGGAGCTATCAAAATAACCCTACTGAAGCTAAAAGTATATTAAGGTACTATTACAGTTCCATGTCAACATATGTGATAACTTACATAACATGGTCTATATTAGAGAAAGATCTATGTGCTGCTGTGAAGTGTGTTCAGTCATTGATGGATGAAATATTCTATATATGTCAATTAAGTCTAAATTATCAATTGTATCTTTTACTTCTACCGCTTCTTTATTTAGTTTTTGTTCTGAGGATCTATCCAGTGCTGACAGAGTTATGTTAAATTTACCCAGTATTTTTGTGTTGTTGTCTATTTTATTCTTGAAATTAATAAGGGTTTGTTGGATGTACATAGATGCTCCATTGTTTGGGTATAAATATTTATGATTTTATGTCTTGTTGATGTATAATTCCATTAAGCAGTATGAAATCTCCTTCTTTGTCCCTTCTGACTAACTTTGGCTTGAAGTCCACTTTATCTGGTATGAGGATAGAAACCCCTGCTTGTTTATGCAATCCATGTGAGTGGTGCTTTTTTCCCATTCTTTCACCTTCAGTCTGTGGATGTCTTTGCCTATGAGGTGAGTGTCTTGGAGACAGCGTATTATTGGGTCTTGTTTTTTAATCCAATCTGCTAGTCTATGTCTTTTAATTGATGAGTTTAGGCCATTAACATTCAAGGTTATTTTTGAGATATGATTTATATTCCCAGTCATCGTGGTTTATTTCTGGTTTTTAATTTGAATTAGTTTCTCCTTTTATTGACTAATCCTTTAGTGTAGTTCCTCCCTTTGCTGGTTTTCACTTTTTTTTCCCCCTGGGTTGAGAAATCAGCTGAGATCCACATTTGTTCCCCTCTATACATAATCTGATATTTTTCTCTTACTGCCTTTAAAATTCTATCCTTATTCTGTATGTTAGGCATTCTCATTATAATGTGCCTTGGTGTGGATCTGTTGTAATTTTGTACATTGGGGTCTTGTATTTGATTTTCCATTTCATTCTTTAGATCTGAATATTTTTCTGATATTATTTCATTGAAAGTATTGTTTATTCATTTGGTTTGTATCTCTACACCTTCATCTAGTCTGATAAATCTTAAATTTGGTCTATCATGTTATCCCATAATTCTTGGAATTTCTATTCATGGTTTCTTACCATCTTCTCTCTGTGATCGACTCTATTTTCAAGATTATATATTGTGTTTTCATTGCCTGAGGTTCTGTCTTCCAAGTGATCTAGTTTGTTGGTGATACTTTCCATTGAATTTTTAATTTAGTTTATTGTTTCCTTCATTTTGCTTTTTTTCCCCCCCAGAATCTCTGCCTCTTTATTGAAGTGATCTTTCACTTCCTGTATTTTCTCTCTGATTTCATTCCTTATGCTGTCCTTTAGTTTGCATGTCAGTTTAACTATGTACATTCTAAACTGCTTCTCTGACATTTCTTCCACTGTGGTATCAATGGATTCTGTCACTGGGGTATCTCGGTTGGCTTAGGGCGATTTGTTCCCTTGCTTTTTCATGTAGTTTGTGTGTCTACCCATCTAACAGTATGGCTCTGAGGCAGTAGAGTTTCTATTCTGTGGACATATAGTGTCCCTGAAGTTTTCTAGTACCTCACATTATGGTCAAAATTAAACAGAAAAATAATTTTTGAAATTCTTGGTAAAAAGTTAAAGAATTCTTTCCATTGGAGTTCAAAAGATTCTCAGTTTCTCTTCTCCAGAAAAAGTGGCGTTTTTTTGTTTTGTTTTTTGGGGGTTTTTTTGTCTGTTTTTTGGTACCGGGGAATGAACTCAGGGGCACTCAACCACTAAGCCTATACCCAGCCCTATTTTGTATTTTATTTAGAGACAGGGTCTCACTGAGTTGCTTAGTGTCTCATTGCTGAGACTGAATTTGAACTTGTGATCCTCCTGCCTCAGTTTCCCAAGCCACTGGGATTTCAGGCATGCGCCATGGCGCCCAGCAGAAAAAGTGTTTTTTAACTTAAATACATGAAAAAATGTAGGAAATCTGATGAGGCTAAGGAATTTGAAACACTAGTCATAAATCTGCAAATTTCCTCCAAAATTCTCAACTCTGGAAGGTTTTTAAATTTTATTCTATTATTTAATTTTTATTAGTACATTCTAAATACACATAACTGTGACTGTATTTGGAGTGTGATGTATTCCTATATGTATATTGCCGCAGTCTGGCTGGGCACAAATCACGAGCCACTCAAGCAGGAATAAACTTTATTTTTGAAACTGCCGCCAATGCCCCGTACGCTCCCGGCCAGATTGCCGACTGACCCACGCAGCGTTCTCCTGGACCCCAACAGGAAGTCCCTCCTCCGGAATTCCCTCCTACCGCACTTCCCCAACCAATGGGAACTCTCCAGGAGTCCCATAGCAGGCCGAGGTGGACAGCAGGAGTCCAATATCCATATGAATGCAGATCTAAACATAATCATATCATCTCAATGGCTTGCTGGCGTCACCTTTCAACCAAAAATGCCATGCATCATATTACTTGGCTGTGGCTCTTAGCATCTCCCCCCTTCTGTTTAATTAAGCAACAAGCAATGTGGCTAGGGACCATGCCTGTTAGGTTTGTCCAATTCAACATATGGCTCTTACCCGTCATCGGATGAACTGACCTCTAGGCATCAGCCTCCTGTCTTAGGTTGATACCACTGCAATTGGATCATACCCGTCACTGACTACCAGTCCAGCATATAGCCATACTTGTGGATAGGCCTATGCACCAGTGGGGGGGGGGGTGAGGTTCTTTGCCTCACCTCTGTTGGCCCCCAAAATTAGACCATCAATAGTAGAAGGGAGGAGGATACAGAAATGCCACGACACCAAGCCAATTGATGGCTCCTTAGGAAAAATTGCATCACTGGTGACACATCAGCAAAGATACTCCAGCACTACCATAATTCGCTGCATCAACAGATAGATCACAATGCATACAAGTGATACATAGTCCAGGCAAGTTCTGCAAGCAGTTCAAAGCGGAGGAATCTATCAATATGTCCATTTCCTCCCAAAATAAATTGACTCCTTGAATGAGCATTACTTGTTGAGTTATTATTCATTGATGCATCAGTTTATACAGTTTGTTGTGATAACTATCGAAGAAACTGTAGTTTGGTTTCATCTTTGTCTTCACCGGCACTGGGATGAAGATAGGAATTCTGACAATGCTGCTAAAAAAAAATTATGTAACATTCCAACAGGTACTAATAAAACAATTTTTTGAACAATTTACATTATCCTGAACAGAATTACTAAATATAATGAAAAGGAAAGGTGAAAGTAAACAAACAGATCTGTTAACCTGCTTATTTGTACACATATTAAAACAATCCTCAACAGCTGTTTACCCAATTTAAATTAAACCATTAAAATCACGTGAATAATAAAAAAAAAATTTGGATCCATATATACATGAGCGCTCCTCATATATGATATATGGAAATACGCACATACAGACATACAACACAAAACAGAAGTGTGCACACATAACATACAACACATAAGACAATAGTAAAGGCCTTGAAGCTTTACACAGGTGAAATCTCCATTGCAATGTTTAAAAACTCCACAATCAAAAAATAAAACTGATCAGAAAAACATTAACCTAGGTCTGTATGAGCTCAAAAATAAAATAGAACTTTATGATGTGGGAAAAAGCAATAATAAAATAGATATTGAAAAAAGCATCCTGGTTAATCACTGTTGCAGATGTAAGAATAGCCAAGCTGGAGCTCTGGATATCAGCTGTTATGGATTTGAGTCAAATCATCTTCTTTTTGGTCTGTAGAAATTGTTTTGGTTAGTCTCTCTGGAATCCAAATCGGCTGCTGTTCTCCCTGTGGAAACACACAAACAGAACCCCGACTCCAGACAATCACTGGGTCAGGACCTTTCCATTGTCCTGTTAGAATATCCTTCCAAAGTACCTTAGGCTTATGTACATTTTTGGGATACAAATGTCTTTCCGCAGCACTAAGCCCTGATGAATCCAAGTTTTAAAAGTTTAGAGTAAAAAGGGTTATTTTAAGTTTATCTTTGGGGGATATATACCCCTTTCCAATTCCCTCCTTTTGTTTTAATAAGTACATTTTAATAGTTTGATGAGCTCTTTCAACTATGCCTTGTCTTTGTGGATTGTATGGAATTCCTGTTATGTGAGTAATGCCAAATGATGAGCAAAATTGTTTAAAAGAGTTAGAGGTATAGCCAGGACCATTATCTGTTTTTAACTGTTTTCGAACACCCACAGTGGCAAAAATTTTGTAAGCAATGAGCTATAATATCTTTAGTTTTTTCTCCAGCATGAAGGGAGCCCATAAAAAATCCGGAAGAAGTATCAACTGTAACATGCAAATATTTTAATTTTCCAAATTCTAGCAAGTGTGTGATGTCTATCTGCCAAATATGGTTAGATATCAATCCTCTAGGATTGACTCCAAGATTAATTTGTGGTAAAAAGTCACACAATTTTGACATTGTTTTATTATATGTCTGGCTTGTTCTTTAGTTATTTTAAAATGCTTTTGTAAAGTATTAGCATTAACATGGAACCTTTTATGAAAATTTATAGCTTCTTCTATTGTGGAGAAAATATGTATGTCATGTGTAGATTTATCTGCTATTTCATTGCCCAAACTAAGGGCTCCAGGCAATCCTGCATGTGCCCTGATATGTCCAATAAAGAATGGATCTTTTCTGTCCCAGATTAGACTTTGTATAGTGGAAAACAAAGAGAAAACAGTAGAAGAAGGGGAAATCCTACCAGCATCTTCAAGGGATACTATAGCATTAACTACATACTGACTATCAGAAAATAAATTAAATACAGAATCTTTAAACATCACAAAAGCTTATAATACTGCATTAAGCTCTACCTTTTGAGCTGATTGTTTGGGTACTAAAAATGTAAAAGTTTGATCAGGGGTAACTACTGCTGCTGTACCATTATTTGACCCATCAGTGAATATATTTGGAGCATTTATGATAGGGGTTTTTCTTGTCATTTTTGGAAAAACTACAGGATGCTTAGACCAAAACGACAGCAAAGGATTAGATGGTAAGTGATTATCAAATGAAACATTAGATTTACACATGATTATTGCCCAAGTATTTAACTCATTAGCTAACTCATCAATTTGATCCATAGTATATGGAGTAATAATTTTATTGGGAGAAATCCCAAATACTCCCTTTGCTGCTCTTATTCCTTTGAGTATTAATTGTCCTACAGCCTCAGGATACCTAGTAAGAACAGTGTTAGGAGAATAAGATAAATGTATCCACAATAATGGACCTTCTTGCCAAAATACTCCTGTAGGAATATTTTTTGTTCATAGTACAATAAATAATAATGGCAAACTTATATCAATTCTATCCAAATGCATATTTTCCATATATGTTTCAATGATTTTTATTGCCTTTCTTGCTTTAGGCGTTAACATGCGGGGTGAATTTGGATCTGATGGACCTTTTAGGATATCAAATAAAGGTCCTAGCTCTCCTGTTGGTATGTCTAGATAAGGCCTTATCCAATTTATGTCTCCCAATAACTTTTGAAAGTTGTTATGTGATTTGACTTGATCTACTCGTATTTGAATTTTTGGTGGACGGACCATGGTTGAGGATAATAGAACTCCTAAATAATTAATTGGTAGATTTAATTGTACTTTATTGCTATCTCTAGATTATAATTTTTTAATAAATTTGTAAGTGTGGCATAACATTCTAGCAATGTGTTTTTATCTTTATGTGCCAATAACACATCATCCATATAGTGAAATATTTGTAGTTCAGGATTTTGATTTTCTAAGTGGCTGGATTGCTTTGTTAACATAAATTTGACACATAGTTGGACTATTAGCCATCCCTTGAGGGAGTACTTTCCATTCATATCTCTGATCAGGACCTTCATGATTTGGTGCAGGGATAGTAAATGCAAAACGTGGACTATCCTCAGGATGAATTGGAATTGAAAAAAAAAACAATCTTTAATATCTATAGCTAAAACATACCAGGTTTTTGGTAAAGCAGACAATTGGGGAATCCCTGATTGAGCAGGTCCCATAATAACCATCTCATTATTAATGGCTCTTAAATCTTGCAATAATCTCCATTTACCAGATTTCTTTTTGATGACAAAAATAGGAGCATTATGGGGAGATACGGAAGGTTGTATATGTCCCTCCGCTAATTGTTGTTTGACCAGGTCATGGGCTACTTGTATCTTTTCTTTAGTCAGGGGCCACTGAGGAACCCACACTGGTCTTTCTGATTTCCAAGTAATTTTGATTGTCTCAGTGGCCCTTTCTGAAAACCCAATCCATGTCTTTTTATTCCTTGACCTATTTGAATTGGTGCTGTCATACCTTGTTCTTGTTCTCTTAATCTTTTTTCTTTCCTAAAGCCTTGTCTAGCCCTAGTAGTGGACGTGTTATAATTGATGTTATTTGTTAATGTCAAACCTAATTGATCTAGGACATCTCGTCCCCATAAATTTATAGGAAGATGATCCAATACATAGGGCTGTATAGTTCCTCTACATCCTTCAGGATCCTTCCAATCTAATACCATTGCACTTCTATGGGGATTAGTTGCCACTCCTAGGCCTCGAAGTGTTTGAGTGGCTTGTTGTAATGGCCAATGTTTTGGCCATTCTTGACGAGATACGATGCTAAGGTCAGCACCTGTGTCCAGTAGCCCATTAAATTCATGTCCTTGAATATTTAGTTTTAGCATTGGGCGAGATTCTAAATTTAAAGACAGCATAGCCCAATCCACACCTGTGGAGCCTAATCCCCTGGAAACTCTTTCTACAGAATGACTGGAAAATTTATCACGCAGGCTGGGTATTAGTAATAACTGTGCTATTCTATCTCCTGGTGAAATTACTGATATACCTCTTGGAGAACTAGCTATAATTTTTATTTCACCTTCATAATTGGGATAAATTACCCCAGGACTTATCATAAGTCCTTTTAGTGTAGAAGAACTGCGTGTCAATTATAAGCCTACTGTTCCTTGGGGAAGAGGTCCTTTTACTCCTGTGGGAATGATTTGAACTCCCATCTCTGGAGTTAGTACTGCTCTGGCAGAGGCACAGATGTCCAACCCTGTGCTCCCTCTAGTTTGTCTGATGAGGGATTTAATGGATAATTAGTCCTGGGCACTACCCTGATGGTGTTGCTGGGTTCCTCCATTGCCCCGTATATTTGTGGTTGTGGGCCCCGGAGCATTGGACCCCCCAGTCCGTTTTTTGGCAATGGAGCCTGATGCCTTTCTCCACGATATCATGGGTAAACACTTGGTCCTTGTCTGTTTTTTGATAATGGAGTACCCTCTATGGTGGTTTGAGAACGGCATTCATTAGCCCAAAGTCTCCCTCTACGGCATCATGGGCAAATACCCGGTATTCTATTCCTTTGATACCTAGCTTTGTTAAACCCTCCTCCTATGGGGCAACTCCTTTTAAAATGTCCTGTTTGTTCACAATTGTAGCATGTTTTTGGCCTGGCATCTAAAGCCTGTTGTACTGCAGCTGCCAAGACTTGCCCTTGTTCATTAATGTCTCTACATAATTTAATATATGTGTTTAAATCTTCATGTCTCCATGGTCTAATGACCTCTCTGCAGCAACAATTTGCTTGGTCATAAGCCAGTTGTTTTATAAATGGCATTGCTTGTTCTGTATCCCCAAAAATTCTGGAAGCCGTTTGAATAAGCCTGTCTACAAATTTAGCGTAAGGTTCATTAGTTCCTTGTATTACCTTAGATAATTTTCCTTGTAAATCTCCATGTCCCTGTAAAGTTTTCCATGCCCTAACCGCATCTACAGCAATTTGTGCGTATACGCCAGGATCATATTCAATTTGTTGCCGTTGACCCTCATAAGGTCCTTTTCCTAATAACATATCTAGATTTCTTTGAGGGTAACCGGCTGCTGCATTTCGCCTAGCTGTCTCTGTGCAAAATTCCTCATTGGCAACCTTCCATAACAAATATTGTCCTCCATTTAGCACAGATCGACACGTTAGCCCAATCTGCTGGTGTCATGTCCAAGTTGGTAATGGATTCGACCATGCTCACAGTGAAGGGTGCTTGTGGACCATAGGTTGTTACAGCCTCCTTTAATTGCTTCACTGTTTTGAAATCTAAAGCATGGTGAATTCATTGCCCTCCTGCCTGCTCAAGTACAGGGCATGCTTATCTTTGGGGTCCTGCCTCAGGATTCCGTCCATCAACTAC
Organism: Marmota flaviventris; assembly: GCF_047511675.1. Taxonomy (NCBI): domain Eukaryota; kingdom Metazoa; phylum Chordata; class Mammalia; order Rodentia; family Sciuridae; genus Marmota; species Marmota flaviventris. The sequence goes on along the minus strand of NC_092505.1, from coordinate 106,496,375 downwards.
GGGAGTTGAGGGCCACTCAGCTGTAGATGGAGCTGTTGGTTGAATTATGCCCTCTGGTGATAGAATGGAGTTAGTAGCAGCCTCCTGTTGTAGCTCCCCCCTGATGGTTGTTTGTCCTTCAAGCTTTCTTCCTTTAAATTTTCCTCTGTTTGTCTAGCTCGAGAGACCTTCTATTTTGCATGTTTACTACCATAGTCTGGACCTCTAACAATTTACTTAACAGTCTTTCGGTTTGTTTTTTACTAATTTCTAATCTACTATAAAGGTAACGCAACCCAATAAGATAACATAAAACAAAACTGAAACAGAATGAAACAAAAATGGAACAAAAAATCGTTGTACCAATTTTCTCTTTCTTAGGGCTGAACAACTTCAAACCTTGAGCCAACCTTTTTTCCCAGTTTGCCTGAGAAAGTTCTAATGATAGGCAGCTTGAAACAAAAACAAAATAAATCAAAACAAGAACACATTGTTTTTTGAAATGGTCACCCATTCTCTCGCCTTCCCTCAGGGGCGAGCAATTTTACTCACCTCCAAGCTTCAGGAGTCCCCCGCATGGGCCACCAATTGCCGCAGTCTGGGTGGGCACAAAATCACGGGCCACTCAAGCAGGAACAAACTTTATTTTTGAAACTGCCGCCAATGCCCCGTATGCTCCCAGCCAGATTGCCAACCAACCCACGCGGCGTTCTCCTGGACCCCAACAGGCAGTCCCTCCTCCGGAATTCCCTCCTACCGCACTTCCCCAACCAATGGGAACTCCCCAGGAGTCCCATAGCAGGCCGAGGTGGACAGCAGGAGTCCAATATCCATATGAATGCAGATCTTAACATAATCATATCATCTCAATGGCTTGCTGGCGTCACCTTTCAACCAAAAATGCCATGCATCATATTACTTGGCTGTGGCTCTTAGCAGTATATGACATGATTTGTTCTGTTGCTTCCCTCTTCTTTCCCTCCTCTCCTCCACTCCCTTTTCTACACTGATCTGAATCGTGCATTCTTCATGAAAGTAGGATCCATTATTCTATGTGCATGTGACATATTTCACATGCACATAGAATAATTTGGCCTACTTCAGTTCCCAGTTCTTCCCCTTTCTCTCTACTCCTCCCTCCTCCTGGATTCCCTTCCTCTGCTCTTCTCCCTTCTATGTTTGTAAGATCTACTTTTCAACTACAGAAGTTTCTAAAGATGAGTTCACCAAACCACTAAGGGACAGATAATCCAATGTTTATTACCTATTTCACATATTCAAAAGGGAAAGATATCCAACTAATTCCATAAGGGCAATATGACCTTATACCAAAACTAAATGAAAACAGTACAAGTAAGAAAAATTAGAGGCCAATCTCACTTTAAATATGTAGAAACCTTGAATAAAATATTGGGAAAACAAAATTAGGAAAGTTTAAAAAAAATCCACCTATGATCAAATTGTGTTTATTCCTTGGATGTAAGATAACATAAAATGCATTAATTTGATTCACTATATTTACTAATATGATTCATATTTTAAATGTGAAATGCTGAGCCAGGCATGATGGTGCACATCTAGAATCCCAGCAACTCAGGAGGCTGAGGCAGGAAGATTGCAAGTTCAAGGCCAGCCTCAGCAATTTAGCAAGACCCTTAGCAGGTTAATAAGACCTTCCCTTAAAAAAAAAGGCGGGGGGCGGGGGGGGTGCTGGAAATGTAACTCAGTGGAAAAGCACCCCTGGCTTCAATCACCAGTACAAAAGAAAGAGTGAAAAATTGAAATAATTTTAATGGGTGCTAAAAAAGCATTTGAGAGAGGGGCCTATATTGTACAAGACTGTCAGAGAAACCTCTATAAAATTGACATCCGCTAAGACCTGAGCAATGAGGATACTGCGTTGGGAAGCCGGAGAAGGTGGCTCTGAGAAAGTAAGGTCAAAAAAGAAAATCTACTCGAAGGATCTGGAAATGTTCAGGGTTAGAAAGATGCTCTCTAATAGTTTTGTGAAATCGGGAACCAAGGGCTCTAAGTGACCACCTTGATCATCACCCTCCTCCTGGCATACCTCTCCAACTTCTTCACCCTACTGAGGGTGGGATTCCAGGGAGGGAGCCTTCAATTCTCACCACGTAACAGGAGCCCACCCCTGGAGCAGGGTGCAGTGATTAACTGTCCCAAAGACTAAAATGAAGAAATTGGGATGATGCTTCCAAAAGAAGATAAAATAAGTGTTCAAGAAGCATAAACAGCATGTTCAAAGGCCCTGAGCCTTTAAAGGTGCTAAGTGTGTAAAAATCCCCTAATGTAGGTTTTAAAAACCATGGTGAAAGTTCAGGTTGTATCCTAAGGGGAATTAGGAATTTCAGGCAGAGCAGTGACATCATGAGATTAGCATCTTAAGGGAGTTACCCTTTCAACTGTGCAGAAAATAGAGTGAAGAAAGACACAAGTGAAAATAAGGAGACATTAGGAGATCATTGCAATAATTCAAGAAGAAAATAATGACCAAAGTGGTGGAATAACAGTGGACAGAAGTGGTTGGGTACTTGGGAGTTCACATTACGAGTTTGTTGGTGGGTGTGGAGGATGAGGGGGCAGAGAAGAATCAGGGTGACTCACAAGTTTCTGGACTGAGCAAGGAAGTAATTTGTGGTGCCTTTTATGATTTGGCGAAAACTGAGCAATGAAGGCAGAGAAAAATTTGGAGAGGAAAAAACACAACACCACTTTTGCGCATGTGAAGATTAAGCTACCCAGCCTGACAACACCCCTGGAACCCAACCACTCAGGAGGCTGAGGCAGCAGGATCCCAAGTTCAAGTCCAACTTGGGCAATTTAGCAAGATCTGGTATAGAATTTTAAAAACTGAAAAAGGCCAGGGACGTAGTTCAGCATGTGAGGCCCTGGATTCAGTCCCCAGTATCAAAAAACAAACAAAAAAATATTAAGATATCCAAATGGAGTGGTCCAGGAAGTAACTGGATATAATGAGTTGCAAGGAACTGTTCCAACAGGAGATATAAATTAATGATTTTTATTGTAAAAGTAGCATTAAACAGGAATGTATGAGATCATTTATAGTCAGCCTTCTTTGCAACATTTTAATGAAACTATTACATTAAACTAAATACATCAGAGCTAACCTTTACAGTAAATCAAGCACGTAGCCACCTACAGTTATGGCCTTGAGAGTCACAGGACCTTCATAATGGTATCTGAAACTCCTACATGAATTCTTTTCTCTGGATTGAGAAAGAAAGCAGATAAGCAGAGATTTCAGCTACTTGACAAATGCTTTCACCCTTGCAGACCTCAAGGTCAAAGAATATATTTGGAGCAGAGAAGGGAATTCCACAGAATGTGTAGCACTGGACAGAAGGAAGGGAACACAGAGCATTTATTTGAGCTGGCACCGTACTCTGCTATGGGGATCTGGTGAGCATGGAAGTGTTTCCTCTGAAATTTAGACACAAGAGACAGGTAAGATAGCAGCAGGTGACAGCAGAAGGGAAGAAGCTACCAAGCACAATGTGTTTGATTTTACTAAATGGGATACGGAACTAAAGATAGAATTTAATTTACATGTTCTTTATTGATAAAAAATATTCCAATTAATGTGATGATTTGTATTTCAATAAGCCTACTATTCTATTTCAGTTGACAATAAACTGTATTTTCCAATTGCTGTTTTCCCCAATACTGCTTGTTTTCCTGAATATGTGTTCCTCTCCTGTGCAATGCTGGCTGTGTTGCTCTGTTTCAAGCATGAGCTTATTCTAACCACCAGTTGCACGATTCCACTTCCTTGAAAGTCTTTGCCTCTGGTGATGAGCTCTAAGGTCTGGAAGTTCTTCTGTCCTGATTGCAGTTTAGTCTTATCAATTTTAACAATTTAATGAAATGCATTTGCCCCTAATTTGTTCATTTCCAAATAAAGACATGAGGGAATTGCTTAATTACATTTGCAATGTGTTCAGACCATCAAATTAAAAACACTAAGTATGCTAGATAGTAGGAGTGCTAACGACATGATGAAAACATGCGCTGATTGAGAACTGCCAAAGATGATTGTTGTTTTGAGCTTTTCCTGTGTTGACTCAATCTTCCTTTTCTGTCTTACCTCCAGCTACTGTTTTATGATAATTCCAATTTTTACCCACTGGTCTCTTCATGTTCAATGCGAAATGAAACTTTTAATTAGGCAAAATTTATTCTCAAACCTTCTTCATTTTTCTTTTCAACATTGTTTGTTCCCACATCTAACTATCTCTGTGATCCAGTGGCCTCAACCGCTCAACATTTTAAAGCTTTCTCTGCTTCCCTCACTAAAAACAACGGCAACAGCAACAACGCTCTACTAAAGAACCTCTATATCCTTAAGATAATCTGAAGTCCTGCTGTTGTGTTTATTTTGGATTTCTTTTGCTCTTTTCTATTTCTTTCTTTCTTTTTTTCCTTTTTACCGGGGATTTAATTCAGTAATGCTCCACAACTGAGCCACTTCCCCAGCCTTTTTTATTTTGAGACAGGATCTCATTAAGTTACTTAGGGCCTTGTTAAATTGGTGAGGCTGGCCTTGAATTTGTGATCCTCCTGCCTCAGCCTCCTGAGTCACTGGGATTTTAGGTGTACATCACCATGCCCAGCTACACTATTTTTGTATGCAAGAAAAAATATGGCTCAAAGAAATGAAATAACCATTCAAACTCACAGGGCTAGTGAGAAATGTAACAGATCTCTGGAGCTCTGGAACTGGGATTTAAATACAAGTCTGTAGACATCAGATCTGGGCTCTGAACCAAAGGGATAAACAAGTAGCCACTGTACCATGAGGGAGCCAGCTCCAGGGTAGAGCCAGATAATTCTCTCCTTTGTGATCTGGGCAAGTAGCAGTTTCTCACTCCTCCTTTATCACATTCCATCCCTGAGCAACTGCTCTGCTTCAATCGTGCCATCATCAATCCCACCCTCCCTCCCCAACACCCAGCATTTCCTGATCTTGCATTGCCCTGCTCCGCTTCCAGATCATTGCCATTTAGAAGATTTTTTAGTAAATAATGAGAGAGTATTTTTAGCTCTGATGTGGTGGTCAAGAAGTCTTTCCATTTTTTCTACTAAAAAACTTATTTTTGTTCTCAAAATACTGGCCTATTCAACAGCAGGTGCTTTCTGATGGTGTTCTAGGAAGGGCTTTTCCAGGCAGCAAGACCTGCCTGGAAGCAGAAGTGAGCTGTGAACATTGTCTTCCTCTCCTACCCCCAGTAAAGGCCACCCGTTCTTACCTGGAGAAATACAAAGCAAGCTTTATGTTCTAAATAAATCCCCTTTTAATTTACTAAAAATTATTTTAATAGATAAATGTAACTTTAAAATTTTTAAACTGTAAGCTGAAGGTAGTTCATTTTTCTTGTAGTCATGTACAATTGAAAATGCTTATTGACATCAATTAGTCATATCTCAGGCTTATTTGTATCATTGTCAAGAAAATTCCTTAATTCACTACAAAGATGCAAGACTGAATCATTTACTGTTTGTAAAACTATGTTCAGCAGAATTTGAAGAAGAATATCCTCTGGCTTTTCTTTGTATCAAATTGGGAGGCAGCTGGGTCAAAATCCCTCTTTAAAATTGCTTGTTTAAAAATTTCCAAGGAGGGGCTGGGGTTGTGGCTCAGTGGTACAGCGCTCACTTATCATGCACGAGGCACTGGGTTCCATCCTTAGCACCATATAAATGTAAAATAAAGATATTGTGTCCACCTAAAACTTAAGAATAAGTATTTTTTAAAAAAATCTCCAAGGAGCATTTGTTCCTTGCGATTCAGAGTATGGCCCAAGGGGGTTGTTAGAATTGAAAACCTCAGATCACACTATAGAACTACTCAATTGGGTCCAGATTAAGAGGATCATCAGGTGATTCAAATGCACATTTGTGTTTTCTTGGATGAGACGAACAGAACTCAATGACATATTTTAAAAGTTGCCGTAATAGCCAGATATGGTGCCACACACCTGTACTCTCAGCTAACCTGGAAGCCGAGGCATGAGAATCTCAAGTTTGAGTCCAGCCTGAGTAACTTAGTAACACCCTGTCTCAAAATAAAAATAAAAAAGGGCTGGGGATGTGGCTTAGTGGTAGAGCACCCTGGGTCCTATCCCTGGCACAGAAAAACAGATGCTATCGATTCTCTCTCGAAACATTGCCACCAACTTCTTAAAATCTAAGGCATATATTACAAGTTCCCTTTGGGAGGGCTGACACTTTTAATGAAAAAAGATGTTTCTACAGGAAATATTACTGTACAGGACTCTCAGTCATTCAGCATTCTTGATGACATTATTCACTACGTGACATAAAAATTTTGTTTTTATTCTGTTTACCATATGACATGTTATGCTGTGTCCTCGCAAATGTCATTATTTCAGAGCTTTGTTAAAGAAATCTAAAGTGAAGGCTAAACTATAGCAGGGAAAAGGAAACAGAAACAGAATCAAGTAACTGACAGAAATGGCCCTGAAAGATGGCATTGAGGAGGCCAATGACGATACCTGAAAAAAAAGCCCAAAGAACAACAAGCCTGAAAAGCAGGGTCACAGAAGCCCCTGCTAGCCATCTTTCCAAATTGAAAGACAATCTCTCCAAATCCAAAGACAACCTGTCAGTGGAAGAGAAATGCTGGGTTGAACATCTTGCTTCCTGAAGACTTAGTAAGGTGGTGATATGTAGGAAGTAGAGTTCTTTTTCAAGAAGTTCGTGGAGGTCAGATTCGTCACAGGGGCAAGCTTTATCAAGACACTGGGAGGGCAACACCCTTGATGTCTCGGGGCTCTATCCTTCCCCAGCCACTAGTCAGGTATGCTGACAGAAGGTGAGTTGAAGCCTGGCATGGGAACTTCCCATCCTGCAACTCCTAGGCTGAAGGTAGACCAGGACTGTGAAGCTGCCTGTGTTGGGCTCCAGAAGAAAGCAACCATGGCCAAGTAGGAGGAATCACAGCAGCAGACAGGCTCTCCCCAGCCACCGGGATGCTGAGTTCCTCCTACAAAGAAGTCTACTAATGCTTCCTGATGGAAAAGGGCATCTTTCTCCATTCTTACCAATACAATTGCAGGATACCAACAAACAAGTTCTGGAAAATGTGAGACGTTTTGGACCAGAAGTCCGAAAACTGAACAAATGGAATTGCATTTAAAAAAAAAAATCAAGAAACTGATTTTATCCTTGAAATCTAGGTGAGATCAGAGGATTAAGTATTAGTCACTGATTGGGGCACAACTGTTTCTTTTTAAATTTCATCTAGATCTTGTAAAATTATTTTCTTCTTTCTCCCTTGGCATGTGTCATCTTCCTATGTATTTATTCTCCCTTCATTTAATCTAATTCTAATTCTATTTTTTAAAATAAGGTTGAACTTGTCAATGTTTCCTTTTATGAATTTGGGATTGTTTTGTTGTTGTTGGAAAGGTCTTTTTCACGTTGGGTGATAAAAAAAAATCCATAATAAGAAGACTAATGCTTTCAGGATTCTATTTTTGTATAAAAATCTTTGATTCATTTTTAATTTCTCCTAGTGTAAAGTAAAAAGTATTTTTTTTCAGTGACTACCTGACTAATCCAACACTTAACTTTGTAAATTAATCAAATGTTCCCTCTAACAGACATATTTATGATTAATCCAATTTCTGTTGATGTTAAATCTAATTTACTCATTTTTAACTGTAAAAAACAAGATATCAGACAAGTATAGTTAACAGTACCAGCTATCGCTTGCTTGTTGAAGAAAAATCCTAGAAACAATGGATTTTGCATTCTAGGTATTTTATAAAACCAACCTTCTGTTGATTGTCTGATCATCTACAAAAACTTCTGAGTTGTAATTTTAACTTTACACTTATCTGTCTACTCAATTTAAATCGAATTTTTTAAAGTCATGTGAACCAAAAGGTATTTGGATCCATCTCTCTTTTAAATTTTAATTTATGAGCAATCATTTATCTATATGCCAGTTTTGATACCATGCATATGATGCATGGACATAAGAACATACGTAGACCCAACACAATACACAGGTGTACACACATACATAAAGCAGACAGGTAACAGAGATCTTGTAGCTATTTGTAGGTAGATCTTCACAGGTAGGAGGCAATGCTCAAATGTTTACTAAAGCCTCTTTTGGATTTAAACTGTTAGAAATTAAAATAGGGCTTATCAGACTTTCAAGTTACGCTTTAAATACAGAGGCCTGTGCAGTTGGAAATGCTAGGTGTAAAGTCTGATGGCCACGGCGGACACTGAGATCAAAAGTTCAGGTGGCTACTTGCCTTCAATGGCTATCAGATTTATTCTCAACATCACCATGTCTATGTCCTTTTTTAGGATTTTGTAAAAAGAGATTCTCCAATGTATTTGAGAGCTAACCCTTGAAAATTTGGCATCTAAACAAAGACAGAGTATAAAAACCTCTACAGTTAGATAAAATAAGACTGACCAGGAAAAAAATATTTTAATTTAAGCATTCAGGATCAAATGTGGTTTCACCATAAAACCATGAACTCCAAAATGTAGAATTTTTAAAAGCAGGAGATCTAAAAAAAAAAAAAAAAAAAGATGACACGTTGTAATTAGTAAAGGAGCATGCAGAACACCTTTATCAGATCAGAGTATACCCTGGGATCAGATTAGAGTCAGTTCAGATATGGAAAGAAAGAGAGAGCCCTGAAATCCTTAGATAAAGATTTTCAAGGTACAGAAGACTTGAATCCATGAGATCATTCCGTCTTCCCTCCCTGTGCTGTAGTGTTTAGGGAGGAACTTCTTAAGAAAGCAGCATGTTAGACTGCTAAGAAGAGATAAGATAACCAGCCATTTAAGTTCCACAAGTGGCCTGTATTTAAAAGTGACACTTTTTTCCCCTTTGTTCTCAACTGGTTCTCTGAAAGCCTTGTAAATCTTGAAAGTTCTGCATGCTCTGTAGGCCTTGGAGAGAGAGTCTGGCAGAAGCTAAGAAGTAAGGTAAGCTGCTGTTTTGAGCAAAAACCTCATGCACAGGGCATTCTAACCATGTTTCATTTCCCCAGTTGTCCTTTTGGGTCCTCACACTCACAGGACCATGATTTCATATTATGCTCCTCAATTTGAAAAGGGAGGCAAGCCTGTTATTGCTCTGGATGACATCTCCACTACAGAAAATAAATAATTTGGATTCCTGAACTAGGACAGATGAGGCGTAGTTTTACTCTAAGTTGAGACAGATTTTCTGCTCTTTTTCTGGCCAGCTGAGGGGAGTACAGGAGATGTGTCCTGTGAGAGCCTAGAGAAGGGAGTCTAATTTCAAAGCTGGGGGAGCTCTATCTTGAGAATCTCTCATAATGGGTCCCTGTTTAAGGGGCAGACAGTGTGGACAGAACTGGGGTAGAAGCATTTCTGAAGAGGGAGAGGTCACGTGGCTCAGGCTTGAGAGATTAATGGGGCACCTCTTTCCCAAAGACCTCAGGTCAGACTGAGATTTCATCTTTGGATCCAAGATTCACTGGGTGAGGGTGCCCTCCACATTGGGACAAGTCAATCCGAAACAGAGACAGACAGTGGTCAATATTTGGTACCCTGCGGGCTGTTGGAGTCAGACTTAGGACGTGAGACCTTCCTGCAGCACGGGAGAGTGACCCCAGCCCGCTGCCTTTGTTTGTCTCAAGCCTTCCTCTGTCCCATGCACAAATTTTTTTCCCACAGAAAAAAAAACTGAAGCAAGTCGGGACCGACATTCCCAGCACCTGGGTGAAGGGGGATCTAACCCACCTTTTATCAACATTGTTTGGGGACTGCATTTCTCCTGCAGTGAACAGGTAGTTTGCTAAGGAATGTGATTTATCCTGTCCACAGAGGCCAAGCAGGGCTGCACGTACATTGCTTCTTGGAAAACAAAGCAAGTGGGGGTCAGCACAGTGAACCCATTTGATAGAATTATTACGCACCACACTTAGCTTTTATGATGTCACGGATGTCTACATGAGATGTCATTGTTTATTGCTATTTGATTTTTGTAAAATACCCTCCTTTTGGCATTACCTGTGTGGTTAGTAGAGGTCCTTTTATCTGTGTCAATTAGGGGTTTTCTTAGTAAAGTTAGGACTTTTATGTGCCACATTACATCTTTTTAGACCAATAAGAGGGATAAATATTGGGGATAGGTGATCATACAGCACATACAAAAACAGATCAAGCCTCCACTATAGAAGGTTGGGAAGATTTGCAGGTCTCAATTTAACTCAAAGCTTGTGACTCTGACAGTCTCCTTTGATAGCTACCAGGCACTCCTGTCTGTGAAACCTTCCCTGATGGCCTCCAGCTTCACTTGTTTTTGGTGGGGGCTCATCTGCTATTTGGGGGGCAGTACATGAAAAAGAGGGCTGGGGGTCAAGGCCTGATCTAGAAGGCGTAGGGAGCGAGCAGTCAGTATATTAATTATAGAGCAGAGCAAGGGTGGTATAATGAGGGTCTTGAGTGAAGGAGAAAGAAAGCTTGGAGGTAAGGAACCTCAGGTCATTGGCCATTTTGTTGGAGGAAATTGTCTAAGTCTTGGAGGATTTGGGGGTCAAACATGCCAAATTTGGGCCATTGATGCTGGTTGTTTAATTTATATTGCAGCCAGATCTGAGTACTCAGCCCAATGATGCATTTAATTTTAAGGTCGGTTTGGAAGCGGAGGGTCTTAAAATTATTTATGAGACAACCTAAGGGGGAGTAGCCCCCATGTTGGAGAGGATTGGTAGAGTGGTGGTTAAGATCAAAGTTTCACTTGATGTCTCCTGTTGTTGCTGAGAGCTTGGTCCTTGTCCCCGATACCAATCTAATAATGAGGACATGGTTTTGAGAAAAAGGAAAAAGATAGTTTATTGTTTTGCTAGCAAAGGAGAAACACAGGGGACTCCTGTCCCAAAGGCTGTGATTCTGCCCATCTGCAGGAATAGGGGGCTTTTATAGAGGTGATTTAGAGAAAAATGAGATTAGGGAGAGATTAGGGAGGAGAAGATCAGGGAAAAGAAGGACCAGGGAGGAAAAGGATGGGAAAAAAGAAAAAAATGTAAGTTTCAAAGCCACAAGGGATATAGTCAAAGCATCAAGTGAACTCTGTTATACCGGAGAATGAGAGGGCTTCCCCTCCTGCAATTCCCAATGGTAGAGAATCCCCAAGGTCCAGATGGCAGAGCACTCTGTGAGAGACTGGAAGGGACCTCTCCCAAGAATGAGCAGGCCATGTTGCATGAAGGGGAATAAAAATGGCAAAAAGCAGCCTCTGATCTGGAGGACTCAGAGACTGAGAGAGGGAGGGACTGGAAAGGAGAGGGTCAGAAGGAGGGAGTCCCCAATACCAGAAAAGGACCCGATACAGGTCTTTGCCATCCATGTGTCAGTAAGGCAGCAGAAACCCAGCCCAAGAGTGGGGTTGGTTTCAGGTCACATACTGGCCACTGTTTAGCTGATGTGGACCTGGAAAGTGTGAAGGGTCTCCTCTATAAGGCGGAAGGAAAAGAAAATAAGAGGAAATATGAAAGCGTGACTGAGGTTTGTTAGGATGGAGGGGGTGAAGAGCCGTGAACCCCATCCTAGGGGTTGGCACCAAATGAAAGAAAAAGAAACAGTGACAGACTCCATGGGTCAGCGATGCTGCACTGACAGCGAAGGGGCACATTCTCAAGAGGAAAATGGCAACTGGTCACGACAGGGGTCTGAGTGTTGTAGGGTTCAGGGAGACTTTATCAGCAGCAGAATGTGTCGGCAGCAGCAGTCAGGGCAGTTGTAGACACAGCAGACTGTGAAGGTCCAAGCCCCTCATTCTCCCTTTCTCCACGGGGCTTGGCAGTTTCCATGTCCTTCACAGTGAACAGGCTAACTGGCTGTTGTCGCATGACAACAGTGTCTGAGTGCTGTTAAGAATAAAAGGGGGAAAAGAATAAAAGAAAATAGATGGGCCCAGTGGCACAAGCCTGGAATCCCAGAGGCTCCAGAGGCTGAGGCAGGGAGATCCCAAGTTCAAGGCCAACCAGGCCAACTTACCAAGACCCTGTCTCAAAATAAAATTAAAAAGAAAAAAAGGCTGGTGAAATAGCTCAGGGGTAGAGTGCTTGCCTGGCATGCGTGCAGTCCTGGGTTCAATCCCCAGACCCCAGTCCCCTGGCCACAGAATTAAAAGAAATGCAAGGTGATGACTATTCTAGGTCAGGAGGTACTTCAGGAAGAATGCAAGATTTATGTATATGAAAAAAAAAAAGGGAACAGGCATCATAGCATTAAATCAGATGAACCAATCAAAGGACCTCAGAAGAGTCTAAGTCCCAGTAAAATGCTTCCTCTACAAACTTGAGTAATGGTGCTTAATGTTTTCACTCACTTCGTGAGTGGGGTTTAAACATTTCCCACCAACACCAAGTGGGGTTGGAGGAGATGACAATGGTAAGTTGTTCTAAGTAAAAGAAAGGCCAGAACTTAGGGAAATGTCGCGCCACCGTGTTGCTGTGAGCAGATTCTGGGGACGGCCAGGGAAAGTCGAGTTTGCCTACACATCCGTCTCCTGGTGCAAGTAGATATTGCCAGACCCCGTGGCAGGATTACAAAGACGCCAGAGAACAAGCACACAGAGTCGCTATGGAAACCAGATGCTTCAACTTGAGTTATTTACAGAGAACTTCCAGGGTCGCCAACTGCGGGGTGCTTCTCTCTCTGGTGCATCTCAGCCACAGGGTTGTTTTTAAGGGCTCTTCATTTTGCTATACTTGAGTAAGTAAGAAGTCAAGAGTCGGGGTGGTGACCACATCTCCAAGGTGTCATTCTGTGTGTGTTTTTGTTTTACACATGGGAAGCTTGTTCACACTTGCCTCAGCCATTGTCAAGGGTGCTGAATTCTGTAATATGAGAACCAGGTGTCAGTTTGCTCCTGTGGCAAAGAAGCACTTCCTGCAACACAGAGGTGGCCTCTGCCTGGGATGCACTGTGACACTCTTGGATCTCCACATTCTCTCACCTTTGACAGGGACAACCATCAATTTGGTCCTTAATTGTGAGTTGGAATTTTCCCAACTATTTAGCAGGATCTTTGAAATCAGGTGGGATTTTTTTTTTTTAAGGTAATTGCATGATGAGGATTTTCATAGCTTTTGAAGGATCTTTTGAACCATTTGATGTTTCAGCAGATGAAACGGTGGAAGCTATCAAGCTGATGATAAAGGTATGTACTTTGTCCCAAGCCACTAAAATGTACATTAACTATGATTGTGCAGTGTAGTTTAAAATGTACATAGATAGAGATACTATCCGGCATATTTTCAGTAAACAAGGAGCTAAAAACTATTTGAAAACCTCACTATCTGTAAGATAGAGTTTTAAGAATACAGCAATTTTGAATATGTTGGATGAGGAAGCAAACTGAGTCAGTAACTTTTCAGGAAAAAAGTAGGTTGTTCATGGCCTACATATCTGATAGCATTTCTTCATGAAAGGACAACAATATGACACTACCTTTAGGCCATGAAAGTGGAAAATGCCAGTCATCTGATAGATGTTTTGTTTGGTAAGCAAGCAAATAAAAAGAATCAAAGGGTTCTGGAAGCAGAGGACTTCAGCCAACTGCAAGCTGTGACTTCATTTGTGTTCAGAGTAAGCCAAGCTCAGAGAGGCTATCTCACCGAGGATCATAGTGCTAGAATAAGAAACTATTTGGATGCAGTATCTTCCTTACAATTTTTTTTATAAATGTTTACACTAAAATAAAAAATTAAGTAAAATATTTAGTAACTGACCATCAAATATTTAACTTGAAGACGGTCATTCCCAATGGCAGGGAAGCATTTGTTGAGCTGAGTTATGTGATAGATGGTTGATTTCGACAACCGGGATTTTCTAACCTGGGGGATCTTAACCTTATGCGTCACGGATTCCTTTGGAAGTTAGGTGACACCTACGAAATCTTTCTCAGAATATCTGTAAATACATAAGATAAAATACATATGGATAAAAAAGGAAGCCCTTTATATTGAAGTAAAATTTTCAAATGATAAAATCAAATTTGTGATGTAGAGGTATGGTGTAGAGGGTTTGCTTTATTATCCACTAACAGGTTCCAGCAGTGCATTTAACAACTATTACCCTTGCAAAGCAGTGACCAGTATGAATGACATTTTGAAATATCTGCCACACCAGTAATGTGACGTGAAAATGAAAGTATGTGTAGCTTTTTGTGTTTGTGCTGGGTATGGAACCTAGGACCTTGTGCATGCTAGGCAGACACTCTATCACTATGTCCCCAGCTCTGTATTAGTGACTTTTATTCGTGATAAAGTCACAGATACAGCTGACGAGTGCTACTTTAGTTTGTTGCTGTCAAGCATAATTTAAGGAAATTTTTAATTTCATTTAGAGTTCATGAAATGAAGACATAGTTTTATCCCACCCAAATTCTGTTTGTAAACTTCTTGAGGTGGTCTAGAGACTCTAAGTTAAGAACCCTAATACTTCTTCCCATTGTCCCCAATTATATTGCTCAGTGGAGAAATGTTTTTGATAAAGAGTGAGAGAGAAAGAGTGAGAGCTAGAGAGAAAGGGGGGGGGGTAGAGATTACCTTTCCGGTCTAGTAACTTAGAGATCTACTCTCCTCATAATATGCTGTTATCTTGAAGGATTATTTCCACATTCCTCTCTCAGAAGACGAACAAGGCAGGCGGTACCTGGAGCTGATGTATGCAGGAGCTGCTCTAAGGAACAGCTGGAGTCTTGCTGATGTTGGAATATCTTTCTGTTCGACTCTCAAATGCTTCATTAAGGTACCATGAACCAAATAACATTTGTGCAAGATGCCTGTCTCAATTTGTACCAAATTGTGTATAATCCTGCCACAGTAAGTTGGTAACTAACTTAGAGGTTTTCTTTCCCTGCCTTCTCTCTGCCGTTGGCATAGCTGGTCCTAGGCAGGCTTTGTGTGCAGGGGGAGTGACCTGGAGACCAGGCAGTTGCCCTTGTCTGCTCCCCACCCCCCACCTCTTTTGCTGCCTGTAAACACAAGCTCATCACAATCCAACATCAGAACAAGGTCCAGGGCAGATCTATAATACTGGATCGGGTCCCTTCATGGGCCACGATTATTAGGGGCAGAGGAGTGAAGAGGAAGAAATTTGCAGTAACAAGAGTGGTGGGGCAGTTTCCTCACCCAAATCTAGCCAAAGTAGTCATCGGGTTAGGTATGCTGCAATGGAAGTAGCTTTTCCACTTAATGTCCTTAATTAATAACACTAAATGTGCATGACTAAGCACTCATGAGCCCTGAAGGACTTTACAGAACCTATAATTATAAATACACAAAATTATGTGCCTAGATATTTCAGGGGGTCCTTAACTTACAACAATTTTTAAAGGAACAAGTCATCCAAAGAATTCAAGAGGGCTGCTCTAGGGTAGAAGCATTATTCTATACTCTTTCTTTACCCTACATGAAGACAGGAACCTCAAGGAGTTAGTAAAGTATTCATTCCCCACCAAACAGGGCAATTCTTTTCTCATATTTATATTTAAAAGGTTTTCATGGTAGTAGAGAGTTAACTCGATATGTGTTTCAGTGAGTAACTAAAAGGGTATTTAAAAGGAATGTTCTCCAACATTAAATAGTGAAGACAAGTCACAAAACACATACTGATTCTGCTTGTATGTACAAAATGTGCTGAAAGCTGGGTCCTTGTCCCTGTTTCCAACCCAGTAACAAAGACAAGGTTTTGAGGAAATGGAAACAGAAGTTTTATTGCTTTACTAGCAAAGGAGAAACAAGGGACTCCTGTCCCAGAGCCTGTGATTCTGCCCATCATGGGAGCTGGGGGTGTGGGATTACAGAGGTGACTCAGAGGAATCCCTTTTCCCTAGATTAGGGAGGAGAGATTAGGAAGGAGACCAGAGAAGAGAGATGGGCAGGAGGAAGGAGGGAGGGAGGAGATGGACAGGGAGAAGAAGGTCTGTGGGAGAACAATCTTACATGTGACTGAGTCACGCTCCCTGGCTGGGTGCTGAGACGCTCAGTCGCAGAAATGTGGCAGAGCTTTCCCCACTCTTCTTGGGTGCAAGAGTTGGTGTCTCATGCATGGGTGTGTCTTGCTACAGCCCCATGGGTGAAGCTATGTTCACCTGTTCCTTTGTAATATAACCCCTTGCCCTGTTTAGGATAGAATCTTCCATGGAAGTGCCTTGTGTGTGTCCCCTTCTCTTACTGTGCCCTTGGGTGTGGCCTACCCAGGTGTCAGTCAATCTGCTGACAGTGGACATCATGAAGATAGACTCAGCCCCCTGAAACCTGACCCCTTGCCTCATTTAAATAACTTCTCCTCAATAAAAGGGGTCAGCACGTGCTCTTGCTCTATCTCTCTTTCTGCGGACCCTTAAGGTCAGAGGAGCCGTCACAGTGACCCCAAAGAAAAAGGTATTTGTGTCTCTTGTGTGGTTATTTCGTGCAGCCCAGTTAGCCCAGTTTAACTGGAGTGACCCCTGAGAAACCCGGCAAAGGTCAAGAAGAAAAGATGGGAAGAGGATGTCAGGAAGGAGAAGTTTGGAACGAAAACACATGTCAGTTTTAGAGCTACAAGGGATATATGTAGTCAATGCATAAGTGGACCACTGATACAAAACCCATGTTTATATATGTTTTGATGTTCTATGAGCATTGTCACGTATTATTTTCCAGCTATGTTTCTTTGTGCACATGAGTTCTACCTTCTGAGAATCGGAAAGCTAGGGTCTCCTGATTTATTTTGGCAAACTTAGAAATATGATGATGCAAACCCCAAACTGAAGTTCAAAGACTTGTTGGGTATGCAGTTTTTCTATTTTGAAAGGTATGGTTGGTATTGTACACTTGAAGTAAACCCAAGACATTTAGTTTTTTTATTATTATTATTTTATTATGCCTATATTCTTGTGTGGATTGCTAAGTTTGCTTAGGTGACAAAAGGGAAAGATATTAGGTAAATCTACAGGCGATCTGACCTTCACTACATTTGAAATATAGTTATTTTCCAGTTTGCCTGCATGTCACACTTTGGTCAAAGTAGGTACATTTGGAGTAGGAGTGAATGGGGACTCAGTCAAGACTGGTGTGAAGAGAATGTTGCATCAACTCCTATGGAAGCCACAGAACCCGTTCTGTGCCTGTGTCTCCACGTTCTGTTTACACAGGGTGGGTCCTGACAACTGTGGCTACTGCTGCTCCTATAGAACTTGGCATTGAGGGCTGGGGTTGTGGCTCAGTGGCAGAGCACTTGCCTTGTGTGTGTGAGGCACTGGGTTCAATCCTCAGCCTAGTAAAATAAATAAATACAGATATTGTGTCCACCTGCAACTAAAGAAATATTAAGACAAAAAACCATGGCATTGGGCACTGCAAGAGCCTAGGTTTTCCTGGCACACAGAGGTGCTTCTGCACTGGCCCCTTTCATTCTGACCCATATTGCCCTGGAAATCACTGCTGCGGCTTTCTTCCCTCCTGTCATCCAGGGCCCAGAACAGTCCCTGGCACCTGGTGGTGCTGCGTCATGTGTACTGAATGAGTGAGTTCATGAGGATTTGAGAGGCAGAGCATGAAAGCTAATTAGGAAGATCTGGTTGCAGCCCGGAGCTTCACAGCGAGGTGTTGAGGTGCTTTTCAGGGATTGGATCCCCACCTTTCTGTGGCTTCCCCTCCCTCTCTACTCTTGAGGCAAAGCACTTCCTAGTATCTGGCCTTTATCCCTGTCTGCATCGTGCTCTTAGTTACAAGCAACAGAAACAAACCCCAGATGATTTAAGCCGAAAATAAACATATTAAAGAGCTTTTACATGATTCACAATCTTGCAGGGAAGATTACCAGGATCAGAGGTTACTCAACCAGAAACAATATCTAAGTCATATCCCAGAACTAGTCCAGGAAGGCCAGACTGCAGCTGCCAAGAACCTTTGAAGATGGTGCTGGAGTTGCTGTCAGCCCTGTGGCCAGGCCAGCAAGGCTTCAGGGCTGCCACTCCCCGAGTCAGCTGCTTCCCTGCCTTCTGGGCTCTTAGGTCCAAGGAGTGGGTAAGCAGGTCGGACTCGGCCTGCCTCCTCGCATACCCAAGCTGACAGCAAAGGGGCGGCCATCTGTGTCTCAAAGAGCTGAGATGAGCCCAGCCTTCCTAAGACACCCTAAGTCTCCTTCAGACTCCTTCTGGTTTCCTTGGCTTCCTTCTGTAACCAGACTTCCCCCAACAAAGTGTCCTAATCCCTTCTGATATCCCTGGAATGTTGTGAGAAGCTGTTTTTGTGAGACTGAGTACAGACCTGACTGCCAGGCAAGTTGGAAACCTGTGTGCTATCTTGATAGATGGAAAACTGATTGAAAATGATACACATTTTAGCTTTCAAAAGGCTAAAATGTGAATATATAAACACCAAAGTCCAGGAGAAGCATGGAGTTTTATATTTTGAATTCAGTTTTATACACAAGAACATGTATAAATGTGATTCTTCAAAATGTACAGTTTATCAGTGAGAATACATTTATAATAAACAGCTTTTTCTTTTGGGATGGGGGGCGTGCTGGGGATGGACCCAGGGCCTTGAGCATGCTAGGCAAGCTCTTTTGCCATCGAGCTACACCCCCAGCTAAATGGTTATTTTTTCTAAGAGAAACCATCACAAAAAGTATTGAAAGAATTTGGAAAAGAAAGATATTTTAGTTTCAAATCAGAGTCCCGTCCTGTCCAGGATGACTACCACACAAGAGGAATTTATGAAGACATCTGACCAGAATTCATTCAGTTCAGCAAAACAAACACCATTTCACCTTTTGGTTTACTCCGGAACAGTTGGGGCAAGTTTCCGCTGTCTTGGTGCTGCCACTCCAAAATAGCAAACATAAAAAAGGAGAACTTGACACAAAATTACAGCAGTGTTCAAAACTAGACTCAACTTCTGTTTTCTTTCAGCCAGTGTTTCTAAAACCCTTCCTATTTTATTGTTCATGTACATGTCTGTATTTGCAGTGAGTTTGCTTTGTTCTTTGAAGTGGGGAAGAATGTCCATCCTATTTCAGGTATTTGTTTTTATTGGAAAGACATCATGTATGCCTCTCCTTGGTGTCTTGGTTAGTGTGTGGAGGGAAAGACCTGATTTTGTGTATGCACCTTGTGATATGGCATTGTTTATGCACTAAGTTCTGACCAGCACCCTGACTCAGTGTACTCAGAGAGGTAGAGAGATGCCACCTCCTATGGGGTAAGATGCTATAATCAGCATCCCTGGCTCCCTGTCCATACAACCAATATGCAGAAGTACCCAACTAGTGGGCCTCATTCAAATTCAAACTGAGTTTTCCCACAAAAGCAGAGTTGTAAAGAAGAATGAAATTATGGTGTTCGCTGGAAAATGGATGGAACTGGAGAACATCATGCTAAGTGAAATAAGACAGAACTAGAAATTCATATGCAGAAGGTAGAACAAAATAAGGAAGAAAGAAAAAAGAAAAAGTGTGTGCATGGTGGGGCAGGGGATCCCAGGAAAATAGAAAAAAGCCAGGCATGGTGATGCACACATGTAGTTCCAGTATTTGGGAGGATGAGGCAGGAGAATTGCACATTTGAGGCCAGTCTTAGCAACTTAGTGAGGTCCTAAGCAACTTAGCAAGATCCTATCTCAAAAAAATAAAAAGGGGCTGGGGTTGTGTTTCAGTGGTTAGTAAAGTGATTAAGTGGGTTCAATCCTCAGTACCAAAAAAGAAAGAAAGAAAATAGGAGATCAGTGGAGAGTAGAAGAAGGCAATGGTGGGAGATGGGGGCATGAATCTGATTGAAACTTCCCGTGTACGTATATGAATATACCACAGTGAATCTCACCTTCAGGTATAGCCATAATGCACTGATTTAAAAAAACTATAAATAAAAAAGCAAAGTTTTTAAAATAGAAGATTACAGGTAGAGTTTAAATAATGCAAATATCATTTAAATAGATGCATTATGAATGAAATAGGTCTGGGATGTCATTTGACATTTATTATTTACTTGTGTAGTCAAAGGTCCCTATATGCTCCTCCCCGTAAAAACTGACTCTCTGTAGGTGTTAATTGGGGCCTTGGGACCTGACAGCATTTGATTCCTTGCACTTTTGGTTTTCACCTCTGTCAATGCTGGTACCTACAGGCTAGAGACAGGTTAGAAAGGCTTATCTTTTTTTTTTTTTTTTGTCAGTAGAATTGAAATAGTTTTATTTGTAAAAAAAAAAAAATGCTTTGTTCTATTTCACTCTGGAAAACATGGCATTTATAGTCAAAAGGCTTTCACCAAATATTCACAATGCATATCCCATGAGAGAAGGAAGATATCTGGATGTGAATGAAAGGCAGAGGGCTGGGCATGATGGTACACACCTGTAATCCACAGTGACTCAACAGGCTGAGGCAGGAGGATAGCAAGATTGAAGCCAGCCTCGGTAATTCAGCAAGGTCCCAAACAACTCAGAAAGACCCTGTCTCAAAATAAAAAACAATAGGGATGGGCATATAGCTCAGCAGAGTGCCCCTGGGTTCAGGTTTAATCCCCAGTACAAAAAAAAAAAAAAAAAAATGGCAAGCAAAAGACAGAATTTGTAATTTACAAATGAGTTGGAAAAGATCTCTGTTTTTCACAGGTTCAAATTAGGAATTGTAAAACCTTAGTAAATAGTTACCAAGACCAGGAAGTTTACAAAAATTCCAGGTGATGGTACCAGAGGAGAGTGGAACTCAAAACAAATATTCATAGTCCTGGAATTGTGAGTGCTTCTTTTTTTTGGGGGGTGGGAGGTGGGAAGGGTTACCAGAAATTGAACTCAAGGACACCTAACCACTGAGTCACATCCCCAGCCCCTCCATCATCATCATCATCATCATTATTATTATTATTATTATTTTGTATTTTATTTAGAAACAGGGTCTTACTAAATTTCCTACGGCCTGGCCAAGTTGCTAAGGCTGGCCTTGAAATTGCTATCCTCCTGCCTCAGCCTCCCAAGCCTCTGGGATTACAGGCATGCATGTACCACTGCACCTGGCCTGTGAGTGCTTCTATTTATTTATTTATTTTGATTTTTATATGACAGCGGAATGCATTACAATTCATATTACACATATACAGCACATTTTTTCGTATCTCTGGTTGTATGCAAAGTATATTCACACCAATTTGTGTCTTCATACATGTACTTTGGATAATGATGACCATAACATTCCACCATCATTTCTAACCCCATGCCCCCTCCCTTTCCCTCCCACCCCTCTGCCCTATCTAGAGGATGGCTTTGGAGAAGATAATGCTAAGTGAAGTTTGCCCATCCCCCAAAAAACAAATGCCGAATGTTTTCTCTGATATTAGGAGGCTGATTCACAGTGGGGCAGGGAGGGGAACATGGGAGGAATAGAGGGGCTTATCTACCATGTGAATGTGGTATCATTCATGTGCTGTGAAGCTTCTCTTTGCCTCGTTTATGTGGCCTCATGTAGTAGCAAGTTAACTGGGGAGAGTAACTCAGGCCTCCTGTATTTTGTTTGCACGTTATTCTATTCATTTGCTTTTCATTCTAAATATAAATTAGTACCCAGCCAGAGGAATAAAGATAAATCAGAGGAATCTCTAAAGAAATAAGGGAAGGGCTTGGGTTGTGCCTCAATGGTAGAGCACCTGCCCAGCCTGTGCCAGGCCTTGGGCTCAATCTCCAGGACCACAAGAAGAGAAGAAAAGGGTGGAGATGACATATCATCTCCTCTCTTTTGCACTTAGCACCTTTCTGTTCAGCTTTGCAGGGATTTCTGCCCAACGCACACATTCACGGACTGGCTTCGGCAGATCCAGCCTTGCACAGCCGAAGGAAAGCATGGGCCTGGTGAAAGGGGAGGGCGAATATGGTTCTCTCTATGGGTACTGAGCAGTTTTCTGTGAAACCATCCTGCAGAGTGTCCACATAGCTCAGCTTGCGGGGTGGCCTCAGGTGAGGAGAAGAGGGTGGAGCCTGCCCCTGGGCTGGAGTCACTGAGATGTGCCCTAGATCCAGACACTGCAGACCTGACAGCAAGCCGCTCCTCAGGACTTTCTCAGAG
Organism: Marmota flaviventris; assembly: GCF_047511675.1. Taxonomy (NCBI): domain Eukaryota; kingdom Metazoa; phylum Chordata; class Mammalia; order Rodentia; family Sciuridae; genus Marmota; species Marmota flaviventris. The sequence continues at coordinate 106,474,283 of NC_092505.1, read as the reverse complement.
CTCCGCGTGTAGATTCATATGATGGCACTTGTACCCGGAGGGAGGGAATTAAATTAGTATATAAGAAAGTGGTGTCCAGAAGGGCCTCTTTCTTATATATTAATTTCATTAGGGACTGAAGGGGAGTTTTGATGGAAGGAAGAGGGTGAAGAAGCAGAAGGGCAAGATGCCAGGGCTGGCTGGAGTGCCCAGGAGGAGCCGGGCGCCCAGCTTCAGGAGAGCCCTGACCCAGTCCTCAGTGGCACACCCAGCCCACCGCAGGCCACGGAAGAGTCACTGTCCTCCCCAGTCCGCAAAGAGGAAGTGAGGTCAGTTTCACTTTCTGTTACAGAGTGGAAATGTGGAGATTCTCCCCCTCCCCCAATTGCTGTGTTCCTAGTTTTAGTTTGTCCTGACTGACTGTGGCCAACAGAGGACTGAGACTCCACCAGCTTCCCATATCAACTCTGCTTCAGATGTCTCAGTGCCACTTGGTTTCCTATTTGGATTGTAAAAGAAAAGGAACAAAGGACACTTAAAAAAAAAAAAAAAAACCCTGTATTCAGTATTTCCCTTTTTAAACATAAAATTAAATATACATGGTTATTGTATTTTTAACGAGTCAAGCTGCATAGACAGATGATGGAGAGCACGTAGCAGTAAGAAAAACTTCCCTGCCCGCTCCTCAGAGTTAGCCTCTCAGAAAGGACTTTTTAAGATTGACCTGAGGCTTAGAATCCACGGTCTTTCTAAATTAAAGTGCAGCACTGTGGAGGGTGTTTCCAAACTAACACCTGGGTAACCACAGCAAGAACGTAGGTTGTCAGCCTTCCTTTCGTGGATCTGGGTCTGTAGATAAAGGACGAAAGATCTCAGAGCCCGCGGCGTCTCCTCCACCTTGCTCAAAGCAGGGGGACTCGCTAATGTGGACACAGAGGGCAAGACCAAGACCAGAGGTCAGAGTGCAAAGCTGATCCTGTCCCCCACCCCCAGCACACCCACATGGAGGGAGCGAGGCCCTCAGAACCCTCTGACGGGTTGGTCCCCTGTGCCAACCTCCAAACAGTACATTCCCTCCTTTCCTCTCCCTTCAGGAAGAAGACAAGCCCACGCTGTACGTGTTCAACGCTGTGACCCAAGAGACGATGCCAATAATGGAGAGCGTTTCCCTTCTTGGTAAAACAGTGTCTGACCTAAGGACCGAGGTGACTCTGAGATGTGGCCTCCCTGTGAGCGTCTACTGTCTGCGGACCCCCGCTGGCCTGGAGATGTATGATCGCAACACCCTGCGGGACTACCAGACCCATCTTGGTATGGCCTCGGCGGTGGGTATGCTGCCACTCAGCAAGGGGTGCTTTGATCCCAGCCAGATTTTGGACTTTTTCAAAAGAAAATGGAAATCTGGATTTTAAAATGCAGTATATTGATTTCATTTGCTTATTGATTTTAAAATAGTTGATAGTTACATAGTTTTAAAATGTCAGCAGTATAGAAGGTTGTGGCATCTCTGCGTCTCCCAGCCCCTGCAGGCAACCATTATGGCCATGAAGACTGAGAATCAAAAGCATTTCTAAATTGAGTCACAGCAAATGGAGGAGTTGCTTCTAATCAGAATCCTCTGCCAGAATAGCATGGATATAAGTTATCAACACTTTGTGCCCTTGTCTGTAGACTAAGAAATAAGGAAGGTCTCAAAGTCCTGCCAACCCTTGTTCTTTTTTAAAAAAATTTTTAGTTATATATGGACACAATGTCTTTATTTTGTTTGTTTATTTTTATGTGGTGCTGAAGATCGAACCCAGTACCTCACATGTGCCAGGCAAATGCTCTGCCACTGAGCTACAGCCCCAGCCCCAACTCTTGTTCTTGAAGCAGGATTTGTTGATATTCTCAGGTTAGAAGAGCAAAACTCAAATCACTTTATCTGTTTCTCTTTGAAAGTATATTTCAAGCATATACAAAAGTAAATCAAGTACATATTCTTTCCCCCTTTTTAATGCAAGTAGCAGCATATACTGTACACTGTTCTGAATATCTCTGTGTGCAATCTCATTCTACAATGTTACCAGTTATATAAAAACCAGCTTTGTAACATGGGAATGCCAGGATTCAGGGTGGAAAGCTGCCTTTCTTTAGCAGACCAGCATTTCCCCCTTATAGACAGCTTCCAACTGCTCTTTCAATACTGTAATCCAGGTCACGCATGGTACACCAGACGTCAATGAGAAAACCTCAGATCTGACAAGCCTTCAGATTTGCTTTAATCCTATTAGAAAATGATGTGAACTTAGGTCATCACTTGAGGTGAGTGAGTCCTTGCTGAAAGGGGCACAGCTGCAGGAAGGGCAAAGCTGTAAAACTGCTTCTGCCTAGTATACACAGAGCTTTCTAGGGGAGTTCAAGTTAAGGGGTTTGGCTTTTAAAAACTGCTAAATTTGTACTTATTGGTGCTTCTCCTGACCGTTGTATTGTCTTAGCATTATTCCTTCATGCAGTTTCAAAGTGAGGCTCTCAGAACTTTGCTGTCAATTATTGTCCCCATTTTTGGTCAGAGCAAATGAAGTTGTAGGGTCTGTCCCCAGAGTGCTCCTCTATAGAGCACATGCCGGCTGTGCACGCTGGCTGGAGACTGAACCCTCCCTCGGATATGCTGAGGGATACATGAGGCAGGACGCACTGTGACACTTGTCCTCAAGCAACTGTAATCTGGTTATTTAATGAAACATCAAAAGACAAAACAAAACTAGCATAAAGTCTGGATGATTGTTCTTTGGTCCTATATGGCTCGTATTATGCTGTGGCATTTTAGAGAATTCAGAAAGGACTTCACAAATTTTTTTTTTTTTAAGTAACTTTTCTGGAAGTTACCAACCCTTAAAACGAGCCTCTGAGGAAAGAGCTTGAGGAGGAGGGTTTCAGAGACCAGGCTCAGGGTCAGCACCCTCTGATGGGCTGCTTTAGCCATCGCGGCTACAGGGGGCCCTGGAGGACAGGCCAGGGGCAAGGGGCACGCCCTGCACCTCTGCTTAAAGCATAACCCGTGCTCCTCGAACAGCCAGCACACCTGGCTTTAACCAGAGGGCGAAGGACCCTTAGCTTCTGTTCCAGATTCTCCCCAGTCCAGTCAATGAGTCATCCCCTCGGCTCTCAGGAGTTGACCCTTGACCCTTTTTCCAAAAGCAGTGGAAAATCCAGGTTTTGAAGAAGCAGTCAAGTCGTTGTTGAAAATCAAAGATGTAAATGGCCAAGCAGTCGCTGGACACCCTGGCTCGCGCAGGAATACGCGAAGCTCGGGCTGCACTCCCAGCCTCGCGGTGGAATGGCGGGACACTCAGTCCTCAGCCACCCGGTGGGGGCTGAAGCGTCCTCTGGTAATGAGCGGCGTGGACTGCAGAGGGAATGAGGAGAAACTGCAGCAGGGTGGTGCACTGACCGGCAGTTTTAATGGTCCCGGTATTAAGTGATTCCACCAGCAATGGGCGAGACAACCAGAGTAACAAGGAGAAGAAGAAACAGAGTCATGCCAGACCTATATTTAAGAAAAGGGAAGGACCAAGGCTCTGACGCTAAGGACGGGGGTGGGCAAACTAGGAAAGGGAGCTGAGCTGGGTCCCAAGGTTTGGTAGGAGGAAATTCGCAGAGGCTGCAAGTACGCCTGAGTCTTCCCATTCTCCTCCATGACAACCAGGGAGCCAGGCCTGAGTGGTAGCAGATGTTGGGGTAGGTGTCCTGTCCACAAGGTGGGAGTCAAGCCCTAGGAAAGATCAAGTACAGAGAGGGACCTAGCAAGGAAGCAGACCTCAGAGGAATGGGAAATGAGCCGTGAAAAGCTGTCTGAGTCGGGAGAACCAGGACTCTGTACTGGAACAGGGGGTGGGCTAGAGGCTACTGGCAGGAGGCTGGTGAAGGCCAGGCTGTCAGGAGGCTGGTGAAGGCCAGGCTGTCAGGAGGCTGGTGAAGGCCAGGCAACTCTAAGAAAAGGCTTCTGGTTCAGTTCAAAGGTCATTGGGGGGCTCAGCGCATTTTAATAAAGTAGGTGGTGACAAAAGGATTTTGGATTGAAGAAGATAATAAATAAGGGGATAAAGGGCTTTTTTGGTGATAGAACATTTAATAACTAACTTACCAAGAATTTATCAAGCTAAGGGGCTGGGGTTGTAGCTCAGTGGTAGAGTGCTTGCCTAGCACATGGGAGGCCCTGGGTTTAATCCTCAGTACCACATAAAAATAAATAAATAAAATAAAGGTATTGTGTCAAACTACAACTAAAAAAATGAATATTAAAAAATATTTATCAAGCTAAGCATATCCAAATATTTGTGATTTGAAATTTAGTGGCACAACACAGGTCCAACACACACACACACACACACACACACACACACCTTTTTTTGCATTAACGATATGGTACAAGTATTCCCTTTGGCCTTGCTCCCAACTCCTAGGTCTCTTCCAGGCTTTTGTTTACCTCTTGCTTACCTGCTTGTTACTCGCTATACACACACACACACACACACAAACACACATACACACACATAATATACATGCTCAAAACTGGCGTGAATCCTTTCTGGAACAAGGTATACCTACCTAAACAAACGAGTAAGTGGAGGATGAATAAATGAATGGAAGCCGTTTCTTTAGGAATGATGCCAGTCGGTTCTTTTTTACTGTAAATGGCTCGTGGTATGGGTTCATGGACAGCCTGAGCATGTTGCACATGAGAAACTCTTCCTGGAGCTGAGATCTGAGCTGGTTCAGGGTACCTCGGCAAGTCCTAGGTCCAGGGAGACCTTATGTGCCCCTTAAAACCCTTTATTGATAAGAAAACTGAGGCTCAGAGAGGTACATGACCTGATCAAGACCATACTGCCAATAAACAGTGTTCATACTCCATCCAACTGGGTTCTTCCCAATAATCTGGTCTGCCAAACCGGAACACCTTTATTGATGCCCTTTAAGATCTGATCAATGTTTTACTTTGTTTCCCCTGCCCCAGGAAGTCCAAATCAAAGAAATGATTTGCATATTCTGGGAGAAAAAGCCCAAATCAGGCAGATATCGACCCTTGGAGCACAAGTAAGGAACCCAGGAACTTGGGAGACAGGGACCAACAGGGAGCCTTGGGGACAACTGCCTAGCATAGGCCCTGCTGTTCCCATCTGCTTTCCAGGGTGGCCCTGGGCAGTGCGGACAGGTGTGCAAGAAGACACCAAGCAGATGCAGGTTTGGAAAGCTCCATAACCTCTGTGGGTCCCTCAAAAAAATAAGAATAGAGAATTAGAAGGCTAATGCAGAAAGGGGCCCCAATCTTAAGTCTCATCACCTTTACACATTTCTGTGACAGGTATGGGTAGTGTCATCTGGAGCAGCAAAACATTTTTCAAGTAAATTTCTATTTTCCAACAGAATTCTTAAGCTTATGAAGAAATTTAATATGTGAAAAAAAGAGCATTAAAAACCAACTGGGATGAAAAGATTAGCCAGTAAATGGTGCTTACTAAACTTGTTTAGAAATTCTCTGGATATTCAAAAGTTGAGCAATAAAAGAAAACTCTTTGATTGTTATCTTTGATCTTTGAAAAATTAGGGCTCTTTATTGCAAGGAACTGATTTGATAGAATAATAGTATATATTATATATTATTATATCATATGATATAATAATGATAATTCTAACAGACAGGAAATTAAAGTAGAATAAAATACAGGTCTTGACAGAGGTGCCCTACTGATATTAAGGAGGATTGAGCTAGGGACGGTGGGGACCCTGAACCTAGGGACGGATGGATGGGCTGAGAAAAACCCAGCTGCACACACCTAGAGAGGGCAGTGGTGGGGGCCTGGAGTAGGCAAGTAAGTGTGTCTGGCAATTGATAAGTGCAAGCCATTTATCAGTGGAAGCAAAAGATGAAAGGTGCCATACTGCAGGGCTGGATTGTGGCAGATCAAGGCCACGTGCTTGCCAAAGTCATGTTAGAACAGAAGCAGGAGTGAGCAGGTGCAACCTGTCAGCAGAGAGGGGAGAAGACACACAGAGACATAGAGAGTATAAGGGAGAGAGTCCTGGGTCCCTGGGGAGAAGAGGGAGCAGCCCACTGTGAGCAAATCTTGGTTGTTCATGCACATGAGGGACTTCTTGCAACCCCAGGGCACAATTAAAACAGGCCCCCAAGACTGGATGAGACCTGGTGCTTGGGCTCACAGTTCTCCACTGGCCTTTGTCAACTGGCTATTCTAAAGTTTCTGCAACGTATGTTCAATGATAGAGAGTTTCCAAGCATATATGGGAGCCAGAGGAAGAGCCCCTTAACCTATCTGGACAGGTAAGGAGACGGTATAGTTAATGAGGCTCTTACCTAAGGGTCCAACAAAGCCAGTTTGCTTAGTTTCCTTTTCCAAAACCACCAGCTTCAGTTTACACGGTAACGTATATCTCAGCCCTGGATCAACGTCCACAAGACTGCTTTAAGAGGGCTGCAGGAAACTACAGCATTATATGCCCTGGCTCCAGAGATGAGAAAACAGGAGTGTACTCAAGCTGAGTGGCTCTTCCAAAACCCAAAGCCTAAGCTAAAAATACCACCCTGGCTCTTTATCCCAACGTTACTTTCCAGTGTGTATCCAGCTCCTGCCTCTGTTGGAGGAGAGCTATCATTAGAAGTTTTAAGCAACCACAAGGACAAACGCGAGCTGTGACCCGCCTCTCTGTGTCCACAGGCACAACATTACGTTTGGACGTCTGGGATGGATGGAAGGAGTTTCTCATGGGCTGCCTCCTTGGGCAGGAACTAAAAGTCCAACGCTATTTATCCAGAGAAGGACCAGTGCTCAAGTACGAGAGAGGAGGCACATACGGAATTAATTTAAGTAACTTTTCACTAAACTCCCGTCAGACCGTGAGCTGCTGTTTCCTCTACACCTGGGGTGCTGCTCCAGGCGGGTTCCACTGCACACAATATTACACGTGAGGCATTAGCTGGCAGCCCTTGGTGATGGGTTGCAGTGATTGGAAATACTAATGAAACAGGTGACTTCAGTTTGATTTGGATATCGGACTTCTAAACGTCACTTTAAAACCTGAGACGATAAGTATCTTGCCATTCACTTTAGTTATCCTACAAAAACACTTTCCAATCAATTGGCTGAAAACGTGATCCGCCCCTTTCTAAGCTCACTTGTAATTTTTTAAAGTGCATTTCATACAAGCAGCCAGCATTTAGCCACACACAAACTGTACCTGGGCGGTAAAGAGCGAGGCTCGGAACCCTCCCAGGTACCACTGCAGCCAGCAGCTGCCCAACTGCACAAGCCCCAGTAACCCTGAGGTCCGCGTTCCTCCGCGTTCAGAACAGCGCCCCCTCGTGGGAGTTCAGCCCTGCTTATAAAAGCGCAGGCACTATCAGGAGCTCCAAGGGCTTGGTGAGGGGACAGATGGGAAGAGCAGCTTTCACGGTCTCGTGAAATATTGAAGTATTTTACATCCATTTCTAATTTAGGATGGTGATGAGTCTCTTGTTTCATGTTCTGAATCCAAAGAAATATCTGTTTCGCCTTGATGCCTTTAACATAGCATATTTACTAAGTACACTCTTTGACGTGAGCACAGTTGCATGATTTTGTCCTTAGGACAATATATGAGGTAAGTATTTGTTATCTTGTACAACAGAAAGGAAACTGAGGTTATGAAATGTCCCCAATGTCACGCTGCTGTCAAGGAAGGGCACAGCAGGATCTTGGATCCTGACAATTCACCTCTAGTCTTCATGTGCTCAATCACCTCCCCTGGACTTAATATTCAAAGTCCAAGAGCTGAGAATGTACATGATCAAGATGAAAAGCTCCTTTAACTCCTCCACCCAATCAACAGGTATTTGTTGAGCACTTGCTATGTACTAAGAGCCTAGGAATATAGCAATAAACAGGGCCTCACTGTCTTCAGCAAGCTTAACATCTAGTAGGGGAAACAGAAAATAAACAACCAGTTGCTGGAGAAGCAAAATGAAAAAAATGCTTGGGAGTCCAACTCCAGTGCCCACGTGCCTGGGAGCCAACCCTGTTCCTTTACGGTCAGCTCCATAAATAATGGGGAGCAACCTAAACATCACATACCTCAGCCTCCTGGTAAGTGGCAACAATAATAGTATCTACCCAGAGAATGGCTTTAGAGATGAAGTGACTCTGTGGTCATAAGGACTCAAAGGGTGCTGCAGGCCTGGTCGGAAGCCTTGAGGGTCAGGCTTCACGGCTGTCACCGCCCGTGTGCTGTGGGCTGTAAACAAGGCTCAGTGCAGCCTGGCCGAAGAGCATGCAGGTGGACCACTTGCTCCACTAGGGATCAGCGAGGCTGCCTGAGAAGGGAGGTCCTGTTTGAGACCTGAAGGACCAGCACCCAGGGGGATGGCAGGTAGGAGAGAAGACAAGGATCCAAAATAGGTGTCCAAGCCGAGCAGCAAGAGGGCAGGTTCATGGAACTGAATGCCTTTCCTGGTGGTGGACTGCAGATTGAGAGGGAGTTGGTGGCTGGAAGGGTGAGAGACCAGTCCACGCAGTCCTGTGGAGGAATGGAAAGGGTTTGGACTTGGTCTCTCGCCGGTGGGAAGGCTCTGAAGGGAGGGAAGGGGCAGGATGGGCTTGGCATTTAAGATCACAGCCCCGCCTGCTGTCTGTGGAACAGAAGTAGATGGTAAGGAGAAGGTGGCTGTGGAGCCAGGCCTGTGGTAGGACAGGGGGAGCTAAGGACGGACTGAGGGTAGGTGTGGGAGGCAGAGTCAGCCCCTGTGAATAACAGACTAGGTATGGGAAGAAAGGAGAGGAAAGGCAAAGTAAATCTGAAGCCCCCGCTCCTGACTTCAATGATGGGGTAGACGAAGAGCTGCTGGGCCAGGAGGGGAACCTCAGAAGAAGAGCAAACTTAGGAAAGAAGATGAGGAATTCAGTCACTGACACAGTGAGCTTGAAGGGCTTATTTGGACGCATCAATCAAACTGTAGATGTCTGAAGGAAAGATATGGCCCAGGGACCTGGTGTCACCAGGGCAAGGATGATTGCCCAGCCGCCCAGAGGTCCCAGGGGTCTTTCACAGCTCATTCAGGAGCAGGCTCCTCATCCAAGATGGGTCAACTTCAGAGAGGCTGCCTTGCCATGATGACTTTCAAAGTTCAAGTGTGAAGCTGATGTGTGCATAAATGCCAGCACCTTAACTCCATTTAGTTATAACCTAACTGACCCCTGTGCTCTGGGCAGAGCATGTTCCCCATCCAGGAAAACACATGGGAAGCTGCATGCGCAGCAAAAGGCAGAGGCTGGTGTGCAAGTAGAGAAGGGGTAACACCAGGCCACCTGCCTCCATCTCTGCAAGGGGTTCAGTCCCCCTGCACACGTGTGTCCTGGATGAGGTTGGGCGCACTCGAGGTTTGCCTCCTTCATTCATGCCTCTGAACTGCCATCACCAATCCCCAGCTCATGCCTTGGGAATGTTGGAAGGACCAGGGTGGCACAGTACAATGGAGGTGACAGAGGACAGCAACCAGGAGTCCAGGCAGGGTGGGGGTAATAGGAGGCAGGGCTGTGGCTCAGGAGAGTAGCAGAGAATTGAAAAGACAGAACACATTACTGTCCAAACAGCAAGACAAACACACTGAGCTCTCAGATGTCTAAAATGTGCTGAATTGCTTCCAATAACTTCCTTTTTACTATATAGCTTCACAGTTGTCCTAAGCATTTGATTTTTACATTGACATCCACTCCAAGGGAACCAGTTAGAATCATTTACCTGCTGGTGGGAGAAGAAGGGGTATCAGCAGGCCTGTGAATCCAACCAGGTGCTACTATAAGTCTTTCTTAAAACAGCGTCAAGGTCAACGTTAGGAAGAAGTGAGCAAGCACTTCAGCAGAATGTCTTGTGAGTGCCGGGTGACCCTGCTTTACTGACCCTTCCCCCACTTGCTTCCCTCCTCCAGGTATCAGAGAAGGGTTGCCCTGTACATCGCTGCCTTCTATGGCTACGCCGAGCTCACTGAGTGGGCCCTGAAGCAGGGTGCGCGGCCCCATGAGGCAGTGGGTGCCCACCCCTATCGAGCATGGTGCCACGAAGCCCTCCACGCAGATGTCTCCAAGTGCCCCATTCATGCAGCTGCAGAAGCAGGCCAACTGCTGGTTCTGAAGACCTTTGTCCACTGCAGTGTCCTGTGCCTGGAATGCAAAGACCCAGCAGGACAAACCCCCCTGGCCATCGCGTCCAAACACAGGCATAAAGACTGCGTGTTGTATCTGCTGAATAAAATGTGGTCCACGGTCTCATTTCTGAAGATTTCTGTCCCAATGAGGATTTATATTAAGATAAAACAATGGATCCTCAGAGCTCAGAGTCACAGCCTTCGCAGGAGCCAGCTGTGCAGAGCCGGGGTCCGTGGGGCGAAAGTTGGAGATATTGTGATGGTGGATGGTTTCACCCAACCCCAAATGACCTCCAAGAGCTGGCATAAGGCTGGGAACCAGGACTCACAAGGCAGCTCCAGCAAGCTACCGCCTCTCAGAGGACACGCTACAAGAAGGAAGCCTGGGGACTCTGTGGCAGTTCCACAAAGGGAAGCGGGAGATGGGCCCCTAGTGTTGCCTCCACTGGTAGATGCGGATGCATTCTCTGAGTTACAGAGACATCAACAGCAAAGTCAGATAAAAATTACCTCCACAGCTCGGAGGAAAGAAGGGTGCATAAAAAATGCCTACCTCCCCCAAGTGCCCCTCCCCCCCTTTTCAAGAGCGGGGTACTCGCTCCCCTGTTACTCCACAGCGCGCAGTGAGGACGTTTTACTGAAGTCCTGCTTCGCATCTTTCCAGCAGCACAGTGGGAGGACTCCCAGGGAGAACGCCATCTACTGCTTGGCTGTGGCCAGGTAACGTTTCCTCTGTGAACACACAAGGGCAGGCCTTTGATAAGGCAGGTCTAGTGCAGGGGACATTGGTAAAGCCTCCTGTGCCACACGCAGTACTAACATAAGTCGCTTCAATGCAGCCATACCCAGCCCCAGGTCCTCATCTTAGCCTGTGTCTAGGACACAGTGAACTGAAGTCACCGCCTAGTCCAATGTGTAAATGCATCTCGGTGCACGAGTGGGTTCTTTGTCTTGCAAAATTGAAGAATGAAATCCACAGACACAAGAGTGAGAGCACAGTAACAGGCTTTATCAGAGCAATAGAAAGAAAGCAGAGCTTCGGAGAGAGAGGGATCCCAAGACAGGGCTGCCAATGGGTACCTGTTGTCTAGGGGGTTTAATGGGCTTGATGTAGCCCTATAGGTGATGGGTGAGATATAGGATTTGGAAAGGGGCCAATTGACACTCTTTTTTGTCTTCTTCAACAAATCTGGGGAGAGTAGTTTCAAACTTTTATTGACATAAGGTGGGGATGAGGGGTTTTAGGCACAACAGAAAGTGCTTTAAAGGAGCTTTTGTGGTTGGCCATTGCTGGGAGTAGGGGTAGGGATAACTAAGGAGGAGCTTTGTGGTTGAGGCTGTCAGGAGCAAATGATGGGTGTGCCCTAGACCCGACATCTCCTTTCCTTCTCTTCTGAGACCCCATCTTGGCTGCCTAGGGGTGGCCCATCTTGCTGCCCCACAATCTGTAAATGCTTTACTCCTCAACCCTTCAAGAGTCAAAGAGACACACAAAAAGCATAGTGTCTCAGGGCACAGGGACACGTGCCTGTCATCCCAGCAACTTGGGAGGCAGAGGCAGGGAGCTTGGCAACTTAGGGAAACCCTGTCTCAAAGTAAGAAATTACAAAGGGCCAGGAATGTAGTTCAGTGGAAGAGCAGTGCTGGGTTTAATCTCTAGAACCCAAAGAAAAAGATCATAGTATCACTTAGATCAGTTGCTGGTGCTTATTTCTTTTTTGAAGCTGGTAAGAAATTGTTAGTTACTGGTGAGGAAAATAAGTAAACTTTAAATATGAGATGGAGACATCAAAGGTGTCATGAAAGACTAGATGGTAATGAAAGTGGAAGAAAGGAACTATTTAAAAACAAATTGAACCACGAAAAGTTTAGTTGAGGGCAGGGGATATAGTTCCATGCTGAAGTGCTTACCTAGCATGCAAAGGCCTGGTTTAATCCTCAGGGAAGGAAGGAAGGAAGGAAGGAAGGAAGGAAGGAAGGAAGGAAGGAAGGAAGGAAGGAAGGAAGGGAGGGAGGGGAGGAGGAAGGGAGGAGGGGAAAATTTTGATCATTAGATTTCACTGAAAACAGAAGTCTTAGATTAGATCTTTGGTCCTACCCATTACTTATGAGGTATTATTGGATGCAGATATTAGAGAAGTATAGGTTTATGAGGAGCTTTTCCCCTTAATCAATGCAATGAGAAGGAAATGGAAGAGAAAGGCCAGCGCGCCTCTGCATTGCCTTTCAGAGTTGGTCTTGTGGGTCCGCTGGCCTTCCTTCAGCTAGGTGTTGCCACCTAGTGGTGAGAGTTACTTGGGCTTGAAAATGCACAAGATCCAACCTGTTGAGGTTGACAGTAAAAGAAAACTTAATCAAAGCCTCAGTTTGTGAGATATCTCTGCCATCTAAAATCCTAGAAAACTACAAGGAAATTGATTAATACAAAAAAATCATATAGCCTGTCTTAAAATCAAGATGTAAACATAAGAAAGGAAAAACGGATTTATTGCAACAGATGCATGTTGAAAATGCGTTTATTTTGCAAACATTCAGTAAGTGTTTATATGGCCCGGTGCAGGGGTAGACAAAACAGAAACATGTACAAGTATGTTTTTTCTTCGTTTTTATGGTGCTGACGATCACAACCAGGGCCTTGTGCATGCAAGGCAAGCACTCCACCATAGAGCTACCTCCTCGGCCCCAGAAGTGTGTGCCTTTGAGGCAATGTGTGTATAGGTTCAGCTGAGAGAGTCTGCCGGGGTGTACTGTGCAGAGTGTTTCCTGAGGGAGGAGGATGTTGAGTAATAAAATAGACCATAAAGTGCACAAGGAACACTGATCTCCCAGGTATGGCTTGTTGAATTCTTATTTATTTTTTATTTTTATTTCATACTGGGGATTGAACTCAGGGGCACTCAACATTGAGCCACATCCCCAGCCCTATTTTGTACTTTATTAGAGACAGGGTCTCACTGAGTTGCTTAGCGCTTTGCCTTTGCTGAGGCTGGCTTTGAACTCACAATCCTCTTGTCTCAGCCTCCCCAGCCACTGGGATTACAGGCTTCTGCCATCACTCCCGATGGCTTGTTGAAGTTTTACATTTGCACGTGTCCATGTAACTCCCTCCCCAGACGAGATGTAAGTTATTTCCAGCATTCTGAAAATTTCCTTCATGCCCCTTTCCCATCAATAATCCCTCTCAGATATTTAAAGACATTTGAATAAAAGTTGATTTCTCCATGTTTATAAATGTACATGTATGCTGTTTAATTGAATCCAATTAAGCGAATATTCTCTTTCTTCCTTTACACACATTAGTGTGAATACTTCTTCAAGTCTGGAGACACTGTAGTTTAGTGGAAAGCAATCAGGCTAATTACATCCAATGAGCATAAGCTCTTTCAAGGTATATTTTGTTTCCTCTTGTGTAAAAAATTTTGGAAAATATAATAATTCCTCCAAGATAGAGCCATTATTTTGATCTCTATGATTGACAATTAGTTTAGTCTGTTCTTGAACTTCATATGAAGTTCATCATACGGTATGATTTTTAGGTCTTTTTTGCATACCAATATTGCCTGTGAAATTCATTAGTGTTTTGTGTGTATGATTTTTTTTCTTATTTTAATGTAATATTCCATTTCTATGTGGTAGTCCACATCCTAACTTATTTATTTATTCATTTTCTTATTGATGGGCATTTGGCTTACTTCTAATTTAGAGGCTATTTTGAATAAATGTATAGTATTTTACCTTGTATATGAGCTTTGGAAGACATAAGTTTTTGTTTCTCTGGAATGGAATTGCTGGGTCATAGGGTAAGTTGATGTTTAGCTTTAGCAAACACTTCCAAAGAGCTTTCCAAAGAGGTTACACCAGTATGCTGAGGTTTGATAGATTTACCTCGTGAGTATTGGAGTTATCACAGGGAGGCAATGCAAGATCAAGAAGGAGATTTCTCGGAGAACACCTACTAAGAAAGGGCTTCATGCTGGGCACAGTGGCACATGCCTGTAATCCCAGCAGCTCAGGAGGTTGAGGCAGGAAGATGTCAGCCTCTGCAACTTAGCAAGGCCCTAAGAAACTTTTGTTTAACTCTGTCTCAAAATAAAAAATAAAAAAGGCCGGGGATGGGGCTCAATAGTTAAGCATCATGGGTTCAATCCCTGGTACCCCTCCCTCCCACAAAAGAAAGAAAGAAAGAAGGGAGGGAGGGAAGGAGGGAGGGAAGGGAGGAAGGAAGGAAGGAAGGAAGAAAAGAAAGAAAGAAAGAAAGAAAGAAAGAAAGAAAGAAAGAAAGAAAGAAAGAAAGAAAGAAAGAAAGAAAGAAAAGGGTTCAGTACAAGGGAGTCTTGGGAGTGGTGGCCAGCCTCGCTGCACACGTGCCTGGCGGTCACTCCAGCAAATGCTCTTTCCCTTTCTCTTTTTCCAACCCTTTTCTTTTCCCTTTAACCATGCTCTACCTCCCCATCCATGTCTATATCTACCTGAAGCCTCTAGTCGAGCTGGGAAGCCCGATAGTCTAAATGACCAGTCCAGATCTTGTGCCCAAAAGACACACACATGAGGACTGGACATGCACACTTTGAAGTCTACACACACTCTCATGAAGCTACCATCATGGCCAGAAGATGGGGAAGAACCTAATGTAGTCCTTCATGGTACTGACCAGAGAGTTGGTCAGGCTAGCATTCCCGATTGTCTGGGAAGGTCAGTCAGGACCTCAGACAACTTATCTGGCCTCAGGCGAAAGTGCTGAACCATGTACTCTTTGGGAATTCTCCATTCAGGTTCATGAAAATATTCTTCTTAGGATTAAACCAAAGATAGTATCACGGCAGTTAGCACCGACCAAGTGCTCCTGGGAGTTTGGGTTGGTGTGTGCTTATGGCTGGTGCCCACGATAGTGACCAAGGCCAGAAGATCACACAGTCTTATTCCTTTGTCTAAAGGACAGTGTAGGCTTCACATGCATCAAGGGACACCTCTGAGCTCTAATGTCCCTAAACCCTCCTCATTGCTGGTCAGCTGATTCCAGTGAGGTTCCTGGGACTTGGAAGCTCTGTTTAGTGAAGAGTCCAAGGCAGGGGGTTGGGATGGAGTGGCAGAAGGGAGGGTGATGGAAATGGGAAAGACAGTGGGATGACAGGGGATTGGTCTGAAAGGTTGAGTGTTGGAATGGACCAAGAATGGACAGTAATCCCAGACACCAACTCTGAGGGCTCCTGTGCTCCAAAGAAAAGCAGAGCTGTTTTCTTTTGTTTTTAGTAAAAAGGCAAGTCTTACATCTTTTGTTCACGTTTTTGGATCTCCAGCACACAGAGGCATGGAGGAATTACCCAATAAACAATTTTTCAACGAATGCAAAAAAGCCAAGATTCAAATGCTAGGGAGAGAATCTGATGTGCTGTGAACCAAGGCGGAGCTAGAGATGTGTCAGAATGAGGGAGAGGGTGCATCAGCTTCAGTCAGGTAGGTTATGGAGAAAGGCTAAGGAGCCTGGGAGTTGCCTCAGGGTTTTGTGGACAGGCTAGATGGGTTAACCCACTTCAGAGGGCCCAGGGAGATGCAGCCATCAAACAAAATGGAAAGCAGAACAAAAACGTTGAGACAGGCAGACACAAACTTTATTCAAATGTTTGAAACCCTGGGGTGTCTATGCAAGGTCCCTCCCAATGAGCTGAGTGACAGCCCTTAAAAAATCTGCAGGAAAAAAGAAAAATTAAAAAGTCTGCAGGATTTTGCCAGACCAAAGGGTTGGTGGTGGAGGAAAGGATCCCTGTAGAGGCAGTGACACTGTCAAAGGTGCTGCTTTGTCAAAGGGCAAGAAATTTAATTTTCAGGAAAGAAAGTGGATTGGCAAAATGCACCTGGAGGGTTGCAGAGAAGTTGGCTGAGAGGAGACTCCAGGTGGACATCCACACTGAGCAGCGTCCTTGTGCCAGGCGGACAGTTTGCTTCTCAGTCTCCTCTCCATGGGGAGGTGTTGAGCGGGAAGGTCTCAGAAGCTCTTTTTCATAAGGTAATTCACAGAGTTTGTGAGTCCAGTAGAGAGATGTAGGAGGCCACTGGAAAAGTGTAGGCCGACTGTGCAGGGTGGGACTGGCCGAGACAGACTGTGCAGGGAGCTGTGGAGACCGATGCTGAAGAAGAGGAGACGGGCCGTGGGAGAGAAGCTGATGGGGCACGGCCTATGAAGTCTGGTCACTGATGGTGTAGCAGTGGTGAAGGAGGAAGTGAGTTTGGTTTCTGGTTTTGGGGATGGCAAGGATGACAGAATCAGTGTGTTAGAGCAAGGGTACTGTGAAGCAGACAAACTTAGGAAGGAGATAAAAGACTGTTCAATTGGAAATCTCTACAGGATAAATACTTTTTATTTGCTAATTGGAGATTTGTAACTTTTAAGAAAGGCCAAGATTGAGGAGTCATACATATGGGAATTGCAGCAAGGAGTAAATGAGGCTTCCTAGGGTGAGGGTGTAAAGAGAGGAGGACCACAGGCAGAACCTTGAAGAACCCCCACATTTTAGGAATGCAAAAGTCTTCCGCTGTAAGTCATATTTGCCTCCTATAAAGTAGGTGATCATATTCAGACTTACAGGGTTTTTATTAGGTATCTAGCCAGAGAGTAAATATCATAAAATATTAAGTTCCATTGCATTTCAGTTAGATTATCAAAAAAAAAAAAAAAACTAACATCACTGTAAAAAAAAAAAATACCCTAAAGTGTATTGGGTGGGGGTTGGAGAAGTGGTCAAGCGACCGGCGAGATACAGGGATGCCTAGGAAGGACGAGCAGCTTGTCTCTACCCGGAGAATCCCCCCTGACATGAAGGGCTTTCTGCTTTCAGTTGAGATTTCTAAATTTCTATTATTGACTGGAAAAGATCATTTCCACAGATCAAAAGGAGCTGGTTTTAGACAGATTCTTATTTCTGTTTCACATCGTACCCATGTGGTAAGATAAACTAGCCACAGCTGCACATCGATCTGAAGACTGAACCTCCTGGCGTATGATGTCTTGTTCTCTTACAGTGCCTTTAAGGAGAAACGATGGCTTCAGCAGCTAGGAATAGCAAGAGCCCTTGCCAAAAAGAGCATTTCCCACCTGACCACCCACAGAGGCCTGGCAGCAGATGAGAACCCTCCAGAAATGTTGCTTTGAAAATTCAGGACGACCTTAGTTTGGGAAAAGACCTATTCCCGCAGAACTCCAGTTCTAGTGTTAACATTCCTAAGCTATCATCTCTCCAACAGCCCAGTGCACGCGCACAGCTCTCGGCCAAAAGGATACCAAATGGCCAACGAGCGCCATGATCTCTTGGACTCCACCACCCCAGGAGAAAAGGTAGGGCACAGTTTTTTTTATAGAGAGTCAGAGGAAGAATCTACATGAACGTGAAAACAGTACTTGTCTACAGGGTGTGGTAACAGCGAAGATGAGAACCAAGGATAAAACTTAGGATTTTTACTTGTTTTCTGTTTCTTTGGATCTGTTTCAATGTTTTTAGATTTTTAAGTCACATAAATGTAGAACATAAAACAGAGTAAATAAATTTTTAAAATTCTACAAGGAAGTCCTTAGGAGAGTTACAGATACCATCTAGGTTTAGCATAGTGGTCCAGACATCTTTTTAACTTCTATTAAAACATTGTTTCCTATTATTTTTTTTAACAGGTACTAACTGCCTTTTTTTTTTAATTGTAGATAGACACAGTACCTCTATTTATTTATTTTTATATGGTGCTGAGGATTGAACCCAGTGCCTCTCGCATGCTAGATAAGCACTCTACCACCGAGCCACAAACCCAGCCCCTAATTTTTTAAATTGAGGAAAAGTTAACATAAAATGAGTTGTGTGGCTTGTAAATATAAGATTCAGTGGGTTTAACAAACATACCTTTGTGGGAAGGTTCTCCCAGTCAAGATGAAGAATAGCAGTTACCCCCAGAGAATTTCTTCAACCTCCCGAGTCAGGACCAGAACCGAATTCTGACTCTGTCTCCAGAGGTAAAGATTTCCAGACCATTCCAACCATATGGTTCCTCCCTTATTTTTCCGGATGACCTGACTGTCCCTGATATTTTGAGACTCATTTATACTGTTGCAGGCATTAGAAGTCCATTTCTTATCTCTAAGTTGCCCTATTGTATGGATGTGCCACAATGTATCCATTCAACTATTTGGACGTTTGAATTGTCTCCAGTTTTGTGATATTATGAATAAAGCTCTTTGAACATTATTGTAAAAGTCTTTTTCTGGGTATATGTTTTCCTTTCTTTGGGGTAAATACCCAGGAATGGACTTGTTGGATGATGGGGTGAAGGTTTAATGTTATAAGACACTGCCTGGGCATTTTCCCCAAGCGTCCTAGGACTTGGCACCCCACCAGCAATACACCAGCATCCTGGAGCCTCACACACTTCACCTGCACCTGCTCTCACCAACGCCTTTCCTCTTGAATCATTCTAGTGGGGTTGAAACCGCACAACATTATGGGTTTAGTTTGCATTTCCCTGATATCTCAATGTCAAATGCCTTTTAATATGCTTATTTGCCGCAGTCTGGCTGGGCACAAATCACCGAGCCGCCACAAAGCACTTGTATGTTCAAACAGGAAACTTTATTGCCTGAACTCAAACAGCACTCCACGCACACTCCCGGGGAACTCTCCCGAACGCCACCCACGCGGTCCCCAGGAACACCACACACACACCGGAACTCCCTCCACCGGAACTTCCTCCACCAGAACTTCCCCAACCAACTAGAACTCCCCAGGAAATCCCCTAGTGAGAACTCCGGGCGCCTGAGGCGGACAGCAGGGGTCTACATACAATTGAATAAATCCA
The DNA here is from genome assembly GCF_047511675.1 of Marmota flaviventris. Lineage (NCBI taxonomy): Eukaryota > Metazoa > Chordata > Mammalia > Rodentia > Sciuridae > Marmota > Marmota flaviventris. The sequence goes on along the minus strand of NC_092505.1, from coordinate 106,455,295 downwards.
GCATCATCTTAATGGCTCGCCTCTCAACCATTACTTCTGGCAAAATACCAGGGGCCATTCCGACTCGGCTGTGGCTCTCAACACTTATTGGCCATTTTACATCTTTTTTTATGAAATAAATTCAGTTTTTGCCCGTTTAAAAATTGGGTTATTTTTTACTTATTGGATTTCATAAACACACACACACACACACACACACACACACACACACACACATATATATATATATATATATATATATATATATATATATATATATATATAAAGTTGTAGATGGACACAACACCTTTATTTTATTTCTTTTTCTGTAGTACTGAGCATCGAACCCAGTGCTTCACATGTATGAGGCAAGTGCTCTACCACTGAGCCCACCGAGTCATAACCCCAACCCAACCCATACTTTTTGTTTTTTTTTTAAATGTGTGTGTACTTATGAAACACATTCTTAATAAGATACACACACACACACATATATGTATATATAAATTTTGAGACGGGGTTTTGTTAAGTTGCTTAGGGTCTCACTAAGTTTCTGAGACTGGCCTCAAACTTGTGATCCTCCTACCTCAGCCTTCTGAGTTGCTGGGATTACAGGTGTGTACCACCCCTGACTTAGTGGCTCATGTTTTTTTTTTTTTGTTTCTTCTCTAAAAGTTCTTTGCCTGCCCCAAAGTCATGAAGATATTCTCTATGTTGTCTTCTAGAAGCTTGATGGTTTCATCTTTTATGTTAAAGTTCACATCTATCTCAAACTGTTATGTGTGAGATAAGCAATAAGATCAGGATTCATTTTTTCCACAAATTTCTTAAGCTCTAGTACCAGCTATTGAAAAGAATTTCCTTCCCCTATTGAATTGCTTTGGCTCCTCTGTTGAAAACCAATGAGCAGCATGCATATGGATTTATTTCCAGACTCTATTCTGTCCCACTGATCTATGTCCTTATCCTTACACTAATACCATACTGTCTTAATTACCAGTGCTCAGCCTTGAAATCAGGTATGAATCCTCTGGTTTTTTTTCTTCTTTTTCAAGTTTGTTTTCACTCTTCTCTGTCCTTTGCAATCCCATGTAAATTTTAAATTGAATCTGCCATTCTGTATTTTAAAAAGCCTATTGGGATTTTGATACAGTACAAACGATATCGTTACAATATTAGGTCTCACACCTGTGATTTACTTCTCTATCCGTGACACATGTCACTGCTATAGTTAGGGTCTGGAACGTCTGCCACATGTCCAGTTTGGTGCTGTGTGATGGCTGGCACCTTGAAGAGGCGAGCCCTCAGGAGAGGTCTTTAGGTCTTTGGGGGTATGCCTTGAAGAGGACAGTGGAGCTCAGCCTCTTCCTCTTTCTTTGTTTTGCTTCCCAACCATGAGGTGAGTGATTCTTTCCACCATGCCCTCCCTGCATGATATGCTGCATCATCGCAGGCTTTTAAGCATTGGGACCCATAAGTTTGGGACTGGAATTCCAAAACTGTGAGGCAAAATAAACCTTTCCTCTGCATAAGTTGGCTAAGCTCAGGGATTTGTTATAATGACAGAAAGCTGACTAACATAGCCCCAATTTATTTCAGTCTTCTTTAATTTTCCCCACCAATGCTTTATAAATTTTAGTGTAGAGGTCTTTCAAGGCTTCTGTTGATTTTTTTCCTAAGTATTTTATGTTTTTGATGCTATTTGGAGTTGTTTTTTTTTTTTGGGGGGGGGGGTGGTATTGGGGATTAACTGAGGGACACTTGACCTCTGAGCCACATTCCCAGCCCTATTTTGTATTTTATTTAGGGACAGGGTCTCACTAAGTTGCTTAGCGCCTTGCTTTTGCTGAGGCTGGTTTTGAACACACAATCCTCCTGTCTCAGCCTTTCAAGATGCTGGGATTATAGGTGTGTGCCACTGTGCCCAGCTGGTAAGATTTTAAGATATATTCTGGTACAATAATGAAAAACACCCCAAATCTAAAAGCTCATTCATTCTCTCTCTCTCTCTCTCTCTCTCTCTCTCACACACACACACACACACATACACACTTAATTCTGAGTTCCTAGTTGGATATTATGCAACTGGAGCAAAAGCAGATACAAAGCTGATGTTAATGAGATGATGTAAGGGAGTGTGTTAAAAAAAATGATGTAAGGGAGTGTGTGTAAACTTCTTTATTATAAAGAAAGTAAGAGCAGATAGTGCCAGGATGGGGGCACTGCAGAGTTCCAGGGAGTTGATAGCATTCTAGTTCTTGCTCTAGAATATTAAGTGTTTGAGAAAATTCAACAAGGAATATTGTCTTACCTGACCCATTTACAATATGCATTTATAGTACAAATTTTCAAAGTAAACTGAAATAATGAAGAAAATACCAGAGGTTAACTCATGCATTTGGTGCCAACTGCAGACTCATGAGGTAGCAGCTTGGGAGGAAGGATGGTCACTGCACTTCCGTCCCTGTGATGTGTGCGGACTTCAACTGGGATTTTTTGCAGTGGTCACAATATTTTATGTCTTATCAAAACACAGGCAAGGAAATGTGTTGTGCAAAGAGTCTGGTGTGAAATTCCTAAAAAGAAAGGAACACAGGAAGGTCTGAGGGGGAAATGAAAGTGAAGGGAGAGGGAAGATGAGGCGAAGCACTGGGGAATGATGAGTCTGAAGCCCAGCTTTCTGCCAGAATCAATGGGAAAATACTGTATGTCTGATCTCTTTCCATATTAGCCCTGGAAGAGACAGCATGAATGGAAAGAAAGCATGGCCACACCTGTCCTGTGGTGCAACTGTCAAGCATCATTAACGTGCACAGGATACCCAATGACACTTACTCTGATCTTGATGAAATTAGGGTTAACTGCCCCTTCTCTGTGCTTCCCGGCCACTGTATTCATCCCACAAGTGTCACCACTTATCACACTGCTGAAATCACGTGTCTGTCTCCTTCACTTTACTGTCTTTATCTTCTAGAGGGCAAGGACATTGTTTTATTCATCTCAAGTTCCGGAGGCATAGTATATGCGTGAACCAATGCATATCTGAATTAGGTGAGTGGATTTTAAGACGGGCTTACGAGGAATTCTCAATTATTTGTGTACATAAACCTGCTCCTATAAAATACAGGCACTTCCGTTTACAAGTCTTTCAATTGCTTAATTCTAATTTATTGTTGCATTTGATCATCAAAATAAGTCTCTCAATGTAAATTTATTAGTTTATGGGAGCACTATCACAGCCCTGCATGGCAAAGAAAGGCAATCTTTAAAATACCCATTTTACAGATGGAGAGGCTAAAACATAAAAACAAATTGCTGTTTGTCAGTCACAGTGGCACATACCTGCAGTGCCTGCTACTTGTGAGGCTGAGGCAGGATGGTGACAAGTTCAAAGCCAGCCTGGGCAATATAGCATGACCCTGTCTCAAAATAAAATTAAAGGCTGAGAGTGTAGCTCAGTGGCAGAATGCTTGCCTAATTCAGTCCCCACATTCCTAGTTATGAAAGGTGTATGCGAAGTGCCTCTCTTCCTCCCCTTTCCCTTCTCTCACTCACCTCCCTCCCCTACCAAGGGGAGGAAAGGTGGAAAGTCATGTTCCTAGCAATTCTATAGTTTCCTATATGTGAACTATAGCAGGTGAGAAGAGAGAATGGGAAAAGGGACCAAATTCTTATGCATTCTCAAAACATAAAAAAATGGCATTGCTGAGAATCGGGCAAGCATTCCTATTTCCATCATTATTATCCTAATTTTAGCATCACTCATAAACCTCATTACAGGGGCTGGAATGTAGCTTAGTAGTAAAGCAGGTATAATGCACGTGTGAAGCACTGGGTTCATCCCAGCACCACAAAAAACAATAAGAAAGGCAGCTTCAGCGTTTGGCTGCTGTGTAGAAGGTCATGTCTTGGAGCCAGGCAAGTGAGGGGGCCGACCATCTCCTTCCATCTCTGTCGCTGATCTGCTCACATATCTCTGGAGTTTTGCTTTATAACTAGTGATAAGGAGATGTGGCTACTGAGAGCGTTAAATGAGATATATAAGATGTACAAAATCCTGCAAAGAAATAACTCCATAAATGTTTCTGTTGCTTGATTTGTCTGTTGGTTTCCTTATCTCTAATGAAAATAATAATGGGCCTACTATACAGGTTTCTTATGAACCATAAATCAGTTAATAAATGTAAAGGCATGCCATGGGCATAGTGGTGCAAGCCTGTAATCCCAGCAACTCCAGAGGTTGAGATGGGGGGATTGCAAGTTCAAGGCCAGCCTCCGCACCTTAGCAGATCCCATCTCAAAAACAAAAAGGGCTGGGGAAAGTAGCTTAATGGTATAGCATCCCTGCGTTCCACCCCAGGAAGGTGGTGGTGGTGGGGGGGTGGTAAGAACATTCCTGATACAGGGCTTAACAAATTAGCTATTGATATTGTAAACGTATTTTATTGTAAACGTGATGGGGGCGGGGGTGTCGGATTTTACAGTTTCCATTTCCCCCGTACAGCCTAGCGTCCTGCACTAGGCTTTGCCTCTAGACTCCTCTAGTAGGACACCTCCACCCGCAATCCCAGAATACGCCGCAGGGGGCGCTCGAGTCTAGGACCGTCGTAGACCGGAACCCAAAGCTTAGGATGCTGCCGCGCCGGACCCTCTTCGCTCTGGACGCGGGAGCCGGAAGTGGCGCGGAAGACCAGTGCGCTGCTGGGTGGAAAAGGGTGTGCAGCGAAGATGCTGCTGGACTTGTCGGAGGAGCATAAGGAGCACCTGGCCTTCCTGCCGCAGGTGGACAGCGCGGGTAAGGGTGTGGCGACGGCGAGGTGCGGGGAGAAGGCCGGGCGCTGGGCGCTCACGGCCTGCCGACTTCCGTTTCAGTGGTGGTGGAGTTCGGGCGGATAGCGGTGGAGTTCCTGAGGCGAGGGACCAACCCCAAGGTCTACGAGGGCGCCGCCAGTAAGCGGGGCGGGCGGGAGCCTCCGTGACTGGGGCGGGCCGCGGGATACGGGGTGAGGGTGGGCGGGATGCGGGGTGCCAGGGGTGGGTGGGCGGGGCGCGGGCTGTGGGCCGGAGTTCCGTGAGTCGTTTCCTCAGCTCCAGGGGAGCACAGTGTTGCCCGCCCCTCAGAATCGCTGGGCGTTGGGGGTCGGCCGGGCAGCGAGCGGGTGCGGCTCGGGGCGCGGTCCCCGCGGGCCGTCCCTTTAGGCCAGCGGCTGTGCGCTTGCGCGTGCTGGACCTGCACTGGGCTGGAAGTCCGGAAGGCGTCCGGCCAGCAGAGGAGAAAGCCAGAGGCCGAGTTAAAATACTTATTTTTAGGTAGGAATTTGAACAAAAAGAAGAATGTCGCACGGTGATTGATGTATTCGTTTTCCTTTTTCTTAGGGAAGCTCAGCGTGAGCAGCGACGCTGTCCAGCATGGTGTGGAAGGGTTGACCTACCTGCTCACCGAGAGCTCCAAGCTCATGGTGAGGGCGCCTGCGGCATTCAGTGTTGCCCAGACCTTAGGCCGGGGACGGATCCTATGAGGAGGAGGAAGGAAATGATCTACTTTCCTTGCACATCAGCAGTATCTGACTTGACAGAGAATAGGAGGCAATATTGGGCATCTTAGTTCTTTTTATATTTTTAAAAAAGTATTTTTTATGTGACAGTAACTCAGATCTTGGAATAGTAAATAATGATTATCTTCCTCTATAAAGAATGTTAGACAAGTGAATTAGGGGATATCAGATATATCTTTTGTGTTTAACAAGTATTTTATCATTTACCTGACAAAAATAGATTTTGATGTTCTGTTAAATTCAATTCATTTGTAGATTTCTGAAGTGGATTTCCAAGACTCTGTTTTTGTTCTGGGATTCTCTGAAGAACTGAACAAATTGTTGCTTCAGCTTTACCTGGACAACAGAAAAGAGATCAGGACTATTCTGGGTGAACTGGCACCCAGCCTTCCCAGTTACCACAGCCTTGAGTGGCGACTAGATGTACAGGTGTGTGTGTGTGTGTGTGTGTTTAAAAACCTGACATAGAATAAGAATTATTTAAAGATTGTGTCCTACTTATTGTATTCTTTACCATGTCAACCAAACTCTGATTTGAAACTGGTTTTTTAATCAGTGTTCATTTTCAGACCATTTCACAAATAGTTCATTTTCTTTTATTTATAATGTGTTCAATTTAACTTAATTTGATTACTTTAGCAAAGCAAATGGTTAGCAGACATTTTAGGTGGTATTAACTTTTTAAAATTATTTCTCCTTAAATATAACACATATATAAGAAATACATAAGTAAGTGTACACAGCATAATGAATTATGTCGTGGTGAAACTCCTATGAAATGGACATGAGCATCACCAGTATCCTAGAAGGATTCTCCTTGCCTCCTCCTAATTATTGCCCCTTCTGTCCTTTTCAAAGGTAACCAGCATCCTTGTTTCTAACACATAGAGTTTACTCATTTTTCCTCTTTCCACATTTGGAATGATTTGTTAAATACTCTTTGGTCTCTGGCTTTTGCACAAAATTATTTGTATGAAACTTATCTTTCACTTGTTTTAAAGCCACATAGTTAAATAAAAGGAAAGGCTAGGCACAGTGGCACATGCCTGTAGTCCCAGCTCCTCTCGGGGTTAAGCTAAGAGGATCACTTGAGCCAAGGAGTTTGAGACCAGTCAGAGCAACATAGTGAGACCTCATCTCAAACAAATTTATCAATTAGTTAATTAATTTTCAAACTATTGCATGTAGCCCTTTATTATGCAGTAAAAGATAAGTTAGTAGATGTTTGTTGAATATCATCCATTGGCTGATAACAGCTATGCTAAATGTTTTGGGACACTAAAAGGTATAAGAGATTTAAGTAGTTATAAAATAGGTCCTGGAGGGGAAAAAAGAATATAATTACATAAATAAAGATACCAACTGAGTGTTTAAAAAAATCTATCTTTATTTATTTATTTGCATAGTTCAGTGTGTACTGGCATGATCCAGAAAGTTTTAACAAAAAAAAAAAAAAGTGAAATTTCAGAAGGAATAGAGAAAAGAAGAGTAAATATTCTTGGAAGAGGAGGCAGTACAAGTTAAAACCACCCCTGTGAATGTGGGAATGAATATACAAATATCTGGTATACTGTTCTGGTTCTTAAACTTAGTGCACATTAGAATAACCTGGGGAGCTTTAAAAAATTTATAATATCTATGTTCTACCCCTAGTGATTCTGATTTATTGGTGTGAGGTTTGGCTTGGACATGAGAATTTTTAAAAGCTTCCCTTTCACCCAAATAATACTAAGTACTGTTTGTGAACAGCTGTTAGAATAGATTCTTCATGATTTGAATTAAGGTAAAGTGGTCAAATAGATTAGAAATTCAGTTGGAGTTTAGACTTAACATCACAAACAATAAATAGGAAGCCCTTGTAGATTCTTGGATAAGAAAGTAACATTTAGAAAAAAGAAGAAAACCACAGCTCTAAAAAAAGAAAAAGAAAGTCACATTTAAGAAAATTTATCTGGTATCTTGGGCAGATCAGAATGAAAGTGGGAGTTAGAAGTAGGAAGAACTTGGGGCTTTATGTATTTTGCCCTCTCTATGAAATGCCTTCCCCCTGCCTTGCCATTACTTCTGATTGTATTCCTTATCCTTTTACATATCAGGTTACATCAGGGCTCAGTCCACTGTGGCCTGTGGGTCAGATCTGACTTGCTGCCTATTTGTCAAGTTTTATTGTAACATAATCATGCTTATTTGCTAACATATTGTCGATGGCTGCTTTTGAGTACAAGGTAGAGTTGAATTAGTTGTGCTGGAAGCTGTGCGGTTCTGCAAAGCCTATAGTATTTATTATTTGGTTCTTTTCAGAAATACGTGGTTTGCTGGCTTTTGCTTAAAATGATTCCTCCCTCTGAGAGAAGTTCCCTGTGCTGCTAGTTACAGTTTAATCTTGGTGGCATTTGTGTTTTCCTTTTCACGCACCTGTGTTTCCATTTTGGAAAGCCATTTCACTCCTATAGTACCTGTTTTATACAGCACACAGTGAGCCGTTAACCTAGGATAGCAAGGAGCATGCATGTCTTGTATGTGCTCTTTTTTCAAAGTCTCAGCATCTCCTGTATTTCCACATTCTTCTAAATCAGAAGAGAACTCTGACACATTCCTGCCACCACTTTGCCTCCTGCCTGCATTAGCACCTGTGCTGTGCCTTCATCCCTGTTACAGCTGAGGAAGTGCCCACGTGCCAGCTGTGGACAGCCTCTTCCCTGTATGCCTCAGTCCATAGCATAGTCTTGCATACAAGACTTGTTTCAGACCACAAATGAGAGTGATTTCTCTGAAAGCTGAACTGAATCTCATTGGTTACTCATGGTTGATAAAAAGAAGAGCTGGTCACTCCACTTTCATGTATATCTAAAAAGAACAAAATTTTAAAAATTACAAAAAAGAAAAGCTGGTGGTTAAAGGGAGAATAGTTTCAGAAAGGAACAACCATATCACAATACAGTGTCAATGGAAGTAAGAGTAGCATTTTACACTGAGGACCATTAGGGGGTTGAGAAGATGAAAGGCTTAGGATTTGGACACTGTATGTGTCATGCTGTATTTTGAGGTTTTTCGGTTGGGATAGTGTGGCTGGCTTGGAGAGGTTGCTCTCTTGTCATGAGCATCCTTAGTATATGTAGATAACCACAGAAAAGACCATTTTTTATATCCACTTATCAGTTGATGCTACCATATGTCCATTCAATTATCAAACCATTCCTTGGATTTCTGGAGCGTGCCAGGCTTTGTAGACATAGTGCTGTGGTTTGGCTTTGTGTATTACCCAGGCCTGTGTATTAAAGACTTGCTCTTCCTGTGGTGCTGATGGAAGGTGATGGAAACTTCAAGAGGTGGAGTCTGATAGAAGGAAGTTAGGCAGTTGGTGGTATACCCTTGAGGAGATGTTGGGACTCTAGCCCCTTCCCAATTCTCTTTTGTTTCTCTGCCTCCATGAGGTAAACAGTTCTGCCTACCACGTGCTCCCACCAGGAGCCCCAGGCCCATAAAAAACAGAACCAATTAAAGGTGAATTCAAACCTCTGGAAGCAAAACCCTTGAGCCAAAATAAACCTTTTCTCCTGATAAGTTGATTATCTCAGATATTTTGTCACAGTAACAGAAAGTTGATAAATATGTGTAGCAATGAAGAAATATACTTGTCTTTAAGTCATCACAATTTCATAAAAGAAGACCAAAAAGTAAACTAAAATCCAGCATGATGAGTAGCCACGATCACAGGATATGGTATAAACCAGACTGCATGCTCCATGACAGCAGATACTGTGTGCCCAGCACTGTACCTGGCACATAAAAGTTTCATCAATGTGTTTAAACTTGTGTGTTTAGATCTTTCGTTAATAACCAGGTGGAGATATGGGGGTGGTCATGCTTAGGTGGTCCATCAGTAATTTATCTTGTACATAATTATGACTCTTGAGTGGGTGTTCTCTGGCTTTTAGGACTTTTTTAAGGCCTCAGTAGCCCATAGAGTCTTTTTGGGCTTTATTGATTTACTTTAAAAAAAAAAAAAATCTTTATTTTTTTAATTGTAGATGGACACAGTACCTTTATTTTATGTGGTGCTGAGTATCGAACCCAGGGCCTTGCCCATGCTAGGCGAGCGCTCTACTGCTGAGCCCCAGCCCCAGCCCCTGCCCCTATTGATTTACTTTGATTTTCCATTATGAAGACATTTTTAGAAGTTAGAAATTACAAAATCGAGTTTTCTAAAATTAAACTGGAGGGTTAATTTGCCCAGTGAGGTGACTTTGAGTTGCTGCATGAACATGAGGATGAGTGCAGGTTAACGTTGAGGAGATACTGAGGGACTTGCCACATGTGGTGAAATAAATTTAAAGCTGAAAAAGCTATTCAGGACTAATGGAGTCCCTGAGCTCATTAGATGAAACTGTTAGAAGGGGTTCTGACTGAAGTGGATTTTGCTGTTTGGGGGAAGAAAGCATGACAGATCACACCAGTCAAATGCGTAGGAAATGAATATCAGGACACGCTGCCTTTCATCTGGGAGTAAATTCACTTGTCTCATGGAGACTGGTGGTGAATGGACAGTCACCATCTAATTATTGTGTGATTGCTTGTGGGAAACAAAGTAATCATAGTTTAGCTTCTTGTAGGAGCATTTCCCCAGACTTCATAAATTATCAGCACAATTGATGCCCTTGTTAATAGCGTATGTACATTGAATGCATCTGGGACTGATGCGGAAGAATGTTGCTTTGGGGGCTAGTTCATTCACAGCTGCATCAAAGCATCCTCTTCCTGTCCTGCTCACATATTATAGCACTTGCTCTGCGGCAAATAGAGGGCTAAATTCTTGTAACAACTTTAACTAAGTGAAACATGACCTATGTATTCTGTTACCTACTTTTTTTTACCCTCTTCAGGGCCTTGAGATATAGTTCTTCAGACTAAACATTTTTTCCCCTAATTTGCATCGATATACAACATTTTAGTTTAAATTTGCTGTTATTGTTATGTTCACAGGAAGGACAGAATTTCATCCCCATTAAAAAATAAATTCATATCAGTGGACCATGTGGGCTTCTGTTCTTTGTCCTGTAGTACTGAATGTCATTTAACTTCTTTCTGAGGAAAAAATGAGGCCTAATTATGTCTTCTGTGTTTGTTAGGATGTTAAACTAATTTCTGTAATTTTTCTGTTTTGTCTCAGGGATTGAACCCAGGGACACCTAACCATTCAGCCATATCCCCAGCTCTTTTTATTTTATTTTGACACGGAATCTCACTAAGTTGCTTAGGGCCTTACTATGTTGCTGAGGGTGGCTTTGAACTTGCTGTCCTCCTGCCTCAGCCTCCGGAGCCACTGAGATCATATGCATGTACCACTGTGCCTTGCCTTTTCTAAAATTTTTAAAAAATGGTATGCTTAAATGTAAAGGAAAGGAAGGACATAGACTCTCATCTGTCAATGAATTTAGATATCATTTCTAAAAAAAAAAAAAAATGATGGATAAATTGAGTGATTTTAAATCTTTCAACAAAAAAATGTATTAATTACACACTTAAATACATTTTTTCCCGGTCAATGCAGATGCAGGAGGAAAAAGCAAAACAAAAAAACCCACAAAAATAAACTGTACATTTGAATGAATAAGTAGTATTTTCAGTCACAGTTTGCATATCATATCTATAATTTTCTGTTCTAGGAAATGATATTAAGAGATATTTCACTTTATTAAATACTATTTTTTGTTTGAGGACTAGTTCGTCCAAAGGGATTGGCCTGTTTCCAAATTATCTTGGAAACAAAGTCATTAATTGCAAAGTTTTTAAAACATTAAAATTGCAGCCTTGGATAAGTATCTCACCTAGAATTATTTAGAAGAAGTTATTAGAATATTCTGTTATTATTAAATTAATCCCAAAATCTCAGGTTTAGATTTGTTCTTACTGAGAAGTCTCTTCAAGTGGATTTCCTGTCCTTCTGATGTGACAGCTTTCTTGTGTAGTAAGATATTTCAAGGCTCATCGTACAACTCCTCTGTCCCTTTTTGCAGCTCCTGCTGTAAAGTGGTCCTTGATTCTTTACTGGAGGAGGGTCTTTGGAGAACTCTGTTACACTGGGGTTGAGTGCCATCCCTTCAAGTTTATCATTGTTTATAGTTTTGTGTTTTTTATCTTTTGAAAATACGTCAATAGTGCTTATTTGTTACACTTTAGAACATATTACACAAAAGATTGTAAGATGCCCAGTTTAAAGAATAATAATGAAACAAATACATGTTTACCCATCACCTAACTTAGCAAGTAGAATAAAATCAGTACTTTTGAGTCATCTGGGCCCTTCCCAGTTTTAACCCCCACTTCCCCAGCCACCTAGAGGAAAATCATAATCCTGAGTTTTTTATTACTCTTCTTTATAGTTTTTTAAAGTATTTTTTTGTCTCTAAATTGTACATTTTTAAATATTTCATATATTCTGTGACATTTTTAAATTAAAAAAAATTTTTTTGTAGTTGTAGATAGCATGCCTTTGTTTGTGGTGCTAAGGATTGAACCTAATGCTTCACACATGCTAGTACTTTATGTTGCTGTAGTTCATTTCTTTTCACTGCCATTTAGTGAACAGTTCATTGTGTGTGAATATTCTCAGTTTCTCCATTCTATTGAGATGTTTCTGATTTTTTGAAATGTTTTGTTTTGGGCTCTTGAAAACAAATACTGTTATGAGTAAAATGCATATGTGTAAGAGTTGAAGGTGTCTGCCTAGGAGTAGAATTGCTGATAATGCATATTGTTTTCAAAGTGATCTCTCACCGCACTCACTAGAATGAGCAAGAGTTTTTCGTTACCATTGTTTGCAGTGCTTGATATGGTTAGGTTTTCAGTTTTTACAGTCTGATGAATGTAAAATTGTATTTCATGAGTTTTTTTTTTTTTTTTTTTTTTTTTTTACCATTTTCCTGATGTATGGTAAAGGTGAACATATTTTTCTATGTTTACCTGTCTTTTGTGAAAATGCTTAATTCATATCTTCATTTTTTTCAGAAAAAAATCCATTTTTCTCTTGGATTTTGTTTTTTTTCTTACTACATCAGTGGAGGTTGACATACATTCTGGATACTAACCTTTTTTTAATTATAGACATGTTGCCAATTTTTTCAAGTACTCTTTGAAGAAAATTTATTAATATAACACTAAATTCATTGGTTTTGTCTTTATGATCTGCACATTTTGTATGACATTTAAGAAATTTTTCTGTACCACAGGGTTTCATATATATTTTCATTTTTTCTCTCCAAAGGTTTTGGAGACTTCATTTTGAAGTCTGTGATGATCATCTTAAATTTTATTTTTGTGTATAATGTGAAGTAATTATAAATATTTCATATTCTGCATATCTATTAAATAGTATTGTGCTCTTATTCTATTTACCATCAAGCTTGCAAGCAGAAGTCTCAGGCAACAGATTAAGCCAGCAGTGACTATAAAACTACACCTAAATCAGAATGGAGACCACAACACCAAAGTTCTGCAGACAGACCCAGCCACCCTACTTCATTTAGTTCAGCAACTGGAACAAGCCTTGGAGGAGATGAAAACAAACCACTGTAGGAGAGTAGTTCGCAACATCAAGTAGTACCAAGTGTTAAGGTCCTAATGCCTTTGACTCGTTTGTGAATGGATGACATTCAGGAATTACTTTTCAGAATTAATTTTTATTAATTGGTGTTGATAAATGCATCTAGATTCCATGAAATTTCTTTTCCTATTCCAGCATATTGAGGTCATGATCAGAAGCTAAAGTCAAGTTCCTTTCCTGGTGCTAAATGTGGTCAGCTTCTTGACAGATTGAAATGTAATTTTATATTTTAAATGTGTAAATAGGATTGAATCAACTAGAAATGAATCTATACTGTTCATATCTTCTGTATATATGAGTAATACCCTGTTTTTGGTACTTTTTTGTCTGCTTAACTGTTATTTTCTTCCTTATTGATCAATTTTGAGAATAAAATTTACAGCTACTTCCTTTCCTATTCAGAGTATTTTTAAATAGTACAATATTTCTGACTTTTAAAAGCACCTCATGATGTTACTAGCCACAGAATAATGTAAAGTGACTATGAGTTTTTTAATTATATGCCCGTATTGTTATAGGAAGTTCATGCATTTTTCTTTGTATGTAAAGATAAGTAGTTTTTACCATATTGCTGAAGTTTGGCTTATGGTTAATTGCCTTAAGTAGTACTCAATTTTCACAAGGATTAATTTTTCCCATTTACCCAAAGTAACTAAGAGATACACTGTCATATACATTTATAAATAACAAGAATAATATAATCAATCCTTGTCACTTTTTATCATTTCGTTTGATAAACTATACATGGGGGATGGAAGACCCTCTTCATTACATTATAAGCAAATATCCTTCCTACCGTACAAGTTTGATTTGTGTTTTGTTGTTTTTAAAGAGGTGAATGAAAGGTACTGATCTGAAAAACTCAGATGTTGATTTTTGACATCAGACAGAGACACAGTGGGATGCTGAGAAAGAAGAATTTTATAGAAGGGTAGAAATGGGGTTTAGTCTTCCCTGTATGTCCAAGGCCTCATCCCCATGGAGCGCTGCAGGAAGGCCTTCTGAACCATCAGTCTCTGAGCTACACTCTCAAGAGTGAAAAACTTTAAGGTCTGAGTGATGTCCTATTTCTCTCTCTCTGTGGAGAGTCTTACCAGGGAACAAAGAACAGTGTCAGAAAAGCACACTTGAAATTGCCACAGGGTCCCCTGCAGGCATCTGGACCACTCTTCCATTAAGTATGTGTTCTGCAGTTACAAAACAAAGATATTATCTGCATGTTAATTAGGAAAGTATAATCAGAAATCATTTTTAATTATAGTGACAATTCAATTAATGGAAGTCTCATTACCATCTCACAAAGGGAACTTTATTTATTATATAAATTAGTAGCATGATATCGGGTTTAAAAACAACATGTTGGGCTGGGGATGTTGCTCAAATGGTAGAGCACCTGCCCAGCATGCACGGTAGGTCCGTAAGACTTGTTGTCTGTCCACAGTTGATGGAAGGTAAGCAAGGCTGGCCCTGACAAGACTGAGTGACCCTGTGTCTCCTCAGAGCAGCCTTGCCTTTACCTCTTTGTCCACTGTCCTCACACCAGTCAGAACAGGAAAGGGTGTGCTGATCTTTTCACGTGAGTCAGGCTCCTGACCACCTTTCTGGGCACTCCATTGTTTCTATCATGTTCTGCCTCCTGCATCTTCTGGGTCAAGGGTGAACTGGGGACTGTTTCTCTGCCTTTTTAGAATTTGAGGCTCCCTTTTAGTGCAGGCCATCAAATGAGCTTCTTCCATTTCTTGTGAAAACCTTCCACATCCTTCTGGACTCCCTTGCTTTCTTTGTTTTATAGCATGTTTGATAATTTTTGTGGCTTGTATGTGAACATGATTTTCTGCAGATGCAGTCACTGTTCTCTCCAATATGACCCAAGTTTCTTGACTCTGAATAATGTGCCTTTATTATAGATAACTAAACTTTTATTAAAGCTTTTAGGATTGTGAGTATGCTGATTTTTTTTGAAGATTGGCTGATGCTCATTTAGGTTTAAGAGTCATATCCTTCAGGCTAGGTACATAGCTCAGTGGCATTAGTGTCAGAGTTCTTGCCTAGCATACACAAAGGCCCTGGGTTCAGTTCCCAGTACTGGGAGCGGGGAGGAGAGTCATATCCTTCATGTCTCAAAGCCAAAATAGGAACATCCGGTAGCAGAACTGTGGGCACTTACCAATATACTTCATTCATTGAAGTCTCCTTAAGCATTTCACAAAATTTCAATACACTTAAAGATGTTTCCAAGTTTGGAAATTTAAAGCAGCAATTGAAAAAGTTGATGGAATTGCCATAAAAAAATCATGTACTTTCTTTGAGATCTGAAAAATGGGAGTAGCAAAAGTTCCTTGAACTACTGAATGAAAAGGAATCCCTATGTTGGAGCCTTTAAAATCTGCCACAGCGTGTAGCCTTTAAGGGTGTCATTGATGCATTATTGGCTCCCATCCTCTACTATAGTAGCAGGCTTTCAAAAGTACGCAACAAATGTTTACCGTTACTGAGATAGTTGTGTACACTATTAATATAGTATCCCAATTATTTTGAAGAATCCTGTTATACTCCGTAAGAGAACTGGGAGAAGCTGGGTGTGGTGGCATATGACTGACGTAGGAGAAAGGGAAGTCTGGGGCCAGCCTGGACAACGTAGCAAGATCCTGTCTCAAAATAGACTTTACAAGGCCTGG
Organism: Marmota flaviventris; assembly: GCF_047511675.1. NCBI lineage: Eukaryota > Metazoa > Chordata > Mammalia > Rodentia > Sciuridae > Marmota > Marmota flaviventris. The sequence goes on along the minus strand of NC_092505.1, from coordinate 106,439,480 downwards.
AGATAAAACTCAGTGCTTGCCTAATGTGCCAGGCCCTGAGTTCAATTCCCAGTACCATAAAAAAGAAAACGGGGCGGGGGGGGGGGGGGACCATTGTTTTTTTTCTGGGTGATAAAATTATAGGCATTCATTTTTATGTCTATAATTAGAATTTGAATGACTTTTATAATATTTAGGAAATATTAAGTTTAAAGGAGAAAATATTAGGATTTAAATATAATATTTGTATCCAAGATTTTAATTTTTTAGAAAATGTTTTTATAGTTGTAGATAGATAGGATGCCCTTAGTTTATTTGTTTAATTTTTTTATGGTGCTAAGGATTGAACCCAGTGCCTCACACATGCTAGGCAAGTGCTCTGCCAGTGAGTTACACAGCCCTAGCCTGCCAGATTTTAAATTCTTGATATGTTACACATGTAGCTCTCCAGAAAAAGCTGTGCATGACTGCTTGATCCCTGGAGGATACAGGTGAGGAGGCTGAGGGTTTTGTGAGCAGACTTTATAGACTCCCTCTTTTCTGCAACTTCTCCCTGCCTGCCATTTTGGTAAAAGAAGCATGGGAATTTCAAGAGTAAGCCATTTCTCTTTTTCTAGTTTTGGATGTAAATTTACTTCTAAATAGTTGTATCTGTGTTGATTTTAATCACCAAAGGAAAACATATAACACTACTTTGTGGTTTTTTCACAGGCCTTATGTTCAGGAAGTTCTGGCAGTTGCATTGTTAAAGTTGTCCTCCTATAATTTACTCACTCTTCTCTACTTATTTTTAAAAATATGTATCCAATTAAGTCCCTCCTTAATAGACTTTTCTTAACCCTTAGAGTTCCCACAATCATAGGTTGTGCGCATGTCTTCCTCCACAAGCTGCAGAAAATACTTTGGTGGGAAGGTCATCATCCTGCAGTCCCTCTAACTCAACTGTGTTCCCTTTGAAACCACCATATGTTCAAGTTTAAATACTTTTCTTAGACCAAAACAAATGAGCCCAACTCCATCATTGGTGTGGTTAGTTCAGTGACCTTTACAAACTTTTAAAGCAATGTTTTAATTAGAAAAGTAGAGTAAGCCCATTTTTCAGCTTTGCAAAGCATTATACTGTAGAGATGAAAAAAGTGATAGCTGGGCACAACATGGGAGGCTGAAGCAGGAGGATTGCAAGTTCAAGGCAGCAACTTAGGAAGACTAAGTCTCAGAGAAATTAAGAACAAAAAGGGGTGGGATGTAGGTCAGTGGTAGAGCACCCCTGGGTTCAATCCCCAGGGGCCGCATGTTTGTTATTGTGTATTTACACACAAAATAACTGACTTGAAGAAGTCAGTTCCTAAGCTGAGAGTGGGAGTGGGACCTACATTTTCCTCTAGTAGGCACAGGGTCCCTGGTCTAATTAGTGCCATAAAAAAAAAACAAAAACAAAAACAACTTTATGGCACTAATTAGACCAGCGAACCTGTGCCTACTAAAGGAAAATGTAGGTTCCACTCCCACTCTCAGCTTAAGAACTGACTTCTTCAACAAAACTAAAGCATAAGAAGTAAAATCGAGAATTAATAAATGGGATGGTAACAAACTATTAAGTTTCTTCACAGCAAAGGAAACAAGAACATGAAGTGAGAGCCTACAGAACGGGAGAAAATCTTTGCCACCTGCACCTCAGATAGAGCACTAACCTCCAGGATCTATTAGAACTCAAAAAACTTACACACACACACACACACACACATAAATAAAAAATAAATAAAATAACCCAATCAATAAATGGGCAAAGGAACTGAATAGGAACTTCACAGAAAAAGAAATACAAATGCTCAACAAATATATGAAAAAACATTCAGCATCTCTAGCAATTAGAGAAATGCAGATTAAAACTACACAAAGATTCCATCTCACTCCAGTCAGAATGTCAGTTATCAAGAAAACAAGTAACAATAAATGTTGGCAAGGATGTGGGGGAAAAGGTACACTCATACATTGCTGGTGGAACTGCAAATTGATGCAACCACTCTGGAAAGCAGTGTGGAGAGTCCTCAGAAAACTTGGGATGGAACCAGCATTTGACCCAGCTGTCCCACTCTGTAGTATATACTCAAAGGTCTTAATATCAGTATAGTATCGTGATGCACCCACATTGATGGTTATAGCAGCTCAATTCACAATAGCTAAGCTATGGAACCAACCTAGGTGCCCTTCAACAGATGAATGGATGAAGAAAATGTGGTATATTTACTCAGCCATAAAAAATAATGACTTTTTATGAATTTTTGGGTGGTACTGGAGACTACCATGCTAAGTGAAATAAGCCAGTCCCCAAAACCAAAGATTGAATGTTCTCTCTCATATGCAGAGCCAACACACAATAAGGGTGGGGGGGGGGAACAATAGAAGTTCACTGGGAGAATGAAGGGAAGGGGGCAGGAATGGGAATGGGAAAAACAGTAGAATGAATTGGACATCATTTTGCTATGTTCATATATGAACACACGACCAGTGAAACTGCGTATCATGTACAACCAACCATAAGAACAGTTATACTCCATGTATGTGTCATATATCAAAATACACTCTCCTGTCATGTACATGTAAAAACAACGGAAATAATAAAAATACCGGTGGAGATTCAATCGTCTGTAGGATTTTTGTTCCTACTCATAGTTGGCTCTACCTTGTGCATCTCAGTTTACAAATAATTTCCCTTTTTCCTTTGAAAGAGTAAACTCTAAAAGCCAGATGTTTAAAAAAATAACTTGATGGCACTAAAATATGTATTTCATGATCTGATCACTGAATCTTAATGGCTCTTTGATTTATGTTTTTTTAAACATTTTTAAAAATTTTTTAGTTGTAGGTGGACACATATCTTTATTTTATTTTTACATGGTGCTGAGGATCAAACCCAGTGCCTCACGCATGCTAGGCGAGCGCACTACCTCTGAGCCACAACCCCAGCCCTGGTTTATGTTTTGATGGCTCTTCTTTGCCCAGGAACTCTAATAACTCAGGTTTGCCTGATAACCATGAGTCCACAAGATTCTGCAAATCATAATGTAAAAATATAGGAAAAGTAATCCTTTTTTTTTTCTTTTTTAAAGGAGCTTAAAGTAAACGAAACATCAGGAGTATATATGCTTTAAAACTTTCATTCACATTCTTCTAAACCCAAACAACTTCTTGTAAGATGAATTTTTAAGATTTCTGTGTAAATTGCATTATCATTAGGAATGTTACTAATTGCATGGCCATTGGAGTGGGAACATGCTCTTATTGTGCCTAAGCTGAATAAATGGGCACTCCCCAGCTGCAGAGGACCGCCCTTTGCAGAACAGCCTTCCCAGTCATCAACTAAAAAGGAGAGAACACAAACAAATGGATTTCTGCCTTTTCTCACCAACAGTATGAGGCCTTTTACCTCTTATTCTTCATTTTTTTACTCTTTCTTACACCAAGATGTGATCTACCTACTTATCTATGGCATTATTTTGATAGAAAACAAGAAACAATTTGACACCTTTTCTACTTTCTTAAAAACATGATACAGATTCAGTTTTGTTAAATGTTGATTAAGTGCTTAGAGTGATCCATGTTGTGTGTCTAACAAAGGACAAAGTCCTAATCTTATGAGTTTAGTATACCTCAGGCCAGTCCATCCCCTGAGATAGTTTAATCCATAAACTCATGAGGCTGCAGAAAAGAATCTCTGGGGCTATTCTGAAGAGGGGCTCTCTGGTCTGGCTGCTGGCAGTGCTTTCCTTCATCCTCTGGAAGGTGACAGTGTGATGTGCCGCTCTGGCTGGAGCTGAGATCACTGCCGAGAAGCCTGGATATGGCTGGGATGGCGGAGATGATCCTTATGCCTTCTCCATCGAATGGGGTTCCCTGAGGTAACCAGAGGTGTGATGGGAAAAGCAAATTGAGTTCTTTTTTACCTGCATGCCAATGTTGTGATTGTCAGACATCCAGTCACAAGTGGATGCCTGTGGTTTTAAAGGAATGTGCTTAGTTCACAGAACGAAGAGCCTTCTCAGTTAACTCAGAGACTGAAAGCACAGATTAAAATTCAGAGAATGAGGGGGAAAGTCCAGGGAAGTCTAGGTGGTTAGGATATGATTTCCTGGCACAGTCTGAAAACCGTATGTCTTTATTCCAAATAAATAAAAAATTCTTACAAGGCTCAAATGAATAAGTGCTGCAACATAATTGCTAAAAGAAGAGCCCAAGAAAGGCTGCAATTTTTCAAATACCTGAAAAAAAATAGCAGAAGGAAAACATGTATCCAAAAGGCAACAATGATACATCTTGTGGTATGACCAGTGTAATTAAAAACGTTTTTATGTTCAGGCTCTCAAGGATGTAAGTATGGGGTATTCTTTTCTGTGCTTTTTTCTTCCAGTCTTTGTCGTTTTAATACCTATCAAATTGCATGCCTTGCTTAGGTCCTTAGAACAATTTATTTTCATGCCAAACCTCTCATGAAATCTCCTTCCTCCCTTTTTAAAAAATTATTCTATTGAGATGTAAGTTTTACGAATATAAAACTTATTCTTTCATAGTATGCAATTTAGTGGTTTCTAATATGTTCACAAAGCTGTGCAGCCATTGCGGCTGTCTGATTATGGACTGTTTTCATCATCCACAGAAGAAACCTATCTTCATTAGCAGCATCTCTAGCTCCTGATGACCTTGAATCTGTTCACTGTGGATATTCCTCTTCTGGACATTTCCTATAAGTGGAATTATGTAATATGTTCTGCCTCTGCCTTCTTTCAACTTAGCGTAATGTTAAGATTTATCCACATTGTAGCATGTATCAGTATATCCTGCCATTTTAACAACTGAAAAATATCCCATTGTTTGGATGGTCTAGTTTTTTTTAAAAAAAATAGTATTTGATTCTTATTTCTGGTCTGTGAAATTAATTACCGCATGAACTTTGTGTTCATAAAAGAACTTTGAGTTACTGGGTGTGTGACTCAGTGGTAGAACACTTGCCTGGAGTGCATGAGGACTTGGATTCAATCTCCAGCGACACACACACACACACACACACACACACACACACATACATAACTGGTAACAGATTTAGTAATGTATTTTCTACAATGATGACATTTTAGAATTCTCTTCCCAGATGCAAATTGTCTTCTTTAGCAAGTTATTAGAAGATTTAGTCTCCACTGTACCACATTTCATTTTTAGCCTTACTCAAAAAAGTTATACTTGGGAAGTTTCTCAAAAGTTATACTTATCTGATGAACTGTTGAAGCAGCTTAGCTGAAATCAACCCTAAAGAAAATCAGATTATGAGCCTGGGGTTGTGGCTTAGCGGTAGAGTGCTCACCTAGCACTGATGAGGCACTGGGTTTGATCCTCAGCACCACATAAAAATAAATAAATAAAGGTATTGTACCTGCCTATAACTAAAAAAAAAAAGGAAAATCAGACTGCAGTGGAAGGGAGGTTGGACATGATCAATGCATAAAATATGCATGTATGGAATGTCACAGTGAAACCATTAATTTGTACAATTAATATGTGTTAATAAAAATAAATTGGATTATTATTCTTTTTGTTTTAATTTTAAAATTTCTTACTAAAATAAGACATGTTCTGTGGGCATTTTATAGATTCAGAAAAAAATAGGAAAGCAACTATTTATGACTTTGCATATTTATTTTGTATGTTTTTCAAATTAGAAAGTAAAAATCTGTGCCAGGCATGGTGGTGCACACCTGTAATCTCAGCAGCTCAGGAGGCTGTGACAGGAGGATCATGAGTTCAAAGCCAGTTTCAGCATCAATGAGGTGAGACCCTGTCTCTAAATAAAATACACAATAGGGCTGGGGAGGTGGCTCAGTGTTCGAGTGTCCCTGAGTTCCATCCCCAGTACCAAAAAAAAAAAAAAAAAAAAAAAGTAAAAATTGTCTAATTTTAAAAATTTTGGTAGAATAGAGAAAAGGTCATTTACTTTTGCTTATGTTCACTCCTCAGAATAATTTTGAAATAGCCCCACTTGGAGAGCCCCAGGATGCTGTTATCCAGATGATGCAGCTGCTATAGCCATTGCCTTTGGGGGGCTCTTTAGTAGCTGGAGGAAATGGAAAGGGACATCAATTCAGTCAGGTGTGTGCACTGGAGAAAAGCTACAGCCAATAAGGAGGTCTGCATTTTTGATGAGTAATTCTCACTAGGAGCATCAGCATAGGAAGGTGTTGCTTTTCATGATTGTTTTTGCTGTTTTGGTCATTGCACTTCTATTTACATATGGAGAATAATAATTTCTTCCCAGTTGGACATAATTTGGTGGGACTCTCAGACAAAGGAACATGCTCTACATAATCCACACTTAGCCCCTGTCTCTCCTGGGACTCTGAAGCCCCAGGATTGAAGAGGATGGTTGATGCATGTTCATTTTAGTGGCATGTTTGCAAGATGCTTGATGGTCTATTCCATGGCCTTCAGAAGTGGCTTCTGTTCTTCTCTTTAGGGACCTGGTCTTAGGACTGTCCCTTGATTCTGCAGGGGCTTAATTCATGCCTTGTGAATCATTCTCTGCTGAAGTTAAGGCCTAAATGATCTTAAATGCTAGCAAGTATAACAATACAATGAAATTAACTTTGTAAAATTGCATACTTTATTTCACACACAAAAAAAAATTGTGACAGCTCTGCAAATTATCATGTATCTGGAAGTTAGGCAGCTACCGTAGAATGAGCATGTAGATTGAAAGCAATTGCTGAGCTTCATGAATTGGAATATGCTGACATAAAAGTAGAGTTCTCTTCCCAGAAACCACAGCAATGCTCAAATGAAAATGGAGTCTTATGGGAAGGAAGAAGAGAAGAATCAACACTGAATCTATCAGATGTCTGCTGTACCCATACAGTGTCTTGGGCCAGCTTCAGAATCTGTTCACAAAAACTGTAGTAGTTTTGTAGTACTATATTATATACTATGAAGTATATGATACTCTACAAGGGACATAGATCTGGTTCTCTATAACTTCTCACTAAAAATAACTGCATGATTATATTCATCACAGAACTGTTTAGTGAGAAAGAATTTGAAAACACAACTTGATCTGCATCCCTCTAATGCAGGTTGTCTGGTGTAGCTCTTGTCTAATGTCCCAGTAAACAATGTTTTCTTGCCTCATTTTGAAAGACAGAAAGTCCTAGGTCCTCCAGAGCGTTGATGTGTAGATTTCTACCCTCCCAGCTGAGTCACCAGCCAGGAATATTGTGTGCTTGACTTTTGTATCATTTTAGTTGTGAAAGCAATAGACTTTACATTTTCTTTTTAAAATGTTGAATTATAACATTAGTTATGCCTTTTCTAATTACACATGCCAAAAGACCACACGTGTACACATTCCCCTAATGCCCCCCACCCCGCCCTTGCTCTACTTATCCCCAGGGATAGCAACTCTCTCTAGTTGAAAATTCACTGTTCTAGAGCTTGCTCTCACCAAATACCCTTTTGATTATAATTTGGCTTTGCATAAAAAGTTTCCCATGGACAGAAAATGTCTAACCAGAAAATGAATTTGGGGCCTGCTTCTAGTTATGGCTCCCATTGCAAGTTAATTAATTGGTATTCATCATCCCTTAGGGTCCCATTAGGTCTGTGTATGCCAACATTTAAGTTTCTGAGTTAATAAAGCTGAAGACCACATTGCAGAACAAGGCCTCTTCCCTAAATCTTGCTAAGATTAATGCTACTTAGGCTTAATGGCCAATCATTCTTAAAGCTGCCCTTGTTAGTCTCTTTTTCATCAAATTGTACTGATTAAGTCCCTTTGTAAAAAGAGGCATAGGGGCTGGGGTTATGGCTCAGCGATGGAGCACTCACCTAGCTCATGTAAGGCCCTGGGTTCGATTCTCAGCACCACATAAAAATAAATAAGTTAAAGGTATTGTGTCCAACTACAACTAAAAAATAAATATTAAAAAAGAGGCATAAGTTAGCACAGATAAAATTTCCTTTACCTGTCTGGTGCCTAAATCCTCTGCGTACATATCAGGCAAGATGGCACATAGCCCTAGAAATAGTGAGCAATAGTGTCATCTGAGGAATGCTCGAAGTTCCTTCAAGGAGAGTGCTGTGGTAAGGAAGACCCCCATAACTGCATGTGATCTTTGAATAAATATTTGCCCCAAAATCTCTGGAATCATCTCTAGATGGGGGGAATATTTGACTTTTTTCTTTTTTTTGCAATAAGTACAGACTGAATTCACCTTTGGGGCTGCAACATCTGTTTGCATGCCTCAGTGAAGAACCTTCTAGTGATGCAAACATCAGGGGCCAAGCCTTTGTAGAAATGGAGCTGTTTTGTTTTTAACTACAGGAGACTTCAGACTTACACAAAAATAGATAAGAAGCCAGGCACAGTGGCACACATCCATAATTCCAACTACTTGGGAGGCTGAAGCAGGAGGATTGCAAGTTCAAGGCTAGCTTGGGCAACTTAGTGAAACCCTGTCTCAAAAATAAAAATGAAAAAAAAAAAAAAAAACTGAGAGCATGACTCAGTATGGAGTGTTTGCCTACCATGCAAAAGACCCTGGGTTCAATTCAACACTGGGAAAAAAAATGTAGACCAGTATAATGACCACTTGGGTCCATTACTTGATTTTAGTAACATTCAGCGTATGGCTAGTTTTGTTTCCTCACAGTCCCCCTCACTTTGCTCTATGCCCTGCCCTTATTAATTTTGAATCAAGTCCCAAATATCATTTCTGAGATGGAAGTTTTTGAGTTGAGGCGTGAACGGACTGGGACCGGTAATGTGAAAGCAGTCTGTGGTTAGGAGATGGTTTCTCAGATTACAGTTCCCTTGCAGTAAGTAATGTCTTTGCTAAGTGTAGAATTAGGTGCGTTACCCATCTCAGTACAGTTTCACTTATTCTTTTGGGCATGTGAAATGTGCTTTATTCATGGGCTTGTTCATGGGAAGTCAAAAGTGAGTCTGAGGATTCAAGGAAAGGAGTGCAGGGCAGGTCCTCACTTGAGCCTTCCAGAACAGCCTGGGTTTGACTCTGTGTGACCATGCTGAGTGAAGGCCCTATTCTAAGACTGCAGCACCCACACTTGAGTCAAAACTACCCTTTCCTGGATGGAAAGGTAAAGTCATTCACTAGGAGCAGACAGACATTCCCATCGCCATTTGGAAATGACGACAGTGGTGAATGGTGGATGTTGAAAAGTCAAGAGGGAATCTGGGAACCTGGGTTCCAGTTGGGAGAAACAGGATCAGGTGGCCCTTGAAGCAGAGGAAGGAGAACTGGCCCTGTCCTGTGTGACTGCCTGGAGTGAGGCAGAGAGAATCCAGGATCTGGCCTGAACCTTCTGATGGAAACCACCTCTAGTAAGAATTGTAAGTTGTGTACCAGCCGAAACAAGGATGCACTCAGCATGATGAGGACCCAGACTGACTGACATCCCATCACTTGACTTCATTTTTCCTGATCCTCTGCATGATCCTCACCGCTCTCAAACTCTACCACCTCTTCTGGACCCTTGTGACAGCTGCAACTTTTCCATAGGACCTGACCCTCTCTTCAACCGGTTATCCACTCCACACCAGGAGAAGCCTGCCTTGGTTCCAGATCTGATCACCACAGTTTGAGATTTCTATAATTGGCTTGATGAATCATTTGATGAGATGGACAGTACACTTGCTGTTCAGCAGTATATTCAACAGAACATAAGGGCAGATTGCTCCAATATTGACAAAATTCTTGAATCTTCTGAAGGCCAAGATGAAGGTATGTGGAAATATGAACATTTAAGGCAATTCTGCCTTGAACTAAATGGACTTGCTGTCAAACTTCAGAGTGAATGCCACCCAGATACTTGTACTCAAATGACAGCAACTGAACAATGGATTTTTCTTTGTGCAGCTCATAAAACTCCAAAAGAGTGTCCTGCTATAGACTATACTAGACACACACTTGATGGTGCTGTGTGTCTTCTGAATAGCAATAAATATTTTCCCAGCAGGGTTAGCATAAAAGAATCATCTGTAGCAAAACTAGGATCAGTATGTCGTAGAATTTACAGAATATTTTCACATGCTTATTTTCATCACCGGCAGATATTTGATGAGTATGAAAATGAAACATTTTTATGTCATCGATTTACTAAATTTGTGATGAAATATAATTTGATGTCGAAGGATAACCTGATTGTACCAATTTTAGAAGAGAAAGTTCAGAATTCAGTTTCTGGGGAAAGTGAAGCATGAAGGGAATCATAGAAAAATGTACTGATCACATAATTAACGTTAATTATGTTATATATATATATATATATATATATATATATATATATATATATATATTCCCAGCTACTTGGGAGGCTGAGGTAGGAACATCACCAGTTTGAAGCCAGCCTCAGCAACTTAGTGACAAAAAATTAAAAGGACTTGGGATGTAGCTCAGTGGTAGAGTGCCTCTGGGTTCAATTCCCAGTGCCAAAAAATAAGAAAAACTCCTCAAACCGGGTTTGGTGGCAGATGCTTGTAATCCCAGCAACTCAGGAGGCCAAGGCAGAAGGATTGCAAGTTTGAGGCCAGACTCAGCACTTTAGCGAGGCTCTAAACAATTTAGGGAGACTCTGTCTCGATACAAAAAATAAAAAGGGCTAGGGATGTGGCTCAGTGGTTAAGTGTCCCTGAGTTCAGTCCCTGGTACCCAAAACAAAAAAACCACTCAGGTGCTTATGATGCGTGGGCAAAATTGAGGTCAAGCATTACAGGAAGCACTGGGGAGAAAGGTGCAGGGAACACCCTCGAATGGCTCCACTAGCCTACACAAGGTGAGTCGATGCTGGTCGATGGGCCCATTCCAGAGAGTCCCCACAGAAAGCAAATAGCACAACCAAACATACATTGAGACTTTCCAAGGAAGCATGAACACATATCTAATTTAAAATAAGCTTGTTTTGAATTGATTTTTCCATTTAATTCTAGTCCATCTCCTAAGTCTTTACTCCATTCCAATGATTTGGAATTTTGTGAAAACACAATCCCGGCACAAAAAAGGGAAGGGAGGCAAGAGTAGAGGTGGTGCTGAAGTACATGTGTTTGAAATGGATTTTAGGACTTTTTTTAGATTTGGGATTAATTTGCTCCAAAGGTTCAGGAAAATATTTGAACAGAGTTAACATGAGGTGTACGTGAAAAAGGTAGGCGGCCTCTGGGTCTGTTGCTCACCTCTGGGAGTTGGGACAGGTGTGTGCTCTTGGTGTCTTGTTGCCTCACCAGGACAACAAAAAAAGAAATGGGTGTGGATGTTTTCCCCTCTTGACATGGAAGAAAACCATGGCTACAGGGGCTAGGTCAGAAATGGAACGGGAATCCGCCTTTCATGGTGGACTAAGACATGGGCTCAGCCTGCAGGCGAGGACGGCTTCAAGGTGTGCTAGATCTCCTGACCTTGCACACAGAATTGTGTGTGCATCTTTTTATTGGGGTGATGATCCAAGGCTTTCATCAGATTCTCAACTCATTGGAATGGAGTAAAAACTGTTTTTTTTTTTTTTAAGGAGTCTGGATGCAGGAGTGGCATGTACAAATATCATTTACACTGGTGAGATAGAAAGAGGGCTATGTTGGTCTAGTCATGCATCTGGAGGAAGGAGCTAAGAATATCTCAAGGTCATGCTGTCGGCTGATCCACACCACAGAGACAGCCTACAAAGCAAACATCTCCAACAAACCCAGGGACCAGGAGAAGCTGATTCCCAGAGTGACCACCTTCTTAGATTCAAATGTACAGTTTTCAACAAAAAAGTCACAAGGCGTACAAAGAAACTGTGAAGTACAGCCCATTCAGAGGAATCAAACACACCAAAAGAAATCATCCTTGAAAAAGAGCTGATAATGCATCACATAGCAAAGATTTTAAAACAATTATCCTAAAAATGCTCCAAGAACTAAAAAAAGATGTGAAAGTCAAGATAATGATGTATGAATCAATTAGAAATATCAATAAACTAATAAAGAACACTTTTTAAAAATTCTGGAGCTGCAAAGTGCAATAACTGAAATAAGAAATTTACTAGATGAATCCAAAGGCATATGTGAACAGATAGAAGAAAAACTTGAAAGGACAGTGGAAATTATCAAGTATGAGGGACAGGAAAAAAAAAAAAGATTGGAGAAAAATATAAGTGAATAGTCTAAGGGCCCCATATGAGACTATCAAGTGGACTAGAGTAGCCACTGTATAGAAGTTCCACAGTTGAGAGATGCTAGGATAGAGAACATTTGAAGTAATGGCCAAAAACTCTCTAAGTATTTGGAAAATATAAATTCATGGAAAAAATAACAAAGGATGTTAGAAAATTCTTAGAGATACATGAAAACATAAGACACCATAATTTATGGGACAGAGAAAGCTGTTCTAAGAAAATTTACAGTGATAAAAACTCACATTATAAAATAAGAAACAAATCAACAACCTTACTTTGCAACTTACAAAGTTTCAAAAATTTAAAAGAATAAACGCAAAGCTGTAACAATAAAGATTAAAGCAGAGAGACATAAAATAGAGGATAGAAAAATAATAGAGAAATATTAGAGAAACCAAAAGTTGTTTCTTCAAAAATATCAACAAATTGACAACTCTTTGAATAGATAATGGGTTAAGAGAGAAAACCTAAATGATTAAAATTAGAAATGAAAATGACCATATTACTACCAATTCTACAGAAATTAAAAGGATTATCAGAGAGTACTACAAGCAGTTGTACTGCAACAAATTGGATAACCTAGATGACATGGACAAATTTCTTTAAAATGCAGTCTATCAAGACTAAGACACACACACACACACACACACACACACACACACACACATACACACATCTGACTAAACCTATAGCATGTAAGGAGATTGAATCTGTAATCAAATCAAAATCTCCCACCAAAGAAAAGCCTTGGACTTGAGAGTTTCACCAGTGACTTCTACCAAACATTTAAGGAACTAACATCAACCCTTTTCAGACTAAAGAAAAGAAGGGAATGTTCCCTCATGCATTCAATGAAGCCAGAATCACCCTGATACTAAAGCCAGACAAAGACAGCACAAGAAAACTTTAGACTAGTGTTCTGTATGAACATTGATGTAAAATAGCTTCAACCAAATACTAGAAAACTGACTCCAGCAGCAAATTCCACTACATCAGTTGCAGGGCTGGGGATGTAGTCCAGTGGTAGAGCATGTTCAGGTGCCTGGTTTCAATCCCCAGCTTTAATAAAAACTTTAAAAATCAGTTGCATTTATATGAATTAATGATGAACAACCTAAGAAGTAAATTAAAAGAATAATTCAATTTACAAGGGAATGAAAAATACTAAAATATTTAGGAACTAAGGAGGTAAACAGTCTGTACACTGAAAACTACAAAACACTTCTGAGAGAAAAATAAAGATGACGTAAATAGATGAAAAGGTAGCCCATGTTCATGGACTGGAAGACCTAATATTGTTAAAAAGCCAATACTATCCTAATTGATCTACAGATTTAGTGCAGTTCCCATCAAAACTGTAATAAGTTGTTTTGCAAAAAATAAAAAATAAAAAAAAAAAATCTCCATCCATGTGGGATCTTGGGGAATGGTAAGCAGCAAAATAATCCTGGAAAAGAACAAAGCTGAAGCCATACTTCCTGATTTCAAACCTTACTATATGAAGCAACAGCAGTTAAGACAGTGTGTTAATAACATCAAGACAGACACATAACGAGTGCAATAGAAGAGAGTCCAGAAATAGGCCTTTTAATATTTGGTCAAGTGAATTTTTTATAATTTTCTTTTTTTCTGTATTAGATACACTTTTTTGATTTAATTTTAGTTGTCAATGGATCTTTATTTTATTTATTTATAAGCAGTGCTGAAAATTGAACCCTGTGCCTCATACATGCTAGGCAAGCACTCTACTACTGAGCTACAACCCCAGCCTGGTGAAATGAATTTTGATAAGGGAACCAGGATCATTCAGTGCGAAGAAGATATTCTTTTAAACAAATGGTGCAGGAAACTGGATGTAAACATCAAGTTGGACCTTCCCTAACACCATGACAAGACCCTTCCCTGACACCATGACAAGACCTTTCCACAACACCATAACGAAATCTAACTCAAGGCGGGTGAGGTGGTGCACACTTGTAATCCCAGCAACTCAAGAGGCTAAGGCAGGAGGATTGCAAGTTGGATACCAAGCTTAGCAACTTAATGAGGCCCTAAGCAATTTAGTGAGACCCTGTATCAAAATAAAAAATGAAAAGGGCTGGGGATGTGGCTTAGTGGGTAGGTGCCCCTGGGTTTAATCCTTATAACAACAACAACAAAAAAAAGTAACTCAAAATGCATCTATGCCCTAAATGTAACATCTAAAACTGTGAAGCTCTTAGGGCAAAATATCACAACACTAGAATTTGCAATGATTTCTTGTGGCAACAAAGGCATAAATAGACAAGGCAATCCACAAAATGGGAGAATACATTTGTAAGGCATAGATTTGGTGAGAGATTAATATGCAGAAAAACAGAACTCCTAAAACTCAATAACAAAAATGCCAACAACCCAGTCAAAAGTAAGCAAAGGGCGTGGGTAGACATTTCTACAAAGAAGATATACAAATGGCCAATAGGCACATGAAAAGATGCTCAGCATCACTACTCATTAGAGAAATCCACATCAAAACTGCAGTGCAATATCAGCTGACACCTGATGATGGCCGCTTCCAGAACAGTAAGGAATAGGTGTGTGTGAGGGTGTGGAGCAATCGGAAGCTTCATGCACATTGGTGGGGATGTACGGTGACGTGACTGCTGTGGAAGACAGTGTGGCAGCACCTCAAAAAATTACAATGTATTACTGTGTGATCCAGCAACACTACTTCTGGGGATATATCCCCCCAAATTGAAAGCAGGTTCTCAAAAAGGTATTTGTACACCCGCAATCATAACAGCATTATTTGCAGTAGCTAAAGGTGGAAACAACCTTGTATCCCTTGATAAATTAGTGAATATAAGCAGAATGTGGTATACACTTACAACGGATATCATTCAGTATTCATTTAATATAAACTTACTCATGCTACAGCATAGCTGAGCCTGGAGGATATTACAATAAGTGGCAATATCATGCCAGTCACAATACTGTATGATCCCACTAACAGGAGGTCCTTAGAGTAGTCAGAATCAGAGCGGCAGAAAGTAGACTCATGGTTGCCAGGTGCTGGGAAGAGCGGGCAGTGGAGAATGTTTACTGGGAATATAGTTTCAATTTGAGATCTAGAGATGAACAGGTGGTAGTTGCACAACAATATACATGTGCTGAATGCCATTGATTATACACTTTAAAAGGGTCCAGATAGTAATTTTTTTTTACATGCATTTTACCATAAAAACTATTGAAAAAAAATTAAGGCCCTCCGATGAGATAGCAGAAGACTCTGAGACCTGCTGGGTTTGCTAGGGGAGCAGAGGTGGGCCCTGGCACCCTGTGGCCAGTGAATGAGTGACTGTGGTCTCCTGCTCCTGCCACCTGATTCCTCTGCTTCCTCCCTCCCTTCGTCTGGTCTGTTTTCCTAAGAATTCTGCTTCTCTGAGATGTAAACTTCCAAGTTTGATGTGAGGGTTATGAAGCAGGATAGGGGTATCAAGGTAGATATGAGAAGGTGGGACACTAAGGAAGGCCTTTTGACTTTCTCAAGGTCACACCGACTTTTGAAAGTGATCTATGGGGCCTGGGGACTTTACAGTTTCAATGAGGGTGCATTGAGCTAAAGGAGTAAGCAATTTTTAATGATTTGTTTGGGTTGGTGGTCCAGTTGCCAGTTGATGGCACAGTTTAGAGAGAGGATTTTTTTTATCATTCATTAATTAACTAATTTTCATAACAAACTTAGCCTTGGTGTTTTTTCCAAAGTGAGGACAGTGTTGCTTATTTTATGAATGATGATACAACATCTGAGAGGGAAACAGGAATGCTCACAAATTAGAAAAATTTGAATCTTCACAGGTTATTGATGTTCTGTTTCTAAACCTGCATGTAAGTGAGACCTTCCAAATACATGAAATGTTATGCCTGTATTTCAAACTGAGAATAGTTTCTTTTGCTCTCCACTTCCCAAACCTAATCAGGGAATTAAAGTCTTTCAACTTGATCATTGTGTTGGAATTGTCAACCTTGCCCTTCACCTCTAGGGCACCAGGGGGCGCACATCTTGAGTCTCACTTTCCTTGGGACACAAATCCAGTTTTCTCTGCTGCAGAGTTTTTCCCAGCACATTGACCATGCTGGGAGGAACAATTTAACTCTTGACCATCCTGGTAACTATTGGCTTTCTTGATGGCTGTGTTGCTTCAACATACCCACCAGAGACGGAAGGTAATGATTGCCAGGGAGGCAGGGTGCACATTTAAACAGTGAGTCCCTTGTGAATAGTCTTTGTGAACAGTTCCTGATCTTTCATTGTTTTTAGATCAAAGACAGCCCAAAGTTCTATTCATTGCCCTAGCCTTAAAAGCTTATAACATGAGATAGTGGAAGTGAAACTGCTTTCTAAGGGGGAAAGATACCCCCTATAAATGCCCCGTAGAGAACTCCAGCTCTACCCCTAGTAAGTAGTTGGTAAATCATCAACGATCCAGGAGCACATTTTGTAACAGAGGAAAGTTAAATATTTGATTCTTGTGCGTGTGGTTCTCACATTTTCTTTCTCAGGATTTCTCTGTTGAGCTCCCTTTATGAAAATGTTCACATTCTAACCTGTAAATCTCGTAGCCTTCTCCTAAGGCTCACATTCAGAACCACCCAAGCAGCTATCACCCCCTTATAGAAATATTGTAACTATTTAGAAATATAGAAATTGAATTTAAAAATAAAATGCAAATTTTTGCTTGGTTACTGTGAAAAATCAGGTCTCAACAATCATTGAATAAATGGTTCTAAAAGGAAATAGAAAAGCATAAACATAAAGATAACTTCCCCCCCAAAATAAGGATATTTATTTTCCTTTGAAAAGTATGTATTTTTCCTTTTGTGGTTTTTCTTAATCACAGTATATATATAATAGTTTTCAAATTTGTTGGATTGTTTTTATCTTTGTGTGTGTGTGTGTTTGTGTGTGTGTGTATGTGTGTGTATGTGTGTGTTGTTTGTTTCTTCTTTGACTACTATGGTTAGACTTAGTTAAAGGGATAAGTAGGCTTCTCAGCACTAGAATGGCAATTCGTAAATTCAACACAGAGCTCTTGCTGCATAAAGGTCTTGGTTCAATATTTTATCAACATTTTCTTTGTAAGAAAACTTGGAACCCAGATTCTTAGGAAGACAATGTTATATAAGTGTTGATGACGCTCCATAGCTAACCACCTCCCCCCCCAAACAAAACCCAGAACAAATACGGAATTTGTACTTCCCTGTTTTATAGAAGGTAAAACTTCCTCAGAGAAGTTAAATAAGTTGGTAGATTTAAAAATTCAAGATATGCATCATAGCTAGGCATGGTGGCACGGCGCCTGTAATCCCAGCAATTTGGGAAGTTGAGGAGGATCCCAATTTCAAAGCCAGACTCAGCAATTTAGTGAGGCCTGAAGCAACTTAGCAAGACCCTGTCTCAAAATAAAAAGTGAAAGAGGCTGGGGGTGTGGCTCATTGGTAAAGCTGGTTCAATGCCTGGTACCAGAGAGAGAGAGAGAGAGAGAGAGAGAGAGAGAGAGAAGAGAAGAGAAGAGAAGAGAAGAGGAGGAGGAGGAGGAGGAGAGAGAAGAAAAGAAAACAAGAAGTGGGATCATAAATCATAACATAGGAGTCCTCCAGGGAAAATTCAGAACAAGATAATGTGGAAATTACAAATTGAGGACTGAACATGAAGAAAGCCACAATACAGGGAACTCTGACTTAGAAATCGCTAACATTCTGTGTTTTCTTTCACCCCTGCCGTCATTTTCCCTATCAAGTTCTTCAGTCATTTTCAATTTTATAATGGAAAACAGAATCCTGCCTTCCTCCCTTTCCTTTCTTCCCATTTAAGGGTCTGAAGGATGAGCTTTCCAGACATGGGTTAGAACACATGGCTCTGTGTGGGCCAGCCTGGCGCAGACTGAGGGGGCAACTGCGGGAGTTCTTTTTTTTTTTTTTTTTCAGAGTTCCCGTGAGACGGGTAATGTGCCCACAGCATCTGGTTTAGAGGGGGGCATGTCTCGCACAACAGTCATTCAGAATTGATTTTTAACCACCTTAATTTTGACATTCCCTTTAAACAACCCAAAATGTAGATGTCAAATGGGCAATTTAATGTATGAGTCTGACCCAGGCAGGTGGCGGGCACCTGTAACTTCAGTTACTTGGGAGGCTGAGGCCAAGGCCAGAGGATCACAAATTTGACAACAATAAGAAGTGATTGAAATAGATAAATCCCCAGCCATGCTAAATGAAGAGAAAACTAAAATTACTAAAATACATGATGAAGGAAATACCATAGTGGACATGTCTGAAATACTGAAGATAATTAGAAACTATTTTGAAAATTTAAACTCCGATAAAATAGAAAATATCAAAGACATCAACAAATTTCTAGAGACATAAGACCTACCCAGACTGAATGAGGAGATCATACATACTATTTAAACAGATCGATTTTAACTAATGAAACAGAAAACACCATTAAAACCTTACCAACCAAGAAAAGCCTAGGACCAGATGGATTCTCAGCCAAGTTCTACAAGACCTTAAAATAAGGATCAATACCAATACTCCTTAAAGTATTCCGTAAAATAGAAAAGGAGGGAACCCTTCCAATATGAATATATGAAGTTAGTATCAGCCTAATACCAAAACCAGACAAGACACATCAAGGAAAGAAAAGTTCAGACCAATATCCCTGATGAACATGGATGCAAAAATTCTCAATAAAATTCTGGTAAATAGCATACAAAAACATATTAAAAAGATAGTACACCATGATCAAGTTGGGTTCATCCCAGGGATGCAGAGTTGATTCAACATATGGAAATCAGTAAATGTAATTCATCATATCAATAGAATCAAATAATCACATGATCATCTCAATTAGACGTAGAAAAAACATTTGACAAAATACAGCACAACTTCATGTTCAAAACACTAGAAAAAGTAGAGATATAAGAACATACCTCAACATTATAAAAGCTAAACCCCAAACCAGCATCATTCTAAATTGAAAGAAATTGAAAGCATTCCTTCTAAAAACTGGAACAAGACAGGGATGCCCTCTTTCACCATTTTGTTTAATATTGTCCTTGACACTCTAACTAGAGCAATCAGATAGATGAAAGAAATTAAAGGGATACAAATAGGTAAAGAAGAACTCAAACTATCACTATTTGAGGATGACATGATTCTATATCTAGAAGATCCAAAAAATTCCACCAGAAAACTTCTAGAACTAATAAATGAATCCAGCAAAGTAGTAGGATATAAAATCAACACCCATAAATCAAGCGCATTCCTATACCTCAACAATGAATCCACTGAAAGAGAAATTAGGAAAACTACCCCATTTATAACAGCCTAAAAAAATGGGAATCAACTTAACAAAAGAGATGAAAGACCTCTACAATGAAAACTACAGAACACTAAAGAAAGAGGTTGAAGAAGACCTTAGAAGATGGAAAGATCTCCCATGCTCCTGGATAGGCAGAATTAATATTATCAAAATGGCCATACTACCAAAAGTGTTATACAGATTTAATGCAATTCCTATTAAAATCCCAATGACTTTCTACATAGAAATAGAAAAAGCAGTCATGAAATTCATCTGGAAAAAATAAGAGACCCAGATTAGCTAAAGCAATCCTTAGCTAGAAGTGTGAAGCAGGAAGCATCACAATACCAGAACTTAAACTATACTACAAAGCTATAGTAACAAAAAAATGGCATGGTATTGGCACCAAAATAAACCTGTAGACCAATAGTACAGAATAGAGAGGACACAGAGATAAACCCATATAAATACAATTATCTCATGTTAGACAAAGATACCAAAAACATATAATGGAGAAAAGACAGCCTCTTCAACAAATGGTGCTAGGAAAACTAGAAATCCATATGCAACAAAATGAAATTAAGCCCATATCTCTCACCATGCACAAAACTCAGAGTGGATCAAGGAGCTAGTAATTAAACCAGAGACCCTGTGCCTAACAGAAGAAAAAGTAGGCCCAGATCGTCATCATGTCGGATTAAGCCCTGACTTCCTTAATAAGACACCTATAGCAAAAGAAGTAAAATCAAGAATCAATAAATGGGATGGATATAAACTACAAAGCTTCTTCTCAGCAAAAGAAACAATCAGTGAGGTTAATAGAGAGCATACAGAATGGGAGCACATTTTTACCACACACACATCAGATAGAGCACTAATCTCTAGGATAAAAAAAAACCTCAAAAATCTTAACACCAAAATAATAATAATAATAATCCAATCAATAAATGGGCCAAGGAACTGAACAGACACTTCTCAGAAGATGATATACAATCAATCAATGAATATATGAGAAAATGTTAGACATCTTTAAGTCCTTAAAAACAGCATACTACAGGGATGAAGTCACATCAATTATTACAGCAGCACAATTCACAATATCTAAATTGTGGAACCAAATTAGATGCCCTTCAGTAGATGAATGGATAAAGAAAATGTGGTATGTATATATATTCAATGGAATATTACTCAGCTTTAAAGAAGAATGTAACTATGGCATTTGCCAGTAAATGGATGGAGTTGAAGAATATCATGCTAAGTGAAATAAGCCAACCCCCCTCAAAAAAACATCAGGCCGGATGTTTTCTCTGATATGTGCATGCCAATTCACAATAGGGTGGGGGATGGGGACTAGGGAAGAATAGAGTTACCTTAGATAAGGTAGAGGGGAATGCAGGGAGGGGTGGGGATGGGATGTGGGGATAGGAAGGATAGAAGAACTAAACAGACATTATTCCTATATGTATATATATGACTGTATGGCCAATATGATTCTACAACATGTACAATCAGAAAAATGAGAAATTATACCCCATCTATGTTTATCAAAGTGCATAAATGCATTCTACTGTCATGTATAACTAATTAAAACAAAAAATGTAGGCTACTTTGAAACAGGGAAAAAATACACACACAGGCTAGGAATGTTTGGGGAAGAAAATAGAAGAAAACTATGATAAAATAAAACACGAGGTTATAACTTTTTGTGGAGATTATAAATAATCTTACTTACAAAATCTATATTGAACGCCTGTTATGTACTGGCAGATGTTGTAAGTACTGAAGCTAGAGCACACATTACGTATCTTAGAAGATCATAACTGTCAGGAAGAAATTAAGGAAGCTAATCAGGATCAGGATCGTGAGGGAGTAGCTGGCTTATGGTTTCACACAGGGAAGTCAAGGAGCCTTGCTGGGAAGGTGAGATAAGCAGACTTCAGAAAGAAGTGAGGTACCTGGGGGAGGAGCAGCCCAGGCAGACATACCTGTCAGGCCAACAGAGCTCCCAGTCCAGGGCCCCCAATCCAGGAGAGAGCACTGCACCAGGTACCAGTGAGGCCCTGTGGCCCTGGGCCTCCATGTTTAAGGGGTCAGATGGACACCGAGGAAGCCATCAAAGAAGAGGAAGTACAGCCCAAGTGGTAGGTAGGAGTGTCGGAAATGTGGTGCCACTGAAGCCCAGAGAGGAAGATTTCAGGAAGAAAAGACTTTGATGCTGAGAAGGTGGCAAGGTAAAGACCAGAGGGATTCCTAGAGTCGGCCTCAGGTGGCCGGGCCAAACCAGAGGCAGCGAGTGAGCTCAGTGGAAGGCCCACTGGTGAGTCTGAGGACAGAGGTTCACAGAGAGCGGAATCTGGTAGTCGTTTCACACTCAGGAGCTGGGGCAGTCTGTTCCCGTAAGGTGGCTCTCAGTGCCCATCTCACAGGACGAGCACCTCTTCTGGTTTTCTTGGGTAACTTCTGTGGCACTCAGCAAAGTATCTGGCTCCACCAGGCCATGGTCATTCACTCCGACCGCACCACCAGACACACCCCTGAGCTCGTCTTCACCAAAGCCTAGAGCAGATTCCCAAGCCGTTTGGACAAGCCTCATCTTTTTGTATAATCTCTCCACACGAACCACAGGGTTGCAGAGGCTATGACTGAGCTGGCTGTAATCCGCATGGTCCTCTCTTCAGGTTACACAGTCATTTCTTCTAAAAGTGATGTCTCTATCAATCTTAAGGAGGGATGGAGAGGCTGTCAGGCAGCTGCCGGGCGTGTGAGGCAGGTGAACTGGGCGCAGGAGCCTCCCACCCCTGCGCAGGGCCCCCAGTCCAGGAGATGCTGACATGTGGTAGGTCCACAGGGTGTGTGACACTTGTGACAACTCCTGCTGGTCAGGGTGGAGGATTCTTCATCATGGCTTCCCAACTGGTTCCATAGGCTTTTGACTATGACATCAAGATTGTGTCAGCCCGATGCTTCTCCTCCCACCTCCCCATCCCTCTGCCTCCCAGCCATGCTCATAATTGAGTCAACACAACCAACTTGGGTGGAGCTAATCAGCTGGGGAGTGGAATAACTTGGTCCTCTTGGATTAAGAGGAGAGACTATCGGTGAACTTGGGCTCATGTCCAGACCCTGCTCTTCCCTAGGTATGACAGGTTGCTAAATAGCTCTACGCTCCATTTCTCCCTTTGTTGGAGGGGAGTTGATCTCTAGATAAGCAATGTTATCCAAACCCTTTTACAGATGAAGAGGCTGCAGCACAGACCGAGGGCCAGTCTGTCCCAGGTCACAGCTGGCGAGTGGCAAGCCAGGGTTTGACCCCAGGGAATGAGGCTCACCCAGAGTGTGTGGCTGAGATGGTGTGCCTCACCTGGTGGCCACCTGACCAAGAAGGGCACAGCACTTGCCTGGCCTAGCAAAAAGACGCCCTGGGCAGAACAGATTCTTTCCCTCCAGGGAATTTATTCTGAGAAGCACAGGAGTAAGCCACCATTTGGAAACGTGCACCAGAACAGAAAGTCCAGTCAGGTTGTGGCTCCTGGGTGCTGAGTCATCTATGGACTGAATCCACAAGGAAGAAAAGGAGAGAAAATAGGGCAGATGCACCTCCAAGAAACCGAGGGGAAGGGGCCTCTGAGGGGGAGACTAGCCTCCCTGCTTTAGCCCCAGCCCCAACCCCAGAAGGCCCCCTGTCCTTAGTTGTCTAGGTCTACCGTGTGTCCTTCCAAAGAAAGGAAAAAAGAAGATTCAGCTGTCATCGCCACCATAAAAACAACAACAGAAAATATTTACCTGACCTAGCTCGAATGGTGTTCTGTTCCTTGTGAAACAATGACAAAATAAACAACCCTAATAGAACACAGACAAAGGATTTGAAGAGACATTTCTTCACAGAAGAGGCACAAATAACCACAGGTTACTAAAAGATGTTTAGTATCTCTAATCATCAGGTTACAGTGAAATGTGACCCACACCTGGAGGCCAGGGCTGCAGCTCCTGGTTGAGCATTTGTCTAGCATGCGCAAGGCCTGGGTCCATCTCCAGCCCTATAGCCTCACATCGGTTAGGATGGCTATTATTAAAAGAGAAAGAGAGATGAGGTTGTACAGAGATTAGAATCCTGCTGATGGAAAGGTCAAGGGCTTTGGAAGGTTAGCAGCTACAGATTATGAAGATTCATCAGAAACCTAAAAGCTGAGCTAGAGTAGGGTCTAGCAATCCCACTTTGGGGTAAACATGCAGAAGACCTGAAACCAGAACCTTGAAGAGGCGTTTGCATCCCATGTTCCCTGCACACCACCCACAGCAGCCAGGATGTGGACTCCACACAGGGTCCACTGACAGCTGCTTGGGAAACAGAGCGGCACACACGACAATGGGTGACTCGTGGGCAACCGCAAGAGCCCGGCAAGGAAACCAGCCAGTCCCAGGGAAATGGGCACTCAGGGAGGCGCCTCGAGTAGTTGGACTCCTACTGGAAGTAAAGCAGGGTCTTCCATGCTGGACAGAGGATGAGGGCAGTTACTCACTCAGCCTCGCGGTTCAGCTTGGCCCAGGGCAGTGTCCTGAGCTGACTGCACAGCAGGGTGAGCAGCGCACTTACAGTGGTGACGATGGCCCGGCATGGTGGCGCCCACCTGTGATCCCAGTGACTGGGAAGGCTGAGGCAGGGGGATCCCATGTTCAAGGCCAGCCTTGGCTACTTAGTGAGATGCTGCCTCAAAAGAAGCAATGTGGGGTGGGGCTGAGGGGACTGGAGCCCTCCAGGCTCAGCTCTCTGCTACCCCAAAATGGTGAAGATGCTAAATTTTATGTTTACATATTTTATCACAATTCAAAAGTCACAAGCAAATAAAGCCAACCAACTAACAAAACAAATAGGGCACACACACACACAAACACACACACACACACACACAGAAAAGAGAGAGAGAGAGAGAGAGAGAGAGAGAGAGAGAGAGAGAGAGAGAGAGAGAACACGTCCCACAAACTCTGCCAGCCTTTTGAGGACACAGTGATTCTGTATCATTGAGAGCAGCGGAGAGCCGGGAGGGTCAGGTGAGGAGGACACGGATGAAGTCCCAACAGGTCGGTAGAGCGTCCCTCTGCGCACCAGGCAGAAACGTCCAGACGTGGCCTGCGCTGCAGGTCTGAGGCTGGCTGGCAGTACCCTTGAAGGCGCTAGAAGACAGCAGGTCACCTGTGCGGCAGGCCTGGTTGGGCAGAACAGGGCAGAGGTGAGGACAGAGGAGGCATTGGGTGATGGCCGCAGCTCTGGTTAGGACAGTGGACGTGCGGTTGCCATGACCGGGAAGGAAAGCTGGATCCTGCAGGCAGCAGAGACCCTGCGTGGGTGGTGGGCTCGTGAGGCGTGGGGATGTGCAGAGATACTCGTCGCAGCTAGCTGACGCCTGAAGGTGTGAAGGGAGCTGAGAACCCACTTTGCCTCCCGCCCAGCCTTTCCTCGGGTGGCCCTGAGTCCTCTGTGAAATGTTTCCCTGTGGTAGTCACCGTGCATAGGAAGGTGCCAGAGCCCCAGAGACCGCTTGGGGAAGGGAATTAACTTAGGTTTTTCTAAACGCATGGGACTGTCCTGCCCTTTTTTCATGAAACATCTATTGATTTCCTGAGGATTAATACATTAGAGGATTGTTCTCTGGTTTATGCAAATATGTCTTGGACAAAAGTAGAACTTAGAAGAAACCGGTTAGAAGGCCGATAGATCTGTGGGTATACAGCACGTTCCTTTGTTGCCAGTCAGGTCACGGACGCTGCCAGAAGCCTGGGCATGACCCGGGAACCGAGGACACCAACCCCTGTGCCTGGACAGTGACGGTGGAGGCTGCTGGGGGTTGGATCCAAGACAGCTTGCTCTCTTGGCTTCTCTCTGTGCTGCCTGTGCCAGTAAAGCCTTGGCCCTGTCCCTCCCAGCTCTTTCTTACCCTCTGCGTTGGCTTCTTGTCCTTGCTTTTCCATTCGCATAACTAATGCACACAACACAGAGTTCCTGCAATTTTAAAGACAGCTGGCCAGCACATCTTGGATGCTGATGTCAGGAAACATCTGGAAGAGGGCTAAAGTTTCTGCAGGCCCAACTGAGAACAATAGAAACACATTAATATGGAAAATTCAGTATAGGGGGGCTTGTGTAAATAAAAATGGCTGCCAGGACAAATTTTAAAAGCCTTAGGCCAAACCCTATTGTATTTTGGGCATTAATACCACTAAGCAATTGGGTGGAAGGCCAGCTAAAACTGAAACTTTGCTACTTTCTTTTGGGTATCACTGAGGCTGTCCTGTGCTTAAAAGGTTTCCAAAGTTTCCTGCCTGCTAACCAAGATGCTCTTTACCGAAAAAATCATGAAATATTTATTTTGTAATAACATTAAATTGATCTCCTTCCTTCCTCCTTGTTCTCCCTCTCAAAATATAAAGATATAAAATAGTTATTCATTTATTTTTAGCAGAAGAAGAGTCAAAGTTTCAAGACCAGCCTCAGCAACTTAGTGAGGCCCTGAACAACTTAGTGAGATCCTATCTTAAAATTAAAAAAAAAAAAGAAAAGAAAAACAGCTGGGGTTATAAATCAGTGGTAGAGCGCTTGCCTAGCATGTGTAAGGGACAAGGGACTGGGTTCAATTCTCAGCACCACATATAAATAAATAAAATGGTGTTCACTAACAACTAAAAAACTATTAAAAATTAAAAAGGGCTGGGGATATGGCTTAGTGGTTAAGCACTCCTAGGTTCAGTCTCTTATACCAAAAAATAAAAAGAGATAGAAGGGAAATGGGCCATCACTGGTGACCTAAAAGAGACCTTTTATACAAATATTTCTGCTGTCTCTGAGAAGGCAGTGAGATCAGAGGTACTGAGCTTCACAAATATTTTGACGGAAATATTTAAATGTAACATGGCACAATGGTTAAAAGAATTGGTTTTAAAGTTTGAATTCTGTCCCTTCCTTTTCACATACCTTGGGTAAATTATTTGGTATAATCTACACTGCAAAGCTGTATTAGTTATTTCTGTGGACTGTCACGGGGAGTGAGCAGCTGAGTTCCAGGGCTGAGGGAGAGGCCTGCCTGCGCTAGCTATGGCATCACTGTGTTGGTACTTAAGGGTCAAGAAGAAATCCCTGCTACGCTCTGTCTCCCAATCCAACTCCAAAATAGAGCGTTTGATTGCAATTCCCTGTCCTGGAGTAGGGCTTAGACTGAGGATTCCCCCAAGAGTTCTAAAATTCTCCCTCCTGTTGCATTTTACTTTGTAGAAACTGAAAATGGGATCTTTTCTCACGTATGGCACCATGGTCTCATCCTGCCTTCAGTGTTCAGATTTCTGCTCTTGACCCCTGCTCTTTAATTCCAGGCACGAGGTCTGCTTTTCCCTCTGAGAACTTGCTGGGTTCCCCTGTCTCCTCAGCTCTGGGGTTCACTGCCTTGGTCTGCCTTTCCATGTGGTGCAGGCAGCCTGGCACCCGGCAGTCTGGTGTGCACGGCCTTTGATTTGGGAAATCTGTAGAGTCACTGCTCCTGTTCGTCCCTCTGGACCCCCTGTTCGTCCCTTTGGACCCCTTGTTTGTCCCTTTGGATCCCCTGTTTGTTGGCATACTGGACCTTCTGGACTGGTTCTCTGCTTGACTTTTCTTTCCTGTTGTCTTTTTTGTTATCTTTTAGCTTTATCTTCTTGAAGCCTTCCTCAACTTTCCATCTAAACGTCTGTTAAGTTTTCAAAATCTGTTTTTATATTTTAAATTTCTAAGAGTTCCCTTTTGTTCTGTAGTGATTTTTATAGCATCCTGTTCTTAAAATATCTATTTCTCTGAGGATATTACTAGCATTTTTTTTTTTTTTTTTTTTATGCATCTATCTTCCTGCAGAGTCTCTGTTTTCTCTCCAGTTGTCTTCTGGTTTCTTTTGTTTCTCTTTGTGTGTCTGTCTCTGCCTTCCTTGGCCGGGCATCTTTCAGATGTCTGATGGTTCTGGTCCCCACTGGTCTCTTAGAGCTGATGGGAAGTTCTCCCTGGATGCGGTCTGCTGTCTTATCTTTAGGGTGATCTGCCCAGACTATCAATATGAGCTTGGGGCAGGGAGTGTGCCACTATCTTTAGGCTGATTTTCTTGGTCTGAATAAGTTCTCTAGGGAGGAAAAACCTATTCTTCTTCTTAGAGGGGTTAGTTAGCCCTGGCTACCAGTGTTCTGGAGGCCAGATGTAAACTGAGAACACAGCACTTCATCATATAAGCCTTTTCTCCAGATCTATCTGCTTTCAGTCTTAGTAGTGCCTAATGCCCCTAGTTCTGCCTTAGAGACCTTTATTGGACCTTCTGCAGAAGAAAACCTCACTCCTCTGCTTGAAAAGGCAGCTACTAGGCCACCGGGGAGCAGGCACTGGGTTGCTCCTGATTTTCCCCTCTGCTGGTTTCCATGTAACTCCTTCACCTTGTTTAGAGAGGTACAATGGCCTATTTTTCAAGTTCTAAAGTTTTGTTGCTATCATTGTTTCCTCTCCCTTTTAATTTTTCAAAATCTCTTTATTTTAATGAGGTTTAGAGATAAACACATTTATTCAATCAGCCATCTTTGGTATTTTTAAAAAAGATATTCTTAATGTAATGATTTATGTGAAAAGTTAGATTTTTTGTTCCAGAAACCCAAACCAAAGAACTCTGAAGAGATTAACTAATGTATCTTAGGATAGCTGCATAAATGCTTTCATTAATTTCTAACTGTTTTTTAATATTTGGCCATTGTGACTGCTGCGTGGTAAGTGCTTCTGTTTGCTGGCCACCCCTCTGGGTTGTTCTCACCTTTTCCGTGTGCCCCAGATGGCACTAGGGCTCCCACTCTCCACACTCCTGCAGAACAGCACAGGCTTTCCAACATTCCCAGGCCTGCTCTCTTCAGCTCAAGTCCTGGTAGCTTTCAAGAGAGCAGACGCTGAGCGACTGAAATCCCTGTGATGACAAAACATTCATACTCAGTATCTCTTTGGAAGGGGACTTTCCAGCTCCCTTCATGTGGGTAGATTTGGATTGGCGGAGGCAGGGTAAGGAGCAGCAAGATGGGCAAGGAGTTAGGAGCATGGTATTAGGAGCAGCGTGCACAGGTTAACCTTGATTTTATGTACAGGATTCCCACAGCGGAGACCTCCCAACAGCAATTTCAAGGTGGGCACCTCAGTGGGCCTGACCTGTGAGGGTCTGTGGCTGGTCTCACCGCAAATAGAAGCAACAGCCCTTGCCATCTCAGAAATGCCAGAGTCGCCTGGCAGGTGAGCCATTGTCAAAAACAGAGTTCCAGGGCTGGGATGCTACTCCATGGTAGAGGCTTGCCCAGGCTGAGGCCCTGGGTTCCAGCCCCAACACCAAAAAAAAAAAGGAAAATTAAAGTTCCTTAAACTGATTTTGGACTTTCTTTGTCAAAGGAAGATTGATACTGCTTGTTATTTCATGGATGGAAAAATCTATCAGCTAATCACAATGTTTGGTACTATTTTTTTTTTTTCAGTTTTCTTGCTTTTATTTTTTATTTTTTTAAATTTTTTATTGTGGGTTGTTCAAAACATTACAAATTTCTTGACATATCATATTCCACACTTTGATTCAAGTTATTTTTTTTTTTAATTTGGTACTAGAGATTGAATCTGGAGCACTTTACCATTGGGCTACATCCCCAGCCCTATTTAATTTTTATTTTGAGACAGGGTCTTGCTAAGTTGCTGAGGTTGGCCTCAAAACTTGCAATTCTCCTGCCTCAGCTTCCTGAATCTCTGGGATTACAGGCATGTGCCACTGCAACCAGCTCTATTTTTTTATTTCAAGAGCAAAATCAAGGAACGCTACTTCTGAAGAACCAAAGACCCACGTTGACAGTTATGTCTTAGTGTCTGTTTGCTAGATGCCTTACATACATGGTCTCACTTAATCTCCCCAGATCATCCCTATAATCATTTGGCATGAGAAAAGGCGAGGCTCTCTGAGGCTGAGTGACTTATCTCAGGCCACTAAGTCGGTGACAACTGAAGAAGAATTTAAAAGCAGGATTTTTAGAATTTTTCTCCAAAGTCCTGGCTCTCCACATAGAGCCAGCCTGCCATGCCAAGACAACGCCAGTGCCCCGGTGGGCTGTTTGTACAGTGTTCGTCTTTGAATGAAGGACTATTTCACACATGCCAAGAGGAAAAACACATGTTGATTCTTGCTGACGCATGGCAAACTAGTCTATTCTGTCACACGAGCATCTACAATTACACGACAGAGATCATCGCCCCAGCGACTTGCCTCCAGTCTCAGCACACAGACACACACACAGCACAGAAGAGGTCAGCTGAGGTGCTGCGTGCCTGGGCTCTCACTCCGTCTAAACTCCCTGCCCAGGAGGACCTGCACGGGATGGAAGTCCTGTGCACAGGCCTGGTGTTGTGCTCACCTGACATTGTCACCACTGAAGGAAGCTTCCCTTTGTCGACTGCCTGGTGTGTGCCAGGTACTGTTTGTTTTTTAAATTTATTTCTTTTGAATAGTTACATGTCAAGAATTATGAAAGGTAACTAAAGTTAGAACCCTCTATCCCTGTCTCCAGCCCTGGATTCCCTTCCCAGTGTTTTGCATGGTTAACAATTTTGTTTAATTACTCCAGAGGTACCAGGAACTTTATTTTTTATTATTTAAAAAAAAATTTTTTAGTTGTTGGTGGATTTTTATTTCATTCACTTACTTATATGCGGTGCTGAGAATCGAACCCTGTGCCTCACACATGTGAGCCACAACCACTGAGGCACAATCCCAGCCCAGGGACTTTAAATATGTTATATCATTTAAGTCTCCTGATTATTGCTCCATTTTAATTAAATTTAATTAAAATTTTTTGGTCTTTTCTTGGGGGAAGAAATGGAGACTAGTACATGTGCCCAGTCTGCATTTTTATTCCAGTTTTATAATCCATTTTACAGGTTCCCAAACTGAGCTCAGTAGCTGCTCAAATAGCTACTTAGCAGTGGAGCCTGTATTCATTCCCTGACTTTGTATTTAGTGGGATAGACTGTGAGGGTGCCACCTGGGCCTGGAGCAAGGTCCGCCCTCTCAGCCTAGTGGAAAGGTTCTGAAGAGCCACAGGATAAGCTGCGGCGAGCTGGGGTTCTGTCGAAGCAGGCAGCATGGACCCAACTCTGAGAGCTCAGGAAGGTGCTTGAAAAAGTGGAGTCCAGGCCCAGAAGTCAAGAGGATGAGTGAGCCAGGAGAAGGGGGCAGGCGGAGGGGGGAGAGGGAATTCTTCCGTGTGAAGTGTGGGGAGCTTCTTGGGTGGCTGGAGCTGCAGTGGCAGTGTGCCCAGAGGTGATCTGGGGGCAGCGTCTGTGTGGGGAGCAACTGGAACATGAGGTGTTTTTGTTTTGTTTGTTTGTTTCAAGCAATGGGTGAAAAGTCAGGTGCAGTGGCTCACACCAATAATGCTAGCTATTTGAGGCAGGAGGATGCCAAGTTGGAGGTCAGCCTGCGCATCTTAACAGGACCCTGCCTCAAAATAAAAAGGGCTGAGGTGTGTAGCTCAGGGCAGAATGTCCCTGGGTTCAATCCCTAGTTCTGAAAAAAAAAAAAAAGACGAGACAGAAAGAGAAATGGGTAAAGAAAATAAATCAATGAGGAGGTTTAGGGAGGTCTTCAGTGGCTCCCGTTCCACTTCACGCTGTCTCTCTAGGGCACTGCCAGCTGACAGCCCCACCCACCCACCACCTGCCTTGAGTGCTTCCCTGGTGCCAACCTCCCCCTGGTCCTCCTGGCTCTCATTCTCAGCCCTTGGCTCCTGTGTGCCCCCATCCTGTCCAAGTGAGACAAGGCAGTCCTGGGAAGCCGGCACTGCACTATGGGCTGTGAGACCCCTGGAAACACACCACTACAGAAACGAGCACTTCACCAGTGAGGGCTGGATTCATACCATTGATCTCTTACAGCCATGTGACCTTGGGCCAACTCTCTGACCTCTCAGAGCTGAAGGGACAGGGACACTCAGGAAGTCAGTTTTCAATGAAGCCAAAGGAAGAGAGATAAGAAACAGGGCCTTCTGGATCTCCCATCTCAGCACTCAATCCCTGGATGCAGAGCTGCTGGAGCTTAGGTCTCACTATTCCTGGCTTGTCAGGTGTTAATTCCCTGGTACGCTGGGCACAGTGACACACCCATGTTATCGCAGTGACATGGGATGACACTGAGGCAGGAGAATTGCAAATTTGAGGCCAGCCTCAGCAGCTAAGTAAGACCCTTAGCAACTTAGTGAGACCCTGCCTCAAGATAGATAGATAGATAGATAGATAGATAGATAGATAAACAGGACTGGGGATGTAGCTTAGTGGTAAAGTGCCCTTGGGTTCAATCCCCAGTACAAACAAAACAAACAAAAAGACCAACCGTGGCTTATTTAGACTAGAAGTAAGTTATTTCAATTAAAACAAGTATCAAATTTAAATTGTATGCCAAAATTTGGAATGCATTAAATTAAAGAAAATGTTTACCAGGTGGAATCTGTAGGTGGAAGAAGGATGAATGGAAACTATAAAAACCGTGTCCAAGTTTCAGGCTTCAATAACCCATTGACCATCCTGACATTTCCCAAGAGAGGAAATGTTGGATGAATATAGGTCACGTGTGAGGGTGGGAAGGTGCACTCAAGTTTAGAAGTGTCTATGGGGACACCACTAGGACACTTAAGTGGTGTCAGGCGGGATGAACTCTGTAGGTACACATTCGTCTTCATCAGCATATGGAAGGCAGAAAAGACCATGGCATGGATGCCAAGCCAGAACCCTGAGATCGCCAACTGATTAGGAGGCCCCAGGGCCGCTTGCATCTGCAGTGGTCTCTTCTGTGTATTTTTGGGAAAAGACATTTTAGCAGAAGTGAAATTGCTCCTGTAGTGGATATCAGGCTACTGTGGGACTGTGCCCTCTACATTTAAGTCTCAAGAGTATCCAAGTAGCCATTGAGAACAGAGGTGACAGTAGCATCAGGTTGGACCCCATCTTTTAGGTTGCTCCATCCCTGACTTGTGCAGATTCCCACTAATGAGGGTTGCACATTCCCAGGCCCACCGTTTTACCTGCTCTTTGCTCCCTTTCTCTTTTTCCTTTTCGTGGTGTTGGCGATCATACCCGGGCCCTCCTCATGCATGCAAGGCATGCGGGCACCCTACTACTGAGCTATGCCCCCAGCCCCTATTCTGTCTTTCAGTCAGTGATATGTGACAGAAAGGGTAGGTGCCTTGAAAACATGCAGACCTGCCTTAGGATAACAGCTAGCTGTGGCCCTGGGCAGATTGCTCAATCTGTCTAATCTTTCTTTTTTTTTTTTTCTGGGCTGACAATATCTCCCAGGCAAGCTTGCTGTTAGGACTGGAAGCGGAATACAGAAACCTGCACAAGCTGGAGCAGTGGTGCAGACTGTGACCTCAGCACCTTGGGAGGCTAAGGCAAGAGGATCACAGGTTCAAGGCCAGCCTGGGTAACTTAGTAAGACCTTGTTTGAAAATAAGAACTATAAAGGGCTGAGGAAGTGCTTCAATGGTAAAGCACCCCTGGATTCAGTCCCCAGTTCAAAAAACTAAAGGACACTTTACATGTCCTTTGCCAGCAAGAAGTCTATTACAAGATTTGGGCCCCCGAATCTCCAGAATAGTGAGTAAAATAAACTTTTTTCCTTGTAAATTTGTCCAGCCTTAGGTACTTCATTAGAGCTATGAAAAATGGACAATTGCAGCTGTGTATAATCAACAGGTCATCTACTCTAATGGATTTTCTTTTCTCTTTTTTTTTCTGCAAAAGAACACATTCTGATTTGTTCAAGATTATGCAGACCTTTATGAGAATGAGATGCACTTTCAGATTGCTGCAGTGATAGGAGATGACTAGGAGTACTTTTTAAAACCAGAAATGCTAAAATCCTTAAATTTTCTGGAAATATTTATATCAAATTTTATTGATGAAGGATCAATGCTGAGATTTTTGGGTTCTTCCCTTCTCTTTTTGGAGGCCCAGGATTTCTGTTCTGGAACATAAATAGATCTTTATCTTAAGCAAAGGTTGGCAGAGACACATCTTTCTTCTTTTTCTTTTTTTTTCTCCCCATTAGTTCTGGGGATTGAACCCAGGGGTGCTTAACCACTGAGCCACATCCCCATCCCTTTCTCTTGTTTATTTTGAGACAGTCTCTCTAAGTTGCTTAGGGTCTAGCTAAGTTTTGTGGCTGGCCTTGAACTTGCCATTTTCCCACCTCAGCCTCCCAAGTCTCTGGGATTCCAGGTGTGCACCGCACCTGGCATCTCTCCTTTCACTTTAAACATTGATCGTGTCTTCGTTTCCTCTGGTGTTAGACTCCCCTCAGAGGAGTTGGATTTGGATATCAAGACTTCCCAGTTTTCTACCAAGATCCCCTACAGATACCCTATAGTATCTGCAAAGGACTTCCACAGGGACATCTTGGACCCTGATATCACCTAGCCCCACTCCTGTGTCTCTAATTAAGTGCTGGCCATTTCCCCTCAACACACAACTGCTCTTCACACCAGCCACTGGTGACACCCATGGTTTCTCTGACTCCCCCCACCCTTCTCTCTCTGTGCCATTATTCTTCTGTGACACAAGCTCTAAGTTATGGGAGGATGGGTGGCTGACCCCATGATCAAGGCCCTGGTCGCTTCAGCCTTTCTGTTCACCCCCGCCTTTCTCCTCACCTCCTCCAGACCAGCTGCCCTTGGGTTAGGAGATGGCTCTGGGTGCTGAGGCATCACCCTGGCCCACCTGTGTGGATGGAGCAAACAGTGTCTCCTGGTGTCTGTCTGAAGGGATGGAGAAAGCCTTCCAGATGTCACCTGGCAGACTCCTCCTCACACCTCCATGCCCCCAGCTGGACCACATGCTCATCTAAAGACAATCATTGGCAAGAATGTGAGGTTATTATGATTGATGAAGAATCATCCGGATGTACCCCTGAGCCAGGGATAAAGGAATCTTCTCTAAAGTAAGGAGACCAAAATAAAATTGGAGTTCTACTAGCAAGAAAGAAGGCAAAGCTGGGTGTGGGGTGCACATCTGTAATCCCAGCAACTCAGGAGGCTAAAGCAGGAGGATGGCAACTTGAACACCAGCCTCAGCAATTTAGTGAGGCCCCAAACAAACTGGCAAGACCCTGTGTCAAAATAAAGAATAAAAAGGGGTGGGGATGTAGCTCAGTGATGAAGTACGGCTGGGTTAAATCCCCAGGACCAAAAAATAAGATGAATAAATAAATTAAACTAAACAAACAAAAAAACAGAAATAAAATAATTTTCCTTCCTACTACCCGGGACAGAGGCCTTGTATCCAACTCCAGTAAAGTACAAAAGCTTCCTGACTGACCTCCTCAAATTCCTTCCCACACAGCCCAAGCCTACCTTCCTCCATGCTGCCAGATCCAGTTTCAGAAATATTGCCTTGCCATAGAGTCCTTGTTTAAAAATGATTCTTTCTAACCTTTATTGGTTCTATGTAACCTTCAGAAAAACAGACTTACCAACAGAATTTTCAAAGAATAGAATGTCAGAAGGAGAAAGCCATTGGAGTTTGGAATGTCGAAAGCCAACGCCAGGAAAACTGTGGTGCTGGGGTCCATCTCAGGCTGCGCACATGTGCGGATGAACCGCTTGTCCCAGGCCGGTGTCCTGCCCTGAGCTGCTCTGCCCAGGAACCCTCGCTTGCAGCTGGAAAACGTGGGCATGGGATTTCCGCAGATGGCACCAGACACAGACATGTTCCTTCAAGATCAATCCCCA
This sequence comes from Marmota flaviventris, assembly GCF_047511675.1. Taxonomy (NCBI): domain Eukaryota; kingdom Metazoa; phylum Chordata; class Mammalia; order Rodentia; family Sciuridae; genus Marmota; species Marmota flaviventris. Next base: position 106,404,154 of record NC_092505.1, on the reverse strand, counting down.
GGCTAAGCGACTTTCCAGGGGGTGTGAGCAGATTTTAAGAATCAGTTTCCAGATCTTCACGTTGTTCTCTCTGAAAACTAGTCCTTTTTTTCACCTTCCATTTCCGACGCCGGGTGCCGGGGCCTAAGGGGCAGCGACGGGAGGCGCCGCCGGCCGCAGCGAGCGGGCAGGGGTTGGCTAGGCAGGGATTGGCCAGGCAGGGGTCGCCGCCTGGGCCGAGGGAGCCCCGCTCGGCCGAAGAGGGTGCGGCGCCGGCCGTCAGCGCTCCCGAGGGGAGATCCGGAGCCCTGGGGCTGCCGCTCCCGGCACAGCTGGCGCCCAGGCCGGACCGTGCACTCGGGGCCCCACCTGCAGGGCGCCGACGGCGAAGGGACGGCGCTGGCCCCGGGCGCTGGGCCTGGCCGCTTCCTGACCCGCTGCGGCGCTCCCACCCCGGGGATCTCGGAGAAGATGCGCGCAATCCGCTCAGGTTGCGTAGACAGTAAGGAATGGTGTAGACAACAAGGAACCGAGTAACGGAAACCTGCTCGCACCACCCTACATCATGGAGTATTATCCCAGGAATAGTCAATTTCTTCTTAAGACACATTTTTTTTTTTTTTAGCCGCTCATTCTCTTTCAATATGCATATAGGAAAAGTTAGTAATAAAAAAGCTCTAAAAACATGCGTGATTTTCTGATTTTTATATATGATTTTACGTATGAGTTTTATTGAATGTTCCTCAAAGTTCAGTCTCAGAACACGATACACACCCACACTTACCACAGGACTGCCAGAATGTCTTTCATTCCTTGCTTCATAAAGAGCTTAATATTTCAGCCTCATTTTATTGTATTATTGCAAATTTAATAATGAGAAATTGCATTTTAAAATTGTCTTCTACATTTTTCATAGATGCATTTATTTCATTAGCTCTGCATCCTGGTCTATTGCTTTTAGTAATCTGTCTCACAGGTCGTGTTTCATAATTTCTTGGTGATTTCGTTTTATTCCTCAAATTGCATTTTGACATTTATTTGACTTAATTAATCTTAGGTTTTTCCCACAGACTGTGTTTAGTTGAGTAGCCCTCATTTGACAATGAGGGCTGCCTTTTCCAATTTCTTTGTATGGAAAATATTTCCCATAAATATTGAATTGTTGAACAAGCTAAATCTGCAGCTTTGAGCTTCTGACCAAAATGTTATTTCAAATGTGTTAAGCGGGGTACAGTGACTCACACCTGTAATCCCAGCAACTTGGCAGGCTGAGGCAGGGGGATTGCAAGTTTGAGGCCAGCAGGAGGATTGCCAGTTTGAGGCCAGCCTCAGCAACTTAGTAAGACCCTAGAATTTACCAAAACCCTATCTCAAAAAATAAAAGGGACTGGGGATGTGGCTCAATAACAAAGGGCTACTGGGTTTGGTCCCCAGTATATTCCTCCCCCAAAAGACCCCAACATTTTAAAAAAAAAAAAGCATTTTTTGGAAATAGTATATTGGCAAAAGCATATTAAAAGGAATGTTTTTTATTATGCCAGTTCTTACATATTAGAGTAAACATGACACTTTTATTTGAAAGAGAACAAATATAGCAATATAATCTTTTGACAAATCTTAGTAGAAATTTTTAGTGAATTTCCCAAATTTGTCGCAGTGAATGGTTAGGTACTAATCCTTTTGCAAGTTAGATTGCTCCTATTAGACAACTTCCCAAAGAATTGAAGGAATCCTTAATTTGAGTTGTTAAATGATGTATTGTTAAAGCAGATATTGAGTGACATATTACAAAATTATTTGTTACAAAATGATAAATAGTTTAATAATAAATAAGATCAGTTACACCCAAATAGTTAAGATTGCATTTACAAAAAGCTTCTTTCATTCCTATTCTTTTTGGGGGTGGGGTACCCCGGATTGAACTCAGGGGCACTCGACCACTGAGCCACATCCTCAGCCCTATTTTGTATTTTATTTAGAAACAGTCTCACTACTAATATGACAGTATATATAAACGTGGCTGTATAACCAATGTGATCTTGCAATCTGTACACGTGGAAAAATAAGAATTCATACCTCATTTGAATCAAATGTATGATATGTCAAGATCATTGTAATGTTTTGAGCAACTAATTAAAAAGAAAGAAAGAAACGGTCTTACTGAGTTGCTCAGCACCTCACCATTGCTGAGGCTGGCTTTGAACTCGGGATCTTCCTGCTTCAGCCTTCCCAGCTGCTGGGATTACCTGAGTGCACCACAACTCCCAGCCCTATTCTATTACTTATATGAAAATTTCTCAGTGATAACAAATATAAATATGAAAAGTAATGATAAAGTAGATGCTGTTAATTGAGACATATGAACTAATTGAAAATAGGTACATTCATCTTATTAAGAATTGTACTTCACTAGCACAGTGGTGCATGCCCATAGTTCCAGTAACTCAGGAGGCTGGGACAGGAGGATTGCAAGTTCAAGGCCAGCCTCAGCAACTTAGTGAGAGCCCATCTCAAAATAAAAACCTTAAAAATAAATAAATAAAAATAAAAAGAGCTAGGGATGTAACTCAGTGGTAAAACACCCCAGGGTTAGATCGTAAGTACTAAAAAACAAAAATGAAAAAAAAAAAAAAAAAAGAAAGAAAGAAAGAACTATACTTCTAATAAAAATTTTCTTTTTATGGTTAATAGTTATTCATGTCAATGTTTCATATGTGTGTTTTATTTTGGTAAATTTTACACTAATAATAATTACAATAATAAAGAAGTCTTGACATTTTAGAGGCCACTTTCCCCACTGTCCTCTCCTTTGGGTTCCGGTAAGCCTGCTCTCCCACCTCCCCTGCCGGGGGAGGGTCGTGAAATTGTTCTGGCTGCGCAGTGTGAATGGAGGCACGTGGTCCCCCTAGGCGCCCCGGGGACTCTCCCAGGCCCCCTTCCTCCTGTTCTCTCCTTTACCAGCTAGCTCTGCAGTCAGAATGAAGCTGTAGGATAAGGAAGGGCAGGCTCCCGAAGGGGCCAGCCACTAGCCATTTCAGGGATGGCGGAGCTGTGGTATGAAAGAGCCTGACTTGGGACTCCGGGGTGCAGGGAGCACTCCGTTCCTCGGGTACCTTACCCAGGACTGTGTTCACAAATAACCTTTGACCGTGTTGGGCCTTACAGACTTGGAGCTATGTTATTACACCTCAGCCTAACAAAAATACACGAGATAATGTGGAAGCTTAAAAAGTCCACCTCAAAGCAGTAGAGATGGGCCTGGGGAGGGCGGAGGAGGGGCTGATGGCACCAGCCCAGGAACTGTGGTGGACGATGACTAGCAGCACTTTCACGGCAGCCACTAGACAAAGCTTTGGACAGTCCCAGCACAAAGAAATGATGACGTCTGAGGCGCGGGTGTGCCATTCTCCTGACAGATGTTTCACATGGCACACAGGTATTGGCACATCATATCCAACCCATACTTAAGTCCAATTACTATGTCTCAATTAAAATTAAAAAAAAATATGTTACAAGAGCAGGAAATAAATTTAGAAACTTTTTTTTATTGCTGAGAAGTATAACAAAATGAATGAGGCCTTTAAGTATAAAAATATAATATTTGGGCTAAAAGTGTGTGGGAGAGGTAGAACAGAAACATGAGCTTAAGGAGAGAAGGGAAGAATGTGAAGTTTTTGACTACTAAGCTAAGAGCTTGACCCAGCATATGTTTGTGGTGCACACCCACAAGCCCAGCAATGTGGGAGGCTGAGACAGGAGGATCCCAGGGTTGAGACCAGCTTCAACAACTTAGTGAGGCCCTCAGCAACTTAGAGAGACTCTGTCTTAAAATAAAAAATAAAAGATCTATCAGCATGCTACAGAGATGCAGCCTCAATGTTTATAGCAGCTCAATAGCTAAAATGTGGAAACTGTCTAGATGCCCTTCAAGAGATGAATGGATAAAAAACTACGATATATATACATACATACATATACATACACACACACACACAATGGAATACTACTTAGCCTTAAAGAAGAATGAAATCATGGCATTTACAGATAAATTGGCGGAATTAGAGACTATCATACTAAGTGAAGTAAGCCAATCCCTCAAAAATCAAAGGCCAAATGTTTTTTCTGATAAGTGGACGCTCATCCATAATGGGCAGGGGGCAAGGGAAGAAGGGAGGAACTTTAGATTGGGCAGAGGGAGGGAGGGGAAGAAGAGGAGGGGAGGGAGGGGAAGAAGAGGAGGGGGAGGGAGGGGAAGAAGAGGAGGGGAGGGAGGGGAAGAAGAGTTCATGGTTTCAAAAAAATTCTTATGGGGGCATGCCAGGGGATAAAGATTTTTTTAGAGGATCTTCAAACCTCTGAAGAGGCCTCTAAAGTATCTGTAAAGACCAAAACCAAACCTCCTTTGAAAGGTTCATGGACTCTCTGGCCTGGAAGAAGGAGCAAGAGCTTTTCTAGTGTGCTTTTGAAGCCCACTGTCCAGGTCAACTTAGACGGGGTTCAAACCCAAGAACAGGCTTGGGTGTCAGGAGCCTGCAGGTGTGCGGCCCGGCTAGGTGTCTACCCACTTCTCGTGACACAGGAGGAGAGCTGTTTGATTTTCCTTTCAAACTTTTCCTTCTTGGTTGTCCTGAGGATTCATGAGTTAAACATTTGTTAAGTACTGTGCAATGTCTGGCTGAAAGTACAAAGTCTTACTGGCTACTGTTGGAGGGGTGACAGGGACCACAGAGAGCCCAGCAGCTCAGGACCCTGGGGTCCGCGAAGCTCTTCCTTTACAGAGCCGCCATAAACGAGCTGAAAGGCTGTCCTAAGGGGTCACACCAGGCTTCAAAGGCTTCAATCACCACTCTTCCCCCAGATTCTGTAGGTTTGGAAAAGAGTGATTGTGATGCCCCTCAGAGTTTGGGAATTGTGTTCAGAGATTCTCCTCTGTTGGCTTCAAATATCTGCTCTGAGCTTCCTGATGATGTATAGTGTACGTGCAGAAATGTACATATCCTGAGCACATTGAGGTGAATTCTCACAGGCCAAACACACCACGGAACTAGTACCCTGACCAAGAGGCAGGCCTTTCCAGTGTCTACAGACAAGCCTGCCCAGGGCCTTCCTGTCGCCCCTGCTCCTGCTAGGAGCGATCATTGTCTAGACTTCAAGCCACACAGATTGGGTTTTCCTGTTTTTGTAATTTGCATAAATGTAATTGTACAGTATAGACTCAAGGGTTGCTCTTATTTATTTATGTATTTATTGGCACTAAGGATTGAACCCAGGAGCACTTTGCCATTGAGTTACATCTCCAGCCCTTTTTATTTTTTATCTTGAGACAGCTTGCTTAGAGCCTCACTAAATTGTTGAGGCTGGTCTTGAACTTGCAATCCTCCTATCCCAGCCTCCCAAATCACTGGCATTATAGGTGTTGGGTGTGTGGGAGACTTCTCGCTGAGGTTAAGTTCCCATCTTTTGAGAACATCACGGAATCCCTTACCCCTCTCCCTCCTCTCTGAAGGGCGCTAAATTCAAAAGTTTTCTCGACCAATCCCCTGGGGACACAATGGCCCATCACTGTTCCTGAGTCACCCTGCCAATCAGTACCTACCACATCGCCTACGCAACCCTTCTTAAGGCCAAGCTTGCAAGCTCACGCTCTCTGCCCTCTTCCTCTTCTTTCTCTCCTCTCTGCTCTCTGCCCTCCTCCTCTCCTCTCTCTGCCTCTCCTTTTCTTCCCCTTTGGGAAGCCCCCCAATAAATCTCTTGGTTGAATCTCCGACTCCGGTGAGTCACTTGCCTTTCAATAGGCATGTGCCCCCATGCCTGGCTCAATCGACTCTTGAATGGTATTCCCAATTTGGAGCTTTTTTTAATATCTGTGAATGTGAAAATTCCATGTCTTTGGGTGAATGTACCAAAATATTTCTTTGGGGTTTATACCTAGGAGTAGAAGTTCATGGCTTTAAATAATGTATTACTATTAAGTAAAATTGCCTTTTAAATTAGTTACCTTTGACATTTAATAATAGCTTTTAGAATGTTCCATAGGTTTCTTAACATTCTAAGTGTATTACATAATCTGGAGGGTGTTAATTAACATCTAATCAGAACAAGGAAGGAATGAAGGAGCAGGGCACAGAATTTTGCCCCAGGAAAAATTCACAGTCTTTGCTAAGACCTGAGCCAATGATCAGATCCTGGAACACCATAGCAAGTGTCTTGGTCTGTTTCCTGTTTCCATAATAGGATACCTGAGACTGCTTAGATTATAAAGTAAAGAGGTATATTTAGACTCATGGTTTTGGAGGCTGGCAGGTCTAAGAGCATGGCACTGACATCTGCTCAGCTTCTGGTGATGGTGTGATGCTGCTTGGACTCACAGTGGAAAGCGAACGGGAAGTGGGGCCTGCAGAGAAAGCAGACTGTGAGGGTGGACTTGGTTTCTAATGGCCTGCCATTGCTGTAACTAAACCACTCCCATGGAAACTCACTGTCTCAAGAAAAGCAGAAACCCATTCACGAGGGTTCCAGTCACAGGACCAAATACCTCTACCAGTTCCCACCTCCCATGGCTGCGTTGAGGAGTCAAGCCTCAATGTGAATTCTTATTTAATCACAAACCACCTTCAAGTAATGCTTTAAGGTTCCCCAGTAATATTCTAAAGGACCTAAAGCTATTTAGTTGCATGACTATATACTAGGGAAAGAGAATACTCAGATATTTCAGGGACATGTTCTGAGTTGACATTAACACCTGGAGACCTGACCATTATCATGCCCCTCCTCACTGTTAGAGTATATCGGAGGCTGATAAATAAGATTCTGGCTGAAGTCTGACCCATTGTGGACCCTTGAATGGCCGTTTTCCCAGTCTTTGAATATATATTTGAGATTGATGCTCTTGGTGTTTGGACTGATTTCCACATTGGGTCCTTGCCCTTGGAGAGGTGGGGTCAGAGCTATCATAGTGAAAAACACCAAGTAGAAGATCTGAGATGACACCCTGCCAAACTGCCCAGCTCTAGAGAATGACAATCAAGACCCATATTGCAGCCTGAGAGTGGGGTGAGAGTGGGGATTGGCAGAGGTTGGTACTGCCATTAGAGACTCTAAAGGGTGCAGAACAGTGGCGGTACCTGTTGTATCTCTGTTGAATTCACCAATCTGGATCCCAGAAAATGATCACGGATACCTCATGCTCAAACAAGGAGCAACCATGATTGCAGTTACCAGGATCCTAGCCACTTTTTCTTTGCTAGAGATTAGTAAGGCCTCAGGGTACAAGGTATGAGGCCAGCGATTTGGCAATTGAGTTATTTTCCACTCCAATTAGAAAAAAAGGGATCAGAAACAGTTTGCATTCAAGTGAAAGGAGTACTATTTAGAATTTTGCCTGAGGGCCATGTTAACTTTTTCACCCTCTTAGAGATGGTTCAGATGTGGATCTGGGCCCTGGGGACATCAGAGGACCTCAAATTGATCTATCACACCAGTGACACTATGCTGGTTTGTCAGGATGAGTAAGCCATGACTCTTACTCTGAAGGCTTTGGTGAGGGACATGGATATCAAAGTGGAGGAGACAAACCCTCTGAAGGGCCTGGAACCTACCAGTAAATTTCTGTAGAATGTATGAGTTTTCAGTGACCAAGGGTGTTTGGGGGAGCCTCCCCAGAGTAAGAGAGCATGCATCCTATATCTCTACTGCAAGAAAGGAAGTGCAGAGGGCCTCTGGTAATGGAGGCAGCACACTCTGCACCAAGCCTCCGATTGCAGCCAGTCTCCAGTGACTCTCCAGTGACACGGGAGGTTGCTCTCTGAGTGAGGCCCAGAGGAGGAAAGGGCTCTACAGTGACCACAGGTTCTGATGCAGGCAGTCTTGCTACTGGACACTGCCAGAGCCTGTAGTGTTGGAGACGACTTAGGGCAAGCCTCAGTAGGAGAAGGGCAGGCCCTAAAACTTCTAGAGCAGGCCCATGCTGTCTCGCAGCAGAGAGTTAGACATTTAAAGACAGCTCGGGGTGCTCTACCAGGTTCCAGGAGTCACCCAAGGAAGTGCATTCAGAATTGCCTAGTATGAGCTGGGTGCTTTGGCTCCATCATTTTAAACTGGCCAAGTTCAAGAACAGTCCTTGGCAGGTGGAAGCGGTACATCTGGGATTAGCCAGAGCAGGACAAGGAGGCACTCTCACCTCATCCACATGGATGCAAAGGCTCCCTTCGCTCTCCGCAGGACCCCAACCAGGAGGAGAGGGAGAAAGCAAAAGCATGGCCGTGATTGGCTGACCCAGTACATGGGTGCAAGTCAAAAGTGGACAGTGATCAGCAAGGAGGGGAGGAGAAAGGAAGGAGAGGGGCCTCCGGAAGATGAGAAAATAGCTGGGCGCCGTGGTGGGACCTGTAGTCCCAGCTACTTGGGAGGCTAATGTGAAAGGTTATTTGAACTAGGAATTTGAGGTCAGCCTGGGCAATATAGGGAGACCTCGTCTCAAAAAAAGAAAAGAAAAATATGATAAAAGAAAAGAGGTTGAAGAGATACACATTGACCTGGAAACCAACAGGCGTGAAGCAGCGGGGTGTGGGTGGGTGGGAGGGAGCACAAGGTGTGAAGGCCACCCCCCAGTCACCATGGACAAGGCGTGGGCAGCGTGGACAGTAGAGGTGGCCGAGGCAGAGCTGTTGCAGGTGTGCTGTGCAGGTGAGGTCCCAGCTTCAGGGAGCAGTGCTACCTTCTATAGGAACCTTGCTGCGAGGCCATGCCATTGATGGGAGGAAGGACAGGTCCCGAACAAAGGGCTGGAAGCAAGTCAGTCCCACTCTGGACTCTTGTGACAGGACACAGCAGGGGTACCAGTGCACTATGTTCTACGAAGGCCACCTAGGTACTTGAGACTCTAGGGACCAGCAGGCTCGAAGAACCATCACTCCCTGGCTGGGAGGTGCTGAGGCCACTCTGTCCCAGGGAGGCAGGGAGGGGTGTGGCAGCCAGGACCCCCTACCCCCAGCCCTCTGGTCTCCTTCTCCTGGTTGGTGTCACTCTGAAGGCACGTTGGCAGCACCCCAGTCTGCTGTGATCCCAGGTCCTGAAGCTTGGGAATGAAGACTTGAGCTGTGTCCCAGACTGCCTGTTGGCATCTGCAGAAGTGACACCATTGGATGTGGAGGGTCAGAGTGACCAGTAGAGGAAGGAGATGAAGGCTGCGGCTTCAACAGCCGTGGCGGTGACAGGGACTACGGTCTGCTCACCGACTTCTCTCTCCTAGTTTCCCTTCAGGAGGTGAACCCCACGGGAACCTGGGGAATTGTGTTCCTAAAGTGGACCAGTGTGTGGAGTGTGTGGAGGCCAGGTGGGTGACTGGTTAGGGCCCCCGGCAACTCAGTGGAGAATCTGCTGTGGGGACCACAGTAAGCGGACAGACTGTGACATTAAAATGAAATTTAGTAGCACCTTATGATCATCCGTGATGGTGGCTTCAGTGGGATACATTCATATGTGCACATGACGGGATTTCCTTCCCTCCTCCCTCCCCAGCCCATCCTCTACTGTTCTCCCTTCTGTTTTCACAAGATCTGGGTTTTTATTTTTCTTTCCCCCTTCTTTTACTCTCTAGATTTCTCATATGAGAGAGAGCATTCAACCCATGTCTGTCTTGAGTTTGGCTTATTTCACTTAAACCTGATGATCTCCATTTCCACCTATTTTCCTGCAAATGACAAAATTTCATTATTTATGGCATTAAAACTCCATTGTGCATACAAGCCACATTTCCTTTATCCATCTGTCCATTGTCTATTTACCTGTGAACATATAGTGCTGGGCACCCCAGGGCTGTGTCTCCTCACCTGCTGATGGCTCCCTCCACCAAGTGCTAGAGTCGAGCCAGGCTGCATCATGGGGCATCTCCACTAGTCAGTCAGTGATTGCCTGGAGCCCCCGGGGGCCTGCCTCAGAGCTGTGCTTCAGAGGCTTTTCCTGCCTGGTCCCCTTCCTGTGGTCTGACCTGCTTTTCTTCCTTCTCCTTTTAACCCCTATGGGAATTAACCCACTGTGGCTAGCTCTTTTTTGTTTGTTTTTGTGTCTTGCTCTTCTCAGTCTTGGTGTCTGCTTCCTGGTGAACCTGAACTGACCCCCAAGGACTTATGATTTTCTCCAGTTTTTTTCTTTCATGAATAGTTTACTCACTGAAGATTGAACAGATACCTACCTTATTAATATGGTATAAATATGGATGTTGATTATTGTAATTAAACTGTCCTGGGGGCTGGTTACAGAGTGGTTTAGCTTTGTCTAGAACTTGTAGCAGAGAAGCAGAGATCTACCTCTCGGTTTTCAGAAGGCAAGACCACCTTCAGAGTTTTTCTGGGTTAATTTTGTTTCCTTTCTTTCACTTCTTAATGGATGCTAGTAACTGGGACTCTGTCTCTTTAAGTCACAGAACCATAAGTTCAAATGAAGGGGCATTTTCAGAAGAATGAAGATTTCTGGTTTAAGTGAGGCCTTGAGTTCAGATGCTTGTGTGAGAGCAGAAAAGCAGAGAACTCTTGTTCTCAGACTGATGCCAACTGCTCCCAGGCTGCAAATCAATGCGACTGGTGCAGGAATAACCTTGGCTGGGATGTTCCTTGATAGGATTTTGCGGCCACCAAGAAGGTTCCCATGCAAGGAAAACACCTATATATAGGGTTCTTCTTTTTACCTTTCCCATGAAAACCAAACTCCTGGCAGGGTGAGATGGAAGAGACTGAGCAGAACCCTTGTCTCTGCCCCAAGGCTGTTGGTGATGCAGGTGAAGGGCCAGGCCTCTCCATACCACCCAGTGCTCTGGAGGCTGCACGGTCACCAGATGGCCAAGCTGCCCAGAGTCAAAGGCAGGATTCATCAGCAAAGATGCCGTTTGCCACCAGATCATGCTGATTTTTCCAGCCAAGCGACTGAGACTTCTTGGCAGTCTCATTGGGGGTGTTCAAACACTGACACAAAAAGCCCTGAAACCCAAGTGACACTTTCTCAGAGTGGAGTGTCCAAGGAAGCTCTTACGGAGGAGCCAACGAAGCTATTGGCCCAGAATCAACAGAGAATTTATTGGAAGCGCCTTCCTCTATTGGCGGCTACTTATTTTGTTCTGAGAATGAGCTCCATCACTTCTAATTTGACCTGGGCCGTGATGTGAAGCTGTGAATGTCAGCCTTGGGCACCTCGATGTACCCATCCCAGGGCGGGTGGAAGTGACAGATTTCTCACCTGAGAATGTGTTTGCAATATTAGACAAAGAACTTCATCTTCCCTGTTGAAAGGTACAAGTCACCCTGTCTAACTGAAAAGAGGTAGTCTTTTATATTTACAAAAGAAACGGATGATTAAAAATCTAGGGGCCTTTATCCTTGAAAGCCATTAAGCAGCTAACTTTTTGGGTTCCATGTCAGCTCAGCAGACATTGAATCACTGTCACCTCTAATGCTGAACTCCAGGTGCAACCTGAGCCAGGGCAGAGCCTTGAATGACACTCTCATCGACAGCAGTTATAGAAGTTTCCTCCTGGATACAGTAGTACAAGACTGGTCCCAGCTCTCAGGAGGCTGTCACAGGATGACCCCTAAGAGCCTAGGAGTTTGAGGCCAGACAGGATGACGGGAAAAAAAAAAAATTAAGTAAGTTGGTGGGTATATCAGGGATCTTCTGAGTGTTTTCTCTGCCATTTTTTTTTTGATGTTTTAATTCTTTTCAGAATCTTTTCCTTCCTATAAAACAGGAAATAATGGGAAGTGGAAGGAAATATGCAGAATGACCTATAAGATTTCTCTTGCCTTAACTCTTTGTGCATTAGTCAGCTTTTTGTCACTGTGACCAAATACCTGAGAAAAACAACTTAGAGGAGGAAAGATTTATTTTGGCTCACAGTTTCAGAGGTTTCAGTCCATGATTGGCTGCTCCATTGCTATGGGCCTGTGGTGAGGGACAGCATCAGGGCAGGGAGAGCATAAATGGACAGAGCTGCTCACCCCATGGCAGGCCAGAAGCAGAGAGGAAGAAGGAAGCAGTCAAGGACAAGATCAACTTCTCCAGGACACACCTTCAGTGACTGGCTTGCAAAACTAGGCCCCACCAGCTCCCAATAGTGTCACCAGATTACGACTCCATCAGCAGATTAACCCACAGATGACGCCAGAGCCCTCATGATCCAATCATCTCCCCAAAGCCCCAGCTCTGGGCCTTGCTGCACTGGGGACTGACTCCTCAATAATATGAGCTTCTGCGGGAGCTTCAGGCTCCAAACTACAACACTTTTTCCAAAGTGGGGAGACGATGATTTGATAGAATTATGACGTGGAGCTGCTGGCTTTGTGGCGGGTAGCCCTGAAGCGGTAGGCCATCAAGAGCACTGAGGATGTTCTCTAGGTCCAGAGGCTTCCAGCAGGATGTTGGGAGGTGTGGAGCCTCAGGATCTGGAGCACAAGAGGTGGCCAGGGTGCCTAGCCATCATAGAAATTAATATGTGTTTTTCTTTAACGAAAGACATTCTGTGTTGGAAATAACCAAATAACTTTCGGGACACAATCCTTAAAAGGGGGTGGGGGATTGCCTGTTCTATGTTAATTAGTGATGATTTATATCACCAAAGGGTTCTTCAGTTTATGCAAGTACTCCAATAATTTGGGTCTGACAGCATTTTAAGTACCTCTGACACATGTGAGTTTTTGTTTATTTAATGAGAGGGAGGAGACAGCTTGGTCATTTTTGGAGTCTTTGTGCCCTGAATGATCATTAGGTGACAAAGCACCGTGACAAAGTCCTGTGGGTCCATGGAAGAAAATGACTTTGAAAATACCGCCCCGGGCCCCCCCCCCCCCCCCCCCCCGCCAACTTCAGGAAAAGAGCCCATTCTCAAGGGTTTCTGTGAGGTCTATGTGTGATTGTACCTGTGAAATTGTCTTGTAGCCTGATTTAAAACATTACACATGTTACTTACTATGATTGTAGTGGTTGAAATACTAACAACTTTTAATTACCATTACCAAGTGGTGACATCTTCAGTCATGTGATCAAAGTAAGATTTATTATGGCCAAACACCTTGTGAGAACGAATCCACCCTCTTATTTAAGATTGTCTGGAAATAGGAATTTTTAAAAGAGCATTTTGTCATTTTTAAACATGTGTGAGTTGGGCTTGTGCCCACCGGTGTTGGCTCTCCTGTGGGGACAGATGCCCTTCCTGGACCCCCTTTTTGTACCCCATTTTGGTTTGGCAGGTCCTCTTCTTTTTTCTTTGGCTACAAACCACACATTGACCTTTCTTGACCAGGTATGACAAGTGGCCTAACTGGAGCCAGGACAATATGCAGACAGAGAGGTCATGGTAGAGCTTGCACACACCTGGCTCCCGACAACAGGGAAACAAGACAGGGAAGAGGAGTGGCTTGAACAGCTGGTGGAACCAGACCTGGGACTCCCCTGGCAGAGGGAGGAGTCAACCAATGAGTGCCTCATCAGGTGGTAAACTCTTCCAAGTGGGCCTGATAGGCTGCTTCTGGCACACAGTGTGCATTCAGAAAACACGCAGTTAGCCAGGCTACTGGGAGACTGAGGCAGGAGGATTGGAAGTTTGAGGCCAGCTTCAGCAACTTAGCAAGAACTTGTCTCAAAACTACAAAAGAAACAAACCAATAAAAAAGGTTGGGGATGTAGCTCAGTGGTTGAGCACACCTGGGTTCAATCTCTAGTACTGCAAAACAAAAAAACATGAATTTGCCCAGCTACTTGGGAGGCTGAAGAAGGAGGCTGCCTTGATCCCAGGAGTTTGAGGCCAGCCTGGGGGAAAAAAAAATGTATGTTTTATTTTGTGATACATTTATTCAGATTGAAGTGTATGGAGAGAAACTTACTGACAAGTGTGTGTATGTGTGGGGGTATGTTCCTCTCTCCTGCTTTTTTTGTGGTACTAGGGATTGAGCTACACTCCCAGCCCTTTTAATTTTATTTTGAGACAGGATCTCACTAAGTTGTCTTAGCTGGCCTCCGACTTTTGATTCTCCGACTACTCCAGGGTTGCTGTGATCATATCAAATAATCAAATAACTTAAATTCTCTTTTTCATGTGGCTGTATCACCTTCATAGTTTCTGATACCTATACAAACTTCACTGGAACCAGGTGGGTGGCACATGTCTGTAGTCCTAGCAGCTTGGGTGGCTGAAGCAGAAGGATCACAAATTCGAGGTCAGCTTTAGGAATTTAGCAAGACCCCCCCCCCCCACACACACACACACATACTGGGCACACCTGGGTTCAATCTAATCCCAGTGGCTCAGGAGGCTGAGGCAGGAGGATCTCAAGATCAAAGTCAACCTCAGCAATTTAGTGAGACCTTAAACAACTTAGCGAGATCCTGTCTCAAAATAAAAAATGAAAAGGGCTGGGGATGTGGCTCAGTGGTTAAGCACCCCTGGGTTCAATCCCCAGTAACAAAACAAACAAACAAACAAACAAATATGGGGATGTAGCTCAGTGGTAAAGTGCTCCTGGGTTAAATTCCCAAATCCCTAATACAAAAAAAAAAAAAAAAAAAAAAAAATCAACTTCATTGTTAGATGTAGTCAGTCATTCTCTTGGGCTCCCCCTGCCCACAGGGTTTTTTTTTTTTTTTTTTTAATTTTGAGATAGGGTTTCCCTATGTTGCCCAGCCTGGTATTAAAGACCTGGGTTCAAGTGATTCTCCTGTCTCAGCCTCCTGGGTAGCTAGGACTATAAGCATAAACCACTGTGCCCAGCTGCTATTCTTGCAGAAAATTTCTAATTTTCCCCTATTACAGATTATGCTACAGTTGGCAACTCTGCAATATTGCTTGATAGTTTGTGTCTACAGTATTATAAGCATTTAATAAGTTAAGCATTTTCAAAAGTGTGTTTTCCCCATTGAAAAATATTTTCCCCAGAACCCTCCCCTGCAAAAAGATGAATAGTGGCCAGCCATGATGGAGAGACCTGACACAGAACTGTGATCCCAATGATTTGGGCGGTTGAGGCCAGGAGGATCACAAGTTCAAGCCAGCCTCAGCAACTTGTGAGACCTATACAACTTAGCAAGACCCTGTCTCAAAATAAAATACAGAAAAGACTGGGCATGTAGGGATGTAGCTCAGTGGTAAAGTGCCCTGGGGGTTCAATCCCCAGCACCAAAAAAGAAAAAAAAGAAAAAAGAAAATAATAAGGGATAAAATAACTTACACAATGTACCAAAGTTGGGCAAAGACTGAATTTTAGGAATTCCTCTCTTCTTTGACCCAGTGTTATCTACTGAAGCAATAGATAACATTGGTCGGTCTGTCTATTATCATCTTCCTTCTTATCATGTACATGATGCAATTAAGAACACCAAATGCTGCCTGGTGCTGGTCGCATTTCTGTAATCCCAGTGGCTTGGGAGGCTGAGGCAGGAGGATTGTGAGTTCAAAGCCTGCCTCAGCAACTGCGAGGTGCTAAGCAACTTAGTGAGACCTTGTCTCAAAATAAAATACAAAATAGGGCCGGGGATGTGGTTTAGTGGTGGAGTGCCCCTGAGTTCAATCCCTGGTATCCGCTCCCTGCAAAAAAACAAAACAAAACACCAAACAAATGTCGGGTGCAGGGTGCTTACCTAGAATCCTAGCTATTCAGGAGACTGAGGCAGAAGGATCTCAAGTTCCAAGCCAGCCTCAGCAAGTAGTAAGACCCTGCCTCAAAATAAAACATAAAAAGGGCTGGGGTGCAGCTCAGTGGTAGAGTACCTGGGTTCTCTCTGCAGTATGGGATGGAGGGGAGAATACCAAAGAGAAGCAAGGCAATGAGAACTACACCTGGAGAGTAACTGCAAAACAGGGTGGATGCACCCGTTTCTTTTGGTTTAAGTGAGGCTGTGCTAGATGGCTGGGATCTGGCCAATTAGAAGTATGCAAGTATCACTTCTGATATCCCAGTGAACTTGTCAATCCTTGTATTTCAATAAAAACAAGCCAACTGTTGGACTTTTGATTATTCAAACCTTTATCTACTCAAGGTCCTCATCTGTTTTGCTCTTCCTCAGTTGCTAATGATGACCCAACCCTGACTTTGGGAATTTTCTCCATACTGGTTCAGCAAGTCCAGGCAGGTTCTGCCCAAGGGTTTCTGGGCCACAGTCCTCTAATAACTGAGCCATCACATCACATTTCTAACCATTCACCTTGGCTGGAATCGGTCACTGGGATCTAGGCAGTAGCCCCAAGGGCAGGAATGATGTGTGAGGCTAAGAAAAGCAACCTGAGGCTTTGCTGAGGTAAAATGGTAGATGAAAAGTTGGGACAAGGCTGGCGCGGTGGTGACACCTGTAATCCCAGCAGCTCCGGAGGCTGAGACAGAAAATCTTGAATTCAAAGCCAGCCTCAGCAATGGCAAGGCCCTAAGCAACCCAGTGAGACTCTGTCTCTAAATAAATTACAAAATAGGGCTGAGGATGTGGCTCAGTGGTCGAGTACCCCTGAGTTCAATCCCTAGTACCCCCCAAAAGAGTTGGAACAAGAGCCACTGGGGCCAGGCATGGGGGCCACACATGTAATCCCTGCAGCTAGGGAGGATAAGGCAGGAGGATCACAAGTTCAAAGCCAGCCTTAGCAACTTATCGAGGTGCTAAGCAACTCACTGAGACCCTGTCTCCAAATAAAATGTATAAAAGGACTGGGGATGAGACTCAGTGGTTAAGTGCTCCTGGGTTCAATTTCTGGTACAAAAAAAAAAACAAAAAACGGCCATTGTGTTAGGCCACCATTTGTACTGACCACATCTGCCTGGAGAGTCCTCACAAGAAAACCAAGTCCTCTTCACTTTTCTCCAAGAGCTCCTAATCCTGTTAAAGAGCCAAGCAGATGGGCAGTGACACAATTGTAGCCAGTGATGGGGGGTACTCATTAATTGTTAAGGGCACACTCACAGGTATTGAGAGAAGAATGGGCACAATCAGAAAGAACCACTATGCGCTCAAGGAATCATGGCTAGGTGCAGTGGAGCACGTCTGTAATCCCAGCCAAAAAGGCTGATGCAGAGGATGACAAGTTCAAGAGCAGCCTCAACAACTTACTGAGGCCCTAAGCAACCTAGCGGGACCCTGTCTCATAATAAAAAAAATAAAAAGGGCTGGGAATGTGGCTCAGTGAAAAAGGCAAGAACAAGAATTTAAGAGAAAGAAGGGAGAGATTGGGGAAGGCTTGTCAAAGCAGACGGAGTTTTGAACTCCGTCTGAGGTGTATTCAAGGAACAGGCCCAACGTGCTTGTCACAGCCTGGCTGGAGTGGATGGAGGAAACTTTCTCATTGGGCCATGTAAGAAGCAAGTCAGAAAGATACCCAGATGGCAATTTGTTGGGAGAACTTGGTGCTAGATTGACAGCTTTGAACTTTTTTCTTTCAGGCAATTGTCAAAAAGATTCCTGAGCCAAAGAATGACGTCATGAAAATAGGAGACAGAGACAGAGACTGGAGCAGAGAAACCAGTTGGGAGGCTCCTGGGAGAATTTGAGATAAGGTCCTGATGTGGGGGTGTGAAAGGAGGAAGGGATCTGAGGGGCACCAAAGGAACAGCAGTTGGGCTGCCCACTGTGTAAGGAGGGAGGGGCCTCTTGAAGAAAGTGGGCCTAGGGAAGCTTTGAGGCTGGATTAGGGTGGAAAGTGTTTGCAAATGCAGAGAAAGATTTGCATATCGGCAGGCATGTCCTCTCAATTGATTATCCTATAAAAACTGTGGAGTTTCTCCCTGAAAGAGGGTTTAAAATGGCCACACCAGGGACCAGGCCCCGGCTCTACACAGGATAGGAGAATAGAAAAGTGCTCTGCTCTGGGTTTAAGAACCCTGGGCTAATTCCCAGAGTTTTTTCATGATTTCATTGTATTTACTTGGACAAAATACTTTAAAACTCTCGAGACAGTTTCCTCATCTGTAAAGTAGGGATATAGAATTTGTTACCCATTCTTTGGGTCTACATTTTCCACGAGGTCGTAGTTGGTGGTAAAGCATTGTGTTAGGCCCTGTGTTCAATCCCCAGCACCAAGAAAATTTTAAAAAAATCTTAATCAGCAGAATGCACATTTTGTATTTTAAACCCCCCAAATTTAGTGGCATAAAACAGTACCTATTTTATTTGCTCACGATTCTGCCCTCTGGGCTGGGCTCACTGTGTTCTGCTGCTGTTTGGTAGGGAGGTTGCAGAGGTGTCTGCAGTCAGCCTGTAGGGGTAGAGCTCAAATCAAATGAGTAGCTGGACTTTCCCCTCCTCCACTAATCTTAGGACATCTCTTTATCGATGTGGTTCCCCCAGCAGGGTAGTTGGACTTTTGAATCTAGTGACTCAGGTCTTCCCAAAGTGCAAAAGCAGAAGCTTCTATGCCTTCTTAAGGGGGTGGGTGGGCGGCACTAGCTTATGTCACTGGTCACAGCAGCATTCTCCTGGCTCAGTCCAGATTTAAGTGGAGGGACTATGTAAGTTGCACAGAGCAAGCACGGTCCATGGCCGCAGGACAGACTATTACCTCCTTCTCACCAAGTTGTAAGTGAATCAGCTGGGACTTAGGGAGGCTAGGTCACTTGCCCAATGTAGAGAGCAGAGTTAGTCTCTCCAAAGCTTGTATTCCAAGTCACAGGTCAACAGATAAAATTTATTTAGTGAGTGGTACTGTTGATGTCCCTAATTTACAAAGGGGGAAACCCAGGAATAGAGAACTTAACCCTCTAACCGAGGTGACTCCATCAAGCATTTTGCTTCAGAAATTATACTTCACTACTGCCCCATGCTGCCCTGCATGGGCAGCACCTGCTACACACAGGACACCTGTACCTTTATTTAATCTGAAATTACTAATTTGTTAATTTGCCCAGGCTGGCCTGGAACTTGGGATCCTCCTCCCTCAGCCTCTTGAGTGTCTGGGATCACAAGCTAGAGTCATGGTGTTGGGCACTATTTCTTGAAGCTTGGCAAGGAATAAAGAGTACATCCTTGCCCATCCAATCCCAGCCTTGATCTTACTGTTCATTCAGTTCGTACCCTGATTCTCACCTTCCTTCTGCAGTGAAGGCCTTCCTAGAGCAGGCATGGTCTCAAGTTTCCATCCTTTCACCATCAAATCAGTCCCACAGCTTCTGAATTAGTGACCATATGGTCCTAGTCATGGCTGGCCTCCAGTTCCATAGCTCATTTCCTCATGTTGCGACTGCTGTGTCCTCTGAAGATAGTTCAAAAAGACTCTACTCACAAGTGAACTATAGTGGTTCTCCCTTCCCCTCTGCCAGTCCTGTGGGCATGGGAAACATGAAGTTTCAGGGGCTTCTGGATCAACCCAAGTTCCACTTATCTTGAAGTTCATCCATGCCCATGTCTTCCTCTAAAGCAGCCCTGCTTTTCCCCAGTCTGTGAGGAATGGAACAAGAGCACTTCCATGTACAGATACTTTGGATCTCAATTTGGGATAGGATGCAGCCATTCAGCCTAGCACAATGGCACACACCTGTAATTCCAGTGACTTCAGAGGCTGAGGCAGGAGGATGGCAAGTTCTAGAAGAGCCTCAGCAACTTGGGGAGACCCTGAGAAACTTAGCAGCAACATCCTGTCTCAAAATAAAAAAATAGAAAGGGCTGGGGATGTGGCTCAGTGTTGTGTCCCTAGGTTCAATCCCTGTACCAAAGGGTGGGGGGAGAAAAGAGAAAAAAAAAGAGAAGAAAATGGCCTTGTCTTTCCTTAAACTTTTCTTCTTCAACTCTGAGATTTTAATTTTGGCTTTGTTTCACCCTTATAAAAGCGATGAGGCACAATGCCTGAGCTTAATAAAATTTTATTCTATTTAACAAGCGGTGTGTAGGTGGCCCAGTGCTGAGCAAAGGGCGGAACATATATCGCCCCCTTGGCTTCTTTAATAAACCTCTATTTGGGTCAGTGGGAAGGGTGGGGGCCTCCTGGAGCCTAACTTACCTTGCAGCCATATCTTCTTTTCGGGCAAGGGAAAAGGGTCGAGGGAGGGAAGGAATTGAGCTGCTGCGGAGGGCGAGGCCGCCTCCCACTTCCCAGCAGCTGTCTCTCCAGGCCAGACCTCCTCCCCGAGGCGGGGGGTCTCCCCCTTGCCCTTATCCAGGCAGTGGGAGGGTGGGTGGCTTTTTCCGGGTCACTGGCGCACCCTCTCTACTCCCAGCCACCTGCCTGTGTTCCATCCTGGCTGCAGGCTCCCTGGAGGGCGTCAGGGACATTCCAATCCTCCCACTACCCGCGCGGATGTCGCGGGGGAGGGGGGCGCAACTGCTCTCCCCTTCCAGCACCCAGCTTTGATCCGGTTTCTTCTTTACCCCTTCTGGCCCTTCACCCCGTGGAGGAAATGAAGGATTGGTGAATGATTTGAAGGTTGTTTACAACCCACCCGTGGGCGAAGCTGCGTCTCCGGCAACAGAGGCACTTTCTGGGCACCGTCTGCGCTCTAGTAGACAATTGAAGGCCAAGCAGCCAAGATGCCTTCTCACCAGACCAAATATGGTCACAAGCGCTAAGCAGCCTCCCGAAGAAAGGCTGGCCTTCTCGGTGTCTCCCCGCGCCGGGCGCAGTCTGGCCTGACCTCTGGCAGAACTGCGGGTCAGTGCAGCCCTCCCGGTGCCTGAGGCTCCGCGCCCTGCTGGAGGGAAGGCGCAGCGCCCAGGACCGACCCTTTCTCGTCCTCGGCCCCTCACCCGCGTGCCCTCAGCCACCTCAGGCTTGGTTTCGGTCCACAAGCCCTTGATTAAACAGGCTCGGGCCACTTTCCCTTTGATCCCGCCCCAAGTCCGTGGTAAACGCAAAGGAATGCAGACCCAGGGCTCCGCGGGAGAGGTCCGCGCCGCCGGGAGGAGTGGGTGTGTGTGTGGGGGGGGGACCCGGCTCCTCTTACCCTGTAAAGTACCCATCACGCCCAGGGTTTTCTGGAGCCCGGGTGGGAGGAGGAGGAGGAAGAGGAGGGGCCAACGGGGCTGGCGGCTCTGGACTTGGAGATCATGCATAATTCAACAGCTCAACTTTCGGGCCCGCCTCTTTCCTGGGGGTGGGAGTTTGCTTCAAACTTTGTTTATGGGACAGTTCGGGAGGTGCTGTGACTGCGCCGTCTGCTGCTTCTGCGCCTCCTTGTCGCCACGCGCGAGCGCCTGAGGCCGGCTCGGGGGATGTGAGCGCGCAAGTCCCTCGGCGGCCGGGCACCAAGTCTAGTCGAGATTTGCCGGCGGGGGCGGGGCTCCACCTCCGCCAGCTCCGGACGTACCCCGGCGACTCGGGCCGACGGCCAGCTCCGGCGGGACGGCGGCCGCCGCGCGTTCGGGCTCGGCTTCGCTGCGCGCCCAGGTAGTGCCCGCTGGCGCGCCCGCTCGCCCGCACTACTCCAGGGCGCCGTGTCCTCCGGTTTCCGGAGAGGCGACTCCGCGGACTTGGCCCGATTGACTTGTTCGGGGGGCCGCCTTCCCTGGAAAGCTACGACCGGTCCTCTGCCACCGCAATTCAGCAGCGTCTCAGTGCAGCTGCTCCCCACCTCCCCGCTCCTCCTCCTCCCGGCAACTTCTTGGCTTCAGGAAAGTTGCATAATTCTGGAGGTCAGGAGGGACCCCTCCCCCATCCGGCTGGGCTTGCCGCTGGTGTCCGGGATCCCTGTATGGACACCTAACTGTGTCCTCTATTTCTCTTATCCCTATTCCCTCCCCATCCCAACTCCTCCCTCCAACTTGAACTAAAGGCTAATCTGATCTGCCTTCCTCTTGCAGAAGATGAATCCGTCCTCGGCGCCCCCACCTCTCCCGCCGCCCGGGCAGCAAGTGATCCACGTCACGCAGGACCTCGACACAGACCTCGAGGCCCTCTTCAACTCTGTCATGAACCCCAAGCCCAGCTCGTGGCGGAAGAAGATCCTGCCGGAGTCCTTCTTCAAGGAGCCCGACTCGGGCTCGCACTCGCGGCAGTCCAGTACCGACTCGTCGGGCGGCCACCCCGGGCCACGGCTGGCCAGCGGCGCGCAGCACGTCCGCTCGCATTCCTCTCCCGCATCCCTGCAGCTGGGCACCGGTGCGGGCGCTACGGCCAGCTCCGCGCAGCAGCACGCGCACCTCCGCCAGCAGTCCTACGACGTGACAGACGAGCTGCCGCTGCCCCCAGGCTGGGAGATGGCCTTCACCGCCACTGGGCAGCCGTACTTCCTCAAGTAAGTCAGCCTGGAGCCAACGGGGCCACTGTCGCGGTGCCTGGCGAGCGCGCGAGTGTGTGCGTGTGCGTGTGCTTGTGTGTGGCGGCGGCGTGGGGGGGGGGATGGAGGAGGGACTGTAAGTGCTTTCCCTCCAAGACTTGGAAAGCTGGAAGGAGTAGGGGGCGAGTATCTGGGAGATGGGCTTATAAGGGATCAGAAACAGCGAAGTCTGTGAAGTTCGTTCATGGACCTGGAAGACCCAACAGATTCAGGACTTAGAAACTCTCACACTTTGGAGAAAAGAAGTTTGGGGGGGGGGGATTCCCATAAAACCTGTAGGTAACATAGGCCCTTAGCCCCTGTGTCTTCACTGAGGGCTCTAGATCAGATAGCCAGCCCACAGCCAGGTCCATAGGGATGTGACACCAAGATATAGAGGGAAAAGTTGGGAGAAGCAGTCCTGGAAGAGGATCGGCAGCCTCTAGTCTCTTGGTAGAAGCAAGCTGGAAAAGTGAACAGGGCCTGGTAGGCCGCACTGCTCCCAACTGGGTGACGTAATGACCACAGAGCACAGTGATGTCAGTAGCTGTGGGCTGGAACATGATCATGTGGAAATTGGGTCAGGAGTTTTATTATGTCACACTTGGTGACCTAAAATACTGTCCAGTCGGGAGTCTCCCTCGTTACCCTGCTTTCCTTAATTATTCTAGCTTTTTTTTTTTTTTAAACTGGGATTTGAACTACATTCCCAGCTCTTTTTATGTTTTAGTTTGAAACAGGGTCTTACTAGGTTGCTTAGGGCCTCACTTAATGCTGAGGCTGGCCTGGAACTTGGATCCTCCTGCCTCAGCCTCCCCAGTTGCTGGGATTATAGGCATGTGCCACTTGCACCCAGCTGTTTGAACTTTTTGATGTAAAGATTTTTACAGTAGATTTGAATTTTCAAATTGGATTGTAGAGGAAAATGCATTCTCAAACACTAGAGGAGATCGTTTCACCTGGGGTACCCTAAAATTATTACTTTGCCAAGCAGAAACCCTGCTGGAACTGGAAGTATGCCTAGGAGGCTGCAGGGTTAGGCTGTTCAGGCCTGGCTGGGAGCTGAGCCCGATGGTTTGCTTGGTGTAGGACTGCCTGCCCTGGCTGGCATTGGCTCAGTGAGAGAGATGCCTAAGAACTTGCCTCAGAGTTAAAGCCCCTATTTCTTTGGTGGAGTAGACTTTATTTCAAAAACTGTGTTGAAAAGCTTGAAATATTAACACCTTGTGTGCTATTTTGAAAGCTTAGTCCAGCTCCTCTTAGGCCACTAGTATCTGGTACTGGGTGTGAGAAGTCCTTAGGAACATACGCCCAGAGATGACCAGTTCTTAGTCTCTCCTTGTCCCCAAGCTGTGGGCATCATTTTTTTTTTTTCGGGGGTGGGGGGGATGGTTTGATTGAACTCAGGAGCACTGGGCCACTGAGTCACATTCCCACCTCTGTTTTGTATTTTATTTGGAGACAGGGTTTCACTGAGTTGCTTAGTGCCTCGTTTTTGCCGAGGCTGGCTTTGAACTCACAATCCTCCTGCCTCAGCCTCCCGAGCTGCAAGGATTACAGGAGTGTGCCACTGTGCCCAGCCAGTTGTTGGCATATTTATGTAAGAGTCGTTTTTTTTCTTTTGGGTTTCTGGGGTTGGCATAATACTGAGACCCTGAAAGAGACCTAATGGTCATTTGTTTGACAGCCTATCTTCTCTGGGTCACTGAGTTGTAGTGTAGACATGTGCCCAGTGCTTTGATTTCCAAGTGACTGGTGGAAGTCAAGTATATGATATGATAATATGACATTTTTCTGAAAGTGATATTGTTCCAAAGGATGACATTAGTTTCTTTACTGCATATAGATCCAAAATAGTTAGCATCATGTATTAAGTTCACTTAGGTAAATGCAGTTTTGCCTATTTTATGGTGATTTATCAAAATGGACTTAATAATAAATAAAGGGCTGGGGCTATAGCTCAGTTGGTAGAGTGCTTCCCTCAAATGTACAAGGCCCTGGGTTCAATCCCCAGCATCACCCCCCCCCCCCAAAAAAAAAGGACTTAAATATAGATTCAGTAATTAACAATAATTTAATAATTTAAACTTTCTGGTCTCAATTTTTTTTTTTTTTTTGGATACAGGGGATTGAACTCAGGGACACTCAACCACTGAGCCACATCCTCAGCCCTGTTTTTGTATTTTATTTAGAGACAGGGTCTCACTGAGTTGCTTAGCACCTCCCTAAATTTCTGAGTCTGGCTTTGACCTCTTGATCTTCCTGCCTCAGCCTCCCAAGCTGCTGGGATTACAGGCATGCACCACCATGCCTGGCTTAGACAGTTTTTAAACTGTGTATGAATACATACTTATGTGGTATATGATCAGTGTAAATGTGATTGCTGAAAATCTGAAATATGAGCTGGGGCTGGGGGCAGTAGCACACACCTGTGATCTAGTGACTTGGGAGGCTGAGGCAGGATTAATGCAAGTTCAAGGCCAACCTGGGAAATTTAGTAAGATTCTATCTCAATAAAAAAATTACAAAAAAGCCTGGGAATGTAGCTCAGTGGTGAAGCATCCCTGGAGTCAATCTCTAGCACCAAAAAAAAAAAAAAAAAAAAAAAAAAGACAAGAAAAGAAAAAGAAAGAGCTGGGTCTGCCTTCATATCTGTGGAAAGCTAGATTTAAAAAACAAAAGACCCCCCCTCCCAACAACAGCAGCAACAATTCCTTTTATACATGTATTTTGAATGATTAATGAAACCCAGGACTGTTTGTGATTTAGGGCAAAAATGGAAATTTTGGCAAAGGTTGCTGTGATCCATTTCTGCCCATCCCCCTACCCACAGCAGAGGGCATCTTCCATTCACTTTGAATAGACAGTCAAGACCAGACAGCTGGAAGAAAACAAACACAAAACAACCCACCAGAAGTAGGCTGGCCTCGTCTAATGCCATCCCAAAAAGTGTTCTGGTTTACTGGGTGAAGAGGCTTTAAGAAATTAAGTCATTGTGACTATTATCTTTCAGAATAAGCCATCTGTCAAAAGTTCTTTCCTTCAGAGCTTTATTTAAAGTCTGAATAAGGTAAAAGTTAAATGTCACTCAGCCTCAAAAGGCAATGCATTTGGGGAGATTAAGGAGTTTGAGCCGTGCCTGGTGCATGGCTGTGACCCCAGCACCTCCAAAGGCTGGTACAGGTGGATAGAAGGAGGATTGCAAGTTCTAGGCCAGCCTCACCAATTTAGTGATCTCCTAAGCAACTTACCCAGACCCTATCTCAAAATAAAATAATAAACACATTAAAATCAAAAGGGCTGGGGATGCGGCCCAGTGGTTAAGCACCCCTGGGCTCAATTCCTGGCACTAAAAAAAAGTAGGAGCTTGAAAATGGTGGTGAGAATCTGGTCTTTACTTGGCCCAGCCTGTGTGAAATGGGCTAGCAGAAGAGCCCTAGCCTTGCCTCTGTGGGGAGTTGAAGAGTGTAAGGATTTTAGAATTGACAAGGATCAATTTTTTTTTTTTTTTTGCTATTTGTTTTGGTTTTTGATTAGAAAGCTGAGGCCAGGGAGAGGTGAAGACCTTCTGGAAAGGCGTATACTTATTTAGTGGAGGACCCTGAAGTGGTTTTCCTTTCCCCTCCCCCACCTTTTGCCCTTGTCACTTCCCCAGTTGAACACAGAGGCTTGTGGGAAACAGCCTTGAACTTTAAGAGACTTTAAGAAGTCTTTGTCACTTTTTCAGGTAAGGTATTCCCAGGTATGTGATGGGTACCTCCTGAAGGTTCCCTTTCCAGAGCAACCACGGCTTTTCTGCAGCATTCAGGTAACAGCAGAAAACCATGTGGCCCCTGAGAACCCTGGCATTGCGCCTCTTGTCCTCTACTGGCTGCTTAAGTGCTGAGCTGTTAGCAACTAGAAGCACTGGGATTGAACTCAGGGGCACTGGACCACTGAGCCGCACCCCCAGCCCTATTTTGTGTTTTATTTAGAGACAGGGTCTTACTGAGTTGCTTAGCGCCCTGCCGTGGCTGAGGCTGGCTTTGAAGCATTGACTTTGAACATGGGTCACATTGAACATTTGAAAAGTTTCTGGTTATAATGCAGTACATATTCTTTTGTACATAAACCAGAAAACAAAGAATTGTAATTGATCTAGCTTCAGTAGATTTTTCCTTCTTCATTTTATAGCCTATTGTAGAAAACTTTTATTTGAATAACATAATTCTTTTAAGAAAAAAGATTTTTATCTTGTTCTTCCGTACAAGTTCAACCATGACATTTGACTGCCACTCCTAATTTTAGGAATAATTTCATTGTTTGGCATTCTCTGAAATTTGTGGTAAAAGAATTATTTTTGTCAAAGGGATCTCTATACACTTGGTAACAAACCCAGTTGTACAGAAGGACTTTTGTTAAAAACAGTGTTTTCCTTTACTTCTTCAAGGCTCACAGAGGGGAATCTTTTAAAATTTTTTAAAATCTTTTTCTGTCTTGAATTTTTAGATCATTATCTTCTTTTTTTTAAGTTGTAGTTACACACAATACCTTTATTTTATATCTTTATGTGTTGCTGAGGTTCAAACCCAGGGCCTCACAGGTGCTAGGTGAGCACTGTACCACTGAGTCACAACCCAGCCTTAGGTCGTTATCTTCTTAGCCTTTAGTGATATATACTTTTACTCCCCTTCCCTTTTTTTTTTTTTTTTTAACTTGGGATTGACCTTTGCAAGGGTGCTTTACTACTGAGCTACTGAGCCATTTTTATTCTTTATTTTGATACAGGGTATTGCTAAGTTCAAACTGGAGATCCTCCTGCTTCAGCCTCTTGAGTCCCTGGGGTTATAGGCCTGTGTCACCACGCCCAGTTTATCATCATTTTTTTTTTGATTTGTCAACTTTAAGCTTCTTATGTAGGAGAGAATGTAGTTCCTTAAACTAGTTTTCTTCTTCCTCTCAAGTTTATTATTTAAATTATCTTAAGTTTCCTGGGCATGGTAGTGAAGGCCTGTAATCCCAGGTACTAGGGAGACTGAGGCAGCAGAACAGCAAACTTGAGGCCAGTCTAGGCAATTTAGTGAGATCCTGTCTCAAAATTAAAGAAATTAAAAAGGGCTGGGGATGTAGCTCAGAGCACCCCTAGGTTCAATCCCCATTACTGCAAAAGAATAAAAAATTAAAAAAATGTTTAAGTGTCTGGTAGGTCACCTTGGTTACTATTTGGTCCCTTTTGATAGTTTCCTAGACTTGCTGCTTTGTAAGTGAGTGGTTTTGATCAATACCAGTCTGCCAATCACTTTTTGGCCATGACACCTTAATGTTCCAAGACTCTGAACTTATTGCTTGTACTTGTGCTTTGCCCCAAAGGTCACCTTCCTATTCATAAAGGATTCTTTTAAAAAAATATATTTATTTTTTTAGTTGTAGTTGGACCCAATACCCTTATTTTATTTTTTTACTTTTATGTGGTGCTGAGGCTCAAACCCAGGGCCTCACATGTGCTAGGTGAACACTCTACCGTTGAGCCCCAGCCCCATAAATATTCTTAAGATCGAACCCAGAGGTGGCCTCTGTACAATTACAGACCTGTGAGTGGTCCATCGCCCTGCATGCTGGTACGGTGTCAGGACAGTGGGGACTACTCATAGAGGATGCCCCCACACCAGCGGGTGGGCTTTTCCTCCTCTCTCTGCACCAGTTGTTTATATTTGTCGCACTTTTTTATTTCAAATTGCCTTTTAATATGCCTATGTGTTATTTTCCTTATTATGACTTAATTAATTTTCTGGACTTTGAGTTCTGTCTCTTCTCTCCAGTCTCCTTTCCCTGAGCTTTATTCCTGCATTCCTCGTCCCTGTGCCCTTGTGGACCGAGGGTTGCGCTGGCCGGCTGCAGGGCCCTCACGGTGGGACTGCTGTAGGGTGGTAGGGCAGAGGTGCTGTTGCCTTTCCCCAGGTGTGTGTGTGTTATGCCCTCATGTTCTGGCTTATTTGAGTAACTTCTTAAGAATGGTCTTTGGAACATAACATTTTCAGATCTTTTCCTATCTGACCATATTATTTTGAAAGTTTTTCTACATTTATTTTCTTTAAAAAGTTTCATTTTTTGGTGTGTTTTGCCTTTGAATGACATATTGTGTACCTGTTTTCATGAAGGCCTTTTGCCATTCAAAATCAGTGCCAGCTGTCTCAGTTTCCTTGTCTAACATGAAGATAGAAGTACCTGTTTCATGGTGGTTTGAAAGGTCAGATGAAGCTGGGTGTGATGACACATACCTGTAATCCCAGTTACGTGGGAGGCTGAGGCAAGAGGATCTCCAAATTTGAGGCCAGGCTCAGCCACTTATTGAGACCTTGTCTCAAAAAAACTAGTAAAAGTGCTGGGTGTGTAGGCCAGTGGCAAAGCTCCCTTGGCTTCAACAGTAAAGAAGAAAGAAAGATTAGATAAGATAGCATGCTTAAAGCACATGGTACTTAGAGATTCAGTACAAGTTAGTTCTTGCCTTCCTCCCTTTCCTCTCACCCAACTCCTAGCAGTCTAGCCAGCCAGACAGACGAAGCAGCACCCACAGGAGGGTAAGGCTGTTTTTGACTCCTAGTTACAGCTGAGGCTTTGAAAGACAAACGGGATCTGCAGCTGAAAGTCAATCTTTAAATGGAGAGTTCGTCTTCTTATTCAGAAATCTGTCAGGAGTCTCACCCTGGTGGCTCCCTCACCTCAGGCCTTGGGCAGACACCCACCCCTTCTGAGGAGCATCTGCTTTTTATTTTTGGGGATTTGGCTTGTGGCTACTAGTTGGAACTTTTTTTGTGTGGGGGTTAGAGAAGGGGGGGTTGAGAAGGGGGCGGAAATAGCCATTTGTTGGTGGCCTGGTCTGTCCCCAAGTTGAGTTAGTTCATGGGAGAGAAAGAAAGAGTCCCAGAATCACATGTGAATGGGACCTTTTTTAGCTGTGGCAGTGATCCTGTCAATAGGTACATATTATTATCTCATCTACTGTTGAGGAAACTGAAGCCCGGTGAGGTTAAATAAATGTCCCAGGGTTAGGTAACAGGTGAGTGGCACAGATAGGATTAGAATTGCACCTTTCCAAAACCTGTGTGCCCGCCCTCACGCCATGCTGTCTCAGGCCCATTACATGCCCACACTCAGGCCCTGGGACGAAGTGTCCTTGGTGCCCACGACTGGAGTGGTGGAAGGACCATTAGCGCTTGCTTCTGAGCTGAGTGACCCCATTTGGAGTTCTCCTTGGTGGTGAGATATGCAGAAAACTCCCCCAAACCAAAAATGGGGAGCACACCTATGGTGCCTGTTAATTTTTTAATTCTCATTAAGATTTCCAGCACAAATCAGTCCATATCACTTTAGAGAGAATGTGCTATGACAGTGGGGTGGGAACAGACCACAGAGTCTGTCAGCATACCAGCTGATGTCCAGTTGGGCACTTTGGATTTGTTGACAGGGTTGATTAGATGATGTTATTAAATTGTCTTTATAATTTGTGGACATTGTTTGAAAATAAATTAAGTTTGAGGCAGCATTGTGTCTAAGTTTGTTAAAAAATTAAGTCATATAGGAATTTCAGTCTCAGCCTCTTTTTTTGCCCTCCTGCCTCAATTAAATACCCGACCCAGAAGAGGGTGATGGGAAGTGTGGAATCAGCCAATCTAAGGCACAGTTTTTTTGAAAGAATGATTTGGAAGACTGAGGACTGAAGTAATTAGCCTACTATTGCAGGGAAGCTTTTTTTTTTTTTTGTACTGAGAATTAAACGCAGGGAGCTCTATCACTGACTACATCCCAGCCCTTTATATTTTCGAGATGGGGCTTTCCTAGGTTGCCAAGGCTAACCTTGAACCTGCAGTCCTCAGCCTTCCAAGTAGCTGGGATTCCAGGTGTGCACCATCGTGCCTGGTTTAGGAGGGCAGATTGTAAGGGGAAGGCCCTCCTGCTTTTTTGCTGGGGCCCGTAAATGTTTTTATTCAAAATGTTGGTAGAGCATAATATTCTTCAGAACCCTAGTTCATTCAGACCCTCTGTGAACAAAGGGCTTCTGGACTGATAGGTTTGCAATGTGCGTGCACTTTATCCCTTTAATGCACAATATGCATTAAAGAGGCCAGAGACTCCTATTAGAAAACTGGTTTATTTTTGCTTCCGTCAATATTTTGCAAGCTTATTTGGATTTGGTCATTTTTATTCTAGCTATCATCTGTTAACACACACTCAGAAGATTTCCTCAGGCTACACTTTGGAAAACCCTTTTGTGACCTTCTCTGTTGTTTTTATAGTAGAGACTTTCATGTTTGAAGCGAGTTAATTTTTCTTTTCAGTGTGCTTTGTGTGTGTGTGTTGTATTTTTATTTCTTGATACAGCAGCTGCTAATACTTACTGAGTGTCAGAGACTAGAATATGGAGATAGAAGTGGCCCTAAACATCCAACAAGTGGGAGATAGACAAGAAAACCAGGAATCACAAGACAGTGTGCTAGCGCCATATTCCTGATTTTATTTTATTTTATTTTTTTAATTTTAATTTTTTTTAGTCATACATGACCTGATTTTATTTTTAAAACTCTGTGTGAGGAGGAGAGAGGAAAAAGAGAAAGAAGAATATATAGGAATATGCTTATAGCAGTCATTTATGAGACTATGGATGATTGTTGTAGTTTCTGCCTTTATATAGAAATTTAGTCATGAATCCCCCAAACAATGTTTCTGTTTAACTTGGTGCTGGGGGCAGTTATGAAGGCATGGGAGACTAGCCAGGTGGTGGTGTACTCTTGGAACCCTAGCTAGTCCAGGAGGCTGAGACTGGAGGATGGCCGAGTCTGATACCAGCCTGGGTAACTTAGCAAGACTCTGTTTCCAAATAAAAAATAAAAGGCTGAGGATTTAGCTCAGGGGGAAAGAGCACTTGGGTTCAATCCTCAGTACCAAAACCAAACCAAAACAAAACAAAACAAACAACAACAAACCACAGGAGACGGGAAGAAGGCAAAGAGAATGGAGATTGGTGGATTTGGGGAGGTGTGGGGAATCTTTTAGCTCAACTTCAGCATCTGGAGTCTGGAAATTTATTACTAAAGAGATAGTCTCTGGGAGTGGCCTGTGTTCTCTTTAGAAATGAACTGGACACAGTGATTGCTAAAATTTTAACTAAGATTTCTCCCTGAGAGTCGCCTCAGGATTTGTTGGTGGCCAATGGTGAGTCTTGTGCATTCCCTTGGCCTCTGTCCTGGATTTGCTGATTTTGTTTCACATTCTGTGGTGGCACAGCAGATGATGAGCAGGAAGAGAAGGTGATGTCCTTCTCAGACTGTGCCTGGCAGGTGCAGCGGTACGTTTCTGTTCAGCGGTGATGGGGCTGCTCTCCCATGGCCTTTCCATGTGCCATCTAAAAGATCTTTGGTTATTTCAGCCAGTTTACAACTCAAGTTCATTGTGCTGCTCTAGATGCCCACAAGTGTACGTTCCTGAGCAGAATGTGTGGCTGGTTCCCCTGGTTTCCGAGTCTGAAGCAGCTGACACCTCCGTGGAATGAAAGGGAACCCAGACAAAGGCAGGCTAAGTGGCTGGTTCCAGCCAGGTGCTGCTAGACCCAGGGTAGGGTCCCTGCCTGGTGGGTTGGAAGCTCCTGGAGGCGTGTCCTCAGTCTGTCTTACTGTGGTTGCAGGTCTGAAACTTGCAGCCTACTGAACATCTGTTGGTTTCTTCCATTGGCTAATCTCCCTCTGGCCCCAGGAGCTTGGCACAGGCTGTTACCTGTGCCTGGAACATTATTTCCCTGCTCTTTGCTTAGTTCACTCCTCATTGCCTTCAGGCCTCAGCTCCTTGGCCACCTCCTATGGGTTTCCCCTAAGTCACAGCCCCACTCTAGTCAAGATGTTTCTGTGGTCTGTGTCTCCCCAGCTGTTGTACTGTTCCTGCATTACTGTGGGATAATTTCTTTCTCTCTTTTGGTTGGCCTTGAACTTGTGATTGTCCTGTCTTAGCCTCCCCAGTGGCGGGGGTTGTAGTCATGTGCCCTGAGGCCCAGTTAATTTATCTTTCTTATTGCACTGTAACCTCCAGGAAGGCAAGAATGATGTTTGTCCTGCCTGCATTGTATAGCCTGAGTCCAGTGCCTGGCCACAGAGGTGTTTAACAAGGAAAAAAGGAAGGAATCTTGCCATATTTTCTCTGAGCCATTTTCATTTTCCTTTTGGTATCAGAGATTGTCCAGGGGCACTTAACCACTGAGCCACATCCCCACCCCCCTTTTTATATTTTATTTAGAGACAGGATTTCTTGAGTTGCTTAGTACCTTGCTACATTGCTGAGGCTGGCTTTGAACTTGTGATCCTCCTGCCTCAGGCTCCTGAGCTGCTGGGATTACAGGTGTGCACTACCAAGCTTGGCTTTTGAGCCATTTTCATTGCTAGCATACACATAAGACTTTCTCTGCTGTGTTCAAGAATGGAATTCCATCATGTTTGTGCCCCTTGGACTGAATTTTTAGAATTGGGGCTTCAGATACTAAATGTCATGGAGAGAAAGATGAACAAAGGGTAGATGTTCAGAGAAGTCTCTGTAAAGGTGGGTGGACATAAATGAAGTCTCAAGAATGGAAAGGATGTGGACAAGCCTTTCAAGAGGGAAGCGGGGAGCCAGAAATGCTGAGGCTATGTTTTGAGGCTGGGAGAACCTGGTCTGATGTGGGCTGAAGCCTGCAGCTCTGAGGGTGAGTATGCAGACCTTTGTTAGTAAATATCAACTTCCTCACCCTTTAAATTTGAGATATAGCAGCCCTGGCTTTAATTCCCTGCAGCATAGGACCTCACCACTGTCCCCTGTGTTGGGGTCTTCCTAATCATTTAGGGGCCAAGCGCTGCATGCCAGCCTGAGGGGGTGGGAGTCACAGCACTCACAGTAGCTCCTCTCCCACGTGTCCACCCACAGGTCCACCCGCTCATGTGCTCAGTCCAGCAGTGCACTTCCACATTGGCAGGTGGTCTCTGCTTTCCAGTCAGTGGGCTGCTGGGTTGCCCCGTCTCAGGCCCCTCCCCACCGCAGCTGCTATTTCTGCATGTGAGTGAACAGCTCTGGTCTGATTGTTCCAGAGTGTGCTGTTGTTTGAGTCGTTTCTCTGTTCCTATGAGGCTGATATCACTAGTTCTGACACCACAGTCATCCCACCAGGGCCCACTGGGCCTGGTCACCTGAGGATGCTCAATCAGAGACCAGTGGCTTCCCTCTCAGAGGTGAGCTTTCTGAACTCACAAGGTATGTTTTTAGGTGACTTCTTTCAACTACTAAAATTTTTTTGAATAGGTAATAAGTACATGTCAACAGCAGACTATTTAAATAGTACAGAAGCAGGTACCATGAGAGCACTTTTGTTTCCTCTCCCTGGTGCCCTGGTCCTGTCTCCTTTTGTCTTGTCCAGAGAAGCTGTGTGAGTACGAACATGCTTGGCTCACTGTTGATGAAGTGTGAGTGGCAGTGCACTAGCCCTCTGCTGGGCCTTCCTTCTTGCTCTTAGTGTATCTCAGAGCTCCTTCCTTCCTTCCCTCTCTCCCTCTGTTTCTTTCTTTCTTCCCTGGAACTGGGGATTGAACTTAGGGTGCTCTATACCTCTGAGCTCTATCCCCGTTTTTTTTTTTTGGTAAATTGCTGAGGTTGGTCTCAAATTTGCAATCTTCCTGCCTCAGCCTCCCAAGTTGCTGGGATTGTAGGCATACACCACTGTTCCTGGCTCCTTTTCTTTATACAAACATTTGCTGTTATTTCTTTAAGGACTAAATAGGGTTCCATTGTTTGTATAGATTATACATTTCTTTAACTGGTGCCCTATTGATATTGCCCAACTTAAATTGTTTCTGACTTTCTTTTTTCAGTTATTAAAATTATATGTACTAAAACACTACTAGAGGGAGAAAAATGGAAAATGAAATTTTCTGATCTTCTCTGAATTCCCTATTTAGAGAGGACCATAGTTGATGACTTCTCCAGAAATATTCTTTGCACAAAGACTCATAATTCATTATCTAGCTGTCACAGACCGTCCAACCCATCAATCTGCCTGTCTTTCTTGTATAGGGTGTTACGCAGTCCAACCAATATACCAGCCAGTTGGCAAGAGCCAGTGCAGGGGGTCTGAGGGCACAGTGCAGAGTGCTGGCATGGGGCGCCACAGGCTGAGAGCAGAGTGTGGCCTGGATGACTCACACGGAGCCGGACACAGAAGTTGAGAGTGTTTAGAAACTTTAGAGCAAATAAAATTGCTATGACGTCTAAGCACAAGGTTGGGATAGTTGTCTTGGGAAACAGGGTAGTTTCGATCATCAGATTTGTGTGTTGAGCTATGTGTAGTCTGAATCATGCACAGACCGTCCCAGTAGGACTACAGCATGCTCTTGAAGACACTGGATTGGAAATGAAGGTTCTGTCTCACCACAGACAGTTGGGGAAGCACTAATCTGTCCCTCTGTCTCTTGGTTCTGACTGCTATCTATTCATCCATTTACATGCAGATCACTTTATTTTTTTGTCCTTCTAACTACCTTATGCATCAACCAATCAATCAGTCATACCTTTTATTAACTTTAGAATGATCATTCCACGAGATTGAATAATGAGTCTCCAGTGCAAACAGAGTCTATGGCACAAAGGTTGCGTGTGATCTGAAACCATAATATATTTTATGTTTCTCTAGCTTCTATTCTAACTCATTGTTTTAAAAATATGCATTGGTACACCTTAATTCTGTAGATAAATGCAGTTTGTGATAGTTTTTGGGACAAATCTCCTTGCAGGCCTTGCCAGCCACAGACTCAGGATGAGCACAGTGACTGGAGAAAAATACACATTGTTCACTAAAAAAATTCCTTTGTGGTGACTTTTCAATTTGCCTATGAAAATGATTTCTTGGCCTAAGTAAGTGTTCAAACATTGAGGCCACAGTTGTTGTAACCCAACAAAAAGCAGAAAACAGAAGCAAATGTTAGATGTGACAAAATGAACAGAAGTAACTTCTGCTGACTTGGTTTTCTTTTTAGATTTGTTTTTAAAAAGCTGTTTTTATTACAAAATTAATCCTTATTCTTTTTTTTTTTTTTTGGTTCCAGGGGTTGAACTCAGGGGCACTCCTCCACTGAGCCACATCCCCGGGCCTATTTTGTAATTTTTTTAGAGACAGGGTCTCACTAAGTTGCTAAGAGCTTTGCTGAGTTGCTGAGGCTGGCTTTGAACTTGCGATCCTCCTGCCTCAGCCTCCTGAGCTTCTGGGATTATAGGTGTGGCTGTCATGCCCGGCTTCAATCCATGTTCTTATCAAAAAATTCTGACAGAGCTGAAGAATGTGAAGTGACAGTAGGAGAGCCACCACATTCCTCCCACTGTTCTTACTCCTCAGAAGCAACCCCTGCTCCCAGGGGCTTGTGCATCTCCCAGGGATCTACTCCTTATGAAAAGGGCAGCCCTTGGTCGCTTTGACATTGAGGGAATCACTGCTTCAGCGGCCTGTTCCTGGTTGATCTTCACAATTTCAGGGCCAACTTGAGCACAGCAACAGATTACACTTTGGAAAACAGTGTGGTACCGCCTGGCGTCTGGGTACAGAGCCTTGCTGGGGTGACCAAGGTCCAGAGACGGGGTTTGGCTTTGGGGTTCAAGATGTTGATGCCTTCAGTGCTCTGAAACCGGCCAGGGTTTTGAGGATCGTCTGACGTGGGCTGGGAGCGATGGGGGTAGGAATTTGAATTGCAGTTTCAGAATTCACAAGCCGGGACGTCTGCTACTCTGGAAAGGAGACGCTCACCAGCGATCCAGCCGCGGGAAAGTTGGGTTAGTGGTGCTGGAAACCGGAATCCGTGAGCGCCGCCAGGTGTGGTGGTGGTGGAGGTGACAGCAGGAGAGGGCAGGAGGATCTGCATGCTGCTGGCAGGGTAGCCGCATGGCCCGGTGACTCAGGGTGTGACAGGCAGTAGTGGGATGTTTGGCAGAGAAAAAAATATCTTAACATGCTGAGTTTGAGGTGACATTAAGATATCCAAGGGAGTTACCGGGGGACTCCAAATACATCTCTATTCGTAGACGTATTCAGCGCTGGGCGCTGAACCGGTGATGCGCATGCGCGGCAAGTGCTCCTGCGCGGCATCCCGGCCCGTTATGTGTAATTATTCATATCCAGGTGGGATGAGGTCCCTCAGAGGGAGGTTACAGTGGGGCAGGATGTCCCTGGAGACTTGTGAAGGACCTGGAGGAGGACAGCCCCAGAGGTAGGAGGACATCGGAGAACTGAGAGGCCTCCAGGGAGGATACGGTGAAGGGGGCTGTCCGCCTTGGGCGCGGCTCTCGAGGCGGAGGATGACACAGGCCCAGCGAGGCTCTCTCCACCTGGGCTGGGCAGAGGCAGGGGCGCCGGGCACTCAGGAATAACATTTCTAGGTGATGTAGTTTTGGAAATTGGCTAAGGATCTCGGCTGGATAGGTCTGGACAGCACCTTCCGTGCGGTCCCACAGGTCCCTGCGTCCCTGGCGTCCCTGTCAGGAGCAGTGCTTGAGGGTCTAGCACTCTGGGAAAGGACTACTCGCTTCCTTAAGCATCCTATTAAAATGTGGTCTGAAATCAGTGTTTTATAGCTAATCAAAATGTTATCAGATCTGGTAAAAATACAACAATAATCGATGTAATTGGTTGCTGGGTTGGGGGTTACAGTCTTCATGGCCCCAGCAGTGCAAAAATCTTCATCACCGTTTGCAACTCTGGGGACTGTTATTGCCGGGCGAGTCATACAAAATTATGCCATAAAAATAGCAGATTATGTTTGGAGAGGATCAGTTAAAATTTTATGATTCAGCATATTATGTAACTGTAGTTTCAGATAAATGTTTATCTTTCTTATCTTATCTGATAGCCAGAGCTGACTGATACCTGCCAAAGGGGAACCTGAGATTCATGCAGGTGATTTCTCCAGGCCACATTTGATTCTATCAAACTGGTTTGAGTTCAGAAAGTTTTGAAGTTAGGGCTTGTATTGTGGTTTAAAGGTTGTTCTGTTGTATTCGGCTGCTTTAGGAGCACCTGGTGGCCCCTTACGGGTTGGGATTTGTACAGACATGTGAATTTAGTAGGAGGGATTCAGAAACACAAAAGAAGCGGTAAACTACGTTGCTGCTCATAACATCACTTGCATTTTCTTGGGACGCAACAGTCCTCACTTTTGTGGTCTTTGTGCACTATGTGAAGTGCAGGCCTGTGTATGGGGAGCGTTGGGCAAACCTGGGTTCTTCTTACATAGTTGTGTCACTGAGCATGTAGTGGCCTCCTTCTGCATTTTAGCATAGAATCAAACCATAAATCTATACTGTAGAAAAACTTGGAAGAAACCTCGGATGGAGGAAAGTCTGCAACTTAAAGGTTAAGCTGGGACCAAGTGTATTTTTAACACATAATCCCTTTTTTTCTTGGGCTTTTAAAATTTTTTTGTTATCCTATCTGTGGTCTAAGAAAAGTTAACCTTGAGTCATGGGTGGTGCATTTCTGCCTGGGAGGGTGAGGACGCCAGGGCTATTGGTGGCTTTGAAGCATGGCCTTGAAGCATGGCCTCTCAAGTGCAGGTCCATGGGTCGCGGTCTGTCCAGGGCACAGTGGGACCGTTGTTCCCTGTGTTCACCTGAAGCTTACGTTTTGGTAGCTGTCGAGTAGCCATTGATCATTAACGGTTGTCTAACTGTGGGAATGGAGTAGAGCGTGGGTCATTATGGACAGCTTGGACTGTCCACATTAAAGAAATGATTTTAAAAGTTAGATCCCAGGTGTCAAAGCTCTTGCCTGAAATTTTGGCACTGAGCAGAGCAAGGGAGGAGCAGCGCAGCCATTTCAATCACAGCACAGTGGGGTGGGCCCAGCGCCGCCTGTGCTTTCCATTTGCCCTAATAGCTGGCCAGCCCAGGCCAGTTGCTTGAAGACCACAAGAGCACAAGTTTTCCAGCTGCATGTGCCTGGGATGTCCAGCTCACCTCTGGTGTGTGTGTAGGCCCTGGATGGGCTAATTAAAGTGCATCATCTATGCACACCCCAAAGCCAAGCTGGGTGACAAGTGGAGGTGTGATTCTCAGCCCTTGGTGATGGTAACACCAAGGTGAATGGCACTGGGCTCCTGGGGCCCAGGTTTGAGAGCTGCTGAAAGTGTCGTAACTTCCCTGGTGTTCACTGTCGCCACAGTCTCTTCAGCAGAGCAGTGAAGATCATATTTACTGACACTTACTACAAAAGGGGTTTTAAAACAATGTCTGTTTTGTACAGTGACAGTGGTGTCTGCCAAGAATGAAACAAACACGTTATGTTGTAGAACAAGATAAAAGGACCTTGTATAATAAATAACATCTAATGCCATTCAAATAGGGGGTTTTGTTTCCAAAATGTAAACATGAGCTTCTAAATGAATGTTTTAAAAATCTAATTTTTCTTTGATTTTTCCAGTGATTTGATACATAAAATAATTATGGTTCTGAATATGTCTAGCTCTGGACTTTTACAATGAAGAATACATCCGTATAGCAAGTAAAAAAATGAGCCACAAATGATATTACGTTTTCCTGAGATAGCTTAGGAATTGTTTTTTTATTATAATAGATTGAAATGAAGTTCATTGGCTCTATGTAAAAGGTTTTCATTTGTCAGTTTCTAATAACCAGAATGATATATTTCATCTAGTCTGTGTTCTTACCTTTATCTGTAGACATGTACATTTGTTTATGGAAAACTAACTAAGGATCAAGCTAGGGAAATTTTAACAAGTGCTCTAAGATGTGTTTGCATCTGACTAGTTTGGATTGCTCTGCTTTTATTTTGAGTGGCTTTGGACACTAGGAGAGGGTGCATGGAATTAGGCTGTGTTTGGAATTGCTGACCCTAGTGGGGAGGCATGGGCTTGGCACAGTGGAAAAGATGAGAGGTGCTGTTTGGAGGATTTTGTAAGAAAAGTAGACACAGAATCTTGGGGAAAGTGGGTTGTGTGAATAAGGGAGATCCAAGAAGTGAGGCTGGTGTCCCTGTGCAGTCACAGAATGTCAAAGGTGAACCTCTGGGAGGTGTGGAAGGCAGTGGGAGAGATCGAACAAGTGTCCAAAAATGTGTCTGTGAAAGGCTTTGAGGTGTTTGTAGATGTCCTCTGGAATAGGACAAGACCAGAAATGTGCCCGAGTGTTTGCAGGAAGGTAGAAGAGGTAGGTTTACTAAAACTTTACTGAAACAACAGGGAGGAGCCTTTGACTCATCTAAAGACGTTTTCAAGGGCAGCTGTGTCGAGCACCAGAGGGACTTTTTTGCAGTGGGCTAACTAGGAAGAGACTGCAACCCAGTGTCCTTAAGGGCCATTGTGTGGTGGGTCTTCACAGCAGCCCGAAGACAGAGCATCCAGTCGCAGGCTTGGAGGAAGTGCAGAGACCAGAAAGGATCCATTTGTTAGTGCTCCAGAGTTCTTGCTCTCAAGCTGGATGGTGGAGTGGCCGGCTTTGATTTGCTTCCTGCTCGGAGCCTGCTTTGGGTGAATTTAAAAACCTGTTTGTTTCACCCGTCAACCGTCTGGGCCTTACCCATTATTCCTGAACTTTGATTATGGGGGTTATTATAGGACAAGAGCGTCTTTGTAAAAGAGCATGTTGAGTACTCCGGGGTCTAGCGTGACTAGAGGATATAAATTGTATGGAAGCAATTAAATGAGAAGGAAATGTCATGTGGGCTGAATTTAAACATACAGACTTGTGGCATTAATTTTTTAAAAACTTTTACTAAGAAGGATGGAGAGAGAAAAATAAAGGAAGAGAGGAGAGGAATAGGCCAAGAGAGTCAGAGAAGCACATGCAGAGATGAGAGGCAGTGAGTCCTTTTAAATATTTGGTTAAAAATCCAGAATTGGTATTAGTGAATCATTGCCCTTCATCTGAACTCTTTGAAAATATGAATGCCTGTGTACTTGTATCTCTTCCCGGTCAGCCCCTCCATCTCAAGACATATGCCTGTCTAACGGTGGAGTGAGTTTTTTGGAGTCTGAATTAATAGACCTGAAGGAATCTCCATAAATAATCACAGAGCTTCTTTCTCCAGTTTTCCCCACATTGTGTGTTCCTGGCAACTGCATATTTCATTCAGAGTAAGTGTCTTTGGATTTCTGAGTACTGTGCATTTCCTTGCTTGCCTGGTATATCCTCCATCTTTGGTCTGTTAAGACTTGGCCAACTCATATTGGACCAACCAACTAGAAGGACTCTCCTCCCTACTCCAAATCCCTGTAGTAATAATCAATAGAAGGGATTCGGTATGTAATCTTTTCTATTGTCCATTAAAATGATGTGTAAGGCTTGTTAAAAGAATGGTTTTATTTCATTTCCCCAACTCGTCAGCTCTGAGAACATGGAGCCAGTGTTGTATCATCCTTCATGCTTAGCATATATTGGTACTAATGAATGTTTGAAATCAATGCTAATTTTTTTTTTTAGTACTGGGGATCAAACCCAAGGGTATTCTACTGAACTATGCTCCCACCCCCCTACCCCCCACCCCTTCTTAAAATTTTGAGACATGATCTTGAGAAGTTGTTGAGGCTGACCTTGAACTTGTGATCCTCCTGCCTCAGCTTCCCTAGTAGCTGGGATTATGGAATGTGCTGTGAAATAATAAAAATGTCACTGGGTGGTCAGAGGAGAACTGGCAGCTTTTAGATTAGATGTAATAGTACAACAAGTTTGATTTGAAATTGATTTAAAATAATAAACAACCCTTGATTGTTTGCCCTGATAGAGATTTCTCATGCTTTGTTTTCACTTTTTTTTTTTAAATTTATGTTTTAGTTGTAGTTGGACACAGTACCTTTCTTTTCTTTTCTTTTTTATGTGGTGCTGAGGATTGAACCCAGGGCCTTGAACATGCTAGATGAGTGCTCTACTGCTGAGACACAACCCCAGCCTTGTTTTCATTCTTTATACTGTGAACTCCTTAGGTCAAGAAACAAGTTTTACCCACCTTATCCTTCTCCAATGCCTGGCTCAAAGCCTGGTACTCTAGGGATTCAGTTAATATTTCCTGAAAGAAATAGAAGTGATTTTAATTTCTCGTCATTTAGATCATTTGGTGATTCTTTCCCAAGCAGTAAGTTGATACATATTTATTAAGTTCATATTGTGTGCCACTATGCTCAGCATAGTAAGTTCATAGAACGTATTATTTCAGGTTTTTTTCTCTTTTTTGTTTTCCTCTGGTGCTGGGGCTCGAGCCCAGGACCTTGTACATGGTGCTAACAAGGGATCTACCACTAAGTTTTATTCCCACAGCTCTTGACTCTGAAATATATTCTATTTTTTAAATTTAATTTCATAGTGTAATTATAAATTCTAAGGAAGATCCAAGGGAGGAAAATTGCTGGGAAGAATCCATTATATTCTTGTACTCCCGGATTATTTCCACATTCCACTTAGTGGAAATTTACATCCCCTTCACCCCCTTCAGAGACTCCCAGGATTGCAGCCTTTCTCTGCGGAGCTGGAGAGGTGGAGTAGGCTTCTCAGATTTCAAAGGACCTTTCAGGATGCAGAGTAAATAGGAAAATTTGAGATCTCAACAAAACCGTAATTAAGCAGATTAACTGTGTGTCCCAGTGAGCACAGAGATGTCAGAGGAGCTCAGTCAGCCACAAGCATTTAACCACAGCCTCAAGTTCATTCCCAATTTTATCACCTTCATCTTTATATGGAAAAGATATGCAACCAGATAAACCCAGGACAAGGATTTCTCCTAGAACCTCATGTCTGAGTCTCATATTCATTATTAATATTTTCATTTTAAAATTTCTTGTATTCTTTACATACCCCTTCAGGTCACATGGCTTTAACAAGGTTATTATCCTTTCAGATCTCAGAGGAATGAGAAATGAACCTTTTTCTGACCAGAATAAAGAGAAGAGTTTGAAATTATAAACCAGGTTTACTTTACTCATAGGTGGCCATATATTTAAGTGCAATGTGGTGTTTTTTTTTTTTTTTTTACATTTAAAATTGCCAAGTTACTATGAATGCATTCTTTCTTGAAGAAATCCACCAAACAGCTGGTCTCTCTGTACCTGTGGTCCTTTCCTGTCCGGGCTGCCCTCCTGCCTAGGTCCCTGCCCTGCTCATCCAGGTCACTTTACTTGGCAGCCATGTTCTGACAAGGCCCTGAGGCAGAGCGTGTCCCCTTCCTGGAGTGTCCCTGCTGCTAGTCCAGCTCTCTCCAGTTCCTTCTGCCCTGCAGGTCCATCTGGGCCTCACCATCTATCAGCTCTTGGGCTTGGCTGCCTCTGAACCTCCTGCTACAGCTGGGGGTTCTAATGTCATTGTTTCAGGCGTGATTAAAACTGACCAGGATTAGGCCCTTTGGGCTCTACATCTGGCATAGCACTGAGCTGGGTTCCAGTGGACGTTTGGTAGTGGACTAGCAGGCATAACACATTGGGACACTAATTTAAACCTGAATATCTGGCTGTGGCTTGGTTTCCTCACCCTTAAATGAGGAACTTTAAGGAGATAATAGCCAGAGGTCTTTTTAATTTGCTTAACTAATTACCACTTTAAAAAAAAAAACAAAAAAAAAAAAAAACAGCTTTATTGAGATAAAATTAAAAAATTTTATGACCCTG
This sequence comes from Marmota flaviventris, assembly GCF_047511675.1. Classification (NCBI taxonomy): domain Eukaryota; kingdom Metazoa; phylum Chordata; class Mammalia; order Rodentia; family Sciuridae; genus Marmota; species Marmota flaviventris. Next base: position 106,361,334 of record NC_092505.1, on the reverse strand, counting down.
GGGCTTGAACCCTGAGGTGCTATGCCACTGAGCCACATCTGCAGCCTTTTTTTTTTTTTTTTTTTTGAGGTAGTATCTCACTAAGTTGCTGAGGTTGGCCTCAAATTTGTGTTTCTCCTGCCTCAGTCTCCTGAGTACTGGGATTACAGGTGTGAACCACCAAGGCCTGGCTAATTTAGCCAGTGTACAGTATTGTCACAGGTTGGGATGTTATCGCCAAGAACATGACTACAGGAGAATCCCCCACCAACTGGACAGATGTGAGCTGTCCTCCGCACCACATCTCCTCATCCTCGACAGCCTCTGTGTACTTTATGTATCCCTAGGTTTGCATACTCTGGTCATCTTGTATACATGGAATTACATAATAGTGGTCTTTTATGACCACTTGGCATAGTGTCTTCAAGTACATCCATTTTATAACATTTATCAGAACCTCATTCCTCTTATGGCCAAAGAACATTGCATGTAAAGATAATCACATCTGGATTGTACATTCACTCATCTGCTGGTGGGTATTTGGATTATTTCCACCTTTTGACAAGCTGTTGCTGTTTTGAGGGGAAAATGGTTTCCCCTTCATTGGATTCTATAGTTGTCAAAAGTAACTGCCTTCTTCTGCCTGTTTGCAGAGCTGGGGGTTGAACCCTGGCCTCAGGCATGCCAGGCAAGCACTCTACCCCCAAGCTACACCCCAGCCTGACCCTGCTGCTTGAAAAGTAGGAATCTGGGCCTGCTGGCTGTGTGCACAGTGTGACCCGACAGGTTGGGCGGCTGCAGAGAGCACCACAGGGGTTCTCGGAGTTCTGTTGCCAGCCCTTCTGGCTTGAGTCACACTCTGCTGTGTAATGAGCTTACACAACTTCAGTGAGCTCCAGTTTCGTCATTTGTTGAATGGAAACTGCCCTGCCTGTTTCAGTAGGGTCCGATCCATGCTTGAAAGGGGGTGGGGCTTGGGACAACTCAACCAGTGCAGAGGAGCCTCAGGATGGCTACAAAAACAGGTAAGAATGTATGTAAACAAAAGTCATAAAAATGTCAGTGCTTAAAATCATCATTTTCAGCCAAGTGCCCTGCCTCATCGTGTTCCCGCCAAGCTGCAGTGGCCAGGGTAGACCTCTTTAGTCTGTGGGGACAAGCAGTTCTCTCTTTCTTTGATATCGAGTCGATCAAGACTGCAGGACATCAGAGAAGATGACTGTAGGGAGTAAGGTATGCCCCCTCATGGGGACAGTCATGGCAGGGGGTCATTTCCTTTGCCAGCTTTACCTGAAGGTTGTGGTCTCAGAGTGAGTGTGGTTGTGTTGCCTTTGAGCTTGCTTATTGATATGATATTGATATGAAACATCTGTTGGATCTTATATTTGGGATTTGTACTTGAAGACTGGAATCTTTTGGCATTGGGGGAATGAGACACGAAATGTTAATTTGAGTCGAATTTTATTTGGAGGGTGGCTTTCGTGATGATGCCGTTGATTTGGTTCATGTTGTCATTAAGAAATAAAGGAACTCTATAATTTTGGATTTTAAGCAAGCCCTGCCTTCACACTCAGAAAAAACATTTTAATTATTTTTTGGAAGTAAGGAGGCTTTTGAAATGTACAGTTCTGACATTTAAAGTAGCAAGGCTTCAGAGGGAAGGGACAGGAAGCTTCTGCCTCCTCATCTTCGGAGGTGAAGGAAATGGATGGTGGGATGTGTGGCTGCATCCCTTCTGCTGTTCCGTTAGGGACAGGTCCTTCCTGGCACCCTTTCCACTAGCTTGACCTGTGCATGACACCCCCAAAATTCAGAACTTCCAGGCTGACACAATGTGGTTCCGTGTGGGAGACCTTGATCCAAGGGTGTTTATCTCCGGGGCTGGACACCCCAGTCGTCTGTCATTAGATTGTGACCCTTTTCAGAATTCAGTGGAGCATATAAGATATAAGGAAGGAGTGGTAAAGGAAATTTAGCTTGCTTCCTTAAAATGCAGACTGCACAATAACAAATGGGTAATGGGAGAATGGACATCATTCCCAGATGACTTCAGGTCCCTGGGAAAGGAGGGTTTATTCCTCTGAGTGAGCTGGTCTCATCAATTTAGGCATCACGATTCTGCTTTCCATTGACCTCGGTGCAAGGTGCCCGATTTACATGCAGACTCCTGCTTGCAGCCCAGTGGGCAGAGGGCTGGGGGTTTAGATGGGGCATTCCCTCAAGAGACAGGCCTTGACCTTGCATGTCTGGCTTACAGTAGCCTGGAAAAGAATGTGAGCTGAGCTAGTCTGTGGGAATAGCAAGAAGACATTCTGTTCATCTTGTCCCCAAGTGAAGGCCTGTCCTGTTGGCGAGGTGGCTGGGAAGGAGAGTAGACACAGTAAAGGAACCATGAAAAGTTTAGATCTTTGCTCTTGGCTGGAGACAAATGGCTGGTTTTCTTGTCCTGTATAGAGAACCTTTTCTCCAGCTCTACCTGTTCATTGGCACAGTTGGAGGCCAAAGTAAAATTAAAGACTTTCATTTTAAACAAGTTATTTTGAGGCTACTGCTTTTATAATCATGGTTCACTTAAATATTAGAATTTTACTTACTGCAAAAATAATTCATCAGGATTACTGGAAATTTTTTACAAGTGGAAAAAACCCACTAGAAATCTCATTCTAATGTCCCTCAGCTGTTTTTCTGGGTTTATATGTGGCCTTCTCGTGTTGTCATATATTTTCATAACCAGATATTCCACAGTTAGTGGCTTGGCTGCTTAGAGAGGAGTGTCTGTTTTGTTTTGTTTTATTGCTCTCACATATTGGGGTATCTACTGCATTATTTGATACCAGTTGTGTCTAAAACGAAAAGTATTTATCAGTGACTATTTGGTGGAGAAGAATCTCCGTAGGTTCTTTTCAGCCCTTACCAAGACACCAGATGGCAAGTTGCTGGTATTTGGAATCTGATGAATGAGACAGTTGCCCTCAGACTTGGGGGTTATAGCACAGGAGAGGCACTGGGGAAACTCCAGGTTCCAGGGCAGCGTCTTAGGTCGTATTCAAGTCCTGGCTGGGGTCACCTTGGCTTAGCAGTTTCCCTAACCTAAGAAATAGTGAGCCCCAGTTTGTGGTGCATACCTGTGATCCAGCTCCTTGGGAGGCTGAGGCAGGAGGATGGAAAGTTAGAGGTCCCTGGGGCCACTGAGCAAGATCCTTTCTCAAAATAAAACAAAAAAGCTGGAGGTGTAGCTAAAGTGTAGGAGCTCTCCTGGGTTCAATCCCAGTACTGCCCATAAAACCCAGCACACACACACATACACACATTGAACTGAGGCCCTCCTCTGTAAGGATGTGAATATACTAAATAAACAGACTGGAAATACTAATATAAGTACTTTGTGAGCCCAAGGGACATGGGTGTAAGATCAAAGACAGATATCTTAGTCCGAGAAATGAGTGAAATTATGTTTTGTAAGCATCAGTATTCATTTAAATAGGGAGACCAGGTCCTTTTTACCCTTTCAAATCTATGTTATATAATTAGGATGAATATTTTTTTCTTTTAATTTCTCCTTGTGATATCTTTGCAGAGGTGGCCTCTAGAAGAACGATGTGTAAGACTCGCACCATCAGTGAGTGTAACGCTCATACCATCAGTGTAGAATTTTTCCTGGTGGTAAAATCCAAAGTGACTGCGCTTGATCTAGGTAACTAGCCGTTGTTCTAAGTCTCCAAAACTTACCTGTCTTTCCTGTTGGCAGAGATGCACTTCATTATATGGAAAAAGATATCCCTTGGGGAAGAATTAGCCAGTCACACACAGTGGTGAACAATGCCAAGAACCCAAACTGGATTTGATGGCAGTTTCTCAGAACAGTGTTTGTTCATTTGGGTTTCTCTGTTGCTAAGTGTGCTACTCCCGAAGGACTCAGCCTGGCTTAGTGATGGGAGTTTTTTATTAGATAACAATACTTTCTTTAGAAAAAAAGTATTATTGTATTATATAAAATGTGGGGCAGCCTACCCCACAGACTTTGAGAACCTCATCAGTGGATGATAATGTAAACTGTGGTTCCATGGGCCCTACAGAATGGATGTCCCTGGTGTGGCACAGAGTTTGTCCAGCTCGGTTATAGCCATGATACATTCTCTTTAACTATCACCACCTATTTCATTCTTACTGGCTTCCCCCAGGATATGTACTTCTTCATCTGAAATTTGGATTTAACTGGGCACCCTACATTTTTACTTGCAAAATGTGGCAACCCTAAATCCCTAAGATGTTTCTCACATCTTACTTCATGTTTTTTGTTAGCCTCCTGCTTGCGTGGCCTGAGACTTCTTTGCTTTGGAGAGGTACTAGGGAGTGGCCCAGTGGGCAGGATATTACACGAGTATGAATTAAGAGAGGGCAGGGCAGGGTGTAAATAAAGCATTGGCCAAGCAGCTGCTTGGTGGCCCCAGGACAGAGTGGGTGTTCAACTACCTGTTCACTGTGTGCCTGGGTTGGGCAACACCTTGTTTTTGATACTATTCTTAGATGCATCCCTATATTCTGTGTATTTCATCATCCCCATCTGCCCACACATTCAATAAGACTGATTTTCCAATTGATGCCCTTCTGTAGTCCTCATGGGCAAACACCTTCAGTATCTTTCCTTGAACTTGGAAAGAGAGCAGTGGAATTTCACCTCTAACCAATAATACAGAGTCTGTTTTTTTTTTTGGTACTGGGGATTGAACCTGGGGGCATATGAGCTGGGGCATTGAGCCAGGGGCACACTGAGCTACATCCCCAGCCCTTTTTATTTTTTTATTTTGAAACAGTGTCTCCCTAAGTTGCTGAGGCTGTCCCCGAACTTGTGTTCCTTCTGCCTCAGCCTCTGGAGTTGCTGGAACTGTAGGTGTACACCACTGTGCCTGGCTTACTTTTGAACTTTTAATGCTGATTATACAAATAGAGTAAAAATTATTTTCATTTGTGTGGTACATATCATTCTGGTCAGTTTTTTTTTTAGCATACTATAGAATATGTATATGATCATGCAAACATGCTCTCTGGATTCCCCTCACACAAGGCAAGTTCTGTGTGATGACTGATTGCAACTGGATGAGTCTTAGGGCAGGAGGAAGCTATAGGTGGTGTGGCCATGAGGATGAAGGGTGCCTGCCTGATACAGTCTTGTCCCTGGATGCAGCTCTCTCTACACTCCTTTTTTGACACCCTTTTTGGTGGCTCTGTTGTTAAATGGGCAGGATCCAGCAATACAGAGGACTGACAGAGTTGGATTAATTTGTTTACAATTGTTTCCTACTGAAATCACCACAGGCATCATTTCCCGAGTGAAGACCACCCTGTGCCTGGATTTGACTCAGCCGGTTGTCGTGATGTTTTTGTTTCCTGGGCCCTGCAGGAAAGCCCTACGTCAGGAGTGACAATTACTTTGCAGTCATTACTACATGGTGTGGCACATTGATTGCTAGGAATAGTTTATGAGTGTCACCTTGACCCATGAGCTCAACTGGGTGTCAGACATGTAGGAAGGGCGGGACTTGGTGGACACCCAAGTGGGAAGCTCAGGGTGCTGAACGGAGGTGCGCTTGTGATTCAGGAGGCGGCAGTTGGTTTGAGTCAGGGCTTTTAGTGCTGCGCTTAGAACAACTCCTTTCCTTATGAGAATACGCTTGTTTGCATGTGGTCCTAATTTCTGCTTCTTTATAATAATAACAACAAAAGTGAGTCACTCTAACTCATCATAGAAGAAGGGATTAAAAAAGGCAAAGTTGTGTATTTCACTAGCAGCTGACTTTTCTTAAGAAGACCCTTCCTGTGAAGATGAAGAGTGATTCATGGCTTATTTTTCTAATTTCAGTAAGAAACAGAATGAATCGACTTCTTCCCCTTAGCACAGGCACTGGTGTCTTAAAGGGGTGCAGCACACTAGATCTTACACACGCGTGTGACCCTTACTTCCAAGGTAACAGTCCCATCTGGAGCATCGAGCAGAGACTGGATCTGTGCTGGAGAAAGATAACTTAGAGGAGGAAAGATTGTTTTGGCTCATGGTTTCAGAACTTCACAGTCCACTGGCTCCATGGCTTTGAGCCCAGAGCAGGGCAGAGCATTGTGGCGGGGGTGTGATGGAGGAGAGCTGTCCATTTCAGTGCAGCCAGGAAGCAGGGGTACAGAGAGAGAGAGAGCAAGGGGGGAGAATGGCCTGCTTCCTGCAACTGGGCACCACCTCCTGCCTGCGGTTGCCACACTTCCTAAGTGTCATCCGCTGTGAATCCTCAGTGGATCAAGTCAAGGACGAGGTCAGAGTCCTCCTGACCTGATCACTTCCTAGAATCCTCACCTCTGGACATTGCTGCATTGTGGACCAAATTCTGAACACGTGAGCCTTTTGGGGACATTCTGGATCCAAACCTAACGAGGCCTTTTGACCATGAATGAAGCACACAGTATGTCCTGCCTTTTCCTTGCACAACTGAGCCTGGTCTGGTCAGGTCTTTTCCAGTTGAGAGTGACATATGTCCACTCACACTGGCTGGTGTGTGTTCCAGTGAGGCTGTGGTTTTGTCCAGATCCAGAGCTTCATTGGTATCACCTGGACTCACCCTCTGCTTCCCAGGCACCTCTGCCCCTTGGCTACATTTTCTGCCCCAGCTGATAGGAACATGGCCTCAGGCAGAGCCGGTTTCCTTACCCGGTTGAGCACCCTCAGGAGGAGTGAGAGGTCTCCTTAATGGCACCTGCTTCAGTGCACTTCAGGAGCGGGGTGCTGCCCTCCCTCTGGCTCAGCAGAGCAGGTGCTGTGGGTGCCATCCAGACATCACAGGATTGGGAGGAAGGCAGAACAGCTTCTCCACAGAGGTGGTCTTGGTGGTGGTAGGAGGCAGGAAGTGCTGTGGCCCTACCCTGTTTGCTGGCTAGAGACTAACTGGGTGTGAGGGAGGGCAATGGCTTTGTTTTAAGTACCCAGGGTGAGGAGGAAAGGCAGGGTGGGGTAGGAGCAGAGGAGCTGTCCTCCTCCAGAGGAGATGCAAGGTGCTGCCAGCACACTTAGCCTCCCAGGTGCAATGAGTAGGAGCCTTCAGCTTGCTCACCATGATTATAACTCCTGGTAGGTACGTGTGTGTGTGTGTAAAATGGAGTTTTGCTCTATCTCTAGAGCTGGGGATTGAACCCAGGGGCTCTTGCGTGCTAGGCAAGCACTTGACCACTGAGCCACACCCCTGTCTTCTTTATAGTCTTGTAGTAGGTGATAAATCCTGAAAGCAATTATATAATTAATGTTTACTTACTCTCGGGTCTGCATTCATCCATAGAGAGCATGTCTATTTTTTCAAACAAGATGTCAGAATGCAAGTTCATGAACATGATGTTATTCAATGAATAAAGACTTTAATTCATTGAGAAAAGCCAACCTACTTTTACAAAACGATCTGGGATGTGTTTACAACTGATGGCATCTCAGCATGACTTTCAGTGCCCACCCCACATTCTGTTTTATAGCTCTGTTCTGATTTGTTCACTGGCATGCATTACTAAGCACTTAGCTTAGTTCTCATTTCCACACTTTCAATAAGCCATGTGATAAACATTCCAGTAGACGGTTTTAAGGATACTTCCTTATTTCTTCATTAGAATTCCTTAGTTGGGCTGGGGTATAGCTTAGCAGTACAGTGCTTTCCTAGCATGTGCAAGGCCCCAGGTTTGACCCCCAGTACTAAAATCCAATAGAATTCCTTCTTAGAATTACTGGATCCCAGACAGCTATTCCATGGATTTTAATAGAGGTTGCAAGGAAACAATGACGACCAACTTAGAATCACTTCAGTTACTGAGCCTTTATTTCTTTTGCTACATGGAAAATAGAATTTAGTTGTAAATACCAAAAGATTATTTTCATTGTTATATATCATTCACATATATGGTATTATATTATTGGTACAGATTCGTTATTTAATGTCTCTAATAATTTACGCTGACAGTTGATCATACTTTCATGGTTTTTGGAAAATAAACCTATTGTTCAAGTAATAACAACTTGGTAGGAAAGTTACTACCCCGTGGGGGAGATGACGACATATTCCAGATTTTCTTTAATGAACCAGGCTGTCAAGGGAGCAAGAGTGGACTAAACCAGTCCTTGTTACATTCAAGAGAAAGCATTTTCGCCATTCCGTCCTGAGATGGGGGTTCTGCGCAGTGAGCTGTGATGGATAGGGGTATTATTTTTGAAGGGGGAGGATATGGAATATGAATTCTTAATATCTACCAAATTGGTTTTTTTTAGATTAAAAATGAGTGAGTGAAATTGTTTATTTGAAACAATAAAGATAAGGAAAGCTCCAATGATGGATTAAGACATTTTGATTCTTTGGGTCCCAAACATTTTATGGTGCCAAAGAGAAACCACGTGCTAATTTTGAAACTGGGCCAACAACATGTTGAAATGGTAGTAGAGAAATTTGAAGAGTGTAACATTAGGTCATTGGTTTGTTTTCCATGTAAAACTTTTTGAGAACAACTGTAACACAGAATATTTGACCATACAATATACATTGTTCTTTAAAAATTGGTCTGTAGCTGGGTGTGGTGGTGCACACCTGTAATCCCAGTCAGAACAGGAGGCTGAGGAAGGAGGATTCTCAAGTTTGAGGCCAGCCTCAGCAATTAGACCCTAAGCAACTTAGTGAGACCCTGACTCGAAATAAAAAGTTAAAAAAAGAGCTGGGGTTATGGTTCAGTAGCAAAGTGTCCCTGGGTTTAATCCCCAGTGCCAAAAATAAAGAAATAAATAAGTGATAAAAAATAACTAAAATAAAAATTGATCTGTAACACATTTGGACATCGGCCATAGTACTCGTGACTCTGTCTTTACTGAGTTGAATGTTCTGTTTGGGTTTCTTCCTCACCTTTGTTTCGTTCCTCCTGCATTTTTCCTTTCCATCCTCTAGAAGGAGATTGCCATTGGAAGGAGCTGCTCCTCTGAGCACATCCAGAGCTGCTTCCGCAGGGCTAGGTGCTGCAGGCAGCCGGGGCGCAGTGGCCACCAGGGCGCGGTGGCCCCTGTGCTGGGCCTAGCTTGCTTCTGTCTGGGCACTGTGGTTTTCAGCTCCCTTCCAATAACATTGCTTAAGTTAAAAAAAAAAAAAAATCAAGAAATAGAGTTTCACAAAGACTTCAGTGACTAGAATTACCGTCTGGAATTTTAAAAAGTAGACAGTGAAGAGGCAAATTTAAGAAGCATGAAGAGTTTAAAAGCGAGAACTGTTTCTTTATAAAGGAGGCCTGGGAGCCATTGGGTCAGGGTTTTCTGCCCTTTAAAATGCCACATTTAGTAGACCTCAGACCCGCTGAAGCAAAGCAAAAGCTAAGGTAGAAAAAGCCTGTCATTTTTTGACATTTTCAGGACCATAAAGTAGTGAGAACAGTGGCAAACTTGTGTTCCAGGATCTGTGGGTCATTCAGCAAAGTGAACTTCAGTGCAGACTTGTTCCTACTCCACAGAGATATGGATCCTGAGCGGTGCTCTGGGTTCTGGCCTGCACCCTTCCCCTGGGTCCTCGTCACACAGCTGTCACCAGAAGTTGCCATAGTGTGAAGGCTGAGATTCTCCTCAGGGCACACGTGTGTGGCCTGCTACTTCTTCAACCTGGGGATGAGACTTACTCCTGCATGTAGGCAGACCCAGTGTGACTTTCACGTGGAAATGCTGTTACTAGAAAGACAGATGGCTTCTGAGCTGGAACTTGAGGGACAGATAGATAAGAGCTAGGTAAAAACCATTGGGACCTTCTTTTCAGCTCCTGTAAAACACCCTGTGTCCTGTGCAGTGGATAGGGTGCTGTGTGTGTGTGCCATAGCAAGGTGCCTGAGGATGTGACATGGGCTGGCATGGTGTTCTGCATCCCCAGGATCTTCCTGAAGACTCTTGGGACTGGATTTGGAGGCAGGTGACTGGAACCCTCTTCTTCACCCAGACCTGTCCATTGGCTGAGCCCTGCAGTCAGACTTGGCCTCATCTTGGAGTGTGTGGTTCTTGGAAGGTGGATTCTGTGGTTGCCTTGGTTTAGGGGCTCTCAGACAGATTCCTAGAAGATCCAGTTGTCTCCTGGGCCCTTGCACCACTGAGCTGGGCTGCGCAGAGTAGGCCTCTCTTTGTGTTCCTCATGCTGAGCTTCCCTTTGTGGATGCTTCATTTAACACACTGGGAAGCCGAGTTGCTCTGAACCATCTGTAGCAGAGCTGGCCGGGTGTGTGGCTCACAGGACAGGTTCTAGAGTTGGAATCTTCTGTAGGAGAGCTGTCCTGGTGTGTGGTTCACAGGACAGGTTCTGGAGTGAGAACCTTCTGTAGGAGAGCTGGCCTGGTGTGTGGCTCACAGGATAGGCTCTGGAGTCAGAACCTTCTGTAGGAGAGCTGTTCTGGTGTGTGGTTCACAGGACAGGTTCTGGAGTGAGAACCTTCTGTAGGAGAGCTGGCCTGGTGTGTGGCTCACAGGATAGGCTCTGGAGTCAGAACCTTCTGTAGGAGAGCTGTTCTGGTGTGTGGTTCACAGGACAGGTTCTGGAGTGAGAACCTTCTGTAGGAGAGCTGGCCTGGTGCAATGGTTCACAGGACAGGTTCTAGATTCAGAACCTTCTGTAGGAGAGCTGGCCTGGTGCAGTGGCTCACAGGACAGATTCTGGAGTCAAAACCTTCTGTAGGAGAGCTGGCCTGGTGCAGTGGTTCACAGTGTAAGTTCTGGAGTTGGAACCTTCTGTAGGAGACCTGGCCTGGTACAGTGGTTTACAGGACAGATTCTGGAGTCAGAACTTTCTGTAGGAGAGCTGGCCTGGTGTGTAGCTCACAGGACAGGTTCTGGAGTGAGAACCTTCTGTAGGAGAGCTGGCCTGGTACAGTGGTTCACAGGACAGGTTCTGGAGTGAGAACCTTCCACAGGAGAGCTGGCCTGGTACAGTGGTTCACAGGACAGGTTCTGGAGTCAGAACCTTCCACAGGAGAGCTGGCTTGGTGCAGTGGCACACAGGACAGGTTCTGGAGTGAGAACCTTCTGTAGGAGAGCTGGCCTGGTGCAGTGGTTCACAGGATAGGTTCTGGAGTGAGAACCTTCTATGGGAGAGCTGGCCTGGTGTGTGCCTCACCAGACAGCTTCTGGAGTAAGAACCTTTTATAGAAGAGCTGGCCTAGTACAGTGGCTCACAGGACAAGTTCTGGAGTTAGAACCTTCTGTAGGAGAGCTGGCCTGGTGTGTAGCTCACAGGACGGGTTCTGGAGTGAGAACCTTCCATAGGAGAGCTGGCTGGTGCATTGGTTCACAGGACAGGCTCTGGAGTCAGAATCTTCTGTAGGAGAGCTGGCCTGGTGTATGGCTCATAGGACAGGTTCTGGAGTCAGAACCTTGGGTCCCCAGTCCTCCGCTCTGTGTCTCAGTCCTTATCTCAGAACAGAGACAAAACAATGCTGAAAATGCAGCTGCCTCCACAATGCGGAGCCGGTCTCTGTGCAGCACTCAGGGAAGTGCTTGAGAGCCAGGCGATGGAGCCCAGCACCCAGGGAAATCAGCCTGCAGATGGCATGGAGACACATCCCTACCTGGGCATCTGAAGGCAGGATCCTACATGCTTCCAAAGGACCATTGATTTGAAAACAAAATGTAGGAATCAACTCCCTGAGATCCTGAGAGGTCTAGGTCATTGACCCAGTATCATCCCAGGATCTGTCCAGGATAGATCAGCAACCCCCGGGGGCAGTACTGCTGGGGGCAGGGCTGTCCCATCCTCAGGTGATAGTGGCCTTCCCTGAGGTCGTCACTTGAGCTGAAAGTAAATGCCTCTGACAGATGTCTGTTGTGCTTCGGTACAGAGGGTGGAATTGGAGACCTCATCCACCAGTGCTCACTTCCTGACTTCTTTTTCATGAACACTGCCTCTTTGGAAGCAGCTGACTGGAACACTCTTCTTCACAGATCTGTCCGTTGGCTGAGCCCTGCAGTCAGACTTAGTTAGCCTCATCTTGGAAGGTGGATTCTGTGGTTGTCTCGGTTTAAGGGCTGAAGAGTTTGAGGGAAGCAGGATTGTTACTCATTCTTCCAGAAGTTTCCTGGGGTTCATGGCTTGCCTTCAGGAGAGCCCCTTGTGCCCCGCCTCTCAGCCACATGGTCTGACCTCAGAGAAGTGTGACCGACAGTGAATTCATGTCCCCTGAAAGGTGCCCTGAGAGCTCGCAGGGCTGTCCCTCTTGCACTGTTTCTGCCTGTCTCCCAGCAGGATGAGGTCGTGACAGAGTGGCAGGTTTATCTTGGATTCCCTTGTTTGGCCAGCGGCCTGAGTATCTCTGGGTTGAATGTCTCTGAGTGTCTCCCAGATGCCACCGTGTTGGGGAGCTGTTGGCTCCTGCGTTGATGTGTCTCGGAAGCCCGTTGGGTGCTTGGGGAGGGGACAGGGCCCTTCACATTGGCCTTGGTGCTGTCCTTTCAGGGGCTGCTTCCCCTGCCTTTCCAGACCCTCAGTTTGGGAGGGGCAGCCTGATTCACACAGAGCACAGACTTAGGCCCAGTCCCAGGGCCAGACCTGGCGTTGCCCTTTTCCAGGTTTCCTGCTGCACACTCCCGTGGCCTACACCCTCCTCTCCCTGGTGTTCCTCCACCGGACCTTACATTCACTGGGAGCTCCAGGCACATGGACACAACATCCCTTCCATAGATGTCACATTGGTTAAAAGCACTTTCCGGAGCTTGGCTTCGCTACCTTTAAACCTGGGCTCTGCCACGCATCAGCTGTGCCTCGTTGATCAGGTTTCCTGGCCTCGTCTGCTCCGGGTGGTGAGGTGAGGGTCAGAGATGAACACACGTTGAACTTCTGATGCCTCAGTTGGCACAGATGGATGCCCACCTGCAACTTGGTGCCAGTGCCTGAGTGTGCTCACACTTCCAGCTCCCTGGACACATCTGTTAGCCATGTGACACTGACATCGGAGCTCAGGCTGTGGCCTGCTTGGGCAGGCAGCCTGTTGGCTCAGGAGCCCCTGTTGCTCTTCTTCCTTGTCTGAGAGAACATACCTGCAAAGGACGCAGGTTTTATCTTTGGAATTGCTAAGATTCAGTCCATCCCTCAGAATTCGATGATGGTCTTCAAAAAGTAACTCTTAAAACTTATTTCAAAAAGCAGTTTAGCTCTTTGTTGAGCACAGGGGCAGGGAATCTCCCATTATCTGCCGTGTCAAATCCTAGTCCCCTTGGGTGCATATCTTCCAGGTCTCCCTATGTGGGTGTATGGCCAAGGATGAAATGAATATTCTAGACTTTATTTTTGTATCCATGGGAAGGGCTCTTAGAGTTCATTAATAATATTGTATGACTTATGGGATTTTAAAAGCCCCCAAATCCTTTGCTAGAATGAGGCCATCTGGAAATGAGGAAAGGCTGCTCATCCAGGGAAGCCCACCACCTCTGGGAGTGGTGAACTTGCAGAAGCGCAGTAGGTCCCGCTATGTGTGCCCAGGGCTGGCCCACACCAGCTGAGAGGAAGGGAGAGAGGATATGGGCTGCACAGCGCTCCAGCCCAGGGGCCCTGGACTCTGAGGTGAGAGGCGAGTCCAGTGCTCCCTCTGCTCATCTTGGTTCCCAGGAGGCCCTCAAAGTGCCACCACCTTGTCATCATGGCCTTCCACCCATCTGTCCTAAAGCTGGGGAGAACTGGACGTGCTGGTTTTACTTAGGATGAGAATGCCTAAAAATGGCGCCACAGACTTGGTGTGCAGTGGGGGGATTCTCAGGAACAATTTCCTCCGTTGATTTTGCTTTTATTTGGTGATTTGGAGTTTAGGGTCTTCACTAGCGTCACCTGTGGCCTGTGCCCACATCGCAGCAATCCCTCCTTCCCTTTCCTTTCTTTTCCTTCCACACTGATCTCCTTTGTGCTGGAACCATGGATGTAAGAATGAGTCATCCTCTGTAACTTGCCTTCAATGCTAGAGGGGATCTGGTGTCATCTCCTAATGCACGGCAGGATGAAGGCATTTTACTCCATCAGGAAGGGAGAGGGGCTTCTCTTCTCCAGGGGATCTGATTACAGGGGATTATAGAGGCAGATGAGCTGGGCTGGTAGGGATTTTGGAAGGCAGAGAAGAGGGGCAGGAAGGGGGCTTCCTTAGTTTAGGGGACAGATGCGACCTGACAGCCACTGTGAAGCCTGAGGTGATTGAAGGAAGGGTCTGTGGAAATGAGATGGGAGGCCTATGCCGGCCCTGCAAATGCCCGCTGTGCAGAGCAGAGCCCTTCCACAGGAGTGTGTGCTGTTTGTGCTCATTGGAACCTGCTGGAATATTCCTGGCCTATTTTATGGAGGGATGTCCCTCACTGAGGATATTGACTCAGGGACGTTTCCTTTTACAGTCAGGATGGCCTCCATCAGACCAATATTGTTCTCGGCCCTTTTTTGTTTTGTTTTGTTATCTTGGATAAACAGAGAGAGGCTGATTCATTTTTCTAGAAAAACAGGATGCACTAAAATACTGCAAGTGACAATGAAACAGACGTGCTCACGTACAATAATATTTATAAAGGGACCAAACAATATGTGCGGCAGACACCTCCACGGTGTGGCCGCCCTGCTTCTTCAGGTCTCAGTTTCCTCAGATGTCAAATCAGGACCCTCGCCACTGACCAGCTGCCCACCCTGGGGAGCCACTGAGCACGCAGTGCCAAGGACCTGCAGGAGCAGAGCCCCCAGCACTGTGCTGGTGTCTTACTGGTGTGCGTGTGGGACTCACTCACACTTGGAACAGGGTATTTACAGTGATTTAGAAAACAAGACCTTGTGTTATGGAAATGTTCAAGTACACTTCAGAGCAGAGACAGTGTTGCGATTTCCCCTGTTCCCCACCATCGCCCCACTTCAACAGTGACCCTTCCCCCGTTATGAAAGCTTTGATATTTGTAACTGCTAACTAAATGATTTTAAAGTAGATTTCCAGGTAGCATGCAACTTTGTGCTTAGAGACATTGTAAGAGTCTGGTAAATCAGGGGACCAAGAAGAAACCTTTCAAATATGGTTGAGACCAGTGTTTTGAACCCAGATCTCACAGCGGAGTTTTAGGTATTTTTGCATTGAATCAGAACATGCCTGCAAATCTTTTATTAGAATGTCTTCTTTTAAAAGATCTTCATGTTGTTTGTAAAAGACTTCCTGGATCAAAATGGCCTTACTAATTTTGGGAAAAAAAGTCTAGAATCATAGTATTACCGTAGATGAAAAGAAATCCCTAGTTGTCTGTGGTGTTGCCAATGAAAGGTAGGTGAGGGACAGCTCTCAGAAAAACTGATTTTTCCAGATAGAATAAAAATAAAATCTGATATTTGAAAGCAGTTTAAGAAAGACTTTTCAAGAGAGACATAATTAAGGCCAAGTTTCATAGGCAATGATAAAATGTCAGAATGGGTTTTCTGGATGGAGAAATGACGGCTTTTCTTTCTCCTCTGCATCCATCTTTCTGTCTCATTTTTTGTTTATATTTCACAGTTTGTTTTCATCACGAGTGCATTCAACTGTTTAAAAAATTGTAAAAGAATGTAATTTACTGAAATAAAAGAAGCCATGCAGGGGTGGAGGTTGGCTGTACGGAAGTGGAGACACTATTTTCCATGGCCTTCAAGCCTTCCCCCTCGGCCTTGCCACTGGCCTTCAGCCATGGACGTGGTCCCTGACTCCCGCCTCTGCTTTCTCATTCCTGGTGGCGGGCAGTGCTGCCCACCTTAGCGATGTGTTAGCTGGGTGGGAAGATCACTGAGCACGATCCTGTGCTGACCCATTCTTGGTCCTGTCCTGTCTTCTGCTTTGATTCCCTTCTGAGCCTGTCCAGGCTTTAGGAGATGGGCGTTGGGAAAGGCTGGGCCGTGGGTGCTGGGAGCCAGGGCCCGAGCAGGCGTAACTCCGCTTCACATCCTCAGCGTGTGAGGATGCCTCTGCTCACCGCCAGCACGCCTGCCCTGCTTCAGAAGAATAGTTATTCCGTATTTCAAAATGGCTTTCAGATCAGTGCTGGATCTATCTGAAGTTAAAGGATGGAGATACTTAGAGACAGGTGTGTAAAGGAACCAGGTCTAGGAACAGAATGTTAAAAGGTGGCAGGAAGAGAGGTTTTGGAGGCTAGGGGAGGAGGCCTGGGAGTGGAGCCACCTGAGAGGGGTTGAGAGGAGGCGGTGGTTAAAGGAACCATGACTATAACTCTCTGGTGTGGAAACTGACCTCCGGTGTGACCAGTGGAAGGAGTGACTCCTGTTTCCTATGCTAGTCTCTGACTTTCTCGTCACCCTGAATAGCCTGCTTGTGGAAAGATGGTGTCCTCTCACCTAGGAACCGGCAGCGACCCAAGGGTTAGGCTCTCTTCATGCCACTTCCCTGAGGAGAAGATCTGACTTAATTGGCAGGCAACTAGGGTTTCTAAGGGACTCATTCAAACACCGCTTATTGAATATTACCAAGTACAGAGGAAAAGGGAAATTAACTCCAAATAATGCCTTTCTGCTAAAGATCTTAAGTTTTCCAGTGTAAAATAAGGGTGATCCAGCTACCAAGGTAGACTATGGAAGGTAGTCAGGCTTTTTGGTTTTGTCTTTTTTGTTTCCTCTTTTGTGCTGGGATGAAGTTAATCCACGTGAGCCCTGACCTTGTGCTCACGATAACAGAAGAGTGTGACTTGGTCAGAGCTTGTGGAGACACAAAATGGATTATCCTCACACTCTTGGTGTTTCCATCTAGGTTCTGGGTGGCACCAACCTTTAGCTGATGCCCTGTCAGGCCACAGCCCAGGTCTGCTGAGGATAAGTCCTCCCAGTACACTCTTGTCGGGTCACTGAGTGTTTATCAGAATTCCTAGTCTGGAGCACAGCCCAGGGGCAGCCCCTCCATCCGAGGTCTTCCTAAGTTAAGTCCTGTGCTGGATCCAGGGTTCCAGGCAGCCTCTTGGTCCCTGACTGCATGTGGCTCCTCATAAGGTAAGTCATGAGTTTTCCTCCTGTGCCAGATGGGAACAATGCCTGCCAAGACTGAGGGCTGAACACAGGCCTAGGGAATGATGTAAGGACAGTGTGTTTTAAAGTGACAGTCAACTTATGGATAGTAATCAGTCAGAGGAAAACATTTCTGAGCCTCCAGGTCCCAGTGGGGTTTGCCATGAATGTCCAGGAAGCTGGAGGGAGGGGAGCAGCTTTGTGAATAAGTTAGCAGCACCCAGAACCGGGTTATTAACGTCAACCGGGTGCTCCTGGGGATCCTCAGCCACAGTGCCAGACGGGCTTTCTTGCCTCCCTGTCCACATCTCCCCCTGGGCTCTTCTCTGCCTGGCTGTCCTGCTCTCACGGCAGGCACTCCTTTCCTAGTCAGGACAGATCCAGCGCCCGCCCTCTGCCTGGATCCTGTCTCTGGCAGGTCAGGGTTGGTAACGCTGTCTGTGCAAGGCCACCGTCAGGTCTTCTGACTCTACGGTCCTCTGTCATGGCAGTGTGAAGGCAGCCGTGGACAGTACAGAGACGAGCAAATGGCCTACTCTAGCCAGCTGCCCGCTGCGTGTGGCCTGCAGGCCGCAGTTAGCCAGCCCTGGCCCATGTCTTTGGCCTCTAAGTGGCTTCATCAGTTCTGTGCAGTTTACTTTCACCTGTATGTTGGTGGGCTTCTGAGAGGCAGGGTTCAGGGCTTTCTCCGTCCGGTGTCCCCTGAATGTTGTGTAAGTAGGAGAGTGACAGGGGAGTGAGCAAGAACAGGGGGTGGGCTACCTGCAGGGGGCAGAGACCCTGGTGTCCTGGGTGGTTGAGTTCCTCCAGTCTCTGAGGACTGCCCTGCTGGACAGCCAGAGTGGCCTTTGGCCTCTGTGCCTTAGCCACCCATCTACTACTTTGAGCATCTGCTATTTACAATTCAAAGAATTCTTTATTTATACTCTGTTGGAGACTGTTTACCCACATTGAACTAACATTAGGTTTCTTTAAATGTGCAATTAAAATGAAGAGTGACCATTTGTAACTTTTGGGGCATAACAGCTGGGTTTATGATGTTAGTGAAGTCAGATACCCACAGAGTCATTTCCAAAGGCCCCTGGGGTGGGATTTTCCTGGCTTCCAGGTTACCAGGCAGGACTTATACACTGGTGGAAGAAAATGGTACAAAACAAGCTCAAACAAAGAGCGTCATTTCACTTTAAAATCATTTCACGACACTGAGCAGGTATGAATTTGATACTTTGTGTTCAGTTGCAAAACTGGTAAGTTGAAAATTAAAATTTGGATATATGATTTTCTATTTTTAAGATGTGTAATATAGAATGGAAGTTTGCATATTTTTCATACTAGAAAGAATAGCATCTCAAAGGAAGAGGAAAATGCTTTCAGTTCTATGTGATGTTAAGCATCCCTTTTCCCCTGGGGTAAATGCATGACCTAGCTACCGTTTTTTCCACCCACAAAAGTGAACTATTGGAGTCCTGCATCCACTAGGGGAGATGACACAGATGAACCCCTGTGGATGAAACATTGCTTTTAATGTCACTGGAAGTGAGGCAGACGAGGACCTTGGAAAAGGAAGGCTACTATTTCCTCTGTGGAAACTTTTATCTTTGTTTTCTGGGTGACTGGTAAAAACAATAGTTTGCTGTGGAGTTTTAATAATCAAAGAAGAGGAAATAGCGTGTGAGTGACTGTAACTGGTTGGCTGGGACAGCCTGGCTCTCTGGAAGGTGAAATTAACCAAAGTCACAGTGGCTATCTCCTAGAACAGGGGCAACAAACCTTTTCTGTAAAGGGCTAGATACACATTTCAGACTTTGCAGATCATGAGGGCCCTGTGGCAGCTGTCTAACTCTGCTTCTGTGAGAAAGCAGCCTTGCACCATGTGTAAACAAGTGAGTGTAGCTGGGTTCTGTCCCATACAACTGCATTTACGAATACAAAAATTTGTATTTTCATGTGTTGCAAAGTATTCTTTTAAATTTGCTTTGGCGATTTAAGACTATAAAACCCATTCTTAGATTGCATATTATGCAAAAATAGGTGTTGGATGGGATTGGTTGCAAGCCATAATTTGCTTACCCTCTTCTAGAGAGCTGGAAGGATGATTCCTTAGGTGTGTGTAGGAGTGAACATATTGCTATTCAGTATATTTTAGTAGATAATTGGATTTGTGGAGAAAATCCCTAGTGAAGGCCGGATGTTCCTAGGAATCCCCGGTTCTTGTCCTTTCCTCTCTAACAGAGTTGAGTGGCCCTGGGGACCTTAGCCACTCATGGGTTTATGACAAGATGGCACTGCGTGACTTCTGAGGCCTCACATAGCTTTCAGCCTCTGGGACACGTCATCACTGTCCTTCACCTCTTTTCTTTGATGATAATTTTTGCAGTTTACCTTCCTAAAAACCATTTAAATGTTTGTTGAGAAACTAGTATGTGCTAACTGTGCAGGTTTTTTTTTTCTGTGTGTGGGGAGGAGGAGGAGAGGGTAGTCAGAAAACAAAAATGTGCATTCAGTAGCTCAAATAAAATTTTCCCATGTTTTACAGTTTTTCTTAAAATTATAAAAACAATATAATAGACAATTATATATTTTAAAATGTATTTATTAAAAATAATTACACAACGGGGCTGGAGTTGTGGTTCAATGGTTGAATGCTTTCCTAGCTTGTGTGAGGCACTGGGTTCAATCCTCTGCACCACATAAAAATAAGCAAAATAAAGGCATTGTTTCCATCTACAACTCAAAAAAATATTTTAAGAAATTCATACAAAAATCAGATAACCAATTTTAGGTTATTCAGATGTGTATTTGTGCATGCAAGAAATGTTTCTTGAGCACCTGCTATGAGCAGGCACTGGATAGGCCTCAAGGCCTGAATCTGCTTGTGTTCTCGTGGAACCTCCTGGTGGAGATGAGGGGCAGGTGCTTTAGTTGTACTTTTCAGAAGAGGTCTGCTTACTCGATACTTATTTGTCTTTTCTCTTTTCCTTATTGTTTCAGTTATCTCTTGGCAAGTCTCTTGAGTGATGTTTTTGAATCATCAGAGGAAATTTTAGGGTCTCAGGGTCTCTATAGCCTTCCCAGCCTCCTAAAGTTGTTAATCATTGAAGGTAATTCTGATTCCTCACTGACAGGATGAATTCACTCCTGTTAGTCACACTGGCTCGTTAGGAAAGCCCTCCTATCTACCAACACTTCAGGGAAGAATGATCTAGTCTTGTTGTGTGTGTTATATTGAGAACTGATGGGCAAGATGAAACCAGCTGAAAGCATGAGTCACACCTGTTAAAGGTGTCTCGGGGGCTTTTCCTTGATATCATAAATTTTGTTTATTTTTTAGAAGAGGGTGGTGTTCTTGGCCTTGACAACTAGAAAAATCCCATTATAATAACAGTACTGTAACAATATAAATAACCCACAGTGGCCAAAGCTGCCCCTCCTATGAATCCTTGCCAGACCTCTGTCCCCTCTGCTCAACTTCTAGGCAGAGTGGCAGCTTCTCAGTTGTTTTTAATAAAATTAAGTTAAATTTGGCCTCAAATCTTTCCCACACACATTTGCTGCCCCTGGCGACCATCTTATCCTCACCCCAATCCTACAGTGTAGTTAATTCTTGGTACATCTCACTTTAAAAGGGCTGTTCCTCAAGGCGCTCTCCCTGGCTTTTCTGGGGACTCTGGTTCCCCTGCCAGTACTCCACTGTAGCCTGCCCTTCTTCAAAGCAACTGTCAATCAGGATTTATGTCATTTTCAGACAGTAACCTGAATGGAGGTGGAGTCCAAGTTGCCCAGCTCTGGGCATGAATGAGCCTGTTACTTATGCATTGCCACCCTCCCCTCAAGGAAGATCTGAAGGCACAGAGAGGTTAAGTGGCTCACCCCATATAATTTCCCTATGACTGCAGGGCTGGGAGGTTGACCCAGGTTTGTGTGACCCCAGTGGCTGCCTCTCACCTGGGTACTTTAGTAAGAGATTTATCAATGGAAGTTATTGTTCAGGTGATGGAGTGCAAATATTGCTATTTCCTCATCTCTCAGTACTGTGTATCTTTTATAACCTAAATATTTCATTATGTTTACTGTCTAGATTGGATCAACTCCTGTTTGAGGAAATGTTGGAATTTTAATGGTGCAGGAATGCATGGGGCCAGAATATCTGAAATCAATACTGCCATGGGAAAACCAGGGCATGCATGGACAAGACTTATTTTTATCCTCAAAAAGCTTAAACTTGGGTGGGACAGGAAAGTGCATATGTATAAAACATATGTATATGTCTCATCTGTTTTGGTTGCTGTAACAAAAATACATAAACTAGTGGCTTCTTTCTCATAGTTCTGGAGGCTGAGAAAGCCAAGATCAAGGCTTTAGCAGATTTAGTATCCGGTGAGGACTGGTTCCTCACAGATGGCTTCTCCCTGAGTCCTCATGAGGTAGAAGGGACAAACAAGCTCTCTTTGGCCTGTTTTTGTATTTTTTTTTTCTTTTTTGGTGGCACTAGGGATTGAGCCCAGGGCCTTGCACATGCAGACAAAGGCTCTACAACTGAGCTAAATCCTGATGTGAGCCCCTCACATTTTTTGTTTTGAGACAGGGTCTCACTAGGTTTCCTAGGCTGTCCTTGACCTTGCAACCCTCCTGCTTCGGCCTCCTAAATCTCTGGGATAACAGGTGTGCACCACCAGGCACAGCTTTGTGGTCTTTTATGAGGATCCCAAGGGCTCCAATCATTCCCCAAAGCCTGCCCTGGGTGTTTGTATTTCCACATGTGACCTTGGGAGCATCACAGACATTCTGACTGTGAGAATGTAGAGCCCAGTGGCCTCGTTGTGTGTGGGGCCTTTCTTTGCACCTGGTATTCCTGGCACCTGTCCTCACACCTGCCTCTGGCCAGCCCTTGTGTCCCATCTGAAGAGACTGGGGAGTGTGTGAGACCCAGTATCCCCCTTCAGCAGGAAGGGCAGCCTGTAGAGGGCCAGGGCCCCTGGGCTTGCCTGCCACCTGCCACACATCCCCTGCACAGAAGCACCACGCAGTTGGTCTGCATGTGGGCTGCAGGAGTAGGGCAGGGGGAAGGGACTAGGGATTAAGACAGCCCAGTGGCAGCAGCTGTGAGACAGGACACCTGGCCCTCCTGGAAGTGCAGGGATTCTGTCTTCCACCTCCTTCCTTCACTTCCTGCATTTTCTAAATTACAGCTAAAAACTGAAAACCTTAGAGCTGACGTTGACTTCCTGAAATGAAATAAGCTGTGTTTTTAGCTGAGGGTCTTCTGGATGATGCATAGAGATTGAGCCAGGTTAGGTGCCTTGCAAAGTCCTGTGTAAAACCCTTCCAGGCGTGGGGCTGCAGGGACAATTGTGGGGTTTGCTTGCAGGGAGCTGTGTGGAGGGGACCCATCATAGGGAGGTAGGCCCCGGCTGTTGTCTAGCCCTGCAAGTGTAGGAAGATTATCTAAATTCTCATCCTCAATTTCTTATTGTACAGATTCGAGCATAAAATAGATACTAGGAAAATCAACAGCAAACATCTTTTGCATTTTTTTTTGGTACTGGAGATTGAACCCAGAGGTGCCTTACCACTGAGCTACATCCCCAGTCCTTTTATTTTTTTATTTTGAGACTGGGTCCAGCTAAGTTACTGAGGCTGGCCTTGAATTTGCAATCCTCTTTCCTTAGTCTCTAGACCTGCTGAGATTATAGGAATGTGCCAGTGTGTCCGGCTTGCTTTGCACACCATGAAATGTGAAAATATTTTGCATGTTGTACCATTATACTATTATTACTATGGTTTATGAAGTATAAAAAAGTTCTGCCCTTTAACTATATTTCACGAACTCATCTTTCTGATTATCTGAATGAATCACCAATGCAACATGGAATTCTTGACTGTGGCAGAGTCCCATCGAGACCTTGGGTGTGGCAGATGTGCTCTTGACAGAGGGCTGTCTCACTTCACAATCTGTTATTTTGTGTGTGACATTTACGTTGCATTAGTAAAGCATTTTACAAGGGTAGCATTTTTTCCCCCATTGACATTATCTCATAATCCAATCATTATCAGGAGAAAATGTCAGTTGATTTTCTGCATCACTAAGGACATGAACAAGGAAAACTGTGTAACAGAACTTTCTGTGTCTGCGAGGGAAGTGTAGCGGCTTTTGTGACTTTATCAGGGCACAGTTCTCAGCTCTGGGGCATACCCCAGAAAGAGAGGTGCTGGCGCTGGGGAATGTCACTGGAGTATAGAAAATGCCAACCGTCTGCAATTAAATTATTAGCGTTATTAGGAAGGAACTGGCTTTGGAATTGTCTTTAAGCTAAAGAACTATAAAGCAGTATTTTTATGCGACTATTTCCCCTTGTGTTTGAGGTTTATATGCCAAAAATTCTTCATAAATCTTCGTTAAGATGTCAGAATTCCTTGTGAAGCCTGTCTTCATTTACATCCCCTTGTACAGTTATTAACAGAAGGCCCTTTGTGTCTCCGCCCAGCTTGATTCCAGTCATGAACTCCATTTTCCTTTCATTATTTCATAAACTCTGGTTACTTGGCTCTATGTAGTGAATCACTTGTGGGGGTCCTGCTGAGAAGCCAAGAGTGGCAGTGAACCCAGGGCAGGTGGGGACAAAGGGAGGCAGCCACCGTGGACACTGCTTCCTCAAAGCAAGGCATGAGTGTGCCCTCTGAGTCTCTTGTTAGATTCTTAAAATTCTTGCCCTAAGTTATATTCTCTGAAGTTTGAAAATAGATTTCTGCAGTTGAAGACTAGAGTAGAAGAAAACCTGGTTATTTTTAAAAAACGGCTTTAAAATGAGTGTCAACTTGGTCATTTTAAACAGTGAGGAGAATCACAGGGCTTCTCTAGGCCCACGGTGAAGGAGAGCTCCACATGGCCTTGGTGCACACAGGGTGCTTCCTCCTCAGTCCAGCTCCATGGCTTCCTCCAGAATACCTGTCAGCAGAGACTCAGACCAGCCTGAAATTCCGGAGGCAGAGGCAGAAGGGTCTCAAGTTCAAGCCTAGCCTGAAATAAAATATAAAAGGGACTGAGGACATAGCTCAGTGGTAGAGCTACATAGAGAGAGAGGAAGAGGAAGACATGCAAAGAATACAGAGGATTTTAAGTATCCTCTTACACCGTGACTCTGTCGATGAAAATGTCTAACTGAATTTTGCCCTTAGTTTTCCTGATTTCATTCTGAGTTCTACATAGATACCCCTTTCTCCTGTGAGAAGCTTTGTTTCCTTTTTCTCACTTCGTTCAAGGGCCTATAAGTGATATTGGTGGATTTTCTTGTGGAGCCTGACGTGTTGCTCTTGGTGGTGAATGTGAAGATGAAATGTAGTTCAGGCTCAAAAGCAATATAAAATCTGATGGAAATAAGACCTGCCACAGCCACCAGAGGAGATCTCTGGACAAATGTAACTTCCAGTAGCCTTTATTCCATCTCATCTTGCTTACACTGACTTCCTTGTTCTGAGGTGGCCACTCCCTGCCACATTACCATGTGGCTGCTTACATGTTGTACAGCTTTAGGACTGTTGGTTGGATGTTGTAAATGTGCACATTTGTTTTTCTCAAGTAGACTGGAGGATACTTAAAAGGTTCACAAATGAGCAGGAACATTTTTCATATCCTGGGTCAGTGCAGATTGATTTACAGTGACATTGTATGATGGAGAGTTGGGGAATACACTGGTTTGGGGCTGGGTGTTAGTTAACTAGAAAAGGCTTAGCTATCAGCTGTTGGAAAAGTCCCCAGATGAATGGAGGGCTGGCCATTCATTTCCAGAAAAAGGAGAAATGGTCAGGGTGGGTCATCTGGGTGCTTCTTTTGAAATATGCACACACTTCTTACAGTGTCTATGTCCTTGAGTTCAGAAATGTTGAGTCTTAGAACCTGAGATTAGCTCTGTGTGCCATAGAGGTAACATGACTTTGTGGGTGAGTGGTCTAAAACCACTCATCTCTTTTGCTCAGGAGTCTGTACTTGGGACGGACTTTGGCAGGGACCGCTTGTCTGTGCTCTGCAGTGTGTCAGCTGGAGGATCATGGTTGGGGGCTGGCCATTTGTTTCCAGGTGGGTCACTCCCGCAGCTGGCAAGTGGGTCTGGGCCATCAGCTGGGTGCGTCAGTTTTGATCCATGAGGGTCTCTCTGGGGGCTGCGTGGGCCTCCTTGACACATGGTGGCTGGGTTCCAGGCTAAGCATTCTAAGAGGCGGAAAAGAGAAGCCGTGGGTTTCTCAGAACCTGGGTCTGGAAAGTGGCACAGCCTCCCCTTTACCAGATTCTACTGGTCAAGCAGTTCATAACCTAAATTTTAAATAGGCAATTTTATAACTTATAGCAATACTTTCTTTGAATTTCATTTCATTATCAAAAGAGCTCCTCCAGGGTGGCTCCTGCCTTGGGGAAGATGGCCATTTTTTGCACCAGGGGTCCGGGCAAGTCTGTTTACTGTTCTATTCAGGTGAATGAAGTGGCAAGGGGTGGGACCTCAGCTCAAGCCGCCTGGGGGTGGAGAAGGCATGCTCACGTTGGGATTAGGGTCAGGAAGCTGACAGCCTCCCTCCACCTCTGGTCCTGTGGCTCTCTGAGCTCAGCTAGTTCTTCTTGGTTCTTACTATGTACTTTCCACCTAGCCACGCATGGGTTGTATGCCCTCAGGGTCCATGTTACAGGTGGACTCTTAGGTATTGCTCTAGGTTCTTAACAATGACATTACTTGTTGAGGAGATTATTATTGACAATCTCTGGCCCCATTTTATTACTCTGTGTGATGTATGCGTTGTTCCTGTTAAAAGATACTCTGCAATCCTTGAAATTTTGATGTTTTTGAATGAACTAACATTGTAGCATCTGTCACCACTAGCATAGATACTATCTTGGTGTATTTTGCTTTTAAATTTAAAACATGGGATTTAATGATATTCCTGAGTGTTTTCATTTTGGATATGCCCACTGTTGGAATTGGCAGTCTCCCTTCAGTCTCATTCCACTTGACATCATTTAAATAGTTTTGAGATGGGTTATAATGAACACTGGGCAGGGCTGTCCCCTCTTCTCAGCCGAGGTCAGTTGGCAGCCAGTATACACTACTTCTTTATTTTGGAAAGGTTTTGCCTGGGCAAAGACTCACCCTTTTAACCAGATCCTGCTTTTCATCTGTTTTTGATGGCAACCGACCATATTTCCCAGCCATTTGCAAACAGTGCCTGTCTGGAGGGATTTCCTGGACACAGAGCCCTTAACAACCATTCTTGGCCAACTTTTTGAACTTCAGTGATTAACCTGGTTATTTGTTCTGTGTTTTCTTCCATGGGAACCATAAGCTTATCCTTCCAAAAGTAGCAGAGGGTCAAAGAATAATCCTTTTGCTAATTAGGCCCGTTGTTTTCCTCAGCTTATTCACTTTGATAAATCTTCTTTCCAATATCTAGCTAGTAAGCTACAGGTGAGTCCTAGGCTGAGGGATGTGGATTTCTGAACTTGGTTCCTATGGTAACTTGACCTTGGTCATCGCCATTTTGGAATTCTTATCTGACAGACTGACATAATCCAAACATGGCAGAGGCAAACATCAATGGAATTTGATAAAACTGTTTGGCCAGTTAGACATAATTTTATAGTGCAAATATTGTTAAAATTACTCTTGTGCACAAATAACAACTTTAAAAGTCCATATATTATGAGTTATCTTCCATATCATGGCTATAGATTTTTTACTCTGTAAAAATAAACAAGAGGTAGGGCTGGGGGTGTAGTGCCATGGGAGAGGGCTAGCCCAGCATATATGAGGCCCATGTTGAATCCCCAGCACCAAAAACCAGAAAAACAAAACACAAACAAACAAGAGCAAAAGAAATAAAACATTCATGCTCTTTGACCAGTAGTACTGATTTTGGGACTCTGGCCTAAAGCAATAACTAAGGATACTGAGAAAATCATATGCTCACAGATGTTTACTAAAGCACTATTTGGAATGAAAAAGAAAAATCTGAATGACTAATAGTCAGGAACTGGTTAAGTAAGTTATGATGTTTAAGGAGAGTTTTTAATAGTTTGGGACCTTTTTCATTTTCTCTCCCCACCTCCACATTTATTGGTACACTATAGTTGTATATAATGATGAGATTTGTTGTTACATATTTGCACACATACACACATTATAGCAATATTTTTGGCCATTCTCTTGCCCTAGCACCTCCAGCCCTTGGTGCCTTTCCTCTACTGATCGTTCTTTGATTTTCATGAGATATTCCCTGAACATTTCTTTTCCTTTTTTTCCTCTCTAGCTTCAGGATATGAGAGGAAAAAAAAAAAAAATACAACCCTTGACCTTCTGAGTTTCACTTATTTTAGCATGGGACTATTTTTATGATGTTAAAAGGGGAGAAAAAGTAGAAATATTTCATACGATATGATCTTGGCCACGAAAAATTTATGCATTAGAAAAGAAACATGATTGGCTTGGGAGGCTGAGGCAGGAGGATCACGAGTTCAAAGCCGCCTCAGCAACTTAATGAGGCACTATCTTTAAATAAAAAAAAAAAAATACAAAAAAGGGCTGGGGATATGGCTCAGTGGTTAAGTGCCCCTGGGTTCGATCCCCAGTACCAGGAAAAAAAAAAAAAGAAGAAGAAGAAAAGAGACATGATAAAAATCCTGGAAATGAATATAACAAATCTTTAAAAAATAATCACTGGACTCCTTTATTGTTTGAGTGGTAAAATACAGAAGCTCCTTATCCCTTAGGTCAGAATGCAGTTGGGTATCTGTGTATTTCCCTGTGGCCCATGTCCTCCTCTTTCCCTCCCACTTAGTGGACTGGCTTTGCTCACAGTAGGGAAGTTCTCAGGACAGCAGGTCCTTGGTCCAGAGATCCTGACTTTTCTCAGGGTGAGGAGTTCTGAGATGTTATTTTGGCAGATGAATTACATAAAGAAAATAAAGTACATGTATGAAGACATGAATTGGGTGTCAACCTACTTTATATACAAACAGAGATATGAAAAATTGTGGTACATATGTGTAATAAGAATTGTAATGCAAAAAAAAAAAAAACAAAGTACATGTATAAAGACATGAATTGGCGTGAACATACTTTATAAAGATATGAAAACGTACTTTATAATGATGAAAAATTGTGCTCTATATGTGTAATAAGAATTGTAATGCATTCTGCTGTCGTATTTAAAAAATAAATAAATAAATATATATATGACAGTGTTGGGCACTGTTCCCTATTCAGGGCTGTCACTGTCCACCTGAGCTGGGCCCACACCTGAAGCTATGTGCTTTCTCAACTATGGGTGCTGCTTATTTTGAGTTAAGCAGAAAAGAAAATTCTCCTGAATTAATGAAAGGGGCCACTAGAAGAGAGCATGACCTGGAACATCCTGGAGGACCCCAGCTCCTGGACTTGGTGCTCCCACTGTGACAGAGTCAGGCCTCAAAAGGGGGAACAGGCCTGCTTGTAACGAAGGCTGGGGGGGGGGGGCGGGTCTGGTGGGCTGGCACCTAGAACAAACAGTGCTCGTGCCCAGGTCCCATTCTTAGTCCTTCACAGGCTGGGTGGAAGTGATCCATGCCTGTGGCCTAATGCTTCCACTGTCACTCAGGAGTGTGACACAGGAAGGCAGCAGACAAATTAACAAGGAAATTTTACGAGTCCCCAAGTGTTTTCCCCCCATTTCTTAACATCCTAGATGTGCTTGGAAGGGTACATACATTTTGGTTTCCTAGGAACAAAGTATGTGATCATAATGCAAATGGAAGAACAAGGTGCTTTGATTTAAGAGGGTGTATTTGATAACAGCTCTTCAGAAGCACCGCCATTCTGATACATGATGCGTGCTTGCATGTTGCTGAATACTATTAATAATCGCCATTTATTCAGTGGGGCAAGATTACTCTGAAGATCTCTGCCAACAGGTGGGCTTCCCTAGAACTTCGTGGAGCACAGTTCTCTTTGCAAGAGTTACTTGTGGTAGATGTGGTAGGACGTGATGCTGCAGCTGGAGACCATGGCTAGAGCTGTTTGGGATGACTTCTGGGGAGCACTAAGACCCCCGATGTTTTCATGATCAGCACCTCAGTCACACAGATTTGCTGGAAATGGAGCAGACTGTGACAGATTTTGAGCACCTTTGCAAGACTCTTGGGAATGACGATGTGGAAGTCAACTGTTTTATGGACAAGTCTGTTTAAGGAGATTTCCCACAAGGGCTTAAAAGTTAAAATATAAAAATCAAAAACTCCTAGATTAAAAGTGTCACTAAAATGTCAAGAAATTTATTTATCAAAACTTTGTTCGTTCTTCTTTTTTTTTCTTTTTCCTTTTTTTTTTTTTTTTGATAGTGCTGGGATCCAACTTAGGGCCTCACCTATACTCAGCAAGCACTCCACCTCTGAGCTAAATCCCAGCCCTGCTCTCTTTGGTTTAATATAAAAATTCTAAACAAGTAAGCCAACTTTTTGTATGTATGAAAGTACAGGGACAATCTGGGCCCAAGTGTCATGGCTCTCACCCCTGTGACCCCTCACTGAGTGGCTATACCTGCCACTGCAGGTCACAGTGATTAAAGACACCATCTGTATTTATTTTGTTAAAAACTAAAAATCCTCCATGATTCTGCTCTCAGTGTTTCCTGTCCATTGAATTTTACCTCCTTGAAGAGATCTAGGAAGGCAGCCTGACAGTTGGGAGGTACAAGAACAAAAATAGGGAAAACATGAACTTGTGTAAATGCAGGCTTGAGAAATTCAGCTCGGTAGCACAAAGGCCACAGCTAAAAGCAAGTGCTAATTTTCTGGAGCTGAAGCCCAGCTTCAAAAAATGGCTGTCAAATAGCTTATCTGCCCCTTTCTCAGCAGGGGGAGATTCCTTTAGTGAGAGGAAGTA
Source organism: Marmota flaviventris (assembly GCF_047511675.1). Classification (NCBI taxonomy): domain Eukaryota; kingdom Metazoa; phylum Chordata; class Mammalia; order Rodentia; family Sciuridae; genus Marmota; species Marmota flaviventris. The sequence continues at coordinate 106,331,447 of NC_092505.1, read as the reverse complement.
CCCCTTCCCCCTTTCTGTTTTCTTCATCTCTGTGGACTTCCTTGTTGTGATTGGACCTTAGAACTTCATTTGTGTTCTTGGGCTTTCTGCTGTGTTTTTTGCATGGATTTTTTTGATGTGCTGCGTAGAAACAGATATGGTGAGGCATCTTTAGGAGAATTTACCTTTATGACTCTTCTAGTCCATTGCAGGCCAAATACCAATACCTGTGTTGGGCACTGTCCCCTATTCAGGGCTGTCACTGTCCACCTGAGCTGGGCCCACACCTGAAGCTATGTGCTTACTCAACTATGGGTGCTGCTTTTTTTGAGTTAAGCAGAAAATCCTGTGTATGTCCAGCGTTTAGGAGTGGTTATTTCTATAGGAAGAAGTAATCACTCACAAAAAGGTTTGCAACACAATTATTTTTCCAGGGAGATTTCTGGGTGCATTTAAAATCTGATCACTTGCTGTGGCACAAAGTGTCCAAGGTGTCCGAGCAGCAGTGTTGTTTCTGGTTTGTATTTTAGATTTAGCTTCTGAAGGCTTATGCTGATGTCAGCAAGTATAACTTCAATGCTCTTTGAGTTTCTCTCTCTCTCTTCTTTGCAGTGGATTCTTGGGGATGGAAAATTTTAGGGAGCAGTAGGGTGTAGTAGAGTCACTTTGTTAGCATGGGGGAAAGGGAAAGTCCTTGAGTCTTTTTAATCTTTGGTTTCCCTATCAACAAAATAGTTGTTGGCACTGTTTACTTAATAGTAATTGTGAAGTCCAGTGATGATGGCCATCATGGGAGGATCATGTGCATCCAGTGCTCTGCTAAGAGGTTCACTTAGTAACTTTGATTTCAAGCTAACTACAGTGCCTGTTTTTGTCCTGATAATAATGATGTTCTCTATCAGACTTGGTTTTGAGGTAACTTGCCCAAGTTTATGCAACTAGTAAGTGTATGAGCCAGGATTGAAACACAGGTTGGCTCCCGGCCTTTGAACTGCTATCCAATAGCTCCATTTTATAGATTAATAAAGAAACTGAGAAGGAGAGGCTGTCACTTGTCTCAGATCACCCAGTTGGTGAATGGTGGAGTTGACCGTCAGGCCAGAGTCGGCCGACTCCTGCCCACGTCCTTGCCTGTTATGCAGTATGGATTCCAATTCCAAGGGCTCTTTGTCCTCCGTTGTCCTGACAGCTGATGAAACACACATAAGGAGCAGGCCCCTCCCACCATCTGGGGCCCACCCCACCAGAGCTGTTGCCTTGTGTGTTAAAAATCCACCCGTCCTCAAGACTGGGGTGCAGCTCTGTGGTAGAACATGTTCCATCCCCAGTACCCCCCACCCCAATTCCATTGTTTCTTGCTTCCTGAGGTTAGAGTCGCTCCCCTTCTCAAAGGTATCCAGTGCACCCCCTTGGCAGCAAGGCCTTGGAAGCCCAGGGCTAACTCCCAGGTGGAGAATGATCTGTAAGGAAGAGGTGGATTCCTAAAGCTGCTGGCTTTTCAGTGGTGGGGTTAGAGGGCAGCACAGGAATATACTAGCTTGTCTTTGGAGAACAGCTCGATGACCTTCAGGTTTTGGGCAGAGCACTGCTTCTTTTAGGCCACTCACCTCACTTTCCCTCCTTCCCTTACTTATTCTTACAACTGGAACTTAGAGGGATTCTATATACATAGAATCAGAATTCTGGGCCCACTGAGCCAAGGGTGGCTCTCCAGGCGCTATGGAGTTATGGAGAACTTTGAACCATAACATGTTCTACTGAAATTTATTTTGAAAATTTGAGACCAAAAAGACTTGGGAAGGATTTTATTGTTGAAAGAAGAAGAAATATGAAAGTTGCTAGTTTTGACATATTATTATGAAATGTCAAACTTGGGAGGAGAGAGAAGAATATAATGACTCACCATACTCCTTAGCTGGATGTAAGGATTATTGCATTTGCCATATTTGTTTCATATATACTTTAATGGAAGTATTTTCAAGCAAATAATGGATTTAACATTTTACTCCTAAATACTAAATTAGGTATCTCTTGAAAATAAGAACATTTCCCTATGTAACAAAATTATAATTTTCATATGTAACAAAATTATTATTCTTCTGAACATTTTCAAACCTGAAGAAATGTTGACAAAGAGGGCACTCTCGCTCATCCAGAGTCTGCAGTTAAGGCGTTGACACATTTCCCTGTGTGTGTTCTCTGTTTTTGCCAGTTGTCGCATCCCTACCTGTTTTAGCATGTGGCATCTGAGAGTAAAGCTGCTCCTTCACACGGTGACAAGTACCATTCACCTAAGCCACTACCCTTAGTTTAATAATATTACCTAATATGTAGCCCTTGTTCACATTCTCCTAGTTGTTCTCCAAACACATTTTGTGGCTGTGTGTGTGCACGTGGGGGTGGTGGTGGGCTCACACCCATGGCCTTGTGTCTGATATGTAGGCCTTACATCACTGAGTTCCACCCCCAGCTTAAACTTGCACATGCGTTCCTTATGATTAAATTAGGTCGGGTTTTTTTTTTTTTTTTTTTTTTTGGATAGAAGTGTAAATGATTTTGTGAATTTATTGCTATATCACATTAAGCTGGAAACAATTTCTTAACATCATTTAATACATTAAACTTAAATATCCCAATGGCCTCAGATATGTTTTTCACATTGGTTTTACTTAAACTATTATGTACCATTCTTTATTAAAAAAACAAAGTAAAAACACTAAGCTATGGTCTTAATTTTATTACTTGTAAATGCCTTGGGCTCATTTTTATGCCTCCGCTAGATGGAAACTACATCCCTTTTCCTTTTATAAAAATTACTTGGAAAAAAGGGAAGCGATTTCTCTTAATTACTCTGAAAAATGAAGTAGAAATATTGTAGAAAAATATATAAATCATAAATATGCTGCATGATGAATTTTCACAAATTGGACATGGCCAGGCACGTATGTATGCAGCTTTCAGACTGAGTAAAGGGCTTCCTCGTCCAAGAGTGCCCCTCCTACCCTGCCAGGGCCTTCAGGGTGACCCCTCCCCTGACATCCAGGGCCCCGGGATCTTCCCCTACTGAAAATTACTTCTATTTCCCTAACAGAGGAAGCACAAAGTTGAGAAGTTTAAAAGACACATATATTTAAATTATGAATTATGAAAGCCCACCTTCAAAGATGTTTCAAATGATATACTGTATATATTTTCACACAAAATGATTCCCACATGAATGTTTTACATAATGGTTCCATTTAGCCACTCTCCCTAATTCCTGAGAATTGGGATTACATCCAAAACTTTAAAGGTTAAATTATCAATAGAACTCAAAGGGCATTTTGTTTCCATCTGTGTAAGTCATCTAATGTTTTAAGTCCTCCTTTGCTGACAATGGAGGCAGTCAGTGACAGGGGCTTAGCAAGGCATTCTTAGAGTTCTCCTCAGAGACCAGCAGTGTCCAGGCAAATGCAGGAAAAGAGCGACTCTTTACTGAAGGAAATTATTTCAATTAGTAACTCCCAAAGGATCACCAACAGTCAGGTAATGCCGAAATCTCCCCACTTTGAGGCAAGGAATTACGACGAGCATGCCATTAAAAAATTGAAAGAAGCTCCTGTGGTGGTGCACGCCTGTGACCCCAGCGACTTGGAAGGCTGAGTCAGGAGGATTGCAGATTCAAGGCCAGCCTCAGCAACTTAGTGAGCCCAACTCAAAAAAGACTGGGAGTGTAGCTCAGTGGTTAATCACCCTGGGTTCAACCCCTAGTATAAAAATAAAAATAAAACCAAAGGAAACTAGGATGAGGATGTGTGTGATCAGTTTAGCACCAATGACTGCATTTTGAGGGCTTCATGACAAGCGTGTGGTCTGGTCACACTGGGAAGGTGTGCTTCCAAGCATTTTAATAAGAAGCCAGTAGACAAGCAGCATGTGCGGGTCTCTGGAAGGAATCTGATGGTGGCTTCCCTGGTCTTCTGGGCTCCAGGTGGTTGGGCTCTGCCGCGACTTTCCAGTGGGCTGGGTTGGGTGGGTGGCAGGCTTACTTGTGGTGTGTACTGGAGCCTTCAGCTCACTGGTGAAAGCTCTACGTGAAATCAGCTCTACATGAAATTAGGTCATACAGATCCTGCGGTTGGCATCCCAGTGATATTGTGATTGGCACACGAGTGAGAGATTTGCTCTGTGTGCCTGGAGATTTCAGGGGTGTAGCAATCTACCTTCAGGGGTGTGGCTTTCAGTGCAGCATGCCCTAGTGACATTAGTGGCTAAGTGACTTGCTAAAGTTAGAAAACAGGATCGAACAGCTGGGTGGTGGCCTACTGCTTGTTCCCACCAGTTGTTTCAGACGGATGGAGAGGAGCCACCCAGAGTGCTTTGCAGCAGCTGTGACCTCGAACCAAGGGACACTTTATTTTGAAAGCACACTAAAAATAGAAACATATGGGCTCCCAATTTTAAAAAATAAATTGGAGGATTAAAGCCTTTCTGGGTACAAACAGCTCAGGTCACTTTTTAAGAACACAGTTTGGACTCAAGCCGTGTGGATGTTTGTGTATTTCGTCCATGGGCACACACATCCATGTGTGCCTGAGTGTGGCCAGCATGTGCTGACCTTGCCTGCTAGCTCTCTCCGTCTCGGTGCCCTGTCTAATCTGTGTTAATTCTGCTTTGGGTGGACTTTGTCATTGCGATGCTTCAGAACCAGGGCTTCATGGCTTTGGGTTCATGATTGCCTAATGATGCCCAGTAGGAGCCACCTGCAGTGTTTTACTTGTGGTCAACTGAGTGTGGAGATACTGCTATGATATCTGCAGCGTAATGTGTTTCCTGACAGTGCTGCTGATCAGATCATCATGGTTGGGATGAATTTCATCAACAGTAGAATCTCTCAATTCCTGAAGGTGTATTTTTTAGGATATTAATTATTATGTGTAAAATAAAAGATTACACCTAGGATAAATTAGAGAAATGTGGAGTTAAATTAGAACCAAAGTCTTTTTTATGCATGTGTATTATGTAAATTTTAGGGGGGAAATTCAGTATTCGGTGTTTTCCAAACTTATTTGATAATAGAACTCTTTTGGGCACAAGAGTGATGGTGATCCTCTAGGATGAAAGTCTCCTGGAATATACTGGTACCCGCTCCGTGGAGTCAGCGTGGCTGGGCCTCATAGCATTGGTTCCCTGGGAAGTGGAGTGTAGGTCCGAAGACCAGAAGGGGCTCCTGGGTGCTGTGACTGACAGAACATCCCCACCCCCCAAGTGCTGTGACTGGCAGAATGCTCCTTCCCCCAAGTGGCCACAATAGAATAAAATAAAAAGTAAAAAGGGGTGGGGATATAGCTCAGCAGTTAAGCATCCTGGGTCCAATCCCTAGTACTAGGGGGAGTAAAGGAGGTTAATAAGCCTATTATGTAAAATCAAGTTCATAATTGAAGCTATAAAATGCTATGTAAAAGTCAACTGTGATTATCATTATTACCATGATCACTGTGAATATTATAAAGAATAGAGTAGCTGACGTGAGCCCTTAGTGCCATGGCTGTCATTAACATGAATATCAGTATCAAGCCACTCACGGAAACCATTTCTGCACTGTGTGTCCATGCGTGCCAGATGGAGCTCACTCTGAGGGCTCTGGTGGTGGTGTAGGGCAGAAGCCCAGCCAGCAAGTGTGCAGATGGAGTAGGAATGGCGGCTGACCATGCGACTGTTTTAGATAGAATTGTAGGATTCTGTAGCAGTAACTCTTCCTGGGACAAGTAAAGCACAAATCTTCCTAAATGAGTTTTTGAATACTTATCCACAAAGTTATTTAAGATGTAAATAAGCTTCCTTTGGTGCAGCTGATGTTGAGAGGCAAAGTCATTTGCTGGACCAATCCCACAGTGTGGGCATTCCTTCATTCATCCCTCCTTGCATTGTTCTGAGTACCTGCTGCATGTTGGGCCTTCTGTCCCCAATCCACAGCTGGAACTGCTGAGAAACTGAAAACTCAAATGTCTCCTTCAGTTTTAATCCCATTGTAAAAAGTCTCATGGAAAGGAAAACTCAAATGTATCCTGTAATGAAAATGCTGTTTCCTCTGACAAGGGTCATGGTCTACCTTGTTTGTTCCTCCCCCGGCTCCTTCCCAGTGGGTGGGTGTGGTAAAGGGTCTGCAGGCAGGATGCTTGTGGTGGGGGATGCTGTGGAGCCTGTGGCTGGTCACCAGACGAATCGAAGTTCATGAGAGACCAGAAAAAGACACAGTTCCAAGAACAAGCAGAGATAGCTCATCCTAATCTTTTTTGGTATGATAACCACCGCTCCTCCTGGATCAGGCAGATGACAGGGAGAACAGAACTGCAGCTGGGAGTCTCCCCAGCCCAACAGGTGCTGGATATAGGGTGCTCCAGATTGTCCTGAGAAGTGCAGACAGCGTCAGGAGAGGGCTGTTCTGGGGTGCTGATGATCTCTGGGGTCCCTGCTCCCTCCAGCAGCTGCCAGAGGCAGGCATAAACTGTTGCTTAATTATAGAATTCTGCTTGATCCTCTTTATCCCTGAGACAGTGTTTCCCACTCCTGGGACTGTGCTGGTTCAGTGCACCTTCAGGCTCAGCTCTCCAGGGAGTATTATGATGGCGCCTTTTCTAAGTCACAGCTGAGGGACCTACAGGACGTCCAGCCCTGAGCTCTAGCTGTGGAATTACTTGCCAAGGTTGTAATTAGCGGGTATGTGTTCCAGTGTGGAATGTACTTTTATTTTTCAAGCAGGAAGTGGGTTCTGTTGAGGCGAGGACATCTTTCTTATTCTTTTTTTCTGATTAGGAAAATAATTTTTGATGTTCAAAATGAACAAAATGTGCAAAGAAATCTAAAGCCTACATCCTCATTCATATGCATTTGATTAACCAAATGTGATTATGGTCATTCAGCAATACATTACGGGCGTCTGCTCATTTTAACAAATAGAGATCTATGTCATTTATAGGTCTGTTGAGTCTGCAATTGTCTGAGCTCTATCATGATCTAATTTTTTCCCCCAGAACTGAGGATTGAACTCAGGGGTGCTATACCACAGAGCTATATCCCCAGCCCTTTTTGTTTTTATTTTTTATTTTGAGGCAGTCTTGAGGCAGTTGCCCAAGCTGGCCTTGAATGTGATCGTCAAGACTCAGCTTCCTGGGTTGCTTGGATTATAGGGGACTGCAGCAGTATGCCACTGTTTCCAGCTTATCTAAAGACTCCAAACACACCTATCTTTCTCCTTAGTTGGTCTTACTCAGTGGTTTCCATTCCTCATGATTCAAAAGGGCTGCTGTAATTCTAGCCATCCATTTGTATTCCAAGCTGGAGCAAAGAGGAAGGGTAAAAAATAGAAAAGTCTGCATATTCTTTTCTTTTGAAGAGCTCCCCCAGAATCCTACATAGAATTTCTGTTTATTGTCTAAAACTTGTCCCTTGGCTAGACCTAGCACCTAGACATGGGAGAGCAAACATTGCCAAGCAGCCGGCCATCTCTATCCTTCCTGATAGTTTTCCTGTATATAAGATTCTTGGAAGTGGAAGTGCTGTATCAAAGTTTTTTCAAGGCTTTTATTACACACTGATAAACCATGGTGCCAACTTAAGTCCAATAACATGTGAAAGTACCCTTGGTGAGTTTGTAGGGTCTTTTGTGAGCATTTTATGATCATTTCAAAAGCTATTTTTCCCTGAAAATGTTTTTTTTTCTTTTGTTAAAATCACATATTCTGCCAAATGCCATGGTGCATGCCTGTAATCTTGGTGTCTCAGGAGTCCAGAGCAGGAAGATCAGAAGTTCGAGGTCAGCCTCACCAATTTAGCTAGGCCCTCAGAAACTCAGTGAGAACCTGTCTCAAAAAATTAAAAGCTGTTCAGTGGTAGAGCACCCCTGGGCTCAGTGCTTAGCGTTGGGGTGGGGGAATCTGTGTCTGTACAAGTAGAGCTTTCATTTCAAGTGACTGAAGGGGAGTGTCTCAGAATTTAAATGCTGTTCACACTTATTTCCTCTAAGAAAGCTTACTTGGAGGCTGCCAGCTGAGTCAGTAAATTAAGGTGACTCTCTCCTGTTTTGAAGAGTCTCCCTGACAGTGGAATAAAGACTCAGTGAAAAGGCCCTGTGCGCTGCCCCAGGTCTGATCTGTGCTGGACCGACAGCTTCAGCACTCCGTGGACAGAGGCCTCCTCCTGCAAGGTGCCTCCTCCTTCGGGTGGGGTGGTGCCTGCTTCTCCTCGAGCTGAAGGTAAGGCACGGTTCTGATGGAATCTTAGTGCTTTAGTTTAGATGCAGTGGACAAGTTCAGTGTCACCGGGGCTCCCCGCGGACGTCGCCGGGCGCCCTCTACTGTGAATTGGCTGCTCTGTGGGGGTAGCCTGGCCTGGTACGCCCGCGGCCTGGGTCTATCCCCGTGCTACTGCCAAGCCCAGGCTCCGACACCGTCCACCAAACCCTCAACAGACCCCACAGGTCCTGAGCGTGGTGCCCACGTGCACCTGCCGGCACACGCCCGCGGCACCTGCAGGCTGGTCTGCTCCCGACCGCCGCGCAGGCCGTGGTTCTCACGCCCCCATCCGGTTTGGTTAACTGGCTAACAGGCCCCGTAGGCGATCGGTCAGTGAAGAGTGGACAGGGCAAGGAGTGGGCGGGGCTGGGAGCGTCCAGTCCAGATTTCCGGCCGCTCCAGAGGCTCGCGACTGACCCGCAGCCTCGGCCATGAAAGACCACCTCCACCACCCACCACCCTCCTGTTCCCCTGGCCACGGGGCTGGGCTAGGACACACCCCTCCGATCACGTGGTCTGTTCCCCTGGCAAAGAGCCACATCCCAGGGCTTTCCGGGTGTCCTCCAAGAATTGTCTCGAAAGAACGGAAGATGCACCTGCCACCCAAGAAATTCTGCGGAGAGAGCTCAGAGTCAGGACTGGGTGGGGCGAAGCCAGTATTAGAACAGCAGGTGCTTCCAGCTCCTCTGCCTCGAGGGAGATGGGTGCTGTGTCAGCAAAGGGGGCAGGACCAACGGGTCCTTTCTTAAATCACAGTATCACACCTGGTTTCCTGACGTGGTTGTTCAGATAGGTTATCTAGATGTTCTGTTTTAGGAATATTTGTCTCAATATCAGTGAGTCCTTGGCCACTTCAACTATATGAAGTCAAACGTGCCTGCAGTTTTAGTATTAAATTGATGTCTGCCATTATTTCCTCCCATTTTCTGGGGTTCTTTGTACCTAGAGCATTTTCATTCATTCATATATATAAAGTTTTTATATATGAATGAAAAATTATATATATATTTTTTCATTCAATCAAATTACTCATCCTGCTGGGCTTGGTGCTTGCCTGTAATCCCAGAGGTTCGAGAGGCTGAGGCAGGAGGATCCTGAGTTCAAAGCCAGCTTCAGCAAAAGCGAGGCACTAAGCAACTCAGTGAGACCCTGTCTCTAAGTAAAATACAAAATAGGGCTGGGGATGTGGCTCAGTGGTTAAGCACCCTGGGTTCAATCCCGGATACTCCCCACCAAAAAAAATGTGCTCATCCCTTTAGGTTTTAGTATAGGAGAGGAAGAAATGTCATATTTCAAGGGTGTCATGAATGTCTGGGACGGTGCTTGGCGCTTTACTTCTGTGGTTGGATGAAATTCTCAAATCAGTGTCATGGAATGGACGTTTTTATGCCCTTTGGGGGAAACCAAGATCAGAGATGTTAAGTGAAGTTACAGTGACCTCTTAGCCAATTAATGGCAGAGGCAAAATTCAAATCCACTCTACCACTCTGTCTCATTTGGACAAAAGATGCCGGGAAATTCATGTAAAGAAACATGGTGGAGGGTCCCAGGTCCCAGGTCAGCCTGGGCAACTCATAAGAAAGGGCTCAGTGGTAGAGCACTGGGATTCAATCCCCAGTAACATCAAAAAAGAAAAGAAGAAAACGTGAACAGAGCTGAAACATAAGACTGGTGCCTGATGGTGCCTGATGGTCATTTCTAAGGTCCCCAGGAGCAGTCTTCCTTGCCTCTGAAGCCCAACTAGGTCCCTCTCTGATGTCTTAGTTTTTGTTTTTGATCCTCCTCATTTCTTGCAAAATAGGATCCTCACTATGAAGAGCTCTTCCAGTCTCTCCTCAGTCTCTGGGTTCACATCAGTCTTTGAAAAGTCTATGTTTCATGTCTTTCCAACATGTACAGAGAGGAAGTGGCTCTGACAGCTGGGCCCATGGCTCATCCTCAGCCTAGAATTTAAAAACAAAATAAAACCAGCAGAAAGGAATTGAAGCCCTTTACAGGAACATAGGAGAAGCTAGACTAATCCAAAAGAATTTTTGCTTTTTAAAGTGGCTTTGCCCTCTTTTTTGGCCAAGTGACATTAATTCATTTGGTCCCATTGGAAGGGGTGGGTGGGGGCAGCCGCAGGCTTAGGTTGGAGATGTTTGACATTCGTTGCTGTTCAGGAGCAGCCAAGCAGTGGGTCAATGTCCTACTTAAGAACAACTGGAAAAACAGCATGTTAGAAACACATGTCAGACACACAGAGCCTGGAAAAACAATTTTCAAAAAAGTATTTTAGCATTCAGCATTTAGCTCAGTGGCTTCAAAATAAACATTTTTTTTTTTTTTCAAAACTAATTGTGAGATTAAAGCTGTGGAGCCCAGGTGTGAGGCAGCCCTAGAGTAGGCCTATCTAAACAGGCAGCTCTGGAGACAAAAGGTCAGGCTCTGCACCGGCTCCCTAGCCCGGCACCCTGACTTCACTGCTACCACCTCCCACCCCGTTGATTGCCAGCTCCTTGAGGGCCTAGGCCTGGCAGGCACTGGGCCCTGAATGCATGATTCATTGACTGAGTTCAATACCACACAAGGAGCAAATCCCACCGTACAGATTGGGGTTCAGCATTGCTGCCTCTGGAGCTCGGCCCCAGAAATAGCGTGCACCCTGATCCTGGAAGGAATGGCTACGTTAGTTTTATTGAAAGATAACAATATACATGAAGCCTAGTGGACTGTCCATTTAAAGGATTTTAGTGGTGATTACCCCCACACTCCGCATTTGCAAAAATTGATTTTCCTTTTCTTTTTTCTTCTTTTTCTTTTTGCAGTGCTGGGCATTGAACCCAGGCCCATGCCCATGCTAGGGAAGTGCTCTGCCACTCATCTACACCCCAACCTCAAAGCTGGTTTTAGAAGTGAATTGCTAAGGAATATTTCATCCCATTGTAAATGTCAAATGAAAAGCTGGATGAAAGCATTCCATTTCTCATTGACAATGAGCCTCATCTCTTCCCCCTCCTCCTCTTCTCAATCCATGTTGTTGTGAGGAAAAGAAAAAGTTAGTGCATATTTTAGAATTGTCATCTGGAAATAAGGAAATGGATTGAGATAAACTCTTGATAGTTGTTGAGTTCCAGGAGAAGAATCCAGGTATTTTATAAATCTTATAATGCTATTGCCAATCCCGACTTGAGGAAACCAAAGGCTGGACGTGGATAAGGCTGAGTGGGCTCACAGGGCGCTCGGCCTGTGGCACACCAGCCAGCAAGTCTGCCAGGCTGACTTTTTTTTCTTCTTTTTTCAGGGGTTAGGAGACATGAGGTTGGGCAAGAATTTGGCTCAGTTTGCAGAGGCAAAGCCAGCCTTGCCAGTGCTGGGTGATGTTGGGGAGCTGGCACAGATGGTGGGGTGTCTCTCACAGGGCTGAACCTCGCCCGGGAGCGAGGCCCATGAGTCACACAGGGGCTCTGTTGATGAGTCACAGTTTTCCCAAAGTGGTTTTCTGGAAAAGCGGCCATTCATAGTGTCCCCCTCTTCCACACCCTAGGCCCCTTCAGGAACTACGCATGTTAAGGTGTCACATCCCTGGCGGCTTCTGCTGTTCCTTGCCCTGCTGCGGGACTGGGCAGCCCTGGCTGAGTAAGTGCCCGAACTGAGTCTGCAAAAGAGGCCATGTCTCCGTGGGCAGGATCTGTGGTGGATGGAGCACCACAGCTGGCCCCAGCGGAAGTCCTCGTCACGCTGCTGCCATTCTACTGCTGCTAATTTAAACAAGTGGAGGCTTCTTGGCAAGGCTGGGGTGGAAGTCAAGGATTAGAGACTGGCAGTTAAAAATACAAGCCCTGCCATTCATTCAGAATTCCAGAGAACTCTGAAATTTTTTGAATTGGCAAGTGAATGGTGGAGACCGGAAGCATACACCAAAGTAATGCTTTTCTGGTCTTGTATTGTCTTTTATTAGAAGACCCTAGAAACTCGTCTGTTTGCATATGAGTTATTATTCCTGTATCATAGACTGCAGCTACATTTGATGAGCTGCCTAAGTGACAACCTGACTGGAACCTTTTAACTATAAATTCTTTGTGATTTCAAAGAAGGATACGTATTCTCATTACCATGTTTCTGTTATTTGAGCAGTCACCTCTATTGTATGGTGTTTTTATAGCTTTGGCATTTAAACTCTGAAATATTTTGCTAATGGATGTGTCAGCTATGTACATTTGCATCTGGACTTCTACCTCTTTATGTCTTTTATTCTAATGCATTAGAATAGCAGGGTGTGGTGCTCTATATGGAAGAAGAATTGTAACCAGTTATAGTGTTATGAAAGCTGCTTTGGGACAAAGAATACTCAATTGGGGTGACAGCAAGAAGAAAGCCAACTTGGGAGGGATACTGAGGGCTCTAGAAATAGCACTGACACAGCTGTGCCCCTCTTCAGCATGTGAAGGACTATGCTTTATTTTTGATTGTCAATGTATTGAACTTCAAAATTGAATTCCCCATCATCCAAATGGTCCATTGGGGTTAATTAAGCAGAGAAGAATAATGCACATGAGGGCCGCTCATTTTACTATTGTGAGCAAGATATGCCAGGTTGCCAATTGAGATGGGGTTGTGAGCTGAGAGTCCACAGGGACAGTGACTCCTCCAGTTGTGTGAGCTCTCACTGTGGTCTACCAGAGGGGACGGCAGAGGGAGGCTACCTGGAAAAGGAGTGCATGTGTGGGTCTGGCTAAGAGGATGAGTAAATGCATGCCAGCTGTCCTTGTTCTTGTGGCTAAGAACCATCTCTGGTGTCCTCAGGACTGTTAAGTGCCACTGGCAAAAATCCACAACAAATGTCCTACAAGATATGAATAAGATATGATGTGCCATTTTCAAAGTCTCGAGATTTAAGTTAAGAATGCACTGTTAAATTAGACCAAAACACAGGTAGTATTTATCCCTGAAACACACAGAACTCAGGCATATTTGTATTCTAATTCTAATTGGGAAAAATTTTAAACTCAAATAATAAGTCTTAAAGTCTTCTTGCCATCTGGCGCAGGATTAAAAAATTGGCATAGCGTTTGACTGCTGACATTAGGTCAACTTTGCTTGGCAGGCCCTATCAGAGAATTTATCAACTGCATCCAAATCTGTTTCAGTTTCCATTTTTAACACTAATGGGTCTAATTGCATCGGTTCACAAAAAGAAGGTTACAAAGCTATTTAGCAATTTCTAAGCAAATTGTCTTCAGCCCGTATATTTTACAACATTAAAAGGGTAGTATACTGGCCTAACAAATCAAAAAGTCTTTAAAACCTGATTTTAAAAAATATGACAGTTTACTTTTACCCTAAGTTGGGCTTGTAAATATCACAAGGTTGTAAAAATATGATTTTTCAGGTGCCTTCAGTGTGCAGAGTGATTTTGCTGTGCTCCACAGGGCCCTCAGAAGAGCCATACCCCATTGGAGAGAAGCCCGAGTACCCCCAGATAAGAGGGATCAAGGGAAGCCTAGGGAGGTCTGCAGTCAGGGGATGGAGGAAAGTAGTATGATGCCGCAGTCTGGCTGGGCACAATTCATGAGCCACTTGTCAAGCAGAAACGAACTTTATTTTTAGAACACACACAGCACAGGAGCTCTTCAGGAATTCCCTCAGAGCCCAACTGCCACCAAAGGCTTCCTGCGAGCCTCTCAACCCCCACTCCTCCTGCTCTTGAGGCCCTCGGCTGGGTGGCATGGGCAGAGCCAAAAGAGTCCCCCAATGAGCACCTCCCTGGTCTGAAAGGGCGGGGAAACAGCCCAATGAGCATCACCGCAGAGGAGCCATTCAACTGGAAGTTTGCTGGGGGCGCGGTGAGCCAATCAGCTGGAAGTTTGCTGGGGCCCCTTGGGCTGTGGCTCTCAACATCATGACTGAGTGCTAAACCCATTGCTTTGGTCCTTGTGACCCCAGGCTTGCCTTTAAATTCCCACTTCATATTGGTGTGGTTCCCTTTACCTGCCTCCTAGGTTGTGCTAGAAAATAGAGGTGGGTGGAGGTTGCCTTCAGTCTGTCCCCACAGCGCCCTGATGTCTGGTGCTGACTATCCACAGCGACATATTCAAGAAGTGGGGATGGAGGAAAGCTGCTGAGAAAGTAATCTCTGCCCATAGAAACCAGCCCCATACGCTGCTGAAGCTTTGTGACCGTCCTGTTTTGTGTGATTCTATTGCTCCGGCAAATCAAATCGTCTCACAGAGGCCCCTCTGCTTCTTGTTGTGTGGCTTCCTTCCATAAAGTTGGGTCAAGATCCCAAATGCCAGGCCTTTCCTGGGCGGTGAAGCTGCTAGACTCTATTTTTACACAAAGGATCTGATCTTTGCTGTCAGTGGTTCTGCCGCTAGTCAGGGTTTTAAGGTTTTAATGTGGCTCATTTTCCTACCTACCCCTCAGGGTGCTCATGGAATGTGGTACCCTGTCCACAGCTGTGGAGTCGGGAGCTAGGGCTGCCTATCCTGCCCTCTGCTGCACGACCTTGGGAAGCTTGGTGAATTGCACCTGAGACCTGAGACTGTGAGGGTGTTAAGGTTCTCTTCAGAACCGGCCCTCTGGACCCTCTCAGGGAGGATCTGGCCTATTTTTTTTTTTTTTACTTTTTTCTTCTTTTGTCTCATGGATTTGGGTGCTAAGACTAGAGTAGGTTGGTGACCTTAACCCCCTGGGTCCTGTGCATAGGGTGAGTGCTAGTCTCAGTGCCCAGGTTCCCTGGCAGGCGGGCTTCAGCAGGGCCCTGGCAGAGTCTGCAGTCTCTAGCAGTAGGCCCACAGGCAGGTGCAGCTGCCCTGGGAGTGCCTAAGGGGCTTCAGGAAGACTGGAGCAGGAGAAGCCCGCAGGCCACCACTCCCTACCCATTGCTAACCTCTGCAATGGGTTAGGAGGTTAGCAATGGGTAAGGAGGAGGAAGCCACCCCCAGGCTGATGGTGGGGCCAGTCCCAGAGGGGCTGGGTGGGGAGGGCCTGGGTGCCGCCCCTTTCCACTTCAGTGACATTTTAACTTCAAACTCAGAACTTACCTAGGAAGTAAAATGGCTTTCTAAATTTGTGTCTTTATTAAAGAAAATACTTAATCTACAGGGGAAAATGATTTCTCACAAAAGTTTTCTATAAGCCACTGTTCCTCGCAAAGGACCTCTCAGCAGAGTGCTGGCCTCTCTTGATCCTTCGCAAGCTCCAGGTCTTGGGAGCTGGAGCAGAGACTATCAGTGTGGCTGGAGGCCTGCAGATGGTTTGGGCTTTCTGTGACTGTGAGAGAAGGAGGCTGGCCAGGTGAGGCCCTGGAGTCCCAAGTGCTAGGGAGGCCTAGGCAGAAGGATCACAAGTTCAAGGCCAGGCTGGGGAACTTAGGGAGGCTAGGTCTCAAAATGGGCTGGAGATGTGGTTGTGTGTAGAGATCCCTGGGTTCAATCCCCTGTAACAGAGAGGAAGAGAGGAGGAAGAGAGGAGGGGGGTTGGAAGGAGGCTGTTGGGAAATGGTGGTCAAAGGGGCCTTTGAAGAAAGGGAAAAGATGCCAGTTGCGGTGATGTGTACCTGTCATCCCAGAGGAGGCTGAGATGGGAGGATTGCAAGTTCGATACCAGCCTCAGCCACTCAGCGAGACCCTGTCTCTAAATAAAACATAAAAAGGGCTGGGGATGTGGCTCAGTGGTTAAGCACCTTGGGTTCAATCCCCAGGACAAGAAAGAAAGCTACCCAAGACCCTTCATGTGAGACCCTTGTGGGGTTTCGTTTTAAATGTAGGACAAAAAAATTTTGTCAAGAATCTTTCCTTCCCTGTAGGAACCGGTATTCTTTTTCTTAATAAACAACAAGTAAGTTATTCCATTTGCCTTCTTACTTGGGCCATATGAAGATACAAAGGTAAAAGCCAAACCTGCCCTTGACCTTCAGTGACTTCTCAGGACCTACCCCTGCATTTCCAGGCATCAATTTCCCTCTGTGTTTTGCAGCAGTGGATGTAGAGAGCAGGGCCTCGCGTGCCAGGCAAGCGCTCCACCCCGAGCTACGTCCCGAGCCCCTTTTCTCTTTGTACCTTCATGAGTATTTGGCTTTGGTTATGAAAACAATCCATAGTCA
Source organism: Marmota flaviventris (assembly GCF_047511675.1). Lineage (NCBI taxonomy): Eukaryota > Metazoa > Chordata > Mammalia > Rodentia > Sciuridae > Marmota > Marmota flaviventris. The sequence goes on along the minus strand of NC_092505.1, from coordinate 106,315,109 downwards.
CTGCTCGAAACCTGGAAAATACAAAGGAGTTTAGATAAGGGGAAAAAACAAACAAACAAACCATCAATGAGTCTATTACTTCCATATATTACCATGAGTAGTTTAGCATTTTTTTTCTATTTTGTTCCACTTCCAAATATGTAAGTAGTGTGTATTTATGGAATACATGAAATACAAGTGGATTGTTGTGTGTGTGTTCCAATTTCCAGGGAGGTTAGGTTTTTAAAGCAGCAGGGAGTTTTTACAGGTAGACCGGTGAGGCTGTGGAGGCAGGGAGGACGGAGCAGCAGGGAGGCCCGGATTCCTCCAGTTGAGCTGTGCGTCCTGGCAAGCAGTGTGCCACCATGAGAAACAGGGGAAGGAAGTGACTCAGGGACACTGAGAGGGTGCCCAGATGAGAGAGCAGAATCAAAGACTGAGCAACCCGTGGGGTCTGAGAAGGTGGGGGTGGAGAGCCAGAGCCTGGGCCTCCCAGTGACCTGGACAGCAGCACAGTCCATCTTACCCTCAGTGCTGCACCGAGCACCCTGTGAGCAGTGCCTTCCCTGGCCTTCGACTTGTGGACGGGAGGCCGTCTCCGTGTCGTGTAAGCCAGGCCCGAGGTTCCTGCGCATACCTGCGTGGGTACCTGTCACAGCTCTGCACACTCAATTCAGTGCCTTTCATCTCTAAGTACAACCGCTCCTTGAGAAAGGCTTCCTCTGTACTCAGCATCAGGGAATACAGTGAATGACACTTTTAATGAACAAGCCCCAGAAACGTCTTGGCTGGATGTGGAGTTGGAAGTGGGCTGCGGAGGCCCCCACTGCTCTGTGGGGGCTCAGGGCCCTCAGGTCTTGGGTAAGTTCTACCCTGTGGGGTCAGGCCTGTCAGGACAAGGGCAGGAGCTCCCACTCTGAAGGTCCCACACAGTCCCAGGGGACAGGGACTGGCCAGCTGTGGTGGCTCCAGGGTGAGCTGGGCTCTTTCACCACTTCAGGGACATGACCCTCCTGTGCCCACAACTTGTAGGAGCCACTGGCTGCTTGTTCGCATGGGGGGATGGTGCAGTGCCAGCACTGAGGACCACGTCATTCCAGCCCTATGGAAGCTGAGCTTCTGACCACAAGAGTGTCCCTGCATGTCCTCCAACAAACAGGGGCCAGGAGGCATGCTGCCTTGCCTCTGGGCACTCTGCTGCTCTGCTCCTAAGGCTTCAGGCACAGCCCAGTAGCCACAGTGTCAGAGTCCAAGAGTCTCCTGAAACAGGAGGGTTCCTGTCCTTCCTGCTCCAGAGTGGAAGGTCCTCGCCTAGGCCATGGACCCAGCCCTGGACCCTGCCTTAACAGGACGGTCTGAGGGAGAGTCACTTCTCAGCTCCAGTTACCTTGCTAAAGAAGTCCACTGCACTCTGATAGCCTCCTCAGTTAGTTCCTCGCTCTGAAGGCCTGTGACAAATCCCAGACGCTGAGTTTCCTCAGGCCCAAAAGCTGACTCAAGGATTTTTACTAAAGCTTTAAACAGAATTACTGTGGTCAAACTCAGGTCTAACTAAGACCATTCATTGTCTTTCCCTTGTCTGTCCTTCCCTCCTCCCTCCTTTCCTCCCGCCCTCCCTCCCTTTCTTCCTTCTTTCTTTCTTTCTTTCTTTCTTTCTTTCTTTCTTTCTTTCTTTCTTTCTTTCTTTCTTTCTTTCTTTCTTTCCTTCCTTCCTTCCTTCCTTCTTTCTTTCTCTCTTTCTCTTTCTTTCTCTCTCTCTTTCTCTCTTCTCTCTCTTTCTTTCTCTCTCCCTCTCACTCTTCCTCTCTTTCTTCCTCTCTTCCTTCCTCTCTTCCTCCCTCTCTTCTTCCCTTCCTCCCTCCCTCTCTCTCTCTCTCTTTCTTTCTTCTCTCTCTCTCTCTCTCTCTCTCTCTCTCTCTTTCCGTTGAACCCAGGGGTGTTTTACCACTGAGCCACATCCCTAGCTCTTTAAAATTTTTTTTTAATTTTAATTTTGAGACAAAGTCCCACTAAGTTGCTTAGAGCCTTACTGAGTTGCTGAGGCCAGCCTTGAACTTGTCAGCCTTGGTGTCACTGGGACTACAGGTGCTCCCCACTGTGCCTGGCACCCCATGGGTGGGTGAGGGCTCAACCATTTCTTTTGTTATTTTTTATGCTTAGGGAAATGAACCTCAATCAATCTTTCCCTATTTTTTTCTTAACAAGATAGTATTGGTTCTTTTATTCATTTATTTATGTATTTTAAGATTGACTATGGCACCTACAGTATTGACATTTGGTAGTTACATTTCACTCCACTTGCTTTGCTGAAGGTGCTGGGGATAGAGGGAGGGGTCCTGTATGTGCAAACAAGTGGCCTACCTTGAGATACTGAGACACACCCCGAGTCCTTTTATACTTTTTTGTGTGTGATGCTGGAAGTTGAGCTCAGGGCCTCTTCAAGAGCAACACCACTGAGCCACATCCTCAGCCCTTTCTATTGTTTGTTTTGAGACAGGGTCTCACTCACTTGCCCAGGATGGCCTTGGACTTGCCGTCCTCTGGCCTTGGCCTCCTGGGTAGCAAGATTACAGGTGTGACCACCATATAGGTGCCCTTAAAGATGTTTGGAAAACATCCAGGTTCTCACTCAGGGCAGTGAATGAGCTTCCTATGGGAATAGTTTCTGTCTTGGATAAGGAATATCAGCAGTGGAGGCATTTAATTGTGAGGAAACAGAACAAAATAAAATAAAAAATAATGAAGATGAACTGACTCCAGCTCAAGGAAGTTTCTAGATCTCAGATGGAGCCAAGTGTTGGTAACAGTGGTTTCCTGCACTAAAGAGTTGAGAGAGGCCATCATTATTCACAATTAAGTTGTGTTTAACAGAAAGAGCAATTTTGTTCCCTCCACATCTGAGGACCTGTCCTAGGTGTGTGGGGTTTGACAGGGAAGAGGCAAAACTAGTTGTGAGGTCAGAACAAAGGGCTAATACTCAGTTTTTTCTATCCAAGTGTGTTGTCTGTGATAGATACAGAAAAACCTCTGATACCATTTATAAAGCAAAGTCAGGGCAGTAGATGATTCTGTTCTTCTTTTAAGTATATATATAGGATGCTGGGTGTGGTGGTGCCTACCTGGAATCCCACTGACTGAGAGGCTGAGTTAAGAAGATCACAAGTTCGCAACGTAGCAAGACCCTCAGCACTTAATGAGACCCTCTCAAAATAAAAAATAGAAAAGACTGGGAATGTAGGTCAGTGGCAAAGTACCCCTCAGTTCAAGCCCTAGTAATATGGATGAAAAAAAAAAACCAAAAAAGAAAAGAAAGAAACTAGCATGCTTCAAACCCAACTCTCCACTCGCCCGCCTCCCTGCATTCATTTCCTGTTGCTCTGTCCTGGGCCTCATAGTGTCACCTGGCGATTGGCTGAAGCCAGGCTGCTTTGTCTTGGTGAGCTCAGGGGTGCTGTGTGAGGAAGCCCCTCATGTCAGGTCCATGAGCTGGGAGAGTTTGGGGGCTCAGGGGGCTGGGGAAGGAGAGCATGGGTCCCGCTCCTGGAGATGAGCTCGCCATGGTGTCGAGTGTCATGGACCATGGGTAGATGAGGGCTCCTGGGCTCAATAGAGCTTGTGTTAAGCATCTGCAGGCCCCACTGTGGCCTCCTGGGACAGAGGCTCAGAGGATAGTGTGTTCTTGGTTGAAACCCACCACAACTGGTAGATACTCGCAGACAGCTCCGAGGGAAGGACCAGCGCCGCCTAATTGTTTTGCTATTACTGATGCTGATGATGCTGACAATTTAAAAGTAGCTAATTGTTTTCCTTCTTTTAGTCACACAGAAAAAATCACCACCTGGCAAGACCCCAGGAAGGCGATGAGTCAGCCCCTGAATCATATGAGCCTCCGCCCTGCCGTCACTTCCACACCAGTGCCTCAGAGTTCCATGGCTGCATCCCAGCCAAACCTGGGTAAGCCCCAGCTCCGACTCCTGCAGAGGGGGCTCTGCTGGCTCCAGGCCTCTTTGTGCCTTGTCTCTCTCTTCCCTCCTTGCTGCCCTTTCCTGCTGCCCGTCCCTCCTTTGTTTGGCCTCTTGGCCACATAGGTTGTGACTCTACCTTAAGTTTGCACTAGAGTGCCACTAGAGTGTCCCCGTTGGGTCCTGTTTCTATTTAGACTAAGGCAGTGTCCCTTCCTGTGAACTGGGATCAGGGACACTGCATGCTGTGTCTGGTAGCAGGTGGGCCCTCCCAGGCCTTACCTGGTCAGGTCTCAGCATAGCCTCCAAGAGGTAACAGAATGCCCCTGTGTGGACAAGAGGACCCCCTGTCATACAGCCTTCGGACTACAGAGCTGAGGGTGGAACCCTGCTCCCTACTGGTGCAGTTACCCATCACCTCATGTGCCTCACAGGGAGGCTCACCTGTCACGTCAACCACAGTGTTTGGGTGTGTGACCTTTAGCCTCTAGAAGGGAATGGTCTCTGCTCTTTAGATCCTGTGCACTGGACACTAGGTCTGAGGAGTGCTCTGGCGGGCAGAAGTAGCCAAGGTTTTGGGTCAATTTTCCCTCCCTTCCTCCCGGGGCTTGACAATAAAAAAGGGCCCTTAGATTGGTTTTGTAAAAAATGTTCTTAGACATTTCCATTTAAGATTAAATACTCAGATACTGCTTTATCCCTGGAGTAGTTAATGTAGGGGTGAAGAGTACCTCCTGCTGGATTTTCAGGAATGAATTGGATGAAAACGGCAGCGTTATTCCCAGACCCCTTTTTCTCAGCCAGTGCATGTGAACTCAAATGGACGCACTCTCGTCCAGGAAGTCTGCACCTTTGTGCTAAAATGTGCAGGTGTGCTTGTGTCCAAGAGCAGAGGGCTTGGACTCCCCTCTCCATGTGCCTTATGTAAAGGGCAGATCAAGGAAAGTGGCCCAGTTCTGTGAGCAGGGGAAGAGCCACCTCTGCTAGACCTCTCATTTTTCTGAGGTTGGGGATATGGAGATAAGCTTCCCATGACTTATTTGTCCCAAATATGTATGTGCTCATGTAGGCGCATATGCCAGTGTCACAAATACACCCCCCGTGCTGTGAGCAGTAGCCACACCTGTAATCCCAGCGACTGGGGCGGGGGCTGAAGCAGGAGGGTCACCCATTCAAAGCTAGTCTCAGCAATTTAGCGGGACCCTGTCTCAGAATAAAAACTAAAACAGCCAAGGGTGTAGCTTTGTGGTAAAGCGCCCCTGGATTCAATCCCCTGTAAAATATCTATCTATCTATCTATCTATCAATCACACCCCAAGTAAATGAGTTTCCTAATTCCATCAGTCTTCAGCTTTCATTAAATATTCTAAAAATTGATTATTAAAGTTTTGACATCTTTCTCTAGTGCTGGGGTTTGAACTGGGCTTGTGTGTGCTCTAGCACTGCAGTGCATTCCCTGTCCTAGGTCTTACTTTATAATCTCTTATAATTGAAAAAAATATCTCATGGGCATGATAAAAGACATTCCAACACTTCAAAGAAGTGTTCAAAAAGTAGGTCTCCCTGCAGTCCCTGTCACCTCTGCCCACCACTTCCTCACCATGCGCTGTTTCTGTGTGTGTTCACACGGTGCTGTTTACGTGTTCACATTGAGCTGGTGTCTCATGTTCTGCACTGTGTCTTGTCTTTCCACTTCTAGACTCATACATTTAGGGCTGCCTCCTTCTTGTTAAAAATTGCCTCATAGTCCAACATATGGATATGCTGCAATTAATGTCCTTGACTAGCTCTGATCTAATGCACACTTAGGTTACCAGTAATCATTATGCTTGGTCATACTCTGCTCTATGCACTCACCTTAATCTTAAAAACTGTATGATAAACTGGATGTAGTTGCATATGCTTATGGTCAGTTCCAGAGACTTGGGAGGCTGAGGCAGGAGGATCACAAATTTGAGGCCAGCCTGGGCAACTTACCAGAGACCATCTTAAAATAAAAATGAAAAAGTCTAGGGATGTAGCTCAGTGGTAGAGTGTCTCTGGGCTCAATCCCTATACTGCAAAACACATAAAAAACACCACCAACAAAAGACCCATAGGCAAACTAGTGAAGTGTCCCTAAAGAAGTTGTATCTGAACATTCTGAAACATATTTACCTGCGGCTGAGTGAAATACCTTACTTTACAGATTTCTAAGAAATTAGGGCAATAAGTTTCTTACAACATGCAGTCTTGGGTTTTCCCAACGACATTGGAGTATAACATTGCCCATTTATAGAGTTAGTCTGTGGAGAGTCACAGATGTGTTCCAACGAGGGAAACATAACCAGGAATATCAAGCAGGTTCCAAAGACCAGGAGAAGAGTTAGAGTCACAATGTCATCCCAATAGCAAATGATTTAGTCAGGACACTGCGTTCCAAGTTAAAAGCTCTGCCTGTGATTCATACTCACTATTATCATTCTTTAAAAATGACAAGATCAGGCCAGGTGTGATAGCACATGCCTATAATCCCTGCTGCTCAAGAGGCTGAGGCAGGAGGATCCCAAGTGCGAATCCATCCTGGACAGCTTAGTGAGACCCTATTTCAAAATTTAAAAAGTGAAAAATGAACAGACTTGGTTGTAGCTCCAAGGTAGAGCACTCTGGGCTCAAGCCCCAGCATCGGAAAAAAAATCAGATCCTTTTCCTCCTCCTTATTCTTTAATTTAGAACTTTGATACTTTTCAATGGAATGTAAGTGAACTTAAGTGATATGTCCCTTTTAATGTCTCCATAATGACATATATATGAAAATGATGTCAAAGTAAAGTTAATAGAATTGCTCTCAGGTGACAGAATTAGTACCTTTTTTATAGCTAACTTTATTATTTCTAGAGCTGTGATATAATTTGCAACATATATATTATAAATAAATCTCTTTTTATTGAAGCCTCTCATTTTTGGGGAGGGGAGTACTAAGAATTTAACACAGGGGCAATTTGCCACTGAGCCACATCCCAGCCCCTTTTTAATGCTTTTCCTGAGACAGGATCCCACTTAGTTGCTTAGGGCCTTACTAAGGTACTGAGGCAGGTCTTGAACTTGGAGTCCTCCTGTCTCAGCCTCCTGAGTTGCTGGGATCACAGGTGTGGCCGCCACCTCTGCTAGACCCCTCATTTTTCTGTAGGTTGGGGATATGGAGATAAGAGTCAGACTGTCCAAAAATGTGTCTTGGCTCTGCTGGTCACCAGCCTATGACCCTTTGAGGTCACAGAGTCGTACCTCAGTCTTCCCATATGTAGAGTGAGGATTATTAATATGTAAGGAAATTATGAGTTTATATCTGTAAAATGCTTAGAATTGTATGTGACACATAAAAAGCTAAAATAAGTACATTTTGTGTTTGTTTTGTGGTACTGGGGATGGAACCCAAGGGTGCATCTTTACCACTGGGCCACAGCCCACTTCTTTCCAGTTTTTATTTTTAGGCAGGGTCTCACTAAGTTGCCTAGGTTATCCTCAAACTTGTGATCCTCCTGCCTCAGCTTCCCAAGTAGCTGGGATGGCAAGCTTGCGTCACCACATGTGGCTAAATGAGGTGTTTATTCTTATTATCATCACTCTTTGTGGAAAGAATAGCTTTATTGTATGTTTTAGTTAACCATGGCATGTATATTTTCAGAGAATTTTGTTGTTCATTATAAAGGCTTTCAAGAAAAATATTTATTTTAGGCTGGTGAGACTGCAAAGCACTCTGAGGAACACTCTGGTTACTTTCAGTGAGGATAGCGCCCTCTGGCGAGTCAACTTTCCCTCCCCCAAGAAGCTCCATATACTGGGCATCTTCCTAAGGGCTTTCCTCGTGTCCCTGAAGGGTGGACTATAAATCCATTGTGTCTTCTGTCCTAGGATTTTGTAATAATAGACTGGCAGATTTGCTATGTGGTTGGATTCACTGAACTTTCAGATATCCAGGTGAAAATAAAATAGGCTCTAAAGGGGATAATATTAATAGTAGTAGTAGTAGTAGTAGTAGTAGTAGTAGTAGTAGTAATAGTTTTTTCCCCACTTTTTTTCACATAGTCACTTCAGCTTGGTGTGGTTTCTAACTGAAATGTTAGTTTTTCTGCTTGCTGAATCGGGTAACTGTAAAGTTTGATTTTGTCTGAGTAGACCAGTGACCTTTAAGTCTGAATCCCCAGATGTTGCCTAGGAATGAAAGACAGAAAGACCTTGGGGGACTTCAGACTGTACAGAAGAGAGGTCACATTTGGGAGTCCCTGCGGAGCTAGTGCGTCCAGAGTGCTTACTTTTAAGTAAGTGACACAGCAAAAGGGCAGAATTCTGTGTATGTGCAAGTGTGAAAGGTGACTCTTTTTATCCAGAACACAAACCAGAAAGAATTTCAAGTAGGCTCTTTACCTTAATTACTATAGATTACTATTAATTACTATTACTGTTATTACTATTAATATCCCTATTAATTTTTAAAGGAAGAAAAAAAATGAAATGAGGGGAAGAGAAAGGACTGTCTACCCTGTTATGACCTGTGGATCAAGGGCCTGGGGAAAGTGGAGCCCACTCCTGAACTTGGTCCTTTATTAGGGTGTGTAGGGACCTGGGGGTTGGGTGGAGGGCAGGGGTCACCTTCATTAGTGGAGTCTCCTTCATAAGCACTTGGAGTCAGAACTCAGTTTCTCTTGGGTTAGATACTTATTACTTGGATTTGTTATCTACCTGATCTGAGGCTCATTTTCCTTGTCTATAAAGTAATGACAGTGGTACCTACCTGATAAAGTTGATAGCAGTAGGGAGGTTCCTGGCCTGGCCTATAGCAAGTGCCCAGAGATGTGTTCTTGCAACCCTTCCTGTGAGCTGGTGGCAGACTCCCCTGTGTTCTAAGGGAGAGCCTCTGCGGTGCTCAGTTAGAAGGCAGTGGGGCTGCTGCTCCCTCAGGAAGACCCAGCCGCGGCAACGTCAATTTTACTGTTTGGGTACTTTTGCTTACAAATTGTGATACTAGTTGGTGCTGCAATGGAAAATAATCTTTAACCTCAGACAGCAGTTGTGAGATGAAGGAAAGCAAGCTGGTGACCATCACATCCCTGTCAGACCCAGGGGCAGGAATCAGAGAGGCCGCCTGTCCAGCTTTTAAGTTCTGAGGGAAGAGGTATCCCCTGCTGCAAGTGAGACATGTGTCAGCATGCAGATACCAAAATCACAGAGCAACATAAAATGCCCCGTATTCTAAAGTGTTTTTACCAAGGGAACATGACATGCAGTTTTTTGGCCTTTTTGGTGATAATCCTGGCGGTCATAAAGCTTACTGCTTGGGCTCTGGTCGCACATTAACAGAACTTATGGTTGGCCTGAGGCTCCAACCTGGGTTGCCAGTGTCCTCCAGACAGTCCGGGAAAAATAAAGACCACATAACAACTTCTCCAGACTGCCAGCCCTGGCCACTCCAGAAACTTGGTGAAGTGCAGCCAGGATTCTCAATACTGCAGGAATTAAAAAAAAAAAAAAATCACACACACACACACACACACACACATCCTTTGAAGTTGTGCCATCCACCAGCCCAGAGCCCAAGCCATCCAGGTCTGAGTCTCCATCTGTACTCAGATTATAAACACATGTACCATTTTTTTCCCCCCTAGGGCATGCTTTTCAAGACAAGATGGAAAATCTTGTCTGTGCTCAGCCTGCTAAATTGACTCATTCTGCCTTCTACAAAGTGCACAAAGGCCCTTAAAAACATTTTATCAAAAGCAAATAAAATAACTAAGGGATTCCACAGCCTGGTGTTGCCTGAAGCAGGTAGAGAAGGATCCTTAAAGTTCAAAGTCAGACTAGGGATCTTGTTTCCCTTTTATTATTTCTTTTATTTCTAATAAACAAATACTAAATTCATTTAACACATGTGATGTTTGACGACTTCAGGACTATATGGTGATGACTTTGTTGTAAGTCCCACATTCACTTTTGCTTAGAGAAACAAATCAACATCACGGCCTAACACTTCTCAAGAGCTACATTAGAAAATTTTGCTTATTGGCAAACTGAATCCACTCTGTGCTCACCATTAAGGGTCCTGTTCTAAAACTGTCCCCTCAGGATCTAATTTACAGGCTTGGGATTCACTGAACTCTTATGTCCATTTTTCTAGAACCAAAACATACATTAAACAAAAAATTTTGGGCCGTGCACAGTGATGTATGCCTGTAATCCAGTGGTTCAGGAGGCTGAGGCAGGAGGATCACAAGTTCAAAGCTAGACTCAGCAACTTAGCGAGGCCCTAAGCAACTTAGCAAGGCCCTAAGCAACTTAGCAAGGCCATAGGTAATTTATCGAGACCCTGTATCAAAATAAAAAACAAAAAGGGCTGGGGATGTGGCTCAGTGGTTAAGCGCCCCTGGGTTCAATCCCTGCCTGTTCCTCCTCCAAAAGTTTGAGAGTAGAGATATATTTTTTTCAGTTTAAACTTTATTACTAACTTCTTTTTTGAGTGTCACAGAAACTCCAAAAGAAAACAAGAAGTCAGAGGAGTGGTTTCAAGGTAGTAATCAAAATGTACTTGAGATAGGCAAAGTTTAGTAAATGATTTACCTAGAATAGAACTTGTCACCACTTTAATCCCAAAGATGATTTCGCCCATTACAACATTGTTCTTCCTTTTGCAATGCACTTGTTTGATTCTACAACCTAAGTCTTGAGGGCACAGATTTTTCTCTGTTTTGTTCTTTCTTCTATAACCAGTCCCTCACGGAGATTTTTGTGTGTGTGCTACTGTGATTGTACCACTGAGCTATGTCACCAGTCCTTTTTAATTTTTTGTTTTGAGAGTGTCTTGGGACTGGCCTTGAACTTGTGATCCTCCTGCCTGTCAGCCTCCCAGGTCTGGGATTACAGGCATACAACCGTGTCTGACCAGAGATTCTTGGTACATAATTGAAAAAATATAAATGACAAATTTTGTCATTTATATATTTTGAAAATCTCTGGTATCAAAACTGGTAAAAGATGATGTGTGATGTTTATGGTTGCCTTAATTATGTGGAGGCAGCAGACGGAAGGGAATATTCTTTCTGATCACATTTACATGGTGGATCATGGCAGACATATCTGGCTGCTGTAATTCTTCTGGATTGGATGTTCTCATCATTTTTTTGAACTCTGTGGTTTATGCAGCATTACCCTAAACATTTTACCAGGAGGGTGGAGGTGGGGAATGCTGGTAGAACTGCTGTGGTGGAAAGTGTGTTTACGGGGGGTGGAGAGCTGGTGGGCACAGGAAGAAGGGAAAGGTTCCTGTTCTTACAGGGTTTTCCTTGATTGGGGTTTCCCTTGATTGGAAAAGAAGAAAGAGTTTTCTAAACACTATAGAAAAATCATTATTTTTTTTTCTTAAATAGATTTGGGGAAGCTATTGTCTGTTGTCAAAATTCACTCAGTTCCACATTGAAGACTACTTTTCTTTGGGGTTTCCAGAAACCTTTCTTTTAAGACTTTTAAAACGTATGTGAAATGGCTGAGCATGGTGGCACACACCTGAAATCCCACAACTCGGGAAGCTGAGGCAGGAGGATCACAAGTTCAAGGCCAGCCTGGGCAATTTAGCAAGACACTGTCTCAAAATTTAAAAAAGAGCAGGAAAGGGGGCTGTGGCTGTGGCTCAGTGGCAGAGCGCTTGCCCAGCATGTTAGAGGCACTGGATTCGATCCTTAGCACTGCATAAAAAATAAATAAATAAAATAAAGATACTGTGTTCACCTATAACTAAAAAAAAAATTTAAAAAAAGCAGGAGAGAAGGAGAAAGAAAGATAGGGAATTATGTGAGTTGGGGCTTTAAAAGATTCTTCAACTTTCTATTATTCATTTGATGATCTACTGTGGTGCTGGAGCTAGAACCTGGGGCTTTGAACGTGCCGGGCAAAGGCTCTCCACTGAGTAGCACCCCAGGTTGTTTTAGGCTTTTCTTATGTGTGATAAAGTGGGATATGATATTTAATAAAGAAATAAACCTTGTTTTTTCCCAAGTATATTACAGTTATCTTAATGTAGGATAACTTTATCTAGATCAGTTTTCTTTTAATATATTAACATTAGATGATGAAGACATAAATTTTCTTAATGCAAAATTTAGGTAGAATATCTCTTCTTCCACAAGCAGTATCAAGACCCATGAGATGTTTGCTATAGCAATATTCAAAATATTCTCCAAGATAAAATTCCCTCAGTTTGCTAGATGAACACTTGGGGTGTTGTGTATACAGAGATGTGTCACCGATGGTAGCCAGTAGCTAAATACATGCCTACAGTATGAAAATAAGTACAGCAGAAACCAGCAGTATAAGGATCACAGCCGGACGCGCAGCAAGCTCTTCCTTACAGCAGTCCAGTCTCGTCCAGCAGGCAGGATGGTTTATGCTGTGATGATAATTTTGATTTTTACCAAAGGTTGCTTAGAGCCTCCTTTCCCACACACGAAGCTTCTTGAGGACAGGGAGTGCCTCATGCAGCACAGGTGTACCACGTTGTAAAATAAACTTATTAAGCGGCTCGGTTATGTATTTTTAAATGTTAGTAGTGATTAGATTTAGGCCTTTGACTTATGGGCAATTTCTCCTGTTTTCTTTGCAATGTGGTTATTTTACATTAACCAAAAAGACAAAAATAATATAAAATAAAATAAAGGAGACCCACTTGTTACCTTGAGCTTCCCATGGTGAGAGGAGAATAGGGTGTTGGGAAGGAGCTCCAGGCCCTGAGCAGAGTCCAGGTAAGACCAGGAGTGCTCAGGCCTCTGCAGTGGATTGAGTCTGCCTAGGGCCAGTTGCTCACTGGTCTCTACTCTGGTTTCTCCTAGTGTGGTCCAGTTGGATTCTACTAGTTGCATTCCTTGGCGCATGTGTTAGACATGCATCTCTAGAATCTGGTGCCTGTTACTCCCCAAATATCAACCCCAGGCTGCTGCTGGGAGAGGTGGCACCGGGGTCACCACTGGGAACTCTGCATGGAGGGTATGGGGTGGGGTCTGAGAATGTCCTGTTTTCAAGAGCCCTGAAGATCCAGAGCATCAGCCAGGTACAGGACCCTCAGGAGGACTGTGTATTGTAGGCCTGTGACTGGAGAAGGCCATTGCGATGAAAGCAGGAAACACACTCAGACACACAGTTCTGACACTGCTGCAGGGACCCTGGAGTCTACTCTCCCATATTTGGAAGGACTGTGTCTGAAGCCCTCATGCGTTCATGGCATTGGCTTCGTCATCTTGGCACTTACTGCAGTGTGCATACGAGCTTTGGGTGAGTGAATGCTGAAGCCTCTTTCCAGAGAGTTCTGACCCTCATCATACCCAGTAAGCTTCAAAAAGCAACGGAACAAGTTACTGCTCAGGATTAGATTACTGAGCAGTATGCTTGCAATTCCCTGGGTCAACATGTGAGCCTGCCTTCGGCTCTGTGTGCTGCTGTGGGCCTGAGCCAGGTTGCTACAGCCTGTCCCTGGAGAGGAGCACAGCCTCTGGGAATTAGTCAGGTTGAGCTCTGATTCAGCCCTTTCTTTGTTGCACCACCTTAATTTATTTCTGTCTCTTTAATGAAGTGTAATCTCATCACTGTTCATGCTATGGATCTCTGCTGGGAATTCAAAAAGTAAATTGATGGTTCAGTTCTACCTGCTGGCTGGCTCCAGCAATTGGCCCCAGGAGCATCCCTGCTCTGCGGGACCTACGTGGTTAGAGGTCTTGGGGTTCAGGATGGCTTGCCATCCAGCCCCTTGTCCCAGATTGGTAAGTGCTGAGTGACACTCTGACATTCTCTTTGATCTCTGCTGAGAAGCCCCTGGTAATCATCACCCCCAGCCAGGTATCAGCTGATTGATTTTTTCTTTCTTTCTGGAAGTCTAAATTTATTCCCTGGGTGTTTTGCAGTTGCTGGTGGTCAGGGACAGCTGTTCTCTGCTTTACTGGAATACTCCTCTGTGATGAAGGCAGCCAATGATACCGTGTGAGAGGGCAAGAGAACAGAAGTCTTTTCTCCTTAAATGCTAAAAAGAGGAAGAACATACCTCTCCCTGGTTAAAAGAAACACAAACAAACAAAAATGGGCAGGGGGGAAAAAAGACCCCAAGTGTATTCAAGGCAACAAGATTCAAGAATGCTATTTTTTTCTTCATGTCATGTAATTGCTATTAGGTCATTATGAATAATGTTATTCAGCCAAAAAAGAAAAGAAAAATTTTACTGTAATTTTACCATTCAAGATTATACTAGCATTTTCTTATATATTTGACTTTTTTTCAATATAGACCTAAACAAAAAAAGCTGGGAAATTCTCTACATTCATTGTGTGTGTGTGTGTGTGTGTGTGTGTGTGCCTATGCTGGGGCACACATACACACACACACATTTATTTATTTACTGGTACTGGGAATTGAACCCAGGAATGCTCTACTACCCAGGCCTTCTTATTTTTTGAGACAGAGTCTTGCAGAGTTGCAGAGGCTGCCTCAAACTTGAGTCTTCCTGCCTCCCTGGTGGCTGGGATTATAGGCATGTGCCTCAACTCCCATCTGTGGCCTACCTTTTAAATTTATTGTATCATGAGCTTCTTTCCATATTAGTGAATATTTTTTAGTAATATTTTTTTATGAGCTGCTTTTTAGTAACTTAAGCGTATGGCAAAAACATTCAAATAGTTCCAAAGGGTATTCACGAATGGTCTGTCCCTTGGCCCCCAGGACCCCCAGCCCTTCGTTCCTCTGACCGACAGCACTGCCAGCAGCTTCCTGACTGCTGGAGCTGTTCTACATATGCATGCACACATGGATAGAGATGTCTTTTTCAAACCTAACATACATAGAGAGCTTTCTAAATCAGTACTTACTGATTTATTCATCTTTTTCAGCTTATATAATAATTCTACTCTGTTGGTGTACCATATACTTTAAGCAGTCCCTGGTGCTAAATATTTAGTCCCCTCCCCATTGTACCCTATTATTGAACAATGCTTGCACTAAGGTTCTTGTGCCATAGGCTGTTTGTGTCTAGTATAATTTTGTCAAAGTAGAATTCTTGAGAGTATATGCATTTAAAGTTTAACCGTGTTACTCCATTTTTTTCCTAAAAGGTTATACCAGTCACACTCCTACCAATAAAGTACTTCTTTCCCATATATTGGTCAGTAAAGTCATTATCAAACTTTTTAGTCCTTACAATTTGGATAGATAGATATAAGCTAGGTTCTAATTGTCTTAATTTTTTTAATGTTATGAATGAACTTAGACATGTTCCTTTGTTTACAAATCTTTATTTCATGTTAATGGCTGCAGTGTTCCTTGTGTAATTTATTTAACCAATTGCAAAACCAGTGCAATAATTTATTTAACTATTTCAGTTGAGAGACATAGGTTGATTCTACTTTTTTTTATCTATTTAAATAATGTTGTAATACATATTTTGATTCATTTTTTGTGTCTACCTTTAATTTTTTCATTTTCCAGTTTCTTTGGGCTTTTCATTTGTGAGTAAAATATAGATATTCCTTAAAAAGAACAAATTTGAAGTACAAATTTGAAGATCCATTGTGTGTTGGGAGGTGATTTGTTTGGGGTGATGCTTTCTTTTTTAAAAAAAATGGTTTAAAATTGCCATGAAAGCATATTTTTAAGCAGCCCTGCTTCCCACGGGCCTTGTGTATCAGCATGTGTGTGCACGTGCTTCCACTGAGCCGCTCCTGGGGCACTGGAAGGCAGCTGGCTTCTGGCAGGCATGCATGGCTGTCCACATCATCGTCTTCCCTGCCCTTCTCAGTATTATGTTTCTCAGACACCAGTGAAGGAGCGAGTTGTGCGTTTTGAATTTTGCCAAGATTTAAATATTTGCAGAGATAGAAAGAAAGTGAAAGAAATAAAGAGAATAAAGGAAGGAAGGAAGGAAGGAAGGAGGGAAGTGTCTCCTCAAAGATCAATAATGCTACAGGACAGTGGCCTGCAGACAACACCATTTCTCTGGACCTGCGAAAGAATTTTCCATCTCCAGGGGGTTTGGAGTCTGTGCCACATAAAACTCACTTGTTTTTAAGTATGTCACATTTTATTTTGAAATAATCTTAAACTTCAGAAAAGTTTCAAAAAGATATATAGAATTCCAGTCTATCCTTTGCCCAGATCTACCTTCATTGTTCATAATATGCTTGCAAAGAAAGACACGTTTATTTCTCTCTCCCTCTCTCTCTGTGTCCCCCCTCCCCCTCCCTGGTCTTTCTCTCCCCCTCCCTCCCCTCCCCCTCCCCCTCCCTTCCCTCCCCCTCCCCCTCCCTTCCCCCTCCCCTCCCCCTCCCTCTTTCTCCCCCTCTCCCCCTAGCCTGTCTCCCCCTCTCTCCCCCTCCTGCTCTCTGAGTACACTTTTTTTCCTGAACTACATAAGATGAAGTTGTAGACATCACACTACTTTACCCTTACACATGTCAAGCTGTGTTTTCTAAAGGGACATGCTCTTATATAAGCACGATGCAGATATAAAAATCAGGAAATTTAGTATTGTTACAGTGCTGTTATCTAAGGCACAGTCCATATTTGAAATGTCTTCAATTCCCTGATAATGCCCTTTATGGCTGTTTTTGTTTCTGGCCCAGAATCTAATTGAAGATCATGCATTGCATTTAGTTGTCTTATCTTCTAAATTTTCTTTCTTTCCTTCTTTTTCTTGGTGCGGGGGATCAAACTCAAACGCTCTTATCACTGAGCCCCACCCCCCTTTTCCTTAATTGATCTTAACCTGTAGTAATTCCTCAGCCCTTTGTTTCTGCACTTTAACATTTTAGAGGATCAAAGATCTGTTGTTTTGTAGACTATTTAAAAAATGTTTTTGAAATTTTTTTTCTGGAGCTGGGGATTGAACCCAGGGACCCTTTACCACTTAGCCACATCTCCAGACTTCTTTATTTTTTATTTTGAGACAAGGCCTTGCTTTGTTGCTGAGGGTCTTGCTAAATTGCTGAGGCTGGCCTCTCCTTTTTGACTCTCCTGTCCCTGGGATTACAGGTATAAACCACTGTGCCTGGCTGTGGACTGTTTTTTATTTGGATTTGTCAGACATTTTCTCATGCTCAGACATAGGTTAGACATTGTATTCTTTTCATGCCATAGCAGGAAGCACACAGTACTGATTTGTTCCAGTACTGGAGATGTTAGCAGGATCACTGGGTTACGGAAGGGGGTGCAGTTTGCTTGTGTCAGGTGACATGTTTAATGAACATGTTCAGTAAAGATAATAAGATGAGTAGGCTTTTTGGTCTACTAGGTCTCCCAAAGATGTAGCCCAAGGTCATGTAAGTCCTTCCCTTTGGAATGCCTGGAGGATGTCATTGTTGACAAGGTATTTATGTAGCTATACATGTAGGTAGTTTTAAAGTGAAATGTTGACACTTTTATTCATTTATTCCCTGATCTTTCCTTATATACAGCATATAATAATAATAATAATAATAAAAAACAGAATAATTAAGTTAGGGTAAAGAGACACTGGGCTGAGAGAACTACAAATCCAGGGAGCAAAATGCAAACCATGGGGCCTTGAGATTCTGGAAGTAACTGCAGAGTGGCTCAGAGACTCCTGGGGGCTCTCGTGGACAGGGACAGAGGTATAGTCTATCAGTCACCAGGCAAAGGCTTGTATTGTGTCGGGTTTTTCCAGGTGTAAAGACCTAAGCTCTAATTCTGTAAGTCAATGTCCTAAAAAAAATCCCATCTGTGATACTAGTTGTTTTAGGGAGCTTTTCTATCACCCTCACCGGACCAGCCCATAAGCACAAAGGTGTATACACCACACATCCAACCCAGGGTAGGCAAGGGTAAAATCTGGAAAATCCAGAGCCATGGTCTCTGGTTGTGTGTTTCATGGGGCTTTTGTTTTCAAGGACAGAACCCTTTGGCATATCCTTCCAAATAAAATCTTGAGTTGTGGGCTTTGGTGTGTTTTGCTCAGGATCAGGCCTTCTGTTCAGGGTTGAAGGGCTGCGCTGCTTTGGTTTCTCCATGCCACCACCCCAACCCTGCCCGACCTTTTTTCCTGTTCTCTTAAACATGATCCTGAAGTAATGCACAGGCCCAGAGACCATAGAGGGAGACGTGGATCCTAGGAGCATCTCTTATCCTTCCTGCTGTTGACAGGTTAACCAGAGAACAGGGTCAGCAAACCAGGAAATGTCATTTGGAATTCCTAATAGAAATATGGAGAAATTCTGGGCTCCCCAGGGCACTCCAGAACTTCTCCATATTTTTATTTTTTCAGAAACTTTTATTTTACTGTATTTTTTTGTGTGAAATGGTCCAGCAGTTTTCTGTGCAGTCCAAGCAGTGAGCTGGACAGCGACTTCTGACTCTCTGGAGGGGAGGCAGTCACGTGCCCGCCACAGCCCGCGACGCCCCGGGAATCACCCTGCCCTTGCCTCTGCTTCCCCACCACGGGGGCTGCCCTTGGCACTTAACAGTTTCTCATCCTAAGATTTCCCCTAGGCGGATTTCCACATGTCATTCAGATGTATTAGATCCGTGTGACCCCCGCAGAGAGGCCTCCCCACCCTTGCTATGGAACTTAACTCCATGCTTGTTTCTTACAAACCTGTTGCTTAAATTATATGCTATTGCACATCTCTTTTTGTTTTTTTTAACTAGACTGTGATCTTCAAGGGATAGGGACCTTGCTCTCTGTCCATCACTAACTCTGTACCTCAGATCATTGAGGGTGAATATTAAGTGAACCATAGGACACACAGAAAAAAAAAAAAAAAAACCCAAAACCAAACCAGAGTAATCCTGCTGTGCAAACACCACCTGTTAACATTCTGATACTTTTTCCTTCGGAGGATGATTAACTTTGGGAGTTTACTAGAAACCCTGTAAGATCTAGGGATGCAGTCTTCAAGAAATACATGCACACATAAATTCCTGAAATCTGGCCTGTGACATTTCCTGGTTTGCTGACCTTGCTCTCTGGTTAACCTGTCTTACTGCTCTGCTAGCCCAGTGCCAAGCATGTCACATTGTCACCTTTGTTCATTTGATTGCTGGAAAATGGCTCTTTCTTAATTGGCATTTCTGTGATTCCATGGGAAACTGATAATATTGTTTATTAGAAATTGCAAGTTCTCTTTCATAAATTGTTGGAGTCCTTTGACTGTCTCTTGGATTCTTAGTGTTTATTGTGTGACATCTTTAAATAATAAAGATTTTTACCAAAATGGCATATTATAAAAAGGAATCAGTAAAAGCCAGCGGTTCTCACTGGTGACTCCTCTGTGCTCCTCGTGGTCACGGCTCATTTTCTGCTGTTTAGCTTGGGTCTCCATGCTTTGCACCTGGAGCAGTTTTAAAATCATTCAGCAAAGCTAACTAAAAAAAAAAAAAAAAAGTGACCATAGATTCTCTCCTGACGAATGAAAATAAATGCATGAATCAGAGTTTCCATTTCCTGTCGGGATAAAAGTATACCTATTGTCTGAAGATAATAAAACAGTTTTGGTTATATTTCTAATGCCCAGCTGTGGAATTAAATTCAGAATTACAAGGATAACTTTGTGAAGTGGCAAAGTAAAATCTCCCAGTTTCCACTTTTCCTAAGATAGGTCCTTGTTTGCTAAATTCACTAGCTCTGCGGATGTGCTTCCTGCCACAGGCCACTTTTGACAGATCTTTCGCTATCCCTTAAATCAGATGGAATCTGGGTAACACATTCTGGTGCTGCCTTAGCAGAAGAAAGATTATTTCTTTACAGCAAAAGGATCCAAATCAACATACCAGGAAGATGCAGGATTTCTTTTCTGCATTTTTCTGGATATATTATAATGATGAGAACTGACGTCTAAATCCTCTTAGTGTCAATAAACAACATTCAGGGTAACATATTTACTAGGAAAGTGTGAAAACCAGTGTTACAGGCATCTTGGTCCTCCCACATAGTAGAGCACAGATGTCCACTTTCTTGCACAGGGTTTGTGGACTGGATTACTGTTTGTATGGGCTGGACAGGAGAGCAAGTAGGAAAATCATTTCTTGGTGCTCAATATTCAAGGTTTCCTGTGAAGTTAATGCAGGTTGGCTTACAAGGCTGAAACTGGATGGCCTGGTCCATCTGCTCGACCTTGAGCTCCTGGAAGTGGTTTCATGGCTTGAAACAAGCAAGCTGGGAGAGTGTGGTCCGCGTACATCACGGCTGAGCTCTGTGCCTATCAGCTGAGTCGTCTGAGAAGCTTCCCTATAGTTATTCTCACTCAGAATTGGAATAAAGGTTTCAGTGTGAAGTTGGAATAGAGGAACTTCTTGGTCTAATACTTTGCAGATTTTTGGAACCAAATCCACCCTGAAGTGAAAAGCTGCTTTTTTTGCTGACCTTGTTGGACAGCTAAGACTGTTTCTGGGAAATAAGAGAAACAAGCAGCCCATTGTTGGCAGGAGCTGAGAGAGACATCAGGAAGGTGGAGGCGCGTCTGTAGCCCTCTATTCCCTTCACTGTGCCGTGACTGAGTCAAGGCTGGACTGTGGCTGGGTTTTCTTTCCACCTCTGTAGACATGTGTTTCCCATCAGCCAGGGCTGCGTGACACCTGAAGTTGGCCAGCTCACATGAGTTAAGCCTGGACCGCCCCATAAACAGAGAGAAGGCCTGCAGCTGTGCCCAGAACCCTCGGTGCTGAAACACCCTCCCAGCTCAGCATGTCTGGGGCCGCATGGACCTCAGACACTATTCACACCTGTGTGTTTCGGCATCTTCTAGTTGCAGGTTGCAATTCCCGAAAGCCCCGTGGCCAGAATAGCTTTGCATCTGCTTTAGGACGAACCTTGCTGAATTATGAAATGCAAAGTTTATCTGATTTTCTCTTTTTAAAATTTTTCTGGACAATTAAAGAACAAAGCGCTAGGCCATTTTGTGTAAAACTAGATCCCACCCACAGCCTGTCATCAAAACATGATTCATGTTTACTTCATTTTAAAAGGAAACAAGTTGATTAAGTTGGTCACACTAGACTAATTCATGAGATGGGAAGAGGCACTGGTTCTCCTCCTCACCACATTTCCACTTAGCAGATATTATTTGATTGCTGAGGGTCGCAGGACGGCTGGGGTGGGCCATGGATCAGAAGGTGTCAGCCATTGTGTCCTAGCACGACCTTGGGACTCCCAGGGTTTGTTGCAGGTCTGCCACAGTCTACATGTGTGATTTCTGCTGAGTCATTTAGCCTTTGAAGTTTCTTCATCTCTGAAATAAGTGAATTAGTTGAAATCATTGGTCTTAAAGTGTGTTCCAAGGCCCCGTGCCAGGATCTCAGGGGCGTGAGCAGCAGCTAAGCCCAGTCAGTGTCCAGCCTCAGAACTGTGCTTCTTCAACATATTTTTAAAAATTTTGTTTAAAATTTCAATGGGACAGTTGGGAAATGCTGTAGGGAAAGCACAGTGACATCGAGCCCAAGAGAATTTAGAGAAGACAGTGGAAGGGGCTGCCCAGGCCCCAGGCAGAATGTGGAAGGAGCCGCTGGATGCAGGGGCAACCCTGCTCTAAGCAAGATGTTGGGCTGGGGCAAGATCCTGTACTGAAGAGAAGTTTGAGAACACACGTCTAAGTGACCAAGACCCTGTGCAGCCTGAAGTCTCACCATGTGAAGGTGCGAGGTAAATACACGGCCCCACCCAGGAAGAATGTTGGGAGAACAGGAGGGATGAGTATGCCACAGGGTATGAGGCAGAGCAAAATGAGCACTAAGCAAGCCACGGTGCTTGAGAAGTTCAGAGGAAGCAGCGACTGGGACCCAGTACTCACTACCTGTCCTACCACTGGGGTAACGAGTGGGCGCAAGGCCTGCTCCAGAGAAGAAGAGCTGTGGGGGGCAGATTCCAGCTTGTTCTGTTTTCTCTTCTTCATTGCTTCTTTTAAATGAAATCTATGGTGATCATCTTCACCATTAAATGAAACTGATATTTTGTTATCAATTTCTGACTCATAACCCTAAACTTTATGGAGAATGAATTCAGGGCCTACTATGTACATCAATCAGATTTGAAATGCACCAAAGTCATATTTATTCTTTTTTTTTTTAAGTTTTCAAAATGAGATTTAAGAAACATTAAAAAAAATCAAAAGAACACTTTGTAGTGTCTTTACAACATTTCACACGATAAAATAGGAAATAACCAGACAGGTATAAAACTCACACTAGACTAACCATGTTAATAAAGAAATAGGTCCCATTTTTCTATTTTTATAAGGAAAGAAGAGCCATGTCAATATGCTGGTTCTGAGCGGCAGGGCAGACCTGGCCCTTCCCAGGGCTTGTTGACATGCACAAACCCGTCCCACAGGAAGCCTGGAGTTGGTTCAAGTTGCAGGAAGAGACTGGATCATTGTTTCCCAGGAGAGCTACATTTGGGAGGGGCAGCTCTTCCAGGAGCCCTTTGGGAACTGTTTTCCTGACTGATGAAACGCAGTGTCAGCAGCTGTGCTTGATTTTCTTAAAAAGTTAAGAAGCACTTATGTGTAATAGTTCTGCTCTGATTATCAGGGAATGTGGATACTATAGTACCTAGGCATGGTGGTGATACCTGCAATCCAAGGGACTTGAAAGGCTGAGGCAGAGGATTGCAAGTTCAAGATTAGCCTCAGCAACTCAGTGAGATCCTGTCTCAAACTACAGAGTAAAAGGGCTGGGGATGTGGCTCCTTGCCCCTGGGTTCAATCTCTGGTACCAAAAAACAAACAAAAAAACCAACCCAAAACAAAAGGAGGGCAACCACCTGGTTATAATCCAGGAGGACACACTGCCAATCTTGATTGCCTTACCTGACTTCTAGTGAATGTTATTTTTATACTGGGGCCTCGTTTTCTTTTTAAGAGAACATATTAGGCAGAAATAGAAACATGGGTTCTGCTACTGTGAGGCAGGCCTAGGGCCTTGGACAGTCACAGGCTGAGGATGACAAACCAGCCCATATGTAGGGACTTCTGCAGAGTTAGCACTGAAAGTCCTGTGTCTTGAGGCTTCCCTCAGTTCCAGGCAAGCCAGGATGGCTGGTCACTCTCTGCAGCTGACCTCAGGGTCAGCATTGGTAGGAGACAGAGATTGGGTGAGTGGAAGCCTAGTTACCTTTCTGGTGCTGCATTTAGCATCCTTAAAGGTGTTTATGATGCAACTGGTCAGACTTAGCTCAGGTGTCAACCTGAACCAACCTCCTGCCAAGGAAGAAGCTTCCCAGGTCGCATGTCAGTCCATTACCCAGTGTGGGCATCTGAATGCTGTGTTTATTTGTTTTGAAAAAATGTCATTCTTCATCCCACTCTCAAAAGAATGATGTCGGAAGGGTTCATTGGAGCAGTCAGTGTTGTTTTATCATAGCAAATGAAAAAAATTCTAAAATATGATTTTGAATATATAGAGCTAAGGTTTTGCTCATCTGTGAAAATTTATAAAGTTAAGCTGTCTGTGAAATTTTCTTGTCAATCAGTATTTGCTTATGGAAAACTTCAGCAGACATTTTTTTGCAGTGTTTTACAACCTTTGCTTTCCCTGTATTTTTATCTTATTTATGTATTTATTTGAGATGGGTCTCAGTATGTTGCCCAGCTGGGCCTAAAAATCTTGGCCCAAGTTATCTTTCTGCCTCAGCCTGGTGGGGAACTGGGATTCTAGGGATGACCACCGTAGAGGCTTTATATTTAGTTTGTGTCTTGTGCAGCGGTCCCTAACACTTAGACTCCCGAAACGATTTGTTAACATCTGGTTGCTGTTTTCCATCCTCTACCTCAGTTCTGAGTAGCTTAATTAATTTTAAAGAGCTAAGCAGATAGTAGGAGTTTAATAAATGTTAATTCATATTGAGTTTCATTCATAATTCAACATTCTGCCAAGATGTCTGGGAAGTTGCCTTAACCAGTGTTTCTTAGTATCGTACTAAGAAACAGGAACACTTGCAAGATTTGTGTGCTGTAGGGTGTTTAGAACACTGGTCTTGCAAGTTGAAGAAGTGCTGTACTCTTAACCTCCCTCTCTCCCTCTCAGTAACTACATTTAGCATTATAAAAGCTCTTAAGAGACCCTGCAGTAAAATAAATGCATGTAACTTTATTTAGCCAATACTTCACAATCTTATTTGACCACGGGACACATCTGGAAGCAACATTTTTATTTTTAGTTTAATATCTACTTATTTTCATGGAGCACATTATAAATCATATTTCCTTTTGAATATTACATCTATTTTTATATACCCTGTAAAAACTAATTAAGTGACTCTCGAAGATAGGTTACCCAGCATGCTCCCCAGTATCCATTGGGCACAAGGAGTGTGTGTGTGTGTGTGTGAGAGAGAGAGAGAGAGAGAGAAACTATATTCCTTAGAACAGTTTTAGTTTTACAGAAAAAGGTGAGCAGAGTTTCTATATGTGGCATACCTATTTTGTCCTCTTGTTGAATCTTACGTTAATATGCTGTATTTGTTATGATTGGTGAACCAGTGTCGACACGTTATTACTAAGTAAATCTGTGCTTTATTCAGAGTCATGTTCACCCGCTGTCCTTCCTGATCCAGGACACCCCACCCCTGACACTACCACGCTACCCCTGGCTCCTCAGACTCTGCTGGCTTTGGCACGTTCTTTGACTTTCCTTGTTTTTGATGACCTGGATAACTTTGAGGAGTATTGTTGAATATTTTGTATGCTTCCCTTTGCTTGGTATTTGTCTGATTTTTTTTTTTCCCTTTCAGGATAAGACAGGATTATGGGTTTTGTGGGGGAAGAATACAGTACTTAGTTGTGCATTAAAGAGTATCATTTTCGTCCCCTCATGTTGAGGCACATGCTATCACTGAGTCTCGTTCCTGTACTGCTAACCCTGACCCCATGGCCAAGGAGGTTCTGGGTCTCATCCCTGTTGTGCTGACCCTAACCTCATGGCTAGGGTGGTATTTTTCAGATTTCTCCAAAATAAAGTTTCCTTGATTCCCACTTAGTACTATGTCTTTGGAATAAAGTCCCTGGTGGCAGTTCTGTCCCCCTTTCCCTTCAAGACTTTATATCTACATAAGTATTTGGAATTCCTTGATCCAGAGACTTATCTGTTCTCCCGTTTATTTATTCCATTTTTTGTTTTTATCAGCATAGATGCCATGGGTTCTACATTTTCTTAAACTTGTGAGCCCCACGTGAGACAGTCCACTCCCGGCAGGACAGAGGCACAGAAGAGGCCTTGGAGGGCCTTCCCATTTCCTCAAGCGGCCTCATGCCTCTGACACCCTGGCAGAACCACATGGTTTTGGAAGTTCAGCTGACAGTGCAGTTGAAGCACCTTGTCTTTGAATGTGACCAGGAACATACAGCTGACTGAAGATGGTGCTCTTTGCCCCCCAGGCCCATGTGGGAGGAGAAGGAGCAGAAGGCAAAGCAGGGCTTAGGTGACTTCTGACCCTTGGGGTGCTGACTGTCCCTTCCATCTTCTGCTTAGAGCCAGCCCCATGCAGGCCCCTGATGGTTTTTGTAGTTAAGCCTAAGTGTGTGGTTTGCTTCCTTCCCTTGGCTTTGTGTATGTGTGTGAGTGTGACCAAAGCCTATTTTAAAAATGAGGGAAGCAAGCCCAGGACGTTGGAGAGCGAGCCACTGAACCTCTCCAGGGCCAAGAAGACGTTTGTCAAACATTCCAGGAGGCGAGCCGGGCAGGCCCTAGGTTCCTGGCCTCCCTCTGTGTCTGCAGCTTCTGGCTGGGGGAAGCTGCCAAAGCACTTTCTCCATGAGCCCTGTTCCCTGGTGCTGCAGAAGCAAAGCCTCTACCTCTCCACGTTGGCGCCTCGTGCAGCAGATGAAGTCTGGCTTAGCCTAGAGTCCAGGCCATCCCTGGCCTCTAGCCTGTCCTACTCTTAGGGCTTTGAGAGGTGACCAGGGGCGTGTGCCAGAACCCGTGCACCCTTGCACACTGTCCCAGGCAGCGCTGACCAGAGAGTTGTGTCTGTGGGGAGCAACCCAGTCCCACCTGATCTCCTATGGGCTGGGGCTTCACCAAGGCCAGGCTCTAGATCACAAGGGCCTCTGAACCTCAGATGCTATGGAGCTTATTTTGTGTGTGTGTGTGTGTGTGTGTGTGTTTTCTTTTATATCAAATAATGCCAATTAAGAGCATTTTTTTTATCAGTTTCCGAAGAGAAAGCCAGTTATAAAAAAAGAGGAGAGTAAGAAGAAGAAAAGGAAAAGGAGATGAAAAAGAAAAAGATTAATGGGGATCTAAATTTAAATTCTGACTCTCTTGGAAAGAAATTAAAAATAAAAAAGAAAAAGATGTCCTGGCTTTAGTTTTGATGCATTCTTGCTTCAGTGGAGAACTCTTCTGTTTGGGTTATTCCTTTCTGTGGGGACTGGCGAAGGTCTAGGACTGACGAGGTCTTTGGCCTTTTTGAGGCAGTTCATGGCTGTCTGCCCATAATCCAGTTTGGCCTCAGATTCTGCATTTGGAATACTCTGCATCTTTTTCTTTTTCTTCTTGTTTTCTCCCCACAGTGTTCTGGAACATTATCCCGAGGAGTATTTTGTTCATCATGGATTCTGATGTTTTTCCTTCCCCCCGACGTCCTGGGGACTGTGTTGCTGCCTTGGGCCTCCTGTGCCTCTGAGTGGCTAAACTAAGGGGTGGCTCTGGTTTGGAAGTTCAGCTGTCAGTGCAGTTGAAGCATCTTGTCTCAGCTCAGCCAGCAGTGAAGTCCAGGAGTGCCAGTCTCAAGAGAGCTCAGTAATAGAACTCAATCAACCAGAGGGTGCAGAGTATAGATCTGCGTTGCCAGTGCCTGGGGACGTCAGGACGGTTGGCTTCCAGGACACTTCTGGCAGACACTGAATTCCCTTGTCTCTGGGCTTTGGTCTCATTCCAAAAAGAGGTTGTATCAAGTGGACTCTTAAGTCATGATGAGATGTCTTGATGATGTTCTGAGCCTTGTTTTAATTTGAGGATTATCTTCTTTTACCCCAGCAAGAAAATATTGAGTGTGATGCCTTCAGGGCCATGTTTACTGTTTTGTTTTGTCTTGTGGCTTTGTTTCCTTACTTTTCATTTCCATTTGTTTTACATAAGAGTTAGGGTTTGGATGTGAGGTGTCCCCAAAAGCTCCTGTGTTAATATAGAGATGTTCAGAGGCTAGGTGACTGGAGTGTGGTGCTGTGACCTCATCTGTCCTTTCTAGTGTGAATGGACTGGCTGGGTGGAAACTGTGGGTAGGCAGGGCTGGCTGGAAGAGGAGGCGCAACTGGAGGCTGCCCTGGAAGGGGGCATCTTCCCTCTGGCCCTTTCCATTCTCTCTGCATCCTGACCCCACTGTGAGCTAAGCAGCTGTCCTCTGCTGGGTCCGTCCCCCATGATGTCCTGACTCATCTTGAGCCCAGAGCATAGGCTGAGGCCTCTGAAACCATGAGCCCCAGATAAACTTCTTCCTGTAAGTTGTTCCTGTCACTGGGTATTTTGGTCACAGCGATGCCAAAGCTAATAAAAAAACAATAAGTATCAGGGCGTGTGGGGAAACTTCAAACAGAGCAGAATAGGAAAAGGAAGACCTCTCATGCGGACGCGGGCAACTTCCTGTCCAGAGGTTCCACTGTTCTCAGTGTCAGGCGGATGCCTCTGGAGGGCAGTGCTGCATGGATGTCATGTGCCCCTCCTTTTTGGCCATAGAACATGTGGCTCTGCACCTTGTGACTCTGCCCCTCTAGACCACGTTTCTGAGAGATCGTTCCATAGAAACCCTACAGAACTTCCTCACTCTTTGGAATGATTATGTAGGATGTCTCTGAAGGTGCAGCCCATGCTCCCTGGTATGCACAGCCCTTGACCTCAGCTCAGTCTTGGGCTGTTATGAGCAGTGCCATGGTGAGTGTCCTGTGGTGATGATGCTGTCGGCTTTGAAAACAAAGCCATTGTGTAAGTCCGCTCCTCTCCAGACACTACGGTTGGTGACCAGAGAGGTCTGGTCTGAGTGGTGGAGTCTGGGTTCATGGAGGGACCCCCAGTGGCTCTACCATTGCTTCCTGTGGGTGTCTCATCAAGGCTGGTGTTGCAGACCAGCAAGGTGTGGTTTGGGAAGAGCTCTTGACTGGTCTCACAGTCCCCCAGATGAGAAATAAGATATTAGTAATGTCCCCGAGAGTTCCAGGTCACTGTGAGGAGCTGAGGAGCCAAGTGCAGTGCGTGGGGTGAGCCTGGTTCCACGTGCCATCTAGGGAAAGCCGCTGAAGACAGTCCCACTTGAATCTGAAGTTACCAGACCCGAGTCAGTTTTTAAAAATATTTTAAACTTCTGGTTTATAAAAAGATAATTCAGGATTAATAGCCTATATGGATATTGAAAATATTGAGCATTTTTTTGTTGTTGTTGTTTATAGAAAAGTAGGAGCATACTTTTCTAGAAGGTTCAGAAATGTCTGTCCCTTGAAATGACCACAGTTCTTTCCTCACACCCTCTGCATGTCTGGGTTTTTCTGATTGGATTCTGTATGTAAGTGATGGTTTCCCTGGGAACCTTATATGCACAGCCCTTGACCTCCCACTCCCGCCTGCTGTGGAATTGAGGTAGCTATGCTCTAGCAAGCTCTAGAAGGAAATAGACATTTCTGTTATTTTGGCATCAATCGGAACTGTGGGTTCCCCCCTCCCCCACTTCAGTTCTCAAACTAAGAGTGTGGGAAGTAGCCAAAAGTTCTCATCCACTGATGCTCATGATTCATGGATTCAGTATGAGTATGGCCTGTGTGCTGCACTTACATTCAATACCTGGGTGATTAGGACACCATAGAATCCATTCAAGAAAATTTAGTTACAAGATATGTTTCCATATAATATACATAGCAAATGGAAGATTTAGAAGGTTTAACTTTGGGGGCTATAGTTCAGTGGTAGAGTGTGTGTTTCAAAGACAAGGCCAGCCAGGCACAGAGGCCCACACCTGTAATCCCAGTGACTTGGGAGGCTGAGGCAGGAGTATCAGAAGTTCAAAGGCAGCCTCAGCATCTTAGCAAGGCTCTGAGGAACCTAGTGAGACCCTGTCTCAAAATACAAAATGAATAACTTAAAGTTATTTTATTTTAAGGGCTGGCTCAGTGGTTAAGTGCCCCTGGGTTCAATCCCTGCTTAAAAAAAAAAAAAAAAAAATCAAATAATAAAAGGACAAGGCCCTGGGTTCAATCCCAGTACCAATAAATAAATAAGTAAATTGAAGTCTTAGAACTTAATTAAAATACATGCATTTAAAAAAAATCTTTTAAAATAGTGAGATCAAATATAGCAAAAATCCTAATTTTTTCTCAGAAATGAAATGAATATATAAAATTGTACCTTTCTGTCTTTGGTCCTGACCTAGAAACTAAAGCGTGGTTGTCTTTATTATATATTAGCCTGACAGAAGTGAAGCAAATTTGACTGGTGAACTGGAGGAAAAACTAGAACTATTTTTTGAGATAGGTCCTCATTGTATTGCCAGGCTGGCCTTGAACTTCCAGACTCAGGGATCCTCTTGCCTCAGCTTCCCAAGTGGCTGAGACTATAGGCATGCACCACACCCAGCTTAGCACTTTCTAAAATGTTTTTTTTTTTTGTGTGTGTGTGTGTGTGTGTGTGATGGCGAACAGCAATCATGGATATGTTAAAGGATTTAAAACTTTGATTTTTTTCTTTCTTTCTTATTAAAGTTGTTTGGGGAGTTACTGGAGAGTGACATTGGCCAGATCCATGTTTCATATAGTGTGCATGTACAGATACATGACCCCATAGTGTCATATGCAGTCTTAGGAAATAAGACACGAAGATCCTTGCACACACAGTTATCTCCATAGTAATAGAAAAAACTGCAGTGTCCTACCATAGCCCTAATAGAGACATTCCTACAGTTCACCAGTTTTATTCAGAATGCCCAGTGTGGTTGGGGGTGGAGCACTTGCTTAGTGTGTGCAAGGCCTGTGCCACTGTGCCCAGCTTGGGACTTCTTTCCCAGGGCAAAGTTCTCGATGCTAAAAATTGAATGTTGGTAAGTGTAAAATAGATACTGCCTGCCTTGGTACTGTACCAAGTAATCTGTCTCTCACTGATTTTCCCTTTGTAAGATCAGCTATTTGTTGTTCTCAGTCTGATACTTGCTCCCAAGTGGAGCTGAGATTTCTTGGGGTGTCCCTTTCCAAGAAAGCATTAACGGGCTCCTGCTTGCATTGAGTTCCCATATTGCCAAACATTCACCCAATCCTCGATGGTCTTGCGCAGCCACTGAGCACTGGCGAGCACATGCCCTTGTCAGCTCTTGGGAAAGTGCACACACAGCCTTAGAGGTCCTGGTGAACTCTCTCATGATCTGTGATGACCTTTGTGGAATCTGCTTGATTTGCCATTGTGTTCTATGTAAAGCTTAAGATGTTCTCTGCACATGGAGAAGATGTGAAGCAAGGTTCCCAACAGACAATAAAACCAAGACTGGGTGATCAGGAGTGAATTGAATTAGGTAATAGTTATTTAAATAGCAAGGCATAACCGGAAAGTGCTGTGGAAGGAGTCTCAGGAATCCATACTTAAAAAGCACGACGCATCTTCTTTTTGATAAGGTGTCCTAGGCCCTGTCACCTATCCTATGTGTGTTCTTCCTCTAGTGATGAGTCACCAACACCAGCAGCAGATGGCGCCCAGCACCCTGAGCCAGCAGAACCGCCCTTCTCAGAACCCGGCCGGGCTCATGAACTTGCCTACCGCCTTGCCCACCGCCCTGACCACGCAGCAGCAGCAGCAGCAGAAGCTGCGGCTGCAGAGGATCCAGATGGAGAGAGAGAGGATCCGCGTGCGCCAGGAGGAGCTCCTGCGGCAGGTAGGCCTGCGCGGTGCCCCTGGAGGTCCTGCGGCCTTGGTGGCAGGACTGATGGCAGCCAGGAGGAGCTCCTGCGGCAGGTAAGCTGCATGGTGCCACCGGAGGCCCTGTGGCCCTTGTGGCCTTCAGTATGAGCTTCCTTTGTCTGGAAGCCCTGGAGGCCCAGAGCCCAGCTCTAAGCCTTGTGGTAGAGTGGGTCTCTTCCCCTGCTTCTGCCTTCGCTGTGGTGGGAACCAGACTTGCGTACAGGAGGAGCTCTGGCTGTATTTGCACGGTGGCCTTTGGCTTCCACTGCTAGCGCTTAGTGCAGTTTGTGACGTGTGTGTCACAAACTGCTGTGTGGCTCTCTTCTCCACACCTCCTGGCCTGGAACAGCCATTTCACTGTGTCACTCAATTTTGTAGGTCAGGAATCTGGAAAGGGCCCAGCTGGGCTCATCTTCCTCTCTGTATGGCATTGATGGGGTCACTTGGTGGTAGTCACCTGTTAGGCGGGATGGTCCAGAGGGTTAGGTGTGTGGTGCTGTGTCAGGGATTCTGGAAGCCTGAACCTGACTGGACTGAGGTCTGGTCGTCAAGGAGGGGTGTCTATAGCCTCGCAGTGTGAGAGCAGCAGGGTTTACTCCATACTGCTAGGTCTCCAAGAGAGAATGTTGACAAATGGGCCAGTGCCGAGGGCTGGTTCTGGAAACTGCTGTGGGGCTTCTCTTGCTGTTCTTGGTCAGATCACTCACAGAGCAACCCTGGATGAACAGAGACAGCAGGGGAATGTTCCACGGAAGCAGTGACTCATGGTACATGTCCCTCTGGCCTACCACAGAGCATGAAAGAGAATTGAAGGGAGGGGGGAAACCGGCTTGTCTGTGGACCCTTCTGTTCTGCAAAACGGCCTGGGCATGTTGATGGGGCTCTTGTGTGCCTCGCTCCATGCACCCCACTTTCTGGTCAACAGAATGTTGCTTTGTGTCCTCTGAGGGTCAGGCTCTGCCCTGTCCTTCAAGCATGAACAAAAGAGAACCCATTGTCTCCCTGCTTTAGTGGCTTGGTCTGTGGTAGAACAGTATTCTTTTTTTCTTTTTAAAGAATTATTTCATTTTATTTATTTATAGGCAAGCACTCTGCCACTGAGCTGTAGCCCTAGCCCCAGAACAGTATTCTCTTTTTGGGGTGGGGATATGGTACTGGAGATTGAACTCAGGGGTGCTTGACCACTGAGCTGCATCCCCAGCCCTATTTTATATTTTATTTAGAGACAGGGTCTCTAAATAGGTCTTTAGAAAGTTGCTTAGCACCCCACCCACCTTTTGCTGAGGCTGGCTTTGAACTGGCCATCCTCCTGTCTCAGCCTCCTGAGTTGCTGAGATTATAGGTGTGCACCACCGAGCCTAGCCCCAGGAGAGTATTCTTTTTTCTGTGTTGCTGAACTAAATGTCATCCACCTCTGCAGGTATCATACATTTTTCTGGCTTTATCTTAAGGAAAAAAGCTTCAGTTTATTGTTCTAACTCTTTATAATGACTCAAGGGAAATGAGATACATGGCTAGAGTCTTTTTGCTGCTTTAAGGAAATAAGTAGATCTGGCTGTTCCAGAGAGCTTTCTAATGGGGAGTCCTTGGGGTGATAGGGTAAACACTTGGAAAAATACCCAATAACTTCCATTAATGACCATTAATGTATTTCCTATCAGATCAATGCTAGGATATAAGGCATCTCTTAGTACATGAGGTTTAATGGGCATGGTGAATGAAAATCACTTCTTAGACGTGGCTTTTGAAACAAGGGGAGTGAAGTACAGTGTGCCCTGCTGCTGGCTCAGCCCCCAAGCAGAGTAGAAAGGCAGCTCCAGGGTTTCTCCCTGACTCTCGTGGCTATTTCAGGGTAACAGTTGTTGATACCGTTTTTAGATATACAGGATCATGTTTCTTGGCAGGAAATCATTGTATTATTGTTTTCTGTCTTGGGTGATGATTCTACTTTATACGGCATTATGGTAGCTTTTGTAGGTTCTCTGTTAGTTTCATATTTCAATGAGCTTGCTGTGTTAGTGTGTGAGGAGACCTCTTTGCAAAGAATGACTTGCTTTTGGTTTTGCCTCCTTGCTGTTTCTCTTTCTCTTGTCCCGCCTTCTTCTTTCCCACAGAAAGTATTTCTGGGAAGGGGTGGGAAAAAATGCCCCAGAGTGTTGCCTGATTCCAGCTGTAGGTGCTTTTGAACCGCAGGATAATATTGATGGTTCATCTTACATGCCAACCACATTCCTTAAATGCTGGTCCCTAGAGGCTGTGGCACTTGGGTCATTTTGCTGCATCATGGTGTGCAATACCCCATGGAGCCCAGTGAGGAAGAAAGGCTGTCCAGTGTCACTGGAGGCCCCCACTGCCCAGCCCTGACTGTGTGTGCATGTGTTAAATGTTGTTTGGAGGAGATGGAATGGATAGTTCTGATGTCTTTTTGTTTTTGTTATTGGACAGGAAAAAAAGGTCTAAATAGACTTTTTAATCCTGGAAGGTTTTTTCCCCTATCCTAAAGCAACATGCCCCACCATGTCTCAAAATTGTTTTTGAAGGCTGTCTAATAAATGGTGGGGAGGAGTGTCCTATTGCAGTTTTCTGAGCATCTGTCAGGAGCTCTGATAACACAGGTGTGGATTATTCATATCATTTTGATGGCTGTTTGACTACTTTCGTTTGGTGACTTTCCTGCTTCTCTAATTGTACCAGAGCCAGGGCAAGGGCAGAAAATGGGCTGGATGGAAAAGTGGTCTTTGGCTTCTCTGCTGAACTGCCTCCCCCATGAGGTAGGAATTTGCAGGGATGGAGCAGTGGTGATCCCACAAGATTGAAAAGTCATCTATAGACTTGCATTTGTTCCTTCTATCCCACCCATGGCCTTGGTCATCAACAGCTGCCTGATGATCCCTTGCTTGGCGGGCAGTTTGTAAAGACCTGGCTCTCCTTGCTTGTAGGAGATCCCTAATTGTGTAGCCTGTCTTCTTAGGCCCTGGTCCTGCAGGCAGGCCCAACCCTCCTGCAATTCTACCAAGGGAGAATCTCCAGGGGAGGCCCGAGCTATGCTCTGACTCTATAGGAAGTAGAGAGGTTGATGAAACTTAATAAGTCGAAGAATTTATTTCCTAATTCCTGCGACATTGTCACTTTTGCATATTTTTATCATTCTTAAATGACATGATGAATGTGAAAGATCCTGAAGTGATCTACTGTGTGGGTCCTCAGCTGTGCTCCTCCTCCTACCCCTACTCCTCCTGCTCCTCCTCTGCCTCCTGCTCCTCCTCCTCCTGCTCCTCCTCCTACCCCCTCCCGTCCTCCTGCTCTTCCTCCTACCCCCGTCCTCCTCCTCCTGCTCTTCCTGCTCCTCCTCTTCTTCCTCCTCCTCCTCCTATTGCTGCTCCTCCTGCTCTTTCTCCTCCTCCTCCTCCTCCTCTTCCTGCTCCTCCTCCTCCTCCTCCGTCTCTGTTCCGCAGCATGTGGCGTTAGATGATGCTCCACTAGGGAAAACATCTCCTTGGTGCTGTGCACCATCTGACTCATACTTCACGATACCAAGGAGTCATGTGTGAGTTTGCTCGCACTAGATTCTTAGTGCCAGGATTTTAACAAAATGGGTTAGCACAGGATTAACAAAATGGGTTCAGGGACCAGTTGATAACAAATTTAAGTGAAGCACCATTATTTAAGGGTGGAAGCTCATTTTTTTTTTTTTTCGTTTGTTCCTTCGTCTCCTCATTCATCTATTCACTTATCCAATTTTATATTGTAGAAAGTAATAGAAAGATAGCGGGACATGGGATGCAAACTAATTAGACCGAATTTAAGTTGTGGCCAGAAAAGTAAATTAACACCATTTCTTCCGTCATGAGGGCCCAGTGGTTGCCATATTTACTTTCAAATTATTGGGGATGAGACCACACACACCAGACTTCTGTGAAAGTGACAAAAGTTGTTTCTTCATCTCTTTCCAGTGACCCTCAGACTAACAGGCAGTTAAACAACTACAGAATAAATGGATCAAAGTGCCAGTGAGGTTTGGTATTTCTACTGATTAGCAAACTTAACTAGGAGAAATCCTTCACTATGATTGCAGTCACTATGATTCAGCAATGGCTGCTATATCACCAGAATTGAACTGCTTATATCTGATAATTGATGAATTATCTCAGGATGTGACAGGAACTTCAGATGGAGAGCACCATGGAGCTCTGGGAGGTCCTGTCAGGTGTTCTGCTCAGAGGCTTTATTACAAAACTGGATCTCTCCCTACTTTCACCAGGAATCTATCACAGGCATTATAGAGAATGAATTTTCATGAAAGCCATTCTCCATGTCTGTGATAGAGTTCTATCTATTTATCTATCTACTTATCCTTCCAAACTGTCTATCTGGGGAGATTTGATCCAGGACCTCACACATGCTAGGCAAGTGTTCTACCACTGAGCTGCATCACCAGCCCTTTTAATTTTATTCCAGGACAGGGTCTCACTAAGTTGCTGAGGCTGACTTTCTAGAACTTGCCATCCTCCTGCCTCAGCCTTCTGAGCAGCCAGGATTATAGGCATTTACCATCACGCCTAGCAAAAGAAAGCAATTTTTAATACAAGGTTTACTTTTCTTTTATCTTCATTCCTGGCATAGTTTTATTTTGACCATATTTTCCAAAGGCTACAAGGTAGCTTCAGAATCATCCCCAAAATGACAACCTGAGAAAAGAAAGCAATTTTTTTTTTTTGGGGGGGGGGTGGGCTACTAGAGATTGAATCCAGGGGAGTTCTACCACTGAGCTACATCTCTAGCCTTTTTATTTTTTAATTTTAAGAATGTGTCTTATTGAATTGCTCAGGCTGACCTCTAACTTGTAATCCTCCTACCTTGGCCTCCCAAATTGCTGGGATTACATTACTATTGTGCCCACTAAAAGAAAACAATTCTTAGTTGAAGGTTTTATTTTATCTTCTTCTTCTTTTTTTTTTTTTAAGAAAGAAATTGGAATTTTGTTTTTAGAGGATTTTGAACTAGAATTTTTTTTAATTTTTAAAATTATAATTTACAATGCCGTGTGTTGTGGCACACCTGTAATCCCAGCAGCTCAGGAGGCTGAGGAAGGGAGATCATTAGTTCAAAGCCAGCCTCAGCAAAAGAGAGGAGCTAAGCAACTCAGTGAGATTTTGTCTCTAAATGAAATAGGGCTGGAGATGTGGCTCAGTGGTCGAGTGTCCCTGAGTTCAATCCCTGGTACCAAATATATATATATATATATACATACATACATACACACACACACATATACACATATAATTTACAGAATTATTCTTTTGATTAAGATAAAACACAGAATTTTTGCAAAGTTAAAGAAAACAGATCCCCAAAAAACAAAACAAAACAAAACTCCTTGTATGATTCTGTTTATGTTCATGTGACATTCTGGAAAAGACAAAATTGTAGGGACACAGAATAGATGAACGGGTCCAGGGCTGGGTGTGGAGGAGGGGCTGACCACACAGGGGCAGCTCCAGGGACTTGACTGGTGCTGACATAGTTCTGTACCTTGGTTTTAGTAGCTATTTCATAACTCTGTGCTTGCTCTTAATTCAGAATGGAACAGAACAAAGAGTGAATTTCACTGTATATAAATAATAAGAAGAAATAAAATTATCATACAAAAAGACCAAACACATATATTGTGCAAAAGGTACAAAATACTTAAAACCAAAAGTATTATAATCACCCATACTCTAGAGAATGGCCGTAAAGATGTTGGTGGTTTCTTTCTAGTTCTTTTGTACATTTCCTTGGGTCCTTTGTGTCTTAAAAGAAAATTGGTAGCTTACTTTGATACTGTTTTGTTGCCTCTTGTTTCTTAATCTTTAGGAAAGTCAGCTGTTCTGTGTTTGCTGAGTGAGTTGTGCCATCACTGTCTCCCCA
The DNA here is from genome assembly GCF_047511675.1 of Marmota flaviventris. Classification (NCBI taxonomy): domain Eukaryota; kingdom Metazoa; phylum Chordata; class Mammalia; order Rodentia; family Sciuridae; genus Marmota; species Marmota flaviventris. The sequence goes on along the minus strand of NC_092505.1, from coordinate 106,278,386 downwards.
TCCTTCGTGTCTGGAATCCTTTCTGCAGCAGGATGCACCCAAGTTTTTCAACCCCATGAGCCACATATGCCCCAGTGACTAGAATGTTCTATTGTTGCAACTTAAAGTTCTGCACAGTATTTTTTCAGTATCCTAAAAGCAACTTTATCAGATGAAATGGAAAATTTTAGCCAGAAAATTGAGAAACAGACTTCTCAGGTTTTATTTAAAAGAAGTTTCTTCACATGAAAACACATGCATGGCTTTATTTGAGAAGAATGTTTCTTCTTGTGTGTTTTATTCACTTAAATATAAACTGTAGGGGCAGAGCTGGAGCGTCTAACCTTGTGGACTTCCTGTTGGCTCTCAGGGCCTGGACTTCCTCAGGCTGGCCTCCCCCTACCCCTGTTCATGGGCCGCACTGTTGAGAAACAATTTTTATTCTCAAGTAAATTCTGCACCATTTTACTCCTTTCTTTCCTAAATTGGGACTTGGGGGACAAGAGAATGCAGCTTGTCAAACAGAAATGCTGACTAAGACTGGCCTCTGGTGGTTAGGGCAACAGGGACGAGGAAGGAGGGAGGCCCAGGAATCTCTTGGCAGACTCCTGTTGGACCTGACAACCACTAGCAGCTGGCCAGCTGTCACACCCGGCTGGGAGCAGCCCTGGTCAGGGGAAGGATCTGTTTTCCATCTTGAGGAGAGAAGCCATTAGAGAGGTTGAGAAGTGTCACGGCCTAGCAGATCGGGTAGTGTGAATGCAGCTATTTCATTGTCTCGCCTTTTGGAACTTGGGACCCAACTTTGAGGAAACCTTGTAACAGAGTTAGGTTTTAGAGTTGCCTGGGATGTCCAGGGTCACATGGTCACCATCTAGGAAACCCCTCGGTCCCTCTGTAGTGGCTTGGCTGTTTAAATTCCCTGGTCCATTTTTGTGTTCAGCAGATGTCCTGGGCACTGGGTGTGTGGCAGTGAGCAGGCCTGCCCCATCTTCTTGGAGCTGCTCTTCAACCCCATGTCAATTGTCACATTAACTTACAAGTCCCAGAAGTGACCATTTTCTAAAATGGACTCCCGCTCCCCTCTCGGGGAATAATACCAGTTCAAGTCTTGTTTTAAACAACTCCTTTTATTCACACCAGCATGTTGTATATGATAAATAGATACATTTTTAGCAGTTAAAATAAAAAAAAAAATAAAAGAAAAGGACCCTCTTGGAAAAATGTTTTAAATTGAACATCATTTTAAAGTAGAGGCTCATTTTGTGTGAAGAAAAAGCAGCTTATTACTTCTGATATTAATCAGATCACTGGAGTCTGATGAAATATCAAAGTCCATTCAGCTTCTTATGTATTTTAATGGATGAAAGAAGAGTATCTAGATTATAATGTTTTCCTTAGTGCGAGTCCAAGGGACAACAGAAACAGAGAGTGGGATAATATGAGATTGTCACACACACTGTGAGGCAAAAGAGCCACTAGCAGGCCATGGAGGATGATCACGGACTGCCCCAGCATCTGTGCCCCAGCCCTGTCCTTGTGCAGCACCAGCCTGGCAGCTGAGGCTCCAGGAAGTGTGACCGTGAGTTTCTAGAACCACTTGGCACAGTGAAGGAGAGATTTACAGCAGGAATTTCTTTCTTTTTCCTAAAGAAGGTAAGTGATTCAGCATTCTGCCTCTGAAGTCCCCAGGATTTTGGCTGAGAGAGCCATGTCTCTGCACCAAAATAACTATTTTAACGTTAGGATTTAAAAATATTGTCTTAAAAAAAAACAAACAAACAAACAAAAAAATATTGTCTTTATTTATTTATTTTTCTTTTCATTTGTTCCTACTCCCCACACCCTCTATAATTAAAACAATCCAGTCTTCCATTCTTGGGGAAAAGCTAGCCACACTTAACTCAAGCAGAGCACCCTTAGCAGAGGCAGCTGCCCTTTCCTTTGAAGCTGTTCCAGGGAGGGCAGAGCTGGCTGGTGGGAGCTGCCCCCAGCCAGACCAGCCGGCTGACGCCCCCCACCGTTCTCTGCCCTCTCACCACCTCTGTGATTGATCCCACTGGCGAGCTGCAGGCCAGTGGGGAGCTGAAGGAGCTTGGGGTTTGCTTCCAGAGACACCTTGCTCCACCCCTGCAGCTGCTTTGCACACCACAACGCCCTCCAGCCACTAGGACAGGGTGTTTCTTTAACCCACATGTGACTTTTTTTGTTTCAGGGAGCTGAATGGATGATGCAGACTCACAGATTCTCAGGCCCTTATTTTGCAACAGTCTTTTCAATCCTGACTTTGACATAAGTAAAAATATAAAGTTGTTGGGGGAAGGAAAGATCTGGGATGGGACTACCGAGGGCAACTTCCCAGATCTTTCGGAAACTGGCCTTTTAAATTTGAACTTGCAACTTTTTTCTTGATGTGTTGTGAATTCCCAGGACACTAGCACTACTCACATACGTTGAAAAGAACGGTAGAATACATCCAGTTCAATCTGTTTCCCAATTCAGGGAGGAGGACTGTGAAACAGACAATTCATTAACTTCTACTCTAAGCTGTCTGAGGTAGAGAGGTTGGTATTTCCACTTTGTAGCAGGGAAAACAGGCTCAGAAAAATGAAGTAACTTGCCCAAGTCTCACAGCCAGTAGGTGAAAGGGCCCAAAATTTGAGGTCTGCCACCCCAGTCCTCAGCTTTCTCTTCTCTGCCATGCTGTCTGTGGAGGTCATCAGAATAGCTGCACAGCCTGCACTCAGATCCTGGTGCCTCCAGTTATCAGCCGTGCTATACGGGGAGAATGGCTTCATCTCTGTGCCTTGGCTTCCTCAGCTGTAAAGTGAAAACAAGGGACAGCGTTCCCCGCACAGTAGGCCGCTAGTCTGCTAGTCGGAGCTGACATCTCTCCTCCCTGACCACCCAATACCTTCAGGAGCTCATTCTGTCGAAGAGAACCTGGGGCCAGGTTCTTTATAAATATGCTTTCTGATCTTTATAACAGCCCAACAAGATTGCTCTTACGAACTAACTTATCCTTTGTCTGATGAGTGACCTGTCAAGAGAGGTTAAGATTTAGTGCATTTGTCACAGCCAAAGCACAGCTGCAGTGGGGTTTGAACGCCAATCTTTCTGATTCCAAAGACAGTTTTCCCTCCGGGCTGTGCTTCTGTGCCTCGCCTAAGACATGCTCGATAGCACTGAACCCTTAACTGCTGCTGAGAATCCCAGTGGCTGATATCCCAGAGAAGTGAGAATCAGCCACCTCCTCACTGAGCTACTACCTGGGAAGCTCTCATCCGGTCCTCCTCAGATCTGGGACAGAACATGTGTCTTCCTTCTTTCATGTCTCGGTGCTTTAATAGTTTGAGAGCCATGGCTGTGTCCCTTGAGTCTTCTCCTATTATGGAATTATGGTTTGCATATGAAGTGTCCCCCAAAAGCTCATGTGTTAATGCAGGAGATCGGAGGATGAGATCAGGAATGAGAGCTCTAACCTAATTGGTGGATTAATCCATCTGATGAACTAGTAATTTGGATTACTGGGTTGCAACTGCAGGCAGATGGAGTATGGCTGGAGGAAGTAGGTCTCTGTTGATGTGTTCTTGGGGGTTGTCTTTGTGCCTTGTTCCTTGCTCTCTCTCTCTCTGCCTCCTGGCTGCCATGAGTTGAGTAGCTTTTGTCCACCATGCCTGTCCACCATGATGTTCTGCCTCGTTTTGGGCCCAGAGCAATAGCATTGGTCATTCATTGACTGAGACCTCTGAAACTGTGAGCCCCCAAATAAACTTTTCCTCCTTTAAGTATTTTTATCACATATTTTGTGAGGAAACACTGATGGACAGATCTCTTTTGGTTAAATAATTCCCATGATACCCTGACTCCTAGTTATCCTTGTTACTCTTTCTGGTCCTCCTTTGTGAGGACTTTGGTGAGTGTTGAACAGACACCTACATGCAGCTTTGTGCATGGAAATTGACTGGCGGAAGGGAGGCCGGTGGGATACACAAAAAAGCAGTGATGAGCTGCTGCTGGAGAAGGCAAGGGTGTGGAGCCTGGTGATTCTAGGAGCTGGGATGCAGGAGGCTTGACCCTTAGCCTTCATCTTCCTGATGGTCTGCCTCCCACTCTGGAATGTTCACGAGGAGAAGGCCCTTCCTTGTCAGTTGCTGCTGTGAGACACGGTTCCCGGCACCTGATAGTCTCAGGAGTATGTTTTAAAGACCAAATACAGGTGTAAACAAAAGAATTGCTAAGGGGCTGGGGCTGGGGCTCAGTGGTGGAGCATGTGCCTCCCACATGTGAGGCCCTGGGTTTGATCCTGAGTACCACATAAAAATAAATAAAGGTATCGTGTCCATCTAAAAATTAAAAAGAAAAAAAAAAAACTTCTGTGGGGTCTAAGGAAGAAATTGTTGACTTGGATCTTGAACTTGGATGGGTAGTGATGACATTAAGAAAAGGTTCTACATTAATAGGAAGAGCTGCCTTGAGCCATATGCGGAGTCTGCCTGAGGCATGTAGAAGCTTAGAGGCCAGTGGACACCTTTGTATAAGAGTTCAGAGCTGGGAGGGAGTGGTTACTTGCTGGGTTGTGGTGGCACGCAAGCCCTTGTGGACGTGGATTGGACTTCTGAGGCTCTAGGGGGAGGGACCCAAGGCACTGGTGAGCCTGGAAATGGACGGCTTCTTGGGGATGGCAGTGGGGAGGGTGGTGGACATGGAGGGGACACTGGAGGGACATGTGGGTAGGCCACCGTCAGAGGTGGGTATGAGAGACGGCGCTGGGGTGCAGTGGTGCCTGGAGCTCGGCTTTCCTCATCTCTGCTGGACCAGTGGATCTAAGGGCCACATACTGGACCAGCCTCGGCCACCGTCCCCTCCCTTCCCAGCACACGGCTTGTTTTAGCTCCATCAGTTTGGACTGTCATTTCCTGGTCTAGGTAAAACCTGATGCTTGCCTTTCATTGCTGCCCATGCCAGGGCAGTGGGTGTCTCGTGATGGCCAGTCATGCTGGGCCTGGACCTTAACCTCATATCTAAGTTTAGTTTAAAAGTTAACAAAGAAAACCCCAGGCTCGCCCCTGTTTGGCTGGGGTCATGTTCATGAGGTCTGTCCTTTTATTTTTATCCTTGGATTTTTTTTTTTTTTTTGTTACTGATTGTGTGTGTGTGTGTTGTGTGTGTGTGTGTGAGAGAGAGAAAGAGAGACACACACACACACACACACACACACTAGGTGTTATTAGAGACTGAACCCATGGTGTTCTACCTAGCACCACCCCCCCAACCTTTTAATTTTGAGACAGGGTCTCACTAAGTTGCCCAAGATGACCTTCAACTTGTAGTCCTCCTGCTTCAGCTTCCCAAGTCACTGGGATCATAGGCATGCACCACCATGTCCAGCTCATACTTAGATTTTATACTGTACTTTTTCTTTTAATTCATGAGCAGAAATCAGGAAATATTTTCATTCAAAAAGGCTAGAATTTTAAAAATTTTAAATATAGAAGTATTATAAAATATAATTTTCACCACTTTATATTCAAAACTGATTTTTTTTTAAGAGAGAGAGAGAGAGACAGAGAGAGAATTTTTTTCAAATATTTATTTTTTAGTTATTGGCGGACACAACATCTTTGTTTGTATGTGGTGCTGAGGATCGAACCTGGGCCGCACGCATGCCAGGCGAGCGTGCTACCGTTTGAGCCACATCCCCAGCCCTACTGATTTTTATGTTATATAAAAGGTTATAAACTTCTCCTTGTTGAACAAAAGTGTTTTCTTAGCCTTTCGATGAATTTCACACTTTGGTTTAATCCTGGTGAAGTGAAAGCTGACCCAGAAGAAATATCCTACCTCTCAAAGTGGGTCTGTGACACACAGAAAGTGTCCCTTTTACATGGTTTGTTTTTGTTTTTGCTTTTGTCTTTTGAGGTTGGAATTCAGAGATGAGGCAGGACTGATGCTGGAGCCTCCTCTTGGTGAGGCCCGGGGTCGGCTGCTCACCTGTACTGCACACACAGCAGCCCCCACCGGCTGCAGCTCTCATGCTCCCACTGTGAAGCACAGAGGGTGAGAGGCTTGCTGGGAGGTGGCTTGGCAGGCGGAACCCAGGCATTGGCTGCCCACTTCCTGCCGGGGACTGCTCTGGCCACATAGCCCCGTGTCAGGAGCTGGGGAGGGAGCAGCAGGAGAGAGTTAGGGTGGACGGTGTGGCGCCCGCCTGGCTATGATGAACGCAGAGGCTGTTGTGTCACTCATCTGTGTGGTGGAAGGTTGAGCAAATGCTCTCAGTTTATTTTTCCTTTTATTACTAATCGCGACTTTAGATCTTTCCACTTGGATCTAGTGAAACTGTCCATTTATTCATCGAGTGGGTGTTTCCTTAGTACACACTATGTTCCCAGCATGGCCATGTTGCAGCAGCACAGACGTGGACAAGACAGACGAGGCCTTGCTGGCATGAGCTCACATTCCAGCATGAAAGAGAGCCAATGCCTAAGTGGAGAGAAGAGAATAAATACAGGGGAAGAGACAAATTAACAGAGGCAGGCTGTGTTGGACAGGGTTAGGGAGGAGCATCTCTGAAGGGGTGACGTTTGTAGATGAGCAGCGAGTGAGATAATGAGCCTTGGGGAAATCTGAGGAGTGGGCTCCAAGCAGAGGGACAGATGGTGTGGAGTGAAGGAACAGCAGAGACCAGGAGACTGTTCAGAGCCAGGGGGAGCTGTGAGGGACTAGGAGGGGTGCGGGCAGGGCTGGGGGCTACGGTCCACATCCAGGTAGGATCTGAAGCAGGGGTGGGGGTGGGGGGGTATGACCTTCACTTTGGTTGCTGTGCATAGTGCCTTGTGACCTGAAGATGATCTTGGAAGAGTCTCAGAGAAGGTGCTGCGTTGTGAGCAATGGCCTTGTAGCTTAGACTGGCCTGTTTCTCAAAGTCACTTTTTTTAGTTCCATGCAACATCCTTTTGTATTCTCCCGTGTGTCAGTCATCTGTATGGAGGGTGAGACTGTGAACCCCTGTGGTCAGCAGGTAGCATTTCCTCTTAGGGTGACTTGTCAAGTCTCTGCAGCAGACAGCAGCACCGTCAATGCTGGGGAGCAGAACTTCAGCTCTTCTGAACTCAAAACAGCGGCTGACATGAACTGGCGCAGTGAGACGTCTTCCTCGCAGCTTTGGCTGTGACATAGTCCCTTTGAATTTTATTTATATGTTTAGCAACAATATATCGTTATTTTACATTCTCTGTATTTGAATGTTCCAGGAATAATCTAAGTGAAAGTGAAGTTCAGAACTACATGTTTTATATCTTGTTTCTGAGATTTGTTCTTATAATTTGAATTTTATTTCTATATTATATGTCATTACAGATGACCATTCATATACAGTCTTCTCTTTTTTATCTAAAGTAGCTGAGGTTTCAGAAATGATTCTTCTTATTTGAATTCAGATCCTTCTGGATTTTACAAATTGAACCTGGATTTTTTATGAATTTTTCAGACATGGTGATAAAATTCTGTGAAATATAAGGAAATACTGTCACCCCATCAACTTTTATGTTTAAAACGGTATTTGTTTGGAGGTAAACTCCCACATTTATTCATTTATGGTTGAAGAATAGAAGCTTCTAGTTAAAGTCTTTTTTAATATATATAATGAAGGTTATCAGCCACAAGATTCTCGCATTTGTAGTTTATAAGGAACTAGAAATTGTGTCAGTGGCCAGATGTTTTTGCACTAGGGCCAGGGCATGCAAGCTGCAGGAGTGGGCTGGTGGCACGGGCTCTTGGCACCTGGTGCAGCCCCGCCACCGTCCTACACAAGACTTTGGGGAAAACTTTGTTGGGGGAACATTTCTAAGGCATGCTGCCCACTGTGTAAAAGCAACCATCAGAAAATAGTTTGGCTTTTCTAGATTTATTCAAAACTTTCTTCCAAGATTTAGATGATGGATTAAAAATCATCTTTTTAAAATACCTTTATTTCTTATGTGCTTGCTATGGATCACTGAATGAGGTATGGGAGTGAAGCATTCTGACGAATTGCCATCCAGGCCAACAGCAGTGACCCGGGGGCCCTTTCTGGTCAGGGTGTTGATGTCAGGCTAAGTTACCCAGCAGGCGTCACAGTTTGCAGCCGTCACGCTACCAGGACTCCCACGAACAACAGAATGAACTCTAGTAACCGAAAGTTTTTATATTCGATGACTTCACTGGGACTTGTCTAGACGGCAGTTCCTCTCTGAAGTCATGGCATGTTAGGTCTGGGGAGGGCTAATGAGATGTGCAACTCAAGACGGCCTGAGTCTGCTTACCACTGCAGCCATGGCTTGGGGTCTGGGAGGTTCAGTGACCTCAGCCTGGAGTGGGAGATGGTGGTCTGGGGAGGAGCCTCTCCTTGGTTTCCAAGCAGCACACTGTACAGAATCCTTCTTCTCCAGAAGTAGCAGTGCATTGGAAAGCAATTTAATTCCTGCTCATGTTTGTCAGAGCAGACAAACTCCAGGAGGTACTACCTAGAGAAAGTGATTGTAGTCAATAAATTCGTAGTTGTTTGTATTGACTCTACTTGGCAAAGCAGTGCTGGATTAAAAAAATAATTCTAGCAGCATGATCTTGCTGGTAAAACCCATGTGCCCCCAGATACCTAATTGTTGATGGGGTTCTGTTTGGCTCTGTGTGGTCTCCAACCTCAGCCATGTTAGTCACATCAACAATACAATGCAGTAGAAAAATGTTTTTATTTTTAAGCTGTTTTCTTGATTATTGACATAAACTGTCAGATGTAATTTAATGTAAATCCTGAATTCTGTAATACAGGTTCGCTGGCCTGTAAGTAATAGGGACTAGAATGTACCTACTCGTCCCTAGTCATCCGATTGCATTGATTGGCTTAGATTTGTTCTGAGATCGGGACTGCAATAGCCTTGTCTCTGAGAAAGTGCCTGAGAAGCCTGGATGTGATTTGGTGTTTAAACAGTCCTGTGGGTGGTACATGGAGAAGTCAGTGTCCAGAGGCCAATGTTAGCCGAACTTCTCCTTAACTTTGTGAATGTAGGAAGGTGATTTATGTCACTCATGACTTCCTGATGATTTAGACTCACTGGGAATTAATATAAGTGCATTGTATTTAGTGAGTGCTTCTCCCACAAGTACACTCTGCTCTAATCCTTGTACCTCTGCAGGAAGCTGCCCTCTGCAGACAGCTCCCCATGGAAGCCGAGACAATGGCCGCTGTCCAGGCTGCTGCAAACCCTCCTGCCATGACCCCAGACATGAGATCCATCACTAATAACAGCTCAGATCCTTTTCTCAATGGGTAAGTTAACATTTGGGGGACATTTAATTTTGCTCTATTTATTATGAAGTCTAGACTAAAAGGGGGTTTGGTTTACACTGGGAAAAGATAAGGAGCTTAAGGTTTGGGGTGAGAGCAGGAAGTGGGAGGAACTGGTAGAAAACAGAAAAGCCAAGGAAGTCATCTGCCTTTTAAAAATTATATAGTCAGCCCCTAGTGCACAGTTAGAATTGGGAATGCATTTGTCATTTAAATAGGATGGTGTTGTCTAGTGTTTATAGTGGGAAGAATCTTATGGCTTTCGGTGGCCATGTGGGGGATAAAAGCATATTATGTGGCAAGTTGAGAACAAAATAATTAAAGATGATATTTTGATGGTGACGTGTAAATAAGGCTATAGTTTAGTTAGTAGGATTCCACAACATCTGTTCCCAGGCTTCTATACTGCACTGTGGCTGTGTGGGATGCTGTCATAGAAGAAGTTGGGTGGGGGGTGCACGGACACTCTAATCGTTTTGCATCTTCTGTGTGTGTTTAAAATTATTTTATAATTAAAAACTTAATTAAGTAGATGATGTTTCTTTAAAAAACAAACGAAACAAAGGAGCAGAATGAAAAGATGCTTTAGGCAGTGGTGTCTGCATGTGCAGATGTCGCCATCACCTGTGGCCTTTTAAGCACATGGGGGCCACTCTCTGTTCCCCATGTCCTAGTGCCCTTGCTTCTGGCAAAAGAATACAAGTAAAGACAGGTAAGAAAACAAACATGAACTGAAATAATGAAGGTATGAGTGTTTTAAGTTGTTGATTTTAAAGTACAGAAAAGTGTAAAGAATAACAAGGAAGTTACTAATTTACCCACTACCCAGATTTGCCATATTTCCATCCAGTCTTATATTTTTATAAATAAAGTATTACACTTACCATGTGAAGCCATCCCTCCAATACTGAACTCTCGTTTCTTTCTCTCTTCTCTTCCTCATGTAGCCACTATGCAGGAACTGGCGTATGCCCATCATGTATATATCTTTTGTTAGTGTGTATATCCATAGCAGTGTTGAATTTTGTTTTCTGTTTGTTTTTTTTTTTTTTAAATTCCACATAAATGGTATCATACTCTGTAGAACAGTATCCAAATGGTTATTTGAAGATGGAAAGAAAATCAAGGGCCATTCATTGTGAATGGCCAGTTTTGCTTGCTTACAATTTGATTACATTAACATCAGAATGTATATTTCAGAGTGAAGGGAGGTGCTGTCTTCTCCCTTCACTACCTGGAAAGTTGAGCCAATGACAGAGCCACACGGTTTCTGGGGCTGTGATGCGACTGTGCAGTGCATTGAGTGGGTTAGTGATGTCTCTCCCTGATTTGCTCTGCAGGGGGCCCTACCACTCAAGGGAGCAGAGCACCGACAGCGGCCTGGGGTTAGGGTGCTACAGTGTCCCCACCACCCCTGAGGACTTTCTCAGCAACGTGGACGAGATGGACACAGGTGGGGCACAGCCTGTCAGTGCTTACAATGTGTTTTCACTTTCAATTTGTCCCTTTGTCACCTTAACTCTAAAATCCAACAAGAAACACAAAATCTCAATGACAACATAAAATGACTCCTGAAAAGCTGCGTAACCCACAGGCACTATTAATTAATCAATTCACTATTAATGAATTCCAGCCTCTTTCCCAGAACTTCCCAAACAGTTTCATACATGGGCACAGGATTTTAATTACTGTTTTGTAAAAGCTCATCTCTGCTCCTCATAGTCCCTTGTTCACAGTTGTACTAAGAGACCTGTCTGCTTTGCCACTCTTCTGCCGTTGCTCCTACTGTCCGTAGTTTTAAAGTATAATGGACAGGCCACTTTTTGTCCTGGAAAATGTTGCTAGTTACAGTTCCGCCAGTCACAGATGTTTCCATGTTATTTGCTGCATTTGGGGAGCAACTGGAAGTAGGCATGTAGAGAGGTAAGTCACTCAGAGCATGTTACACTGTCGACTCGGAGTTCCACGATGGTGATGATTCCCTCTCTTGCAATTAAAAAGAAGAACTCCAGAATGACTTCTCCCTGGTCCTCAGCCTGTGCATCCTCAGGCCAGGGCTCGGCAGGCTTTGAGAATGCCTCCTACCCCATTTCACTACATAATCGTTGCAGAATTTATGCTTCTTGTATGTATGTTTTGCAAAAAAGCGGGGTGCAACCTTTATATGAAGCTTTTTTTATTGTGCCGGTGTTACTTAAAATTAATTTATTACTAAACTATTTTTTATGCAAGATTAGGGTGCACAGAATACTGGAGAATATATGTCAATGCTGTGAAATACAGTACTTCTCCCATTCTCTAGGAGGGAGCCCTCCAATTGCAAAATCTGAATTTAGTCTTATTTGCTTAATCTAGACTTAATTATGAAACTCATAACTCCCAGAAAATATTCTAGAACCAGAACCAAATGACAGCTGAAGTGTCTACTCTTTGGAGTTACCCAGGCAAGTTTCTCCTCCATTGTCATGGATGATAGAAAATTAATCGTTGTGTGACAAAAATTGAAAATTGCTTCCCCAAGCATTTGTCTGGAGTGCCTGCTCCTAGGTGACTCCTTTGTGCCGTGGTCCCTGTTGTCGGGGGGCCTGAGAGTCAGACCAGCCAGGTCCTGGGGTGTGGCAGGGAGCAACTCCTGGGCTGGGTGGTCCTGCGGCCTTGCTGTCCGACGGCCGCACAGTGGTCTCCTGAGGAGCTGAACAGAATAGTTTGAACTATCATTTTACTGTTCTTCAATTCATTGCTGCTGTTTTCTCTCTCCCTGTCCCCTTTCATCCTTCTTTCCTTTTTGGTGCTAGGTTTATTTTGCTTCCTTGGATCGGCCTGATTAAGGGGCTCCTTCTTATATAATAGCTGTTTACTTTCATCTTTTAAACACAAGGAAGCCAGTAAGGGCAAAAATCAAAAGTTAGATAAGGAAAAAGCCTCTGGAGATCTAAAAAAATAAAAGAAAGAAAGGATTCTTTTCCATGTTTTAAAAATTGTGACCTCAAGTCAGAAGATGGGGAGTGTTATGAACCATAAGGTGGAATTAAATGGTGTCTTGAAAAGAAAATGGTCTTTGCAGACAGGCAACCTGGGTTGAAGCCTTGCTTCTCTACTTTCTGGTAGCTACTGTGGGCACCTAACCTCCGTGGGCCTCAGATTCTCACCCATGAAGTGGGAGCAATGTGCTCACTTTATATCACGGGTCGAATCCTAGCACAAAAATCTGCCCCTCTATATAAGAAGCTGTGAAAGGGACTTAAGTTTAGGGCCACCTCTGTGAAGTCTTAAAGGAAATGGGCATTAACCCTCTCAAGGGGAGACATGCTGCCACATAGCAAGCAGCTGAGGAGAACCAGGGAAGGCAGACCTCAAGTGTGGCTAAAAGACATCCGTTAATCCTGCTGAGCACACGTTGGCCACAGGCCAGATGGAAATGGGCCAGCTGAGCATTCCCTCCTCACCATGCACACCAAACAACAGCTGGGCTTGGTGTGAGGACAGAGCACAGGGACCAGCATGAGCAAAAGCTGGGCTTGCATCCATCCTTCTAGAACTTTCTACAATAATCACACCCTTGCAAGAATTGTCTGGTTTTTATCTCATCTACTTTTTAAAAAACTTATATATATAAAAGTTATACATGGACACAATGTCTTTATTTTGTTTATTTATTTTTATGTGGTGCTGAGGATGGAACCCAGTGCCTCACATGTGCGAGGTAAGCGCTCTGTCACTGAGCACAACCCCAGCCCCTGTCATCCACCTTTTAAGTGGACAAAACTACAAAGACCCTAGTATTACTAGGAGATTTCCAAGTTGATCCAGGCAGACAGTTGAAGATGGTCAACCCTGAGGAGAAGCTCGACCTGACTCCCTGTGCTTCCCATCAATCCTGGGAAGTAAGGATCGGAGTGAGTCCTTAAATCAGGGATTTCATTTGACTAAAATATATGTTTTAAGTATTAGAAAGTTGGAACAATGATTCTCACTGGAAATGAAGATAAAAAAGATATCTAGCCCTTAAGATTGAATAGCTTTTTGGGATAGATCAATTTTAAAACCTCCTTTTCATCTGTTATGCTGTAATGGTAGAAGAAAGTTATTTTGGACTTTCTTTTCTATTTTTAATGTTGTTTTTCAGTATCTGAAGCACTCTATTGAGGTCATGTTGTTGCATATAATTTAATTTTTCAAATTACTGCTCTTCAAAAAATACTATAAAATATCAGCCAAGAGTCATGGATATTTTGTGACTTCTAGAAAAGCCATGTGCTTTACTGTCACCAAAAGTTTTCTTCCTTCACCACTCAGTAAGTCTTCCTTGGGAAACACATATGGATAAAATAAAATTTCTGTACTTTTATCAATATGATGCAACCTGTATGTATACTTTTTAGGAAGGCCATTGCATGTATAAACCAAAAACTAACATAGCGAGTTTCTTCCCTTCCAATGTTGTTCTGGTGGAAGCTGGCCTCAGTTATCAGTGCCTCTCAAGTCAGTTGTTTTTTTTTTTTTTTGGTAGTTACAAATTGATATCATGCCTTTATTTTATTTACTTATTTTTATATGATGCTAAGGATCGAACTCAGTGCCTCACACATGCTGGCCAAGTGCTCTGCTGCTGAGCTGCAGCCGCAGCCCTTCTCAATCTTTGAGGTAGTTTATCCCTTCAGAAAATGTGGGGCTGTTTGAATCAACTAGTTGTTCAATAGTTGAATGCCTAGATTTTTCTTTCTCCTAGCACGATCCACAAACATTTTCTGTTTTTTATGTGGACAGCCTTGGTGTGTGCCAGACACTATTTTGCATTTTATTCATTTCATATTTTATTTAGACAAGCAAATATGTCTAAGGTCACACAGCTAAAAGTCTGGTGACAGGTCTCTGAAGACTTCCTCCAGTGGTCTTACAGGTGAAGGACAGATTCTTCCTGTCCTGTTCCAGCTACTCAATGTTCTGGCGTTTTCTCAATGGTGCTCTGAAGTATTCTGGTTTTATTCAGAGATACATTCTGCCAAAATAGGATTAGATAATTTATTGGGTTTAGGAAATCGTGGTTTAAGCAAAATAAAAATCGTGGTTTAAGCAAAATAAAAGGAGGTGGCTTGTCGTGGGGTGTGTGGGGTGGAGGACCTGCAGATCCCCTGTGTACATGGTGCCCAACACCCTCATGAAGACAGTCTTCTAACATGGCACGAGTAAAAGAAACCTCACACCACTGTCCCCAAACATCAGCAAGGATGGCGAGAGTAGAAAGCAGCTCACAGTCAGACCATGGAGTGCAGCTGTGTGATAAGATATTCATCCCAGGCAGGGCCTCTGTTTCTTGAAACAACCCTTCATGTCTCTGTCACAGGAAGGCATAGATCCCAGGCTCTTACATTTCCATTCTGGGTCACGGCTACCCATTTCAGATGACCCCAGCACCTCTGTACCTCTTACAAGTGAAATTCATTAATGTACTGTCTGAAAGTATGAAGGTAACAGTTGTGTTAACATTTAAACTGTCCCTCTCGCAAGACCTTGCAAGAAGAACTTACCATGGCTTCCTTTCATTCTGTTACAGGAGAAACCACAGGTCAGACACCTATGAACATCAACCCGCAACAGACCCGCTTCCCTGATTTCCTTGACTGTCTTCCGGGAACCAACGTTGACCTAGGAACGCTGGAGTCTGAAGATCTGATCCCCCTCTTCAATGACGTAGAGTCGGCTCTGAACAAAAGTGAGCCCTTTCTAACCTGGCTGTAATGGCTACCATTTTGTCACTGGGGTGCAGCGCAACCTGACATTTCCTAGGCCTCTTGGAGAAAGCGACAGTGCACGGCTTTCTGCCTCTGTGACTCCTTTTCCTTCCTGTCCATGTGGCCAGTTTCATCAATGCCTGGTTTTGATTGACAGTGACTTAAGTTAAACATGAATAAATGTTCTATCTTTATTTTCTGCAAGCCTGCATTTCTGAGACAGATGATGCAGAATTGTGCCTATAGAATTGGTTATGCAGAATTACTTCTCTTCATTCTCTGCTG
The DNA here is from genome assembly GCF_047511675.1 of Marmota flaviventris. NCBI lineage: Eukaryota > Metazoa > Chordata > Mammalia > Rodentia > Sciuridae > Marmota > Marmota flaviventris. The sequence continues at coordinate 106,263,062 of NC_092505.1, read as the reverse complement.
CCCCATGGCTAAGCTTTATGTGTATTAGTTGAAATTTATACATAAATTGATTATAAACCATAGAAAGCTGATCACAGCCAGTGAATTCAGATGGGCAGCTTGGTCCAGGAAATGTGCACAAAATTTGACCTGATTTACGTCTCTAAAGCTGAGTGTATTACAGTAGTACCAAGTGCTTTAAACCTACTCAATGAGTTTTACAACATTGTTGTATTGGGTAGCAAAATCCTGCTCTATGGAATGCAGCCTAGTTTTGAATCCATGCTGGCTCTGACAGCCTCTGAAAGAGGGACACACAGTTCTATTGGAGTGTCTCCTTGGTCCTCTGCTGCATAGTATCTGTACAACCTGGCCTTCCCAGCAGGAGGGTAACAGCAGAATCAGCCACAGGCTTATACTAGAGACCTGTGAAAGAGATCAATTTCAGACTAAAATGAGCATTTATTAAATAAAACTTTTTTTATATTGCAACTTAGATTTCTAAAAAAAAAAATGCAGCTCAGAATTCAATGTTTATTTTATAAAACACTGTAATTTTGTAGCTGACAACAAAGACCAACTAGATGTTTTTGATAAATCAGTGGCAACTGTATTTTTGTCTTTTGAAACTATTCTGAAACATCAGGACAACATAGATTCAACCTAATAGTACACGCAATGAGCTGTTGCTTTTTAAATTGCGAAGCTTTGTCAGTTTTGTTTTAAAAATTTCTAATGTTTTAAATAATCACATCTATGAAACTGAAGGATGAAGCAGATCTCTGACTGACGTTTAAAAAGTCACCCTCCAAGGGTGTAGTGGAGACATGTTTCTGAATGCAGGAAAATTGGTTCCTACGTATATTATCCTAACTCTGTTGCTACAGTTGATCTAAAAAGGCATGAGCTATATACTCAATACCTCTTATAGAAACAAGAATCTCTCCTCATTAGCCTTCAAGGACTGAGAGTGGCATGTTCACCTGGCACGAAGCCCCCTGCCTCGCCAATGAAGTCCTCGACTGTTAATGTTTTGAACTGACATTATTTATACTCTATGAATTTAATCTCTTTTTTCAAAGACATTAATAATTCAGGTCTCTAAAAGGAAACATTCAGTTCCCATGGGGGCTTATTTGTTGGGGATCTTAAATGAGATCCTTTTTGATCTACCAGAATAGAGATGCACAGAATATACTTGATCTAGTTGGAAAGAAGGCAAGTGAAAAGGTCAGAGATGAAGTGGTAAATTGAATGGCACGTAGTGGAAAGGACACTAGTGTGACATAGAGACAGACAAGGCATAGTCCCTGAAGGTAGGACAGGCAAGTGTGAGAGGTGCCCCCACGGAGCAGAGCAGCAGCCTTCTGCCACAGACTTTGTGCCAGGAGACTGTGGTAGAAGAAAAGAGGGCTTTGGTGCACTTTATGGGAGTTGGGGGCCAGCCCTGTGGCACTGTCCCCAGGGCACTAAGCAGTGGGCAGACATACGCAGGGACGGCTGTTGCCTGCGGCACTGACTGCCTGAGGTCAGGGGCTTTTGTTCCACTGATTCCTTTTGCTCTCTCTAAGCAGAGAGAGGTGAGGAAGGTGTTTGTGTTGCTACTAAATTGAAAGGGAACACTCTTTATTTTCCTCTTTTGTTAGCAAAAATTGCAAAAAGAGTTGTACATTCTTTCTAAGAAAAAACAAATAGAAGGGACCTAACAGAACTCAGCAGTGTTACTGTACTTTTAAAAAATATTTTTATAGACTCATTTTCAGGTTATTAAATGTAAAAGATACAGATACCCTTTTTTTTTTTAAAAAAAAAAAAAGCAGTTAATCATTGATGATTTACATTACCACCTTTTAGGAGTAATTTTCTAGTAAGCTTGTGCCATTAGAAAATTCTAGGATCATTTTTTTAGTGAAATTAGTTGGAACATTTATCAATGAATATAATAAATATTTTTCAGAGTAAACTAGGGACCTTATTTGTTTACTAATAGATAAAGCCAGGTATAATTTTTTGTTGTTTTTAAGGCCATTAAATATGGTCTCATTAAAGAACATTAAGGCTAAAAATCTAAAGTAAGAGCTTTTTTTTTTTTTGGCGGGGGGGAGGTGCTGGGATTCAAACCAGTGTGCCAGGCCGGGCTCCACGGAGCTGCACCCACAGCCTGTCAGAGCAACTTTCTGATGGCTGTTTCTCTTATTTTAAGTGTTAAAACCCCTCAGAAGTCATGATAAGGTGCTATTTATATTTCTTTTTATTAAGACAGCTGCCAGGATATCTAGTATTTTTCATTCAAAACCAGTCAATAAATTTCACCATCTCATCCCAAAATCTTGTTAGAGAAAAGCCATATTTCAAAATCGAAATTGAAAAGTAATTTCAGAGATTTTTTTATTCAAGATTTTTTTTCTGATAAAATACATTTTCTTTTGAAGCAAATAAATTGTCAAAATTTATTTGTCATTTTTTAAAATCTAAGTAATTGGTAGACAGTGTTTCACATTAGTACTTAGGATATAAACTGCCATTTCTTTCACTGAGCACACAATACACAGGAAGGTGTGAAACAGAGTGGAGTATTCTGTGTGCTGGTAGCTGTGGCCCCCACCTGGTAGAAAAGCTCTCTGCAGAAGAAGGTGGAGCGACAGACTTGCTGAGTACAAGTCACATTCTCACCCTGTAATGAGAAAGGAACTTCTGGAAGTACAGCCAACTTCTGTGAAAAAAATAAGCTGTTAAAAAAAAAAAAAAAGAAAGAAAGAAATTGTGGACTAATTTAATTGGAAAAATGGGTGATTTGACAGAGACTGTTTCCCCAACACTACATCATTTGTGCTAGTACTTTAAATTTTTTAAAATTTTACTTCTACATTTTGTAATATGACGTGTGTTTATTTTTAATTTAGAATGTTATGCATAAAAAAAGTATGCAGCCAAATCAATCAGATCAAACCCTTTTACCTGGAGTTTGGTACTGATTTTTACTTCTTTGATTCTGTATAAGAAAAATAAATACAATTGAGTTTCCACTTGGAGTCTTTGTCTTGTTATTCATGTATGTTCTTCATACCGAGCGTTTTGGGTGGAACAGAATGGAGAGACTTATGTAACCTCTTGGCAGACAACAAAGGAAGGAAAATTCTGTAGGAAGATGCTTTTTTTGGCTCCCATGCCTGAACTTCAATACTCTTCAATACTCTAGATGTCGACAGAATTCTAATTTCCACTTTATTTGAAGTAGCCCCCTGAGATTAAAAAAAAAAAAAAAAAAAAATTGGTACTAGTGATTGAACCCAGGGGCATTTAACCACTGAGCCACATCCCCAGCCCTTAAAAAAACCCTTAAAAAAAAAAAAAAAAAAAAATATATATATATATATATATATATATATATATATGGTAAATAAATATATATTATTTAGAGACAGGTCCCACTAAGTTGTTGGGGCTGGCATTGAACTTAGAATCCTGCCTTAGCCTCCCCAGCCATTGGGATTACAGGCATGTGCCACCACTCTGTGCCCCTCCATCCCCGCCCCCCGAGGTTTTTTAAAAGTATGTATTTCTTTAAAAAGCCATGCTGTCCTGCCAACAACTTCACAGAGGTAACAAGACATCAGAATTACAGGATTCTTATTCTTGCCTATTATTGACCGTATGATTTAGCTTTTTGTTGTTGCTCTCAAAACTAAAACCAGAGACTCAGTAATCTGAGGCAGGAGGACTGCAGGTTTGAGGCCAGACTCAGCAATGTAGTGAGACCCTAAGCAACCTAGTGAGACCCTGTCTCAAAACAAAAAATAAAAAAGCCCTGGGGACGTGGCTCAGTGGTAAAGTGCCCTGGATTAGATCCCTAGTACTAAAACAAACAAAAAGCCTAAAATCAGAATAGCTGCTCATCATTCATGCTTGGGACAGTGCTCTCTGTCCTTAAAGTTTCTTTGGATCCCATTGTCCCATACTTGTGTCCACTGGGTGGATGGGTCACGTGAGAGCACTGTTTGGCAGGAGCCTCAGAGGAACCTGGAAGGAGGTGCCAGGGGAAGTGGCTTCTCAACCTCCCAGGATCTGTGTCATCATTTGTAGGTGTTAAGTGTTCAGGGTTGAAAATGTTAAGCATCAACATGTCAAATAAAAAAACTTCTATATCCTCTCAAATCTCAGATTTACAAAATATATATTTATTTTCCCCTATAAGTTGGATATTTTAAATCATAAAAGCAGTACCTGCTATTTTGACACTTTCACTTTTTTCTCTTAACAATAACTGATATCACTAATACTTGTTGAACATTATGTCCTAGATGTTGTGCAAAACACCTGAGAAGCATCATCTAATCCGTACAGCAATATCATTTCAAATACTGGCCTCAATTCCCAGATAGGGACATTGAGGTGTAGAGAAGTCAAATAATTTACACAGGGTTGCCCAATAAGCAACAGATACGTCAATGGACATCTCTCTGAAGCCAGATCCTTGTCCCAGTGCTGTGGAGGGAAGGGCTGGTGGTGAGCACAGCGTCCACCTAGCACTGCAGCCCAGAACCCGCACTCCCTGCCCGAGCCTCCTGGCCTCAACCTCCCCTTCCAGACCAATAGGGGAAGGTTGAAGTGGGGCAGACCTGAATAGGCTTGCAGGGCTAACCAGTGTGTGATGGTGACTTTCCCAGACACTGAAAAGCATTCATTTGGACCAGCAGCATTGACCCAAGCATGTATGAACCTCTAAACCGACCCACTCCAATGGCACCCCTTGTGTTCTCTCTCTCACTCCGGAGGACTTCTGTTTCCAGTCACAGTTAAGTGAGTCCTACTGTTACACTCACCCATGCTCCTCTGTGGATTTCATTCTTCAAATTTGTCGGACAAAATCCAGAAAGAAGAAATCTGTGGTGAGCTGCTGAAGTCTGCAGCCTGCCCTGGAACAGAGGTCTGCGGTCCACGCAGGTCCCGCCCTCCAGCAGAGGCTTCATTTCTGCCAGTTCATGTTTGTTTTTCCCCTGTTACTTTAAACAGCTGATAATGCTCCTCTGTATGGATGTATGCTGTTGGTTTTTGTCCCTGTGAGTAGTGCTGCTGTGCACTGCCCACTTTTGTGGACGACAGGTAGAGGATAAATTCCTAGGAAAGGAATCGCTGCATCAAAAGGTACATGATTTTAAATCTAGATAGATTCCATTGCAGAGGGGCCTGCTCTTCCAGCATGGACTTTGGGGAGCTTGAGGATGGGGAGAAACCTCTCCTAGATGGTTTCAGAGAACGGCTCTGCTTTATTGCGCAGCAAAAATAGCTTTAATAATGAGTATGGGCCAATTTACATGTGACAGTCATGATAAGCCAGAGGTGGTACACAAGATGTTATCTTACAGGAGTCTAGACAGCAGGAGTCTAGAAACTGCCACACAGGCCGACCTTGTACCAACAAGGGAATAACTTGCTGTCAAAGGAGCAAGGAAATTGCGCTTGCCAGTGTTCTGACAGCACTTTGTCCCAAAACAGTGTTCTGTGTTAAGACTTCCCTGCACAATGAGCAAGATACCATGTAGGTACAGAGTCAGGCCCATCAATATTCTATCAAATATTTTCCCCCACAAGGATGGTACCAATTTATATTCCCAGCAAGAGTGTTTGCAGAAGCCTGTGCACTACTGCAGCTAGAAACAGGTGTTGCCTGTCCTTTGCATCTACAAAATGTCTTGCTCTTGCAGGTTGTTTCTTGAATTAATCGTGAAGTTGAGTTTGTGTTGCCGTTAGTGGATGCCATTGGTTCTCCGAGGTCACCTCAGATTCCTGTTTGGCCATTTTCCAAGCACTTCACCCCTCCACCCACCCCAGGTGTTTTCAATACTTCACGCCAGCTCTTAAAAGGGTGCCAGAATCCACTTGCCCACACATATGCAGAGAGCTAGAAATGCCAGGAGTGTCCATCCTCCAGCATGGCCCTCAGCCATGGACTAGCAACTGGGGGCTCTAACCTCCCCTCCAGATTTTCAAGGGATCATGCAGAGCCGGCCTGTGCTGCGACTCCAGTGCACTCTTGCTTTTTCTCTCCCCCCTTTTTTTCCTGCTTCTTGTACTCTCACCAGTTTCTCTACAAAAACACACTTCTGTAACAAGTCCTTTTTCTAATTCTTTTTTAAGTAAATCACTTCTACATAATTCCCTGAATCAGGGCTTGCTTCTAGGAACCAGACCTGATATTCAGGCTATAAAACAAACACACAAATCAGTAAGAAAAACAGCCCGAAAGAAATATGAGCCAACAATAGAAATATATAGAAGATGAAACTGGGTAGCAATTGATTTCTGACATCATTACTAATCAAAAATTTACATATTAAAGACATGCCATTTTACTTCTTGCAAACCAAAATTTAAAAGACTGGCAAGCTGGTACTTTGGGGCACTCTTGCAATCCCAGCAACTTCGGAGGCTGAGGCAGAAGGATCAAGAGTTCAAAGCCAGCCTCAGCAACTTATGAGACTCTGCCTCAATAAAATAAAATAAATAAAGTGGGCTAGGGATATGGCTCAGTGGTTAAGTGCCTGTTATGGTTTGGATGTGCTGTCCCCCAAAGGCTCATGTATAAGAAAATACAAGAAGGTTCAAAGAAGAAATGATTGGGTTATGAGAGCCTTAACCTAATCAGTGAATTACCTGATGGGATTAACATAGTGGTGATTGGAGTGGTAGCTGGGGCTGAAGGAGTTGGGTCATTGGGGGTGGCTTTGGAGTATATATTTGTATCAGGCCAGTGGAGTCTCTCTGCTTCTGGATGAGTCGTGTGGGCTGCTTCCCTCCCACAGAATGGAGCCTGCTTTCTATGGATTGGAGCCTCTGAAACCGTGAGCTCCAAAATAACCTTTTCCTCCTCTAAAATTGTTTTGGTTGGGTCTTTTAGTCACAGCAGTGAAAAACTTGACTAAAACAGTGCCCTTGGGTTCAATCCTCCAGGACCAAAAAGAGGAAGTTCATGTACTGTGAGTGGTGGTGGTGCACGTGGAGGCAGCCTCTGCCTCCATGAGGCTGTGACTTGGTCCATTTTGTTGACTACTGTATCCCAAGCCCCTGGGCCACGTAGTGTGTGCCCAGCATACAGCGGATGCCCAGCAAATGTTTGTGGAATGAATTAATTTTTTGGCACACCAAAGAAGCAAGTAGTTTCAGAGAGGACACACAGAGAAGTGGGGTTGTAGGACAGGGAGAAAGGAACTTCCCAGAAAGTGAGTTGATTAAACAAGTCTGTCACCTATTAGTGAAGTGGTAGGCATTCCCGCTGATCACATTCAGCTACTTTACCCATCAGTCTAGTTGATCAGAGCTGGCAGCTTTGCACCTGAAAGATTTCCATGCTTTCTTCCCTCTCTGTCTTCCTTCTGGCTTTCTTCCCTTCCTACCTCCTTTACAATTCTTTTTGGATTACAATATATGAAAAACTCACATGTTGGTATTTTGTATTAAACATATGACTAGTATGTTTTAGCTTTTTTCTGTCTTGGGGCACTGGATTTTTTAAAAGCTATAATTAAATAGTATGGACATCAAAGCTCCTGGATATGTCATTTGCTTGATTTTCACTGGGAGCACATTTAAGGTGTCTTGTAGGTGCTAGGTTACAATGGGAGACTCTGACGTCTTTCTTCCTTGCTTCCCAGAATAAACACATGTGTCCTATAACACGATGAATATGGAGTCAAGAGCTGACACGTTGTAATGTCAGGAAGACCTTTGTGGATGGGTTTCTGGTTACTGGAGTGAGATGGGTCTATGAAGTCTGCCCCTAAACTGGGATGGCTTTGTTCCAGGGACACCCCAGAGAGTCTGGTCCTCACTCAGACCCACCAAACTCAACAGGTACTCACTGGAAGGAGTGGCTACATGAAGGAGTGGGACCCAGGGCATTATAAAAGTATAAGGAGTCTTCCTCAACTTCACTAAGAATGATGAGGGTGGGACCGGAATATTAGCCCACATGTGGGGCTCTCCAGTGTGGGGCCCTGAAACCTGCTGGTGAAGCCAGCCCTGAATGTGGCTTCCTGTTAGGGTGCTTAGTGGTCCTGCAAATCAAGGGATTTTGAGTGCTAATTTATTCATGAGAATAAGTAAGAGGATGATGTAAAGGACTTCATTTATATAAAAATATTATTGTAAGTATTAGTTTGGGGAATTGTTAACATTTTCTTTTAAAATAACTTCACTGAACTTTCCAGTAGTTGGAGAGAAGTAGCTGGGTCTGCAGATATATGTGTATTTCTACACATATTGAAATATATATTACTAAATATATTCATATATATTACTGCATATGTTTATACATGTTCATATAATACTAATATATATGTATATATTCATATTCTTATATATAGATATATATTCCTATGTTCTTATACATATTCACATTATTTATGTATATTCATTTATACATATTCATTTAAATATATATCCATATATACACACATATTCATATATATTCAAATAAATATATTCACATATATTCATGTATACATACATATATTCATATATATGCAAATACATATTTATACAAATACATATTTATACACATATTCATATATTCACATATATATGCAAATACATATTTATACACATATTCATATATTCACAGATTTATACTCATATTCACATGCAAATTCAAATAACATTCATCTGCACAATCATTTGCATGTTCATTTGCATAGTCATATGCATAGCATCTGCATACACATCTGCATGTTCATCTGTATATTCATCTGCATAGTCATGTATTCATGTACAAAATAATTTATTATATACCCATATACAGTCACATATGTATTGATAAATATACATATATTGATACACATCTCTTCTTTAGTTTTATACATTGTGGGTTGATCTGGAATGTTCTCAAATGGGAACTCTTCAGATGGAGGGTACAGTGACTATCTCCCTGATCAGGTGGAGGATATAGGGTTCTACTCTACTCACCAGATACGTGGAATGGTGACATGGTTATATATACCTTACCAGGTGCAGGGTATAAGGATGTGAACCCACCAACTGAAGGACATGAGGACCTACTCTCCCCTCGGGCACCTACTCTCTCTCAAGGGGGAGGACGTGAAGACCTACTCCCATAATAGATTGAAGGGCAATGTGAGACATTCCCCATATTGAGTGGAAGGCATCAAGATCTGCTTATTCAAGATATGTTTATACATATGTTCATCATACATGTCTTCTCCAGTTTAGTACTTTGGGGGTTGAACTGAAATATTCTGAGATGGGAACTCATCAGATCTAGGATATAGTGATTAACTCCTCTTCCTGCTTGGCTTATCTTTTTGAGATGCCTTCATCTGTTATTCAGAACCCCAGGACTCCATGCTCACTCACATTTCTACTCATTAATGAAGCCAATGATGTGGATGATTCAGAAAGGATTTGTCCTGTTTCCAGAAGGTTCATACTTGCCCTTTGAGGCCACTAGCCTGGGAATCATTGTTTTCTCTGGTCAGGATGAGGATACATGATTCTAACTCACCAGGTGGAGGACATGGGGACCTATCCCCTCAAAGAATAAGGACATAGGGAGCTACTCAGGCGATGGGACCAACACCTCTCACAGCATAGAGGTTCTGAAGATCCCCTGACCTCTTGTGGTGCAGGGGTCTGTGATCCACTACCACCTCAGCAGAAGGTACTGGGATATAATTCATTTTATATATATGTGTTGAGAGCCACAGCCAAGTCAGGATGGCGCCTGGCATTTTGCCAGGAGGAGTGGTTGGGAGGTGATGCCAGTGAGCCATTGGGATGATGGTGATTAAGTTAAGCTGTGTATAATTATTGGGATGGTGACTGACTGCTGTAACTGGATGATGCTGGACTGGGGCAAGCTGTGTATTCAGTTGTGTATGTGGACCTCTGCTGTCTGGCAGTGGGGTGGCTCCTGCTGCCTCAGGTGCCCTCTACTTTTGAGTTCTCGCGGAGTTTCAGTGGAGTTCGGGTGGAGTTCCCATTGGGTTCGGACAATAAAGTAGTTCCTGTTTGAACCTACAAGTGGGTCGTGACCTCCCGGTTATTTTGTGCCCAGCCAGACTGCGGCATATATGTATACATATAAAATCTTCACAGATGCATTCGTACATATATTCACACACTCATTCATATTCAATTATATACACATAAATATTCATGTTCATATTCTTATATATATCTATATGTATGCACATTAATTTTCATGTACATATTCCTACACATATTCATATGTATACATGTGATATTGATATACACATTCATATGCAAATGATCATACTCATTCATATACATATTTATATTCATGAACATCAACAGGATATGGTCATATTAATGCACATTTATATTCATGTACATGTACACATTAGTATCTACACAATATTCAAGTACATATTCATACTTATATGCACAATTATATTCATATATTCACATCCATATATTCATATTAATGTTGATGCTCACATTCATATTTATATTTTATGTACACATGCATATTTACATGCATATTAATACATTTGTATTCATAATAAACATTTATATTTATAGACATTCAGATATACATGTTCATATTCACATACACATTCATACACATAGTCATAAACAAATTCACATATAAATATCTTCACCAGTTCATACCTTGATGGTAGAACTGGAAAAATCTGGAGTGGGAATGAAGGACTGTACAGAGAGTAACTCGCTTAATCAGGTAGAGTGTACATGGCTCTAATCCCTCACCAGATATAGGGCAAGGGAAATTGTACCCCTAAATGTGTGAAGGAAATGATACCTACCACCCAAGGGGAATTACTTCACTCATTCTAAGAGGCATGGAAATCTGTTCTCTATCGAGGGGAGGGCACAGTGTTCCATTCCCCGTAGTTAGTAGAAGGCACTGGAAAGCATTTCATCTATGAATTCATCTACAGATGATTCATGTTCCTCCTCAGTTACCAATGCAGGTGAATCCAACAAGAATGTACATCTCCTCCTGATGCCTGCAGCAGGTGAGTCCATCACACTGGTACATCTCTTCAAGTTACTCTTCAGTGACTTCACTATTCAGGTACATCTTCTCCTTATGTTTCCCTGAGCCCACCCCATAGGTACATCTCTTCCTCATGTCCCCTCAGGTGACTCATCACAGAGTCCATCTTCTTTGCATGTCCCCTCAGGTGATTCTGTCACAGAGGTACATCTCCTCCTCATGATTCTGCAGGTGACTCCATCAGAGAGGGATATTTCTTCCTCATGTTTCTTGCATATGTGTCTGTTGAGAGCCACAGCCAAGGGGCCCCAGCAAACTTCCAGCTGCCAGCTGATTGGCTCCTCTGCGGTGATGCTCATTGGGCTGTTTCCCCGCCCTTTCAGACCACAGAGGTGCTGATCAGGGGACTCTTTTGGCTCCGCCCATGCGACCCAGCCAATCGGCCTCAAGAACAGGAGGAGTGGGGGGTGGAGAGGCTTGTGGGAAGCTGGTGGTGGCAGTTGGTCTCTGAGGGAATTCCTGAAGAGCTCGTGTGGTGTGGCGTGTGTTCTAAATATAAAGTTCATTTCTGCTTGATAAGTAGCTTGTGAATTGTGCCCAGCCAGACTGAGGCATTTGTCCACCACAAAGGTACTCCTCCTGCTCATGCCCACAGCAGGTGAGTCAAACACACAGGTACCCCTCCTGATCATGCCCACAGCAGGTGAGTCAGCACATAGGTTCACCTCCTACTCATAGCCACAGCAGGTGAGCCAGATGCACAGGTATTCCTCCTCCCCATGCCCCTGCAGGGAGTCCATCACTCACAGACATCTCCTTCTCATGTTCCCCTGCAGGTGAGTCTACCACAGAGGTACATCTCTTTTTCAACTTCCCATGCAGTGAGCCAACCACACAGGTACATCTCATCCCCTTGCCCCTGCAGGTGAGTCAACCCCATGGGTACATCTCCTTTTTATGCCCCCTGCAGTGAGTCCACCACACAGGTACACCTTCTCCTCATGTCCCCTGCAGGTTGAGTCACACTCATATACCTCTTCGTCATACTCCCTGTAGATGAGTCCACCTGTAAGGGTTCTGGCTGTGGAAATGTACAACACAGCGAATTTCCTCTGGTGAGCAAACTCTCAAGGAATAACAAGCATTTTGTTTTCCACAGTTGGAATATTCTGCAGTTTTTCCCAGGGACTAGTAAGATAACTAATACATGTGCAATGCCTAGCTGCTATAGTAATGCCCTTCATGAGGAGGCTCTGTGCTAGAGTCATATCAGCCTCCACCTTGATCTCGGACACTCATCTCCTGGGAATAAAGGAAATCTCTCTTTAGACAACCACAGTGTCTCACTGCACCTGAGCCTGTCCACGCAACAGTAACTTTATACAATGGACTTTCTTGAGAGCTACACATGGCAACTTAGTATGCAACCCAGGAATAAGCTGCATGATGTTGCTAACTCTGTAACCTGCCTGGCGACACAATGAACAGCATGTACTACTGATGCCAGTGACCTGTGTGACCTGCTGATATCAATAAGGCTGGCAGGTGAGTGAACAGCTTTGCTTTGCCTCTGCACTTTGCTTCTGTTTCCTTTTGCTTTCTTTGCAACTGGTGCCCAAACATGGGGCAAAGGAGAGTCCTGTCCCCACACTATTTCATAGCCTCTTGGTCCACATGGAGTCTAGGGCCCAGTGAGCCCAAACAGGGACAATCCCGGATGTTTTGACAGGGGAAAGTGTAGCTTACTGTCTGGAGCAGCCTTTGACACATCCCCACTGGTAAGCTATGGCAAATTCCCTATCTGATGGGCTGAACTTCATCATTGGGCTGAACTTTCCAATTTACTTTGCAAGGCTGGACATACTGTAGTAATGCTGAACTCACTGCTTTTCTGGCAGAGATAGACTCTCATTGTCCCCAGTACCCAGAAAGTGGTTGGGAAGATATAGATAAGAAGCTTCATGAGGACCACAAGCTCCTGTGCTTGTGCAGCAAACTTGGTTTCTTTGCCATGATGTAGTGTGTAAAGAATTACAACCTACTCACCCAGGACAAAAGGAGGGGGAATCCATTTTTCCAAGTTCCTCAAACTCCCAGGACACAAAAGTTTTCAGTTCAAACAAAACATCCTTGCAGAAATCCTTTCATGCCACTAGAGGGAGTTCTAACTTAAATTTAATTACTATTGCAGATGCCCAAACGCAACTTCCTGGAGAAATGTATAAAATTATTACTCACATTCAGGAATCTTTACCCAATACTTTTGGATTAATTTTGTCTCATTCTCATAGTGCTAAAGAGGAAAAAATCGTTATTCTGGTAGTAATTAATTTTGATTATACCAGTACAATATATGTCCAAATGTCATCCCATATGCCCTTAAGCCTCTCCAAAGGATCCTCTATTGGTCAATTGATTGTGATTTCCTATATTTCAGCTCAACAACCTTAAAATGAAAGAGGAAATGAAAGATTTGGCTCTACTGTCATTGGAGCATGTTTACCAATTACTGAAGGTAGACAGACCTAAATTAATTGTTTAAATGAACAGTCAATTACAGGGTTATTGGACACCAATGCTAATGTCATAGTAATACCTCTTATGGTTTGGCCTTATGTATGGCCTTTTCAAAAGGTCATCCCAGTCTGGGGCAAAGGAGGCAAAAATGAGCGAGCGTCCAAAAGCTCCTCGTGGCTACCATGCTCTGCCCCTTCTAATCCACAACAAATCATTGCTCATGTTTAGCCATATGAGGAAACTATTGCAATGTTTACAAGATTTAAAACAAAAACAAAAAAGGAAGAAAAACTCTCCAAAAAGAATACAAACTGCACCACCATGCTTTAAGAGAATAATCGTATAAAAGAAAAAATGGTTATAGCAGTTTTCCTTACTTCTTACCTTCTGCTAGATATCTAGTTCTCCTAGCCTTATATTTAAAATGTAAATTATAGGGCCTACAAGATTTACTAGGCTTATGAAAAACTCGTTAAGGCAAAAGAAGAAAAAGTGCCCCTTTTAAATCCAAACTGCTTAACTGGCTATCTTATCTGTTTTCAGCTGGCTTTCTTAACCAGTTCCTCCATAATGTTACAGCCCAGAAAGACAAAAATAAAAAGATTCCAAATGTATAAGCTTTCTTTAAATTTTTTTTAAAAAGAATTTCACAGGCTTCCAACTGACTCTTATCTAAGCTAAAAGTACACTCTGACCGGATGAAAAATTTACAACCATGTAAATTTTTAAATATTCTACATAAGTTAATATATTTTTCTGATCAGTCTTATTTTATCTAACTATAAAGGTTTTTACATTTCTGTCTTTGTCCAAAGGCCAATTTCTCTAGAGTTAACTCTCAAATATGTTCAAAAATTTCTTTTATAAATCCTTAGGAGGATATAAGCATGATAATATTGGGAATAAATTTGATAACCATCAAGGACCAATAGCCACCTCCTATCTGAAACCTTTAATTTCATTGTTCATCATGGCTGTTGGATTTCGAACCTGGCATTTCCAATTACACAGGCCTGTCATATCAATATATTATATACTTGGTATTAAATTGGCATTTAAACAAATGGGCACTCATCAATTAAAATATAAATAAGTAAAGTACATGGATCCAAATAATTCAGTTAAAATCAAGCGATTAAATGAAAATATAGATGTCTTTAAAATTCTAACTCACAAATTTTTCTAGGTGGCCAAGCAATAAAAATATTAATTTCTAAAAAAGATATAAAATGTAATATAATATCTATTGCTTCTAAGATTTTTATTCAACAATAAAGAAATGATTAATGTTATTAATTACACTTTTCTGATATTTTAGTTTTTACAATTAGAATAAATAAATTTAACATAAGTAGGATTAATCTTCATAAGTATGGTTTATTAAATAAATTAAAAATTACAGCTGATGCCCAACTACTCTCTCCTTTTTTTTCCAGTTGATAAAGAATCAATAGGACCTAATCTCTACCCTTTATCTGACTCCTTCTCTAAAACAAGCTCTACAAAACATTAACAAAAAATTTTTCAACAGTAATGATGGATTGACTTCCTGTATCTAATATGCTATTATCATTGGTAATTTTTGCTGAAAAACCTTATGCTTTTACAGCAGTAATTACTATTTATAACCAAGGATTAAATATATTAAAATGATTATATTCTCCTCATTTTTCAGGCTGTAATACTTTGCCTTTTGCTGATCAGTATGCTCAATTAATTGCTGATGGTGTTACTAAAATTTTATCCTTCATAGGCACAGACATTCATGTTTTATACTTAACTTGTGGAAAAATGTCACATCTCCAATACTTACAGTTCTCCTCCTACTATCAAGCTGTATTAACAGGTTTTTTGTTTGTTTGTTTGTTTGTTTGTTTTTAGCATCAATTGCTTTTCACAACTTCTTGAAGGCCAATTCTCTTTGTTATGTCAGGCTACACACCCCCCTCTTCCTTGATGTCTACCATACCTCTTGTAGATGGGTTAACAAAGTATACAGATGAAGGTAAACAAAGAGGGAAAATATCTGTTTTTATTAATGGTAAATGGACTTACTATCATACCCTGCCTCAAATTTCTCCATAGAAAGCTGAATTAACCAGCATTATCCTGGCACTGAGGTTATTTCCTCCTACTTTAAACATTATTACAGATTTTCAACATATAACTAAACTTGTTCCTCATATTTCTATAGCTGCTTAATCCTCTCATTTGGATTCCAATTTACTCTTTCCTTTATTAAACCTTCAAACTCTGTTATAGCATCCTACAACCCCTATTTCCCTTGTTCATATATGCAGCTCATATCCTCTGATGGAGGATAACACGACACAGACAAAACTCTGAGATCCCTTTATCCTTTATTTTCGGATGCTGTAGAATCTCATGGATTTTCTCATTAAAACACTCACTCACTAATGAACATGCTTTCCATTTCTTCTCAACAGGCTCATGTCATTGTCAATAACTCTGCTCACTGTACACCCTTCCAGGCCCCTATGTGGGAATCTATCAGTCACAAGGCCTATATTCTAATGCATTTAGACAAATGGATGTCACACATTTCCCTCCTTTTCATCCTTACTCTTTTCTTCATGTTTCCATTGACACTCATTCTGGGTTTGTCTGGGATAATGCCCAAAGGTCTAAAAAGTATCTACTTGCATTTCTCCTTTATTATTCTGCTTTGCCACTATGGGAAAGCCTGCTCATTTAAAAACAGATAAGGTCCCATCACATACATCCCATGCTTTTGCACAATTTTGTACTCATTAAAATATAATTTTGACCCATGAAATTCCTCATGATATTAACAGACAAGCCTTGGTTAATCAAACACATTGTTCCCTGAAGACAGAAACAAAGAAAGGGGACCTAACACTCTCATGTTAACAATGCCTTAAATACTGCTTTATTTACAGTTAGTGCAGTCAATATGCAACACAAAAATTATGCTCACAGTTGGTCATCTGCCTTGGATAGATGTTTCATTCCCAAACAACCATTGCCAATAATTTATGTAAAATATAGGGTTCCACCAGACCCAATATGGCAAGACCCTGTGCCTCTGATCACATGGGGGAAAAATATATTGCTCTGCTTACACCAACAGGTCCTGTTAGGTCTCACGCATTGAGCTGGAATTCAGTCAATTATGAATGGGCACCAGGGACTACATAACCCAATCCCCAAGTTTAATTTGGCCCTTAATGAGGAGTATTCTGCCAAACAAAAAGATGATCATTCTCCTTAAAAGAGAAAGAATACTACAAAAGTGTCCCAAGATACTTGACCACCCATGACTTGGGGAGATATAAAATCATTAACAGCCTCAGCTCAACAGCTGGTTGCTCAAAAGGGGTTAAAATACACTCTGGAAAATTTATTTACAGCTTTGTTTGCTAAAGTTACACAAAAATCTGTAAATGTTTTGATTCTTATGATAACGTTGTTCTGCTGCTATACCCCAGCTATGGGAAATCCAGATGGACCAGACCCCTTCTTCATAGGTGGATGTTCACCAATACTGGGGTTGTTATGTTGTTCTTGATGTTGTCAATGCCTACCCTATTTTTTTTTCTTTTTTGCCTCTGCCAATATTAGAGAAAACAAATGTCATCCAAAATGCCTTACAAAACAAAATGGGGAGATGTAAGCTTTCTGGCTGTGGAAATGTACAACACAGTGAATTTCCTCTGGTGAGCAAACTCTCAAGGAATAACAAGCATTTTGTTTTCCACAGTTGGAATATTCTGCAGTTTTTCCCAGGGACTAGTAAGATAACTAATACATGTGCAATGCCTAGCTGCTATAGTAATGCCCTTCATGAGGAGGCTCTGTGCTAGAGTCATATCAGCCTCAACCTTGATCGCAGACACTCATCTCCTGGGAATAAAGGAACTCTCTCATTAGACAACCACAATGTCTCACTGCACCTGAGCCTGTCCACACAACAGTAACTTTATACAATGGACTTTCTTGAGAGCTACACATGGTAACTTAGTATGCAACCCAGGAATAAGCTGCATGATGTTGCTAACTCTGTAACCTGCCTGGTGACACAATGAACAGCAAGTACTACTGATGCCAGTGACCTGTGTGACCTGCTGATATCAATAAGGCTGGCAGGTGAGTGAGCAGCTTTGCTTTGCCTCTGCACTTTGCTTCTGTATCCTTTTGCTTTCTTTGCATCCACCACACAGATACCTCTCCTCCTCATGAACCTGCAGTGAGTCAAATACACAGTTACCTCTCCTCCTCATGTTCCCTCTCAATGAGTCCACCACACAGGTACATGTCCTCCTCATACCTCTTGGGTGAGTCCATCACACAGGTCCATCTCCCTCTCATTCTCCGGTTCCTGTGCCCTCCTGTGGTTAGTCAACCACACAAGTGCCTGTGTTCTAACTATGAACTTGGGCTTTATGTCCTGAGCCTCCCCAGGGGATTCACCCAGCACTCCCAGGCCCCCATGGATTTACAGCACGGTTACTCTAAGTGCAGCCCTGAAATTGCCCTTTATTTCTTCATCTTTCTTGAAGCATTATACATAAATAACAATTATGGATATTTATGTGTGCATGAAGATGGTTTGATATGCATCTAGTCTGTGACATAATTAGCTACAGGAAGCTAAACATCTTGGCCTTCACAGATTCACTGTCTATGTAGGGGGCTAAACCTGAGGTCTCTTTCCTAGTATCAAGTGCACTCATGGTATAACTTACACTTAATCCCCCAACTTACTCATAACTGGAAGTTTGTTCCCTTTTATCAATGTCCTCCCCTCACTACACACACAACCCTGCAGCTCCAGGAACCACTGTCCATCTCTTTGCATGAATTTGAACTTTATACATTGCACATATCAGTGAGGCCATGCATGGTGTTTCTTGAACTCTCTGGCATTATTTCATTTAGTATGTCCCCTGGTTCTTCCATGTTGTTGTAAATGATAGAATTTCCTTCTTCTTGAAGGCTGAATACTATTCCAGTGTGGTGTGTGTGATGTTATCTTTAATCATATCCATCACTGAACATTGGGTCGTTCCCATACCTAGGCTATTGTGAACAATACTGCAATGCAAACCGGGGTACAAATGTCTTTTTAAGGTCTTGATTTCATTTCCTTGGATAAGTACTCAGAGGAGGAATCACTGGTCACATGGTAGCTCTATTTTTGAGGAGTATGTATGATGTCCATAGTGGCTGTGAGGCCAAGTCCTTGTCCTAGAGAAGGGGATGCATGGCCCAGTGGGGCTGGAGCACAGGTCACAGCTGCACAGAGTCAGGCCATGCCAGTGTGGACCTGAGGCATGGCCAGCCTGGGCCCAGGTGAGCCAGGACACGTGATCAGTTCTACCATGGTGGTCCAGCCCAAGCCTGTGTGGATGCCTGCTCCACTTGGTGCCATAGCCAACCCCAAGCATCCATGATTCAATGACCTCAACCTTCCATCTCTCTGTGAGCTGTGGCAAAATGAAAGTGGGCAGGCCTGAATGGAAGTTCTGAGCAAGGGCTAACCACCAGCCTTGGTGCTTCTCCAAACCCCAATTAGCCTAGTTTTGGACCAATGGTGTTGACTCAAGTGCTACCCAACCCTCAGGACTCGAGCACTCGAAAGGCAGCTTTGCTGGGGGTGGGGTTCAGTTTCTATTCTTTACACTTGATTAAATCCTGTTCTTTTTTACTTTTTTTGGGGGGGGGACTTGGGATGGAACCCAAGGGTGCTTAACTACTGAGCCACACCCCCAGCACGTTTTATTTCATATTTTGAGACAAGGTTCCCAGACAGGCCTGGAACTTGCCATGCCCCTGCCTCAGCCTCCCAAGTTGCTGGAATTACAGACAGAGCTGCTGCGCTGGCCGAGGGCTGGGTCTTGATGGGAAACAGCCTTCCATCAGTGCCACCTGCCATTCTGTGCTGGCCTTGGTGCTGTCCTGGAGGGGCTGGAGAACCCTCCCTTTGCTCCCCTGATTTTCACCTCAGAGTCAGCCATGCACTCCTCACCCAAAGGCGCCTGGTTCCCACGTTTGCTCTCCCCATCCCTCTGAAGCACAGCCCACCGGCTTCTGCTCCCAAGGTACCAAAACGCCTCCGGCTAGCACTATGCCTGTGGCCAGAGACTTGACAATAGACCCACAGACGGCCTCGTGGACCTGCTGATTGTGAGGTGCTGGACTCATTGATTTTACTGGAGTTGTGAGGTGACTTAACACAGGAAATATCTGGGCTAAGGCACGGATCAGTTGAGGGCTAGCTCTTCCTGTCTTTTCCATTGATCTAGTAGAGAATTTTCATATGTTCTTGGGGCTGACTATAGTACAGTAATTACAAAGGGCCCAAGGGTCAGGGTGTCTTGTACTTCAAATACAGTTTGACTAGATCTTACTGTTCCTTTATTCATCACAGTTATGGTGCTCTGCTAAGGTCACAGATTATGATCAGAATCAGTGCTCTTTCCTTTTTCTTTCTTTTTTTTCTTTAAGAATGAAAGCAAGATGTACTCTATCAATTGAGCTGGTTATGTACTGCACTCTATGTTCCAGTGACTTTGCATTATTTTTTCTAATAGGTCAGAAATCCTTTTCTGACCTATTCACAATGTTGTCTGTGGGTTATAATCATTGGACAAACCTTACAATATGAGGAAATGTAGATGCAAAGATCACCTAATTCAGAATGAGCATTCTAAATAGGTTTACCAACAGATGACCTATTAAAATTTGAAAGTTTTGGTGTGTACTTGCTTAATGTGCTTCACATTCCCTGCCTTAACATGATGTCCAAGAACGTAGCCCAGTTTCCTCCCTATGATGTTCCCCAACATGGAGGATGAAAAGAAGTCCTACTTTTTTCTAGAGGACATTTTTAGAAGTCCATGAATTTGGAGATGGGTCCATAATCATTTGTAAACTTTCCTACTTCCCATCTTGTGGTTTCTGTCCTCTATCATTACTTTATGTTTTTAAAAATAAAACCGTTTCTTTGCATTATCAGTTCTTTACTTGGCCCTTTCTTTCCAATGCAACTAAGACAGGAGAGTTGGGAAAATTTATTCAAACCCTCAGTCACATTCATAACTGGAAACTCACAAATTCCACATTTATGAAACCTCTACCTCCATGTTTCTCTTCCCCTTATTTAGTCCCTGTACTCTCTGCATTTCTCAATTTTTTATCCCCCTTTCTCATCTTCTCTTCCTTTTTTCAACTCTACAGAGATCTATGCCTACCTTGAATACAAACTAAGAGGGACACTCCCAATATAACATCTAGCTTAATATTTGTTATTAAGATATGCAACTTATTTCCTTTCTTCTTTTTAATGATTACTTATTTACTAGATACATTTATAGAACAATTAGGATGTACTAGTGCTCATGTTTGAAATCAATAGTCTGTCCAAAGTGTTTTGTATATTATGTAGGTATTAACTTTGACATGTCTATCTACTTATTTTTGTTTTTTGATGTTTATCTCCAGATGAATGAGAAACAAACATCTGTGGCTGGCTCAAAGAAACTGCAAAACCAGTGTCAACAAGTTGCATAGATTTAGTAATCACCCTTTAGACATCATGCAAATTTTAGTTTTGAAAGCAAGTAATTAAAATTAGACAAGTAAAGCTGAGTGTGTTGGCTCTTACCTGTAATCTCAGTAGCATGGGAGGCTGAGGCAGGAGGAACTCAAGTTCAAAGCCAGCCTCAGCACCAGTGAGGTGCTAAGCAACTCAGGGAGACCACGTTTCTAAATAAAATACAAAATGGGGCTGGAACTATGGCTCAGTAGTTAAGTACTCCTGAGTTCAATCCTAGTACTCCTCCCCCCCAAATTTTTAGACAAGTACAGATTGAATCAAATACTTTCCAGAAGACAATCTAGCATTTGCACTCCAGATGAACCTGAACAATTATCTGCATATGGATACTGAATTGGTAAAACAAGGATGGAGGTCATAGAAAAGGTATTCACTGACAACATACCAAAAGATGTATATACAGCCTAAAGGAACTAAAGTCATTTTGAATAATCCTACTTCACATTCCCCATCACAAGTAAGAATGTTTAAAATATTATTTAAAACAGTTTTGAGAAATATGCTTGATGTTACATAGCATTACACTTTAAACCCTGGATTGACAAACATTTAGTTTTAAAATATGAGACTTGTTGTGATGAGATTTTGATTTCTGTGATGTTGAGTGGAAATAACATAGTGTTGCAATTGCTTCATTTTAGTCATCACAGTGTTATAAAATGTACAGTTTTCTGTAAATTTTTCACTGAGAGGAATCTAGATGTAAAAAGGACAAATATGTTTAGCTCACACTATTTGGGTAGGATAAGTGACAGTTTCCATTGAAGGAAAAACTAAAAAGTAAACCCAACAAAACATAGCAGTTCAGGAAGATACAGTGCTTACTTATTATATTTAGAGGTCAAGTCATACTGATAGGTGGGTGGTTTCTTGATGAAAAAGAGAAACTGTGGGAAAACACTGGAAAGCCACTATATGAGAGCCTGTGATAAGACACCAAGAAACATTGACTGGTTTGTAATAGTAAATGCAATCATAGGAAAATATCCTATAGCAGTGTCAGGAAAATAATGCACTGAGTCAAAGAGGGGAAGATTCCCTCTGGTGAGTTGAGGATAATTGTATCAACCACATCAGTAAATGGAGAAAAGGAGTAAAGAGACACTTCTGTTTGTAAGACTGGAGACTAGAACTTGCACTCTGGAAAGCAGGGTGGAGATGACTCAAGAAAACTAGAAATATAGCCACCACAGGATGCAGCCATCGCACGCCTTGGTACTTATATTAATGAATTAAAATAGGTATACTATGAGACACATCAACATCAAGGTTTGTAGAAGTACAATTCACAATAAGCAAGCTATAGAACTAGAAAAAATGGTGGTCAACTGATGGAAGGATAGAAAGAATGTGCTTTATATGCAGAAGAGTTTTTCTGCCATTAGAGAAAATGCAGTTATGACAACTGTTGGCAAATCGATGGAACTGGAGAACATCATGCCAAGGAATATAAGCCAGAATCTAAAAACCAAGGGTCAAACATTTCCTCTAATATGTGGGATCAGAGAAAAACACGGGGAGGTCTGAGGGGAGAGATTTTATTATACCAGATGATAGATAATTGAAATTTAGGAAGGAAATGGAGGGCATGGGAAGAGGGTGAGAAATGGGAAGCACAGTGAAATAAAACTGACCACGTGTCCTAAGTAAATACATGAATATACACCAGGGATTTTCATCTTTGTGTATGTATACAATACACTAAATTAAAAATTATAAATAAATGGAAGGACAAAAATTGTAGAGGAAAAAAGAAAAGGGGCAAGAGGTGAGGTTGGTAATGGGAATCAGTGGGAACTGAATCTGAGCAAATTATTTTCCATGCTAATATAATTATGTCAAAATTAACCCAATATTGTGTATGACAACAATGCTGCAAAAATCACTAAAATAATCTATAAATCATACTTCCTTTAATTTAACAAATTTCATAAATGGATGTCATTCTATTAAAACAGGCAAAGAAAAAGAAAGGTATTAAACTCTAAATTAAAATATAACAACTTCTGCAAAGAGGAGGAGACTTGGATTCTGCCTTAGAGGTCAAAGAAGACTGGAAGTAATGCAGATTCTTGCCAGCAGAATCAGAATCCCAGGCCAGGAGTCTTTTTCACACAGGGTCATTTTTCTCGTCTTTCCTAATTGGAGCATAAACCACAGTGGGCCTGGAAACAACCCCAACAAGTGTCAGGCTGGGTGTAGAGAAAAAATAAGACAGATGTGCCGAGGACTTTGGCAAGCTAGAGAATGACCTTGTAGTCTATACCTAAGGTATAGAAAATCAAGGGATCTTTCATTTCAATGTGTTTGTAGTTCTGGGACAGATTGCCAGGGATATTTTTGGTAGAAAACCAGGTGCATGTAGCACCATACACATGAGCATATATCATAGGTATGTTCAACCCATCAAGCCCAGAGGCATTTGTTGTATTTGCTCCTACTACACGGGTGATTCTAGGCACTTTCCTGGGTATTAGAACCCTGAGGGCAAGCACCTTTCAGAAAGGCTCCATTATAGAGGTTTTGTGTGAGAGATCACCACACTGCATGTCTTTTATCTCCAAGATTCATTATCCACCTCTCTTCACTAGATGGTGGTTGTTCACTGTAATAGTATGAGCCCATAATGATAGGGATGTGATAAAAACTCTCATCAGCAAAAGCTGTGTTGTGCCCATTACATAGCTTGTGATATAGAGGCCTATGGCAATATTACACATTTCATATCAGTGCTTTAAGAATATTAATAGTTAGAGAGAGATCCTGTGCAAAAATTCAAGAGACAGAAGTATCTCAGAGGGGCAGAGATGTGTCATATGGAAATAATTTTCTATCATTCTCAGCACAAAACGCAGATTCTGCAATCTGGCCACCCTTGTCATTCTCAAGAGAGTGCATAAGAAAACCACCCAAGAGGTTTGGAATCTCACAAACATCTGAGATCACTGAGTGAAAGAGTCCAGAATTGGATTCTTCATTACAGACAAGTTCCCGGGCTCTATAGGCAGAAGGTTTGTTTGTCGGGCAGTTCCTACATTAGATACTTCCCTAAGCTTACCCTATTGTAGGGCTGGAGGGAGAATGAGAAGAACTCAGGTTGTACTCTCCATTATGGAAAAAGCTGGACTGTAGATGCATCCCCAAAGCCCCACCAAGCTATTGGGTTCTAAATAGGGACAGCCTGGACAGAAATGCTCATTTATATGAGCATGCAGAAAAAAACTTTAGCTTTTGTTGTTCAAAGTTGCTCTTGAATTCATTTGGCAGTTATTATGTATGGGGTTTTCTCATTATGTGTTTCTTCACATTCCTTCTCATTTTCTAAGATATTTTTATTGCTTTCTTGTTTTTTTTCCCCTGTATCACATTTTCTTCTCATTTTAAATCCCATCATTTCTCATGTTACTACTTTTTCTCCTCACTTCCTCTAGTGTCACTATTCTCACATCAATTTAATAATCACTCATTTATTTAACTGTTTTCTAATAATTTTAATATCATTAATGCCTATATTTTTTATTCAGGAGTTTACTGGTTTTTTCCCCACTTCATCTATGCAGTTTGTGGAGATCATTTTTGGGTGTTGTACTAGGGATGGAAGACAGGGATTGTTAAACATTAAGCCACATTGCCTAAAGTTTTTATAGTTTTATTAAGAGACAGGGTCTCGATGTGTTGTTTAGGGCCTTACTAATGATGAACCCAGTCTAATTTCATTTTAAGATTGGGAGCCATCTCGTCACAAGGCATGAAAAGTTCATTTCTGTTTTACTAAGGTTTCTATTTGGCCTGACAATACTTTGATGTTTTAAAAACTTTTTTGGGATTCCTGCCCCCGTGCTTTGAACTTATTCATGCCCGGCTCTCCTTGACCAGATAACAACCCTCCCTGAAATCTCAGTTGCTCCTCACTAATTCTAATATTGAAATCTGAATTCACTCTCTACCTTGAGATGTTAAGTCAGGTAGATCATTAATCTGCTATCTGCCCTTGTATCATGCTTGCCAGAACCTAGTTAGCTATAAGCTCCCAAGACACCCGCCTTTGTAACTTTTGTTATACCCCTGCCCCCAGATGCTGTCCTGTGGCCCAGCCATTGGTGAAGCAGTCACTGATCAGCTCTCTTGTGTATACAATATAAGCTTGCTTTAATTTGGTTTAAAATTGGAGTCGTTTGTCTTTTCTTTGCATCATGGGTTCAACACTAAGTGGTTGAGGTTGGCTTTGTACTTGCGTTTCTTCTGTCTGCCTTCCAAGCTTCTCAGACTATACTTCATTTTAAATAAGGATTTTATAAATAGGTGATATATGATATCCACTGATAGAGATTCAGAGTGAAATTCCAAGTCTTTACATCAGAAAGGAGCTGACAACAGCCTTAACACGTGCATAGCTTGAATCCTGTTCACAACTGAAAGTGAAAGGGCGGGCATTGTCTGGATGAATGCTTAGTAAGTCTATAGGACTTACTAAGCAAAAGGAGTTAACTCCTGCAATTCTCAATCTGAGAAAATGGAAAAGAGAACCCAGCTAAGCCACAAGAAACCCTTCACTATAATAGTGCAGGGAGTGAAATAGAATGAGAGAATACTTCTGCATCAGAGATCAATCACAGAAAATCCACAGCCATAGTTCATGTGCTCACAGACAGCCACCAGAATCTTCACTCTCACAAAAATATCCTCCTTCCAGAACTACTGAACACAACAGAAAGAGAAAACTGACAACTCTGTACCTTTCAAGCAGTAAGGTGCAGGTGCCTAAGTGGTCAAATGAGAAGCTGCCGCTAGAGAGTTCATTGAAACCCAGAGATTACCTCCTATGCCCCTGCTACTCAAGAGAGATCCACAATCAAAGACTTATGGAAATTTGCTAAATATCTAAACCTCAATGAAATGCAAACCATGATTCAATTAGAATTTTCTACACCTTGGCATGTTATACTATAAAGAAGTCTAAAATGAACTTTGATCATATAAATAACTCCTTACCTTGACTGCCTTTGGTGAGGCAGTCACTGATCAGCTCTCTTGTGTACACAATATAAGCTTGCTTTAATTTGGTTTAAAATTGGAGTTGGTTGTCTTTTCTTTGCATCGTGGGTTCAACACTAAGTGGTTGAGGTTGGCTTTGTACTTGCATTTCTTCTGTCTGCCTTCCAAGCTTCTCAGACTTCATTGTCAATCCCATAGCCAACATTATACCTTCAACTCATTTGAATGTAGTTCATCTAATGTTTTTAAGCATTAACTGGAATCAATCTTTCTATGTTTGTTTTCTTAACTCCAGTTTATATCTACTTCTCTTCCCCCTGTTCATCCTCTTGCACTATCTGCTACTACTTTGAATAACACCTATTCTTCTATTTCTCCTTTATATCTTCATGGAGATTACCCTTTTATAGATCTCTCTCTCTCTCTTTCTCTCTCTCTCTCTCTCTGTCTGTCTCTCTCTCTTCTCCTCTGGCCTCTCTCCTTTGTCCAATCTTTCTTCCTTTCCATTTTGACCCTCACTTAAGGTTATAAATTTACGAATCATAACAACTGTGACCTGTTCCAGAACTTTATTGGAAGCCTGTATCTGAATTTGAGGAACCACATAAAACAATTGCAAAAAGTTTTTTTCTTATAAATTTGAATATAATGAAGCTTGGCTGAGAACTGATTATAGTAAATAAGGCTCAGTGACATTTCTTAAAGTGGTGCTGACATTGGAATCAGCAGATGTCACAGGCTGAATTAAAATATCATTACCTGGATATTCGCCCAACACAGAGCTCTTAATAAAAAGAAGCTCACAGAGTAGTTCTTCACTTAAAAGAAGTTGGAACAATACCTGCAGATGAGTAGATGTACCAATAATATGTAATAGCAAGGGAACAATACATCCCAAACAATAGACTTAATTGACACAACAGTTGAGAAATTTCAGAGAAGAAATGTAGAAAATTTATCATTAAACTACTTTATGAGCTTATAAACCATATAATGAGTAAAATCAGAGCAAAAATAAAGATAAAGAACACTTGAATTAAGAGAGTGAGATTCTGAAAAAGAACCAAGTGGAAATTCTTGAAATGAACAAATCAGTTAATCAAATTCAAAATTCAATGGAAAGCATCACCAACAGATTAGAGATCTTTGAAAATAGACTATCATGCCTCAAAGACAAGTATATAACCTTGAACATAAAGCTGACCTGAGAGAAAGGTGTTACAAAACCATGAACAGAACATTCAAAAAATCTGGGATAACTTTAAAAGGCCATAATTAAGATTCATTGGGTTAGAAGAAGGTTCTGAAGTATAAACTAAAGGAATGCACAATCTTTCCAATGAAATAATATCAGAAATATTTCCACATCTGAGAAACAAAATGGAAATTCACATGCAGAAATAACAGAGAAGTACAAGAACACAAAATCATAATATATTCAATCCTAGACACATTACTATGAAAATGCCTAACAGACAGAAGGAGGATAGAATCTTAAAAGCTGCAAGAGAATAACAACTGATTGCATTTAGAGGAAAACAAATTCATATTTCAACTGATTTCTTGACCCAGACCCTAAAATCTAGGAGAGCTTGAAACAATATATAACACGATCTGAAAGAAAATGAGTGCCAACCAGAATGCTATCTTCAGAAAAATTAAGCTTCTAAATTAAAGAGGAAATAAAAACCTTCCATGATAAACAAGAGCTAAAAAGAATTAATAATTAGAAAGCCTACCCTATGAAACATATTCAATAAAACATTTCATGAAGAACAAATACAAAAATGAAAGCCAGGAAAGGGAGGGACTCACTAGAATAGTCAAGCAAAGGTGAATTTCATGAAATTTATAGAAATAAATCAAAATGGCAGGAAATAAAAATCTTCTCTTAATAATGACATTAGATGCACATGGTATACACTCATCAATGAAAAGACAGATTGGCAGATTGGATTAGAAACAAGACCCAGTAATATGCTATTTCCAAGAGTCTCACCTCATAGGAGAAGACATCCACAGACTGAATTTGAAAGGATGACACAAAACATAAAATTTACAAGAATCTAAAAAAAAGCAGGGGTTAGTATTGTCATACCAGATAAAGAGGACTTCAACCCAAAATTAATTCAAAGAGACAAAGATCATTTCATTCTGTTTAAAGAAATCATACATGAAACACAATTTATGCCTGAAAAAATGAAACATCTGTATACATCAAAGAAACTCTTTGCAATATTAAGTAAGTATCAAATAGACCACAATATAACATAATTTAATTTTAACATCGTTTTGTTTTCACTGGATACACCATTCAAAGAAAAACTAAATAAAGAGGCTACAGAATTAAAAGTAAGTAAATGAAAACGTGGATCTTATGAATGTCTACAAAATATTTCATTCATCAATGACTGAATTTACAATTCTTTTCAACATCATGTGGAACATTTTCTAAAATAGGTCATATTATAAGTCACAAATAAATATTATCAAATAAGAAAAATGAAATAAAATATCTTGTATTCTATCACATCATAATAAAATAAAAATATAAATAAATAAGATGAAAACAGAAACCACTCTAACACCCAAATATTAGAAAAAACATCTTCCCATAATTCCATCTCCCCTGTCTTCTCTTGATTCCCATTTGTATAATCCAATAAACTTCTATTCTTCCCTCCACCCATAATTATTGTGTGTAATCAGCCACACATCAGAGGGAAGAATATTCAGTCTTTGTTTTTTGGGGGGACTGGTTTATTTCACTTAGCATGATAATTTATAGTTCCATCCATTTACCAGCAAATGCCATAATTTTATTTTTCTTTATAGTTGAGTAATATTCCACGATGTGTACATACAATGTTTTCATTATCCATTCATCTTGTGAACAGCACCTTGATTGTGTCCATACCTTTGCTATTGTGAATATAGCTGCTATAAATATTGATGTGGTAAGCTGGAGTTGTGGCTCAGTGGTAGAGTGCTCACCTGGAAGGTGTGAGGCACTGGGTTTGATCCTAAGCACCATATAAACATAAAATAAAGGTATTGTGTCTACCTATAACAAAAAATATACATATTTAAAAAATAATGAGGCTGTGTTACTGTAGAATGCTGACTTTAAGACCTTTGAGTATATACTGAGGAGTGGAATAACTCAGTTAAATGATGACTCCATTCCAGGGTTTGTGAGGAATTGCCATACTATTATATAACATACTTTTGAGGATTCATAAATAGCAGAAAAATTGGGAGGGAAATAAAAAAACTTAGAAGTAAATGAGAAAAATGATACAATATATCAAAAATTTTGAGATCCAATATAAAAAATTCTAAAAGAAAATTTCTTAGCATTGATCTCATACACTAAAGCAACAGAAAGACATGAATAAATAATCCAACATTACATCTAAAGGTTCTAGAAAAAGAAGAACAATATCAGTAGCAACTGCAATATCAGTAGAAGACAGGATTATCATTAAAGTTAGAGCCCACTGCAACAAAATTGAGATTAAAAAACAATAGAAAAAAGCAGTTGTTGTTTGAAAGAATAAAAAAACCTGACAAACCCTCAGACAAACTAACCAAAGGAGGGCAAAGTCTCAAATTATTAAAATCTGAGATGGAAAAGGAAGCATCACCACAGATGCTACTGAACAGCAGAAGTGATTCAGGAAATGTCTGGGAAATTTGTACTCCAAAGAACTAGAAAAATTTGAAGCTACTGACATAATCCTAGAGACATATGACCTACCTAACTTGAATCAGGAGGATATACAAAGCATAATAAAATCAGTTTGAAAGCCATGAAATTGAAACAATGAGCAAAACAACTTCAACAAAGAAAATTCCTGTACCAGATGGATTCTGAGCTTAGTTCTACAAAACCATTAAAAAGAAATAATATCAACCCTCCTCAAATTAGTCCATGAAATTGAAAATAAAGGCACTCTGCCAAACTTATTTTATGAAGCCAATATCACATTGATACCAAAAGCAGACAAAGACACATCATGGAAAGAAAACTTCAGACCAATATTCTTGATGAGCATAGACAAAAAATTTGTTAACAAAGTACTGAGAATTTGCATACAAAAATACATGAAAAGGGTTGTTTTCATCCTTCATGATGAAGTGGGTTTCATCCAAGGGATGCAAGGTTTTAGCATACAGAAATCAATAAATGTAATTCATCACATAAATAAACTTAAAGACAGAAATCACAAGATTATCTCAGTAGATGCAGAAAAATTATTTGACAAAGTACAGCACTTTTATGTTTAAAACATGAGAAAAAACTAGAGCTAAGGGGAACTTGCCTCAACACTGTCAAGGCTATCTAGAACAAACCCAAAGCCAACAGTGTTCTAAATGGAGAAAAACTGAAAGCATTTCTTATAAAACAAGGACCAGACAAAGATGACCACTTTCACCACTCCTATTCAGCACTGTACTTCAAAGTCTGACCAGGGAAATCAGGCAAGAGGTGAAAATTAAAGGGATATAAAAAGGAAAAGAGCTAAAATTGTCTGTCAATGATATGATCCTATATGTAGAATATCCAAAAACACTTCACTAGAAGACTTCTACAGTTCACAAATATATTCAGCAATATAGCAGGATACAAAACCAACATCCATTAGTCAATCATGCTCCTAAACTCCAATAATGAATCCAGTGAAAAAGTACTTAGGAAAACTCTGCCTCTCATAATACTTTCAAAAATAAAATAAAATACCTGAGAACCAATTTAACAAAAGAGGTTAAGGACTTCTACAATCACAACTATAGAACTCTAAAGAAAGAAATTGAAAAAGACTTTTGAAAATGAAAAGACATTTATGTCCTTGGATAGGCAGAATTAATACTGTCAAAATGACCATACTATCAAAAGCACTATACAGATTTAATGTGATTACCATCAAATTTCCAATGGCATTCTTCACACAAATAGAAAAACAGTCATGGAATTTATGTGAAAAAGTAAGTGACACAAAAATAGCCAAAGCAATCCTTAGTGAGACAAGCAAAACAGAAGGCATCACAATACCAGATCTGAATTTATACTACAGAGCTGTAGTAACAAAATCATCATGGTTTTGGCACCAAAACTGCCATGAAGACATAGATAAGAATTCAAAGAGAAAACTCATGTTAATACTATTGTTTGATACTAGATAGAGGTTCAAAAAACATAAACTGGAGAAATGATAGACTTTTAAATAAATGGTGCTGGGTAAACTGAAAATCCCTACATAGTAGAAAGAAATTTAACCCATATTTATCACCCTGAACAAAATTCAACACTAACTGGATCAAAGTCCTAGGAAATAAGACAGAAATACTACAACTGCTAGAAGAAAATGTAGGCCCATCACCCCAAATTATAAGCTCTGGACTTGACTTCCTTAATACAACTCCTAAAGCCCAAGTAGTAAAATAAAAAAAAAAATCAATAACTATAAGAGTATAAAATGAAATGGGACAGAAGAGGATGAACACTTGAGGAATTTTCAGGAAGCAGGATTATTATTTTTTAAATATTTTTTTGTAGTTATAGTTGGAAAAAGTAAGTTTATTTTATTTCTTTATTTATTTCTATGTGGTGCTGAGGTACCCCAAACAAATCAGAATACTATAATAATAGAACCCCTGAACAGCAAAATTGATGAAATGCCAGAGAAGGAGTTCAGAAGGTTTATAATTAAAATGATCTGTGAATGAAAGAATGACCTAAAGGAGCAAATACAGGCAAAATTGATCACTCCAACAAAGAGATAAGAGAGCAAATACAGAAAGCAAAAGATTACCTCAAGAGGAAGATAGAGACCCTGAAAAAAAGTCAGAAATCCTTGAAATGAAGGATATAATAAATCAAATAAAAAACTCAATAAAAAGCATAACCAACAGACTTGATCACTTGGAAGAAAGAACGTCAGATAATAAAGACAAAGTATACAATCTGGAAAATGAAGTTGATCACAGAGTGAAGATAGTAAGAAACTATAAACAGAACATCCAAAAATTATGGGACAGCATCAAAAGACCAAATTTAAGAGTTGTTGGGATAGAGGAAGGCATAGAGTTTCAAATCAAAGGAATGCACAATCTGTTCAATGAGATAATATCAGAACATTTTCCAAGCATGAAGAACAAATTGGAAAACCAAATACAGGAGGCTTACAGGACACTGAATGTACAAAATTACATCAGATCTATACCAAGGCACATCATAATGAAAATGCCTAGCATACAGAATAAGGATAGAATCTCAAAAGATGCAAGAGAGAGGAGTCAGATCACATTTAGGGGGAAGACCAATCCATATCTCAGCAGAGTTTCAACACAGACCCTCAAAGACTGAGATCATGGAGTAACATATACCAAACTCTGAAAGAAAATGGATGTCAACCAAGAATCTTATATCCAGTGAAACTAAGTCTTAGATTTGATGATGAAATAAAAACCTTCCATGATAAGGAAAAGTTAAAAGAATTTACAACTAGAAAGCCTGCATTACAGAAAATCCTCAGCAAAATATTCTAAGAAGAGAAAATGAAAAACAACTGTGAAAATCAGCAGAGTGAGAGGTTACACTAAAGGAAAATCTAATCAGAGGAGAAACCAAGTCACATTAAATACTGAAAATAAACAAAAATGACTGGGAATACAAATTGTGTCCAAATTGATGTCTTTTGTTACCCATGAGTAACTCTGAATGTTAATGGCCTAAACTCACCAATGTTAATGGCTTAAACTCACCAATCAAAAGACATAGACTAGCAGATTGGATAAAACAAAAAGACCCAACAATATGCTGCCTCCAAGAGGCTCATCTCATAGAAAAACACATTCACAGACTGAAGGTGAAGGGCTGGGAAAAATCATATTACTCACATGGACTGCAGAAGCAAGCAGGAGTTTCCATGCTTGAATCAAATAAAGTAGACTTCAAGCCAAAGTCAATCAAAAAGGATAAAAAAGGACACTAATACTGCTCAAGGTAACCATACACCAACAAGAATTAACAATTATAAATATATATGTCCCAAACGATGGAGTAGCTATGTTCATCAAACAAACTCTTCTCAAGTTCAAGAGTCAAATAGACCACAACACAATAAATTTGGGTGACTTTAACACACTTCTTCCATCACTAGATAGATCTTCCAAACAAATGTTGAACAAAGAAACTATAGAACTCAATAATACAATCAATAACTTAGACTTAACTGACCAATATAGAATATTTCATCCTTCAATAAGAAAATATACTTTCTTCTCAGAAGCACATGGATCCTTCTCTAAAATAGAACACATACTATGCCACAAAGCAACTCTTAGCAAATATAAAAAAGTATAGATACTACCCTGCATTCTATCAGATCATAATGGAATTAAATTAGAAATCAATGATAAAATAAGAAATAAAATCCACTCCAACACCTGGAGACTAAATAATATGCTACTGAATGAACAATGGTTACAGAAAACATCACGGAGGAGATTAAAAAGTTTTCAGAGGTGAATGAGAACACAGATACAACATATCAAAATCTCTGGGACACTATGAAAGCAGTTCTAAGAGGAAAGTTCATTGCATGGAGTTTATTTCTTAAAAGAAGAAAAAATCAACAAGTAAATGACTTAACACTACATTTCAAAGCCCTAGAAAAAGAAGAACAAATCAACACCAAAAGCAGCAGAAGACAGGGATTAATTAAAGTCAGAGCTGAAATCAATGAAATTGAAACAAAAGAAACAATTGAAAAAATTGACAGAACAAAAGTTGATTCTTTGAAAAAATAAATAAAATTGACAGACCCTTAGCCATGCTAATGAAGAGAAGGAGAGAGAAAACTCAAATCACTAACATATGTGATGAAAAAGGAAATATCACAACAGACACTACAGAAATACAGAAGATAATTAGAAATTATTTTGAAAACTTGTACTCCAATAAAATAGAAAATATTGAAGGCTTTGACAAATTTCTAGAGTCATATAATTTGCCCAAATTGAATCAGGATGATATACACAATTTAAACAGATCAATTTCAAGTATGAAATAGCAGATGCCATCAAAAGTCTACCAATCAAAAAAAGACCAGGACCAGATGGATACAGAGTAAAGTCTACAAGACCTTTAAAGAAGAACTAATACCAATACTTTCTAATTTATTTTAGGAAATAGAAAAAGAGGTGGCACTTACAAACTCATTCTATGAGGCCAATGTCACTCTGATTCCAACACCAAGCAAACACACATCAAAATAACAACAACAACAAAACAACAAAAACTGTCAGACCAATATCTCTAATGAACATAGATACAAAAATTCTCAATGAATTCTGGCAAATTGAATACAAAAATATATCAAAAAGATCATGCACCTCGATCAAGTGGGGTGAATCCCAGGGATGCAAGGTTGGTTCAACATATGGAAATCAACAAATGTAATTCATCACATCAATAGACTTAAAGATAAGAATCATACGATCATCTCAATATATGCAGAAAAAGCATTTGACAAAATACAGCACCTTTTATGTTCAAAACACTAGAAAAACTAGGAACAACAGGAACGTATCTCAAGATCACCCGATTTATGCTAAGCCCCAGGCCAACAACATTCTAAATGGAGAAAAATTGAAGGCATTCCCTCTAAAAACTGGAACAAGACAACAGGGATGCCCTCTTTCACCAATTTTATTTAACATAGTTCTTGAAACACTGGCCAGAGCAATTAGACAGATGAAAGAATTTAAAGGGATACACATAAGAAGAACTCAAATTGGCACTATTTGCTGATGATATGATTATATACCTGGAAGACCCTAACTTCTAGAAGAAGACTTTTTCTTCTTTTAAGAAATAAACTCCGTGCAATGAACTTTCCTCTAACCCTAACTTCTAGAACTAGTAAATGAATTCAGCAAAGTAGCAGGATATAAAATCAACACCCATAAATCAAAGGCATTTCTGTATATCAGTGACAAATCTGCAGAAAGGGAAATGAGAAAAACTACCCCATTCTCAATAGTCTCAAAAAACAACAAAACAAAACAAACAACAACTTGGGTATCAACTTAATAAAAGAGGTGAAAGATCTATGTAATGAAAATTACAGAACCCTAAAGAAAGAAATCAAAGAGGAACTTAGAAGATGGAAAGATTTACCTTGCTCTTGGATAGGCAGAATTAATATTATCAAAATGACCATACTACCAAAAGCACTGTATAGATTTAATGCAATTCCAATCAAAATTCCAATGACATTCCTCATAGAAATAGAAAAAGCAATCATGAAGTTCATCTGGAAAAAATAAGAGACCCAGAATAGCTAAAGCAATCCTTAGAAGGAAGAGTGAAGCAGGTGGCATCACTATACCAGACCTTAAACTATACTACAGAGCAATAGTAACAAAAACAGCATGGTATTGGCACCAAAACAGACTGGTAGACCAAGCTACAGAATAGAGAACAGAATAGAGAACACAGAGACTAACCCACAGAACAGTTATCTTAAGTTAGACGTTTTCTTAAATGCCAAGAACATGCATTGAAGAAAAGAGCCTCTTCAACAAATGGTGCTGGAAAAACTGGAAATCCATATGCAACAAAATGAAAATAAACCCCTATCTCTCATCATGTACAAAAGTCAACTCAAAATGGATCAAGGACTTAGGAATACAACCAGAGACCCTGCGTCTAATAGAAGAAAAAGTAGTCATGTGGGATTAGGCCCCAACTTTTTAAATATAAGATTACTATGGCACAAGAATTAAAATAAAGAATCAATAAATGTGATGGACTCAAACTAAAAAGTTTCTTCTCAGCAAAAGAAACAATCTGTGAGGTGAATAGAGAGCCTACATCTTGGGAGCAAATCCTTACCCCTCACACATCAAATAGAGCACTAATCACTAGGGTATATAAAGAACTCAAAAAGCTAAACACCAAAAACCCAAAACAAAACAAAACAAAAAACAAATAACCCAATGAGTAAATGAGCCAAGGACCCGAATATACACTTCTCAGAAGATGATGGACAATTAATCAACAAATACATAAAAAAATGTTCATCATCACTAGCAATTAGAGAATGCAAATCAAAACCAGTCTAAGATTTCACCTCACTCCAGTCAAAATGGCAGCTATTATGCATACAAACAACAATAAGTGTTGGCAAGGATGCGGGGGAAAAAGGTACACTCATACACTGCTGGTGGGACTGCAAATTGGTGCAGCCAATAAGGAAAGCAGTATGGAGACTTCTTGGAAAATTGGGAATGGAACTACCATTCGACCCAGCTATCCCTCTCCTTGGTCTATACCCAAAGGACTTAAAAACAGCATACTACAGAGACTTAGCCACATCACTGTTTATAGCAGCACAATTCATAATAGCTAAATTGTGGAACCAACCTATATGCCCTTCAGTAGATGAATGGATAAAAAATATGGCATATATACATAATGAATTATCATTCAGCAACAAAAGAGAATAAAATCATGGCATTTGCAGGTAAATGGATGGATTTAGAGAGGATAATGCTAAGTGAAGTCAGCCAATCCCCAAAAACCAAATGCCAAATGTTTTCTTTGAAATAAGGAGGCTGATTCATAGTGGGATAGGGAGGGGGAGCATGGAAGAAATAGATGAACTCTAGATAGGGCAGAGGGATTGGAGGGGAACAGAGGGGGCATAGGGTAAATAATGATAGTGAAATGTGATGATCATTATTATCCAAAGTACAGGTATGAAGACACGAATTGGTGTGAATATACTATGTATACAACCAGAGATATGAAAAATTGTGTAAGTCCAAAGTTGTGATAACAGTTTAGTGGAAAGTACAATTCATTTTCATTGAGGAATGTTCTCTGAACTGATCAGCTTAAATATATACTTATTAAAATATTCTATTTTTCCACACTCATTCAGGACAGTGGTATATCTTCTTTTACTGTATCCTCTGGTCTAACTCACTTGAAGTTTCTTGATCCACTCATGTGAGAA
Source organism: Marmota flaviventris (assembly GCF_047511675.1). NCBI lineage: Eukaryota > Metazoa > Chordata > Mammalia > Rodentia > Sciuridae > Marmota > Marmota flaviventris. The sequence continues at coordinate 106,225,945 of NC_092505.1, read as the reverse complement.
GACATAAGAACCTCATCTAAAAAATAATGTATAACAAGCATAAAGTATTAAAATATAGTAATCCAAAGGGGAAAAGTGAACTGAAATGTCAAATAATTATCAGATATTAATAAAATTTTATATTTCAAATTTATTGACATAAATACAAAGAATAACAGCTTTGATATTCAAAGAATTAACCTATAGAGTCTGCTCTTTACAAAATGAGCTTAGTTTGGTATATCTTGTTAGACTTTCAAGGATTTTTCATGAAATACCCATCCTAGCAGAAAATTAGCTATTTAGAGATGAGGACGTAGCTTAGTAATAGGGTGTATTCCTAGCATGCCCAAATCCATGGCTTCAGTAATGGGAAAATTAACTCTTTTAAAATGTCCAATACTTCTGAAATGCCATGTTTCTCATCTCAACTACTGACTCAATGCCACATACTTCCCTATGCTTGGTAGTTATGAAGAAAAGAAATGAATAGTGGCTAGCTGGCCCAATTCTACCTGTTTCCCCTGCTTACAACCATCTCTGACCAGTAATAGTCTCACCTTTGGCTTAAATGCAAATATACTGAAACCAGCTGAAATGCATTCTCTCAGCCTCCTTATTATTGCCTTCAAAATTACCTAGCTAATTAATTTTGTTCCCTCCCTTGGTTTTTCAAAAGCAACCTCTAGATCTGTGGTCTTGATTCTTTTTTTTACCTTCTTTGTTTGGATTAGTCCCACTACTTTTTCTTGCCAATTCAGCAACTGTATCTAAGAATACAATTTCTATGTTTTTATCCGTTTGTCCTTCCCCTTTGTCAAGAGACATACTCGAAATGAAAGATTTATGCTTTCACTTGATCTGGTTATGCCCTAAACTAAGATGCAATGGTTCTTCATTTAGATTTTCTAAAGGGAAGTTCATTCCCTTGCAATTCAGAACGTGGCATATGGATCAGGAGCATTGGAAGCATCTTTGAATGTACTAGGAATGTAGAACCAAAGATCTGCTGAGTCAGAACATACATTCTGTACATGGTCCCCAATATATGATTCACTAAATTATGAGAGTTCTTGTGCATGATTAATCTTCTACCAATTCCTCTAACTTAACTTGCCTATTTGATGTTTCTTTTTGCTTTGTTAATTTTGTTACATTGTTGGTGGTGGTGCTGGGGACTGAATCCAGGGGTGCCTAACTACTGAGCCACATCCCCAGCACTTTTAATATTTTATTTAGAGACAGGGTATTTCTTAATTTCTGAGGGCCTGCCTCATTAAGTTTTTGAGGCTGCCTTGAACTCAAAATCCTCTGGCCTCAGCCTCCAGAACCACTGGAAATATGGGCATGCACCACTGTGTCTGGCCACTTAATTTACCTATTTGAAATTCTCCCTATCTTGTCCCCCACCTTGTAGGTGCATTAGAAGTCATGATATTTCCAGGGAACATTTTATCAGGCCATGGCTTTGCTGATCATTCCATAATATATCCTACTCTTTTTTATTTCCAGATTTTTTATTTTGGAGATTTACTTTATTTATATTTACTATCCTAGGAAGTAGCAACTTTTCACATGTCATTTATTATATACATTCTTATATGTTATGTCATTTCTTAATTTCTTTTTAATATTGACAAAGACAAGAACTGTTGGAAAATTTTACTTTCCTTCTCAGATCAGTTTTGGTACTGGAAACTCAATTCTTCCTATTTTTCTAATACCGTGCTCTTCCAGTTTCTAATATCTGACTGGTTTTCACCTCCCTTAGCAATGTACCTGCTTCTTTTTCCTTCTTTTCTTGTCTGTCATCTTTATCCTTCTCATTCTTCATTCCCTACAGTCCCCTCCCTTTCCTTATTTCCCAACTTTCCTCTAAGCAGGTCTAGAAATGGAACTAATAATTCAGTTCCTCTAGTGACATTCCAACTTAACCTGATGCTGCAACTTGATAAGATATACCAATCTTCAATCTTTCTTTTTACTATTTTTTTCATTACCTCAACTACTAAAACATACTAGTGCTCATGTTTTAAACAAGCATCATATCCAATGATTTTAAAATGAGTGGTTCTTACCTTCTATATGTCCATTTACACCATGATTTGTTCTTTGATGTGCGTCACTGGATAAATGATCAACACTATTTGGAGGAAGAATCTGAGAGATACTCTGGAAAACTAATATTACTAATGAGTTGCATGCAAATTTCCTAATCATTATTCTAAGGAGACACCTAATTTTCCAGATCTGAAATAATTTAAGATTAAAAAACTTGAAAACACATTGAAAATTGAAACATTTTATATCAGAATGTCATATATCCTCTGCAAATCAGCCAACTATTATCTTCATTTGACTACCAACTCTATAAAACCAGGATAGAAGGACAATAGAAAATTATTTACCAACAGCACACTAACTGATGCTGATGTACACATTTCCACAAGGAAGTAACTTCATTATGTCAAACTCTACTCATCACTTACCACTAAAAGTAAGAGGACTTTCTAAAATATATAATATATTATATATATATATATATATATATATATATATATATATATATATATAAAACATGTATAGCTTGTGTGTATATATGTATATATATACATATATATATATATATATATATATTTGCTACACATCATTAAACATTTAAAACATTAAACATTTAAAACAAGCTTTTAGTGTTGAAGATATTTTGTTGTAGAGACTGAATTATGTCACATCAAGTAGAAAACAATCCATGTTCCCATTGTTTCATTCAGATAAGCAAGGGCTTACAGAAATCTACATATCTTTTGGTAAAACATTTACTGATACAAAACTAGTTTAATAAAATGATAAAGTTGTTTTTAGAAATTTTTCTTTATTTTATCAATATATGAGGGTAGAGTACACATCACTTTTCACTCAAGGAAAAATTACAAAAAATTATACTATGGCAAAAAACATGTATGTAGATGCATACAGTGGTTACTGAATGCACCCTGAATTTGAATCAAATCAACTGGTGTGTTTCTGTACAAACACTGGTATGGGGCAAGCATACCAGTGTTTGTGCTGAAACACACCAAACAATGTCAGGTGCTATTGAGAATACAAACTGAGACACAATGGAGTGCAGTTACAGACAGACAATGAACAGATAAAACCCAGAAATATGTTTTTTAGAGTAACAAAAGAGTTCATAAAATAATTTAACTGCAGCAATTGTCAGGAGAAAGCAGGCTAAAAGGAATCTCCTCTGTAATTGGCTGGCCCCTCCATAATCTCAGGAAAAGTATATTTTAAATTCCAGTAAAGAGTTTCAGACAAGGAGCCAGTTGGATTCTGCCTGAGAAGTCAATGGAGGACAGTTGCACTGCAGATTCTTCTCAGCAGAATCATGAGAGTCTATCCAGGAAACTTCTTTACTTGGGGACATTTGTCTAAACTTTTTTCATGGGAGACCAGAAACCCTGTCCTTTATGTTCTTATATTTCCAAGACCAAATGATGTCAGGTACTATTGAGAATACAAACTGAGACACAGATCTCCAGGAAGATCTAGAAAGCTATAGACATGGTTACATTGTCTATCCAAGGGACAGAATCTGAGGTGTGTTTCATTTAAGTGTGCCTGTAGGAACTATATGACAGTGAGTGTCACTATTGTTTCTGGTAGAAAACTTGCTGCTAGAATCTCCAGAGAGGCGAGATGATCTCCCAGGTCTTGCCATCTCATCATGCTCAGAGACATGTGAAGGAAGAACCCCCCCTTCAACTAAAGCAATTCTAGCCACTTCCCTGGCAATTCACTGAGGGGGTTCCCCCTTTAGAAAGGTTCCATTGCTGAGATTCTGTCTTTGACATATCAGAATCTTCTGCATGTTTTACATCTCCAAGACAAAGTGGCTTGTTTGGACTGTCTGGGCTAGAATGAGAAGAAATAAGTACAACCATAGTTGCTCCCTAGTAACCCCCTAAAGATGGTGAATTCTAAAACTAGAAAATGTGGAAGAAAGTGTTTACATTTGAATTACATCATCTAGGAAAGTCATATACTTTTTTTGGGATTGCATCCTTAAGTGGTTTTTAATTTTTTAAATCATTTGTTTTTCTCTTTCTAACTTACATAATCTTTTAATTGCTTTATTTTTCTTTATACTCATTTTCTTATTTTTATTCTTATTTGCTCCATTTTTCTTTTTTTGGTCCTCACTCTCCTTTTCCATTTCACAATTTTTTCCCTATATATTTTAGCATTAATTTTAGAATAATGCCTAAATTTGGGGCATTGTACATTATTATTACTTCTTCTTTGGTTACTGGAGTTGTACAGATTATTTATAAAAGTTTTTATTTTGCTTAAAAATCAACATGTGCTTTGCTTATAAGTTTTTGCTATTACTGGTTGTTATTCTTTCCTCTTAAAGTGCTTTGTATTAGTGGTCCCAGCTCTTTTGTCAATGAGTTGGGGCTTTGAAAATATAACTTAAACTCTGTTCAGGGCCTAAGAGAAATGTGTTCAACAAAATGACCGACATCTAAGAGGGGAAGAGAAATCTATTTACACAAATAGATAGATTTACAAAAATCTATATACAAAAACCTCTCTGTACATTAAAACAGGAAACATGAGTAAGTAAGGCACTAAGATACTCCCAAAGTTCTTAATTCCTCAATAACTTAATCCATATACACTGATGTGGAGAATATGCTGAGCAAAGCATTCAAACTATTGTGAAAATAATTTAAGGAACTAAAGGACTAAGAATAAATTAAAGAAGGCAACACAGGTTTTGAAAGAATATTCCAATGAGGAAATAGAGATTCAGAAAAAAAATAACAAAGCAGAAAATTTGGAAATGATGTTTATTAACTCAAAAAAATTCAAAATGGGAAGTATTTCCAATATACTAATATACTATATCAGGCAGCGGAAAGAATGTTAAGTCTTGAAGAAAAGGTAGATGAAATTGAACTTTCATATAGTAATGCAAGAGACTCTAAAAAGACTACACAAACATTCTAGGACAACTTTAAAAAGACCAATTGAAGACTAATGTATTGAAGTATATATATATATATATATATATATATATATATATATATATATATATATATATATATATATATATATATACTAAAGTCAGAAAACTTATTTGGTGAACTTACATCAGAAAAAATTCCTTAATTGTGGGAACAAGATGGACATCCAGGCACAGAAAACATTTAGAAAGCCCAATAGACATGGCCAAAAAAGAACCTCTTAACATCATATTTTGGTTAAAATGACAAAATTCAGAGCAAATAAAGATTTTTACAAATTAAAGAGAGAAACACCAAGTCAATGATAAAGAGTAATGTATCTGAATAATTCTAAAGGCCAGAAGAACATGCAATAATATATTTCAAGCACTGAAAGGGAAACACTGTAGTAGCACTGCCTCCTCCACAAATGCATCTTAATTAATCTTCTCCAGAGACTCTCACCAAAATTGTTCTTTTAGCAAAATATCAGCAAGGACCTCTGCAAAGACTCAAATGTAGTAAGATGCCCTATTTTCTGCTGCTCAGCTCTGTCCTACAAAAACTAAATTTAACCATGGACTTAATGGATGCACTCTCCTTTGTGGTATAATCTGTAAAATATCCCCAACTCTTCTAAGGAATGGGACAATAAGTACCTTCTGAGAACTCAAAGAAAAAAATTACTTTTATCCTGCAAAAATGTACACCTTCAAGCACCCCTTGCCCACCACTGGGTATAAAGCTCACAGAATGTCTAGATGCAGCATTCAGAGGGAAGATCTGTTTTAAGGTGAAAGTCCCCTCTGGACCAGCTACAGATAATAAACCTGCTTCTTGCTATTTCTTCTGGTGTCCAGCCTCATCTGTCCTACTTCAGTACTGCCAGCCTACATTGTTATCTGCATCAAAGTTATTCTTCAGAAATAAAAGCAGAAAAAAGACCTTCCAAGAAACGAAAATAGTGTATGACAACTAAGCTCCCACTACAGAATATTCACAATGGAATTCTATATACACAAGAAGACTAAAATAAATCATGGGAGAATACAATAGAATTAATGTCACTAGAAGAGTGGATAAGCAATTGGGTATTAAGATTGAATCCTATATTAGAAAGAAACACATATCACTACTCTAAAACTGGTTTCACATTGTGTTAATTACCAGCTTAAAAGACATACTCAATTAATAAACAAGACCCAAATGTATATTGTCTACAAGAAACACACCTGACTTGCAAAGATGTTCACAGAAAAAAAATGAGAGAATGAAAAGATAGTTCATTTAAATGGAAGCTAAAACAACAACAACAAAAACAAAAACAGTTGGTAGTTATTTTCATACTTGATAAAGCAGATTTTAAGCAACAATTACCCAAAGTTGACAAAGAAGGTCACTACATAGTGTTAAAGGGAAAAATCCAACAAAAAGATAAATGGCTATAAATATTTATATGTAAAAGGCAGTGTACCAAATTTTTATAAAATAATCACTATTCAGCCTAAAGGGAACATAAGATCCAATAAATATCATAAATGTGGGTGACTTTAATACCACTCTCACCAGTGGCTTTTTACATGGACAAAACATCAATGAAGTTCCTAGATTTCACCTTTACTTCACATCATATCAACTTAATAGTTGTCTACTCACTATTTTATCTGAAAACAGTAGAACTCATATTCTTTTCAGCAATGAAAGAATCTTTCTTTATAATAGATTATATATTGGGATACAAAGCAAGATTTAGTAAATACAAAAACAATTAAAATAATTTCTTCCATTCCTTATCACATCACAATGGATTGCTATTAGAAAACAAAATATATAGCCTTTTTAACAAGTGGGTCTGGGAAAACTGGATGAACATATGAAAAAGAATAAAACTTGATCCTTCTCTCTCATGCTTCACAAAATCAACTCAGAGTAAAACAAAGATTTAGGAATTACACAAGAAACACTGTAACTGCTAGATAAAACTATAAGTTGAACACTTCAACATATTGAAACAAGCACCAATTGTCTTAACAAAACTCCTAAAGCATAAGAAATAAAACCAAGAATAAATAAGGGGGGCCAGGCATCATGTCACACACCTGTAATCACAGCTGCTTGGGAGGCTGAGGCATGAAGATCATGAGTTCAAAGCCAGCCTCAGCAAAACTGAGGCATTAAGCTACTCAGTGATAGCCTGTCTCTAAATAAAATACAAAAATATGGATGGGCATGTGGCTCAGTGATTGAGTGCCCCTGAGTTCAATCTCTGGTACCCAACCAAAACAAAACAAAACAGAAAAACAGAATCAATAAGTGGATGACATCAAATAAAAAACTTCTAAACACCAAAGGAAGAAAATAAGAGTATGAATATAGAACCTACAAAATGTGAGATCTTTGCCACCTGATTCTCAAATAGGAGGTTAATATCCAGAGTATATAAAGAATTCAAAAAGCTTATCACCAAATAAAAAAGAGAGATTAATAACCCACAGAATAAATGTACAAAACTAAAGGGATATTTCTTAACAGAATTGCAAATGGATAATAAATATGAAAAAAATGTTCAACATCTCTAGCAGTTTGGGAAATAAAAATCAAAACTACATTGAGATTTTATCTCACTATATTCAGAATGGCAATTATCAAGAACACAATTAATAGTTAATATTGATTAGGATGCAGAAGAAAGATACACTCACAAATTGTTGGTGGGACTGCAAATTAGTACAGACACCCTGGAAAGAAATATAGAGATTCCTCAAAACACTAGTAATATATTATCCAGCTCTCCCAGTCCTTGGTATATATTCAAAAGATCTAAAATCAATTATAGGGATGCAGCCAAATTAAAGTTTATAGCAGCACAAAAAGCCTAGGTATCAACCAACAGATTAATGGATAAAGAAAAGACTAACTAAGGCATATATACATAATGGAGTTTTATTCAGTTATCAATAAGAAAGAAATAGTGATATTTTTTGGTAAATTAATGGAACTGGAAAACATCCTGCTAAGTGAAATAACTCTGACTCAGAAAGTCAAGGGTTGAATACTTTCTCTCATATTAAGAAGGTAGATAAAAATAAGGGGAAGATGAGGGGGTGTTCCATAAAATAGAAGAGAGATCAATGGATCAGAGGAGGGAGATTGAGAGGGATGGAGGGACAGCAAAAGGAAAAATGGTGGAATGAACATGAACAAACTTTCCTATGTACATTTATGAATACATCACATTGAATTTTGTATATCAATAATGCACTAATTAAAACTACTATCTAAAATAGAAGAAAGATCAGTGGTGTAGAAGAAAGATAACAGAGGGAGGGAAAGGGAGTGTACTGGGGACCAAAGTGTGAAAAAATGCTATACCATGCTTGTAAAATTATTTCAAAATGAGCCCCAGCCTTATGTATGAAATAATGTGCTAATTAACAAAATGAAGCAAACAGCAAGTGTCGCGACCCCTTGCCCGCAAGGAAGACGCAACTCAGGAATCTTCTCTCAGCAGTTTATTCAGGTCCCTTGATATTTCTTATTCTTTCTTCTTCTCTCTTCCCGGATGCCCTCCCAGCCTTAATAAAGCATCCCAAGCCCCAATGCAAAGCTGCCGTGTGGAACTTTCTCACAGGGTGGTGAAAAATCATGTGCCAACTCTCTCAGATAAGGAGTTGTTTGTCACATACCACAGCGGAGCCAGCGCCATCTCGTAATGGCGACCATAGTCTGCAGAAACGGCAGAAGCGGCTCACCACAGTTCCCCCTTTCTGTTTTATTAAAACAATACAGGCGAGAGTAGAGGTCCTATCCCACTGTGCAGAAGTGGCTGCATAGTATGGCTCAGTCCTAAGGAGGGCCCTTCCCCAGATCCGAGGCCATATCAGCCGACGCCTTTTTTCGTGGGGCAGGGCGTGGACGCGTCTAACCCGCATGCAATAGGACATGCTCTCCTTGAGGTCCACGTCAAGGATCACTCAAGTGCAGTGCCTTGCCTCGCATCCTGTATCGTGAGGATGGTGGACGAAGGGGGATAGCTGAGGCTGAACTGTGGCTGTATTAATGACAAACAAGTTGACAGCACCCTGAAAGAAAGGCACGGACTTTAAAGCGATAGAAAAGCACTAGTGTGGAAACCCATCTGCGTGCAATGGCAGCAAGACCGGCAGAGTGCAAGGGCTTTCCAACACTAAGAGAATAACAAGGAAAGTCATGTCGATCCCAGTGCAATGTTATAATAACTTGGGGTGCAACGACCATGACAAAGGTTTACTGTTTAAGATGCGCAAGCCAGACTTGAGGTGAGTTGCCATTTTCTAAAGCTGCAAGAGCTTGTATGATCATAGCCTTTTCTTGTGCATGGCGAGTTTTAAGGCGACAGAGAAACCACAAACAAAGTATAACACTGAAGCAACACATTGCACCAAAAATGCCTACTCCCACCCACTCTTTGAAGAAAGAAAAAGCAGAAGATATCCAATCGGTGAATTGACCCAAAGTCACTGGTTCAACGCGGGTACTATTCAAAACAGCAATCTGAGTTAGTTGAGACTGGATCATGTCTTCCGCTGCCATGGACCAATTTCCGGCCAAATATTCGCCAATGATGCGGGAGGCATTTCTGGAATCATTAAATCTGACAGAGGTTATGCATAAATGTGCACGTTGATCAACACAACCCAAAAGCACTAAGTCAGCCAATTCTTCTACCTGAGCTTGAAGTAAATCTATCCTTTGGTTGGCAGCTAAAATCCCTGACAAAATATGTTGATTAATTGAATTTTGGGATTCAAGTATGGTGGAAGTTTGTTGAACAACTTGATTAATGGTGGCAGCAGTTTGTACTTGACTGGCCATGGCTACTCCAGCTGTAACTGCTGCAGCAGCAGACACTGCCACAGCTGTCACTATAGCTGCCGTAATTCCAAAATCTCTGCGGACTCTAAGTAGTTCAACAATGGGGAATTTATCTGGGTCCGCAGTGACTGGGATTGGGACAAAGGTTGGAATTTTCATAACCACTGCTACAGTCCAAGAACCATTCCAACACTCAGATAAGAGACAGGTAACACTAGAACAATCCAGCATCCCCGATGAGGTATTATTAGCCAAAAGGAGCAAGAACGGGGATTGGACGCAGACCATTGCAGGAGGCAATGTGGCATTATATAGCAAAGAGTTGAGCGAAACAGATGTGAGCCTATTACCTCGTTCACTTTTCCTAACAGTGCCAGAAACATTAGCCAGCCAGCTTTTGGCTCCTAGCAATTGAGCCAATGCAGAAATATCAGCTGAAGCCCCCTTCTCATTGGAAATCAGCCATTGAAACCAGGACCAACCTACTCCTGTAGAGGAGTTGGCACTATGGTTAAAATTATAAACATACCTCTTAAGAGAGGGGGAAAAGGAGAAACCCTTAGCAACTTGAAGTTTCTCCCAAGAATGATCCTGACAAGGCGTAAATGTTGGGGGGAAACCAAGATTAGGGGTACAGTAAGGAGAGGCCTTGAAATGAGTGGCATTGTAAGTACTATTAAAAGAAGGAGGTACTGGGATTAGTACCTTGGAGATCATAGCCAAGGTAGTTATGTTTAAAGCAGAGCTATTTACAGGGGTCCCTGAACCTGATTGCTTCCCCGAAACTACTTGGCTCAGTACAGCATTAATAATACTCCCTGAGACCTGATTGGACCGCAATGGGTCCTCCCAGTTAGTCAAATTTTTGGTCTTAAGGCTAATGCAATTAGCGTTTCCAAGGCTGAAACAAAAAACTCCTGTGAGATTAACCTGAGATCGATTAAAAATGCTTTCCACGTCCCCTCTAGGAGAGGCACAGGGAGCAGACATCTCACATGAGGTAGAGAAAAGAGTGGGGAGGACACTAGAACTACCATGAACCGGCATCGGCATTGGCCAAGCCCGTGCCACTGCCCACCACTGCATTGGTGTCGTCTGTGCCATCGGCACCAGCACCAGAACCAGAGCACGTAGCAGAGTGAAGATCCTCATCACAGGGTTGCTGTGGTATCTCTTGTTGCTGGTCGGTTGATGTCAAGACTCTTCTTGTCAGGCGTTCAGGGACCCACAACGGCTCCGTGCGATCCTGGGGAAAAACACATACAGATCCTCGTGCCCATGTCAGCACGGGGTCGGGGCCGTTCCATTGGCCTGTAAGAACATCCTTCCACTTAACATAACCAATCACAGAGGGCTGAGGAGACACATGTCTATCAGCCACAGAGCGACCATGAATATCCAAATTTAAAAAATTAATGGTAAAGAGAGCTAAGGACAGGCGTTCTTTAGGAGTGTGTTCAGCTCCTATTCCCCCTTTTTGTTTTTGTAAAGTTTCCTTTAAGGTGCGATGAGCACGCTCAACAATGCCTTGTCCTTGAGGATTGTAAGGCAGACCATGAGTAAGTTGCACTCCCATGGTCGAACAAAAGGATGTAAATTGTCTGCCAGTATAAGCAGGTCCATTATCAGTCTTAAGGGATTCAGGAGCACCCCATGCTGCCCATGCTTCTAGGCAATGAGTGATAACATTACGTGCCTTCTCTCCCGACAAAGCAGAGGCATGAATAACTCCAGAGCACGTATCAACAGAAACATGTACATACTTGAGGTTACCAAAGTCAGGTATGTGCGTCACATCCATTTGCCAGACAACCAATGGTTTTAATCCCCGTGGGTTCACTCCATAAGTAGGGGGATGAAGAAATGTGACACAATGAGGACATTGTAATACTATCTGACGAGCATCCGCTCTTGAAATGGAAAAACGCCTGCGCAGCGTTAAAGCATTAACATGGAAATTTTGGTGAAATAATTTAGCCCCCTCTAAGGAGGAAGCCAAGCATATCAACTGGCCTCTAGTGGCTGAGTCCGCACAGGCATTACCCTGTGATAACGGACCAGGAAGAGAAGTATGAGCCCGTATGTGCATTGGATAAAAAGGAGCAGTGCGGCTACAGATAAGTTGTTGAAGCTGATTAAAGTAAGCAGATACATTATGGGCATTACTAATAGCTCCCACGGCCTCCAGGACTTTGAGTGCTTGTACCACATAAATGGAGTCCGAGATAAGATTAAAAGGAAAAGAACACTGTTTAAAAACCTCAATAACAATTTGCAGTTCAACCCATTGTGGATTACCAGGAGCAAATTGATGCTGAACAGGGGGAGAATCATTAATTACATAAGCTCCCATTCCAGACTTGGAACCATCAGTGAAAATATTAACAGCCCCCGGAATTGGATTGGGTGAAGTTACCTTAGGGAAAATGATGGGATGTTCTTTAACAAAATGGAGTAATGGATGGGAAGGGTAATGATTATCAATATCCCCTTGAAACGAGCAACATAGAATAGCCCAGTTGTCTAGAGTAGCACACAAAACATTAAGTTGAGCCTTAGTATAGGGTATAATAAGAGAAGAAGGTGATTGTCCGAAAAATTGAATGCTTTGGTGAATCCCTTTAAGTGCTAACGCAACAGCATCAGGATAGTATTCTAAAGATTTTCCTGGGGATATATGTGGATGAATCCATAGTAAAGGCCCATCTTGCCACAGTACTCCAGTAGGCTGCCGCATAGTGGCAAGCACACATAACTGGAAAGATTTATCACTTTGGAGCCTGTATAGAGTAGCATGTTGTATAGCTTCTTCTACTGTTATAAGGGCCGCTCTAGCCTCTTTGGTGAGGCTACGAGGAGAAGCAAGATCTGGATCACCCTTAAGGGTAGCATACAAAGGCTGGAGCACACCATTAGGAATATGTAAATATCCCCTTATCCAATTAATATCTCCCAACAGTTTTTGAAAATCATTTAGAGTTTGGAGATCTTGAGTTCTTATGGTGATTTTTTGTGGTTTTAGTTTATCATACCCAATTATTGCTCCCAAATACTCAATAGAATTCCCCGTTTGAACCTTTTCAGGTGCAATATGTAGCCCATATTGAGCTAACAGCTTTACTAAGTCTTTATAGGCCTCATTAACTATCTGCTCTAACTTAGCGGCCAATAACACATCATCCATATAATGAATAATCTTGATGGAGGAATACTTATGTCTGAGAGGTGCGAGTGCCTTTCCCACATACATCTGGCACATCGTGGGACTATTAGCCATTCCCTGTGGCAACACTACCCACTCAAACCTAAGATCTGGCTCCTCGTGGTTACACGAGGGAAGGGTGAAAGCAAAACGTTGTGAGTCTTTAGGATGCAAAGGAATAGAAAAGAAACAGTCTTTAATGTCAATAGCAATAATATGCCAGCCCTGAGGAATAGAGGAGAGCAGAGGTAGCCCTCTTTGAATGGGCCCCATAAGTTGCATTTGAGCATTAACTGCTCGTAAATCATGCAGTAGGCGCCACTTTCCTGATTTTTTCCTAATAACAAATATGGGAGTATTCCATGGAGAAGTAGAAGGTTGGATGTGACCCAAGTTTAGTTGTTCTTTAATTAAATTATGGGCCGCTGCCAATTTAACCGAGGGAAGAGGCCACTGAGGCACCCAAACAGGCTCCTCGGTGAGCCATGTTATGGGTATTTGAGCCCCAGTGGCCCCTAGGAAAAACCCAGACCAAATCTGTTAAGCTTTTGATGACCTTGCACAGGATGCCTACACCCCTGTAGGTGTTTTCCTAGTCCTAGACCTGGCCTATACCCCATATTTTGCATAATCTGTTGAGACACCGGAGAATAGTCATTACTAAGAGTGAACCCCATGTCTTTCATCAGATCACGACCCCATAAAGAGATAGGTAAATCAAGTACATAAGGCTGAAAGGTGCCATTGTGTCCTTCTGGGTCCTTCCAAGATAGATGTCTACAGCTGATTTGAGGGGCCTGGGCATATCCCAAACCTCTTAGTGATTGATCTGAGAGCTGCACCGGCCACCCCTTTGACCAGTCCTTTTGTGCTATTATACTACGATCTGCTCCAGTATCTAGCAATCCCAAAATTGATTTGCCTTCTATGGTTAAGTTTAAAGTAGGACGGTCATTCATATCTAAGGACAAATAAACAGAATTCCCTCCAGTGACTCCAATCTCATCACTTGTCCTTGAAAAGGAATCAGCAGGAAAGCGGGTATGCAGACTGGGTAGAATTAGCAATTGAGCAATCCGGTCTCCTGGGGAAATGGACACAATACCCCTTGGGGCTTCCACCATAACCTTTACTGATCCTACAGTATCAGGACTAATGACTCCAGGAAAGACATGAAGACCTTGCAATATAGAGGATGCACGTCCAATTAGCAAACCTACAGTGCCAGGTGGTAAAGGCCCTTTGAATTCAGTTTCCACCAATTGGACTCCCATCTTAGGTGTTAGTACGAGTCTGGATGTGGAACAGAGGTCCAATCCCGCGGCACCTGTAGTGGCTCTCCGCGTCTCATGGGATGGCGTAGAGATGGCCATGTCTCGGGTTTGGGTGTGACATTCTCCATTGCCCCATATATTTGTGGGCCCTGGGGTCGGGGGCCCCTTCGGCCGTTTTTTGGCCCAGCTGAAACAGGCTGTCCATAGATGTCCCTCACTGATCTACACTCTTTTGCCCAATGCTTTCCCTTTTTACATTTTGGACACAGCCCCGGTTGACGAAGGCCATTGGAAGGGCCACCGCGAGGGGGTCCAGTAAAATTATCTTTTTTAGGACATTCACGTCTGAAATGACCAGGTTGACCACAATGGAAGCATGTTCCGGCACCAGGACTGCCCCCTTTTGCCATCCGAAGGACAGCAGCTGCAAGACCTGCATTAGTTAAAGGTCCTCCAATCTCTCTACACACTTTCATCCATGCTTCTATGCCCTTATTTTTATAAGGAGTGATTGCTGCTTTACATTCCTTGGTGCACTGCTCAAAGACCAATTGCTTGATAAGGGGCATGGCTCTATCAGGATCCCCAAAAATCTTTCCAGCGGCATCCACCATCCTTGCTACGAAATCTGAAAAGGGTTCTGTAGGGCCTTGTAGAATCTTGGTCAAATTACCAGACACCTCTCCTCTATTTGGAAGCGACTTCCATGCCCGAATGCAAATGTTGTTAATTTGATCATATGCCTCAAGAGGAAATCCTGTCTGTTGATTTGCAAATCTACCCTGCCCTAAGAGCATATCCTTGTCCCAATGGGGATGTCCCGCCGCATGGTTTTGGGCGGCCTGCTCTATTGCGCCCTCTAGCACGAATGCTCTCCAGTCCAGATATTTACCCGGGGAAACGCAAGCCCGAACAAGGCTAGCCCAATCAGAGGGAGTCATACAGTATCTAGATAGATTCTCCACCTGAGTCAGTGTGAAGGCGGCATCCACCCCATAAGTACGCACAGACTCCGCCAGGGTCTTTACAATTTTAAAATCTAAGGGTTCATGGACTCTTCCCCTGTTGTCATCCTGAAAAACTGGATAAGCAAGACCCATCTCAGCGTGAACAGCCCTCCATGTTTGGGCATGGAAAGCTCTCCCCGTAGTGCCCCCACCATACGGCGGTGGATCCAGGGGATCGTTCTTCCTGAGCCCTTGTTTCTTTTTATTCCCTTCTCCTATAGCTAAACTCCCTAGCTGACAAGACAGCCTCCCGAGCTCTTCCTCCTCATCCTCCTCCTCCTCTGACCCACTTTCGCATGGGGGTGTACGCAGCGTACTGAGATCTGGATACAACCGTCTCCTCCCCCGTGTCATGCTCCGCACACTCCCCTCTTCCCGAGTCACTTCGCTTTCTGCCGTCTCCGACTTTTCCTCATGTAATCGCTCTAAAACCTCCTGTCCTTTAGCAAGTGCTTCCTGGCATCTGCCATCCGTAAGGCAACCACGGACCATTTTCCAAAGGGGTATCACCCCACCCTCTAACATGCCATGCTCAGATGCAAAATCAAGATCTTTGCCTAATTTATCCCAACTAGGCACAGTAAGGCTGCCCGAAAATGCAAACCACGGTGCAGCGATATCTACCTTTTGTAAAAATCTCTGTAATGTACTATGCTTCACTTCCAGTCCCTTGGAACGTAACAGGCCATCTAGGGCCAGAAGAAGCGGACTTGAAGATGTGGCACCCATGACACAACAACAAAAAAAATACAGACAGCAGAAACACACTGACGCAGCGGAAAAAACACAGAAAACAAAAGCGAAAGTAGAAGCAAAAGTACACGGCGCAGCTGCAATAAAATGCAAGGCTTCCTCTTTCATTACAGAGAAGCTGCCCCGCTTTAGTCGCGGATCCCACTTACCTAGGGACTAACCCCGCTTTGAACGCGGATCCCCCTTACCTGGGGACTAACCCCGCTTTGATCGCGGATCCCACTTACCTGGGGACTAACCGGTGCACCACCCCTGACTACTGAGAGTTCTGATTTCCCGGGTCTCGGCACCACTTGTCGCGACCCCTTGCCCGCAAGGAAGACGCAACTCAGGAATCTTCTCTCAGCAGTTTATTCAGGTCCCTTGATATTTCTTATTCTTTCTTCTTCTCTCTTCCCGGATGCCCTCCCAGCCTTAATAAAGCATCCCAAGCCCCAATGCAAAGCTGCCGTGTGGAACTTTCTCACAGGGTGGTGAAAAATCATGTGCCAACTCTCTCAGATAAGGAGTTGTTTGTCACATACCACAGCGGAGCCAGCGCCATCTCGTAATGGCGACCATAGTCTGCAGAAACGGCAGAAGCGGCTCACCACAAGCAAGTAAAACTACAGAAACTTTATGGACACTTGAAGAATGAACAATATAGTTGCCTAATCAAAGGGTCACTGATGAAATGGCACAGGGAAGATTAGAAAAAAACACCTCAGAACCAAATGAGAATTGAAACACAGCATCCACACATTTATGTGATATAGTAAATCAGTTTTCCTTTTCTTTTACTGAGACATATTATGTATACCTGCCAGTGGGATTCATTATACCATATACAGAAATGCACATAACATATTTTGATCAATCTTACTATCCAGTACCTTTCTTTTCCCTTCCCATGTCCCTCCCCTGATCCACCAAAAGCAGTCGTATGAGGGAAGTTTATAGCAATGGCTACCTTCATTTAAAAATCTGAGGTATTTCAAATTAAAAACCTCATACGTATTATAACATATTAACTAATACAATAGATGTCTTGTGGCCTTTGATATTAATCTAAGATCCAAATTATAGCATCTTAAATTAATATATGTCCTGTGACCTTTAATACTAATATGACATCTGTATTAATGAATGACATCTGTATTATTGAATAAAAAAACTCATAAAGGTGTGCTGTGGCTTCAGTACTAATATGATATTTATAGTATAGCACCTAAAACTAATTAGGCTTTAGGTGAAGTTTGCCCCTAGATAAATAGGACTGGGCTCTAATCCTTTTCAATTAGGATATAAAGGGGAAGAGATCTTAGAACCTATTATCTTTTCTTCAGATAGGGGTGAGGGTAAATGTTCCTTTTTATCTTTCAATAGTTTTTCTTTTCTGGGGATTTGTGTCTGGTTTAGAGCAGCAGACTGTCGCTAAGATCTGAGTACAATATTTGTACTGTGGCCATTAATATTAATGCAATATTCATATTACTGATCTGTAGTACAATATGTGCCCTTGGGGCTTTAATATTAGTATAAATATTATAGCATTAAAACTGATATAATAGCTGCTGGTTGGCCTTTAATACTTTTTTTATATTTATTTTTTAGGTGTATATGGACACAACAGAATGCCTTTATTTTTATGTGGTGCTGAGGATCAAACCCAGGTCCCGCCCATGCTAGGCGAGCGCTCTACTGCTGAGCCACAATCCCAGCCCCAAGAATTTTTAAAAAATATTTTTTAGTTGTCAATGGACTTTATTTTGTTTATTTATATGTGGTGCTGAGAGACAAACCCAGTGTCTCACACATGCTAGGCCAGCACTCTACCACTGAGCTACAACCTCAGCCTCTCAAGAATTTGTTTTTAAGGATAATTTTCTCTATTACTCTGGCTAAACATATTAACATGTTTAGTAATAGCCTCCTAGAGTCTCTTTAATAAGGTCACTGATGGCTCCCCTTCTCCCTGAACCACATTTGTTAATTGATCATAATTGAAAGGCTTAACTTGGGTCCTTCTTCATCCTTCTAACAATATATATATAAAGTAACATCTATCCCATTAATCTCTATCTCTTGTCAGTATTCCAATCTTGTTCAGTAAGGGGAACTGCCTGACTCCCAGTGGGAATGCTCCAACTCTTGCCAGCCATGGTTACTTTCTCTGCTGTAGTTATTTCCTATAGTTATTATCTGTTTTTAGAGCCTTCTCTAAGACTCTTTGTTTTTCCAGGAAAATTAGTCTGACTCAAAAGCAATATAACATTCTTCCATGTTAAATCATGAAAATTTTATAACTGTTGGAAGGTCCAAAGATATTGCTCCGAGTTTTCAGTGTCATGCCATAGGTCTTTCTTCATGTCCTTTAGTTCAGTTAACAAAAAAAGGACATGTACCATCTCAGATCTAAATCCCCCCCAGCATTGTCCTGAGGGGAAATGTGCCCTGAGTAGCAGATTTTATAGCAGTTCTGGGACCATAGGTGAAGTTTGCCCCTAGATAAATAGGACTGGGCTCTAATCCTTTTCAATTAGGATATAAAGGGGAAGAGATCTTAGGACCTGTTATCTTTTCTTCAGGTAGGGGTGAGGGGATTTCCTGTTCCACTGGTAAATATTCCTTTTTCTCTTTCAATAGTTTTTCTTTTCTGGGGTTTTGTGACTGGTTTAGAGCAGCAGACTGTCGCTAAGATCCGAGTGTCAAGTTTTCAATCCTTTGCTAGCTCAGGATGATCTGGCCACAAGGAAGGGTGATTTTCCAAATGTCTCAAAAAAAATTGGGAGTTCCTCTATGATGGGGCCTTTTTACCAGGGCTAACTATCCAGACAAAAGGATATTTAGGGAAGAAAATGAGGAAGAAAATTAGGGAAGAAAAATGAGGATTGACCTTGTCTCAACTGACAAACTATTGCCACAAGGAGGAAAGGAAATGTTGTCAATTTTGTCATGGACAATGGGGCATATTACTCATGTGTCTGGGAATTCAGCCATCCTAGTAGTGGCTGGGAACTTACCTGGCCTTAGAGAGCCACTGAAAAGCCAGATGATCTATGATCACTTTCCAGGTGTCATCAGCCATATAACATGACTGTTACTGATCTTTGAGTAAGTGGTTTTGATCCAGATGAGCCACCAGTTTTGTTATCATCTATGAGTCTTGGGTTTTTTGTCTTCACTCAGCAAAGAACTGAAGAGCAGGACATATAGAAGGCAAACAAGCAGCAGGTTTACTTCAAAAGTGACAATAACAGACTTCTCTGAAAAAAAAAAAAAAGAGGCCCCAGAGCTGGAAGTCCAATGGGGAAATTTTGGCTTTTTTTTTTTTGGTACTGGGGTTAAACCCAGGGGACTTAACCATTGAGCCACATCCCCAGCCCTTTTTTTTGTATTTATTTAGAGACAGCGTCTCCCTGAATTGCTTAGGGCCTCACTAAGTTGCTGAGACTGGCTTTGAACTCATGATCCTCCTGCTTCAGCCTCTCAAGCTACTGGGATTACAGACATGCACCACCATGCCCAACTATGGCTTGTTCTTTTTATGGTTCCTGGAAAATTTCCTTTCCTTATCTCCTCTCCTGTCTATGCTCTCACTATTTTTCATTGGAGCTCTTACTATTGTTCATTGGTGCCCTCATGTCCACATATCCATTTTAGTTTTTCTATTGCATCCCTGCTTAGGAGCATGAATCCAGAAGTGTCTGTCTGATTATGTTCCCCTCTTGTGCCCATGAACACTTTTATCAGCTGGGAAGTTGACCTCATTAGAAGACCCTCTCCATGCTCCTTTGACCTGGTTCTGCCCCTTACCTCCTCACTTGCTATCTTGCCATGTGTGGGGCCGAAAACTAAGAAGGTGCCTGGCTAAATGCCAGTAGGAGGACACTGAAGTTGTTTTGAAACCTCCCTGATTGGCTTGCTTCTCTTCCATGCTTGTGCACAGCTCATTCTCTTCAATTCCTCCTGCTGACTTGACCTTTATGTTGATTGGTTCCCACTTTTCCATGTTTTAAAATGATTGGCCTTTATTCCTTTTATAAGTTGTGTGTGCTTCCTCAATAAATGAGATCCTGCTTTGACTCATATCCCTAGCGCATCTGATTGTCCTCCGGTGGGAAGGGCTGGGTGGATGGCCAGTCAACCCTCACCTTTATTGATCCATCCAGGTTGGGGCATGCTCTCCTAAGCCTCTCTGTGGGACAGAGTGGATAGAAGAAGCTAAAAACCCCAACAGCCATGGCTACCTCCACCCTTCTACATCTACCTCAACAGCTTTGGGTGGGTTTAAGTTCTCTGGGATTTCCACCATCGTCACTGCCAGGGCCTGAGCCTCTTCAGCATCAGGCCTCCTCTTCAGGCAGCTACCACATCTGAACTTCCTGTGTTACAATGGTCTGTTACTGTGGTATTTGATGTTAACATGATATTCATACTATGCCATATAAAACTAATAGCTGCTATTTTGCCTTTAATGTTAATAAAATATTCATGCAGTAGTATCTTAAACTAATCCAATAGCTACACTGTGTTCTTTAATACTAATATGATATCCATACTACAGCATCAAAAACTAATACACTAGCTGCATTGTGGCACTCAATACTAATATGCTACACATAGTGATACACTAATATAATAATACATATTATATTAGTATTAGCATCTAATGCTAATCTAATAGTAATAGCTGCCCTGTTGATTTAATATTTATATAACATCCATACTATAGCATCTAAAACTAATGTGGTACCTTCCCTGTGGCCTTTGATACTGATGAAATATCCATAGTGTAGCATCTGAAACTAATGCAATGGCTAAACTGTGTCTTAGTACTAATATGATATCCATAGTGTAACATCTACTACTAATGTAATAGGTACTCCAATACAACAGCTGTGCTGTGACTTCTAATACTAATGTGACATTCATACAATAGCATTGAAAAATGATATATTAATTCCCTGTGGCTTTTTATATTAATGTAATAGTCTTAGTATAGCATCTAATGCTGATATAATAACTGTCCTGTGGAATATATATATCATAGCAACAATAATTAATATAATAACTGTCCTCTTATCATTAATAATCATACTATGGCCTGTAAAACAGGTATAATTGTTGCTCTGCGGCCTTTACTAATAATATAATATTCATAGAGTGTCCTCCAAACATAGTGTAATAGCTTTCATGTCACATATATACCTATTTTTTGGTGGTGCTGGGGATTGAACCCAGGGCCTTTTGCATGCTAAGTAAGCACTTTATTAACTGAGCTAGATCCCCAAAATCCATGTCACTTTTAATACTAATATGATGTCTATAGTGTACCATCTAAAATTAATTTAATAGGTTCCCTGTAGCCTTTAATACTAATGTGGTATCAGACTATGAGCATTTCAGGCCTCATATAGCTATTATATTATGAATATCATGTTAATATTTAAGGTCATAGTATTCTGAAATGAATACTTTCCCTGTAGCAATTAATCCTAATATGCTATTCATACTGTAATATCTAAAGCAAACATAATAGCTGTCTGGTGGCCCTTAATCTTACTTTGATATCATGCACTAGCATCTAAAACTACTATAATAGCTGCACTTTGGCCTTTAATATTGATGTAATACCCATACCGTAGCATCTTTTCCATTAGCTTCCCTGTGACCTTAAATATTAACATGATATTCATAATATAATAGCTATATGAGGCCTGAAATGCTCATATGATATCTATACTATAGCAACTAATATACCAACTGCCCCCTTTACTTATTATTAATATTATATTGTAGCTTCTAAAGATAACATAATCCTGTCTTGTGGCTTTTAAAGCCAGTGTAATAGTTTCCCTGTGTCCTTTAATATAAATATGATGTCCACAGTAGAGCAGCTAAAATTAATGCAGTAGCTGGTGCTGTGGCCTTTAATACTAATATGATAACCATACTATAGCATCTAAAGATAATATAATAGCTGTCTGCCCTTTACAATAAATATTATCTCCATATTATAATATGTAAAACTAATTCAATAGCTAACACTGGTCTTCAATACTAATATGAATTCTATAGTGTAGCATCTAATGGTAATATATGACCTGTGGCTTTGATACTTATATAATATCCATAGTATAGTATCTAAAACTATACTAAATCTAAAGCTTCCCTGTGGCCTTTAATATTAATATAATATCCCTATTATTGCATTTGAAGCTTATACAATAGCTGCTTTCTGGATTTTATTGTGATTATAATATCCATTTTCTAGCATGTAAAACTAACACAAAAGCTTTATTACTAATAGGACATCAATATGACAGCATCTAATACTGACATAGTGCTGCACTGTGACCTTTATTATTAATATAAAATTCATACCATAGCATCTTAACTAATATAATCACTGTTATTGTGGCCTTTAATACTATTATTGATAGTGTAGCATCTAATACTAATATAAGAGCTGCTCTGTGGCATTAATACTTATATAATATCCTCACTATAGCATCTCACTAGAACTTATGTGACAGTTTCCCTGTGGCCTTCAAAATTAAAAAATATCCATAGTGTGGCATCTAAAACTAGTACAGTAGCTGTCCTCTTGACAGTATTTTAAACTGATATAATATCTACCATGTGGCCTTTAATACTAATATGATGTTAATTTTATAGCATCTGAAACTAATGTAATAGTGCTCTGTCACAAAAAAATGATACCCATACAGCAGTATTTAAAAGAAATATATTAGCTGCCCTATGGCCCTTAATATGATATCACATTATATCTTTGAAAACTAATAGCTGCTCTGTGACTTTTAATATTAATGTAATATTCATATCATATCATCTAAATCTAATAGCTGTACTATGATATTTAATATCAATGTAATAGTCATAATACAGGATTTGAAACTGATACAATATCTTCCTTGTAGCCATTGATCTTAATAAAAAATTAAACTATAGCATCTTAACTAATATTTAGCTGTCCTCTGGCCTTAAATACCAAATAATATATTGTAGCATCTTCTTTTAAAAAATACTTTGTTTTAGTTGAAGTTGGACACAATACCTTTATTTTATTTTTATGTGGTGCTGAGGATTGAACCCAGTGCCCTGCACATGCTAGGCAAATGCTCTACTACTAAGCCACAACTCCAACCCCTATTCTAGCATCTTTAATATAGTAGCTGCCCTGTAGCCTTTAATACTATTAAGATATCCAGACTATAGCATCTAAAACCAATTTCATAGCTGCCATTTGAACTTAAATTACCTCATAATAGCCATATTATGATCTCTAAAACTCACGCAATAGCTTCCCTATAGCCTTTGTTACTAATATGAAATACATTCTATAACCTCAAAAACTGATATATTAGATGTTTCATGGCCTTTAATATTAATATGATACCCGTAATCTAGTATCAAACACTGATATAATAGCTATCTTGTGACTTTTAATATTAATATTATATCAATATATTACATCTAAAGCCAATATAATAGCTATGCTGTGACCTTTTATTATTATTATGATATCTATATTATACCATATAAGACTGACAAAGAACTGTCCTATGGCCTTTAATATTAATATTATATTCATATGATAGCATCTAAAACTAGTATAATAGCTGACCTGTGGTCTTCAAAACTGATGTAATAGCCATACTATAGCATCCAAAGCTGATATAATAGCTTTCCTATTGCCTTGAACACTAATATGATATCCATACAATATCATCTAAAACTGATATAATATTTGCCTATGACCTTTAAAATTAATATCCATATTGAAGCATCTAAAACTGACATAATAGCTGCACTGTGACCTTCAGTGCTAATATGGCACTTAAGACTAATACAATAGCTGGTTTGTGGTCCCTGATGCTAATGTATTATCTGTACTATAGCATCCTAATGTATATTATACCTGCCCTGTGCCTTTCCATACTAACATGATATCTATACTATAGCACCTGAAACTAATATAAAAGATGAACTGTGAACTTTAATATAAAACCCAAACTGTAGCTTCTGAAATTTATATAAAACTGCTTTGTAACCTTTAGTGTTAATGTAACATCCTTACTATAGCATTTGAAACAGGTATAATAGCTGCCATGTGCCCTTAGTATTACTGTAAGATAAATATTATAGAATATTAAACTAATATAATATCTGCCCCGTGTCATTTAATATTTATATAAATATCCATAGTATAGCATCTAAAACTAAAATAATTGCTGCTCTGTGTCCTTTAACACTAATATAATATCCATAATATAGTATCTTAAACAGATATAATAACTGCCCTGTGGCCTTTAATTCTAATATAATATCTATATTATAGCATCTTAAACTGACATAATAGCTGCGTTTAATTTTTACTACTATTGTAATACTCATATGATAACATCTAAAAATTATATATAATAGATGATCTGTGACATTTAATTATAATGTTATATGTATGGAATAGCATCTAGAACCAATATAATAGCTGCTATGTGGCTTTCAGCATTAATGTAATATCAATAATATACCATACTAAAGTAATAATAGCTGACCTGTGGCCTTTTATATTAATAAATATACACACTATAGCTACTAATATAATAGTTGTAGTGTGGCCTTTAATAGTAATTTAAAACCCATATTATAGTATCTTATACTAATAAAATTGATGCATTTTGGTCCTTAATATAATATCAATACTATATCATTTCAAAGTAACACAATAGCTTCCCTGTGGGCTTTATTATTAATATAATATTCATAATATAGCATTCAAAAACTAATATAATAATGGCTATGTGACCTTTAATGTTAACATCATATCTAAAATGAATGTAATAGTTTTGCTTTAGCCTTTAATACTAATATAGTATTCACATTTTGTCAAATAAAACAAATATGATAGCTGTGACCTTATTACTAATCAGATATTCATATAATAACATCTAAAAGTGACATAAAACTGCCTTGTGGCCTTTAATACTAATATAATATCCATACTATGGCATCCCAAACTAATATAGTAGCTGCCCTATGGACATTAATCTAAATATAATATCTACATTATAGTTCTTAATGTAATATGATATCTTCTCTGTGGCCATTTTTTTTCTTTTTCTCTTTTTTTTTACATGTACTTTTTTTTTGCATTACAATTCTTATTATCTGTGGCCATTAATACTAATGTGCTATGAGTATGTAACACCTGAAAATAATATCATAGCCACTATGGCCTTTAATAATGATATGATATTCATACAATTGTACCTAAATAGCTGCCATTTGAATTTCATTTTTAATATAATATCCATATTGTGGCCTCTACAACTAATAAATATCTGCCCTGCAGTGTTTATTATTATAGGATATCCAATTTTTGGCTTTTAATCCTGATATAATAGCTGCCATGTGGCCTTTAATACTATTGTGATATCTATACTATAGCATGTAAAACTAATATAATACTAATGCTTTGGCCTTTAATAGTCATTATATCCATACTGAGGTCTATAAAATAAATATAGTAGCTGCCTTCTTCTTTTTTTTTTAGTAGCTGCCTTCTGACCTTTAATATTAATATAAAATCTATACTCTAGCATCTAAAACTCATATAATAGGTATTCTGCAACATAGAAGCTCTTTAACAAATGAATGGATAGAGAAAATGTAGTACATATACACAATGGAATGCTATGCAGCCTAAGGAAAAATAAAATTATGGCTTTTTCAGGTAAATGAATGGAGTTGGGGAATATCATGCTAAGTGAATTATGCCAATCCCAGAAAACCAATGGGATGAATGTTTTCTCTGATATGCAGATGCTAATTCATAATAAGTTAAGGTCTAGGGAAAAATAGAGATACATTGCATTAGGCAGAGAGGAGTGAAGGGAAGGGAGTATGGTGATAGAAAAGATAGTAGAATGAATCAGATATTATTACCCCATGTGCAAATATGATTACATGACCTGTGTGATTCTACATTATGTACAATCAGAAGAAGGAGAAGTTATACTCCATTTATGTATGATGTGTCAAAATGCATTCTACTGTCATATATAGTTAATTAGAACAAATTTAAAAAATACATGTTCTATGGTCTTTAAGACTAATATCCATACAGTAGCATGTAAAACTAATATATTAGCTGCCCTGTAACCTTTATTATTAATATATCACAATAGCATCTAAACTTTTATGATAGGTAACCTATAACCTTTAATACAAATATGATATTTACACTACAGCATCTAAAATCAATAAAATAAATTCCCCTTAGCCTTCAGTATTAATGTAATATCAATTTCATAGCATCTAAATCTGAATGTTAAATTCCTTGAATACATTAATATTAATTTGTGATCCATACCACAGTACCTAAAATTTATATTATAGCTGCTCTTTTGCCTTTAATATTAATGTAATATCTATAAATAGCATCTAAAGCTAATATAATAATTGCCTTTTGGTCTATAATATCAGTGGAATATTATGATATACACTCTGTTGCTTCTGTCACTTTTATATTTTCCTCAGTGAGGCCTCTGACACTAATATCTTCACTGTGGTCTCCAATATTAACACAATAACTTTCCTGTGATCTTTAATATTAATGTGCACAGTGTGACCTCTAACATGTACATAGTATCCTCACTGGGGCCTCTAATACTAACGCAGTACGCACACTGTTGCCCCAAATACTATTATAATGTCCGTGGAGAGGCCTCTAATACTAACATAATGACTTACCTTAACCACTTGCTACTATAATAATATCCAGAGAGTGGCCTTTATTACTTATATAATATCACACTCTCTTCTCCCATATTAATATTAAATATAAAATATTAATATATATTTTTTGCCCTCCTACTGCTAATATAACATCTAAAAAGTAACCTCTAATACTAAGGTGGTGTCCACACAGTTACTTCTCATGACAGATTTTCTTACAAATGCTATTGTGGCACAAGCATTGTCTGAACTGAGTTTGCAAGGGTCAGCCTCTCTAATGACATCCAATGTGTCTGGTTTCTGGCATGGTATTGACATGCTTGTTTTGAAAGCAATTGACCTCCTGATAGTGCCAAGCTTACAGGAACCCTGCCATGGTGGTGCAAAATCCTCTGCATTCTTTCACTCACATTCCCCAGTGGTCATTTCTCTACCGGATTTGCACTTCCACATGAAACACTGCAGTTTATTTTACTCAATGGAGGGATTCTCCCAGGTGACCACCATAATATCCTGAAATTCAGGACATCAGTGAGTTTCTCCATGGTAATCAGTCCTCACTCTCACCACCTGCCCCAACTAGGAGGGAAAACTCCTTTTCCACCCAGATCCAGGTTTCTTTCCCTGGAACTCTTTCTGAGAGTTCTTTTTGAGAGGGGACTCTCTGGATTGATGACTTCAACAGATACACATACACATTTTTGTTTGAATACCTCATTTCAGTTCTCTGGGGATAAATACCTATGAATAGAGTTGTTGAGTAGTGTGACAATTCATTTAAAAAAATTTATAGTTGTAGATTAGCAGAATGCCTTTATTTTGTTTATTTTTATGGGGGTACTGAGGATTGAACCCAGTGCCTCATGCATACTAGGCAAGCACTCTGCTGCTGAGCTACAGCCCCAATCCGACAATTCATTTTTTATTTAACTTTTTGAGGAAAGAGCAAACTATTCCACACTAGGGCACACATTTTGTATTGTTAAAGGTATATGTAAGGATTACAATTTGTCTTTATCCATACCAATACTTGTTATTTTAAATTATTTTGATTATGGCTATATTAGTAGAAGTGATAAAATTTCACTGTGGTTTTAACTTGCATGTCCATAATGACTGAGATGTTAAATATCTTTTCATGTTTGCTGATAAAGTGCATATTAAAGTCCTTTGTCAAATTTAAATTTTTTTTTTGTTTTTGTTGATGAATTATACAAGTCATTTATGTATTACAGATAGCAGGACTTTTTCTCATATATACGGCAACATTTTCTTCCATTTTGTGGGTTGTTGTGCCATAATAAGAAACACATATTTGGTCTCTGCCTCAGTTTTCTGGCACTTAGCTCCTAATCCTTGGATCTATGAAGCAATGTATCTGCTTGATTCCAATGAGGTGGTTAATGGTCTAGGGCCTCTGGGTGGCCCAGGATGACTGGGTACAGTGGAACTAACCCTGTGATTAGAGGGTTGGAACTTGATTATTTCCATACTTTGGGGGAGTATTGAAGAGTTGATGGTTCAGCTGATTACAAGTGAGCAATGATTTAATGAATCATGGCTACCGAATGAAGAATTTAGATAAAGCAAAAGGACAGGATTTAAGGACTCTCTGTTACTGAACATGCTGGGAGGGTGCTGCCTGGAGGGGGCATGAAAATTACATGCTCTTTACCACTTACCTTTTCCTGTGTGTGTTGTCATCTGCCTGTTGAAGTATATTATTTGGGATATGTTTGAAAGATATGTTTTATGGTGAAATGGTGATACTAAGTACACTGCTTTCCTGGCTGCCTTGAACCATTTCAGCAAATGACTCAAACAGAGAAAGAGATCATGGAAACTCTCATTGTTGTCCACATTGGACAGGAGTAATGGGCCACCTGGGAGTAGTGGGCCACAGTTGCTTTCAACTGGCATCTGAAGAGAACTCTGTCTTGTGAACCTGAGCCCTTAGGCTGTAGGAGATACTTACCTGCCATCTTCAGGTAAGTAGTATTACAGTTGATATTAGGATTGGGGTTAGGAGTTGTGTTAGTGGTTAAGGTGGGGAAGGGGTTGGGCTTGGTTAGGGAAAGCACTGAGGGTTAGGGTTAGGTTTAGATTTTATGGTCAGATTTATGTGTTAGAGTCAGAGGATTAGAGTTAGTGGTAGATTTTGGGATAGATTTGGGAGTAGGTTGGGAATGGTATTAAGTTAGGGTTTATTCATGAGTTAGAGTTAGCATTAAAGGTTTAAGGTTAGTATTGTTAGGGTTTGAATTTTATTGCATGAAGAAGGACAGCAGGAAAGAGAAGTAAGGAATGAGAGTGGGTGGGAGAAGAAAAACAATCACAAAATGATTTGAGATGCTGTTAATCTCCCAAAGTTTTGCAGAAAATTGTAATAATGGTTGATGTCAGAATAAATATCAAAAGGTGTTTTAGATGTCTCAAATCAAATTTTGAAGAGAATTATATGTGGTTAGAATCAACAAATTGGAAGATAATTCAGTTCTTTCATAATTAAAAGTGAATAGGTATATGATTCTCTTGTCTCAGGGATTGTAGGAGTTGAGGCTGGGAACCTTGTGGGTGCATGTGTATAGGAGGCTAGTCTGGGGGACACAGCTGGGGCCCCATGGAGCAACATTGACCGAGAGGATTGGAAATTTATGGGAGAAACAAAGAAGGAAGAGTAGAGCTTCTCTCTTTTCACTGCCTTTCTTCTGGGAAATTTTCATGAGATGCTTGCAAGGTTGCCAAGGATCATGATAAATATAGCCCATTTTTCATCCTTCATTCCTAACTTCCCTGTCACTGCATAGTTAATTTTAAGTTGCACATGGTAGCAAAGGGTCCTCTCTTTAAGCAAGATAAATTCTGTGTACTTCAGACTGTACTTTCTGGACTTAATGTGCAAGAATAGAGTCTTCTCTATCTTGAAGTGCTAACTTCTGGGGCTGGGAATGGAGCCCTGTGGTAGATCCTTACATGAAATGTGCAATGCCTGGGGCAGGGTTCTGAGGGCTGTAATATAAATGTGTGACTGAATGAATGACAACCAAGGAAAACAGTTCAGGTAAAAGAAAAACATTTATAGGATGCTAGTAACCTATGAATTTTTCTTCTAATGGAGAATTTAATAACATTTGGTATCAGAAGAAATATCACAGGGCTTCAAGTGGACACAAATTAAATCTTTGAAGATAAATTTTGTGCATGCTTAGGATGAAAGTAATTAGAATATAAAATTGACCTTCCAAAACTAAAAATGGGTAGTTGTTGCAGCCTATGTTAGCAGTGATTCCAAAAGCAGAAGCTGGGGGATCATGCAAGCATTGTTGTACTGACCAGTTGTACTGGTCCAAAAGCTGGACCATGAAGAGAAAAAGAATAGCTGAGAGGAATGAAAAGTCACAGAGGAAACAGAGAATAAAAGTCTAGTTTCCCTCTTTTATGTTATCCTTCTTCCAGAAAAGAAAAGTAGCACAAAAGAGAGAACTAAGGAAAGAGTGGGTGGAAGAGGGAATAAAAAGAGAGAACAAAATACTTTTTTTTACATATTTGAGGATTAATAGGGGTTCATGATCCTTTGCAGTCCCTGTCTCTTTGATGTTTTATTTTGAGACAGGTTCTGCCCAGGGTATTTTCAATCTGCCATCCCCATATTCTTCAGCCTCAGACTCCCTAGTGACTGGGACATTTATTTAAGTACAAACATGCGTATCTGGACTTCACCTTTAAGTGGAATAAACAAATTCAGCATGCCTCTGGTTTTCTATCATGAGCTTAGCATTGTAGGGGAATGCTGGATCTTGTGTACCTTGAAGTGCTAACCTCCGAGGGATTGGGAAGTGGGGTCAGGGGTAGGACCTGTCTGTGGAATGTGTTATTCCTGGGTTTAGATTCTCAGGATTCTACATAAATAAATGAATGGATGGCAACCAAAAAATAAAGCAAATTAAAAATATTTGTGGGATACTTGTAACCTGAAATATTTTATTCTAACAGGTTAACTGTGGTTGGTGTCAGAAGTATCACAGTGTATTCAAAAGGACATAAGTCAAATCTGTGAAGAGAAAGTTTGGACATGATCAGGATAAGTAAATTGGAAGATTATTTGAACCTTCCATAATGAGAATCAGGTATGGGTGGTAGCCTGTGTTACCAACAATTCCAGAAGCTAGGTTTTGGGGAAGCATATGAATGCAGGTGTAGAAGTCTAGCTTGAGAAACACAACCAGGAGTCTAAGGAGAAAAGAAAAGGCTGAGAAGAATGGAAAGTCATGGAAGAAACCATGAAGGAAAAGTTGAATGTCTCTTTCATGCTGCCTTTCTTCCTGGAAGCTTCATGCTGTTGGAGAACTTTGAGTTTCCTCTATCTTGAGGTATTAAACTCTCATGGCTGGGGATGGAGCTCAGTGGTAGAGTCATTCCCTGGAATGTGTGATGCCTAGGAATGAAGTCAAAGGACTGCAGTATAAATTAGTGAATGGATGAATGACAACCAGAAAACAATATAAGGCAAAAAATTTTATGGGATGCTAGTAATCTGTAAATTTTTTTTTTTTTTTTTTTTTGCTAGTTGAGAATTTAACTACTGATGATGCCAGAAAAAATATATGTGTGGTAGGTTGGGGTGTCAGCAACAGGAGTGGCAGCCTGTAGTAGCAGCTTTTTCAGAAGCTGAGGCTGGGGATCATGTGAGTGCAGGAATTACAGGCCTGTTTTCAGCTAACACAGCAGAGAAACTGAGGAGAAAAAGAAAGGGAGAGAGGAACAGAAAGTTATGGACAAACAGAAAGGGAATGTCTACTTTCTTTTTCTTCCTGGAATAAAGGCAGCATTAAAGAGAGAAACTAGAAAAGAGAGAGTAGTAGAGGAAAGGAAAGAAAGCACAAAATAAATTTATGATTTGTGAAGCTGAGGAATGAACTCAGGTGCACAGTACCTGCAGCTCCAGGCTCTTTTATATTTTATTTTGAGACAGGGTTTCATTAGGCTGCCCAGGATAATTTTCTTCCATCTCAGTTTTTCAAAGGGAAGATTATTAAGTATCTTGACCCCAATCCAGGGATGGTTGTAAACAAGTTACAATACTATAAAGGCTTATAACAAGATTGTCCTTGGATTCCATAATTTTAAAAGTAGTTTTAACTATAGATCAATGTCATGAATTCTGAATACCAGAGCCTAAAGCCTACTATAAAATCATAAGGAATTGTAAAAAGATGCATATTGTTGTATTTATCTGCAATTCTTGGGAAGTTAAGAGAGTATCTTCCCTCAGTAGCAGTGTTGAGAGTTGTTTCTTTTTAAATATTCTCTCTCCCACTAACTTATGACAACTGTACTGAAGCTATTTCACATGAATTTATTTAGGGTGCTATTTCTATACATCAATATATTTCACATATTTCTCAAATGCCTCTTCACTCATTAAGTCATCAGTTCCAAAAGGTCACTTGTCATCTTCCTCGGCCAGCCATCTCCATAACAAGGTTTGTTCACAAGCCCTGGGTTTTCTTCAAGTATGTCACTAATTTCAGTTACTTCTCCTGATAGAGGGAAACCATGTTCACTGGCAGCTTTCATACTTTCCAAAACACCAAACTAATCTTGTTTTTTCGATTTTGTCTCAGCTGCACATAAACTATAGTAAATAACATCTCCCAGAGCTACCTGTGCAAAACTGCTGATTTCTGCTATTCCAAAGCCATTTTCTATTATCCACTCATGTTTCTCTGTGACTTTACACATCGAAAGCAGAGTGGTCCTGTGCATAGCCACCAGGGCTGAGGCTTGCATGCTCTATACCACTTACAGCACTGTGTGCACAAGTTTACAAAGGGTCACCACACTGCACCAGCCACCAAGGGGCCTGGACCAGATTGAGCTCTTTATGAAACAGAGTCTTGTGAGGCTTCCCAGGATCATTTGGAACCTGCCATCCTCCCTTGAACCCAGAGGTGCTTAACCACTGAGTCACATCCCTGTGGTGAGCCGTTCCTATAGACTGTGGCCGCCATTAGAAGATGGCGCCCGCTTCCACTGTGGCCTGTGATAAACAACTCCTTTTATGGAGAATTGGCGCGCAATCCCTTACCACCCTATGAGAAAGATCCACGTGGCAGCTTGGGATTGGTATGCGGGAGGCTTTATTAGGCTGTGCTTGGGCGCTCGGCGGGGGGTAGCTAGAAGATGATACTTGAATCAAGGCCTGAATAAACTGCTGAAAGAAGAATCCTGTGTCGTGTTTTCCCTTGCCGGCGAGGGGTCGCGACACATCCCCAGCCATCTTTTATATTTTATTTAGAGACAAGACTCACTGAATTATTTAGTGCCTCGCTTTTTTGCTGAGGCTGGCTTTGAACTCAAGATTCTCCTATCTCAGCCTCCTGAGCCACTGGGATTATAGGTGTGCACTACAATGCCCAGTGGGATTCTTCCAATTCTTGAACTGCTCACCTCCCAGGGTTTTGCATGTGTCTTCAGGTGAGAAGTTAGCCACTGTTGGTGGCAGAAAAAAACATCAAATCATGCTCAAGAGGCTACAAATCAAACCTGTGAAGAGAAATTCTGCATGGTATCAGGATGAACAAAGTAGAAGATGATTTAGACCTTCTAAAATTAGGAAGAGGTAGGTGTGGATGCCTGGGGTACCAATGATTCCTGACACTGAGGTTGGTGGGTCCAGTGAGCACATGTTCTGGCCTACCTGGTTGAACACAGTCGAGATCCTGAGGAGAAAAAGAAGGCTGAGAGGAATGGAAATACATAGAAGAAGCAGAGAAGGAAAAGCTGAGTTTCTATTTTTTTTTCATGAATAGCAGCAGCACAAATGAGAGAAACAAAGAGAGCGAAGACTGACTTCCAGCTGCATAGGTAAACCTTCAAGTGTCCCAAGAGTATACCTGGACCTTGCAAAACACCTACCATGTTCAAAGTCCTTTGCCAATTTCTGGTTTCACTGTTGTGCTCTGTGCAGCTTTGGACCAGGTCTGAAGGTATAAGGAAACTTTCTGAAAGAGCACCATGTGCCCATTTGTCCAATTGGGATCCTAGTAGCTTCAGTGAACCAGTAGAGCTGGCCTCCATCTCCTCTTTTCCTGGGAGATTGGTAAGGCTGAATGATGCCAACAGCTTCTACCCACCCCCTTGCCTGGTTTGGAAAGGGCGACTCCTGGTCTGGCCTGCATGGATGTCCAGTCAAATTGGACAGCAGACACTCTGGGCAGAGCAGAAGCTATATTGTAATCTGGGATGATCCAGGACACACTTGAGGGATCTGACCAAAGCCACTTCTGGCACCTAGGAGGTTGCAAAGTAAGTTTGAAGTTAGCAAATGCTCTTGGGTAAGAACCCAGACTCCATTGTCTGGGGAGTGTGCAGCCAGGTGTCAAGTCCATCCCAGGCCAGGGTTCTTATGATTGGAGCTCAGAGGGAGTGAGACAGGTATTGGTCCAGGCAAAGATGAGGATTAGGTATAGCTGGGTGAATGCCCCTCACCCTGGTTCTCACCCTTCAGCTGCTCTTGGGACAGCATCCTATCACCAGAAGCAATATCTGCCCCAGAGAACACTGTCCCTGTCAAGGACTGAGATCCCTCCTTCCTTGTCTTGGAGATGGTGAAGTGTGGTGGAATAGCTGGGAGTTGGGGCTAGGTTTGTGCTCAGGACTCCAGGTTTGATGCATGCCAGCATGTGGCCCATTTTAATCCCATCAGTAGGGTATACAAATGTCTCAGTACAAGGCTGGTATGACACTCAGGTATAATATTCACAATTTCTGTGGAAAAAGTGGCTTAATAGTTTTAGGTCAAGATCTTGGTCTTGGATCTCTCCAACCTGGTCCAAAAGAGTGCAATTAAGAATTCAGCAGATGTGGTCAGCTATCCCTGGATGGAGGAAAGAGGCCTGCCTTCAAATGTCATCCACACTTCTCAATGTTAGCCATACTGAAGCCTAGCCCCTCTTCAAGATCAAGATGGGGAAACCAAAATGATATGGTAAGCATTAGGGTTAGGGTAGGAATTATGGTCAGAGTTGTGCCTGTGAGGGGCAGAAGCTTCCCTGCCCTTTTCCACCAAGACCCAGAAGCACACCCATGCTCCTACCCAAGCCACCACACAGCACCCTGCTGCCTGCTCTCCCTAGTGCTCTCCCTTAAAGCCTATTAGCCTCTCTCTTGCCAAAAGCACAGCCAACAAAACAGGACAGAGACCTCCTCTACTGTCCCTCACTGCTGATTCCCTTGGAGCCTTGCTGGCACCAGTGCCTGGGCCAGGGCCCCTCTCCACAGTTATGGGGATGATAGCTTGCTTAGATGCCTACCTCTCACTGCTGATGGGATACCCCATCCTTGGTCCTGCCACTTTATTGGATGAGGACTTTGGCCTGTGGCCTGCTATCCTTATGGGGTATTCTACTTCCTCCCAGCTACCAGTCCTCAAGTGGCTCAAGGGTCCCTGTGGGTGGCTTTGTCAAGGACTACACCTGGACCCTGTTGCCTCTCCTTAGTATTCTGGTAATGACCCACCACTGTACCATGTGGGGGCCCCCTGGTGTCTGTCTCACCATTTCCCATAGCCTCATGTCCTACAGGACATGGATCACTCATGCTCTGATCTGTTGCCTGTATCTGGCTTACTCTGTGAACCCTGCAGAAATCTCTCCTCCTCCCCCTACTCTGTGTGCATCTGCTGCTCACCCCAGGGACTACCAAGCTATGCAAGTGGACTTGCCTTCCACTGGTTCTTATTTTGCATCATGAACCTGAACAGATGCTCAGAGAACATACTTCAGATCCAGAGCATGGTGTGAAGCCCTCACAGCTTGACCTCCCTCTCACTTTCCCTACCCAAGTACCTGGTTTCTGATGAAGGCTGTGTCTGGCTGGAGTCTGAACTACACCAGCCTGCTCATTTGCCTAGGTGGCTAGCCAGGGAGACAAAGGTTTAGACTCTGGACACTCACCATTGTTCTGCATCTGCCAGAGAGCATACCCCATGCCCCACAGGCCAGAGAGCAGGAAGAACACTGAAATCTGGGAGGAGCATGGGTACCACAGCAGGAGGGCCATGATGCAGGAGAGGTGGGTTGCTGCACCTTGGTCAGAGGGAGGAAGCTAGGACAGGAAGTGGCCAGGGGCACTCAGAACCCCCAGTAGAGGAGACACATTTACTTCTCTGCTTCTTGCCTAGCCATTTTATACAATGTCAACAGATTGCTGTTCTACTCTGTAAGCTGGTGTGGTGTGTGCCCTACTCTAAGTTAACACTCTGGGCACAACACCTGCCTGGGTGAATCTGCTACCCTGGTGCTCAGCTTCCTCAGCCTGGAGGGCTGTGGGCCATCTTGTCTGGATCCCAGGAGGCTTCTGCACTGAAGGGACCCAGTCAGTAACTGGAGAATAACTTCTCATTAGGGTAAGCTTAAGGCCCCTGGTAAAGTGTTCCTACAGGGCTTCTTGGCACCTGTGTAGTCAGTCCTCACACAGACTGTAATCTGGCACCCTCTTTTCACTGCAAGCATGTAGATGGCTATCCTGCCTGTGTATTGGGAGATTTTCCCATACATCAGGGAGCAGACTTCAGTGGTGGCAAAAAAGCAGATCATCATGTATCCAACAAACAGGATGCCCAGGAGGCAGGAGGTGAAGGACTGCCATGGGCTACCACTATCAGTGGTATCTGCAATCCTCTGGGGCTAAAGCCTGAAACTGCCCTGTGCTGCTTAGAATGAGTGGCCCTGGGATAACAGGCACACCTGTTTGGCATGAAACATTTCCCTAGATCTACCACAGGAGAGAAACACTAGTATTTGTAGGAAAATCCCCTTTTGGGGTCAGTTCTGAAAAGAGATATTTTGGACAGACTTCTGACTAGAGTTATCTGTAAATTCTGTACTGTGTTAATCATTTATGCATTGTTTCACAGCACTAGTAGGGACTATCTTCCACTAACCTATCACTTCCTACTAGGTCTAAAGACAAAAGAATATGGATCGAAGATAAAGGGATTAGAAGTAGAGGCTAGGAATTGGGAAGCTACTCTTTTAGTCACAATAAGTCACCAGGCACCCTCAGCAGCACACTTTCATCCTAGGCAGAATCAATACCCAGAAGAGGGCCCTAGACTTGAGGCTTCCCCCATCTAGACTGTTGGTTGGAGTCATGATTGGAGCCACATGAGAGTTCTGATAGGTTTGCGGATATCCAAAATGCCAAGTGAACTTTTGGTTGTCCTGTTGGCCTCTTTAAACTTCCAAGATTCTCCTTCAGACTGCCTTAAGAGTAGGCTTGCCATATGAAATCCATGTCACCCAAACATTGCATGGGGGCACACTTGTCCCTGAAAGATTCTTGGTTTATCTGAAATTCAGATTTGATGGATGGATGCCTTATAAGTTATTGGGTTGGCAGTTCTGCTGGGAGGAAGGGATGATGTGAATGAGGCAGGTACACCTCTGAAATTAGGCCAGGGGGACATAGGCTGGCCAGTCCAGCCTTGATCTGGTCTCTGCAGCCTCCTCAAAACTGCCTCATTTCCATGGTGTGCTGGGGACCAGGATGATAACTCCCATCCAGGACTTAAGTTCTGTGAATTGGAAAGTACTTTGAGACTGGTATCTTGAGTCACACACTCAACTATTTCAGGGCTAGGAACTCCATGGGCTATTCCCACCCTGGGCTCTGGGTGGGTGGTGTTTGGATACTCTGTGTCCTTTGGGTGCACATGCGTTGGGCATGGTGATTTGGCCAGGTAAACCTAGCCCACCATTGCCTCACCAAGGCAGAGGTCCTGAAGATGGTAGTGCAGAATATCCCAGTCCTCTCTGAACCATGTATGTCAAAGACCCTGGAGCACCCCAATGTGATTCAGATATTTCAGGTTTTTAAGACCCTCAAAAATATCTATATCATGATGGATCATGAAGGTGGGGAACAGCTACTTCAGTATATCACATGTGGTGGCATGCAGGAACAGGAGGCCTGGAGAATCTTCAGGAAGATAGTGTGTGCCATGGTCTACTTCCATGAGAAGGGTGTCATACACCAAGATCTGAAGCCAGAGAACATCATGGTGAATGCCAGAGACAATATCAAACTCATCAACTTTGGTCTCAGCACCAGGTTCATGGCTGGGCAGAAGCTGGACAATTTCTGGGGTACTCTTACATACCTTGCCCCTGAACTTGTCCTGTGGCAAGAGTATGAGAGCCCCCAGTGGACATCTGGAGCCTGGGTGTCCTTCTGTATTTTATGTTGAGAGGGAGCTGCCCGTTTATGGTGAACATCACTCAGGAAGTGCTGATGAGGAGTGTTCATGCAAGATACCACATTCTTCACTCTGTTCCCATCAAAACATGAAGGCTCATCCAGAAAATACTGTGAACCCCAAGAAGAGGCCCACAGTCAAGTAAATCTTACAGCAGTCATGGCTGAGGCAAGGTGAGCAGTATATACCCTGTGACTGTAGTGAGGCACTTACAAACCAGACCCCACAATCATTATAATCCTGTTTGACATGGGTTTTGATCCATGCCAAACCTGGGTGTCTCTGTCCAAGAGAAAGTTTGATGCAAAGATGGCTACACACCTGATACTGAAGCATCAGAAAGGTCAAGGGGTAGGGTGTTATCTGTTCTGGGTCATCTACCAAAGATTGTGGAGGGATGGAACCCAGATTCAGACTGGGAGGCACTGCTGAGAGTGGGGGTCCCTGCAGGCAGGAAGTGGAGGGGAATGGCAGGCAGGCTGGTATCGCTCCCTTCAACAAAGACACATGGGAGACAGGCAGGACCAGCCTGTCGTCTCTGAGGGGCTGAGCGAGAAGGTAAGTGTCGCGACCCGGCCTGCCACCCAGCCTGGCCAAGAACCACACCGAGTCGGGAGCTGAGTCAACCATAGAGGTGCAGCAATCTCAACTTTATTGTGTCAGGGACAAGGTTATATAGTGATTGGAGGGGGTAAGAAGAGACAGTAGCAAGAACCAATAAGGGGCAGTTACATCACTATCACTAAGGGGCCTAGGCAGATTTCAGATTAAACCATTAGGCGGAGCTAAAGTCAAAAGCCTGCGTGCGGGCTAACGCCAATCCAGCCAGGTCACCTATAGGGAAATGCTCTGGAAGAACCCATGAGGCCACCTCAGCCAACACCCAATAATGGCTGCAGTCCCAAAGGAGGTAAAAGGTCCCAACAGGCTGGCACTTCTGATGCCCTTCTGCCCTGGCCATTGGAAGCCTGTGCCTCTAAAGATTATGTTTCACCCATGCCCCAAGGATCTTTCTGGTGTTCCTGTCCTCTCATAGAGGAGCACCAGGGAGCCTGCCCTTTGTACCTTCCCTTTGCCCTGTGAGCATCAGTTGCCCAAGGAGGCCCAATGGCCACATCCACAAGGCAAGGCCCTGGCAACAGAAATGGCTAGAAGTGAGTGAGGAAGAGTATCACTACCTGTGTCCAATGACTGTGCAGCTACATGCCACATGTCAGCAATAAAGTGGCTTTAATAACAGAGAAGAAACATGCCACATCCATAAACAATGTGGCTTCAGGGGAGTGGAGAGCTGAGCCAGACAATGCCAGTGGACAGCCTGAGTCTCCTCTGTCCCCACCTGTGTAAGATGTCAGAGACTGTTCTGCCCGGGACACTTCATCCTGCCCTGCTCCTCTGTCCTTTCCCCCATTCTCCTGAGATGTTTCTTAATAAACTTGTTGCAGACAAATTTTGTCATAAAATTATTGTTCCAATAATATCTAGATTTAAATGTAGGCTGATTAAAAGAAAGGTGGGGCCTCAGAGTGAGGGCAGGGGCCCACCATTCATCTTCTGTAAGGCCTGGACCAATGTGCCTCCCTCTGCAGTGTGGATAATCACTGGCCTTTAGTTAGAATAGGTGAGAGTCACTCACCTTGAATCTGTGTAGTTGGTCACTCACCTTGAACCAGCATAGAGCATTACTTGTTTTGACCTAGTACAGACAGACTTGCTGTATGGATCTGATATGGATGGAGTCTCTCCCCTTGAGCCAGTGTAGACATGACTTTTAGCTGGTGACCTTGGCCCAGAGGAATCCCTCCCTGAGGGTTGTGGACAGGGTGAGGAGCAATGGTTGGAGAAATCACTTCTGAGAAGGCATGGGTGTTCTCAGTGTTCTGTGACATCATTTTCATAATAATGTGTGCAGGGAAGGAAGAGGTGGGCAGGGATGGGAATGCCTGCAACAATGGTGGATGCTTCTGCATCTGCCATGCAGCCTCCCCACTCATAATCATCTCATCACTATTGCTAAAGGTATTGGAGAAGGAGTACAGAGGATTTCAGGAGTGGAGATGCCAATCCTTATTTTGGATGCAATTTACTGCTTTTCAGCCACCCACAATTGTGGTACTTTCCTAGGAAACTAATGCAGGTAGCCATTACTCAGAATAAACCCCACCATCCTGACATTGATATCTAGGTCTGTGTGATCTTCCCTAGGCCTCACATGCTCCACTGTGGACATGTGGGTTCCAGGCTGCCTCTGTGATTGTCGACTCTGTTTGTCTAAGTGGCTGGACTTCTCTTGTGTGTCTCTGGTCATCTTGCTTGGGAAGTTGGGTGTTTCCACCTCACACACAATCATGCATGATTCTGTCTTGATTCCCTGACCCCAGTTGATCACCATGAACTCATTGCACAGTATGATACAGAATAGAAACTTCCAAAGAGCAAAGTTCTACTGTTCTGTGTCCTGTTTTATCAGCTGTATCTAAAAGAATACTTGGTTTTTCATAATAAATACTTGTTTATCTTAATGTGTTCATTAGATTTGTGTGTGTGTGTGTGTGTGTGTGTGTGTGTGTGTGTGTGACAAGAATCATCTGGAGTAAATTAAGCTGGCTTGCTGTTTGTTGGGTTAAGGTGGGAAGTTAAACCAACAGGACTGAGTCTCAGGAAAGATTGCTGGGAGGCAGAAATCAAAATCTTTACTAAAAACCCAGGTTTCAAAGTGGAGCCAGAGGAGGGTGGGCACAGGAGGGTAGTGTGAAGGAAGAGCTTTGGAGGGAGGATGGTCAAGGCCAATTGGATTGCTCACCACGGGACTGTGGATGAAGCCCTGGCTTGTTATCCTATGGACATGTTCTGGAGTTTCTTCTCAGATGTCATGCTGTCCTTGGAGTTGCATTGTGGACTCTGGCTTCGTGTATGTGCACATGAACATGTGGGCCCATGAGCATACTCCCAGGTTGTGCAGGTGAGTCTTTATAGATTGGATGTCACATTTTTGAAGTCTCCACCCCTGTCATTGATGACCTTTCAGGGCCAGAGCTGAGGAGAAGGAAAACCCAGCACTGCTGGAAGTTGGAAGGAATGGACCATTCTCCAAGGAGGGCTCATTTTGCATAAAGCTCCAGGTGGGCAGATGTTGACACAGCAGAGTGAATGAAGAGTCAGGTTTTGAATTCCCAAGTTAAAATTCTTACTTTGCAGAGCAACTGGTGGGGAAGGCCTGGAAGGTTTTTGTTTTACTTTATTTTTTTGCAAACACAATGACCAAAGAAAGGGGATGAAGTCAGGGAGCAGAAGTGAGGGAACATTGTGTTGGGAGACTTCCCTAGTGAGAGAGATGATCCATAGGGTGCAAAATGAAGGACCTATGGCATGGGAACATTCACAATCAGAGAAGGAGCTATTCTCTCAAAATACCAGGCATTACTTGTTTTGACCTAGTACAGACAGACTTGCTGTATGGATCTGATATGGATGGAGTCTCTCCCCTTGAGCCAGTGTAGACATGACTTTTAGCTGGTGACCTTGGCCCAGAGGAATCCCTCCCTGAGGGTTGTGGACAGGGTGAGGAGCAATGGTTGGAGGTGTAATCTCAACAGCTCAGGAAGTTGAAGCAGGAGGATGACAAGTACAAAGCCAGCCTTCTGAACTTAGTGAACTTGAACTTGAATTTGAACTTGAACTAAGCAAACTTAGCAAGACCTGTCTCAAAATTTAAAAAAATAAAC
The DNA here is from genome assembly GCF_047511675.1 of Marmota flaviventris. Lineage (NCBI taxonomy): Eukaryota > Metazoa > Chordata > Mammalia > Rodentia > Sciuridae > Marmota > Marmota flaviventris. The sequence continues at coordinate 106,184,133 of NC_092505.1, read as the reverse complement.
AAAAATGGCTAGGAATGTAGCTGCGGGGTTTAGGGTTTAGTGTCCCTGGGCTTAATCCTCCAATCCCCCCTGCTCCCCACACCAAATAAACAAACAAAAAACAACCAAAACACCAGGTAGAACCTAAAAGATGGGGTGCTCTGAACACATCTGTTTAGCCCTGCACACCAGGGGACTCCCCTTGGCTCTCAGGAGCTGACTTAACTGAGTCCCCCAATAGGCCTCAGGCCTAGAGTGGTTTGGTGCTGTGTTATTCCCACAGGCCAGGGAGAAGGTGCTCAGGGATCTGTAAGAGATGTTCTTTTTTTTCTAATCTCTTTTTTTTTTTTTTTTTTTTGAGAGAGAGAGAGAGAGAATTTTAATATTTATTTTTTAGTTTTCGGCGGACACAACATCTTTGTTTGTATGTGGTGCTGAGGATCGAACCTGGGCCGCACGCATGCCAGGCGAGCGCGCTACCGCTTGAGCCACATCCCCAGCCCAAGAGATGTTCTTAAGTGTGGCTGGAGTCTGGGCCCAGTAATAAGGGAACCATTTAGACCTGGAAGTGGATATGGAAGAAAAGTAATCTCTTGTTCTTGGTTTAGACTTGAAACTAGAGGAGCTTGTTGAATGCCATTTTCTTCTTCAAGTCTTATTTCATATTAAGTATTTCCTTGACATCTCTATTTCCCTGGCATCTCTCTTAGTAATATACCTTGAGCAATTTACCTCACAGTGTAAATAATGCTGGTTGGAATAAGTTCATGAAGGCTGAGGTGCACAGGTCAAGAAGTAGAAGGCTTCAGTCTTCTGGGGGAGGCATCAGGAATGACCAAGCCCAACCCACATAAAAGCTCTGCTCAGGCCTCTCAAGCTTGTTTTGCTCAAACATGTTTACAGTCACATCCTCACAGAGGGCCCTCAGCTTTTATCACACTGCCATAAATAAAGTCATCCATCCCAGACAGGGCCCACTTTGTTTGGTTCATCTTCTCTGGATAGGCTCAATAAAAATCTCCTTTACACCGTAGTACCTAGAAAATCAATTTATTTAAAAATTTTGGTATGTTGCCTTTTGTCAGATGATGGTGCATATGTGACCCAGGCTTCTGTCTTGGCCTGGGAGGCAGGTGACCTTCAAGCCAACCTCAGCACATGGCCATGACTTCAGATTAGCCATAGCCATGGCCCATATTGTTAACACATCCTTTTCTCTTTCTGTGTGCTCTTAATTTCATTATTTCTAGATTTATTTCCTTTTAGATACACATTCAGTTTTTAGAAAATTTTGTAATATCATGGGGCACACTGTTGTGAGCAGTGTTGGAGGAACCACACTAGAGCTAGATGCGTTTGAAATGCATTTATATTGAATGTACTCTTAACACACAGAGAATGGTACTATTCCCATTTCACCCAGCCAGCAAGTCCCTCAGATGTAATAGACCATGTTCCATCCATAGTGCGATGTCTCTGGGCCGCAGAAGTGGTCTCTTGACTGTCAGATGCCAGTAGCTCAACTGGGAACCTGAGCGGCAGCAGTTCACGGTGACAGCAGGGCAACACTAGTGGCGCTGTGGGGAGAGTGAGAGTGCATACATAGCAGGGTTAGGGAGTCTCTGAATGAATGTTCACTTCCCTGAGTGTCCCCTTCTGGTGGCTGATGGTAGCAGAGTAGAAAGTCTCTGAGCATTTGCCTCCCTGTGTGCCTCTCTCTGAGGAGCTGAGCTTCTGTGAGAGCTTATATAGGTCACCTTGCAGTTTGCAGGGCCTTGTTGTCATCCTTATAGTCGTTATCTTTTGCACTTCACAAAAGGTCAGAAGGATAAGACAGCAGATGGTTGTCACATGTCCAAGTTCAACTTGCATTGTCTGGGTGCTTGCTTCTTTAGAGTGCTCCTTAGACACTATATTTTTTAAAATCTTGCCTTCACTCTTTACTCTGAGCAAGTACCAAAGATATGTATTTATGGATTTGTTGTTGAGTCCTGGGAGTTGGGCCATGGGGGTTTAAGATGGATACCTCAAACCTAATCAAAGCTTGTAAGAACTCCATTGCATTGAGGGGTTCACAAAAAAGTATTGTACACTGACCTTGCTCTAGGGGATGGTTTTTGGGCTTAGTTTTTCATGTTGCTTTGCAGTGACACATGGCTTTAATTATTCCATATAAGTAGGAATAATTCCATTTTACATGAAAACCAGAGCAAGAATTAATGGTTTACCTTGAAAGTTTATCACAATTCAACACTCTCTAAGCTCAGCTAGGCTGGTAGCTCTGGGTGGCCTGAGACCCAGCATCCATCTTTTCCCACTGAGGCTAGTGATGTTATTCCTCCAGGCTCTCACCAGGGTGCTTGGCACAGCCACAAAGACATTTGTTCAAAAGGTTAAAAAGGATGAAGCAAGCAGACAAGGTCCTGGTATCCCAGACAGGTGAGCTAGAGCCCAACTGAGGGTGATTGGTGCCCAGTAGAAAGGAGCACAGTGTCTGGAGCCTCTGTGTAGCCATCCAGAAGCTCTCGGCAGACATTCTGCAGAGCAGCCAGACAGCATGTGCCTAGAGTCAATGGCTCCCAGGTGGGGTGGGCTTTCACCAAAACAGTTGCATGTTTCTTCACCATGTTAGTAGCAGTAACACAGGACAAGGAGATCAAGGTCTCAACACACCTCTGATGTCCTTCAATCCTACTTGAGATCTGTCAGTTGGCACCTCTGTCTCAGGAACACCTGGCAAGGCATGTTGGAGAGACCCTGGCTCTTGCCCAATGTGCACAGATGAGACAAACTGGGTTTAAAAGAGCTGGCTGCAACATTAAGCTAAGAAAGTGGTGAAAAAAATCACACAACACAGAGAGTAGTTTTTAAACTGAGAGCAGGACTTCTCTGTGAGCTTAAAGTTCAGTTTCCATGCTAGAAAGAGAGCATGAACCCTGTTTCCTTTATTTTATATCAGGGACCTCAGAGAGGGATAAGGTTTCAAGGGTGGAGTATTGCTTCATGACAGCAGATAGATTGACATCTTGGTGAGTCACACCCATCTCAGGTGCTGTGTGGGATCTGAGGCAGAGCTAGAGGGGGAGGTGCACCTGTATCATGTGATCAATCCTTGACAGGGAGCTTGCAGTGCTAGGCCTATCCCCTCACTTGGCTACTATGTGTAATAGTTCACACACATAGCCCATGGATGGCTCATGACAACTGGCCTGCTTCTTGTTACTGGGGACATGGGTCTCTGGACCTGCAGTTGAAGACTGGGCCTCTCCACAGACATTCCTCCTCATTTTCCAGTGTCCATCATGGGTCATTAAGTTATGCCTGTAGGCTGGAGCACTGCCCAGCACCACCCCAGTCTCAGGGAGAGTAAGGCTGGCCTCTAGCATCAGGACTAACCACTCTTACCTTTAGCCTCTGAGCCAGATCAGTCCACCCATGTGGCTCACTCAGCTGTCTCAAGACAGGCTGCCAAAAGCATGAGGCATGTCTATGTGGGCTCCTTCAAGCCTTCCTTAAAAAGTAAATTTAAAAAAATCAGGGCCACTTGCACTCCCTATGTCAGCTTCGACTCTTTTGCAATGACCCAAGCTCCATGTTGTGGAAGCTGCAGTCAGTTGTGGACCTTACACATAAGTGTATGGTAAGGTGGCCTGTGAAGCCTGGCTAAAATGGAAAAGCAAAGGGCACTGGTACCAGGCAGTAGGAAGATCCTGCACTATGAAAGAGGTTACTGAAGATGGCAGGAGCTTGGTTGGCATTTGGGTTTGGGAGGCTGACATAATTTAGACAGAGACAGGAGCAGCTGAGCTAAGGACCCAGAACAGAAGGAAGCAATGTCTAAGAGAAGTACTGAGAGTGAGGGTTGGCTGAATTTTCCCTAAAGGGGCATCTGAGTTCAATTACACAGGACATGGTGCATCCTGGGTAGGAGTCCAGATGGTGAGCTATAGACATGAGAGCTTCAGTGGGCTTGGGCTGCAGGGTTGGAGTGTCATCCCTGGGCTATAGAACAATCCTCTCATTTAATAGCCCAGGATGGAGGTGAAGGAGGAGCTCTGCAGGAAGGAGAGTGAGTCTGGATACTGCTGAGATGTAAGGAGGATAGGAAGTAAGCGGAGAGCTCTGTGGATAAAGCAAAAAGCAGGGGATGACTTTAGACCTGCTCCTGATCACACAGGTAGGAGGAGAAAGTGACCACAACACACCTGGACAGACAAGCACATCCAGGCTGAGCCTGGAGAATAGCAGGACAGGCACTGGCATCATGCACATTAGAAACTATGGGAAATTCTGCAGTTTGGAAAGATGCTCAGCTTGAGGCAAAGTGACACTTAAAAAACCATGAAACATTAGCTTGTGGCAGATGCAAGGTTTTATTTACTTGCTGTGCCCACTTGGCTAATGCTGACTGGAAGAAAGAAGCTCCACACCAGCATCTGGTACTGTTTCATCTGCAGACAGAGACCAACATCTGTCACAGGGCTCTGGGATTAGTGAGGGAGTGGACCATGGATGTGGGGGTCTGGAGCTTGCCTTTTCTGCACTTGCAACTGTATAGCATCTGCTGGATGATGCACTAGATACTGGGAAGCCAAATTCCACTGGAAGAGATGTTCATGCCAACAAGTACAAACTCAAGAGGGTAGAGAGAGGGGGCCTGGGCAGATGTAAAGGGACTCAAGATGAAGAAGAAGACTGGATGAAGAAGGATGGTGTGGAGAAAGAGTTGTGGATAGCATTGCCAGTGTTGGGAAGGAGGAGAGGCAGAAGGGATGGGGTACCCAGGCAATGATGACATGCACATGTATGTCCAGCTCTGTCATGGTGAGATCCTTTGTCACTGCTCCTTTCAGAAGAATTCTTGATGACTCTGATGGTCTGTTGTATTCCCAGGAATTCCTTGATGACCTGAGATCCTCTCGGAGATAAGCATCAGGACAGGAAGCAAGTCCTAAAGTCACTGCATGCATGTTGAGACTCCCCTGTGGGTCTCAGGAGGCCTGCTATTTCTGTATTCGGCTGACTCATCTGTACCCCTTTTGAACTTGGGTGTTGGACATCCCCTGCCATGGCCCATTGCTGTCACATGTCTGTCCCTGTCTCTCCTTCCACTGCTTGGCTGGTCTGTCTGGCAGTGAGGGTCTTGACCAGGTATTTAACACTCCTGTATAGGTGACCAAGGCGACTCAGGACTCCCAGCAGAATGTACAGCTTGATGCTGACACAGAGAAAGGAGCTGTAACCAAAGACAGTGATGAACCCCAGGGCCTCCCACAGGCAGAAACTGGTGAAAGCAGCTTCCTCATTCTTCTCAAACAGAATACTGTAAAGAGGTAGAGGAGGAGGTAGGAGTGAATGTCCACACAGACCTCCAGCACCATGGTGACATTTCAGCTGCCTTGCCATGACCCAGTTCCCTCAAAATGTATTTTTCCCCCAAATCATATTTTTCCTTTTAATAAAAGAGAATTATTTTGAGAATTTATCTTTTAACAAAAGAGAACATTGTGGATGACAGCAAGTTAGGGAGACCTGATAGCTGCAAGGCACCACCATTGAATAAGAATGTGAGGTTCCTGAGTGCTCCCTGTGGAAGCAGCCCCATCCAGCCTGCCCTTTGGACCAGGGAAACAAAGCCGAATGACCAGGCCTAGCCAGGCACAGCACCCTCCACCAGCCATGAGCCAGCCAGGGTGTAGTGCTAGATCTGGATCCTTCATTTAGGGACCATCTGAGGAGCTACTGGGCAGCTTAGCAGGCCCATGACCTCAACTCCAAGTTTTCAGAGAGTATCAGCGGTCAAGGCCACTGCTACTACCTGAGATTTTCTTTCCTATCCTGCGAGGATTTTTTTTTCTCTCATGTCTTTCTTTTTCTTAATGTTTTAAAATTTAATTTATAAAAGCATTTTTATTACTAATTGTCATAGTAATTGGACATATGTTGGTGTTATCCTGAGAAGTTAGAGCAGAAGAGTTCAACCAACATGTACAGGGTCAAAGGCTTCCCCTCTTTGCCTTGGTGAAGGGATTCATGTAGATGGAACTGTCCTCATAAGACTGGTGTTGATTAAAATGTCCTCACAGGATTGGGATGAATTAAAGTGGCCTTACTGGATTGGCATAGATTAACATGTCCTTATTGAATTTGTAAAGATAAAGCATCTTTATAGGATTGGTATAGATTAATGTGGCCTTACAGGATTCATATTGATTAAACTTTCGTCACAGGACTGTATAGATCAAAATGTCCTTACTACATTGGTATTGATTAAGCTGTCTTCACAGGGTGAGGATCACATAACTTTTTGCAGTAGCCTTTTGTTTGAAGTGGAATGAGCCCTGTCTGTGTAAAGGGCTGATTCCTAGCCCCTCACAATTCTTACTTTGAAATCCTAACCTAGTAGCTCATAATATGCCCATATTTGGAGACAGGGTTTTTTCAGTGATTATTAACTTTAATGAGGCTTCCTGGGTGGCTCTATTCTTGCAGTGTTAAAATAGTAGAAAAAATTAAAAAGTGCATATGTTAATAGCCCACTATGTTATTTTTAAAATTGTTTTTTATTTTTATTTTTGGGTACTGGGCATTGAACTCAGGAGCATGTGACCCCTGAGCCATATCTCCAGCCCTATTTTGTATTATACAGACAGGGTCTCACTGAGTTGCTTCATGCCTTGCTTTTGCTAAGGCTGGTTTTGAACTTGAAATTCTTCTGCCTCAGCTTCTGAGATGCTTAAGTTTAAATATATTACTTCTAACAAAGCCAGAATTTATTAAAAATACATCCCATGTTTTTTGTGGAACCGAACTCACGTACCACATTTTTATTTTTCTTTAATCTTTGCTTAGATTTTTAATTTTTTTTTTAGTTGCAGAAGGGCAAAATACATTTATTTTATTTATTTATTTATACGTGGTGCTGAGGGTCAAATACAGTGCCTCACACATGCTAGGCAAGCATTCTACCACTGAGCTACCACAGCCACACATTTTTCTTTTGGTGGAGAGTTTAATTAGCAAGAAGCCACACCTCCAGGACCCTCCCCCTAAGGCCTCCCCCTCCAGACTCTGCCTCTCCTCCAGATCCCACCCATATTCTATGGCCTTGCACATCCTCCTATAACCACCCTTGCCCCTCCTTCCTATCCTGCCTCTCCTCTAGGTCCTACTCATGTTCCAGGGCCTGCCCCTCCTTCAGGTCCCACCCATATGCCAGGCCCTACCCCCTTGTGACACATTCTCCCCCTTCTTCAGACCCTGCCTCTTCTCCAGACCTTTCCCTTCTTCCTGTCCTGCCCCTCCTCCAGACCTCACACTCCTCCTCTTTTTTAATTTTTTTTGTTGTTGTTGCACATGGACACAATGCCTTTATTTTGTTTATTTATTTTTGTGTGGTATTGAAGTTTGAACCTAGTGCCTCAGACATGCTAGGCAAGCGCTCTACCATGGAGCCATAACCCCAGCCCAACCCTCCTCCTCTTTAAGACCCTGCCTCTTCTCCAGACCCCACCCATCTTCCAGGCCCCCATCCTCCTCCTGACCTTCCCTCCCCCTCCTCCAGACTCTGCCCCTGCTAATCTAGGATGAGCAGCTCCCTGGCTGCTGTGCTAATTGGCAGCATATTTGCAATGGTGCACAAATAACATCTGTTTTATAAACACTAACATCCTGCATTGGATGAATTATCTTGACTATATCAGAATTTGATATACCATAAAATAAACTTAGAAAAGTCACCTTTCTCTCTCTCTCTTTTTTCTCTATAGATCATGAACATTTGAAATAAAATCAGAACTTCTTAAAGGGCAGATGATAGTCAGCCTTGAGCCCTGATGATCCCAGGATCCCATCCAGTAGGAGAACTCTAAGTACCAGTTCAAGTTTTGTATGCTAATTGATTCATTTAGTTTTCTTATTTTGGAGTTATTTTGCAATGTAATTCCCCATGGCCTCCAGGTCTCCAGTTCTGTGCAGTAGGTTTTTCCTATTCAATTTTTGATTAATATTCTTTCAGTTTTCTACAGAATTTTTTAAAATATTTTTTGTTGTTGTCAGTGGATCTTTTTATTTTATTTATTAATTTTGTTTATTTATATATGGTGCTGAGGATTGAACCCAGGGCCTAACACATGCCAGGCAAATGCTCTGCCTTTGCACCACAACTCTAGATCTCTATAGAATTTTAATTCTGTGAACTTCTATTTTTTATAAGGAATATTTTAAAAATTACTTTTAGCTTACTTTTTTCTGATTGAGAGAATTGGCTTGTTTGAGAGAATTGTCTTGTTTGGAAATGCTCATAATCAAATGATTTTAATTAATTTCCACTTATTAAGGTATCTTTGGAGACTAGATGTGCAGCTCAGTGGCAGAGCACTTGACTGGCATGTGAGGGTCCTTGGAGTCCATCCCAGCACCACACACAGAGATGTCTTTGACAGGACTCAAGCATGAGAGGTATGGTTTAAAAAGATCATGTATTGGGGCTGGGGTCGTGGCTCAGCAGTAGAGCACTTGCCTAGCACGTGCAAGGCCCTGGATTCGATCCTCAGCACCACATAAAAATAAGTAAATAAAACAAAAGTATTGTATCCAACTACAACTAAAATTAAATATTTTTTTTTAAAAAAAAGATCATGTATTTACACATACACACATACACCACAGTGTCTCTTCCAAATCCATATGAAATTATTATAAGAAAATTTCAAATCAGTTTTGAAAGAGAAGAGGGATGATAATATTTTTAATGTCAACTATTGATATTTCATGATATTTAAAACCACTATAGATGAAATTTCCTGAGATGCAAATCATTACAAAATGTAAGAGACAAGTCAGTAGCTGCTTTTTTGTAATTCAGATACATTTACTACAAATAAGCTTTTTTAAAAACAGATATTTTCTTTTAAAATTTAGAAAGCATGTCAATATGTCCTATTAAAATTCTACATTTATCAGAAAGTTCTCTTATTCCTTGCATACAAAGGGATGGGCCTTGTAATGAGCATGATACTTTATGTTGTCAGGAATTCTTGTGGGAGAACTCTTTAAGTGTTTTGCCTCTGTTCAAAATATTATTTAAAAATGTATCAATTTGCTTTTGATTTCAGAAATTTGTCTTTCTTTTGAAATTAGGTATTCATTAGCATTTAGGGTTATTTCATGTGGGAAATACAATGATTACATTTTATCCTAATGTTGGTGCTCCTATGTGCTTATAAGGTGGCTTTCAGAACACAGTTGAGTCTCTCTCTCAAATTTGTTGGATTCATTAGAAAAGTACACAAACTTTTGATCATATTTAAATGGTTACATTTGAATTATTAGAAGCAGAAATCAGACATGTTAGTATTGTGAGCTGAACAAAGTACAGGTTTACTTTAAACATTTTGAGGAAGTTGACATAATGGCTTCTGCCCTGTTCTGTACCTGCCATAGTTGTCTGTTATCAGATGTCTCACCTAGAGAAATTTTTTTTGGTACTGGGGATTAAACCCAGGACCTTGCATGTGCTATGAAAGCCCTGAGCTACATATGTCTTCAGTCCTCGTTACAATTTCATTTTGAGACAGGGTCTAGCTGAATTGCTAATGTTGGCCTCAAATTTGTGGTCCTTCTGCTTTATTCTCCCAAATAGCTGAGATGACAGGCATGTGTCAAAGTGCCTGGCTTGTCCTGGAGGATTTTGATGTCTACTTATTAACACATGTTTCCAATGTGTTAATAATTTCCTAAGCTAGATTATGTTCATTTTTCTTATCAACTGTCAATAAAGCCTTTTTGTTGTTTTGATGGTATGCTTCATGTGAACATGGTTTATGATGTGACACCACTCTTCATGGTGGTCTAGCAATGCAATACACTATAAGGAGAGTATTTTGATTCTGAAAGTCTCAAGTGTTTTAGACCCAACATGTTTTCTTAAGAGGAGTGATTATTCATTTTTTATTTGATTACACAAATAAGACACAAATTCTTTTTTTTTTTTTTTCCTTTTGTGGTTCTGGGGGTTTGTCCTAGGGCCTCCTGCATGCTAGGAAATCTTTCTACCACTGAGCTACATCCCCAGCCCCATAGATCCTTTAGTTGTCATTAGCTTCATGATGAGCTAGTGACAATAAAATTACTTAGAAGTTCAACTAGATTTAGACTCATGCAAGAGTTTGGGCATCCATAGCTTCTTGTGATTTCTAAAAGATAGAGTGTTTCCCCACAACACAGCAGCATCTAATATCACTCCTGGACTGAGTTGACACCTCTGCTTCTCTTGGCTTACCACTTCCTGCAGAGGTCTTGGAGGAGTTGGACGTTCTTTGACTATTTGTTCCAGTGACAAATATTTGATTATATTGCTGCTAAAAGGTATGCATAGAAATAAAATAGAGACAAGGATTCTTTGGGATAAGTGATTCAGTCAAAATGAGTCAATTTGCCATTAGAACTTTTTTTTTTATAAAGTCACTCATTTGGGAAAGTTAAACCATGAGTTGAAATAAAATCTCTAAAATGTCATTTTTTCCCCTCTAGTGATCAAGATTTAAGAAGGCAAACCTAAAACATAGTGACAGAATAAAAATATAACAAGTTCACATATGTTATTACTTCAACATGAAATATGTAAAAGTGGCACATACTTTGAATTTTTAAAAATTTTTTAGTTGTAGTTGGACACAATGCCTTTATTTTTATTTATTCATTTTCCTGTGGTGCTGAGGCTCAAACCTAGTGCCTCACATATGCTAAGTGAGTGCTCTACTGCTGAGCTACAACCCCAGCCCACATACTTTGAATTTTATATTAGTTTGAACTATTTGATTTTTGTGTTATAAATGTTCATAATAAAATACAGAACTAGCTAAGAGTGTCAGTTACCAGTAATTAACTGTATGAATAATTAAACAAGTAGGTGTTTGAGAAAATATAACCATACCCGAAGGTTTTACATTAGTTTAATCTTTTTTGGGGGGGTTACTGGGGATTGAATCCAGGTGTGCTTAATCACTGAGCCACATCCCCAGCACTTTTTTTGTATTTTATTTAGAGGTAGGGTCTCACAGAGTTACTTAGGGCTTCACTAAGTTGCTGAGGCTGGCTTTGAACTTGAAATCCTCTTGCCTCAGCCCCTCAAGACACTGGGATTACAGGCATGTGCTACCATGCCAGGCTTAGTTTTATCTTTATACAGAAATTGAAAAGAAAGTGCAGAGATTTCCCAGGTAGCCTCAGCCTGTTTTTTTCCCTTATTATGACTTAGATGAGCTGTTTCTAAAGTGTTAACATCTTAGACCATTCATCATGAAGAAGAAATACTGGTATGTTAAAATTAACTGAAGTCACATATCTTTTGGATTCTTGGTACTGTGTCTTCCTGTTCTAGGATTCCATCTAGGATCCAACATGACATCCAGTCATCATGTCTCCATGAACTTCTCTTGGGGTGACAGTTTCTATGAACTCCCTTGTTCTGATGACCTTGACAGTATTGAGGAGGACTTGTCAGGTATTTTTTAGATTGTTCTCCATTGAATTTTCCAAGAAGAAAAATTTAAAAGCCACAAGAAAAAAGCAGCAGATCACATATAGGGGTATACCAATTAGTTTAAAGGCTGATCTTTCAACACAGTCCCTGAAAGCTAGAAGATCCTGGAACAATATATTTCCAATGCTAAAATATACTGTATTCTAACCAAGACTCTTGTATGCAGCAAGACTAAGTGTCAGGTTTGACGATGAAATAAAATTCTTCCATGATAAACAAAAGTTAAGAGAATCTGCAGGTAGAAAACCAGCGGTCAACATATCCTTGGCAAAATATATCATTAAGAGGAAATGGAAAAGAACAATGAAAACCAACAGTTGAATGGAGTACACTATGGGAAAAAACTAATCAAAGAGGAAAATCAAGTCAAGTTAAATAACAAAGATAAACAAATATGGCTGGAAATACAAACCATATCTCAATAGTAACCCTAAATGTTAATGGCATAAACCCACCATTCAAAAGATACAGGCTAGTAGACTAGATTATTTTTAAAAAGATCCTACAATATGCTGTGTACAATAAAATCATTTGATAGGAAAAGAGATACACAGACTGAAGGTAAAAGGTTGGGAAAAATCATACACTCACACGGACCTCAGAAGCAAGCAGGGGTGTCCTTACTCATATCAAATAAAGTAGACTTCTAGCCAAAGTTTATCAAAAGGGATAAAGAAGGACCCTACATATTGCTCAAGGGAACCATACAGCAACAAGACATAACAATCTTTAATATATATGCCCCAAACCATGGTGCAGCTATGTTCATATAAAAAATTCTTCTCAAGTTCAAGAGTCAAATAGACCAAAGCATAATAATCATGGGTGATTTTTGCACACCTCTCTCACCACTGGGAAGACCGTCCAATCAAATTTGAATAATGAAACCATAGAACTCAAAACCACAATTAATAAGTTAGACTTAGTTGACATATATAAAATATCAACCAATATCAAGCAGCACAATATCTCAGCAGCACATGACTCCTTCTCAAAAATAGACGCTATATTATGCCCAGGGCAACTCTTAACAAATACAAAGGAGTAGAGTTACTACCATGCATTTTATCCCATTGTAATGGAATAAAGTTGGAAATCAATGATAAAATAAGGAAGAAAAATTCCTTCTTCACATGGAGAATGAACAATATGCTACTAAATGAACAATGGGTTACAGAAGATATCAAGGAGGAAATTAAAAAATTCTTAGAGGTAAATGAGAACACAGACACAACATATCAAAATCCCTAGGACATTATAAAAGCAGTACTAAGAAGAAAATTCATTGCTTGGAGTTTATTTCTTGAAAGAAGAAAGAGCCAAGAAGTAAATGACCTCACACTACACTTCAAAGCCCTAGAAAAAGAAGAACAAACCATCAGCAAAAGCAGTAGAAGGCATGCAATAATTAAAATCAGAGCTGAAATCAGTGAAATAAAAACAAAAGAAACATTTGGAAAAATTGACAAAACTCAGAGTTGGTTCTTTGAAAAAATACATAAGAATCACAGACCCTTAGTCATGCTAACAAAGAGAAGAAGAGCGAGAACCCAAATTACTAGCATACATTTTGAAAAAATAAATATCAAAACAGACACTACAGAAAAACAGAAGATAATTAGAAATTATTTTGAAACCATAACTCTAATAAAATAGATGATAGTGAAGGCATCAGTAAATTCCTAAAGTCATATGACCTGCCCAGATTGAGCCAGGAAGATATACATTTGCTGCAGTCCAGCTGGGCAAATAACCGGGAGGTGACAAGCAACTTGAAGGTTGAAGCGGGAACTACTTTATTGCAAGTGAACTCAGTGGAACTGAGCGAGAACTCAAAGTAGCGGGCTCTTAAGGTAGCGGAACCGCTTCTCTGCAGGACAACAGAGGTATATATACCTAACTAATTACACACAGCTTGACTCAATTAACATCATCTAGATACAGCAGTCAGCCAATAAGGAATTCTCCTCATCTTAATGGCTCGCTGGCGTTGCTTAACAAACCACTCCTCCTGGCAAACTGCCAGGCGCCATCTTGACTTGATTTGCATCCCCAACATACATCACTTAAAGAGACCAATATCAAGTGAGGATCTAGAAGAAGTCATCAAAAGATCAGCAACCAAGAAAAGCCCAGGACCAGATGGATATAGAGCCAAGTTTTAAAAGACTTCTCAGGAAGAACTAATACCAATACTCTTCAATCTATTTCAGGAAACAGAAAAAGAAGGAGTACTTCCAACTTCATTCTATGAGGCCAATATCACCCTGATTCCCAAACCAGAGAAAGAAACCTCAAAGAAAGAAAACCTCAGACCAGTATCTCTAATGAATATATATGCAAAAATCCTCAATTAAATTCTGGCAAATTGAATACAAAAACATATAAAAAATATCATGCACCATGATCAGGTGGGATTCATCCCAGGTATGCAAGGTTTGTTCAACATAATCAATCAATATAATTCATCACATCAATAGACTTCAAGATAAGAACCATATGACCATCTCAATAGATGCAGAAAAAGCATTTGACAAAATACAGCACTGCTTTATGTTCAAAACACTGGAAAAACTAGGGATAACAGGAACTCATGTCAACATAATAAAGGCTATCTCTGCGAAGCCTCAGGCCAACATTATTCTAAATACAGAAAAAAGGAAGGCATTTCATCTAAAAATTGCAACAAGACAGGAATGCCCTGTTTCTCCACTTCTATTAAACATAGTTTTTGAAACACTGGCCAGAACAATTAGAGAGACAAAGTAAATCAAAGGGATGTGTATAGGAAAAGAAGAACGTAAATTAGTACTATTTGCTGATCATACGATTCTATATCTAGGAGAACCAAAAAGTCCACCAGAAAACTTCTAAAACTAGTAAATGAGTTCAGCAAAGTAGCAGGATATAAAATCAACACCAATATATAAAAGGAATTTCTGCATATAAGCCTCTGAGACCGAAATGTGGAAAACTGCCCCATTCACAATAACCTGAAAAAAATAAGACACTTGGAAATGAATTTAACAAAAGAGGTGACAGATATATAAAACAAAAACTACAAGACCCTAATAAGAGTCATAGAAGAAGACCTTAGAAGGTAGAAATGTCTACCTTGCTCTTTGCTAGGCAGAATTAATTTTATCAAATTGGCCATACTACCAAAAACACTAAAAAGATTTAATGCAGTTACGATCAAAATCTGCCGCAGTCTGGCTGGGCACAAAATCACGAGCCACCACACAGCTTGTAGATTCAAACAGCAACTCTTTATTCCCGAACTCACACCAGCCGTCTACAATCACGTTCTGGGGAAATCCACGTTCTCTGCCCAAATCCACCCCCACTGGGCTTCTGTCTCCCAAAAAATACTGTCTGAATCCCGTGAGAACTCAAGGGGAACTCAGGCAGCAGGATACGCCCTATTCCCAGCAGGAATAACCTTAAACCTGGAACCACCCTAAACCCAGATTGTCCTAAGCCGGGAACGCCCTAAACCCGGATTATCCTAAACCGGGAACACCCTAAACCCGGATCCGCCCTGGTCCTTGAGCAAGGTCACCTTAGATGCAATGTCACTGCAAAATGTCCTATTTCCATGAGTCCTTCCACTAAGCAACATGGGGTACGCTGGCAAGGAAATTGTCATACCTACTTGGCTAATGGCTCCCAGCAAAAATCAATGATGATCAATGGTATTCCTCTTAGAAAGTGAAAACCAGATGAGATTTTCAGGGAGAGAACTAAGATGGCAGAATAGAGGAGATACTGTGTCTGGGGGCTCTGCACATGGGCCCGAGAAAACAGTCAAAATGCTTCTCCACCAGGTCCTGCCATGATGGAAAAACTACATTTCAGAGCATGTGACAGGACACCATACAGTGAACCTTTCACAGATTCTACCAGAGTGGGAAGCACAACACAGAACCCAGAGGCTTTGCTTGCCAGTAAGATTCCAGACACCAGCCCCAAACCCACAATCTGAACAGACGCATGGACCACAATCTGCAGATCAGAAGTATAAAATCAGCAACTCTACACAACTCTAGATCACCAGATTAAGCTCCACTCCCAAGCAAGTCAACAGACTGAGTTCTGACCACAGCACAAGTTCATCCCAGCACCCCCACCTCACCAAACACCCAATGCCAGAAACAGATGGAATCCACCTTGGAAAACCTTTCTTGCCATCTCTTGGTGTGTGTCGTTACCAATGTGGTTCTACTGCTGACCAGGTAACTGGTTCCAAACTCCCCCAGCCCCAGTTGTGATAACTCAAAACTTTCTCACAATATTTTGGTGGGGGGCATGACTATCAAGGCAGAACTACAACTGTACAGGCACCTGGTTTCCAACTCACAGAGTGCAGGGAGGCTCCAGGCAGAAGCTCAAACCCTCTCAAACTCCTTATCGCAACCACCCCGAGGACAGTGACTCAAGCTTGGAATAGACAATGGCACCTACTGGAAGAAAAGAAAACAGAATTGTAGTAGATTTTTTTTCTCTTATCATCCATTCTCCTCTACCCTTTCCACTCTGGTCCTCACAACACAAACATATGTGAAACCAAAAACTTTGCATGAGATAGGACTTTAAGAACTGAATCACCATAATAATGATATAACCCCCTCTATTTTTCTTAATTTCTCTCTCCCTTTTTTCTTTTTCTTTCTTTCCTTTTAATTTTTCTTCCTCCCTCTCTCCCACTTTCAACTTCCTAACTTTTACTATTTTTACTTTAGTTAATTTACTAAATACATACAGGTGTTTGATTTTATGCATTCTTCCCTAAACTACCTCCTGTCTATTCATTAGAGTTCTCCTCCAAAGGGGCTAAGATAGATTATCCCCATACCCTCACACCTTTCCCCCTTAACATAACATCCTAAGAAGCTTGGTTTCCTGAGAATGTAGAAATGGATCCATGGTGTATATTTATATCAAAACATACCCCTACATAGAACAAATGTGTGCATATAATTTTCAGTATACCCCAATAAAGACATTAGAATATTTCAGCTATTTAAACAATCTTTCACTTAGTGGACAACTACTACATTACAAATGTAAGAGCTACCCTTTAACATTTCCTCACATTGCCAGCATGCCACACTAGATTTAACTAAATAGAAAGGAGAAAAACACTGTTTAAATAAATTGGACACTCCAAACCCTGTTTATGAGAAAGCAATGGCCACACTGGGCATCTCAGCTAGGAACCTGAGCTCTATGCAGAACTATGAACACCATCTTCACCACTACTTAAAAACCTGTTTTCTTGTGACAGCAATTGTGGTGAGCAATAAACTGGTAGCATGTCCTATTATTCATTTTCTTATTATTTTTTAGCATAAAGCCTATTTAGTGTCCTCCATGTGATGAGATTGTGGAACTGTCATTTTTGTAGGCCTTGGTTTTATTTGGAGAGGATGGGGGTATAGAGCTAATATAATGCTCTTTGGAGCTGGCAGGGGAAGGAATGTTAAGAGTTTCTCTACTCCATGTTTTCAGGGATGCGCTGTAGGTAGAACCATCAAATTCCTGGGTGCCATGGTGAATTTTAGTTGATAATCTACTTTGCTAAATTTTAGAAGATGCAGGAAATGAAGGGGATAATGAGAGGTGGTAGGGTCCAGGTTGACTGAGTAGCAGATGAGGTAGTGGGTAGGGTTGGCTGTACATTTCAGCTTATTGAAATCAGCATGTGTGGGGTCCTGAGAGACTGGCACAGTATCACTCTGAAAATATGTGTTTTGCTAGTTTGGGGAAATGGGAAACAAGAGATTATATATAGCACAAGGAAAGTATACATGCAAGGGTTCTCAGAACAGGAAACACAAGATCTTTGTGTAGGGAGCGTAAGCAGAAGGGATTGACCTATGCTCCTGTGTGTAGGAGAGGCTTTTCTGTATAGGAGCCAATCACCTAAAATTGCCAACCTCTGTAGTTGTACTTTTCCCTATTGCCCTCTCTTGACTCCATCTGCAAACTCATACTATACATTCTCTGGTTTGAACTATGGATGTCAGTGCACATTCTTCCCTACACACACCTCCGTTTTTTGAATCTCCCATCATCCTTGAATTACAGTCTGCCCTGGGATAGAAGGGTGCTATCCCTCTAGATTAGCTCACTGCAAACTCTCCCACACAGTAGTCTCTGCCCATCCTCCAGCCACAATCAGTAGCATTTTAGCAGACAGAAAATACCTGTAAAGGCTCAGTGCTTTCACTAGACAATATTTGCATGTTCAAAGTTAGTCATATTATCAATGCAAGAAAATAACTCAACCACCAAAATCTACTTCTGTCAAATTTTATTATCTTTGAATGTGATGTTTTAATTTCCTTTTATAATGAATTATTAAATTTTTAAGAAAATCTTTATGTATGAATAAGATGTTGGGGATTGCTTAAATTAGGACACCACTTAATGACCTAATAACCATTGTCTGCTTTTTTTGTATGTATGTATGTATTTCTTTTTATTTTTTAAATTAATTTGTTATATATAACAACAGAATGCCTTAAAATTCATATTACACTTATAGAGCACAATTTTTTATATCTCTGGTTGTACGCAAAGTAATGTCACATCCTTTGTGGCTTCATGCATGTACTTAGGGTAATGAAAACCATGACATTCCACTGTCTTTCTTACTCCTATACCCCCTTCCTTCCCTTCCATCCCCTTTTCCCTTTTGTCTTATCTGTAGTTTATTTAATCCTCCCATCCTGCCCGCTCCCACATCATGCTATGAATTAGCATCCTTAAATCAGAAAAATCATTTTGCATTTGTTTCTTAGGAATTGGCAAATTTCACTTAGCATTATATTCACCAGCTCCATCAATTTACCTGCAACTGTCATAATTTTATTCTCTTTTAATGCTAAATAATATTCCATTGTGTATATATACCACATTTTCTTTATCCATTCATCTAATGAAGGGAATCTAGGTTGATTCCACAGTATAGCTATTGTTTATTGTGCTATTGTAAACATTGATGTGGCTGTGTCCATGTAGTCTTCTGTTAATAAGTCCTTTGGGTACAGAACGAGAAGTGGGATAGCTGGGTCAAATGGTGGTTCCATTCAACATTTTCCAAGGAATCTCCATACTGCTTTCCAGATTAGCTGCACCAATTTGAAGTCCTACCAGCATTGTACGAGTATGTACATATTACCCACATCCTCGCCAACAATTATTGTAGTTTATATTCTTAAATGAATAGAGTAAGATGAAATCAGAATAGTTTTAATTAGCATTTCTCTAATTGCTAGGAATGTTGAACAATTTTTCATGTATGTGTTTATAGATTGTATATCATCTTCTGAGAAGTGTCTGTTCAATATCTTGGCTCATTTATTGATTGGGTTATTTTTGTTGTTGTTGTTTTTTGTTTTGTTTTAAGATTTTTGAGTTCTTTATATATTCCAGAGATTAGTTCTATATCTGATGTGTGTGTGGTAAGAATTTGTTCTCAATTAGTAGGCTCTCTATTCACTCCACTGATTGTTTCTTTTGCTGAGAAGAACAGTTTTAGTTTGAATCCATCCTATAAATTGATGCTTAATATTAATTATTGTGCTATGGAGTCTTATTAAAAAAGTTGTGGAATAATCAGATATGATGGAGATTTGGGCTTACTTTTTCTTCTAACAGACATTGTATCTCTGGTATAATTTCTAGGTCCTTAATTCAATTTGAGTTGAGTTGGTGCATGGTGAGAAGTAGGGGTTTGATTTCATTTTATTGCATATAAATTTCCAATTTTTCAGCATCATTTGTTGAAGAGGCTATCTTTTCTCCAATGTATATTTTTGATGCCTTTGTCAAATATAAGATAACTGTAATTATGGGAGTTAGTCTCTGTGTTATCTATTCTGTACCATTGGTATACTTTGTGCCAACCCCATACTGTTTTTGTTATTATTGATATGTAGCATAGTTTAAGGTCTGGTACCGTGATGCCATCTGCTTCATTCTTCTTGCTAAGGAATGCTTTAGCTATCCTGTGTCTCTTATTTTGCTAGATAAATTTCATGACTGCTTTTTCTGTTTCTATGAGGAATGTCATTGGAATTTTGGTTGAAATTGCATTAAATCTGTATAATGCTTTTGGTAGTATGGTCATTTTGACAGCATTAATTCTGTCTATCCAAAAAAAAAAAAATGTAGATCGTTCCATCTTCCCATGTTTTCTTTGTTTTTTCTTAAGATTCTTTAGTTTTAATTGTAGAGGTCTTTCACCTCTTTTGTTAAATTTATTCCCAAGTATTTATTATTATTTTTGATACTATTGTAAATGAAGTAGTTTTTCTCATTTTCCTTTCATCGGATTTGTTAGTAATATACAGAAATGCCTTTGATTTATGAGTGTTGATTTTGTATCCTGATACTTTTCTGACTTCATTTACTAGTTCTAGCAGTTTTCTGATGGAATTTGTTCAGTCTTCTAGGTATAGAATTGTATTGTCAGAAAATAGTGCTAATGAGTTCTTCTTTACCTACCCATATCCCTTTAGTTTCTTTCAACTGTTTAATTGCTCTGGCTAGTATTTCAAGAACTATATTAAATAGAAGTGGTAAAAGAGGGCATCCTGTCTTTTTCCAGTTTTTAGAGGAAATGCTTCCATTTTATGCTTTTATGTCCTAGAATGATGCTACCTAATGTTGTGGCCATTGGCCATCTAATCCATCAAAGTGACAAACTCTGTTCTTTTGTCATAGGATCTATATGCCAAAATATCATTTTGCTTGAGGCTACTGGATTAGACAGGAAAGACACAGGGCATTTCCATAATAGCAAAAAATATTGAATGGTGATGTTCTATAAATTACCAGGTGTAAATATTATGGACAATATGACCTATTTAGAGTTCAAATCTAGTACCTTGCCACAAATTCATGGTGGTAACTGTGTTCTGACATAATTTTTTTTTTTGCCAAAAGGAATGAACGAATGAATGAATGAATAAATAAATAAATAGAGTGGTGTGGATACAGCCATCAGGTGTTACTTTTAAGAATTCTATTCCAGAGAATCTATCAGGTTGTACCTGAATTCTTCCAGTCACAGGATTTCAAGCACCTCCCTGGGAGACCCCCTCCCAATCTGGTAAGTGCCAATAACTCAATAAGGTGTCCATCAGAATGCCTCTTACCTTCTAGGCTAATGAGGAACTGGCCAGGCAGATGACCTCTGCCACTCCAGATAAATCCTGTGAATGGGCATTCATAGCCATTCTATGAGCCTAAACCTGCTGGCATTGGGACCACACTTAGAGAACCTCTGCTCCAGCAGACTCCAATATTTAGGAGATTGGGCTGGTTTTAGAACAGGTAGTAGAACATGACTCACAAAACAACTGTGTTACAAGTAGTGGATGCTGTTGAAATGAGACACATACCACCACCAGCAACAACAATAACATAAAGCCCTCAAATTGGTTATTGCAAAAATAATGGGGAAACAGTATTCCAGGTCATTTTTAACTACTGACATCACATTTAATTTTTTTTTTTTACCTAAGCCTTTATGAATCTCTCAATCTCTCTCTCTCAATCTCTCTTTCAATCACTCAATCTTTCTCTCAATCTCTCAATTTCTCTCTCAATCTCAATCTCTCTTTCTCTCTCTCTCTCCCTCCCTCCCTCCCTCCATCCCTCCCTCCCTCCGTCTCCAGTCTCCCCCTCCCTCTCTCCCTTTCCATGCTCATTCACACCCTGAGAAGGGGCCGAGAGGAAGGAGGTCATATCAACACCCTTGCCAGCCAACTTGGGCAGTTTTCTCATGGGAATGGGTCCTTGTTCAGATTGTATTTGACAGAATGTTCCAACCTTTTATATTAGATTGTGAAGTCCCTCTGCAAATGGCCCAAGTGCTAAGGTTTCCTCCTGGTTTTCCCTAATGCCACAAAATGCAGAGTGGCTAGGGTTTCCATGGCAGATCTTGAGCTGCAGATTACAAGGACCCTCACCATGCATGGTGATGATTATGGCAGGGAGCAACATGGGCCAGAGTCCCAGCCCTAGCATGACTTTGGTTTTAATCATACTAAGGTGTACTTGAGATGTGGATGACTTCCCACTTCCATTATTTCCAAGTGGGGGTTGGAAATGTCCAGAATAATTGAATAAGCATAAAATCACAGGGAAAAGAAGTCATTACATAATGGCAGCTCCATTATCTCTGGTAGGCAATTTCAGCACACTATTCTAAGAGATTTGTAAAAATTCATTAGGTTTTTCTCTAACCCTATGATATTGGACTTACTATTTCTTTTCTGCAGATGAGGAAACTGAAGCACAGAGAAATCATGTACTTTGCAAAAGGTCATGCACCTGGTGAGTTAGGGTTGGAAGCTGTGCAGCTGTGCCCCAGAGTGTGGCTGGTGTCTCATAGTAATAAATAAGTACTTGGAGTATCCCTCTTCTGGCTGTCTCTGCTGGAAGCTCCTCCTTCCTTCCCAGGTGCCACCTCTTCCAACTATCAATTCAGGAGATTCTGGTGCCTCATCTTAGGGTGAAGCCCCTAGCAGCACCTCCACTCATAGGAATCTTCTAGGCAGAGCCATGGAACTGAGGCCAGGTGATTATATCAGATGTCAGGACTGCTGTGGGGGAGGCAAAAATGGAGACATGCTGGACTTTCATTTCACTGGATTTGAACTGGAACTAGGCAGTTTTGGAAGTGCCTAACACCTTTTTCCCCCAGATGGGGGCTGTATACTGGACTGAGAATGATATCTGTATTGAGAATAACCAGAATTGCAAAGTGGGTCCTGGTGGCATCCAAAAGCCTAAATCAAGCTGGCCTTCTGCTGAAACCTGTGCTTCCACATTGCACTTTTAGAAAATCTTTCCCTTTACTGTTTAAGTTGGTTAAAGTCAATCTTCTATCACTTATAATGGAAAGAGCTCCATGGGAGAGAGGCTGGCCCACAAAGAAACATGATTTGGTCCAAATAATAACCCAGTGCCACCCATAAATGAAAGCCAATCTGCATGCCCCATATGCTCCATTTCCAGTGATTCAAATCCCAAAGGCCATTTCCTGGCCAAAACTTCCTCAAGATGCACCAGGCAGAATTACCTGTCACTGCCCTTGGTTGTCACCATACAAAACTTGTAGCTACTTAGCACTTATTTTAATCTGCCTTGAAATACACTGAGGTATATCTTTAAATCATTCATCAACATTTATGGAATGTTTCTGATGTGCTACATCCTTTTTAGGGCACAGGAATTTGGGGGGAATTATGTATCAATATCTGAGTCTTAATAAGTGTTGGGCACTCTGCTTGGGACCTAGCAAGCATCATTGATGTCACTGCATCTCCCCAAAACCCCAATAGATAAGAAGGGTCATGCCTGAGGAAATAACAATGGAGCACCAAGATTTCAAAGCTGCAAAAGCACCAAGTGAGTTATCAAATGAAGATAAAAATTTCTACAGACAAAGCTTTAGAACTTGTCTCACTGTTCAAATCCTGCCAGCTTCACAAATCCCTAGTCCACAAAGAGGATATAAAAGAATAGGTATTAGAGGATTTTACAAACATTAGACTGTTATTCACCTTCTGATAAACACATGCATACTCTAAATTTGGGGGTGTTTTACCTATTTCTGCACCTCTAGTCCAGCTTCTTTGAGAGGCTGTGGAGAGTTTGATTCTCTGAGACTGGAGAGGTGGTGGCACAGGAATTGTGTAAAATTTCTCCTGAGAATACAGAAGATTAGAGACCAGTGAGTAAGATGCTATGGCTTACTCACTGGTCTCTAACCTGGAATATCTACCCAGTGCCCATGAGTTAAAGGCTTAGTCCATGGCTTGATGCTATTGGGTTGTGGTTGTGGAGCCTTTGAGAGGTGGGACCCAGCCGAGTTTAGGGGAGTCTGTAATCCCAGCTACTCAGGTGGCTAAGGTAGGAGGATCGCAAGTTCAAGGCCAGCCTTGGCAACTTAGAAAAACCTGATTAAAAATAAATGTCAAAAAGCACTGGTGTATATCTAGGTGGTAGAACACTCTTGGATTTAATCGAGAGAGAGAGAGAGAGAGAGAGAGAGAGATAACAATGGTGCAATGGTGCAAAGTAGAGAAGTAGAGGTTTAGGTAACTAAGGGTGTCCTCCCCAAAGAATTATAGGACCTCAGTCTTTTTCTGTCTGCTTCTGTTACACTTGGCCTTGAGGTGAATGGGCTTCCTAACACAACCTCCTGTATTGATGTGCTCCTTCACCACAAGCCCAAATGCAATGGGGTCAAGCAGTCATGGACTCCAAAACTGTGAGCCAAAAGAATCCTTTTCTTTCCAGGAGCTATGGTGCATGCCTATAATCCCAGCGGTTCAGGAGGCTGAGGCAGGTTGATCTCAAGTTCAAAGCCAGCTTCAGCAAAAAGTGAGGTACTAAGCCAGCTTCAGCAAAAAGTGAGGTACTAAGCAACTCAGTAAGATCCTGTCTCTAAATAAAATACAAAATAGGGCTGGAGATCTGGCTCCGTGATTGAGTGACCCTGAGGTCAATTGCTGGCATCCCCCTCCCCACCAAAAAAAAAAAAAAAAAAAAAAACCAGAATAAAAAAAGAAAAAAGTCCTTTGCTCTTTATAAATGTATTAACTTAGGTATTTTTTAGAGTCAAGGAAAGCTGACTAACACAAAAATGAATGTGAATTTGTATGCTGAAAGCTGGTCCTGACAGAGTATGTTTTCTGCAGACAGTCTTGTGTTGTGGACCATCGTAGATATGGTCTCCTGGGATAATATAGAGGGCATGAATCCCCATCAGACACACATAAAGGTGTGCCACCAGAGTCTTCAAAGCAGAAAGGAATTCCTAAGGTGGCCAGAGCTGCAGCTGCTTCAGGGCTGGTGGCACCTTCCATGACATTATTATTATTATTATTATTATTATTATTATTATTATTATTTAGTAGTAGTTGGACACAATACCTTTATTTTATTTATTTGTATGTGGTGCTAAGGATCAAACCCAGGGCCTCACACATGCTAGGTGAGCACTTTACCGCTGAGCCATAACCCCAGTCCCCCCACCATGCCCAATTATTGACCCACATGGTGCCCGAGCACACCCAAGTAAGTACCTTCCTTTTCACCCTCATGAATCCTACCTCTCCCCACTTCCAGCCCCCATGTGCACATGTTGGGGGAGATGGCATTTATTTTCCTCTTTCCAGAAGATCAGCAACCCTCTACAGTGGACCACATGGAGGAAGAGGAAGAAGGCTCTCTTCAAAAAGGTTGAAGTATAGGTTAGTGTGTTAGGTAGGACATTCTGATATTAGAAAAGAGACTAACTGTGTGACTTAGGAATAAAAGGAGTGTTTAAAACCATGAATGAGAAGGAATGTTCTGGTGCCAGCCTGAAATTCTTATTCAGTGTGAGGATAAGGACTCACCCCATTGAGACTTTAAAGAGACACCAGAGGCAAAACCAAAATTTCACTGCTTAAATTCTCCTACCCAGAGGACCAGACAGGCAAGGGGAGCTGCTTAGGGCCCCAGAGGTAGTACCCCACTGGATGCTGCTTCCCCCCTCAAGGGAATCATTAGCACTCCTGTTCCTTAAGGAAAGAGCCCCTTCCTATTCCCTTCAGCGCCCTCTTGATTTTCTTTCCTTTCCCTCAACTTATCATAAATTGCCCTGGACTAGTGTTGGAAAAAGTAGTCATAATCATAAATAGAGACAGTCATCCCAGAGTAACTTCAACCTAGAATATGATTCCAAGATCAACATGTCCCTGAACACCAAATCTGGAAAATTCCATTTACAGCTACCTGAATATGTTATGATGATGTCAATGATACCCCTGGTTAACATGACCATTGAAATCTCACTAAGCTCCAGGAGACCTGATAAGGATGTTCACATATTTCCTTATTCAATTACCAAGGAGGAAACTTAGAGGAGTCAGCTTAGAGGAGTCAGCTGTGCATGGTTTCAAAGGCTTAGAGGAGTCAGCTGTGCAAGGTTTCAAAGCCAGCCAACAGAGCCAGGTCCAGGCCTGGAGGATGCATTGCACACCTGACCATGATGCAGTCCTCAGAACAGGAAACTGGAAACCCACGGCAATACACTCCTTGAGGCACCAAGTCAGCTTGGAGTTATGTGCTGCTCTTCCCTATTTACAATAAAGTGCCTCTCCTGGTCTTTGCTGGCTTTTAATTAACAAATTTATTTGACCCATTCCAAGCACACAGGATTTTCTGTTTGGAATTTGGTCTGTAGTTTTTTTAGAGTAAAAGTACTCTGTATGTGGGGATAGATAGTAAAAAGATATGACCTGTAGCTATGAAGGTGGTGACAGGATCAGGGGTCTTCTATATCTCAAAGGAGGTGATTACATGATTACCTAAACCGTAGTTTGAAGCAGGCAAGCAAAGTCAGTATTTAGAGACCATGACATGACTCTCTAGATGTGAGCTCGATCTCATTGTAGGACTGAGTAAAGCCATGTGCCAAAGTTGTTCATATATGTTTGTGTGTGTGTGTGTATCCTACTACTCAAGTGGGGATGTTTCAAAACTCTGTAGAAAACAGTATCTCAGTGAAAGTGTCAATGTAGTTAATAAGAATGCAAGCAACATGGTGCACACCTACAATCCCAGAAGCTTGGGAGGCTGAGGCAGGAGATTCATGAGTTCAAAGCCAACTCAGCAACATCCAGGTGCTAAGCAACTCAGTGAGACCCTGTCTCTGAATAAAATACAAAATAGGGCTAGGAATATGGGTCATTGGCCATGTAGGCCCAAGTTCAATCTCTGGTGCCCCCACAAAGACACACACACACACACAAACACAGACTTGGGAGGTAGATTGCTTCTGCTTGAATTATTAGCAGTGTGTCCTCCTCAAGGCCCTTCAGCACTGATCTTTGGCTTTCTAGTCTGTAAAAAGCTGAGAATATCTTCCTCAGCATTTATGAAGTGAATTAGATTTTCACAAATATTCCAATTTACCTTCCCCTCTCGATAAAATGATGATTCCATATTTCACCCACTTTAAAAAAAATGTGCCTTGGGCTGGGGATGTGGCTCAAGCGGTAGCATGCTCGCCTGGCATGCATGCGGCCCGGGTTCCATCCTCAGCACCACATACAAACAAAGATGTTGTGTCCGCCGAAAACTTAAAAAAAAAAAAATTAAAAAAATTCTCTCTCTTAAAAAAAAAAATGTGTCTCACACATGCCAGGCAAATGCACTGCCACTGAGCCACAGACCCAGCCCTTTTTGGCCAATTTTGAAGTTAAAGGTGACTGTGTGAATTGCCAGGTAGTGAAATAGAAATGAAAGTGACTTTGTCACTGCCAAACAGAAAGTTTGAGAATTGGTTTGGCCTGTGTCTTAGCCCATGTTCTGTTGCTTTAACAGAATATTACATGCTAGGTAAATTATAAAATGAAAAGAATTTCTCACATTTTTGGAGACAAAAAAGAACATGGCGTCAGTGTCTGGCCAGGCCTTTGTGCTGCATTGTAACATGGAAAAAATGCAAGTAGAGAAAGCAAGCTGAATTCATCCTTTCACCAAGAATCCACTAATAATGAACTCACTCCTGCAATAAAAGGCTTAATCTATTGGCAAGAGTGGTGCATTTTTGTCCCAATCATCCCTTAAAGATCCCACCTTTCAAAGGTGCCACCTCTGTTACAATGGCAGTTAAATTTCATTATGAGCATTGGTGGGGACGTTGAAACCACAGTAGTCTGCCTTTTTCTCCTCCAGGACTTCCCATCAGCCTGGGTCCCTGGGTGACTTTGATGAGCACTTTTTCTCCTCTCCATTTCTAGTCATCACTAGCCATGCAGCATGTGTGAGAAATATCCTTTGTGGTTTTCACTGAGACTTGGAGGTTGCTTGTTACCACAGCATAACCTAGCCTATCCTGACTAATAGAGTCGATGAGGGTACAGGGGCAGAAGGCATAGAAAAACACACTCAATAAGATGACTCTATATGCTCATGTGACTGGCTACAATAAAAATGGTAGTCACCACCAAGTATTAGCAAGAATATGGAGAGACTAGAATCTTTATATATCGTTTGTGAGAATGGTGTAGTCCCTCAGGAAAACGGTTCATTGGTTTCTTTAAAAGTTAAAAATAAGTTTATTAAGCAGCCTAATGATTTTACTACTAAATATCTATCTAAAAGAAACAAGAACACATGTTCACATATATATTTGTAGGTGAACATTCATGTCAACATTATTCATGATAACTAAAAAGCTACAGTGATTCAAATGTCCATCATCTTGTCAATAGATACACAAAATGTGGTGTATCAATACAGTGGAATACTATTCAACAATAAAAAGAAATGGAATACTGATACATGCTATCACATAGATGAATCTCAAAAACACTGTACCAAGGGAAAGAAACCAGATACAGAAGAATATACATTATATGATTCAACTTATATAAAATTTCTAGAAAAGACTAATTTGTAGACACAGAAGGCAGATTAATGATTGCCTGGAGCTGAACATGGGTTAGAGGACTGACTACAAACAGATTTGAAGGAGTTTTGTAAGATGATGGAACATCCTAAAACTGGATTTTAATAATGGCTGCCCAATCCTATAAATTTTCTGAAAATATTTGAATTGTACATATTTAATGAATTAATTTTATGGTATGTAAATTCTGTCCCAGTAAAGATATTTATACTTAAGCATAATATCTGGCACATAGAAAAGCTCAGGAAACTTTTATCAGTGCTAATTATTTCAGTAATGGAACACAGGGACTGTTATCCCACAAGGAATTGATTAGAAGTGAAGATATGCATTCCATAAAGAAGGGAAGTTGTGTAATAGAGCATGGGCAGACACCCACCTCCTTCCATCCCCCAATTTTGTATTTCCTCCCTGCTAGTCACCATATGCAAAAGGCCAATAGATATTGACACTGTCCTACATGGAGTTCCACTAGAATCATGGATTAATATCCAGGGTTCCTTAAGGTTCTCTTTGGAAGCCCTGGGATGCCTTGAGAGTAAGCCTCTTGAGATGTCACAGATAGATTTAGCCTGGCCTGACTGAAGAGTATTTTACACTGTACATCCTTCCCTCCTCCTCAACAGTTTAATATTTCCAATAAAATCCATTCCCATGCTCCCTTACATCTTCTTAATGCTCTATACCACAGTCCTCCTTCTATAAATCCTGCAGAGCCAGGAGATGAGAGATGGCTGAGGGGGTTGGGGTAAAATGGGGTTGGGCAGGGTAGGGCAGTGCAGGGTGACTCCTGTGCCAGGGTGTCAGAAACACTCAGTACATAAGGTTGTCTGTTGTTTATGGTAACGTAAATGGTCGTATTCTCAGGTTAATAGATACAATTCCAAGTAAGTACCACTTAGGACCCAGGGTCAAGCAAATGAGACAAAACTGCTTCAGAAAAAGTGATAAAGTTAGAAGGGCCTTAGTTTCCATGACTTCCAAACATGGAGTGCAGCCCTGAGTCACTTTGGCTCTCTGGTTAACATTTAGCAGGAAGAAAATTAGGAAAGAGATGATGTGCATAATGGTACCACCTGAAGAGCTAGCACCAAAGAGGCAGAGCCAGGTGCCCAGCAGAGAAGTGCAGTATTGATCTCTGTTTCTGAGCCTGCTGTCATAGCTACAGTGTCCTCTCTGTGCATTCTTCTTTCTCATCACTTATCAGAGAAAAGACAAACTTTAAGTGGTTTTGTAACTGAATAAAAATGAAGGATAAAAAAGAAACACTTAGCAATTGACTAAAAAATGGAGACAAGATACAATGGACAGTAGAAACAGAAAGTGAAAGATAAAAGCAGACATAAGTAAATTAGAAAGCAGGAAATAATAGAATTGATAAGAAATCAAAGAGCTAGCTCTTTTAAAAGACTACTAAAGGCAAGGGGGTGGTGCACACCTGTAATCCCAGTGACTCAGGAGGCTGAGGCAGGATCAAAGCCAGTCTCAACAATTTAGTGAGTACCTAAGCAATTTATCAAGGACCTAAGCAATTTAGCAAGGCCCTGTATTAAAATAAAAAATAAAAAGCACTGGGGATGTGGTGCAGTGGTTGAGTACTCCTGAGCTTAATCCCTGGTACCAAAACAAAACAAAAAAATACAAAACGAAAAAATAAAAGAGGCAAGCCTCTAGCAGGTTTACATGTGAAAAAAGAAAACATAAATAAATAATGCTAGAATTAAGAAGGGATTAGAAACATAGAGAGGGAAGAAAACTAAAGTAGAAATCAGCCAGTGGCTTGAGAGGCTGAGGCAGAAAGATTTCGAGTTCAAAGCCAGCCTCAGCAACTTAGCAAAGCCCTAAATAACTTCACAAGACCCTGTATCTAAATACAATATTAAAAAGGGATGGAGATGTGGTTCAGTGGTTAAGTGCCCTGGGTTCAATCCCCAGTACCATAAAATAAAATAAAATATAGTAAAAAGAAAGCATACTTGTTTAAATTTATGAAAACCAAATAAGGCAAAGCAACCTGTTCAAGAAGAGAGAGAAAAAAATCTGATGAAACTAAAAGCCATGGAAAAAACTGATAAAGAACTCCCCACCACTTCTATGAGATAGAGGCTCAGATGTTTTGGGGATGGATGCACAAATTCAGTCACACATTAAGGTAAGAGGCACTTTCTATATAATTTAATTGGCTTAAGGCTATAAAAATGTTTAAAAGTGTCCCAATTAATTTTACTAAGGGTCCCAGTCCTGAAAATCAGGAACTGAGGAGAGAGAGAAGGAAAAACAAGGATGCTACTATAGTCCAGTAGATTCAGGGATAGAGAGGTGGGTTAAGTAGTGTCCCAACAATTGTGAATTTCTGAACCATGTTCAGGACAAGAGAAAAAATATGAATATTAAGAAGGGCACAAAGTTATCATGGGTCTACCTGTAATATTCAAAAGTGTCAGCTGAAAAAATATTAATAGTGAGTGAACTCTGCAAGATAGTCAGTTACAAAACCCATAAAACTTCACAGGATGGCGAGGGCAGGGCAGAGGGAGGAGAACTCTGTCATAACGTGCAGTAACGATAAACAGCTTCAAATTAACTGGGCGAGTTAATTGCTTGATATTTATTGAGTGAACTATAAAATATGACTGAAGAACATGAAAAACAGCTTCAACAAATGGCAAAAAGCAATAATTTCCTAATATTGTAAGGATGCCCATAATTACCAGAATAACATAAATGTAACATAATTCCAAGAAAAATCTAAACACAATTTTTAAAAAATGGACAAAAGGAATATTGAATGTTCATGTAGAAGAATAAATGCTTAAGGATGGCCTGTTAGCCAATAAAAATTTCAAACAGCATAATAATAAAATGACAACTATTCAACAAATTATTAAAAGTTATTGCAGAGTGATAGACATATATGATTAGAAGAATAATCAACATAGAAATATAATTGAAATAACAAAAATATATCCAGCTGCAAACAGATGTACAATGTAAGACAAAGGTGCCAACTAAAATCAGGAGACAAAGAGAATATTTTCAATAAATGTTGTTTGCCCACTAAGCTTACCATTTCTAAGAAGTTTAGATCCCTGCATTGTATCTCATACTGACATAAATTTTCAGTGGAACCAAGATTTAAATAAAGAGAATGAAAAAAAGAATGCCAAAAGAAAAATTGTATGATATATATATTTTTTTCATTCAAACAAAAAGAGAATTTTAAAATACTGAAAGACTAACAACATAACCTTTTTAAGAATCTAAAAGACAAAGTTATAGAAAAAAGACAAAAGACAAATTTCTATAAAAGGTTTGCAGCTTTAATGAAAACAATGCTCTCAATAGACACACTTCTTGCAAATAAATAAGAGAAAAGACACTCGGTGGACAAAAGGAGAAAGAATACCAACAGGCAGTCCACACAGAGAAACAAAATGACCAAGAAACATGGAAAATTTTATCAAAATAGTAATAGAAGAAATGCAAACTGAATTAGTGAAATGTTATTTGAACTTAGAATATTGACGGTAGTATTCTCAGAGTGTGGAAAAAGGAATTTGTTTCCTACCAAAGTGAATGTAAATTAATAAAACCTTGGAGAACAATTTGATTAAATATACTATAAAAGTTAAAACATGGAAATGCCTTTGATTAAGAATTATAAAACTTTTAAAAACTTATTATTAAACTTATTAAAATGTCTCCATAGAAAATGATTATGCTGTGCACAAAGGTTTAGTGTACAAGATATTCATTTCATCCTTGCAGCTGGTTGGGAACAAATGGAAACAATGTAAAAGTCAGCACAGTGTGATTGGCTCAGTGAAGCCCTGTTCAATGAAAGTATATGAGAGCACTAACCAGCAGTCATTGAGATTGGTTGGTGACTGTGATGCACATTTGAAATGCAGTTGAGACATTGCACACACAATACGATATTCTGTACCACTCAAACACTAATGTAGCAACAAGTACATGAAAAAATGCTCACCATCTCTAGCAGTCAGAGAAATGCAAATCAAAACCACCCTAAGATACCATCTCACTCCAGTTAGATTGGCAGCCATTATGAAGTCAAACAACAACAAGTGCTGGCGAGGATGTGGGGAAAAGGGTACACTTATACATTGCTGGTGGGACTGCAAATTGGTGCAGCCAATTTGGAAAGCAGTATGGAGATTTCTTGGAAAGATGGGAATGGAGCCACCATTTGACCCAGCTATTCTCCTTCTCGGTCTATTCCCTAAAGACCTAAAAAGAGCATGCTACAGGGACACTGCTACATCGATGTTCATAGCAGCACAATTCACAATAGCAAGACTGTGGAACCAACCTAGATGCCCTTCAATAGATGAATGGATAAAAAAATGTGGCATTTATACACAATGGAGTATTACTCTGCATTAAAAAATGACAAAATCATAGAATTTACAGGGAAATGGATGGCATTAGAGCAGATTATGCTAAGTGAAGCTAGCCAATCCCTAAAAAACAAATGCCAAATGTCTTCTTTGATATAAGGAGAGTAACTAAGAACAGAGTAGGGTCGAAGAGCATGAGAAGAAGATTAACATTAAACAGGGATGAGAGGTGGGAGGGAAAGGGAGAGAGAAGGGAAATTGCATGGAAATGGAAGGAGACCCTCAGAGTTATACAAAAGTACATACAAGAGGAAGTGAGGGGAAAGGGAAAAATAATACAAGGGGGACAAATGAATGCCAGTAGAGGGGGCAGAGAGAGAAGAGGGGAGGGGAGGGGAGGGGAGGGGGGATAGTAGAGGATAGGAAAGGCAGCAGAACACAACAGACACTAGTATGGCAATATGTAAATCAATGGATGTGTAACTGATGTAAT
Source organism: Marmota flaviventris (assembly GCF_047511675.1). Taxonomy (NCBI): domain Eukaryota; kingdom Metazoa; phylum Chordata; class Mammalia; order Rodentia; family Sciuridae; genus Marmota; species Marmota flaviventris. Next base: position 106,151,269 of record NC_092505.1, on the reverse strand, counting down.
TCTGCAATCTGTATATGGGGTAAAAATGGGAGCTCATAACCCACTTGAATCAAAGTGTGAAATATGATATATCAAGAACTATGTAATGTTTTGAACAGCCAACAATAAAAAATTTAAAAAAAACACTGATGTAGATGAACATTTATAACATTGATGAACTATATGTAGTGTTAGGCAGAAAACTTACAAACTAGAATATACTGTATATGAGAAGATTCCATAATATCCATATGAGTCATGATGGAAGAAAAGTCTAGGATACACATTAAAGTGCTGAAAATGATATATGTCTAGTAAAAATTTACATACACATATTTATTTATCTATCTCCTGATCATATTTTCTAATAAGGACAAACCCCTCTTATCCAGCATTTTGATGTCTGCTGTTTCAGTTAACTGAAGTTCCATTCAACTAAAGAGAGAGAGAGAGAGAGAGAGAGAGAGAGAGAGAGAGCACATTTGCATATATAGCATATTGCTGTAACTGTCATATTTTATTATTAATTATTGCTGTTAATCTCTTAGTGTACCTAATTTACAAACTTTATCATAGGTATACAAATATGCATAGAAAAATCAGTAAATAGAGGGTTCAGTGTGTTTTCAGGCATCCATAATTTCTTTCCCTCTCCTGGTTGCAGAATTCCAGCTAAATTCTGTTGCTTCCATTTTGTCATATCTACTTTCTGTTTTTTTTTTCTCCCAGGACTGCATTCTTTTCTTTGGGCTTAATATCCCAGGAATTAATTTATTGACACCCATTTATCAAATTAGTTTTCCAGAATGGCCAACATTAGTTGGTTTGGATATTCATTAAAACAACAAAAAAAGTTTCAGTAGCTTTTACCAGAAAATTTCGTAACTTTAGGCAATATTTAGTTTTGGATGTTATTGATAGAAATATGCTTTCAGCATTTCTTATAGAAAATTTTGATTTTATATCAACTTCACCCCACAACTTGCATATTTAGAATTTTCAAACTTATATAAACATTATATAAGGGCTGTGTATATACAGGGATGTGGAGTGAGGCTCAGTGGTAGAGCATAGTAGTACTTACCTAGAGAGTAAGGTCCTGGGTTTAGTCTCCAGCCATGCGGGAAAAATTATACCATAAATTCCCATGTACCCATTATATAGATTGTAAAATGGTTACATTGAGGTTTCCTTCCTTCCTTCCTTCCTTCCTTCCTTCCTTCCTTCCTTCCTTCCTTCCTTCCTTCCTTTATTTTTAAGAATATGGTCAATGCTTTGATTACAATCCTTGTTCAACTTTTTGATGATCACTTAACATTTTGGGGGTTTTATGAAGCTGGTTTTGTTGAATGTTTCCTTTAAAGTTTCTATTTATGGTCAATGCATATCAGAAACGAAGTACTGATAATGTGATTCATTACACTAGTTTGTTCTGAGGAAATTAACTTCCTCATTTTTGAACTGTTGAACACATTTTTATGTCAAATGTTTATGCAAACTGCTACTTATTCACGTTTTCCAAATGATCCTTGTTAGAGCCAAAATTTTCAGCATTTCTCAGGAAAGAATTGTTTCGGCTAATCATGATTTCTCTAATATGCTTTTAAACTTAATTGAGATTTCAGATATATTTGGGATGTTTTGCATTAAAATTTGACTTGTTAAAACTGAATTACAACAAAATTCAATTTTAAACTTAATGAATTTAAATTTAAGCTGAAATACCATGAAAAAAACTAATGAAAGATCATTTAAAAATTTACAGTTCAAAGAACAGAAAAAGACATTCATGAGTATCAAAAGGAAATTTGAAGAAACTGAAGCAAATTTGTTGGACATAAAATGCTTATTATGTGGTTGGAAAATAGCACTTCACATAGAAAAAAAATCAGCTTAGACTTATTTCTGCTTTGCCGTCTCCCCCCCCCCCCAACTTTGCAGTGCTAAAGGTTGAACCCAGGGCTTTGCATATGTCACTTTACACAAGATTCATTTGCTGGGTGGCATTATGAAGCTAAATTTGGTTAATAGTAAAACATACCTTACAATCAGACACTCGCAGCTGAATATTCTAATTAAGCTACTTGGTAACTTTGGCAAATTCAGTCTATTGGTAATTTGGCCAACTGAATTGATTTGCTGTAAGTTGGTCATGAAAAGAATTGGCTAAGAGCTAAGTACTTGACACATTTTAATTTAATTCTTATAATGAACATATGTTCTCTATCATCCCTGTTTTACAGATGAGAAAATGAATGCTTTCGTTGGTTGGGTAATGTAAGATATTAAGTGAGGCTGTTTAAGCCAGAGCTTAAATTGTGTGCTTAACCTCAGAATTAGCTCTCTAGCACCCAACTAGCTCTCTATTCCTGGTGGCCTTACAGAGCACAAACTATTCCAGCAGGCATCCTTTCTTGAAGGAAGTCTTCCTGACTTCCAAGACCAGACTAGGTGTTTCTCTTCTGGGTTCCCAGTGAACTCCATTCATGTCTCCATTGTATCATATGCATTGCTTTGAAAGTGTCACCATGTGTTTCTGACTTACCCAGGGTATTGTGAGTTCCTGGAGAACATATGCACTGACTTTTTTTTTATGTTGGTAGCCCTGGTACATGCCACGGGGCCCTGGCACACAGTGGGTGCTCAGTGAGGGCATACTTGACAAAGGTGGATTTCAGAACATATCCAGTCTTGTGTATTCATAGTTCCATGGCTCTCTGAATCATGTTTTCCTAGCTTGGGTGCTGGGGCTGTACTACTGGGTTTGATTGGCATACCAGATAGCAAGCCAGGCAGCAGTGGGAAGTGTTTTAAGATGGGAGTTTGAGTGCTAATAGATGCCCTACTATTCAGGGTCACTCCCAGGAAGGCAAAGGAGAATAAGGGAGGCCTGAGAACAGTACTTTCTGTTTCTCTCTCTCCCTATCTAACCATTGTGTTTTTCAAAGTACCTTAATCAAACTGTAATCCCAATTCCCACCCAAGATGAGAAAGTAACTTCAGGAAAGTGGAGGTATTTTTTGACTCATTCTCTAGTAAGTTTCCAGGGCTTAGGGCAATAGTTAGCACCAAGTTAGTCCTGATTAATAGCTGTTGAATGAATACTCATTAGTTAGTTTCCTCATTCCTATCACTAAAGCTTCTTTTAGTTTTAGTGGTATGTGATCCAGGGTCTATTATGGGAACTTGACTCAAAGCATCTTATCAACGTGCCAGGCATATTAGGGAGAAAATGAGGATGAGGGGAAAAGGTATACTCAAACATTGTCCATGGGACTGCAAATTAGTACAAGCACTATGGAAAGCACTATGGATATTCCTCAAAGAAACCACCAAATGACCCAGTTAACTTACTTCTTGATATTTATCCAAAAGATATAAAATAAGCACACTATATGGATGCAGCCACATCAACATTTATAGCAACACAATTCACAATAACATAGTTATGGAACCAGCCCAGGTGCCTGTCAACACATGAATGAATGAAGAAAATGTGGTATATCTATGCAAGGGAGTTTTATTCAGCTATGAGTAAGAATGAAATGATGGCTTTTATTGGTAATTGAATGAATGAATGGAGTTGGAGAACATCATGATAAGTGAAATAAGCCAGACTGAGAAATTCAAGGGACATTTTTTTTTCTTATATATGGAAGCTAGAGCACAATATGAAAAAAATTAGAAGAGCGGATCCCAGAAAAATAGAGAGATCAATGGTGTAGAGAAGGAGGGAGAAGGCCCAGGAAAAGAGAAGAATGGTGAAATGAAATTCACCAAATTATGCTATGAATACCTACGAATATACCACAGTGAAGTCCACCTTTGGGTATAGCTATACAGCACCAATTTAAAAAGAAGCAATAAGTAAAGAGAAGGAAGACCAGCAGAGTAGAGGAAGGAGAACAGGTGTGGGAGGAGGGGAAGGAAAAAGGAAGTACTGGGGAATGAAATGGGGAAATTATATTTCATGTATATATGATTATATATCTATTATATAAACTATAATGCACCAATAAAAACATTAAAAAACAGTTTGACACTCTCTCCTAAAGCTGAATGTAACCCTTAACCTAATTTCACTCTTAGATTGCACATGGATAAGATTGAATAGATGTAAGAATGTTCATAAAAGCACAGTTCATAATATCAAGAACCTATGAGTAACCTAGACAACCAGGAAAGGCAGTGTTGGTGAATAAATTCTGATATATTCATAAAATAAAATATTATAGAAAATCCAAACCAAATGCCTGCCACATGCATCACCAAGGTGGATCTTACCAATATAAGTAAGGCCTACAATTACACATTCTTTTTTAAAGTTAAAACAACATGTATGCATATACATACTTTTTGAAATATGTATAACACAAAGATTTTATTTATTTATTTATTTGTTTGTTTATTTATTTATTTATTTTTGTGGTGCTGAGGATTGAACCCAGGGCCTTGTACATGTGAGGCAAGCACTCTACCAACTGAGCTATATTCCCAGCCCCCACAAAGAAGACTTGATAAGATCCTTTGGAAAAAAATGCCAGGGAATATTAATCACATAACTCGGGATGAGGGTTCACTTTGGCTTGGGAGAAGGAGAAAAATGAGATGAATGTGGATCAATAAGGGTGTTATATGTTTTAATTTCTTGTCAAGGTCCTAGTATTTTTTTGGCAGTGGGGGGACAGGGAGTTTCAGGAGTTTTTCCTTCATTGAAAATAACAAAGAAGGTCATTGCATGGATCAATGCATGCTTTGTGGACCACATAGTATGAGGGGCCCAATTATAAAAGCATCTATTTTGCTGGGGATGTGGCTCAAGAGGTAGCGCGCTTACCTGGCATGCGTGCGGCCCAGGTTCGATCCTCAGCACCACATACAAACAAAGATGTTGTGTCCCTCGAAAACTAAAAAGTAAATATTAAAAAATTCTCTCTCTCTCTCTCTCTCTCTCTCTCTCTCTCTCTCTCTCTTTTAAAAAAAGCATCTATTTTAAACAGAAGATAGATTTTAAGATTAGGGAAATAAGGTTATTAGTTATAAGAAACACAGGAGGTTTGAGTCTGGACCACAGATTAATAATTCAATTCAAAGGGTCAAATAGAAGGTTCAGAGCTACTGCTAAAAAGACCCATTATGAAACTTATCTCCATGACAGCTTTCAGGAGTACATCACAAAAGACCCACCTGAAAAATGTATTTTCTTTTGTAAATATTCTCTTATATTTTCCAGATGGCACATGGACCCAGCTCAGTAAAACCAGGGACTTGGAGATCTCTAGCAATGGAGGGCATGGATTCCTTGCTTTTCACAACTGAACTCTTCTGTCTGCTCCAAAGACTCCTTTCCTGTTCTCTTCTTCCTACAAAGCATTAAATGTGAAATAAGGTCTTGCTTGGCACATTGTCACAAAGTATCCTTTTGCAACTTCTGTAACCCATGCTTATAGCACCACAGATCTCTGTAATGCATATTGGAGTGCTGGGAACACAGGCTACTTCCAGGCAATGAGTTAGTTGTTTGCCGCAGTCTGGCTGGGCACAAATTACCAGCCACTCAAGCAGGAACAAACTTTATTTCTGAACTCCACCAGCACACTCCACACACGCTCCCTGGGAACTCTCCCGAACGCCACCCACGCGGCTCCTCCAGGAATGCTACACACCAACCGGAACTCCCTCTACAGAAACTTCACCCACCAATGAGAACTCTCCAGGAATCCCCGCGAGAGCTCAACTGGAACTCAACGGGAACTCCACGAGAACTCAAAAGTACTGGCAAAATGCTAGGCGCCATCCCAACTTGGCTGTGGCTCTTAATAGTTGTTATTGTTTTAAATAAGTGACATGTTGCTGCAATTCCATTATTACAAATACAGAAGCTTGCTCTGCTTTTGGCATTCCTTTGGACCTGGAGAAAACAACAACCAGTTAACTCTGATCTGTGGGATGGGCTCTGTTGTTCTGGCACACAGTAGGCATTTCAGAATGCTTGTTGAATAAACATGCATGATTTTCCAAATACTAATTTTTGGATTTCAAGAGAAAGGCTAGTTGAGAACATACTTCCTCTGGACAGTGTTTTCTATGGCAAAAAGATCAACCTAAATAATATAAATGTATTTATGGTATATGTCAAAAGAAGTTGAAATCTGGGACTATCTTTAGAAATTATGGACACTGATAGGCATTGTGCTTGAGGACATCCACATGGCAAGGACATACCTTCAAAGAATGTATAGAATTGGGAGAGGCAGCATATGTGTGTGTACATGTGCGCGTGCACACACACACACACACACACACACCACTGATTGAGCAATTAGGAGACTAACAAAGCCCTCCTACATAGATGGCCCCCTTGTTAAAATGATAAACTCTCCAGTTGGCTAGGATGCAAATCTTGAATTTCTATGCCAAAAGACAGCAGCAAGGTCTAATGCTGGTCATATTAGAAACCAAAGGGAAAAGGGGAAAATGAAAGACATAATTAAGTCCTTTGGGATAAGTTAACCATCAAAATTAAAGAAATACAGACCTTTCCCATAAAGTTAGCCATCAAAAGCAGATATTCACAAGAGTATACCTCTAGAAAGAGAAAGAAAAAGTCCCTTTTCCTGTCTCTTATAGGCATTTTATCCAAAAGGAGAAAAATCCCACATACTTTTTAGGAACTCATAGGACATTCATGCATAGACACATGTTCATATTTTCCTAATTGAGATTATTTATATTAAAAGAAGTCTGAACCTTCCCTCTGCTGGTGACTACTCATTCTTTGAGTGACTCTACTTGCCAAACTACTTCATTTTTTTGTTGTTTTGTTTTCCATCTAGGTCCTGTGTTCATTTTCCCTTAAATTAATATGCTTGATGGTAAGCTGGTCTCCAACCGTGAAGTCATTTCTCATGTGCATGTTTTGCAGGCACTGCTGATAGCCAGCTCTTAAGTGCAGTCATGCTGTCGACTTGACCCAACTTGCCTCCACTGAAACACGAGGGCACAAACAGCCACCCCATGGCTGCCTGAGGTGGGGTGGGGCAGAGTTCACAGAAGATGCTTCTTTTTCCTTGGCTACCTAACATTTCTCCCAACCACTTGAAATTGGTTGTCAACCTAGGATTCACCCCTTTCTGCTGCTACAATCCCCTTTGAAGAGTGGGGTGTTGTGTGAAAAAATAAGTAACACACTTACCAACACATGTTCTGGGAAACTGGGATCAGTGTTTGATGATACAACATCAGGATCCCTGCAGGCTGGTGTCTTTTACGGGTTTGCATCCACACACAATAGAACAAGGGTATGGATGGAAAAAGGAGAGCTACCTGGAGCTTAAGATACAGCACACTGAAGATGGGTTGTGGCTAGGTGTTTTTACCTCTGCTAGTCTGGGAATTGTATTATTATTTCTTCTTCTTCTTCTTCTTCTTCTTCTTCTTCTTCTTTCTTCTTCTTCTTCTTCTTCTTCTTCTTCTTCTTCTTCTCTCCACAATTATCTGAAGCAGACACATTAACACCACATTGAAGAAGCAGCTCAACTATTTGTGTTGATTTGTGTTCCACAGCAAACATGAGGGCTGCTCTAAAATAAGAGAGATAACTTCAAACTTAGGCATTTTAATAAATTTAGTTTAAAAAGCCATTGTATTACATTTTAACAATTTGATATCTAGCTTTACATACACTAACAGACATATACATCTTGTAAGATCAAATCTTTATCTTTGTAAATCATTTGGAAGTCTAAAAGAAAAACAAACAAATGAAAAAAGAAATCACTTGTCCCAAAATGGGAGTTACAAACTTAAAATCTTTCAATGAATAGTAACTATGATGACGTCATTCATTTGGAGTTGGCAAAGATTTCAATGAATAAAGCTCCGTTTTCTTCCTAGGGTTATGTAATATATTGTAACTCACAGTCAGCTAAAGGTCAAGAAATAAAAAAGCTATTTGCAGGTGTAACATAATAACAGTAGCACTGGTGATAATAGTAGTCATTGTTGCTTCAGTCATTCACTCTGAGAAGCATTTGCCAGGCACTGAAATCAATGCTATGTGTATAATATTGCAACAAGCCTTCAAGTGTATGTTATCCTGTTTTTAATTAGAAATGTATAATATTTGTCAAGAGCAATTAACCCTCACATAGGAAAAATATGAAATCAATATTGTACAAATTAATTAATTTAAAGCAAATAGTCAGACAAAGGACAAAATAATTTTCATTTATTTATGTTCAACACAGCATTTACAAAAGAAAACTATATCAGGAGAAGATAAAATATTATAGAAAGTTAAAAAAGATTAATAGACTACTAGCCATGCTAACAAAGAGAAGAAGAGAGAGAACCCAAATTACTAGCTTATGGGATGAAAAAGGCAATATCACAACAGACATTTCAGAAATACAGAAGATAATCAGAAATTATTTTGAAAACCTATACTCTAATAAAATAGAAGATAGTGAAGGCATCGATAAATTCCTTAAGGCATATGAGCTGCCCAGATTGAGTCAGGATGATATAAACAACCTAAACAGACCAATATCAAGTGAGGAAATAGAAGAAGCCATCAAAAGACTACCAACCAAGAAAAGCCCAGGACCAGACGGATACACAGCAGAGTTTTACAAGAACTTTAAAGAAGAACTAATACCAATACTCTACAATCTATTTCAGGAGATAGAAAAAGAGGGAGTACTTCCAAATTCATTCTATGAGGCCAACATCACCCTGATTCCCAAACCAGATAAAGACACCTCAAAGAAAGAAAACTTCAGACCAATATCCCTAATGAATTTAGATGTAAAAATCCTCAATAAACTTCTGGCAAATCGGATACAAAAACATATCAAAAAGATCGTGCACCATGACCAAGTGGGATTCATCACTGGGATACAAGGCTGGTTCAATATACAGGAATCAATAAATGTAATTCAACACATCAATAGACTTAAAGATAAGAACCATATGATCATCTCAATAGATGCTGAAAAAGCATTTGACAAAATACAGCATCCCTTTATGTTCAAAACACTAGAAAAATTAGGGATAACAGGAAATTACCTCAAAATGATAAAAGCTATATACGCTAAGCCTCAGGCCAGCATCTTTCTCAATGGAGAAAAGTTGAAGACATTCCCTTTAAAATCTGGAACAAGACAGAGATGCCCTCTCTCACCACTTCTATTCAACATAGTTCTTGAAACACTAGCCAGAGCAATTAGACAGATGAAAGACATAAAGGCATAAATATAGGAAAAGAAGAACTTAAATTAGCACTATTTTCAGTTGACATGATCCTAAACCTAGCAGACCCAAAAAATTCAACCAAGAAACTTCTAGAACTAGTAAATGAATCCAGCAAAATGCAGGATATAAAATCAATACCAATAAATCAAAGGCATTCCTGTATATCAGTGACAAATTCTCTGAAATGGAAATGAGGACAACTACTCCATTCACAATATCCTCAAAAAAAATACCTGGGAATCAACTTAACAAAAGAGGTGAAAGAGCTATACAATGAAAACTATAGAACCCTGAAGAAAGAAATAGAAGAAGACCTTAGAAGATGGAAGGATTTACCTTGCTCATGGATTGGTAGAATTAATATTATTTAGATGGCCATATTACCAAAAGCACTTTACAGATTCAATGCAATTCCCATCAAAATCCCAATGACATTCTTGCAGAAATGGAAAAAGCAATCATGAAACTCATCTGGAAAAACAAGAGACCCAGAATAGCTGAAGTAATTCTAAGCAGGAAGAGTGAAATTGGTGGTATCGCGATTCCAGATTTTAAACTATACTATAGAGCAATAGTAACAAAAACAGCATGGTACTGGCACCAAAACAGGCTGGTAGACCAAGGGTACAAAATAGGGACACAGAGACAAATCCACAAAATTACAACTACCTTATATTAGACAAAGGTGCTAAAACATGCAATGGAGAAAGAATAGCATCTTCAACAATGGTGCTAGGAGAACTGGAAATCCATATGCAACAAAATGAAATTGAATCCCTTTCTCTCACCATGCACAAAAGTCAACTCAAAATGGATCAAGGAGCTAGGAATCAGACCAAAGACTCTGCATGTAAAAGAAGATAAAGTTGGCCCTAATCTTCATCACGTGGGGGCAGGCCCCAAATTTCTTAATAAGACACCTATAGCACAAGAGTTAAAACCAAGAATCAACAAATGGGACAAATTCAAACTAAAAAGTTTTTTTCTCAGCAAGAGAAATAATATCTGAGGTGAATAGGGAGCCTACATCCTGGGAACAAATTTTTACCCCTCAAACATCAGATAGAGCTCAATCTCTAGAGTATACAAAGAACTCAAAAAGTTAAACAACAACAACAAAATAACCCAATCAACAAATGGGCCAAGGACTTGAACAGAAACTTCTCAGAAGAGGATATACAATCAATCAACAAATACATGAAAAAATACTCACCATCTCTAGCAATCAGAGAAATTCAAATTAAAACTACTCTAAGATACCATCTCACTCCAATAAGAATGGCAGCCATTATGAAGTCAAACAACAGTAAGTGCTGGTGAGGTTGCGGGGAAAAAAGTACATTCATACCTTGCTGATGGGACTGCAAATTGGTGCAGCCAATTTGGAAAGTAGTATGGAGATTCCTGAGAAAGCTCAGAATGGAACCACCATTTGACCCAGCTATTCCCCTTCTCAGACTATAGCAAAAAGACCTAAAAAGAGCATACTACAGGACACAGCCACATCAATGTTTATAGCAGCACAATTCACAATAGCTAGAATGTGGAACCAACCTAGATGCCCTTCAATAGATGAATGGGTTTAAAACATGTCGCATTTATACTCAATGGAATATTACTCAGCACTAAAAAATAACAAGATCATGGCATTTGCAGGCAAATGGATGGCATTAGAGCAGATTCTGCTAAGTGAAGTGAGCCAAACCCTAAGAAACAAATGCCAAATGTCTTCTCTGATATAAGGGGGGTGACTCAAAATGGGATAGGGAGGAAGAGCATGAGAAGAAGACTACCACTAAATAGGGAAGAAAGGTGGGAGGGAAAAAGAGGGAGAAGGAAAGTTGCATAGAAGATGGAAGGAGAAGTACATTGTTATACAGAATACATATATGATGTTCTAATGAGAAAAAGAAAAAAAGTGTGTCACATTAGATTGGATAGACAGAAAGGATGGGAGAGGACGGGAGGAGTAAGGAGGATAGGAAGGGCAGCAGAATAGAATAGACAATATGATTGATGTATGTACATTCCATGTATGTATTATATGTAAAAATACATTCTGCTGTCATGTATGACTAAAAAAAAATTAAAAAATAAAGTAAAAAATAACAGTACAATGATCTAAAATAACAGTTCTTATTTAACCAGTTGTTTAATTTTTATGGTTGCTTGCTCTATAAAAAAATAAAACTTAATAAAAACAATGTTATGGGTAAACTTAAAAAAATGAAAAATAAGTCATTAACCCAGCTTAAAAAAAAAAAAAGAAAGAAAGAAAGTAGTGTATCATGAGAGCTTTTTCCTTTAGAAATAATTCAAATGACCTTCCTAGAAAGAGTCAGAGGGTCTGGGGATATAGCTGAGTGGTAGTGGGCTGGCCTAGCATGCAGAAGGCCTTGGAGTTTAAAGCCCAATACTGCAAGAAAAGCAAAGGGAGGGAAGGGAGAAAAAAGAAGGAAGGGGGGAGGAAGGGAGGAAGTAAAGAAGGAAGAAAAAAAGGAAAAAATGAAGAAAGGGAGGGAGGAAGGAAGGAAGGAAGAAAAAGGGAGAGAACAAAAGCAGGGAAAGCAATGGGTCATTAAAGCAAAAGGGCAAGCAGTACAAATATAAATATATGACATAAAATCTGTTGAGACAGTTTAGAAAGCTTTAGAATTTGCATGACATCAAACTGAGTGGTATTATGACTGTATAGAAACTTAAGAAGCTCCACCTTGGTCTGGCCTAAACCAAACTCAGGGGTGGGAGGCACAGAGAGGACTCCTCTCTGGCTGGAGTGGAAGGGACCTGAACCCGTGGCACTTCTGGATGCACTGGTTAGGGAAGGAAGGGCCAAGACTCCCCTGATGGGCATTTGAGCACCACAAGGCTCCTGGGAGTCCTTCACCCTGGCGCCCCACCATCACAACCCCCCCCCCCCTTGCAGGGGTTCACAGTGGTCTGCTCCGTTGCCTGGTGCAGGTTTGAGTTCCTGACCAAACACCTGAGTGTCCACAGCCTACATTGGCCTGCCTGGGCAGGCTGTGGTTGTGGTGGCAACAGCCAAAGCCATCTTAGCTTGATGGAGGCACCAAGGACTGCCCCTCAGCCATATTAGCGGGTGGCCCTGGAAGAAGTAGGCAGGGTTGTGGCAGCATTGTCTGAAGACATGAAGCCAGGCCCTAATCCTTCTGGCGTTCGTGGGAGTTGGTGATGTGTAGAGCTATTGGATGTTTTGCTCTTCTCTTGTTTTTGTGGAGAAGTTTTCAGTGTGTTAGAAACAGACTTTATGTGGGAAGAGAAAAACAGCTGGCTCTAAAACTTTCTGGACGAATTGAAGAAAAATGTGAACTACTTGAAAAAGCCTTGTTCAAAAAGACCATGAAGTCTTAGAGTCAACTTTAAAGGGTGGCAGTATTGAGAAGGGTCCAAGAGAAGCCCCAAATTTGGAGGCAACCTATAAAAAGCTGCATAGGTCCAAACCTAGCCATGGGGATGAAAGACTCTTTCTAGAAAAAGAGCTAAAAGAACAGAAGGCCAAACATTGTAAACAGGATGAAATCATGGCAGATATATAGAGAAGGATAAAGTCCCTTGAAGGTGAATCAGAATCCCTCAGATCACAAATAGCTGAAACTAAAACAAACTTGAGACTGCTTCAAATGAGTGAGGAAGGACTTATTCTGGCAATGAAAGAAGCTTTAGATGAAAGTTCCCAGCTTCAGCAAAGTCAGAAACCGATCTTACAAGGAGACGCTGAAGCATGGAGGGAACAAGGACGTGTCCAATGTAAAGAGAGCACCACATTGGAAGACTCTCAAGTCCATGCAGAAAAAGTTCAAAGTGATAAAGAAAATCACATGGAGTCTCTGACTGAAGGCTTGCTGAAGATGAAAGATAGGTCTTCTCCAACCAAGGGAGCCCAAACAGACATTGGGAACTTGGAATGGGGAATGACGAGTGAATCAGGAATTGGTGCTCACTTGGATGGTGAGCCCAAAGGAGCTTTGAAGAAACTGGTTGATGGTGCTAAGCTAAAGGCCTCCTTAGAAACCTTAGAAGGACAAAGATATCAAACTTGTGCTTTCTTATCTGAAGTAGAGAAAACAAAGGAAGACCTTAGAGAACAGATTAGAAGTCTGAAGACTGAAGAGGCAACCTTGCTGTCAGAAAATACACGGCTTGAAGGTGAGAAAGAGAACCTTCAGCAGAAAGTTAAAGTCATGATGGAATGCTATCAAGAAAATATGATGAAACTCCATGGGAAACTCAGAGTAGAGGAAAATTACCGGGTGGAGCAAGAGGAGAAACTTTCCAAGGTCAAAGAAGAGATGGGCCATACAAGAGAAGAGCTGGAGACCTACAGAAAGCGAGCCAAATATCTTAAAGAAGAATTGGAGAGAACCATTCAGTCCTGTCAGGGGAAGATTATTTACTCTGAGAAAAAAGCACATGAGAGTGAGTTGGCGGCTTGGATTGCTGAAAGAAACCTCCATTATTTCATGAAACAAAAGGCTCCCAATGGACAAAAGTTAACTGAAAGGGAGCTTCAATTTGAACTTGTAGAGGAAGATCCCTGTGCACTTGGTGTTTCAAATGCAGCATTGGGCAGAAAGCATTCCCCCAATGGTCCCTCACCATTGGGTCCTCCTTGGCAAGGTGGATGTTATTCGAATTATGGTAGACCATCGCGACCAGCAGAACTCAGAGGTTCTAATATGCCTTCTTTGGATAAAGAGGATGGGCCTATGTCTTCAGAAAGTCAATCCAGTAGAAAGGAGACCAAAATCGATCTTGGCGATTCCAATGTGCCCAATTCATCTCTCCCTGCTGAAAACCAAGCAACTGGCTCTGGCTCATTGTTGGCACCTTTCCCTCCAGTCAGAGGTGAATTGTTTCCTGTGGACCCGAGGAGTCAGTTCATGAGAAGAGGACCATTTTTCCCTCCGCTTCCTCCAGGAAACAGGTATGGAGCACCTTGAGATTATTTTCCACCGGGCCCACCACCCGCTCCATCTTTTCCAATGCCAGATGTCTATGAATGGAGGTATTTTCCTCATGACCTTCCCCCAAGAGCTGGATTTCCTCCCCCCACCCCCGCATTCTGAAAGTAGAAGTGAGTGCCCTTCAGGCTTCATTCCACCTTCAAGTGAGCCTGCTACTGAACACCAACAAGAAACCTGATGTTTTTGATCTCTCTTCAAATGTAATCTGACTTACCTCTCATTTTTAGTTTTTAAGGAACTGCTTTTACTTAAGTAAGTGATTATACTTTTGCTCCGATTGAAGCTAAATAAAACTATAATTCTTAGGATACTATTTTGGAAATAAAGATGGTTTAAATATGAATCTTATGAGTAAATTATTTCCATTCTATTGTACTCTAAAGAGTACAGCATTGAATTGGATTAATCCACAATTCCATAAACAACAATGGGAGTTTCATGTATGTCATCTAGCCTTTGGGGATATTTTAAATGCCCAACAAAGGCAGTCCCTTTATACAAAGAAGTGTATTTACTATGATTGTAGCAAATGTGAAAGGAACTTTATGCTTAATGAAAGATTTTCATTGATTTTCAATCTTGTGGGGCATGTCAACTAGTTTTCCCATAAAACAATAACTAGAGCATATTAAGAGTAAACCAGAAAACACTACTAAACATGTCATGGAAGTAGGAGTTCTCAAATACAAAGAAAGTTGCAGTTCTCAGGAAACATTTTGGAATTGGAAACCACAATTTAAACTCACTCTGTTCCCATTTTCCCTGAGTCATCATTGATGACTTCTTCTTCTTCCTCCCTCCTCCTCCTCCTCCTCCTCCTCCTCCTCCTCCTCCTCCTCCTCCTCCTCCTCCTCCTCCTCCTTCTTCTTCTTCTTCTTCCTCTTCCTCTTCCTATTTTTCTTTGTGTTCTTCATCTTTGAGTTCTTCTTCTACCTTTAATTAATTAATCACTCAATCAATTAATTAATTTTTATGTAATTCTGAGGATCCTACTCAGTACCTTGCATGTGCTAAGTGAGTGCTGTTCCACTGACCCACAAGCCCAGTTCCTGTCTTTTATATTTTATGCCCATTTTCATGAAATTTAGAATTGCATTCTGCTGTAGTTCACTGATAAAGGTTTACCTAGTCTTTGGTTTGGGGGGAGGTATTTGTAAAATACACATGAATTATTAGGACTCTGAAATAAGAATCAGACACATAATTCTCAGCTTTTGGTATTCTTAGATTTGATACTCATAAAATGACTCTGCTAAACTACTCTAAGTTTTTTGAACTGCTCACTTTCAACTTCTATATCATTGCCAACAAGTGACAATTGGGCAACCTGCACCAATACACAGAGAACACTTTGTACAAGTTTTCCCCAATAGAGACCAAGAATGAACATGTATTAAAAATACCCTAACTATAGTTAAAGCTTTATTCAAATGTTAAATATGCTCTCTAAATGTGTGTGTGTGCATGTGTTTAAAGTATACATTTAAACCTAAAATGAATGCAGTAGTGTAACCTCCTTCTTAAAAATAAGAAGCAGCTTTATTAAAACATTTGAAGCACAGTGAAGAATCTGCCTGATACTTGAGCCCAAAATTAATAGAAATGAAAAAAATTCGAGTCTTGCAAAAGAAAGTCTACACTTTTAATAAATCTAATAATTCTGTTTTCCCTCAAGAGTCACACTGGTTGTCAAATCAGTCCTTACTTGCCAGCATAAAATATTACTTTCTCTAAGCGAGTGGATGAAAGTTCCGCAGTTATGGTCTGTATAAAATGAACTGATGATCACTCACTGATTGTTATCCAGAACTACTTTTGCCCTAACTACTATTGGTGAATATTTTCTCATATAGTTCATGTCTTATACCAGTCAACTTGAAAGAATCTAATTTCAGGTTTAAATCCGAATGGAAATAGCGAAATACCATGATACAGTCCTCTAACAACATTTTGCTTCAAGAGAAAAAAGGTGAAAGGCTGTTCTAAACAAAACACCACTTACTAAATCAGCTTCCAACTCTGTAAATGACAGTTAAGTAAAACAAAACAATATTTGTGGGAGGCCATCCTCGCACGTGATTTGAGTTACCTCCATGGCTAGGTGAGAGGCATTTAGACACAGCTGTGTCAGAGATTTCCCCACCCTTCTCCAGGTCCGAGGGCTTGTCAGTGCAGAGGTGTTTCTGGACACTGCCCCGAAGACCCAATTGTTGCCCCTGACCTTGGGCTGCTGCCCCCCTTAACCTTCATTGGATGGGATTTTCTCTGGAATTTTTTGTTTCTCAATAAAAGTCCACTCCCTGGCATGTTCTCCCTCTTGCTAGCCTCTTCAGTAAACCTCATTACCGCATTTGGTGACTAGCGGTGGGAGCTAGGAGAAGCCCTCCCAGAGCTGGTATTAAAGGTAATTAGAGTCTTGTCTCTTTCATTTAGAACTACCTACCATTTACTCATGAATCGAACCTTCTTTAATGAAGCCAGTGCTGGTCGAATGGTAGAGGTGGCGCCCTGAAGTGAGGCTCATGAGTTAAAGCGACTAGGTTGACTTAGAGAGCATGCTCTACAAATGCAGAATTTGTGACAATTTTTAGGGTCACGGAAGTACCAGGCAGTTTTGGAACGAAGGGACTTAAAAAAAAATTAATGACGGGGAATTCGTCTTCTACTGATAAAGATATGTATTTGACTATTTTAGAGACAATAATTAATCAGAAGGGAAAGCAAGTTATAAGACTCAGTTGCTACAATTCTTAAAGGTTGTAAGTGAATTTTGCCTTAAGTTTTGTGACCAAGATTCACCAAATTTCCATATGTGGCACAAATTAGGAAGGAAATTACATAAAATTTGCCTTTCTATTGAATTACCTGGAAATTTTGAGAATATTCAAAAGGTTTGACCTGCTTTAGAGATCTGTCTTTTTGATTACATGGGGCATAGTCTGTGGCCCTGGAAGATCTATTGGAAGGTATTCAGAGAGCCATTGAGTCTATTCAAATAGAAAAATTGCCTGAGGCTAAGGAAAAGTCTTTTCCTCTAACCAGTTAAAGACTAAAACAAATTATATTCCAACAAAAATCCTTGGGGGCAAACCCGAAAGTAAAAAACGTAGGCTTGCCTAAATCAAATGGGAGTAGTCAGAAGGAATACCATAGAGAGAGAGCCTCCGGGGGGATAGAAGGTCCTTCTTCTGGAGAGGAGAATCCAGAGGAGATTCATAGAGAGATAGAAAGTCCTCCTGCAGGAGACTTACAAGCTCAGATTCAAGATGGCAACAGGGAACAATCCATTGAGGAATCGCAATCTGAGGGAGAGGAATCAACTATGAAGTCCAGGATTTTCCAGGGAATTTTAACAGGCTGTGCTTAACAGCACCTGCCCCGTCCATTTGAATTCAGCCATTGTCTGTTAAAAGGGGGGATTTTAATAGATACTCTGAGATGGTGATGATATTACTTACTCTGTTCCAGTGGGGAATTAGAAAGGCACAGGAAGCTGGGTAAGATACTAGTGACTTTCAACTCTTTCCAGTTCTTCAACAGGTTAATGATCAGGACCAGCATGTTCACCTCCACACGGTAATTCCTTTTAAAACTATTAAAGAGTTAAAAAACGCCTGTGAGGTCTGTGGTCCAAATTCACCATTAATGCAGTGCTTGCTTGAGACTTTCTGTTCTCAACCACTCCCACCGAGTGACTGGATTTCTATTGCTAGAGCTTGCTTGAGTAGGGGGGGATTTTTCACTTTGGTGGTCATATTGGACAGACTTTTGTTCTGGGCAGACAGAAAGGAATTGGAGGCAGTATCTTCAAACACCTGTGGACGTGTTTTTATAAACAGGTGACTTTATTGATTTGGAAAGGCAGTGCCACAGTCTGGCTGGGCACGAATAACCAAGCTGCCACAAAGCCTTGTAGGTTCAAACAGCAACAACTTCATTTCAACTCTCACTGGCAGTGCATGCGCGCTTTTCTGCCAATGCCACCAACGCGGCCCTTCCCCCGGGACACATCACACACCAACGGGAAATCCCTCCTCCAGAAATCCCTTCTCTGGCACTTCCCCAACCAATGGGAACTCTCTGGCAATCCCCAGGAGAACTCCAAAGTAGCGGGCGCCAGAGGCAGCAAGAGCCACCCGCCCGTTGCCTGACAGTAAAGGTCAAATATACAATACAATCAATCCAGCATCACAGCAATTATATATAGCTTAACTCAAATCATCATCTCAATGGTTCCCAGGAGTCACCTTTTAAACATTCCCTCTGGCAAATGCCAGGTGTCATTCTGACCTGCCTGACAAAGACAGTCCCTTTATACAAAGAAGTGTATTTACTATGATTGTAGCAAATGTGAAAGGAACTTTATACTTAATGAAAGTTTTTCATTGATTTACAGTCTTGTGGGGCATGTCAGCTAGTTTTTCCTTAAAAGAATAACTACAGCATATTAATAGTAATCCAAAAAACACTACTAAACATGTCATGGAAGTAGGAGATCTCAAATACAAAAATAGTTGCAGTTCTCAAGAAACATTTTGGAACTGGAAACCACAATTTAAACTCACTCTATTGCCATTTTCCCTGAGTCATCGTTGATGACATCTTATTCTTCCTCCTCCTCCTCCTCCTCCTCCTCCTCCTCCTCTTCTTCTTCTTCTTCTTCTTCTTCTTCTTCTTCTTCTTCTTCTTCCTATTCTTCTTCGTGTTCTTCATCTTTGAGTTCTTCTTCTACCTTTAATTAATTGATCACTCAATTAATTAATTAATTTTTATGTGATTCTGAGGATCCTACTCAGTATCTTGCATGTGCTAAGTGAGTGCCGTACCACTGACCCAACACCCCAGTTCCTGTCTTTTATATTTTATGCCCATTTTTCATGAAATTCAGAATTGCATTAAGGCATTAAAAAATATTGAGTCCAAAAATGAAATTAGAATGTACAGCATGTACTTATAGGCAATTACCTAAATGATAGATGGCTGCCTGGTAGTGTAAAAATCAAAATTCCCACAACCAAAGGACAATCTTTGTTCCGACATTTGAGCTGTCATAAGTAAAGTATACTCTTTCCTTCATTATTTATGAGGACACATATAGCACCAATGAATGAAACTAGTTGGTATACCAGTAAGTTGAAATAACCACTAACAATCACCAAATAAAGGAAATGAGTATATCTCCATTCTCAAAGACAAACATGGATAACCAACAACAATTAGACCTAAATTATTTCTGAATGTTCTATTCATGATGGGGATTCTTTCATTCTATAGTGGTCTTCACAAAGGCCTGAAATATATTCTAGTGCTTGCTAGCATCTGCTCTTCCACAATAGAGGACTTGGGAACAATAGAATTTGACTGAAACACAGTAGATTCATATAGTGAGGGATATCAATATTCCTCATAAATGCTGTGGACACCGGAGTACTGATATTGGGTAAAAGGATCCTGTTTATAGTTTGTGAAGTAGGAGACTCTGAATCATTAATACAATTATTTTTAGTAATTATCAAGGCCACATGGTTCTAGGCTTGGTACTTTAAAAAAGGGAAATGTTAGAAAAGTTTATCGAGATGAAAGTTTCTCTAGCTTTCATATTATTTTTAAGAATAGGAATCTTTCAAAAGTATAGGATTTAATACTCTTTAAGAGGTTGTACTTAACCTCACTTGTTAAAATTAAAATAGTATAGAACTTTCACCCTCCACATTATACAACATGTAAAACTCTGGCTAGAATATTAAATAATGATTATCATGTAGGGAGTATAAATAGGCATTGCACTTGTTGTCTGTGTCTAACAAAATATGATGGTGCCTATGATCCAGAATAATCCACTTCTGAACCCAAAACCCAGAGCAGACTGAAGTGTACAATATAAAATATATTTTTTATTACCCCATAAACTTTTTGACTGAGTTTTACCATAGAAGATATAGTGAATATTCACCTATTACAGCCTAGTAATATATATTCATGAAAATTAAATAACATTTACTCTGACACCTTTTAATACATTCTCTTCTCTTTTCAAATGTAGATTGCATACTACTTAATTTATTTTATTAACTGGTATTTGGAAAAAAACTGCCATGAAACACTAGCAATATGTTCATCATGGCAACTATATGTCTCTTCACTATGGTATTGTTTAATGGGAAGGGCGGAGGGCTGAATATAACTTAAAAGTCCTTTAGTATGTAGAAAAGTATAATGTGAATTACAATTCAGTTACCAGTTTGAACTTGATCTAGGTAACATGGATACATCTCTCTGCAATAGGCATGCTTCTGAAAAATAGAATGTAGAGCTACAAAAGTGTAGAGAGCCACAAACAAGTCAAGATGGCACCTGGCACTTTGCCAAGAGGAGTGGTTTGAGGTAATGCCAGCGAGTCATTAAGATGATGTTGATTGAGTTGAGCTGTGTATAATTATTAAAATGATGAGGATTGCTGTATCTGGATGATGTTAATTGAAACAAGCTGTGTATAATTAGTTAAGTGTATATGTACCTCTACTCTCCTACAATAAAGCGGCTCCCGATGTATCAACCTTCACAAGTTGCCTGTCACTCCCCCTGGCTATTTTGCCCAGCCAGCTGGACTATGGCAGATGGTGACCTGTACAGGGAGCCCCAGGATCCTCGGGGGTGAGTGACAAGGAAAAGCTGCCCGTCCCTAAAGATAGATAGGACAGGAGCAAATCTGCTCGTCCCTAGCAGACAGGGTGAGAGGAAGGATGGCCATTTTAAAAAAATGAAGAAGATTGATACAATATGTTTGTATCTTGTTTTGTCTTTGTCTTTGTTATGGAAATATGGAAGGGGTGTTGGGTAAATTGCTGAGGGAAGGAGGCACCCCAGTGGAATCAAGATCATTTAGGACATATGTTGATAAAAGCTCAGGAACTCTAGTCAGAGGAAGGAAGAAAGTTCAGAGGAGGAAGGATTATCGGGGAAGGAATTACAACAGGAGGCTCCTATGAATCTCTTTTCATCACTGGAGGGTGCATGAAGCATGTTGGCTGCTGTGGGTGTGAGCCGGTCGTGGGCGCAGTGGGGACTTTCCAGCTGGTGGCTCTTCCCCCCCCCCCCCACGCCATGGGACTGCCCGAGGATGCTGCAGCTGTGGAGGCCGGGCCCCAGCGCCCCTGAAGTTTGGTGATTTCCAATGCCAATAACTACAATGGTTCTCTCCTACCTGGAAGCTAATGAGAAATGAGCACCATTAAGGCCTATTTCTTTTTTTTTTTTTAATTCTTTATTCTTTATTTATTTGTTTTTAGTCATACATGACAGCAGAATGAATTTTGACATATAATACATACACGGAATACTCATACATCAATCATATTGTTAATTCTATTCTGCTGCCTTTCCTATCCTCCTTACTCCTCCCCTCCTCTCCCATCCTTTCTCTCTATCCAGTCTAATGTGACACACTTTTTTTTCTTTTCTCATTACAACATCATATATGTATTCTGTATAATAGTGAGGTTCTCCTTCCATCTTCCGTGCAACTCCCCTTCTCCCTCTTTTTCCCTCCCACCTCTCTTCCCTATTTAGTGGTAGTCTTCTTCTAAAACCATGCAATGGAGAAAGGATAGCATCTTCAACAAATGGTGCTGGGAGAACTGGAAATCCAATGCAACAAAATGAAATTGAATCCCTTTCTTTCACCATGCACAAAAGTCAACTCAAAATGGATCAAGATGCTAGGAATCAGACCAGAGACTCTGCATCTAATAGAAGATAAAGTTGGCCCTAATCTTCATCACATGGGGGCAGACCCCAAATTTCTTAATAAGACACCTATAGCACAAGAGTTAAAACCAAGAATCAACAAATGGGACAAATTCAAACTAAAAAGTTTTTTCTCAGCAAGAGAAATAATATGTGAGGTGAATAGGGAGCCTACATCCTGGGAACAAATTTTTACCCCTCAAACATCAGATAGAGCTCTAATCTCAAAGAACTCAAAAAGTTAAACAACAAAAAAGCAAATAACCCAATCAACAAATGGGCCAAGGACTTGAACAGAAACTTCTCAGAAGAGGACATACAATCAATCAACAAGTACATGAAAAAATGCTCATCATCTCTAGCAATCAGAGAAATGCAAATTAAAACTACTCTAAGATACCATCTCACTCCAATAAGAATGGCAGCCATTATGAAGTCAAACAAAAATAAGTGCTGGCGAGGATGCGGGAAAAAGGTACACTCATACATTGCTGGTGGGACTGCAAATTGGTGCAGCCAGTTTGGAAAGCACTATGGAGATTTCTTGGAAAGCTGGGAATGGAGCCACCATTTGACCCAGCTATTCCCCTTCTTGGACTATACCCAAAAGACCTAAAAAGAGCATACTACAGGGACACAGCCATATCAATGTTTATAGCAGCACAATTCACAATAGCTAGAATGTGGAACCAACCTAGATGCCCTTCAATAGATGAATGGGTTTAAAAAATGTCGCATTTATACTCAATGGAATATTACTCAGCACTAAAAAATAACAAGATCATGGCATTTGCAGGCAAATGGATGGCATTAGAGCAGATTATGCTAAGTGAAGTTAGCCAGTCCCTAAAAAACAAATGCCGAATGTCTTCTCTGATATAAGGGGGGGGGGGTGACTCAAAATGGGATAGGGAAGAAGAGCATGAGAAGAAGACTACCACTAAAAAGGCCTATTTCAAATGTAAAAAACCTTGAGATAATGTACTAAATTGTTCAGAAAGTTGTTTCTTAGTGCCTGCTGGAATACTACAGGATTTTCTTTAGCCATCATTGTCGGAGTTCCTGCCTTCGTCCCAGTGCCAGTGAGTACGAGGGTGGAGAGATTTCCACTGTTGCTGAGAACCGGACTAGACTTCGGATCATCATAGCTGATTGCTGTTTCTGCTGCTACAGCTTAGGCTAGCTGCCTGCAGAAATTATCTGGGCTGTGATTTACCTGGACTGTGAACTTCATGGACTGTGATTTAATTAGATACTGCTTTACCTGGATTGTGACAACAAACTGTAATCTATTGAGACAACAAATTGTAACTTGGTATCTTTGCTGGTATAATTTTTCCAAAGGCTTCTTACTTGGAGCCATCAATTGGCTTGGTATCATGGCATTTTGTATCCTCCCCTTCTGCTTGTAGCAGATTATTTATGGTGTTTGTGTAAAAAACACTATGGTCATTATCCACAAGTATGGCTAAGTGTGTTGGGCCAGTAGTCAAAGACAGGTAGGATCCAATTACAATGGTACCAACCTAAGACAGGAGGCTCACGATTTGAGATCAGACCATCCAATGACGGGTAATGACCATGTATAGTATTGGACAACCTAGAACAGGCACAGTCCCTAAGCCACATACTTGTTGTTTAAAAATAAAAGGGGGGAAATGTAGAGAGCCACAAACAAGTCAAGATGGCGCCTGGCACTTTGCCAAGAGGAGTGGTTTGAGGTAACGCTAGCGAGTCATTAAGATGATGTTGATTGAGTTGAGCTGTGTATAATTGTTAAGATGATGAGGATTGCTGTATCTGGATGATGTTAACTAATTATACACAGCTTGTTTCAATTAAGTGTATATATACCTCTACTCTCCTACAATGAAGTGGCTCCCGCTGTATCAACCTTCACAAGTTGCTTGTCACGCCCCCCCCCCCACCCCCCAGTTGTTTTGCCCAGCCAGCCAGACTCCGGCACAAAAGCAGAATGATATTTTCAGAATACCATGTTATGTTTGTAGATGATAGATAGATAGATAGTTAGATAGATAGATAGATAGATATACAAATATGAGAATGGTCTGGCAGTATATTTTTTTTAAATAATAACATCTCAGTAGTGTGGAGGTACTAGCAGATAAAGAGGACTGTAGCTACATGTGCAATGGTTTAACTTCTAAAGAGTTTTTAAAAGGTTTACTGACAAAAATTTCAAAGGGTTTCAGTAAGTTTTGAGGTGTAACTTAGTAAAATGAGTTTAGAGGTGACAAGGAATCACGTACAGTTCAATAGAACCAGGTATAATATGCATACACATGAATCCATGAATAAGAGGAAAGAGGAAAATTAAATAAAAATCAGAAGAACTGAGGAGAGATTAGGAATATGGAGGTGTGTAGGAACAGCTGGATAAGAAAGCATGAAGTGGGCAGAAAAAGAGGAAGAAAAGGCCTCCCAGATTGTAAACTGATCCATCCCTCCTGGGTAGTTCAACTGTATAAATAACAGAGTGGATGGCTTAGTGGGAATGTACTTTTGAAACTCTGTTGACACAGACAACAGAAAGTGCCATGAGGGTGGCAAACTGAACCCAGTAAGACCAATTAACCCCTTTGCCTTGGTATTATATACTAATTACCTATCTTCCCGTGCCTCTGTCGATCTACATTGATATGTTTTAGGACCAAATGCAATGATAAATCATTGTTTCATGTATTGATAAATTCTCCCAATTTCACAAAGCACACATCCATTTTATTGAGTGTTCTGAATACCTTCTTTTCTACTCACATCTGGTTTTAATACACACTTTGAAAGGAAAGAAGTTGTCCCTAAGCCACCCACATCCTTTATTAAACTACAAATTGAGTGTTATTTCAAGTTGTTTTGGCTTGCTCCTCAATATAGCCTGTCAAACCTAGAAATTGTCATTCTCCAACTAGGTGTACAAATATTTGCAAAAAAACATGTTGTGCAGAGTTGAAATATGTGAAAGCCTCCTTTTTATGAAGTACAGTAAATAACAAAAGCTTGTAATTGTCCAGTTGAAAAGGAAGTCAATTCTCATAAATGCTTATTCATCAATTCTACCACTGACTCTTCTTCAGTATCCACCACGCAAAGGTGTCAACATCATCCCACCATCAACTGAAGTACCATGTCAAATTTTCTCCTAACCATATTACTTATCATTGAAACCTATTAATAATTACTTTCCTAAATGCTAGTCAAACAATGGGAATTTAACAACAGGTTCTTTTGAGGAGGGCAATTAAGGAATAATACACTGTGTTTCTTATCCCAACAAAGATCAACAGCACTCTGAAAAGATTGAAAAACAATGAATGCTGTCCTGCTCTGCTTTTTCTCTGTGCTTCCCACCAAGTAACAAAATGCAAAAGAGCTGGAGAATTCTGCTTTCCTCATGAAAGGGATGCTCTGTTGACTTCTGTAGGCACATCGAAATTGGAGAAGGAGAAGAGATGAATTGCAATTTCAGCCTTTCTCTTAGTCTTAAAGATCTCTGATTTCTCTTTTTTTCATTACAACACCAGCACAACCATTGCAAAAGCAACCAGTCAACACAATCAGCATCAGTAAAGAGGCAAAGGGCCAATGATGAGCAAGAGAAGAAAGAAGCAGATACAACCCCACATGTGCTCTCTTGAATCAGTTGGGAGCTTCTTGATGATTTTTAGAGGTAGGCAGAAAATGGAGTGGGCATTCCCCACACTACTGGACCCCTACTCTTTTGAAATAGTCTCATGATCACAAAAAGCAGAATACTCATACTTAAATACCAGGCAAAATTTAAGGCTTTATCTTAGCAATTTAAAGAAATTACCAAACTTTATAAAGGAAAAGAAAAAACATTCCAAGTAAATACTGTGTAGCTAAAAGCTACATTCTACATTTTCTAATTAATATACAAAGCTTAATTTCTAGAAAGGAATCATTGCCATATTATTTTCTAGAAAACTGTAGATATATAGAGAAACAAAACTATGAATTAAGTTAAAGATTCTGAAAAAAAAAAATATCCCAAAGTAAAAAAACCCAAGCAAAAATATATGTGGCTCCAAGTGTCTTTTGAATTCTTTAATTACAGGAGTCAAGTTTGAACTAAATCCCAGAGTAGGAGACTAAATTACATGTGCCCAGAAGCCTATCTTCAATTATTATAATTTTTTTCTCCATTAAACAAAATCATCCTAATATGCCCAATAGAATATTTATATTAGAGGCTTATATTCTGTTATCTTACATGCCATTAAGATAATTACATCATTCTCAATCTCCACTTTTCTATCTGGATAATGAGGGTTTATAATAGGCCATCTGTCTCTTTAGGAAAGTAATAGGCCATTTGTCTCTTTAGGAATGATGATAAAATTTTCTAATACAAAAATTCTTTGAAAAATCTCAAGAAAACTAGAATTTTTTTTTTCAAATCAACATGGGGGGAAAATCCATTCCCAAGATACTTTTTATTTTCTCTATATCAAACCAAACATTATATAATATTTACCTGCAAAAAGGTTATTTACTTTTTTGTTTGAGTGCCAGGAAGTGAACCCAGAGGCACGTTACCACTGATAAATATTGCCAGCATTTTTTTTTATTGAAGACAGGGTCTTGCTAAGTTGCTGAGACTGTCATTGAACTTGCAATTGTCTTGCTTGAGCCTCCGAAGTTGCTGATATTACAGTAGTACACTACCATACTAGGTGTTTATTTTTTAATATAAATGGGGATATCTATATTCTATATAGAAACATTTACTTGATTATATTATTTAGATAAGCATAAATAATTTCTCTCTAAAATTCGTCTAAATTACTTCCATCTTTTTTATTTCTCAGCAACTAGATATATATGAACAATATATTTTCCTTAATTAACTTTCTAATAAATAATACAATATTCAAGAAGTACTAAAGAGTTCCCTAGCCACCTGCCACCCTAAAGTATATCTTCACCCAAAGAGGAAATTTGAACAGAAACAATATGTAAATTGCAAAAGGTTTCTTCTTATTTCTTGAGGCAAGATTTTGTGGTACTGATGGACTCATTTTTTTAAGTTGGCTTTTTCACTGCTGTGACCAAAAGACCTGACAAGAACAATTAGAGCATGAAAAATTTATTTGGGGGCTCACAATTTAAGAGGTCTCAGTCCATTGAAGCTTGACTCCATTTCTTGAGGGTAGAGGTGAGGTTGAACACAATGACAGGAGAGTGTTGTGGAGGGAAATTGCTCAAGATATCACACCAGGAATAGGGGAGTTTAAGAGAGGGGGGGAGGAGGAGAGGGAGAGAAAGAGAGAGAGAGAGAGAGAGAGAGAGAGAGAGAGAGAGAGAGAGAGAGAGATGGTGCCAGCTGGGACTTATTTCACTAGGACAAAATATAAACATCAAAGACATGCCCCAAGGACCCACCTTCTCCAGCCATATCATACCTGCCTATAGTGACCACCCAAGTTCATTCCTATCAGGGAATCAGTGTACTGATTAGGTCAAACCTTGTCACCCAATCATTTCATCTCTAAACTTTCCTGCATTCTCTCTCAATTAGCTTTTGGGGGACTCCAAACATCTAAACCATAATACTGACAAAGTAAATCTATAGAATTCAGAAACCCTCTCCTTTCAGTAAATTGGGAATGTCAACAAGTGAAAAGATCAGTTCACAACTTGTTATGACTGAGGAGGATCAGCAACATCTTCCATTGGAAGTGCATTTTGAAAAACTGGGCAATGCTAGGACACAGCACAAGCAAGCCTAGTGTTTACAACTGCACACAACATTCTACCAATTGATTATATTTTGTCTTATAATACTTCCAAATTATTTCCAATCTGTAAAGAGTAGGAATTGTATGATTCTTCAATATTTTTTCTTTCATAAAACCTAGCCCCAAGTTGAGGACTAATGAAATGGGTGAAGGGATAGAAGGAGGCAGAGGAATATGAGGAAAGGAATTTAAAAGACTGTACAACTATACACAAAACTACCACTGAAAAAAAGCCTCTATAACACCCAGGTATCCAAAGATTACTTCAGGAAACCACTGTTTATTCAGAGACTCTACAGGTTGAACAAGCGATATTTTAGAAACATCTAAGACTATAAAAATGCACATGTAGGAAATAGAAACTCTGGTTAAATATTGTTATTGAGAGGTAAACATAGTAGTAGTCACTCAGCATATTGACAGTTAATTACTGCTAGAAGTTTTTGTTAATACATATAAAGTTCCATAAATTTTGAGGGCTCTACCCTAATCTATTTTTGTGTGTGTGTGTTTCAGTCTTGTTATTTTTAGGCTACTATTTTGCAGACTATAAAGTATGTATAGCATTATAGCAGAAATACCTATACTTGGATCTCATCTATCTAAAGTAAAAAATAATGGACAGAAAGCAAATTTATGTTAGAACTCTAATAAAGGAGATATCCTCATTTGCTTTGTTTCTTTTTTCACCATAGCTTTACTGATGAAGCCTTCTGCAAGTCAGGCTAAAATGGACAAAAGGATTTTTATGCCTTCAACTCCCTTCACTGTTTCTGATAATAATCAAAGCTTTCTGTTCCAGTGAGCACAAAGCTCATTGTTCTTATTATGAACACTACAGAGAGTATGTTTATTTGATATAAATTTATATATCTGAGAAATCCCTTCTATAGCATTAGCTATAAATTTTGTGCTAAATATGCTAGTTTTTAATAGTAGTAAACAAAAAGACACAAAAAATCTAGATATCAAACTATAATATATATATTTTCTAATAATATTCCATTGAGAAATACACAAAGGCACTTCAGAGACTTAAGCACATTTAGTGCCTGCATTTTGATATCTAAACTAACTATTCGCTAATAAAAAAAAAAAAAACAGACATCCTTAGAAAAATGACTGACTCAAGAGCAAGGGCAATGGAAATACAGGATTAATCCATAATATTATATAGTAAGAAAAAAAAATAAAAGAAAATATCCTGAAAAATAATATGAATAAGACAAAGAACACAGGAATCAAGGTAAATAAAGTTCCAATGGCCAAATGTAGTATGGTATGAGCAACAAAATAATGATAGAAATAGAGTAAAATCCACTGAGTAAAATAAAAATTTATGTTGTATCAGTGTTCTCATTTAACTCTTAAGAATATATTTATTTCTTTCTTGATTTCTTCTATCATTTCATCATTCAAATAGTGTATTACTTAGTCTCCATTTGTTACCATAGTTTGTATTTTTTATTTTATCATTGATTTTTAATTTCATTCCATTGTGGCTGGATAGATTGCAAGGTATTATCTATTTTTTTTTTCAATTTACTAATAGTTTCTTTCTGGCATAAGATATGTTCCACCTTAGAGAAGAAGCCATGTGCTGCTGAGGAGAAAATATATTTGCTCATTGATGGATGAAATATTCTATATATCTATATTAAGTATAAATTATTAATTATATTATTTAGATTTATAGTTTCCTTATTTTTTTTTTTTTTTGGAAGATAAGACATGTCCAGTAGTGGGAGAGGTGTGTTAAAGTCACCCAGTATTATTGTATTGTGGTCTGTTTGTCTCTTGAAATTGAGAAGGGTTTGTTTCATGTACATAGATGCTCCATTGTTTGGGGCATAAATATTTATAATTGTTATGTCCTGCTTATATATACTTCCCTTAAGAAGTATGAAATGTCCTTCTTGTCTCCTCTAATTAACTTTGGTATGAAGTCTACTTTATCTGAGACGAGAATGGAAACCCCTGCTTTTTTATGTAATCCATATGAGTGATACGTTTTATCCCATTCTTTCACCTTAAGCCTATGGATCTTTGTCCATGAGGTGAGTCTCTTTTTTTTTTTTTTTAAGTGAAAATTTATCTTTATTTCATTAATGTTTTGCCAAAACTACAACCTGTCATGTCCATAATAAGATAATTCTAGATAGCTGTTCTGGCAGTATTCATCTATAGTCACCAGTAACAACTTTCAGTCAGCTATGCTAACAGATGTAGGTAAATGGCAAAAGTGATTAAAACAGTTCCCATAATCCAGTGTTCTCCTCCATCAGGGACACTCGCCAAAGGCGACAGGCCCACATCTACAGAGAAAAAAGCAGCCCAGAAGCACAGTGAATAAGCAAGGGCAGTCACTCATTGGGCCTGGCTGGGGACAGCAGGGGGACCATTGTGTCCCACCTCTCACTAACCAGGCAGGGAGGAGGGAATTCCTGAGTTGGCAATCGCACTTGCATGCGCATGGGCACATGGGCTCACAGGCACACACACACCCCAGGACTAACTCCTGGCCCCAGACAAGCCAGTTTCAGGCTTGCAGAGCAGGAGAAGGAGGCGGCCAAGGGACCACACTCTAGGTGGCGGAGAAGCCATCTCAGGATCACACCGAGCAGAAAAGCTGCCCAAAAACACATGGATTCTTCAACTGGCAGTGATCACACTGGGCACTGCCAGGGTCACAGGCACCAAACCAACAAAAGCCATCACTGAAGGAGAATTTTTTAATGAGCTTTTCCTCCTTTGCTTATATTAGCCATGGACAAATAAGAGAGCCAGATGTGCTGCTGATGCAGTGAATTCAGGGACAACAAACTCTGTTACTCCAAACAATTTCTGAAAACCCTGCAGGCATATATTGGCACTTTAAGGTGGCCAGAGGCCAGATTCTAGCAGTCCAGAATGAGAACAGAACTATAATCAACAAATAAAATAGCATATGGTCAAAGATTAGATAAAGTATATTTCAAATAAAAAAAAAACAACAAATAAAAGTATTTTATGACATTAACAATGTAGTGCTACAAAACCAGTTGTTACTCCATTCCTCTAAAGAAATGTTTGGTCCTCTTTTAAATGGGGGAAAAGGGATCAGGAATTCTATACAGTATGATTTATAAAAACAAGCAAATGATAGGGACCCAAAGCTATGTGGCAAGAAAAGAGTGCCTTTTTCAAACACATTATCAATTAAAGTATTTGTAGTATGGGATTTTTTAGGTTCTCTTTTAAAACCTTTACTGTAAATTAGCAGGCCTGCAATTTTTTTCTATTGACAATAAACTTTTATAATTTCATTACTTCCAAAAGAAGTGTTCATATTGTGTTACCTTGTCTTCTTAAAAGAATATAAGTCTCCTTTGCCTATAAAACACCACTCAATTCCTTAGTTTCTTATTTTACACTGCCATTTTGAGTTAATGTGTAATAATCTTATTGGTTTAAGATTTAAAAAGCAAAGTGAGAAGCAACAACTTTAAAAGAAAAAAATGTAAGAGCCAAACATGACTACTTTCTACATTCTAAATTATTACTTATTATAAAGTAAAATTTCTCTCAAAATTGTACACTAAGGTTTATCTGGTTTTTTTGGGGGGTGGGCTTTGTTTAAAAATAACTCTTGATTGTTATTATTTTAGACTATTTCCATTCATCAAATAAAATCCAAAAGGAAATTTGAGGTGATCCAAAATTTTCTTTAGAGACATGAAACTGGGAGGTCGGTGGGGCATCTGAGAGAGCATAATCTCTCCAGGTGTATAGACGCAACTCTGAAAACCACAAAGCCTTAGTAAGAACTTGGCTCTTTTAAGCATATAGTTAAAAGCGGAATGCTGCATTTTAGCCTGTACATAATTAAAAAGGGTAAAAGAAATTAGAAACTGCCTACCGCTTCATTCATAACAAATTACCTGCACTGATCACATATCTGCAGATGAGCTAAGCATCAAGCAAGGAGGGGCCAGATGTGCACCCGAGCTCACACTGCTTGGGGAAGTGAAGCTTTAAGCATAGAATATAAGTTCAGGGATCTGCCCTCCCTGTACCCCAGTGCCATTTGTGCTATCTGAGGAGCATTGAAACTGGACAGTCACTTTGCCACACTGAACTTCCGTCATGCCTTCTTGTCCAAAGTAGCTGAGTTCATTGCCATCCAGTATCACACTGGCTGTGTAGAAGGTGTCTGGCTCGATCTGCACAGGATACTCAAACCACACAGGGAAGGTATTGCTGGATCCATCTGAGAAGTACTTGCTCAAGTTCTGCCCCAGGACAACATCCTGCCGCTTGAGTTCAATCTTGGCACTGTATTCTGCAGAACCACAGCTGGAGCCATACAGCCCAAAGCCTGCAATAAACACTCTTTTATCAACAGCAAACTGGATGCTGTCACAGCGACCCCGATAGCGCCACTGGTTGCTCCTATAGGCACAAGACTGGAAACGGTGACAGCGCTGGGGGACAAGGCCCTTGCGGGCTTTACTCACAAACTGCAACTCTGGCTTTTTGGCCGCAGTGTACCAGAGGAAGATGTCATTGGTCTCATTGAGAGTTAATACTCCGGACTGGGCAGCACCATTTGCAAAGTCATCAAGGGCCATTGTGGGTATGCGGATCAAGTACAGTGCCTTTCCTAGGACCTTACGTTTATTTTCAACGCTCAAGGCTAGATCTTGTCGCTGGCATTCTACTTCAGCCCAGTTGAGAGCTGCCTCAAAAACCACGATTTCTTTGGCATTCAGAGTTTCCCTGCGGAGGATACTTTCTAGTGTCTGGAAGTCGATATCACAGAATCCCTCAGACTTGAGAGCTAACTCAGCCTGGGCATCGATTACCTCCCAGCAATGCTGGGTCAGATCAGGCTCCTGGAACAGACAGCTCTGGGAGAGGAGCACACAGGCATTCTTGGCGCTCAGGCTTGTCTCCAGGAAATTAACACAGGCTCTGGCAAGGTGAGGGACAATGTATTTTTTGGCAGCATACAGTGTAGCCAACACTGTGTCAGCAGCCAAGTCAATTTCATCACAATAGATATATCTTTAACTTTTTCTAGCTAAAGTGCTAGGTACTTTATCTGAAGTCTTCCTGTATTTATTTTATTCCATCTTAGTAAAAGACACGTAACTCAAAAAATCAGCAATACCTTTTCAGCATGGGGAGAAAAGCAGCAGGTTCGACATCTGGTATACGGATTTCATCTTTGTCCTCGGCAAGTTCTCCGTAAAACATCGCATGGAACACAGAGCTCCCAACAGCTAAGACATATTTGTGACCTGGTAACCGCTGAGTCCCACCTGGTGGCCCAACCACAAAATGTACATCTACCATCAAATCATTATTGAACATCACCGCATTTCTTTCTCTAATGGTGGGATAGAGACCCTGCCAGTTGGGGGCCGGGATCAGGTTGTTGTTGCTGAGATTCTGCTGGTGGTACTGCTGGACAGTGGTGCTGCTGGAGTTAGCTGGTTTTTTCCGGGGAAATATATCAGCAGCCATCTTCTTCTTCTTTTTAGTCTTCAAGGTAATTATTTCATAACAAACTGGGGGCAACTTGCTGCTGCTACTGCTAGTGCCGCTGCTGTTATTTGCTTTCTTTGAGCTTTTCTTGGACCTGTTCTTTACCGTCTCGCCCAAGCTCCTCGTCGCCTCGGGGGTCGTCGCTGCTAGCCACCTCGGCCCGGTGCCGGCTTCTCTGGCCCCGGCCGGGGCACTCGGGGATCTAGCGCCCGGCGGGCTCGGCGAGCACCCGAGGTGAGTCTCTTGAGGACAGCATATTGTTGGGTTTTATTTTTAGTCCCATCTGTCAATCTATGTCTTTTCATTGATGAGTTTAGGCCATTAACATTCAAAGTTATTATTGAGATATGATTTGTGTTCCCTGTCATTTTATTTATTTTTGGGTTTTGATTTGTTTTAGTTTCTCCTTTTGGTTCCTTTAGTGTAGATCCTCCCTTTGTTGGTTTTCATTTTTTTTTTTCACTTCATCCTCATGGAATAGTTTTTCAAGGATGCTCTGTTGTGTAGGCTGTCTAGTTTTGAATTCTTTTTACTTTTGTTTATCATGGAAGGTTTCCGTTTATATCCAAAGAACTTAAAATTAAAATACTACAATATTTTACCACAGTATTTACCACAGCAATGTTTATAGCACCTCAATTCACAATAGCTAATCTATGAAACCAACTTAGGTGTCTGTCCTTCAATAGATTAATGGATAAAGAAATGTGATATATATATATATATATATATATATATATATATATATATATGTGTGTGTGTGTGTGTGTGTGTGTGTATACACACACACACACACACAGTGGAATATTACTCAGCTTTAAAGAAGAGTGAAATTATGTCATTTGCCAGTAAATGGATGGAGTTGGAGAATATCATGCTAGATGAAACAATCCAATCTTAAAAAAAATCAAAGGCTGAATATTTTTCACTAATATGTAGATGCTAGTTCACAATAAGGTGGGGGGCACTAGAGAAGAATAGTGTTACCTTAGATTAGGTAGAGGGAAGTATTGGGAGGGAAGGAGGTGGGATGTGGGGATAGGAATGATAGTAGAATTAAATAGACATTATTACTTTATGTATATACGTGACTGCATAACCAATATGATTCTACAACATGTACACTCAGAAAAATGAGAAATTACATCCCATCTATGTATGATATATTAAAGTGCATAAATGCATTCTACTGTCATGTATAGTTAAAACAAATTTAAAAATTAATTTAAAAACAAAATTTATGTCTATCCTGATATAAATAAATGAATAAAGAGTTAAAAGAACACCTCATTCATCACAGAATTCCAAGGAACATATAGAATAATGAAAAGAGAAACATCACCGTTTGGCAAATATTATGCCAATAATGATTGTAGGCAAAAATTATTACTGGATGCTAAAATTACTGGGTAAAAGTATTATAAGAAATAGGATATTTGCATAGTCTGAAAGTACTGTCATATAGAAAAAAAACACACTCCAAATATTAACTCTATGGTAGAGAAAAGACAGAAAATTTAAAAATGGCAGATATTTAATCAAGTGATCAAAGCAAATATCATCTGTGATGAGACATCTTTAAGAGCACATCACTTCCATGGTATTTATGGAGAACATGCATAGTCTAAATTGAGTCATAAGGATTTTCTTTTTTTTTTTTTTTTGAGACAAGCCTTGCTATGTTGCACAGGCTGGCCTCCTACTTCTAGACTCAAGCAATCTTCCTGTCTCAGTTTCCAGAATAGTTGGAATTATTAGTGTGGCCACTAAGCTCAGCTCATGAAGAACTTTTAGTCAAACTCAAATTGAGGGACATTCTAAAATATAGCTGTCCAATGCTCTTTTAAAAAAGGACCAAGGTCAAGAAAGACAAAACTTAAGATAGTGTCCCCTAGTGGAGAAAATTAATGTGATAACACAACTTAATGTGTGATTCTGGAACAGGAAAAGGAAGCTAATGGGACAGTTGACAAAAATTGAATAAAATGTATACATAAGTCAATACTATTTTATCAGTGTTAATTTCCTGGTTTTCATCAATTCACTAAGGTTATGAAAGACATTTGGGAAAGCTGGGTGAAAAATAGACCAGTATCCTATTCTTTGTGCTAGTTTTAAAGTCTGAAATTATTACAAAATGAAAAAGTTTAACTGAAAATGAGCTAGAAATGTATTTTTTAAGTCTAACATTTGAAGTTAGGAATCATACATCTCCTCAGCCTTTCCTTTGTACGCTAAATATGTTTCACTTTGGGCAAGATTCCCAGAACCCATACTATATTTGCAACTCCATTTTTTAAAACTCATT
Source organism: Marmota flaviventris (assembly GCF_047511675.1). NCBI lineage: Eukaryota > Metazoa > Chordata > Mammalia > Rodentia > Sciuridae > Marmota > Marmota flaviventris. Next base: position 106,115,687 of record NC_092505.1, on the reverse strand, counting down.
TGTCAGTAGCCCTCCTAATGTATGTTACCAGGAATGTCTAATATACTGATACAGAATTTTTTAAACGTAATTTATGAAATTTAATTTAAATTTTAATCAAATTTGATGTCTTATTTTTTTAAATAGAAGAGCTGTATGTTTATTAGTGAAAATTGCAGTTGAACTTTAAAAACAGATTAAAGCATACAGTTGGATTAATTCAACATGAATTCAAATTAAACTTGAGGATTTCTTTTTACTGAGGTCAAACTATATCTTCCCATCTTATCCTATGCAATTGATTGGTTTAAGCCAACTGTAAAATTATATTTTCCCTTGAATATTCCCGTCCTTTCAATTTTAACTTATATTTTACACTGGTATGGCAATGTTAGACTAGCCTGATTATTCTGATTATATCTGACTATGATGAATATATTTTTGTTTTCAATTGACAAAAAGAAAAAGTATATATTTGTGTCCTACAATATGACATTTTAATACATGTACACAGTGTGAGATGATGAGGTCAGGCTAACTGGCATATCTGTCATCTTAAATATTTTTTGTTGTTCTGGGAACATTCAAAATTATTTTTACTACTTATTTAAAATATTCAGTTAATCTTTGCCAATTATAAATATGCTGCTGTACTTGTAAAACTTAAGAAGTTTTTCTACCTACACTCTGTTAACCATCATCTCTTCATAACCCCTTCGCAGGCTCTGGTAACCAATAGTCTATTCCTTACTTCTTTGAGATGAACCTTTTAATTTCCACATAAGTTAGAAATTGTATTTGTCTTTCTGTGCTTATTTCACTTCATATATTCTAGTTCCATCCATGTTTTTGAAATGACAGCATTTCATTCTCTTTTATGATTAATATTCTTCCATGCATTGCTTTATCTTTTCATTCATCAATGGACCCGCACTGATTTCCTATCTTTGCTACTGTGAAGAGCCCTACAATAAACATGAAGATGTTTCTTTGACAAACTGATTTCAATTTCTTTGTATACATAAAACAGTAGTGGGATTGCTGGATCATAAGTAGTTCAAGAACAGGTAGCACTTGAATAGTAAACAATAATAATAGAGTAATAATAATGATAACAAATATGATATTTGAATCTAACAGGCTCTGTAGTTGTGTGACCCTGGGAAAGTCTCTGAAATTCATTTTTCTCATTTACAAAATGGAAGTAGAATACCAAACTAAATAGTGTTGTTTTAAAGATTAAATAATATACATGTAACAAGCAGTTAGGTTTTTCAGCAATAGTGTTAGGAAAATTGGATATGTGCATCCAAAACAAGTAAGTTGGATCCCTACCTTTGAAACAGACTCCTCCAACAATTGTGAGTTAGGCTTCTCTAAATTATTATCCTAATTAGGCCTCAACCTTTGAACTTTGTGCACTTTAGATCATCTAATTTTGGCAAGAATTTTGCAAATCAGTTCACCAGAATTCCCCCCAATTTGATCACCCTCAATATATCTGCTCAAATTTTGCACTCCCTGTCATCCCTTCTGATCACCTTCCTGCCCAAAGCAAAAGTCTTGTTAAATTGTTTGTTTCAGAATCCCCCTCTGACCCCTGATGTTTCCTAGTAACTTTCTATCCACTTGCTCAGTTGTTTCAATATGAATCCCTACCTTTCAAGATGCATTCACAAATGAGCCTAGTTCTATAAACAGGTCTATCTTCCCCTTTTATAATGGTTCCTTATTAAAAATATGTTTTTTTTATTGCTTTACTACTGTCAGGCTCTGGTTTTCTTTGAAATCTTATACTGTATACCAAAATCAAATCAAATGGATCAAACACAAAACATAAAAAATAAAAACACAAAATTCATAAGAAAACAAAGGAAAAACTTCATGATATCCAATCTGATAATGCTTCTTGGACACGTGAGTCCAGAAATGCAAACAAAAAAAAATAATTAAACTGGACCTCATTAAAATGAAAAACTTGTGCATCAAAGAACATTATTAAGAACAACTCACAAAATGGGAGAAAATATTTGTGAATCATATAGCTACAAAAGAATTAATATCCAGAATATGTAAAGTATTCTTACAATTCAATAACAAAAAATAAACAATCCAATTGAAAGTGAACAAAGAACTTCAATGAAAGTATCCTCAAATAAGACAAATTTATTACATGAAAAAATGTTCACAGTCACTACCTGTTAGAGAAGTGCGAATCAGAACCACCACAGATATCATTTCTTTTCTATTAGGATAGATACAGTGTGGATCTCAAATGTTGGGCTTGTGTTCTATGATTGCCAGTCTGTGGTAAGGCCTTTAAGAGGTAGGGCCTAAGAGAAGAAAGTCAGGACACTGTGGACATGCCATTGAAGGTATGTTGAAATCCTAGCGCCTTTCTCTCTCTCTCTGCATCCTGGCTCCCATGAGGTAAACAGCTTCCTCCTCCACACATGCCCCGCCATGATGTTCTGCCATACCATAAGACCATACCATACCATAAGAAAATTGTAAATTACCAAAGGCAGAAGAGCCAAGCAACCATGGATTGACACTTAAGCCCAAATACTTTTCATCTTTATTTTAGGTATTTTGTCATAGTAATAGAAAACTAAAATAGCTATTATTAAATTATATAAAAATTAAGTGCTGGTGAGGATGTAGAGAAATTTAAACACTTGCACTTTGCTGGTGGGAATATAAAATGGTGCAGTGGTTGTGAGTTTGGCAGTTCCTCCAAAAGTTAAATAGAGAATTATCAGATGATCCAAAAATTCTAGGTATCTACCCAAAAGTACTGAAAGCTGGGGCTCAAACAAATACTTGGTATACCAATGTTTGTTAGCAGTATTATTCACAATAGCCAAAGATTAAAACCTAAATGTCCATTAACAAATAAGCAGATAAACAGTGGCATAAACACATTGGGTATTATTCATCCTTAAAAAGTTTAAGCCTTTCTTGGGGCTGGGATTGTGGCTTAGCGGTAGAGCGCTCGCTTAGCACAGGCAAGACCCGGGTTCGATTCTCAGCACCACATTAAAAAAATAAAGGCATTGGGTTGTGTCTATCTACAAATAAGATTCTCTCTCTCTCTCTCTCTCTCTCTCTCTCTCTCTCTCTCTCTCTCTTTAAAAAAAAAGCTTAAAATTCTGAGAAATTCTACAATATGGATAAACCATGGGCATTATGAAGACTAAGTCAAATAAGCCACATGCAAAAAGACAAATAGTACATAATTGCATTTACATAAGATATATAGAGTAGGCTAATTCAGAGAGACAGACAAGTAGATTAGAGGTTAACATGAGTTGGAGGGGGGAAGAAAATTGTAAATTACTGTCTAATGAGAACAGTTTGGAATGATGAAAAATATCTACAAATAAATAGTGACAATGGTTGCACAATACTGTAAATGTACTGAATGCCATTGAAATTCACACTTAAAAATAGTTAAGTGGTCAGTTTTACATTATATATATATTAACAAAATGAAAATAAAAGCACCCTACTGAATTCTCATAAAATGTACTCATTTAGGGTATGTAGGAGTCAAAATAAATTTTAGGAACAGTTAATAGTATGAACAATGTCACTGTTGTTAAAAAATATGAAAATAAAAAACATGAAATAGTATTAATAAAAATGACAAAACTGGTTTTCTTTGGGTGTTTGTGTAAAAAAAAATTAGTAAGAAAACACATGTTATAGTTTTAATATAAAATGAACTCCAAAGGCTAATGTTCTGAAGGCTTCAGAACTAATCTATGGCCCTACTGAGAGGTGGAAGAAGCATTAGGGTTCAGGGCCTAGTTGGAGGAAGTAGGTCACTGAAGGCATGTCCTTGAAGGGTATATCTTGTCCCTAGCTGCCTCCCCGCAACTCTCTTATTGCTTCCTGGATGCCTTGAGGTAAGTACCTCTGCTCCACCATGTACTCCCCACCGTGATGTTCTGCATCCCCAAAAGCCCAAAGCCCTAGGCAACAGGACCAAATGAACATGATTTTCCAAAGCCATAAGCCAAAATAAATCTTTTCTGCTTTAAGAATTTACATATTTTCCCAGACATTTTGTCCCAGTAATGAAAACCTGACTAATGTAATATATTTAAAGAACAACTCCTCATACAAGTAAGAATAGTTGTATCAGAAAAAAGGCTACATGTAATGGAGGCCCAAAATAACAATAGTTTTTAAAAGTAAATGTTTTTCTTGCACAGAAGAATGGAGGTGAGCAGTATAAAGACCGTTATGGTATCAAAGACCCAAGGTCCTACCATCTATCTAGGTTTCTCAAGGTCACCTCAAATTTTAAGATAACTGCTACAAAAGCTACAGATATTTATTCAGGGGAAAATGGTGTATTATCCTTTAAGGGCTTTGCCAGAATTCCAATCTTCATTGGCTACTAGTGCCTGCAAAGGAGGCAGAAACATACAATTTTTTTTTAAATCTCAGCATCCAACAATATGAGGGTTCTGCTACTGAAGAAGAATGGACAATCAGTGGTCTGCCTCAGATACTTAAAATCATGTTTTATCTAAAATTTAAATTTTCATCATTACTATTTGATCAATGTTCTTTTTTTAAAAAAATTTGTTAGTTGTAGATGGACACAATGCTTTATTTTGTTTATTTATTTTTATGTGGTGCTGGGGATCAAACCCAGAGCCTCACACATGCTAGGCAAGTGCTTTACCACTGAGCCACAACCCCAAACCTTGAACAATGTTCTTAAAGGTATAAAATTAATTTAAAAAATTCATATATATTAACAAGCCTTTAAGACATTTTTTTTTAAAAAACACATGGTAAATTCTAAAGAAAGTAACTTTTTAATGAGTATCAAAATTAAAAACATAGTAAGATCAAGTTCTGACAGCAAAGATGAAGCAATAGAATATGTTAATGAGTTTAGTTTACTTTGTATATGGAGGAGGTCAGTGAAGAATGTTCTCAGACATTGTAATTCACAATTTAAGATTTTTATAGAACAATCTGAATATATTTTCTATAGAATAATCTGAATATATTTTCTATATTCCATATAGAAAATTAAAAATGTTCCATAAAACACCTTATTTTTCCTTATATCTTTGTTGAGCTATAATTTCAATAACATAAAATTCATCTGTGGTAAGTATACAATTCAATGATTTTACTTAATTTATAAGTTGTGCAACCAAAATCCCACTTTAGCATATTTCTGCCAACTTAAAAAGATCTCTTGAGCTCATCTGTAGTCTATTTGCATTTCTAGAAAACCACTAACTACTTTCCTTTCTGTCTCTATATTTGCTTTTTTTTCTCATCCTGAACAAAAATCAACTCTAAGTGGATCAAAAACTAATAATATTTGAAATTAGACCAGAACTCTGCACCTACAAGAAGAAAAGGTAGGCCCAAAACTTCAACATATTGTCACAGAAACTTACTTCCTGAACAAGACACCTAAATCACGAGAAATAAAATTTAAAAAAATCAATAAATGAGATGGTATTAAAATAAAAAGCTTACTTACATACAATGAAACAATCAAGAATGTAAAGAAAGAACCTACAGAATGGGAGAAATCTTTGCCATCTGCATCTCAGAGAGGGCATTAATTTCCAGCATATACAAAAAACTCAAAAGGTTTAACACCAATAAAACAAATAACCAGTCATTAAATGGGCAAAGGAGCTGAACAGAGCCTTTGTAAAAGAAGAAATACAAATTATGAACAAATATATGAAAAAATGTTCAATGTCTCTAGCAATCAGACAAATGCAAATTAAAACTACACTGAGGGCTGGGTTGTAGCTCAGCAGTAGAGTGCTCACCTAACATGTGCAGGGTTTCTGGGTTTGATCCTCAGAACCACATAAAAATAAAATAAAGGTATTGTGTCAAACTGTAACTAAACAAACAAACAAACAAATTACGCTGAGATTCCATCTCACTCCAGTCACCATGGAAAATATCGAGAATACCAGCAATAAATGTTGGTGAGGATGTGGGTAAAAGGGAATTCTCATACATTGTTGGTGTGACAGCAAATTGGTGCAACTACTCTGGAAAACAGTATGAACATGCCTCCAAAACCTAGCAATGGAACCACCATATGACCCAATTATCCCACACCTTAGCATGTATCTAAAGGATTTTAAATCAGCATTCTACTGTGACCCAGACACATCAATGTTTACAGCAGCACAATTCACAATAGCAAAGCTATAGAACCAACCCTGATGTCCATAAACAGATGAATGGATAAAAAATTGTGGTATACACAATGGAATATTATTCAGCATTAAAGAAAAATGACTTTAAGATATTTGTTGTTAAATGGATGGAGCTGGAAAATATCATGCTAAGTGAAATAAGCTAATCCCCAAAACTAAAGGTAGAATGTTTTTGCTGATACATAGAAGCTAAAACCACAATAAAGCAGGGGAGGGAAAGAAGAGGTGTTAAGCAGATTAAACAAAGGGAAATAAAAGGAATAGGGGATAGAAATAAGAAAGGCAGAATAAATCTAACATAATTTTTCTATGTACACATATGAAAATACCTGAGTCCTACCATCATACCTACCCACAAGAATTGACTCCTAATTAAAATAATATATATTACATGTTTTATAATTTTATCAAAATGAATTCTAATGTCATGCATAACTAAGAAGAACCAAAAATTTAAATATCTTGTGCACATTTGCAATCAATTCCCATTTCTAGACAATCACTAATCTGCTTTTTGTCTCCGTATTTGCTTTTCCTTGATATTTCATATAAATAAAATTACATGGGACAGAAGGGGTAGTTCAGTGGTAGAATGCTTGCCCATCATGAACAAGGCCCTGGAATCAATCCACAGTAGTGCAATCAAACTGTTATTAAGTGAAATCAGGTCTGGGGTTATGACAAGATGGTAAAGTGCTTGCCTCCTACGTATGAGGCACTGGGCTCAGTATCACATAAAAATAAATAAATAAATAAAGGTATAGAAAATTTTCAGGGCTGGGGTTATGGCTCAGTGGTAGAGTACTTACCTTGCATGTGTGAGGCTCTGGGTTCGATCCTCAGCACCACATAAAAATAAACAATATAAAGATATTATGCCCATTAAAAAAAGAAAAAAAATTAAAAATAAGTGAAATCATATAATATATAGTCTGACTTCTTTCAATCAGTTAATATAGTGTTCTTGAGATTCATCCATGTCGCAAATTATTCTAGAAGTTTTGTTTTGTTTTTTATACCAAACACTTAACAGTATTCCATTGCACAGATATACTACATTTGATTTATCCATTCCTGGGTTACTGGGCATTTGAAATTGTTTCCAACTTTTGGCTAATATTAATTATGCTGCTATGAGCACTCAAATATGTGTGGAATACATTTTTATTTCTCTTTTGTGGATATCTAGCAGCAATTGATGGGATATATGTTAAACTTACTAACCAACAAACAAAAACCTACACTTTTCTAAAGTGACTGCATCATTTTACACTACCACTACCAGTGTACAGAGGTTCCTTTTTCTTCACATGCAGTGCTTTTTACTGTTCATCATGTTAACTAGAAACATTCTATGAGGTGTGATATGTTATTCTTTATGGCTTTAATTTGCATTCTTTTGACTAATGCTGTTAATCATTTTTATATGCTTCCACTTGGATTGTTTTGGCCTAAAGTATCTATTAAAATTTTTACTCAGATTCTCTTTTAGGTTGAAGGCATTACCTTCTATTTCTAATTTGTTGAGTGTATTTATCAGGACTAAGTGTTAAATTCTTCCAAACTTTTTTTCCCTGTGTCTGAGATGACCCTATAGATTTTATTCTTTCTTTAATTAACACAGTATATTATATTGATTTTTAAATGTTAAAACAACAATACATTCCTGGGATAAATCTCATTTGATCACAATGTTTACTTCATTTTATATGTTGTTGAATTCAGTTTACTAACAAATTTTTAAATTTTTGTTGTTTTATTGAGATGGGGTCTTGTTATTTTACTCAGGCTAATTCAAATTTCTGGGCTCAAGTGATTCTCCTGTCTCAACCTCCCAAGCAGCTGGAGCTACAGACATGCACCATCATTTCCAGCTACTTTGCTGGAAATTTTTACAAGAGTATTCAGTGTATTCATGAAGATTACTAGTCTATGGTTTACTTCTTTTTTCTTTTTTTAACACCTCCAGTACTAGGAATTAAACTCAGTGGGACTCTACCACTGAGTCAGATCCTTACCCCTTTATATATATATTTTTTTGAGACATGATATTGCTAAATCGCCCAGGATGGCCTCAAATTTGTGATCCTCCTGCCTTTTTTTTTTTTTTTTTTTTTTTTGAGAGAGAGAGAGAGAGAGAGAATTTTTTAATATTTGTTTTTTAGTTTTTGGTGGACACAACATCTTAGTTTGTATGTGGTGCTGAGGATGGAACCTGGGCCGCACGCATGCCAGGTGAGCCCGCTACCACTTGAGCCACATCCCCAGCCCGATCCTCCTGCCTTAATATTCTGAGAAGCTGGGATTAGTTGGGATTATAAACATGCACAACAATGCCAGGATCAGTTTTATTTTCTTGATATTTTTGTCTACCTTTGATATCAGGATAATACTTATCCTAAAAAATAAATTGGGAATATTCCCTTCTCTTCTATCTTCTAAAAACTTGTGAAAGATTGTAATTATTTCTTCTTTATATTTCTGATGGTATTGACAAGTAAAGGCCAGGCACAATGGTGCATGCCTTTACAGGAGACTGAGGCAAGAGGATCACAAGTTAGAAGTCAGGCTTGGCAACTTAGCAAGTCCCTGTCTCAAAAAATGGCTGGGGATGTAGCTCAGTGATGAAGCCCTCCTGGGTTCAATCCCAAGTACCAAAAAGAAAAAGAAAGAAAAGAAGAAAATAATCACCAGTTAAACCATCTGGATATGGGCTTTTCTTTGTGGAAAGATTTTGAATAAGTAATTTGAGTTAAGTCTATTCAGATTTTCTACTGAGATAATCTTGTTAAATATAGTTTTGATAAATATATTTTATTCATTTAATCTACGTTGTCTAACTTATTGAAAACACTCTTTTTTATAGAGAGTTGGAGATTTTATTATTTCTGAGTTTTATGTTTGTTTGTTATAATTAGTTGTACATGATAGGAGAATGCACTTTGATACATCATACATAAATGGAATATCATTTCTCATTCTTCTGTTTGTACACAATATAGAATCATGCTGTTTGTGTAGTCATATATATACATAGGGTAATAGTGTGTGATTCATTCTTCTATCCTTCCTGCCACTATACTCCCTCCCCTCCCTTTGCTTCCCTCTAGCCCCCCCCCCCCCCCAATTATGAATTAGCATCCACATATCAGGGAAAATATTTCTGTGTATTAGTATCCACATATCAGAGAGAATATTTGGCCTTTGGTTTTGGGGGGATTGGATTATTTCACTTAGCATTATATTCTACAGCTCTATCCATTTACCAGCAAATGCCATAATTTCATTTTTTAAGGCTGAGTAATATTCCAGTGTGTGTGTGTGTGTTTGTGTGTACACACACCATATTTTCTTTATTCATCCATCAGAGAGCACTTAGGTTGGTTCAACAGTTTAGCTATTGTGAATTGAGCTGCTATAAAACATTGATATGGCTGCAACACTGTAATATACTGGTTTTAAGTTCCTTTGGGTATAAACCAAGGAGTGGGATAGCTGGGTCAATTGGTGTTTCCATTCCCAGTTTTCTGAGGAATGTCCATACTCATTGCACCAGTTTGAATTCTCACTAGTGGTGTACAAATGTACCTTATTCTCCACATCCTCGCTAACACTTATTGTTGCAATATATTCACAGTATTTTTTCATTGCCTTCACAATAATCATTTTTAAAGCCTGTTTTAAATTTTTAGTTGTAGGTGGACACAAAAGTTTATTTTATTTATTTGTATGTGGTGCTGAGATCAAACCCAGGGACTCACACATGCTAGGCAAGTGCTGTACCACTGACCTACAACCCCAGCCCCCACAATAATCCTTTACACTAATGTAGGGTTATCTGTAATACATTCTTTCATTTCTGAAGTTGGTATGTTTTGTTTTGTTTTGTTTTCTTGTTCAATCTAGCTCATAGTTTATCAATTTTGTTAATCTTTTCAAATGGTAAAAGTTTTGGTTTCATTAGTTTTTTATTGTTTTGTCTTATGTTTCTATTTAACTTTTGCCATACATTGGCAACCTCTTTAATAAATGTAGACTAGATATTATAAAATTAGGATTCCTTTGTCCAGCAAATATACAATATATATAGTACAGCAAAGTTAAATAAAATGCACGTTATAGGGCAATGGGTAAGCTGAAATTTTCTAGCACACTCTAACAAAATATCTTTTGCAATTTCTTCCTTCCCACCTCCCTCAACCCAATAAACAAGTACAGACAGTATTCTGTTAAGAGGTGGTTTAACAATTTCAAACACAATATTTCTCATCAGTTTTTAAAATCTATTTACAAAACGTTTCAATTCTACTGCTCTATTTTTAAATATATCAAGCACTTCTAAATATATAGAAGGACTAGATATTCCACATAAGAACCTGTCCACTATTCACACAGGACTGGTAAATAAAATTGCACACATAGCAATGGTTAAATATGAGGTATCTTCTAATATGACCATTTTGTCCTGGAATCTTACCCTTCTCATTCCCTTCTATTTTCAGTCCAGTGGACAAGTGCAGGCATAGGTAACACTTAAAGATGGTTGAACAAATTCATATTCAAGAGTCATTTACAGAGGACAAGCTTTCCTATGAATTTCAACCAAAAAAAATGTACAAAATGTTCTAATTTTACTAACTACTTGGTCATACACTGGCAACCTCTTTAACATCTAGCAACTAGATGTTGTGAAATTGGGACTTATTTGTCCATTACACTATATACACAGCAAAACAAAATGCACAAAACATAGAAAACTGATGTCTGAAAATGTCCAAGTATGAACACACTAACATTACCTTTTGCAATTGCTTTCTTCCCACCTCCTCCACATCACTGAGGAAGTATAGACAGTACTATACCACTCACAGAGAAATGCCTAAAAGACTATTACATATGAATTTTAGCAAAAAGATATTTACAAAGTGATATTTTACTACCTCTATATTTAACATACATCAGGCACTTCTAAATATCTAGACAAGACTAGATGTTTCAAGTAAGGAATCAATTTGTCTACTATGTACATGACAGTCTTGAATACACTGCACACATGTAACAATAATTCTAATAATGTATTCAAAATATAAGCATTCTGTCCCTTCACCAACCCAATGGGCTACAATGCTCAAATTTTCAGAAGACAATCCTTCCTAGGAATTTTAACACAATACAAAATTGGCTTACTAATTCTACTTTTTTCATACTCTGGCAACCTCTTTAACATCTAGAAAGACTAGATGTAGATTAGGAGGCCTTCTTGGGACCTTATGTACACAGCAAAGTAAAACAAAACCCATAGATAACTCTTGGCTCTCCGTAAGCACACTGGCATGGTGCTCCCCAGGACCAGCATACAACTCTGTAGTACTCAACAGGCATTTGGCTATTGCACCCCTCCCCGCAAAAAAAAAAAAAGAGAAACCATTTCATAAGAATTTGAACAAAAATAAATTTACAAAATATGTTATATATTTTACCACTTCTAATTTTAACATACATCAGGCAATTTAGAACCTCTATAAAGATATTTTTAAAGTACTTACCATTTTCACCTATATATATATATATATATATATATATATATATATATATATATATATACTAATGAGGAATAAAATGCACACACAAAACAATGGTTATTTTATGAAAAATGTCTTTTATGTAAAACCAGTCTGACTCAGGACCTCCTTCTCACAGTCAGTCTTCTCCATGTCCAACAACCCACTGAACAAACGTGGACAAATGTTGCTCCAGAAGGCATTTGATTTTTTCAAACAAATGGCCATTTACAAGACGTTATTTACTAACTCTATCATATGTCAGGCATCCTCTTTACCTTTAGAATGTCCAGATGCAGCACAAGTTTTAATAGGTTAGGGAGCAAGTTGAGAGCAGCTTTTTCATATTATACACAGAGGCCTTTTACAAAGGCCAGGAAATCTTCCCAAAGGGTGACAGGCGTTTCCAACTGGGCAGAGATGGCTTGTGACTTTACCGTTTCTCTCTTTAGTAGAACAAACACCAACCGCCAAGGCCACCAACCGTTCCACGCGTCCTGGTCTTTCAGTGCTATCTCACCTTCCAGGACTGTTCGGGTCTTTCTTTGCCTAGACAAGGTGCGGTCTGGGGGAGGGCACTGAGCGCTCATGGAGGGCCCTTGGACTGTGCGGCTCCGCTGTCCAACACGCGGCGGAGCTTTCAGGTGTCCACTCTCCTTCTTGGGACCTTGAAGCCGCCAACAGCCTCTGAGGCATTCCAGCAGCAGCCATTCTTTTCGCCATGCCACGCCTGCTGCCACCTAAAAGGTGCCATGTCCTTGGTGACAGCTTCAGTCAGAGGAGCAGGATTGGGTCAGGAGACCCTGAAGCCCGCACAGTCCCAGATCTGACAGGTGGCCGCCATCAGGTCACCCATACTGGGTAACAGGCTCACCAGTCCTTTACAGCCAGGGCTAGCGAGTGGGCAGTCGCAGCAGGAGCTCCAGGGATCTGCAGGGGGGCCAAGTCCTGTCCCTGGACCCCCAGGTCAGCCACCAGCCTGGGACCAGGGACCCAGAGGGCCTGGGAGAGCAGCCGCACTCAGCTTTTCACCATGCTCTCTGCCAGAACTTATATTGGCTCCTGCTCTAATCTTTAGTATTTCTTTTCTTTTCCTTGCTTTACATTTAATTTGCTCTTTTTCTATCTAGCGATTGAAAACTAAACCGGAGTCTATTTTTCCTCCCAGTACGAGAGATTGAACCCAGCGGTGGTCCAGCACTGGGCTGCATTCCCAATCCTTTTTTAAAAAAAAAAATATTTCTTTTTTAGGTGTAGATGGACACAATACAATGCCTTTATTTTTATGTGGTGCTGAGGATCGAACCAGGGTCCCAACCATGCTAGGTGAGTGCTCTAAGGCTGAGCCACAATCCCAGCCCCTCCCATTTTTTATATTGAGACTAGGCCTTGCTAAATGCCTAGGCTGCCCTCAAACTTGGAATTCTCCTACCTCAGCTTCCCAAGTCTCTTGGACTACAAGACATTTTCCACCATACCCAGCTAAAAGCTTAGGTTATTGATGTGAAAACTTTCTTCTCATCTAATTAGGCATTTAAAGCTGATAATGCATCACAGAGGCTTTCAGTCTCTGGCTCTCACTCACCCTCTCACTCATTCTCTCACTCTCTCTCCCTCTTTCCCTTTCTCCCTCTCTTTTTCTACTGTTTTACAAACTCAATAATTCTGCTGGTATAACTTGAAGTTCACTGATTCTTTTATCATCTCAAATCTGCTGTTGATCCCATCTAGTAACTTTTTCATGTCAGTTCTTATATTTTTCAAGTTGAGAATTTCCATTTGGTTTTTATTTTTAAAAATGTCTCTCTCTTTAGTGATATTCACTATTTACCGAGTCACTATCATACTTTAAACATAATTCCTTTTTTCTTTGAATATATTTATAATAGCAACTATGGATGTTTTGCCTATTAAATATAATACCTAGTTTTAATTGACTACTTATTTTTTCTAACTATGAGTGACATTGTTTTGTTCCTAGGTATGTCATATTTTTTGCTGAAAATCAGATAATTTGATAACATATTGCATGTTTGGACTCTCCCTCCTACATCCTATACACATTAGGGGTTGTTATTGCTGTTTTCTGATTGATAAATTTCTTGCTGAGGACTGTTCTCTGGAGTCTGTCTTTCCTACCATATATAACTGCAAAAATCTAGGCTCAGGTGTTTGGGGAGGGATTTTTCTCCCTTGTTTTTTTTTTTTTTTTTTTAGGCTGTATTTCTAGATAATCTTCCTATTAGCATAGATTGATTGATTAATCAATCATTGGTCAGAAGCTGGACTCAAACACACTGGACCAATAAAGCTTCTGCTTTATTTATTTATTTTTTATTTGTGTACCAGGGATTGAACTCAGGGGCACTCAACCACTGAATCTCATGCCCAGCCCTATTTTGTATTTTATTTAGAAACAGGGTCTCTGAGTTGCTTATTGCTTCACTGTTGCTGAGGCTGGGTTTGAACTCACCATCCTCCCATCTCAGCCTCCTGAGCCACTGGGATTACAGGCATGTGCCATTGTGCCCAGCTAAGGTTTCTGCTTTTATACTGTTGGATGTGTCTATCAGTTGGAGAATCATTTCAAATTTGAGGCATTTTAAAAATATTCCAAGGGTCACCATTTCCATTGGACCCTCTTGTGTATCTTCTGAGTATGCTTAGTCAGGAATATATGAGAAGCTAGAGTGCTCTCTGTTCCCTCCTGAGTATACATGCTTCCTTGTGTATAAGTGAAAACTTTCAGATTGTCAGATTATATTGAAGTTTATTGAGACCTACTATGACTATCTCATTCTGTGGATCTAAGTTTTCTGGTAAGTCCACTGGGCTATTGTTGGCTCCATTTGTTTGCCATATACACCCAGAGGCTAAAGCTATTATGAGTTGCACTTCAAATAAAATCAAGTACATCTCCAGGAGTGAAGCAATTGATTCTTACACCTTGCACTACCATGGCAGAACTACCTCCCAGATCGAGCTGGAAGGAGGGATAGGTACAGTCCCAGGTTAAAACACCACAAACTTCTCTTACCTGAGATTCCCTGCTTTTGTTTTCTTCTTATTTCTTTATTAACACATTATGTCAATTTGCTGTATGCCTTTGGTCAAATTTCCGAGTTCTGAAATGATTATTTTTGACAGTTTTGACAACCTTTGTCGTGTTTTGGGGGGAGCAGATTTGTTGAACTCCTTATTCATTCCAAAGTCTTTCTTCCCATATCTTTCTCTTCCCTGCATCCTATTCCCCAATATCCTATAAACTATGGTAATTTAATATTGTTCATCAAATGCTTTATCAGGAAAAATATTATTTTTATATTTACATTTAAATTTTGTCCATCTATGTATTCATTAACTTATATAGAGTCTACTACTATATAAATATATAGAAAAAATATATAAAATATAAAAATTTAAATAATTACTAAATAAAAGTTTTAATATTTTCTTCCTGAACTCACCAGTTATCTTTTGTACCTCTGGACATTATAAATTACAATTACCTGTTTTCCTTCTCTGGAATGTGAGGAAAATACTCAGAACAAAGCACAGAAATAGAAATATGGACAATATGAAAGAAAGAATAAGAGGTTAGAAGATTAATAAGTAGACATGTAAGAAAAATTCCAAAAGGAGTCAAGAGAATTGGGGTTAGATAATGTTGAAAGAGATAATTGCTACAATATTTTCTAAACTAATGAATATTCAGAGTCAAAAAGCAGAACAAAATTCAAATAGAGTAAAAATAAATCCAAATTCATTCAAACAGTTTAACTACAGAACTTCAAAGACAATGATGATCATTTTTGGGGGGGAGGTGGATACTGGGGATTGAACTTGGAGGCACTCAACCACTGAGCTATACCCCAAACCCTATTTTGTATTTTATTTATAGAGACAGGGTCTCAATGCGTGGCTTAGAGCCTTGCTTTAGCTGAGGCTGGCTTTGAACTTGTGATCCTCCTGCTGCAGCCTCCCAAAATGCTGGGATTACAGGCATGCAACACCATTCCCAGCAAGAGAATCTCTTTTTAATAATGTACATTTTAGTTATAGGAGTACACACCATTTTTATTTTAATTATTTATTTTATGTGGTGCTTAGGATCAAACCCAGTGCCTAACTCCAGTCGAATAAAAAAGATCTTTAAATGAACAATTAGATAATAATAGACAGCAATAATGAAGTTGATAATATAATAATACCTTAAAAAAGCTATTATTATATGCCTTTGGGATGTAACTGTCAGGATAGAATTTTGTTCTGCTTATTCAATATTCAGAAGTAGAGAGACGGTTAAGATATATTCACTTAAGACTGAAAATTTATATTCTTAAGTATGTTACTGAATAATTGAGATTGAGAAAATATACTGAAATTAGAAGATAATAGGGTGTTAGAAATGTTGGTCTTCATTTAATTTTTGTAGTTAGGAAAAGCTTACTAGTTTAAATATTTGTATATAAAAGATAAAGATAGCAAATTAAGGTAACTGTTTGGTGCTCTTGAGAATAATTGCAGAGTATAGTCTAGAGTCCATAGTGGGTACAGGAAGGTAAGGGTAGTGATTTTCCCTTAAAAGTGAGGAATATCAGATAATTTTTGTATGCCAGTGGAAATTATCTGATGGAGAGTGAGGTTGGGAAGATTCAAGAGAGTGTGAATACATGAGAGAAGCAAAACCCTGTTAAAGGGGATGTGGGCTAGGGACTAGGGCATTACCAAATGAGGACCAGGGCCTGACAGCTATGAAGTGAACAATCTCATAACTGTATGTGGTCATGCTTTGAGGCACTTAATAAAGTTAGGGATAGCATTCCTCTAACAGGTCAGAAAAAAAAAAAACAGGTATGGATTCATGTTTTTTGATAGATTACTTGTGAGAAATCAATGGATTTTTTGTGGACTTGAACAAAGTATTGTGAAGAGTTTTGAGTTCCAGGTGACATATGCCACTGAAAGAGAAGTAAAAGTGGTAATAATCATCCAGAGTCTATAGCAAACCAGGGAACTCACTGTTTTCTGAGAAACATTGAGTGCAGGTGCAGTTAAAGTATGTGGAGATGGATTTTTCCAGTAAAGTTGAGAGTTTCTGATGCAGTTGTGCAGAAGTCAGCTAAAGGGAGTCAGGAACAAAAATGTTAAGGGTGTTTGAAAGGGAGTTATATGTATCAATTTTTTCTGAGTTTTATAAGGGATGGAATGACAAGTAGATAAATATGATACAATAAGAAGACTGTGAGCACCTGTGGATTGGATGAATAGTTAGAGTGGACAAAGAGCAAAAAGTGGGTGTATAGGCCTAGTCTTCTTGTTCTCACTTAGACCACTCAGCCAATCCCAGACATTGGGCCTCCTCCCATTCAAAGAGCTCAGGTAATAGAATCCAAGAACATGGTAGAGTTGGAATTTTTTGTGGGGTAAATTGTGACCCTTACACAACTAGAAGAGTTGAATGCATGTGTATCAGCAAATAAAGCCAAGCTCCATGCTTCTCCCTGAAGTTTTTCTTTAGGTTGCGCTCTCCTTTTTCCTGCTGTTCTTTGATCTCTGCTGTAAATGGTTGGTGTGCAGGCTTTTGCAAAGGCTGTGCTTTCAAGGTAAACTGGACTAACTTTTAGGGTATTGGAAGTCTAGACTTAAGAATGGAACTTGAGATGGATTGACAGATTTTAGCGAGTGACCATGAGAATAAGGGGCTGAGATAGTATGGAGGGAAAGGTCAGTGACAGTGGGAGGATTAAGGTACCTGGGTAAATGTTAGAGTGAGTTTAGTAGTCAGTGGAAAGTGGAGATCAAGGGCTATAAGCAAATGGGGTCGAGGGGAGCAGTTGGAGCCTTGGAAGGAACAGTACTGAGTAGAAACACAAGTATGGCCTGATCTCATAGGCTTTAAGGCAGCTGGGACTTGGACAGAGACAGGGCAGATTGGTTGACTCCTGCCTGCTCATGGCTTGGTGAGAGCTTTATCTGGGTAGATTAGATGCTCTGAATGCCTCCTGGAACTGCCTCTGTGAGCATTTGATTCTATCCTCTGGCATCTTGGAATGTCACCAAAAAGGTATTTGTCCAGGGGCACCCCAGCTTTGTTTATGGAGCAGGAAGAATGATTTATGAAGCTAGAGTAGTGAGATTCAGCACTAGATGCCAAGCAAGAAAGTAATTTGCCCACATGTGTCCAAATTAGTGAAGACTGTGCTATATGCTCCTCCAAAAAAACAAACAAACAAAAAATCAAGCACAACCAATGTCTGGGCATGTAGCCCTAAGGATGCTGTAGCTGGGTTTCTCTGCATGGCTGTGTAAATGTGTTCTGTGACTCACAGCAAACTGAGTGAGTAAAGGATATGCTTCAGCCCAGGCACAACCCCTTTGCCCCAGTGGTCTCAGCTCCTGTAAAATGCCCCTGATGCTTTTCCAAGTGCTGGTTTCCAAAGCCCAGAAGTCCTTTTGGTTGCTTCTCTTGTGACCATATCCAGGAGGATAAGTCATAGAATTCTTTTGTCTGAGATAATGTATTCTGAAGCAAAATAGTGTCCCTAAGAGTGGGTAAGTAAAAGATGGAAATTATTATGTTAGTTCAACAAATAGAATTTAGCCTGTTGACTCAGTTGCCTGTCCTGTGATTTACACAGAATCCCACTGTGTATAATGAAGGCCTCAGCAACCAAGATTATTATGAGAATTTCATGTTTTCTTCTCATTTTCAGGAGGCATTAAAAGGGCTGCCTAGATCTGTGAATTTCATTAATGTAAATTTAGCCAAAAATTTTAAAAAATCAATATGTAAAAATTTGTGATTCCCTGTTTTTCCAAAAATTTTATATGCAAAAATGAGGAATTCAAATTTACAAATATTGTTTTTACATATTATTATCACATACTTTAGAAAGATGATCTGATTTCCTTGCAGTTCATGTCATTCTGAAATAATAAGTTGAGACATTTGCTCACAGAACTGCAATTACTGCAATTATTTTCATGGAGAGATCTAGGAATATAAGGACCATTAGTGATGTGGTACTTAATACCTTCCCAACTTCTTTTTTTTAATGTTCTCCCTTTCTCTGTGTTTTAGGCATTAACACAATACATCCTTACTTTTTTATTATTTTATTTGTACTACATGTGTCACATGTCTTAACATTACAAAGCAATTATCTCTACACTAGCCTTTTCTTCAAAAACTTTAGGTAAAGTTTAATAAAACACCCTTTAGGTACCCTGTTCTCTCTATTCCACTATAATTGCAGTCTGATGTGTTTCTTGTTGCCAGATTGAGGGGGGACCCTTCTTTCTGTTTGTTATTTCATCTCTCAATGGAATCCAATGTGGATGACCTTCCTATCTTTGAAAAAAGAAATTATCTTCCCTAACTTCACGTTGTCTTGATTTCCCTTTAGACCAGTCCTTCTCATTGTTTTTTTTTTTGTTAGATCCTCTACCTTTTTAGAAAATTGGGCTGAGTTCTAATTCTTACTTGTCTGGTAGCATCATTTTGTGCCTCTTATTTATTCATGCATTTTGGAGATAGAGAACTCTATGTTCAAATCTCAGTCTTCCCACATAGTAGTTGTGCAACATTGGGCAAGTCATTCATCTCCTATGTTTCAGTTTTTATTATGTGCAAGACAGGAAAAACAGGAAGACCTACATGATAGAACTATTGTACTAAGCAAAAAACACAATCAAATGCTTAGAATAGTATCTGGCATCTAAAAAGAACTCTTCAAGTTAGGTATACTTATTGTCAATTTTTTCCCCAAATAATACCATATTGACACAATTTAATACTGTTCCTATGCTGATAATGACCAAATTTGTCTTTTGTCTAAACATTGCACATAAATCGCAAATATTTTAACCACCAATTTGATATTGATGTTTTTATGTCTTAAAAGGCATATTAAAGTTTACATATACAATAGGGAATCTGATATCTTTCCTTCAAATTAATTTCACTCCCTGTTTTGATATTGCTATTAATTTGGTTATTCCTGGGAATACACCTTGGAATAATTTCATTTTCCTTCTTTACTTTCTCTTGCATTCAGTCTATCAGCAATTCATACTTGTTCTATTTCCAGTAAATAGATTGATTAAACCCAAACATCTCTCTTTATCTTCATTGCTATCAGTGTAGTGAAATTGATCTTCACTTCTTACCTGCTGTTGTGTACTACCAACTTTTTCTGCTTTCACTTCTGCCTTTTGCAATTCTCTATATCAGCTCTAATAATCCTTCTAAAACATAGATGATATCATTTAACTTCAATCTGAACAGAGTAAACATTCAATAAGTATATGGTGAATGAATGAATGTTACTGTCAAGAAATTTAGTAGTTTCAACAAAGCTGATATTCCTTTAAGTTTAAGAGCTTACTCTGAGTCAAAAGGATAGAATAATATTAGATGGAATAAATACCAGATACTTTAAGCAAGATGGCTAAAGAAGTCTACTCAGAATATTTGTATTTTACTTTAAAATGACAGATAAAATTATATGTATTTATCATGTACATGATGTTTTGAAATATATCTACCCATGGACAAATAAAATC
Organism: Marmota flaviventris; assembly: GCF_047511675.1. Taxonomy (NCBI): domain Eukaryota; kingdom Metazoa; phylum Chordata; class Mammalia; order Rodentia; family Sciuridae; genus Marmota; species Marmota flaviventris. The sequence goes on along the minus strand of NC_092505.1, from coordinate 106,095,355 downwards.
TAGTTAATTAGCATATGCATTACCTCAAAAAAAAAGGGCTGCCTCACAGACTGTGTTAGACCAGGTCATGGGCGCTGGATGGCAGTAGGTGGATGGTTAAGTTTGAGGCCTGAATCACTGTCAAGTGCAGCTGGAGTGATGGAGGTCTCTAGTATCTTCTCTTGGTGACTGCAGGTAGCTGAAACCATGATGCTACTGATGGTGTGTGGCTGGCCAAGAACTCTTTCTGTGCAGATTGAATAGCCCTAGAAGTGTGGGCCCTTAGAAAGATTTGGTTCCATTTGAGTTGGCAATGTAATGTTTAATTTTGTTGACAAGAGTTTAATATTCTGGAAGCTGGGGTAGGAGACATGCATCCCTTGTAAATGATGTGGATGCAAATTATTTGCTTACCTGCCTGCAGGAGCTCTCAGTCTTCAAGGCATACTATGAATAAAAACAGAAGGCTTATCACTCAGGTTCTGTGGATGACTAGATGTGGAAAGAAAGTAACTAGGTTAATTAAAGCCAAGAATATGTTAGAGGTGAAGCTCAGGATGAACCTCAGTGTTCAAATAGTACCATCCTGGTCATTTTTATGAATGCTTGTGACAGAGTTTATCTCCACTTGCCCATGAGGGAGAAGATGTGGAAGAAGACACTTTACCCACCCTCTAGAATTGTGATGCCATATTCAGCTGGGTGTCATGGGAGACTGCTAAGATCTGGGAAGTTCTTTTATATATCTGTGAAGTTCAGGGATAGTCAGCTGGCCTTCCCACCTTATAGGCCTTCTGTGTGTGTGCATAATTATCAAATACTGGCACAAATGTGGGAGTCTTTTGTGATTACTAAGTTTCATATCTGATTAATGTGAAATTATATCTCATGAGGGCTCACTCTTTGTTGAAACCAGAGCCGAACAAAGCTTAGCTAGATCGAATGTCTAGAGTATTTGCTTTCAAACAACAGTCCCTAGTATCCAGTCATCATTCAGACAGTAAGTTCAAGCTCTGTACTAGGCTCTGCAGATAAAATTATCAATAATATGGCCTGACTCTTGAGGGCTTGTGTTTCCATTAGTTGATATAGCAGCTTCAAAGCAGTTCATCTCATGTACCCTTTTAAAAACATAATATCTTTATTGAGATGTACTCTATCCACAATGAAATTTACTTGTGAAGTGCCCAGTTCTTGTTCTAGGCATTAGCACATCCACTGTTGTGCACCTATCACCACTGTCTATTGGAAATTTTTTTCTACCCCAAAAGACAACTCTTTACTCAACTGTAGCCATTTCCATTCTTACTTCTTCTCTAGCTTCAGAAACCATGAATTTTTCTTTCTCATTGATTTTTCCACTCTGAACATTTAATACAGAATAATATACACTACATGGCCTTTTAATACCATTTGTGGCCTTAACTCAGCTCTTTTTTTTCCTCTCATCTTTTTGCTGACCATCATCATTCACTGAGTCATTTTATTTGTACTTTTATGGCCTGTGTTCTGTGGAATAAAGAAAAGGCACACTTTCCTTCAACAAGTGCTTGTCAGAAGCTTCATTTTTTGTCCCATTCCACTGGTCTCTGTTACTAAATTTACAGTCTGATAAAGGTAAAATGATAAAAATGAACAAAGCATAAACACATAAACATAATCAAATGATCAGAGAAGCCTTGTCCAAAGATAAAACATTTAAACCAAGATTTGAAGAAGGATCCAGTGACATGAAAAAATGGGGCTAGACACTGGGCACAGCATTTACAGGGGAGCTAAAGTGGGCAGGAGTCTAGTGAGTTCTGAGGCCTGAAAGAAAGCCAGAGTGGCTGCAGTTCTGTGAGGAAGGTGGCCACAGTTGAGAGAAGCAGGCCCAGGTTACCTGGGGCTTCGTCTTTAGACACAAGTTTGGATTTTTCCAGATGCAGTAGAAGGTTTTCCACCAGGAGAGTGCCATGATCTTATTTTGTTTAATAAAAGCTGCCTGGCTCTGTTGATAATGGATAGTAAGGGTCAAGGTGGAAACAATATTTGGGAAGCTTTTGCAGAGGTCCTGGCAAAGTGCCCTGGCAGACTTGGTTAAGACAGGTCAGAAGTAATGATGCAGAGTGGATATATGAAAAAGCTATGTCAAGGCCCATTTACCCACCTATTTCCTGCTCATCACCTGCCACCTGCCACCTGCCACCTGCCACCCATCCACGTATCACCCAGTGTTAATCTGCAGACTGTTTGCAGACTGCAGGTGAATCATCAATCATTGCCCTCTGATGCCTGCAAGTTCATTGTCACAGTACCCATACATTTGTTTACACAAACCACAACCATCTTGGGATACCCACTAGAGACTGCAAGTTTGCTGCCAATATTGCCACCATCTTGAGGCATGGCCAGCTCAGTTTGGGGACACTGGACAGGGCCTGGAGATATATTGGCATGGTACTTGTGGGTCTTGCATCTAAGGACTTTGTGCTGCATGTGCTAGTGGCCATCATCTGGATGCATCATTGCAGGGTCTCTCCTTTGTGTACATGCATCCCTTGTGGTCTCTCTGCAAGGTGAACTTTCTAGAGGCACTAAAGCCATGACTGAAAGCACAAGCTAGTTTATTAGTTGGTGTTTTTTTTATTTTATCTTTTGATAAAATTAATGGCAACCATTAACATTTTATGGTCTACCGTTTGCACTTTTCAGGTACTTTTTCTTAATTTAAAATTATTTATTTATTCTAATTTGTTATACATGACAGCAGAATGCATTTCAATTCATAGTACACATATATAGGACAATTTTTCATTTTTCTGGTGGTACATGAAGTAGAGTCCCAGCATTTGTGTCTTCATACATGTTCTTAGGGTAATGATTTCCATCATTTTGCCATCATTCCTATCTTATGCCCCCTCTTTTCTCCTCCCTCCCTTTTGCCCTATCTAAAGTTCCTCAATTACTCTTATGCTCCCTCCATATTATGAATAAGTATCCTTATATCAGAGAAAATATTTGTCCTTTGTTTTTTTGGGATTGGCTTTCTTCACTTACTATTATATACCTCAAATTCGTCCATTTACCTGAAAATGCTGTGATTTTATTCTCTTTTAATGCTGAGTAATGTTCCATTGTGTGTGTAATTATAAATAAATATATATATATATATATATATATATATATATATATATATATATATACACACACACACACATTTAGTTGGACTCTACCCCATTTATTGATTCTTGGTTTTAATTCTTGTGCTACAGGAGTTTATTGGTCTATTTTGGTACCAATAACATGCTGGTTTAGGTACTATTGTTTTATATTATAGTTTTAGGTCTGGAATAGTAATGTCACCAGGTTCATTCTTCTTGCTAAGAATTCATGAGAGAGAGAGAGAGAGAGAGAGAGAGAATAAATCTTGAAGAAAAATACACAAATTAATTTTGTTGGAGTTCAGTATATTTTATGCTTCCCTTCTCACCAAATAGGTGAGGTTGCCTGTTGTTTGCTGGTATCTCTGCCCTCAGGATAGTAAATGTTATTAGGGTTGGAGGGTTTGTCGTGGGGGTAGAGCTCCTAGAGGTGGGGTATAGCAGTTGCCAGTCCTGATGGGGGACTGGCACCCCACAGATCTCTTTTGGGGCCCACTTGTGTGATGTGGGCACCTGGTCTTACCTCCTTATATCATGTGTAGACCTCACAATTTCTGGTTTCCAATTCAGTCTCTTAACTGTATCTCACTCACTCTCTTTCTTATTACTTCTCAATTATCTCTCTCCAGATGTCTTATGGGCTGCACTCTGGGGTTGCACACCTGTCTTGTAGAGCTGTTTTGTGTTGGGCAGTCACTGTGCCATGTTAGTGGCTGCCAGAGAGAGGGGTGTTGGGGATTATAGGTACCTACTCAGCTGGTGTTTCAAACTGGGAGTTGTCCCAACTGAAGATGATGATGAAGGTGACCCATGATTGAGGTGGCTGCTTTCAGCGATTTGGAGTCAGGTAGGTTGGGGGGGCAGGCAATGGCATTGGGTGATGTGTTCAGAGATTCTGCTCTGTGGCATGCAGTGTTGTGGCTGTCTGCTGCCTTCAAAGCCTGTGCAAAGTCTCCAGGTGAAGGTAGGCTGCCTTGTGTAGGGGATTATGACCGTGTCTTCAGAGTCCCAAGATGGAGTCAAACTGGGGAGCCCCATGTTTGTTGATGGACATCCACCCTGGGGTGGTGGCTGGAGCTCCTGTACATGAGTTGCAGCTGGCTGTCCTGTGTGGAATCAGCATCTGGGATTTATGTGCAGGTGGATGGCCAGGAGTCCTGTAAGGGTGATGAGGCTCATGGTACTGCTCTGATGCTGAGGCCTGCATCCCTGTGTGGGCACAGCCGCCATGATTACTGTGTGGGAGCAGCTTTGGGGGCATCCTCTATCTCTCCCAGAGGAGCAATAGTCCCACTACTAGAATCTCAGGTCATGGAGTGAAATAGAACGTTGCCTCCCTCTAGCCCACCATTTTAGATTACCTGAACTTCACTTTTTGTCAGAAAGATTCTTACACAGGATATCAGCAAGAACATGTGCAGAGGGCATTGTGGTTGGTAGCTCCTTTTTTTTTTTTTTAGTAAATGTCAAGTTTGTTTAAAAAAACTTGTAAAACCTCTGGTTAGTCTAAGAAAAAGAAATAAAAAACACTTTTCATGTAAATCTTTGAATCCATCCTCCCACTGAATATAATGTTCAAAGAATTTCCAGACATATGGCCCTGAAATTTTTAGATGATTGCTGATCTGAATTTGCTTTCTTCTAATTCCCTGGGTGACCAGCCTCTTTCTGTCCTACATCAATATGATGATTCTATATTTAACATTTCAAAGAATTACAGACTGTTTTCTATAACTACTGTACCACTTTCAAACTTCTCAGAAGTCTATGGGGAGTTCTATTACTTTATATCCTATACAGTTATTACTTTCCTTTTTTAAATTTTTGTCATGTTTGTGCCTATGATGTGGAGTTTTTAGTTTACATATTTGTTTATTTTTAGTAAAGTGAGTTGAACTCAAGGTGGTCTAGCACTAAGCTTTATCCCATAGCCCTTTTCACTTTTTTAATTTAAGCTCACACTAAGCTGCTTACTTTGGCCTCAAATTTGTCATCTATTTACTATGGAGTCACAATCTGTGAGTACTACATTTGAGCACCACCATGTATAAGTACTATAATATTTTTTAACAAATAGTACAAAATTAACATTTTAGCAATGAGGACAATGTACCTCTTATAGAACTTCAGTAGAACAATTGTCAAGAAATATAATGCACAAAGAAAGAATATAATCTTAGAATACAAATGTGAGATAAAGAACACAAAAGAAGTAAAGAATTAATAAGCATCCAAATGAAGATCTTGACATAAATATAAGACAGAATTATTGAGAAGGTTCTTGCTAGCCCAATAGCTTACTTTGGTATGACAGAATATTTTGAAACTAAGAATATTTTTCAGAGAGCAAATTTTTCAAACAGGTACAGTTGTTCTAATAAGCATGAAAAAATGTTTTATGTAAGTTTTTCATAAGCTAATATTTATTTACCCAACATTTTTGAATAATTTTGATTTTGTGTTTCATCACTGATTATCACAAAAGGTCAGAATGTGGCATAGCCATTGGGCACAAGTGTCTGGAGACACACTAGGATGGGGTCATTTCTCCATGTCATGCGTAGGGCAATGACAAAGCCTACAGAGTACAGGACAGCAGAGTAGCAGATCAGAAGCATAATGGAGTGAGCGGCCTTTTATTCTGGGGAGCTGCTTGGGGAGAACCTGGAACTGTGAGAAGACATGGACCACTCTTTATGTCTATACAAGAAAATCACCATGTATCCACTTGAAAGAACCAGAAGGCCCACACACAAAAAAAAGACATCTCTGCATGCCATCGTGGTGAACAAGATTCTCCTGTGGATGTAATAGGCAGAAAGAAAAGTGTTCAGTGATGAAGAGATGACCAGGCTGTTCCTTATTAGGTTTGGCCATAGCACAAAAAAACTGGTTGCTATAGGTGGACATGGTGAGGATCCATAAGAAGAGAAATAACCATAGGGTGGGATTTGTGAAATTAAATGTGAAGTTAGCCAACCAGATGCCTATGGGGCTGATGGTGATGTCCTGAAGCACATTCAGGATGCAGGTGGTACAGATGGAGCTTCCCCTCATTGGCTTGTACAGAAAGATAAGTACTTTGCATTTGAAGTCACTTGGAATGTCCTGCATTTTCAAAATGCTTGTAGATATCAGAAGTCTGGTGCTGAGACATATGAGGATGTGTATTAGAGCCAAGTGGGTGATGGGGAGATTGGTTAGCCTAGGCTTCGTGCCTGCAAGGGCAGTAGCAATGTGGATACAAAGCAAAAATATGTTTGCTGAGATCCCAATGCCATCCTGGGAATAAAGGTCTTTTTTGATCAATATCTTTATCTTGTTGATTCATATTTATGGGGATGTTGAAGCAAATAATGTTTCCAGAAAGGAAAATTTAATAGCTATAGCATTCTTATTGATATATTTGTGGTCATGTCACCCTTTACAATCTCTAGAGTCATTATTTTAGCAAAATTATTTTATGGTCCTTATCCTCCATTTCAATTTCAATTGAAGAGCTTGGGAGTGTAGCACAGTGGTAGAGTGCTTGCCTAGCATGATGCAGCTCTGGGTTACATTGCTAACCCTGAGAAAATAAGCCATTAAGAATTTCTTAAAAATTTCAACTGAAGCATCACTGCTGTGTCACTGACATTTTTTTTTTATCTCCCATTCACTGCATGGAAATGTGCATATCACCCCCTTCTCTGTGAGCTTATAATACCTACTATGCATTTTTTTTTATGCCAGGAATTACCTCTTTTTTCCTGCAGATTTCCTAAGGGTGGAGATGCTATTTTATTTGTCTTTGGACATGCACTATGTCCAACATATGGTTAGAAAAAAATTGTTCACCAAGTCTGTTGATGTCTATTTTAGAGCAGTGTAAACAAGGGTCTTCTAGATAAACCATCCCAATGGACACATTCTCAAGGTTTCTTTATAAAGATGTAGAATGGTGAGGGATTAAATACTATCCTAGGCTTGTGCAGTCTTTAACTAAGGTCAGAATTGTCAGCTCAGGTAACTGCTTTTGACTGAGTCAACATAATAAGCATCATTGGAGTGAGCTAGGAAATATATGAATAGCATTGAAAAAGTGTTGATCTGCAAAAGTAATTTTTTCATTTAAAACTTCACAAATAATTGTAATTTCTAACATTTTATTTTAAAATATTAAGAGACTGATATTTCTTGGAAAAAATGGAAAATATCAAATTCTGTTTATCACCTGTGATAGGAAAAAATATTCAATGTGTTGTGATTTCTCACAACAAATGTAAAATTTAAATGTCTGTCATAGTTAATGTGAAGTTTCAAAAACTTCACAAAGTTTTTGAAAGGAACATTTCAGAAAAAGAAAATGCATGATATATATGAAATATGATAATAATGTCAATTTCTGTTTTATTCTTGATTGTGACCTTACTTTTGTGGAGCGAGTTCATGTAGTATATTTTGTAGCTAAAAGAAGAAGTGCCTACCATAACATCAAACTCCTCTGGCAAACTTTCATCTGTGGTCACCAACAGTGTTCTAGTTAAAAAAAAATCCATTTTCTTCAGGAAACAGCTTCTGATATTTCTACATTTACAATCTATTCCTGGGAACAGGAGGAAGGTCTTCTCAGTTATCAGGTGTAAGAAATGCCATATTTTTTGTTTTCATTTTTTTCTGTATACTAGAAAAGATAGATTCTTTGTCAGAATGATCTGAGATATCCTTTACATAAAATGTATTTTCCAAGGTGTGCAGCTGCTCATGAGTAGAAATTGAAGTCTCCTTTAGTTCCTCTTTTATATATCTCTGGGTATCTGAGAGGACATGGTTCAAAATCACATTGAATGACAAGATTTTTGCTCAATTTCTTACATATAAACAATGCATTCAGAGGTTTGATTTGCATACTACTGCACTTTCTGGGTCTTCATATTATTAGTAAGAATGAAGGAATAAGTGCTTTTAATGATCTATGAAAGTAAGCCAGAGTTATTGAGAGTCTATATTCTTGACATAATGCTTATAAAATTAGTGCAGAAACCATATAAAGAATTATAGAGAAACACAAGTGGCCCAGACCAGCAGCCCAGGCAAGCCAAATAGCCCCAATGTGAACTGTGCATATTCCATGTGAGCAGGATGAAGCTCATGACACAGTTTTGGATTACAAAGCTGAAAACAATGACTGGTGGAGCTAACAGTCTTCATTGCTTCTTGAATATTACTCCCAAAAAATGCTTTGTGAAGTAGGAGAACAGAAGACAGTGCTGTAGGTTTAGGAGATGGGAAAATAGGAGAAGATCTGTCATAAACACAATATGGAAATTAGCTGACCCAAATGTGAATCCAAGATATGTTTTTGGAATAAAGAACAAAGCAATAAAGTAATTTATTAAGGGAGCTATTTATAAGTTCTCTTGATTCTTGGGAAAAGGAAATAGGTTACACACCTCAACATAAATTCAATAAAAACTTTTTCCAATAGAAATGGTTCATGTGTTGATATCAGGACCTGTCAGATTCAACCTGTCACATTGCAGCTGCCTTGTTCATTTCCAAGAAAGTAAAGAGAATTTCCTCCAAGAATAAGTTTAAGAAAACTTGGAAGACCTCTCAGATACTTGACCACTCTTTGGATGGTGCCAGTTTGTACCTTATTTGTGACAACCTTAGCAATGCATTCAATCAGGCATTAGACTCCTGGTGGCTTTGAAGTAGGTACCGAGTCTCCTTTAAAAATCTGTCCATGTTTCTCAAGCTTATGTCATCCTGCTACCAATGACTGGATGCAGATATCTGGGAACTAGGTCAAGAAAATTTTACATTGTCTTTATCTAGTTACCATATTTTTCTCCTTCAAAATTATTGATTCCCTGATCATGTGCTTAACTTACCTTATATGAATGCTCACAGATAAAGCCTGTGCTCATTCAGTGAGTGGACTGAAAATGAACTTTGAAAAAATTTTTGTGAGAAAAGTTTTAAATTGAGAACATCACCATTTGAGATTTGGGAGGTAGGAGTAAAATAAATTCTTTAAAACATAAAATATTTCTGGTGAAAAAAGAAAATGCTCTTTCTCTTGAGTGTAATAAACTACTTCTGTAACAAAAATTCTGTGACAATACAGCAAAAGATTTTGTAGTTTTAGTTCCAGAGGCATTAGTTATTTTCATATGGGCCAAACATTCCTCAGTATTTAAGGAATCATGAGTTATATAATGAGATAATGTTAATTTCTGTGTCTTTCCTCAATGGTTATATATTGGTACAGAAAAACTGAAAAGCAAGTAGATCATCTGGAAAAAGATGGAAATTTCAGAAATGTATTATGTATCAAGAAAATATATTTTCTGTCATCAGGAGGGGTAAAATATCACAAGATAAGTGGGACTGTGGTTGCCTATATCAATATCACTATGTCAAGCCATGAAAATCATACTTTTATCACATATTTTACTATTATACATCTTCTTGCATCTGTAGGATAGTTTTAAGCTTAGAAAGTGTCTAAATTTAAAATAAAATCTATATTACAGTGAAGGGGAAGATAAAGTCAGTCAGATTTATGAAGCCAGAACACTTTTTATAGATTCAGTGTCATTAACCTTAAGTAAGTACACACTGTGTTTGTAATTTGAAGTTATGATTAACAAGAAGATTATTATTAGGCAGAGTTTTTTGCAGGTAATTGTGAAAAGAAGATGTTGAACACTTTATGTAAGATTTTAGATATTTATGTAAGATTAGCTATTATGGGCTGGGGCTGTAGCTCAGTGGCAAAGTGCTCACCTAGCATGTGCAAGGCCCTGGGTTTGATCCTCAGCACTACATAAAAATAAATAAGTAAATAAAGATATTGTGTACAACTACAACTAAAGAATAAATATTTGAAAAAAAAGATTTGCTATTAGTGGCTTTTTGAAATACTATTTCTTGTGAGTCTTTATGATGACAGAATTCTGTAAGATAATTTAATTATGTAAGATAATATTATTATGTTCATATTATAAATCATAATAATGCAAATAATACTATCAAATTTGCATAAGTTAAAATGCTATTATAGTTCAAATAAGTTCTTTATCATGTTGAAAATAAGTACCTGTGTCCAGGATATGATGTAGTAAGAGTCAGACTTGAAAATGCCTTTCTCCAGCAACTACCCAGGAGCCTCCTCTGCTTCCTCTTCTACTCATATTTGGAGCTGAGGCTTCCAAGGCAAAGTTATATGAAGCTTTAGCTCATCTCTAGACTGTTTTACAGCTGAAGTCTGACAGTAACTGTGTTAGATTAGGCAGAGAGGGAGTGCCCAGTGGAAAAGAGAAAACCTTTTTGATTCTTGGTGATAAACAAGAACCATCTGGATAAAAAGTTTTTGTTTATCATTTTCCAAAGTACACTTACTTTTTACCCTGGGTTTTTTTATTGGGTACCAATCATAACAAACCACTAGATGGCCTCACATACATTCCAATGGGTAAAATGTACCATAAAATAAAGCATAGTAAGAAAGTTATTTAATGTTTTTTTTAATGTAAATACTTTTAAAAGATATATTTCTGAGGTGTGTCTACTGAAAACAGCTCAGAGTAAAAACACCCATTATCAATTTATGTAGCTCACAGTGAGGTTTGAGTTCTAACAACCTCTCTGTTCCAGTGTCTGTCTTTGATCCACTTTGAGTTGATTTTTATGCAGCGTGAGAGATAGAGGTTTAATTTCATTTTGCTACATATAAATTTCCAGTTTTCCCAGCACCATTTGTTGAATCAGCTATCTTTTCTCCAATGTTATGTATTTGATGCCTTTGTCTAGTGTGAAGGATGACCATATTCATGTGGGTTAATAAAAATATAGTCTTGAGTACCTACCATTATACTTCTTTTTTTAAAAAAATATTTGTAGTTAGACACAATAACTTTATTTTATTTATTTTTTTAAAGAGAGAGAGAGAATTTTAATATTTATTTTTAGTTTTTGGTGGACACAACATCTTCAGGTTTTTTTTTGTATGTGGTGCTGAGGATCGAACCCAGGGGGCACGCATGCCAGGCAAGCGCGCTACCGCTTGAGCCACATCCCCAGCCCCATATTTTATTTATTTTTATGTGGTGTTGAGGATTGAACCTAGGGCTTTGCATATGCTAGGTGAGTGCTTTACCATTGAGCCACAACCCCAGCCCCCACCATTATACTTCTTAAAAATAGTTTTAGAGCCCCAAAATGTGAGGGTGGAACATGATGCAAGGGGTCTGATGGGGGGGCACTAGGATCCTGGGATCTATAAGAAAGGGGTTCATCAGCTATTTCTGGAGCAGTCAATTAGGAAAAGAGATTTGAGTCTGTGGGGATTAATTGTAAAGCAGATCAGGGCTGATATAATAAAGACTTTGAGCTTAGGAAAAAGAAAGCTTGAAGGTAAGTTATCTCAGCTCACTTGCCATTTTGTTGGAGGTAATTTTCTAAGTCCTTGAGAATTTCTTTATCAAAGATACCTGTACTTGGGCCATTGGTGCATATTACTTAATTAATATTGTGGCCAAATTTGAGTGTTGAACATAAAGAGGCATTTGATTTTGAGGTCAATTTGGGAGTAAAGGGTCTTAAAATAGTTAATGAGACTCCCCAGTGGGGAGTCCCAAGGAATTGACTGGGAAACTCTCATGTTGGAGAGGTTTGAGCAGCGTGAGGATCACAATCAGGGAGTCCCCTCCAATTTTACATCACTGAAACAGACTGTTCCACTGAAGAATGGGAGGACATCTTTCTTACTATCTCAATGGCAGGAGAATTCTTGGTTTCATGAGGGCCAAAAGGCAAGGGTCTTGGGAAGAGTATCTTTCTATGGGAGACTGGGTAGGGTCTTACCTGTCTGGAGAATTTGAAGGCTGGTGTTGGATGCAAGAACAAAATGGCAAAAAGTTGTGTCTGGGGTCTGTGGCTGTGCCTCAGAGATAGCACACTTACCTGGCATATGTGATGCACAGGGTTTGATTCTCAACACCGTGTATAAATAAATAAAATAAAGGTCTATCAACAACTAAAAAGTTTTTTTTTAAAAAAAAGAGTAAAGTGAACTATATTTTAAGTGGTGTCTGGCCCAGAGATGTGTGTGGTGTAAATGAAGAGAGGCTTGGGGAGGTGAAGAGAGGGTTGGGGTGCCGAGGAGGTAGATTAGATGTCTCCAATGCCAAACAAACAAACAAACAAAAAATACAGATCTTTGTACCATCCATAGCAATAAGGCCACAAAACCTAGCCCAGGGATTGGGATGGTTTCAAGTCACCTACTATTCAACCAAAGTGAATATTTCAAATATATGGCATCAGAGGGCATGAGGGGCCTGCTTTTATAGGTGGGAGAAAAGAATAGGAACAATCATTCTGGCTTTTAGCCATAGCTGCACGAGCCATGACTGGAGGCTACCCCAAACTCAGAGATCCATGAGGGTGCTAGACAATCAACAGTCACTTCCCAGGTCTCATTTGTCATTTAATTTGAAAGTTGTGGGAGGGATTTTTAGGACAGTTAAGGATAAATATCACCTGACTCTTGGCTCCCTGTCATGGAACCAAAATATAAGCACAATTATATAAGCACAAATAACTAAGATGTAGCAGATCTCAATGGATTCAGTGATGCCATTTATTAAGTGGCAGAGTCAATCAATCAGGCATCAGAGGGGCTTAATTTCAAGGCACAAACTGGTTGCCAGTTACAGAAGGCATCTGTGTTTTATAGTTTTAATGAGGGTGACTTAATGATTGGAGACTGAAGCAGAACATGTCAGTCTGAGCAGTCAGGAGAAAAGTTGTAAAAAGTTGGAAATGCTTTGTTCCTGGGCAGGGATGAAAGTGCAGATCCTGGCACTCATTGATTATCTTCTTCCTCCAGGATCCATTTTTACCCAGAGCTTCATTGTTTCCTTTTTTTCTTCCAAGACTCACTGACAATGAGAAAATGTGTAAGTCCAGGGCCTAGTGTTCACTATTTGCCTCTTTTCTTCAGGACCCATTTTTACTTGGAAAGATTAATGTTTGTTTTCTCCCCCCCTCCCTCCTCCTATACTCCTTTCTTCTGAGGGGCTGTGGCAAGTGTCATGCTACTGTGCTGTATTCCAACCCTTTTTAAATTTTTATTTTGAGACAAGATCTTGCTAAATTACCCAGGCTGGCCTCAAACTGGTGATCCTCCTGCATCAGTCTCCAAGCAGTTGGGGTTAGAGATGTGTACCACAATGACTGGCAGATAAAATGTTTTTTTTTTTTTTTTTATGAAAGTGTAGAACACAGATATTTTTAGACAAGAAAAGAGACAGTGTACCTCGAACCAAGCCACAAATCATGGAAAATATAGGAATGAAGAACATAAAGAATGTGGGTGCAGTGCAAATGCCTAAAATACCAGTGTCATAGGAGGGTGAGGCAGGAGGATTGCAAGTTTCAAGCTTGCCTCTGTAACTTAGTGAGCCCTTAAGCAACTCAGTGAGACCTTGTCTCTAAATAAAAAATTAAAAGTGCTGGGGATGTAACTCAGTGGTTAAATGGCCCTGGGTTCAACCCCTGGTTAAAAAAAAGTACCTAGATAAGTACCTGACAGTAGACTTTCAACCTCTGGAAGTCATATTCTGAGTTGGTGATCCAGAGAACATGTGGGTATTTATTTTCATAGTGCCTAGATTTGGCATCCTCTCTAATGAAACAGACTTCCTGTGCTTTGGGGAATTGTTTTCCAGATCTTTGGGGGGTTAAATTCTCATAGTAGTAATAATTTTAAAATATGTTGTTTAGTGGAGAGGATGTAGGTCAGAAGTAGAGTGATTGTCTATCATATCACACATGAGACAATGGGTTCCATTCCCTGCACTGCCAAATGAATAAGTAAATAAATAAATAAGTAAGTAGGTCAGTAGATAGATAAATAAAATGAGAAATTTTTCTGATCTTTATTATTTTTATACTCCACACCTCTATCTTGTTCCAAATTTTTAAAATTACCACAAATGCAAATCATGTATCCACTAAGTGCTTACTCACACATATTCTCTGTGACACCATCTTTTCTGATTCTGTCTGTTGGATTCCCATATTGTGGATATTTCAAATACATGGTGTTGAGAGCCACAGCCGAAGGGGCCCCAGCAAACTTCCAGCTGCCGGCTGATGATTGGCTCACAGCGCCCCAGCAACATCTAGCTGATTGGCTCCTCTGCGGTGATGCTCATTGGGCTGTTTCCCTGCCCTTTCAGACCACGGAGCTGCTCATTGGGGGACTTTTTGGCTCCGCCCACATGACCCAGCCAATCGGCCTCAAGAGCAGTAGGATTGTGGGAGGTGGAGAGAAGCTTGTGTGGGAGAGAGAGGCTTGTGAAAAGCCAGTGGTGGCAGTTGAGGCTCTGAGGGTTTTTCCTGAGAGGCTGTTTTGTTTGGGTGTGTGGTTCTAAAAATAAAGTTAGTTTCTTTTGACAAGTGGCTCCTGATTGTGCCCAGCCAGACTGCGGCAACATGGAATAATAAAACATGTGATTTTTGTGTCTGATTGGGTTACTTAATATTTTTGAGGTTCATCCATGTTGTAGCGTGTACCAGCATTTCATTTTTATGACTTGGTAATATTCTACCATACATGTATGTGTTCTCACAATCATATTTTATTTATCTATCTGTTGATGGACACTTTGATTGTTTTTATCTTTTTGCTAGTTTGAGAGGTGCTCCTATGAACACTCATGTACAATTGCTTGAGTTTCTGTTTTCAGTTTATTTGGTAAATACCTTGGAGTGGAAATGGTATGTCACATAATAGTTTTATATATAAATTTTTAATGAAAAACCAAACAATTGTCTAGGCCTACTGTATAATTCTTAATTTCTATCAGAAATAGATAGTGATTCCAATTTCTCCATATTCTTACTACTAATAATTATCTTTTTCTAACCTTTTTATTGTAGTCACCTTAATAGGTGACAAGTGATATCTCATTGTGGCTTTAGATTCAGTTTTTGGTAGAGGTTTTGGACCTAGGGATGCTCTACCACTGAACTACATGCCCAGCTGCTTTAATTTCTTTTTGAAACACTATCTCTATGTAGCCTAGTGTAAACATTAATTCACATTCCTTCTGCCTCAGCCTCCAGAGTAGCTGGGATTACACCTGTGCATCACTGCACTGCCCAGCTAAGGTTATTTTTTATTTGGTATTGGGGATTAAACCCAGAGGAGTTTTTTCAATCTTTTTTATTTGTATTGTAAGAGAGGGTCTTGCTAAGTTTCTTTTTTTTAAAATTTATTCTTTATTGATTTTATTTTTTAATACATGACAGTGGAATGCATTACGATTTTTATTACACATATATACTGCAATTTTTTATATCTCTGATTGTATATAAAGTAGGTTGACACTCAATTCATGTTTTCATATATATACTTTGGGTAATGATGTCCATCACATTCCACCATCCTTGTTAATCCCCTGCCTCCTCCCTTTTTCTCCCTCCCCTCTTTCCTATCTAGAATTCATCTATTCATCCCATGTTCCCCTCCCTACCCCATTATGAATCAGCTTCCTTATATCAGAGAAAATATTCAGCATTTGTTTATGTGGGATTGGCTAACTTCACTTACTATTATATCCTCCAACACCATCCATTTACCTGCAAATGCCATGATTTTATTCTCTTTTATTGCTGAGTAAAATTCCATTGTGTATATATGTCACATTTTTTATCCATTCATCCACAAAGGGCATCTAAGTTCACTCCACAGTTCAGCTATTGTGAATTGTGCTGATATAAACATTGATGTGACTGTGTCTCTGTAGTATGCTGTTTTTAAGTCCTTTGCATATAGTCCAAGGAGAGGGAATGCTAAGTCAAATGGTGGTTTCATTCCCAGATTTCCAAGAAATCTTGATACTGCTTTCCATATTGGCTGCACCAATTTACAGTCCCACCAGCAGTGTATAAGTGTACCTTTTTCCCCACATCCTCACCAACACTTATTGATGTTTGTCTTCATAATAGCTGCCATTATGACTAGAGTGAGTGAGATGATATCTTAGAGTAGTTTTGATTTGCATTTCTCTGCTTGCTAAAGATGATAAGCAATATATATATATATATATATATATATATATATATATATATATATATATATATATTTGTTGATTGATTTTATATCCTCTTCTGAGGAGTGTCTGTTCAGGTCCTTGGCCCATTTGTTGATTGGGTTATTTGTTTTTGTTTTTGTTTTTTTTTTTTTTTTTTGGTGCTTAGTTTTTTTAGTTCTTTCTATACATTAGAGATTATTGCTCTCTATCTGATGTGTGAGGGGTAACTATTTGCTCCTGGGATGTAGGCTCTCTGTTCACCTCATGGATTGTTTCTTTTGCTGAGAAAAAAATTTTAGTGATTCTTGGTTTTAATTCTTGCACTATAGGGGTCTTATTAAGGAAGTTGGGGCCTAATCCCACACGATGAAGATTAGGGCCTACTTTTTCTTCTATTAGCTACAGAATCTCTGGTTTAATTCCTAGGTTGTTGATCCATTTTAAGTTTTGTACATGGTGAGAGATAGGGGTTCAATTTTATTTTGTTGCATATGGATTTCCAGTTTTCCCAGAATCATTTGTAGAAGAAGCTATTCTCCAGTGCATGTTTTTGGCACCTTTGTCTAATATAATATAATTGTAATTTTGTGGATTATTTTCTGTGTCCTCTATTCATTGGTCTACCAGTCAGTTTTGGTGCCAATCTCATGCTGTTTTTGTTACTATTGCTCTGTAGTATAGTTTAAGTTCTGGTATAATAATGCCACCTACTTCACTCTTCCTGCTAAGGATTGCTTTAGCTATTCTAGGTCTCTTATTTTTCCAGATGAATTTTATGATTGCTTTTTCTATTTCTATGAGGAATGCCATTGGGATTTTGATCAGAATTGCATTAAATCTGTAGTTTTGGGGTAGTTTTCCTCATTTCCTTCTCAGAGGATTTGTCACTAATATACAGAATGCCTTTGATTTATGGGTATTGATTGCATATCCAGCTACTTTGCTGAATTGATTTACGAGTTCAAGAAGTTTTCTGGTGGAGTTTTTGGTTCCTCTAGGTATAGAATCATATCATTAGCAAACAGTGCTAATTTAAGTTCTTCTTTTCACATATATATCACTTTGATTTCTTTCATCTGTCTAATTTCTCTGGCCAGAGTTTCAAGAACTATGTTGAATAAAAGTGGTGAAAGAGAGCATTGCTGTCTTATTTCAGTTTTTAGAGGGATTGTCTTCAATTTTTCTAAGTTTAGAATGATGTTGGCCTGAGGCTTAGCATAGATAGCCTTTGTAATGTTGAGATATGTTCCTGTTATCCCGAGATGAGATTTTATAGTGTTTGAAACATAAAGGGGTGTTGTATTTTGTCAAGTGCTTTTTCTGCTTCTTTTGAGATGATCATACGATTCTTTTCTTTAAGTCTATTGATGTGATAAATTACATTTATTGATTTCCATATGTTGAACCAACCTTGCATCCCTGGGATGAATCTCACTTGACTAGGGTGAACAATTTTTTTGATATGTTTTTCTATTTGATTTGCCAGAATTTTATTGAGAATTTTTGCATCTATGTTCATTAGAGATATTGGTGTGAAGTTTTTTTTCTTTGATGTGTCTTTGCCTGGTTTTGGGATGAGGGTGGTATTGGCTTTATAGAACAAGTTTGGAATTGCTGTCTCTTTTTCTATTTCCTGAAATAAGTTGAAGAGTATTGGTATTAGTTCTTCTTTAAAGGTCTTGTAGATCTCGGCTGTGTATCCATCCAGTCCTGGGCTTTTCTTGGTTGATAAGCTTTTGATGGCTTCTTCTATTTCCTCATTGATATTGGTTGGGGAATATCAATGAGGATATCAATGTTTAAGTTGTGCATATCTTCCTAACTCAATCTGGGCAAATCGTATGACTTAAGAAATTTGTCGATGCCTTTAATGTCTTCTATTTTATTGGAGTATAAGATTTCAAAATAATTTCTAATTATTCTCTGTATTTCTGTACTGTCTGTTGTAATATTATATTTTTCATCATGTATGATGGTAATTGAGTTCTCTCTCTTCTTATCTTCATTAGCATGGCTAAGGGTTTGTCAATTTTATTTATTTTTTCAAAGAATCAACTTTTAGTTTTTTTATTTTTTTCAAATGTTTCTTTTGTTTCGATTTCATTGATTTCAGCTCTAATTTTAATTATTTCTTGCCTTCTACTGCTTTTGTTGTTGATTTATTCTTCTTTTTCTAGAGCTTTCAGATGTAATGTGAGGAAATTTATTTGTTGACTTTTTTTTCTTTTAAAGAATAAACTCCATGCAATGAACTTTCCTCTTAGTACTGCTTTCATAATGTCACAGATATTTCTATTTGTAGTGTCCATTTTCTCATTTAACTCTTAAGAATTTTTTAATCTGCTCTTGATGTCTTCTGCAACCCATTGTTTATTCAGTGGCATATTGTTTAGTCTCCAGGTGTTGGAGAAATTTTTAGTTTTTATTTAGTCATTAATTTCCAATTTCATTCCATTATGATCTGATAAAATGCATGGTAATATCTCTACTTTTTGTATTTGGTAAGAATTGCTTTGTGGCATAGTATATGGTTTATTTTAGAGAAGGATCCATGTGCTGCTGAGAAGAAAGTGTATCCACTTAATGCAGGTTGAAATATTCTATATATGTCATTAAGTCTAAGTTTATTGATTGTGTTAATGAGCTCTATAGTTTCTTTATTCAACTTTTATTTGGAATATCTATCCAGTGGTGAGAGAGGTGTGTTAAATTCACCCAATATTATTGTGTTGTGGTAAATTTGACTCTTGAACTTGATAAGAGTTGATTTGATGAACATAGCTACACCATTGTTTGGGGCATATATATTTATGATTGTTATGTCTTGTTGGTGTATGGTTCCCTTTAACAGTATGTAATATCCAACTTTATCCCTTTTGACTAAACTTGGCTTAAAGTCTACTTTATTTAATATGAGTATGGAAACCCCTGCTTGCTTCCACAGTCCATGTGAGTGGTATGATTTTCCCCAACCTTTCAACCTCAGTCTTGTTCATCTTTTTCTATCAGATGAGTCTCCTGGAGGCAGCATATTTTTGGTTATTTTTTTTTATTCAATCTGCTAGCCTATGTCTTTTGATTGGTGGGTTTAAGCCATTAACATTTAGGGTAACTGTTGAAACATGGTTTATATTTTCAGCCATATTTGTTTATTTTTGTTATTTTACTTGAATTGGTTTTCCTCTTTGATTAGTTTTTTCCTTATTGTACTACTTCCCTCTGCTGATTTTCATTGTTGTTTTTCATTTCCTCTTCATGAAATATTTTGCTAATGATGTTTTGTAGTAACAGTTTTCTAGCTATAAATTCTTTTAACTTTTGTTTATCATGGAAGGTTTTTATTTCATCTTCAATTCTAAAGCTTAATTTTGCTGGATACAAGATTCGTGGTTGGTACCCATTATCTTTTAGAGCTTGATATATGTTGATCCAGGATCTTCTAGCTTTCAGGGTCTGTGTTGAAAAATCTGCCATTATTCTGATTGGCTTCCCCTTATGTGTAATCTTATTCCTTTCTCTTGTGGCTTTTAAAATTCTCTCCTTATTCTGTATGTTGGGCATTTTCATTATAATGTGCTTTAGTGTGGGTCTGTTGTGATTTTGTACATTCAGTATCCTGTAGGCTTCTTTAATTTGGATTTCCAATTCATTCTTCATGTTTGAAAAGTTTTCTGATATGATTTCATTGAATAGATTGTTCATTCCTTTGGTTTGGACCTCTATGCCTTCCTCTATCCCAATAACTCTTAATTAGGTCTTGCTATATTATCCCATATTTCTTGAATGTTCTGCTTGTGGTTTCTTATCATTTTCACTGTGTGGTCTATGTTCTTTTTAAGATGATTTATTTGACCTTCATTGTCTGATTTCCTATCTTATAAGTGGTCACTCTGTTAGTGTTACTTTCATTTGAGTTTTTAATTTAGTTTATTATTTCTTTCATTTCAAGAATTTCTGCATTTTTTATGTAGCTCATTGTCAAAGTGATCTTTCACTACCTGTATTTGTTCTCTTATGTCTTCTTGGAAATCCCAAAACATTTTAACCATGTATATCCTGAAATCTTTCTCTATGATTGTTTCTTCTGTAGCTCCCAATTTTTCTAGTGATGTGTTGTCTTGATTTGTTTGTGGTACTTTCTGCCTTTGTCTTTTCGTGTTGCTCATGTGTCTTCATTTCCAGCTCTGTGGATCTGGTATGTTGTTGTTTTTACCCTATAGATTTGTAGTGCCCTTGCAAGGTTCCAAGATCTCTCCTTTGTGGGGGAAGGACAATGTTAACAGATCCCTATATCAACAATACATTACCTATGAACAAATTGTTGTTATTAAGACATTTAGAGTTTAGTCTCAATGTTTAGAAATGTTGGATTACATTATTATTTAAAATATAATCAGTAGTTTGATAAAAATTAAGTTTCATGGACAATGAATTGGGGTCAGGCATAGGATGATATGCTGAGGGGAAAAGATGTGAGGGTATAAAGTTAATATATTTTAGGAAATGTGAAGGAGAAATCCAGTGAAGAGGGTTAGTAGCAGGAGAATAGATAGGAGGTAATTTGGGGTAGACAATTAATTGGGGAGACAATAGAGTACATAAAACAAACACGCATAAGTTTTGGGGAAAATACAGGATGTTAAAATAGTATAATTTGGAGAGTGAAGGAATAAAAAAGGGAAAGAAAGAAGGAAAGAAAAAGAGAAGAAGAAAGAAAGAAAAAAGAGAGAAAAGGGGGCTTATGAAATTCCTCTATATTATATTATTCAGGTGACTCAGTCCTCAAAGTCCTATTTCATGCAAAGTTCTTGCTTTTACATATGTTGGGTATCACAGAGCAACATAGAATGCTGCCTCCTCTGGTCTGCCATCTTCAAAGATGTGTTTTAAATGTCCATTTTTATGGGGTACTTTGTGGTTATTCAATACATGTACATAAATCATAGTAGTAAGTATTTTCATCTCTCCAAATATTAATCATTTTTATGTGTCAGTAATTCCTCCACTCTGATCTTGTTGTCCCTCACTGAACTGTTACCATCTGCCTTTCCCTTCTCTTCCGATTCTCTGGTGACAAGTTTTTGTTCTTTTCTACTATATTTACCTATTAATTTCTATAAATGAGTGAGAACATGTGGTATTTGTCCTTGTGTATCCAGTGTATTTCATGTAACATAATGAAGGCCATTGAGCAGTTTTTATTATGGTAAGGTTACATAAAAGAAAATTTACCATTCTGATGCTTTCTAAGAGTACAGATCAGAGTCAGTAAGCACATTCATACTATTGTGAGAACATTCACCATCCATCTACAGCATTTTTAAATTGTCCTACCCTGTCATGTGTAGCTATAAAATAAGAATTCCTCACTGATTCTCTTCCTCAGCCCCTGGTGACTCCTATTCCTTTCTGTCTATATAAGTTTCTGCTCTCAGTTCCCCCTTCTGTATTAGAGTCTTATAGAATTATATATATACAATAACTTTATTTTATTTATTTATTTTATGTGGTGCTGATGATGAAACTCAGAGTCTCACAACTGCCAGGTAAGCATGCTACCACTGAACCACAACAGCAGTTCTAGCATTAGACTGAATGTTCACTTGCAATAATGACTTCAATTTTCATAAAGTACTCCCATACATATTTATTTTTTCTATTCCAGTTTGAGTTACGTTTCATTTTATGCCCAGGTCATGTTTTGTTTATACATTTGTATGTTTTTTAAACATTGACTTATTTCCACCATGGGCTATCATTAATAATGCTACTTTGAGCACTGTTGTACCTATGATTACTTGAGTTCCTACAATCAATGTTTTAATAAATCAATAAAAGAACAATCAATGGATCAGGTGGTAATTCAGGGCAATACATATTAACAAATTCAGTTTGGCAAAATGCAGCTCATTGAAACATTTATTAAAAAGATTAAAAAGTGCTGTACAGTTTCAACATATTAAAAAGAGCTAACCCAGGCCATGAGCCCTATAAGGAAGACTTCCCTGAATACACCCAATATGGAATATAAATGCCCAAGGAAGTAGCTCATTGGTAAAATTGTGCAGGACTCAGTAATAAATACAAGACCACCTGAGGTCACACTGGTGAATTCAGTAGAAGAAAATGAGAAATGAGCACTCAAAGACATGTAGAAGAGCCACAGGAACAAAAGGGAACACAGAATATGATGTGAGGATTTTTGTTTAAACTTTGCCAAGCAGGAGCTTCTTGGGCTAAGAGTGATGGCCTGGAGAACACTGAGGAGGCAGGTCACACAAATAGAGAAGACCCTCAAAAATCTGTGTAAGTAGATAGGTAATTTACATTTGATGTCATCCCCAAAATCTGGAGATACTTACACATTTGTAGCTATGAATCCCATAATTATCATCATACCTAAGTGATTTAGGGCCAAAGACCAATGATGAGGTTGGTGGGCTTTAGCCTGTGCTGAAGAAGGATTGTGAAGATGTGGAAGAGAAGAAGGATGGTGTTGGCTGAGATCCCAAGGCCAACTTCAGAGAAGAATGCATTTTTATGCTAATATAATCATATAGTTTGTTGGTCTTTTTCATCTTTCTAGCAAGGAATCACATAGTGTACATTTTAGGAGAAACTAAAGAAAAAGTCTTTATTTCAAATAGTATCTATCACATTTGTTGATCTCAACCTATATGATTATCATCAGGAAATGTGAGAATTAACCCCAACACATCATTTTCCCATTTCAGCACCCAAGTCTCTTTGACACCCTCCAGATGCCATTTTCCTATTATTTCTAAAACAGATCCAAATTATATAATAATTGGAGGTCTCCCACTATTCATTATATTTCCTATATGTTCAGAATTACCATATAGAGAATCAGATGTGACTGTGAGCTTGAAAACGAAATGCTTACTGTCCTTGATGGGGCCTCCCTGCAAATGGGATGTTCTGTCAAGGTCTAGATAAGGTGACAGCAAGCATACTTGCACACAAGATGTTTGTTGTCTTTGATGGGGCCTGCCTGCAAACAGGAGGTTCCTTCAAGGTTTAGATAAGGTAACAGTGGACATGCTTGAAAATGAGGTGTTTGCTGTCTTTGGTAAGACTTGCTCGCAAATGGGATGTTCTGCCAAGTGGGCTAGGAGGGTGCTGAGAAAATTTTTATCTGTTCTTAACAAAGAGCAGAGCTCAGTATGCTTCTGGCCAAGAGTAGATTAAGCCATGAGAAGCGGTTCACTTCTGATTAAAAAGTAAGACTTCTGTATACTATGTTTAACTAGCCTAAAGACCTGATTTATTGCTGTTGGAAGCCTGCCTTCTTTGTTCACAATACTATAAAAAGACTGCTGTATACAATAAAGGGGATATTTTTCTTCTGCTGCTTCAGCTTCTTCTGCTTCTTCTTTCTTGTTCATGCTGACCTGTGTTTGAGTTATTTGCAACATTATTGAAAATAGTTTTTGATTATATTACATCCTGAGTTTTTTTGGAGTAGTGCCTTACTTGTTTTTCATCTTTCTCTTCTTGACTAAGCTCAAAGTACATATTGGAAACTTTACAATTTTTGGTTTATAAAATTGGGAAGATTGCATAATAGTAGAAAATTCCAACTCCCTCAAGAATTGAATCTCAACAAAGAAGGTGTACACCTAGGTATATTATTTTACTGCTGTCTTCATTGTGATTTATTACTAGTCCTAATATCTTTAATGCATCAACTGAGACAACATTGAACAGTACACACTCTTAAGAAATATTGTTTGAATTTGCATCCGTGTTCTTTCATTGAGTTCAAATATGACCTTGGGCAGTCTATGATGATGAATGTCAATCATCACATCTATAAATATGGGCCATCAGATTACCTGAATTCTAGAGATATTATCTGTGGAAAAAATTAAATATCAAATATGGAAGTGTTTCTGACATATAATGATCTATATAGAAATGTTGGTCATTACGTTTTAATTTTGCAGTTCCCCATATTTGTGACTTGGAGGATTTAATTCAGTTATTTTTATAATGACTACATCTGATGCTGGCTCAAAAAAATTATTATGTTAGAATATGTTAGCAATATGTGTAGAAAGTTAGTTAATTGTATTTTAGGATTGTGTTTGAATCTCTGGTGTAGCTATTCATTTTACCTATTTGTTATTATCATCACCTAAATAACTATCCTATATTAATCATGTCCAGTTATCAAATATTAGTAGAAATATACTATAATATTTTCTACTCAGTGATCTGGAATTAGGGTAGTTGTTAAAGTCATAGTTAAAACATATTCACAGTAATTCCATTGTACTGTAATGCATTTTTATTAAAGAAAAAGCATTTGATTCTAGCCTAAAAGATGGACCACCACAAGAGTCCCAATTTTCTTCTTCAGGAAGTAAGCAGTTCTTCAGTTCAGAGGCCTAAGCATAAAGTTGATACAGAAAATTTGATGTTGACAAAGTGATGGAATATTTTCTATTCAAGCCATGTTTATGCTTTAATTCAAGTGTCTGAAATAATAGATGTGTGTTTAAAATCACTTATAGCTACAAAAAATAAGTCATCATAAAATCATAAATGTGAGGCTAAATCATTTTATGACACTTAGAATGTGTAGATCCATAAGGCAAAATACTAAGAGAAACTTAAAAGTCAAATATTCATGAACATGGGATACTATTTAAAAATCTAAGGTGATATAGCTCCTTGGTGAAAACATTGAAGGCTTGATTTTTGTTAATTTTAATTTTTAATTGTAATCTAATATTTGTCCTTGGAATTGGGATCCAGCACTACAGTTCAACATGTGAAAACAGTGTGTAGTTTTCTAATCATGGTAATTTCCATCTTCTCAAATATTATCATTTTTATGTTTGAAGCTGTAAACATCTTCTCTGGTTATGTTGAATTGTAAAAGTAATTATTATAGACTGTAATCACCCTATGTGCTATAAAACCTAAGAGTTATATTTACTTTTTTCTCTTTTCTGTTTTTGGCATTTATCGCCCACTGTCTGTTTTATTGGCTTTCTTACAATCTAGGAAGCTTTTCTGCTTTGGTCTTTTAAAAATGGTTTTAGGCCAGTTGCAGTGGCACATACCTGTAATTCCACTGGCTCTGGAGATGAAGATCACAAGTTCAAAGCCAGCCTCAATAACTTAGAAAGGCCCTAAAGCAATGTATTGAGACCCTGCCTCAAAATAAAATGTAAAATTGCTGGTGATGTTGCTCCGTGATTAAGTACCCTGGATTCATTTTTTTCCAAATTGTCTTTTCTCAATAAAAAAAAGTATATTATGGAACACAGCAAAACAAATTTTGCATTCTCTCAGAACATTTCTGTGACATAAAAGGATCTGCTTTAATTCATATTATGCATTTGAGCCTTACAAAACCAAGAATTATACGACCACTGAATGACATATTTTTTTCACCTGTGGCTCAAGGCTGTTGTTGGATGAAAACGTTAAGTTCAGTGTGACCCAGAAATACACGATTCTAGAAACTGGAGTAATGAAAAGCAGGAGTATATAGGTGCTGTGAATTTGCAATAATATTCAGAAACTCAAAGATTTGTTTCTTCATTGCCTTAAAGCAATTGGGAAATTGTTTTCTGAAAGTAAATTACTATTACTCTCAGTAAAACTTATATTATTTTCTGATAGTGTGCCTTAAATAAGGGGACAAAATTTTATGTAATCCACAAGTAATTTCCTCCATTTAGTGACAGGAGAAACCACAGAAATATATGTTTTCTAGTTATCTTGCTATCTCCAGTTTGGAACCACAAATAATCCTATTACTAAAGGATGCACATCAAGTATATATGATTAAAATTATTTAAACATATTATAGTAATATTGTAAAGAAAAATCTATAGTAATGGCCATGCTGCTGAACCATTGTTGTTAGAAAGCATCATAAGGAATTGATAACAAAGATAAAGATAAGCTAAGAGAAATCCTGTGGCATGTCCCTCCCCAACTTGTGCCCATTGAACTCACTCCTAGCACAGCACAGTCTAGGAGATCAGAGGACATAACATAATCACTTCCCCATCAGTGGGGTGATCTGTGAAACAGATAAGGACTACGGAGCAATGATTCTGGTTTGGCACCTGAATACCATCTTTTACCAGGCACTAAGCTGCCTCTGGACTAGAAATTCTCTGTGTAATAATGTATAAATCACATCAAGTCTAACATAAATTTCTGAAATAGATCACGTTTGAAGAATTCACCTCTTGTAAGAGGAAGGAAAGGCCAAGTGAGTACATGAGAAAAAGAGATCACACATGAAAAACAAATATCAAAAAAAAAAATCAGAAGTTTTGTTAGAGTTTATACTTAAGATTGAAGGACCCTCATTGTTAACATTCCCCTTATTATCTGGATCAAGGGATAATGAAAATCCTGGCGGACTGTATGATACATGCATCATCATCCATGTTCCCACAAACTAGTAAGAACTTCTTGGGTAGTAAACATGAACTGAAGATCCGGAAAAAAGTAGAGAGAATTACAGAAGGAGGAAACCCCTCTGCAAACTTCATTGCAAGATTGGGTTTTTAGAACCCTCTGCTTGGGCAGATTCCACTGCAAAGCAGGGAAGGGAGACCGCATCTGTTCTCTCATCTGCAGTGAGAACCATCCCAACTCTGTTTTAGGGGTGAAATGACTAATAAATCCTATTATTTACTCACCACTTAGCTATGCATGTGCAGACTCACATGCTTTGATTTGTCATTCCCACACAGCTCAACTTCACCACTATTACCAACCCTCCCCATCCTCCCCTTCTATTCACTAAGGTAGAAATGGACAAAGGGAATTAGGGAAGTGAAATTGGTTTAGATTCAAGCAAAGGGTTTGGGACCAAGGTTCATGTAGGCAGCACCCTCTACCATATGGCACTACTTGTGCTAAAAATCTATGAAGAAAGCAAAACCAATCACTCAACAGATATCAGTCTTGTGTGCACATCTGCTGTGAAACTCCTTAATTCCAGCAACATGACGAGCAAAACCCTGGACAATATTTGGACAAATGAATGGCAGTTATTTCTCAGAAATAGAGGTGAGAATTATCAGTTGCTTTTGTATATTGGCAGAGTAGTAAATACAGCTTAGCATTCACACTTATAGCTGTGATATTTATATTATGCTATTTAAAATTTCTCATGAGAAAAGCCACTAGAAGAGAAAATGTTATTTTAAATTAAAGAAATAAAAATCCACAGAGGTGCTTCTTCACAGATGCCAAACTCTCATTACTGGGAAACCCAAGGAGTCTTATAGGGCAGTCTGTCCCCCTGATTGATGTAGTTATGTAAAATTCAAGTCCTATTTTTCTTCCCCACAACTTTGGCTTTTCTGTGTCATCTTGTTCTTTGTGTTTTAGTGACCAGAGAAGGAAATAGGTTCACAATTATTTGTTCATGCTAAAGACAAAACAAAAACGGAATTTGTGAAAATATCAGAAATTTAAGTACAGTGATCAGGGTAGGATGGGATTCCACTTACCTAAATGTTTCTTTAAACAAAATCAGATTCAGACATTTCCATTATGACAGAAATTAGAAAGGGTATATATGTATGTATATAGTCACATATGCATACACCTATGAAATTAATACATAAAAAACTAATGAACACAAATATTCTTCCTCCAAACTTGGAAATTATATTCCTGGGTATTTTTAATCTAGGAATGGGAAACTACCAGCATGTTCATTTGATTTTCCAAAATGTTCAGTGTGTTTCCAAACCCTTTTATCATGATCCTCTCATTTGTCATTTCCTCACTGAGAGAGTGCAGGGTCAGGCAATTTTTAATTTTTTGAGTTAAACTGGATCCAAAGATTTCATGAGAAATATAAGTAGTTTATAGCATTGTGATATTGCCCTCCATGAAATGAAGTTTTGAACACAGAATCTTATTTCCTTCTAAAAATTTAAAATCTTATAATTACTCAAGTTATAGAATTCACCTCAATATTCTATTTTATTTATGAATATCACAGAAGCAAATTTATAAGTGAAAAATGCTAAATTAGAGCTGGGGTTATGGCTCAGTGGTAGAGCACTTGCCTAGCATGTGTGAGGTCCTGGGTTTGATTCTCAGCACCACATGAAAATAAATAAAATAAATGTTTATAAAATATTAAGTTAAAACTCATGTCTTCCTTTATAATATGTATAAAAATAAGTAATGTTTAAAATCTCTTGAAGACATTTCATATGTAAGTTGTATCACTGGAAGTCATTAAACTTAGAACAAATAAGAAGCTAAAATTAATCAACATTCCCTATTTAAAAAATGACTCATTTTAGGAGGATATAAATTTAAAAAGCAAACATTATTAGAAGAAAATATCCTCAATGTACCATACAGAACACAGTCCTCTGGGCTGAGTAGAACTATTGGAACTGATGTGTCTCTTCTGCAGCTACAAGAAACTTTACTATTATGCTAAAATTCCCTTCTTCCACAGCCTTTCCATGACTCAACTGCACACTACTTCTGAATGCAGAGGCACTTACCCAGATGGATGAGGCCAGGGAGGATGTGGTGCAGGTAATAGCCTAAAGAGTTGCACGTTTTAAGAAAAGAATGTCTCTGCAGGCCTGTAATTTTAATGTCTATAGAAAGATGACAAAAATCCCCCTGGAAAACACATAATTGTGGCTTTCCCAGTGGAACATGTCAGCTGTCTCTTAATTTTACTTTTTTCTTTGGTGGAAAGAAGCAATCCTGGGAGAGCTGGTCTCCAAACTTTTCTCTAGACAAATTTGGAAAGTGTCTCAATTGGGATCATATCCCAAACCTAGTTGCTATTATTCTGATCATAAGATCAAATTAGTCTAGTTCCATTAAACAATTTGCAATGCCTCAACTTTAGGATGAGGGATTCCTGGCACCTCCCATGGTTCCACTGTGGCTCTGAGGGTCCTCTTCCTATTTTTTGTGATGGGCTCCTCTTCCCTAGCTTGTCCCACATGAAGCACCTGGTTTTGGGGTAGTGTTGTTTGTGTATGCCACCATTTCCAAACTGGCAGTTTTGTGATTCAGGCTCTAAGTAAAATATTAAAATTAATCTGAAATTTTTTTTTAAAAGTAGAAGCAGAGCTGAAGGCCATAGGCTGAGGAGATCACAGGAAGATTGAACATGGAGCTGAGTCAGAGTCCATGCTGGGAGGCCACCCTAAGGAACCCGTGATTAGCCGTCATACTCACTAATGGAGGTAATGGAGGTAGAGAGAAGGCCTGCCCTTTCTTTGAAAGAAACATGTAACATTAGCTCAGTCTCCTGTATACTATATATAAAGTTATATGAAGCATTAAATATGAAATGGAGAGTTGTGATGTAGAGTCAAAAGATAGCACAATCATTTCAAGCAGGTTACTGATATTCCAGGTGTTGGAATCAGAAGATACTGCTTTATCACAACCATTGTCTATATGTGAAGGGTTAATAAAAGTATCATAAAAGTGGAAAATTAGTCATTTCTAGAAAGATTTGGAAACTTGAACTAAATGAAAATATATAAAATAAAAAAACTGTAACCTCTACAAATAATATTTCACATGGTTGATTCTAGGGTAGTTTGAAAGCTGCAGAAAAAAATTTACATGAAATGCCAAAGCATGAGACCTCCAAAGCCATGTGCAAGAGAAATATTAAATAGGAGAAGAGCATAAATAGTTGAATAAGCATATGTGTGATAAGGCAGGACTCATTTGAGGAAGAGGAAGTCCAGGGCTTCACGTGCTGTGGGAAAGTTTATCCTCTAAGGCCAGACCCCATCCTGGCCCAGCCACACCTCTGCCTTTGCTGAAGTGGGTTGTGCCCTATTTCCTTGCATGGCATTGCCCATTGATCACCAAGGCACCACCTGGAATTCTCTACTATATGCACACTTATTCCCTGGGCGTATTCTGGGGTGAGTTGTTGCAGAGGGGTTGCCTTGTGTCCCCTCAGCTTTGTGGAGTCTTCTTTTCTTTGGAGCCACAAAGAGCTCTTTGGAGAGCTGCAGAAATGCAGACACTCACCCTGTTTTTTCTGTGGTTTTTCAGTGGACTTGATGCACAAAATTGAGCAGGTGAGCCCAATCTCTTTGTCTAAGCTTCTCTGATTTTTAATAGAAAAATGATTCCATCCCTAATTGTGAGCATTAGAGACAAACACCCTGATACCTGGACTTTAGCTCTAATCAGTGAAACAAAAATATCTGGGGAGTACTCTCAAGCATTGGATTTATTAAGCTTTCAGGAAGGTTCCTAGATGTAGTGACTAGTATAAAATAAATGTTAATGGACCAAGGTCTTGGGTACATAGCATACATTTGTATTCCGGCTTTTATATATATATACTTATAGAGGCTTGAATAAATTTTTGTTTTTGGTACTGGGGATTAAACTCAGGAGCACTTAACCACTGAGTCACATCCCCAGCCCTATTTTGTATTTTTATTTACAGACGGGGTCTCACTGAGTTGCTTAGCACCTCACTTTTGCTGAGGTTGGCTTTGAACTCACAATCCTTCTGCCACAGCCTCCTAAGCTGCTGGGATTGCAGGCATGTGCCACTGCACCCAGATTGAATACATTGGTAACTTCTCACAACTTCTATTTATTTGTCTGTAAAATGAGGCTGATGCCACTTGCTTACCAAGACTATGATAAGAATTAAATGAAGTTATAGATAGTAGGCACTTGGTGCATAGTGAGTGCTCCATAAAGCCAGGGGAGGACAGGCCTTTGTATTTTTGCTTTGTGGGTATCCAGCCTTAACTCTGTTGGCAAAGCCCTGAACAACTTAGCAAAACACTGTTTAAAAAAAATACAAAAAAAAAAAAAAAAAGGACTGGCGATGGCTATGTGACTCAATGATGAAGCATGCTGAGTTTTAGTCACTGGTACCAAAAAAGTCACTTATATTAAGACATTATAATTATTTTAATAGTATGTTTATTGTTACATATACACGTATGGGCATAACATCACTGATCAGTCTCATTTCTCAGTGCCTGAATCATCTCTCTTATCCTCTCTTCCACCAGTCTAAACTCAACTATTCTCTCTCCAACTTTTTTGAGATCCACTTATTTTTTCATTCCATTTTTTCTTTTACCTTTCACATACGAGAGAAAACACTTGACAATTGACTTTCTGAGTCTGGTTTATTTTATTTCTCCAGGTTCTGATGTTCTCCAGGTTCATTCATTTCCCACAAATGATATAATTCCATTCTTGTTTATGGCTGAGTAGAATGAGTAAACTTGTGAAAATATGTGTAGGTGCTATTTTCTGGGGTTGTCACCTGCCAGCACACAGGATCTCCAGTGTCCAAGCTCAGCCTACCATTGTGTGAGCCAGATAATGAATATGCAGGAAGCAAAAGGTCTCACGTGAACAATTTGAGGTCCTCCCATTTGTGGCTCTGACTGCTTGTACATGAACCAACCAGCATGGTCACTTCAAGAGTGTACTTCATTGTCTGCATTAATGACTAATCTGTCTTGGTTAGTCAGTACAGTTTTGTTCTCTGTTTTCAGTACAGTTTTGCTCTCAAGAGAAGGGAGTTGATATGATGGTAGAATCTCCTGATTCTCCAGGTGTCAGATATGGGATTTGGCTCCTTCCCACAATTCTTTCCCTTTTGTCCATTCATGAAACTGCCTTTATCAGCTTTACATTAGTCTGCTCTTCATGTGGCACCTTTTTATTCATCCTGGCCCTGAGCTCTGGTTGAGGGCAGGAAATCTAATGTCAGAGCAGACCTGGGCCCATTGGCCAGGTGAAATTCATTATTTTTTTTTTTTTACTCTTCAGGAATTTATGTTTCCCATGTTGTGGAGTGGGATTGACAGCTAGTAATGCTGACACTTAATGACATCAGGAGTCATTGATCATCATGTTCTGTAATATTGTGTTTGGGACTTTTATCCCTGCCCCCTTCACTGGCAATAAGAACTCTATGAGCAGAAGCCATGTTTACACCCATCTTGCAGGACAGGGATGCTGAGCTGTGTAAAGTAAACTTGCTTAAGGTCATACAGCTAGCAAATGGCAGCTTCATTGTAGCTGTGGAAACAGAGGAAAAACATGCACAATTGAGCATGGTAAAGTGATGGCAAGTAATATTCAGGTCATAGAGCAGGAAAAGGAGGAGCAGGTGCAATGGAAGACCTGGCTATAACCAGGGTATAGGCAAGGCCCCTGAGGAGGTGAAAGCAGAGGCCAGAGTTCAGGGTAGAAGCAGGCTGCACTCCTATCTTAAAGAGGTGGCTCAGACAGTAACACCATAGGAGACCTGGGCCTGCCTGACCGTTCACTTGCAGGAATGGGGCCAAGTGGGTGGTTTCCAAATTTGACATGTAGAAATGCAGAATATGAGGATAGGGCTTGGTGGAAAGCCCCAAGCTCCTTGCTGTTGTATGTGCATGTACATAGGTGCACACATGGAGGAATGCCCAGAGAGTTGATAACCTGTGTAAAATTCAGAGAAGTGGTCATATTGAAGGAACAATTGAAAAGACAAAATTATGATTTGAAATATATTTTAGTCTGTTTGGACTGCTATAAGGAAGTACTAGAAACTATATACCTTACAAGCAAAACAATTTTATGTGTGGACCTCTGAAAGCTCAGATGTCCAAGATCAAGTTTCCAACATGTTTATTGGCTATGTAGAACCTGCTTTTTCATAGACAGCTCTAATTTGAAGGTTTGTTTCCCCTCGAGTACCTTGGTTGAACTCATCTCCATTAAGGTGATGGTATTAGGAGGTGAGTCTTTGGGGAGATGATGAGGTCCTGAGGCTGGAGACTTCATCAGTGGAATTAATGCTTTTCTGAACAGGTGCCATAGGCTATCTAGATTCTTCCACCACATGAGGACACAGCCAGAAGCTTCCATCTATTAGAAATGTACTCACCAAGCATTGAATTACCTTTCCACAATGTGGAAAATGAGTGTCTGTGGCTTATAAGTCCCCTAGTTTATCATAATTTATTATAGCAGCTTGATGAGTGTAAGGAAGTGCACCATATGTGTCCTCACAGGATGAAATGAGAAGTTTCTTTGTGGATCTTTTTAAATAAAGAACAATAATTTCATTCCATGGCTCTACCCTCGTGACTTAATAACCTGCAAGACCCCACCTTTATCTGTCTAGGCTCATGATAAGCTACCACAACATTCAAGTATTTACTCACACAGGTTCTAGGACTAGTCATTTTACCCCAAGTGTAAATAACCAAGCTTCTGAAATCTGGCCCTGGAAGTAACTGTCAAGTCTTCTCTGTGTTCTTGGCATTAAACTGTTAAAGAATTCTTCAGTGTATATTAATAGTAGTATCTGTGTATTCAGCAGGCTGCTCACTGTAGATAAGAAGTGGCCCCTGCCCTTGTAAACTCCAGTCTAATGAAGACAGCATGAAACCCATGTGTTCCCTTGTTGTGCTGACAGTAAACATTGCACATTAATCCTGGCATCCTATATTGCCATAACATTGACCAGTAACTGTTACACCACAAACAGGATTGCTACTTTAGGTAAAAATTTTGTTCACATTGGAGTAAAAGATCCTGGAAATCATGCAAGCTTAAAAAATTATTTAGTCACAGAATAGTATGGTTCATGTTTGGGTGGTCAGACTCTCACCTGTATGTCGGGCTTGATTTTTGTCCTTTGATTTAATTCGATGTTTTAAACATGGTCATTGTTTATGTGGCTCGAATATAAACTCATGTTAAAATACACTGAAGTCTCACCTATACTCCATGCCCACTAATCTCCTCTCATTGCCACTCATGGACATCTGTTTTAATTTGTTTCTAGTATATATTCTTACGGTTTCTTGTTCTGGTAGGAGGCAAGAGTAATGTTATGTTATTATGTAAGTTTCTTTCTTACCCATAAGGGAGTGCTCCTGTATATTCTGTCTGCCCCTTATTTTTTACTCAATGAAACAACTTGGAAAACACTCCACATATGCAAAGATCTTAACTTTCCATGGTGTAGATAGCCTCCATGTCCATCATTTGATTAGTTCCAACTTTGATCTATTTCTGAACTTTATTTCTTAACAACATTTCTGTACTGAATAGCTCTAGGCATCTATTTTATATTCCTGCAAATGCATCTTCAGCATTCAATCCTGCAAGAAATATTGTTTTATCAATGGCTGATTTTTCTATAATTCCAAATAATAAAGCCCAATTAGATGGAGGGTTGCAAACTTTTTCTTTCTCCCAGAAGGTATATGAGTTCATGCTTTCCGTAGATTCCCCCAGTAGACAGAGGCCACATTTTGGATATTCTGTGCACTATCACAGTGTGCTTGTAATTTCTTCTGTTTTTTTTCTGAGGGAACCATTTCCTTTTTTCACATATGATTGATATTATGTCATGGTTACAGAAGAAAACAGCAGTGTCCTACCCTTAATAAACCCATGGCTTGATGACAATCCAATGCTGAAACCAATAATTCCTTTCCAGTATGATGATCACAAAGGACACAATGCATTTTGGTAGTTTGTGTCTTCCAACAAATTGATCTATATAATCTAAGTTCTTATACCTATGAGATGAGAGTTGTAAACATTGTTTATTTATTTTAATGTTCAGGTATTAATTGTGATAACATAATTTATTTTTTAGTTAGAGGTTTATCTACATATTGACCTCTAAAAAGAACTAAGGACATGAGCCCTAGAAGAAAGACTTCCTGGAATAACCCCAATATCAAAAATAAATGCCTTAGGAAGTAACACATTGGTACAATTGTTCAGCCTACAGTAATAAATATAAGAACATGTGAGGTCATATTGGCGATGGCAGTAGAATAGAATGAGAAGCAAGCATTCAAGAACATGTAGAATACCCTCAGGGAACAAGGAATCACAGGCTCTGGTGTGGGAATTTATGGTTGAACCTTACCAAGCAGGAGCTTCTGGGGCTGAGGGTGATGTCATAGAGGAAACTCAGCAGGCACGTGGTACAAATGAAGAAGCTCCCCCAAAAACCTGTCAAAGTAGATTATTAATTTACATTTGATGTCATCTCCAAAATTCTGAGACAAAAACATCTGTAGCTATGACTCCATAATTATCAGCACCCATAGGTGTATTAGGGCCAAGATACCAATGGTAAAGTTCATGGGCTAGATAAGGAATGTGAAGTTGTAGAAGCGATTGATGGAGTTAGCTGGGATCTCAAGATGAACTTCAGAGAAAAAATGTTTCTTATACTAGTAAAGTAATATAGTTTGTAGGTCTTTTTCATCTTTCTTTATATTCCATATAAATAGAATATATTTTAGGAGAAAATGAAGCTGAAGTCTTTATTTCAAATAGAATCATTTCATCAATCTCAGCCTCTCCTATCACCAGGAATATATGTGAATTCATCCAACACACCCTTTTCCCACTTCAGTTATCAAGTCTCTCTAACACTCTCCAGGTGCCATTCCCATATTATTACCAAATCATGTCTGGATTGTGTAATGGGAGTTGTGCTCCCCTTGTACATTAAGCCAATGGGCTTTCTTATAGATTCAGAATTACCATATATTATCAAAATAGTTCTTGATATAATCTCATCTTGAGGTTTTCTGGGGTAGTGTGTTACTTTAATTTCATCTTTCTCTTCTTGATTAAGCACTAGGAACATATTGAAAACTCTACAATTTTTGGTGAATTGATATGGGAGGATTGCTCAAAAGTAAAGAATTGCAACCTTCTCAACAAATGAATCTCAATGTAGTAGGTGTGCACATAGGTGTATTGTTTCAGTGCTGTCTTTTTGAGTATTTATTACCAGACATAATGTCTTTAATATATCATCTAAGATGACACTAAGAATCATGCCCTCTAAGATATTTTTAAGTTTGTATTTATGATCTTCATTGAGTTCAAGTGTCACCTTGATACTAAATCTGATCATCTCGTATGACATATAAGGAGTCATATTACTTACACTCTAGAGCTATTATGTATGAAAGAAGAACAAGTATCAAATATGGATGTGTTTCTGACATTTCAATAGAAATGTTGGCCATTATGTTTTAATTATGCAGTTCCTCATATATATGACTTGGGAGATTTAAATCTCTTCTTTTAATAATTGTTACATATGTTGCTGCTTCAAAATATTTTTCATGATGTTAGAATATTCTAGCAATATGTGTAGAAAGCTCTTTGGCAGTATTTTTAGGACTGTCTTTGAATCCTCAATGTAGCTATACACCTTGCATATATGTTATTATCATGACCAAAGTCCAGCTATCAAACATCAGTAGAAATATATTATTATTGTTTTCTCTCCAGTCTTCTGGAATACAGGTGGTAATTAAATTCACAGTTCAGATAGACTCAAAGTCATTCCATTGTAAGATTTTTAATTAAAGAAACAAGAGTTTGACCCAAGCCTAAAAGATGAACCTCTGTAAGAGTCCCAATATTCAGCTGCTTGAAGTTAGCAGTGTATTTCTCCAGTAAAGAGACCCACACATAAACTTGATACAGAAAAGATGTTAATCTGATAGAATATTTTTATACAAGGCATGTTATGTTTTAAGTCAAGTGTCTGAAATAGTAGGTATGTATTTTAAATTATTTCCAGCCACATATTGAAAAATACAAGTTTTCAGGGCTAGAATTGTGGCTCAGTGGTACAGTGCTTGCCTAGCACATGTGAAGCACTGTGTTTAATCCTCAGCACCATATAAAAATAAAATAACAAAATAAAGTGTAAACAAGTTTTTAAAAAATAACCATCATCAGAAAACCATGTGGATGAGGCTAAATCATTCCATGACACTTTAGAAGTTGTAGATATAAAAAAACATGACAGAGAAACCAGAAAAGTGAAACATTCATGAACATAGGATACCATTTAAAAATCCAAGGTGATGTAGATATTTGGTTAAAACATCAAAGGGTTGATTTCTGTTTATTTTAATTTTTAACTGGAATCTACTATTTGTACTTGGATATGAGACCCATTATTGTAACTCAACATGTGTATGTACTGTGTAGTGATCAAATCAGGGTCATTTTCATCCCATTAAAATCGTCATTTTTCGTTTGAAATCTGCAAACTTCTGGCTATTTTGATTTGTTCAAGTAGTTATTATAGAATGTAATCACCTTATTGTGCTATAAAACCTAAGAGTTACTTTCCAGTCTTACTTGTTTTGGGCACTCCTTACAGAGAATCAGTCTCTTTCTCATTCTTATCCTAAATCTGGGAGGCTTTTCTGTTCTCAGTTTCTGTGTGAACAACTTTTCAGCTTCAACACATAAATGCCACATGCAGTATTTGTGAGAAATAAATGCCACTACTAGGAAAATAAAATATTATCCTCAATTAATAAATACGAAAATTGGCACAATTCTCTGCATTCACTCATTCAGTGTTTTGAACCTATCTACAATAATAAGTCTAGAAAAAGAATAAAAAGAGATAAATTAAATGTCCATATGTGTTCAAGATTTTATGGGTCACATTTGGTCAATAGGAGTAAGTTTTGTGACATCTATGTTTATATAAATGCCATATGCTAATTCTTATAAATTTATTTATAAAAAGTTAATATATTATATGTATGTTTTTATATTATAAGTTTAAATAGATCCATATTACCATGGAATAAGTAACTTTTAAAATTGTATTAGAGTTGGCACAGTGGCACAGGCCTGTCATTGCAGTGGATGTGGAGACGGAGGCAGGAGTATTGGGAGTTCAAAGCCAGCCTCATTAACTTGGTGAGGTCCTCAGAAACACTTTAACCCTGTCTCAAATAAAGAAAGAAGGAAAGAAAGAAAGAAAGAAAAGTGGGGGAGTCAGACACTGGGATACACATCTGTAACCCCAGTAGCTCAGGAGGCTGAGGCGAAAGGATCATGAGTTCAGAGTCAGCCTCAACAATGGTGATGAACCAAGCAAATTAGTGAGACTCTGACTCACTAATGTGGCTGGTGATGTTGCTTAGTGGTGGAGTATCCAAGAGTTCAATCCCAGTAGGGCCAAATCAAATAAATAAATAAAAGGTGCTGGGGCTGAGGCTGGGCCTGTGGTTCAGTGGTAGCACAATTTCCTGGCATGTGTGAGGCACTGGGTTTGATTCTCAGAACCACATATAAATAAACAAAATAAATATCTATCAACAAAGAAAAAATATTTTTTAAAAAAGGACTGAGGATATATCTCAGTGGGTAACCACCCAAATGCATTCACCCTCTACCCCTTCTCCACCTGGGATGCCCATCCCAACATATGAAAGAACAATGTCTCAGCCTGGCCACCTATCCAGCAGTTCTCCTTTGACAACCCATCAGGATGCATTCAGATCTCTGTGTATCCTCACTTGATGCCCATCTTTCCATGCCACCATGAGACCCTGCACTGGCTCTGCACAGAGCCACCCCAGCACAAATGGTTGGTAAGATCCAGGTGCAGGTATCCATCATTCATTCCCCTGGGATCTTATATTTTTTAAAATGTGTTGCTAACATTTCAAAACGACAGATTTAGGGCTGAAGGTACAGCTCAGTAGTAAAACAGGTGTTTCACATGTGCCTGGCTCTGGGTTCCACCAACCCCAGCACCTAACAAAAAGCCAGGCAGGCCTGGTGGCACATGCCTATAATCCCAGTGGCTATGGAGGCTGAGGCAGGAGGCTCACAAGTCCAAGGACAGCTTCAACAATGTAGTGAGGCCCTAAAAATCTTAGAGAATCACTGTCTCTAAAAAATAAAAAGGGTTGGGGATGGTTGGATAGCCATAGCAGCCCAGACTACCAACCACTGGGCTTTTTGATTTTCATGTAAAAGGGTATTTTTTCAGTATTTGATGGGTATATTTTTCTAGTAGTGGAAAGACAGATGCATTGATTTTCCTCCTTGTTCTACTTTCTGTTCATTGTCCTCAGGTTCAGAAACAATGTAGGCCAAGAGAACCAGCTATCTTTGTCACCAATTCTTTTTCAGGTCTCTGGGGATGGAATGGAAGTACAACACAAAACCTCTACAGTATCTAATCTGAGCCCTTGGGGCATAGTTAGGCCTGAGTCATCTTCAGGATCCCTCACTTGCCCCAGAATGTTCACAGAGAGTGAGTATCTTTCCTCTTGATGCCAACACTCAAGTCCAAAATCTCAGGGCTCCCATGGCTCTCTTGAGAACTGTCTCCACAACAGGAAAACACTGGTCCCAATCTCCATTCCTGCACTGATGGGCCATTGGGAAAGTGATTTTTAGCAAGCTTTATTGTTCCCATTTTTGAAGTGGTTCTGCTTCAAAAAAGACTTGAATCTAAATGAACACAGAATAAAGAAGCCAGGGTCCAAGGATTGAAGATGAACCATGCCTCCAGATAAACCTAGGATTTGACAAAATTTCCAATTAAAATGAGGTGGTAGGTAAAGTATAGACCTTGATATAAAACGATAGACTGACAGCAAAATGTCAGATGTGGATATTGACATATCTGTGAGAGACTGACTTTTCACAGCCTCCACAACAGATAAAAATGAATGCTAAAATTGTAATATGTAATATAAGAAAAAGGAACCACAATTTTCTTTTTCTTTTTTAATTTCTTTCTTTCTTTCTTTTTTCTGTACAAACGTTTGAACCTAGGGGCACATAACCACCGAGGCTCATCCTCAGCATTTATTTTTTAATTTAAAAAAACAAAACAAGAAAGAGAAATGAATTATAGTAGATGGGGTAGAGAGAAAAGATGGGAGGGGAGGGGAGGGGAGGGGTGATAGTAGAGGTTAGGAAGGGCAGCAGAATACAACATACACTAGTATGGCAGTATGTAAAAAGTGGATGTGTAACCGATGTGATTCTGCAATCTGTATACGGGGTAAAAATGGGAGTTCATGATCTGCTTGAATCAAATGTATGAAATATGATATGTCAAGAGCTTTGTAATGTTTTGAAAAACTAATAATAATAAAAAAATCAAAACACCATCTAGAGCATCACTCTCAATAAAATCAATTCTTTTGACCTTTAAAAAAAAATAGAAACATTGTTAATCACAATATTGGGGTGGTCTTATATCAAACAAGCACTTTGGTCACAAAATAAATATGTCATATTAGCAACTACTTCTTTTTTACTTATTTTTTTCTTTTCTTAAATTCAAGTGAAAATTCTTTATTTTCAAATTTAATCACTTTTCTATGATTTTTAAACTATTATTTTATTTATTTATTTTTATGTGGTGTTGATGATATAATCCAGCACCTCGAATGTGCTAGGCAAGCACTCTCCCAGTGAGCCACAATTTAATCTCATTTTAATCAAATTCTTTTTTTTTCTTTCTACCCATCCTTCCTTTTTTATTCACCCTTCAATCAATGTGACTAAAAATGCCTGGGAAATGATACTGCCTAATGTTAACTCTGGTGTTTGGAGCACTGGGTTTTGGCAAGATTCCCACCCCTTGCCCAGTTTTGCAGTATTCTGCTGTATACTTTGAATTCTTTATAAGAGCCTTTAGCACTTTTATAAAACAATGCAATCAGTTTTCCACCATATGGCACTATTTTTGAAAGGTTTGGGGACATTAAATGACATGATGAGAAAAATCACCTGGCATAGTGTGGTTGTGTGATTCTGAGAGGACACAAATTTCTTTGTGGGGTCACACATGGTGTTCTTACCTAGAATGTCCTTTCCTTTGATTTTTAGCAAACTTCTACTCATCCTTCAATACCTAGTTGAATGTGAAGAATTCATATTCCCAGCCAATATCTATATCCAGCCAACTGTACCCCTTCTCTGAAGACTTAAAATCTGAGCAGCAACAAAATGACAGCAGAAAGGCTTACAGTGTGCTCATATAGCAGTGGGGGCCAGGGAGGACTATAAAGTGTTTTGGACACTGATTTCACCTGGCAAAACCCAGGTCCTGGTTTTATTGAACTTTGCCCATCAGGTACCCTTGACCTCCCCAGTGTCATCTAGTACTTTTTTTTTTTTAAGCACCCAGTTCAGTTTCTACAGATTGAAGCCCAAGTCTCCAACTGCTGCCCTATCTCTACAGCATTGAGTCAGGCTGTCAGAATAAACCATAGTTATACAGAAGTCATTATAAAGAGGTTTTATCTTCTGAGACTGAACCTTGAAAAAGATGGCCATGATCCGACACCTGTGCTCCCTCATTCTGAGATGCCCAAGGCTGGGTGGAGAAGAGATCACAGGTGACTCTTGTTTGCCACATAACTGTGCCCATCCTGTGCTGAAAGGGTAAGAGAAGGTGCTGAAGGCCACAGAGCTAAAGAAAAGCAGAAGACCGTGTCCTTTGCAAATATTCTTTTTTAATCCTGGCTGGGATCTTTCACATATAGGGTAGGGATCTTGCTAGTTGCTTGCCAGTGTCTCTTCTGCATTCATGATACACAGACAGTGCTGAAAATGTGCTCACATTTATGCAAATAAAGTATTATCATCAGCCGAATTTTGTAAATGGAGATACTCTGACTCAGGTTAGCAGAGTGGTTTAAGGTCAACCATTGGAGATGTGGGATCCAAAGGTGACCAGAGCCCAAATGTAATTGTCCCTTAGACTCAGTGGTTTCACAACCATGGGCATCTCTGCAAGATTTCTTTCATTCATTTCAGACGGAGTTTTCAAGGAGCAGTGGAGAGGCCAAGTAACACAGGGTGGGTGGTGTAAGAGTGGACTTGATGGAAAAGCATGGCTAACGAAGAAGAGCAGAGCCATTTGGTAAGCTAGTGTTTGTTGGTGGAATTGGGCCAAGCCAGACTGCAAAAGGTTCCAGAGCTAAAGGGAAAAACCTGTAACCCCAGAGTGTTAAATAAGTCAGTGGAGGATGAGTCACATGGACAGAATGCAGAGGGTCAAGTGGATGGAGTGGCATGGCTCTGCAGAACAGTGCAGGTAGGAGGCCAGATGATGGGTGTAGCCTATGAAAGAAAGTGGAGAGGACCTAGTGAGGCTTAAGTGTTAGGCAGAGCTGGTGAGGCAAAGTCAGGCTGAGTGAGTGGAGCCCAAACCATAAGAACAGGGGGTGGGGAGGAGATAGGGGAAGCATGTGGGAGGCAGCACCTCACCCAGGACCCCTTAAGTGAGCACAGCCTAGGAACTAGGAGGCACAGTGGTGCAGGAGCAGAGGGCATGGTGGGTGCATCCACAGGAGGCAAAGGGAGTCAGGAGAGGCATCTGTAAATTCTGTCAGGAGTCACTGTGGACCCAGTGGGGAAGCAAGGTCTTTGGGCTCTGAGATAGAAATGTGACCTCAGGGTCTGCTCCATTGGGGGCCTCAGTTTACCCACTTACACACTGAGGCAATGGAGGGAGGTTGAAGATACCGTAGCACAGCCTTTCTTGTTTCCTCCCTCTCATGGGATGCTGTGCACTTTCCATATTTTCAGGTTGGTTGGGTTCCATGGGTTTTCTGGGGGGTCCTGGGGATATCACCTGAGACACTTTGTTTGGGGGGAACAACAATTTTTCTGTCATGTTCACAGAGACTTCTCTTGGTGCCTGCTGTGTACATACTTAGACCTGGAGGTCCAGACAGGGTAAGCCTGTGATGCAACCATCACTTGCTCCCATTCTCGTGGGGGCTACCATTCCCCTGGTCTGGCGCAAGAATTCAGGCACTAAAGGGACATGGAGTACTGACACCCTTTAGGTATTTGATCTAATGTTACTATCCATGGCAATATTTTACCTTCTCAATTATTCTAAAACACACCCCTCACCATGTCATTTAGCTGCCCCAATCGTTTCCTACCTGTGAGATAAAGACCTCTTTAAGGAGCCCTCCCTTGTTGGCTTCTCCAGTTGCATCTCCCCACTCCTCTTTGAGGTTTCAAGAATTCCCTACTTGTACTTACTGCTCTGCTTTCCCATTGTTAGAAGTGCTAACTATT
Source organism: Marmota flaviventris (assembly GCF_047511675.1). Classification (NCBI taxonomy): domain Eukaryota; kingdom Metazoa; phylum Chordata; class Mammalia; order Rodentia; family Sciuridae; genus Marmota; species Marmota flaviventris. The sequence goes on along the minus strand of NC_092505.1, from coordinate 106,052,223 downwards.
AACTAGTCACTAGATGGCGCCAGAACTGTACTTTGACGTTTTTTTCTAGCATCCACTAGAATTATCTGCCTACATATTGGCTGGCTTGGTTACTAAAAATATTAGAAAGCCCCTCAGTACTTGTTTTACAAGCAGCTTTTTAATTTTTTGTACAAATATTCATTAATTGTATGTATAAAATTAACCATCCAGCTATGGAAGGGAGTATTACACTCACTACCCAGTGTGTGTGTGTGTGTGTGTGTGTGTGTGTGTGTGTATGAGTGAACCCAGTGTGTGTGTGTAACCCAGTGTGTGTGTGTGTGTGTGTGTGTGTGTGTGTGTGTGTGTGAGAGAGAGAGAGAGAGAGAGAGAGAGAGAGAATTTTTTCCAAATTTTATTTAGAACTGGGGTAAGTGTTTCAATTCAATTCAGTCATGGCCTCTTCCTACTCCTGTTGTGCCTGGGATGTTTGGGGAGTTTTTACTAATATTGCAGGTATTTTGTTCTCTTTTCTTTGTTGTGATTATTATAAACCAATAAATAGAATAAATATATCTCAGAGATGCCAAGTGTTACCTGACTTGTAGTTGTCCAATAGGCATCTGTAGGCCTAAGTTAAAAAAATTAGTGCTTTTTGGCAAAAACAGCTTTTAAGTTCCTTGATATGTGGAGGATTTGTGGCCATTTAGTAGAACTTGTCCCCATGGATATGATTATCAATAGAATATGTATTATATAACATGATGGCATGACTTGGTAACAGGAATAAAAGTGGATTACCTGATTTATTTATAATTATATATTTTATAGATATTTAATATACTTATAATTGTATACTATATATTTATAATTTTGAATATATGTATCTCTCTGTCTCTCTCATATAAATGTTTTCTCTCTCATATAATATTATCTTTAGGATAAGAAGGGTTTGGGGATGAATTGGGTGAGTGTAATGGAGAAGAGACCAGGGACAACTGCTGAATTTTTTACTTGAGCACTCTAGGGTAGTTGCTGTACCCAATCTCCTGTATGGGGCAGAAAGACCACATGAGGCAGGGGAAAGAGTGCTAGTCTTGAGGAAGACTTTTGTGTTGATGTTTGTGATTTCTCCTAGTTACTCACGTTAACATGTATGAAGGTGAGAGGAGAGGACTGGGAAGAAAATGGATATTTGGGAGGCAGGGGTATTTGGAAAATACTGCTATGAGACTGAGCATGACCCTGGGTGTGGGTGAAGATATAGAAGTACAGAGAGTGTTTCATCGAGCTTGGGACACATATATATTTAGCAATGGACAAGAGAAGTCTATGAAGGAGATAGAGAGTGAGGGCATCCAGTTAAGGGGATAGAAAACCAGGGAAATGTAATGACATGGATTTCTGGAAGAGATGATTTTAAAAAGAAAGGCAGAACCTCTTTTTCTGAAAACCACTAAAAAGTGAACTACAGCGTCACAAAGGAAAGACCTTGAGATTTGGTGCAATAGTGGTTTCTGATGATCTCAGTGGCACCCTGTCCTCAGGTGGTGGGAAATGAAGCCAATTGGATTATTTATGGAAAAATTAAGGTCAACATAGTGAAGGCAATAGCTGGAGATTGTTTTTCTGATTGTGCACAGTGAGATAAAAGGAGACTCAGCCAGGTGTTAACACTTATGGTCTCTGAGATGTCGGGCGGAGTTCATTCCAGCAAGTGCTTCTTTGTGGCTGCAGAAATCTTATTTCTATTACCGTGTTTGCCACCTACACACTAGAGTTGATTTTTTAAAAGTAATATGGAAGCCCAATAGTAATTTCTGGAGAGTAGGAAGGGTGCTAGTGCAGGGCAAGAGGTGAAAGTAGAAGATAGATAATTAGATGTGATCACTGTGTACCATGCATTTTGAAATATTTGCTCAATTCCATTAACATGTGCAATAAATATTTGTTAATTAAAACTAATTATTCTATTTGATCATTGAAAGTGATGCACTCAACACCGAGGAAGAGAGTATTCTTATGGTTTGTTTCCTGCTTGTGAAAATGGTCATGTCAGTCAACTGTAAAGAGAACTGATTAAATAATTTTGGAAGGAATAGTATGGATATAAAATGTCTTGTTGTCACAGCATGATGAGGTTACCTGATGGTCACTGAAATATTTGTATCACTACAGTCCATCCATTGTCAAGGTGGTTTGTGCCAGGTTTATCCTTTGGGAATGTAATACTTTTTCTTTATTCCTTCACTATTTGTTGCAATCAAGTCCCTGAATCTGCCCACCGATAAAATGACAAGAATACTAAGCTCCACATGCTGGAGAGGATGCTATTCTCCTGCATTGTTTTTAACTCTTCTATATGAAAGATTTGTCTGTTGCCATCATTTATTATCAATGAAGTCAATTATTTTTTATCAATATATATATATATATATATATATATATATATATATATATATATATATATTCATTTGTTGCTTTCACTTATATTTTACTGTTAAATGCTTTTATTTTATTGCTCATATTTTTCCAGCTTTCGCTCTTTCAGGACCTTTTACCTTAGTTATTATGTCATTTGTCAGGAATCCACATGTGGGACACCTTGGGAGACTCTGCTCCTACTCTTTCTTCTCTTCCTCCTTCTATGTTCAGGCTCATTTTTTTAAAATTTATCTTACCAGATCCTAGAATCAGCACTTTCTCCAGGAAATATACACGTTTTTACTGGTATTTTTAGGGCAACTTGTGTAATTTGTCAGGCCCAATGCAAAATAAAAACTTAGAGTCCCTGTCTAAAAGCAGGTGACCTGTGCCATTGACATCATGCCACAGAAATCTGTTTCTTTCTTTTGAGATCTCTTCACATGTCATGATACATTTCATCTGTCTTTTAATTGTCCTTCTTATTACAGCACTTTAAATAATTAGCAAGACTTCTAACATTTATCTTTAAGTATGCCATATCAATTCTAAATGCAAACTTATAAGCAAGTCATATTGTAGAGCTTGCACATCCATGTTGTGTTCATTAATACCAAAGCAGTGAATATGTTACACAGAGCAAGTGAAATTATTTTTACTATACCTTGATAACTGTGGACAGTTTCTCCAAATGGTTTGTTAATGACTTTTAAAGAACTAGAAGAAAAGTGACTGGGGATCACCCTGCTTTCCCTTTCCTTTCATATCCTCAGCTGGAGAGGTGGGCTAACAGTAAAGTACCTTGAGTGACAAAGCTGTCTTCTTTCTGTATTTGAATCTAATTCTGGTTGGACATTAATGTGTGGCCTCCCTAGATTTCATCACCTTCCATTTTTTTTTTACTTATTTGTGGATAGGACATGGTCACATTGTCCCCAACTCTCTCTTAGCTCCCACATTTCCTTGGACCACTGGACTTCTGTGATAATAGGAATGAAAACTCAGTGTGCATGAGGTGGCCAAATGCAATATACCTGCAGGTGACATTTATGTGCTGTGTTCATACCTGTGGTCCATTGCCTTCTTGAAATTTACTTATGAAAAATAAGTAGTGAGATAAAATCAATAAAAATTATGATAACAATAACAGAATATTCAATCAAGGACAGTCCACTTTGAGCAGGAATCCTGACTGTGTACGAAGAGCATCATTGGGCTAGTCCTCCTTTCCCTGCCTTCTGCCTCCTCCTCTCTCTCCATAATCCTTCCCTCCATCCATCCCTTGTATCCTCCCTTCCTCCCTTGCACAATAGTAAGAACACTAAGTAGGATATATGTACTCTGAAAACATAAATAAGTGAACATTATAGTATTGTAAAGTATAAGTAGAGAAGTATTCTGCAAATATCTAGAAGTTGTTTATCTTATACAATTAAAATTTTATACCCATTGAAGACCAGCACCCCATTTTACCCTAATCACACTTCTTTGCAAACAACATGCTACTCTCTGTTTCCATTTTTTCTTTCTTTTTTTTTTTTTGCTACTAGGGATTGAACCCACAGCACTTAATGAGCCACATCCCCACAGATTTATTTATTTATTTATTTTTAATTTAGAGACAGGATCTCACTCAGTTGCTTAGGCCATGGCTAGCTTGATGAGGCTGGTTTTTAACTTGTGGTCCTCCCACCTCAGCTTCTCAAACAACTGGTATTCACTGTGCCCATTGTGCCCAGCTCATTTACTGGTTTTTAACAGTGATTTTTTTTGTGTGTTTTAGACTTTATACTCTTCTCAGGTGATGTGTAAGTGATTTCTCTCATTCCAACAGTTGAATCTTTTCCCTGTTTATGCTTTACTGTGCTGTGCAGAAGCTTTTGTTTTAATGAAATTATACTTGTCTGTTTTTGGTTCTGTCCCCTGTCCTTTTACTGTCACAGCCAAAGGATCATTTTCTAAAGCAATGTTGTAAAGTGTTTCTTCAATGTTTTCTTTTTATAGTTTGCTCACAAATTTATGCTCTTCTATCTTTTTTTCTATTTTAGATTAAAAAATAGCAACTTCATCTGCTTGTGTGGTATAGCATGATATTTTAATACATGTAACACTGTGTAGTGATCAAATCAGAGTAAAGATCATATTTGTCAACTTAGTAGGATGTGAAAAGATTGATAAATGGGACCCCAGTATTTTCTTCCAGGCATTTTACAGATTCACATCTCACTGTTATATTTTTTTCTCTTTGAGTTGATGTTTTGATATGGTGTAAGATACGTTTTGGTTTTCTTTCTTCCCCATGTGGATATTGAGTGTCTTCAGCACCATCTGTTAAAGATACTATCCTTTATCCATTCTGTAATATTGGCCCTCTTCTCAAAGATGAGTGTGAAGTGAATGTCTGGGCTTATCCTTGTTCTCTTTTCTGTGCATTGGTCTGTATGTTGCCTTCTGTTTCAGTACCATAGTGTTTTAATTCTTATAGTTTGTACTTTGTTTGATTCTATCTTTTTTTGCATTTGTTACACTTAGCTATAAATAACAGTATAATGCATTGACACAGCATACATAAATGGAGTATAACTTCACATTTTTCTTGTTGTATATGATGTAGAATTACACCAGTCATGTAGTTGTATAAGCATGCAGGGTAATAATCTGATCCATTTCACTATCCTTCAAAACCTCATACTTTTTTCCTACCTTTACTTCCTTCTCTCTAATTCAATGTGCATTTATACTTCCCTATTGTCTTCCATTGTGAATTAGCATCTGGACATCAGATAAAATATTCAGCCTTTGGAACTTTGCTGTTGGTTTATGTAGCTTAGCATGGCATTCTCAAGTTTCATCTATTTACCAGCAAGTGGCAAAATTTTACTCTTTTTAGGGTTCGGTAATATTCAATACATACACACACACACACACACACACACACACACACACACACACACACATATATATATATATATATATATATATATATATATATATATATATATATATATAAAATCACATTTGATTTATCCATTCATCTGTTGAAGGGTACCTAGGTTGGTTCCATAGTTTAGCTATTGTGAATTGACCTACTCTACATTGATGTGGCCACATCTGTATAGAATGCTGATTTTAAGTCATTTGGGTAAAAGCCAAGAAATTAGATAGCTGAGTCAAATGGTGAATCCATTCCAAGTTCTCTGAGTTATCTCCATACTATTTTCCACAGGGGTTTTACCAATTTACAGCCCACCAGCAATGTATAAGTGTACCTTTTCTCCCACATCCTCATAAAAACTATTATTGCTTATAATTTTTGATAATTGCCATTATGACTGCAGTGAAATGAAATATTAAAATAGTTTTGATTTGCATTTCTCTAATTGCTAAAGATTATGGTCTTTTTTATATTGTTGATCAATTGTATTTCTTCTTCTGTGAAATGTCTGTTAAGTTCCTTAGTCCATTTATTGATGGGTTATGTCTCTTTTGTTGTTGTTGTTGTTGTTGTTGATATTAAGTTTGTTGAGTTCTTTATATATCCTGGAGATTACTGCTTTGTGTGTGTGTGTGTGTGTGTGGTAAACACTTATTTTGCTATTCTGTAGGCTTTTTCTTCATGTTATAGATTGTTTTCTTTATGGAGAATAAGCTTCTTAATTTGAATCCATCCCCTTTATTGATTCCTAATTTTACTGTTTGTGCTTTTGGAGTGTTGTTCAAGAAGTCAGGCCCTAAGCCAACATGATGAGGATGTGGACCTTCTTTTTTCTGTTAGGCACAGGGTCTCCATTCTCATGTCTAAGTCTTTGATCTATTTTCAGTTGATTTTTTGAGCATGGTGAGAGATAGAGGTTTAATTTCATCTTTCTACATATGGATTTCCAGTTTTCCCAGCACCAATTTTTGAAGAGGCTCTTTTTTCTCTAATTTTTGTCTAGTATGACATTGGTCTACATGTCTTTTGTTATTTTTTTCTTTTTTTTTTTTTTACTATTTCTCTATAGTATAGATTAAGGTCTAGCATGGTGATACCTACGATTGACTCATTTTGTTGAGAATTGCTTTGGCTATTGTGGCTCTCCTATTTTTTCAAATGAATTTCCTGATTGCTTTTTCTAGTTTTATGAAGAATGTCATTGGGAGTTTAAAAGGAATAGCATTGAATATGTATAACTATTTTGTTAGTATGGCCATTTTGACTATGATCATTCTGCCTATCCAAGAGCATGAAACATCTTTACATCTTCTAAGATCTTCAATTTCTATCTTTAGTGTTCTGTAGTTTTCATTGTAGAGGTATTTAACCTCTTTTATAGATTGATTCCCAATATTTTATTTTATTCTTTCTTTTTCTTTTTTGAGGCCATTGTTAATGTGGTGGTTTTTCTATTTTTTTTTACAGTGGATTCATTGCTTAAGTATAGCAATGCATTTGGTTTATGGGTGTTTATTTTATATTCTGCTATTTTGCTGAATTTATTTATTAGTCAAGAAAGTGATAGTTTTGAGTTCCTCTTTTTCTTTCTTTTTTTCCAGATCTCCACCCCGATCCTTGCCAGCATTTATTGTTATTTGTATTATTTTCTTTTTAATTCTTACATACATGTCAATAGTGGAGTGCATTACATTCGTAATTTTCCATTCACAGCACAATTTTTTGTAACTCTGTATATAAAGTATGTTCACGCCAAATTATGCCATTATACATAAGCTCTCTTATTTTTTTGAAAAAAAATTCTTAATACACCTTTATACCACAATTTATCATATCTCTGTTTGTATATAAGGTATGTTGACACCAAATTCACATCTTCATACATGTATTTTGTATAATAATGACCGTCTCCTTTCACAATCCTAGCTATTCCCCTTCTCCCTCCTTTTCCTCCCCACCCCTATTCCCTATCAAGAGGTAATTTTCCTCCCATGCTCTCCATCCCTACCCCATTTTGAGTCTCCCCCTTTATATCAGAGAAAACATTCAGCATTTTTTTTAGTATTGGCTAACTTCACTTAGCATAATCTTCTCTAATGCCATCCATTTCCCTGAAAATGCCATGATCTTTTTCTTTTTTAGTGCTGAGTAATATTTCATTGTGTATAAATGTCACTTTTTTTAAATTCATTCATCCACTGAAGACCATTTAGGTTGGATCCACAGTTTAGCTATTGTGAATTGTGCTGCTATAAACATTGATGTGGCTGTGTCCCTGTAGTATGCTGTTTTTAGGTCCTTTGAATATAGTCTGAGAAGAGGAATAGCTGCGTCAAATGGTGGTTCCATTCCCAGATTTCCAAGAAATCTCCATACTGCTTTCCAAATTGGCTGCACTAATTTGCAGTCCCACCAGCATTGTATGAGTGTACCTTTTTCCCTGCAACCTCGCATGCACTGGAGAAATGAACCAACAAATGGTGCTAGGAAAACTGGAAATCCATATGCAACAAAATGAAATTGAATCCCTATATCTCACCATGCACAAAAGTTAACTCAAAATGGATCAAGGATCTAGGAATTAAACTAGAAACTCTGCATCTAATAGAAGAAAAAGTAGGCCCTAATCTTCATCACTTCGGGCTAGACCCCAACTTCTTTAATAAGATGCCTATAGCACAAGAATTAAAACCAAGAATCAAAAAAATGGGATGGATTCAAACTAAAAAGATTTTTCTCAGCAAAAAAAAAATAATAATAATCTGTGAGGTGAACAGGGAGCCTACATCCTGTTAACAAATTTAAACCCCTCACACATGAGATAGAGCTCTAATCTCTAGGGTATGTAAGGTGCTCAACAAGTTAAGCACCAAAAATAAATAAATAAATAAATAAATTGGGCCAAGGACCTGAACAGACACTTCTCAAAAGAGGATATACAATCAACCAACAAATATACAAAAAAATGTTCATCATCTCTAGCAATCAGAGAAATGCAAATCAAGACTACTCTAAGATACCATCTCACCCCAGTAAGAATAGTAGCCATTATGAGTTCCTCTTTTTCTATTTATTTATCTTTCTTCTAATTGTTTTGGATAGAGTTTCAAGGATGATGTTGAGTAAAAGTGGCAAAAAAAAAAAGGCCATCTTTTTCCTTTTTTTGAATTTTAGAGGAAATGTCAGGTGCCCATGTACTGAGCCCGAGCATGGGGCCCATGCATGGCCCACCTCCTTGAGGGGCGGGCTCATGGGGGGGCGTGGGTGCCCTGGACTTGGAGAGGCTGAGGCCCTGGCAACCCCCTTCCAGAGGGTGCCTAGGACTTGGAGAGGGTGTGGTCCCCAGGGATATCCCCATGGGTTCCCAGAACTCAGAGAGGGTGCCCTGGACTTTGACAAGCTGGACCCCTGCCCTCTAGCTGCCTGTGTTCCCCATGATGCTGTCCTGTGTTGTACAAACCTGCAAGCCCAGGCTGCCCCTTCATACACACCGCTGCAGAAGGGGGCTCTGTGGGGTGCAGTCTCCAGCCTGCCTTTTCGTTTCCTTTTTTTTTTTTTTTTTGCCTTTGGAAGAGAGAAGAACAGAGAGTTCGATTCTGCTCTATTTATGTTTCTACTCGGGAATAAATGGTTGTGTGTGTGCATGTGTGTGTTTCCTTGTGTTGGTTTTTTTTTTTTTTTTTTAATGGGAAGAAGAAAAAAAAAACTACACCTTTTCCTCGCTGTCCCTACTCCCTTCTATCCTTCCAACATATCCCCCAAACTTTTTGTTCTTTTGTTTTTGTTTTTGTTTTGCTATAAGCCCACATTCCTGGTTTTCTGTTTTCAGTAAAGTCTCCTTACACCAAAAAAACAAATTTCCCTTGTGTTTACCACTTTATCATAGACAGCTTTTATAGTGTTAAGATATATTTCTACTATACATAGTTTTTTTAGTGTTTTGATCATGTATTTAGTCAAATGCTTTTTATGCATTCATTGAGCTAATTTTCTGATTTTTGTCTTCACATCTATTTACTTTAAAAATATGTTTATTGATTTCCACGTGTTGAACCAACCCTGCATCCCTGGGACAAACCCCACCAATCATGTTGCACTATCTTTTTAATATGATTTTGTATGATGCTTGCCATAATTTTATTGAGAATTATTACATCTCTATTTATCAGGAATACTGGTCTGAAATGTTCTTTCCTTGATGTGTCTTGTCTGGTTTTCACATCAGGTTGATATTAGTTTCATAGAATGAGGTTAGAAGGTTTTGCTATTTTCTATTTCATAAAATAATTTTAGAAGAATTGGTGTTCATTCTTTTTTCAACTACTTGTAGAACTGGGCTGAAAATTCCTCTGATACTAGGTTTTTCTTAGTTGTTAGGCTTGTGATAAATCCTGGCTTGGGAGGATTAATGTAGTACACTCAAGACTTCATACTTTACAGGAGAAATGCCTACCCTAATATTAGCCTGCTTTGACAAATGTTTGTCCTCAAATAACAATATTTTTTAAACATTTTTTGGTTTTCCCAGGAGAGGACTGACACCTCCAAGACTCCTTTCTTTAAACATGTGTGTGTGTGTGTGTGTGTGTGTATCCAGAGTTTTGTGCTTACTTGGTTAAAATGCATTAAATAACACAGCCATGACTCCAATTTGGGTATTTTACTCAAGCTTTTTAGCGCACATCTTAAATTTTTGATCCATACAACACTTAAAGTAGCTATAATTTCTATCAGAGTCTCTACATGGAAGTATGAAATGATAGGATAAAATATTTTAATGCTGTAACTCTCCAATATTATCAAATTTATTTCTAAAGGAATTTAATGTTATTCATATTCTTGACATAATGCTTCTGAAATAAATGTGAAAACCTTTCAAATAAATAAAACACAAGAGGATAAGTCAAGGGAAGTAACAGAGCCCCATGAAAGTAGGATGAAGATCATGAAATACTTCTGAATTAAAATCTAAGTTCCATGAAAAGTGGGATCAACATTTTTCATGTGTGTGTGTATTGGGATAATTACTACAATAAGACATTTAGGTGTTAGTAAAGCAGGAGAATATAAGATACAATTACAGTGTTAAGAAATAGGGAAATAAGAGGAGCACTATCATAAACATCATGCTGAATTTAGCTGGAAACCCAAATGTGAAACCTAGAGATGTTTTGTACAAAGCAACAAAGTTAAGTAAATAGATAATCAGTTCTCTTGCTGCTGAGGACAGAGTAGAAGGCAGTATTTTACAACATATTTTTAATAAATTTAATAAAATGCTTCATTTCAAGGGAAGTTAATAAACAAGGCTGTGGTAGAAGGAACTGTCAAGTTCAACTTGTTAAACTATTGTTGACATCTATGAACAATAAGGAAAAATGACTATTTCCCATGAATAAATTCAGTAATAACAGAAAGTCTTCTCAGGTAAGTGGCTACACTTTGAATAATGCTGCAATATTCATTAACTCTGGTGCCTCTTACAGAATAGTCACTCAGTGCCTGAAAGACTCATGGGTACAAAGAAGTAGGTACCCAGGGCTTTGAGTCTTCTTCAATAAAAAATTCCTTTTTTTCCAAGCTTTGACCATGGATTCACATACTTGGGACCAAGCTGTACACTGATGATCCAGTTATCTTTCTCCTTTACAATTACAAAAATTTCTATAGAAAATGCTTACTTTACCTGAACACCCAAAGTCTGTTGTCATTCATTGAATGAATTTAAATTGTTTTTGAACTTTCTTTAAAGTTTTCAGTGAACAAAATCATCCTTTGATATTTGGGTGAAAAAATCAGTGACAATTCCTTTGAAAGTTTAAATATTTTTCAGGAAAAGATAAAATAACTAATTTTAAATTATTATAAACTGCTTTTATTACAGAAAAGTCAGTAATGTGATAGAAAATAATTTGGTTTTTATTGCTGTTGTCTTTTTTTTCTGATTCTGTTCCTAGCAAAACAATGTAAGGCCTCTCACTAGACTCCAGATATGTACGGCTTGTTGTATAAGAAAATAAGCTTTTAAAAATCACAAACTAATGTTTCATGTGAGTGTGTATACTCTTAAAATATATTTTTTAGGTTTTTCAATTGAAAACAATTTAGAGTAATGACACCCAATATAAATGGATACGTCTCCCATAGAGCTTTATTTTCCAAATGACTAGTTTCTGAGAAGTAAATATGAAGAGTGAACTGAGACATCTTCTCTTAGAAAGAAATCTATGAAGAGATGGAGAGTGAGAGATAAGAAGAAAATAATCAATGAAATGAGGAAGGAAGAAAGTAGTGAAAAGGGAAAGGAAGGAAGAATGGTTTATCTCATTTGGGAATGAAGACATGTTAAACCACCTTCTTCCTGAGGAAGCCAGTTTTTCTTCCAATTTTCCCTTCCCACTGTAGTCCATCTTCACATTCTCTCACCCTCATCATATTGAATATTTAGTAGAAATACATTGTAATTATGAACCAATCTGTACTTGAAGATAATTTCTTCAGCTACTGTACAGTCCACCTTAGCCATGAGCAGGTAGTTTAAGAACTGTGAAAAAAAAATGTACTGTGGATGCCAATTATGCAGGATTTTCTCTTTCCCAGTCTAGGAACCAAAATGAGAACCTCTTTTCTGTTAACCTTGGCTGAGAAATGTAAGGGAAGGTCCTGACTGGCCCTGGTCATGTCCAAATCTACTAAATATTGTTGTGAGCATAATGGAACTTGATCTGGACAGAAATGACTCACAGACCCTGTTATCTGTTTCTGGCAGGTTAGTGTTAGTAACTACCATAGCTCAGAAATGCAAAATCTACATGGGAAGTATTAAGTTATTTTTAAAAATGGAGAAAAAATATGGAGCTTTCAGTATCACCAAATGCCTAGTATTTATCTGATCAATAGGACTGTATTTCTCAGTAATATCACCCACAATTTATCTGTTCCTTAATGTGCATCAGCACACCTCTTTACTTGGACTATCTTCTTTTATTTCAACCAGAGATTTGTCAGGTAAGAAAAAGAAAATTATCTCATTTTATAGGTAGCATATTGGAAGTGAGGTGGACTTAAAAAAAATCTCAGATAATTTTCTTATGAATATGAGTGTAGTAAAATAAGTTTAGAACATCTTTTTCTTAGTATTCAAAGAATTACTACCTATGGGGCAGAGTGATAAATAATCACTTTTATTGGTGTATAAGCATCTTTTTAATGTAAGATACCAGTTTATTCACTAAGGGCTTATGTTTACTGTTCTCTAAAAAGAAAATGAAAATTATAAAAATAGATTTTCTTGACTGTCTTGTAGGAAAAGACCAGCAACACTTCACAGAAGAAAGAAAGAAAGAAAAACAAGGTTGTTGGAAATTATTCTCAGTACAAATTTTATTGTTGAGGGCTGGGCATGTTTGAGGCTAGGAAAACCACCAAGCTTTCTTTGACTGTTTTAATGAACAGACTTTATTTTAAGGAGAGTTGTAGATTTACAGGAAAATGAAGCACATAGTACCATGTTCCCATATGCCTTCCCTTATTCAAAGTTTCTACTATTTTTTTCTTTGTGTATTACTGGAAAACATTTGATGTAAGCACAAATTTAAAATACTTTTCCAATAGTGATGGTATTAAATAATTATTAATAACAATAGTTTAATTATTTATTAAAACACTAATTTATAGTTTTTAAAGCATTGACAAAGAATAATGTCAATTTTCACCATGATGGCATCTTACAGAGTAGATTCACCACACCATACCACACCTCTTTAACATCTTCTACTCCCCTTGTTTTCTTGGCAATGTTTAACATTTTGAATGTTTTAACTTTTCCAGAATTTCATAAATTTGGAAACACACAAATATGGCATTTCAGACAATGTATTCTTTCTGGCAATATATATTAATAATGCTTCCATGTGTTTTCATGTTTGATAGTAAATTTCATTTTTAAAAAATGTTGAATGACCCTCCAGTGTATGGATGTATCACAGTGTTTACATTAATAAAAGGTAAATAGCTACTGAAGTCTCTCTTAGCTGCTTCCTGTTCTTGGCAATCATGAATTTAAAACCTGTTGACATTTGTATGTGGGTTTTGTGTGGACATAGCTTTCAATTCCATTAAATTAACACTGAGAAATACAATTAGTGGGCAATATTAAGTGTATATTGTGATTTTTAAGAAGCTATCAAACTTTTAAGAAGCTACCAAACTGTCTTCCAGAGTGGCTGTCCAATTTTGTGATCCCAACAGCAATGTATGAGAGTTCTTCTTCTTCCCCATCTTTGCCAGCTCTTGATATTGTCAGGTTTGAAATTTTGTAAATTTTTATAGGTGTGTTTAATTTGTAATTTTTTAAAGACATATAATATTTAGCATCTTTTTCTATGCTTTCCAAATAGATACTTTGTTTTTTTGAGGAACATATTTATTTCTTTCATTCAAATTTAAAACAATTTTATTAGGGTAATACTAAAATACAATAAACTATATTTATATAATTTATACTTTGTCATGTTTGGACATACCTATTTACCAGTGTAACAATGACCACAATCAAGTATTTAACATTGATAGTTTATGCAGATTGTTCTTGGTCCCCTGTTGTAATTTCTACCTCTTACTTCCTCCTCCTACCAGGGAAAACAAACAAACAAACAAAACAAAACAAAAAAACAACAATGACACTGATTGACTTTGTATTGTGATACATGATACAGTAGTTTGGAAATCACACAAATTGATTGTCAGAGCCTTAGTCTGCATAGATGGTAACCTTGGAACAATCAGTCATCCCTCAAACTAAGTGTACTAATCTGTAAGATAAGAAGTCTTCCAATCAGGACTCAAGATACTGGAAAGATAAAGACAAAATAAATAATAAATCAAGAATACTGCCTGACACAGAGAAGGCTCTTTAATTCTGGTATCCAGTGTTACCATCCATGCTTTAGTTTGGTGATGCAGAGTACATGCAGGAGACTATAACTCCATAATTTCTTTCTTTTTATTTTATTTTATTTGTCCTTTTTAGATATGCATGATGACAGAATATATTTTGGCATATTATACACACATGGAGTATAACTTACTGTATTTAGGGTTCTATTTTTTTGCTTCTACATAATGCAGTTACTCTGGTAATGTGTTCAGATACAAGGATAAGGAAGGTATGTCCAATTCCATAGTTCATTTCGGTCACCTCTAGCTATAATTGTATAGACTTCAGCGTTTTCAAGATTTTTTTTTCTTATTGGTGTTATTGAGGTTGAATTCTCATAAATTTCTCATCAAAAAATAAGTAGTGACATTTACAATGTTGTGGTATAATTACTACAATTACCTTTTTTAAACATTTTAATCACTGAAAATAAACCATGTAATCTGTTAATCAACCACTCACTTACATGCCTTCCAAGCCCTTGGCAACCAACTCTCTCCTTTCTAACTCTATGCTTTCCAATTTGGGGATATAAATGTAGTTATAGCACAGGTGAAATTTTATGTCTGATTTTGTTTATTTTTCTTAATATTTTTGAGACTTGTCTACATGGTTTCCTGTATCAGTACTTCATTTTTGAGGCAGAGTAATATTCAAATATATATATATATATATATATATATATATATATATATATATATATATATATATATTTGTTTACATGAATATATCTATATGTACATGAAAAAATATATTTTCTACTATTCTTCGCTGCAGAAAATTCATTGAAATTATAATAAATTAATTTGTCATTTAAGTTTAAGAAGCATTTATATATTTAAAATATATCTATATGTAAATCATGAACATTCATACTGTTCCTGAGAGCTAATCATAAAACCTAGAAGACTGAAACTTGGGAAGCCAAGTAAGTTCTAGTCAAGAAAGGATCCAGACCATGATTAAAAACATTTGACCAAACCTACCGCTAACTCGAAGCCTAAAGCTTACCCAAACGGTATGCCTAACTACAACTCTAATTTCTTCCTGTTAGCAAACCATTGAACTTGAAGACCCAAACTTGGGGAGCTCAGTTGGGCTAGGAAACAGATGAATCATGCACACTATCAAAGAAATCCGACCAAAGCTAACCCTTACCCTAACCCAAACCCTAACCATAGCCTATACCTAACATGTTCCTTTTAGCAAAACATTCAAAGTAGAAGACCCAAACTTGAGGGGCCTACTGAGACTAGGTAAAAGATGAATCTTGTCTAGCATTAAGAAATTATGACTAACAAAAATTTTCATGCTATTTCACAACAAATGTATTCACCTCCTTGCTCCTGAATTGTTCACAGGTGAACCTGTTTCTTTCTAATTCAGATTATGGCTACTTCAACAAAAGAGAGAGAGAGAGAGAGAGAGAGAGAGAGAGAGAGAGATATCAGAGAGTGTTCACTAAGAACTGATTCAATGAGTGAAGTTTTTAGAAGGCAGCAGAAACACTGGTGTGTATTTACCTCTCTTTCCATTCATCTCAATAGGGCAAAGTAAAGTGAAACATAAATATTCAGATTTTTCCAAAGAGCTAACCATTTAGCCCAGAAGACCCAGACTTGGAAAGCTGACTAAGTCTAGGTCAGGAAAGAGTCCATACCAGTATTAAAGAAATAACCAAACTTACTGCATACCCTAAGCCTAAAGCTTACCATAACCTATCCCTAACTATAAACCTAAATTGTTCCTGTTAGCAAACTGTTGAACCTAGAAGCCCAAGCTTGGTAAGCCTAGTGGGCCTCCATAAAGGATGATCCTTGCCCAGTATGAATGTAATCCATCCAAATTGAAACCTAATTCTAACTCTAAACTAAACCTATCCTGTTCCTTTTAGTGGACATTTGAACTTAGAAATCCAAATTGTTGAGACTAGTGGGACAGGAAAAGGATAAATATTGTTCCATATCAATGAAATCCAAACATATCTAACCCTAACCCTAACCCTAAAGCCAACCCTAACCGTAAACCTAATGCTAATAATAATATAAACCTAACCTTTTTCTTTTAGCCAACCTTTGAACCTAGAAAACCAAACTTGATGAGGCTAGTGGGCCAGGTATGTGATGAATCTTGCCCAGTATCAAAGAAATGCAACCAAATCTAACCCTAACCCTAAACCTAAAGCTAACCCAAACCCTAACACTAACCCTAACTCTAATGGAAACCTTTGAACATAGAAGACCCAAATTTGAGAACATAGTAAAACTAGGTAAATGATGAATCTTTTCCATCATGAAGAAATTATGACTAATAAAATTATGGCACTATTTCAGAACAAGTTTAATCTTCTGCTTGTTCCTACACTGCTCAAGATGAAGCTGTTGCTTTCTAATTCAGTTTAGGGCTTCTTCAACAAGGAAGCAACTAGAGAGTGTGCAATATGAACTGATTCAAAGAGTGAAGTTTTAAGCAACCAGCACACACACTGGTTGATTTTTACCTCCCTTTCCATTCTTCCCAATAGGGCAAAGTAAGACGAAACATAAAAATTCAGACATTTGTAGACGGAAGGCGTTCCCGCATGGCAATTGGCACAGATGGAAGGCTGTCCCTCACGGCACTCAGTGCAGACAGAAGGTGGTCTTGCAAGGAGCCTGGCACAGAAGGAAGGCAATCCCCGTGAGAAACCTGATGGCGCAGACAGATGGCGGTACTGCTTGGAGCTCTGCGCAGATGGAAGGAGATTCCCCCTCAACGCTGGTGGGTTTGGAAGGTGATCCCACGTGGAGCTCAGTGCAGATGTAAGGCAGTACCGCACAGCACTTGGCACAGAAGTAAGGTGGTCCAGAGCGGCACTCGGCACAGACAGAAGGTGGGATCATGCAGAGCAGAAAGCAGAGTGTTTGCTGTGGGTCACCAGACTGAGCTCTGAACACAGCACAAGGTCACCCCAGCACCACCACCACACCAAACACCCTATATGTGAAGCAGATGAAATCCATCTTGGAAAACCTTACTCACCATCTATCCATGGCTGTGGCTACCAGCAAGCTTCTGTGGCTGATCAGGTACCTGGTTTCCAACTCCACCACCCCAAGCTGTGATAACTCAAAATTTTTTCAGAAGCTTTTGGGGGGTGTAGCTATCAACATGGAACAGTAACTGTATAGGCACCTGGTTTCCAGCTCAGAGACTAAGAGTAGGGAGGCTCCAGGTAGAAGCTCAAGCCCTCTTACGCTGGCTACCTCCAACACCCTGAAGGCAGAGACTCAAGCTAGGAATAGATAATTCCACCTACTGGAAAAAAAAAGAAAACAAAGTTCTGAGAGACTTTTTCTTTCTTTCTTTTCTTTTCACTCTCTTCTTATCCAATCTCCTCTACACTACCCCCTCTGGTCCTCACAACCTCAACATATGAGAAACCAAGATCTTTGCATGAAATAAAACCTTAAGAACTGAATCACCAGAGTATATAATATAGATGAATTGCATATGCCCCACATCCCCCTTTTTATTCTTTTTATTATTTTCTTTCTCCCTCTATCTGTTTTATTTGTTTCCTTGTTATTTTTTCTTTTTTCTTCCTCCCTCTATCCCATTTTCAACCACCTAACTTTTACTATTTATAAGTAGGGTAATTTTCTAAATAGAGATCAGAGTTTGAATTTATGCATTCTTCCATAAATTACCCCTGTCTATTCATTAGAGTTCTCTTTGGAGTTGCTAAGTTAGATTAACCCCATACCCTCACTTCTTTCCCCATTAATATAACGTCCTATGCCTGACCCTCAGTTCTCTATACACCACCAGAAATGGTATGCCTTTTATGAAACTAATGAGTATATTCTAAATAATAGTTGAAACCAACATCTGTAGACATAGAGTCTAACTCTAAATGTATAAATAATAAAAAACTTGCTCATCGATGATGTATTATTAATATTGGGAACTGTTAACATTGTCTTTATCCACAAAAGAAAGGTTTTGGAACTATACAAGAATGATAAAAATATATAGGGGGAAAACAATAACACAACAGTTACACAGAGTTGGAAAGAAACGTGAGCAGATTGAAGAGACAAGGAAAGAAAGGACCACAAACAATGCAGGACAATTCAACATAAGAAGAGGTAACATCTGCATCAGAAGGAATATCAGATAAAGATTTCAGGATATACATATTTCAGATGATTTGGAGTCTCAAGGAAGACATTATACAGCAAATTCAGGCAATGAAAGATCACCTTGACAATGAATTACATAAACAAATCCAAGAAGCAAAATATCAACTCTACAGAGAGATAGAGGTGATACAAAACAATCACGAGAAATCCTGAAAATGAAGGAAATAATAAAACAAATCAAAAACTCAAATGAGAGTATCACCAGCAGAGCAGAACACTTAGAAGATAGAGCACCAGACAATGAAGACAAAGTATATCATCTTGAAAAGAGTGTAGACAGCACAGTGAGACTGATAAGAAACCACATGCAGAACATCCAAGAAATATGCAATAGCATAAAGATACCAAATTTAAGAGTTATTGGGATGGAGGAAGGTATTGTTGTCCAAACCAAAGGAAAGCGCAATCTGTTCAATGCAATAATATTGGAAAACTTCCCAGACATGAAGAATGAAAGAGAAATCCAAATCCTAGAAGCCTACAGGATGCCAAATGTGCACAGTTACAAGAGATCCACACCAAGACACATTATAATGAAGATGCCCAACATACAGAACAAGGAGAGAATTTTAAAAGCCACAAGATAAAGGAAGCAGATTACATTTAGGGGTAAACCAATTAGGTTAACAGCTGATCTTTCAACACAGACTCTGAAAGCTAGAAGGTCCTTGAACAACATATTTCAAAAGCAGAAAGATAATGGGTTCCAACCAATAATCTTGGATCCAACAAAATTAAGCTTCAGGTTTAAAGATGAAATAAAAAACCTTCCATGATAAACAAAAGTTAAAAGAATTTGCAGCTAGGAAACCGGTGTTTCAAAACATCCTTGGCAAAACATTAAATGAAGAGGAAATAAAAAATAACAATGAAAACCAACAGTGGGAGGTAGTACAGTAAAGGAAAAACTAATCAAAGAGGAAAAACAAACCAAATTAAATAACAATAAAAAAAACATGGCTGGAAATACAAACCATATCTCAATAGTAGTTTAATGGCTTAAACTCACCAATCAAAAGACATAGGCTAATAGGCTGGATTTTAAAAAAAGATCCAACAATATTCTGCCTACAGGAGACTCATCTGTTAGGAAAAGACATACACAAATTGAGGTGAAAGGTTGGGAAAAATCATACCACTCACATGGACCTTGGAAGCAAGCAGGGGTGTCCATACTCATATCAAATAAAGTAGACTTCAAGCCAAAGTTAATCAAAAGGGATAAATAAGGACACTACATACTGCTCAAGGGAACCATACACCAACAACACATAACAATCATAAATTGCACCAAACAATGGTGCAGCTATGTTCATTAAACAAACTCTTCTCAAGTTCAAGAGTCAAATAGACCACAGCACAATAATCATGGGTGATTTTAACACACCTCTCTTACCACTGGACAGATCTTCCAAACAAAAGATGAATAAGGAAACTATAGAACTCAAAAACACAATTAATAACTTAGACTTAATTGACATATGTAGAATATATCAATGAACATCAAGTGGATACACTTTTTTCTCAGCAGCACATGGATCCTTCTCAAAAATAGACCATATATTATGTCACAGGGCAACTCTTAGCAAATACAAAGGAGTAGGGATACTACCATGCAATTTATCTGATCACAATGGAATGAAATTGGAAACCAACAATAAAATAAGGAAGAAAAATTCCTGCATCACATGGAGAATAAACAATATGTTACTGAATGAACAATGGGTTACAGAACACATCAAGGAGGAAATTAAAAAATTCTTAGAGGTAAATGAAAACACAGACACAACATATAGAAATATCTGGGACATTATAAAAGCAGTATTAAGAGTAAAATTCATTGCATGGAGTTCATTCCTTAAAAGAAGAAAAAGCCAACAAATAAATGACCTCACATTACATCTCAAAGAAGAACAAATCTGCAGCAAATGCAGTAGAAGGCAAGAAATAATTAAAATCAGAGCTGAAATCAATGAAATCAAAACTAAAGAAATAATTGAAAAAATTGGCAAAACTAAAATTTGGTTCTTTGAAAAATAAATAAGATTGATAGTCCCTTAGCCATGCTAACGAAAAGAAGAAGAGAGAGAACCCAAATTACTAGCATAAGGGATGAAAAACACAATATCACAACAGACACTATAGAAATACAGAAGACAATTAGAAATTATTTTGAAATCTTATACTCCAATAAAATAGAAGATAGTGATGGCATCAATAAATTCCTTTAAGTCATATGATCTGCCCAAATTGAGTCAGGAAGATATACACAACTTAGACCAATATCAAGTGAGGAAATAGAAGAAGCCATCAAAAGATTACAAACCAAGAAAAGCCCAGGACCAGACAGATATACAGCTGAGTTTTATAAGACCTTTAAAGAAGAACTAATACCAATACTCTATAATCAACTTCAGGAAATAGAAAAAGAGGGAGTACTTCCTAATTCATTCTACGAGGCCAATATCACTCTGATTCTAAAACCAGACAAAGACACCTCAAAGAAAGAAAACTTCAGACCAATATCTCTTATGAATATAGATGCAAAAATCCTCAATAAAATTCTGGAAAATCGCATACAAAAACATATCAAAAAGATTGTGCACCATGATCAAGTGGGATTCATCCCTGAGATGCAATGTTGGTTCAACATATGGAAATCAATAAATGTAATTCATCACATCAATAGACTTAAAGATAAGAACCATATGATCATCTCAATAGACTCAGAAAAAGCATTTGACAAAATACTGCACTCCTTTATGTTCAAAACACTAGAAAAAACAGGGTTAACAGGAACTTACCTCAACATTGCAAAAGCTATCTACATTAAGCCTCAGGCCACCATCATTCTAAATAGAGAAAAACTGAAGGCATTCCCTCTAAAATCTGGAACAGGACAGAGATGCCCTCTCTCACCACTTCTATTCAACATATTTCATGAAACTATGAAACTTGTGTAACCGATGTGATTCTGCAATCTGTATACGGGGTAAAAATGGGAGTTCATAATCCGCTTGAATCAAATGTATGAAATATGATATGTTAAGAGCTTTGTAATGTTTTGAACAACTAATAATAAAAAAAGAAAGAAACTGGTCAAAGCTATTAGATAGATGAAAGAAATTAAAGGAATAACTATAGGAAAAGAAGAACTTAAACTAGCACTATTTGCTGATGATATGATTCTATACCTAGAAGACCCAAAAAACTCTACCAAGAAACTTCTAGAACTAGTAAATGAATTTAGCAAAATGGCAGGATATAAAATCAACACCCATAAATCAAGGGCATTCCTGTATATCAGTGACAAATCCTCTGAAAATGAAAAGAGGAAAACTACCCCATTCACAATATCCTCAAAAAAAAATACTTGGAATCAACTTAACAAAAGAGGTCAAAGATCTACACAATGAAAACTATAGAACTCTAAAGAGAGAAATAGAAGAAGGCCTTAAAAGATGGAAAGATCTACCTTGCTCATGGATAGGCAGAATTAATATTATTAACATGACCATATTACCAAAAGCACTATACAGGTTCAATGCAATTCCGATCAAAATCCCAATGGCATTCCTCATAGAAATAGAAAAAGCAATCATGAAATTCATCTGGACAAATAAGAGACCCGGAATAGCTAAAGCAATTCTAGGCAGGAAGAGTGAAACAAGTGGTATCACTATACCAGAACTTAAACTATACTACAGAGCAATAGTAACAAAAACAGAATGGTACTGGCACCAAAACAGGCTGGTAGACCAATGGTACAGAATAGAGGACACAGAGAGTAACCCACAAAATTACAACTACCTTATATTAGACAAAAGAGCCAAAAGCATGCACTGGAGAAAGAATAGCATCTTCAACAAATGGTGCTAGGAAAACTGGAAATCCATATGCGACAAAATGAAATTGAATCCTTATCTCTCACCATGCACAAAAGTTAACTCAAAATGGATCAAGGATCTAGAAATTAAACCAGAGACTCTGCGTCTAATAGAAGAAAAAGTAGGCCCTAATCTCCATCATGTGGGGCTAGGCCCCAACTTCCTTAATAAGACGCCTATAGCACAAGAATTAAATCCAAGAATCAACAAATGAGATGGATTCAAACTAAAAAGTTTTTTCTCAGCAAGAGAAATAATATGAGGTGAATAGGGAGCCTATATCCTGGGAACAAATTTTTACCCCTCACACATCAGATAGAGCTCTTATCTCTAGGGTATATAAAGAGCTCAACAAGATAAGCACAAAAAAAACAAATATTCTAATCAATAAATGGGTCAAGGACCTGAACAGACACTTCTCAAAAGAGGATATACAATCAATCAACAAATATACCAAAAAATGCTCATCATCTCTAGCAATCAGAGAAATGCAAATTAAAACTACTCTAAGATACCATCTCACTCCAGTAAAAATGGAAGCCATTATGAATACAAACAACAACAAGTGTTGGTGAGGATGCGGGGAAAAAGGTACACTCACACACTGCTGGTGGGACTGCAAATTGGTTTGGCCAATTTGGAAAGCAGTATGGAGATTCCTTGGAAAGCTGGGAATGGAACCACCATTTGACCCAGCTATTCCTCTTCTTGGACTATACCCAAAGGACTTAAAAACAGCATACTACAGGGACACAGCCATGTCAATGTTTATAGCAGCACAATTCACAATAGCTAAACTGTGGAGCCAACCTAGATGCCCTTCAATGGATGAATGGATAAAAAAATGTGGCATTTATACACAATGGAATATTTATTACTCAGCACTAAAAAATAATAAGATCATGGCATTTTCAGGGAAATGGATGGCATTAGAGCAGATTATGCTAAGTGAAGTTAGCCAATCCCAAAAAAACAAATGCTGCATGTCTTCTCTGATATAAAGAGGGTGTTCAAAATGGGGTAGGGAGGAAGAGCATGGGAAGAAGATTACCTCTAGATAGGTAAAAGTGGTGGGAGGGAAAGGGAGGGAGAAGGGGAATTGCGTGGATGGTGGAAGGAGAACCTCATCATTGTACAAAATACATGTATGAAGATGTGGGGAAAAAAATTTTTTAAAAATGAATCATTACCCAACTTGTTATTTCTTTTTTTAAAATTTTTTTATTAGTTGCTCAAAACTTTACAATGATCTTGACATTTCTTAAGGAGAGTAAACCAAGTTTGGTTGGAAACCAGTTATTATGGCTTGGATATGAAGTGTCCTCCAAAGACTTATGTATTAAGAGCTTTGTCTCCAGTGCAGTAATGTTAAGAGTTGAACTTTTACAAAATGATTGGATCATGAGGGCCTAAATTCATCAATGGGTAAATTGATTGAAGGATTCATAGCTGAATGGACTATTAGGAAGGGGTGGAAACTGTAGGAGATGGTACCTATTTGGAGGTAATGAGTTCTTGGGGACATACCACTGGGGGCTTATTTTTTACACTGGCCCCTTCCTCTTTCTGATTCCCACCTGCCCTGAGGTTATCAGCTTTCCTCTGCTATACTATTCTGATATTCTCTCTTGTCCCACATCAAAAGGAATGGAACCAGGTATCCATGGACTGAAACTATGAGTCAAAATAAATCTTTCTTCCTTTAAGTTGTTTTTCCCAGGTATTTTATCATAACAATGAAAAACTGATTATGCATCAGCTGAACAAATCATGTAGAGGACTAGTTTAAAAAAAACTAAATTTTTTAAGTGTTTCATGGATTTTTGTTTTATTTATTTGTATGTGGTGCTCAGAAATGAACTCAGTGCTTCACACATGCTAGGCAAGCACTCTACCACTTGAGCTACAACCTTAGGACTAGTTTTTCTTACATCTTATAGTTGGTGGACATTTTGGATAATTTTGTCTACATATGTCCTACATCTCTCAAAGTATTCGTTCATGTGAAACAAGTAGTGCTAGCTACTATGCACTTTCCTCCTTGTTCTTATATTACAAGAAAAGATAAGGTAATTCTGTTACCTAGTACAATCTGAGTGAGAGTATTGTGACTTTTCTTGGCTGGAAATATTTTTGGCAGTGCCTTGTGATTTTTGACAATGGAGGCAGAAAGCTTTTGTTAATATCCTTATTTGTGTAAGCTCCAACATGAAGGATAAGAAATTCCTCTATACTTTGGCCTATTTAATCTTAATAATCTTCCATAATGCTCCTCTTACTCTTCATCTGATAGAGTCTGAATTTTGACCAAAAGTTAACAGGATTTCTATGAACATAATTACTGTAGTAATTATAAAATAATCATAAGAACTATGCATAGCAAGATTAAAACTTAAGGTTTGTATGTGCCTGATGTGGACTGTTGATTGGTAGAAATCAACTTTGAGCTATCAGTAACTTATTTTTCTTGTTAGATGTAGCTTGTGGTTGGTGATGGGTGTGATGGTCCATTCAGTAAATTAGCAGATTTTGTTGTTGTTGTTTTGTTTTGTTTTGTTTTAGATGGGAAATGTGAATTTAAGGGTCAGTTATCTCAAGTTTGGTAGCATGGGGCTACATAAGTACCTAGAAAGGACTTTTCTAGTGGGGTTGTAATGATGTTCATGGAGATATCTTTCCCATGAAATCACCAGACTTATGTGAGGTGGAAGGTCACTTTCTTTGTCATTATGAAAAGATTATTTTACTAAAGAGTAATTTTTATTATTTTCATTTTTATTTTTGTACTGGGGATTGAACTCAGGGGCACTCAACCACTGAGCCACATCCCCAGCCCTATTTTTTATTTTATATAGAGACAGGGTCTCACTGAGTGGCTTAGTGCCTCAACCATTGCTGAGGATGGCTTTAAACTCATGATCCTCCTGTCTCAGCCTCCCGAGCCACTGAGATTACAGGTGTGAGCCACCACACCTGGCAAAGGGTAATTTTTATTAATAGCTATTATGTTTTGAATGTGTGGTGTCCCCCAAAAAATTCATGTGTGAAACAATACAAGAAAGTTCAGAGGTGAATTGATCAGATTATGAGAACTTTGACTTAATAAATGGATTAATTACTGATATGTATTAACTGGGTGATAACTATAATTAGTGTGTGGCTGGAATAGGTAGATCACTGAGGATCTACCTTTAGGGTTTATATTTTGTCCCTGGTGAGTACATCATTCTATCTGCTTCCTGCTTGCCATGTCCTGAGCTGCTTTCCTCTACCAAGCTCTTCTGTCATAATATTCTGCCTCACCTTGGGCACAGAATTACAGAATGGTCTATCTATGGACTGAGACCTCTGAAACCATTAGTTGAAATAAAGTTTTCCTCCTCTACTTTATTATTGTCAGGTCTTTTGTCACAGAAATGAAAAAAAATGACTTAGACAGCATTATGAGTTTTTGAAATACATAAGAATTCTCCCTTAACTTTGATTTAGAGTCTAAACTTTCAGGGAAGAAAAGCCTAGGTATTTCTCTTATGATTTCAGAGGAAAGCCTTTGTTTTCCAAAGGTTGTAACACAATGAATTATTCTAATCTATAAGCTTTAGGACGGACTTTGAACTCCGGGAAAGAGGGAGTTTTTATTTTATATAGAGACAGGGTCTCACTGAGTGAGATATGTTGGGTTAGCCAGCCACAGTGGTGCATGCTTGCATTCCCAGCAATTTGAAGGCCAAGGCAGGAGGATTGTAAGCTCAAGGCCAGGCTCAGCAACTTAGTAAGACAGAGTGCCTCTGAACTCAATTCCAGTATCATATATATAGATAGATAGATATAGATATAGATATATAGATATATAGATATAGATAGATAGATAGATAAATAGATATAATATATATATATATATATATATATATATATATATATATATATATATATATGATCTTTGGGTTAATTTTAAGAGGAAAAATATACTACTTTCTTCATTATGTTCCCAACACTTTCACGTGGGAAGGTATGTTAAAGACATCTCCCTTTGGAAGAGAAAACTTATTGTAACCCTACATTGAAGAAAATCTTGCTTAGCTGGACATGGTGGCATATGCCTATAATCCTGGCAACTTGGAAGGCCAAGGCAGGAGGATCACAAGTTCAAGGCAGCCTCATCAATTTAGTGAGGCCCAATGAAATGTAGTGTGACCCTGTCTACAAATGAAAAAGAAAATCTTGGCCTGATATATGTATGAGGTAGAAGGACTTACCAAAAAAGTAACAAATTTCAGTCAGTGGTACCCCCAAAAAAAGTTATGTTTTATTTTCAATATTTGTCTTGGGATGTTGACATGAGCTTTTGGTTTAGATATAGGAATAATTGGGGCAGGGGGAAACAGATATTCATAATTAAACAGTGTCTATCAAGTTGTACTCTGATTTATCATTAACTCAGTTCTGGTTCCTTGAGGTGGCTCTGAAGAAGACCTTATCATTTGAGGGGGTGAGCTCCGTTTGTTTTTCAGTTATGTTTATCTATCAAATCTGGGATCCTAGGAGAGGGCAGTTTAGTTCCCATGAAATAAGTTTTCCTGCTTAGAAGTTTCATCAGGGGGTGATGTGTCTGCGGGGCCCTTCTCTTCCTGGAAAGTATAGAGCAATGATTGGAGACACCACTCTAGTGGTCTGAAACAAGATAATATAAAGGATGACAAGTGAATGTCTCTAAAAATCTTTCCTAGTCTTGAAGGGGGATGATGTATAACTTAGGTGAATTTAGGGCCAATAATCTTTTAATTACCACTATATTAGATAAATATTCCTTTAATGATTTTCATACAGAGCTGAGAAGTTCATAAAATTAAAGATAATAAAGGAGACAAATACAAAATGAAGGCAGAGATGCCAAGCTTTATCATGCTTTTTGTTAGCATCTTCAGGTCTAAATAAAGAGTCACTGCTTTTAGCAAAGACAGCCTCTCTAAGTTCCCGTTATATTCCTTCTATAAAATACAATGGATATTCTAATGAGCTGAGCAGAGGAGGTTAGCTTTACAGAAAGAAAACAGCTAAAGAATACAAAGTGAATTGGTTGTTTCAAAATCATTTTACTTATGGAAGTTAAAGCAGAGGAGACTTTCTTCACATGTTTGCTAAAACTGGACTGTTTGGGAACTTTAACTTTCTCTCATTAGATAGTCAGTCAGTCATGAAATTGGTGAGCGGGAAAGGACAATGAAGGGCAACTAAAAATCACAAGGAGGCTTTCTGACAGATAAGCATCTGAAAGAAAGGGGTTTAGTACTCAAAACCTTCCTGAGTCATAATTACATCCCCTTAAGAGAAACTATTATTTCAAGATCATGTCATACCGTACCAGGTTGTCTGTACCCTCTCTTTTCATCAAAACTATGTCACAACCTCCCATCACCCTTGCCGCAGTCTGGCTGGGCACACAATCACGAGCCACCACACAGCTTGTAGATTCAAACAGCAACTCTTTATTCCCGAACTCACACCAGCCGTCTACAATCACGTTCTGGGGAAATCCACGTTCTCTGCCCAAATCCACATCCACTGGGCTTCTATCTCCCAAAAAAATACTGTCTGAATCCCGTGAGAACTCAAGGGGAACTCAGGCAGCAGGATACGCCCTATTCCCAGCAGGAATAATCTTAAACCTGGAACTCCCTAAACCCGATTATCCTAAATCGGGAACACCCTAATCCGCCCTGGTCCTTGAGCAAGGTCACCTACATTCAATGTCACTGCAACATGGGGTACGCTGGCAAGGAAATTGTCATACCTACTTGGCTAATGGCTCCCAGCAACCCTAGCAACAAAAACATCAAAACCCTCACAAATAAAGCTTGCATTGAGAGTTATTGGAAGAGTTATACATTTATTAAGGCAGCAAGTTGGGGCAGTGGAACTCAATTCCTTAAAAACTACTACTCTATGAGCACCACACCATCCATTCTTGGAGATAGTCACTGCAGTTCCTATGCCATAAGTCAAAAGTCAAAAAGGTAAACCTGGGCAGAAATCTCTGGAAACTTCTTTAGGAGCCCCCAAAAAACTGTAGAGCTGGAAGGGCATACTGTCCTTCTCTCTAAGAGGACCCACTCTCCCTTAAGGGTACCCCTTTTTCGCTTTTCCTATCCCTTCTAATAAACTAATGACATTCACTCTAAGTGACATATCTGAATTCTTTCTGGCACAATTGCAAGAATTCAGGTAAAGTGAGGTCTTTGTTGATGCCTCACTTTCACAGCAGTCCTCAGCCCTGTAACAATCTCTCTTGCTCCTTATTTCCAAAAAGCTAAACAATTTAGTAATTGGCTTGGTGATGTGGAAATTCAGCATGAGTAACTTCATTTTGGTTTGGTCTGTTGGGCCTATAGCAGGAGCTCAGTCTAAACCAATGGCCTCCTATAAATTTTCTTCAACATGTGCTTTTCTAAAATTGTTTTAGCTTCTATTTTAAAATTAGATTTTACTTTAAAATCAGATTTTCTATCTTCTCTGAAAAAGCGTTTCTCCCTTCAAAAGGCTGAGGAGCATGTCATGTCTCCCAACCCATGGGGCACCTGCTTCCTAGGTTACTCTGGCATCCACCACTACCCATTTATTAATGGGACTTGTATGATGAAGGTAGGCATTTTAAGCCCTGTAAATGAACTGGCTTTAATATTGGAAATGGGAACATTTGCACACTAACTTCTTCCAGAACATGCACTTTCCTTTATTTAACCTGGGAATAATATAAATCCATAATCTCTGACTACTTTACCTGAATCAGATGCTTCAAAAAAACCAGGGAGGATTAATCTTCTGGACTTTTGTTTTCTGAAATCCTCCAGATTTTGGTATTAGTAGGAGTTCTGTAAAGGGCCACCCTTTTCCCTATGACTTAGATAAGACTTGCAGACAAATTTCTTGTTTATCTATGATAAGGACAGGCACCAAACCCTCTTTATTTCTATTCTTTCTCTCATAAATTAGTAGTTAATTTTTTTCCTGCCCTCTCTCCCTAGAGCAAAATTCTGTCTAGACACAGATAAATATTTCTTGTTCAACTGACTGACTAGTATGCCTCCTGGTGACAAAACAATGCCAGTTATGAGATCACTTTATCTAGAACTCATCTACTCTTCCTTATAAGTCTAACATGAATTCCACTATGCCAAAAAACTCTGATCTCCATGCTGGGAATATTGTCTCTATTGTAATAATAATCTGAATATAATAAATTTCTTTACTTGTTCATGCTTCTTTTCCATAGAAAACCTCCTCATTCCTATTCAGAAAAGTGTAGGGTTTTTGCACAGAGGATGAACACTTTATTCAGCATTTCAGATGTAACTAAGTCAAAGAAATGGACAGAGGCTGCTGGCTGAATGTTTTAAAATAAGTGTCAAAGGAAGTTCCATCTCAAGAGGAACCAGGAGGTCATTAAGGTAAGGACTTATGAATGTTTCAAGCTACTCCCTGGGAATGTGAACTTCACACTTTTGTTGCAAGCATCCAGAAATTTCATTGTCTAGAAATTCAAGATGTGCACCATAACATATCAGACTCTTGTCATACTTATATATTATTGTATATATATATATATATATATATATATATATATATATAAAATATATTTTATATATATATATATATATATATATATATATATATATATATATATATATATATATATATAATTTACCTCCTATAAGTAACATAGCCCGTGAAGAAGTTATTTTCCAACTTTAATAGAAGCTTTTCTTTAAATACTTTAAATTACCTTGTCTGATTTAGAGCATTTAACCATCATAAGCTTTGACTTTCCCTCTCGTCCCTGGAGCATCTGTGTCTCCCAAATGGCAATACCTAATACAGCCCCCCAATAAAGTTGTTTGTTCTTTACAGACTTCATGTTTATCTTACTTGAAAATGTTCTCCTTTGCTTATTTGAGAGAAGAAAAGGCCCCACAGAGGCACAGAGGAATAGTTGATAGCAAATATGGAGATATTTTAAAGAGAATAATGAAAAGTATATCTTTGTGATGGGCAGTCCTAATCACTAATCTATTCAAAAGCTTCCAGTTGTTCTCCATTGCCTTTAGGGTCCACACCAAACTGCTTAACATGACAAGAAGGCATTTCACAATCTGACCCCATATTGTCTTTTTTGAAGCTCCCCCCACCAATTCATGAACCACTCACCACTCCCTAATTCTTAATCTAGCAATACAGATGAAATTTGTGTTTGAACTCTATGATTCACACTGGAATACTGGCAGGCCACATCAGGCCACTGGAAACACAATGGCTCTGAGAGAAGCAGAAAATTAATACTGGAATTAATAATGTTCCCAGGAGCCCTGACATTAAGGTTATCATAATATGAATGCTGTCCAGGGCATTGCTTGACTATCAAGAGAATGAGGTGCTATAGAGTTTATAGAAAAAGAATTGTGATTCTATGGAAAACTTGGCATTTTCTAAAGGATAGCCTCCTAGATTATTTGATTCTAATTTTCCATCATACTTAAGTTATTTTACAACTTTTTAAGTTGCAAATGATTGATAGCAATGCAAAATAATTCCCACAGACCTGCAAATGTAGTCCAGTGGAAGTGGTCCATTTGATTTCCATAAGTCCCT
The DNA here is from genome assembly GCF_047511675.1 of Marmota flaviventris. Lineage (NCBI taxonomy): Eukaryota > Metazoa > Chordata > Mammalia > Rodentia > Sciuridae > Marmota > Marmota flaviventris. Next base: position 106,021,251 of record NC_092505.1, on the reverse strand, counting down.
GGTGATGGTGGTGGGGGGAGTTTGCCTTAAGTTATATATTCATTTCAAAATTCTTGATCTGTACATGTCTGTTCTTTGGATTTTAAAGCCTGCCTGCCGCAGCTTCCTGGTTCCTGGCTTTGTTCTGTCTTCCACACTTGGAAATGCCAGGAGGCCTGTGGGAGAGGCCACCCTCACAGTGCCCGGGTCTGAGGCCCCTGGCCAGCTGCGGGGCGCACAGCTGCAGTGCTATCTTAGCTCTGGGCTGAGGGCTCCTGTTAGTGCTGGTGTGACCTGGGTCACATGTGCCCTGGGGACCATGTGGGGACATCCTGCTGCCTTCAGGTATCCATCCCACAGGAGGCCTAGCCACGGTCACCAGAAGGGAAAGCTTTCTGTTTAAACTCTGAGCCTCAGGAGTCTTGCTCCAGGCCCTCAAAGTTCACTTCTGCTTTGTTGCTGGACTGTGTCTCTCACTTCCCTAATGTTGTGCGAAGGCCCTGGGAAAAGGAACCAAGTCTCTCCTGGAGCTGCTCATTTGCCTTTCAAAGACAGCAGGGTTCCTGGCCAGGACGTGGGTGAAACCCATCTGATGAGGTTTGAGGCTGAAGGGTGCAGGCAGAGGAAACAGGTGCCAGAGAGGCCTCGGAGAGGCCCAGTGTCAAGGAGGCTGGTCCCCAAGGAGCATGCGCAGAGCAGAAGAGTTGGAAGCTGGCACAGGGCAGGATGGCCACAGGGGAGGGAGGGAGGGAAAGGAGAGGAGAGGCTGGGAGCAGGAGACAAGGGAGAACACCGCACCAGATTGTAGTCAGTGGGATGGGGGAGGCAGGGCCTTGCCTCTACTTCCCCGGGGGAGGACCAAGGGACTCCCAGAGGCTGAGCCTCTTTCTGTTGGGACTCAGCTTTAAAGAAATTCCCTTTCACAGCCCCAGGCCTCACAGGGAGAGTGGGCACAGGGGGCAGGCTCCAGGCCTCAGGCTGCCCATGGCCACCTGCGGTGCCTCCTCCCCTTGGCCTGGCAGATGTGGCTCGGGGTCCCTCTGCCTGCAGTTCTCCCTGGGCTCTCTCCTCCTAGGTCCCCATGGCCAGCTAACTAAGTTCCTGGTGTGTTCTGGTCATGCCCGTCTGTACAGCCACCACCCAGCATCTATGCCATCGCCGCCAAGAGCACTCTAACTATGGCCGCCACCATCAGTGTGTCCCCATTCCCCAGACTCAGCCACAGATCATAGCTCTGTTCTTTAGGCACCAGACACAGTCTGCCTCCTCCTCTGATGAGCCTGCCTGCACCTGTAGCTGCCTGGTGCTCTTGTCCTGCCCAGCGGCCAGCGGCCAGCTTTGTTCCTGGTTCTAGCTGTGCGGATAGCAGGTGCTCACCCAGTGTTATCTGGAGGAATGGATGGGTTTGTGGTGGGATTCTCCTTCAGGTTTTTAAGACTTCCTCACTTCCCCACCCCAAAAGAACTATCTGGGACATTCATCTGTCACATCAGAAACAGCAGGAACCACAGCGTGGCTGGTGGGACCTGGGGGCTTGCTGGGCCTCCCAACCCTGCCGGCACAGTCTCTGTTCCCTGGGAACCTGGAGAGATGCCCAGAGGCTTCAAGCCAGCCACCGCCTCCGCCTGTGGGCTGCACTGAAGACTTAGCCCTCAAGTTTCTTTGGGAGAAATTATTAAAAAGCCTGTTTATAAGCATTAATGGAAGGATTTGCCTTCTGCTATCACACAAGTCATTCTTTCCTTGGCCCATATTGGCTCATGGTTATTTATCTGGGCTTCAATCTTTTGCAACTTAATAATCAACATCACAGTTTCCCTGTAGGCACTTTTCTCCGTGTCTCCTGAACCTCCCGTTATCTGCCGTCACTCCCTGGCTGATGGTCCTGTGCCTAGTTACCTCTCCTCTGAGGTTCACGCTGTAATGTGAGGGGACACATTTTTCTTGGCAGTCTCTGCACAGTGTGAGATTTTGAAGGATTTAGACGTGCTCTGAGGGTTCTGCCACTTGGAGAGGACAGTGACTTCTCTGCCAACCAAGGCTTTGGTTACTTCTTTGCAGTTGGCTTGAACCTCACACCCTCAGGTCTGGCTGGCACCAGGCTCAGGGTGGCTCTTGCTGCACAGCAGGACCCTCCAACTGCATGCCTCCACCCCACCCTGTCTGGGGAGTGCTTGGATTCTCGATTCTCACCCCACAACCAGACCTTGAGCAGTGTCTTTGCAGTTGGGCCTGTTCCAGCCTGTTCTGTGCTGATGTTGGTCCTCAGCACTTGGGGGCAACTAGCAGTCACAGAGTCCTGACTTGGGCTGGAAAGAACCTTTGGTGTTTTATCTGATCATCTCTCTCAACAACCCAGTGGGAAAACCCAGTTGCTGCCCACAGGACAAGCCAGCTGTGTGCCCAGGATGGGCAGAGCTGAGCCTGGGGCCAGGGGAGAATAAAATCTTTAACATTTATTGCTGGGAGCCATTAGCCAAGTAGGTATGACAATTTCCTTGCCAGCGTACCCCATGTTGCTGACATGTTGCAGCGACATTGAATGTAGGTGACCTTGCTCAAGGACCAAGGCAGATTAGGGTGTTCCCGGTTTTAAGATAATCGTGTTTAGGGCGTTCCCAGTTTAGGTTCCAGGTTTAAGGTTTAAGATTATTCCTGCTGGGAATAGGGCGTATCCTGCTGCCTGAGTTCCCCTTGAGTTCTCACGGGATTCAGACAGTAATTTTTGGAGATAGAAGCCCAGTGGAGGGGGATTTGGGCAGAGAACGTGGACTTCCCCAGAACGTGATTGTAGACGGCTGGTGTGAGTTCGGGAATAAAGAGTTGCTGTTTGAATCTACAAGCTGTGTGGTGGCTCGTGATTTTGTGCCCAGCCAGACAGTGGCATTTGGCGTCCCGTGCGGGGAACTTCTGAAGCTTAAAGGTAAGTGAAATTTCTCACCCCTGAGGAAGAGCGAAAGAATGGGTGACCAATTCAAAAAAACAATGTGTTATTGTTTTGATTTATTTTGTTTTTATTTCAAGTTGCCTGTTCCTAGAACTTTCTCAGGCAAACTGGGGAAAATGGTTGACTCAAGGTTTGAAGTTGTTCGCCTCCGAGCAAGAGAAATTGTTAGAGGAAGGAGGCACCCCAGTGAGACCAAGAACAATTAGGGCATATGTTGATACAATACAAAAATGTAGCCCATGGCTTTTTAAAGATGAGTTATTAAGTACATCAATGGGACCATCATGGTATCCTGTAGAAGGATTTTTCTTCAAGAAAGAGATGGCTAGTTCTGTTTACTACATTTGTCTAAGATCTTGGTTTTTACAGACATCTGATTAATTTACAAAGCTAAAGTGTTAAAATATCAACCACTAAATATAAGATCAAGTACTCTTTACTTATTAAGTTCCATAAGGTAATATATTTAAACATTATGTGTGTTTTCATAAATTGGTAAATGGAAAAAGGTTTAATATTGCTTTGGTCTGTGTCTTTGCTGAAACAAGGTTACTAAGAGTTCAGATTCTATCAGGTGTAATTTATATACAAAGAGTAGAAAAATTTTCAGTTGGGTTTCAATTATAGTATCATAAAAAACATGAAAGCCTTTCATCTTATTAAAGTGGAGTAATTTGTCTAAATCAGAAATTTTATAAGAGTTGTTTCAAAATGTAAATTTATAAAAAGGGTTAACGGTTAAAAAAGAGATAGAAAAAGATTCAAGATGTGAAAATATATTTTAATATAAAAGGTTAAAGGAAAAAGAAATGTTTCTAGATGAGATAATCTCTGTGTGGTAAAGTAAAAAGTTGTAAAATGCCGTTTAAAAAGATTTTGAGGAAACTAGACTTAATTTAAAAGCTTGAGAAAGAAAGAAAGAAGAAAAAGGTATTTGTACATGGCAGATTGAGACAAAGCTTCTCAATGGAGTTAAAAAAAAGCCTTTGGTTGAAGGGCAGCCATGTAAACTAACATTGAAGCGATTTAAACAAAATCTAAGCCTCGTTTAAAAGAGTGAAGCTGTAGGTGGTGAAAAAGTACATTTAAAAGTACAGTATAGATGATAATTAAAAGGCTTTAAAAGGTTAAATTGAAGGTGGTCGAGATACCTTCATGGCGGAAAAAAGATTGCTTTATTGCATCATTCGAAGCCTAGTTAATCTTAAAGGCATTACTTTAAAAAAAATGGGAAGATAATAGGATAAAAGATATTTAGATAAAGAAGATTAAAAATTTAAAGTGAAAAACTTTAAAGACAGAAGTATAGAAAGTTAAAAAGAAAAAAGATAAAGAAGATGTAAAAAGATAGAAAAGATGTAGGAAGACAAGAATTTTAAACCCACAAAATAGGAAGAAAAAAAAAACTAGGAGGAAAAAAAGCAACTAAGGGTGAATGTACTAACCTTAAAGGAAAACTAGAAGATGATCTTTAAGGGGTATATATGCCCCAAAGATAAACTTAAAATAACCCTTTTTACTCTAAACTTTTTAAATTTGGATTCATAAGGACTTAGTGCTGCGGAAAGGCATATGTATCCAAAAAATGTACATAAGCCTAAAGTACTTTGGAAAGATATTCTAACAGGACAATGGAAAGGTCCTGACCCAGTGATTGTCTGGAGTCGGGGCTCTGTTTGTGTGTTTTTCCACAGGGAGAACAGCAGCCGATTTGGATTCCAGAGAGGTTAACTAAAACAATTTCTACAGATCGAAAAGAAGATGATTTGACTCAAATCCATAACAGCTGATATCCAGAGCTCCAGCTTGGCCATTCTTACATCTGCAACAGTGATTAACCAGTGATATAATTTTTATTTCCTTGCCAGCGCACCCCATGTTAATTGTGGTAGTGCTGGCATATCTTTGCTGATGGTGTCACCAGTGATGCAATTTTTCCCAAGGAGCCATCAATTGGCTTGGTGTTGTGGCATTTCTGTATCCTCCTCCCTTCTGCTAGTGATGGTCTAAAATTTGGGGGCCAATGGCTTATGCTGGACCGGTAGTCAGTGACGGGTATGATCCAATTACAGTGGTATCAACCTAAGACAGGAGGCTGACGCCTAAAGGTCAGTTTTCCGATGATGGGTAAGAACCATATGTTGAATTGGACAACCTACCAGGCACGGTCCTTAAGCCACATTAACCTCACTCCCCCACTGGCACCAAGGCCAAATTTGGGGGCCAACAGAGGTGAGGCAAAGAACCTCACCCCCCCACTGGTGCATAGACCTATCCACAAGTATGGCTGTATGCTGGACCGGTAGTCAGTGACGGGTATGATTCAATTGCAGTGGTATCAACCTAAGACAGGAGGCTGACGCCTAAAGGTCAGTTTTCCGATGACGGGTAAGAACCATATGTTGAATTGGACAACCTACCAGGCACGGTCCTTAAGCCACATTGCTTGTTGTTTAATTAATCAGAAGGGGGGAGATGCTGGGAGCCATTAGCCAAGTAGGTATGACAATTTCCTTGCCAGCGTACCCCATGTTGCTGACATGTTGCAGCGACATTGAATGTAGGTGACCTTGCTCAAGGACCAAGGCAGATTAGGGTGTTCCCGGTTTTAAGATAATCGTGTTTAGGGCGTTCCCAGTTTAGGTTCCAGGTTTAAGGTTTAAGATTATTCCTGCTGGGAATAGGGCGTATCCTGCTGCCTGAGTTCCCCTTGAGTTCTCACGGGATTCAGACAGTAATTTTTGGAGATAGAAGCCCAGTGGAGGGGGATTTGGGCAGAGAACGTGGACTTCCCCAGAACGTGATTGTAGACGGCTGGTGTGAGTTCGGGAATAAAGAGTTGCTGTTTGAATCTACAAGCTGTGTGGTGGCTCGTGATTTTGTGCCCAGCCAGACTGAGGCAATTTATTTTCATATATGTATGAAAGTCATGGTTTTAATTTTACTTGTCTTTTCACAGAGGATAAAGCCTGGATTATACCACACAAACTTCTTCATTGTCATAGGATCTTCAGGAATTCACAGAAGAGAGATGAAGTGATGTCTTTATTTTAGGATTTTAAAAAAGAGTTGTGAAATATTAGTAGATGTGTCCTTCCACCTAAAAAACAGCACCAGTCATGCAGCAGTCAGTGTCAATGGTCATCAGATCTAACTTTGAACAGAGTAGAAATGATGAGCCTGTGAGCCAGTGGTTCCCAAACATAGATTTTTCTTTTATTTTATTTTTATTTTTTAGTGCCAGGGATCAAATCCAGGGCTTTGTGCATGCCAGACACTCTATCACAGAGCCATATACTTACTCTAATTTTTTCTTTGTGGTTTTATTAAAGTCACCATATTCTTTGAATGTATCCCTTAAGGAAGATATGGGGTTCAGGGAGAATTAACATTAGTTTACACTGTACTACGTATACTCAAGGAGTTCTCATAAACCTATTATTCATTGTTATTGTTAAATAAAAATAATAGGAGACTATTGTTTCAGACTAAGCTCTGACACTAGGCCCAAACAGACTATATCCAAAACCAGCATGGAGTCATTCATACCAAAGTCCATTTCACTAAACAGAAATTGTTATCTGATCTGAAAAATCCAGAGAGATATCAGCCAAATTTTCCAAACACACCAGTTTCAGTCTGCATGAAAATAAAAGTCCTTCTGCTTTAAAACTTATCCAAAGAAAATTAATGATGATATTTACTATTTATTTCTCTCTTCCTA